>NC_056685.1:36727500-39227500 GCF_018350215.1 Panthera leo | reverse complement strand
AAACCTTGCCATTTGCAACAATATGGATGGACCTTGAGGGCATTATGCTAAGCAAAATAGAGAAAGACAAATACCATATGATCTCACTTATACATGGAATAAAAAAAAAACAAAAAACAAACGAAAAAGCCACCAAACTCTTAGATACAAAGAACAGATGGCCAGAGGCAGGGGATGAGGGTGGGTGAAATGAGTGAAGGTACAAGGTACAAGGTACAAGTGAAAGGAACAAACTTGGGAGTTACAAAATAAATAAGTCTCGGGATGTAACATAAAGCATGGCAACTATAGGTAAGGAAAATACTATTTCAAAGTTGCTAATCAAAGAGTAGATCTTAAAAGTTCTCATCTTGAGAAAAAAAATCTTTAAATATGTGTGGTGATGTTAACCAGACTTATTGTGGAGATTATCTCTCAATATATACTTATGTCGAATCATTATGTTATATGCCCAAAAGTAATGTAATGTATGTTAATGACACCTGAGTTTTAAAAAATCATAAACTGGTACCACTATACGCTCATGTCGCCCATTTTAACTGCATCTTCAACATTTCCCACAAGTAGTGCTTTCTTCTAATTAGGTATTCTCTCATGACAGTTTCAAACATTCTCTATCCTATTCAGATTCCTCCCTTACTTTTTTCTTCCTTCCAGTAACCAACTTCACCTTCTAATTCAAAGAAAATACAGCAGCAGACAAAAACCACCTCAAGTTCCCACCACAAAACCTACAATTCTCCTTTCTTACCACACAGGGAAATGGCCCTGCCTCCCATGCTCCAGGGCTCACTTGCCCTTCCTCAGGAACCTGCCCAATTGACTCTCTCCTTTATCCTCAGTCTCTTAACCAGAACCTTCTCACCAGCACTTAAACAATGCCAAGGGAAGGAAAGAAAGAAAAGAAAGAAAGAAAGAAAGAAAGAAAGAAAGAAAGAAAGAGGGAAGGGAAGGGAAGGGAAGGGAAGGGAAGGGAAGAAAAGAAAAGAAAAGAAAAGAAAAGAAAAGAAAAGAAAAGAAAGAAAAAGACAAAGATTCCCAACTCCACATGCTCCTCCAGCTGCCTGCCTCCCTCCATCCTCTTACCAAACCACTTACACATGCTGCCTGCCCTTCCAATCCCCACTGCCTCGGCTCCTGCTCACTCTCTGCTCACTTGTGCTCTGGATTCTGCCCTAACACCTGCACCCAAACCATTCTTGGTCAGATCACAGATGACTTCCATGTCCGCAGATCCAAGGTGACTTTCTAGTTCTCACCTCCCTTAGCTTCTCAATGGCGTTCGTAAGCAACTACTCTCTCCTTGCGACGGTCTTTCCTTGGCTTCCATGACCTTGTACTCTCCTGGTTTCCCCACCTCACCACATCTACTCCTTCTCAGTCTTTTTACTTGTTTTGGTTTTTACAGGTGTCTCCTTGTCTACCAGAGCACACTAATCATTGGTACTCCTCTGGGCCCCGTCCAATCTATGCTTCCTCACTAGGCAATCTATGCTTCCTCACTAGGCAATCTTATTCCCAAACATTGCTTCAATTAACTGGTTTTGTATCTCCAAACCAGACCTCATTTCTGAGCTCTAGGATCATAAACCCCATTCACCATTGTGACTTGGATGACTGACACATACCTGAAATGTGACCTGAGTACAAAACTAGATCATCCTCTTCCTTCTCTGTAAATATTCTATCTCAATCTTTGCTGCACAGTGGAACTCTCTAGGGAGACTTAAAAAATACCAAATGCCCAAGGTCTATCCCCAGAGATTCTATTTTCATTGGCCAGGGTGAAGCCTGGGCATCAGGATTTTTCAAAATTTCCTCAGTGATTCTAATGAGCAGCTACAACTAAGAACCACTGTCCAAAAGCCTTGTCGTTCTCAAGTGTTTCTCACCTTATTCAACAGCACCACCATCTGTCCAGTGGTGTAAGCTACAGGGCTGGGCATCTTGGAGTCTTCTCTCTGCCCCACCACTGACTCCAGCCCCAGCCCCTGCCCTTCCAAATAACCATGGATTCAGAGGATTCTGTGAATGCCAGGGTAGAGGCAGGCACAGAGTGCACACACTCATTCTCCTTCATCCATGCAATATGAAAATGGTGAGGCTCAGATGTGCTGCTAGCCAGCTCTGTTTCTTACAGAAACAGAGCTTACACAAAAAGAAAGAGGTGAAAGAATCACAGAGAAACAAAGCTGAAACCCTGATGTACCTTGGCACCAATGTGGCTAAGCTTCCCTATCCCAATTGATGGACTTTTCAGAAACATGGGGCTTTTAACATTGGGTTTTCGGATGCTAGCAATTAAATGCACCTGACTGATAGATGTCCTCTGTCCCCCATTATATGCTCTTATGGCACAGTTTGCTCTTATGGCACAGCTCTCTACTTTGCAACACCAGGCACAACTGGAGTTATTTTCCTCAGTGGACTAGAAATGAGATATGGGCTAAGACCAAGTCCGTTTTATTCACTACTGTATGCCTACCGCCTAATTCAATATGCAGCATGCAGTAGGTACTTAATAAATAATTTGTTCAATAAAAAAATGCAGTGGGTCAAAAAGCTGGAGCCATTGTCAAAGAACTCTGAGAACAGGTAATAATGCTCTGTCCTTCTCTGAAGCCCCTTACCATAGTTCCCTGCAAACAGAGGGCACTTAACCAAATTGTCAGAACACAACACACACATATCACACACGTCAATCTAATTCTGGATACAGAGAATCAGAAGCCCCTTTTAATTCTGGAAATGTCAGTGAGAAACCCTTCTCACTTAACTCATGTTTCAAAGGGGCCAAGAAACTCTGGCTCTGTGAACCACTTCCCAGGTCAACTTGTCACTTACCTTATTTCTCAGATATCTAGAAGAGCTTTTAATATCAGCATTCAGATGTGAAACATGAATGAATTTTTCAACTCCAGCTTCCTTGGACACTTGAGCAATTGCTTGGGGAATCTTCACAAAAACATCCTCAAAATCAAAGTTTCTGAAAGAAAGAAAGAAAAAAGGAGGATCAGTTAAGAACACTTGACTCAGGATTTCAAAGTTTTCTGTGATAAACTGGTTTTCATACTATTGCTGGAATTCATAACAGTTAAACTTTTATTATTTATTTATTTTTAATTTGTGTGTGTGAGAGAGAGAGGGAGAGAGAGAGAGAATGAGTGAGAGAAGGGCAGAAGGAGGGAGAGTGGGGGGGAAGAGGGAGAGGAGGAGAGAAAGGGAGGGAGGAAGGTAGGGAGGGGTGGAAAGGGGGAGAGGGGGAGAGGGGGGGACAGGGAGGGGGAGGGAGGGAGGGAGGGAGGGAGGGAGGGAGGGAGAGAGAGAGAGAGAGAGAGAGAGAGAATATGAATCTCAAACAGACTCCATACCTAGCATGGAACCCAACATGGGGCTAGATCCCATGACCCTAAGATCATGATCTGAGCTGAAATCAGGAATCAGACATTCAACCAACTGAGCCATCCAGGCACCCTCATAATAGTTAAATGTTTAAATGGCAATGATTTAACCCAAAATCAAAATATATATGTAAGAAAAAATATATATATGTATATAGTATATATGTGTGTATTTTTTTTTAAGTTTACTGCTCACTGTCATTACTGTACATAATTTAAACCTCACCATAAGTTATAAATCAGCACACATAATATTCTCTGTCCTCAAGGGATCCCAAGGCTGAGACCCTGTAAGGGTATCTGGCTGCAGTGGTTGGGTAGGGAGGGGGGAAGTGTTGGGAGCTAAAAAGGAACCACTTCTTATGCTTGGGCCTTCTTATCCTTTTCCCTCAGGGAAAAAAAAAAGAAACTAAAAAATCAGTCACCAATTTAATACAATAACGTTAACATTACATAATAAGATTAATACTCTGTACAAGGCACTGCTATAAGTCACTACAGGAGATATAAAGTCAAAAAAGACCCTGTAAGTAATCAAAGAACTTAAAAATATGTGCTAAGGCAGACATAGATAATCAAACTTAATAAATATTAAGAAAATGGTGTGAACAAAGTGTTGCAGAACTGTGAGATTAAAACACTATTTGTTGATGAACAACCCACACAAAAGGTAAAAAGAACTGTTCAAACCAATATTCATGTTATCTTTAACAGTGTGAACAGATCTAGAACACTGTTTACACAAGAAAAACCAATGTTCAGTTTGATGAACAGCAGGATAGGCAAAATCCTCCTACCTAATCCATCCCAGCTGGACAAATCCAAACACAGCATCGGTAATTCATGAACAACCGGTGATTCCGTCAAGTTGATGACACCAACCATACTAACACAATCTCTATTAGCTTTTTAGGGGTAACATATCACATTGCTTACATACCAGACTTACCGCCGACTAAACCTCTTGAAAGGGTGTTATTGGGTATATAAACGGGTGTTCAATATTAATGCTTAATGATGGACTAATAAAAAATGTGACAACTACAATGCCTGAGAGTAGAAGGTACCCAGTGAATGTCTACTGAAACTTAAGTCATCACATGCAAAGAAAAAACAAGAGACATCCAGATGGCTAACAGACATATGAAAAAATGCTCAACCTTGCTCATCATCAGGGAAATACAAATCAAAACCATAATTACTGCCTCATCCCTGTCAGATGGCTAACATTAACAACTCAGGAAACAACAGATGTTGGCGACGACGTGGAGAAAGGGGCACCCTCTTACACTGCAAGTGGGAATGCAAAGTGGCCACTCTGGAAAACAGTATAGAGGTTCCTCAAAAAATTAAAAATAGAATTAGCCTACGACCCAGCAACTCACTACAAAGTATTTATCCAAAGGATACAAAAATGCTGATTCAAAGGGGCACATGCACCCCAATGTTTATAGCAACACTATCAACAACAGCCAAATTCAGAAAGAGCTCATGTGTCCATCAACTGATGAATGGATAAAAAGGGTGTGTGCGTGTGTGTCTGTACACACACACACACACACACACACACACAAAATGGAATATTACTTGGCAATCAAAAACAATGAAATCTTGCCATTTGCAACAACATGGATGAAACTGGAGTATATATTATGCTAAATGAAATAAATCAGTCAGAGAAAAATAAATATTGTATGATTTCACTCATATGTGAAATTTAAGACATAAAACAAATGAACATAGGGGAAGAGAAGAAAAAATAAGATAAAAACAGAGAGGGAGATAAACCGTAAAAGACTCTTAAATACAGAGAACAAACTGAGGGTGGCTGGAGGGGAGGCGGTGTGGGGGATGGACTAAATGGATGAAGGACATTAAGAAGGGCACTTGTCGGGATGAGCACTGGGTGTTGTATGGAAGTGATGAATCACTAAATTCTGCCCCTGAAACCAATACTACACTATATGTTAACTAACTTGAATTTGAATTTAAAAAAAAGAAAAGAAAAAGAAAAATCAAGCCAAAGACTTACTTGGTTTCCCAATCTCGCCCAACAAGATTAATGACCACATTGCTGTGCTTCACTGCTCTTCGGATAGAATCTTTGTCCTTGCCATTCCATTCCTAGAAAAACAGTAGCCAGTCAGATGAAAACATAAGGGGTCTCCCCTGGCACGTTTCAAAATAGGCCATCTGATATAGTCAGAATTTAGTACCATTTTATATAGGCTCCATTTATTACAACAAAAACGGTCATGAGGTCTGAACTCCTTGCTGATTCTCTAGCTCTCCTGGAGACAAACAGGTCAAAGAACATCTATTTCATTCAGGTAATGAAATGACAGAATTAGAAAAGACAATATTCATTTCTAGTGGGGCATATCCATTTTTGGCCACCCAACTGTCCCCAGCAAGTTTGTAAGGGATTCTAGTTACCAAATCTCCCTTCCTGAAACACAGCCAAAGACCAAGGATTATTTGGGAGGAAAATGGACTTTCCCTTTTGGTGGCAACCAGTTACAGACTAAAGACAGGAGGACTATCTCCTAAAGGCTAATGTTAAAATGGGAGCCTTCGTGACTATTTTCTTATTTCTTTTTAACTCTTTCCTCTTCACAATCCCAGATCTAGTCATTTCTACTTCAAAGACATGTCAAGCACACTCGGGGAGGTGTGACCTGCCCCAAAGTGCAGGCTGAGCCCATGGCAGATTTTCGTGTAGAACTAAAGTTCTGAGTGATTCAGACTATAGTCAGACTGACGATTCGGGTCCAAAATAGAAACCGGGGATGAAATAACCCCTAGCAAAGGTACAGCATTTTCTACATTAAAATGAAATTGGATTTTTTAAGCATTTGAATGGGAAATAATAAGCAGTAAGAAGTTTCTTAGGGTGAAATGCTAAGGTGTACGTAAGAGTGAGTGGGGAGGGAGGTGAGGGGGGACATGAGCAGGAGGGGGTGCACTAACATCCCTGTGCAATTTAGAAAAGAGAGCCATGGCTACAGAAATCCGATTCCAGAGCAAAAGATTAGAAGGAGGAACTAGTTATAAGTGAAGAAGTGCAGGGTGGGGGGGGACAAGAGAAGTGTAGAGTAATAGCTGTGGAGTCAGACAGGAATGCAAATTCCATTTGCCTTTTTATAAACTGTACAAATTCTCCAACCTCCATGTAAAATTTGAAAATAAAAAATAAAAAATTTGAAAATACAACCTACCTCATGTGTTTGCTATGAAGATTATGTAAAAGAGACATAAAATCTGCTGCACAGTGTGTGACATACCCAACAAAAACAGCAGTTCTACACATACAGAGCTGAAACTTTTTTAGAAAAGATGGCAAAGGGAGAAGAAAAAGAATCCAAGAAGATTCACAGTGGAAGAGATTGGTGCATAACTGCATGAAAGGCCCAAGAGGGATGCCTGGAGAGAAAGAACTAAAAGGAAACCAAATTCCCAGGGATGAGGCCCAGGGGGCGCACTCAGATTAGCAAACCAAGTAGCCATTAAGACAGAAGTTTCCAATGGAGACCAAAGCAGGGAAATCAGGGCTCCACACCCAGTATGGTCCATCCTTCTCAAAAATAAACAACAGTGAAGTCTCCCCTGTTTTACCTTTCCTGTACTTCCCCTTTTGTAAACATTATTACATTCAAAGTTATATGTTTAGTCTCCATACTCTCTTTTAAGACTGAGAGCTCCCTGTGGTCTTACTCATCAAAGCTTAAATACCTGTGGTAAAAACGGAATATACATCATATGGCTCAATTCCAATGACTCTGCATGTGTAAGCCAAAGTGTTCACCTATTATTTGCGAAATACTTTAATTCTGAGGACTGACAAGGCGACCCATAATCTCAAGTCACAAAGAAACAGAGAAAAGCTAAGCTCCTGTAACTGTAATACCATGAAGATTAAGATTTTAGAAAAGAAAAACACTTTATAGAAACAAGAAATTTCCAATATAGTATTATACTTAGCTTGTGAACTTTCAGTAAAGAATAAATGAAAAGCTATTAAAAGTAAAAATGTAAGAGAGATCACAAATACTCTGAATGAATGTATCAGAGATCTTAAGGATGTTTACCAAATATTTTTTAAGAGGGGAAAGTGGATTTTGAGAAACTTAACAGAAGACCATGGGGGAGGGGAAGGGGAAAAAAAAGAGAGAGGGAGGGAGGCAAACCATAAGAGACTCTTAAATACTGAGAACTGAGGACAATAAATTATATTAATTAAAAAAAAAAAAAGAGATGGGGCGCCTGGGTGGCTCAGTCGGTTAAGCGTCCGACTTCGGCTCAGGTCACGATCTCGCGGTCCGCAGGTTCGAGCCCCACGTCGGGCTCTGGGCTGATGGCTCAGAGCCTGGAGCCTGCTTCCCATTCTGTGTTTCCCTCTCTCTCTGCCCCTCCCCCGTTCATGCTGTGCCTCTCTCTGTCTGAAAAATAAATAAACGTTAAAAAAAAAAAAATTAAAAAAAAAAAAAGAGGGGAAAGTGTGTAAATGGAAGAGCTCAACTCCATATAGGATGATAAACACAGGAAAATTTAAGCAGAAGAATAGGAGAGGAAGCATCCAGAGTGTTTCTCAATAGGATAACTGTAGACATTGGGGCAACAGAGCTCTTTGTGGAAAGGGACTGCCTTGGGCACTGTATGCTACTTAGCATCCCTGGTCCCTAGCTAATAAATCAGTATGGTCACCAGTCATTGTGGCAACCATAAAGGCCCACACATTTCTAATCACAGCATTGAAGGGTCTCCCCTACCCTGTATCCCCTGCCTCGCCCCGTAGGCAACCACTGGCCCAAAGAAAGAACCTTCAGATTAAAGAGTAACAACAGGGAAGGCACAGCAAGCAGTGTTCTAAGCTAAGTCTGTGCCAAGGAAGCAAGTCATAAAACACCGTATGTGTGATTTTCAGTCTACGGAAGCACTGTCCAACAGAAATATAACATAAGGCAATTCTGAATTTTCTACTCTCACATTTATTGTTTTTTTTTTTTTTTTTTTTTTGAGAGAGAGAGAGAGAGAGAGAGAATATCTTAAGCAGGCTCCATGCCCAGCACAGGGGCCTGATGCAGGGCTCTATCTCACGACCTGGAAATCATGACCTGAGCCGAAATCAAGAGTTGAATGATTAACCAATTGAGCCACCCAGATACCTCTCCACTAGTCACATCTAAAATAGTAAAATGAGGAGCACCTGGGTGGCTCAGTTGGTTAAGCATCCCAACTTTGGCTCAGGTCACGATCTCATGGTCTGTGAGTTTGAGGCCCACGTTGGGCTCTATGCTGACAGCTCAGAGCCTGGAGAGTGCTTTGGATTCTGTGTGTGTGTCTCTTTCTCTCTATGCCTCTCCTCCACTCACACTCTGTCTCTGTCTCTGTCTCTCTCTCCCTTTCAAAAGTAAATCAACATTAAAATTTTATTTTTTTTTTTAAATTTTAGGGGCACCTGGCTGGCTCAGTTGCCTAAGCATCCATCCAACTCTTGGTTTCGGTTCAGGTCATGATCTCATGGTTCAGTTCATGGGTTTAAGCCCCACATCAGGCTCTGCGTGGACAGCTCAGAGCCTGCTTGGGATTCTCTCACTCCCTCTCTCTGCCTCTCCCCCAAAGCACACACATGTTCTCTCTCTCTGTCTCTTTCGCTCAAAATAAATAAATAAATATTTTAAAAACTTTTTTCTTAAAGAGTAAAATGAAACAGGCGAAATTCATTTTAATAATATACTTTATTTAACCAAATATACCCCTTATATTATTTTAATATTTAGTAAGTGTAAAAAATTATTCATGACTTATATTATTTTCTTTGTACTATGTCGTTGAAATTTGATTGTATTTTATACTTACATCACATCTGAATTAAGATTGGCCCCATTTCAAGTGTTCAGTGGCCACATGTGGCTAATGGCTACCATACTGGATGGCAGGGGCCTAGAGCAGGGATCAGCAAATTATGACCCATGGGCAAATCTAGCCTATAGTCTGACTTTGTAAATAAACTTTTATTAGAACACAGCCACTCCCATTCATTTATATTTCATCTATGGCTACTTTCAGGCAAAAGGGGAGAGCTGATTAATCATGACAAAGACCCTATGACCTACAAAGGCTAAAATATTTACCAATTGGCTTTTTACAGAAAATGACATTTGCCAACTGCTAGATAAGAATTTATAAGAATGAGGTAAATGGAGGATGCCACTGGTTCACTCTTGAGATGAAACTGCTGCTTTATTATACTGCCTCTCTCTCCTAAAAATGACCTCAGTACTTTACATCAGTCAACTCCAGTAATCAGCAATCAGTCACACAGACTCTTACCAGAAAGATAATCTGACCCAGGTCACCCATGGGACGAAGGTGCATGGTGTCATATGCTTCACACCGATAGGGTATGATCACCTGTGACCCCATACGTCCTAAAAAAGAACAGATTGAAACAAGGATCAATACTAACATAATATGAATACTTTATACAACAGTGAGTTGGTAAATATTTAAGTTACAGCATGACAAGTAAATGGAAATCATGTTTCACAAAAACATATTTTGCCCTGCTAGAGATGCCATAACTTTTCAGAGACCCCTATTCCTGTTTCAACATCCTACAGAGGAAGAGTGATAATGCTTCCTAACATACAGCAGATCAAAATTACATAAATCCAAGATACAAGTAATTTGTAACACTGTTAAATTGAAAAGAAACATGGTTCATGGTTTTCATTAGGCAACCCTAATAAGTGGCACTGAGCATACTGAACTCAAGGAACTTTACTTACCAAGGCGGTTGACAACATATCGGCCCAAGAATCCCGTTGCTCCAAACACAGTGGCCACAACCCCACTGACTGAAGAACGCCCACCTTTCCCATGAGGTATGAGTGAATGATGAAGCTGGCGACGAGGAGGGCCATGAAACACAGCTACGGCTCTCGCAGTAATAGAAGAACCTTAAAGAAAACCCCAGAGTATAAAAAAGTGGCAAACTTTAATATAAAAGTGAGTATGAATAACCTCTTTTCCTAGAAACTTGTAACATTATTTTGCTATCAGTACTTCCATATACTTAAGTTTAAAATGAATTTTTAAACTAAAAGTTATAATGTAAGTGCCTACAGCAATAATAAACACAAACAGCTGCAACAAAAAATCCATACGTCATAAGGAAATATGTAAAAATTAGAAAGTACAGTTGATCCTTGAACAACATGGGTTTTAACTGCATGGGTCCACTTATATGAGGATTTTTTTTGATAAATATAGCACAGTACTATAAATGTATTTTCCCTTCCTTATGATTTTCTTTAATAACATTTTCTTTTCTCTTGCTTACTTTATTGTAAAAACACGACATATAATACATACACATAAAACATACAAAATATGGTAATTAGTTCTTTAGTTACCAGTGAGGCTTCTGGTAAACAGTAGGCTATTGGTGATTAAGTTCGGGGGGAGTCAAAAGTTATACATGAATTTTTTACTGCATGGGGAGGGGAGGGGGTCAGTGCCCCTAACTACTTCATTGTTCAAAGGTCAACTATAAACTCCCTGCCCTATGGGATACAATATACAATATATTGTGATACAATATTTAAGTCACATTAAAAAAATTAAACAGTTAAAAATTAAGAGAGTAGAAACCTCCACAGTAAAAGGCACTGAGAGAATGCAAGGAAGGGAGCAATAAATCAGATAATTATGAGGAAGGATTCCTGGATAAAGTAGGTTTGGGGGGCCTTTTTTTTTTTTTTTTCCAGTTTTACTGAGAATGAACTGACATACAGCCCTGTGTAAGTTCAAGGCATATGGCATGATGGTTTGATTTATGTATATATAATGAAATGATTACACTAGGTTCAGCTGGCATCCACCAACTCATAGAGATCCAATAAAAATGAAAGAAGAAAAAAACAATTTTCTCCTTGCATTGAGAACTCTTAGCATGAACTCCCTTAAATTTTCTATGTATCTTACAGCAGCATTAGCTAAAGTCACCATGTTGTACATTACATCCCGAGTACTTTTTTACGTTATAATGGTAGGCTTGTACCCTCTGACCACCTTCCTCCAATCCTCACTCCCGCAACCCTTCACCTCTGGCCACCGCAAGTCTGAGCTCTTTTTCTACGAGTTTGGTTTTTTTTTTTTTAATTCCACATATAAGTGAGATCACACAGTATATGTCTTTCTCTGTCTGACTTATTTCACTTTAGGATAATGCCTTTAGGGTCGATCCATGTTGGAGCAGATCCATGTTGGAGTAGGATTTCCTCACTTTTTGTGGCTGAATAATATTCCAGTGTGTGTGTGTGTGTGTGTGTGTGTGTGTGCGCGTATATATATATATATATATATATATATATATATATATATATGTGTGTGCGTATATGTATATATATATATATATATATACATATACACACTACAACCTATTTATCTGTTCATCCCCTAATGGACACTTAGGTTGTTCTCACGTCTCGGCTACTGTAAATAATGCTGCAATAAACATGAGAATGCAGATATCTTTTTGACTTAGTGTTTTCACTCCCCTTGAATATATATTAGCAGAAGTGGAATTGCTGGATTGTACAGTTGTTATTTTTAATTTTTTGAGGAATCTCCATGCTGCTTTCCATAGTGGCTGCACCGCTTTACAATCCCAACAGCAGTGCACAAGGGCTCACTTTTCTCCACATCCTCGCTAACACGTGTTATCTCTTGTCTTTTTGATGATGGTGATTATAACAGGTGTGAGGTCATAGCTTACTGTGGTTTTAATTTGCATTTCCCTGATGACTAGTAATGTTGAGTACCTTTTCATGTACCTGTTGGCCTTCCGTATATTTTCTTTGCCCATGTTTTAATCGGGTTATTTGTCGGTTTTTCCTACTGAGAAACTATTTTGAGAAAGGTTTTAAAGAGGAGTAACAACAGATTTCCATGTGAAACATGTAACACATACAACAATGTAGAGATGGAAATGAATAAGCCCAGTGCAGGTAACAGAAGATTTACCTGGAACAGACTCTGAAACTGATGATGAATGAAAAATAAAGTTGATGATATATGCTGGAGGTAGAGGACTGTTCGTATAGAACATTTTTTTAAAAAAGCGTACAGTTCAGACTTAATATAAAACTATTGAAAATCATCAAAAGTAATGACAAAAGGAGTGGTTGAGAAAAGATTTCTGAACTTTGGAAAGGTTAATAGTGATTTGTCAAACCTCTCACTATTTCTTTTTCATACACTCAAGTTCTTTTTTTTTTTTATAATTTTTTTTTATAATTTTTTTTTCCAACGTTTATTTTTGGGACAGAGAGAGACAGAGCATGAACGGGGGAGGGACAGAGAGAGAGGGAGACACAGAATCGGAAACAGGCTCCAGGCTCTGAGCCATCAGCCCAGAGCCCGACGCGGGGCTCGAACTCACGGACCACGAGATCGTGACCTGGCTGAAGTCGGACGCCCAACCAACTGCGCCACCCAGGCGCCCCTCAAGTTCTTGATCCTCAAAGTTCCTGCATCAGTGCTTTACATCTTCTCCACCCAGTCTATATGTGCAAGGAGACTACATGGCCTTAGCCTGAACGCCTGCCAGGATGGGAAACACCACTTCCCATGGCAGACCGTACTCATTCCATCCAATAGTGAGCAAGTTCCACCACATGGGAGATCAGTGGCTGCTTCCCAGTAGCGTTGATCCCTATGTTCCTCTGGAATGACAAAGGACAAATCTAATCCCTCTTCTACACCTAAGTGTAGCAACGATATCTCTACTAAGTCTTCTCCAGGTTACACATCCTAGGTTCTGTTAACTATTCCTCATTTGGCAGAAGTGTAAAACTCCTTTGGATACATGTCAATTTTCAAGTGCCTTGAAACTCATTAGGGCAGTTTTAGAGCAAGTTACCTAATGTTCAGGGAGTAAGTAAAAAAACAACTGAAAGGTCTAAAGTGCTGATGATAAACGTCTGCTCCAATCAACAAACTGCTTACCAAGAGCACTAGTGTTTTGTAAACTTGGGGAAAGCTAAAAGAAACAAACAGAAATTGCTTTAGAAAATCTGTGTTTGGAGGAAAAAAAAGTCATTTCAAGCCCCAAGTTGGGCTCTGTATTGGGCATGAAGGAAGGAAGGAAGGAAAGAAGGATGGAAGGAAAAAAAGAGGAAGGAAGGAAGGAAGGAAGGAAGGAAGGAAGGAAGGAAGGAAAGGGAGGAAGGAAAGTAAATAAGTAAGTCTGTGTCTATTTTCTGCACCAGACCCTCAGTGGCACTCTGCCCAGAAACCATGGTTTTTCCCTATGCAAAAGCATGAAATTACACAAAAAGCCTAGTTTACTGAATAGCATCTGAAACCACACTAAAAAGGTTAAAACAAACCTAGCTTACTGAAAAGCGTCTGAAACCACGCATCTGAAAGGTTAAAACAAACACTGCAGATCAGACACACAACAATAACTGTCATAGTAACAGCAAAACTTACAAAGCTGTTACCCGATGCCAGGCATTGTTCTATGTGCTTAGTAGGTATTGTCTTATTTAATACAATTTTTACTGTCAGATTACAGATGAGGAAACTCAGGCTCGGAGAGGTTAAGTGATTTGCCTGAAAAGCCAGCAAAGGAGAATGAAAAGCAGTCCAGTAAGGGAAGGGGGAAAAAAAAAAAAAAGGAAATGGTAGGAGCCAAACGAAGAGAGTGATTCATAGAGGTAAGAGTTAACTGTCAAATGTTGAAAAGTGAAGTAGGATGGGGACAGAGGACCACAGATCTAAAAGATGTTGGTTCTGAATGGCCTTAATAAGAGCAATTTTATTGCAGTGGGGATGACAGTCTACTGGAGAGGGCAAGAGAAAATGAAAGGCAAGGGAGTGGGAAAAAGAGTATCGATGATTCTTCTGAGGAGACATGTGGAAAAAAGGACTAGAGGAACATGAGGACAAGGAAGGATTTTTTTTTTTAAATATGAGCTATTATAACATATTTACACGCTGATGGAAATGAGCTGGTAGAGGGGAAACATTAATGATTCAGGGGAGGAAATGCACAGGTAATTGAGGATGGGATGGATTGCAAAGCAAAAGAACTAGCCTCAGATCAAAACGAAAGGAGCTCATCCACTTTAACAGGAAGGAAAGTTGCAAATTATTGCAGCTCAGCTATTAGATTTTTATGGTGGAGAAAAAGATTGTTCTCATCTAATTCCTTTTTATTTTTATTTTTTTTATTTGAGAGATACAGAATAGGGGAAAGGTGCAGAGGGAAAGAGAGAGAATCCTAAGCAGGCTCCATGCTGAGTGTGAGCCCCAACATGAGGCTCGATCCCTCGACCCTGGGGTCATGACCTGAGCCCAGATGGAGAGTCAGATGCTCAACCGAATGAGCCACCCCATGCCCCTGACACTGCTGATTTCTAGGTTAAGTTGAGAATGAGAGAGAAGCACATGTTAGAAGTTTTAGGAGATTGGCAATGGTAAATAATCATTACAGAGAAAGGGAAAGCAAATTTCTTTGAAAAAATGTAGTACTGAAAATCTACTTGATGTTTGTATTCATGAATTTAAAATAAGTCAGTTTGGAGTTTTCCCTAGTTCAGTTCTCTACTGCTCAGGGGTAAGCAAGAAATATGTGGTAAGCTTGTTTTTTTTGTTTTTTTGTTTTTTTGTTTTTTTTAATGCCACAGGCAGATGCACTGGGAAGTTGAGAATTTATAAAAGGGAATGATTAAAATGATGAGTAAGAAAGGAAATGAGGACACTGGACAAAGGATAGTTAATAAATTGTGAAAAATGACTGCAGCCAAGGAATTAATAATGCCTCAAATGGTTGTTATGAGGATTAGAGTAATGTATATAAAGTATTTAGAACATTATCTAGCACATGTTAAGCTCTCTATGAGTAACAGATGCTTTCATTTGTTATTACTTCAAAATCCCTGAGGTGATATTACATCAACCTCATCTAATTATTTGGGTTTTTTTTTTCCCAAAAATTACGGACCAAGCACTATTCTAAACTGTAACTAGCACAGTAAAAAAGACAAAGTGCCTGGCCTCAGGGAGCTTACATTTTAGAGGGTTGACATGAAAATTAATATATGAGTAAGTACCTGTCACAGTGCTTTGCACTAATAGGTGCTCAATAAGTAAATATAAGTTGTTTGGCTCCAGCCTATTTTCTTCCACATATTATGAACACCATTAGGAGAGTAATATCCTTTATTCATTATATTCCTTTGCTCAAAAACCTACATTGGTTTCTTACTGTGATATTTAAATTACTGTAATATTAAACCAATCCTTCCAAACACATTTGCTTGCACACTGCATTGATTTATTTATAAACTACATACACATTCTATGTAGTACCAATATGTTGTGTACATTATAAAACATACTAAAGCACTTAGAATAGTAGCTGGCATATAGTTTGAACTACAGAAATGTTAGCTATTGTTGTTATTATTACTAAATATGTTTCTTAAGTTCTGATACCATATTTTTTTTTATGTTTATTTATTCTGAGAAAGAGAGCATGCCTGGGAGCCAGGGAGGGGCATAGAGAGATGGAGAGAGAATCCCAAGCAAGCTCTGCACCATCAGCATAGAGCCTGACACGGGGTTCAATCCCACAAAACATGTGATCATAACCTGGGCCAAAATCAGAAGTCAGATGTTTAGTCAACTGGAGCCACCCAGGCATCCTGTGAAACCACTTTTTTGTATGCCACTGATTCCTCTTACAAAACCCACTTTGGAGACCACTGGTCTAAACTGCTGGACTTCCAAAGGCCTCCATTATTTAATCCCATCTAATGTATTCAACTTTCTTTTCTACTACTCCAGATCTATAGGTAGTCATTTCACTCCCTTCTAAGGACTTTGTGATTCCATTCTTGTGAATTCTTGTGATTCCACCTTGTCCTTGCCTATGCCGGTGCTGGGAAAATACCCAGCTTCTCTGACCTTCCAGATTGTAACAACCCTAAAAAATCAGTGGAAGCTTTGCAATTCTCTACTGGTCTTCCAATCTAATTACTTCAAATGATACAATATTTCCCTTTTCTGATTTCCTATGGTACTTAATAGTCTCTCCACATTTCACCATATATAATGTATTACACAGTTCTGTTCTATAGTGTTTTGATTATGTTACACACTAGACTTGCCTCTCCAGAGTCTATGCAAAAGCTTATTTTACCAGAGACAATAAAGCATACTGGTTAAGAGCACAAGCAATGGCTTCAATTTAAAAGGGGTACGTTACAGTGAAAATGTTTATGGAAATATTTAGGATTGTGGATAGCAGATAGCAGATACTCAACCAATAGCAGTTATTATCATTCATGATCTACATTATGTCACACCAATGTAATACTTTGACAAGAACCAACAAATGTCTTGCAAAGAAGTCATGACTACAAAACCATCACTATAAATGATGTGAACCAATCACCTTCCCAGTAGTATGCAGAAGCCCTACCCAAGATGTAAAACTAAAAAAGTCCTCCAAATACTTCTGACTTGCTTCTCAGCCTAAACATCAGAACTACTTGTGTAGCTTTTTAAAATTTAAGGTGCAAGGAGCCGATCTCAAAAATTCTGATTTAATACCTCTGCAATGAGTCTCCATTTCTATTTTTTCTAAAAGCATTAAAAATTATTCTAACATGCAGCTAATTTTGAGAACAAACAATATTTGGTAATGACTAGAATACACTACGAAAAAATACAACTTTTGGAGGCTGATTGGGTCAAATTTGTGAAAGGATGGAGGCAGAAGAATGATAATGAACCGTAACTGTATTTCCAATTTCCTTGCTTCTCTTGCCTCCTTTTGTGTAAGAGCAAATATATACTGTATTCTCAAACTGAGGACCGTGACAGCAGATCCAATCAGAATAGAAGGAAAAATAAACAACGCTTAGACAAACACTAGATATCCTTTACTCTTCTTCCCTTTTCTTTCCATTAAACTCCTGACTGTTGGTTCTCTCTCCAGCATCCCTCGCTCCCCCAGACCTCAGTGCCTCGACCTAACACACTCTACATCCGCAGAAACGCCTCGGACTTAGAAAATGCTTTTATAAACGTTACTTTAACCGTTTCAGAAACTCCCTGACGTTGTGGTATTACCGCCACTGTAACAGAAAGAATCTCAACTTGAGAGAGATTAAGGGTTTGCACAAGATCATACAGTCAATCCATTAAGAACATTCTCTCACTATCTTTTCCCCCCATCTTTTTCTGATTCTTCCCCCCACGGGGGCCCAAAAGGCCCGCTGCCGGCCACACACACTTGTCTCATAACCTCAAACCGTTCCAACTCTTCCAGAACTCATTCTTTCGATCCTTTACAACCCCCACCCCCCGCCACGTTCTCCTTTTCCCTTCCCGTTGCTCATGTTCGCTCAGCACAGACCCCTTTCCAAGTGTACAATTTAATATGTGAGCCGGGGAGGGGAAAAGGAAAGCAGAAACTACAGGCTGTTCCGGACCTAGAAAAACCGAGGTGCCTTGGGAGTCGGCATGAACGCTGCAGCACGGCACGACTCCCAACACTTCGGATCCCCATCTCGGAATCCCGATAGGGAGCCCCTGCTCCCGGTGACACTTACGTGACATTGGCAGGGCTCGGACAACCCTAGGGTGGACGGCGGCCGCCATCTTCTCCCACAATCCCCCGCAACCGGCGCTCTGGCTACGGCTACTGAGCTGGGCCAAAAGTAATCTTCCACGCCTTGCTGCGCAGGCGCCAACGGGAAAAGAAGGGGCGTGTCAGAGATTAGGATAGGGTGTAAACTGGAGGGAACTGGGGAGGAGAGCAAGGTACAAGGGAGGGTACGTGGAAAAGAGGGCAAAAAGGGGAAATAGAAAGCGAAGAATTTTGGGGTCAGAATCTCAGATCTGGAGCCGACCGTAAAGATAATCTCATTACCAAGGAATGTGAAGTTCAGAGTCAACCAGTGACTGGCTCGAGGGCATACAAAATGGCACAACCCGAGCTGCCTGAGCCAAGCTTTCCTGACTCAGTTCAGTTCATTATTTCCTGAAAATGTCAGATAGAGAAGTTCTGGTGAGACTAGGGGAAAGTAGAGGCGCGGCCCCTGCGCTCGGGAAGTTCTCGAAGGAGAGAACCAGGGTCTAGAGGAGAAGTCAGAAAAGAAAGGAGTGAAGCAGGGACGAAGAGAAAGGGAGGAAGAAAAATAGAAATGAGGATGTGCACGTCGAACTCGTGCACATTCTCTCCCCGGAGACTTAGCTCTTGTTGTACCCTTTGCCTGGCAGGCTCACTTAGATGTCTACTCCAGTTCAAGTTTCTGCTCGAAGAAAACTTCTCAGACACCCAAGGTGGTCATCACTCCATCAGTCTCTTCGTTGCTATTTTATATGTGAAAGCACTTACCACCAACTGACATGTGAATCCAGTTATCCTTATCCTGGTGCATGATTCATGAGTGGACTTAAGGAAGTCTGTGAACCTCCTGAAATATTAAGTAAAATCTAGTGGGTACGTATGCCACTGCACATTTTTCTAGAAGGAAACTCAAGATGACTCTAGAACAGTGGTTCTTAATTTTTTTTAAACTGTGGACCAATTTGAGAATCTGCACTGTTTTAGAAAGAGGTATCTAGACTCCAAAGAGATTCCAGAAAGATTAAGTACTTGGCTTTTTTAACTAGTCTATTTTGGTCGTTCAAGATCTGGGAGTAGGAGACAGCAAACTGCTCTGAGACATCTGCCTTGGGCTTATCAGAAAACAAACTAGTTGGGGGATCTTTCTAGATTGGTAATTCTTTCAGTGTTTTGTGGTTTTCTTTGTTTTTTGGTTGTGTGTGTGTGTGTGTGTGTGTGTGTGTGTGTGTGTGTGTTTAGGAAGAAAGCAGTGTGAGTTGCTTGGATGGACAAAAGTCCCATAATGAGCAGAGGTTATTAGGCTTGTAAAATTGGTTGTACCCCATTCTATCCCTCCCCCACTATTTGTTGAAGTGTCATCTACCAAATTGAATTGCAAGAGGAAAGAAACTTTTGAAGAAAATCAGAGAAGTTTAAAAATGCTTCACCGTCTTAAATCTCTTGGCCTCGTCCAGTTTTCACCCAGCGCTTAAAATTTTCTGATATTTGATTCTGGGGTCAATATGATTATAAAAAACTGGTTCTGAAAAGTTGACAGACCCCATTATCATCACCATCCTCCTAACACCTGTGTAACATGCCAAGTATGGTATTTTACATTTCCAAGTCAAACACTGATTGATGTTCTCAATACTAGTTTCAAGGTGGCATATTGTTCAAAAAGCACTGACTTAAAACTCGGAATGTTAGATCCCAGTCCTAGCTTTACCAGTTAATAGTTGTGACCTGGGCAAGTTTCTACACCTGTCAAACAGGGAAAGTAATACCTGCCCTATTACCTCAAAAGGTTATTGTGAGGATCAGATGACATAATGGGTGTGAAGGTGCTTTCTCAACTGCAGAATACTGTATGCATGTAAATGAAGTTCTATTTAAATACCACTGAAGTATCAAAATCCTAGACTGTTAGAACTTGAAGGGATGTAAGACATGAGTAAGCCCAATTTCTTTATTTTAAAGATGAAAAAACTGAGGCAGTGTAAAAAAATCATCAATAGATAAATAACCTTGTTGAAGAAAGCCTGTAACAAACAAGTTGTTAACAGTTGTAAACTTTGTCTTGTGACCTTGATCAAGATTCTTCTTGTTTCATAGAAACTACATTATCAGTCCTATATGGAGTCATTAATTAAGAGTACCTAGGATAACATTTCTAAAGGAGATGTACTAAAAATAAAGTCCTCCTCAAGGAAAGAAATTGCCAATCAAATGCCTCTTGGTCTGATTTATCCCAGCTCATTCTCTGGTCAAGGCATTGTAGAGAAAGGATTAGGGCTATTGTATCTGACCATCAAAAACAAAATTATAACCCAGAAATGGTCAGTTTGGGCAAAATATCTGCAAATTTATTATTATTATTACAAAAGGTAAGATGCTTATAACAGAGTCAAGGCTGAGTCCACAAAATGAAATGATTCCATGGGCTTTGTATAAAAAAATTAGTAGATGCTCAGTTTTTATTTCTTCTCTGTACCCATCTGAATTTGTTTGTACATAACACTGTTGTTTTAAGTGCAACCCATTGGTAAAATTCCCCGTCCCGTATTCCCTTCCTAAATTAGATACTTAAAGGAGAAAAATAATTGGAAGCAAGCCAGCCCAGTCCTTCCAAACTAAGCATCAGAGCCTTGGAGTGTATCTTCACCTATCCCCCTTGTCCTTTGACAACTCAGTTTCTGGTAGCTTCACTACTGTTGCTATAGAGACAATGATATCACCAGTTGTGATTCTGATGTCACTCTTCAGTCCCAACAAGGGGGAGGTACATGGAAGGCTGGGGGAGGAAACAAGATCTTGAGCTGAGCAAGAACATCCCAGCATCTTCACTGGACATCACTGGAGTCTTCTGTGGTTCACTATTCCAGTGCTACAGAGGTAAGAAATTCCACTGGACTGATAAAACAGCCCATTTTCTGAGCCTCTGTGGTTAAAAAGGAGAATTCAGTGACAAGCGATGGTTAACTTTTAGTATTCAACCCAGCCTCCTTCTTTGCACAGTTTTAATTTTTGCATCAGTTTTCTGGGAATAAATAAGCCTCTCACTCAGTAGCATTACAACTAAAGCTACCATCTTTACTGCTAAAATTTTTATTTTGTTGCAGATTTGACCAGATCTCCTTGGCCATCTTTTTGGGATCATGAGGGGCTCTTACTCCCTGCTTCCCAATTTGACAATGAGACTGGAAGCTTGACTACCTGCTGACTTATTTTCATTGTGTAGCTATTCCAAAAGTTTTTTGTTTTTTGTTTTTTGTTCTTTAACCCCAGTGCTCTAATAGCAAAATCAGACTGGTGTAGCTCTGATTCCCGAATCTCCTCTACTTTAATTCTCTCTACTATTATTTCTGAAGCCTTGGCTAGACAATATGTAGCCATGTGGAGGAAGTGTCTGTACTTTATGGTGCAATAGAGGAAGAAACCAAGGGAAAATGAAAGTGGAGGAGATTCACAGAGAAGCTTAACACTGAATGGTATCACCAAGGGAAAAAGACACACACACACACACACACACACACACACACACACACACTTTTATCCTTAAACAAAATCAGTTGTAACTGATGTCAACAATAACCAAATTTATTGAGTGTGTACAATGTGCCAGGCACTTAGAGGAAGGCAGCAAGACAGAAAAAGAGAATATATATAATTGAATATATTCCTTTTTAAAACTAGTTACGAAACTTGGTTGAATGAACTTTAAAACTTAATATGATATGTATCAGCCCTGCTTCATATATGTTGTCTGTAGTTTGGGCTTTTCTGTGACTTTAAGAACCTTGAGTAAACAAGCCTCTTGCTTATGATGGATACAGAAGAAAACAGTCTTGAGATAGAGTTATGGTCTGGAGTACAGCAACCATAACCAAACCCCTGTGTTATGCCCTCTCTGGCTGGTATTCATGATTTGCACTCCTTCTCAATTAGTATTGAGGTAGCAACCACATTGGCACTTTTAAGAAATATCCCTTCTATTGGCTGCAGGATCCCTCTATTGGCCATAGAAAAAATTCACAGCTTGCAGGATGCTAACCTGTATTATTTAAAGTAGTATGTCCATTGTTTTTAACACTCCCTTTCTGAGCCTCAGTTTCCTAATCTGTAAAATGAGGTTGTTAGAATGGTTTCTAGGGTCCATTTGTCTATATATTGTATACAGTTATCTTTCTTTCCTCATCAAATTTAATAGATAATACAAAGCATTCGTTTTGTCTTTTACATCCTACCCTAACTCCAGGGTATTGTTCACCAACTTTAAGCATAAGAAATTTATGACACCATTCATTGGCTCCATTAAATTCTAGAGTTTCCTTCCCTCTTTTCCATCTCATTATGAAAAATATATACAGATTTAGAAGTCTGAATATTACCATCAAAAGATATTTAAGTACCATATATGTTATTATATACATAGTACTATATATATAGTAATACTATACATATATATATACACTATACATATATATAGTACTGTGTATATAGTAATATAATGTACTTATTGTATATGTATATTATGCATATGTGTATACTATGTATATGTGTATGCATATACATGTATATATGTATACTATGTATATAGTAATATATTTAGTACTATATATATAGTCTAAAGGTCCATGGATGCAGATAAACACGCAAGAAGACATAGAAAATATAATAAAAAAATGCTAGTACATCTAGGTGGAAGTGTTTGCTGGATACATGTGACTAAAATATGTTCTTTCTGTTTGTGAAAGAAGTTCAAGAGCACTTTTGAAGTAATGATTTATTTGTATTATTGGGATAGGAGAGTCTGTTAATAAACCACTATATATATATATATATATATATATATATATATATATATATATATATACATATACATATACATGTGTATATATATATGGAGAGAGAGAGGGAGAGAGAGTTATTCTCAGATTCTCCTATTAAAGAAAGAACAGTTGACACTATCTGGAATTTGAAATGGGCACTATTCATATATTCATTCTTTCAGCAGACAATTATTAAGCACCAACACCAACTTTAATACACTAGTTATGAGGGATACCAAGATGAGTAAGAAAATGCATCTGCCCTTAGAAAGCCATCTAATAAAGGAGATGAAATATATGTGAGCAATTAAAAAACTAGATGGGATGTAAAGGTTGAAGCAAAATATGACATAAACCTTGATGGAGGACCAATCACATTGAATTAGGTATTTAGGAAATATTTCATAGATGGGGTAAGCTTTGTCCTGAACTATCAAGCAAGGGTGGTATTTAGAGAGACATCACTAGGAGGTTGGGTGGATATTCCAGTATGAGAGTACAATGCCCTAATGTCTTAAAGTACAATGCCCTAATGTCCTAATTTAAATGTCTTATAAGAGGTAGTGTAAGGGAGATCATTGATCTGGAAGTTATATCTAACTAACTATAAATCCCCTTTACAACATGAAGATGTATATTTCTCTTAAGTCCTCAAAAGAATATTTACAGAGTGTTTTGAGATCCATGAATTAATTCAGGGCACTTAATCTTCATTCCAGCTATTTATTTTTTGACTTACTAATCAAGCAAGTTTGAGATTAACCTAAAAACCTTTAGTTTTGTCATTGTTATTTAAGGCTATAAATCACTGATTTGGAAGTGGAGAATAATAATAGTCATTTCAGGAACTGTTGGCCAAAAGATAGAACCTTTTTTTGTCATCTGGGAACCATCAGACTGCACCCAGAATAAGATCTGGACTTGAAATTTGAATGTCATTTTGTGCTCATGACTTGTGTGCTACATGTGAAAAATAATGTGTAAGTCAAAATCATTATTTGGTAATAAGGGCAATTGGGTTCATATGTAAAATTAGTCATTGTTATCTGTGTCTTTCCATTGCAGATCCCTTATATTTCATGGCAGGAGGGGTGGGTAAATTTAGGGATAGTGAAGACAACAAATTAATCAAGAGCTTTCCTCGTATCTCAGAACCTGTCATCAGTAAGAGTAAGTGATCACATAATTTCCTTGCTTTTGCACTTAATTTTCACTCTTACTTTTTAATTGTGATATATGGCTTAAATAAGTTAGGAGATCCTGTTGAGTTTGTCATTTTCTATTAGAAGCAATTCGTTAGGATGAAATATCAACTGGAGATTAACAGGTAAGCTATTGTCTCTCACTTGCTCTGTCAACAGTCCAGAGCAACCTGTTTCTAAGTCTTCTCATTATTTGTCCAAGTAATATAGTATAAGTAAAATAGTAATATCCATTCCTTTATTCGTGGTAATGACTCAAGCATAAGGATATTAGCATATAATAGCTGCTGAGAGACCATACTAGGCTTAACTTCATAGACTTTAAAAACTCCCTTGTTAGGGTTAAAAGAAAACTATTAAAATGAGATACCAAAGAACTTTAGGAAATTGTAGAAATGTTTTAACGAAAAGAATAAATATTTATCTTTCTGGAGCTGGCCAGTCTTTCTCAGAGAGAATCTCTCCAGATAAACCCAGGCCCAGGGATTCTCATTCTTATGCAGATGTATATTAGAATCATCCAGGGAGCTTTTACAAAATTCAATGTCTAAGTTTCCCCACCCCAAAACCATTGAAATAAAATTTTTGAGGGGTTGCCTGGGTGGCTCAGTCAGATGAGCATCCGACTTTGGCTCAGGTCATTATCTCACAGTTTGTGGGTTCAAGTCCCTCATCAGGTTCTCTGATGTCAGTGCAGGGCCCGCTTTGGATCCTATGTCCGTCCTCTCTCTCTGCCCCTCCCCTGCTTGTGTTCTCTCTCTCAAAAATAAATAAAGATTTTAAAAATGTTTCTTAAAAAAGGAAATAAGGTTCTTTGGAAGGTAGTATCTGAGTCAGTATCTTTATTTTTTTTTTTTTTTATTATTATTTTTTTTTTAATATATGAAATTTACTGTCAAATTGGTTTCCATACAACACCCAGTGCTCATCCCAAAAGGTGCCCTCCTCAATACCCATCACCCAGTATCTTTAAACAGCTCTCTGGGTGATTCTAAGGTCTAATCAGGGTGGAGAACCCATTGCTTACCCAAGGAATTTATTGTATTACAGTGTCAGGAAGAGTAAGAGAAACTGTATCCCTAACTCAGGAATCTGAATTAGTGATTGGGGTATGAAAATACATACAAATCCTTGTGGGAGCAAAAGACAAGTAGCTCTTAAAAGGTCTTCTGTTTTATTATTTATTTATTCATTTATTTGAGAGAAAGAGTGAGGGAGAGAGAGAGAGAGAGAGAGAGAGAGAGAGAATGAGCTGGGGAGGGGCGGTGGGGGGGGTGAAACAGAGGATCTGAAGCAGGCTCCAGGCTCTGAGCTATCAGCAGAGAGCCCGATGCAGAGCTCGAACTCCTGAACCACGAGATCATAACCTGAGCAGAAGTTGGATGCTTAACCAACTGAGCCACCCAGGGACCCCTATTTTCTTTTTAATAATTACCCATAATATTCTATATGACAAGAATAATAAATCCATTTATAAGTAAGCTTAAGTCATGTGTGTAATCTGTATTTTATTTGTGTTGGTTTAATTTTGAGGGAGGATGTCAACCCCCACCACTGCCCAAAGTCCTTTAAAACAAATATTTCCAATTAACTAGCTATTCAACCCCTAATAATGCTTATTTCAAGCAAATTTTTATAAAATGCAATTTCACTGTAAAAAAAATTAGGATGAGCTTTTGGACTTTACTGTAACAGTTTAAAACAACTTATAACAATTTTAAATACTTGCTTTGCTTTGTGCAAATCAAATATGAATCTGTATATCTGCTTAATAAAAATGTTTAGGCACATTAGAGAGGAAATATTGGCTTATTCTACCTTATTGAGAAGTATAGATGTAAGCAAAGTTTGTAATGAAAGCAGGGAACTTCAGTATGGAAGCCTGGTAATGGAAATCTGGCATGGAAAAAGAGGTCAAAGAGAAGCTTCTCATACTTGTAGATTAGCAGTGGACAAATATTATGATAATTGGCCATATTTTTGAAGACTATCAAATAAGATGCAATGGTATGGAAAGTGGACAAGACTACGGCAAGGAATATAAGAATAGGGGCTATTACACTAAATTTTGAGGTGAGCCAAAAGCAAGTATAAGCAATTCTTTCATGACAAATGGCAACAAATGAAAGAAGACAGTGGTAGCAGCTAGATGGAGGCTTGTGGTGGGAGAAAACAACTAAAATGATTATCAGCTTTCTGGTTTGGAAGACTAGCTAGATGGCAGTGCCATTATTGAGATTAGGGAGTAGAGCAAAGTATTGGGAGAGCTATAGTACAGTCAGTATCAGCAAGGGCATCCACGCAAAGGCCCATTGGATGGTGCATGTGGTATCTCTTTTCTCTTGGCCTCAAGAATATTGGCTGAACCATGGAGACTAAGAATTCCCCCAGGATCCTTGGCTACTTGGAGGAGGGATTGGTCTTAAGGAGGATCTACTAGACTTATTGTTAATGTAAGTTAAGCTAGTGCTCTAGAAATTAATGAAAATTAAGCATATATTACTTTAAAAATAAGCTGGTGGGCAAAAAAAAAAAAAGTTGGTGGGACAACAACAGGCAGAAAGACACAAATTAATTCTATTTTGATCACATTGAGTTTTGAGTGTCTACTGAAAATCCAGGATGTGGAAGGGTTATCAAGCAAGAACACATAGAGCAGAACACATGGCTACATACGTTCATTTATGAACAAATCTGTATTAAGCACATCTACATATACCAAGCACCAGCTTCCGTACTAGAGACACATATATTTAAGAAATCTTCCTGCAGTTGACAGCTGAGGATGAAGAGATCCAGAGTTCGGTGGGTTGAAGTAGCTTTTGGGATAGGTCTCTCTATTGAAAGCATTGCTCCTATTTTCCACACCTCAGCCATTTGCCTATTTCTCTTTATGTTCATGTAACCTGTCCCTTTGATGACCCTTTCTCATTTTTTTTCTACTTCCAGATGTCAGATAGGGTTGACTGGCTACAAAGCCAAAATGGAGTATGCAAAGTTGATGTTTATACTCCTGGAGACAGCCAAGCCCAAGACTGGAAAATGGTAAGGGTCAACCACTTTTTATAGATACTAAATTAGGAATAAGTGGAGTACTATTAAGAGTAGCCTTACTCTCTCTACCACCACTACCCCACCTCTTATTTTCAATGGTGAAATTCTTGGGGAAAAATATGAATTCCTCTAGAACAAAAAGTTACCATCCATGTTGTTTTGGGGGTAAATTCTATAATATGGTAATTTCATAGAAGAAATATAGTATAATTAATGCAAAACATATATTACAGCTGTAAAATTTTGTTAGTTTTTAAACAGAAAGGGATTGGATTTCAAACAGAAATGTCTCAAAAGTTCACAAACTATTTTCCAAAATGTAGAACACCTCAAAATTCTCAAAAGTATAAATTCTCATCTAAGTAACATTATCATTCTGCCTTCATCAGCCAACAAACATTTATTAAGTACTTAGTGTCAGGCACTATAAATCAGGGTTTAGTTAGAAGATGGAAACCATATCAAGTAATTTGATATTAAAAAATTTAGTGAGGGGTTCCTGGATGCTCAGTTGGTTGAGCATCTGACTTCGTCTCAGGTTGTGATCTTGCTGTCAGCACAGAGCCTGCTTCAGATCCTCCATTTCTCTCTCCCTCACCTCCCAAAATAAATAAACATTAAATTTTTTTTAATTTAATGAAAGGCAGTTAACTAAGTTAACCACTAAAAGCTGTAAAAGAAAACTGTAAGAGTTCCAGAAGTAGCAAGTGTAGAGAGAAGCCACTACCCCTAGGCTGCAAGAGAGTGAACAGGAAGAGACTAAGAACTCACAGAAGCTCCTTCTCCTTCAACCAAGGCAGCTTCAGATTTCTTTGGACAGAGTGTGGCTGCCACAGGAGCACTAGCCTGCTGGTGCAGAATACATTTGCCAGAAGGTGCAAGTGGGCCAGAAGTTCAGTGTCTCTCCAGTGCCCTCTACTAACAAAGCCAGTTGCCAAAGAAAAAATGTTAAAAGGGGTCCAATTCCAGTGTCACAGAGCAAGGCAAAGCATGGTAGACTTGGAGGTGAGAGACAATGTGGATGACTAGCACAGACTCTGTGCTTAGTCCTAGGGTCAAAGATATAAAAACAGGTTAGACAGAATTCTTTTTCTTAATTTAAGGGTTTCATAATCTAATGGAATCACTGTGGTGATTCTCATCCTTAGTATCAATATTTATCAAACACCTATTTGCATGTAATGTTGCATGACCCATCTATTTATTCAAAATCTATTTGGTCTATCTTATATAGCCTAAGAGAGAAAACACTAACAAATCTGCACAAAACATTAAGACATATAGATAATGAATATCCAATTACTATACAGTAAGTGTCAATCAAAACTGCTTCTATTAGATCTTTTCTTTACCTTTGCTCTTTCCTGTAGAAAAACAAAAGATCAATTTTAATACTAAATCAAATTAAAAAAACAGTCACGATTTATCATTAAGGAAGGAACACTCTGGGGTATGCAACAATAAATAAATAAAAACAGTTTCTGCCCTCATAGACCTTGCCATTAATTGGGGAAATAAAAACTATACATGTGAAATATAAATATAATATAAAAGTTCTAAATAACCAGTAGACCCTAATTATATCTAAATAACCAGTAGACCCAAATTATCCATTTGCCAAATGGATTTTCTGGCAGTAATTGCTATAGATTTTTAAATAATAGATCCAAGTCGGAAGTTGTCAAGGAAAATTTCATAAAGTATGCTTAGCAGAGCTAGAGGTGAAGAAGAATAGAATGGGAGCTATATATGTTAACTTCAAACTAAAGTACTGGAGCAGAAGATGGCTGAGGAGAGAAAGTTAAAACCCTTAACCCTTTTTATGTTCTCTTTCATGGATGTGAAAATTTTCCCTGGCCTTGATTAAGAAAGACTCAGAGGGGCGCCTGGGTGGCTTAGTCGGTTAAGCGGCCGACTTCGGCTCAGGTCATGATCTCGCGGTCCATGAGTTCGAGCCCCGCATCGGGCTCTGTGCTGACAGCTCAGAGCCTGGAGCCTGTTTCAGATTCTGTGTCTCCCTCTCTCTGACCCTCCCCCGTTCATGCTCTGTCTCTCTCTGTCTCAAAAATAAATAAACGTTAAAAAAAAAAATAAAAGAAAGAAAGACTCAAAATTAGACACCTGGGTGTCTCAGTTGGTTAAGCATTTGACTTTGGCTTAGGTCATGATCTCACAGTTTGTGAGTTTAAGCCCTGCATTGGGCTTTGTGCTAACAGCTCAAAAGCCAGGAGCCTGTTTCGGATTCTGTGTCTCCCTCTCTTTTTGCCTTTCCCCTGCTCTCTCTCTCTCTCTCTCTCTCGCATGCGCTCTCTCTCTCTCTCAAATATAAATAAATCGTTAAAAAAATTTTTTTAAAAGAAAGACTCAGAAATAATTTGGCATTCACCTTCCCACCTGTTCATGATACTACTGTATAAGAAGAGAAAGAATTAAAGGTTGCAAGAGGGCAATGGGGTTTGGAAGATATAGATGTTTGATTGTAGACTTCATTGATAGAAAAAGTCATGTGATTAGTCTTTCAGTCAGTCATTATGGCCTCATCAACCACTTTTGCAAAGTTCTGGATAGAGTGGAATAATAGATATAAGGTGCACACTTTTTAGGTTTAAAAATGTAAATAGGCAATAAAAACCTATAAACACAACCAGCTAACAGTTCTTTATACTCTATCAAAAAGTTGTATGCTATGCTATAATTTTTTCAATGTTCTGTGAAAAGAATTGAAAAAGATAAGAGAAATAAACTCTACATCTGCATTATAAGACTTCCCTGTACATGTTACAGCCCAATTATGGAACATGTCTATTTGCAGATAGTGTGCCTATCTTTAAATAAGTAGGTAATATTGAAGGATAATTTTCAAAAGGTAAAATCAGGACTCCCAATCAGATATTAAAATGAACACATGTTAAAGATTTTAGTTAACTCATTAATGAGGAAATTGGTGAGGTGTTACAACCAGTTCAAAGGAGAATAAAAAAAAGATATATTATAGATCAGAAATATTGAAATGAATGGCAAAACTGGCCTCTTCCACAGTGCAGAAGGGAAATCAGCTGAACCTCCACTAGACAGAATTTATGTGTCCACAGACATGTAGAATTATTCTGCATTGTCGTTCAACTACCTACAGCTCACAGTTGTAAAATAGCTCCCATAGAATCAGAATCAGATTATGTGGAGGGCTGTAAACAATGCTTAGTCTATAAACTATAGACTATAGGGAATGCATCATTTTCTACTGGAGGGCAGATCTTTTTACCTTAGTTGCCTACATTTTGATAAATCTCAAAATAAGGTAACTTTTGATCACAAAAGAAGGCTAATTTCACCAGATTTGGTCTGATTATTTACATAGGTATAGCAACCAGATAGGCCTTAAGTTTGCTTTACTGGAAGTTTTCATAAGGAATCTCAGGTTGGACTTTTAAAGGCCTCCATCATTTTATATCCTGAGACTAGGAAGTTGAGACTAACAAACTCTTCCTACCAGGTTTCACCTGTAGTTCCTAGAAAAACTCGCCTGTACACAGCTGGATTTCCGTGAAACCAATGTTCATAAAAATAGTTAAGTGATACTAATAAAAATGTTTAGGCCAAGTACTTTCCATTTTTTTCTATCACACACACACACACACACACACACACACACACACAATGTGGGGAGGGGTAGGTATACAATTGTGAACTGTTACACACAAACTAAAGCGCAGACTAGCCGAACTCATGAGCACACATGAAACAACTTCCACAGCCATTTACATCCCTCACATAACCAAGTGGCAGAAGTAGACACATTAACAGACCCAAAGATATAGCCTCTCTATCATAATAAAAAATAAGAAAAGCATACAAACTATTTTTAGCCATCAATGTTTCAGTATTCTATCTTAGAAATGAGCAAGGTAGGGGGGGGATCGTCGGAAGATGGCGGCATAGGAGGACGCTGGGCTCACCGCGCATCCTGCTGATCACTTAGATTCCACCTACACCTGCCTAAAGAACCCAGAAAACTGCCAGAGGATTAGTAGAAAGGAGTCTCCGGAGCCAAGCGCAGAGGAGAGGCCCACGGAAGAGGGTAGGAAGGGCAGCGAGGCTGTGTGCGCTCCACGGACTGGCGGGAGGAAGCCGGGGCGGAGGGGCAGCCCACCGGCCAAGCAGAGCCCCCGAGTCTGGCTTGCAAAAGCGGAGGGGCCGGACGGAGTGTGTTCCGACAGCAAGGGGACTTAGCATCTGGGAGGTCATAAGTTAACAGCTCTGCTCAGAAAGCGGGAAGGCTGGAGGACAAAGGGAGGGAGAATTGCTGAGCCCCGGGAGGACAGAGCTCAGTTTGACAGGGAACAAAGGTGCTCGCCAGCGCCATCTCCCTCGCCCATCGCCCAGCCAAAATCCCAAAGGGAACCAGTTCCTGCCAGGGAACTCGCTTGCACCGCGCAAACACCCAACGCTGTGCTTCTGCGGATCCATCCCTCCTGCAGCAGGTCTGACTCCCTCCCGGTGCCGCAGAGCCCCTCCCAAAGCGGATCATCGAAGGATAAGGGAGCTGAGTCTGCCGCTCCCACCCCTGTGCACCTTGCCGATCACCCCAGCTAATACGCCAGAAGATCACCAGCACCACAAGCCTGGCAGTGTGCAAGTAGCCCAGACGGGCCACACCACCCCACAGTGAATCCCGCCCCTAGGAGAGGGGAAGAGAAGGCACACACCAGTCTGACTGTGGCCCCATCGGTGGGCTGGGGGCAGACATCAGGTCTGACTGCGGCCCCGCCCACCAACTCCAGTGATACACCACAGCACAGGGGAAGTGCCCTGCAGGTCCGCACCACTCCAGGGACTCTCCAAAATGACCAAACGGAAGAATTCCCCTCAAAAGAATCTCCAGGAAATAAAAACAGCCAATGAACTGATCAAAAAGGATTTAAATAATATAACAGAAAGTGAATTTAGAATAATAGTCATAAAATTAATTGCTGGGCTTGAAAACAGTATAGAGGACAGCAGAGAATCTCTTGCTACAGAGATCAAGGAACTAAGGAACAGTCAGGAGGAGCTGAAAAATGCTTTAAACGACATACAAAATAAAATGGAAACGACCACGGCTCGGATTGAAGAGGCAGAGGAGAGAACAGGTGAACTAGAAGATAAAATTATGGAAAAAGAGGAAGCTGAGAAAAAGATAAAGAAATCCAGGAGTATGAGGGGAAAATTAGAGAACTAAATGATACACTAAAAAGAAATAGTATACGCATAATTGGTATCCCAGAGGAGGAAGAGAGAGGGAAAGGTGCTGAAGGTGTACTTGAAGAAATAATAGCTGAGAACTTCCCTGAACTGGGGAAGGAAAAAGGCATTGAAATCCAAGAGGCACAGAGAACTCCCTTCAGACGTAACTTGAATCGATCTTCTGCACGACATATCATAGTGAAACTGGCAAAATACAAGGATAAAGAGAAAATTCTGAAAGCAGCAAGGGATAAACGTGCCCTAACATATAAAGGGAGACCTATAAGACTTGTGACTGATCTCTCTTTTGAAACTTGGCAGGCCAGAAAGGCATGGCAGGAGATCTTCAATGTGATGAATAGGAAAAATATGCATCTGAGAATCCTTTATCCAGCAAGTCTGTCATTTAGAATAGAAGGAGAGATAAACGTCTTCCCAAAAAAACAAAAACTGAAGGAATTTGTCACCACTAAACCAGCCCTACAAGAGATCCTAAGGGGAATCCTGTGAGACAAAGTACCAGAGACATCACTACAAGCATAAATCATACAGACATCACAATGACTCTAAACCCGTATCTTTCTATAATAACACTAAACGTAAATGGACTAAATGCGCCAACCAAAAGACATAGGGTATCAGAATGGATAAAAAAACAAGACCCATCTATTTGCTGTCTACAAGAGATTCATTTTAGACCTGAGGACACCTTTAGATTGAGAGTGAGGGGATGGAGAACTATTTATCATGCTACTGGAAGCCAAAAGAAAGCTGGAGTTACCATACTTATATCAGACAAACTAGACTTTAAGACAACAAAAGGAAATCAAAGGCATCAAAATTGGCAAAGATGAAGTCAAGCTTTCGCTTTTTGCAGATGACATGATATTATACATGGAAAATCCAATAGACTCCACCAAAAGTCTGCTAGAACTGATACATGAATTCAGCAAAGTTGCAGGATACAAAATCAATGTGCAGAAATCAGTTGCATTCTTATACACTAACAATGAAGCAACAGAAAGACAAATGAAGAAACTGATCCCATTCACAACTGCACCAAGAAGCATAAAATACCTAGGAATAAATCTAACCAAAGATGTAAAAGATCTGTATGCTGGAAACTATAGAAAGCTAATGCAGGTAATTGAAGAAGATATAAAGAAATGGAAAGACATTCCCTGCTCATGGATTGGAAGAATAAATATTGTCAAAATGTCAATACTACCCAAAGCTATCTACACATTCAATGCAATCCCAATCAAAATTGCACCAGCATTCTTCTCGAAACTAGAACAAGCAATCCTAAAATTCATATGGAACCACAAAAGGCCCCGAATAGCCAAACTAATTTTGAAGAAGAAGACCAAAGCAGGAGGCATCACAATCCCAGACTTTAGCCTCTACTACAAAGCTGTCATCATCAAGACAGCATGGTATTGGCATAAAAACAGACACATAGACCAATGGAATAGAATAGAAACCCCAGAACTAGACCCACAAACGTATGGCCAACTCATCTTTGACAAAGCAGGAAAGAACAGCCAATGGAAAAAAGACAGTCTCTTTAACAAATGGTGCTGGGAGAACTGGACAGCAACATGCAGAAGGTTGAAACTAGACCACTTTCTCACACCATTCACAAAAATAAACTCAAAATGGATAAAGGACCTGAATGTGAGACAGGAAACCATCAAAACCTTAGAGGAGAAAGCAGGAAAAGACCTCTCTGACCTCAGCCGTAGCAATCTCTTACTCGGCACATCCCCAAAGGCAAGGGAATTAAAAGCAAAAGTGAATTACTGGGACCTTATGAAGATAAAAAGCTTCTGCACAGCAAAGGAAACAACCAACAAAACTAAAAGGCAACCAACGGAATGGGAAAAGATATTTGCAAATGACACATCGGACAAAGGGCTAGTATCCAAAATCTATAAAGAGCTCATCAAACTCCACACCCGAAAAACAAATAACCAAGTGAAGAAATGGGCAGAAAACATGAATAGACACTTCTCTAAAGAAGACATCCGGATGGCCAACAGGCACATGAAAAGATGTTCAACGTCGCTCCTTATCAGGGAAATACAAATCAAAACCACACTCAGATACCACCTCACGCCAGTCAGAGTGGCCAAAATGAAGAAATCAGGAGACTATAGATGCTGGAGAGGATGTGGAGAAACAGGAACCCTCTTGCACTGTTGGTGGGAATGCAAATTGGTGCAGCCGCTCTGGAAAGCAGTGTGGAGGTTCCTCAGAAAATTAAAAATAGACCTACCCTATGACCCAGCAATAGCACTGCTAGGAATTTATCCAAGGGATACAGGAGTACTGATGCATAGGGGCACCTGTACCCCAATGTTTATAGCGGCACTCTCAACAATAGCCAAATTATGGAAAGAGCCTAAATGTCCATCAACTGATGAATGGATAAAGAAATTGTGGTTTATATACACAATGGAATACTACGTGGCAATGAGAAAAAATGAAATATGGCCTTTTGTAGCAACATGGATGGAACTGGAGAGTGTGATGCTAAGTGAAATAAGCCATACAGAGAAAGATAGATACCATATGGTTTCACTCTTATGTGGATCCTGAGAAACATAACAGAAACCCATGGGGGAGGGGAAGGAAAAAAAAAAAAAAAAAAGAGGTTAGAGTGGGAGAGAGCCAAAGCATAAGAGACTGTTAAAAACTGAGAACAAACTGAGGGTTGATGGGGGGTGGGAGGGAGGGCAGGGTGGGTGATGGGTATTGAGGAGGACACCTTTTGGGATGAGCACTGGGTGTTGTATGGAAACCAATTTGACAGTAAATTTCATATATTAAAAAATTAAAAAAAAAAAAAAGACAAACTAGACTTTAAATTAAAGGCTGTAACAAGAGATGAAGAAGGGCATTATATAATAATTACAGGGTCTATCCATCAGGAAGAGCTAACAATTATAAATGTCTATGCGCCGAATACCCGAGCCCCCAAGTATATAAAACAATTACTCATAAACATAAACAACCTTATTGATAAGAATGTGGTAATTGCAGGGGACTTTAACACTCCACTTACAGAAATGGATAGATCATCTAGACACACGGTCAATAAAGAAACAAGGGCCCTGAATGATCAGATGGATCAGATGGACTTGACAGATATATTTAGAACTCTGCATCCCAAAGCAGCAGAATATACTTTCTTCTCGAGTGCACATGGAACATTCTCCAAGATAGATCATATACTGGGTCACAAAACAGCCCTTCATAAGTATACAAGAATTGAAATTATACCATGCATACTTTCAGACCACAATGCTATGAAGCTTGAAATCAACCACAGGCAAAAGTCTGGAAAACCTCCAAAAGCATGGATGTTAAAGAACACCCTACTAAAGAATGAGTGGGTCAACCAGGCAATTAGAGAAGAAATCAAAAAATATATGGAAACAAACAAAAATGAAAATACAACAATCCAAACGCTTTGGGACGCAGCGAAGGCAGTCCTGAGAGGAAAATACATTGCAATCCAGGCCTATCTCAAGAAACAAGAAAAATCCCAAATACAAAATCTAACAGCACACCTAAAGGAAATAGAAGTAGAACAGCAAAGGCAGCCTAAACCCAGCAGAAGAAGAGAAATAATAAAGATCAGAGCAGAAATAAACAATACAGAATCTAAAAAAACTGTAGAGCAGATCAACGAAACCAAGAGTTGGTTTTCTGAAAAAATAAACAAAATTGACAAACCTCTAGCCAGGCTTCTCAAAAAGAAAAGGGAGATGACCCAAATAGATAAAATCATGAATGAAAATGGAATTATTACAACCAATCCCTCAGAGATACAAACAATTATCAGGGAATACTATGAAAAATTATATGCCAACAAACTGGACAACCTGGAAGAAATGGACAAATTCCTAAACACCCACACTCTTCCAATGTGCTGGACCCATAACCAGTGAAGAAATTGAATCGGTTATCAAAAATCTCCCAACAAATAAGAGTCCAGGACCAGATGGCTTCCCAGGGGAGTTCTACCAGACGTTTAAAGCAGAGATAATACCTATCCTTCTCAAGCTATTCCAAGAAATAGAAAGGGAAGGAAAACTTCCAGACTCATTCTATGAAGGCAGTATTATTTTGATCCCTAAACCAGACAGAGACCCAGTAAAAAAAGAGAACTACAGGCCAATATCCCTGATGAATATGGATGCAAAAATTCTCAATAAGATACTAGCAAATCGAATTCAACAGCATATAAAAAGAATTATTCACCATGATCAAGTGGGATTCATTCCTGGGATGCAGGGCTGGTTCAACATTCGCAAATCAATCAACGTGATACATCACATTAATAAAAGAAAAGATAAGAACTATATGATCCTGTCAATCGATGCAGAAAAGGCCTTTGACAAAATCCAGCACCCTTTCTTAATAAAAACCCTTGAGAAAGTCGGGATAGAAGGAACATACTTAAACATCATAAAAGCCATTTATGAAAAGCCCACAGCTAACATCATCCTCAATGGTGAAAAACTGAGAGCTTTTTCCCTAAGATCAGGAACACGACAGGGATGCCCACTCTCACTGCTGTTGTTTAACATAGTGCTGGAAGTTCTAGCTTCAGCAATCAGACAACAAGAGGAAATCAAAGGCATCAAAACTGGCAAAGATGAAGTCAAGCTTTCACTTTTTGCAGATGACATGATACTATACATGGAAAATCCGATAGACTCCACCAAAAGTCTGCTAGAACTGATACATGAATTCAGCAAAGTTGCAGGATACAAAATCAATGTGCAGAAATCAGTTGCATTCTTATACACTAACAATGAAGCAACAGAAAGACAAATAAAGAAACTGATCCCATTCACAATTGCACCAAGAAGCATAAAATACCTAGGAATAAATCTAACCAAAGATGTAAAAGATCTGTATGCTGAAAACTATAGAAAGCTTATGAAGGAAATTGAAGAAGATATAAAGAAATGGAAAGACATATCCTGCTCATGGATTGGAAGAATAAATATTGTTAAAATGTCAATACTACCCAAAGCTATCTACACATTCAATGCAATCCCAATCAAAATTGCACCAGCATTCTTCTCGAAACTAGAACAAGCAATCCTAAAATTCACATGGAACCACAAAAGGCCCCGAATAGCCAAAGTAATTTTGAAGAAGAAGACCAAAGCAGGAGGCATCACAATCCCAGACTTTAGCCTCTACTACGAAGCTGTCATCATCAAGACAGCATGGTATTGGCACAAAAACAGACACATAGACCAATGGAATAGAATAGAAACCCCAGAACTAGACCCACAAACATATGGCCAACTCATCTTTGACAAAGCAGGAAAGAACATCAAATGGAAAAAAGACAGTCTCTTTAAAAAATGGTGCTGGGAAAACTGGACAGCAACATGCAGAAGGTTGAAACTAGACCACTTTCTCACACCATTCACAAAAATAAACTCAAACTGGATAAAGGACCTGAATGTGAGACAGGAAACCATCAAAACCTTAGAGGAGAAAGCAGGAAAAGACCTCTCTGACCTCAGCCGTAGCAATCTCTTACTCGACACATCCCCAAAGGCAAGGGAATTAAAAGCAAAAGTGAATTACTGGGACCTTATGAAGATAAAAAGCTTCTGCACAGCAAAGGAAACAACCAACAAAACTAAAAGGCAACCAACGGAATGGGAAAAGATATTTGCAAATGACATATCGGACAAAGGGCTAGTATCCAAAATCTATAAAGAGCTCATCAAACTCCACACCCGAAAAACAAATAACCAAGTGAAGAAATGGGCAGAAAACATGAATAGACACTTCTCTAGAGAAGACATCCGGATGGCCAACAGGCACATGAAAAGATGCTCAACGTCGCTCCTTATCAGGGAAATACAAATCAAAACCACACTCAGATATCACCTCACGCCAGTCAGAGTGGCCAAAATGAACAAATCAGGAGACTATAGATGCTGGAGAGGATGTAGAGAAACGGGAACCCTCTTGCACTGTTGGTGGGAATGCAAATTGGTGCAGCCACTCTGGAAAACTGTGGAGGTTCCTCAGAAAATTAAAAATAGACCTACCCTATGACCCAGCAATAGCACTGCTAGGAATTTACCCAAGGGACACAGGAGTACTGATGCATAGGGGCACTTGTACCCCAATGTTTATAGCAGCACTCTCAACAATAGCCAAATTATGGAAAGAGCCTAAATGTCCATCAGCTGATGAATGGATAAAGAAATTGTGGTTTATATACACAATGTAGTACTACAGGGCAATGAGAAAGAACGAAATATGGCCCTCTGTAGCAACGTGGATGGAACTGGAGAGTGTTATGCTAAGTGAAATAAGCCATACAGAGAAAGACAGATACCATATGGTTTCACTCTTATGTGGATCCTGAGAAACTTAACAGAAACCCATGGGGGAGGGGAAGGAAAAAAAAAAAAGAGGTTAGAGTGGGAGAGAGCCAAAGCATAAGAGACTCTTAAAAACTGAGAACAAACTGAGGGTTGATGGGGGGTGGGAGGGAGGGGAGGGTGGGTGATGGGTATTGAGGAGGGCACCTTTGGGGATGAGCACTGGGTGTTGTATGGAAACCAATTTGACAATAAATTTCATATATTGAAAAAAATAAAAAAAAAGAAATGAGCAAGGTATCCAATTAATATCCATGAATTAACTCAATTTAATACCAATGTTTTAAGTTACATTAAAGATGCTGGAAATTTACAATCAAGCAACAATACCATAAAATATAATAACTGTTGTAATAAAGTTTGTCCGAATAATCATTCAAGTCAATTAAACACAAATTTATATTTTTCATGATCTTAAACATTAAGTAGAAGTAATATAGCTTATTGGATTTTTATAACCTGTATAAGTTTATGAAGAACATATCAAAGTAAAATAAAAATGCATACTTCCATTATACTTAATACTGAGAAATCATAAAAGACATAGCTGTTTTTATGAATTCAAAATTATTTAATTCAATTTGTTTGTCAAAGATTATCCTAACTTATGTGAATTTAAGCTCCTAAAATCTTAACCTGATTAAGATTCCTTTATAAGAATACTTTTTCCAATCAGAATAGAGATCCTTTAATTTAAGACTTTATAATCTAATATAGCATCATGTGGAGTAGGAAGATACTACTGCTTACACTTAATGTTCTTTTTTAATGACAAATACTGATAGCTTATAGCCTCAATTCTAAACTTGCAGCCATTAGATTCAAATGCCCAGTTTTCAACAAAAATCACAAGACATACAAAGAAACAGAGTAATGTGGCTCACTCAAAGGAAAAAAAGTAGGTCAACAGAAACTGTGTCTGAAAAAGACCTGATGGCAGGTCCACTGGACAAAGACTATAAAACAGCTGTCTAAAAGATGCCCAAAGAACTAAAAGAAACATGTGGAGAAAACTGAGAAAACAATGTGTGAACAAAAAGCAAATATCAAAAAGAGAAAACCTAGAGATAACCTAAAAGAAATTCTGGAGATGAGAAGTATAATAACTGAATTGAAAATTTCACTAAAGGGATTCAAAGGCAGGTTTGAGCAGGCAGAAGAAGGAATCAGAAAACTTGAAAACAGGATAATGGAAATTATCAACTCTAAGGAACAGAAAGAAAAAAGATTGAAGAAAAGTGAACAGAGCCAAAGGAACCTGTGGGACACCATCAAACAAACAGCACATTGTGGGAGTCCCAGTAGGAGAAGAGAAAGAGAAAGGGCAGAGAGGATATTTGAGGAAATAATGGCTTAAAGCTTTGCAAATATGAAGAAAGGCATGAACATAAACATCCAAAAAGTTCAATAAACTCCAAGAAAAATGAACTCAAAGCGACCCATGCTGAGACACATTACAATCAAACTTTCAAAAGACAAAGACAAAAGGAATATCGGTAGAAGTGGTGTTTGACATTTCCAGGCCTGGACCACAAAAGTCTCCCATTCAGTTCTCTGTGATCTTGATATTTCCCCATAAACCTGAAGAATAGATTTTGAGGAGAGTGAAACCATGCAAAAGCAGAGCCTAGGTGCCTGAGTCACTGCAAAGAAAGCTTCTCATTGAATGTCCTCTGTAAGCAAAGTGATTGAGAAATAAACCTCTACTTTCTTCTACCACTGACACTTCAGGGGCTATTTGATTTAAACCTAGCATTATCCCAAATACTATACTTTGCATATGTCATTTTGTTACCACACCCACCCTGTTATATCTGACTACCAAAAATGTTTAAAAGTCCATCTCAAATGCCACTAGTTTTTCTAGTCACCCACCCCAAATTATCTGCCCCTTGTGTAACATTAAGCATCTCTCTTTTTATTCTTTTATAACACTGATCACATAGTATTTAGTAATATTTGTGTTCATATTTTGTCTCTACAGTGGACTTTATGCTTCCAGAAGGCAAGATCATATTTGTTTCATCTTTACATGTCCCACAGTTTCTAGTAGAGTGTGTTGTACACAAACACTGTATACATATTGAATTATGCAGGTAGTTTGTATTACACATCATCTCCCCTAAATCCCTAAATCACCTCTGCAGTAGAGGGCCATCAAGTTGGTCCTACTGGTGGATAGTTTGTGTATTGGAACATGATTTTTCCTTTCTTGAATGCTATCTCTCTCTGACTCCACCACCTTTTCTCTGTCCCTTTCTTGGACATGCCTATAGGCAGCACTCTTTCTTAAAACTTCTTCTTAAAGCGAAATTATGTCCATATAGAATCTCCCACTTTTTACTGATCTTTGGTTCAGAAAAACAATTTTTGTAAGTTTATTTGAGAGAGAGCACGAGTGGGTGAGGGGCAGAGAGAGAGAGAGAGAGAGAGAGAATCCCAAGCAGGCTCTGCGCTGTCAGCACAGAGCCTGACGTGGGGCTTGAACTAACAAACTATAAGATCATGACCTAAGCTGAAATCAAGAGTCAGACACTTAACCAGCTGAGTGACCCAGGCACCCCAGAAAAAAAATGTTAAAAAAAATTCATCACAGAAGCTCAGCAAGTAGGTGAACTCCTACCTGGTCTGATAGGAATGAATCACAGTACACATCCCTAGCCATACTGTCTTCCAGTACTTCTCTTTTCATCCAGGGCAGTACTTCCCATATATACAGGAAGTCAAGTCTGGGGTTTTTTTCAATTTTTTTAACGTTTATTATTGAGAGACAGAAACAGAGCATGAGCAGGGGAGGGGCAGAGAGAGGAGGAGACACAGAATCTGAAGCAGGCTCCAGGCTCTGAGCTGTCAGCACAGAGCTGGACATGGGGCTCTAATTCACAAACCGTGAGATCATGACCTGAACCGAAGTCAGACACCTAACCGAGTAAGCCACCCAGGCACCCCAGGAAGTCAAGTTTTATTCCCTAGTACTCCCATGGATGGCTAGCTATGTTTCACTGTATCATCAAGCTTATTGACTTCTCTTAATCTTCTCTTATCTCTTCTGAAATCTAATCTCAACATGAAATGTTGGAGTAGTATTAATCATATCCACCACCATAAGATTACACAGTTTTGTGCATATTATGTCATTTAATACTAATTGTAACCACATGAGGAAATTATTAAAATTAATAATTTTCATATGATCCAGCAATTCCTTTGTATATCTGAAGGAAACAAAATCACTATTTTTAAGAGATACCTGCACCCCTGTGTTTATTGCAGCATTATTTACAATAACCAATACATGAAAGCAACCTAAGTGTCCATCCATGGATGACTCACTAAAGAAAATACACAACAGAATATTATCCAGCCATAAAAAGAAGGGAGTCTTGCCATTTGCAATAACATGGATGGACCTAGAAGGTATTAAGCTAAGTGAAATAAGTCAGACAGAGAAAGACAAATACCATATGATCTCACTTATATGTAGAATCTTAAAAAAAAGGGGGGGGACTCATAGATGCAGAGAACAGGTGGGTGGCTGCCAGAGGTGGGTGGTGTGAGAGTGAACAAAATGGGTGAAGAGGGTCAAAAGGTATAAACTTCCAACTATAAAATAAATAAATCCTGGGGATTTAATGTATAGCATGGTGACCATAGTTAATAATACTATATATCTGAAAGTTGCAAAGAGAGTAGATCTTAAAAGTTCTCGTCACAAGAAAAATAGTTTTGAACTATGCATGGTGATGGATGCTAACTAGACTTATGGTGGTGATCATTTTGCAATAATGCAAATATTGGATCATTATAATTTGAATCTGAAACTAATATAATGTTATATGTCAATTAAATCTCAATAAAAAATAATGAACTTTCAGCCATGCATCAAAAGTAAACACAGAAACACAAAAATCACATGTGCATAAATCAAAGAGCTCTTCTCCTTCCAAGTGGGCACAAAATTCTTAATTACTTTGAGCTTGAGAGGAGCAAAAAAATACATTGTCTCTTACCCAATAGAAAATAAATCTCTATAACAATTATTCCATTAAAGAATCACAAAATGGTTAAGCAATAAAACCAAGTTCTTGATCATTGCTGCCACCAATGGTTATTGGCCATAAAAGAACCAAAATGAAAACCAAAAGAAAAATCAGTACATAGGAAAATTAAAACTAGAAAAAAGAAAATGTCTGCAAAGTTCTATTGCCACCTTGAATTCATCTCTGGGGTCAAAGAAAAAATGTACCTGGTACACTTCCCTCAATATTCTCTCAAGATGAATCTTTTGGACATCTTGGCAAAGACTTCCAAAACTATTAAAATATCATTTTCAGAGAAGGGTGAATTAATAAGCTTCATATATGTATAGAAATAAACTCACATTAAAGGTTTTCTTTAATCATTAACAAGGAACTGGTGAGGTTCAAAGGAAAATCAAAGAAAAGAACCACATATATGGATCAGGGATATTGAAGTGAAGGTGCAAATGTAGGCAAAACTGACCTTTTCCACAGTGGGGGAGGAAGTCAGTGGAACCTTCTCTGAGAATTAACATGTGTAAATAAGGATTCTATTGAATTGCTATCACTTATCTACAGAGTTGTAAAATAGCTCCAAGAGGATCAGAAGATGTGGAAGACTATGCTATAAGATTATGCATAGTTTTCCACTGAAGTACAAAATTTCCCTGAAACAGCTACTATTCAAATTAGGAGAACCATCTAGGAGGACTTTACACCAACTGCCATGGCCCATGGATCCCTTAAACCAGCCCCATAGCAGACTGATACAACTGCTTTTCTCTTCTTTCCAAGTCATTAAAACACAGCCATGTACTGTAGGTATGGAGAGCCAATTCTGGAGTCAGAACTGTATTTGGATACTAAACTCCATCATATGGTAGCTCTGAGATACTAGCCAATTTATGTATCTTCTCTAAGCTACAATTTTGTCACCTATGAAACTAGAATTGTAATACATCCAGTGTAGAGCATATATGTAGATTAAGTGAAATAATGTGTGTAAAGCACCTAGTCCAGTGCCCGGAAAACACAAGTATTTAAGAAATAGTATCTAGTAACTATATGACACTTGGTAATTAAAATGACAAATCATTATTTTTTTGATGGTTATAAATTATCTCATTTAATCCTCATAATAATACTATGAAGAGTTTGCTGTTATTCCCATTTGACAGATAAGAAACTGGAAACTCAGATAATAAAGTATCCAACTTAAGAAACTTTAATAGAGTTAGTTAAAAACACAACGAAACAAATAACACAAAGGTATGTCAAAAAAGGAAAATGTTTAGATCACTCATATTTCTACCTTTCTGTGGTTACTACTGTGAACCAAATCATTCTTTAAAGATGGGTGATACTTGTAGTCATTCCTAGACAGACATTACTCTATTACACTGCTCCTTTACATTTGATAGTAAATAGGACACTTTCACATATTATTTTAGCCTGTGTCCAAGTGAAAATTATAGATTACAATATGTAAACATATACTATATATACATGTGCTTATCACAGCTAGTGTGCATTAAAGAATCTGTATTCATTCAAAATCAATAAATTATCCACAGATATTAATTCCTCTATTATGAATTAGATTGTTCACTTAAGTGATATCAAATAGTTCACTGGACCCCATTTAACATATCAAGATTGTGCTTGTGTACCTGGCAGAGTGATCAATTATGTACAATTGTCCTTGAATTCTCTAATTTTCTGAAGACTATAGTTGTAGTAAGAGACCTAAATAAAAACAGATAAACCATAGGAAATAGCAAGTAATATAAATATAATAAAAACTGGATTCAGTTCCAATGCTAACTCTGTTGTGTAGCTGTTGACTTTTCAGATCTTAAGGATGTATGTTGTTAAAAGCAATATCATGTAGTGGCTGACAGTAGGGACTCAAGAGTCAGACTGCCTAGGTTGGAATTCCTGCTCCATCAGTGATTAGCTGTATAACCTCAGATAAGTAACTAACTGAATCTCTCAGTTGTTCAATTCCCTCCTCTGTAAAATGCAGATAATAAGAGAGCTAACATTTAAGTTCACTGCAAAATAATGTTAAATGAGATAATAGTATTAAAATACTTATAACAGTGCCTGATGCATACTAAGTACTCCATAAATGTTGGTTACTTTTATTGTGATGATGCAGCAGTTAAGGCTTGAGAGAGGTGACCATTTTTGTAACTAATCTTTGAGGTTGTTCTGAATGTCCCATATCTTTACTCTGTTATAGTCGGATGAATCCTTGTCTATTTTTAAGGAAGCCTCAACTGATCCTATCAGAGTGCTCAGCTGGCTCCGCAGAGACCTGGAAAAAAGTACAGCAGGGTTCCAAGATGTTAGGTTCAAGCCTGGAGAATCCTCACTTGGCGGGGAAATGAGCAACCCAGGAGGAGACCCCCGCAGTGGTTTTTCTGTGGACTATTACAATACCACAACCAAGGGCAGTCCAGGAAGATTGCATTTTGAGATGATGCACAGAGAAATCCCTGTCCAGGGCCCCAGTGTCCCACTTGGTAATGGGAGTTCAGTAGATGAAGTTTCCTTCTATGCTAATCGCCTCACAAATCTAGTCATAGCCATGGCCCGCAAGGAGATCAATGAGAGGATAGATGGCTCTGAAAACAAATGTGTCCACCAGTCATTGTACATAGGAGATGAGCCCATACCCAACAAAAGCTTGAGTAAGGTGGCATCAGATCTGGTGAACAAGACAGTCTCTGCATGTTCCAAGAATGCTACCTCAGATAAGACTCCTGGCTCTGGTGACAGAGCCTCAGGATTATTACGGAGTCCCCCACATTTGAAATATAAGACCACTCTGAAGATGAAGGAGAGCACCAAAGAAAGCAAGGGTCCAGATGACAAGCCTGCTTCTAAGAAGTCTTTCTTCTATAAGGAGGTGTTTGAATCTCGTAACGCAGGTGATGCCAAAGAGGGTGGAAGGTTACCTGGGGAGAGAAAGATGTTCAGAGGGCAAGAAAGGCCTGATGACTTTACAGCTTCTGTTAGTCAAGGGATAATGACCTATGCTAACAGTGTGGTATCTGATATGATGGTTTCCATCATGAAGACACTGAAGATCCAAGTGAAGGACACAACTATTGCCACCATCCTGCTAAAGAAGGTACTGCTCAAGCATGCAAAAGAGGTCGTCTCAGATCTCATTGACTCCTTCATGAAGAACCTCCACAGTGTCACAGGGACCCTCATGACTGATTCAGATTTTGTCTCAGCTGTGAAAAGAAGTTTATTCTCTCACGGAAGCCAGAAGGCCACAGATATCATGGATGCCATGCTGGGTAAGCTATACACCGTGATGTTTGCAAAGAAACCTCCAGAAATTATCAGGAAAACCAAAGACAAGTCTGGGAGTTACTCCCTTGTCTCCATGAAAGGAATGGGTGACCCTAAAAACCAAAATGTAAACTTTGCATCAATGAAATCTGAAGGTAAATTGAGGGAAAAAATGTACTCTCCCGCATCCAAACCAGAAAAGAAGACTTGTGCCGAAACTCTGGGTGAACACATTATCAAAGAGGGATTGAGCTTTTGGCATAAAAATCAGCAAAAAGAAGGAAAATCTCCGGGTTTCCAACGGGCAATGTTTGCAGCTCCCAACAAACAGTATAAGCCTGTACTAGACATTCCCCTGGGATATCCTCTGGATACTTGCAACCTCAGCCCCCCTATGCAATGCCGAGAGAAACCTGAGAATTTTATGTGTGGTTCAGACTCCTTGGCCAAGGATCTGATCGTATCAGCCTTACTTCTGATTCAGTACCACCTGGCACAGGGAGGAAGCATGGATGCACAGAGCTTCCTTGAAGCTGCTGGCAGCACCAACCTGCCTGCCAACAAGTCCCCTGAAGTTCCTGATGAGTCCAGCCTTAAGTCTCCTCATATGGGAGGTGACCAAGATGAAGCAGAAAAGAAGGATCTAAAGAGTGTTTTCTTTAACTTTATCCGGAATTTACTTGGTGAGACCATTTTCAAGAGTGACCGTAGCTCTGAACCCAAGGTACCAGAACAGCCAGTTAAGGAAGAATATAACTACCAGTGTGAAAGACCTGTAACCCCTTCTTCCATCAAATTAAGTGAAGGTGATGAGGCTGGTGGTACCTTTGCTGGGCTGACCAAGATGGTTGTTAACCAGCTAGATGGCCACATGAATGGGCAGATGGTAGAATATCTGATGGATTCAGTGATGAAGTTATGTCTCATTATTGCCAAGTCCTGTGACTCTCCCTTGGCAGAGCTGGGAGATGATAAGTCTGGGGATGCAAGCAGGCCAACTTCAGCCTTCCCAGATAATTTATATGAGTGTTTACCAGTCAAGGGCACAGGGACAGCAGAGGCTGTCCTGCAGAATGCCTATCAAGCTATCCATAATGAATTGAGAGGTATATCAGGACAGCCCCCTGAAGGGTATGCAGCACCCAAAGTGATTGTCAGCAATCATAACCTAACTGACACAGTTCAGAACAAGCAACTCCAAGCCGTACTTCAGTGGGTAGCCGCCTCTGAACTCAATGTCCCTATTTTGTACTTTGCTGGTGATGATGAAGGAATCCAGGAGAAGGTAAGGAAGTAGAGTCAGAGGAATTTGGAGAGATCTATTAAGGGTTAACTGGGGTTTAAGTTCTGTTTTCTTTCTGAATGGGAAGATAGCCACAAGAAGGGTAGAATGGGGACAGCAAAAATTTGAAGATGCCTCTTGGAAGAAATAACGGATAAAGTAAAATTAGATTTTGCCCAATAGGAAGCATATCAAATGGGGAAAAGAGGGATAGATCTTATATAATCACATATATAAGTGGGATAAGTTTTATATTCATCACATATCATGTATGTGATATGTATGTGTGTGTGTATGTGTGTGTATATATATGTGTATATACTTTTTTCTGCATGTATTGTTGGGAATGCACAGATAAAAAAACCTCTAAGAGGTTTAGCAAGAGTCAGATAAAGGTCTGGGCCTCAGGCTGAAGTTTGGATAAGACAGCATATTTCCCAAAGTATGAGAAGGAGCTGCTTGGAGGCATCCTGGGGATGTGTTGAGGGAGTTGGGAGTGGGGTAAAGAATCCAGGCTCATACCCTTTCAAACCTGTGATTATTCTCTCAGCTGATTGTCTAGGAAGTATTGGGGATTTGAAGGGATTCAATAAATAACATCCCTCTTCCCCATACTCTAAGTTCAATTGAGAAGTAAGAGTAAAGAATAAGGCAGATGGGAAACCCGAGTTTTCACTGCTATTACTGGTAAAGGTAAGTGTGCCTTGTGCCTTCGAACTCTTTGCTTCTCCATGTATAGGCCTTGGAACTGCTTACTGAAGAAATTGTGTGTGTGTGTGTGTGTGTGTGTGTGTGTGTGTGTGGTAGAACTGGTATATAACAAACACTACAGGCAGACCTCAAAGACATTGTGGGTTCTGTTCCACACCACTGCAATAAAGTCAAATTTTTTTGGTTTCCCAGTGCATATAAAAGTTATGTTTGCATTATAGTGTAGTCTATTAAGTGTGCACTAGCATTATTTCTTTAAAAAGTACACACTTTAAAAATGCTTTATTGCTAAAAATGTTAACCATTTCTGAGCTCTTAGCAAGTATAATCACTAGTCAAGATCACTACAACAAATATAATAATAATGAAAAAGTTTGAAATATTGCGAAATTACCAAAATATAACACAGAGACAGAGTGAACAAATTCTGTTGGAAAAATGGCACCAATAGATTTGCTTAATGCAGGGTTGTCACAAATTTCACTTTGTTAAAAACACAATATCTGTAAAGCACAATAAAGCAAAGTATAATAAAACAAGTATACCTGCATATCTGTTTCAGGTATACAACATTATAATTCAATATCTGGATATACTATAAAGTGATTTTCACCGTAAGTCTAGTTACCATCCATCACCACATGATTCAACTCTTTCACCCATTTCACTCACTCCTAACCCAGTTTCCCTCTGATAACTACCAGTCTGTTTTCTATCTCTATGAGTTTGTTTTTGTTTTGTTTTTTAGATTCAATATATAAATCTGGAAATCATATAGTATTTGTCTTTCTCTGACTTATTCCACTTAGCGTTACACCCTCAAGTTCCACCCTCAAGTTGTCACAACTGGCAAGATTTCCTCCTTTTTTATGGCTGAGTACTGTTCCATCTCACACACACACACACACACACACACACACACACACACACACACACACACACCATCTTTATCCATTTACCCATTGAAGGACACTTGGGTTGTTTCCATATCTTGGCTACTGTAAAAAATGCTGCAATGAACATACAGGTGCATATAGCTTTTCAAATTTGTGTTTTTGTATTCTTCAGATAAATACTCAGATGTGGAATTGCTGGATTATAGGGTAGTTCTATTTTTCATTTTTTGAAGAATTTCCATACCACTTGCCACAGTGCCTATACCAATTTACATTTCCACCAACAGTGTGTGAGGATTTCCTTTTCTCCACATCTTCTCCAATTCTTGTTATTTCTTGTCTTTTTTATAATAGCCATTCTAACAGGTATGAAGTGATATTTTATTGCGGTTTTGATTTGCTTTTCCCTGATAATTAGTTCAATTAGATATTGAACATCTGTCTTCTTTCAAAAAGTATCTATTCAGATCTTCTGCCCATTTTTTGTTGCATTATTCTTAAAATTTGTTGAAATATGGTTGGCATACAATGTTGTATTAGTTTCAGATGTACAAAGTAGTAATTTTATAATTCTACACATTACTCAGTGCTCACCACAATAAGTGTAGTCACCATCTTTCACCATACAAGGTTATTACAATGTTATTGACTTCATTCCCCATGCTGGACTTTTCATCTCCATGACTTATTTATTGTAACTAAAACCTTATACCTTTTCGTCTCTTTCACCAGTTTTGCCACCCTCCACACTCCTTCCTTCTGGCAACCCCTAGTTTGTTCTCTGTATTTAAGAGTCTGTTTTTGTCTGTTTGTTTATTAATTTGTTTTGTTTTTTAGATTCCATATATAAATGAAATCATGTAATATTTGTCTTTCTCTGACTTATTTTTTAATCAGGTTCCTTGCGTTTTGTTGTTAAGTTGTAGGAGTTCTTCATATATTTTGAATATTAACCCCTTATCAGATGTGTAATGTGTAAATATTTTCTCCCATTCAATAGGCTGCCTTTTCATTTTGTTGATGGTTCTATTGTTCTGCAGAAGCTGTTTAGTTTGATGTAGTCCTATTTGTTTTTGCTTTCATTTCCCTTGCCTTTGGAGTCAGACTCAAAAAAAAATCACTAAGACCAATGTCATGGAGCTTACCACCTGTGTCTTCTTCTAGGAATTTTATGGTTTCAGGTCTTATATTCAAGTATTTAATCCATTTTGAGTTAATTTTTTATATGATGTAAGGTAGTGGCCTAGTTTCATACTTTTGCATGTAGCTGTCCAGTTTGCTGAGCACCATTTATTGAATAAACTGTTCTTTCCTTGTTGCATATTCTAGGCTCCTTTTTGTAAATTAATTGACTATATATGTGTGGGCTTATTTCTGGGCTCTCCATTCTGTTCCATTGACTTATGTGTCTGTTTTTAGTGGCAAAACCATACTTTTTTGATTAGTATAGCTTTGTAGCGCAGTTTAAAATCAGCGAGCATGGTACATTCAGGTTTGTTTTGTCCTTCTCAAGACTGCTTTGGCTATGTGGGGCCTTTTGTGGTTCCTTACAAATTTTAGAATTATTTGTTTTAGTTCTGTGAAAAATGCCACTGGATTTTGATACATATTGCATTGAATCTGTAGATTGTTTTGGGTAGTATGGACGGACATTTTAACAATGTTAGTTCTTCCAATGCATGAGCACAGGATACCTTTACATTTATTTGTTTCGTCTTCAATTTCTTTTATCAGTGTCTTAAAATTTTCATTTCACAGTACTTTCACTTTTTTGGTTAAATTTATTTCTAGGTATTTTATCCTTTTGATGCAATTGTAAATAGGATTGTTTTAATTTCTCTTTTTAGTAATTTGTTATTATTGTATAGAAACAAAACAGATATCTGTATATTGATTTTTTTCCTGCAACTTTACTTAATTTCATAAATTAGTTCTAACAGGTTTTTGGTGGTGTCTTTAGGGATATATATATTCATGTCATCTGTAATTAGAGAGAACTTTGCTTCTTCCTTTCTGATTTGGATGCCCTTCATTTCCTTTTCTTGCTTAATTTCTGTGACTAGGACTTCCAATAATATGTTGAATAAAAGTGGCTAGAGCATTCTTGTCTTGTTCCTGATCTCAGAGGAAAAGCTTTCAACTGTTCACCATTGAGTATGATATTAGCTGTGGCTTTGTCATATAAAGCCTTCATTGTATTGACGTAGGTTCCTTCTATACCCACTTTGTTGAGTGCTTTTTATCATAAGTGGGTATTAAATTTTGTCACATGCTTCTTTCTGCATTTATTGAGATGATCATATAATTTTAATCTTTTATTTTGTTAATGTGGTATATCATATTGATTCATTGGTAAATGTTGAGCCATCCTTGCATCCTTGGAATAAATGCCACTTGAACATGGTGTATGATTCTTCTATTGTAATGTTGAATTTGGTTTGCTAATATTTTGTAGAGGATGTTGTATCTATGTTCATTTAGGGATGTTGGCCTCTGATTTGTTTTTCTGGTGTCCTTATATGGTTTTGGTATCAAGGTAATGCCTGGCCTGTATAATGAGGCCAGGAAGTGTTCTCTCCTTTTTAATTTTTTTGGAATAGTTTGAGAAAGACAGGTATTAAACCTTCTTTGAATGTCTGGTAGAATTCACCAGTGAAGCCATCTGGTCCTGGACTTTTGTTTGTTGAATCAGATTACTGACTCAATCTCCTTGCTAGAAATCGGTCTATTCAGATTTTCTTCATGATCCAGCCTTGAAAGAGTATATGTTTCTAGGAATTTATCCATTTCTTCTAGGTTGTCCAATTTTCTGGCATGTAATTTTTCATAGTACGCTCTTATAACCCTTGGTATTTCTGTAGTATCAGTTGTAAACTTCTCCTCTTTCATTTCTGATTTTATTTGAGCCCAGTGTGTGTGTCCTTAGATCTGAGGTAAATCTCTTGCAGGCAACAAACAAATGGGTCTTGTGGGTTTTTTTAATCCAATTTCATGATTATTTTCTGTTTTTGTTGTTCCTCTCTGTTCCTTTCTTCTCTTGCTTTCTTCTCTTGTGGTTTGGTGATTTTTTTAGTGTTACATTTAGATTTCTTTTTCATTGTCTTATGTGTATCTAGATTATTGCTTTATGGTTACCATAAGGTTTACATATAACATCCTATATTTACAACAGTCTATTTAAGTTGATAGCATCTTAAGTTTGAGCACATTTTTAAAATTCTACATTTTTGCACCTCCCCCATGTTCTGTATTTTTAATGTCCTAGTTTATATCTTTTTATTTTGTATTCCCTTAACTGTTATTATAGTTACACTGGATTTTGCTACTTTTGTCTTTTAACCTTTATACTAGCTTTATAAGTGGCTAATTCACTACCTTTACTAACATTTGCATTCACCAAAGAGATTTTTACTTTCATATGTTTTCTCGTTACTAGTTAGTGCCTTTTGTTTTTAGCTTAAAGAAGTTCCTTTAACATTTCTTATAAGGGTAGAATAATAATAATGTACTTTTTTAGCTTTTGCTTTTCTGGGAAACTTTTTATCTCTCCTTCAGTTTTGATTGATAACCTTGCCAGTAGACTCTTCTCAACTGGAAGATTTTTTTTCCCCCAGCCCTTTGAATTTATCATATCACTTCCTTCTGGCTTGCAAAATTTTTGCTGAAAAATCTCCTGATAGTCTTATGGAGGCTCCCTTCTATAGGACAAGTTGTTTTTCTCTTGCTGCTTTTAATATTCTCTTTTTATCTTTAACTTTTAACATCTCAATTATAAATTAAATAATCTCTTTGGGTTCATTTTATGTGGAACTTTCATTGTTTCCTGGAGTTGGATGTCTGTTTACTTCCCCAGGTTAGGAATGTTTTTAGCCATTATTTATTCAAATAAATTTTCTACTGTCTTCTCTTCTGGGCTCCTATAATGCAAACTTCTGTTTGAAGTTTTCCTACACTAAAAACTTCATTTTTCTTTTTGCTGCTCTGTTTGGGTCATTTCCACTGCTGTCTCTGGGTCACTGATCTGTTCTTCTACTCCATCTAGTCTTCTATTGAACCTCTCTAGTGCTTTTTCAGTTTAACTATTGTATTCTTCAGATCTGTGACTTCTGTATGGTACTTTCTTATCTTTTCCATCTCATTGTTCGTTCTCACCATGTTTATCTATTCTTCTCCTGAGTTTGGTGAGCATCTTTCTGACCACTACTTTGAACTCTTTATCAGGTAAATTACTTATCTCCATTTCATTAAGGTCTCTTTTTTGAAGTTTTGTCTTATTCTTTTGTTTGGAATATATTACTCTGTCTTCTCATCTTGTTTAACTCTTTGTTTGTTTCTATGTATTAGGTGAAACAGCTATCTTTCCTAGCCTTGAAGGAGTGGTCTTATATAGGAGATGAAACTTATTATTCAGCTGTACCCTAGCTTTTGGCTGTTTCTCAGATCTTAGTGATTTTCTGATTAGCTTGATTTGTTCTTTTTTTTAACATAATTTATTGTCAAGTTAGCTGACATACAGTGTATACAGTGTGCTCTTGGTTTTGGGGGTACATTCCTGTGATTCATCACTTATATACAATACCCAGTGCTCATTCCAACAAGTGCCCTCCTCAATGCCCATCACCCATTTTCTCCTCTCCCCTGCCCCTCCCATCAATCCTCAGTTTGTTCTTTGTATTTAAGAGTCTCTTATAGGTTTACTTCCCTCTCTGTTTGCAACTATTTTTCCCCTTCCCTTCCCCCATGTTCTTCTGTTAAGTTTCTCAAGTTCAACAGATGAGTGAAAACATATGATATCTGTCCTTCTCTGACTGACTTATTTCACTTAGCATAATACCCTCCAGTTCCATCCACGTTGTTGCAAATGGCAGGATTTTATTCTTTCTCACTGCCAAGTAGTATTCCATTGTATATATAAACCACATCTTCTTTATCCATTCATCAGTTGGGCTCTTTCCATAATTTGGCTATTGTTGAAATCACTGCTATAAACATTGGAGTACATGTGCCCCTATGAATCAGCACTCCTTTATTCTTTGGATAAATTCCTAGTAGTACTATTGCTGGATCATAGGGTAGTTCTATTTTTAATTTCTTTAGGAACCTCCACACTGTTTCCCAGAGTGACTGCACCAGTTTGCATTCCCACAGAGCAAGAGGGTTCCTGTTTCTCTACATCCTCACTAACATCTGTTGTTTCCTGAGTTGTTCATTTTAGCCACTCTGACCAGTGTGAGGTGGTATCTCAGTGTGGTTTTGATTTGTATTTCCCTGATGATGAGTGATGTTGAGCATCTTTTCATGTGTCTGTTAGCCATCTGAATGTCTTATTTGGAAAAGTGACATTCCATTCTGCCCATTTCCTCATCAGGTTATTTGTTTTTCGGGTGTTGAGTTTGGTAAGTTCTTTGTAGATTTTGGACACTAACCCTTTATCTGATATGTCATTTGCAAATATCTTCTATTCCATCAGTTGCCTATTAGTTTTGTTGTTTCCTTCCCTGTGCGGAAGCTTTTTATTTTGAAGAGGTCCCAATAGTTCATTTTTGCTTTGATTTCCCTTGCCTTCAGAGACATGTCGAGCAAGAAATTGCTGTGGCTGAGATCAAAGAGATTGTTGCCTGTTTTCTCCTCTAGGGTTTGATGGTTTACTGTCTCACATTTAGGTCCTTCATCCATTTTGAATTTATTTTTGTGTGTGGTGTAAGAAAGTGGTCCAGTTTCATTCTTCTGCATGTTGCTTGTCTAGTTCTCCCAGCACCATTTGCTAAAGAGACTGTTTTCCAATGGATACTCTTTCCTGCTTTGTCAAAGATTAGTTGTCCATATACTTTGTGTGTCCAGTTCTGGTTTCTCTATTATATATGTCTGTTTTTGTGCCAATACCATACTGCCTTGATGATTACAGCTTTGTAGTAGAGGCTAAAGTCCAGCATTGTGATGCCTCTTATTTGGTTTTCTTTTTCAACATTGCTTTGGCTATTTGGGGTCTTTTGTGGTTCCATACAAATTTTAGGATTGTTTGTTCTAGCTTTGAGAATAATACCAGTGCAGTTTTGATTGGGATTGCATTGAATGTGTAGATTGCTTTGGGTAGTATTGACATTTTATTTTATTTTTAATTTTTTTTAACGTTTATTTATTTTTGAGACAGAGAGAGACAGAGCATGAATGGGGGAGGGTCAGAGAGAGGGAGACACAGAATCTGAAACAGGCTCCAGGCTCTGAGCTATCAGCACAGAGCCCGACGCGGGGCTTGAACTCACGGACCGCGAGATCATGACCTGAGCCGAAGTCAGCCACTTAACCGACTGAGCCCCCCAGGTGCCCCTTGACATTTTAATAATATTTGTTCTTCCAATCCATAAGCATGGAATGTTTTTCCATTTCTTTGTGTCTTCTTCAATTTCTTTCATAAGTTTTCTATAGTTTTCAGCATACAGATATTTTACATCTTTGGTTAGGTTTATTCCTTGTTATTTTATGTTTCTTAGTGCATTGTAAATGGGATCAATTTCTTGGTTTTCTGTTGCTTCATTATTGACGTATAGAAATGCAACCGATTTCTGTGCATTGATTTTTGTATCCTGCAACTTTGCTGAGTTCATGTATCAGTTCTAGTGGCTTTTTGGTGGAGTCTTGGGTTTTCCATGTAGAGTATTATGTCATCTGCAAAAAGTGAAAATTTGACTTCTTTGCCAATTTGGATGGCTTTTATTTTGTCATCCGATTGCTGAAGCTAGGACTTCCAACACTATGTTAAACAACAGTGGTGAGAGTGGACATCCCTGCCATGTTCCTGATCTCAGAGGGAAAGCTCTCAGTTTTTCCCCATTGAGGATGATATTACCTGTGGACTTTTCATATATGTCTTTTATGATGTTAAGGTATGTTCCTTCTATCCCAGTTTTCTTGAAGGTTTTTATTAAGAAAGGATGCTTTATTTTGTCAAATGCTTTTTCTGCATCTATTGACAGGATCATATGGTTATTATCCTTTCTTCTATTAACGTGCTGTACACATTGATTGATTTGCAAATATTGAACCAACCTTGCAACCCAGGAATGAATCCCACTTGATCATGGTGAATAATTCTTTTAATATACTTGAATTCAATTTGCTAGTATCTTGTTGAGAATTTTTGCATCTGTGTTCATCAGGAATATTGGCCTGTAACTCTCCCTTTTTGTGGAGTCTCTGTCTAGTTTGGGAATCAAGGTAATGCTGGTTTCATAGAATGAGTCTGGAAGCTTTCCTTCCATTTCTGTTTTTTGGAACAGCTTGAGAAGATCGGTATTAACTCTGTTTTAAATGTCTGGTAGAATTCCCCTGGGAAGCCATCTGGCCCAGGTCTCTTATTTGTTGGGAGATTTTTGATAACTGATTCAATTCCTTGGATGGTTATGGGTCTGTTCGAATTTTCTATTTCTCCCTGTTTGAGTTTTGGTAGCGTGTGGGTGTCTAGGAATTTGTCCATTTCTTCCAGGTTTTCCAGTTTGTTGGCATATAATTTTTCATAGTATTCTTTAATAATTGTTTGTATTTCTGTGGTGTTGGTTGTGATCTGTCCTTTTTCATTTGTGATTTTATCTATTTGGATCCTCTCTGTTTTCTTTTTGAGAAGTCTGGCTAGGGATTTATCAACTTTATTTTTTCAAAAAAACAGCTCTTAGATTCATTTATCTGTTCTACTGGTTGGGTTGGTTTTTTTTGGGGGGGGGGTTTCTATATTGTTTATTTCTGCTCTAATCTTTATTATTTCTCTTCTTCTTCTACTGGCCTTGGAGTTTATTTGCTGTTCTGCTTCTAGTTCCTTTAGGTGTGAAGTTATATTTTATATTTAGGATTTTTATTGTTTCTTGTGATAGGCCTGGATTGCAATGTATTTTCTTCTTAGGACTCCTTTGCTGCATCCCAAAGGGTTTGGATTGTTGTGTTTTCATTTTAATTTGCTTCCATATATTTTTAAATTTCTTCTCTAATTGCCTGGTTGACCCATTCATTCTTTGTAGGACGTTCTTTAACCTCCATGCATTTGGAGATTTTCCAAATTTTTTTCTTGTGGTTGATCTCAAGTTTCATAGCATTGTGATCTGAAAATATGCACAGTGTGATCTCAATTCTTTTATATTTTTTGAGGGCTGTTTTGTGACCCAGTATGTGATCTATCTTGGAGAATGTTCCATGTGCACTTGAGAAGAATGTGTATTCTGCAGCTTTTGGATGAAAAGTTCTGAGTATATCTGTCAAGTCCATCTGGTCCAGTGTATCATTCAGGGCCATTGTTTCTTTATTGATTTTCTGCCTAGATGATCTGTCCATTGCTCTAAGTGGAGTATTAAAGCCACCTGCAGTTACCAGATTCTTATCAAAAAGATTGTTTATATTTGTGATTAATTGATTTATATATTTGGAAGTCTCCAAGTTGGGGGCATAAAAATTTATAATTGTTAGCTCTTCTTGATGGATAGACCCTGTAATTATGATATAATCCCCTTCTTCATATCTTGTTACAACCTTTAGTTTAGAATCTAGTTTGTCTGATACAAATATGGCTACTCCAGCTTTCTTTTGACTTCCAATAGCATGATAGATGGTTCTCCATCCCCTCACTTTCAATCTGAAGGTGTCGTCAGGTCTAAAACGGGTCTCCTGTAGACAGCATATAGATGGATCTTGGTTTTTTATCCATTCTGATACCCTATGTCTTTTGATTAGAGCATTTAGTCTATTTACATTCAGCATTATTATTGAAAGATACGGATTTAATGTCATTGTATTATCTGTAGGTTTCATGCTTGTGGTGGTGTCTCTGGTCCTTTGTAGTCTTTGCAGCATTCCACTCACAAGGTCTCCCTTAGGATCTCTTGTAGGGCTGGTTTAGTGGTCATAAACTCCTTTAGTTTTTGTTTGTCTGGGAAATCCTTTATCTTTCCTTCTATTCTGAATGACAGTCTTGCTGGATAAAGGATTATTGGCTGCATATTTTTCCTATTCAGCACATTGAATATTTCCTTCCACTCCCTTCTGCCGAGTTTTAGTGGACAGGTCTGCTACTACCCTTGATGTGTCTACCCTTGTAGGTTAAGACCCGTTTGTCCCTAGCTGCTTTCAGAATTCTCTCTTTATCTTTGTATTTTTCCAGTTGCATTATGATATGCTGTGGAGAAGACCTATTCCTGTTAAATCTGAAGGGAGTTGTCTGTGCCTCCTGGATTTGGATGTCTGCTCCCTTCCCCAGATTAGGGAAGTTCTCAGCCATAATTTGTTCAATAAACCTTCTTCCCCTTTCTCTCTCTTCTTCTTCTTTTGGCACTCCTATGATACAGATATTATTATGTTTCATTGAACTACTTAGTTCTCTAATTTTCCCCTCATGGTCTAGTACTTTCTTATCTCTTTTTCTCAGCTTCATCATTTTCCATAATTTTATCTTCTGCTTCACATATTCTCCCCTCTGCTTCTTCTATCCTTGCTGTCACTGAATCTAGTTTATTTTGCACCTTATTTGTTTTGCACCTTATTTACAACATTTCTTAATTCATTGTGACTGTTTTTTAGTTCCTTGATCTCTGCAGCAATAGATTCTCTGCTGTCTTCTATGTTTTTTTCAAAACCAGTGATTATTCTTATGGCTATTATTCTAAATTCTTGATCAGATATATTGTTTTTGTCTGTTTTAAGCAATTCTCTAGCTGTCATTTCTTCCTGGAATTTCTTTTCAGAATTCTTCTGTTTCATTATTTTGGCTAGTTTTCTGTCCCTTATGTGTTTTAGTAGCTTGTTATGTGTCCTGTACCTGCAAGCACTACTATATTAAAAAGGGGTCATGTGATGTCCAGGGCCTGGCCCTTCAGGAGGTGTTTTTGGAGTGTGTTACATGTTAGCTGTTGTTGTGACTCTGGTTGCTTTATCTCCCTACTTGTAGTGGTGGTTTGGACCTTCCACCAGGTGTGCTTTGATTTGTTCATTGACATAACCCTTGGGACCAGTGGCTGCCCTAATCTGGACGAGGGGCCGTCTGGTTCAGTCAGGGTCAATCTTGCTCTGGTGGGTACACAGTTACCAGTCATGGATGGGTGTGGTGTGGCATAGGCATGTCCCACCTCCACTGTGGGCCCCTTGTCCATTCCCTGAAATCCCACCTTGTTGGTGATGGGGAGAAAAATGGCAAAACCCCATTCTCTCCTCCCCAGACTGGGTGTCCCAAACCACTCTGTTCAGACCATCTTTACAGTGCCATGCAGGCATGAGCAGGCCAGTTTGTTCTGCTCCACAGTCTCCTGTGCCCCCCAGGTGCTCAGCTGGGATTCAAACCCCAATGTCTTAAAGGATCTTGCTCTGCACACCCTGGTTTCAGGGAAGTAGTACTCCAGCCAGCCAGCCAACAAAGGGCCTCTGGCTCCTCACAGTGCCACATGTGTGTGAGCAGGCTGTTTTGTTCCAGTCCGCAGTCTCCTGTACCTCCCAGGTGCTCGGCTTGGATTCAAACCCCAGTGTCTTAAAGGATCCCACTCTGCATGCCCCAGTTCCAGGGTAGTGCCACTCCACCCAGCCAGCCAACAAAGGCCTCTGGTTGGCGGGCACCTGCAGGGTCTTTTGTCCTTGGAATGTCTCTGTGCCTTCTTCCCACAGCACTCAAGGGAGGGAATTGCTTTCTCTGACTGCAGACTGCACCTCTGAGCTAGTTACCAAGCCTGGGACTGGCTCCCCTCCTCCCCAGGTGCATGAACAGGGCAGCTGGCCCCAGTCCAGAGAAAGCCCTGCAATTAGAAGTTGATTCTTTCTCCATTTTGTCCATTCCCTGGTCCGTGATTTTCTCTTGTCCAAATACAATCCTACACTTCCACAGCCTCTCTCTTCCTTTTGTCTCTTCACAGAAGGGGATCCCTCCCCTCTGTTCCTATGCCACCCATTTTATCTCTCCCAGTTTGCAATCACATACCTATGGTCTGCCAAGTTGTCCCCGTGGGCTCTTGGAGATGTCTCTGCCACTCCGCAGCCTGTACTCTTGGAGTTCCAAGTCCTCTGGCCTCAACACTGCTGTGCTTGAGGGATGAGGGAACTTCGGGTTCCCCTATTTCACCACCATGTGGACTGGAACCTCACTTGGATTGTTCTTAATAGGTCCCAGTTGTTGAGGGTGTGCCCACATCTGTCAGTGTTCCAAAGGGAGGGATCTCAGACATTGCCTAGTTTCAGGTTAATTGTAAGCCAGATCCTCAGGCAGCAACTTTTAAGGTATGTAAATATACCCACAGTTGTAATCCCTGAAGACTTCCAGACCAGGAGATCTGGAGGTCTTCCTGGGCAATAGTTGCAAAATTCATGTATTTAGACATGTGCTCAAGCTCCTTTTTAAGAGATATCAACAAACTGTGGCAAGGCCTTTTTCACATGAAGACTGAAGATGTGTTTCAGTCTGCTGTCTGTGCGGTGCCATGGGGTGGTAGCCTGCCAAGGACTGTCTCTTTGTTGCAGACCCATAGGGCCCAGAAATGCAATTCCCCTTGGCCCCCAGATCCAGGTGCTCAAAGAGCATCCCTTTTGTGGTTTGTGCCTATCCATTGGCTGTGGCATGGTGAGCCATGGCTGCAGTGTGCAGGAACAGGGTGCTCTCACTGGAGCTAGCAGGCCTGTGGGTGGTGTGAAAATGATATCTGCCAGTATTGGCACCAACAAGGCAGAAGGAAAACACAAAAATAGCACCTGCCTTCATCCTGAGAGTCCCAGTAGGTTTCTGCTTCTGTGGCAGATGCTTTAATATTAAGAAATGAGTCTCCTTTGCATAAAGTCTAGGAGCCTTTCAAACTGTTGCTTTTGTGCTATGTTCCAGGATGAGTGGGTTTGTATACAAACCATTTAAGAGCATATTTTTCATTCCCTATAGCCATTTGGTTCTCCTGGGAGTAAACACTGTTGGTTTTTAAGGCCAGGTATGTTAAGAGCTTACTTCTCTAGCACAGTTCATTAGGGTTGGGTGTCTGATATGGGGCACAAACCCCTCACTTCTCAGGGACAAGCTTCATATTATGAGACTCCTCCTGAGTGTAGCTCATTGTGCATTTTCTTGCTAGACCATGTCTAACTGCCTCTCCTACCCATCTTGATGTGGTCCTTCTATATTCTCTTGTGGAAGCACTGTTCAGCTAGCTTTTGGGTCCTTTTCAGAGGGACTTATTCCATATGTAGCTGTAGATTTGTTGTGTTTGTGGGAAGAGGTGAGTTCAGGATCTTTTCATGCTGTTATCTGGAATCCTTCCCTGAAATCAAATTTTGAGGCTGGAAAGCATGAATACTTATTCAAGTTGCTGCTTCATGGTAATGTAGAGGAATTAAGGAATAGAGACCATCCCTACCACACATATACACATACACACACCACACACTTAGGGCTTTTGATAATTTCATTTCAATTGAGAGAAATAGAATAGCACCAAGTAAGTAGTAAGCATGGCACAAGAGGTTGGAATTATTTATAAAAATAATTCATCCTCATAGAAACCAGAGGATGTGGAAGAATAAGTGGTATTGGTAACCCTTGTAACTGGGTTACTTTGTTTATCTGATTGCTGAAAAGGCACAGGATTGTACAACATACAGAAGAGGCTATACTATATAAGAAACTCTGTGATTTATAAACTTGGAACTAAAGTGTGTCTATGGACCAACAGCACTGGCATCACCTGGGAGCTTGTTATAAGTACAGAATCTCAGGCTATATTCTTGCCCTACTGAATTAGAAACTCAATTTTAGCAAAATCCCCAGGCCATATGTGTGTACATTTAAGTTTGGGCTAGAGGATATAACATGGGGTTCCAATCCTAGATATATCCCTAAGAGTTCTTGGCAGGTTCTGTCTCTTTACAGTTTTTCCAGTCTGTAAAAGACAACTATTTTGATACACAACAATTAGTAGAGGGGCCTATATTCACAAAAGCTTTAGACTGAAGAAAAAAATCTAAAAAGGAGCGTAGGTTTCATGTGTATGATATGTGAAATGCTTTTGTTCTATAGCCATATTGTAAGTCAAACCCATTATATATAACATACATAACACATTCTGGTTTTATATTATTTTGAATTAGAATGTCTGTAATATACTTAATTAAAATGAAGCAACATACTTGCATTCCTCTTATACACACAAACACATACACACATACATACATCTTTGCCCAGTGTAAAGATAAAGATGATCATCTATTTTATTAAAGGGAAAGAATGGAAAGGATGGGCAACAGCATGTCCAAATCTCAACTAATAAGTAGGTTTGCATTGAATATCAGTATATTTTTAGTAACAGTTGTATGAAGTATACATCAAAGAAACTACCTGAAAATTATTTGAGATTTTTTTTTTTGGCAGAAGGGGAGATATGGAAATACTCCATGCTAATGCTGTAACACTGTGATGCCCATGAACCCAATTTCTTTAAACAAATTTGTATCCATATTTGAATAGATAATATGTATATAGTACTACATCCAAAGGCACAAAAGGCACAGTGAAATTAAGGATTTTTTCTATCCTTATCTCCCAACCCATTGCCCTCCCTGGAGAAAACGTTTCTGATTAATTTCTTCTTTATCCTTCCAGAAATACATATGCATATACAAGCAAATGCTTATAGGTATATATCTTTTCCTTAAGTCTATATATATATTCTCTTCCACAACATATTACCTGCCACATTTTTCTTACTGGCTATATATTATTGTATAAGGATATTTAACCACTCTCCTATATATGGACATTTCAGTTGCTAATATTTTGTCCAAAAATAATGCTAAACATACAGATTCAAATGTATCTGTATGTGCTAAATACCTAGGAAAAGAATTTCAAGATGTCTCAGAGAAATGTATTTGTATATTAGATATATATTTCCAAATTGCCTTCTATAGAGCTTGTACCAATTTGCACTCCTATTAAAACAATATGAGAGTGCCCATTTCCCATGCTTTAACCGATTAGTAAGTGCCAAATGTTGCCTTGTTTTGCACCTTTCTTATTAGAAAAGTTTGAGAGCCACTTGAATTTCCTTTTTCATGGATGAATTTTGTTCATAACCTCTGCCCATTTTTCTACTGGGTTGCTACTCTCTTTCTTATTGACCTATAAGAGTTTTATATATGCAAGAAAATTAGCCTTTATGATATTAAATACATTTTTTGTCACTTGTCTTTTGATTGGTGTTTTTGTTTTGTTTTAGTTTGTTTTGCCATATAAAATTTTTTAAATGTTTATGTAGTCAAATATAAGGCATTTTAAAATTTTGTTTCTAAGTTTCATGTCATATTTTAGAAAACATGCTCACTACAGGATGTTAACAAAAATTACCAATGTTTTCTTCTAGTACTTTTATGATTTTTAAAAATATTTAAGACTTTGATCCATTTTCAATTCATTTGTATATAAGGTATGAGGTAGGAATGCAAGCTCTTATTTTTTTCTAGGTGCTACAGGTTGTTGGTTCTTTTCTTGAATTTTCTGTTCTGTTACATTGAATTGTCCATTCCTAGTATTTTACTAGCATACTGTTTTAATTACTGCTATTCAGTAATGTGTTTTAATATCTGGTAAGTCTAGGAACTCCTTACTTCTCTATCTCAGAACTTTCTAGGGTACATTTCTGTTTCTGTCCCCCAGCCACATGTAACCATTTATGTTTTCCATCATCATAGGTTTACCTTTCTTTCATTTTCTATAATGGAGCCATAAAATATGCAGTCTTTTACATCTGTAAAAGACTACACACACTAAGCATATTTTTGAGGTTTTTCCATGTTGTAGTATGTATCAGTAGTTCATTTTTCTTTATTGCTGAATTTCATGAAATGGATATATAATGCATTTTGTTTATCCATTCATTAGCTACTGGAAATTTGGATTATTTTCACTTTTTTGCTATTATGAATAATGCTATTATGAATACTCACATACAAGTCTTTGTGTGGACACATGTTCTCATTTCTCTTGGGTAACAAGCAGTGGGATTGCTACATGTTATGGTTAGCATGATTCTTAAGAAACTTCCAAACTGTTTTCCAAGATAGCTGTACCATTTTACATTCCCACCAGCAGTGTATGTGGGTTTCAGTTTCTCCATATTTTTGTCAACATTATTTTTTTGTTATAGTTGTTATAATGGTATTTCACTGTAGATTTAATTTGATAGACATACATTGAAGTGACTAAAAATGTTAAACATCATTTTATGTGCTAATTAACCATTCATATATATTTTTGGTGAGTTGTCTGCGCGAATCTTTTACCCATATATTTTTGTTAATGTTTATTTATTTTAGAGAGCACAGGCAGGGGAGGGGCAGAGAGAGAGGGAGACAGAGGATTCTAAGCAGGCTCTGAGCTGTCAGCGCAGAGCCTGATGCAGGGCTTGAACTCATGAACCATGAGATCATAACCTGAGCTGAAGTCGGACACTTAACCAACTGAGCCACCAAGGTGCTCCTCTTTTGCCTATATTTTGACTGGGTTGGTTTCTTCTTAACCAAGTTACAAGAATTCCTTATATATTCTGGATCCAAGTCCTTTATCAGATATAAATGATTTGCACATATTTTCTCTCAGTCTACAGTTTGTCTTCTTACTCAATGGAGTCTTTTGAAGAGCAAAAGTTTTCAATTATAAGATCTAATTTATTTTTTCCCTTTATTGCTTGTGTTTTTTAATAGAAATTTATTGTCAAATTGGTTTCCATACAACACCCAGTGCTCATCCCAAAAGGTGCCCTCCTCAATGCCCATCACCCACTTTCCCCTCCCTCCCACCCCCTATCAACCCTCAGTTTATTCTCAGTTTTTAAGAGTCTCTTATGGTTTGACTCCCTCCCTCTCTAACTTTTTTTTTCCTTCCCCTCCTCCATGGTCTTCTGTTAAGTTTCTCAGGATCCACATAAGAGTGAAAACATATTGCTTGTGCTTTTTGATGTTATATCTAATAAATTCTTGCCTACCCCAGTGGTTCTCAACTGGAAGCAGTTTTGCCCCCAGGGGACATTTGGCAGTGTCTAGAGATATATTTTGTTGTGTCACCAGCTGAGAGGGAGTTGCTACTTGGGTCTAGTGGAAGAGGCCAGGGATGCTGCTAAACATCCTAGAATGCACAGTACAGCCCACAACACAGAATTACCTGGCCCATCACGTAAATAGGACCAGATTGAGAAACCCTGACCTAACCCAGCCATGAAGATTTTCTCCTTTGTTTTCTTTGATAATTTCAGCTCTTATATTTTGGTCTGTGATCCACATTGAGTTCATTTTTGTGTATAATATGAGGAAGGCATCGAAATTCACCTGTTGCATGTGGATATGAGTTGTCTCAGTATCATTTGTTGAAAAGACAAATGGAGAGCTGGCCCTTATGAATTATCTTTCCCCTTTTTAAACAATCACTTGTCCATAAATGTTGAGGTTCTAACTTTTTTTCAGTTGATGTTTCAATGATACATTTTTTTCAATATTTTTACTTTTAACTTACCTATATCATTTGAAGAGGTTTTTTTTTTTTTTTTTGTAGGTAATATATAGTCTAGTCATGTTTTTTTTTAATCCATTCTGACAGTTGGTATGTTTACATCATTTACATTTAGCCTAATTATTGATATGTTTGGATTTGGGTCAACTGTTCTAATTTACCTCCTTTTCCCCCATTTGTTGCCACCTTTTGGATTATTTAATTTTTTTTTTAGTATTCTGTTTTAATTTATTGTGTTTTTGACTATATCTCTGTGTTGTTTTTCAAGTAGTTTCCCTAAGGATTACAATATACATACTTTTTAGAGTCTATGTAGAATCAATAGTTGCCACTTAAACTGTGGTGTAGAAATCTTACTACTTTATAGGTCTCATTACCTTCTCCCTTACGTTGTAGTTATTTAATGTAATCTACATATATTAGAAAAATCCTTAGACAATGTTATTTTTGCTTTCAATTATAAAAAATAAAGTCACACCTCATTTTATTGTGCCTCACTTTGTTGTGCTTTGCAGGTATTGCATTTTTCACAAATTCAAAGGTTTGTAGCAACCCTATATCTGGCAAGTCTGTTGGTGCCATTTTCCCAGCAGTATTTGCTCACTCTGTGTGTCTGTGTCTCATTTGGGTAATTCTCAAAATATTTCAAACTTTTTCACTATTATATTTTTTATGATGATCTGTAATCAGTGATAAAAATTCACTGAAAACTCAAATAATGGTTGACATTTTTTAGCAATAAAGTATTTTTTAATTATGTACATTGTTTTCTGGACATATGCTGTTGCACACTTAATAGTGTAAACATACTATTATATGCACTATTATACTATTAGTATAGTGTAAACATATAGTGTAACTATTAGTATAGTGTAAACAATAGTGTAAACATACTATTATATTTTTTTGGTTTGACTCACTTTATTGTGATAAAAAAATTGACTCACTTTATATAAAGTGTGATATCACTTTATTATGGTGGTCTTGAACTGAACCCACAATATCTTTAAGGTATGCCAGTATTTTAAAGAACAGAGAAAATTTATTATTGAGATTTTTACTGTTTCTGTTGTTCATCATTCATTCCTGATGTTCCCAGTTTCCTTCTGACATAATTTTCCTTTTGCCTGAAGAATTAGAACACAATTTCTGGCCATGACTTAAAAAATGTTTTATTTATTTTTGAGAAAGAGAGACAGAGTGCAAGCAGGGGAGGGGCAGAGAGAGAGCGAGACACAGAACCAAAGCAGGCTCCAGGCTCAGCTGTCAGCACAGGTCATGATCTCACAGTTCGTGGGATCAAGCCCCACATCAGGCTTTACCCTGCCAGCATGGAGCCTGCTTGGGATTCTCTCTCTCTCTCCCTCCCTTTCTCTCTGCCCCTCCCTGGCTTGTGGGCACTCTGTCTCTCTCAAATAAATAAATAAACATTTTTTGACCTTATTCCTGATGTATAATTTTTGATACAGGATTCCGATTTGGCAGTTCTTTTTAGTGCTTAAAAGTGTTGTGCCATTTCCTTCTGACATTTTTGGTTTTTGACCAAAATATGCTGTCATTTGAATTATTCTTTTAAAAATAATGCAGCATTTTCTCTGACTGCTTTCAGATTTTTCTTTAATTTTCAGCAATTTGATTTTGACAGGTCCTAAAGTGAATTTCATTGGGTTTATCTTATTTTAGGCTCACTGAGCTTTTTGAATTTGTCAGTTATATCTCTTGGCAAGTTGGGGAAACTTTCATCCATTATTTCTTGCAGCATATTTTCTGCAAACTCTTTATTCCTCTCTTGGAACTCTAATGACATAAAAGCAAGGCCTTTGGCATTATTCCACAGGTCCCTGAGCTCACTTTATTTTTTTCAAAGAGGTTTTATTGAAGAAAGTTTAATCAATTTCTTATGTTGTTCAATGTGGTTTATTTCTATGAATCCATCTTTAATTTAAGTTAACTAACTTTTCTCTCTCATCTTCATTCAATTTAGCCCATCTGACAAGTTTTCATTTGGATTTTATGTTTTTAGTTCTAAAATTATATCTTCTCTTTGTTGACTTGGTCCTTCCATTTGTTTTAAGAATATCCATATGTTACTTTATTCTCTCTCATGGAAATTTCCCCCTTTGGAAAAGCTCCTGATACTTGGCCTATTTATTTTCCTTTTAACTCTTTCTCAGAGAGTCAGATGCAGAATACACAAAATAAAAATCTGGTTGTTTTTATTTGACAGAAACAGTGCAAGTGGGGGAGGGGCAGAGAGAGAATCCCAAGCAAGCACCACCCTCCCAGCACAGAACCCAATTCAGGGCTCGAACCCATGAAGAAGCCGTGTGAGATCATGACCTGAACCGAAACCAAGAGTCAGACGCTTAACCAACTGAGCCACCCAGGTGCCCAAAACTCTGGTTACTTTAGATGAATGGTGATGTACTGTGTTCATATGGTCAGAATTATTGCTTTGGCTAATTTTTCTCATTTCGAGCTTGGAAAGAGAGAGGAACAGGGGGTTCAGAGATCTGGATATGCATGTTGCTTCTGCTAATTTCTAGCACTGTATTACTGACAAGTCTCACCACCTCTCTGAGCCATGTCTTCATGAGGGTTGAATGGATCTCTGAGTTGCTCTTGTGCTCTAGCATTCTAGGCTCTCTGTTCTGTGGGGCATGGAAAGCAACATGTCCGTCTGTCCTCTGGTTATTTCACCCCTGCCCTTGTCGGTCTTAGGACAATGGTGGAAGACTGTTTTATGATATTACAGTGAGCTTAAGAACTTTAAAAGTCTTAGAAAACAAGATCACTCTTGACCAAATACCTACTGGAGGAAGCAAGATTTAGTCTTGGTGGGAGATCGTACTTTCCATATGATGTACAGGTGGATGCTAACATCTCTTCTTTCCAATTATGGAAGTCTTCTCAGCATCTAATTGGAGCCCCTTCTTCCGAAGTTTTCCAAGTTCTGCCCAGCCTCTTTGTTCTAGCCTTGTCAGGCCCTTTCTGGTCTGCCCTGGGATGCTCTGTCCTTACACTACTGCTTTCTTTCCTTTCCACAGCTACTTCAGCTCTCGGCTGCTGCTGTGGACAAAGGACGTAGTGTAGGTGAGGTCCTGCAGTCGGTGCTGCGCTACGAGAAGGAGCGACAGCTGGACGAGGCGGTGGGAAATGTTACACGGCTGCAGCTGCTGGACTGGCTGATGGTGAACCTGTGATCGGCGCCCACCCACTGCTTTCCCTTCTCCCCATCCCTTCTTACTTCCACAGCTCTCCTCTCCATATCCTTACAGAGCCCTATCATACCACTCACATCAAAGACACGTCATCTTATGCTAGTCACTGGATTTTGCAGATTTTCCCGTCCATGCAAGCAAGGACACAAAATTAAAAAAATTACAATGGAAGGACTCCAGGTGTTTGGTTTCCTTGGGATCCAATCGACAATAAGGTCAAGAAATTTCAGGAATTAAAAAATAATCAGATGGATAACAAGAAGAAAAATAGTGCTGGACTGAGAGGCCTGCTAAGGTGTTTCTATGTATCCTGTCTGTGCTACAACTTGCAGATCTCTGGCCTTAAAATGTTCCCTAAGAATAAGACTATTTAGCCTTTATAATCATGCAAATCATAAAGTATCTTCTATTCAACCTGAATCATTCTCATTATGATATGGAGGACTTGGCTTCTTCTCCTATCTCTGTAGAACAATGGTCTTCCTCAATTTTATTCATAGTTGGTGTCAAAAAAGGTCCAGAAGACCTGAGTTCTATTGCCATGTCTATACTTTTCTGGCTATAGGACCTGGGACAAGTCACCTGTTAGGACATTTCTCCCACCTAAGGCATTTTCTGTTCTTACCCTCAACTTTCTGTGAAATTTTATATTTTTGATCTTGCTAGAAACTTTCTCCTTTGGTTCCTAATTTCTGTATTAATTCCATCTCTTGGGGGCTCTACTCAATTCTGTCAACCCCTGGAATATTTATCTTTCCTATTTCCTTTTGACCCTCTGCTATTCTCATTCTGTTTCACCTTTCCTGGGTAAAAGGTGTCTCCCTTCATGGAATATGACACAGTGATTAAAAGGAAAACTATAAAGTCAGGTATATTTTCTATGTTGTTTATGAGGTTATGATCTTAAGAAGTTTCTTGTAAAATTGTATCTGTTCTATAATTACAATCATATAGAGATTATGTATTCATGTAGATAAGGACTAGTAAACCAAAAGAACCTGATTAGATTTTGAGGATGCTGGATGAATGAACATATCCTGTTATTTACTCGACTTCCCTTCCTTTGGGAAATATTCTGTCCCCTACTCCACAGTCCAAGAGAGGCATCAGTCATGGTGCTACCACCATCACAGTATAGGCTTGTGACCCAGGCTGGCCAACCACAGGATCCCAATATCTCAGACATAGTGCTTGGTTCAAATCCAATAATTTCTGAGATTTTCCTGCCAGCACTGCATCTTTTTACTGGATAACGGTGGTTACTTTAACATCTTGGCAGAGCTTGTCGATGAGGGAGTCTGAGCCCTATGACCTTGTCTGAACTTTTAGATTCTGCTGTGCCTGAAACTACACTTAGTTACACCTCCTGATTCCCCAATTACATAAGCCAATAGATGTCCTTTGTTGCTTAAACTAGTTAATAGCTGAATTCAAACTAGTTTTTCATTTTCATTTTCAAATAAGAGTCCTAACAGGTTGGCTGTCTTGTGGGGAAAAGAAAAAAAATTCTTTTATTTAGAGTTCTATTAGTGATACTATACCATTGAATACTTACCCCTCCCCCCCCACCCCCACCCCACACATACATTGTTTTATCTGAGGGCATAAGAAGGGAGTGTAGGTGCAAGGACATTCTCCCCCATCTCTCATAATAGGAATCATGCTTAACTAGCCATATGAATAGTTTTTTTTTTAAAAAAAAAAACCTTTATGCATTAAAAAACAACAATCTCTGTAATATTGTACAATATAAGTGCTGTCTCTAATAAAAATCCTTGGTGGAAAGGAACAGGACACACCTTCAGCAAAGGTCATACAATAGGTGGTAAAATATTCATGTTTTTGGATGAGGAGTTTTTACTTCGATGCCCTGGGGAGGTTTTGGACTCCTCTGGTCCAACAACTGCCTCTGGCTTTCTGGAAGCTTCTGTTAGCTGAGGCAACTGGACAACTTCAGATGTGTGCTGGAGAATGCCCTGCTGATCACCTGAATTCTGAACCTGCTTAGTGGTGCCACCTTTTATTTTGTCTATGGTCTCTTCTTTGATGGTCACCTCTGCCAAAGGAGAGAGAAGACAGAAGGAACAAGTGTTCAAATGTGAATTATATTCTATTAGACCATAAATCACTTTGGGAAAATCCTGGTAGTAATGATACAAAAACAATTCATTTGTAAAGAGCATTCTCTGTGTCAGGCATTATTCTAAGCACTTTACATTTATTAATTTCTTTGAGCCTTTTCACAACCATAGAGAATAGGCATTATTCTCATTCTCATAAATGAAGAAACTGAGACACAGGGAAGTTAACTAAATTGCCCAAGGGCCTACACCTGGTAAATGGTAGAACCAGAATTAATCCCAGGCAACCTGACCCCAGGGATGATGTACATAACCATGAGGCTATATTGCATATAAAAGATATCTGCCTAATGCCATAATCAGTCTGATAAAAATTCAAAAGCTAATTATAGGCAAGCCAGAGGAGGACACAGTGAAAGAAAAGGAAAGGACAAGAAAAGAATTGAAGACAGAGAAAAATGGAAAATCCTAATGATAACAGGGCAAAAAAGGGGGCAAATCCAGCTAGAAGCAAGACTCCTGAAAGAGGTTATACTCAAAAGTGAGAAATGGCAGGCTCCTGGTGATGTAGTCAGAATAATTATCCAAGGTGGAGGTCAGAGAAATTGACATACAATCCTCCAGGGGTACCCAATCCCTGGACTATAGGAAGAGGACTGACTGTACCTTTTTTGCCCAAGGGATGATGCCCTTGAACCTTTTCCTTCCAAGCCTCAGAGGGGAAACAGAGACTGGGTTTCCTCAGGGTCTGGGGCCTGGACCGTGGTTTGAAATTCCGTGGCTCATGGATCCAAGCATGCTTGAGGGCCTGGTCAGGGGTCATGCGAAGAGAAGGTTCCCATCTATACACCAACAAAGCCCAGCATGGGTTATTGTTTTGCTTCCCTTTCTAATGTTGAAAACATTTAAAAAGACCCTGACGACCTCAATAAGGTATAATAAAAATAGTTCATTCTTAACCAATCTAAGCTGCGTTATACTTCAAAGATATCATAGATATCAAAGATATCAAAGATAACAACATATAAAGTACCTGGAAACTATGAAAATAATCTTTTTAGGAAATTTGCATGACAAACCAGGGAACATATGAGAGCCCAAATCTTCCAGAGTTCCTGGAAATTCCCTCAAAAGAAATATTATATTATAGAAAATCTTAACCACTTGGGATTTAGGGTTCAGTAAACTAAGATCAAAACAAAGACATGGTTAATTTCAATTCCCAAAACTTGGGACTTCAATTATATCACACAGAACATTATAGAATGCTAGAATATTAAGCTTATAAGGAGATTTGGGTATAATCTAGTCAAACCTCCAATGCAGTGACAAGGCATCTGACAGAAACTTCAACACAGAATCATCTTGCTATTCTTTTTTTTTAGCTATAATATTCTTGTCTTTATTTTTTTAAATATATGAAATTTATTGTCAAATTGGTTTCCATACAACACCCAGCGCTCATCCCAAAAGATGCCATCTTCAATGCCCTCACCTACCCTCCCCTCCCTCCCACCCTCCATCAACCCTCAGTTTATTCTCAGATTTTAGAGTCTCTCATACTTTGGCTCTCTCCCACTCTAACCTCTTTTTTTTTTCCTTCCCCTCCCCCATGGGTTTCTGTTAAGTTTCTCAGGATCCACATAAGAGTGAACACATATGGTATCTGTCTTTCTCTGTATGGCTTATTTCACTTAGCATCACACTCTCCAGTTCCATCCACGTTGCTACAAAGGGCCATATTTCATTCTTTCTCATTGCTATGTAGTACTCCATTGTGTACATAAACCACAATTTCTTTATCCATTCATCAGTTGATGGACATTTAGGCTCTTTCCATAATTTGGCTATTGTTGAGAGTGCTGCTATAAACATTGGGGTACAAATGCCCCTATGCATCAGTACTCCTGTGTCCCTTGGGTAAATTCCTAGCAGTGCTATTGCTGGGTCATAGGGTAGGTCTATTTTTAATTTTTTGAGGAACCTCCACACTGTTTTCCAGAGTGGCTGCACCAGTTTGCATTCCCACCAACAGTGCAAAAGGGTTCCCATTTCTCCACATCCTCTCCAGCATCTAGTCTCCTGATTTGTTCATTCTGGCCACTCTGACTGGCGTGAGGTGATATCTGAGTGTGGTTTTGATTTGTATTTCCCTGATGAGGAGTGACGTTGAGCATCTTTTCATGAGCCTGTTGGCCATCTGGATGCCTTCTTTAGAGAAGTGTCTATTCATGTTTTCTGCCCATTTCTTCACTGGATTATTTGTTTTTCAGGTGTGGAGTTTGATGAGCTCTTTATAGATTTTGGATACTAGCCCTTTGTCCGATATGTCATTTGCAAATATCTTTTCCCATTCCGTTGGTTGCCTTTTAGTTTTGTTGATTGTTTCCTTTGCAGTACAGAAGCTTTTTATCTTCATGAGGTCCCAATAGTTCATTTTTGCTTTTAATTCCCTTGCCTTTGGGGATGTGTCAAGTAAGAAATTGCTGTGGCTGAAGTCAGAGAGGTCTTTTCCTGCTTTCTCCTCTAGGGTTTTGATGGTTTCGTCTCACATTCAGGTCCTTTATCCATTTTGAGTTTATTTTTGTGAATGGTATAAGAAAGTGGTCTAGTTTCATTCTTCTGCATGTTGCTGTCCAGTTTTCCCAGCACCATTTGTTAAAGAGACTGTCTTTTTCCCATTGGATATTCTTTCCTGATTTGTCAAAGATTAGTTGGCCATACTTTTGTGGGTCTAGTTCTGGGGTTTCTATTCTATTCCATTGGTCTATGTGTCTGTTTTTGTGCCAATAACATGCTGTCTTGATGATGACAACTTCGTAGTAGAGGCTAAAGTCTGGGATTGTGATGCCTCCTGCTTTGGCCTTCTTCTTCAAAATTACTTTGGCTATTTGGGGCCTTTTGTGGTTCCATGTGAATTTTAGGATTGCTTGTTCTAGTTTCGAGAAGAATGCTGGTGCAATTTTGATTGGGATTGCATTGAATGTGTAGATAGCTTTGGGTAGTATTGACATTTTAACAATATTTATTCTTCCAACCCATGAGCACGGGATGTTTTTTCCACTTCTTTACATCTTCAATGTCCTTCATAAGCTTTCTATAGTTTTCAGCATACAGATTTTACATTTTTGGTTAGATTTATTCCTAGGTATTTTATGCTCTTGATGCAATTGTGAATGGGATCAGTTTCTTTTTTTTTTTTTTTTTTTTATTTATTTATTTTTTTTATTTTTTTTTTTGTTTGTTTTTTGTTTTTTTTTTTTATTTTTTTATTTTTTTTATTTTTTAATATATGAAATTTACTGTCAAATTGGTTTCCATACAACACCCAGTGCTCATCCCAAAAGGTGCCCTCCTCAATACCCATCACCCACCCTGCCCTCCCTCCCACCCCCCATCAACCCTCAGTTTGTTCTCAGTTTTTAACAGTCTCTAATGCTTTGGCTCTAAATATGGCCTTTTGTAGCAACATGGATGGAACTGGGATCAGTTTCTTTATTTGTCTTTCTGTTTCTTCATTATTAGTGTATAAGAATTCAACTGATTTCTGTACATTGATTTTGTACCCTGCAACTTTGCTGAATTCATGTATCAGTTCTAGCAGACTTGGTGGAGTCTATCGGATTTTCCATGTATAATATCATGTCATCTGCAAAAAGTGAAAGCTTGACTTCATCTTTGCCAGTTTTGATGCCTTTGATTTCCTTTTGTTGTCTGATTGCTGATGCTAGAACTTCCAACACTATGTTAAACAACAGCGATGAGAGTGGACATCCCTGTCGTGTTCCTGATCTCAGGGAAAAAGCTCTCAGTTTTTCACCATTGAGGATGATGTTAGCTGTGGGCTTTTCATAAATGGCTTTTGTGATGTTTAAGTATGTTCCTTCTATCCCAACTTTCTCAAGGTTTTTATTAAGAAAGGATGCTGAATTTTGTCAAATGCTTTTTCTGCATCAATTGACAGGATCATATGGTTCTTATCTTTTCTTTTATTAATGTGATGTATCACGTTGATTGATTTGTGAATGTTGAACCAGCCCTGCATCCCAGGAATGAATCCCACTTGATCATGGTGAATAATTCTTTTTATATGCTGTTGAATTCGATTTGCTAGTATCTTATTGAGAATTTTTGCATCCATATTCATCAGGGATATTGGCCTGTAGTTCTCTTTTTTTACTGGGTCTCTGTCTGGTTTAGGGATCAAAATAATACTGCCTTCATAGAATGAGTCTGGATGTTTTCCTTCCCTTTCTATTGTTTGGAATAGCTTGAGAAGGATAGGTATTATCTCTGCTTTAAATGTCTGGTAGAACTCCCCTGGGAAGCCATCTGGTCCTGGACTCTTATCTGTTGGGAGATTTTTGATAACTGATTCAATTTCTTTGCTGGTTATGGGTTCATCTTGCTATTCTTGAGTATTTTTAGTGACAAGGCACTTACTCACATAATTAGCTATTCCAGTATTGATAAAACTAATTCTTTAAAAATTCTTCATTTTAATTGAGCCTAAATTTACACTTCCCAGGAACTTGCACACTAATAAAAGACCCAGGTTCTAATTCTACCTACTAACATTACAGTAGTCCCCCCCTTCTCCATGGGGTAATACATTCCACCCCCAGTGGATGCGTGAAACTGGACAGCACAAACATCTGTATATACTATGTGTTTTCCTATACACATACCTATGATAAAAATTTATAAATTAGGCACAGTAAGAGATTCACAACAATAACTAATAATAAAATAGAATAAGTATAATAATATACTATAAGAAAAATTATGTGAATGTGGTCTCTTCCTCTCAAAACATCTTCTAGTGTCTTACTCACCCTTCTTATGATGTGAGATGATAAAATGCATATGTGATGGGATGAAGTGAGGTGAATGACACAGGCAGTGTGATGTAGTGCTAGGCTACCAATGACCTTCTGACGAGATGTCAGAAGGAGGATCATCTGCTTCTGGACCACGGTTGACTGTGAGTAACTGAAACCATGGAAAGTGAAACCGTGGGTAAGGGGGGGCCACTGTATAGAGAATGGGACAACCCACCTGTATTTTATGTTACAATCCTCCAACTATCCGAAAACATTTACATTGCTACTAAGTGTTGCTCATATGATATGGTTGCCACCTTCCTGCATAGGAAATTCCACCTATTGTCTTACTGGTGTCCACCACGCTGGGGATAGCTTTTAACTGCAGGTAGATGGCATTAATATTGTAGACTTATCACGCTCATAAACAACTCAATCTCCCAGTTCTTTTTCAAATGAACTGCTGTTAAGCTACAACTCCCCACAGGACTTTACATTTACCTCTCTTAAATTTGACTCAAAACTTCTAGTCTCTCATTCCAAAAATTTGCTAATTAGTAAAAAGAAGAAGAAGAAGAAGAAGGGAAAGAAAAAGGAATGATCAGATAATGGGCCCATTAGCGTGACTGCTCCTTGCAAGTTGTGAACAGCCAGCCCTTTGCTCTAAAAAAGAAAATAATTTCTTTCTTGGTTCTGAGCTGTGTTCTGGATGGCTGGGGTTTATGGATAATTCACCTCAGTCTCAGTAGTGAGTTTTTGTCATTTGTTAAAGCACATTCATTTTATAGCATCAGCAAGAAGCTGGCGGTGGGTGGTGACATGGAGATAATGATGGAGTACAGGATCCTTCTCTATCTCCATTCTACAGATGAGTAGCATGACCCTCAACCTTCAGAAGTACTTGACGGCTTATCCGCTGAGCTAGTGCACAAATGCCAGAAGAGTATTTTGCTAAAACTACTCCATCCCACTAGAAGAATGAGAGGCCATAGACCTATGGTCTCTAAAAATGCTAAACACTTATAGGACTGATATAACTAGAAGGCACCTTAGGAACACCCGTATTATACAGAAAAGGAAACTGAAGCCCACAGAGAGACAATGACTTATCAAATATCATGCAGCTAATCTATTTGCCATTCAGTGGAAACACACTTGCAAAACCTCTTTTAAAATAATGACAAGAGCTAACATGTTCTAAACACCTTCTAAATTAGGCACTGCTCTGAGTGCTTTTTTTACTGGTCTTTTTTTCACTGTGACTTGACTGAAGTACAGAACCTAATTTCTCAGAGTCAAAATAAGCATATAGGTTTGTAAAAGCTGTACAAAATAAATGGTTTATAGATAACCCCTTGCCTAATTCCTTAATACAAAGAGGATTTAGGCTTTATTTCCTAGGGAAATAGGGAGGGAACCAGAGACATACACTGGGTATGTATGTAAACAGTTACAACATAGAGGAAGTTGACTTCAGTTCATGAAGCAAAAGCTATTCAGAACCTGCCTTCACCTTGCTGTCTGGCAGTTTGAGGCCAAGAAGGCAAGTTCTACCCACACACTGTAATCCAGGACAAGTCACTGTTTGAGCTCAGACTCCACATCTCAAAATTAAGCAAATCATCTACTTGCTAATCACACAGGAAGGGAAGAGAGCAGTCTGATGAGGGAAAGCATTATATAGACTTCAAGCTCTATGGTCAGTATTTATTATTATTTTTATAACTGTGTCCCAGTCCCAGACTTTCACCAGCAAATGAGTGGGAAAGTACAGTGTTTAAGAGGACACCTAGAGGCAAAGACACCATGACAAACTCACACCAAACATCTTCTGAGAAAGTCCAAGAAGCTGGCATCGTAGGTTTTCAGCACCATCGTGAGATCCTTGGAATCTGGGTATCTTTTTCTCCCCCTGTTGTTGGTCATATTTTTAGGAAAACCTTTGGAATCTTTGGAGATACAACATTCTGTGTTTAGTTCCAGGTGTTAATATCCATTGGTCACATCACAGCTTTTTACTCAACCATGCTGCTTCTTGGAATGGTCTTTGCAGCTCTATCTCAGTCCTATACCATACCCCTCCCATACACACGAACATGCCCTCAGTCTCAGTCAGATGGAAAGAACCACATGTAGATTATCCAGTGAATGCAATTAACCTTTATAAACAATACTCCCTACTATCCAGTATGTTCTGAGCCTCCTTCCCGCCCCCTCCTCCCCAAATCAAATGACTTAAATGGTTTAACATTAACCAAGGTAAAATAATAATGATAATGATAATATAATAATAATAAATCTAAAGTGACAAAAACATCAGCTCTGAACAGAAAAAGATGTTGTCTATTCTTGGATTTTCTATGCCCTCTCTCCTTTCTCACTAGCCCAATAAAATGAGAATTTGGGATATGCCTAAAGTATAACAAGAAAGTTATTGTAGGAGAATCATCTGCTTTCAGAACTCATTTACAAGCCACACAAGCAAATAAATCTCATTACTTTCTATAGTCACATCAAAATTTTGTCCATAAATTGGAATCACCAAACTTGGTTTGTTGCTTAAGACACAGTCTGGAAGTCACTTTTCTTCAGTCATTTTTCACTGATTAAAACCCTTACCAAAGGTATTTGTCATGCCTGAAAAGAAGCCCTGAAAACATCTCCAGAGGTTTCTCTAAAATGCTCTGTGCAGTGCTTTGAAAGTGAGGTCACTCATCTGGATATCTTTACTCTGGTGTGCATGTTCAGAAAAGACCACTTTTGCTCATACCTTGTAAATCTGCGTAAGGATGGACATGAACAGATACATACACTTTGCATACTAAACTGAATTCTCACAAAAACTCAGTGGGGTTCACATGATGGGCATTCTGGAAGGTGTATAGTGAAGCCCTTCTATTACTTTTGTAATCAATACAATTTGTGGGTCCTCAAAAAGAACATATGCTCATACTGAATTCCTAGAAGAAACCACAAATGTGTATATACACATACGTGGGCATGTGTATCTACAGACATAAAAATAAATTGGGGACATTGCACAGGGTATATAGGTCTTGTGAACTCATATAAACCCCATTTCCTTTGTTCAAACCCCATTTCCCTTTTTACTGCGGCACTAGTACTCCCATTTGATCTTATATTTCTCTTTTTACAAATGACCGAAGAATCAGGCTCACAGGCTTATAAAAATAACAGCTCATGAAGTTGTCAGTATGTAATTGTTTTTCTTGTTCAAGTTTTTCTCATTGCTCTGACACTCCCCAATATTTAATTATTATCTCCATCTCCTTTTTGCAGCCTAGAGCATCTAAGTAGCTTACTACCCTTGAGGCAACATCACTTTCTGCTAATCAAACATATAAACTACAGGTTGCTGGGGTTTGAGGAGCTTTTGGCAGCCCAAATATGGGCAAGGGAGAGCCAAGAATTGAGGTGAACATATTGTTTCTCCAACTTACCTTATCATAAGAATCACAAAGAGCTGTTAGAAACTGACTCTTGAGTTCCACCTCAAATCTGCTATATCATAGGTTATATAGGAAGATAATGGGAATTAGCATTTTGCCAAGTTCCTAACTGATTCTTTTCTTTTTTAAGTTTATTTTTAGGGTGTAAGGGGACACACAGAGAGAGGGAAGAGAGAATCCCAAGCAGACCCCATGCTGTCAGCACAGTGCCCCATGTGGGGCTCAATCTCATGAACCATGAGATCATGATCTGAGCAGAAATCAAGAGTCAGATGCTCAATGGACTGAGCCACCCAGGCTCTCCTCCCCAGCTCTGATTCTTATAATCAGATAAAGTTTGGGAAACACTGAAGAGGATGCAGCTCCCAATAAAGCCCTTTCTTATGCAGGAAGTGAAGATATGTGGATGTTGCCACCAAAAACACATCATTATTTTAAAGCCTCAATGCTGATGGTAAAAATCAGTACTCTATGAACCAGACCCTCTTACCATGCCTTATATTACTTTCCTTTTAGTGCCCCCCACTATAATTTTGACTTCAGTGTTATGGGCTTAAGACGTGAGCCTTCCCACAATGTCTTATCTAGCCACAGAGAACACCAATATCCCTACTTTTCTTCCCCTAAATCCTTTGAAATCCAAAAGGCTGAATTAAAGATGGTGGATAGGAAAAATATATTTGGGGTTAAAAGACCAATTCCATTGCTCTATGTATAAGTTATACAAACAAGCCAGCCAGATCTTCCTACCTAGCCATCAGACTGCTCTAGAAGAAGTGTTAGTGCATGGGCACTGTTCTAAAGCAACCAGGACACTGATCATGCCCAAAGGGAAGGTCTTCAAAGCTCTGACTACAAGGTGAAATCTCAAAGATTTAACCATTGGAATGGCATGGGACTGACCAATCAGAAAGGATGACATCTTTGGCACTGAAACAAGATCATGAGGTCTGCTTGCCAGGCCTTAAAATTTTAGTTTCTGGATCATAGAGTCCAATGAGTCCTGGAAAAGGGGCCAGGGAGCCTGTAGCTGTGGCAGTGGTTTTTTACCAAATTGTGCAGATGGAGACTACATTTTAACCCCCCACATGATTGAACCAGTGTATACTGACTTATCACTAACATGACTAAAACATTTTAGTCCAGAAGGATCCCCCATTAGGGTATCTTTAACTCTTTTGTTGATGGGGCAAGTTAAAGAAAGTAGAGGATTTCCCCCCAAATTTTTGAGGGGCCCTCTTGGGTGGAAATAAGATGTGAGATGGCTAAGAGTGATGGAGATTCCACAGCCAATATAAGCCTGTAAATTGACCTGACAAGAATGGCTGGTCAGAAATGTCATTCCAGATGGCGCAGAGCCCCTAGTTGTGGAGTCCCTTTTCCCTCACATCTGGCTTCGCTCCATGTGGCTGAACTTCCATTTCACTATGGTTTTCTTTTTTTTTTTTTTTTTTTTTTTCATAAGAATCCCTTAGGTTCTTGTGATTCTGTAAAAGGATTTTAGATATGGGATTGAGTTCATCTTTGTGGTGCATAGTGCCCTGGAAACCCTGCCTCAGTTGGACCTGAGGTAGATCATTGATCTACCTGTCCACATTGTACAGCACCAATCAAATAGAAAGGCAGAAGGTCAGAAAATCCAGAGCCTGGAAACAGCATGGGGCCATTGATGAGGCTTAATTCCAACAATTAGGCAGATGTCCTCCACATAACTGGCAAGCCACAACATACCCACAGCCAAACTGTTCTGACAACCTTTATTTACCCATTTCATAGCCAAGTCTCAATGATCCTGCCATAGTAAAGATATGGGGATTTAAGAGAATTTCAGCAGGAAAGAAATGCTCCATTATTTATATAACAAAGAAATTTCCCACTCTTCTGGAAAAGAAGCTTCTGCTCTTTGATTTCCCTGAACAGTACATAGTGTGAAAGGGGAAACTGCTTGCAGACATAAGGAGAATTTACAGGAGATGACATAATTATAATATTTCAAGTTTTCAAGATCTGCTGATAGATTTTCTGAACAGGAACCTGGCTATTTTTATGCCAAGATCTCCTTTGCAATGTGACTGCCCCATCCTATCTCCATCATGCTTTCTGGTACCACTTCTCAGCATCTTTTTACTTTTCTAACAGAAACTCCCAATCACAGCTTGCCCTTTGGGATGGAGCCATGGGAAGAGAACTAAATGGGGTTTAGAGTATGGAAGATATCTTCAAGGTCTGTAAAAGCTCATCATCACAATGGGAGAAAGAGATTTAGACCTGGGGACTTACCAAAAAATGTCTGTCTCCTGGAGGCTGTCTGAATGAAGTGGGTTGGCGGCAGGCCCAGCACCTTCAACAAATACAATGCAGTGGGTTCACTCTTGTGGACTCACACATTAGAGCTGGTGGGACTTTGGCCAAACTTTGCTTCTACAGACAAGGACCCGAGGATATTAAGTGATAACCTCAAGTCAGTGGCAAAAAGGCCCAGAGCATGGGTCTTCTGACTCCTAATTTAGGGCTGTTTCAGTATCCTGAGGATCAATATTAGCCATGTTATTCTAAATAAGCATTAGCACCAACTAGAGGTAGGCCACTCTAGATGGCAGCCAGATCTCATTGTCAGAATAAATAAACCAGTGTACATGCTAGCCACCCTTGAATTAAGAAATGACCTCCCTGGGAAGGGAGGAGGAGAAAAGGAGGTGGAAATCACCAGATGGGCATCAGTCTACTATTTGACAAAATATCTTCTTGAAAAGAAAAGTGTAAATGTACTTGTTCACCTTTACCCACTGAAGCCTATAGGGAGATTGGTTCAGGGATCTTCATTAAATCATCCATCATCAACCTTAGAAGCCAAGTACTCTGATTGTCTCATTTTACAGAGGTCCAGAAGGGGGAAGTAACTTGCCCAAGAGAAAGATCCAGGACTAGACTCCAGGTTTACTGATTCCCAGGCCAGCGTTCATTCTACCATAGATATCATTTATAGTTATTATTACCTAAATTATTTTTTAATGTTTATTTATTTTGAAAGAGAGAGAGAGAACGACCAGGGGAGGGGCAGAGACAGAGGGAGAGAGAGAGAGTCCCAAGCAGGCTCCACACTGTCAGCACAGACACCAATGTAGGGCTCGAACTCACAAACTATGAGATCATGACTTGAGCCGAAATCAAGAGTCGAACACTTAACTGACTGAGCCATCCAGGTGCCCCAATTACCTAAATTATTTTAATACTTATTATTTTCAATCATGAAATGAAACTATGTTTACTAATTCTCAAGGGTGTGTGTGTATCCCTCTGAGTACCTATAACTTTGAGGCAATCTAGAAAATAGAATTTTTGGATTGATGGGTGGACAGACAGATAATTAAATAGAGTAACATAAATATATACATGGAGAGAGAAAGAGAGAGAGCAAGAGAGAGAGAACAGAGACAGAAAAAACAAACAGGGAAATTAGATAGATCTTTGTTCACAGTCAAAATATCTTTGTTTACTGATATAATAGTAAAATGTGAAATTTCCATTTTTTAGGGTTATTTTCTCCTGTTTTATCTTCCATAACAAGAAGACTTTAAGAAAAATATACGATAAATAATATACAATGAGCCTTAGTAAAGCCTTCTTATTGGAAGATATTCTTCCCAGAAAGTTAGGATAATGAATGACTAATGACTGAACAATATATAGATTTGGATAGGTGTCATCTTTGGTTTTTAGATTCTTCCGAGCATATTTGAAAGGCTGGTATAACAGTTTAATTTTAAAATGTCACTATTCTAGCTGAAAGAGAAATTAATAAAACAGTTGCAATTACAATTGCACCAAAAATAATAAAATACCTAGGAATAAACTTAACCAAGGAGGTGAAAGGCCTGTACTCTAAAAACTATAAAACATTGATGAAAGAAATTGAAGATGACACAAAAAAGATATTCCATGTTCATGGATTGGGAGACTAAATATTGTTAAAATGTCCATACTACCCAAAGCAATGTACAGAATGTAATTCCTATCAAAATATCAACAGCATTTTTCACAGAATTAGAACAAATAATCCTAAAATTTGTATGGAACTCACAGAAGACCCTGAAGAGCCAAAGCAATCTTGAAAAAGCAGAATGAACCTGGAGGTATCACAATCCCAGATTTCAAGATATACTACAAAACTGTAGTAATCAAAACAGTATGGTACGGGCACAAACATAGACACATGGATCAATAGAACCAAATAGAAAGCCCAGAGGTAAATCCATAACTATATGATCAATTAGTCTTTGAGAAAGTAGGAAAGAATATGTAATGAGAAAAAGTCATTTCAACAAATGGAATCGGGAAAACTGGACAGCAACATACAAAAGAATGAGACTGGACCACTTTCTTACACCATACACAAAAATAAACTCAAAATGGATAAAAGACCTAAATGGGAGACCTATAACCATAAAAATCCTAGAAGAGAGCACAGGCAATAATTTCTCTGACATCAGCTATAACAACATTTTTCTAGATATGTCTCCTGAGGCAAGGAAAACAAAAGCAAAAATAAAATATTGGAACTACAACAACTAAAAGATAATGTACTGAATGGAAAAAGATATTTGCAAATGACATATCTGATAAAGAGTTAGTATCCAAAAATATATAAAAAATTTTTACAACTCAACACCCAAAAACCAAATAATCCAATTAAAAATGGGCAGAAGACATGAACAAACATTTCAACAAAGAAGACCTATAGGTGGCCAACAGACACATGAAAAGATGCTCAACATCACTTATCATCAAGGAAATGCAAATCAAAACCACAATGAGATATCACCCATACCTGTTAGAATGGCTAAAATCAAAAACTCAAGGAACAATAGGTGTGGACAAGGATGTTGAGAAAAAGGAACCACCATGCCCTATTGGTGGGAATGTAAGCTGGTGGAGCCACTGTGGAAAACAGTTTGAAGATTCCCCAAAACATTAACAATTAGAATTACCACAGATCCAGTATTTCCACTACTGGGTACTTACCCAAAGAATACAAAGATACTAATTCAAAGGGATACATGCACCCCTTTGATGATTATTGCAGCATTATTTACAACAGCCAAATTATGGAAGCAGCCCAAGTGTCCATCAATAGATGAATGGATAAAGATGTGAGATATATACATATATATATATGTGTGTGTGTGTGTGTGTGTGTGTAACGGAATATTATTCAGCCATAAAAAGAATGAAATCTTGACATTTGCAACAACATAGATGGAGCTAGAGAGTATAATGCTAAGTGAAATAAATCAGAGAAAGACAAATACCATATGATTTCACTTATTTTTGGAATTTAAAAATCAAAACAAATTAACAAAGAAAGTAGAGACAAAACAAAAACAAAAAACAAAAACAGACTCTTAACTATAGAGGATAAATTGATGGCTACCAGAGGGGAGGTGGGAAGGGGAATGGATGAAATAGGTGAAGGGGATTAAGAATACACTTATCATGGTGAACACTGAGTAATATGTTGAATCACTACATTGTATACCTGAAACTAATATAGTGCTGTATGGTAATTATACTGGAATTAAAAAAAAATTGTTAATGGTAAATAAATAAATAAATAAAATGTCGCTATTCACAATATGCTGGAAATTTCATCCTCTGCAACTATTTAAATTTATGATAAAAATGCTAGGTGTCAACTCAAAAATGTACAGAGGGGCACGTAATTCCAAAAATATTTTAGGGAACATCCAACAGCAATAGTAAGTATTCAGGCCACTGCCCTACAGCGAGTCTGATGCAGCCCCATGTTTCAGAGTGTAAGCTGACCACCCTGTGGGACCTCAGTCCTCCTCCTCACCTCCATGATGCAGGCTAGCTGCTCTACTTCATTCTCCCCAGGAAACAGAGGGTAGCCCGTGTACAACTCAGCCATGATGCAGCCCAGGCTCCACATATCAATGGCCATGTTGTAGGGATGGCCTAGAATCACTTCTGGGGATCTGTAGAACCGGCTTTGGATATAGGTATATACTGTGAGGAAAGAAAGAGAGCCATCATGTAAAATCCTCCTCTCCAAAACACGCTCCTCCAGGGCACCTTCTCATGTGAGGGCCCAGGATAACTAACACTCCCTACCACTTTTCACTCTCTCAGCTTGGCAGGGAGATGGAAGTACAGCCAACCAGCACATCTGAGTCACACTGTATATTTAATCTCATCTCTCAAAATAAATAAATAAACTTAAAATTAATATAAAGCTAAATTTTCAACTATCATGTGAATTTGGGGTATAAATTTTCTTTTTTTTATTTTTAAAAAATGTTTATTTATTTTTGAGATGGAGACAGACAGAGCATGAGCGGAGGAGGGGAGAGAGAGAGAGAGGGAGACACAGAATCCGAAGCAGGCTCCAGGCTCTGAGTTGCCAGCACAGAGCCTGACGTGGGGCTCAAACCCATGAACTGTAAGATCATGACCTGAGCTGAAGTTGGACACCCAATCGACTGAGCCACCCAGGTGGCCCTGGGGTAGAAACTTTCTGAAAGTATTGTGATTTGCCAAGGGAAGAGGCATATTAAAATGGAAAAAGAAATACAAAATGCAGACTCTTCTAATATGTATTGAATATATTATGTGCATTGCATAAAGTATAGAAGGAAGACCCCAACAAAATCTGAACAAATGAAGCCAGCAGAAGAAGACAGTACTGTGGGGAGCCTAGATTTTACAGTGGTAGGAGAAATGGGACGTTATAGTGATTTCCACATGCTGTTATAGGGGTGGGACAGGGATTCTGCGGTCACTTCTCTGTTGTTTGCATTGGTTAGAGAAAACAGGTAATAATTTTGTGATTTAAAATACAATAAAGATAGGGGTGCCTGGGTGGCTCAGTTGGTTAAGCATCCAACTCTTGGTTTCAGCTCAGGTCATGATCTCATAGTTCGTGGGTTTGAGCCCCACATCAGGCTCTGTGCTGACAGTGCAGAGCCTGCTTGGGATTCTCTGTCTCCCTTTCTCTGTGCCCCTCCATTTGTGCTCTCTCTCTCTCTCTCTCTCTCTCTCTCTCTCAAAAATAAGTAAATAGCCATTAAAAAATAAATAAACAAAATAAATACATAATAAAAATGACTTTTATACTCTGCCTGCTTCCAAAATGGATTTGATGTACTTTGCAATCAAAGTACATATACGCACAGCATAGTTCTTTAAAAATTGATTTAATGAACAGTTATATAATCCTTAACATGTGCCAGGCACTATTCCAAGTGCTTTGTACAGAGAACCGTTTCAGTCCTTACAACAACCCTATGAAGCAGGTACTATTATTGTCCCCATCTAAAAATGAGAAAACTGAGGCATACAAAGATTCAAGAAATAATTAGAGCTGGGATTTGAGCTCGGGATGTTTGAGTCTATATTGGCTAAAATAAAGATAAAAGGAAGTCAGAAAATATGTAAAGGGGAAATGACTATCTGAAATAAAGGATAGGATCATTATAAATTCCATTTGGAGCATCCTGGCAGCCAAGACAAGAGGTTGCATGCTTTTGTAGCTGAGAAGAGTAAGCAAATGAGTGCTTTGTGGGAGGCATATTGTTTTCTAGCTGGAATTTCTTTGGGGTTCCATACATAAATTGTAAAGAACATGTGTCTTCAAAAGTAGTGCTGCAAAATATTTGGAAACAGCCATCTTTCAGGGGTTTTTTTCAGCCTCTGATGAAGAGGGTCCTCTGATATCTCCTGCCACCATGAAAGCTGGTCCCAAAGTCCCCCTTTGGTGGGCCCTTAACCCAGTCTGTACATATTTGCAATCACTGCACCTGTCATATTACCTGTATCTTTGTTTCTTCCGCTGAACTGTAAGCAAGCAGAGCACAGAACATGTTGGGTTTATTTTGTTGTTCCTGTGCCCAGAACAGTAACAGACACATAGAAGATACTCTAAGTGTTTGTTAAATGGTACATGTTCTTGTCATCAAATTTGATAAAAGTCAAAAGAAGAGACACTTAAATCAAGTTCAGTGAAGTTTATGCAAATGTGCTCCAGGGATGCTTTCTGGATTCTAACCTGGAAAAAATATAGTCTACAGAGCCTAGGGCAGTGAATCCCAAACCTCAGAATGGCTATGTACTCTAAAATGCAGACCCCTGGGTGTTCCCCCAGAAATTTAGGTTCGGTGCATCTGGGGTGAGGCCCTTGGAGCTGTAATTTTTTAGAGGCCTCAAGTGATTCAGATATACATCTGGTTAGTTTGGGGACCCAAGGCACTAGGATAATTCCAGATTCACAGAATCTGAGTGCTGCAAAGGACCCTTACGGTATTTGAGTCCGATCTTCTCATTTTGTAGATCAGGAAACTTAGAGAAGTGAAGCACCTTGTCCAAAATCATTCTTGCAATTGTTGTGACTGAGCCCAGACTAGAACCCAGGTGACCTCGTGTGGGAAGTACTGTTTCAGTAAGGGAAAGAACTCACATTAGAAAAATTCAGACAAAGGGGCCAGAATGGGCTTACCTTTCTGGTGTTCATAACAACTTGATCCAAAGTCAATGACCTTAACAGAGACTTGGCCCTTTTGGTATAACACTATATTCTCCTAGAGAGAAGAAGAAAGACGTAGTTAGGTTTTAAAAACGTTGCTCTACACACTCTGTTTACCTGAATGCCTGCCATCTTCTGGGACCCAGTTCAAAATGTGACCACCTCCAAGTGGGCCTCCTCCCATGCCTTCTCCAAACACCATGTTCTCCCCATTCCTCTGACTTCCTATTCAATTTGTGGTCTGCACCTCTTGTTTGGACTCAGTATTTGCTGCTTTTAAGTATTTCTTTTGCATAGATTTTGTCTCTTTCTGCATATAGAATGTGTAATTCCTGAACACTGTGGTTTATTTTTCTCTTCTTGGCACCTGGTTCTATCCCTTGCTTGCATAAGGTCTTAGAAATATCACTGACAATTTAATGTTTCCATTAAGTGCTCCACCAACATACTGATATGTCAGTAATGGACAAAAAAAAAGGGCAATAATTTAATTCAAGTTGTGATTCTTTTGCTAACTTTGGGGGCAATGTGAAACCAACATCCCAGGAGAGTCATGGTTAAGCAAGCAGAGCTTATGGACTCTTAGAACGTGAGGGTGTACTACCTAAAGGCTAGAAGATTAAAGTCCCAGTCATGGCTTCATGGATCTCAATATCAGATGGATTGACGATTATGAATATCAGATTAATTGCTTGCTTACTGAGTTCCTTAACTTTATTGATATGGCATAGCAGGCTTGGTCTAAAGCCTCTGGCACCACAAATTAAGAAAGTACAAACTTAGTCCATAATATCTGTTCTAGACAATATCCATATAACTTGAAGAATTCAATCAGCAAGTGTTTAAGAAGCAGACATTTCCAGTGTGTCTGCATCCCAATGGAAAGTCTCCTTAACTAAATGGGGCAGGCCTTCCTACCATATTGACAGAAACAGCTCTATAGAAGGGATGGATGCATCACAGGTCATTGAAACTAACCTTTGAGTACATAAGAATTAACTCCCTGATTCTTGATCCACACTCATCAAGCACTCTCCTGGTTGCATGTGTACTTTTCTACTGGGCACATATATTCTAGGTTACTATTTCTCAAGTAAACCTATTATGTCATGTCAATTTCCTTAGTAAGAGTCAGTACCCTAAGCCCAAAGACCATGGATCTTGCAAAGCTTAAATATGGAGAATAAATCAATGTATCACTATCCGGTGAGACTCCACCAGTAAACCCTGAAAGAACAACCCTATCTTGTCAATATTTAATTTTAAAAATATCTCACATTTACCTGATGAGTTTCTCCAAAGAGTTAAAGATAGAACTGCTTTATGATCCACTAATTGCACTACTGTGTATTTACCCCCAAAATACAAAAACACTAATTCAAAGGGATACATGCACCCCTATGTTTATAGCAGCATCATTTACAACAAATTATGGAAGCTGAGTGGATAAAGAAGATGTGGTGTATATATAAGCAATACAATATTATTCAGCTATAAAAAGGAATGAAATCTTGCCATTTGCAACAACATAGATGGAACTAGAAAGTATAATGCTAAGTGAAATAAGTCAGTTAGAGAAAGACATATATCATATGATTTCACTCATATGTGGAATTTACGAAACAAAACCAATGAGCAAAGGGAAAGGAGAGAGAGAGAGAGAGAGAGAGAGAGAGAGAGAGAGAGAGAGAGAAACCAAGAAACAGGCTGTTAACTATAGAGAACATACTGAAGGTTACCAGAGAGGAGGTGGAGGGGGATGGGTGAAATAGGGGATGGGGATTAAAGAGCACAATTATCATGATAAGCACTGAGTAACATATAGAATTGTTGAATCAATACATTGTATATTTGAAACTAATATACCACTGTATGTTAACTATACTGGAATTAAAATTAAAAACTCAAAAATTTTTAACTGTTTTGGGGGTGGGTGAGGAGAAGGGAATGAGGAAAAGTTAAGGGATATTTAAATATTTGTGAGGGTCATACTGTTTCTGGAACCAGTTCCTGACCCCACATTTTCACACTCTTATACCTTTCCCCTAGCTACCTGTACTCCTCCAGTTTGCAATCATTAATTCTTCTAACAAGCATTAATTTGTTGCCTACCATTATTATTGTCAGGTACCATATCAGAGCCTGGGAATAAAATGGTGAGAAGACATGGTCCCTGACCTTGGGGGAGCTTGCAGTCAGTGGAAGATAAAGAAACCATTCCTACATAGCAACCAGTGCAATAGTAGAGCTAAGTACAGAATACCAGCAGGACCTGTGAGAAGGGCACATCCTTTTGGAACGGAGGAAGTGGTCAGAGATTTGCTGTACCCTTAAGACCACTTCAGAGTAGAAGGGACAGAGTCAGGATTTAGTACAGCAGTGCTCCATCTCTCTGCATAAAACGTCTCTGTATACCCTTAAGCCTTTCATAGGAAAGCCCTCAGACCTTCCTGTTCCTTCCTGTCTCGGTGATGCCACATCTCTCTGCATTGCCTTGATACCTGTCCCTTAATCTTTACTGCATCATTCTTGGTTTACATAACGTATAAACATAACTGCTTGGCTTCCACCCTGAAACCTTGGCCAAACAGCTTCCCAGTTTCCACTGGAGAATAGAACAGAGAAGTTTCTGAGGGTGGGAAACAGCTCCCTCGACAGGACAGAGCTTGTACTCACAGGCTTGAGATCACAGTGAATGATTTTCTCTACATAAAGCATTTGCAAACACTTCAAAACAGAGAGGGTGAAGCGCCGAACTATTGACAGACTGAAGCCTTGAAAGCTATTATTCTTCATCAGCTCATACAAGTTGATTCTGGAAAAGAGAGAGAGTGATGTGTATGTATCAGTGCAAAAGGTATAATACTTACTTTGAACCCGCAAACCATCCCATATCACTTGATTTCCCTCTGGTAGTAGGCAAGTCTTAGACCAGGAGGCAAGACTTTTGTGTCGTATAACCTCAATTTTCCCTTTGATTCATGGTGGATCCAATGTGAAGCCCAACTGTGCTGGCCTCTCTGATGTCCCCTTGTTTCTTATGTGGCAAGGTCATTAAACCACTTTGTTACACATGTGGGTGTTAAAAGGTTGGACCAAACTTCTGAAATATTCATAGCTTCTTAGGCCGTTGGAAGGAATCTAGAAAGCCCAACACCCAACAAAGTGGCCACTCCTGCCCCAAATTGACAAGGCTATCTAAAGACATCAGGTTCCTGACAAGTAAGGGAAAAAGAGAGTGGGCAGATGGGGGCTGAGGCAAAATGGAGAAGCCCGACCCTATCTAAAGTGAGCCTGGCTGCTTGGTCCCATCTGACAGGGTTTACTGTTGCTAGATTACCCTAAAGTTTTTAGACAGGCAGAAGCCTGCACTACTGTATGGAAGTCTGCTCTATTATATGAAATATGCTGACTTACAAATGTTGGAAACAAATGCAAAGCATTTTAACAAGAAAAGTGTATCCACGGGCTGCTAGTTTGTGACTCTGCAAACCTCAGTGATTTGGGGAGAGGTGGGAAAGAAAGGGCATGATCCAGAAACAACTCTGCATCAACTTCTTCCTAGTTTCCAATCTTCCATTCCTAAGCCTTCTCTAACACTGGCAGTATTTAGGAAGCTGTTTATTCTTGAGGGGTACAGATAAGATGTGAAGCTCCAGCCTCATCCTGACTGGCTGTGTGACCCTGGGAAACTCCCAGCCCCTTTGGTCTTTGGATTCTCCCTCTGCACACCTGCCCCTCCCGACCTCTCAGGGCTCTTTTAAGAACAATGGCATCTAACTGTGTACTGTGCCTTTCTAGGCAGCCTGGCTTGTCCATTTTGACGCATGGAAGATAACTCATCTCTGCCTACTGGAAAGCAGAGCACATTCCGCACTCATCAGAGATGGTGAGAAGGGTGCCATCCTTCCCTCTGACTCAAATTTAGCTGGTTCCCAGAATTTCACTGACAGCAATGGTGTCCTGGGGGCCCCAGGCTACCAGCTCAGTGAATCCCATAACACTGGGCCTCTGAGAGCCTACCCCAATTATCCCCCTTTGCTAAATGCACTCTGGGTTTCTGGTTTTGTTCAGATTGTGAAATACGGTCTTCTCAGAGAGAAAAGTAATCAAACTAGCATGCCCTTCCAATTAGCACACCCTTCCAGTTCCAATATTCAGCAAGGTGATGCCAGTCTATTTCAGTCAGGTTCTGTTCCCTGCCCCAAAATATCTGCTCATATCCTTATTTTCTCAAAATCATAGTTCTTTCCCTATGCTGAGCAGCTAGCTGCCTGTCCCCTTGGTTTCCAACCACTGCACCACAGGATTATAAAGCCAGTGAGTGGAGACATGGACAAGGACAGTCCCTTTCAACATATCTAAGTTTCAGTCTTGAGGGCAGGGAACTTGTATTGGTTATGTCACCCAGTTTGTCACCCAGAGCTTGTGCAGCACAGCCAGGGTATGCTGGCAGTTGACAGGCATGACTGAGGGATAGGGTGAGATGGGTAGCTTTAGGTCCAGCTCTTTGCTCCTTGGCTTTCTAGATAACTGAGTGGCCATTATGTCCACTCTAGTTGTTAAATATTCACACCCAGAAAAATCTAGTGTTCTGACCTCAAAGTTTTTCTTCTGTCAATTTAAGCAACTTTTCAAAAGAAAATGAATTAAAGAGGAAAAGCAGCTGACCCCAAGAGTTCAAAGGTGATGCAGAGATGATTGCGAAAATAGAAAAAGTCTTTCATGTGCACCACATTGTAGGTGTTGTCTTTGTCCTTCCTTCTGAGAGCCTCCAGGATCTTCAGCTCCACCAGTGCCTGGTGGTGAAATCTGAAGGGGTCATGGAGTGGCAGGGAGGGCAGACAATGGGGACAGAGGACACAGTGTTATGTCATGCTGCAGCAGTAAGCCCCTTTCCCGAGCCTCTCCCCATCTCCCCAGCAAGACTGTCCAGAGGGGCAGAAAGCACTAAAAGCTCCACACTCTTGCCCCCTCTTTGCCCCATCGTGGAATCAGATAGGTAGAGAGAGAAAGAGGAAAAAGATGAGGAAGATCAGAAGAAAAGGCAGAGTCAGGAAGGGTTGGCATTATGAAGGGGCCAGAGTCATGCAGGCAACCCCCCCCCACCCCCGCCCACCATGGTCTATGCCATCTGCCAAGCCACACCTCTTCTTGTTCCTGATGATTTTCAAGGCCACCAACTCATTATTTTTGTGATCCAAGCACTTGGCCACCTGTCCAAAGGACCCTTTCCCGATCATCTCCAAAACCTCATAGCGGTAGGCAATGTGGTCATGCAGGACCTGCAGAAGCCAGGCCAGAGTGAGGAACAGAGCCATAAACTCTGGGACTTCCCTCACACTGGGGCCCCTGAGTCAGCTAAGGGCTGACTCCTAGAGGGAACTTTCTGAACTGCCAGGCATTGGTGCAACTCCCACCCTCCTCCCATTGCTGCTGCAGTGGTTAGGTTGTTGCCTAGATCCCAGGCTCCACATGTGGTGCCAGGAAAATCCCACAGGTTCTATCTGTCATACAGTGCAAAGAACATTGGATGGTCTTCAGAAAACTTGGGTTCTAGTCCCAGTCCTGCTACCACCTCTAGTTTTCCACATGTGTGGAAACCTATAAAGCAAGAGGATTAAACAAAGTGGCTCTAAGGTCGCTTCCAATTTAGACATTTCCTGATTCTTGAATGCAGTTGAGCAGCAGCTTCAGTGTGGAGGAAGTTCTCTTTCTTTCCCCTGATGTGTCTCCACCAATCAGAGAAGGCTTCGTGTCTGCTCTGCCTCCTTCTGGTCAGATCTGGTTCTCCTCTTGACTCATCCAGATTTAATTCTAACTTGGAGTTAGCAGTACAGAACTAGACTCTTTCTCAACCAAGAGGAGGAGCATTTTTCAAGACCCAGAATCACCCATGTCCCTTCATGGGCTGCAAACTAGAGAACAGATATTTATTCACAGCAACAGGAAACCTTCAATTAAAAAGACTTTATCTGTGTGTCTTCAGACAAGTCACTTACTCACTCTGAGCTGAGTGCCCTCATCTGTAACTGAAGGTTCTGGATAAGAACCTCTAAGGCTCACTCTGGAAAACAGTATGGAGGTTCTTCAAAAAATTAAAAATAGGACTACCCAATGACCCAGCAATTGCACTACTAGGTATTTATCCAAGGGATACAGGTGTGCTGTTTTGAAGGGGCACATGCATCCCAATGTTTATAGCAGTGCTATTGACAATAGGCATGTATGGAAAAAGCCTAAATGTCCATCGACAGGTGAATGGATAAAGAAGATGTGGTATACACACACACACACACACACACACACACACACACACACACACACACAATGGAGTATTTCTTGGCAATCAAAAAAGAATGAAATCTTGCCATTTGCAACTACATGGATGGAACTAGAGGGTATTATGTTAAGTGAAATTAGTCAGAAAAGGACAAATATCATATGTCTTCACTCATATGAGGAATTTAAGATACAAAATAGATGAACATAAGGGAAGGGAAGCAAAAATAATATAAAAACAGAGAGGTAGACAAAACATAAGAGACTCTTAAATATAGAGAACAAACAGAGGGCTGTTGGAGGGGTTGTGGGAGGGGGAATGGCTAAATGGGTAAGGGGCATTAAGGAATCTACTCCTGAAATCATTGTTGCACTATATGCTAACCAACTTGGATGTAAATTTAAAAATTTATTTATTTATTTATTTATTTATTTATTTATTTATTTATTTATTTATAAAAAAGAACTTCTAAGGCTCTGAGAATCCCTGATTCCTAGTTTTACATTCATGAATTTGGGAGAGGTGAAAGACAAATGTTTGTGTACAAGTTCTCAGGATGTGCTTGTGATTCTGTGGTGGTGATTTGTTCATACAGCAGGAATCAAGATCATGAATATGAACAGGTACAACTTTACTAATATGTGGAAGTGGACTACTCCACCCATAAAGGTCTGTCATAAGAATGTACAGGGAAAGGGAAAGGGACAGGTTCTGCACATGTTGGTGTAAAGGTATTTGGTATATATTTTATACAGGCCACCAGTTTGGATATATCATAATTATTTGTCTACATGTCAACTTTGACAATGATTGTCATCACTTGAGGCCAAGGATCAAGTTGTACTCATTTTTATTGTTCCCTTCATATTTCCAGAGTCTAGCAGATGCCCCAGCATGGTAGGTTCTCTCTCAATAAATAGGTATTAAATTAACACTTGCTGACAAAATAGAAATGAGAATGCAGTGGGCTGCTTGTTTGGGAATTTAGCTCAGTGAATTGTCTATTTGTATGTGTATAATGTAATGAAGATGGAGATTTTGAGTGTACAGTGAGCATATGTTATCCCCCTTCCTGCTTCCACCAGTAACATAGCTGCCTAAGATTTAAGACTGAGGAACTGAGTTTCAGTGAATTAACTTAAAGGTAGTGCTGGCATTGCTGGGGAATTTCCCAGAGATTCTATGCCCGGGTAGGAGGGTGGGCAGGGAAGGGGTTGAGGATATCTGGATGAATTGGAGGTAAGGTTTACATTGGTGATTCTTGACCAAGGATCCATTATTAACCTATCCCTCTTTGAAACTTTGTGTATGTTCAGGGTGCCTCTTCTGGGATGAGGACTGATAGCTTTTGTCAGACTCCTAAAGGGATCCTTTGCCTAAAAATGTTGAGAACCAGGGCACTAGATAGAGGATGTGTGCTAGAAACTTTAAATCCATCCTTCTCAGAGTGTGGCCCAAGAAACAGCAGCATGGACATCACCTGGCAGATTTTGAGAAAGGCAAAATCTCAGGTCCCATCCCATACCTGCTGGATAAGAGCCCACATTTTTAACAAGATCTCTAGGTAATTTGTGTACATAGTAAAGTTTGAGAAACACAGCTCTAAATACTCTTAAGAAGTATGTCTCTTCTATGAAGCCTCACAGACCAATCTTGTCTCCTTTAAATGTAAATGAGTTGTGAGAAAATGACCAGAGAAGGAAATTCCCAGCAGCCCAAAAACCTAATGGACTAAGTATCACACACATCTGGACATCTTCAGAAGTGGACATTTCTTTCCAAAGCAAAAGAGACACTTTTCACCGCCCAGATTTCACCTTCAGGCTGGTAAGAGGCACTGTCCTGAGGAATTCTCAGATACAATCAGAAAAGGAGGAGAGATTCATCTTTGCTAGGATCCATCTTTGGAAAACTGAAGAAAGTTGAGCATTAGGGACCAGGGGCTACAGTGACAAGAAATTTTTTTTTTTTTTTGGTTGTGAGTAAATGGCAATTAAAATAAAATAGAAACAGGTCCATGTGTGGACTTGTATGGAAGACCCAAAAAAGAGAATGCTGGGAAGAATGCATCTTATTCCATGGACTCTGGCCTTTCCAATGGGTCCAGGTTTGTGCACAAGAAGAGCTTGTGGGAATTTGCCAAGGATGCAAATCTGTTACCCCAAATACTCTTGGAGAAATCAGTATTGACAGCAGAGTAGTTGTTATATTAATTACATGTTTTCCCATTTTTAAACATGGCATGTTCCCATTTCCCATTTTTAAACATGGCATTTCTTTGGTTTAGAACCTACTAGAATCCTTCAGGATGCCTAGTCCAAGGTATATTGGCACCAAATGCTATCAAATACCCCACACCTTTTTCCTTTCCAGATTACCTCTTGTCCCCAAGCCCTAGGCCCCTGGAGATACCATGATCTACTCCCCTGTCACCTTCATATAGGAGCCATGTTCATCATCAAAACTCGTTTTGCTGAACTCAGGAGTCACGTGGAGCTTCTTTGCTTCCAGCCCCAGGAACCACAGCTCCGTGTAGCCCAGGATCTCACTTTGTTCATAAGAAGACAGCTGGTTCTTAAAAAACTTTAGGGCCTCTGTGTGAAAGACACTATCATTGTCAGTTGAGGCAACAAGGGGATTTTCCCAGAGGGCTGATGATGGCACCCCTTCCAGCTCATGAGTCAGTCACTCTTTTCCTCAACTAGATGGCTTACTAAGGATCATGTGTCTTTAATCTCACAGGATAAAAATGTAAAGGATAAATTCTAAGGTGTCATATTCATTTCAACAAATCAGGAGGGAAACACAAGGGAAGGGAAAGGGAGAATTTAGACCTCAAAAAGCTATGAGTTGCAGCAGCATGGTAAAAATTCCAGACATAAACCTAGTGTCAATAATAGTATGTAGTTATGGCAGCAGTTTCCAAGTTAATATGGTTTGGGGCTACACAAATGGTTTATCCTGGGAGGGTTTGCAAACTATGACTTCAAGGACCCGACAGGTAGTTTAAATGCAACTTTAAAGGGGCCCAGGAGATATTCCCATTCAAATCTGCAGCTAAGCCAATGAGTACCTCCAACTACAAGGAAGGAATGTGTGTTCACTCTTCTCTAACCCTCACTGATTGCCAGACCCCATCAGGTGTTTGGTGTTTGGTCTGAGGGCAGGTGGGGTAGGAGAGGGAACTGCTGGAAGGAAAAAAGACATGAGAGAGAAAACCTGTGTGAAGGGCAGTCATGTGAAAGCTGAAAATGGCATATTCTTAGCTCAGAAGACAGAACCATGACCTAAGAGCACTAGGAGCAGATATCAGCTCTGTAAAGGCAGAACTAGCTCAGAACTGAAGTGATGTGCTCATGGATGGTTCCCAAGATTGTTTAAGAAGAAGGACAATAATTTCAAAGCTGCAAGTAAAGAGCTCTAAGCATTGGATAGTGTCGGCATAGTGGATGTTGGTTCTCCTCCTTTGAATTCTAATAGAGGATGAATGTCTGAACCTTGTGAGAAGTCAGGCTCCTGGCCAAAAACTGATGTGTGATTTTTCTGGCCCAACACCTGGAAGCTTAGCCCTCCCCACCCAGTTCATCTTGTGACACCTTGGCCATCTAGAACCAGCCCCCACTATACTCTGCTACCACTCCAGAGACATACCTGCTGCTGTCAGAGGCACCTTGTGCTTTCTTGGTGGTTTCTCCTCTGGCTTGGGATCTTGGGTTTTAATGCTTGAATGGAAAGGCATTTCTGAAGTCTTGAGCTCAGAAGCTGACATCTGATTGTGAGTCTGATTCTCCTGTCCAGACAAAGAGACTTGAAATAAAGGACTGCTTAGACTTCTCCTGGGTGTCACCAACCATTTATCAGACCAAGGACACCCACATCCAGCCAGACTCTTCTCCTTCCTTCCCATGGAGAAAATGGTAATTATGAGACATTAGGTTTTCTCAATCTTCCTCTCAAAGGAATCAATCTCATGATTCTCTGTGAGGCCCATGCACATTACCATGTGTAGTTGACTACCCCAGTGACATCTTACTGCGGGAAGAAATGGAATAGTTTTTTTTTTTTGTTTTTGTTTTTTTTTACTGCTGCTCGGGAGAAGGCCAGTTCCTAACTAGATAAAGTGACTTGACCAAGGGCACAAACACGTGAACTTAATGTGTCTATAATACCTCTTTAACTTGGCACTTTCTCACATCTTATTTGGCCCTTACATAAAAAAAAGGGGACACTGGAGGAAAACAATTATTCTGTATTCTTCTACCATTTGTACATCAGACATTTCATTCTTCCTTTCCACAAAGAATCCTCATGACAATCCTATAGAGAGCCCATTTTGATTAAAGAAGGTCAGTGATTTATTCGATAAGGTTTGCATTCATTGTAAGGGGTGAGAACAGGACTAGAGCCCAAATATTCAGGTGCCATTGTGCTTTCCCCACCATCCTAGGCCTTCATAAACTTGGTTGTAGACTGAAGTCACATCTTTAACCTGCCTGCTCAGGGCCAGGTCCATTGCCCTGTACTTACCTGATACAGCAAGGGTGGCTTTAGCAAGATTTTGTTGCTGATGTGTGGGAGGTTAACCATGTTCTTCTTCCCCTTGGTATCCACAAAAGGGAGTGAAGTAATGCTGGTGTTTGTATTCTATATAAGAAGGAAGTGGATAAGGTACAGACGCCTCAGGCAAGAAATCTATGTCTTCAGGGAGTCATTTCTCCCAGGTTTCCCACCAGAGCAAGAATGAGCCTAAACCAAATACAGGCCTAAATCTATTTTCAAAGCTCTTGTAGAGAAAAGTAGAGTGGAAAAGCATATGGGCTGTGGGTTTGAATCCCTTCTCCATCACGTACAGCTGTAGACCTTGAATGGGTGACACAACTCTTCCTTTAAGTTTTAGTTATCTCATCACTACCATGGGGACAAAAATGGGATCTACCTCATAAGGGTTTTGTGAGGTAAATGAGGCAACTCATGTAGAGCATTCCATAAGTGTTAGCCATTATTATCATCATTTCAATATCTTACCACCATAATATGGGGCAGTTCTTCCTGCTATATAATTTACATCTTCCTTGGTACAACATAAGCTCCCACCTCCTCTGCATTATTGATTTGACCTCACTTGGACCCCTGTCCCCATGCATTGACTGATTGATTTATTGATTATGAGAGGTAGTCTATCTATCTATCTAGTGAATAGCAACATTTAAAACTGTGTGGAGATGAGGCAATGGTGATGTGGATAGAGCATATGCATCATATTATGCTGAGGTGACCAAAAATGCCTCTGAAAAGCTACCCTGTAGCTGGGAAGCTATCCTACCTATCCTCATCCTTCCCTAGAGAAAACACACTAAGTATCACTTCCTACCTTAGGCAAGAGTCGAGTCATTCTGAGGTTCTTGATCTTGGGAGGTGGCTTCTGGACTTGAACCAAAGGCTTACACTCAACCTAGATCAAGTACAACAGTATTGGAATAGTGCTTAGCATGCTATTACCTCAAGCTGTTGAGACATATGTTTTGCTTCATTATCACAATCAAGATACACTTGAAGCCAGCTCTCCTGACCCCAAAGCTAGGAAGAGCTAAGAGAGGCTCAAGAAGTACTGAATGAATGTACAAATGAATGCATATAGAAACAAGTGTTCTTTCTCACAGTGCTTATCCTGGATTGAATTTTACTATGGTTTTCATACTTTTTTAAAAAATCCATAGAAGCCTTTCTTCAAATAAAATCTTAATTAGGCACCCTGGACAGGGGAAGAAGTAAAAGCTGAGCTGTTCTTTCTACAGAGAAGGAAATGCCCATAATCTTGCCAAGGGACTCTTTATGCCCTCAGAGTGGCTCTGAAGGTGCCCTAGTGGAACCCACTAGAATACAGAAGACCAGCCTGAACACCAGTGATTGATCAGAAGAGATTTCACATCTAGAAAGGGGTCTGGAGGAAAAAGACCAAAACAGCAGAGCTGTGTCCCCCAAAGGGTGGCAAGCACACAAGGAAAGTGTGTGACATAATTGTATATAATACAAGATAACAGTTATCTAATGGTTATGCATTTATTTTAGTATCCACGTAAAAACTATAGCACATTAAACCTGTAATTTTGTAGTTGTTACTATGTAAAATGATATTAAACTTTAAGGCAAAGACAAAAACAAAAACAAAGTGTGAGTGTTATGGAGATATGGCAAAAACCATGAAGGTGGCACTGAAATGACTAAAGTTTAGCAAAAACAGGCTACAGTTTGAATCTAGGTTCTGCTCTTTGAAGCAGAACTCATGGGTTCCCTCCTTCCAGCCCTCTCTTAGGGAACTGAATGACACTTACCCAAAGCTGAGACAAGCTGGTGCCAGATCCACTTCTATAAAATTTGGTATACTGGCCACATTGAAATAGGAACTGGGTACTTTAATATCATCCAGCATAGCTAAGCACTCTACAGAGCTATAATGAAGGGAACCATTTAGAATAGTACATCTTGACCTCCTAGAATAGGGACATGCTCTGAGGGAGAATGGGCTGCATAGCATGTCTCATAGCCTTACACCAAACTAATTTGATTCGTTAACATATACTAATGCAGGATTTGATTGTCTATTGAAAAGGCAATGATGCTATCTGAGAAAATACTGCAGTCACAAATCTCAGAGTCCCAACTTCTCATCAAATAAGTTTGTGGGACTAAAACTTATAACAATCACCAACAATGACAAGCTAGCATTGAGAACAAGTTGGGGAGACTGGACAGAAAAAAATATATTAACAAAACACAACTAAATACCAAACAAAGGGCATGAAGATTGAGTGTCAACAAAGAAGGAAGTCTTCCTTCCCAGGTGGATGTGAGGAGGCTTTGTGGAAAGGGTGTCGCTGGGCCTGGGCTTTAACTGGGAGGAAGGGTAGAGAGCATGTTCATTAGGTGAGACAATATCTGGGAATGCTCTGAGGGTTTCCACTGCTCATGCTGGGTAAGCTGGAGCAGAGGGTACACTGGATTGTGGAAGGCACTGAATGCTAAGGTAAGATATGTGATCTTTATCTAATGGGCAATAGTGAATCACTGACAGTTTGTAAGGCTGGGAGTTACATATGCAGAGCAGTATTTCAGAAAGACCCTTCTAGCAGCAATGTGGCATAAAATAACAATCAGACAAACTCTGAAATCAGACCTTAGTTTTCAATCCCAGCTCCACTACTGATTAGTTGTTTAACCTGGGGCAAGTTATTAACCTTTTTTTCATGTAATATGGAGATAATAACAGTACCATCTTCCTAGGGTTGTTGTAAGTATTAAATGAGTTCATACGCATAAAGTGCTTAAACCAGTGCCTTGTATAAGCCAAGGGTAAGTGTGTGCTAGACCTCATTCTCCTCTTTTGTAAAATGAAGAGTGATTTTGGTTATTTCTCATGAAACAAGAAAATCATGGACTTAGAAATGATGGAGAATGAGCAAGATGATGCTGAACTTAAAATGGTTAAAGGAATTGAAGATGTTTAACATGAGAGAAGATAAAATAAAATATCTTGGAGGTTAACAATTCTGATACTGCCATCATATACACTGGAATCAGATGACTAAATAAATGGACTACAGATGACAGGAACCAGGTTTCCCAACGTTGGACTGGAATTTATAGATAATCAAGATCAACATCAACATTATCACTATGTGATAATAGATTAGAGTTGGAGACATAAGTAGGAACTCATGTTTAACTCAATGTACATACAAATAGTTACACATAGTTATATTTATAAATATGTGTATATGCAAGGGTTAATACATGTGCGTGTGTGTGCGTGTGTGTGTGCGCACACACACACACACGCACACACATTTCTTTGTTTTATTAGCTTGAGAGGTCCTAAAAGAAATAACACCCCAGTAGAAACAAGGGAACCTAACACTCACAGCTTGGTTTTTAATACCATTCTCCAGTAAAAGGAACCAAGCTCCTCAGAGAAATGATTGGTTCTAGGACTGAAAAAATGTACAAGATGAGCCTGGAGTATCTTCTAGTGACATAAAGTAAGGAAGGAGTAAAAAAACACAAAAACAATAACAAAACAAAACAAAAAAACACATTGATAAGAGTGTGTCAAAGGGGCATAGGAACCAGCTGAAAAAGTTCCCAATGGCCAAAGCTGGAACAACTGTAGCAACAAAATAGTGTTGGTTTGTAACACAAACTTTAAAGCAAATATCTATGAATCCATACAGATATAAATGAATGATTTAATAAAGAAATTGGCAGAAGAAAAGAAACAAATCTTCCATGCAGAAGAGTACCTAATATATTATACAGATACTCCACCACAGAGGGTGGGAGCACAACTCCCCACTTCTTAAGCTGTGCATAGTGGCTGGTTTCCCAAAAGTATAACAAGGAAACAAGAGAACAAAAGCAACTTTACAGGAGAAACCAGACAAACACTACCTCGGCCAGGTAATCTAGCCAACATCAGCAACCATGAAGCATGTAGATAGTAGGTGTCATTGATATAATTTGATGAAATGGCATTTTGCTTTAGTGGTCTTCTTCCCAAAGCCTACAACCCCAATCACATCATGAGAAAAACAGACAAATTCTGATAGAAAGTCAACCCACAATATACGTGGTCAGTATTCCTCAAAACTGGCAAGGTCATTGAAAACAACCAAAGTCTGAGAAACTATCACAGCCAAGAGGAGCTTAAGGGGACATGACAGTGAAATGTAATGTGACATCCTGCGTAGGAACATGGAGTGGATAAAGGACATTAAGTGACAATTAAGGAAATCTGCCTAAAGTGTGGAGTTTAGTTAAAAATGTATCGCTGTCAGTTCATTATTGTAACTAAAATACCACACAAATAGAAGATTTTTAATAGCAGGGGAAACTGGGTGTGAGGTATGGAGTGGTATAAGGGAACTCTGTAGTAGCTTCTCAGCTTTTCTGCAAGTCTAAAACTGATCTTAAATAAGTATATTAATAAAACAAACAAAACCCCTGAGGGGAGGGGTGATATCAGAAGGGCTATTGCTTATGACTCAGTATGAACTTGCTCTACGTGATCTGAAGGATGGAATGAGGTCAAAGTGTGGGATTTATAGAGAGGTAGTTTCGAGTTCAATAAAAAGAAGGATTTTCTAGAGCTTAAATGGAACGGGAGTTCTTATGAGGTAGTGAGTTCTCCATCACTGGAAGTGCCAAGTCCACCTAATGAGCACCTGTGAGAAATGTGCATGGACTCGATGAGTGGGCAAGATGTAACCTCCAAAGTCCTATCTGTCTCAAGACTCATTCAAGTGACCCCTAGGAGTGCATCTTGAGTGCACCCGTCATTCTCTCATGGAACCAACGTTGAGGACCATCGTATAGAACAATGTTTCCCAACTTCGTCATACCACACCACACATAAAAAATTATATTTGTGTGACACTCTGGGGCAAAAAGAGGGGGCAGCTCATAGACAGACGCTACCAACACAGGGTTCCAGCTGCCTCAGGCTCATCTGCCCTGAGGGCTGCTGATCTCTACAACTGTGCACACCTCTACCAGTGTGTCCCACAAGTTTACAAACTTTCTGCTTGTTTGTCTCCAGCAGCTTCCTCGAGAGACACACGATGACCCATAACAACATTTCATTCTATCGTGGTATCCCCAGGAGGCAGGAAGAAGAGTGTGATCTCCCATATTCACAGTGGCAAAGCAGAATTTTTCCTTTAAGACCATGAGCTTTGTGGCACTGTTCTATGATCCCTGACTAACCTCTGAGCCAATGTAACAGGAATCTCTAACAGTCATGAGATCTATCTCCAAATTTAGCGTTCTCAGTGTAAAAAATGTTTTATTCACAGGGTACATAGCATAGGCAGTGACTCCTATGCTGTCTAAAACCTGGGCACTGGCCCAAAGCTAGAGAAGCCTCTGGATGAGCCAGGAGATAAAAAGACAAGTTATCTGAGGATGCCACCAGGGCCCTTTCACGGCTTCTTTTTATGAGCATCACTGTTTTTGGAGGCCTTCTCAACAGCCAGGATTGAACTATGAAGCTCCTCTATTTTCCAAATTTCTTATACAAACATGTACTGCTTTTTTAATTTAAAAATACCATTATTTAAAAACAATATTGTAACAAAGAACTCTAAATAGTTCATTGCAACACTAGCAGGGAAAGGCAGTGACAATGGCAGGGGGCAATCTTTCCGTGAGAGCCTGAAACAGAATCGACCTGAGAAGACACTGTCAAGGAACCTGGACTCAGAGCCTCAGAGCATGGACACTGCACTGTACAGATCGAAAAAGGGAGGGGAACCCCCGTGTTCACAAGTGGGCTCAAGTTGCTAGGAGACCCCTGTGTTCACAAGTGGGCTCAGGTTGCTAAGATTCCCCCACGTCTAGGCCCATATTCAAATTGTGGGATTCTCCTGGGGTCTCCAGCTATTCTTGCTGTAACTGGGTAATGATCCAGAGGGTCTAGGCACTGCCCCAACATGCATGGTGAGAAGGCTGGTCGATCAGAAGCCTGGAGTCTCAAATCCTGACCCTGGGCCCCTCCTCCACCTCTCTTGTGTCTCTGTCTTCTGAACTAGAGACTCTTAGGTTCTCACACTTCTTTTGTTTTCTCAGCAAAAGAAAAAGGCAAATTCTATCTCTCTACTTTGCAAAAGCCACCTCACCTTTCTCAAATAAAAGCTGAGTTTGGCTTAAAAGCTAATTCGAGGAAGGTGGGAAAGCTGAAACCCAGCTGAAAGCTCCACCCCCCACCCACATCCCCAACATTCAGGCAAAAGAGGTAACAGGTGCTAAACCATTCCAGTTGCTTATTCCTGTGACTTGCTCTCAAGGATTCTTCCAGGAACACCTAGGTCCTGCCTCCCAGGCCAGGAGGATATACAGAATCACAGAGTTGGGATGGACTTTACTGATGCATTCATTTTTAACATATTTACTGAGCGTATCTATGTGTCAGGCAGTGTGCTAAGCACAGATCACACAGTCCAGAGGTTTCAAATTTACTGAAAAGCTCTTAAAATGTAGAATCTCCATCCTGACCCCAGACTCCTTAGTGGTGGGGCCTAGAAACCTGTATTTTTTAAAAAGTTTCCCAAGTGAGTAATGTGCAGCCAGAACGGGAGCCACAATCTAATGCCATCCCCTCCTTGGGAATTCATCTCTTCCTGCCCTGAAGTTGGCTTTCTTTTATGTCCTTGATGTTTATGTTTCCTTTCTTATTTTTTGTGAATTCTTATCTCCCCTCAGCAAGAGTGTACGGCAACAAACATGAGGCCCCTCAAGAGTTTTCCCTCTGGATGGTTCATGTAGGGGGTCCCCACAGTGCCTAGCCATGTGTTAACATCCATGGCACCCATAGTCACAAGAGCCTGGACTGAGCTGAGACCACCTGCAGAGACAATCTTGCATTTTCTGGGTGTCTGGGATGGGGGCAGGGCATGTCATCTTCCTTGCTGGTACAGTGGAATTAGCTATAGGCTGTTTCTAATGAAGGCTGCCTCTTCGTATGTTGTCACAGGGGCATGCCTTTGTTATAAATCTGGATTATTCAACACAAGCTGACTGCAGTAAGCACAACCTCCCACTTGCAGGACTGAATGAAAATATTTTCAAAAACTTGCAAATTATCATTTATGATTTCCTACCATGGATGGCATAATTGTGTGAGAATGGAGATATCCCTCCAAGACTCTGCCCACCATATCCCTAGTTTAGGCACCTGTTGTAACGGTCTCCTAAGCACTACCCTGCCCCTTCCCCAATCCATACTCTACTGCCTAAGACCTCAGAAATTAAACATGAACCTCTGATCTTGTTGCTGCACTCCTTAAACCTCCCCAATGACTTCCTAGGGCATGGATGTCCTGGCATAGAAACCTTCCCAGCTTCATCCCTTGTCATGGCCTTGGCCCTGACCTTTTGGCTCCAGAAATAATGAATGCCTTGCAGTTCTCAAACACTTTGTTGGTTGCACATCTCAGCACTTCTGCTCCTGCTGTTTCTGCTTGGAATATTCTCTCGTTGCCCAGTTGTCACCTTCCTCCATTCCAAGTCCTTGTCATTTAACTTTGTCATTGTTCTTGAACTTCCAAGTTCAAGTCCCAGCCAAAGTGCCACATTCTCCATGAAGCCTCCATAGCCACTGCATGTGTAACTTTCCCACTACCCCATGCTTCATACTTGCTCTGACCACAGCACCTGCAAAGGTTTGTTACCCAAGGTTGTCTTACATCTGCCTTCTTCTGCCAGACTATGAGACCCTTTAATATAAAATCTGAGTCTTATTTCAGTGAATCCCAAGCCTAACATGGTATCTCACACATAGTAGTCACTTAAATATTTGCTAAAGGAAGGAAGGGAAGGAGAAGGGGCAGACTGAAGGAGCAGGAAATCCCTAGTACTTGTTCTCAAAGACTTGAGCTGACTCTCAGTCACCTGGGATGATGAGGGAGAATAAGGCGAGCTGAGGGCAAAGTACAGGCTAACAGCACCCTTCCACACCCAGGTGGGATATATGTGATATTCCTCAAACACCCATGGCTTCCCAAGAATAGGGGAAAGGAAAGAAAGTAAATGGTTGACTGACAGAGATCACAGTCATGCAGGATGGGAGTCTCCTTCGTTTACAGATAACTCAGTAAACTGCAAGAAAAAGGCAATTTTATCCATAGCCTAATATCCAGAAACCTATAGACTCTGTTTCCTGGAGCCCTAATATCACCCTCATCAAGAGGTAAGGGGGGGTTAAGTGCTTGCCATAGTGATATGAGAAACAAAGACAAATGAAAAATTAAATTTCCTTACTGCCTACAGCCCATGGACAAGTTCTTGAAACAAGCAGAGTGGCCTTCCTCTAGGAGCTCAGCTGACTCGATGATGACGCTTTGCTAGGGGCAGAAGGGAAGCTTGGCTTAATATTATCCTGACACCCCACCCCCTCAGGATCCTGTAAATCTACTTTAACATATACAAATTCCTTTGGAAACTTCTTTTATCTCAACTCCTCCAAGATTTATGCTGACAATCATACTCCAAGCTTATAGCCCCCTGATATACATCTGAAGGATCCCATGATGGAGGTTTTACTAAACAGTAATAAATGATGTCTTTCTAACAACAGCTAGCCCCTCAAGGTCCTGGAAACCTTGCTTCCAAAATCCCTTAGGTAATTATGCTGTCCCTAACCCCCTCCCAACCTGAAGGTATATAATCACTCTTCACAACCCCAGTGCAGCTCTTTCTGTCCATGGGTCCTGTCCCTGTGCTTTAAGAAAATCACCTTTTTTTTGCACCAAAGATGTCTTCAAGAATTCTTTCTTGGCCATTGGCTCCAAATCCCACTATCACCCCAAAACCCCATCAGGGAGGCAGTTGAGCTTGGATGTCAGCGTCTCTGCCTTGTTGATAGTCCACTCTCTCCCCCATGTCACCACATTCCTTCTCCTAGTGGCTTCCTCTCCCACCAAGGGCCAGTGCTCTCCTGCTCCCTGGCACTTCCTTTTGGAAGGAATGCCTCCTAGTCAGCAAATGCACAGAAGAGAATTCCCCTGTCCATACCCTCTTCTCAAAGGTAGTTTCATTTTCAAAGAGAAAGCCTAGAAAAGCACATATTTTGGTGCAAATGAATGAATCTCTATTCACAGAAAACTTCCTGGTGCTGGGGAACTAGATGAAAGAGAAATCCCATGTCCTGCATCAGTGCCCTCTCCCTGGTGGCACTGTGCATTCCTCTTCTCTACTTTGCATTCTCCTCAAGCCAAGCCCCCACAACAACATGTGTGGTTTACCCCTCCATCACAGTGGAGTATATTTTCTGCCCCTTTATAGATAGCTAAAGGATAATAGGTCAGGTCCCTTTGCAGGGCTCATTAGAACAGAACCTCAAGGCTCACTGTCTCATCTTATTACCTTGGACAGAGCCCTGGGTGTCCTCCTCATTGGCAAAGTTCAGGGGAGAACGCAACTGGACTCTCAGCAGGCATCAAGGCCACCCTGGTCTCCTGCCCCTGGGCCACCCAGCCTTTGCAGAAAGGCACACTTCCATCATACCACCCCACCTTGATCATACCTCACAGGCTATTTTTCTATTTTCTCAGCTGGCTCCTCCTTGTCTCTTCCTCTTCCCTGTTAATTAAAAAAAAAAAAAAAAAAAATCCCCCAGTGCATGGCCAGGGTTGGATGAAGCTCAAGTTTGATGATATCAAATCACAGCTTCCTCCTTGCAGGCTCCATAATCCCTTCCCAGAAGCCAGAACAACTGAGAATTCAAAACAAATGCATTAATGCAGAGAAAGGGTGTGATGAGAAGAGAGAAAAAAAATCTTTGGGGATTCTATATAGAGCACAACAAGTTTGACAATTAGGCCCATCAGAGCACCATGAGAGCTGGGAGAAAGAGGCGGTTGCTAAGCTCCTCACATCCCCAGCTAAGGCATTAAGCTACTATCACTGCACAGAGCTTAGGCAAATTGCAGCATCTCTCCCATGGCTGGCTACTTCTAGCTAAGCTTCTGACCTGAAAGCCCCTTTGGTGTGTGAAGAAGCCCAGGATGCTTGGACAGAAAAGAGTAGCCTCTTGCTTATACTCACAGCCAAGCCTGGACTCAGGAGACCCATTAGAAGAGTGAACACAGCCAACCACTTGGGAGGGCCAGACTTTCATCTCACTGATCCAGTATCCTCTCTGGAGTCCTGCCCACCAGGCTGTGTCCCTGGTGAAGGTGGAGGAAGGAGAGCCTGGGCATCCTTAGGGCTTGAGGGAGGGGCAAGAGCTTGAGTCTGAAAGCCCAGATGCTTGGAGCCATTTTCTAATGGACTTAGTGCATGGCCTAGGGGGAAACATATCCCTTCTGATCTTCTGATAAATGAAGTTTGGACACTTATGGTGCTGGAAGCCACCTTAGGAATCTGTAATCAAATGCCCTCATTTCACAAATGGAGAAAGGGAAGTTAAGGAGGCTATCCAAGTGACCTGTCCAAGATAACACAGCAGTAGCAAACCTGAGTCAAGAATCTATGCCACCAAGTGCCTTTTTACTGTACCATGCTACCATCAGATGATGTCTGACCTCTTTTGTGTTCTGCCATGAAACTGAATGGGAAGAGATTATAAAGCATTTCCCCTCCAAAGGTCTCTAAATACAAAATAAGATCATGCCTTTATTCTGATGGTGCCTGGATAAAGTTGCCAATAGATAGAAACATTCAGAAAGCAAGAATTTATTCTATAAATTAGACACTAAATTCTTGCCAATAAAAAGTAGATTTATGCATCCTCTAAGAGTTAGAGTAGCTGATTTCTAAGGTTCTATTCCCATTGATTCAGATTCATCCAATGCATTTGCAGAAGTTATTCCTTCTGCCTGAAATGCCTGCCTTCCAACTCACCGCACAGCCTCTTTGCATAACCCCAGCAGGACATCATTCACTTTGAAAAAAAAAAATGTGAATAATGAGCCCTATAACTTATACCCCTTGATGGGACTGTAGCTGATTGGCATGCCATTGAAGCACGATCATGTACCTGGGCAGTAACAACATCTTAAGAAAACTTTCTCTAGGCCCTCATAGAATTTTGTTTCTACTTTAGTGACTACACTAACCATGCCCTATTGTCATGTATCTTTTTACATGTTTATGTCCCTCACTATACTATGCACACACAAAAAGGAGATATATATATGTTTATTTTTGTGTCCTAGCACTGAGGATAATGCTTCGTCCAAAGTTAGCTCTCAATAAACACTTGTGGGATGGTTTATGAAAGAATTCATCCATCAAAGGTCTTTAAAGCTTCACAGAAGAGAAAAAAAGTACTTGACTCTGAAGTCAGATATTCACTGGAATTCTTACTCTGCTACTTGCCAGTAGCGTGACCTTGGCAAGCGATTTATCTTCTCTCAGGCTCAGTTTCCTTTTCTGTAAAATAAGACTAGTAACCTTACAGTAAAACTAAAAACAAAAACAAAGCACGCATGCACACAGACACACACAAAAATAAGGTACTGTGAGTAAGAACTAGCAGAGACTATAGATACCAGAATCAGAAACCTTCCCCCTCAAAAGCTCCAAAAACTGAAATTATCAGGTAAAAACTGAAAAACAATCATGTGTGATACACTTAAAGAAATAAAAGAGACTAAAATATAAGCTACCATGCAAATAACCAGATTTAAAAATAAATAAATTAGAACTTGGAAAAATAAAAAATATATATAAAAATTGAAACTTAAACCTTGATGAATGGACTTAATAAAAATAAAAAATATTTAAGCAAAAAAGGCAGAACCAGGCACTTCACAGAAGAGGAAACACAAATGCCAATTAACATACAAAAAAAGACTCAATCTCATTAATCATCATCAAAATGCAAATCAAAATACAATAAGATATTGGTACCCATCTACCAAACTAGCACGTAGAAAGCCATACAATAACAAGTGATAGAAAGGATGAGGAACCATTAGAACTCACACGTACTGCTGGCCGCAAAGTACTTTGATACCAACGTTTTAGAAAAGAGTTTGGCGTTATCCAGTAACGTTAAGCATCTACATACCCTGATACCCAGCAATTTCCCTCTTAAGTGTCTACTCTAGAAACCCTGCATATATGCATTAGCAGATGTGCACAACAACATTCATAGCAGCACCATTTTTGATAGCAGAAACCAGCAAAAAACCACATGCCATAACCTGCAAAACTGCAAGAAGTGTGATATGCCCATACAATTGAATACAGCAGTGAAACTGATTTATAAACAGGTTCCTGTGAACAGAAGGATTGATATGGACAGTACCTAAGGGACATAGGCACTGAGCAATCAGAATGGAGACCTGATCAATCCAAGCCAGATGCTGTACCAGGGTATGCTGACTTAGTACTGGGCCTGAGAAGTGATTGTAGAACAAAAAATGAACAGCACGATTCCATGTATATAAATCCAAAAACATGCAAAATTAAACAATACATAGTTTAGAAGGATTATAAACATGTAGAGAAAGAAATGGAATAACATGTAAAAGAGTGGTTACCTCAGAGGGGTCAATGTAACGTAAGATGGGGAGAGACACATAGGAGACTTCTTCCTTAAACTTCCTTAAACGGTGTAATATATACCCACAAGGGTGTTCATTGCATTATCATTCTTTACATCCTACACACATACTTAAATATTCTTTTATATATTCGATACTTAATAATAATTTTTAAAAAGCATTAATGAATTATAGATAAAATCTGAATCCCGATTTCAGTTTTTATTAGCCGAATGGTTTTAGGTAACTTGCTTAATCTAATCTCTTTGTATCTCAGTTTCCTCCTCTATAAAGTGGGGGTGATAACTGCCTCAATATTGCTGAAAGAAGCAAAGGTAAAAGGCCAAACATACATAGGGGAGGAGGTCGTATTTCTAACATATCCATATCTCCACCTCCAATGTCACTTTCAATGGAAGTTGCCTATTCAGTCTGATTAATTCTGATACTCAGAGAAACTCTCCATGTCTGCCTGTTTCACTTCCTTGTCACAGCAACAGAAGGCAATCTGCAGTCTTTCTCTCTCCAAACCAAAAGCACCAATGGGAATGCAAAACAAAGGAACTGGTACTTATTATGTAGATCTCAGAAGGAAGCATGGGTCCCAATGAGAAAATGGGAAAAAGTAAGTAAGCACTCTCCTTTGGGAATGGATGTGTTGGCTTTCTTTCTCTCTTCAGCTATAGTTGACTGTGACTTCTGTTTCTTTGCAATACCCAATGGTCAGAATGCTTGTTTTTCCTATGGAGCACCAATAAAGAAATGAGATGGTGTAAACCCTCAGATCTTTTTTCACTGTGGAAGACTCATTACTAAGTCTGTCTGCTACAGGAAACCCCTTTCTGTTCAATGAAGAGGAGGGAAGGTAAAAGAAATCAATATTGAATGGCCCTCCGCCGGCAAGCTCATCCTCTTATCTCATTAATTTCCACCGCAACGGGAGAGGGGGTTTGTAGGAATAACTATACCAAGTTTCACAACCAAGAAAGAGCCTTAACAATCTAACCAAGGTCTCATAGCTGGTGTCTAAATAGACATCTGTCCCCACATGATAGAAAAGAACTTTTAAAAAAAAGTGTTCATGATCCCTAGAGATTCTGATTTCAGCGGCCTTTAAAACCTTTCCCAAGTGGGGCGCCTGGGTGGCTCAGTCGGTTGAGCATCCGACTTCAGCTCAGGTCACAATCTCGAGGTCCGTGAGTTCGACCCCCGCGTCAGGCTCTGGGCTGATGGCTCGGAGCCCGGAGCCTGCTTCTGATTCTGTGTCTCCCTCTCTCTCTGTCCCTCCCCCATTCATGCTCTGTCTCTCTCTGTCTCAAAAATAAATAAATGTTAAAAAAAAAAACCTTACCCAAGTGATTTTAAGTATCCAATCAACATTGAGAACCACTGGTCTAATTCCATCTCAGCTCTCACTGATGAGGAAAATAAGGGCTGGTCTGTACCATTCTCGGCATTAACCCGCAACATCTGACCTTTCTATAAAGAATTCCAATTTTAAGCTTCAGGAGAGATGGGATTATTTTGTTTTGTTTTGTTTTGTTTTGTTTTGATCTGTTTTGATCTGTTTTGTTCTCCACATCCCCAGCACCTAGAACAGTGCCTGGAGTGAGTAGGAACTCAATAAATAATTGTAGAGGGAAAAAATAAATAAACACTTTCCTGGTTTCTATTCCACAAGTACACATTGAGTTTTAATCTGTGTGAGGCACTGTCCTAGGTTCCAGGCATTTAGCACTGAACCAGACAAACAATATCTATGCTGTTATGGCACTTCTATTCGAGAACAGCACTATCCAATAGAAACATCATGCAAGCCACGTGTGAAATTTTAAATTTTCTGGTAGCCACATTTAAAAAAGTAAAAAGAAACAGGTGAAATTAATTGTTATGTATTTTATTTGACACATCATTTGCAGAACACTACCTTAACATGTAATCAGTATAAAAATTTTTACAGTGTTATCAAGGTGTTAACATGCTACAAAACCCACCCAATTATAAAAAGTTATCAGTAAGGTACTTTACATTCATTTCCTCACACCAAGTCTGTGAAACATGGTGTGTATCGTTCACAATGGCAGCATACCTCCAACTGGGCAAGACCCATGTCAAGGGCTCCGTAGCCTTACATGGCCAGTGGCTGCACTATTGGTCAGTGTAGTTCCACAGGGTGAGGCACACAGTAAACAAGTACACAAACAAATACAGAATATAATTAGAAAGGGTGTTGAGGAAGGCTTGTCTAAGGAGGTGGTACTCAGAAATCAAGTGACTGGAAGGATAGAGGATAAATAACAGAACCTGTTCTTCCAGTGCTGAAAATAGAAAATGTATCTTTAGAGGGCTTAGTTAGGAGGTCCTTTGTAGCTCCTATTCATCAACTGTCAGAAAAGCTGTAAAGTAACACTCTATATTAACAGAGTTCCCTTCCCCAGACTTCTCCCAGGTTCTACTCCTAAATGGTCTGAGAGAGACCCCAGAGTGCTGCTAGGTCCTCCAGGCCTAGAAGCTGGCCGTTAGGCAACACGTTTTCTACGAACAGAGTTACGGAAGGGCCAGATATCATCCAACCTACTAGCTGAGATAACTGTGGTCCAGAAGAGAGGATGTTCCCTCTGCTGGCAGTCAGGACAAACTATAATGCAGGAGCATTTTCCTCAAGTGCGGAGAGATCCTGTGTCATTGGGAGCCACTGTGAGAGCCCTGGGATCTTTGCCAGCTAAGTGGAGAAGACAGGGACTCTCCACAGGCATCCAAGGCAAATGACTTCCTGCAGAGATCTCTCTGTGGCAGAAGGCTCTTTAATATTTAGTCAAATGAATGGGGGCATTTTTTAAAGCATCTTACATTACTATCTGATGATCACCCTGTTGTCTTAAATCCAGGTGAAATCAATTATTAAAAACAACATTTTAAAACTCTCTTAGCTGGGGCACCTGGGTGGCTCAGTTGGTTAAGCCCTTGACTCTTGGTTTCGATTATGATCTCACAAGGTTCGTGAGTTTGAGCCTCGCATCAGGCTCTGTGCTGACAGTGCAGATTCTCTCTCTCTCTCTCTCTCTCTCTCTCTCTGTCCCTTCCCTGCTTTCTCACTCATGCTCTCTCTCTCAAAATAAATAAACTAAAAAAAAAAAAAACTCCCTTAGCTGAAATACTACCAAGATCCATATTTAAAATAAATATTTAATTATTATTATAAATATTATAGTTATAACTTAGAAGATTAAATATTGCGAAAAAAATATACATTATTATCAAATCATTCAAAAATTCAAAATATTTTTTCCAACACTTGCTTGGGGCAGTTGATAGACTGAGATTCAGAGCACTCTCATCTTCCATGTGTTTTTAGGTCAAGAGATTATAATTCCTTCTTTTCATCCTCCAATTAATATGATTATCCACTGAAACCCAAGATTTCACGTGCTGAGGATGGTTATTGACTTGTTTTCATTTCCTTACTTAAGCCTATTCAGCTCAACTGGATAAGAAGTCCATTGGGGAAAATGAACAGGTGGTGAAATGACATTTATTTATGGCCCATAAGAATAATTACCAATGTAAAGACAATAGTTATAAGTTTAGATGGTATTTTTTATTATTGATCTTTTTTAAAGTAGGCTACATGCCCAGTGCAGAGCCCAACATGGAGCTCAATGTGGGGCTTGAATTTATGACCCTGAGATCAAGATCTGAGCTGAGATCAAGAGTTGGACACTTAACCGACTGAGCCACCCAGGTGCCCCTAGACAGTATTTCTAAATGGTATTGTCAATTGCTGGCAGTTACAAAAAATACAACATAAATGAATTTTTATTCAGCATGACTTTTTAATTTTTTTTGACAATTCTTGTTGTGGCAACTATAGCAGAATAGGTTTTCCTTAAAATTAATATAAATATATGAAGGAATTTTATAGGACAACATTTAACAGAGTTGACATGACTCAGCAAAGAGGCAATGAATAGAGTGGTTAAGAACATGGGTTTGGGGCTCCTGGGTGGCTCGGTGGGTTAAGGGTCCAACTTTGGCTCAGGTCATGATCTCACAGTTTGTGAGTTCAAGAGCCACACTGGACTCCAAACTGGTAGCCTGGAGCCTGCTTGGGATTCTCTCTCTCCCTCTCTCTCTCTCTGCCCTTCCCCCACTCATGCTCTGTCTCTCTCAAAATAAATAAACATTAAAAAAAAGAATATGGATTTGAATTCCATCTGCCACTCAATGGTTTATGGCCATGGCTAATTAACTTCACTTGAATCTCAGAAATCGGGATAATAATTGTACTTGCCTCTAAGATTCATGTGAGAGTCATCCAAGCACTCAGTAAACAGGAGCTCAAGCAGATTAAAACAAATGTAAGTTGCAAAACTCATGGTGATTTTTCTAAGTCATGACCAAGACCATTCTGTTTGTATAATAGTTTTAAATGTGAACAGAATGTTGTCTTTATTATCCTGTTTGATGTAGATTTACTATTTTAAATTAAATATTAATTTTTGCTTTGTCAAAAAAATGTTTTACGTATTAATAAATTTTTGTACCTATGAATTATAAAATAATGGTTTTGTTGTATGTGATAATGGCAGGGATAGGGATGGGGAACAACAGACATCAGGATTCATTTTCATGAGTTATAACCCTGAGGGGGAGAAGGCCAGGGTTAAATCAGCAACACTGCTTGGAGGAGGTGACCTAATAGTCATAATTTTAAGGAGGTGGTGTGTGATCTACAGGGAGGAAAACTTTCACCAGGCCTCAGATAGGCTGCTGAACTCCGATTCTTCGAAGCATTGACACGAGCAGGACTCAAAGTCAAACCTAATGCCCCGGACTCAGGTTTGCCACAGAATTTTCAGAGCAAGGACCCCAAATAATACGATCTTTTGAGGAAAGTGTGAAATTCAAACTGAGGGCATTAGATGAAAAAGTACGCCTGATTTAGAAGTAGATCTTGTGATCACAAAGTCACCACATCACAAAATTACCTTCAGTGCTGTGGCATTTTACTAGTTTTGAGGTAAAAAGGAAGGCACCATGTCTGTGTTAGGGAACACACACGAACACACACACACACACACACACACACACACACAGACGTTTTCTGGAAATTTCTTGCATACATGTTTGGAACATTCTGGGACACTTCTAGTGTGGTTCCAGAAATACAGAGCGCAATACAAGACACTGTAGAAGAGACATAGCCTCAGGCTACCTGTTCGATGAAGGCCCTGCAGTTCTGGAGTTCATGACACTACACTGGCCCTGTAGCCAATTTCCCTCCAAGCCCACCCAGACCTGGCTCTACCAACCAGCCTGGTCCCCCCACAGTTCCCTTCTCCTCACACTGTCATCAGAGGTGCTTGGGGCACAGTGATCACCACTGGGTCCAGGGTCCCCAAGTCTTCATAATGATACCCCTACTCCCCAAATGAAATTCAAGGATCTTTACCTTCACAGGGTTGACATCCTGTTTCTTTCTTGTTTTCAAAACCGGGAAGGATGTTAAACTGCATTTCCTTGGCTTTTTAGCATCCATTGTAGTCCTACAGGAGGAAGGGTAGAAAGAAAATTGGCAGTAAGAGCAAAGTGTTGGTAATGGCCCCAACACCTAAGGTGGGAAAAACACAGAGCAGGCTTGGACACAGCAGTAGGTGGCGGGCCTGAAACAGTGACTGAGTCTCTGTTACTCCTTTTGTTTCCCTTCTGGTGACTGATGATGTCAGGAGAGGGGGCGTCTTGGCATGAGACTTTGGGTGCTCAGAGCAGAGGGAGACGGCAGCCAAGGAAGAAAGATGAGCTAATAATGTGGCCAGCAGTTTAGGACACCAAACAAAAAGACCCATTTCCTCTAGCACACTGCAAAGTAAAACATTCTCTTGCCACACACACCTTACACTCTGAAAGATACATACATTAGCAGTTACTTGGTAGCTGAAAGCCTATAGAAAAAGAAAAAAAGGACAATTGGTAGAAATGCTTTCCCTGGATCTCATTTAGCCATTTTTGCACCTTCTTTACTCAGGGCACAGCTCCATGAATAATGAACTCGCTGCAAGAGGAAAAACTAATTCAACTTAAGTTTATGGCATCTAGTTAAAGTGGTGATTTATGTGAGTGGAAGAGTCTTAGAGGCTCTCATGCCACTGCTACACACCTGTTCCACAAGCAGACAGATGCTGGAACTCTGCTTTGTGTCCCTTGGAAGTCCCTTGTCAGCCTCCAACTCTAGCAAGAGCCAAGGGAATCGGGAATATATGAATAAGGACAGAAAGGGAATCAGCGCAAATGTTATCCTGGCTTCTGCCTACCATTCCATTGTTTAGGTTCTTACAGACACTATAATAGTGACAGCATCACAATTTTGAAATTATTCAGAGGACTGAAGACAAGTCACGCCCACTGTTCTTGCAGCATAATGTTGGAAAATCAGAAATTACTTGTCTATATATAAGGAGAAGTTTAAAAATGCAGCAATATGTATTATAGACTATGATGCGATCATTTAAAAAAATGAAACAAATTTCTATGTATGCCTGTAATATATTGAATAAAACAGAATAATATGAATGATTCCATATTTATTTAAGAAAAACCAAGATGTCTGCATGACTACACAGGCATATTGAGGAATATAGAAAATTAAAGCATAAAGTTAATTACCTTTGAGGGACAGAGCTGAGAGAGGGGGGTGGGGACTTTAATTTTAACACACACACACACACACACACACACACACACACACACTATAAAAAAAGTCCTTCCCACCAACAGTGCAAGCGGGTTCCTGTTTCGTGCCTCCATGTTTATAGCGGCACTTCCAACAATAGCCAAATTATGGAAAGAGCCTAAATGTCCATCAACTGACAAATGGATAAAGAAGATGTGGTTTATATATACAATGGAATACTACTTGGTAATGAGAAAGAATGAAATCTGGCCGTTTGCAGCAACATGGATGGAACTGGAAGGTATTATGCTAAGTGAAATAAGTCAGTGAGAGAAAGACAGATACTATATATGTTTTCACTCATATGTGGATCTTGAGAAATTTAACAGAAGACCATGGGGGAGGAAAAGGGGGAGAGAAAGGTACAGAGAGGGAGGGAGGCAAACCATAAGAGATTCTTGGATACTGAGAACAAACTAAGGGTTGATGGGGGATGGGGGAGAGGGGAAAGTGGGTGACGGGCACTGAGGAGGGCACTTGTTGGGATGAGCACTGGGTATTGTATGGAAACCAATTTGCCAATAAATTAAATAAATAAATAAATAAATAAAGTCCTATGCAAACAGTATGGAGGCTCCTCAAAAAATTAAAAATAGAACTACCCTACAACCCAGCAATTGCACTACTAGGTATTTACCTAAGCGATACAGGTGTGCTATTTTGAAGGGGCACAGGTACCCCAATGTTTATAGCAGCACTATCGACAATAGCCAAAGTATGGAAAGAGCCCAAATGTCCATCGATGGATGAAGCGATAAAGAAGATGTGGCATATATATATACAATGGAGTACTACTCAGCAATCAAAAAGAATGAAATCTTGCCATTTGCAACTAGATCAGATCAAAAAGAATGAAATCTTGCCATTTGGATGTAACTAGAGGATATTATGCTAAGCAAAATTAGTCATAGAAAGACAGATATCATATGACTTCACTCATATGAGGACTTTAAGATACAAAACAGATGAACATAAGGGAAGGGAAGCAAAAATAATATAAAAACAAGGAGGGGGACATAACATAACAGACTCTTAAATACAGAGAACAAACTGAGTGTTGCTGGAGGGGTTGGGGGTGGGGGGAAGGGCTAAATGGGTAAAAGGCATTAAGGAAGACACTTGTTGGTGTGAGCACTGGGTGTTATACATAGGGGATGAATCACTGGAATCTACTCCTGAAACCATTACTGCACTATATGCTAACTAACTTGGATGTAATTAATTAATTAATTAATTGATTTAAAAGTCCTATGCAAAAGCAAACAAAAAGTAATAGTTGCTTCTCTTCAAATGATCATAATGTCCCTTCTTTCTTCCCTTCCTTCTTTCATTTCTACAAACATTGCTGAGATAATTCCTCTGACAAACCAGACATGGCCTCTGCCCTCAAGGAGAGTTTGTAATCTAGGAGGGGAGATACATGGACATTACAACGTACATGATCATTACAATGCATGTGATCATGGCATTAATAGAGGCCCGTGCAAAGAGCTAATGGAGCACACTTCCGGGGATGACTAACGTCTGTTGGAAGAGCCGAGGAAACCTCTGCACTTAAGCAGAGTAGAATTGTCCTTGCGGAATAAACAGGACAGGAATGGAGTCGAGGGCAGTTGGAGAAGACTGTGTAGGCACAAAAAGTATGAAAGAGCAGTGCCTTCTCCAGAACGTGTGAGTACATGGACATTGCTGGTGGAGGGCCAGAGAGCTGGTTAGACTGTAAAGAAAGGGTCGCATGGTTTATTCTAAGCCTGAAAAAATCAGACTTGTACTTTAGGATCATCTCTCTGGCAATGCCATGGAGCAAGGTTTGGAGGAGCTCAAGTAGGAAGCTGTCTGGAGCATCTAGGCAAGACATGATGCGGGCCTCAACCAAGGCAATGATAGTAGGACAGAGTGCAAGTGGGAACCTGGGATAATTGGGGGGACAGAACCGGTAGAATTTGGGCCATCAATCTGATGGGGAGGTTGTAAAATCTGAACACTGGGGAAGAATGAATATAATTCTTTCTGCCAGGGCTCTGTATCAAATGTTCCCTCCATCTACTTCCCAAGGATGTGGGACACCATACAAGTCCACGTGCCTCTTTCCTGGCAAGTGGAGCTTTTTCTTCATTTCAGCTTCAGGTGCCCTGTCGGTGAAGACTACACAAAGACCTGAAGAAGATGCTGAGGCATCTTGGAGTCTAAATCTCAGTGCTGCCCCCAGACAGATTCTGAGCAAGTCATGTGCCTTCTCGAGACTCAGTTTCCCCATTTGTAAGATTTGTAAGACTGGACCAGATGACTTCTGATGTCCCTTTCAGTTCTAAGCTTCTTTGATTCTAACTTTATTAAATATTGTCAGATTGGGGGAAAAATTCTATTGTGACTTTGGATAATTCTGTGGTTCTCAAAGACTATTTTGTGCCATTTTTCCCCTAAGAATGCATTCAATCTAACTTCCATTTAATCCATGACACTTAGTCCACACTCAAAGCTTCACAAATACCATGTTTTATCCTCAAAATAAGTGGTGAACTATGTAGAGTATGTTTTATAGCTTGTTTATAACTGTTGCATGAAGGATTAGAGAAAAATAAATTCATCTCGGAGCTAGAGTAAATATTGCTTTGAAAACTGAAACTAAAACTTAAAAACTACTCCTATTATTTTACATGAAGATCAGTTTCCCTACCTCTCCAGCTTATATACCCATCTCTTTCCTCTGGATTTCAGCATTTTTGCTTGTGTTACTTGATCAACAACTTTATTGTTAATTATTTTAGGGGTAGACACTTCATCTCATCTTGATTGTGAATCTCTTGGGGGCAGGAATGATGAACTTGGATTTTATTTTACTTTATTTTATTTTTTATATTTTTCATAGGGGCATGGACAATGACTTGTCTACTGAAACGCCTTTGTACAAATGTTCTGAAGAAAGAGAAATCTAAGTTTAGATTAATTCATCAAAAAAATTTGAAATCACCATCTGAATGTCAGAAACTGTGCTAAACATGGGGGATTGAGAGATAAATAGAACAGAATCCTTGCTTTCAAGGAGTTCAGTCTTGTGGGCGTGACAGACCCATAAACAGTGGACTGCAGACACAGTATTTTATACATAATGCATTATCTATGTACACCAATCTTCGATGCCCAGAAAGGATATATATCTTTTGAGATTTACCTGTTATGGTTTTAGTATTTCTACTGCAGCTGTTCAGTAGCTAGTTCTTTATGCCCTGGAGAGCTACCTTTGGGGCAGAAATTGTGGCAGTGAAGAACTTTGCAGGGACTCCCTTTGCATTTCTGTGAACAAGAGACAATGTATTTAATGCATTTCACTTACTGTCACTTCTGCAAAGAGAACTCCTCGGGTCCCTTTGCAATTATCCTTGAAACCCTTCATGGTCTGTGGACTCTCAGAGCTGGAAGGGGTTTTAGAGGCCATTCATCCATTTCCTGCCTGGGAGAAATCCTCCTTAGGGTATCCCTGGCAATCACTCAGTCTCTGCTTGAATATTTCTGACAGAGCTCACGTTCTTCCAGGCAACTCATTTCTCATCCAGCTGCTGATACATATTATTGGTGCCCAGCAAATGTTGGTTGGAAGAAATGATATTGAACAACATACCCTCCACCGATACTTGTTATCTTCTGCAGAACAACAAAGAACACATCTACCCTCTCTTCTACTCAAGAGTTCTTGAATATTCAAAACAGTGGCTTTTGCTTCTCTGGAACCTACTCATCTCCAGACATTCTGGAGTCTTATCTCAAACGCCTCTTTATATGATACAGCATCCAGGCATGATGGAGAGAACCTATATTGTAACTATTCCTCTCTACTGTCTAGTTTTTTTTATGACCTTGCTTTAAGAGGCTACGGTTTTCTAGTCTAGGTTATGGACTGATCAGTGCTAACTCAGGCAGGAAGACCTTTACATCATTCATCTGTTCGCTATATTTCTATTAATGAAGCCTAGACCAGTATTTTCCCTTTTTAGCCATCACAACACACTCATGTTGGATTTGGCATCAGCTAAAACCAATGACTCCCAGCACTGGGTCCTCGGCAGGTTTGAGAAGTATCTTTCTAGCTAAGTTCCTGACAACAGTACGGAGTTGGGGAAGGCGAAGTCAAAGAATGGCTGGCACACTACTAGAGACTGCCTTCAGGTGTATCATTACCCTCTTGGTAAGGACTAAAACAGACAAGGGAAGTAAGAGACCAATTAGCAGAGTCCAGGTTTGGAGAATTCCTTAGAACTCCTAGATTTTACGTACCCACCACACATAAATGATTAAGTCCCTCAAGCAAGACTGGCAACAAAGGACCCATTTGTCCTTTCATAGTCTGAACTTTCTATAAATGGCCTTGCACTTTTGACCATCAGTCATTTTAAAACAGGTCTGAGGGGTCACAAGTTACTTAAGCCCTGAATTGACTAATGGACATTTCAAACGTAGCAAGTAGCACAAATCACCTTAAATCAGATTTTTTAAAAACCCAAATTTTGTATTCTTCATCCCTCTTTTGGGGAAAATATTTGCTAAAAGGAGCATCACCCTGGAGTGGCAAGTATCACCAAAAGGAAAGCGTTGCTCTGGATGTACGATCCACCCACCGCTTCGAGGCGCCCTGCATTGGGCTCTGGCTGAGCACGGAGGCGTGCAGGGTCAGAATAGGCTCGTGTCAGCCAGATCCTAGGGCGTCCACGTGAGGCGTGGGGTCGTGGGCTCACTTTTGACCTCCAGGAGGACCAGCCAGGCCGTGAAGATAAATAAAAGGGGAAGAAATTTTGTGCCCCACGTTGTTGAGGCCAGGACTGGAAGCGATTTCAGAAGAGGTCTTATGAGCTCCCTAAAATCCACCTCTCTCCACCACGCATTCAGCCCAGGTCAGCGAGGCAACATTCTGTTAGGAGGAAACTGTATCCACGTTGGGTTGTGAGGACAGAGCGGTTCAGAGCACTTTCCTCCAGTCCGCGCTCACACTCGGCCTCTCTCTCTCCTCTGACCACACTTCTACTACATGCATTCTCTGCTCTGCACCTCCCTTCACCCCGCTCCGCACCACATTCTTTCCGCACAGCCCCAGAGCCTTTGGCCCGCCAGCGTCCACCTCCACCCCCACCCCGGCCTTACTTGGTCCCCACGCGGGCAGAAGGTGGGAGGAGCTGCATCGGGCTAGCGCAGACTTGCCCGGCGGCCGCTGCGGGACTCTCACTCCAACACCCCGCCTGCCGGCCCGCCTGCGCGGGCCGGGGACCACGCCCTCCTCCCGTCGCTAGGGAAACTCTGTCCACCCTTTTTGTGACTCCGGACCTGAAAGGACTTGGGCTCTGGACCGGTCCAAACCACCTTTCACACCAGATCCTAGAGGACACCTCTCTTCCCTTTGCTCCAATTCAATCGCCCCAGAGTTGAAGGACATCCCAAGGATGGGGAGATTAGAGTTCACCCAATTGCCCTAGGCTCCTGAAATTATCCCTACTTTCTCCCTCTTCAAAAGTCTGTGGTTACCAGAAGCTCACAGCAAAAGTTCTGGATATAATATATTCAGATGAACACTTCTTGAGCATTTGCTCTGCATCAGGTTTTAAGTGCATGAAAACTAAGGGAAGTTATAGTTGAATGACAGTAGCATGGCCTGGAAGAATACGGTCTGCTTGACAGAGGAAACATTCAAAAAAAGCTTTTTGAAAGAGCAGAGGTGAACTGGATTCTTCAAGGCCAAATAGGAATTAGCAATGTAAAGCAGGCAAACAAGAGCCAGGGTAAAAGCCCAGAGCGAGGGGTAACAACATGGTATCTTAGGTGCTGGCGCAGTCCGGAGCAGGAGACCAGGTTGAAGAAGCAGGCAGGGAACAGCCAAATGGGAAACATCTTGCGAACTGAATGTTCATGCTCAGAGTTTAGAAAACTTTCTGGCAATATGGTATGAAGGATAGGCCAGAGGAGGTTAAAAATCAAGGCAAGGATGCCTGTGAGAAGTAGTAAGTGACATTTCAGAGAGGACAGCTCTGCATAATTTATGGAATGGAAGAAGCTCAGTGACCAGTGTGAGGGGTGGATGTGCCTGAGGCCCTCCAGTTGATGGTGGTGCCACTTACTAACAGAAAATACAGGAGGGGAAACGCTGGGGGGCAGGGGGAAGTTACTGATCCAGTGATGCCTTATTGCATCAAATTATCAATGGACTAGGTAGGCTCTTGTGTAGAACAAGATCTGGGCTAAAACTCCTGACACAGTCTACCACTGGACTTTGAAGTCACCTAAGCTTTAAAAAAAAACAAAAGGCAGAGGAAAAGAATGGAATCACACAAAATAGGACATTATGGTGGGAAGAGTGAGTGTAGGGGACAGAAAACATTGGAAAGCTGAAAAACAATGAAGAACAGGCAGAGATGTGGGGAGAAAATTATACAAGAATAGTGTCACGTGGGACCAGAAAATAAAATGTGATGAACAGGGCCTCTAAGATTAGGTGAGAAAAATGTACACTGCATTTGACAATGAAAGGCCATTAGTGCTGTCTGCAAGGCCAGTTTAAACATAATTTAAAGTCGTTTTCAATACAAACTATTACTCTGAATGACACAGAGAAAACAGGTTCATCACGCTGGTGCCTCTGGATGACTAATCAGTGACATCAGTACCTCATACATGGCAGGCTCTTAATAAATCTTTCCTGTTGAACTGCACCAGACAGCATGCATCTCAATACGTTGTACCTGAATATATGTTTTCAGAAGTGGATGTCGCGGGGTAGGTTAGGAGGTACATGACAGTGTAAAAACATATGCAAGAAAAAAAATGTATAATAGCAACAGGCAAATGCTCACTTCAGTCATAATTCTAAATTACTTATTTTCACATTAACATAGCTGTTTCTACAAACATGTAAAACTGAACTAGTAATATTATACATGTTTAAATGGTTGAGATGATTTGAAGAGCTTTTATTAAAAAGTGATCAGGAGCTGGCTGAAACTCTCACCAGAAAATGTAAAATATCCATAACTACTTTTATTCATAGCAAGTTCAGAGCTAAGTTCCTGAAAAGCTGGATTATCTAATATCATAATAGAGATGACCAGATACTTGACAGCCATCATCTAAGGTACCGGCTTAACATAAAGTGATGATTTGAAGAAACAGCTCCCTCCAGCCCCCACCCCTTATATTTACAACAAAAAGACTAAGTTGTTTGTTTTTTTTTTCATAAAGCATTCATTTAATATAATGAAATATAGACAACCTAATGAAATGTAGACAAATGTAGACAGGTGCAATGGGCTCAAGGAAAGAGCATATCAAAACTTTTTCACTTTTATTAAAGGCTTTGATGAGAACTTCATAAAATGTCATGAAATTCTATTTGCTATACAATAAACATCTACTTCTGAGTGAGACAGGTCATTATAGCAACCATTTTAATGGGTAAATGAATTCTGAATTCTTAGTATTTGACTAAAATATGAAACATTTTTGCAATTAAACTGACAATGTAGCTTAAGTAAGATTTCAGAAATGTCTCCTGGAAAAAGTGGGAATGTTTCCTTTTAAACTCTGAATAGTTACAGTTAAGGTGCCATAAATTAGACAAAGCTAGAAAGGAGCATCATGTTTCTAGAAAAGAATAGCATGCAACATGGACATTCTCCATGTCAAACTGACAACCACTGAATGACAATGACTTATTATACACAGGAAAAATAGAACACATTCTCCAGAAGGAAAGGGCATTACAAGATAATTCTGATAAACAAACCCCTTATTGAAATCTTGAATAGCTTCAGAGAATATCATCATGGAATGGGTAGAGGCAATTTATAGGACATTAAAGGATTCCTTTATCTTATGATACCCTCCTTAAATATAAACACAAATCAAATATAAACACACTTGTAAAACTGTGATTCTCTTAATCAAACATGTGTTTACTATCACACTCAGCTACTAGCAGCATTTGGATGCAAAGGTTTAACTCGTGCTAATCTGGACAAACCCAGGCGGAGACTCTGATTTGGAGACTTAACAGACACGCCTGCCAGTGGGCTCCTGATGCTGCTGCTTCCGGACATCGCTGAAAGAAAACATAGCACCTGATGCTGATGATGTTAGAAACCTCCTAACAAAGATCAACTTACAAAACAAAAGATGCAAAAAAAGGTAAGTAGAGATTACTCTGGTATACAAGCTCTATTCAAACTACAAACAAGATCAAAAGAATGAACAGTATTAAAGATTAGAAAGAATATAGTACTGCCTATTTTCAAACATGCTCCGAAGGCAAGGTAACGACACCAAAACTTTAAGCATGAAAGCTGAAGTTGGTAAGTTGGGAGCAAATAACATTGGTTGTAGAGGCATAGAGAATAAAGAAATGCATGCAGTTATAATTTCTAGTAGTAGAAAAATCTAATGCATTTTTAAAAAATCCCATATTTTTCCAAATACTCCTTGAATCTATTTTTTTTCAAATATTAAATAACTGTAAACACGACCAATACTCTTTTTACTTATTTATACTAGTTCTTTTAAGTGACATCATATAGTATTTGCCTTCTCTGACTGGGGCTGGGGTGGGTGAGTGAAATAGATAAGGGGGGGGGGGGGATAAAGGAGATTAAGAGGTACAAACTTCCAGTTATAAAAGAAATGTCCCAGAGATGAAAAGTATAGCACAGAGAATATAGTCAATAATATTAGAATAATGTTGTTTGTTGACAGATGGTGACTACACTTATCATGGTGAGCACTGAGTAATGTACGGAATTGTTGAATCAAGATATGCCTGATATTTCAGAAGATGAAGTAATTAAGAGACGTTAAGTAATTATGCAGCCTCAGACTGAAACCCTTTCCTTTTAATGCTTTTTTTTTTTTTTAATATTTCAAGCTTTTATTTAAATTCTAGTAACATATAGTGTAATATTAGTTTCAGGAGTAGAATTTAGTGATTCATCACTTACATATAACACCCAGTGCTAATCCCAACAAGTGCCCTCCTTAATGCCCATCACCCATGTAGCCCATCCCCCCACCCACCACCTCCCCTCCAGCAACCCCCAGTTTCTTCTCTATAGTAAGAGTCTCTTATGATTTGCCTTGCTCCATTTTTTTCCCTTAAATTCCACATATGAGTAAAATCATATGGCATTTGTCTTTCTCTTATTTATTTCATTCTAGCTCCATCCACATTACTACAAATGACAAGATTTCATTCTTTTTCATGGCTGAGTAATACTCCATTATGTGTGTGTGAACACCACATTGTCTTTATTCATTCATCAGTCAGTGGACATTTAGGCTCTTTCCATAGCTTGGATATTATTGATATTGCTGCTATAAACTTGGGGTACACATGCCCCTTTGAATCAGCATTTACCCAAAGGATACAAAAATACTGACTCAGACTGAAATCTGTCTATTAATACCTAGTTATCAGGGAGTGACCACTATGGACCAATCAAGAAATGTCAGTAAGGGGCACCTGGGTGCCTCAGTCAAGGTAAGCATCCCACTCTCGATTTCAGCTCAGATATGATCTCACAGTCATAAGATTGAGCCCCACCTTGGGCTCCAAGCAGAGTGTGAAGCCAGCTTAAGATTCTCTCTTTCCTTCTCCCTCCCTCCCTCCCTCCTTCTCCCTCCCCCAATCTCTCAAAAAAAAAAAAAAAAGAAAAGAAAAAAGAAATGTCAGTGAAAAGAAGTAAACCAAACCTGAGTAGATTTGGAGGGACTTAGAAAAGGAAAGGGGACAAAGGGGGAGAGACATACCAGACAGAGGAAACTGTATACAGAGAGGCTCTTAGAGAAGATATACATTGTGTTTAAGGAAGAAAAACTGTATCAGTTTCACTGGACTAGGAAGTGGACACAGGACCAGTTATGAAGCCACAGGTAGCTTGGGCATGAAATGAATGGGGCCTGGACTAGGGTTTTGGTAATGTCAGGAAGGGTGAAAGCCAAAGAATTCTTGAAGGATCAGCAAGGCTTGGCTGTGGAACAAAAGAACACAAAGGGAAGAGAAGTCAAGTCTGCTAGGGCATTTGTGAAATGCTAGAAGTCCCACGTACAGGTCCTGAGGCTTCAGTCAGACTATGATCAATGGATCTTGAGCAAACAGACTTGTTGCCAAAAATAAACATCAGGAATTGAAAATGTGGACACTCTTTGACACTGTAATTCCACTACTAGAAATTTATCCTAAGAAAATAATCAAGGATGTGCTCACAGATTTCTAAAATAAGGATGTCTGTGCTTCTTGTAACCTTATTTATGACTCTGAAAAAACAATAAGCAATCTGGATGCTCAGTAGAAGGGAATGATGAATGACAAATAAATGCAGCAACTAAAAACCTTGGTTTTGAAGAATGCGTAATAATATGGTATAACATTTGCAACTAGGAAAAAAAGCTGACAGTGATAATTTTCCAAGCCTCTGCCCTTAATCAATAAATATACCATACCTGGTGGGACCCACTTAGGTTTTTTGTTTTCAGCCAAAGGACTGCGTATTTGTAATGGTTTCCTAGTGACCTCCGAAGAACCAGAAACCTTTTTTGGTGAAGGCTGAAGTTCTGATTTCACAGAAGCTGGAGCAGAGTCTCCTGAAGTCACTTTAAAAAATATACATAGAAAAAGGTTTTCATAGAGGAAGAATAAGTCTGGCAGGTAGGTATAAAAATTATAAAGTTACATAATCTCATAAAAATTAAAAAGGCAAGATTATCAATTAGAGAAACTAATTATACACAAACATTTATTGAGAGCCTAAGAACAGCCATCTTTAATGAGCATTTATATGCCAGGCAGTGTGGTAAGCATGCCATATATATCGCTTTTAACCCTTAGAGCAGCTCTCATACCGATATTCCTAGCCCCACTGCCAGATAAGGAAACAGACAGGCTGAGCAGTCTGCCTGCAGTATGCCAGCTGGTGCGTCCCTGAGCCAGGATTAGGAACCAGGTCTGGCTCCATAGTCCATATATTATATAATGGCGTCTCATCAGTATGTGTCAGTGAGACAATATATTAGGCTCTAGGTTCACAAAGAGCTCACAGATCCTGCTGCCAAGGAATTTACGGTTTGGTCACTAGACTCTAGTAGAAAGGGGAAAAAAGTAAAGACATGTGTATAATGCAGTGGGGATAAGAGATAAGACAAAGTCTAGAGGTATACACAGGAGGGAACCTACAATCTGTATGCATACCTGCATAGGGGTAAAAGTTACAAGGAAGTTGTTTGAGGATAGTTTGAGCCAAATGAAGGTTGAAGAGGAAAGATGAGTTAGAGGGAAGTTTTCCAGGCAGAGGGAGTAGAGCATGCAAAGCTGGAGAATGCAGCAGGTCTCAGGACCGGCCTCCGGTTCAGTATGGCTGGAGCAGGAAGGTCAAGGAGAGAGACACGGACAGGGTGCACATCACTGATGAAGAGCTGTGTGCACCAGTGAAGGTGTCTGGCTAGTCACAGTCATGTACTGGTTTTTCTTGGGAACACTTGTGTTCTGAACACATCTTTCTGATGGTAGCGTATGGCAAGCAGACCACCTAGAAGGCTCTTCAGGTTATAAAGAGGTAGGAGGTGATAAAGGCCTGAACCCAGGGAGCATGAAGGAAAGAACAGCAGTTGGAGATCTTTTAGGAATTAGATGGGGGGAGATAGTGATGGAGATGAAGAAATAATCATAACTTGCAAGTTCCTGTCATGGGCACACTGCTGGATGGTATCATTTACCCAGAGATGAACACAAGAATGAGACTAGGTTTTGGTGTCTGGGGTGGGGGGAGAGAGGAATGTGCTGGAAATGAAGGGAGGAGAGGTAGAATATAAATTCACTTCTGAGATAATGCTTGCTGTGATATACCTAAGGATATCTAAAGGTATTTGAAGATGAACATTTTCACTATATACTCTTCTTAATGTTAACCTCTATATTCCCTAGATCAGCACTGTCCAACAGAAGCTTTTTTGCTGTGATGGAAATTCTGTGCTATCCGTGTGATAGCCACTAGCCACATGTTGTTATTAAGCACTTGAAATGGGGTTAGCAAAACCTGAATTCACTTTTAAAGTTTATTTAATTTTAATTAAGTCTAATATAGCTGTATACAGCCAGTGACTATCATATTGGACAGCACAGCTCTCAAAAATTTTCTCTATCAAGGGAAAAATTGTAACATGTGCCTGATGAAAAGACTCTCAATGGTTATTCCATATGTTACTAGTGGGACTAGTAATATATTCCATATTTCCTAATTCTTAACCCCATTATTTGGCAGTTAAATTTTACTACTAAAATTATATTTTAAGCTTCCTTGTGAAACAACTTGCTCCAATCCAGTAGACCTGAAATGGTAAATTCCAATGTGTAAACTAACATTTTATTCTTAATTTTTAGTATGTCTTGGTGAGGAAGCATAAACAAGCATCCAAAGAAAATATAAAATACATTCATACTGTTAATGACTTTTTCATATCAGTTTGTGGTAGGCAGAAGGATGGACCCTCAAAGATGTCTATATCCTAATTCCCAGGACACGTGTATGTCACCTTCCACAGCAAGGGACTTGGCAGATGTCATTAAGTTAAGGATCTTGAGAGGGGGAGACTATCTTGAATTATGTGGATGGCCCAATGTACTCACAAGGGTCCTTATAAATGAAAGTGAGAACCAGGAGAAAGAGAGAGAGAATCAGTGATGTGATGTGAGAAAGTCCCTGCCTTTTCTGGCCTTGAAGGTGGAAATGGACCCCTGTGGACCACCAGTCAAAGGGCACAGGCAGACTCTAAATGCCAGAAAAGTCAAGAAAAGGAATTTTCCCCCAGAGCCTCCACAAAGGAACACAGTCCTGCTACTAGCGTGATTGTAGTGCAGTGAGAAGCACTTTGAACTTGTGGCCTCCTCAATTATAAAATTATAAATTTGTGGTTTTAATCCACTACGTTTGTGGTTATTTGTCATGGCAGCAATTGGAAACTAATATACAGTTTTATATCTAAAACCCACTGCACTTAAAACCTAATTTCTGAAAACCAGATGAATTTGTCAATTTAAAAAGACACTAATTAAAACCTTATTAATTCAGAATACAGTAGAGGGAGGAATATGAATCAGTATTTAGTCCTTATTTCTCAGTAAGTACTCAGCACCACACTAGTTAAGGTGACAGCAGCTCCCAGCACCAATAAATGGAGTCTGAATAATGGAAATCTTAGTTTCAAACAATGAAGACAGAAAAATATATATCGATAAGTAAAGAAAAATCAAGTTAATGTAAGTTATAGTTCATAATAATCTATTATATATTATGAACTCAAGAAAAACCAAAAAAGCCCTAAAACACATAGCAAAAGGGTTCTCAAATCAAAGACTAAGTCAAGCATGAAAGCAAGAAATTAGAATCATGTAAACTTCCCTGTTAACTGCCTGGAAAAAATGTGGTCCAGTGGCTACAACTTGGGCTCTAAATGGACAAAACTAGGTGCAAATTCTAGCTCCTCATTTAATTAGCTGTAAGAATTCCTACAAATTATTTAACCTGTCTGAGCCTCAGTTTTCTCACTATCAAATGCAGGTGATAATAGCTACCTCAGAGGGTGGCCATCAGTGCTAGTGGAGGGTAATTCTAGTAAGAGCTGGTAGGCAGTAGACAGTGGGCAGAACTCGTCTGCTTTTCTCCCTTCCCCATCCCTCCTTCCATCTACGTTTCTTAGCTAGAAATGAACACTGGCAAAATGTTACGGAGAACAAAGGCAAAGGTAAGAAAAACACAAATAAACCAAATACGTTTTATAAAGTTAGTGTTTTGGATTAAGCTTACCCAAAGTATTACATTTGGATTTAGGTTTCTTCTCCTTCTTTTCAACTGGGGATTTGACCTTCACTTCTTTCTTTTTAATTTCTTTCACTTTATTTTTTCTCACAGTGAAGTCTTCATCATTATCTTCACTCTCACTAAAATCAGAGTCATCCTCAGACTCTTCACCTAAAACAAGAGGATTGCATATACTTGATCTTTGTTCTAAAAAGTGAGGCTTCCATGTATACCTGAAACTAACACAACATTGCTTGTCAATTTACTTCAGTTAAACAAAAAATGGGCTTCTATGGCCTTGAATTTACAGCCTTTGCACTAGAGTCTTGTGCGCCTCCTGCTACGCTATGCCACCGCAGTCACTGAGAGGTCACCTGGGTTTGAATCCTGGCCCCTCAGCTCACACTTTGTGTGACCCTAGGGCGCTCACTTCACTCGGCTTAAGTTTTCTATGTGTAAAATGAGGATCACCATAAAACCTACATCATAGGGTTGCTGTGTGGATTCAATGAGTTAATAGAGGCAAAGCCTTTAGAATGACATCTGGCAGACAACAAGCAAAACAGAATTGTTTGCTCTTACTATTATCATTATAGTTCCCATCAGTAATCTTTGCTTCCAATGTTTCCAGTTTAATTCAGTGACTTTCGAAAAGAATGATAGGGTACAACATTACCAACTCTTTCAAAACAATGACCTTGATGGTGATAGTAACATTATACCTTCCTTTAATCACATAAACTTCGACATTCTAGAATAGAAACCCAATGGGAATCTAGAACAGACTAACCATACCACAACATCTTAACTTATAATCCTACATATGATTTCATTTGGGCACACCTGTTATTTCCCACAAACCCTTCTCTCTACTGCGATGCTACAAGCCAGAGAAGTAATAGATTAAGGAGCTACAGCTGCTCTGAGAATAAGCACAAAGAATAGCTGATAGTCAAGCAACGATTCTTCTATTTTGGGTGGGGGAGGGCCAAGGAGAGGGAGGGGGTCAGAAAACCATGTCTTGTAAATAATAAATTCTGAATGCTAAGTGTAAATAAGGATTATTAGGACTATATTCATAAAAACTTTACTTTTTTTTTAATTATAAAAGCAGTGTATGCTTATTGCAGGAAATGTAGACCACAACAAAAAAGTATTAAGGCAAAAGAAAATCTCCTAATCTCACCACTCAGAGATAACTGTTATGCCCATCACATATAATATCTACCTATCTGTAGGAAATATTTTATATAAAAATAAATATCCATAAAGTTTTTCAAGCATACACAACCTGAAACAGTAACACAGCACTCAGATTCAATATTCATCAATACTTTGCTACATCTGTTTCATCTCTCTCTCTCTCTCTCTCTCTCTCTCTCTCATCTTCTTCCTTTTCTTCTGGAAGTATGTTAAAATAAGTCTGAGGCATCAGGTCATTACAATTGTACATACTTCACACTGCATCTCTAGAAAACATGAGCTTTTTTTAAAAAAACACAACAACGTCATTATCATATCTTACAGTATCAACGATAGTTTCTTGGTATAATCTTCTATCCAGTCCACACCCAACATGGGGCCTTGAACTCACGACCCCAAAATCAAGACTTCAGCTGGGATCAAGAGTCGGACACTTAACTGACTGAGCCACCCAGGTACCGTTTAATCACTTTAAAATAGAGCTATTGGGGCACCTGGGTGGCGCAGTCGGTTAAGCGTCCGACTTCAGCCAGGTCACGATCTCGCGGTCCATGAGTTCGAGCCCCGCATCAGGCTCTGGGCTGATGGCTCGGAGCCTGGAGCCTGTTTCCGATTCTGTGTCTCCCTCTGTCTCTGCCCCTCCCCCGTTCATGCTCTGTCTCTCTCTGTCCCAAAAATAAATAAAAAACTTTGAAAAAAAAAATTTAAAAAAAAAATAAAATAAAATAAAATAGAGCTATTGAAGTAACCAAGTCAGTTGTCCTATAGAACTTCTGACATTCTGCATTTGTTGTCTGCTTCCTTCCTCATGGCGTTTTGCTTATTCTGTGAGCTGGAATTTTCTCAAGGCCCAATTAGAATCAGGCTCACCTTGTTATTTTTTTGTAAGAATGTACTTCATAAGAATGCTCTGTACTTCCTATTATATCAGATCAGAAAGCATAGAACATATGGTTGTCCCACTCTTGGTTGGCACAGTTGCCGCCAGCCTGAATTCTCATCGTGAAGATCCTCGTCAGCTTTTCATTGATGGCCTTTGCCTAAATTAACAATGTCATTATGATCTTCAAATTACTATTTCCTTATTCTGTCTTTCCATACAAATAAAAACTTAAAAACACATGAGAGTAATCAACCCACATATTCACATGACGATTACTGGGTTCTATAGAATTAGCCATATAATGCCAGCAGACCACACGAAGGCTGCTATATATAGTACTTTGAAAATCAAATAATTGGGGCACCTGGGTGGCTCAGTCAGTTAAGTGTCCGACTTCAGCTCAGGTCATGATCTCACGGTCCGTGAGTTCGAGCCCCGCGTCGGGCTCTGTGCTGAGGCTCAGAGCCTGTGCTCAGAGCCTGGAGCCTGCTTCGGATTCTGTGTCTTCCTCTCTCTCTGACCCTCCCCCGTTCATGCTCTGTCTCTCTCTGTCTCAAAAATAAATAAAGATTAAAAAAAAAGAAAAAAGAAAAATCAAATAATTATTTCTGGAGTCCCAAAAGGACCTAGGTTCAGGGAGGGCAAGTAGTGGAGTTTCTCCAAAGTTTCAAAATATAGACTCTAGAAGGACCAAACTTCCTATGTATCCCACAGTTCTGGTAGTGCATGTGTTCTTTTCTTGGCCTGAGAGAATAAATGGTAGCAACTGGCTAAACTCTACTTATCAAACTTATCTAACGGTAAGGTCCAACTGACCATCATCAGTCAACAGAAAAAGCAGTTAAATCATCTGGTGGTGGTAAGTGGAGCTCCCAGAATTCCAAGTCATTAGCATACCAAATTGGTGAAGCTGAAAGGCCCCAACAAGGGGGTTACGGATTCTGTGAATCTTTAGATGTCCTTAAGAAAAGTCTATGTTCTCTCCAATTTTCATTTTTCTTTCCCTGCCGAAGGTCACAAATGATCCTTTCTCTTCTCATCTAACTACCATTCTATTTTGTTTCTATGAATTTGGCTATTTTAGATACCTCTTATAAGTGGAACCACTCAGCATTTGTCTTTTGTGACTGGCTTATTTTGCTTAGCATAAAGTTTTTAAGGTTCACCCAAGTTGTAGCGCATGATGGGATTTCCTTCCCTTTGAAGGCTGAAATTCTATTGTATGTATAGACCACATGGTGTTTATCCATTAAACTGTGATGGGCACTTGAGTTGCTCACCCCTTAGCTACTGTGAATAACACTGCTATACATATGGGTGTGCAGATATCTGAGACCCTGCTTTCAATTCTTTTGAATATATACCCAGAAGTGGGATTGCTAGATCACATGATACTTCTATTTTTAATGTTCTGAGGAGCTGCCACCCTGCTTTCCATGGTGGAAATCCCACTAAGAGTGAACAAGGGTTCTAATTTCTCCACATCCTTACCACACTAGTTATTTTCTGTTTTTTTGACATCCTAATGGGTGTAAGATGACACCTCATTGGGATTTTGATTTGTATTTCCCTAATGATACTGATATTGAGCATCTTTTCATATGCTTTTTGGCCATTTGTGTTTTTGGAGATTTTAACAACTTCCTTTCAAAGGCATAGAGGCGACTTTAAAGTCACTATCCAAATTATAATCTCGATAAAAACTTACTTTTATAAAATTATTAGAGAGAGAATATATGAGGTTGGAATGCAAATAAGAGAATATTATTCTTTTCAAATTCTATCATACCTCTAGAAACATAACCCATTAATTACATAAACCCAGCAAACAAAGCAACTGATTTCATTTCCACACAAACATTTTTAACCACTATTAAAGACAAATTAATTTCATTGGCATGTTAAGTAGACTTGCAATTTATAACTTTAAAATTGTTGACTGATTTTTCTGACAAGCATGTGTCAAATAACGATAATGACATTCTGGAAGTGCCACAATCATATCCCTGAAGAAACAATTAAACTGACAAGGAGTTATTTTCTTATTTTGGGCTTTTTTGTATTAAGTAACCTTAAGTTGGGAAACATTCAGTCCATGCTCTACTATGCTTCTTCAGGGCATTTTCTTTCCGTGGCTCCTACTTTCCGGTGCTCCAGTTACATCAGTGTTTCTCAAAGTAAGATCCCTAGACTGTCTGCTTTGGGATGACCCAGGTCATATAAAGGGGCAGGTACTGGTTCAAAAGGCAGACGTCTGGGCTCTACTCTGTCTTCCTCTTCTACATAGCTCTTCTACGATGACACTTGATACATTCTACATTTCATTACTGTCTGTGTCCCCTCACTCGACTTTAAGCTTCTTAAGGGAGCTCTGTTTTGTTCACTGCTGTATTTGTAGTGTCTTCAATATAATGCACATAACAGATACTCAAATATTTATAAAATGTTGATGAACAAATCCATTTGTCAATAGCATGTTAAAATCTATCAAAATATAGCATCCGATTTGGCACAAATTTATGGATTTATTCATTTTAATTTTTAATTAATATATTATGATGCTCTGTCCAGGTCACTATGCTTCCCATTTGCCCTAATTTCTGAATGAATCTGAAAAACAAAGTCACAAATAAAAATATAGGTTTCATATCACTTCATCCCCAAGATACTTCATGGATTTCTAGTATTATAGAAAGAAGTGTACACTTCTTAGAAAGTGCCAGCCTGCCTCCTTAGCCTCTTCTAGAACATTCTCTGCCACAGGCTTCCTGATTACTTTCTTCTGTGTGTGCTTGTCTATGCCATTGTTGATGCTTTTCTATCAGTCAGGAACGCTATTTTACCCTTTTAGTTTGTGTAAATACTACTTATTTTTCAAGGTACAGCTTAAAGGTCACCTCCACATGAAGCTTCTCCCCAAATGGCAGAGCTGGATGTAACTGTCCTGTAAGTTCAAGTTTGCATATACCAAACATTTAGCACAGTGCTTTGCATCCACTAATGGTCTTTAAGAAATTTTTACTGAATTTCCATAGGCTTAATTTGGAGGTAGGATATAACTCACCAGTTGCAAAGTCTGGTTCAGAGTCATTAGCACTATCGCCATCACTGCCTTCCAGAAGAATCTTCCTCTGTTGTACCATAGCCTTTGATGCTGCTTTTCTTTTCCCTTGAACACCAGGAAAATCATCTTCCTCAGTAATCTTATCCAAATCTTCAGGAGAGGCATAAAAACCAACAGAAAACTTTTTGTGACAGATAATATTGAAAGAACTGCAAAATAGACTTCTATCACATCCGTTGTTTTTATCTGCCCAGCTTCATTCCTCCGCTGCTTCTAATAGATCACATAGTCCAATCTGGCACAACCATGATAAACGTCAGTATCCTGACAACAGAGTCTAGTTTAAGAATAAGTGTGAGACCCAACTGAGGAGGCTTTCCCCAAGAAATCTGAAAAGTGGAGCAGGGAAGATGCAGCCCCTTTCTTCAGTGGTCAACAGCTATCAACTAGAAGCCACCGGTAGTCATGACCTTCCACCAGGGAAGAAAAGGAAAATTGGTCTGCAGTAAAAGAGAAAAAGACTAAAACACAAAGAAACAAAGGAGAGGAGGTGAAGAGAACCTTGACAAATTTAAATATCTTGGTTCTAGCTACAGTGTCAGGTATTGAAATAGAAGTTAGAAAAATAGCTTGTTGATAGAAAAAATTAGTATTATTATTAATATCAAAGCTTACCTAAATAATCGCTGGCTACACTGCAATTGGAGATATGAGGGGCCTTACTCATTGTTTCACTTTCACGACTGTCACACTTTTCAATGCCTAAAGATAAGGAGGAAGGAAAAAGATACAGATGCACCTTAGTCAATGGGTAGAAATAGGAAAACTGGTGTTCAAATGTAAAAGCATTCAGATACAGATGAATGATCCAAGCTCAAGCTAGTATGACTTACCTTGGAAAGGTCAGCATACGGTTTAGGAGTTGGGCTCTGAAATCAAACACACTTAGACTTAAGTTGAAATTCAGGCTCTACCCCTCCAACTGGCTACACGAGTATGGGAATATGGCTTATCCTAAGACTTAATGTCCTCATCTATATTGTGGAGAGAAAAAATAGAGCGTGGACTAATTAGGTGTATTGTGGGGGATCAAAGTGGGTCACATGTAGAAATTGCTTACTGTAGTGCCCAGCACATAGGAAACAGTCAATAAATACTAACTATCATTTCTGTGTAATAGATACATGCTTTTACTAACAAAGACTTTTCAATCATTATAATAACCTTAAAATGATCTAAAGTATTTCAAGAGGACTTTGAGTTATGGTAACTGTACTATTAAATCCCAGTGCTATAAAGTATATTAATCTATGAGAAGTGGTACTTCCAAGGAAATCCTGCTATATATTCTACCAGCCCTTACAGGAGAGAGATGAGTTCCATTTTCTCAGTTTTGGATATAAGATAATTCTCTTTGTTTCTTTCATTTCCTGATTAGTAAACGGCTCCCTAATCAATCAACAGTGTTTTATTTACTGTCAAATAGTAGGCAATAATGACTGAAACATCTATACCCCTAAATGAGCTAATGAGTTAAAAATATCCTCCAACATAAAAGAAGCTAAGTCAAAACAATTTCATCCAAAAAGCATGCTAACAGTTTGAATGTCTTTTCCAAGAATAATGATTTCTGCCTCTCCAGAGTATCAATATTGCCATCTGCTACACAGTTGCTAGAAAAATCGAAGGAGAAAAACCCAGAGAAATCCAGAAGTCCTACATCTTGTAAGTCCACTGAGCCTGCTAACCAAACTAGTACCTTCAGCCTTCGTAAATAATAAAAATTACCCTCACTAGTAATTTGAATTTTGAGAGAAAAGAGATGGGTTATTAGGACTGTATAGACCAATTCATTTGCTTAAGAAATTAAATTTCCACTGTAAACAAAAGTGACTTGCATCCAAGCTCATAGTCCATGACTTAGTCCAGAGTTGGCATCAGGTGTTAAGCAGAGAGATGCGTGTGCATGAACGACATTCATGCAGAATAAAGCACGGAATCTAATTATGCCAGTTGCTCCATTTGCTATCCAAAGTATTAAACTCTTATTGTTTCCTCTATGAAGGCTCATCCGGAGACACAATTACAAAAGCAATGAGGTTACAAAAAGAAATATATAGAAAGTAAAGTTACTTTTATCTTGAGCCTCTTCCGCATCAGTGGTGACTGTTGGAAGTTCCTTCACTGATAAAGCAAGTGCGACTTCTAAGTCTCGCTGGTAGAGCTTGTCATCTAAAGCCATCCTAAAGGGAGGCAAAAAAATAAAAATGAGTTTTTAAAAATATCAATCTCAACCAAACAGCAAAATCTGAGATTTTTCTGAATCACTATTTAAGAGCTGCTAACCTCACAAAAATGTTTTCTAAACAGTAATCGTGATCATAACTGACTTTAATGGTTAAGACTGCTAATGTGAAGTAATGTCATGATACAGGTGCATACGAGATTGAAAGAGCAGCAGTCTGTGCTGTTGTACGTATTGCCTCCTTTCAGGGTAATGTCAGTCCTTGTTACCAACGCCAAGCATCTGCTCAACCTAGAATAAAGACTTTCCTCAAAAATCCACTTAGAAATCTTCTTTGACCTCACTCACACCTCCTTAGACAGGTATTATAGCTCTTTTATTAAACTGTTCCTCCCAATCTAGACTTTAACAAATATGTCACCAAGTACTTACTGTGTATGAGGCACTGCACTAAATAGAATATTAAAAGTACCCTGAAGGAGTCTGCAATTAATGAGGAGGGTAGGGAAATAAGACATACTGATAATTTTCCTATATGAGCAGATTATTATGTCTCCTATTAAAGGTGGTCAGAGTGTTAGGGTGTGTAAGAAAAGAAATCAAAGACAGATTTAAGAAAAAAGTTATATAAAGGACGAAATACTGAGATGCACCTTGAAGGATTTATTTTTTAAAAATAAGTTTTATTGAGATATAATTCACACAGCATTAAACTCACCCTTTTAAAGTGTACAATTCAGCAGTCTTTAAGTATATTCAGAGTTGAGAAACCATCACCACTACCTACTTTCAGAATACTTTCATCACCCCCAAAGAGACCCTATATTCATTAGCAGTCACTCCCTGCTTACCCGCCCCTAGCACCTGGCAACACTAATCTACTTCCTGTTTCTATGGACTCACCTATTTTAGACATCTCAAGTCAATGGAATCATACATGTGGACTTTTTATGTCTGGCTTCTTTTGCTCAGCATGTTTTCAAGGTTCATCCATGTCGTAACATGTATTAGTACTTCTTTTTACTGCTGAATGATATTCCAGTGTATAGACAGACCACATTTTATTTATCCACTCATGAGTTGGACAGACATTTGGACTGCTACCATTTTCTGGCTATTGTGAATAATGCTGTGAAGCTTTGTGTCCAAGTTTTTGTGTGGGTATATGTTTTCATTTCTCTTGAGTACATACCTAGGCAGGGTCATAGAATAACCCCATGTTCAACATTTTGAGGAACTGCTACTCTGCTTTCCAATGTGGCTGTACCATTTTACATTCCCAGCAACAATGTACAAGAAGTCCAGTTTCTCCACATCCTCATTAACATTGGTTATTGTCTGTCTTTTTGATTATGGCCATCCCAAAGGGTGTGAAGTATTATCTCACCATGGTTTTGATTTGCATTTCCCTGATGGCTAAGGATGCTGAGCATCTTTTATGTGCTTATTATTAACTTGGAGATGTTCTTTGGAGAAATGTCTACTCAAATCCTTTGCCCATTTTGTAAATTGGGTTATTAATCTATTTACTGTTGAATTGTAAGACTTCTTTATATGTTCTGAATACAAATCCTTCATCAATTATATGATTTGCAAATATTCTCTCTCATTTGTAGGTGGTTTTTTTTTTTTTTTTTTTTCCCACTGTACTTAAACCTAGCACAAGAATCTCAAAACTGAAAACAAAAAAAGAGAAAAAGGTAATGAGCAGGACATGGGGTAACTTTCTCTGTGTTAATGAGCTTTTCTCCAGCTTGCAGCAGTGAACCACACCATCCCCCATGTTCCATTTGTTAATAGTCCCCTTCTGCCAATCTCCTCTCCATACTTCAGGTTTGGGGCCTCTCAGGACTTCCTTCCCTCATTCTCTCTTCTCTCTTGGAACTAGTGGAAATCCAGAATTCATCTAGAAACTATAGGACCTTTTCAGTGCTGGACCAGTCTAAACAATATAAAGAAAAAATATCTTTTATCTGCAGAAAAATACATGGTTTCAATTTTTATAAAACTATCTTTACAGATTGTAATTTTAAACAAAGTAGTCTTGTAAGACTTGAAGACTTTAGAGACAGATATACAGTCCTATAAAAGTAAGCTGTACCTCCTAAACTTTGTAATTGTCTTTAATGAATACTTAATGAATACTTTAATGAATACTTAATACTTAAATGAATATTTCCTAACATGTTTGTGAATTTCTTTTTTAAGGCAGAAAGTCAGAAGGGGATTAATGGTACATCCCTGTTCTCCTACATGCACTAAATAAAATAATACCTACGACTGGGCTCAAGTTCTAATTTAAATGAAGAGTTCAAGGGACGCCCGGAGGGCTCAGTCGGTTAAGTGTCTGACATTGGCTCAGGTCACGATCTCGTGGCTTGTGGGTTTGAGCCCCATGTCGGGCTTTGTGCTGGCAGCGCAGAGCCTGAAGCCTGCTTCACATTCTGTGTCTCACTCTCTCTGTGCTTCTCCTCCGCTCATGCTTTGTCTCTCTCTCTTTCAAATAAACAAATAAATAAATAAATAAGCATTAAAAAAAATTAAACCAAGAGTTCAAATTTGTCCCTCTTTTAAGTTAACACATCGAATGTATATTTACTGTATGTCTTACCTCTCACCTTTTTTTAGGGGTTTTCTCTTGCAATGGGATATCTTCTTTCTGGAGATTCTTCAGTTTAGGTTTCCTTGTTTCTAGTTTTAACTCCTTTGGTGTTGTTCTGGGTTTTTTATTTAAAGGTGCAGTTGCAGAAATAAAGTCATCTATTCATGTGTGAATCAAAAATAAAAGAATATATAAAAAATAAATTAATTAAACAAAATAAAATATGAAACTGCTTTTCCTAAGAAATAAAACATTTTCTTAGCAGCTGAAATTCACTACAGTGTGTGTTCAAGGTTTAAACATTAAGAAAGTTGTTTAATTGCCATCATTTAAAAAATGTTGGCATATTATTTGTCTTTATTCTCACTCATGCTTTTCAACTTTGTTTTAGTGGCCTTTGTTTATTAAAATATAAGTCTATCAAAAGCCAATTCACTACAAAATGTGATCTAGTTCCATTGACATTCAACATAAACCTGCTGTGATAGTTTTTTTTTTTTTAATTTTTTTTTATGTTTATTTATTTCTGAGACAGAGAGAGACAGAGCATGACTGGGGGAGGGGCAGAGAGAGAGGAAGACAGAAAATCAGAAGCAGGCTCTGGGCTCTGAGCTGTCAGCACACAGCCTGACGCAGGGCTTGAACTCACGAGCTGTGAGATCATGACCTGAGCCGAAGTTGGATACTCAACCGACAGAGCCACCCAGGCGCCCCCTTGCTGCGATAGTTTTTACACACATGTGCAGCACATGGATGAATACCCTCAGGGTACACGTAGTCTTGATTGCAGCGTTAGCATTTATTAATACATGTTGTCTCTGCCAAGTTTCCATGTTGGAATATGTTAACTTGTGACTTACCACCACGTCCACCCCATAATGTCTAGGACACTACTGTCAATTTATAAATATTTGGTGACATACTGATAACAGTAATAAAAAGCTACAGGTCAGAGTCTACACTATTTTCTCCCAAGTCTTAGACACATTTACAGTTGAGCCCAATGCAAAAAACAGGTTCCTTCAAACCTCTGGATAACTGAACATTTGACTCACAGAAAGCGCTGTCTGAGAAATACAAAACCTATTTCGAAATATGATGTAATCTAACTGTTTCTCACACTTTTTGACCAAAGTTCCCTTAACAGCAGAGACAAAGAAATATATAACCCAATAGACTATAGCCTATGCCCAACCTTTCTTCAAGGTCTTGTTTTTGTTTCTTTTTTCCTTTCCAAGTTTTTATTTAAATTCCTGTTAACACACAGTGTAATATTAGTTTATTAGTTTCAGGTGTACAATTTAGTGACTCTACACTTACATACAACACACAGTACTCATCACAAGTGGTACCCTCCTTAATTCCCACCACTTATTTAACCTACCCCCCCTCCACTTCCTTCTATAATCATCAGTTCTCTATAGTTCAGACTCAGTTTCTTGGTTTGCCTCTCTTCCCCCACCCCATGTTCATTTTGCTTCTTAAATTTCACCTGTGAGTGAAATCATATGGTCTTTGTCTTTCTCTGACTGACTTATTTCACTTATCCTCTAGCTCCATCCACATTGTTGCCAATGGTAAGATTTCACTCTTTTTTATGGCTGAGTAATATACGATCTAGCAATTGCACTACTACGTATTTACCCAAAGGATACAATAATACTAATTGGAAGGGACACATGCACCCCAATTTTTATAACAACATTATTTACAATAGCCAAACTATGGAAAGCACCAAATGTCTATCGACGGATGACTGGATAAAGAGGTGGTATAGAAGGTTGGGGCGCCTGGGTGGCACAGTTGGTTGCGCGTCCGACTTCGGCTCAGGTCATGATCTCACAGTTCATGAGTTCGAGCCCCGCGTCAGGCTCTGTGGTGACAGCTCAGAGCCTGCAGCCTCCTTCGGATTCTGTGTCTCCCCCCTCTCTCTGACCCTCCCCGCTCACACTCTGTCTCTCTCTCTCTCACTCAAAAATAAATAAACATTAAAAAGAAAAAAAAAAGTGGTATAGAAGGTCTCATTTTATTGTACAGTTAATGAGGATTTCACATTATATTCTGTAACACATTTGTGTTTCAAAAGACAATGTGTTCCTTCTTAGGGAAAGAGATAGGAGGAGACAAACCACACTATGAGAAACATGGACCTAGAGTAGTTTAGATCTAAAGAGCCATTTCACTAGGTCCTGTTCATTTATCACTTACCTACATAATTCTTGTCAGTGTAATTATCAGTAGAATTATCCCAAATGCTTAGAAAATTACTTTTGCAGCCCTAGCTCATATACAATTGGGTAATATGTTCAATATTAGAGTTCTATATGTCATATGAATTCTGAGAAAATAAATTTCCAAGTTTTTAAAGCAAAAATATGAATCTCTACTTACCATCACTGTCAGAGTCCTCAAACTGTGAGTAATTGACCGATTTCTTATGCCTATGAGCAAGACAATTTTTTAATTACACAAATGCCAATTTCCCACCTCTAATCCTTAAGACCATTGACAGTCTGAGTAAATGAAAATGTGTTTCGATTCTCCTAAGAGTACTTAAACTTGACAGGGCACCTGGGTGGCTCAGTCAGTTGAGCAAACGACTTTGGGTCTGGTCATGATCTCATGGTTCATGAGTTCAAGCCCCGCATCGGGGTCTGTGCTGACAGCTCAGAACCTGGAGCCTGCTTCTGATTCTTTGTCTCCCTCATTCTCTGCCTCTCCCCAACTCATCATGCTCTTTGTCTCTCTTTCTCAAAAATAAACATTAAAAAAAATTTTAAAAAAAGAAGTTGGATTTTACAGTAGGGACTTAGCATTAGCTAAAATAGTTATAACCATACTTGATATACCTGATAAGGAAAAAAAATAATTCAGATAACCCTCAAAATAAAAATAATATCATTAGCACAATTTATATACTGTTTAATTGCTGTGGGGCATTTATAAGTTCCTGTTGTATCTATTCTTTTGTTTTATATATGCATTGTCTTCTTACTAGATTATAAACTTGACACTTAAAGATATTTTCTCTCTCTTTTTAATCTCCCCACAATACTAAATAATGTTCTTTATGCAACGGACGTTGAAACAATGGTGACTTTGTACCTACCACCTCAAATGAATCTTCATACTACTTTAGAAAACCATTAGAAAAAAGTGATATTCAAAGTGAAAAAAAAACAAATTCACTTTCTTCATTCTTCCTCTAAGCACTAAATGAAATGGCCTTGTAGTTTTCTTTTCTACCTTCCACCAAACACCCAAGTGTGAATAACCTAGTAGGTCACTTGTTCTTTCAAGGAAAATGGGTATTCTACGAAAAAGAGGTCAGGTCAGCTCCCAACTCAAACAATCTCACAAGTGCTTTGCCTGAAGACAACCACCATAGAAGTACTTTATGTATGTATTTCATTTCCTCATGTAGAATATTAAAATGAAGAATACTCTTGTTACTCTCCTACTCTTTGGAGTTAATGAATTTTAAAAGCTGAATAAAATATGAAAGCCTCTTTAGAAATTCTGAAACTGAATCATAGTAAAAATAAAAACTCTTAAAAAAAGAATATGCTCAGTAATTGAGCTACAGTGAGGATGACAATTTTTACTGCTTCATCAAGCACATTCTTAAGTGAAACTGGTATTTTTTTTTTTTTTTTTTTTTTTGTACCCTGAATGTGCAGCAGGAAAGAATACAATGACACTTGTGCAATATGGTGCCACTGCCTTGATTCATGCTCAGGTGCCAGCAGTTACACCACCATTGCAGTGCAGATGATAGAACAATGAAAAAAGTGAGCAATGTCTTAGGATTATTGTGAAAATAGTTTTGACCTCATGGACCTCCTCAGAGGGCCTCAGGGAACCCTGGGGGTCTTCAGACCGTACTTTGACAACTGCTGTTCCAGACAAAGGGATTATGTCCTCGCTACTTGGGTGGACATACTGAAAATCCATTTCAGACTTCATATGTTCAAAATGGAACTCCTGATCCCCCACACCTCCTGAACCTGTTCCCTTTCCTAGTCTTCCTCATCTTGGTTAGTACAAAGACCGACCATTCAGTAGCTCAGGCCAAAAACACTGTGAAATCATCCTTTTTTCCCCTTAACCTCCACATCTATTCCATCAGCAAGTTCTGTCAGCAGTATCTCCAAAATATACCCCAAATCCATCTATACCATTCCATGTCCACTGATAACATCCTACTCCAAACCGCTATCTAATGATGTAGTGGTTTCCTTGTTGCCATTCTGGTCACCTTATCTCCCATTCTTTCTCCACCAGCAGCCAGTGAACTTTATAAAACCAAAATTAGATTTTCCTGCCCTATTTAAAACTCTCTGTTGACTTCCCATTGTTCGTAGAATACAATCCAAACTCCTTTTTAAAGCCTGCAAGGTCCTACCTACTCTGGCCTCTGCCTATTTCTCTGCCTTAATCCCCTACAATTCTCCCCACTGCTTGTTAATGCTACAGCTTTAGAGGCCTTCTTTCTCTTCCTCAAACAAAGTCAAGCTCAGGGCCTTGGCTTTTGTCCCCTCTACATGGATTGCCCCTGATTTTCGCTGGCTAGCTCTTTCTCATCACTCATGTCTCAGATCATGTATTATCTCCGCAGAGAGGCACATCCTAACTACAGTGCTTACAGAAAGACTTTCCTCCTTCTATCACTTTGCGGTATTTGTGGCCCCCTACCCTCACCCCTGTAACCTCCCACACCTAGTGGGATATATTAATCCTTATTACAATAACTTTCTAAATGAATGGCTGACTGTAGGCCTCCATAGCACTCCACTGTGGTTAAGTAGAGCAATAGTTTCAAATAGTATAATGGAAAACACAGAGGCTCTGGAACCAGTACGATTTAGGTTTGAGTGTTATCCTGCCACTCACTAGCTGTGTGACTCCGTTAACTTGGCCTTTATGCCTGGGAGTTTAAATCGATAAAACAGGAATATCTAGACTGCTATATCAAAGAACTATAGTGATAAAATAAAGAAGTAACACGTGAGTAGGAGATGGTTGAAATGTAAAGCGCTGTTCGAATGCTAACAGACCAAAGGTTTATTTAAATGGCTGGGTGGGGGGCAGTAAAAGAATCGGCAATTGCTGCAAAGGAAGGCATAGAAGGATAAAGGTAGGATGCTAGGATACTGCTGTGGAATGGGCGGCTCTCAGTGGAGGCTGGAGAGCTCCACAGAAACCGTCCATCCCACCTTCGCTACCCACCGTCCTATTCGGCCCTTTCCCGTCAATCGTGTGCAGGCCAAGTTGCCTACGGCGTCTTCCTGCTTCTTCCCATCCCCGCAGATGTCATGAACTACCCACCTCACAGGCCGCACCATGGCCCCCTCCAAGGCTGAAAGTTTGCAGCTTTCAAGCTCTTGTTGGCAGCAGTGGCTGTTTCAATTCCCGCCCAAAACCAGACACTAGAGCTCTCCGCCCCCTGCCACCAGCCCTCCAATGATTACCAGCCATCCTTGCTGCGGCGCATGCGCACTGAGAAGAACAGCTGGCTCACGCAGTTCCCAAGATATTGCCCTTCCGCATCCGGTCTACCAAAGCGGAGCACAAGCTTTGCCAATGCACTTTCGCCACGACAGTGGATTTTTTTTTTTTTTTTTTTTTTGAGCCTTCTCTGAAATTCACAATAATAGTAGAAATACGCTTTTTTACATTTTTAAATGGCTAAGTTGAAGCGATATGGGAAAATGGGGCACTTAGGCCTGGAATTTTCTATACAGTGTCGAGGAAGAGGAAAAGGTATGGACGAATCTGCTCATGTAGATCTGCTGGCTGTAAAAAGAGGTCTGTAAGTCAGCTGATGTTGCCGGCGCCCCAGCTCGTTGATATCTCCGGTGTGTGCACTGCTCGGGACTTCGGCACTAGGGTAGGTGAGCCCAGATAAAGAGCGAGGGACGGAAAGCGTTCAGACTGAAAGCAGCTAATGAAGAGGGTGTTTTCCTTACTCGTCTGGAGCTTCTGGTGCCCACAGCCTACCCCTTCCTTTCCCTAATTTGAGCCTCAGAACCTCCACTCTGGCGGCAGGAGTTCGGTCCAGCCCACATTTTCCCATCTCAGTTTTGTCTCGGAAGCCTTCCTTAGTTTCACCCCTGATTTAAAAAAAAATTTTTAAGTGAGGAGAGAGAACTAAATTATCGGTTTGTTGAAACATGGTAAGTTTAAATGTTGAGCCGATTGATACCAGAGCTAATGGTTTTTGTTTACCGAAAATATTGAATTTAAATAAGATTAGGCCGTAAACCTATTTCTGTAACTTTCAGTTCCCTGCTACAGTGTTCCTTTACTCTTTGTCTTCATCGTGTGTATTCAGTTAGCAACCTGTGTTTTTTTTTTATTAACATGCTCATGAAGAATTTCTTTTATTATTACTAGTTTTCATCTGCTGATCATCCTATGTTTATCAGATGCTTCGTATTTATTGTTAGATTAATCCTTATAATCTACGAATTAAAAGCATCCTCAGTGCCTAAGATGAGATCTGAAGAATGAGTAGTTGTTATCCAAGGAAAGAAAAGCGGTAAGAGTGCTCTGGTGTCACTTTTTCCACTTCAAAAAGGTTGGAAGTGGAAGGAGAGGTTTAGTATTGAAAGGAGTTCAGTATGACTGGAAAATTGTGAATTTGTGTGTTGGTGAGGAGGGGTACAGGTGCTGGGAGAAAAAGTCTGGAGATATAAGCAGAGACATGGTAAACCAGATTAAGGAGTTTGCATTTTTTAATGTAATTATTTATTTTGAGAGCGACCATGCGAGTGGAGTAGGAGTAGAGAGAGGGAGGAGAAAGAATCCCAAGCAGGGTCCTCGATATCAGCAGAGAACCTTTGGGTGGTAGGGCTTGATCCTGGGAACAGGGAGATCATGATCTGAGCGAAAACTAAGAGCCGCTCCCCCGAGTGAGCTACCCAGGCGCCCCAAGGAGTTTGAATTTTATCCTGAGAGCAATAGAATATGATCAAAGGGTGTTAAGCAGATGAGCAACACAATCAGATAGGCGCTTTGGAAAAATTACTGTAACTTTAGCATAGAGATAGTGTGAAAATTGTTCTGATGGTGAAAAGCCTAGAGATAGGGAACCTAGTAAGGAGGCTGATAAATAAATCTTTAATTGGTGTTGATTCTTACTCTTTTTGGCCAGATTTTCTTCTTTTTGAAAAGTGTCCAGTTTGCCTTTTGGGATATCCTGTACTTTTTTTTTTTTTTGTATGTCTTTTCTACATGGAAATCTTTCCAACACCATCTTTCTTCTATGTCCAATAAAATCACTTATCTAAGATCTTCAAGATCACTTCTTAGTCCCTGATCTATTTCTTTGACTTGGTATTCCCCATTGTTTCATAAGCTCTGTGTCTACCCATTCATCTCTTTCTAAGCATCTTCTCTGCTCTTCTCTCCATGTTCTTCCCTTATTCTTGAGAACCCTGCCCCAGAATGAAAAATACTTTATTGGCATAATGGTTTTTTTCCCCCTAGGTGAAGTTTAAAAGGAGCTTTTTTCCTTAAAAAAAAAAAAAAAAAAGAAACACATCATTTTCTTCATGAAGACGAAAATGCAGGAATAAAGGTAGGAAAACCTAGAATAATAAGCTCCGAGTCACGCAAACATAATCAGTGAGTGGTGGAATATTTTCTTAGAGGTAGTATGATATAATGAAACATGATTTTTGTGATTTACAATCTGATGGATTTTGGTTTGTTTGTTCTATAGAAACCCTGCGAAAGAAGATGAAGAAAACCAGAGAAAGAGTCTACAACAGAGAGAGGGAATTTGTGTATAAATTCAAAGTAGGAACTCAATGCTTAGAACTGAGGGTACCTCTCAAATTTCCTGTTCAAGAGAACGCGAGTCATTTACATGGACGTCTGATGCTGCTGCACAGTTTACCATGCTTTATAGAAAAAGGTGAGGACTGATTTTTGTAATACAACTTTATTTTCCTATTATCTCTTTCCTTTGACATTTCATATTAGAAAGAATAAGCCTGAGAAGCTTGAAACCGCAATAAAATATGAAGTTTTTAACTGCTTCCAAGAATAAGAATATTCCCCAGATCTTTGTTTTATTGTTTTTTTCTGTACCCCTTGAGTTGTTTAGAAGGCAGTTTAGTATAAAAATTAATTTACAGGGGTGTCTGGATGGTTCAGTCTGTTGAGTGTCCAGCTTTGGCTCAGGTCTTGATCTCAGGTCATGATCTTGCAATTGGTGAGTTCAGGCCCCTCATCGGGCTCTGTGCTAACAGCTCAGAGCCTGGAGCCTGCTTCAGATTCTGTGTCTCCTTCTGTCTCTGCCCCTCCCCTGCTCATGCCCTGTCTCTCTCTCTCTCTCTCTAAAATAAATAAATATTTAAAAAAATTAAGGGGCACCTGTGTAGCTCAGTCGGTTAAGCATCCGACTTCGGCTTAGGTCATGATCTCAGGGTTCATGAGTTAATAAAGCCCCGCGTCGGGCTCTGTGCTGACAGTGTGGAGCCTGAGCCTGCTTCAGATTCTGTGTCTCCCTCTCTCTCTGCACCTCTCCTTGCTTGCTCTCTCTCTCCCTCTCTATTTCTGTCAAAAATAAAACATTAAACATTTTTTCTTAATTAAAAAAAAATAATATAATGAAAACTCAGTTACAAAGTCTGGGTTAGAATGCTTAACATCTTAATTTAGTTGGGTGGATTCATTTCAGCTATCCCTGATTATGATACAGAACTGTATTCCCAAATGCATTGCCCTTTTAATGATCTGGTCCTCAGTTCCTGAGATGTCATGGGAGAGAAGATATACTAATCTTTGAATAATTTGTACTTACCTAAATTAATCCCATAGGCATCGGTATTAAACCATTTTAAAAGTCCTGTGCTCTATCTCACAGATGAGGAAAAAATTTTAAATTGAGAATATGTTGAATCATGAAAAGTTAGACTTAAAAGGAAACCTAGGAACTATCTAGCACAGTCTCATTTACAAATAAGGAATCTGGTGCATTGAAATGTTAAATTGTTTGCCTAAGGCAGTAGTTCTCAAAAGCTGTTCCCTGATCAGAATCTACAGCATCACCTGGAACCTTGTTACAAATGCACATTCTTGGGCCTCACCCCATTCTTGTAGAATCAGACACTCTGGGGGTGGCATGCAGCAATCTATTTCAGTAAGCCCTCCAGGGAATTCTGATGCATGCTAAAAATTGAGAACCACTGGTCTACAGTTACAAACATAATGACAGAGTCAAGACCAGAACACAGGTATCCTGATTTCTATCCCTGTTCCGTTTCCATTATATTATCTTTAAGTAGTGTCTCTAAAATTGAAATTACAGATCATCCCAATTAAATTAGTTTTAATATGCTAATCATTCAATTTCTCTTTCAAATAATATAACTATATAGGATATAAATGTTTTTCATTTAAATACAGTAGCCTTCAGACCCTCAAAATCTGTAGATTTTCCTTTATATGCTTTTACCTGCTTGGTTTCAGATGCAAGCTTGATAAAAGAAAATTTCATGTTGGAACACCTAGCCAAGTAAAATGTTCCCTGTTCATGTCTGGATTTTGCTTATGTTGGTATTTTTTGTCCATGTTGCAGACTTAAAAGAAGCTCTGAGCCAGTTTATAGAAGAAGAATCCCTCAGAGATTATGATAGAGATGCTGAAGCATCCCTGGAAGCTGTGAAATCAGGTGAAGTTGATTTACATCAGCTGGCCAGTACGTGGGCCAAAGCTTATGCTGAGGTGAGAAAATAGATCAGATTGCAAATTTCAGGGATTATCTGGACTTTGATGAAGATTATTAAATTGCTAAAGTAATACTGAAACAATTGTAGAATCCTTTTATCTCTACATACAACACTTTATTTCATAATGTACAATATAAATTGATGATCATGTGCCTCTTTTCTGTATCAGGTGAGCACTTACGACACAATACTTTATGTAATGCCTTTGTAAAAGAGGAACTACTTTTGTATTTCTAACCAGCACAAGGTTGGCAGAGTTAGTGATTAAAAATACAGGGCACTCACATGTTCATAGATGGATGAATGGATAAAGAAGATGTGGTATATATACATAATGGAGTATTACTTGGCAGTGAAAAAGAACGAAGTCTTGCCATTTGCAACTACATGGATGGAACTAGAGGGTATTATGCTAAGCAAAATTAGAGAGAGACAAATATCATATGACTTCACTTGTATGAGGAATTTAAGATACAAAACAGATGAATATAAGGGAAGAGAAGCAAAAATAATATAAAAACAGGGAGGGGGACAAAACATAAGACACTCTTAAATATGGAGAAACAAACAGGGTTACTGGAGGGGTTGTGGGAGGGGGGATGGACTAAATGGGTAAGGGGCGTTAAGGAATCTACTCCTGAAATCATTGTTGCACTATATGCCAACTTGGATGTAAATTTTAAAAAAATAGATTTAAAAAAATACAGGGTACCCAATTAAATCAGAATCTCAAAGAATGAATTATTTTTTAGTATAAGTATATCCCATTAATATATGGAACATACTTACAGTAAAATTTATTCTTTGCTTATCTGAAATTCTAATTTAACAGAGGTAACCTGTATTTTATCTGGCAACCTTAAACTAACAGGGGTAGCTCATTTTAAGCTTTGATTTACTTTTTTTTTTAGCTTTGATTTACTTTTGTCTTTTCATTTATCCTCACTGTTGTGTTACATAACGTCATCATTTTCCATTTAAATAATATATCTTATTTTCATAAAGTCTTACTACTGAGAAAGAACACCAGGACCACTTACACTATGATAGGGTAACAACATACCATCAGTGCAAGATGCATTCTGATTTCCGAGAGTGGTAATGTAAAAACATATGCACCTTGGAGTTGATGAGGTATAGTATGGTGAGAACCTACTGTATGCCAGGTGCTGTGCCAGCTATCAGACATAAAACAGTGCACAAGACAGACACAAAATGAAATTTCCGTTTTAGTTAGAGAGCCAGAAACAGAACTATGTATACAGATAAATTCAGTAATTGTAAAGTATAATGAGTGAATTACATCCCAGTGTAAGTAATGTGGTGTATGAGAATTTGAAAATCAGTTTTATGGGGTCATGTTTTGTTATTCGAAGCAGTTTGCTTCATGCCCATTATGGTGTCCTCGTTTACTTAAAAGGTGATGCTATTTACATGTATTATTTTAAATGTTAAGAATTGTTCCATTAAAAAAATATATATATGCAGGGGCGCCTGGGTGGCTCAGTCGGTTAAGTGTCCGACTTTGGCTCAGGTCATGATCTCTCAGTCCGTGAGTTCAAGCCCCGCGTCAGGCTCTGTGCTGACAGCTCAGAGCCTGAAGCCTGTTTCAGATTCTGTGTCTCCCTCTCTCTCTGACCCTCCCCCCGTTCATGCTCTGTCTCTCTCTGTCTCAAAAATAAATAAACGTTAAAAAAAAATTTTTTTTAATAAAAAATAAAAAAAGATATGCATGTAATAAGTATTATTTAAAGAAACCTAATCTTTCTGCTGATGAAAGGATAAAGCTGTAAAATGTATTAAAAGAGTAATTCTGGGGGCACCTGGGTGGCTCAGTCAGTTGGGTGTCCAGCTTCAGCTGTGATCATGATCTCATTGTTTGTGAGTTTGAGTCCCACGTTGGACTCTATGCTGACAGTTCAGAGCCTGGAGCCTGTTTCAGATTCTGTGTCTCCCTCCCTTTCTGCCCCTCCTCCACTCACACTCTGTCTCTCTCTCTCAAAAATAAATAAACATTAAAAAAAAATTTTTTTAGGGGCGCCTGGGTGGCTCAGTCGGTTGAGCGTCCGACTTCAGCTCAGGTCACGATCTCGCGGTCCGTGAGTTCGAGCCCCGCGTCGGGCTCTGGGCTTATGGCTCAGAGCCTGGAGCCTGCTTCTGATTCTGTGTCTCCCTCTCTCTCTGCTCCTCCCCCATTCATGCTCTCTCTCTCTATCTCAAAAATAAACGTTAAAAAAAAAAAAAAAAAAAAAAATTTAAAAAAAAAATTTTTTTTAGAGAATAATTTCGGGGTGCTTGGGTGGCTCAGTCAGTTAAGTGTCCAACTTCAACTTAGGTCATGATCTCGCAGTTTGTGGGTCCAAGCCCCGCATCGGGCTCTGTGCTGACAGCTTGGAGCCTGGAGCCTGCTTCAGGTTATGTGACTCCCTCTCTCTCTGCCTCTCCCTCGCTTGCATGCGCGCTCTCTCTCTCTCTCTCTCTCTCTCTCTCTCTCTCTCAAAAAAAGATAAACATTTAAAAAAAATTTTTAAGGAAAAAAAAGAAATAAAAAGAGTAATTCCACTAAACTTGTTCAAGCTGTATTTTTTGTATGTCTGAAATGTGTTGGGTACACAGCTGAGGATAAGTCTTTGCCTTCAAGGAGTTTACAATCTAGTAAGAAGAGACAAAGAAATCTCTAGCCTATAACACTGTGCAGTCAGTGTTAGGATAAATACTGTGGGAGCATGTGTGGAAGTTAGGGGAAGAATGAGTGGTCAAGAGTTCTTGAAGAAAGCAGTCAATCTCTCCACTAGGATCACTATTGGTTTGATACAAAATCTGGAAGCAGATCCTCTTCTATCCCTGATTTTGTGTAACTAAAGAGAAAACTTCCCAATGGTAAGTCAATAGGGCTTATGTGTTGAAGTTTATCTTACTATTTTTTTAAAGTTTATTTTTATTTATTTTGAGAGAGAGAGAGAGAGAGAGCATGATCAGTGGAGGGGCAGAGAGGGAGAGAGAGAATCCTAAGCAGGCTCTGTGCTATCAACGTGGAGCCTGAGGCAGGGCTCAGTGCCATGAACTGTGAGATCCTGACCTGAACTGAAACTGAGAGTCGGACACTTAACCGACTGAGCCACTTCGGTGCCCTGAAATTTATATTATTATTTTTAAAAACTACCATATTTACTAATTTATGGTTTAATCTTATTCTTCTGCACATTAGCCATTCTAAAAACAGGAATTTGACTATCTTCCAGGTGAATGATCATAACAACAGTAATATTAATATAACAAAATAAGAACAGTTTATACTGACTCAATCACAAGAGTTCAGATTTACATTGAATTAAAATCAACAAGCCTCAACTGAGCAAGTACTCTGTTCACCCCCCTGTGCAAATTGAGTAGATACCTAGCACCTCTTGTTATATAGAGTTCAGCTTTCTAGTAATGCCAAACTTCCAGAAGTATAGTTGCTTGTTTTTATTTTTTAATTTTAATTTTAATTTTTTTATGTTTATTTTTGAGAGAGGGAGTATGTGAGCAGGGAAGGAGCAGAGTGAGAGAGAGAGACACAATCTGAAGCAGGCTCCAGGCTCTGAGCTGTCAGCACAGAGCCTGACCACGGGGCTCAAACCCACGAACTGTGAGATCATGACCTGAGCCAAAGTAGGATGCTTAACTGACTGAGCCACCCAGGCGCCCCTGTTTTTAAAGAATTAAGGAAAGATAGAGAAAAGAAGCTAATTCTAACAGTAAAAAAAGAAGGAAAAAAAAGGAAGTATTGACAGGAAAGTGAGAAGACCCAAATATTGTTGTACCCACTGGATGTATTTGGGCTGTCACTAGCTGTGAAAATTACAAGCCGAACAGCTCAATACAAGCTCAAGAAATGTGGGTATCAGCAAAGAAGAAGAAGGAACTGAAAATGAAAGGGGAACTATGTTGCAGATTGCCAAAGGGCCTGCAGAGGTTAGAAGCCTCGGTACTGTGGAGACCAGAAGGATCACAGCGTGACTCTGATAGTGGAAGCAGAATGGAGTAGAGGACGGGACAGAAGGGGGCTGATGCATCTCTGCCATATATGGGTAAACACTATTTCAGTAACCTGAGAAGAATAACTGGACCATCAATAAAGAGATAAAATGGCCGAATGTTTATGGTAATACCAGTTACTTTGGTTTATGAAGGAATGAACTGCATTTACTGTGAGTGGATTTACTAGATATTTCAGTTGCGGAGATACTTAAATCATGAGACTTTTACATTAACCACCTTTTGACAAAGATCTTTAAAAAATGTAGTACAAGGGTGCCTAGTGGGCTCAATCGGTAGAGCATGTGACTTTTGATCTCATGGTCATGAGTTTGAGGCCCATATTGGGTGTAGAGATTATTAAAAAAATAAACTTAAAAAAATTTTTAATAAAAAACATAGTACACATTTCCTTGTGATTTCTTAAGCACAGTATATAAAATTCAGCTCTAACTTCTTGTTGACTCTGAGTCATCATTATAAATGTAAGTAATTCCCTGTAGGGAATACCATGAGGCATTGCTGCAAGAGAGGACTATGTGTCCTATCACAGCACAGATGTACTGAACATGCTGCTGTTATAAAAGGAATTTTCACAGTGGGGACCATTGCCCCTGATAACACAGCTGTGCTTTCATATGTGCTTACCTGGTAGAGGACGTTCTGATGGTCTACCAAAATGTGTGTGACTGTAAGTCCTACTTTGTACAGTAATTCTATTTTCTTCTGTGTTTCCTTATCTACTGTCAGGATTAGTTGCTGGTCATCTTGTTCTCCTTCCAGCCTCCAAACATCTTATTATATTGCTTTTCCTAATCACTGCAGTATCTTTTGCTATTGCATTAATTTTTTAAATAATGGGAAGTAAGCCTGGATAGATCAGGAAAGCCAAACAGAGCAAACTGTTGACAAAATTGTACAGTTGGCTATTTTTGGTGGTGCCCTATCTTCCATTTCAGTATTCTCTTCTTAAGTCTCTTTGTATTCATCCATTCATCAAATGTGTACTGAGCATCTATTAGATATCAGATACTGTGTTGGCACTTGGGGTTAGCAAAAACAAAATAGACATAGACACAATTCTTACCTTCATAGAGTTTACAGGCTGACAGCAGACAGATAGATATGTAAAATTAAAAAGAAGGGAATATATTAAGTGCTACGGTAGGGGGCAGAGTGTGAGGAAAGCACAACGCAGGTACACCTATTTTAGTCTACAGAACTTCAGGAAAGCTTCCCACAGGAAAGAGAAACTGAGTTAAGACCTGAAAGATTAGTTAGAAATAGGTGGGTGAAAGGTATATGGTGGGAGAGTGGAGAAAGAACGTCCTGGGTAGAAGGTAAAACATAAAGTCCTGGAGGTGAGAGAGCCCATGGCACGTTAAAAAAGCTGAAAGAGGGGCGCCTGGGTGGCTAAGTCAGTTGAGCATCCAACTTCGGCTCGGGTCATGATATCGCGGTTCATGGGTTCGAGCTCCACATCAGGCTCTGTGCTGACAGCTTGGAGCCTGGAGCCTGTATCAGATTCTGTGTCTCCTCTCTCTGCCCCTCCCCCACTCATGCCCCCCCCCCCATAAACATTAAAAAAAAAAGGGGGGGGGCAGGCGCTTGGGTAGCTCAGTCAGTTAAGCGTCCAACTTCAACTCAGGTCATGATCTCTCAGTTCATGAGTTCAAGCCCTACATTGGGCTCTATACTGACAACTCAGAGCCTGGATCCTGCTCCAGATTGTGTCTCCCTCTCTCTGCCCCTCCCCTGCTCACGCTCTGTCTCTCAAAAATAAATGTTCAAAAAAATTTTTTTAATTTTTTTTAAAGAAAAAACTGAAAGAAGTTCAGAATGGCTAGGAAAGAGTCTTACAAGACATCTTGAGTTTTGTCTTTTTTTTTTTTTAATAATTTATTGTCAAGTTAGTTAGCATACCATGTATACAGTGTAGTCTTGGCTTTGGGACTAGATTCCCATGATTCATCACTTATATACAACACCCAGTGCTTATCCCAACAATGCCCTCCTCAATGCCCATCACCCATTTTCCCTGCCCCCCAACTCCCCACCCCCATCAACCCTCAGTTTGTCTTCTGTATTCAAAAATTTCTTATGGTTTGCCTCCCTTTCTGTTTGTAACTTATTTTTCCTTCCCTTCCTCTATGGTCTTCTGTTAAGTTTCTCAAATTCCACATATGAGTGAAAACATGATATCTGTCTTTTTCTGACTGACTCATTTCACTTAGCATAATACCAGTTCCATCCACGTTGTTGCAAATGGCAAGATTTCATTCTTTTTCATTGCCAAGTAGTATTCCATTGTATTATACCCCATCTTCTTTATCCATTCATCAGTTGATGGACATTTGGGCTCTTTCCATAATATGGCTATTGTTGAAAGTGCTGCTATAAACATTGGGGTACATAGGCCTCCACAAATCAGCACTCCTGTATCCTTTGGATAAATTCCTAGTAGTGCTGTTGCTGGGTTGTAGGGTAATTCTATTTTTAATTTTTTGAGGAACCTCCACACTGTTTTCCAGAGTGGCTGCACCAGTTTGCATTCCCACCAACAGTGCAAGAGGGTTCCTGTTTTTTCACATCCTCGCCAACATCTGTTGTTTCCTGAGTTGTTCATTTTAGCCACTCTGACCAGTGTGAGATGGTATCTCAGTGTGGTTTTGATTTGTATTTGCCTGATGATGAGCAATGTTGAGCATCTTTTCATGTGTCTGTTGGCCATTTGGATGTCTTCTTTGGAAGAGTGTCTATTCATGTCTCCTGCCCATTTCTTCACTGGATTATTTGTTTTTTGGGTGTTGAGTTTGGTAAGTTCTTTACAGATTTTTGATACAACCCTTTATCCGATATGTCATTTGCAAATATTTTTTCCCATTCCATTGGTTGCCTCTTATTTTTGTTGATTTTTTTCCTTCACTGTGCAGAAGCTTTTTATCTTGATGAGGTCCCAATAGTTTGTTTTTGCTTTTATTTCCCCTGCCTTTGGAGATGTGTCAGGTGAGAGGTTGCTGTGGCTGAGGTCAAAGAGGTTGTTGCCTGTTTTCCAGAATTTTGTTTCCTGTCTTACATTTAGGTCTTTCATCCATTTTGAATTTGTTTTTGTGTATGGTGTAAGAAAGTGGTCCAGGTTTATTTCTTCTGCATGTTGCTGTCCAGTTCTCCCAGCACCATTTGCAAAGAGACTTGTCTTTTTTCTAGTGGATACTCTTTCCTGCTTTGTCAAAGATTAGTTGGCCATATATTTGTGGTTCGAATTCTCGGTTCTCTATTCTATTTCATTGGTCTGTGAGTCTGTTTTTGTGCCAATACCATACTGTCTTGATGATAACAGCTTTGTAATATAGCTTGAAGTCCAGAATTATGATGCCTCCAGCTTTGGTTTTCTTTTTCAACATTGCTTTGGCTATTTGGGGTCTTTTGTGGTTCCATACAGATTTCGGGATTGTTTGTTCTAGCTCTGTGAAGAATGCTGGTGCTATTTTGATTGGGATTGCATTGCATGTGTATATTGCTTTTGGTAGTATTGATATTTTAATAATATTTGTTCTTCCAATCCATGAGTATGGAATGTTTTTACATTTCTTTGTGTCTTTTTCAGTTTCTTTCATAAGCTTCCTGTAGTTTTCAGCACACATATCTTTTACCTCATTGGTTAGGTTTATTCCTAGGTATTTGATGGTTCTTGGTGCAATTGTAAATGGGCACAATTCCCTGATACCTCTTTCTGTTGCTTCATTATTGGTGTATACAAATGCAACTGATTTCTGTACATTAATTTTATATCCTGTAGCTTTGCTGAATTCATGTATCAGTTCTAGCAGTTTTTTGTTGTCTTTTGGGTTTTCCATGTAGAGTATCATGTCACCTGTGAAAACTGGAAGTTTGACTTCTTTGCCAATTTGGGTGTGAGTCAAGATGGTGGAGAGAGAGGGGTTGGAATGTCTCTCAACCCTCAACTCAAACACAGCAGTATTGAGGTCAGAACACTTGGAATACCAGGAATCCAGGCTATAGAGTGACAGAAAGATATCCACAGGTGGAAAGAGACAGGCTGGCAGGACAGAGGTGTGTATTTGTGAATTGGGAGACATAAAACAGGTGGTGTAGGCACAGAGGAGCGGGGGAACCCCTTTGGTAGAGAAACAAAAGGAAGAGAAAGAGAGGCTGTGACAGTGTGGGATTGTATTTGGACAAGAGAAAAACCTCCCTGGACCACAGACTGGGGAACAAAAAATACAGAGAGAGCCAGTGTCTACTTTGCAAATAGCCTTAGGAGTGAATATCAGAGTTTTCAGGGTTGTTCAACTTTCTCCAGACTGGAGCTGCTGCCTGTGGGAGAGGGAGCCAGTCCCAGGGCTCAGTATCAATCTCAGGGGCGCCTTGGGAGAGGACAGTCCCCTTCCTTGAGTTTTGTCTTTATGCTAAAGGTAATGAGCAGCTTTGAAAGAGTTTAGCAGAGTGAGATGATCATATTTGCGCTTCAGGAACATCAGTTCAGTGCATTAGTGTAAAGAATTTATACTGCAAGGGGAAAAATTGGAATAAGTTGGAAGACTATTGTATTTAGGGAAGAAATGATGAAAGCTTTGTCTGGAATAGCAGTAATGGAGTTGAAAAGAAGATAAATGACTTTTCATTCATGCATTTGTTTATTCAACAAATACTGTTGTGGATCCTGTGCTAGGAATTGAAGATATATCGAAAGAACAAATCTGGTCCATATTACCTTCACTAATGGTAGTGAAGAAGACAGTTAATAAACAAGTATATAAATTATAATCATAAACATGTAATAAAGGAAATGAACAGGGTACCATCATAGGAGGAGGGGGAGAAGTGGGATGGGAGGACCTGTTTGTATGGGGTTAGAGATCTCCTCTCTAAGGAGGTAACATTTAAGCTGAGACTTGAAAGATAAAAGATCACTTGGCCCAGATTTCTGGCTTGGACAACTGGAGGAACAGTGGAAGAGTGGCTCCCTTCACTTGAGAAGCAAGGTTTGGCATAAAAGTGATGGCTTCAGTTTTATATCTATTACATGTGAAGTGCTTACAAGACATCCATGTGGAGATGTCTCATAAGCACTTAGCTATCTACACCTGGCACTCAGGAAAGATTATTGGATTGGAGATAAAGGTATTGGAGTCACTTGTACATAGATGAATTTTGAAGTCATAGAAGGAATGAAATTGTTCAAGGTGACTGTGTAGAATGAGAAGAGTAGATGCCTGTACAGAATCCCGATGAAACCCTGTATTATAATTATCTATTGACTTATCTATATCTCTTACTTATATGGATAGCCACTTGGAAATGTTTAGTTTTTTCTCTATTATAACTCTGGTACCTAGCCCAGTCTCTGAAAAGAACAGGGCTTTGGTATGGGTTGGATAGATGGGGTAGATGGATTGGAAAAAAAAAAAAAAAAAAAAAAAAAGATGGGTGAATATACAAGTAAATGAAGACACTAACACTTGAGGATGAACGGCAGAAGAAGAACCTGCAAAGGAAAGAGAGGAACTGGCCCAGGAACTGGAAGGAAGACAGAAGATTATGGTTTCATGAAAGTTGAGAAAAGAGAGGTGCTAAGAAGGAAGGAATGGTCAGTAGTGTCAGATTCTGCCAAGAAAATGTAGTAAGAAAAAGACTCAAAAATATCCATTGGGTTTATCAGGTAATCTTATCTGTGGCAAGATCAGTTTCAATGGATTGGTGGGGGCCAAAACTAGATTTCAGTGACTTTAAGAATGTGTGGAAGTGTGGAAATAGATAACTCAAGAAGCTTGTTTGCATGGAGAAGAGAGACAAGGCATTTGCAAAATGAGAGCACAGGGTCCAAGATTTATTTACGGTGGCAGAGAGGAAGTCTAGAAGGTACAGAATTCAGAACTCAAGTAGAGAGTTAATCTTAACTGGGAAAAGGGACCCTTCTGTTGTGGCAGGAAGGAGGAAGGAAAGGGTGGACATAGATTCTGAAAATTGTACTACTTTGGTAGCAGGAAGTTGAGGACATTCTCTTCTAACTGCTTCTGCTTTATCTGGGAAATAATAAGAACAGACCACTTGTAGATGAGGTGGGGAACTGATAACGTAGTTGGATGTTTGAGGAGAGAACTGACCAGAGAAAGATAGCATTGCATCATTGAAGGGAAAGATTAGACTGACACCAGTCTGCCACCATAAACTTTACAGTTTTGTAGTTTTTCTGCTGCAGCATTCTATAGCCCAACTGCAGGCATAGAGAAGAGGAATAAGATTAGAGTTTTGTTAGGTGGACAAGAGAAAGAACATGAGTCAAGGTAGTTGAGGATTTTGGCAAGACGGTGGTTAGACAATGGCGGAGGACTGAGTAAAGACAAGGATTCGGGGAAGTAAGAAAGCAGGGCATTGGGTTGGGTTATCCACATGGACATCCAAGTGACTCAGATTGATGACAGGAGGTGGAAATGAGAGCAAGTCTGTGAACTCAGCACCAAAGTTTTATATGGGAAGGTGGAAGTGGAGAAATAATGGCCTGGACATTAGTTTTCTCTCTGTAGGCCTTTCCTCAGTGCCCCATTCCCTTCACCTGTCACAGTTCCCTTTCTAGAATGGTCTCTCCTGAGGGAGTGGTATGAGTTAGGTTAAGGGAAAACTCTGTTTAGTGTTTCTCATGTAGGTAGTTTCTACCTATTCATAAGGCTTGCTCTAGGCCGATTTTTAAATTGATGTTGCCAGTTATTGTAGTAACCAATCTGGTTAGTGGGGTGACTGGATGTCCGGTATTATGTATGGGCAAACAGATCCCTACGATCTCTCACTAGTTCCTTTCTACAAAATTTTAGCCTGAACTTGAAGTGAATTTTGAATGGAGCTTAAGTCATGTGGGCTGGTTATAATTCCTATAGCAGTTATCAGAATGTGCTTTCAAGTTTTCAGAGGCATTAGAACAGATGAAATCCATGTTTTAGTCACCTTAAATTCTTCCCTCGTGATCTGGCAATTGATTGAAATATAGGTGAAAGAAAACAAGGGGGAAAACTTTACGTATTGATTGACTGGATTCAAGATACCTGTCTCTGAGATTTGTCCATTTGTTTTATTTTAGGTAATTTATTACTTGGAGTTATGTCATTGATTAGTTTTTAATATTGGTAAGAAAAGGGAAGAATTCAGATTGTTCTTTTTTCACAGGTGTCTGTCTACAAAGATCAATAAAGGAAAAAATATTGAATTCTTTGTGTTATTTCCACCTTTGCCATTAAATTGTATGATCTTTGACAAGGGACTGATCAGCTAGTTTTCTCACCTATAAAGCGCTGTATCTGTCTGATGTGTTGACATATCCACAGGTCCCTGGGACAGGCATCTGTACCTCCCTGGATTTGTGTGTATACTTCCCTGGATGTATCTGTGCATGTGCTGAGGGTATCCCCATTTGCCTCTCCTTGTTTCTGTTTTTCTTGGTTATCAGTGTTTACTTGGTCCCTTATCATTTTGATTGCTGTTTTCCTAATCTTAAAAGCATGCTTATATTTTTTTAAGTTTTTTTTTTTTAACATTTATTTATTTTTGAGAGACAGAGCTCAAGTGGAGGAGGGGCAGAGGCGGGGGGGACACAGAATCTGAAGCAGACTCCAGGCTCTGAGCTGTCAGCACAGAGCCCTATGTGGGGCTTGAACTCACAAACTGTGAGATCATGACCTGAGCTGAAGTCAGACATGCAACCAACTGAGCCACCTAGGTGCCCTTGAGCATGCTTACATTTTAGGAAGAATACTAAAATACTAGAAAAGGTCAAAATAAGGAAATCACATATGTTTATCTTGATATAAAATCCTATGCATGAATTGGGTTTTCAGAGTCATTGCATCACTAAATAGGTGACTACATACATAACCTCATTTTCCAAATGTATACCCTTTTTTAGCAATGTATTATTTATAATGAGTAGTTTTTTCTGATTATAATAATACATTATAATATAAGTGAAGATTATCAGAAATGCCACTCTTGCGAAATTGCCACCATTAGCGTTTTGCTCATCATCCCTTCGTGTGTGTGTGTGTGTGTGTGTGTGTGTGTGTGTGTGTGTGGTTTTACAGAAATGAGATCATAGCATCCTTAGTTTTTTTTCCATCGTGGGTACCTCCTATCCCTTCCTCCATGTTAGCACCCTCTCCTCATCCCTGCCTCCAGGTAACTGCTATTACAACTTAGTTTGTATCTTCCCATATTTTTTGTATACTAAAATAATCCTATATAACCCATATATACACATACATAAATAGGTCTTTCTATCCTTGTCTGATGTACAAAAATGGAATCATATTATATGTACCTAGAGTGTATTAAATAAAAATACTGTATCATGATTTATGTGCGTATGATTTACCGTATCATAAATGTCTGTGTATCATCTCGTAGACCACATTAGAGCATGCGAGGCCTGAAGAGCCCAGCTGGGATGAAGATTTTGCAGATGTATACCATGACCTAATCCATTCTCCAGCCTCTGAAACTCTTCTAAATTTGGAACATAATTACTTTGTTAGTATCTCAGAACTGATTGGTGAAAGAGATGTGGAGCTGAAAAAGTTACGAGAGAGGTATTTCAGATTTCTTGCGTTATCATAATTAAATGTTACATTGTCAGGTATGATGGCTGCAGAACAATTTTCATTCAATTGTAAAATTGAAAAATAAAATAGAAAAAATTCTCTAATATTAGAAATTAGTTTTTTGTGTGTTTCAATCTGTAATTTCAACTAGGAAGTCCTCATAGGTTTATAAAACTTCTCAAGTGATCTACCTGAATAAATTATGGTAGCTTCATATATTATTTCTAGTAAGAGGAATAGCTTATCTTGTTGAAGGCACCTCTTCTCAAAGGCTTTATTCTAGGCACAGTGCAAAGTGCTTTAGATGATGTCTTAATCCGTTCAGACTGCTATAACAAAATACCATAGACTGGGTGGCTTACACAAGAGAGATTTATTTCTCCCTGTTCTGGAGGCTAGGTAGTTCAAGATCAAGGTGCCAGCAGATTTGGTATCTGGCAGACCCATCTGCTTCTAGACCATGCCTTGATGTGTGCTGCCGTGGCCTTTCCTCAGTGTGCCCTCCTGGTGCATATCTTTTAGAGAGAGAGCTCTAGACACTAATTCTGCCATGAAGGCTCCAACCTCATGGCTTCATCTAAACGTAAGTACTTTCCAAGGCCCCACCTCCAAATATCACACTGGGGATTAGGATTTCAACATATGAATTGGGGGGGCACAAACATGCAGTCAGTAACAGATGCCCTATCTCATTTAATTCTTACCACAATCCTATTATTACCACCTTTTACAGATGAGGAAACTGAGGCTTAAATAAGTTAAGTAATTTGTCTAAGGACAAACTGGAATTTGAAACCAGGGAGTCTGACTCCAAAGCTCTTAACCACTGTACAATGCTCTCTCCCTGTTCAGAACCTCTTTAAAACCCTGCCATTACTATGTTCATGGTCTCTCTCAGTTCATTTTTGTAAGTTTATTTACATGAGGTAAAAAATAACACTAGTCTTATTCCAAGAAATTTTAATTAGATTTTAATTCATTGCAAGCAGTATGCAAGCAGTCTTTTTGTCTTTCATTTTTTTCTTCAGAGTAAGTAAGTAAAAAATTGCTAGCATTATTTATTTTAAAACATGACTTTCCAGATTGCTTCCTGGCAGTTCAAAAAATGTAATAATCAAGACATGCTTTTTCTAGATAATCCATTTTGATCTAGCAGAATCTAATAAAATTTATTACATTAAAATCTATACTTAAGACTTTAGGTATACATGGCATTAAGATAATTTTTTCAGTGTTGCTGATGTGAAATTTCCTTGATTGTGAAAGTATATTAGAACCAAATCACATGTATTTTGTGTGATTAATTTCATAATCTGTCCCAAAGTAGTAAATTTAAAATAACGTATACTGGTTTGCTCCTGGCTCTCATTTGCTTTGTATTAGAAAATGTTGGGACTAGCAAGATGAGAATAAACTGTTATTTTGATGATTGTCATAGTTAAGAATATGTAAAACACAAAAATCATAAGCAACTGAATTTAAAAATTCTTCCTGAGAAATACTCTTCTGTGTACCAGATCAGCATTTTTACTGTATTGCATAGATTTGTACATTTTTGTAACAATTCTACACCACTCAGCCTTTTTTTTCCCCTACCTAATAAAATATTAGAACTGTCCCTGTCGAAAAGAACTTGATGTCTTGGCATTTGTTACTCTGTATGTAATTAGCTGTTTTGAGGCAGTTTATTCCTTTATAGACAGGATACCTGCAGTATAGGTAGTTGCCATCAGGTAGATAGTTGAAGCTGTCTCCCAAAGGAGATGAAAATTTGATGTGTTTTTTTTTTTTCCCAGTCCTTTATGATGTAGCCAGTAAAACTGTAAATATATTTTTAGAATTAAGAACGAAATATAGATTCAATTTATATAAATATACGAAAGTATAATTACCTAATACTAATTGATTACTTTCTGTTGAACTTCATTTATTTGATTTTTTTCCTACCAAGGCTTCAAATAATATAACCTTCAGCTCACTCTGAATCTGCTCTTGGTTCTCAGGTTTTCTGGGACTATCCTCATTCTCCTATTTAGGTATATTAAAAAAAATCCCAGCTTGGCTATAGTCAATATCAATGTATTCTATAGTCCATATCAATAGCTATGACTAGGACTTTCATTCAGCTGGTAAGCTACTCTGAATTGTGACTTTGCTATCTGCTCACTACACCTCACAGAAAATCCCATATCTGGCCACCAACATTCCATATTTTTTTTTTTTTCTCAGTCAGAAGAAGATTCCTATTCCATATGATTCTTCACCTTTTGGGAAGCTGAATTAACTTACTAATTATCTGCATTTACTGGTACTTCATACATTTTTTTTCTTTTGTGTAATAGTTTTTTTAGTAGGAGTTTGTTTGGGTTAATGTTATTTTTTGAAATGTCCTTTGGACAAATTTCTTGATAGAGTTTTGCTTTCTTTTTTTCTTTCTAAACATAAACAATATTGGAATACATTTATTTTGACAACAGCTTTGCAATTTATTCTCCACATATCCAAACTGTTAGCTGGAAAGGAAAAACAAGCTGTGTTCCTCCTGAGGTAGGTAAATAGTGTAAAGGTGAACAGTGTAACTTAAGGCAAGTTGGAATTCACTGGTATCTGGAAGTTCACCCAATTCACTTACCCAATTCATGAGCAGAAGTGACACATTTTCTTATTTCTGTCTTCATTTTAATTCCACTTTACATCTTAAAAAGACAATTTCTCACCACAGCATCAAGACTGTTATAATCCTTTATTTCTAAATGTCTTCAAGATAATGTTCACATTGTTAGAATTGTCACACCTGACATACTAAGCCAATATCTAGTTAGGTATAGCTAGAAATATAATGAAATTTCCTTTTATCTTAATCATAGAAAATATATATTGTATCATTAACTGTACCATTAGCTACTTGCATTTCTGACACATTTAGAATGAAATAAATGTTCATGAAATTTCATTTGTTGAATTATTTATTAGTCTTTTTTTTCCTCACTGTTAATTTGCTGTTGTTAGCAAACCAGATTTAAAATATAAATATTTAAAAATATTCATGTATTGATATTTAAAGATACTGAATCCTTAAAACTTAAAAATGGCAATGATACTTTTTATCCACTAGAGGGAACATGTGTAATGTAAAATATTAATCTATTTATATCGAACTTTATATTTATAAATGTTTAGCAATTATTTATGTTTTAAATAAAATCTTACTTGCAAGCACATGGCCCCCAGTAATTACAAAAAGTTACTGGGGTCACCTGCATTAGAATTAGGGGGAGACTAAATGATACTGCATATTTAATACTAGAAAGTATATATAGAAATGTATAAATGTATAATATATATGTGAGTTTTATTTACCACATACATGTAAGTGTCTTAATCAGTTGTTATATGTAAGTATAAATTCTCTTTTAAGAGCAATTAGATTAATGAGAATGATAGTAAAATCCTTTTGGTTCACATCTTTATTCTTTCCACATTTGTTTGCAATATATTTTAGAGCAAACTTTTAAAATATGTTTGTATTAGAAAATAATTTTTAGATTCGAAAATGTTCAATGAACTTATTTATTAAAATATACATACATAAAAGACAACAAACTGTAGGTGTACAGTTAAAGTATGCACACCATATAATCATCACTCAGATCAAGAAATGGAATATTTCCAGCACTGCAGAAGGCTCCCTCGGGCGCAGCTAGTCACAACCCATCTCTCCCATAAGGAACTTCAGTTATCTGAACTTCTAACACCATTGATTAGTTTCTCCTGTGGGAAAACCAATTTTAATTTATGCACATTGTTTATTTAGATAAATGAAGAAGGTATAACTAAAACATATCTTTAGAATGGATCTTATATTCCTCTGTAATGAGAGCTTTATGACTTAATACCGGTTTTATTGTTAGAACCTAATTGGTAGCTTTGGGCAATACTGTATAAGCTGACTTCCAAACCTTGAAGTCACTTTAACTCATGTAAATAGAAGTAGAAACTATGTTAAAGCTGGAGTTGCAGAGTATCATCTTTGAGGAAATCTGCAAATGGAAAGGAGTCTTGACTTTAAACATTAGCCATAGAAATTGAAAGATTACCTAGATTTTGACCACATTCACTTATGGGTTAAATTTAGATTAAAATTTAGCTGTACAAATGACGTTGGTATTATATGACATTATCATAATTTCCACATCTGCATTTCCAAGGCTTCAAAGTGCTTTCCTGGTATTATAGTTGCCATTCCTGGACATACTCCTTTAAAATAAATTTCTTCTTTTCTTTTTTTTTTTATTATTTAAAAAAATTTAATGTGTATTTATTTTTGAGAGAGAGAAAGAGTGCGCGTGCGAGTCAGGGAGGGACAGATATAGAGGGAGACAGAATCTGAAGCAGGCTCCAGGCTCCTAGCTGTCAGCACAGAGCCTGAGGCGGGGCTCGAACTCACAAACTGCGAGATCATGACGTGAGCAGAAGTCAGATGCTTAACTGACTGAGCCACCTAGGCGCCCCAAGATAAAAATTTTATTTTTGCTTCATAGAGATTGTTCAGTGATTCTGGAGTGGCCATATACCTTAAAGATTTTATGACCATATTTTATCTTCTTATTTATGTTTTAGACAAGGTATTGAAATGGAAAAAGTGATGCAGGAATTGGGGAAATCACTGACAGATCAAGATGTAAATTCACTGGCTGCTCAGCATTTTGAGTCCCAGCAAGTAAGTGAAGTAGAATGACTTAGATACACAGTTGCGTTTTCTTTTGCTTATTTATTTTTGTAAAAAAATTAACCACTTGGTGTACTCTCTCTTTTTAGGACTTAGAAAATAAATGGTCAAATGAATTAAAACAATCAACTGCCATCCAAAAACAAGAATATCAGGAATGGGTGATAAAACTTCATCAAGACCTAAAAAACCCCAACAACAGCTCCCTCAGGTATTAATCATGTATGGTTCTTATTAGATGAAAGTTCGTTGTGGGTAAGAGTTTGTATTTATTGTAAAATTGAACATTTTTAGTTGTAGATATTTAAAAATTTTTTTTACTGTTTATTATTTTTGAGAGAGAGAGAGAGAAAGAGTATGAGTGGGGGAGGGGAAGAGAGAGAGGGATACACAGAATCTGAAGCAGTCTCCAGGCTCTGAGCTGTCAGCACAGAGCCCGACTTGGGGCTCAAACCCATGAACTGCGAGATCATGACCTGAGCCAAAGTCGGATGTATAACCGACCTAACCACCCAGGTCCCCCTTCAGTTGTAGATATTTTTAAGTTAGCAATGACAGTCCAAGATAATTTTATGCTTCTAACACCTTTGGTGTAATTTGGATTTATGTGGATTATTTAGGGAGGGGGGTTAATTGGTTGGCCTAAAATAGTGATTCCCACCCCCCCTAAAATTTAGCTGTAAATCTCTTAGGTGTGTATATCTAAATACCCCAACTACTACCTCTTGGGGTTTTTATTTATCTTGAGAGTGAGAGCATGCACAGGCATGCACATGTGAGGGGGGGAGGGACAGAGAGAGAGAGGGAGAGAAAGAGTATCCCAAGCAGGCTCTACACCGTCAGCTCAGAGATCATGACCTGAGTCAGAATCAGGAGTCAGATGCTTAACTAACTGAGCCACCCAGGCACTGTGTATCTCTTGTTTTTTTAAATTGGTTTCTGTTCAGTGCAATATGCATTGATTGAATGCATCTTAAATGCCAAGCACTCTCTAAGCAGAAAAACAAAGAAGATGCCTACCCATGTGGAGCTTATATTCTAGAGAGACTGACCTATAAATAAAACAGTACTGTATAGAATGATACATGCAGTAATATAAGCATGTACAAGGTACAAAAATAGTCTATAGAGGACTTCTATAATTTGTAAGTTGTACAGTACCTGATGGCCTAAGTACACTGTATTTCATATATTGCCCTAGAGCTTTGACAGTACCTGTGTTATTTCCTGGCTGTGTACTTGTGTGTTTGAGAATTTCTTTCTTTCAAATCTTAAAGTATATTCAACTGGAAATGTATTTAGTACAGTATAATAATCTTATTCTCAGCTTTTGTCTGTTATTTGGTATAAACTTTTAGAAATAGCATTTTATGTGTATAATGTCAGTCTCCCCTACTATTCTTGCTTTGAAGACAAAAGCCAGGTTTGTTTTTTCTATTGTTGTATACCCTGATCGTTGCGAAGTGTCTAGCTCTTAAAACTGGCACATAAAACAGACTCAATACATATTGATGGGATGAGTGGACAAATAGGCACGTGGATGGATTGTCCTTAAACTCTTAACCTGATATCTATATCACCTTTTATCCATATACATAATATTTCATTTGCCTTATTTTCCCCAAGACAACACCTTAGAAATACTTAAACAATTTTTATGATTAGAAATGGGATAGCATCCTTGGCACTAACATATTTTACATATTTGACTATAGTCCTCATTTCAAATAAAAATATTAACACAATACAAAGGGAGGGGTGGGTGGAAAGATAGGTTGGGAACATCTGTTTACTGTAATGTAAATGGTGTTTCTCAAACTGTTGGTTTCAATCTGTTAGGATCATTCTAGATTCTTTACTTTCCACTCAGACTTTTAAAAATAACAATAAAATGTAATGGAATGAATTGGAATGGAAGAGAATAGAGTAGAATAGGTGGAAAATATGAGAGCACATCATGCATGAAGCTTCCTATAAATAAATGTGTGTATTAAGCCAAAATGTAAAGTATATACTGTATGTTATGGTCAGAAATGTGGAGAGTCACTGATTTCAGGAAGCTGAGAAAGCCCCTTATTATAAACATTATCTCTCATTTTGCTGCTATAGGTTCAGAACTTCAATCTATAGAATCAGTTCCATTGTGTACCTGTTGGCTCCTAGCTGGTGCTGCTTTTAAAAACTAAATATTCCTAGGAAAAATGTTTTTAATGTGACTTTGTTAGTTCGCTTTTCTTTCCAGTAGGGGTTTCCTTGGGCAGCAGAAACCTGTTTTCAACACAACTCCCTATAGATTTCCTACAAGAAATTGATTAAAGTGTTATCTTTTTTAGTCATTATTTTTGCGTTTTTAAAAAAGCTATTTCTCAGGGTGCCTGGGTGGCTCAGTCGGTTAAGCAGCCTACTTCAGCTCAGGTCATGATCTCGTGGTCCATGGGTTCGAGCCCCACGTTGGGCTCTGTGCTGACAGCTCGGAGCCTGGAGCCTGTTTCGGATTCTGTGTCTCCCTCTCTCTGACCCTCCCCCGTTCATGCTCTGTCTCTCTCTGTCTCAAAAAAATAAATAAATAAACATTAAAAAAATTTTTTTTTTAAATAAATAAATAAAAAAGTTATTTCTCTTGGGGTGCCTCAGTCAGTTAAGCATCCGACTCTTGATTTAGGCTTAGGTCATGATCTCACAGTTGTGAGATCAAGGCCCTCATTGGGCTCCACACTGGGCATGGAGCCTGCTTGAGATTCTCTCTCCCTCTCTCTCTCTCTGCCCCTCCCCTGCTCACACTTTCTCTCTCTCTCTTTAAAAAAAAAGTCTGCTTGGGGCGCCTGGGTGGCGCAGTCGGTTAAGCTTCCGACTTCAGCCAGGTCACGATCTCGCGGTCTGTGAGTTCGAGCCCCGCGTCGGGCTCTGGGCTGATGGCTCAGAGCCTGGAGCCTGTTTCCCATTCTGTGTCTCCCTCTCTCTCTGCCCCTCCCCCGTTCATGCTCTGTCTCTCTCTGTCCCAAAAATAAGAAAAAAAAAAAAAAAAAAAAAAAAAAGTCTGCTGAAGGGTAAATTATATAAATTAAAATTTACGTCTTTTAAGTTTACATTTTGATGAGTTTTGACAAGCTTAACTGGTCATGAAATCATCACCGCAACCAAGATACAGCATTTCACTTGTATACCTTTATAACCCATTCCTTTCTCTTTCCCTGCTCCTGTCAACCTGCTCTGATTTCTGTCCCTGCAGTTTTTATTCTTTTCAGAATGTCTTATCAATAAAATCAAACTGTTATGTAGCAGTTTGGTGTCTTGCTTCTTTTACTTACAATGCATTTGTGACTTATGCATGTTGCTTCATTTGTGAGTAATTTTCTTTTTATTGCTCAGTTGTATTCTAGAAATTTTATAGTTATAATGTATATGTATGAGTCATAATGTGTTATTTCATACACATTATATATGAAAATATAAGTGAATATGTCTACTATAAGATAATGAATAAGTATATGTATATACATGTGTATAGTTTTGTTATAATATATTCATTTGGTTTTGGCGTCTGGGTAATGACAGCATAAAATAAGTTGGTGGTCTGCCTATGAGCCTGTCAAAGGAATTGGTATCTGTGATCATCAATCTGTATCATGTTTTTATTTCTAGCACTTTCATTTCTTTTCTCTCTTTGCTGAAATTCTTTGTGCATCCTGTGTGTTGTTTTCCACTAGATCTTTCATATTGGTCATTGTTATGTGAAAGTCTTTTTTTTAAATTAATTTATTTTGAGAGAGAGACAAGGAACACATGAGCAAGCACAGGGGAGGGGCAGAGAGAGAGAGAGAGAGAGGAGTCCCAAGCAGGCTCCATGCTGTCAATGCAGAGTCCAGTGCAGGGCTTATCTCACAAACCATGAGATCATGACCTGAGCTGAAATCAAGAATAGGATGCTTACCCAACTGAACCCAGGTGCCCTGAAAGTCTTTTTCTTTTAGGCCCAGTACCAGGGTCATCTCTCAGTCTGTGTTTGTTGATTGCTTTATCTCTTGACAATGGGTTATTTATTTCTTTTGCTTGCTTTTTTTTGTGTCTCTCTCTCTTTTTAAAAAGATAAATGCTGGGCATTGTGTGTGTTTGTACAGAAGAGACTAAGGTAGATAATATTTATGTCCAGAAACGCACAGGCCATTATTGTGAATGTCATGCCAACCTAGTCAGCAGTTGAGCAGAGTTTGGTTTTTTCCTTCAATGATACCACAGGCTGCATTTTCTACCATAGTAAGCTGCTGCCACTTTGTATTTAGAGTGGGGCTTTGGGTTCTAGAGGGTTTTTCCCTGTCATTCTGCTCCATCCTCAGCTTTCAGTGTTTGCAGTCCTGTGCCACGCATGAGGTCTCTATGCTGTTGCTCTGCCCCTCAGGAGTAGACCGTTGTTGTTTGTGATGTGATGCTAGGCTCATATTGGGGGTGGGAAATAGGTCTCCGTTGTCTTTGTCCAGCTTCAGTTGTGTGCAGGCCATATATATCTAGGGCTTGGGTTTGGGGCATTCTCAGCATTTCTACCTGTGCCACAAAGGAGGCTCTCTGTCTCCTGCACAGCCTCCGGGGTTTTCTTGGAAACACCTGGTGGAGGCTGATGAAAGAGATTTTGTAAGTACATGCAAATTTCCCTTGTGCCTGAGGCTCATAGCTATTCTAAATTTACATGCTAACCCACACTTGTCCTTTAAGAATTGTTAAATTTAAAAAAAAAAAAAAAAAAAAAAAAGAATTGTTAAATTTTTAGCCATTTCTTCCTATCTCCTTACATTGCAGCAACTCATTTCCACCATGCTCTGCCAAAGATGAAAACTGTGTCTCCTGTCTGTACTTGAGGGGTGTGTTGCACTTCAGAATTGATTGGTTGCCTTGTTACCTCAAATTTCAGGAAAGTTATGATTTTATAGATTATCCAGCTTTTTCTTGTTGTTAGAGTGGGAGCAACAGTCTCTTGTGGCTTTTCACATCCTAAAGTGAGGATGTTTTGTTAATATCAATTTTTTAGGTTTAAATTTGCCATATATACTAATGAAGTCAATCAGTGAGACTAAGAGACTGTTTGGAACAACCCCAAAAATGTAGTCCAGAATGACTATTATAGACTTATATCATCTTCCACATACCATGAAATTTGAATTTACAATTGTACAGTTGTTGAATGCCTCCATGGAAACCTTTTCAGCAAACACAAGAATGGAGTAGAGCAAAGAGAGAAGTCTTTCAATGGGAGGAGGCTGTTGACGGAAAAAAAGCAGGAAATGGTTTTAAAAAAATAGAGGATATGAATACATTAAAATGAACTTTCTATTTTTTTTATTATTCCTTTTATTTGACTTTTAATTTTCAATTTTTATTTCTATCACGTCACCTTTTTTAGTTTTGCCTAGAGCCAACCCTGATACAGGATATATTATACATTTTTTCAATATGCCATTTTAAAGTAGTAAGTTAATCACTTCATTTAATCATTTTCTTAGACCACTAAGAAATACTAAATGGTAATATATGAGCTGATATTGCAATGACTGGAAAGAATAATATGCATTACTTGCTGTGAGGAAATGAAAGAACAAGTAGGAATTTTAAAACCTGTTGGTGTATATGATTCTTACTTGTTACCACAGATTAAGGATAAGTTTAGGAATAGGTTAAGTGGTACTTACAGCCTTCACTTTGCCTCATTTCATTATAAAGCTTTCTTTCCTTCAAGAAAAGTTCTTGACAAAGAGACGAAAAAAGCATACGAATAATTTTATTAATTGCAGTGAGGAAATTAAAGTTCAACCGAGTCAGTTCAGAGAATCCGTAGAAGCAAACGGAAGGATTTATGAGGAGCAGAGAAAGTTGGAAGAAAGTTTTACCATTCACTTAGGTAAGTGGACTCATTTTTTGTAGGCGTAATTTATTGTAACTTCTGAAGCTTTTTTTTATGTTGTAAGAGAAAAATCCCCAGCATATGAGTAGACTGTTATTTTTAATTACGAACGATGTCCTGCTCCTGAAGTTTGTTGGCTGTATGCTTTCTGTATTCGCTAATATATTGTCTTTTACAAATAGAAAAGTGAAATCTGAGAGGTGCCTGAGTGGCTCAGTCGGTTAAGTGTCTGACTCCTGATTTTGGTTCAGGTCACGATCTCACACTTCGTGAGATCGAGCTCCGTGTCAGGCTCCGCACTGACAGCACAGAGCCTGCTTAGACTCTCTCTCCCTCTCTCCTCTCTCTCCCTCTCTACTCCTCCTCCCTGCCCGAAATAAATAAATAAACTTGAAAAAAATAATTAAAAAAATAAAGGTGAAATCTGAATAGTTTTTAGGTTGGGAAATTGCAAAACCTATTTCTAATTATTTGTAGCACAGATTTATCTGAATTCCTGCCATAGAGATTTACATCCTGTTATACTCGATTTTTGCAGCTGTCTAAGTTTCTTTCTGGGACTGTTGCCCACCCCCTAGGAGCCCAGTTGAAGACCATGCATAATTTGAGATTGCTGAGAGCAGATATGCTGGACTTCTGTAAGCACAAAAGAAATCACCGAAGTGGCGTGAAACTCCATCGACTCCAGACTGCACTGTCACTTTATTCCACCTCTCTCTGTGGCCTGGTTTTACTTGTAGACAATCGAATCAATTCATATAGTGGTATTAAAAGAGGTAAGTTAACATTGCATATTTATTTCGTTAAATTTCTCCTTTGAATGCCATTCTTAGAAAGGGATTATAGAAAAACAAAAATTTTAGTTAACCCTAGTATTCTGGTAGCCAAGCAACACACATCCCCAGCCTTGGCTATTTTAGACTTCTGTCATACTTCAGCATGGGTAAAGTGCTTCAGGATATTTACTTTTTCTTAAAATTGTGTTATCTCATAAGTAATGCTCTTATAGGATTCTTGCCTCAAGGCATAACAAAAAGAAGAATCAAGATGTAAATGTATTCAGTTCAGAAGCGGCTCCTGGCTCAGTGAATTTTAGCTCATCCTTTTGTCCTTTCTTCCTTGTTTTTTTTAGATAGCCTATTTCTTTTTTTTTTTTTTTTTTTTTTATTTTTTAACGTTTATTTATTTTTGAGACAGAGAGAGACAGAGCATGAACGGGGGAGGGGCAGAGAGAGAGGGAGACACAGAATCGGAAGCAGGCTCCAGGCTCTGAGCCATCAACCCAGAGCCCGACGCGAGGCTCGAACTCACGGACTGTGAGATCGTGACCTGAGCTGAAGTCGAACACTTAACCGACTGAGCCACCCAGGTGCCCCTAGATAGCCTATTTCTTAAATGTGCTAGGTAATAATCAATGTTCCCTCTGTAAAACTCACTTTTTATGATTTTTAAAAAATTTTTAAATATATAAAGTATATTGAATTGTGTAACTTTTTAAAGAAGCTTAAATAGAGTTTATTTCCTACCATAAATATGAGAACTTTCTTGTATTTTTTAACACTTTCTGGGACTTGATTATGATTAAAGTATCTATTACTTAAAGCAGGTTTGGAATTATATAAAAATTTCCTTGTTTATTAATTATTTACTCTTTTGAGTGATAGAGAGATTAAGTTTCTGATTCAAACAAAATTGATATACCCTAACTTAAGACATAATTACTAAAAGGAAAAGTATAAGAAATCATTCTTGTGAATTTTGTATTTTATTTCTGCTAGCTCTCATTATCCTTAAGTAAATACTAAATATTTGATAGCCCACCTTTAAAAGTTTGTAAATGTTTTGGGTCCCTTAGATTTTGCCACAGTTTGCCAAGAATGTACTGACTTCCATTTTCCCCGGATCGAAGAGCAACTGGAAGTTGTCCAGCAGGTGGTACTTTATGCTAGAACCCAACGAAGGAGTAAGTTGAAAGAATCACATGGTCAGTAAAACTCAAATTTTTCAAAGTTTCACTTTCAATGTATTTTGTCCCTAAGCACTCTAATAACATATGGACCGTTATTAAAATAGAAAGTTGTGTTGGTGGAAAAGTGGAGGAAAGAAATTAAGGAAAAAACTCCGGATCTTTAGAAGGTTGAATTCTGTTCTAAATTTTCTTTTTTGCATGATTTTGTTTAATAGCCTTAGCAAAAACTTTTTAAATTTAAATTCTATAATTATACTTGAGGTAGGCACTCAATGTAAAGTTGATGATTTTTTTTTTTTTTAAGATTATTTTTTGAGACAGAGAGAGAGCACACAGGGGCAGAGAAGGGGCAGAGAGAGAAGGGAAAGCCAAGAAGGCTCTGTGCTAACGGCAGGGAGCCTAATGCAGGGCTCAAACTCACGAACCTGAAATCATGACCTGAGCTGAAGTCGGATCTTAACTGACTGAGCCACAGAGAGGCCCCAGTGATCTTTTGGTCTGAGTTCTATATCTCTAAAATGGACATAATTGCTATGTTTTGAAGTCATAGAATTAATACTAGCACAAAATATACACTTTTTATACATTTCATCTTTGATTCCTCCTAGGTAGCAGGATGTCAATTATAAGAATTGTTTTTGATTGTTCTTTAAAAAAATCACTATGTCCAGAACTATGTCCTGCTTTTTTCATATTTATCCACAATTTAAACATCCTTTCTAACTCTTTGGGAAATTATTTTTAAAACTATAGAAAACATTCACGACATCTTTCTGTGTAAGATCTCTATTCATAGACTTAAGGGAAGATAGAGGTAAAAGAAAAATCTTTAACTCAAATTACAGAGTAATTCTATTTTTTTAATTGAAAAATATGTTTTAAAAGTGGTTTCTTTATAAGTTAAATTGGCATCATAAGTTCGTTTAGTTAAGAGCTAAATATAAGGGTAATATTCATAAGAAATACATGTAAGCTCCATTTTTCTTATTTTTCAGACATTTCATATTATGTAACAGGTATGAAATAACAATGCACGTTCTTATATGGCTGGAATGCATACTCAGCATTTTAATTTATTTTTTTATAAAAACTTGATGTCTTGCCCAGGAAATAAAATATGGCAGGTTTTTGTTTTTTTTTTTAATTTTTTTTTTTTAACATTTATTTATTTTTGAGACAGAGAGAGACAGAGCATGAACGGGGGAGGGTCAGAGAGAGGGAGACACAGAATCCGAAACAGGCTCCAGGCTCTAAGCTGTCAGCACAGAGCCTGACACGGGGCTCTAACCCACGGACCGCGAGATCATGACCTGAGCCAAAGTCGGCCGCTCAACCGACTGAGCCACCCAGGCACCCCAAAATATGGCAGGTTTTTAAAGTATGGCTGGTCAAACTTTTAAATCAGCTTATGTACTTGGATGTCTTTTTTGTTGGTTTATTTTGCAACTGCGGTGTTTAAAAGAAACCATTATAGTACTTTTGGTTCCTATGTTTTGTGTTTTGTAGTGAGCAAAGAGATACTATTTTATCTTTGCTTGCTGTCTTTGTTCCTCTTCCCGTATTAATTGTAGAATTTCTCACTCTCTCCTGATGCTAGAATGTAGCTTTCTAGACTTAACCTTGATAAGCATTCACTATAGTTTCCGTATTTATTCAATAGACCTTTTTTTAAAAAAGTTTTATTTTTTAATCATTTCTTAAATAGGTAAAACAGTCTCAAGATTCCCAATTCAAACTGTATAAAAGAGCATACAGTGAAAGTCTTCATAATTGTCCACCAGCCACTCATTTCCCACCCCAGAGACAGCCAGTGCTTCCCGGTATCTTCCAGACATATGTTTATGTACACATCAGTGCATGTATGTGTGTATTTATTTAATTTTCCCTTTTACACAAATGGCATCCTTCTCTGCACACTTTTCCACACTTGGCTTTTTTTACTGAATATTTATCTTGGCCGTCATGTCGTATCAGTGCATAAAGAGCGTCCTTATACCTTCTGCTGTGTGGTAGTCCATTGCAAGGTATCCAGTTATTAATCAGTTCTGTGATGACACTTAATCCATCCCAACATTTTTTCTATTATAAGTAATAATGCATGAATCATGTTACACATATAGTGCCATGCATGTGTGAACCTATCTCTAGGAATAGACTTCTAAGAGAAATTACTGTGTTAAAGGGGACATACATTTATAATAATATTGATAGTGTTCGCAGTTGCCCTCCATAACAGTGCCACCAGCTTATATTCCCACTCTAGATAACTGTGGCTTTGCTGTGGCACTGTGTGTTACATATGACACGTGTCAGGAAATCATACAGAAATGTATCCTAACAAAGGACCTCTCAGAAAGTTCCAATATGTCCTCTTATTCTTCTACCATCTTCTTCCTCTATCTCATTCAAACTAGCAGTGATGTGATCAGAAACATTTTAATATTATTCTTAGTAGTGACTAAAAGCATGAAGATTGAGATCATGACAGGTGTGGGAGAAGGAGGAGGATTCTAAGTATATTTATGAGAGATACAAAGTGTGTAGCAAATGACAGGAAGTTTTCAAACCACATACGGTTAAGGCAGTGTGTGTAAATCATGGTATTATTTTGCTCTTGTTCAAGCAACTATTTTGTGGTTTAAGTGAGTCAGTGAAACAAGTAGGTTTATAAAACACAACTTTCTTAAAGGAACCCACATGTTGTCATAGAAGAGTTCTGTGAAAATGCTTTCTCCGTCTTTTCCTTTTCTGTGCATGCCCACATATTTGTTCTACACATTTACATCCCAATACTCAAGTACTTGTTTATTCTAAGGCACTCCATCACTTGTTTTTACTGTGTTCATTATTTTAGAATCTTTGTGTTTCTGCAGTCCATTATAACAAGCCAAAGCAATTTAGTTTTCTGTGCACATTTTATGTACATTTTTTTAAGTGAAAAAGTCATTTTCTTAGTATTGCAAGGTGTTAGTGAAAACATGGAGGGGGAATAGACTATGAACTGTTCTCTCTTATTCACTTAGTAGGAATTCTGTCTGTTCATACCCCATGTGAACAAAATTATTAGAGTCCTTTTTTGTCATTTGTTTTCTGGGCCAATTATTCATTACTGATTATATGAAGTTACTTTCATTCAGAACACTTTTGAAAGCATAATTCCCCTTGATATTTTTAGGTACCCTTTTGAAGTTCTGTTTTCAAGTGATTTTCTGATGCTGACAGCCTTTCCAAAATAGTTTTGCATTTAATTGAAATACACAGATACCTTCTTAAAGATAGCTGCTTTGAATGCTAATATTGATTCTGCATTTTCAAGTTTTGGTAGAAGATACATCTGAATCTTTAAAAAAATTTTTTTAAATGTTTATTTATTTTTGAGAGACAGCGCGAGTGTGAGAGGGAGAGGGGCAGAGAGAGATGGAGACACAGAATCGGAAGCAGGCTCCAGACTCTGAGCTATCAGCACAGAGCCTGAGGCTAGGCTCGAACTCACAGACTGCTAGATCATGACCTGGGCCAAAGTCAGACGCCTAACTGACTGAGCCACCCAGGTGCCCTGAATTTTATAAGAAATCTGTTAAAAATAGATGTACGTGTATAAAATAATGTGTGTCCAAGTATAATAATGTACGGTCAATTGTGATGTCTTATTTTACCAATATTTATCCTTCTAAATAATATCATGCCTTCTAGAAAAAAAGATTAACTATTAAATACCTAATAAATAATCTTCCATTTGGGCATTGAGGAGGGCACTTGTTGGGATGAGCACTGGGTGTTGTATGTAAGCGATAAACCACGGGAATCTACCCCAAAAACCAAGAGCACACTTTACACACTGTGTGTTAGCCAATTTGACAATAAATTATATTTTAAAAAATGTTCCATTTGAAACAAAGTCTCACATATCTGTTTGAAATACATTGTATATGGTGTGGATAAGAAGTAACCCCAGATTGCAGAATGGGCTATATATCAAGTGATTCCTGGTACTACTCGCCATTTGCTTGGAGTCCTGGACAAGTTATATCAACAACAGTGACTCAGAATCTAAAAATAAAGATGGCCACACTACAACTATTTAACGAAGTTGTTTTATGTGTAGTTAATTTAGTGCCCTGAACCTCCCGATGAAAAATAGGGTGCTGGCAAGTATAATGTGGTTAAGACCATAGGATTTGGACTCTGGGTATATGAGTTCAAGACCTGGTTCTACCACTTAACTGTGAATCTTTGGCTAAGTTACTTAACTTATGTAAGCCTCTGTTCCTTCACATATACAATGAAGACAGTAATAGTACCTACCTTGTAAGGCTGTGGTTTTAGGGGTTTTGTAAAAATTAAATGAGACTGTGCATGTAAAACGTATATCAGAATGCCTGGCAACTAGCTATCCTTAGAACATTTTTGCTGTTATTGTGATTGATTGGGGAGTACTAGAAGTAATGTGTTCTCATATGTTGTATGTTCTTTCATGTTGCATTATCTTATGAATAGATTCTGGAAACCGAAATGGAGGAAGTGACGATAAGGCTAAAAATTCTGACAGGAACTATTTAAATATTTTACCTGGTAAGTGGTATTTTACTTGAAATTGGCAGTTTTCTAAGAATCACACATGGAGATCGTAGATTTGAAATACAAGTTCTGAAATTTAAGTTCTTATAAAAAGTTTGTCAATGTGTTACTTTGAAACAAACAACATTGTATCTACATAATATGCTTTCACAGATGTTCTGCAATTTAAATCTTTATTCTCATATTAGTACTGACTTGCTAGATCCACACAAGAAAAATTTTTCAAAGTTGCAAAAGTTTACTCATATTTGCTATTTTATTTTATTTTTTTTTTTTTTTTTTAACGTTTTTTTATTTATTTTTGGGACAGAGAGAGACAGAGCATGAACGGGGGAGGGGCAGAGAGAGAGGGAGACACAGAATCGGAAGCAGGCTCCAGGCTCCGAGCCATCAGCCCAGAGCCCGACGCGGGGCTCGAACTCACGGACCGCGAGATCGTGACCTGGCTGAAGTCGGACGCTTAACCGACTGCGCCACCCAGGCGCCCCATATTTGCTATTTTAAATTTCTTCTGTTATATATTGTTCCTTAAATGAAACAAGAAGTCATTTTTATTCTGAAATACAAATAATACTAGAGATATAGAGTTGAACTTGTAGACAGAACATAAGTCATATAATTTCTTATTTCCACTTCCCCATAAATTTTCCTGTTTCCCATTTCTTTGATTTCCTTTATTATTTTTTGTCATATTGTTTATCAACTGGAAATTCAGGCCCTCTTCCAGATTGAATTCATTCTGATGATGCTTAGTAGTGTTTATATGGCAGGGTATGACAAGGAAGACATATCTGTTCACAAGCATGAAATCTTGTAAGCTTTTAATCATTTCAAGCTTGCATTTTCCTCAATAGGTTGTTTCCTCACGTTTTCTGCCCCAGATTTTCTCCCATGTAGGTCACATTCCATTTAACGTAAGCAGATAGCACGCCCCTTTCTGGTATTCGTCTGGTCAGTCCCAGGCAGTTAGCTTGTGGTCATCAGCTTCCGAATTTCCTCCCACCTTCAGATATCCTACCTTCGTGGGTAATGTTAGAGGCAGGATTGCATCACCACACGCTGTTTCCTCCACTTTGTGGAACAGGAAACTGTCCTCCTCTCTATCTAAAAATACCTTCATTGAGACAGGATTTATTGTATTTCTCTTCACAGATCCCTAATTTAAATCATCCATATTTTGTGGCTTTCTTAAAATGTGCCAATCTTATTATCTATTCCGGAGGTACTGATGTGTGGGGGTTTTTTCAACTTACTTCTTTCTTGCTATATTTATTTCCTTCATTGCTCCTTTTTGGGAAAAGCCTATAAGTTAGTATTGCATTATTACCACCAAATCAGGAGACTATGTCATAGTCCGCATTAGAAACGGGTATCAAACTATTCAGTTAGATATGCTAACAGCATCTGAATTTCCATGTAGTTAGGGGATGCCTGCACAGCCAGAAAGTTTACAGGAGATGAAGAAAGACCCAAGTCACAAATGCTTTTAAGTTTTTAAGTTGCAAAAGAAAATAGTTTTATTTATATATTTTCACCAGTAGGTTTACTTGATCATTACCTAAGTATTTACAGTTTATATCCTCTAATTCTCACAACAACTTTATAAGGAAAGCAGTCAGGCATTATTTTTTGCATTTCTTATACAAAGTATAGAGTTTAAATTGAATTTATTTGCCCAAGATCAACTCAGCCAATAAAGGCTAGAGATCCGATCTTCTTAATACCCAGTCTAGTCCTTTTTCTTCTATATCATCTTACTTTGATTACCATTGCCCGCTCCATGACCCCCATTTCAGTACTGGGTAAAATGAGGCCAAGAGACAAGTCATGTAAGGTCAAACAAAGCAGTGCCAATTTGGGGATTAGGAGCACCTGACTTGTTCACTAAGTCATCTGCCTCACTGCTGGACCGCAGCCCGTATTTAATGCTGTGACTTCCCTCATCTAAATTATCAGTAGGAGTTGAGGGGGTAATGCACTTCACTGGGCCCGGAAGGATATTGTCTCATACAGTCTGCCAGGTTTCTGATAAACAGTCTGCCTCTTACATTGCCTTCCAAGGAAATCACAACTATACTTGCCACCACACAATTTTCCTTTTTTAAATTTTTTATTTATTTATTTTTTTGTCTAGTTAAGTCCAAAAAAAAAGACCTTTGCATGGGACCTGTCACTAGCATCTATAGGTATAGCTTACCAACACTGGTAACTACAAATGAATTAACACTATGCTAAAGTATATCAAATACTTTTAAGCATACATGTATTTATAAATAAAATCCTAAGGTAATGACTTTAAAGCAAGTGGAAGCAGAATTTGTGAGGGCATGGGTTAGTGATGAAAGTGTAGTACTTAGAAGAGCAAAGCTTTCCTAGAATTTTCATATCAGAGTTTCCAAGGAAGCATGTGTATTTGTAAAAACATATTCTTCATATGCTTGTATATTTTATATACTTATTTTGACAGAAACTGAAGAATGTACAGGCTGATGGCTAGTGTGGCTCCATACAAAATGGAGTAATTATAGGAAGCATGAATTCTAAGGTTTGATAAATGCTGCTCCAGCATCCAGTCTATAATCATTTGTTCATCCAGCCATTCAACAATTGTTTATTAGGTACCTCCTATGTACCAGGAACCATTCTATGTGCTGGAGATAGAACATTAAACAAGATAGACAAAATCCCTGTAGTTGTTGAGCATAAACAATGGTCTCTTTAATCTCAAACAAATAAAGAATTTCAGTGCTGAGAAGAAAATTAAACAGAACAGTGTAAAGGAGAATACGTGAGAAGTATCCTATCAGATAGGATTGTCAAAGAAGATCTCTCTGAGGAGGTGATCTTTGATCTGAGGCATCTTTGGTGAAAAGAAGTCAGCCATATAAGAATCTTGGGGGAAAACTTTGATGAGGTAGCCCTGATTTGGGAACAAGTTCTACGTGTTTGAAGAACTTTACAAAAGCCTGTGTGGCTGGGCAGGAAGAGAGGGTGAGACAATAGGATGTCAGAAAGATGGGCAGTGTTCAGATCATATAGGCTGTGCAGACCACAGTAAGGGGCTTGGCTTGTTTTCTGAATGAAGTGTGAGCCTGTTGGATGATTTGAAGTAGATGAGCAATATAATCTGATTTATACTGAAATAGTTTTGGCCGCAAATGTGGAAATGGTTTGTAGGTAGGCAAGACTGAGAGCAGAGAGATTAATTAAGAGGCTCTGACAAAAACCTAGGTGAGAGATGATGGTAGCTCGAGCTAGGGTAATAGCAATAAATTGAGTATCCCAGATTTGAGAAAATTGTTGGAGGTATTACTGAAAGTAGTTGATGGTGAAGTGTATTGTGGATTAGGGAATAGATACTGAGATAAAGTAGTTAAGGGCAATTTCTATGTTTCTGTTCCGTGCCACTAACTGGAGGGAGGTTAGATCCATAAACAGATGGAGAATTGCTGCTTTAGGGTATGTGCAAGACAGGTAATCAACCTGTTTTTACATATTCACTTTGAGTTAAGTAGGACATTTTGAGCATTTACATCAAAATAGATGTGAGTACTCATTTGATTTACTTACTACTTGGTGATCACTTCATACCAGTTTATGAACCTATGCAAAATTGGCTATTGTCTCTCTTTTTTTTTTTTTATCACCTTCTTTCCAAGAATTAAGGAGCAATGGCCATATTTGTTTCCTGAGCTCAACATATAGGTTCCTGATATATCTCTACTAGTTCAGCTCATTGACTTCCCTAATTATAGTTATTTATAAACCCTATTGCTGAAAGCGATTGATGCATTTGAAAATCATGATTGCATTTGGTGTTCACAGGAGAATTTTATATTACACGGCATTCTAATCTCTCTGAAATACATGTTGCTTTCCACCTTTGTGTGGATGACAATGTGAAATCGGGAAACATCACTGCTCGAGATCCTGCCATTATGGGACTCCGAAATATACTCAAGGTTTGCTGTACCCATGACATCACAACAATAAGCATACCTCTCTTGCTGGTGCATGATATGTCAGAGGTAAGCAGATACAAAAATACCATAATTTTATAAATATGTTAACCCTTAATATGTAATAATAATAAAATCCACTTTACATTTTAAAAGCACTTTTTAAAAACTAATGCACTTTTGTATCTCCTGTCTGGTTAATAGCATTGAGTGACAGATGATACAAACCAATGAATAATCCTTAACCATTTATGTTCAGAGAATTCTGGCTTTATCCTACAGTACACAAACAAGAAAATAAAGTCATCTTTAGCTTTGGATAAGGCATGTGCCCTTACTCCTCCCCCTTCTCTCCCTCTTCCTCCATTTTTGTCTTAAGTGGCATTAGATTTCTCTCCACATTTATATTTGGCTTACACTAAGATTAAAATTAGTCTGCATTCTTGGGGGTGGGGGTTGCAGCGCCTGACTGGCTCCGTTGGTTAAGTGTCCAACTCTTGATTTTGGCTCAGGTCATGATCTCACAGTTGGTGTGTGAGTTCAAGCCCCACATCGGGCTCTGCGCTGACAGTGCAAAGCCTGCTTGAGATTCTCTTTCCCTTTCTGCTCCTCCCACTCTCTATTTTTCTCAAAATAAATAAATTTTAAAAAGTTAGTTTGCATTCTCTGAGTATGCATTAATAGGCAATAGAAGGAGATGCTAGATGACAAGAAGAAGGCAGCCTCGTTTTAACATTCTCCCAAGGATGCTCTTTGGGCAGTTCAAGTATTGGCTTCTACAATTCAAATGTGGCATAACCATTCACTCGTTTTATTATGTACTGTGCATTATTGTATATTTTGAAAAAAAAAATCTTTCCATGACTGTTTGCTTTCTCTCCTATTTTCCTTCTCATCCACATACAAACTGGTTAGAGGGGATAAGCTGAAGAGATAATAGACTAAAAGGTCAACTTTCAATAGTCTGGAGAAACAAAGTAGCTTTAGCACAGTGGATGTAGGCAAGTCCTTCTGGGAGAGCCAGTGGTCAACCTGGTGATGAAAGGCCCATGTCATCAACTTGCTGCCTGCTGGTTTTGAGGTGGCTTCTTCTTTTTTTTTTTTTTTTTTTTTTTTTTTTTAAGCAAAATGGCTTAATGCAAATCCTGAATGTCAGGAAGGAAGTTTGGCCATTGATTATTAAAAGGTATTTCCCAAAGTAAAGGATATGTGTAAATGCTACTTTTTAGAGCAAAACACTTAGACTCATTAGCAAAGGCTTCATTTTAGATGCAATACCCTATGTAAGCACACAAAATCACTTCCAGGTAAGATGAGGTGATTTTACATGATTTTCCCCTTTCAGCCCATTTTTATTTTCATCAGACACATTGTTTCGATTAAGAGAATTCTGGCTCCATCCTGAGAGCTGCATCAGACTGCCTAACTTCTCATTCTGCTCACTTCTGTAGCCTCAGTTATACCTAATATGGGATCAGGAGAGATTGACAAACATGGTTTGTTTGGGATTTTTTCGACTGTCGCTTTATAAAGCTTTAATTCCATCAAGAATTTTTAGCCACTGTTAAGTTATCATCACTAACTAGTCCATCTATAAAAGTCTTTGGAGAATAACAAAAAGTTTGTGATGAATTCCAGCTGCAAGGAAACATCCAAACATTCCTGCAGCTGGACTCCTGGTTAACCAGTTTATAAAAATGGTTATATGTAGGTGGGAAACAACCTCAAAAACAGTATTTCCTAAAGTCACTAAGTTTGGATTTACTTCCAGACATCTGATACTACTAGCATTCCCTCTCCCACAATGTTACAAAAGTTACATGTTTTAAATCGGGACAGCCAGCTGCAGGACATTAAGTTTGTTTCCAAAGTGTCCATTTTAATTCACAAAAGTATATTGAGCCACGATCCTCCCATTTGTTGTATTTAAACATCCATTCGGGTCAGGAGGTTTATTCTACGAACTCGGACAACACTGCACAGGATATACAGTTAATCTTTGCTTTAGCTTTCATGCAAGGGCCCCAGAGCATTTTCAAGTGTTGTTTACTTCCTCCAACAAAACAGTTTCTAGACACTCAGTTACCACATTTTAGTGTGTGCACAGGAATGATGATGATGTCTGCAACAGCCCATGTTCTGTGGTAGAGCTGTAGAAATTAATTGCAGTGTTCGAAAAAGAAAAAAAGGAAAGGAACAAATATTGTATCAGTGGCAAGAAAGACATCCTGATTTCACCAGTTTATCTCTGTAGATCTTTGTGATCTGAAGGTACTGGAACCAATCTAACCTAATAGATGTAGAATGAATCTGCAGGCCAAGAATCCAGAGTTCCTGATTTCCTTTTATTTTTTACTGTTAACCACTTGAATAATTTGGGACTTAGGGTTTAGTTATTATAACTGTGGTTGATGAAGGTGTTGTTTTTAAATTTGTATTAGAATATAGTACACATATAGAAAAGTATACATAAGCATATAGCTCACATTTTCACAAACTAAACACCCATGTAACCAATACCCCAGATCATAAAACAGAACATTACACCACCCAAAAAGCCACCTTCATGCCGCCTTCCAGTCACATAAACCACACTCTTTCCATGAGGGTAACCATTTTTTTCATTTTGAAAAGCATAGATTACTTAGACTTGTTTCTGTAGTACATACTGCTGTATCTGGCTTCTTTCACTCAATAATTATGTTTGTGAAATTTACTCATATTATTGTCTGTGGTTATAGATTGTTCATTCACACTGTTATATATTATTCCACTGTGTGACTAGACAATTATTTAGCCATTCTACTATTTATGGACATTTGGTTAGTTTCTAGGTTTTGATTATTATTACTAATGCTGCTATGAACATTCTAGTACATATATTTCTGTCAGATATATACTTAGGGATGGAATTGTTAGATGTCATGGCATGCATATATTTATCTTTGGTATATACAACCAAATAGTTTCCCAAAGTGATTGTTTTTGAATGTGAAAAATAAGATAGCCAGACTGTTCCTCACCTTCAGGTAATGGCTGAGAAACTGATTAATAGGAGTAGGTCAGATACCTCAGAGGCACATACTTGAGAGTAAAGAATAGTTTTGCAGTTTCTCCCATGGGTGCATAAACTCAGAAAGTATTTCTGATATCTAACTTTCAAGACATCTACCAACTAAATCTTAATCACCTTTGCAGTTCAACCTTATCCTAATCAGAAGATTCAAGTTGAGTAGTCGAAGTATGGCCATTTTCTTTTTAGAAAGTTATTGTCTGCAATTATAACCACAGTTGACATTTTTTTATCTTAATTGCAGCAGAGTTAACATACAGTGTTGTATTAGTTTCAGGTGTACAATATAGTGATTCAACAGCTCTATACATTACTTAGTGCTCATCATGATAAGTACTCTTAATCACCTTCACCTATTTCACCCCCCCTGCCTTCCCCTCTGGTAAACATCTCTTTGTTCTCTATAGTTAAAGAGTCTGTTTCTCAGTTTGTCTGGGGTTTTTTTTTCCTTTTTTCATTTGTTTTGTTTCTTAAATTCCATATGAGTGAAATCATATGGTATTTGTCTTTCTCTGACTTATTTCACTTAGCATTATACTCTCTAGATCAATCCATGTTATTGAAAATGGCAAGATTTCATTTTTTTTGGCTAAATAATATTCCATTGTGTATATATACCACTTCTTTACCCATTCATCAATCAATGGACTCTTGAGCTGTTTCCATAGCTTGGCTATTGTAAATAATGCTGCAGTAAACATAGGGATACATATATCCTTAAGATTGGTGTTTTTGTATTCTTTGGGTAAATACCCAGTAGTGTGATTACTGGATCATGTGATAATTCTATTGTTAATTTTTTGAGGAATCTCCATACTGTCTTCCACAGTGGCTGCACCAGCATACATTCTCACCAACAGTGCACGACGGTTCCTTTTTCTCCATCTATTCACCAACACTTGTTTCTTGAACTTAATTTTAGTCATTCTGACAAGTGTGAGTTGGTATCATTATGATTTTGATTTGCATGCCCCTGGTGATTAGTGATGTTGAGCATCTTTTCACGTGTCTGCTGGCCATCTGTGTGTGTTCTTTGGAGAAATGTCTGTTTGTGTCTTCTGCCTCTTTTGTAATTGGATTATTTGTTTTTTGGGGTGCTGGGTTATATCAGTTTTTTATATATTTTGGATACTAACCCTCTATCAGATATGTCATTTGCAAATATCTTCTTCCATTTAATAGGTTGTCTTTTAGTTTTGTTGGTTACTTCCTTTGGTGTGCAGAAGCTTTATATTTTCATGTGGTCCCAATAGTTTATTTTTGCTTTTCTTTCCCTTGCCTCAGGAGACATATCTAGAAAGATGTTGCTATGGCCGATGTCAGAGACATTACCGCCTGTGCTCTCTTCTCGGATTTTTTGGTTTCAGGTCTCACATTTAGTTCCTTAATCCATTTTGAGTTTATTTTTGCATATTGGTGTAAGAAAGTGGTGTAGTTTCATTCTTTCGCATGTAGCTGTCCAGTTTTCCCAACACCATTTGTTTAAAAGACTGTTTCCCATTGGATATTCTTTCCTACTTTGCTGAAGACTAATTGTCCATATAGTTGTGGGTTTATTTCTGGGCTTTCTATTCTGTCCCATTCATCTATGTGTCTGTTTTTGTGTCAATGCCATACTGTCTTGAACCACTACAGCTTTGTAATATAACTTGAAGTCTAGAATTGTGATACCTCCAGTTTTGTTTTTCTTTTTCAATATTGCTTTGGCTATTCAGGGCCTTTTGTGGTTCCATACAAATTTTAGGATTGTTTATTTTAGCTCTGTGAGAAATGCTGTTGGAATTTTGTTTCCTTTTTCTAAATTTTTTAAGTTTTTATTAAATTCTAGTTAACAGGCAGTGTTATATTAGTCAGGTGTACAATTTAGTGATTCAACACTTCCATACAACACCCAGTGTTCATCACAACAAGTGCTCTCCTTAATCCCCCCGCACCTTTCTTCTGGTAACCATCAGTTTGTTCTCTATAGTTAACAGTCTTTCTTGGGGCACCTGGGTGGCTCATTCAGTTGAGCATCTGACTGTTGGTGTTGTCTCAGGCCACAATCTCATGGTTCATGGGTTCGAGCCCCATGTTGGGCTCTGAGCTGATAGTGCAGAGCCTGCTTGGGACTCACTTTCTCTTCCCCTTCCTCCCCTTCTCTCCCCCGATCTCTCTGTCTCAAAACAAATAAATAAACTTAAAAAAAAAAAAAAAAAAAAGAGGGTTGCCTGGGTGACTCCAACTCTTGGTTTCATGATCTCATGATTTCATGAATTTGACCCCCACATCAGGCTCTGTGCTGACAGTGTGGAGCCTGCTTGGGATTCTCTCTCTCCCTCTCTCTCTCTCCCCCTGCCCCACTCATGCTATCTCTTTCTCAAAATAAATAAAACTTAAAAAAATTATTTAAAAAAGTCTGTTTCTGGGTTTGCCTCTTTTTTTCCCTTATGATTATTTGTTTTGTTTCTTAAATTCCACATATGAGTGAAAACATATGGTACTTGTCTTTCTTTGACTGACTTATTTCATTTAGCATAATACTCTCGCTCCATCCATGTTGTTGCACATGGCAAGATTTTATTCTTTTTTTATGGCTGAGGAATGTTTCATTACATATATGTATACATATAAATTTTAGAATTGTTTTTCTAGCTCTGTGAAAAATGCTGGTGGTGTTTTGGTAGGGATTACATTAAATGTGTAGATTGCTTTGGGTAGTATAGACATTTTAACAGTATTTGTTCTTCTGATCCATGAGCATGGAATATCTTTCCATTTCTTTGTGTCTTCTTCAATTTCTTTCAGCAGTGTTTTCTAGTTTTCAGAGCACAGGTCTTTTACCTCTTTGGTTAGCTTTATTCCTAGGTATCTTACAGTTTGTGGTGCAAATGGGATTATTTCCTTTTTTTTTTTTTTAATGTTTATTTGTTTTTGAGAGAGAGAGAGAGAGAGAGAGAACACAAGCAGAGGAGGGACAGAAAGAGAGAGGGAAACACAGAATCCCAAGCAGCCTCCAGGCTCTGAGCTGACAGCTCAGACACGGGGCTTGAACCCACAAACTCTGAGATCATAACATAATTACGTTATGAAAATGGCACCTTCTTCTGTAGTCTTTCCACCAACACCGATAGCTTCAGTCTGACCATGAGAAAAACATCAAACAAATCCCAGTAGAAAACATCCTATAAATTACCTGACCAGGACTCCTCAAAAACAAGGGAAGTCTGAGAAACTCACAGGCCTAAGGTGACATAATAACTCAATATATGGTAGTATGCTGGATGTGATCCTGGAACAGAAAACATCTTAGGTAAAAACAAAGGAAATCTGCATAAACTGTGAACTTTAGTTAATAATAAGGTATCAATAGTGATTCTTTCTCTTTTTTTTTTGGTTATTAAATTATTTGTTTATTGTACTGCATTTAATGCACCCAGTAGAAAGATTAAAAATGTATTCAGGGTTTATTTTGAACTGACAGCAAATAAAAATCCTTTTGAGATCATGACAATTTGACAGCATTATGATTAAGTTCAATAAAGATACATGGGGTATTTGGAAGATCAGATTCTATAGCTGCCTCTCTTTAAGGCTTCTAATTCATCTAGTTCCTTAAATGATAGGGGGGAAAGCCCATATTTGGTCAGGAAACATTTCAAAATAAAGTCATAGGTTCTCTCAGTAAAATGTCTTTTCATGTCAGTTGTTAAAATGGAGCCGTGGGGTGGGGGCTTTTTTTAGAAAAATGGATGCATTTGGTTTGGTAGGTGGCTGGAATGGGATGTTTATTTCTGTTACTTTCATATGTATACAATAAAAGCATTTTAATGCACTGTTCAAATATTAATACAATTTAATGGAGTTATTCGTGCTAAAATTGAGAGTAGTTGGAGTTCTTATGTCATTTATATTTGTCTTTAAAATTAATTCTCTAGAAAGTTTTAAGGCTATGTTTAATTTTTTTAATTACACTTATTAGGATAATTAAATTGGTTTGTATTCCACAGATATATCTAACAGCCATAAGGAGTTATATACCTAAAGACCAGAAGAAATCCAGCTTACGTTAGCCAAAAGTTGCCTGATTCTGTTCGCAAAGTAGATGGTCAATGTTAGAGACAAATTAAGATCTGATTTTTTTTTTTCTTACAGAGTTCTGTTAAAAACATATGATATGTTTTGGTTCTGTTTTTAGGAAATGACTATACCATGGTGCTTAAGGAGAGCAGAACTGGTGTTCAAATGTGTCAAAGGTGAGCATAACCTTATATTTAACAACATGATCTGTATTTCTTACTCCCAAATATTGAAACAAGATCAACCCAGGAGAAAGAATATGAACATTACCTCTGTCATCTCGTACCTCAGTTAAAAGTGGTTTAACAAACAAATATGTTTTACTTCTCTTTTTCCAGTCATAAAATAAACAAATCTCTGGCCCTCTTGAAATACGGGAATATTTGGATGTTATTTGTAGTTTGCTCCGATTATAGCTTGCTCTCTATTGCCTTTTTATTTTCTTAAAAAGAAAAAAATAGAACCACATCTTCAATTAATCTTTAATAACCTGCTTTAGCTTCATTGTATGGAGATTAAATAGGACTTGAGAAATCCTAAATGAGAATACGTTGACAAAATTATGTTAAACCTCTCTGGCATGGAGAATTAAGGATTGTAGAAATTTATCTGTTCCTTGGATCTTGGCTCGCCTACACACAAGTGGCTACCTGAAAAGGAATGACACAAAGCCCCACAATGATAATTCAGTTTATTTCCATAAGGGACTTGTAGGTTTGAAGACCAAAATTCATAATTCAGCAAAGTATTGTTCTATTTTAGGTTTCATGATGGAAATGGCTTCTTGGGATGGAGGTATTTCCAGGACGGTACAGTTTCTGGTACCACAGGTGTGTTATGTGAATAGATCTTTGCTATAGTATTGCTCCTAGATATAGCTAGGCACACTGCCCTAAACTCAACATAATATAAAAACACTAACAGCTTTCTATTTGTTAAGAGAAGTGTTTGGATGCCATAAAGGCATTTAGTTTATTGTCAGGGATGTCAGCATCTACCACTCAAGGGATATTTTATTTAATGCCAAAACTGTATTTGACTCATCTTTTGTTTTTTTTCCCCACATTTATGTTATATGGATCTTGAAGAGTCCATGTAAAAGGGCATTAGCAGAAAATGATTCTGTATTCTGTATTGAGCTTAGCAAAGGTAGTGGTACTTTTGTTACTGATTACACTAGAGCTATCTAGGGATTTTTCTGGCAATCAAACTTATTATTTGACAGAAACAACATAGATTCTCAGAAGACTGAGCCAGAAAAACACCCCCTGCCCCATGACCCTGCGGTTAACTCAGTCATGAAAGAGAATTTTCATATATCTCTCTCCATATCCAAGATTAGTTCCATATTTTAAGTTACTTTAAAATTTTTTTTAAAAGTGATGATTTAACAGATGTGAACTTTTCTTTTTACCTCTTACAGAGTATTTCTGAAGAAATGTTCTATCAACTTAGTAACATGCTCCCCCAGATCTTCCGAGTGTCATCAACGCTTACTCTGACGTCCAAGCACTGAACCCTTAGAGACTGACACTCTGGCAGAAGACTGCCAAACTCTCCAGGAACCTGAGCTGTGCTGGGCTTCTGTCAAGCAAAAGATGCCCGGAAAGAGAACTTGCAATCCAAGCCACAAATCAAATCATGATGTATGTCTGTGAAACCTTCCAAAAATTCATATACTGTATAGTCTAGTGATCAGCATTTTACTTATATATTTACTCTTAAAATACCTTTTCGAAAGAAATCTTTCTTTCTACTGTTATGTCCTCTCTGTGAATATTAGTAAGTTAAAACATCCTATATATCATATCTGGACACTTGATGTAGGAGATTGTTGATTACATTTTCATGGAGACATTTGACTTTTCCAAAAGGTTTGAATCCTATCTAGTGCAAGACTTAATCAACCATATAAATAAAATCTTCCCTTTACCTTATTTGCCAAGTGAAAATTAAAAGACATTGAGATACACATTTCAAGTATGGATTTCTCGTGAAAATCTTTGTGGAAACACAAGCCTATGAAACAGACATACTTATTCTTTTAAATTCTCCTGTTTGTAAAACTTGTTTTTATTGTACTCTTTCTAAAGTTTTACAAGAGTCAGAAGAAAAAGAAATGAGTCAGAAAAAGACTTTGGATTCTTTACCTCTGTCTCATCTTCTCTATATTATTGACCTTGCCCTTGTCTATTAATAACATTTCATGTGCTAGGAAAATAATATGCTTATTTGCAAGCCCAATAGAAAGTTAGTCTAAACCAGCACCTGGCAGGATTTTAGGGCTCATCAACATTATAACAGACAACAAGGATCGTTTTTATTTCTCCATCCTGCTTCCTGCATTCTCAACTTCCTTAACCATTCTACTTCCTGCATTCCATTTTTGATAACTATGTGCCCATTTCTTTCTCTGTTCTGTCTGTCCTCCTTTTCCATTGTCTTTCCTACCTGCTTAGATGCCACATGTCACTTATTTCTCCCATCTACAACATTTTTATAACATCTGTAACACATTTGCTATGAGTAGTGGCTACATTAAGCAAAGACATTTACAAAAGCAATAGTTTCCTCAAATCCAAGTTATATAGATGTAACTGGCCAGTGAAATGAAATGGAGGACGTTTGACATCATGATAAGATGGTATATCTTGATTCCAAGGAACATAAAGCACTCTTGTTAGTATACCTAAAGACCTAAATGTAGTAACTTATAGAAACTCTTCTGACACACAAAATGCTTTCCCATAACATGGAATGTGTCTTGATTTTCTACTCAAGGAAATGACTGCCCAAGTAACAACACTAAGAACACCCACTCCAGACTGTCCATTACACACTAACATCCTTCCACATTTTTCAGGGAACTTGATGATCCCACCAAGAAAAAGGTAGGAATTCTGCTTTTACAGCAAAAAATTGTGTTCCAGGCGCCACTGGTATCACTGAGACTGATTCTAATGCAAAGCAAGGTAGGCAGAGGTGGAAAATAGAGGTGTGTTAGAGCAGTATCAAAGACTGTTTTAGTTCATAATATCAAAGGTCAAATTGGAGGTGGGTGGAGTCGGATCAATAAAAGGCATTCAAAAAGAGGAACTGAGAATCTTTCTATTGTAGTACTGTAACTAAGCTAAGTGGACAGCTAACAGGGGCGCAGCCAGAGGTCAGGGGGTAGGAGTAAGTGTTCATTTATGGAAACTTGGTGAATGCTAATGCCCACTTATTCCTTTTCCACCATATAATGTAGTGGCTTTCACCCCAGGACAATTAAAGGTAATATTTGGCCTGTGAAATCAAGATAAATATATTAAGTATCCTTTTTTCACCTGTACTGTAATTTGATATATATGGAAGTGGTTAAGATTGGGAAAATGCTTATGATGTTATACACTACTGCTATGAAGACATACCAAGTCCTAAGCTAATAACAAATATATAATTCAAAGTACTAATTATTGGGGATTTTAGTGAAGCTGTGGGTGAAAGTCTGGAGTTTTGTGTTTGGACCAGGAAAGGTGACATCATGATCTTTTTCTGAGTGTTCTAGAGAGCTTTGTGGAGAGGAGGGGTTTCAGGTACTTCCTGAGTGATGTGAAGAAAGTACCTTAGCAGGTTGAGAATGGAAGGGGAATTCTAGATCTAAGATAAAGATAAGAACAGAAATAGAATGAGGGAGGCACTGATGAATGGCCAGTAAGTTGAGAGAAGCTGACCACAAGAGCCTTTTAGGGGTAGGGGTGGAGGGCCTCAACACAAACATGGGCGAGGAGTGTTCCAGTGAGCATGAAGCTTTCTATTTGCATCAACAGCTAAGTATTCCTAAGACAGATGGACAACATGGGCCTCAAGGCCTTAAAAATATGCTTTGGAAATCACTCAGGGGCATTGAGCCTGGTGTCTCCATTCCATACTGCTCTTCCCCTTCCCCAATTTTTGTTCTCAAAGCACAAAACCAAGTAAAGCTATAACCTCGCCATTGATTGTGGTCATGTTCTCAGCACGACCATGTGACCGGAATAGAAGAAATGCATGAAAAAGAATTTCAACAGAAACACAACTTCACTTGCCTGGGAGCTGGCAGATCTCTTACTGGCACAGTACACACATCATTTGTGCCACTTTGGTTAGATGCTGGCTCATTCTCACAAGGAGAAAAAATGTTCCACAAAGGAAAGATGAACTCATGGCAACATTCCTGTTCTAGAGGCCCCAAGGAGAATCAGCAGAGCTGTGTCCGAAAGAACAGATACAACCTAGAGAGTGGAGTCTTGGCAATTTCTCAGTTTCTAGGTGAAAACGATTACTTTTCTGTTACTTCATTCTCCCATTTAGATGAAACTGGATTGCTTTGCTCAAAAGTAGTTACAGAAATAGAAATTGTTTTATTATGGAATAGAACATGTTTTACACCTGTTTACCAAAAGTGCCATGTATTCAGAACCACTGAGATCACTGGTTTTCTATCCTTTAACCATCAAAGAACCTTTCCATTAGCTCCCCCATATTTCTCTGAAGTGTCTTGAAAATGTTTACTTAGCAAACAAAGTCATCTGAGCAGTAGTCTTTGTTGTCGCAACAGACATATCTGTGGAGCTGAGTGATAGTATTAGCAAGCAACACATAGTGTTCCCACATAGGTATCGTTGTATAATTCCCATACATACTTTTTTCACATAGAATGCATAGAATTATCGTGTAGTTCCAGGCAAATTCACAAAAACAAAAACAAAACAAAACAAAAAAACCTTGCTGTTTTATTTAACCTGTAAGGTCTCATCCCAGTGAAATATATTTTGGAGAGGTTTTTTGTTTTTTGTTTTTTGTTTTATAGCTCAATAACATCACAAAGGACCACTAATTCCAAGAACCTCAAGCTGAGAACCACAACTTCAGGCAGAAATATTTACATGAGTGCATTGCAAAGGGAGGGCAGAGATAAGGACAACATGAGTGACAGATTGACCCAAGAATCCCATTCAATAAATGCCAAGTGTTTACTGAGTTTCTCCCATACACAAAGGCATGGTGCTAAGCAAGATTCAGCTTCTAGAAGGCTATACAAAGGCTATGGGACTTGAGGAACTATTTGATTAAGGTAATAAGACTTTGCAAGCTTTTCTGTGATCCGTGATGATGCCTATGACCAAGCTGAAATCCCAAGTGAAGCCGAAGGGATGAGTAGCCTCCTGAAATGATCTACAGAACTAAGAATACCAGCTCATGTCCTTTCAGTATACACAGCTAGTTAGTGCAGTACAATCCAGATCTCTCCTGCTGTCCTTTTCCTGATCTATCTAAATGTAAGATTTGGCTGAATTTCATGCCACTCATCGTTAATCATGGATTCTATATGATTTCACCTGCTTGCTTAAATTTATCTGTAACTCTAAAATTAATAACAGCACTCGCCAAGGCACATAGTCATTTACAAAAACAATGGTTTTTATCACATCCAAGTCATGTGGCTGTTGTAACTGGCCCACACAATGAAAGGGAGAACCTTCGGCAGCACTTGAGCAGCACTCAAGTGAAAAATTCGAGTAGACACACACACCTTCCCAGCTGAGAGGAACAAGGCCACTAACACTCTGCCTTCTGGTGTCAGCTCTCATTACGTAAACAAGTGTCCTTTTCATGGTCTATTTAGTGTCATGTTTTTCACACCTTTATGCATTTTGTTGCTGATTTTGCTGTTCAGTGGCCCCCAAGTGCAGTGCTGAAGTGCTATCTAGTGTTCCCAAGCCTAAAAAGGTTGTGATGTACCTAATGGAGGAAATGTGTGTGTTCCATAAGCTTTGTCCAGGCATAAGCTACAACACTGTTGGTCGTGAGTTCATTGTTAATGCATCAATAATCTATATTAAATAAGGTGTCTTTAAAAAGAAACATTTTTAAATGTTTTATGCTGATTAACTCACAAAAATGTAATGCGAGGCTTGCAGGAACCTGAACCTGTATTTCTAGGAGCAATGGCTCGATATTTCCTCCTTTAGTGTTCACAGTGCTAGAATCAACTGTATGTGTGTGTTCTCTCCCAGGCCAGAGCACATAAAGAGCTACCTGTGGATATCTTTGGCACATGGGGAATGAAACATGGAACGTATTACCAGAGAAGCAAACAGATCTTTTCTGGGGGTGTTTAGGAATTAAGCAGAAGCTGCTGTCACAGATTAGATATGTTATCTGCAGGAGGAGATTGTATTTGTGGGTTTCTCCCGCCCTCTTTCATTCTCTCCTGCTTTCTATCCTTTGCTCCTTTTTTTTCTTTATAATGAATTCCTAGTTTCTTTATTAGCAAATATGTGCTCAAAACTACTCAGAATGACAGTATGGCATCAGAGAGGGGGAGCACAGTCTCTAGAGTTAAACAAAGCTGGTTCAAGTGCCAACTCCCTGATTGACATGCTGTGGCTTCTCACATTGAGCATATTACCTAACACCCGTAAGCATGTTTCCTTGTCTGTAAGCTCTGAAAAATTAATAATAGTATCTACCTCATTGAGTAGTTGGAAGGATGAAGTAAGAAAGCACATACTACCTGGCATATAGTCATTCTATAAATATTTGCTGCTATTATCCTTCCTTCATGCCTTCCTGTCTCCCCTTCCTTCCTTTCTTCCTTCCTGTCTGACCTTTCTCCTTCTTTCCTTCCTTCCTTTCACTAGATAGTAGTGATACTAAGTCACTTAAAACATCATGTCCTCAAGTAGTTTACAGCCTTATTGAGTTGAGAAAGGAACACATAGTAACTCACAGTATTAGCCAGCATATAGTAAGGGTATACAGTCAGTGCCAAATAGAGTGTACACAGAGTACTCTGGAAGTCAAAATAGAAACATGAGCAATACATTGGGCTGAGAAGGATGTTGAGCCCCTTGAGAGCTGCTTAGCCCTGCCTTTCTCTGGCATTGAGTAAGTATCCTCTGGGAGCCCTTGTTACACTCAATAGGTCAAGCACAAATCCTCCTGGCAGGCAGACAGAACACCACCTGTGCCAGTGGCAGCAACAACTTCAGAAACAAAGGACAGGGCAGGTTATAATGTCAGGAGGAAGTCACAAGGTAGGTAAGTAACCCTGTATTTGAGTGAAGCAGGAAGTACTATTACATTTTTATCAGATGAATCTAGATTTTAGACAATGGTATAAAGTAGTTATAAAACTTAAACTCTCCTAGCCCTGTAGCAGCCATATAGAGCTCTTATAATGCTTCTCTGGTTCATCTCTTATGACTCTCTTGTCAGTGAGATGACCAGAAGTTTCCTATATTACAGATGACTGAAGCCAGAGGATTAAGTGCTGGCAAAGGACTAAATGCTAGAAAGCTACAGGGAAGAGGTCCTGAGGATGAGAGGATTAGAACTTAGACATCACTCGTTTAGTCTACTTTGTGCGTGTGGTGGCAGTGACAGGGGAAGGGGTAATAAATACATCTCTTTATTTTAAAAATCATCTTGGCTAACAGATTAGCAAACCTCTCTGAAATTTACTGGCTGAAACAGTAAGCAGTTTCTATTCATAGCTCTATGGGTCACCTCTATAATTCTTCTTATCTTACCTGGACTCATTCATGAGTCTTCAGACCTACTTCAGTAGGTCAAATAGTCAGTTCTGAGGCTGGAATTGAATGATCTCAGCTAGGGCAACTGGACATGCCTTCACTGGGTCTCGTCCTCCAGGAGGCTACCCCAGAATTTTTCACATAACAGTAGCAAAGTTAGAAAAGAGAGTGGAATCATGTAATGACTCTTGAGACTTAGAATTGATACACTAACACTGCCACCACATTCTACTGGTTAACACAAGTCACAAAGCCATCCCCTATTCAAGGAGTGAGGTAATAGACTCCACATTTTGATGAGAAGGGCTATAGGAGTCACATTGTAAAGAACATGGACATAGGATGGGGAAAAGAATTGGGAATATTTTTGCTATTAATGTATCACTCTCTCCTCTTCCATAACCACTTTCTTGATGTTGTTGTTGTTTTTCATTCCTATTGGTTTATTTATAGTTTCAACTCGTATCTGTGTAGTGTAGCCTTGTCTATACAGTATAGCCATAAAATGTGTCATATTGAAATGTGCCAAAAGATCATATGGAAAACTTTATTTTCTACATATCATTCAACAACTTGCTTTTTAAAAATCCAACATCATGTTTTTGAGATTTAATCATATTGATACAGATAGAGCTAGTTTGTTAATTTTAGCTGCTATGTATTATTTTTGAATACTCTGAACTATACACTTACAGCCCAGTTTATTCATTCTCCTATTGATGCACAATGAGGTTACTTTCACATTTGTGCCATTTTGTACTGTGCTGCAGTAACCACATTCTTACACAGGTGTTGTGCATGTGTTAGTTTCTCCAGAGTATGTATCTATGAATGGAACTGCTGGATTATAGAGTGTTGACATCTTCAAATTTCATAATTCCAAATATTACTCCCAAAGTAGTACAAATTCTCCTTTTACTGGCAGTATATCCTTATCCCCTTTTCTCCATATCCCATATAACCTAGGCAATAATTTTCAGAAATCTTAACTTTTGTTATTTTGATAAGTATGAAATAGCATCTCATTGCTCTTTTGTTTTACATTTCTGTGGCTACTAGTGATGATGAGTTGCCTGTGTGAATCCTATGTCTATTTTTTCTATTGGGTTGTCTTTTTCATATTGATTTTTAGACTTTTTTTTCATATTTTGAACACTAAACCTTTATAAATTATTCTTGCACATGTTTTTCCCACTTTATAGTTTTCTTTTCACTTTTTTTTATATTTTATTTTCCACACAGTTTTAAATTTTAATGTAATATAATTTATCACTCTGAGATCTGAGTGGAAAAGCAAAAATAAATCTACATCCAGACCCTTCATGGTAAAACTATAGGACACTCAAAATGAAAATGAAAATTTTAAAAGTATTCTAATTTTTTAAAAAATTTTTTGAGTGTTTATTCATTTTTGAGAGAGAGAAAGACAGAGTGAGTGGGGGAAGGGCAGAGAGAGAGGGAGACACAGAATCCGAAGCAAGCTCCAGGCTCTGAGCTGTCAGCACAGAGCCCAATGCAGGGCTTGAACCCATGAACTGTGAGATCATGACCTGAGCTGAAATTGGTCACCGAACTGACTGAGCCACCCAGACATCCCAAAAGTATTTTAATTTTTTAAATTAAAACCAAGCAAAGAGAGATTTGAATTACAATCTCAAAAAGAGCAGACTCCTCAGCAGCAACAACAGATACAACAGATACAGATACAACAACAGAATATGATGAAAGAGTAAGAGAAAATAACCACTAACTAAAAGTTTTATACCCAACTAAACTATCGTTCAAGACATACATCTACATAAACACATTTAAGTTTATGTTGATACAGATAGAACTAGTTCATTAATTCTAGCTGCTATATATTATTTTGAATGCTCTAAATTATACACTTGCAACCCAGTTTATTTATTCATTCTCCTATTGATGCACAATGAGGTTACTTTCACATTTGTGCCATTTTGTATTGTGCTGCAGTAACCACATTCTTACACAGGTATTGTGGTGAATATGTGTTAGCAGAACTCTAAAAAATCTCAAGGAAACTGCTTTACTTCAGAAAAAGGGAAACTTATCTTCAAAGGAAGGGAGAATATTTCAAATGAGAGAACATATGGTTTATTTAAATAAAAAGCAAAGGGCCAAGATAAAGTTGACCAGGTAATCAACAAAAATATTTAGTTATTTATGGATTTTCTGAAATGCCTTGAGAGTTTAGCCATGGAGCATGGCAGGCTGTCTCCGTGTAATGCCTTCCAGTGTCCTTCTGTTGCAATATCCACCTTATTCAATCAAGATACCATTTCCCTTACAGAATTTCTCCATCCCTAAACTTTTATTTCATACTTTCCACCTATGCTACACTGTAAGTCAATACCTTTTATCTGTTATCTGTTCACTTTTTCTCTCAGTTTGTATCTAACTTACTGTTTATTTCGATTTCATTTAACTTCAGTGTCAAGGACCATGTATTTTTTATATAGAAATTCTACATTATTTTCATTTCTAAAAATTCTTTGTAAATCTGCCTGGTATTTTTTTGTAGTGTCTCATTCTTTTCTTATATTTTATATTCTATGACTTTAATCATTTGAGATATATTTATTATATATATTTATCAGATCACTCAATTATTATTACTATTACTATTATTATGACTATTATTTTTTGGTGAAAAAATTTACATTCTCTCAGCAAATTTCAATTATATAATACATTGTTATTAACTATAGTCACTATGTTTTACATTACATGGTGATAAGATGCATAAAACTTAATAGATTTTATGGAAGTTTGTATCCTTTTACCAACCTCTCCCTATTTCCCCCAACCCCTCAGAGTTTGGGTATTTTTAAGATTCCAGGTATAATCAATGCCATGCAGAATTCATCTTACTTTGTCTAGCTTATTTCACATAGCATAATACCCTCAAGTTCTATCCATGTTGTTGCAAATTGACAGGATTTCCTTCTTTCTCATAGCTGAAATTAGTGTGTGTGTGTGTGTGTGTGTGCGCGCGCACACACATGTGTGTTTATATACACACATACATCTTCTTCATTCATTAATCTGTTGACAGACATTTATGTTGTTTCCATATCTTGGCTATTGTGAATAATGCTGCAATGATCATGGGAATGGAGATAACTCTTCGACCTGTTTTCTTCTCCTTTGGATATATACCTAGAAGTGAGATTGCTGGATCATATGATGTTCTATTTTTAATTTTTTGAGAAACCTCCATATTGTTTTCCACAGTGGCTGCACAAATTTACATTCCTACCAAGAGTACACAGGGTTCCTTGTATACTGTATGTACACACACATATACATATCACATTTTCTTTCTGTTTATCTGTCAATGGATACTTAGGTTGTTTTTATATATAGGCTATTGTAAATAATGCTGCAATGAACATTGAGATGCAGATATCCCTTCAAGATCACAATTTCATTTCCTTCAGATATATACCCAGAAGTGGAATTGCTGGATCATATCATAGTTTGATTAATTTTTTGAGGAACCTCCATATTGTTTTCCATAGCGGCTGCCTAATTTACATTCCCACCAACAGTGCACAATAGTTTCCTTTTCTCCACAGCCTCACAAATATTTGTTATCTCTTGTCTTTTTGACAATAGCCATTCAAACAGGTCTGAGGTGATACCTCATTGTGGTTTTGATTTGCATTTCCCTGATAATTGGTGATATTGAGCACCTTTTCATGTACCTGTAGGCTATTTGTATGTCTTCTTGGGAAAAGTCCTGTATAGTTCCTGCCCATATTTAATCAGATTGTTTGTTTTCTTTTTTTTTTTTCTATTGAGTTGTATAAGTTCTTCACATGTTTTGGATATTAACCTCTTACCAGATACATGATTTGCAAATATTTTCTCACATTCCATAGGTTTCCTTTTCATTTTGTTGGTTTCTTTTGCTGTATGGAAGCTTTTTAGTTTGATGTAGTTCCTCTTCTTTATTTTTGCTTTAGTTGCCTTTCTTTTGGTGTCAACCCCTCCCCCCCAAAAAATTGCCATGGAACTATGTTCTCTTCTAAAAGTTTTATGGTTTCAGATGTCATGTTCAAGTCTTTAATCCATGTTGAGTGGATTTTTGTGTATGCTGTAAGATAGTGGTCCAGTGTCTTTCTTTTGCATGTGGCTATCCAGTTTTTCCCACACCATATATTGAAGATATTGTCCTTCAACTGCCCCATTGCCTATTTTTGGCTCTTTATCATAAATCAATTGACCATATAAGTGTGGGTTTATTTCTGTACTCTCTTCTGTTCTATTGATCTATGTTTTTATGCCAATACCATACTATTTTGATTACTGTATCTTTGTACTATAGTTTGAAATCAGGAAGTATGGTGTTTCCAGCTTTGTTTTTCCTTCTCAAAATGGATTATGCCATTTGGAGGCTTTATAATTCAACACAAATTTTAGGATTATTGTTTCTATTTCTGTAAAAAAAAAAATGCCACTGGAATTTTGATAGGGATTGTATTGAATCTATGGATTGCTTTTGGTAGTGTAGATATTTTAATTTTCATTTCTTTTAAGTTCTTATTTAAATTCCAGTTAGCAGACAGTGTAATATTAGTTTCAGGTGTAGAATTTAGTGATTCATCACTTACATATAACACCCAGTGCTCATCACAAGTACTCTCCTTAATACCCATCACCCATTTAGTCTGTCCCCCCATCCACCGCCCCTCCAGCAACCTTCAGTTTGTTCTCTATATACAGTTAAGAGTCTGTTTTATGAGTGAAATCATATGGTATTTGTTTTTCTCTGACTTATTATGCTTAGCATAATACACTTCAGCTCCATCCACATCGTTGCAAATGGCAAGATTTCATTTTTATTTATGGCTGAGTAATATTCCATTGTGTATATATACCACATCTTCTCTATCCATTCATCAGTTGATGGACATTTTGGCTCTTTCCATAATTTGGCTATTGTTGGTAATGCTGCTTTACATCCGGGTGCATGTGTCCCTTTGAATCAGTACTTTTGTATCCTTTGGGTAAATGCCTAACAGTGCAATTGCTAGGTCATAAGGTAGTTCTATTTTTAACTTTTGAGAAACCTCCATACTGTTTTCCAGAGTGGCTGCACCAGTCTGCATTCCCACCAACCGTGTAAGAGGATTCCCCTTTCTCCACATCCTCATCAACATCTGTTGTTTCCTATGTTGTTAATTTTAGGCATTCTGACAGGTATAAAGTGATATCTCATTATAGTTTTGATTTGTATTTTCCTGATGAAGAGTGATGTTGAGCATCTTTTCATGTGTCTATTAGTCATCTGTATATCTTATTTGGAAAAATGTATATTCATGTTTTAACTGGGTTATTTGTTTTTTGGGTGTTGAGTTTGATAACTTCTTTATAGATTTTGGATACTAACCCTTTATCCGATATGTCATTTGCAAATATCTTCTCCTATTCCATAGGTTGCCTTTTAGTTTTATTGTTTCCTTCACTGTGAAGCAGCTTTTTATCTTGATGAAGTCCCATCCTGATGAAGTTCATTTTTGCTTTTTTTTCCCTTGCCTCTAGAAACATGTCTAATAAGAAGTTGTTATGGCTGATGTCAAAGAGGTTGCTGCCTGTGTTCTCTAGGATTTTGATGGGTTTTTTTTGTCTCATAATTAGGGCTTTCATCTATTTTGAATTTATTTTTGTGTATGGTGTAATAAAGTGGTCCAGTTTCATTTTTCTGCACATCACTATCCAGTTTTCCAAATACCATTTGTTGAATAAACTATCTTTTCCCATGGATATTCTTTCATGCTTTGTTGAAGATTAGTTGACCATATAGTTGTATAGTTGTGGGTCCATTTCTGGGTTTTCTATTCTGTTCCATTGATCTATGTGTCTGTTTTTGTGGCAATAACATACTGTCTTGATGACTACAGCTTTGTAATATAGCTTGAAGTCCGGAATTGTGATGCCTCTGGCTTGGCTTTGCTTTTCCAAGGTTGCTTTGGCTATTTGGGGTCTTTAGTGGTTCCATACAAATTTTAGGATTGTTTGTTTTAGCTCTGTGAAAAATGCTTTTGGTATTTTGATAGAGGTTGCATTAAATGTGTAGATTGTTTTTGGATAATATAGACATTTTAACACTGTTTGTTCCTCCAATCCATGAGCATGGAATGTCTTTCCATTTCTTCTTCAGTGTTTTATAGTTTTCAGAGTGCAGGATACCTAGGAATAAACCTAACCAAAGACAACAGTGAGGGGATTTTAACAATATTAATTCTTCCAATCCATGAGCATGGGAATACCTTTTCATTTATTTTTATCTTCTTCAATTTCTTTCATCATTGTCTTATAATTTTCAGTGTAGAGATCATTCACCTCTTTGGTTAGATTTATCCCTAGGTCTTTTATTCCTTTTTATGCAATTGTAAATGAGATTGTTTTCTTAATTTCTCTTTCTGATAGTTCATGGTTAGTATATATAAATGCAACTGATTTTTGTATATTGATTTTGTATCTTGAAACTTTACTGAATTTATTAGTCCTAACAGGTGTGTGTGTGTGTGTGTGTGTGTGTGTGTGTGTGTGTGTGTGTTGAGTCTTTAGGGTTTTCTATATATAATACCATGCCATCTACAAACACAAACAGTTTTATTTCTTCCTTTCTAATTTGGATTAAATTTATATCTTTGTCTTGCTTAATTGCTCTGGCTAGGACTTCCAGTACGATGTTGAATAGAAGTGGGAAGAGTGGGCATCCTTGTTTTGCTCCTGATCTTAGAGAAAAAGCTTTCAGCTTTTCACCATTGAGTATGAAGTTATCTATGAGCTTGTAATGTATGGTCCTTATTATCTTGTGAGGCATTCTCTCTATACTCAGTTTGTTGTGGGTATCATGAATGGGTATTGAATTTTGTCAGACGCTTTTCTTTCTGCATTTACAGAGATAAGCATATAATTTTTATCCTTTATTTTGTTAATGTAGTGTGTAACATTGGTTTTTGGATGTTAAGCCATCCTTTAATCCCTTCATTCCATTTTATCATAATATATGATCTTTTTAGTATATTGTTGAATTTGGTTTGCTAATATCTTGTTAAATATTTTTGCACCTATGTTCATCAATAATGTTGTCTTATCATTTTCTTCTCTTGTATTGTCCTTGTCTGGTTTGGTATCAGGGTCATGCTGGCCTTGTAAAATTAGTTTGAAAGTATTCCCTCCTCTTCTGTGTTTTGGAAGAATTTGAGAATTGGTGTTAATTCTTCTTTAAATGTTTTGTGGAATTCAACAGTAAAGCCATCTGGTCCTGAACTTTTCTTTCTTGGGAGATTTTTTTTTTTATTACTGATTCAATGTCCTTACATTGGTCCATTCAGGACCAATAATTGGTCCATTTGGGTTTTCTATTTCTTCATGATTCAGTCTTGGTACCCTGCATGTTTTTAGGAATTTATCCATTTATTATAGGTTATCCAAATTTTTGGCATATTTTTCATAGTAGTCTCTTATGATTTTTGGTGGTATCAGTTGTAATGTCTTCTCTTTAATTTTTAATTTTATTTATTTGAGTCCTCTTTTTTTCTTGGTAGGTCTAGCTGAAGTTTTTTTTTATTTGTTTATATTTTTAAAAAGACTATCTCTTAGTTTTATTGGTGTTTTCTATTGTCTTTTTAGTATCTGTTTTCTTTATTTCTCCTTTAATCTTTAATACCTTCCTTCTACTAACTTTGAGCTTGAGCTTGGATTGTTCCTTTTTTTTTTTTTTTTTTTTAGTTCTTTGAGGTGAAAGTTAAGTTGCTTTTCTTTTTGACTTTCAGTTTACTTGTCTAGAAATTACAATTAATACCTTTTTCCCTCTCAACTTCATAAAATCAGGCAAGAAAAAAATGAGATGAGAGAATGCTTTAAAAATTATAAAGTTTTTTTAAAAAAAGTAACATTTAATTTGATTCTTAAAAACCAGGACCACATTTGAATATGAGAATCTTATTTCTTATGGGGGATCGCTGGACAGAAGGAAAACTAAAGTTATCCATTAAATATTTATTGAGTATCTGTTACATGTCATACATTATTTTATTTTATTTTATTTTTTTTAAATTTTTTTTTTCAACGTTTTTTATTTATTTTTGGGACAGAGAGAGACAGCATGAACGGGGGAGGAGCAGAGAGAGAGGGAGACACAGAATCAGAAACAGGCTCCAGGCTCCGAGCCATCAGCCCAGAGCCTGACGCGGGGCTCGAACTCACGGACCGCAAGATCGTGACCTGGCTGAAGTCGGACGCTTAACCGACTGCGCCACCCAGGCGCCCCTGTCATACATTATTTTAAATGCTAGAAATATTACATAATGGTAAAAAAGATAGCTATGATCCCATACCCTGCCTAGTATTTGAGATGTAACAAATCAAGAGGTAAACACATATGTAATTATAAATTATTAGGACTCCTATGAGAAAATTATAAGAAGAATATAGTTGATATGGAAATACAGGAAGGCTTTTAGGAAGAAATGATATTTAAGCTAAGACCTGTAGAGTTAATAGTAATTATCCAGATGAAGAGTTGAGGAAGAGGCTTTCCTAGGCTGAGGAAATAAAACAAAGAACAAATAAAATTAAAAATAAAAATTCAGCAGCTTCAGGGAGTATACAACTGAGTGAGGAACTAAAGCCTCATATTTCTTTTTTTTTTATGTTTTATATATATAAACATTTTATTTATTTATTTATTTATTTATTTATTTATTTAATTTTTGGGTTTTTTTTTTTTTTAATATATGAAATTTATTGTCAAATTGGTTTCCATACAACACCCAGTGCTCATCCCAAAAGGTGCCCTCCTCAATACCCATCACCCACCCTCTCCTCCCTCCCACCCCCCATCAACCCTCAGTTTGTTCTCAGTTTTTAACAGTCTCTTATGCTTTGGCTCTCTCCCACTCTAACCTTTTTTTTTTTTTTTCCTTCCCCTCCCCCATGGGTTTCTGTTAAGTTTCTCAGGATCCACATAAGAGTGAAACCATATGGTATCTGTCTTTCTCTGTATTAAGGCCTCATATTTCTGACTAGAAGATTAAAAATAGGGAGACACAGGGAAATCATAGAATGTGAGAGATTTAATACCCCATAAAGTTGTTTATGAACTCCTGGGCTTACTCCAGAGATGTGTCAGCATGGATCCACCATGAGGTAAACCACTATGCAGATTCTAGACTGTCCACTGACCAACATACATGTGAGAAAAATTTAAATAGCACAGCAAAGACTTTGAAAATGGACCTGACATTGAAACCATAACTAACAAAAGTTTGTTTTGAATGTATGGACTGAAAGAAATTCAGTTGACTGCCAGATTAGAGAAAATATCAACATTCTTCATAAGATTTAAACAAAATCCATGATTTTATAACATAATATTTTGAATGCCCTAGATGCAATCTAAAAATATCTGTCATACACAGAACAAGAAAAATCTCAACTCCCAAAAGATAATGAACAAATGCTAATTCTGAGATTACACAGATGTCAGGTTTATATAACAAAGACTTAAAAAACACCTATTATAAAAATGCTTCATGAACTAAGTACAAACTCTCTTGAAATGAATAAAAAGTAGAAATTCTTAGCAAAGGAATTGATATAAAGAAGAATCTCATGAAAATTTTAGAGCTAAAAAATGCCATCTCTAAAATTAAAAAAAAAAAATCACTAGGTAAGAATCAGAAACATCATAGAGGTGACAAAGAGTTGTTGAACTTGAAGATAGCTCAATGGACATTCTCCATGCTAAACAACATTCTTCATGCTAAACAACAGAGAGAAAAAAAATGGAGGAAAAAAATTGAGCTGAGACTCAGGGACCTAGGGAATATTGACAAAAATTCTGACATTCATGTCATTGGAGTCCCAAGAAGAGAAAGGATATGGTGCTGAAACAGTATTTGAAGAAATATTGTCTGAAAACTTCCCAAAGTTAGTGAATAATATAAACTTATAAATCCAAGAAGTTCAGCAAATCCCAAACAGGATAAACTCAATGAAACTTACACTAAAACACATCCTAATCAAATTGCTGAAAACTAAAGACAAAGAAAAGAGTCTTGAAAGCAGCCAGAGGAAACCAATGCATTACTACAGAGAACACCAATTTGAATGGCAGCAGATTTCTTGTCAGAAATTGTAGATGCCAGAAGGAAGTAGAAAACACTTTTTAAGTGCTAAAAAGGACCATCAACCCAGAATCCTGTGAAAACAGATTCAAGAATGAAGATGAAATAAAGACATTTTCTGCTGAAGGAAAAGTAAGAGAATTTAAAATACTGCTAAAGGAAGTTCTTCAGACATAAGAAGATGACTTCCAGGAAGAAAACTGGAATGTCAACAATGAAGGAAGAGCAACAGAAATGGTAAATGTCTGAGTAAATATAATAGATTGTTCTTCTCTTGAGTTCTTTAAACTATACTGGACAGTTGGAAGCAAAAATTATAACATTGTCTAATGAGGATTTCAGTGTATGTAGACAGAACTACCTAGCAACTACAAAATAAAGAGAGGGAGTAAAGGGCCTATATGTTGATCAGGTTTCTACATTCCACCGAAGTGGCAACATTAAGCCTTAAGTAGACCATGAAAATAATCAAGCAAATAAATAAATAAGTGAAAATTCTGAGACAAGAAATGTGTCTAATGCATTCAAATATATAAGAAGTCAAACAGTACCAAAGGGCCATTGGCTCTTGACTGCTTCTTCCTCATGTGAGAAAGATTCCAAATGGAAATTTTGCCTCATTCCTCAGTCCTTTCACATACCCCCATATGTAAACAATCACTGAAGCCTCCTTCCTTCTTTCAAATCTCAAATATTTCTCTCCATTCTGATAGGCCCTTCATAGTCCAGGGCATCATTTCTGATCTATATACCATTCCCCCAAATTGTCTCCCTAACTCCAGTTTTGCCTCCTACTTCTTCTTCATCTCACTCCAATTACCTAAAATTCAAATGTCATTATATATTTTGGCTTAAAACATAAATTCCTCCCTCAGTGCTTTTAAAATAGTGAATTCTTTAGCCTGGTTAAAAGGCTTTTCATAGCATGCTTCCTGATCATCTCTCTAGTCTCATTTCTTGCCACTCTATAATCTCTCCCCCTAACTATATTCCCTAGACTAGCATAGTAAACATTTTAGGTTTTAAAGTCCTTATGTTCTCTGTTGCAATTACTTAACTCTGTAGTTGTAGTGGAAAAGCATCCATAGACAATATGTAAATAAATGGGTAGAATTATTTGCAAATAAAACCTTAACTACAAAAACAAGTGTCTGCCTGGATTTGGCCCATGGGCCATTATGTGGTGACCCCTGCTTTAGATAATTAAACTACCTACAAATCTGTGGACATGGCATTTTTTTTAATCTCTTGAGTACTGCACAATATACTATCTGTTTGGAATGCTTCTCTCCTTTGTCTGGCTACCTTCCATCACCAGGTATCAACCTGGATGCCACTTCATCAAATTCTTTCCTAGACTCCTTATTCCTCTACATTGCACATACCACATTAATATATTTACCTACTGATATATTTACCTGTTTCCTTGTCTGTCTTCTCCCACTTGTCTATAAGCTTCTGGAGGGCAGAAACTATGTCGTGTCCACATTTTAATCCCTAGTACCTAGCAGAATACTTGGCACATACAAGCATTCAATAAAACTTTCAGTTTTTCTATTCAGTGAAGGGAAGGCCAATAGCTCTCTGGCTGACCTAGCCCCTGTCTTAAAACTCAGGGCAGGGAAAATACTGCCTAACTCGATGGTTGTATCTCCATAGAAGCTGTGATCTGTTTTGGGCAAGCCATCCCTTTCCTTTGGCCTGACTTCTCCCAGGGAAAAGAGGTCCAAAATTAAGGACCAGCCACTGTATCTCCTCTCAGACAGCACCCATCCCATCTACCAGGCAGCTCAGAGCCATCTGACCCCACTTTCGGCAAGCATTCTCAGCCACTGATTTTAAAAATAAGCCCCGAGGGGGTAAATTGCTACATCTCTTTCCAAAGGCTGTTGTAGATGCCAAAGGCGGTGGACAATGAACCATTTGTGGTTAAGGGTGGAGCAACCACCATTCAGCCAGGCATCCTGGGGACTCTCCCTGCCTGTTCAGTGTCTTCCCTTTTCAGCCCATTACCAATAAAGTGGGAAAAGGGCAACTTTCTCTGCCAAGCCATCAGGTAATTAAGTATCTGAGGGATCAACCATGTGTCCTACTCTCAACTATTGCTAAATCTCAGGCAAAGACGTGGGCCCCTCCCACAGAACCTTATAATTTATTTGAAAAAAATAAGATAGGTATGTTTGAACCATTTAGAGATTAGTAAAATGAATGTATTTATTTACTTACTCACTTTTTTTTTTAATTTTTTAACATTTATTTATTTCTGAGACAGAGAGAGACAGAGCATGAACAGGGTAGGGTCAGAGAGAGAGGGAGACACAGAATCCGAAACAGGCTCCAGGCTCTGAGCGGTCAGCACAGAGCCCGACGCGGAGCTCGAGCTCATGGACCGCGAGATCATGACCGGAGCCAAAGTCGGCCGCCCAACCGACTGAGCCACCCAGGCGCCCCTACTTACTCACTTTTTAAAGTGCCTACTCAATGCCAGTCACTGTGTGGGATGCTAAGTCACAGAGACAAAAAGTTCATTCAAGGATATTCTCCATCTACTACAATTTCCAGTAGGAATATATAATATGAATGGGGTTTCGAGTTAAAGATATCGATAAAGGCTAAAGTTGTCAGAGAAAGTTCCATCAAGGAGGTGGAACTTGAACTGGTCTTGAGGAAAGTGTGGGGTACAGATTTATGAATGGAAAGAGAAAATTTCAGCTAGAGGAGATGACATGGCCAGAGGTGAGGAAGAGAACTGAGTGTCAAGAGTGGGGAGGAGAGGTGAGGAGTGGGAAATAAGGCTGGAGGAAAAATGAAGTGTTGTGGTGGAAAACCCTGAAGACTGGACATTTAACTTGAAGTGGGAAGATAACATCCTTCTTCTTTTCTTTGAGTTGTAATTCACATACCATAAAATTCAATGGTATTTTAGTATATTCACAAAATTATACAATGATCACCATTATCTAATTCCAGAACAGACAATATTCTTTTGAATATTTCTGAACAGAGAATTCATGGGATAAATTTGCATTTCAAGCAGATTAACCCAGCTACAGGAGCAGGAATGATTGTGTGGAAAGAAACTAGACACAAAGACAAGCTAAGAGGTTCAGAAGCTTGGAGATCTAGACCAGAATAGTGCCACAGCCTGTCTATGGGCTTCTCACTCCACCCAGGATGGTGAGGTTGACAGCAGGATAATTTATTGAGATAATAATCTATGTCTTTTTCTTCTTTTATTTTCCCTCCCTTGTTCCAAGAAGATAGCAGATATTTGTATTCCTTAGCTTAAGCAGTTTTGGGAGCTAAGCTAAAAGCAAATTGCCTGTGGACAGCCACCCTTCCTGACTTCTGTTTTGGAAGTTCTGAACTCAATATTGGGATTGTGTTGGGGGAGGAGAGATAAGAGACCCTTTGGGGGCAGTGGGAGCTGAAGCTGAGAAAGCAGAGAACAGAGCAGAGAGGGAAATCCCCCCAAACTGTGAAGAACCAGTGATTTCTGGTTCTGAAAGGCATAGGGACCTCAGAGTGGGTGACAGAATGCTTGAACCCAGGTCCCAGAGCTCCAGGGGTACCAGCCTCATAAAGTACTCCTGCGCCTGTGTGTGGTACAGTGAGGATATCAATTCTGACAAAGTGGACTAAAGACCAAAAGAGTTTTCTGCTAAGCATTCTATTCAGCAAAAAACTCCTGGGATTTTGCCGTATCCTGGGACATGAGGAGCCCCAACAATGATGGAAACTGCATTAAACACCAGCTTGGCAGGTTCAGAGTCACAGGTAAAAAAGTTAAAGTACTGGGGATCTTCTTGAGAGGTAGTTGAACATACGGGTTATTCGAACAGATTCTAGAAACCAACTCTCTGGGATTAAGCCTCGCACTGTGATCTATTAGCTGTAGGATTTCTTCAGACTAATGATAATGACACTCAACTGTCTCATAGTGTTGTTGTGAGGGTTACATGAATGTACAGATTTAAAAACAGTTATAATACTGTCTGGCACATAAAAAAGCTATGTAAATATTTGCTTATTATTATTAATAAGAAGGAAACAAATCGTTGGGGGAAGGGAGGAGTGTTGCCCTATAAAAGAAAACTATTCAGTGGAAATAAGGGTGGGGGAAGAAGTAGAGGGAAAGAAGACTTTAAAAAGGCAGTATTAAGGATGAAAGACTTAAGTAAATACCATTTAGACACAAAAGAAAAAGGAAAGTGAAATAAAAACAGATAGATGAAGATAAATAGGAATAAATAGGTGATTTGATAGACATTAGATAGATATGAGATAAAAAGAGATTAAGAAATACATACATCACATAATTAAAACATCACAGAAGTAGAAAAATGGTGGGAAAAAGTAACTGATAAGATGACATAACTGAGAAGGATCAACTAATATAGATAGATGATAAACTCAGAATGAAATGTAGAAAGTAGCATCAGATGCTACATGGAAAAAAGCAGGGTCAGAAAGGAAAGATGAAAGGGAGGGTGGGACTCAGTCACAATGGACTCAATGACCTCCAGTCTGTGAGATGGAGGAGACTGCTGTCCCCTTGCCTAGCCCTGCACCCCAACCCCCTCCCACACAGCTTAGCTTCATCTTCTCTGACTTCTAGACCATGTTCCTCTGGGAACTTCCTGTTCTCTGTTCTGTACACTTCAGAAATTACCTTCTTCAGTCTGGTTTTCTAACTGTTTTGTGTATGCAATTCTTGTCTCCATTCCAAAAGACTGTGTGCCCAGGGGGAGTGGGTCTACCACTCTCTCCACTTTCCTGGTATCTCACCCAGTATGAGGAGGAGAGAAAATGTGTTGGAGGCCAGTCCTGGTATAGAAGTGGGAATAGGAGGGCCATTGCCAATCTCCAACTACCAGTATCACCATCCTGTAGGACATCACCAATCACCCATGGAAAACAATCTAAAAACAACTTGGAGGGAACTAGCTTGCCCTAGCACAATAAAAATGTATGCAGTATCTGATGATCCCTTCCCTTACTGCTTCTCAAGAATCCAGACATCTGTAACTCAGCATTTTCCTATAAATAATTGGTCTCCCCTACAAAACTGTGAGCTGCCAGAGAGCAGAGACGATATGGGAAAAGTTTCAGAAATGTTACAGAATAAGCAAGAGCTTTATATTCTGTATCTACCACTTCCAAGCATCTGAAAATTTCTACCACCTCGTGGTTGATGTGCTTGGTCCTAAGGGCAGAAATCTTGTCATCAGGAGAAGAGAAATTCTGATATAAGAAAAGAGACCTAAGAAGCTCTGTTTACACAGGTCCTGAATATAGGCCCAGGGCCTGTTAGAATCCAGAGAGAGTTCTGGTCATCTCAGCCAAATGAAACTCCCCCATACTGATCTAAACCCGTTCCTTTCCTCCTAGACAAGAGGAAGGAAAAGTCCCATTCATAACCACGGAGAAATAAAAGTCTTCCTCGGTGATTATATACAATTTACAGCAGAGTGTTTCATTTGGTGCCCAGGAGCCTGTAATAGCTGGAATTACCCTTGTTCCTCTTCCTCTTTGAAGGGCCAGAGCTGAGAAGTGCTCTGTGATTATGTGTTAGGGTATGGCATCTCCATGCCAAACTTGCTCAGCCCGATTTGGTGTGTGTGCGTGCGCGTGTGTGTGCGTGCGCGTGTGTGTGCATGCATGAGTGTGTGTGTGTGTGTGTGTGTGTGTGTGTGTGTGTGTGTGTGTGCGTGCTTCCAGAACATAATTTCCCCACATCCCTGCATGGTTTTTCAATTCATAAATAATGAATTAAAATGCTTTTGGGGTGCCTGGGTGGCTCAGTCTGTTAAGCATCCAACTTCGACTCAGGTCATGATCTCACGGTTCATGGGCTCGAGCCCACATCTGTCTGCTCAGAGCCTGCTTTGGATTCTCTGTCCCCTTTCTCTCTGCCCCTCGACCCCCTCAAAAATAAACATTAAAAAATTATTTTAATTTAAAAAATGCTTTTGCCATTTCACCCATCCTTACTGGAAAGGGAGGCAGAGAAGTAAGAAGGGAAGGAAACTAGAATCATCTTTTCACCCCACAACTTTACGTGTGAATTGAGAACTCCAGTATCAACAAAGCAGAAAAACTGAAGTGAATTGGGCTGAGATGTACTGATTGCTTACCGTCCAGGTGATGAAAACCTGAGAGTAACAACAGATTCCCTAGGTTGTGAAGGTGAATGCTTCTGCATGGATATAAGTTGTGACTGGTACTTTCCCCAAGTTAGAAGCCCTGAGGAAAGTGGTACACAATAAAATATTAGAAACCTGAAGTCTGGGTTGCAAACATTTTCTGTGAAGGGCCAAATAGTAAATATTTTAGGCTTCATGAGCCATATAATTTCTGTTACAACTTCTCAGCTCTATAGTGAAAAGCAGACTTAGACTGTCTAAGCAGACTTAGACAATATGTAAACAAATTGGCATGGGTATGTTCCAATAACATACAATAACATTTATTTACAAAAATAGCAGAAGGCTAGATTTGGCCAGTGGGAGGTAGTTTGCTGACTCCCGCACTGAGTGACTTAGTATTATGAGGACTTTGTTTTGAAAAATCTTACCACTTGCAACAACGTGGATAGAACTGGAGGCCTTTATGCTAAGTGAAATAAGTCAGTAAGAGAAAGACAGATATCATATGCTTTCACTCATAGGTGAAAATTGAGAAACTTAACAGAAGACCATGGGTGAAGGGAAGAGGGGAAAAAGCTTCAAATAGAGAAGGAAGCAAACCATAAAAGACTCTTAAATACAGAGAACAAACAGGGTTGATGGTGGGGGAGGGGATAATGGGTGATGGGCATTGAGGAGGGCACTTGTTAGGACGAGCACTGGCTGTTGTATGTAAGTGATGAATCATGGGAATCTACTCCTGAAGCCAACAGCACACTGTCTACACTGTATTGTAGCTAACTTAACAATAAATTATATTTAAAAAAGAAAAAAAGAAAAATCTCGATACTTTGAGGGTAAAGACTAAAAGACAGAAATGATGGAGAAGGAAAGGAAGAAAAGGAAGAGGTGAAGAATGGGTAATAATTGTTTTTAGAATAAAGATAACTTGGAGCATCTGAACTTACGGGCTGTGTGCAAAGGGAAGAACAAACTCTTTAAGCCATTTGTTTTGGAAATCTTCAAGTGGGCTGTAAGTACTGGCAAGGAAAGCAGTTGTGACCAAGTACTCAAGAGTAGAATTTTGGTTCTAATATAAAAGGACTATCACCCTGTATTACTTAACCATTTCTGTGTAACAAAGTAACCCCAAACCTAGTGACTTAAGACAAAAATAAATATTTATCACCTCTCATTGTTTCTGTGGATCAGGAAGTCAAGAATAGTCTGGCCAGCTGTTTCGGCTCATGATTTTTCATAAAATAAAGACAAGTCAGCCAGAACAGCTATTATCTGAAGGCTTGACTATATCCGAAGGACCTGATTTACTCATATAAGATGGCATTGGCTGTTCGGTGAGGGTCCTCAGTTCTTCTCCATATGGGCCTCTCCACAGAGATGTTTGAGTGTTCTTACAACATGGAAGCTGGCTTCCTCCAGAGTAAGTAAACCAAGAGGCCAAGACAGAAGGTGCAATATTTTCATGACCCAGTATCAGAAGTCATACACCATGATGTCTACCATACTTCACTGGTCACAGTGACCAGCCCTGATTAAATGTCAGGGAAGGCTAGTCCAGGGTGCAAATACCAGGAAGCAGGGATCAATGAGGTCCATCTTAGAGACTGACCATCTGCTGCCTAATAACAGAGAGAACTAAAAGATGCATCTGTGGTCCCAGTCTAGGATCTGCATATTAAGATCGCCTAGGAATTTGTATTAGTTAGAATGCATCTGGCTAGAGAAAGAAAACAGAGCAAAACACTCAACTTCAAGTTGTTTAAACCACAGGATTGATTTCACTTATGAAAGGGTCCACAGTTGGGAATTTTCAGGGTTAGTTAATTCCGTAGCTCAACAATATCAGGTTCTTGTTCAACCTTTCTGTGGTTTTCTTGGCTTTTCCTTCATGGTCACAAGATGGTTGCTACAGCCCACATTACATGTTTACACAGTTGCATGTGGAAGCAGAAAGAAAGGAATATCTATTGGGTAGCCAGCAAACACCGCTTGCCACAAAAACTGGTGTGACACTCTGAACTGAGTAATATGAACAGTGTACTTGTAACTTTCTTAGAACCACAGGATCTTAGAGATGACTAAGTCTAGTTCCCATGTAATGCTTGCATCCCTTCTATCAGATCCAGGGAACATTGCCATATGCCAAGATTTCCTTTCACTGTAGTAAAATAGCTTGGGCTCCATGAATATATGACAGAGGCTTCTGGTCAAAGTGCAGAATTGTAATAAATGTAAAAAGTTGAGGCCAACCTATTTAGGAGACAGTCCCTGAGCCCCTCACTGGTAGCAGGAACTTTGGAAGCACTAGTGGAGTCTTTTATCAAGGCCTGCCTTAGCATGCTTTGACCATCAATGTAGATGGGTATCTCTCTTGCCCTTAAAATGACTTTCAGAAGAGGTACATTCCCCTAAATGACATTTGCTCATAACAGTAAAACCCCAAATTGAATAACTAAGACCCAGGAGAGAGACTTCCAATTCAATACAAGCAAAACACATTTTCAACAAATACAATACATGATTTGCTAATGGGGATTCCTCTACAGGAGGAAAATTTGCATAACACAACCCCCAATTTCCCTTCTAACTCCAAAATCAATGATTCTTTTTTTTTTTTTCAAAATCAATGATTCTATATTTACTGCGAATTTCTTCATGATGTCAAGATTAAGATTCTTTTGTTGAGCTTTCAGTGTATTTCATGAAGCCATAGAATATCAGAATTGATACGATGTAAGAGATTGTATATCACTTTATTTCTTATGTCTTGAGTCAGAGCTCCTATTAATTTAGAATAAATATTTTATGACCTTCCTTTTATATGATTAGAAATTTTTGAGTTATATTTGAATAAACTTTCTTAAAATAGAGTTTGCATAGAATAAAATATCATCTTAAGTATACCATCTAATAAGTTCTGAAAATGTGCAACCTCTACCATCACAATCAAGATATCCATTTCCCAAAATGCTCCTGAATGCCCCTTTGCAGCCAATTCCCATCACTCCTGGTTCAGGGCACCACTAATCTGCTTTTTGTCATTTTAGATTATTTTTTTTTTGTCTATGAAAGCATTCATTTCAAATATAAAATCATAAAGTATAAACTCTGCTGTGTAAATTAGCTTGGGCTCCACAGATTGTTTCTGACATTCACCCAGGTTGTAACAGTTCCTTCTTTCTTATTGTTCAGTGTTTTTCCATTGTCCGGATATACCAGTTTGTGAATCATTCTTGGGTTGATATACATTTGAGTTGTTTCCAGTTGAGGCAGTTATGTATAAATCTGCTATGAATTTCCATATGTATGTTTACAGTTTTCACATACAAGTTGATAGATTTTTTTTACAGAATATGGTTTCATTTCTCATGGGTAAAGATGTTTGAGTGACATTGCTGAGTTGAACAGTAAATGTATGTTGAACTTTGTAAGAACTACCAAGTGGTGGTATCATTTTACATTTCTACCAGCAAGGTTTGAGAGTCTTAATTTGCTCACCTAATTCTCACCACCACTTGGCATTATGATACTTTTTATTTTACCATTCTACTGGGTGTGAAGTGGTATCTCACTCTGGTTCAATTTACCCTTCCCTAACATATAATGATGAAAAGCACCTTTTCATGTGCGTATTGACCCCTTTCGTACTTTTTTTTTTTTTACATAGAGTCTGTTCAAATCTTTTGCTTACTCACAATGTTTATCTTATTATTGATGAGTGAGAATGCTTTATACATTCTTATTATTAGTCCTTTCTCAGATATGTGTATTGAAAATATTTCCTCCCGTGTGGTGGCTTAGCTTTTCATTTTCTTACCATTCTTTTTGAAGAGTAGAAGTTTTTAATTAGATGAGATACAGTTTAAAATTATTTTCTTTTATTGATACCACTTTTGGTGTTATGCTTAAGAAATCATTTCCTAACCAAAGTCACAAATGTTTTTTCATATGTTTTCTTCTAGAAGATTTACAGTGTTAGATTTTACATTCAGGTCTATTTTGAGGTAGTTTTTATATATGGTATGAGGTGTGGATCTCATAGCTGTAGCTGCAATAAGAAATTACTGTGTATTTAATAGCTTAAAACAACACAAACATGGGGCACCTGGGTGGCTCAGTCGGCTAAGCATCTCACTCTTGATATCGGCTCAGGTCATGATATCACAATTTGTGAGATGGATCCCCAAATGGGACTCTGCATTGTCAGCACAGAGCCTCCTTGGGATTCTCTCTCTGCCCCTCTCCTGCTCATGCTCTCTCTCTCTCTCTCTCAAAATAAATAAATAAACATTTAAATCAACAACAACACAAACTTACTATCTTACAGTTCTGTAGATTCAAAGTCCAACACGGGTCTCACTGGGCTAAAATCAAGATGTCGGCAGAGCTGCATTCAAGGAAAGTCTGGGGGATCTAAGGAGAATCTCTTTCCTTGTCTTTCTAGCTTACAAAGGCCACCCACATTCCTTGACTTAGGATCTATTCTCTCCGTCTTCAAAGCCAGCAACATTGCATTGCACTGTATCTTCCTTTCATCGTCACATCACTCTCTGACTCTATTCTGCCTCTCTTCCGTGTTTAAAGACACTTGTCATTACAGTGGGTCTACCTAGGGTAAACTTCCCAATTCCTCAAATCTTTCACTCAGTCCCTTTTGCCATGGAAGATGGAAGAAAACATATTCCCAGGTTCTAGAGATTAGAGCATGGACATCTTTGGGGGTGAGAGTTATTATTCTTCCTACCACATTTATGGACTGTTCCAGCACCATTTGTCGAATTACCTTGGCATCTTTGCTGAAGTCAGGTTTTTGTTGTTGTTGTTGTTGTTGTTTTGCTTTGTTTGTTTTTTACATATGTGTGAGTCTATTTCTGGACTCTAGTCAGTTCCATTGACTGTCTTAAGCCATACCATAACCTCTTCTTGATTTCTGTAGCTTTATAGAAATCTTGAAATCAGATAGTGTAAGTTTCTAACTTTGTTCTTTTTCAAAAATTTTTCTGACTGTTCTAAGGCTTTTATATTTCCTATAAATTTTAGAGACAAATCATCAATTTCTATAAAATGCCATCCTGGTTTGGTTTATTTATTTTTTTTGAACAGCTTTATTGAGGTGAAATTTGCATACCATAAAATTTATTCATTGTAAGCATAAAATTCAAAGAATTTCAGTAATTTACAGACTTGTACAACCATTACCATAATTCAATTTTATAACATTTCAATTATCCTAAAAAGGTCTTGCATCCATTTTCAGTAACTCTCTTTTTCCACTCCTAGCCTTAGGAAATGATTAATCTACTTCTGTCTCTGTGGATTTGCCTTTTAGGGACATTTCAGGTAAATAGAATCATAATATGCAATCTTTTTTGTCTGGGTTCTTTCATGTAGAATAATGTTTTTGAGGTTCTATCTTATACCATGTATCAGTACTCTGTAACAGCTCATTGCCAGAAAGTATTCTATCTTAAGAATATACCACATTTTGTTGATGCAAAATGTCCAGTTTGATGGACATTTGCTTGTTTCCATTTTGGGGTAACTATGAATGATACTGCCATGCACATTCATATATAAATCTTTGTATAGACCTGCATTTTCATTTTTCTTTAACTTTTTGAGCACCTGCCAAACTATTTTTGGAGGCTGCATCATTTTACATTTCCTACCAGCAGTGTATGAGGGTTCCAGTTTTTCCATAATTTCACACCCCCTTGTTTTTGTCTGTATTTTTGATTATAGAGTCATCCTAGTGGGTGTGAAAGCATATTTCTTTTTAGATTTAATTTGCATCTCCCTAAGATTAATGATTTTGAGCACTTTTTCATTTGTTTATTGGCTATTCATGTATCTTCTTTTTTAATTTTTTTAATGTTTATTCATTTTTGAGAGAGAGAGAGAGAGAGACAGAGAGAGACAGAGTGTGAATGGGGGAGGAGCAGAGAGAGAGAAGGAGACACAGAATATGAAGCAGGCTACAGGCTCTGAGCTGTCAGCACAGAGCCTGATGTAGGGCTTGAACCCATGAACTGTGAGATCATGACCTGACCTGAAGTTGGATGCTTAACTGACTGGGCCACCCAGGTACCCCTCATGTATCTTCTCTGGTAAATGTCTATTAAAATATTTTGCCAATTTTTTTACTTGGGTTGTTTGTCTTCTTATAATTGGGTCATAAGAGGTCTTTGTATATTCTGGATATAAGTCTGTTATCAGATATATGATTTGCAAATATTTTTTTCCATTGTGTGGCTTCTTTGACTTTCTAAAATAAAAGCAAAATCAAGCACAGACACTTAATTTTGATGAAGTCCAATTTATCAATTTTTTATTTATCATTTGTTTTATGTTTTTGGAGGTGGCTCAGTTATTTAATTAGGTTCTGTATAAGAAATTTAGAACACCAATTTGTGAGGATAAATTCCATCTGTGAGATAAAACACAGAGTGGAGGTAGCCCTGAAGCTAAGGAACAGCTTTGATTTTTGGCAGAATTTTTGAATCCACAGCTTCCTGATCAACCTCTATAATCTCATATTTCTCTTTCTCTGGGTCGAGGATCTCACTGTCCTGATGTCTAGGTTTACACAACTTCTTCTTGAAGTAAACATCAGTGAAGATGTTTGGGGATTTTCACACTGCCGATATCAATTTTGGTGGAAGTAGCAATGATGAATTTCTGGTATGTTCTATGCAGAGGAACTCAATTGGGGGCCAGCAGTCCGGTCACAAGAAACAAACCACTTCTAAGCTGCTTCAGGAAAACCACTTTTTTGCCTCTGTGGCACCCAGTGAAGATGATCAGAATGGTCCCAGGAGTGATGCTAGCTCACCATTTTCTCACATGCTGACTGACAAGTTTTTTTTGCCATGGCTTAATAGCTTTTGAGGCACATCTTCAATAGGATAATACCTAGGCATTTTGTGAAGTTTAATCACTCTGGTACCACCATTCTCTTCACCACCAATGGGTTTTGTGACAGTGGCAAGAATCTTCTCTTTTTTCTTTTCAACCCTGCATTTGGCTGCTGAACACTTCCTCTTGTACGTGGCCTTTCTGGAATACATAGCTGATTGGGAATATCTGCCAATTCCTCTGACTAGGACAGGGTTTGGGCTGCAGTGGGGCTTCCCCTTCTTTGGTGTTTTAGGCTTGAGGTTACCCTTCATAATCTTGCCACCAGCATCAGCCTTTTTGGCTTCAAGTTTCTTCTCCTTAGTATCAATCTTCTCAGATTTTTCGCCCACCATCTTGCAAGATGGGAAAGAGCTAATGTATCAATTTTTAAAGTTAATTTTTGTGTATGGTGTGAGGCAACGATCTTAATCTTTGTTCTTGTATATGGACTTCCATTTGTCTCAGAACTATTTGTTGAAAAAGTGATTCTTTGCCCCATTTAATTCCTTTGCAGTTTTGTCTAAAATCAACTTATCATAAATGTACAAGTTTATTTCTGGACTCTCATTTCTGTTCTATTGATCTGTATTTCTATCCTTATGTAAAAGATTTATAAAAAACTTACTAAAAATTTAATCTTAATAATCAAGATGGTTAGTTTTAGAATCAAGAAGTCCTCCATTTTTTTCTATTTGGGTTCTTTCATTTTCATATAAATTTTAGAATTTTATTGCCTAATTCTATTTTTAAAAAGCTGAAATTTTTATAGAGATTACATTCAATCTACCTAGAATTTGAGAAGGATTGCCATTTTAATAATGTTGAGTCTTGAAATCCATGAACATGGATTGTCTATCCATTTATTTAGATCTTCTTTAATTTCTTTTAGCAATGTTTTATAATCTACAGTTGAACATCTTTAGATAGATTTATTCCTCAGTACTGTATTATTTTTGATACTAGTGTGAATGGAATTATTTTCTTGATTTCATTTTCAGGTTGTTTATTGTTAGTACTTAAAAATAAAATTGATTTTAGTATATTGATGTTGACTTTATTGAACTCATTTATTAGTTTTAATAGTTTTTTTGTTGTTAACTTTTCGGGATTTTCTCTCTGTAATATAATGTCATCTGCAAATAAAGACAGTTTTACTTCTCCTTTCCAACCCGGTTGCCCTTTACTTTTTCTTGCCTAATTGTACTGGTTGACACTTCCACTACAAGGAGAAAAGAAACATGTCTGACTTGTTCCTGATATTAGGGTGAAAGCCTTCAGCCTTTCAGTATTAAATATAAAGTTTTCATAGATTTTTTCATAGATGTCCTTTATCAAGTTGAAGAAGTTCCAATTTATCCTTGATTTTCTGAATTTTTATCAGAAATGGTATTGATTTTGACAAATATTTTTTTTCTGCTTGAGACAATTATAATCTTTTTTAGTTTGTTAAATTACACTGATTGATTTCTGAGTGGTAAACCAAAATTACATTCTTAGGATAAATTCCACACTATCATAATGAATTACTATTTTTACATATTGTAATTGATTTCCTAAAATGTCCTTGAGAATGTTTCCATCTATGCTCATGGGAATACTGATCTACAGAGCTTTCTTTTTTTCTATTGTAATGTCTTTATCTGGCTTTGGTAAGTGGTAATGCTGGCCTCATTGAATGAGTTTCCCTTTCATCAATTTTCTGTAAGAGCTTATGGAGAATGGATATTATATCTTCTTTAAATACTTAATAGAACTTACCAGTAAAGTCATCTGGGTCTGAAGTTTTCTCCTTGGGAAAGTTTTTAACTATAAATTTCTTTAATAGGTAGCTATTCAGGTTATTTATTTCTACTTGAGTGAGTTTTAGTAGTCTGGATCTTTCACAGAGTATATTCATTTGGTGAAGTCACCAAATTTATTGTCTTAGAGTTGTTCATAATAGTCCTTTATTATTCTTTTGATATCTGTAGAGTCTGTAGGGATGTCGCTTCTCTCATTCCTGATATTGGTAATTTTCATCTTCTCTATTTCTTTTCCTGATCAGTCTGGCTAGAGGTCATTAATTTTATTGACCTTCTTTAAAAATTCAGCTTTTACATAAGAGACTGTTAAAAACTGAGAACAAACTGAGGGTTGATGGGGGGTGGGAGGGAGGGGAGGGTGGGGGATGGGTATTGAGGAGGGCACCTTTTGGGATGAGCACTGGGTGTTGTATGAAAAGCAATTTGACAATAAATTTCATATATTGGAAAAAAAATTCAGCTTTTAGTTTTATTAATGTTCTCTTTTTTCCCCATTTTTTTATTGATCTCTCTAATCTTTATTATTTCTTTTACTCTTACTTTAGGTTTAATTTATTCTTTTTTTCTAGTTTCTTTTATTTATTTATTTATTTATTTATTTATTTATTTACTGGGGAAGTGAGGGGAAGAGGAGAGGGAGAGAGATAATCTTAAGTAGTCTCCATACCCAGCATGAAGCCCAGCATGGGGCTTGATCTCATGACCATGAGATCATGACCTGAGCCAAAATCAAGAGTCAGACCCTCAACCAACTGAGCCACCCAGTGCCCCATTTTTTTTTTCCTAGTTTCTTAAAATCAAAGCTGAGGACATTCATTTGACATCTTTCTTCTTTTCTAATATAGATGTTTAGAATTATAAATTTTCCTCTAAATACTACTTCAGTGGCATTTCACAAAATTTGCTAACTTGTATTATCATTTTCATTTAGTTCAAAATACTTTTTAAAGTATTTTTTAAATGTGTATTTATTTATTTTGAGAGAGAGAGAGCAGAAGAGGAACAGAGAGATAAGGAGACAAAGAATCTCAAGCACAGAGTCTGATGCAGGGCTCAATCTCACAAACTGTGAGATCATGACCTGAGCTGAAAGCAAGAGTTGGACACTTAACTCTGAGCCATCCAGGTGTCCAAAGTTCAAAATACTTATTAATTTCCCTTTAGGTTTCTTCTGTTACCTGCAGATTATTTAGAAGTGAGTTATTTCATTTTCAAACATTTGGAGATTTCCCAGATATTTTCTGTTATTGATTTTTAATTTTATTTTTGTCAAAGAACATACTTCATATTACTTGAATTCTATCAATATTGGATTTCTGGCCCATAATATAATCTGTCTTGGTAAATGTACCATGTGCCCTGGAAAAGAATGGATATTCTGCTGTTTTTGAGTGGATAGTTTTATAAATGTCAACTAGGTCAAGTTGGTTGATAATGTTCTTCAGGACTTCTCTATCCTTACTTATTTTCAGTCTCCTTGTTCTGTGAATTGTTGACAGAAGGAATTAAAATGTCTGACTGTAACTGTGGATTTATCTATTGCTGTTTGTAGTTATATCAGGTTTTGCTTTCTGTATTCTGAAATTCTAATATCAGATGCATAATTATTTAGGACAGTTATATCCTCTTAATTGTCCCTTCTTCATTATGAAATGAACTTAAAATGTTTTTTATTCTATTCTTTGATATAAAGTCTATTTGACTGATAATAATATAGACATATAAGAGTTATTTTACTTTATTTTTAATGTATTTACATCAGTACATTTACAATGATTTTAATCTAGGCAGTATTTTTATAGGGTTTTTTTTTTTTTTTTTTGCCTTCCTTTGGGTTAGCTGCATGTTTTGGGGGATTCTATTTTAACTCATTTGTTAGCTTATTAGCTAACATGCTTTTTTATCCAATATGATACTCTGTCCCTGCTAATTTACATATTTGGACTATTTGCATTAATGTGATTATTGACGCAGTTTTTTTTTTTAAGTTTGTTTATTTATCTTGAGACAGAGAGAGAGAGAGAGAGAGAGAGGATGAGCAGGGGAGGGGCAGAGAGAGAGGGAGAGAGAATCCCAAGGAGGCCAGAACTCACCATGTGGGGCTCAAACTCATGAACCCATGAGAATATGACCTGAGCCAAGACCAAGAATTGGACACCTAACTGACTGAGCCACCCAGGCACCCCTGCCACAGTTTAGTTTTAAATCTAGTGTCTTGCTATTTACTGTCTTTGCTTTCTTGGTTGTGTGTTTTGTTTTTTGTGGGGCTTTTTTTTTTTTTGCCTTCCTTTGGGTTAGTTGCATGTTTTGGGGGATTCTATTTTAACTCATTTGTTAGCTTATTAGCTATAACTCTTTGTTCTATTTTTTAGTGGTTGCTTTAGGGTTTATAGAGTACATTTTTGACATGACACGCTCTACCTTAAAGTGATATTATACTATTTTGTGTCTAGCATAAGAATCTTATGCCATTTCTCTCCTCCTGGTCTTTCTGATATTGTAATACATTTTATTTCTTCATTTATTATAAACTCTGCACTCTCTTGTTATTATTACTATTTTAATCTCTCAGTTATCTTTTAAAGAGATTTAAATAAAAATTTTTAAAATTTCATATATTTATCAACATATTTATCATTTCTGATGTTCTTCCTTCCTTTAGGTAGATGCATACCTCCATCTGGTATCATTTTCACTCTTCCATAAGGGCTTCTTTTAACATTTCTTGTAGCATGAGTCTGCTAGCAATAAATTCTTTTGGCCTTTGTTGGCTGAAAATAATGGTATTTTGTCTTAAAAAAAAGATATTTTGGGGGCACCTGGGTGGCTCAGTTGGCTAAGTGTCTGACTCTTGATTTCAGCTCAGGTCATGATCTTGCAGTTTTAGATCAAGTCCCACGTTATGCTTTGCACTGACAGCACAGAGCCTGCTTAGGATTCTCTTTCTTCATCTCTCTCTCTCTGCCCCCCCCCCCCGCCCACCACTCTTGTGTGCTCTCTCTACCAAAATAAATAAACATTTTAAAAAATAAAATAAAATAAAAATGATGGGTCACTTGGGTGACTCAGTTGGTTAAGCATCCAACTTCGGCTCAGGTCATGATCTCATGGTTGGTGAGTTCGAGCCCCGCATCAGGCTCTGTACTGACAGCTCAGAGCCTGGAGCCTCCTTCGGATTCCATGTCTTCCTCTCTCTCTCTCTGCCCCTCCCCTGCTCACAGTCTGTCTTTCTAACTCTCAAAAATAAACATTAAAAAATTAATAAAAATAAAATAAAATAAAACAAAACAAAAAAGATATTTTGCTGAATATAAAATTCTACATTGACAGAATTTTCTTTCAGTATTTTAAAGATGTTGGCTTACCATCTTCTTATTTGCAGTATTTCCTACCAAAAAATCTGCTGTTATCCTTACCTTTATTTCTCTGTACATAATAAGTGTTTTTTGCTTTGGTTGTTTTTAAATTTTTCTGTTTTTTTTAATTTGATTATGACTGTGTTTTAGTTTTCTTTGTATTTCTTGTGCTTGTGATTTCTTGAGCTTCTTGGATCTGACTTCATAGTTCTCCTCAAATATGGAAATTTTTCAGCCATTATTTCCTCAAATTTTTTTGGTCCTTCCTTTTTATCAGAGACTCCAATTACACATTAGGTAATGTGTAATTACACATTAGGTTGCTTGAATGGTGCTCTGCACATTTTGAATTAATTTTTTCTCTCTGTGATTCAGTCTGGGTAATATCTATTGTTATGTTTTTGATTTTACTAATATTTTCTTCTGCAGTGTCTAATCTGTCATGTATCCCATCCAGTGTGTTTCCCATTTCAGGCACTCTGGTTTTCATCTCTAGAAGTTCCATCTGGGTCATTTTTATATCATCTGTGTCTCTACTTACCATGTTTAATCTTCCTCTAGCTTTTTGAGCATATAAAATACAATTACGATAACTGTGCTAATGTCCTTGTCTAATAATGCTAACATTTAGGTCAGTCATGGATCAGTTTCTACTTTTTAAGTTTTTCTTCTTTCAATGGCTCATATTATCCTGCTTCTCTGTATGACTTGTCATGTTTTATTATATGCCAGACATGTGAAATTTACCCTGTTGGAGTCTGCAGGTTCTTCTGTTTTTATGAATATTCTTGAGCTTTTTCTTGGAGTGAATTTAAGTTACTTGAAAACAGATTGATCCTTTTGAGTTTTTCTTTTAGTATTTGTTAGGTGGGACCAGAGCAACATTTGGTTTGAAATAACTATTCTCTGCTATTAAGGTAAGACCCTTGTGAGTACTCAAACTAATGTCCCATGAATGACTATATTTTTTCATCTGTCTGGTAGGAACTAGCACTGTCTCCATTCCGAGGTGAGTACCAAGTACTATTGTCTCAATCCTTTTGGGTAGCTCTCTCCCCAGCCTCAGGGAGCTTACACTTGTGCTAATCTGTACCCAGATGACCACTCCAGGGGATTGCCCCTCTGCATATCTCTGAGTTCTCTCTCTGTACATCTCTCTCTCTTGCCTGCTACTCTGCCCTGTAAACTCTAACTTAGTCTCCCTCAGTCAGCTTCATTTCTTCAATTCAAGGTGTTTACAGGCTCCACCTAGTTTTCTTCTCCCTGAGCCATGCTTGAGAATTCTCTTAAGGGAGTAAACTGGACAATCGTAGCATTCACTTTGTTAATTTCTCACTTCTCAGGGATCATTGCTGTTTATATCCTGATATCTAATGTCTGGAAAACTGTTGTTTGATGTATCTTTTCCAGTTTCTTAGTTATTTTGAACAGGAGGGTAAATCCAGTACCTGTTAGTGCATTTTAGCCAGAAGTAGAAATCCTGAAAATGTTGGGGAGAGGGTGCCCAGCACCTTATTCCAGGGTTTAATTATCCATATTAGTAGGGGCCTCTTCTGGGGTCTCTACTGAATGCTCTCTACTGAGAAAATCTAGTTCTCTCTACTCTGGCTGGTCTGAACACAAAGAGTTGTGTGAGCTCTGGAAATTGCCCACCTTGCAACATTCTGATAGTGCTCATCCTACATTTGTATGGCTTCGTATTGAGCAACAGTCTTAAGGGCAAACACATCCAGATTTCTGGAGCTCTTTCTCTATGCATTCCCTCTTTTTTTTTTTTTTTTTTTGTGCTCTACCCTGCAAGTTCTTGCTGCCTCAGTGTCCCTCAAACACTGGTCTCTGCATCCTCACTCTGATCTCTGGGCTCTGCTTGAGTTCTGCTTTCCTTCCCTGTGGCCTGGGAAGTGTCTCCAGGGAGAAGGAAAAGGTGATGCTAGAATCCATCTCATTTGTTCCCTTTCTTCCAGAGATCACAGTCCCATGCTGCCTGTTACCCATGTCCAAAAATAATTGTTTCACCCATTTGCCAGTTTTCTCACAGTCTACAATGGGAGCACAAGTCCAGTACAAGTTTCCCGAGAAACGGCAGAAGCAGAAGTCTCCAGAGTAACTGCTTTTTTTTTTATGACAAAATGCAAATAGTAATATTGAAAGTGGGTTTTTTTTAATGACTATGCCCCACCCCCACCAAAATTCTGATCACCCCTCCACAGAGGGCTGAGCCCTTGTTCAAGAGTCGCTTGCCTAGTAAAATCCATGGATTCAAAGCCTTGAATTCAACAACATGTATTCAGACATTTTATAATATTTATTATGTAGCAGGCACTGTGTTTGGTTCTGAATATACAGAAACCAGTAAGGCACCATTGCTGCCCCAAGGATTCCACTCTCAGTGTGATCTCCTTGTCAAAATTATTATGATATTGACCCGGGCAGTGACAGAGGTATGTACAAAACATTAACAAGGTGAGGATGGGGCAGGCAGCAGAGACGGCGGCACCATGTCCAGCCTGGAGACAGGTGGAAGGTTGCTGGGGATTGCTTCCGGAGGTGACATTTAAGCTGAGTCCTTAAAGATGGGAAGCAATTTGCCAGGCAAAGAGAGGACAGTCAGAGCAAAGATAGGGAGGCAGAACCAGCACAGAGTGTGCCTGAGAACAGCAGGCCATGTGGGGTTCATGAAGCAAAAATCCCCAGAGAAGGAGAGGCAGGAGATAAAGCCGGAGAGGCCGGCAGAGGTCAGACACCAAGGGCCTGTCGTGCCACACTGGGGAGCCTGCCACTGAGGGCTGAGTCTTTTACATAACTCTGCATGGTGGCTGGCAGAGAGCATGCCCGCCTCAGCACGCAGTAGGTATTATTAGATGATGATCATGAAAGGCAAATCTGAGAAACCGCAAAAGTCTGAGCAGAGCCAAAATCCCTTACGTTCTGAGGCTCCAGAAAGTTATCTGACTCCTCTGCCCCTTTGCAAATTCAGCTGAGATGTGCTGCCATAGTGGTCAGCCAGACCTGAGGTGCTGCCTCCTTGGCAGTTGGCTAGACCTCTAGGCTTGTGCATATGGTGAAGAATAGTAAGCAGAGGAGGGAGGCTAGAGAGTAGGGCTGGAGAGAGAGCAGGAGAGACTGAGAAAAGAACGACAGAGAGCCAGGAGACAGGAAAGCACACTGAGTCACAGCAAGATGGGGGCTCAGCTTGAAGGATAGATCAAAAAGATAATTTCTGGGGTAGAGAGGAAGACATAACCTCCTCCCAGCAGACTCTGCAAATCCTCCAACAATTAAGCCACAAAGCCGAGCATCCAGGCCTCCCTCGCTCCCCAAGAAATGGGCTGCAGGGAGTGGAGCAGGGTCTCCCCTGTGAACTTAGGTGGAGATTCAGACACATCTGGACCACCGGTGGGCAGGCCCCAGCAGAAGTCTACTTGTCTGAAGCCTGAGGAGGCTCCATCCAGAAGGAAAAAAGAACCGAACTGGATAAGCTTGTCCCATAACAAAGACTGAATCCTCTGCAGGCAGGGAATCTGAAAATAAAATTGAAAGGAATAAACCACCAGGGGACAAGTAGTACCCTTTAATGAGCAGAAGTATAAAGAAGGGGGACTAAGATGCTCGTTCCTCCTTTGAAACAGAACATGAAGAAGCTTTCTCTCCGGCCTTCAGGTGGTAAGCTGAAGTGAGAAATGTCACAGCCATGGCTGCCAGGGGGAGGCGGAAGGCTGATGGACAGGGTGGTCCATGCAGATGCCCTGCGGCAGTCCCGGGCAGGAGCAGGGTCACGTACTCACAAACACGTGTGAGGCATGCTGGGGAGCTCCAGAAATAACTCGGGGACAATTTATAGTAAGGTGAAGTCCCTCCCCACATGAGCTGGTAGAGGCAAAAACTCAGGAAATTTGGATCATGCTAATGGATCCCCACTTATGTGGGTGAGGCCTGGGGAAAGTTGACTTCCACTAGGAAAGAACAAAGTATGACTCCTCCACGGACAAGCTAGCGGGACCACATGGGACTCCTACCCGCAGAAGTTGAGGATCTTTGTTCTGGTCAAACTTTTTCTCTTGAATCCTCCCACCTGAAGTAAGCTTTATGAGCCCAAATACCCCTTTCCCTCAGCTCCAAGGTAGGGGCTCTGCTTAATCCCTCCCCTCTGCACACGCCCAGGTCACACCCAAGTCTGTTGAGCACACTCGACCCCTAACCACCAGGCACAGGTGTGTTTTACACACAGGTGCCTGTCTGAGCAAGAAGGAGGGACAGGCAAAGGGAGGTGGCCAGGCCTCTGTGCCAATGTAGCTCAAAGGAAGACCGAGACTAAATCTATAAAGACACTAAGCACAAAGAGTTATTTTATTTTCTACCTTATCATCTTCTGTATTTTCCAGATTATCTATAGAAAAAGGCTAATATCACTTTTTCAAAACCAAATATGAAAGATACAAATGGACACTGCTGTTCACAATCTACATGACCCCTATGGTCACTCTGAGGTGTTTGAGTTTTAATATGTCATAAACAGAAGTCATAGAAACAACCCACTTGGTGTTACAGAGGTGGTCCCACGGTGCAGGTGATGTGCCAAACTTGAGCTATCTACATAATGTGGTACCCCACTCAGGGACAAAGACCCTGTCATGGAAGGAGACAGACATTAACATTTTTTCCTACTCACCTCCACTAACTCTTGGCTCATCCAGAGAGAGTGATTGACAACCGCAAAGGCTGCTGGGCAACTATGTGAAAGAGGGGTCCACAGAGAGGCCTCCTCCACCTGTTACTCTTTTCTCTATCACTTCACATCCATAGGGGTCCCTAAGCCCCAGGAGAAGGGTCAAGTGCAAATCTGGTAAACCAAGAAGCCCTAGCAGTTGTCAACTTAATTAGCCTTCAGGAGAAATATATGGATATATGAGCACAGTGGAGTTGCTATAGAGACAGGCCCAGGAGGCGCATTTAGAACAGGGCCTCATCACATCACCCGATAAAAATAAGACTCAGGCTTTTTAATAGAATGAATTACTTAAGTTTTATATTTAACAGGGACGATACCAATGCTATTACTGGTTTTCAGAATATTTTAGGAATCTAGACTGCCTGCTTCTACATATGTTAACAGCCATCACAACATATGCTCTGGTGGTTGGGAATTAAGAACTGGAAGCCCATGTGTCTCTCCCACCCCTTGAGATGAGACAGAGTCCTTCTCACTTTGAGCTTGTCCTCCCTTAATTGGGTGATAGATTTCCAATATATTTCAGATAAAGGACTGAGGGAGAGCTATATTGTGCTTTGCACTGGGCCCTTTGCATATATAATTGCTAATGCCTATAACAGTCTTATGAAGTAATGATCTCATTCTGCAAATGAAAATAATGAGGTTCAAAAATTTTTGCAATGTCACAAAGCTAATAAATAGTGGAGTCGGGATTCAAATTCAGGTGTCTTCCATCCAAAAGCCCATTGCTTTATAAGACACCACCCACAATCTCTGCACAGAGAAGAATCTGAGAAAAGGTGGATCTAAAGAGATCTACCACTGATATATAGTATTGACCTTATTATAGCTTAGACTCTCCTCTGAGGCAACCCTAAAGTGGATAGGTTCCAAGAAGAATCCCACAGTGAGGGCGATGAGCACATCCCCAAGTATCCAAGGCAAGAGTTCATTTCAGACTAACTTCTTACCATCTTGCATGCTTCTTGGATGCCTCTTCCCTACCGCAAGCATGATTAATACAATGTTCCAAACTGAACACCATTAAGAGAGCATCTCCACTGCTGTTATGTATATAAAAACTTAAATTTATGAAATCAAGCTGGAGATCCAGGTGAAGGTAATTTTATTTTGTCTTTGGATTATTCACGATTCTCCTACTTTGCAGAGATTTTTTTTTGTATAATTTTCCAACAAAGGCCTACATAGTAGGCTCAATCTGTGCCACAGGTGCCAGCCATTCCTTATTGTAGGAGAGGGGGGTGCTGGTGATTGTAAGGCTGGGAACAAGGCAATGGAGGTGATAGGGAGGGGAAGGATGGTTGGGAAGCTGGGGGGCCTGATGGTGAGGGTGATCCTAAGCAGGGGTGCATATATCCCTCCCCATTAATTTTACCTGCAGAGGATAATGGCAGAAGATGTTAGGGCTTCCAGGGATATGAGAGAACATATCTAGGGCAAAACTGAAATGCACGGCTTGATGGAAATTCTAACCAAAGCATCAGTTCAAATGAATGAGGCAGCAAGGCAGAAGGCAGGGAGAAGTAGAGACTGGAGACTTGAGCCCAGACCCGAGCAGGAGGCTTGGAAGCAGAGGGGAGGAATGGTGTCTGAGAAGAGTCCCTAGGCAGTGAGACTCATCCTAGGAGGTTTCCCCAGGCTGCCTGTAACCTCCAGCCTGTGTGGGAAGGGGAATCCTTTTGTGCTATTGAAATAATTCCATGATGTACTCTTAGCATAGAATGAGCTCACTAGACTCTGTGGGCCCCAGCCAGGTAATCTCACTTCTACTATAGGCAATCGTGCAGGGGTTAAAAGCATAGGCTTTGGATTTAAGCCAATTTTCTAGGTTCTGGCTTACAAGTTCTGGCAAGTCCCTTAAGTTCTCTACAAAATGGGAATAATAATAGTCAGATGCCAAGGATGAGCCCAGGTAGGAAAATGGCCAGTGGGCTTTGTTGGGGGCCAGCACAACTTCCACGCCGTTGGCTGGGTGAACGCCATGGCCAGAACAGCGAGCAGAAGCGTGACCCTAGCCCTCTCTTCCTCAACAATCCTAGGGACCACCTCCCCACCCCTCACCACTGAATCTCTGTTCTCTCCTGTTAAAAGGGATCAGCTTTTCAGTGTCCCCTGAGCCTACTTTGCCCTCAACCATGAACTCTTTCCATGAAAAGGTCTCTAGGGTAGCTCATAGGCCACTGTCATCATCTGACACCAAGCTTTTCCCTACCACTATCTTTACCCTTTGCCCTCTAAACAAGGAAGCCAGCACTGCCAGGCCAAGAACTTTTGCCCAGTTTGGGTTGTGGGTGGCCTCTTACCTCCCTCTTCCCCTGGGCCCCCAGCCAAGTCCTCCCTCCCTCAGAGATGCTCCCTGCTCACTTCATTCCTGCCTCATAGCTGGAATGACAGTGGCTCCCAGAATCCCTGGGGTGTGGGGAGGGTGATGGGGGTCTGGGGAGGCAGCCAGGCCCAGGAGCAGATTAATGTTACAGCCTTGGATAAGTGAGCTGGGCCAGTTGACGTCAGGGTGATGATGGGTGGAGGGGAGGGCCAGGCTGCTGAACTATAAAGATAGGTCAAATCAAATATAATTGACTCGGGACAGAGCAAGCGGGCGAGCTAGACACCGTCCCCAAGCCATGGTCCCTACCAGCCACGGCTCAGCCTGGGTCCCTCTGCTCCCGACCCGAGTGCCCAAAGCAGGCTTTGGTTTCATGTCAGCAGCCTTCATCTGCCTTCCAAAAATAAGCCCCTGCCGCCATGCTGAGGGGAGAAAAACAAGAAGGGCGGTATTTTTAGGGCCATTAATTCTGACCACGTGCCTGAGAGGCAAGGTGGATGGCCCTGGGACAGAGGCTGTTCATCACTATGTCCCGGGGAGCAGGACGTCTTCAGGGCACGCTGTGGGCTCTTGTCTTCCTAGGTGTCCTAGTGGGCATGGTGGTGCCCTCGCCTGCAGGCACCCGCACCAACAGCACGCTGCTGGACTCCAGGGGCTGGGGCACCCTGCTGTCAAGGTCTCGAGCTGGGCTAGCTGGAGAGATTGCCGGAGTGAATTGGGAGAGTGGCTACTTGGTGGGGATCAAGCGGCAGAGGAGGCTCTACTGCAACGTGGGCATCGGCTTTCACCTCCAGGTGCCCCCCGACGGCCGGATCAGCGGGACCCACGAGGAGAACCCCTACAGTGAGTGCAAGCTGCAGCCAGTTGGGAAGCTGGGGGCTTGGGTGCAAGCAAGGCTAAAAGATGAAGGGGACTTGCTCTGGTGCATGGGGCCTATTATAAAGGGGACAGAAGTCATATTCTCTATTTGGAATCTTATAAGCAGAGCCACCTCCCCCAGACTGACTTTGACCCTGCCTGGGTGCAGGCTTAATATGCTGAGGTCCAGGCATTCTGGTGTCCTTTGCCATCACCCCACAGAGCCCCCGTGGCATCCATTACTTCAGTGTTAAAGGCACATCTGTGCCCATATAAGACCACCTGGAACCAGCCAGGAAGCCTTAAGGCAAGAGTAGTGAAAATAAGTAAGGGTTTTTGGACCAGATTCGACTTAAGCTCATTTTTATTTAGCTTCCCTCTTTAAGAAGGAAAGGAAGTATTTTGCAAAATTTCTCACTGAAGCGCATCTTTCCCTTTATTTCCACCTGCCCTCTCCGTCCCCAGGTCCTTGTCCTGCAAGTTGGTGGGTTGCTGCATAGGTGCATTCCCGCATCCAAGAGGGGTTGGGGGCTGCAGGATCCACACAAGCCTTCAGTCTTCCGTGTGCCTGCAGTGTTTGCAAGATTAGATGAGCTGAAATTTGTTGAAGCATGGAGAGTATCTACTTTATTAAAAAGCTAATTAGCATTCATGTTTCTACCCCAGGCAAGGACTTCATGTGAAGTCTGTAAAAGCTAATCTCATGTAGATATGGCTGCAATCCCTGACCCCGATGTCAGAACTTCCCCAGCGGAAGTGGATCTTTGACAGTAAAGTGGCAGGACTTGCCGAGTCCAGAGTGAGATCAGGGATAGAGGTGATGAAGGGTCTGGCTTTCTAGGAGCTGGGGGATGGGCTGAGGTGCCCTTGTAGTGTCGCCTCTAGATTGATGTCCCGCTGAGCCCTGCACAAGCCTTGGGTAACCTGGCCCCCCTTTCTTTGTCAGGCCTGCTGGAGATTTCCACAGTGGAGCGGGGTGTGGTGAGTCTCTTTGGAGTGAAGAGTGCCCTCTTCGTTGCCATGAACAGTAAAGGGAGATTATACACAACGGTGAGTCCACTGGGCTGGGGGACGTCCAGGCTATTTGAGGGCTACAGCTTACACAGTTGAAGAAAATGCTACAAAAGCTTGCATAAAGAAGTGAATATTTGTCTAGAATAAGAAGGAAGCATGTGAGCTCATGCTTCATGTGTTTCATGTGCTTCGCGATTAACTGGCTTCTGCTTTGGACCATGTTTTTCCTGAGCCTTCCAGCCTTTGTAATATTAAATAGGAACCGTAGGTCAGGAGGCTGCTGGTTCTGAAGGAGACCTGCACCCTGGCATAAAGCTGTCACCCAGCCTTACGGTCGGGTTTGACCCCCTGAACTGGAGAGGTCCGGAGAAGCAAGCCTGTCTTTCAGTCCGGGTGCTGTTCCCCATGACCCCGAGAGGTACCCCATCTAGCGCGCAGTATGAGGAGGAGAGACAAAGGAACTTGAAGTTTTACTCTATGGTTTTAAGCCCTCTGACCCCTGATCCTGTAGGATGGAGAAACATCCTCTTATTCCACCCTCTGGACTGGAACCCAACCTCCAGCCCGCTCCCCATCACAGATCACCCTGGGAAGGTGAATGCCGGCCCTTTGGTTAACCTAGTTGGCTTCTAAGTGCATTTACTAAAACCTCTGCTCTTATTGACCCCCAGAGTCCTGGGTCTCTCCTCCTATGATTTGGCTTATTCCAAAACTACGGCGGGGGGTGGGGGGGAACAACATCCTTATGAAGTTGAAGACACTGGGAGTTCTTTCGACAGAAATTAGAAGGATAAAAAGGTAGACCGCTGAGCAATTGTGAAGGAATACCAGAGTTATTTATGGGGAGGGCGTGGAGTGCTGTTCTACCTCTCCTTGGAGGCAGACTGAGCACCAGGAAGTGAGCAGAGATCTGGGATTGGTGCCTGGTTCTGGCGAGGCTATACCTACACGAGGGGCCTATTACATACCCAAAGGGGAGCTCAGGTGGTCTCTTCCCTGTGATCTTTAAGTTTACTTACTTATTTTTGAGAGAGACAGAAAGGGAGAGAGAGCAAGTGGGGGAAGGGACAGAGAGAGAGAAAATCCCAAGGAAGCTCTGCACCATTAACAAGGAGCCCGATGCAGGGCTATAACCCACGAACCATGAGATCATGACCTGAGCCCAAAACAAGAGCTGGATGCATAACCAACTGAGCCACGCAGGTGTCCCTCCCTGTGACCTTTAGTCAAGGAGACAAGGCGTGGATTAAAAGTGGGCGTTGGAAGTAAGAGGAATAGCCCTAGGCTAGGTGATACCCTGAACCAGAATTCAGTCCCTGGTCTGTTCACCAAGGGCACTTCTGTAGAGCCGTGAAGTGCATTACCTGCAGAGCCCTGAGGCAGGTCTGCACACTGCCCTGACAGGACAAGAGACCTCAGGAACCCAGTGTCCCATCTGTAAAGGGAGGATAAAGTTACATGCGCCTCCCAGGGCTGCCGGGAGATAATGCTTGGAAAGCACTCCACAGGGTGCCCTGCAGACAGTAAGTACTCAATACAGAGCAGCTATCATATCAGCTGATGCGGCGAGGTACCCTGCCATGAGGTTCTGCACCCTTCTTTCCTAGAAGTGACATGTGTGGGACATTTTGCATCCCATCACCTTGGCAGCTTGTTAAAAGTACAGATTTGCAGGGACCTCCATCAGAGATGCTTATTTGGCAGGGCTGGGATGGGGGACCAAAGATCAGTTTGTTTGTTTGCTTGTTTGTTGTTGTTGTTTTTAAGCTTCTCTGGTGTTTCTGTAGCACAGGCAGGTTTGGGACCACCAGGCCACACAGCCTTTGGAGGGCGGGGCAGGTGAAACCCAGCATGAGGTTTGGAATCCTCAGACACCCCCTTTCTTTCTCAGACATCACTCTGTGCAAAGGTGCTGGAGAAGATAGGAGCCAGCCTGGGGCCAGCCTAGGTTTGGGTGAAGCAGGGCCCCTCCTTGTGGAGATAGTCTTTCCAAAAAGCCCTTACTCGCCAGCCTGCACCGTGCCTGGGATCCCGCCGATTGGAGAGCCAGGAACTGGGGTTGTTGACTAAGGCACCCTCTGCAAGGGACCATTTAGCAGGTAGATCTCCTGGAAGGAAGGACAGAGTGCAGAAAGCATTACCAGAGGACTTTCAACTTTGAGGCAAGGAGAGGGCACAAATATAGGAAAATGTACCCACTTCCAACTAGAAATCCATTACCCCCGTAAGAGAACCTATATGACATTCAAAAATCAGAGCTTTAATCACAGTCAGAGGCACTGCACAGGGGTAAAGCATGGAGTAGCAAATGGGAAGGAGCCACCTTCCATAAGTAAGTGTGAACTGACTCCTCATGTTGGAGACACCCCTGCACCCCTCCCTCAGGGGCACATGACTTCAAAGGGGGTCAGGTGGGCCCCTGAGCTGGAGGGTTCACGAAATGAGAGAGTCCAGGGAAAAGGGGGGCTGTCCTGAGGGAAGGCTTGCTCATTCTGCACACTCTACCCTCCCCCTCCCACACCCCAGGAGCACTGAGTCCGGGAGCACCTTCTCTAAGGTGGGAGGTTGTCCTCCCTGGAGCCCAGGGCTGGGCAGGCTTGTGTAGGAGAGTGGGGCTGGACCCAGGAGTGTGGCCCAACTATGCCCCAAGCTTGGACAATTGATGCTTTGCGTGGCTGTGCCCCAGATGCTTCCAAACCACCTCTACCCCCTCCCGCTGCCCCTCAGGGGCCTGTTATCACAGTCTAAAAAAACAATTGCCAACTGATCCCCGGAGCCAGGAAGACTCCCGCTGGGTGATGATTTCATTCACACTATTTCCCTTAAGCCCCTAGAGCTGCCTCATCTCCCCAGGCTCAGCTGCTACCGCCTGCAGCTAAATGAGATTTCTCATGGGGGGAGGGGACCCTTGCACGGGGTGGGGACAGGAGACTACTCATGGCCAGAGAAGAAGAGCTGAGAAAACCCACCTAGGAAAAGTGACTTCCTGCATGTCTCACTTCTAGGAAAGAGGGGCGCAGAGCCCCATGGCAGGATGCCTATTCCCAGCTGAGACAATATAAATAGCCGTCCTGGTATTGAGCACCTACTGTTTGTAAGGCATCTTGCGGAGTACTTTCCAAGCATTATCCCCTAGCAGCCCTGGAAGGGGCATGTGGTCTTTATCCTCCCTTCACAGATGGGACACTAGGTCTCTAAATTCACACAATCAGTGCTGTGTGCAGACCTGCCTCAGGGCTCTGCAGGTAAGGCTCTTGAAACCCACAGAAGAAGTGCATCTCATGTACAGATTGGGACCCAAATTCCAGCTCCTGCCCCACCTACCCTCCACTACCTGCTTAAATGTGGGGCAAAATCCCTGGCCTTCTCTGGGCCTGGACCTCTGCTCTCTCCATGTAGACAGAGGCAGAAATCAGTGAATTCCAATGTCCTTAATGCTTTTAAAAATAAAATTGAAAAAAATCAAGGAACCCCACTTAACGATTGGTGGTCGGCTTGGGCACTCTCTACAAGAATCCCTTGGCCAAGAAAAAAATGCATACTGACAATAAAGCTAGTAGGAATTCAGTAATGCTTTTAAATGATTTTAGTTTTACTATTTATAACTGCACCTACATCCTTTTAATCAATAGTAGTATGACAATGTGCAGAGAACACAGTATTTGTTTCATCCATCAAGGCCTTTGCTTATTCTGTGGGGCATTACATTGGGAGAGGGGAGGACCAAGCCATGCCTTCATTCAGCTGGCAGCAAAGCTCATCCAGCAGAGAACAGATTCCTGAGGGGATGTGTTAGCACCTGCTGGGTAGAAGTACTGGGGGACGGGACCCGAGAACCCTGAAGACAACTCTCCCCGACACACGGCCTGCCTGCTACAAGGAGCTGCACAGGATTGACAAGAAAGTCATGCCTGCTGAAAAGCTTTTCAAACACATCTAAATCGACAATGCCATTGTGTGTTAAGAAAGGGGGTTACAATATACAGACCTCTTGGAGCTGAGAGATGTTATCTATTTCTCCATTTCAGCTAAGGACAGAAAAAGAAACAGAGGCTGCAGGAGGAAAGGGTCTTAGGAAAAAGAGTCTTTTTTTTTCTCTCCATTTCCCACCTCCTTAAACACCACCCACCCTTGCCCCTTCCATGCACACTCACAACCCAGGAGGAATAGAAGAAGCAAGTGGCTCTGGGTTAGCCCTGGGAGGAAGAGCTTTAAAGACACGCATCCACTTCCACCAGTCCGGGTGACTTAGCTCTGCCCGAAGACAAGAGGATGGATGTCTCATCCAGCCCAGACCGCATGGGGCATTTCTGCCAGAGGTCACAGGCTGGAACAGCCCTCTGCAAAGCCCCTCTGCAAAATGCCCTTCTCCATGGTAAGAGCCGATCGCTTTGGAGTTTGGTTCCACATAAGTCTGATTAGACCTACATGGAATTTAAGACGTTGTCACACTGGGGCCTGAGCCCCGGCAAACCCAGGAAATGTGATCTGGTGGAATTATTTTCATTTGTTCAAGTAATAATATATGGTAGCTGCTTTTATTAACATGACGCTCACTTGACATGAGTGCTTTTCTCACCAGAGCTGAGGAGTCACCACTCTTGGGTCATGAGAACCGGGCTCAGGATGCAGTAGACGTGGATTAAGAGGCTGGGTCTGGATACCAGCTCAGGCATCAGTCTGGGCAGCGGGAATACCCACTGGCCTGAAGCATCAGCTGCTTCAAAGGGTTCGGGGAAATGGTCTTGGCCTCCTGCCACCTGAACCCCAAGGACAGGGCAGAGGGGTACAGAAAGAGACAGGCAAAGGAAAGACAGAGCTTTGAAAGCAAACTTCATCCACTTCTCTTTTTTCACTTTAGATTTGTACCCAGTTCTGGGGAAGGCCAGGAATATGAGCAAGGTTAGAGAAAAGGAACCAAATGGACAGAAACAAAAGTGGGAAAATTGTTTTAAAGGGCAGGAAATTTGAATAATCAAAATGCAATGAGCGGAGAACAAGGCACAATGTGTACAACCACCAGGATACACATTTAACCAATGTTTGAGGGGACCCAGACACTGTGAAAGGCTGGATTCTTAAATTGGACACGTTCTAGAATGGAGGATATGGGCAGATGCTCTCAGAATTTCTTGCCCGAATCATTCAGTTCCTCTTCCTTTCCTTCCTCTCCCTCGCACCCTCAGCCCCAAGGTTTGATTTCCTCTCTAGAGTTTGCAAACCACACGCAAATCCTCTCCCTTAACCACCATCTAGATCAGAAATGAATTCTGGAGACTGAGGGCAGGTTGCTCTCCAGGGATGTACAAGTTAGAACAGAGGGAAAAGTGGCAGGTGGCAGGGGCTAGGACTACCAGGACACAGGGGGACCACCCGTTTTTGATATAAATGTTTTCTTTTCTTTTTTTTTTTTTATATAAATGTTTTCTTATTCCACTTCCTGGCTCAACTTGTATCCTGAATTTCTTTCCCACTTTAAATAATCTACTTAGATGACTAGGTAATGCATGAACACGGTTTAAGGTGGGGAGAAAGGTGTAAAAGAATATGCCATGGGAATTTAGTCTCCTTCTCATGCTCTTTGAAGCCACTAGTACCTCCCCAGACAAAGATGTTGTCCTGGCTCTTTATGTATCATCCCAGGAAGACCCCGTGTCCCTGTGTGTGCACCCTCACTGTTATTTTAAAGGTCACACAAATAGGAGTATACTACACATCATTTTGAACCTTGCTTCATCACTTAACAGTATGTCTTTGAGACCATTTCAAGTCAGTGCCCACAAAGGTTTCATATTTTTTCACGGCTTAATAGCATTCAGTTGTGTAGATCTGCCATAATTGAATTAACTACTCCCCTCCAAATAGACACTTTGTTGTTTTGGGTCTTTTACTATTATAAATAATGCTGCAGTGAGTAACTCTTGTACATGAGTGGGAGTGCGCTAGTTAGATACATTCCTACAAGTGGAATTACTAATCAAAGCTATATTCCTTTTTCATTGTTGTAGATATTGTCAAATTTCTCTTTATAGAGGTTATAACAATATACACACCCACAGACATTAAATGAGAATTCCTAGTCTTCATGCATTCACCAATGAAAGAATATTATCAAACATCTGATTTCTTTTTTAATGTTTATTTATTTTTGAGAGAAAGAGTGTGTTCACAGAAGAGAGGCAGAGAGAGGGGGGCACAGATGACCAGAAGTGGGCTCTGTACTGACAGCACAGAGCCTGACAAGAGGCTTGAACTCACAAACCGTGAGATCATAACCTGAGCTGAAGTCAGACACTTAACTGACTGAGCCACCCAGGTGCCCAAAAATCTGATTTCTTTTAATCAATTAAAAATGTGGTCTCACTGTTAGGACTTACATTTCTCTCATTAGGCGTATTTTCTCATGTCCATATGCTAGTTGTATTTCCTTTTCTGTGAATGGTCTGTTCATAAACACTGTCCAAGGGTCCTGAATATAGTAACAAAATGTACTCTCTGACACAAATGCAACTATTTTTTAACTGAGTTTGCCATTTACATTTTTGTTTTGTTTAAGGTAATTTTTTTCCAGGCAGAAGTCAAATGTATTCCTTTTGCTTTTTTTATGGCATCTAGTTTTTTGTGCCTTGATCAAAAAGATCATCCTGACTCAAGATTATTTAAAAAAAATTTTTTCTGGACTCATGAGGTTCTTTTTTTTACATTTAGGTCTTTGCTACTTGTAGAATTTATTTTAACGTAAGGAATAAAATGATAAGTCAAATTTTATTATTATTTTTAATTATTGTTATTAGATATTACCCAGCTGTTTCAACACCATGCTGTCTCCAGTGATTTGAAACTCCACTTCTATATTAATTTCAAATCCATTTTTATGTTATATTGCTATATATTTGGATCTACTTCTGGACTCTGTATTTTGTTCATCAATCTTCACCAGACTTTTAATCAATGTAGCTTCGTTTCTCATTTACCTTTTACAGTTAATCCTGAGATTCTATTCTCCTAGTGGTGTTGCTTCAGAGCTTTGCCCCTCAAATGGTCTCAGCTTCTGTGGCTGCTTCTACCTCTCATGCACAGGTAAAGAGGCCATGGCCCAGAGAGACCCCAAAGAGCAGTGCCAGAGCATCAGCCTCTGTGTATCCTAGTTCTGTGTTCTTCTCATGCAAGTTCTCCCAGTCATTCAGTCAATAACTGCAGAGCTTAAAAGTGGAAATGTCCAATAACCCACAGCAGGTTTTGCAGGAATAGCAATCCAGGGTAAGACAAAGACCTTTAGAGCTTTTAATGCAAAGTAGTTCATGATAGAGAATAATTATAGTAATAAGAATTTTTTAAAGGTTTACTTATTTTGAGAGAGAAAGAGAGGAGAGAGCACATGTGAACAAGAGAGGGGCAGAAAGGAAGAGAGAGAATCCCAAGCAGACTCCACGCTGTCAGCACAGAGCCTGATGTGGGACTTAATCTCAAGAACTGTGAGATCATGACCTGAGCTGAAATCAAGAGTCAGATGCTTAACTGACTGAGGCACTCAGATACCCCCAATTTTTTTTTATATTTTACTATGTGTCAGGTGTTACACCATGGACTTCCTGTACATTATTTCAATTAATGCTCCAATTCTATGACATAATTATTCTAAATGCCCCCACTTTACAGATGAGAGAACTGAGACTTAGAAGGTTAAATCACTTGCCCTAGTTCACATAGCGAATGAAGTAAGAGGTGAATCATCATCAGCATAACCTCAAATTTCCTTACAAAGGAAACTAAAGGTTGTAAAAACCCAAATTCCCTAGTGTGGTATTAGGAAGCCAGTTGGTGTGACTGGCTAAAGCTTTCACATTCACCTCAAGTAAATTAATACATGTAGAAGTGCCTTGTAAACAATAAACTGGACGCCTGAGTGGGGAAAGGGGTGAGAGGTGAAGGGCAGAAGGTGAGTGTGGTGTTCCTTCCTTACACCATGCTGTACCCTTGCTCACTCTTATGCTACATTGAAGGAGCCGGTCATGTATGGGTGTCCATTTGTCCTCCTGGCATCCCTATTAAGTCATCATCCACTCAGGGTCACATACCTGACAAGACACAATCCTTGACTCGGGGAACTTGGAGTCTATTGAGAAAGAAGAAGCTGTCCCCAGGGATCACACACTGTTGCACATGCTGTCTGAGAGGTGCGTCCAAAGAGCTGTGGGTGTCTGGGAGCCCAGGGAACTAGCTCATCACCCTCTGTTCATAACAGGAAGAGGCTCTGGTCCATCCCCCGCCTCCAGCCAGCCCAGGGTGCTCATAGTACGAGAAGGTCAGATGACACCTTTGGCACAGCCGGCCAGCCATTGAGTGGGCTTTTTATAGCCAATGGCCTCAGTCAGCAGGAAGGAGTCAGAAATTACACCCCACCTCTCTTTTTGTTTCATTCTGTGTTTCTTTCAAGATTGGATCTCAGACCTCCTGGTTCTCACCTTGCTCTCTCTTCCTCTAGACTCTACAGAGCCACTCCCTATACAAAACACAGAAATCCCCCCAGCCTCCCTCGGCATTGGCCCTGCAAGTCCGGGGAGGAACGGCCTTCTTTTCTAGGAATAAAGGAGGGCGTGGGTGATGCATAGGGAATGAACTTGTTGATGTGTGGCAGGAAGTTTAGTGCTCATTTTCAGAACAGGTGCTCCACACGCTTCTCTACCAAATTAGCACTGGCCCCAGACTCCATGGCACCACCTGCCACAGAGGGAACCTGGTTCTCTTCTCCATAAAAATCACTGCTCCTTACCATCTCTGTTCCTGAACTTTTCTAGAGAGCCATGAATGTCTAGGAGGCACCAGGCATCTTCTGGGCTCAAAGTCAAAACCAAGAATGGGCATCTTTAAGGGGTGGCAAACCTGGGAAAGATGGAGTGAGGGGGCAACGAGTGGAAAGAAGAAAGGTTTAACATAGTCAACAGATAGCGCTGGAAAGGACTTAGGGAATCATATGTCCCCACTCCTCCTCTAACTGCCCCCCCCCACCTCCTCCCCAGACACACAGCTTGCAGGAAAGGGAACCAAGGCTGAGAGAGGAGACTGCCCATGGTCACACAACTAGGAAGCAGAAAACCACTAAGTAGAGCCTGGGGTCCCAAACCCATTCCACTAGACCACCTCTCACAGTGGACTTGGGAAAAGCCTATTATATCCTTTTATGGTTCTTTCTCTGATGGAATAAGTTATCAGCTAGGTGCTTGGTGGAAAGTGCCCTGAACTGAAAATCAGGAGATCCACCCCATGTGACACAGACTTTCTCCATCCATGTCCCTGGGCCTTGATTTGCTTATCATAAAGAGGAGAACATGAGAGCGGTCCAAAAGAGCTTGGAAGTCTCTTCCTTTGTGCCCTCCCATGATTTGGTTGGCCTAGAATGGCCTAGAATGGCCTAGAATGGCTCAGTTTCCCTGCTGGCTATCTTACGAAGGGAAGGGAGGTGTACCCGGTAGAGGGCCCACTACACCTCATTTATAATTGAGCCTCTGTTATTTGTCCATTTCTTTTGCAGCCCAGCTTCCAAGAGGAATGCAAGTTCAGAGAAACCCTCCTGCCCAACAATTACAATGCCTACGAGTCAGACCTGTACCGAGGGACCTACATCGCACTGAGCAAATATGGACGGGTAAAGCGGGGCAGCAAAGTGTCCCCGATCATGACTGTCACTCACTTCCTCCCCAGGATATAAGGACCCTCAAAGAAGGCACACAGATTGAAAGCAACATCTTTTGTTTTGGAATTTTGCACAAATGAACAATTCCCCTTACCTCCCACCCCCCATGACTCCTCAGTCAGGCTTTTCCTGTACTTGGGGAGACCTGAGTTGGTTCCCTGGGTGACCGGACCCCATGGTATGTAACCAACCCAAGAGAGAGGTTGCGACCAACATCCTAGAATGGCAATGGATGCATGCTGTGATCTCAGCTGAGGAAAGAAGGTACATGTGGCATATGACCACGTGCACAGGAAAAGGCCAGGGTGGGAGTATTCGTGTGTGTTGATGTATATCCATACATCTTCATGTAGATGGTCTGACAAAAGGCATTGCAGAGCATTGGGTTTCTTTCTCCCAGTATCATTGCTGCAGGAATCTGCCTGCAAGAATGTCACTTGTCAAACCAGCTGGATTGATGTGTGTGCCCATTCTGCCTCTTTCCAATCATTCTTCCATCCAGAGGCCACTTAGTGCATGCATGGGTTGCATGGGTGGTGGGGCACAGCTGTCCTCTAAGGGTAGGGAGGGCAGGGTGGGAGGAAGTAGGGTTTAACTGCAAACCAGAAAGAAGGTGGGCAGGTTCCAAACTTCCTGTCTGTGAGGGCTCTGGGACTGCCCTGTCTGGGGAGCTGGGGGAGAAGGGATGATCCTCCTCTTGGAGAAAAGGGGTAGAGCAGTGTCTCGGGCAGTTGGGGAAGGCCTGCTGGAAGCAGCGGAAGGGACTGGATGTTCTATGGAGTGCCATTCTGCCTGGAGGATTCAGTGCTGCGTGTGGCTCCAAGAACAAGCTGGGGCCAGGCTGCCTGCCCATAACTTTTCCTCACTTTGAACTGGGTCTTATTTTAACCTCAGATGACAAGGATCCTAATAATGGCAACCTGTTTGGCGAGGGGTGAGGGGATGCAAAATAGGGCATGAAGGAAGTAGAGAGGCTTTGGACTGCAGATGATAATTCCTCTCCAGCTACGTCCAGGAAACTCACCCAAGTCCTCATCTGATACTCTCACTTCCTTCTTGGTCATCATCAGTTTGCATACACGCTGATGCCTGGATGCAGTAGAATGGGCACCATGACCTCCAGAGTTTGCCCCCTCCGGCCCCTCTACAGTAAGAGAAGAGTGATAATCCTGTGAAATCAAGCAGCCAAACTGAAACAGCTCCTTGCTGTACAATGCCTTCTTGCCTCCTGTCCTTTGAGAGTATTTAAAGCAGAGGTTCCCCAAGTGACTATAAATGTTGTCTGCCTGGAGCCTTCAGATTCCTGAACCATTGGAATGTTCCTAAATCTGAAACCAGAGAGAGCCATATCAGAGTGCAAATATTTTCGGCATACATGAACCATCAAGTTACAAAATGACCTGACACCCTGCTGCCTTCAGGGGCCCCTGCAAGACAACCCCTCATCTGCTGCAAATACCTTCATCTTCGACATACCTCTCTATTTGCAGATGCGGCCATCTATAGATAGATCTGAGCTGAGCGACTGTGAGATGGACATGGAGGTTGGAAACCAAGGGAGACATCATATTGACTACTTTCTGCCTGGCACACATCAGGGAGGGTGTGTGCTGGGTGAGGAGGAAAAGGCCACACCAAGGTGAGCAACCAGAAAGACTGAACAAACAGTAAGAGCTTGGGAGCAAGAGTGGACATGGCCAAGCCTTGGAAGAAACGGGAAGGAGCTGGGGTCTTGGGTCAAATGGGAGAAAGTTGGTCCATCTTGAACATTTAGAATACTAGAAGTGCAGTTCTGCTTGGAGGCAGAGTACAAAGCTGATTATCTTGTCCAGAGTAATTGACTGGCCTCTTTGACAGGGTACATCAGACCTGAGTTGCACTCAGGACCTAAGGCACGTATCAGTTTCTGATGGGATGTACTGGCAGTGCAGGAAGGCTGGGTGGATGGACAGACAATGATCTGGTGAGGAGAAAAGTTTTAGGTCCCAAAGCGTTAGCTCCTTTCTTCCTAAATCTCTGAGCCAATTTGGCGTGAGAGGGGACACATTTCTAAAGAGAGGCCTCAGATTGCTAGACCTTTCCTGCATCTCTCTAGAGGCTCCTAAAAGGGCCAAAATACTGACAAGGAGTTCCCCCAAATGTCCACTCCCATTTTTCATGCTAAGAGTGAGAAGGAGATGCTATGACATGCCTAGGACCAGGCTGCCTTGCTAGTCAGTCACTACATGGAGGCACCAGCACACCATTTGCTGGACAGGAACTGGTTACTAGCAGCCGGGCATCTGTTCAAACCGGTACCAAGGCCTACGTTGCACCAGTTGCTGAACATTCTGAATATATTCCTGGATGGGGGATGCATCGTTGACTCGCTAAAACTCCTCCTGCTAGAGGAGGTCTCTCCCAAGAGCTTTCTCTTTGACATGTAAGTGGCTTAGGACAAGTCACTGTCCATCCACAGAAGTGGGTTAAGGGGCAGGAACAAAGGAAGACCAGCAAGTTCAGTCCCTTCTTGCCTGCTACTGTGTCTGTGCATAGGCATGCAGATTTGTCTCCTGTCTGATCATCACATCTAAGGATTCCTGGACTCAGCTCTCAGCCCTGTTGGATCCAAAAGGCAGCAGCAGGGGGACAGAATGAACCTCACCTTCCTGCTGCCATGTATTACAAACAGTTTGGGTCCTTTCTCCCCCAGATCCTTAGCTGTGACCCTGGTTTACAGAGTTTGGTAGTCACTGGCTTCCCTCTTATCTTGAACCTTCTCTGGCAGCTCCATGCAAACTTGGGCCTCCAAGAGCCCAGATGCTGCCTTATTCCTTTTTCAAGAACAAATGATAAAAATGAGAGCAACATATGTGCACACCCTTGAAGATGAAATTCTCAGCTGGGGAAGGTGAGCTCAGAACCAATAGGGGAGCTCCAGGCCCCTTGTAGAATCTGCACCTTCCTCAGGGCAATGGATGGACCTCAGAGGAAACCAGAAACCAACTGCCTCATTGAAGCTGTTGATATATTCACTTCATCATTCACTGCCTTCTAACAACACTTCCCTTCCCACTTGCCATGTGTTTTTGAACCTCCTTTGGAAAGAAGCATATAATTTTGTAATTAATACCCTACCATTACCCTTCACAGCCTAATACCTCTGCCGCCATGTCCCACAACACGTCCAGCACACACACTCCAAGCCCCTGGTGAGGGCCATTCTGTGGCTTAGGAAAGAGAATATTTTCTCTTATCATCTGATCTAGGCTATGAACCTCTCTCCTTTCTAGACATAGGATCTTCCCAGGCCAATAACCCAGGCCTGAAAGTCTCTCCTAACCTAATCCTCTGCTGGGAAGCTTGGAATTTTTCTCACGATGGTGCTGGGCCCCTTTCTTGTCTTAGACCTCAGTGCCTCCAAGTTATCACTCTGTGCAATCCTAGAAGAGAAGGACGTATGAGAGTCCACAAGTTGTAGTTTTCCTTCCTCCCAACTTTGTTTTTTTTTTAAATGTTTTTATTATTTATTTTTGAGAGAGAGACAGAGACAGAGTGCAAATGGGGGAGGGGCGGAGAGAGAGGGAGACACAGAATCTGAAGCAGACTCCAGCCTCCAAGCTGTCAGCACAGAGCCTGACACGGAGCTCGAACCCACGAACTATGAGATCATGACCTGAGCTGAAGTCGGACACTTAACCAACTGAGCCACCCAGGTGCCCCATCCTTCCTCCTAACTTTGTACATGCACTACCCTTGCCTGTTTTGTGCCACGGTCACTGGTGCAAACATATCTACCAAGGGTGATCGCTGGCCCTAAGACACGGGGGTATTCTCTCTCCCATCTATCCCCTCCTGCTGCTTTTCATGTGCTTTTCATGTGCTGGAAAGCTCCTACATCTTTCTGTCCCCAAAGGCTCCAGGTCAGATGTCGCTGAGGAGGGATTCTCTGCTGCTTGCCACTTTCATGTCTATGAAGTGGGTCCCTCAAATCTGCACCCCCCCCTCCTCCTGGCCAGAAATGGCCACTCATTCTGCTACCTCCCAGAATGTTTGGAACAAGGCCAGAAGAGTAGATAGAAATAATCCACTCTGAGCTTATATCTGAGTTGGTGTTTCCTCTTCCCAGAATGGGAGGAGGGAGTGATTTTGCCCAAAACAGACCCTGAATCTAGTCTATTGTGCCAAGAGCCAACACAGAACCATGCTTGTATACCTCATTGAACTACTGAGATTCCAGCATTCAGAAAGCTGTGTCCTCATATGGTTTCCCCTTTCTATAAATCAGTTAAGTACCTCAGGCTGGGTCCCAATGCAGAGCTGTCCTTAAGTTTGGGTAAAGTGAATAGAAAACCCTCAGAATTTGTTCAGTCATGTGCGTGTATAATGTGATGCTTCTATTTTTTAATATGTATGTGCTATGCACAAACCATATCATGTTCCAGCAAAAAGTAAAAGGTCTTTTTATACGTTCCTCTAAACTGTTTGACTCCACCCCTCCTATTAAAACTCACAACAAATCTCCAGGTTGTGGTTGATTTTCACCTTGATTCTTTTTCTCTCAAGGAGCAAGGCGAAGGGAAACAGAAAGCATAGATTCATGGTGCTGTCAATATTATTGATTCATGGTGCTATGGATTATTAAGGCAGGGAGAAATCACGTGAGTCACTCAGTCCCACCACCATATTTTAAAAATGTGGAATTCAGCTCCGAAGGGGAAGGAAGCTATCATAGACCATAGTGAGGCAGCAGCCCTCTTCCTCTTCTGCCTTGGTCAAAGCAAGATATCCACATTTCTGTTACTGTACCATTTACTCATTCACTTATTCACCCATCAAGAAAATACTTACTGAGCACCCTATCTCTGTGCTGCATTGGGTTGAGTTTTGGGAAATGTGAGTGAATGAGGTAGACCCAATTCCCACCCTCTCACAAACTTGCATTAAAAAAAAAAAAAACACCCAAGAGTATGTTAAAATGTAGATTCCCTGGCCACACTTGCAGAGATACTGATCCAGAGGCCTGGGCGGAGCTCAGGAGTCTACCTTTGTAACACACCCCAGGCAATTCTGACATTGAGAAGCCCTAGTCTAGTAGAATGACTAGAATTACAGAATATTTGAATTAAGAGATACTCTATAAATTATGAACATAGGTTAAAAGAAGAAGAAGAGGGAGTTTAAGTTTCTCACCCAGGATCACACAGCCAGATGAGAACCTATGACTCACAAGCTTATTCTCTCACGTCCCACTTACCCCTTCCCACGCCTCTTCATCATCACACCTGTGATCTCCTGACCACACCCCTATCATGCCAGCCCTAACCAGGTTCCTCTTCTATTCCTTGTGTAGTCTCTGGAAGAGAATAAAATGTGACTTTGGTTGAGCAATGTTGGGTTCTGAATAAATCTCTGTACTCTTGGAAGAGCTGCCTGGTCCTGTGGCCTCTGCACCTTGTTCCTGTATTTATCCACACAATTGATATTTCTAAGATCCTACTATGTGCCTTGAAATATCATTGTGACCAATTATATGTGGGCTTATATATTGGCAAAGAAGACAGACATTAAACAAATAATCACAGAAAAGTGTGATGAGTGGCATGAGAAACAAAGCCCAGGTGAACTATGGGGGCACAGAACAGGACGCTGAGCTCATCTGGGTGGAAAACAGAATCCATCCCAGAGACAGGTAGGCTTTGAAGGGTATCAGCCAGATTTGGGGCAGGTGGGTGGGGGTCAGCAGGCAGGGTAGGAAAGTTACAGTAGGTGTTCAAAGGTCCAGGTGAGACTCCAGGGGAAGAACGTGGCACCTTGGAGGACCTAAATTAGGTCCAGTAAGGCAGGTGTGCAGAGGGAGGGCAGGGGTGAGATGGGGTCTCAAACCAGGCCATTAGGAAATGTATCATGGAGCATCTATCTGGTAAGTATAGTAAGGCGCTTGGATATTTTTTAAGTTTTCATATATAATTCACCCTTTTCAAATGTACAACTCAATGATTCTTAAGTAAAGTTACCAAGTTGTGCAACCATCACCATACGTGAGTTTTAGAACATTTTCTTTACTCCAATTAGATTCTTTGTGCACATGTACCCTTAATCTCCACTTCACCATGTCCACCACAGGCAACCATTAATCTACTTTCTGTTTCCATAGGTTTGCCTTTTCTGGGTATTTCTTGTAAAGAAATCACACAATATGTGGTTTCTTGTGTTTGGCTTCTGTCACTGAAGGAGCTTGAATTTTCATCTAAAAACGATGTAAGGTCCATCCTTGGAGAGTTTAAGAAGTAACAGGACCAGACAGGGATTTTAGAAAGATGGCTGGAACTATCAGGTATAGAGTGGCATGGAGGAGGTGAGCCCTTTATGGGGAGGATCACTGGAGGCTTTTGGAGTGCTCTGGGCTAAGGAGATGATGGCAGAATAGAGTGGTGACAGTGGGTGAAAAAAAGGCTGGTCATTTCACACAGCAGTCCTGACCAAAGGGAGCTCTTCATAAGCTGAACTTGATTATTCTAAAACATAGGCAGCAGGCCCCACCATTTTCTGAGGTGAATCTCAAGAGATTTCATATTCTTCGTCTGATGAGCACTCTCATCCCTAGATGGGCCAACCAAGAAGCTCCTCTGCTGGTATCTCTGTCCATCATCAAGGCCTTGAGGCCCAGTGCAATGGTTCTGAACATAGGCAAAGGGATGCTACAACCTCCTTTCACAAATAATGCTTGGCCAGGGTGGCTGCTTCCACTCCTTTCCTCTGGCTTTAAGAGAAAGTGCCAAAATGCCAAGAAAAGCTAATACCAGATGTTGAACATTTGTTGTGAAAACAATATCTCAGGGACATTCTGGTATTTCCACACCCAGTCAAAACTTCTATACCATATTCTCCTACAGCATCATACAACAGGAAATGATGCTCAGAGTGAAAAGTTCAAGATCTGAAAAATCTTCAGTTGACAAATGTATTTATGAAAAAATAAATGCATGTTTTTAAAAATTTTCAACAGAAAACTTTGGACAATCCCCCCAAAAGTTTAATGTTCGGTTTTAAAAATCAGCCAACCAAAATATTCCATTCTTTGAGCATTCCTCCTGAAGCTGCCCTGAAAGAGAGAAGGGAGCGTATTCACTGTGGCCCTTTGGAAGGCTGAAGGGTCAGTTGACTGGCCAGTTGTAGTGTTTATTATAAATATCAATGCTTAATCATTACTTATTTCTATAAGAAACATTAGAGCCCTCCCATCTGGTTTTGGTGGGGCGTTCTCCATCCAACAGGCCAATATATGTCTTCATGAGACAAAGTTACTTGCAGTTCCAAGGGACCACAGGGGTAGACAGCCACCTTCTTTTTGTGTCCTCATGTGGCCTTTCCTCTGTGCATGGACATGGAGAGAGAGATCTCTCTGGTGTCTCTCCTTCTCTTTATAAGGATACCCCTCCTATAGGATTCGGGTCTGCCCTTATGACCTCATTTAATTTGAATCACTTCCGTAAAGACTCTATCTCCAATTACAGGCACATTGGGGGTTAGGGCTCCAACATATGAATTCAGTCCATAACAGTGCCCCACTGCCATCTGGGGAAGTCTGACCTCAGACATGATGTCATGCTAACAACATTCCAGGAAGGAAATTGTCAGTCAGTCCATTTACCAGACCCCCAAGTGGTCTGCTATAATCACAAGTAGGCCTCATCTGGGGGCCCTATTCTTTTGAGTAGGTGAAATAGGAAGTTACCTCTAAGGTAACGGTTTTCAGCTGGGGATGATTTTGACATGTAGGGAGGACATGTAGGGTACGCTTGGCAATATCTGGAGACTTTGTCTTCAGATCGTCACAACTCGCGGGTGTGGAATGTGTAGCACTACTCATCTCTCATGGATAGTGGCCAGGGATGCTCTCTAACATCGAGCAATGTACAGAACAGCCTCCTAACACAAAGAATGATCCGGTCCCAAATATCAATAGTGCTGAGGTTGAGAAACCTGCTCTAAAGTAGAGCACACCTCTCATTTGTCCCGATATACTTAAATTAACCCTCATCAAAGACCCGGGTTAGGAAGAAAAGGCTGGAAGAGAAGCTTTCGATGTCATTATCAACCCGTACACCCAGACCCAGTCTCCAGGAGGTCCTTGTAAGAATGTGATCAGGGCAGTGGGTTTTCACTACTGGTCCAGAGAGTAGGGTTGGCAGATAGACACTGAGAAGCATTACACTGGGGTGTCAAGTCGGCATTCCTGGGTCAGCAGAGTGGCATGAAGGGCAGGTGACTAGGATCAAGGGGAAGAAACTCAACAGGCCCTTACTCTTTCTCACCATCGTCCTGCACCCTCTCACACCTGGACTGGGGCTCTACCTCCAGGCCCCATGACAGCCAAGCAGGGTTTTTCTTCAGAACTTTAGTCATAAATTTTTGTTACCTATGTAATATTAATTTCTTCTTTCCCCCCACCAAAGAGCACAGTTTATATTCATTTCTTTAAGGTTATACAATTAAAGCATGTTCATGGTAGAAAATGTAGACAACTCAGGAAATTAAAAAACCACCTCATGACTCATCATCTCACAGCCCAAAGACTACTGCTCTTAAGATTTTGTTATATTCCTCTTCAGTCTTTCATGTGTAAAATCAAGGTAGTATGTGGGGCATGAGCATGACTGGACGCTGTTGCAGAACAGTTCTATTTCTGTCTCTTCCTGGCCCTTTCAGTTTGCTCCATGGAGCTAGTGTCCCTGGAGGAAAACTCAGGTACTCACAGGCTTTTCTGGCCACTCATAACTAACACAAAGCCATATGTGTTTCAAGCCATATGCATTTCAAAAGCAATTTTTTCAAGTTTTTTTTTCCCATTCAAGTTGCAAAACACAGTCACAATTCAGAACGTATAACACCAAAATAATCTGCACTTTGGTCTTCATTCAAAGGTAAGACTTCTTCCCCGTAACCCAGCCAGGGCTGTTGCATATATGCAGGAAGGTATGTTCCACCCAGTTTCTTCGCACTTCCTTGGGTACCTCCTCACAGACTGGTTAGCAGTTTTTCCTAACCCTTTTGGGGTGCAGAAGGGAGGCCAGAAAGAGTGGTAAGGTGAGCAGCAAAGTTCTCACCAGGCTTTGTGTTCTCTGGGCCTGGTAAATGCCTAAAACTCTCTCTCTCTCTGTCTCTCTTTCTCCCTCTTCCTCAATATCATTCTCTCCCTACCCCTATCTCTTTCTCTCATTAGGGGCTGCTTTCAATTTTTCAGAGACTGTCCATCTCGGGAGAACTCTTGCATATAACATTTAAGACCCAGTGAATTCATCTTCTGGAGGAGGAGTGGGGAATTTGCCTACTCCTGTTCCATCCCCTTAAAGGCCAGCAGTCCACCTGCAGCTTCTTTCTGTCATAGCCCATTACCTCTCTAGGTGGCTATATTAAATAAGTTGTAAGTCATCCCCCCTACCATACATGACCCACACCAAGTCCCTGGGAAATACACAAACAGCTCTGGCCCCTGTAAACTCCAGAGTGGCAGCAACCTGCCCTTCACCCTTACCACAGAAGCAGCATTGAACCCTCCTTTCTCCTTCCTTGGAGATTTTCCAGGCAGAATCACACAGCATCCATTATGTCCCTCAACTTTGGGGACACATATCCAGCCTTCTATGGGATCTCATCGACTTTCTAAGGCCCTCCTAAAAAGTCTCCTCCTAAAAACCCACTTCTCAAAACCTCATTTTCTGGCCCTTGATATGGGTAAATTCCACCAATACTTGAGCTACGGCCCCCAATATTCTTTGGCCCTTCTCCATTCTTCTTTATCCAACTCTGCCTCATCCTTCTCCAGGGTGAGCTGTGGGTTCTCTCTGACATCCCACAGTTGGGAAAATAACATATCTCAAAATTTGTATGGTCTTCTATTCATTTTTAATTGAGAACAACCAGCAAAACAAAAATTACAAATAAATTTTAAAAAATAAGCAACCCATATTTTAAACCCATAGACAACAATTAGGAGGGTGGAGGGAGAGAGGTAGCAAAATTTGGAATAGAATAATAGAAAATAACATTAATTATGCTTTTTGCCCTCTTTATAGATCTAAATGTATGTTTCCCATTATAGAAAGTATTATGTGTTTCTTGATTTGTTAATAAAATTTTGTTTGGTAAACTAAAGATGTAACTATTTATAAAGAAGAACAGCAAAAATACTCATTTTATAAAGAAGAACAAAAAAAAAATACTCAGCAGAAAAAGCCATGTCTTCATGTTTTCCAAATTGTCAAAAAAACTCGAAAACTTAAAACTTCTAAAAATTTGTTCTTTTTCTGACTTTTTCTGATTTTCCTCTGACCCTTCACATTGTTGTTTACTCTTTTGGCTAAGCACATTTCAATTAGTTTATCCTTTGGTTCCCTTGTCCCTCAGGGTCTCTTACACAGAACACCTATCTCCCAGAAGGAAGTCAGGGCACGCCTTATTCAGACTCTTTGGTACCGCCCCCTTGTGGTTATTTCCTTCATAATGATTACTTCGTCACTAGATTTCATCCCTAGATGTTCAAGAGTGAGACACTGAATGCCAGTTGTGAGTTGGGACTCCAATGCTAATTTTAGAAATGAATAGATCATAGTTTTGCCTAGAAAGAGCTCACAGTCCTGAGTGGAGGACAGTCACCTGCCTAGCTACTGCTGCTTTTAAGTCACAATACACGTGAAGTTGCAGAGGCGGAAGTGACCAGGTAGAAGTGACTCACCAGAGTGATGGAAAGGGCCACTGAGGCTGGGGCTGCAATGATGAAAGGCACATGGAGAAAAGGAAGGGATACTCTAGACTAAGAGGCCTCTGAGCACAGGCCCCTGTCAAGATATAAAAGCACAAGCTAAGTTCAGCTGAGTATGGACTTGGGTGGCCGACAGGTGGGGGGTCAAATCTCACCTGTGCCATTTGAGAGCTCCATGATCTTAGGTGAGCTATTTAAGCCTCAGTCTCCTCCTCCATGGCAATGGGGATAATACCAGTGTCAATCTCCTATGTCCTTGTCAAGATTAAATAGAATGATATACCTATAGTGCTTTGTGCAGTGCTCAGCCTCCGTGGGGGTTCAATAAGTGTTGGCTGCTACAGGCAAGTAGTTAGGGTGCTTTAGAGGGTGGGTGGCATGGGTGGGTGTGGAGGGGAATGTAAGTTGCCACCAGATCTTGGATGCCAAGCCAAGGAGCTCAAAATTATCTTGTAGACAGTGGTGCACCACTGTAGGCTTTTGCAATGAAGTGGTGTGATGAGATCCTGTTTTAAGAGGACACTTCTGGGACAAGGATAAAAGATTGGAAGCAAGAAAACTACTAGTTCATTTATTAAACAAATATTTATTTAAAACCTACTAACTTTATTTTTTTAATTTTTTAAATGTCTATTTTTGACAGAGAGACAGAGCACTAGTGGGGGAGGGGCACAGAGAGAGATGGAGACACAGAGTCTGAAGCAGGCTCCAGGCTCTGAGCTGTCAGCACAGAGCCCGACGTGGGGCTTGAACTCACTGACCACAAGATCAACCTAAGCCAAAGTTGAACGCTTAACTGACTGAGCCACCCAGGTGCCCCATAGCTTTATTTTTTTTTAATTTTATTTAAATCCAAGTTAGTTAACTTCCAAGTTCACCACTTTAAATCCAAGTGTTAACTTAGTTAACACTAAATCCATGTAGTGTAATAATGATTTCAGTAGAATTTAGTGATTCATCACTCACATACAACACCCAGTGCTCATCCCAACAAGTGACCTCCTTAATACCCATCACACACATTTAGTCCATCCCCCACCCACCTCTCCTCCAACAACCCTCAGTTTGTTCTCTATAGCTAAGAGTCTCTTATGGTTTGCCTCCCTCTCTGTTTTTATCTTATTTTTCCTTCCCTTCCTCTATGTTCATCGGTTTTGTTTCTTAAATGCCACATACGAGTGAAATCATGATCTTTGTCTTTCTCTAACTGACTTATTTCACTTCGTGTAATACACTCTAGCTCCATCGCGTTGTTGCAGATGGCAAGATTTCATTCTTTTTGATGGCTGAGTAATATCCCATCATATGTATATAAGAGTAATATCCCATCGTATGTATATAACACATCTTCTTTATCCATTCATCGGTCGATGGACATTTAGCTCTTCCCATACTTTGGCTATTGTTGATAGTGCTGCTATAAAAACTGGGGTGCATGTGCCCCTTCAAAACAGCATACCTGTGTCCCTTGGATAAATACCTAGTAGTGCAATTGCTGGGTCGTAGGGTAGTTCTATTTTTAATTTTTTGAGGAACTTCCATACTGTTCTCCAGAGTGGCTGCACCGGTCTGCATTCCCACCATCAGTGCAAAAGTGTTCCCCACCTCTCCATGCTGGCATTTGTGGAGATCAGTAAGCTGGAGACAGTGGGCTCCTGCCTATTGGGAGCTCTCATCTCAGTGGAGACTAGACCATCCATTAAGTCACCACCACAACCATATTCCATGTTGTGGGGAGGGCTGGCAAGGAAACAAGCACATGGCTAAAATGGAGGATAACCTCGGGGGCCTGTATCATTTAAGCACTCCGTGTCTCAGCTTCCTCATCTCTTAAATTCCATCGATAACCCTGCACTGCCCACTGTGCAGTCAGTGGGTAGATTCACGTGAGATGAGGTGCTGGAAGGAATGTTATGAAGCTCACTAAGGACCACATAAGGTCCTTGCACTAGTTCTTTCCTCGCTGGTCACAGGCTCTTGGTGACATCTGTGAGACCTATGTGCCAGGGTCCTCTTCGGCTGCATCATCTGCTTCTCCTCAGCCATTCCACAGGCAAGACAGGTCTGGGTCTCCTTTTCTGCACTGCTGCCCCCACTTCTTAGAATCCTGCAGAGAGACAAAGGAAAGAGGAGGAAAGGAAGGGAGGGAAGAAATATTTCTGTTAAATGCCAGGCACCTTCAGACCTGTAATGTCAGTGGTTATCAGTGAGAGCGCCTAGACAACCTGGGAGGGTGTTTCCTTGTCAGGATGACTGGGGACGCTCCCAACCTTCGTGGGCAGAGGCCACAGGTTAGACACATCTGCAACATGCAGGACGGTCCCCTCATCGTGCTCTGCTCAACTTTAAAATGTCATGTAAGTGGGGCACCCAGGTGGCTCAGTTAGTTGGGTGTCTGATGTTTGGTTTCAGCTCAGGTCATGATCTCACATTCCGTGAGTTCAAGCCCCGTGTCAGGCTCTGCACTGACAACAGAGGCCTGCTTGGGATTCTCTCTCTCTCTCCCTCTCTCTGCCCCTCCCCCACTCTCAAAATAAATAAATGCACTTCAAAAAAATGTCATTTAATGAAACAGCTGTTCATAAATCTGGGCCTAGAATCAAACTCTATTTTACATAAAGCAAGAAGTGTTTTCCCATCTGCTTCATATCCACTGAACTCCCTGGCAAGGGTGTAAGGCCCCAGAGGACCACACTTCATTTTGTTTGGAACTTTCCACGAGCAGGTCTCCATTTTGGAAAACCATCTCATAATGGTGCTGCCAGTGGTACTGAGTTATCGGTACAGCTGTGTTTGTGGCTCCCACATTCACAGTGTTCTCTCTCCCTCTCTCTCTCTCCCCCCACAGATATACTTATTTAACCCTTACTTCAGAGGTCAAAAAGGCATATAATTCTTTTTAAGTTTATTTTGAGAGAGAGAGAACGAGCAAGAGAGGAGCAGAGAGAGAGGGGTCAGAGGATCTGAAGCAGACTCTGTGCTGTCAGCACAGAGCCCGATGAGGGGCTTGACCCCAGGAACTGTGAGATCGTGAGCTGAGCTGAAGCCAGACGCTTAACAGACTAAGCCACCCAGGTGCTCCAACATTCATTTTTAATAGAACATTTTCTGTCACAGTGAAATCCACATTTATCCATTACAAGTATATATGGCACTGAATTCTTTGGCTTTTTCACGTTGTTGTGCTTAACCATTTAAAGGTTGAAATACCAAGTGTTTTAAGTTACTTCTATTTCTCCTGCAGCAAGGCATCCCAGTGATTTTCTTAAAGTGGTGTGCATAATTTATATTAACCATAAATTTCGCTTTAAGATAGGAAACACTGTGTTATAAAATACTTGCTATGGGGCTCCTGGGTGGATCAGCTGTTTGAGCGTCTGACTTCAGCTCAGGTCCTGCTCTCATGGTTTGTGGGTTCGAGCCCCACATTGGGCTCTGTGCTGTCAGTGCAGAACCTGCTTTGGAGCCTCTGTCTCCCTCTCTCTCTCTCTGCTCCTCCCCACTCATTCTGTCTCTCTGAAAAATAAACTTTTTTTTTAGTGTTTAAAAATATACTTGCTATGAAATGTGCTGCTTTATGTGACAGGGTAGAGAGAGCTACTGTGTTCGTTCATTTAACAAGAGAGGGTGAAGATAAAGCTCCCAGATTCCCCTGGTGACCCATCTCTAGGGCAGATTGAGGACAGTCTCTATTCACCCCTTGCCTCCCTGGCCTTGTGTCTTCCTGTAAGGTCTGTCTGGGCAGCTACTCTGGTCTGATTTTAGCAGGCTTGCACCCTACAGCAAGGACCAGGGTGGGGGATGTCCTAACTGTTGCCCATAAAAATTCACACTCTCTGTCCAAAATTCCATACAAAGCCATTATGCTCCTAGGCTGTGACTGAGGGCAGGGAAGGCCCCCAACAAAGAATGAACAGTGCCCTCCTGATGGTTCTACAGCACAGGGCTGCCTCAGCCAGTGACCTGAGCTGCGTTGCCCACGCTAAATTTAAGTCCCCCAGGGAGCCTCCCCCATTCGGATCCCTCTGGTGATTTGTCCTTCGCCCCTGAGTTCCCAGTGGCAGAACGATGCTGTATTTATAGAGCATCCTTCTGAGAAGAGCTCCAGGCTCTTTTGGGACATTAGCTCATTGCGGCAGGGATGGAGGGAGGAGAGAGCGGCACGTCGTGTTCTTCTCTCCCATTAAGGCAGAGGAATGAGGCCCACTTTAGAGGCTCCCTGAGCCCCTGTCCAGTGCGACCTTAATCAGGTCAAGTAAACCTCCTCCTGGCGGGTGGCAGCAAATGCCTGGCCCCTGCAGCCTGGATGTTGAGCAGCAAGAAGCTGGAGCTTTGTCTCCGCCTTTCATGTCCCGAGCAACCCTGGCGAGAGCGAACTGCATATTTAGCAAACAGAAGCACGTACGCCAGTTACAATTGGACTTCAGATAAGTAGTGAGCAATGCTGTAGTATCAGTTGCCCTCCAGAGCTCTTTACTGGACACAGCAGGATCTCAGGCCGAACTCTTCCTTCAATTGTGGTAAAACAGACATAACGTAAAATGTACCGTTTTAACCGTTTTTCACTCCATGTTTTAGTTGCATGAAGTACATTCACATGGTGGTGCAGCTGCCATCAGCACCTGTCCCCAGATTATCATCGTCCTCTGCACCCTCTCAAATGGAAATTCTGCACCCACTAAACAGTAACTTCTTCTCTCTCCCTGCCCCCGGCCCCTGGTAACCACTGGTCTACTTCTGTCTCCATGAACTTGACTCTTCTAGGTACTTCATATAGGTGGAGTCATACCATACTTGCTCGTTGTGTCTGGGGTGTTTCACTCAGCACAATGCCATCAAGGCTCATCCGTATTACGGCATCAGGCTGCATTCTTCAGCCTCTCTCTCCCTCCTTCCAAGCTTCCTCTTCCCGGAACTTATCCCGCACCCAGGATAGGATGCATCCTCTCACACATGTCCACTGGGGGCAAGGATGCCGACTTAGCTTGACACGATGCTTTAAATGGTATAAAGTTTATTTTTAGATACCTGGTCTCCAGCACTGTGCATCTTTTCATACTCCGAACGTAAGGTTGCCATATTTAGCAAATAGAAGCACATACATCAGTTAAAACTGAATTTCAGATAAACAGTGAATAATGTTCTAGTATCAGTATGCTGCCACACAATGTTTGGGCCATACTTCTACATAAAAATGACATTCCTTTGTCTGCGATTCAAGTTTAGCTGGCAGCCTTGTCCTAAAACCCTCCACATCCGCGGGAAACCCCTTGCCTTCCTACTCTTCCTTCCCCATACCAGTCATTTATACCTACAGATGCAAGCAGTAGGAATCTAAGTGAAAAGAATAGGACATTTACACTCAGAGCACCTCATGTGACTCTCAAGTCCGCACCAGCTGGTAGAAAATCAGTTGGTCTTTCTGAGCTTGATTTACCTCGTCTGAAATAAATATCAGTAGCACCAGCTGCACAGTGTGGATTTAAGAATCAAATGAAATAACATATGTGAGTTTCTTTTACACATATTATTTATTTCTGTATTCTGAGTGTGGAGTTACCCTCAAGGATGCGAGGACAACTTTGAGATGTCTCCAGCTCCATCGTGGTCTGACTGCCTCCACATAAGAGACTTTAAACAAGAGCTGGGTCCAGTCAACCCAGAACTGAGATGTAATAATAAATTGACTATGCTATTTAAGCCATTAAGTTTTGGGATGATTTTTTTTTTTTTTTTGCAAGTAGTAGTTATTGGAATAAGTGGAAACAGCAAGTACAAAGGTCCTGTGGCAGGAAAGTGACTATAGGGGGAATGGCACAAGGTGATGTGCCTCATGTTGGCCTTTTTAGATATAAAGAACCAGTCCCCTCAAGACCTATACCCAACCCATACCTCTCTCCTTCTCTACATCCTTCTCCTAAACCTGCTCCTCCTCTTGAATATGGTGTCTTCTGGATAGTGATGGCACCACCCCTGGCTGATGAAGACAGTCATCTGTCACTCTTCTCATTCCTTTCATTGTAAGAAAAGTCACCACGATAAAGCACCCACTGTGTGCCGAGCATTGTGCATACTTAATTCTCAAAGCATCTTTCTAAGGTGGGTGCTATGACCATTCCATGTTGACTGATGGGGGCACAGGGGTACAGAGATGTAGAGGAACTGGCCCATACTCGCACAGGGAAAGGGGCAGAACCGCGATGCAAACCCAGGAACGTCTGACTCAGAGCTCGGGCTCTCTCCTAGTGTGCCCTACTGCTTTGCCAAACTGGTAAAATCACGGAGCCACTGCTACGCCTCGTCATGCCTCATTGTGGGTGTTGGGGACCATGGCAATCATTATCCAGCTTGTCCCTCAGCCTTCTCCATTGTCTCTCCACAATTCATCTTCACGTTGCCACTAGGGTGAAATTTCTTGGCTCACATCTCTGGTAGAATAACATCTAGACTCGCTTTGCAAGCCCGTCATTGTCTAACTGGTGCAGACTTTCCATACCCACTCCCATATACCACTCCCAGTGTCTTAAGGAACTCACTGTCACCCATACCTGAACCTCCTGAATCTCCACCTATTGCAGGAGGCAACCCTCCTCCTAGAATGCCCTTTCCCATCAAATGCAATTTTCACAACCCAGCTCAAACATCACCATGTCTCCTGGTGGCCCTCCTTCACTCCCTTTATTGCCTGCACACATTTCTCGTGTTGTACCATTATTACATTGGACCTTGCCAACTCCCCTCACTGGCTGGTTGCTCCTTGAAGGCAGAGAAAGATTCTCTAGTCATCTCTATATCCCAACCCCTACCCATCCCTGCTGGCGCACAGTAAGTGTTCACTAAAAATGTTGGTTGAAAGAATAAATGAACAGATAGATGTGCTTTGAGTATATGGGATGGGCTAGAAAAGTCGGTAGAACATCAGTGGTATTGATGCGTGCACCGAGTGAGTTCTTTCTTCTTTATTGGGAGAGCAAACCAGTCGTGAATGAGGTGGAGGATTGGCAGGTGCTACTAACCAGGCTCTGGGTCTGGACCATGGGTAAGTGGGCCTCCAGGTTTTCTAGTCCAGCCAGCAAACAGCCAGTAGCTGTAAGACCCCTTGGCTTCCTGCCGTGATGGCACTCTGGGGAGAGATCCCCTCCCCCATGTGCCCTCATTTCCTCCCTCTTCTCACAGGGGCTGTGAGTAATTGGAAAGGAAGCTTATGGGGAAAGCCCTACACCGCTGATCACATGTAGTAACTGGCCGTGTGTGGCTGGCTGGCCCACAAGATAAACATCAGGCCAAATGCGTGATTCCTGTCACCTTTAGTCCCATGCTGTGATTTATCGTAAGCATCTCTCTTTCGGCCAACAGTTCTAGGAATTGGGTGGAACACTGACTCCTCAGGCTGCAAGGAACCTACAGAGGCGACAAGCCTATATCTCCCCTGGAGACTGACCACTTGCCTGAAGTACTTGCTCAGTTCTTAAATGTCTTCAGACATTACTCATAGCTGCCTCGGGTCACCTGTTCTGGAAGTTTCTCAAGAGAGGCAGTTTACAACCAGTACCTTTTTCCATTCAGCTCAGTCTCCACCAGGTCATTTTCTGACTCTGTTATCCTGTGCTCAACACCATGCTCAGGCCCCAAGGGAGGTCTCCAGGAAGTGTGACACACTGTCCCATAGGAGAAGCAGCGAGCCCAGGGGCTGAGGCATAGCCGGGGCCAAAGTCTGGCTTCACCACTTCCTAGCTACAGGATCTTGGGCAACTCACTTAACCTCTCTGAGACTCAGTTTCCCTATCTGTAAAATGAATGTGATCATTAGTTCCTTCCTCGTAGGGCTGTTCTATGAATTAAACTAGTAAATACACCCAAAGTGCTTAGCACAGTGCTTGGCACAGAGTAAAGAGTCCATACACATCAGCTATTGTTACAGCACTTTGGGGAATTCAGACACGCACTATAAGGTGTTACACATATAAGCAGCATCATGATGTCCTTTCATGCATATTCTATATCATGGCATGCTTTTACACTTTATCTCATTTGATAAAATAACAAACAGCATGTGAGTTGATAGAGGCAATTATGTGCTGCTAAAATTAAAGATATGAAGCTGAGAAGAACCTTAGAATCAATCTAAAACAGATCCAGTATTTTGCAGAGAAGAAAATGATGTTGAAGGAACTTTGCCCACACCACACGTCTCAGTGAGAAAAAAGCTTGGTCTCCTAACTTCCACATATAATGTCCATTCTCCCACATCATTAGCCTACATGCAAGAGCACGATAGAAATGACAAGAGGAGGAAATCCCATCAGGAGAAATCTGTCTGCTTGTTCTTTCCATGGTGGGCATAGGAACACAGGATGAGGTGGGCCAGGGCTGGGGAGACAAGATAAGTCAGCCCCAAAACCAGCAAAGTCCACACAAGTCTGATTTTGGCACTGCCGTGGCGGGAGGCCAAAAATCTATTTGAATCGATTTTTGCTCAAATTAATTCTTAAATTTAAAAAGCATGAAAGGCTGGAATGCTTACAGAGAACACTTAGAGAGCTCTCATCTGGGCATAAGTGCTCAATGGAGGTGCAAAATTAATCACCCAGGAAGGGTATTTGGTGTTATGGTTGATTCTCTCTCTGGAAGCAGGAACCTGGAATATTTATCAATCTATTCACTTTTTCATCAATCCTAACGCATTTGCTGAGTCTTCACAAAGGTCTAGCTCTGAGCTGGGCACAGTGCAGGGAGGTGGGGAGCACAAAGCTGAGTCCAAACCCTTCAGGAAAACCAGCCTGTGGCATGAGGCTGGCCGATGGTACAGTAAGGGAGAGGGCCCAGCACCGTGGGGCATGTGGGAAATAGCGTGGCTCTGAGCAATCAGGGGATGCCGCACGGCATACAAGAGAAGCAGGGCCGGGATGGAGACAAGACAGAGGACTCTAGAGGCCATTCTGGATGTGGGCACTAATACAAGTATGGAGTTTGCGGCGGCATCCTGGCTGACATTCCAACTCTCGGTTCTTAACTGTGCGGCTTTAGGTGAACTAACCTCTCTAAGCCTTAGTGTTTTTACCTATAAAACTAACCACAGAGCCTGCTGGCTTCCCAAGTTTCTGGAAGGATAAAATGAGCAGATGCATATAAAGCAGTTACCTGGCACGGTCAGTGCTTCATGAATGTTAGCTGCTACTGCTCATGCCCCTCTAGAGGCAGAAGTGCCCAGGTGGGTACAGAAGGCGGGCTCATGCTCCCTTCACTGGGACAACAATGACAATATCAGACCAGGAGAAAAGCTACCCCGGCACTAAAGCTCAGCTTACTCTGCTCAGTAAAATCTCTCTGGCAGGAGCTCTGGAGAGCTCACCCACAGAGTAGTTTCACAGTACGTTTGTAAAAGCGGGCATCCAATAAGGATTATTGGCTGGAGAGATGATTGGGTAGACTAAAGAATTCTTCCTGAAGCTTCCCTGTTTGCTTGGCTTGCCATTGAATTAGCAAACTTTTTTTTTTAAGTTTACTTATTTGGAGAGAGAGAGACAGAGAGAGTGCGAACAGGGAGAAGCAGAGAGAACGGGAGAGAGAGAGAATGCCAACTAGGCTCCGTGCTGTTAGCATAGAGCCCAATGTGGGGCTTGAACCCACAAACCATAAGATCATGACCTGAGTTGATATCACGAGTCAAATGCTGAACTGACTAAGCCACCCAGGCACACTTACCAAAACTTTTTAAAGCTGAGTATGCTTTTCTGCCCATGCCACTCCCCAGACTCATAAGAAACATATTTATGTGAACATCCCCCATGTGGTAAAGAACCTATGCACCAGATGGCCCAAGTTTAAGTTGAGGGTCTCCAAATTTTTTAAAAGAGCATCCTCGTTCATCCTGAGTTCTAAAACATTTCTATACTAACCCTTTAGAATTCCCTTACAAATTAGAAAGAATAATTGCCATCTATATTCAGTTACACATTGGTCAAAGCACTAAAATCTGCAAGTTATTGCTGCTTGAGACCATAGAGATCATCTGGGTCTGTGGTCACCAGCAGGGCTGCACCTGAGAATCACCAGTGAGGCTTTTACAAGATGCTGATGCTTAGGTTCCCGAGTCATTTCTGGATTCTGCATCCAGAATCACTTCTGAATTCTTTGTCTGGGGTACAGGCTGGGCAGCTCTGTTTTACAGCTACCAGGTGATGTAATGTATACCTGGGCAGAAGGTAAGCATACTCAGCTGGCCCCCTCCTTTCACAGATGACAAAACTGGGGCCCAGAAGGGATATATAACTTGAGGTCACTTCTAACCAACTATGTGGAGACAACACTGATTTTTTAGACCTTGTAAGAAATACATCTGGCTCCCATGTGTGAGCATCGGAGGCAGCATCTTGGGGCTGTCCCCAATATTCCCTAATTCTCATAAGGACCTTAAACTTTCTCTTTGAACTTAGAGGAGGACTGGCTCCCTCCTTCCTTTTCACCACCCTCCCACCCCCGGCCACGTGCAGCCTCAAAGTAAATATTACCCCTAAATTGCTCAAGCCCTCTTCAAGTGCAGGGGAGGAAAGAATTAGCACCGGTCATAATTTTATAAATACAAATCAATTGCAAACGTCCAAAATTTCCCATCTTAATTGGTACAAAGAATTCCATCCCAAGTGCCAAAGGTTGCTGTGAAGTGTGGTCTACCATAGCATTGTTCTACATTTGAGGCTTTCGTAGAGTCAGTCCAGATTGTTACCTGACATTTATACTTGATTGTTCTCCTTGAGATGACCAGGATGATCAAATCTCTGAGAAAATGGTCAAATTGATGGCTTATGCACAGAAGACAACTTACTGAACATTCAGAACTAAATCAAACAGCCCATGTTGACCGAACTTTAATAAAATTACTCTCTTTCACTCAGATCTCAGTAAATTAAATGAACTGATTGACTCTCTTTGTTGACCTCTTATAGATAGCCTGCCTCCATCACGTTTATTTCTGTAGAAAACCTCTTCACATCGGTGGATGTGTGCTCCAAAGAGTATCTGCTAGGATTTTCTTAAAGTACTCCCAAATTTTTGCACACATGATTTCTGAAGTTTCTTCCATATGACCCATGTCAGCCTCTCCTCATTAGCAGGGAAATAGAGAATTTATAACTGGTCAAGGTCCTCAGCGTGACATTCAAGGCCTCTGGGTATTGCCTCTCACTCCTCTGTCCTAATTATTTACGCCCTTCTAGAGTTCCAAAGATTCTTGGAATCTGAACCATACTTTGGGGTACAGTGCTGACAAGTAGGGGTGGGAAGAGAAGGAGAAATTTGGGATAAGGGAAAGAGAGGGTGGTCAGCAGGACACCTGGCCTCTGCATCTTTGCATGGTTCCGTTTCCCAGGACAATTGTATCTGTGACTAGATAAAAACATTTTCTGAGAAATGATCATCATTGCTATCCTTCTTCCTGGACCAACTTTGGCAGATGCTAGCCGGAAACAAGTCTTTTCTACTCTTTACTGGAATGGTATCCTTGTTGCTGTTTCCAGAATTAACATGTTATTGACGTCTTGTCCTCTCCTTACCATAAAGAAAGTCCACTCTTGCTCATTAGACTACATCCATTCATTTAATCCATTCATTTAGTAAACATTCATTACATGCCTTCTATGTGCTCAGACCAGTGTCATACTGTGGAGGGGATATAGTTACTACACAACAAGAACTATTAGAAATATGTCCCATCTTCTAATGGTAATCAGCCTCACTAGGAAGACGGCACAAATGGCGGGATACAAGAGGACCATTTCCAGAAGACAACTTAATGCAAACCAACATCACCCTATGTAGTAGTTATCTTCATGAAAAGTGCATCCAAAATAATTTTTGTACAAAAAAATGTAAGTACACTAAATAAACTTTCTTTTTTAAAGTTTATGAGGAAGGACACTTAACCAATCCTAGAGAACAGTTGTATCAAAGTCTGAAAGTCCTTTCTGGCTTTAAAATTCCATGATTCTTGGGGCGCCTGGGTGGCTCAGTCAGTTGAGCATCCAACTTCATCTCAAGTCACGATCTTGTGGTTCATGAATTCAAGCCCCACACTGGGCTCGCTGCTGTCAACCTGTCAGCACAGAGGCTGCTTCAGATCCTCTGTCCCTCTCTGTCTGCCCTTCCCCAGCTTGCACTCTCCCAAAAATAAATAAATATTTTTAAAAAATAAAAAATAAAATTCCATGTTTTTTTGAGATCAGCCCAAATCTTGCTCTAAGTTTAAAAAGACTTTTTTAAAAATGGCAGGACTATGATATGATCAAAGCCTGCAAAATAGTTCAGTGTCATTGGGGAAAATATAGACTTTATATAACAAATCTCAAAACATTAAAAATGTAAACTCCCTTCTCAAAAGTTATAAAAGTTCTGGAAAATTGTAAAATAAATAAATGCTATCATTTTTATGCAGCTGATAGTGTTATAGAATACATTACTGCCAAATGTTAATATAGATAGATAATCTGGTTTAATTGGGAAAGAGATTTAGATACATTAATGCATGAATTACCATATAGACATATTTGAGGTTCCTGACATTTGAGGCTAAGAGCCAAAAGAATAATATATCCTGGCCTGGGTTCTACTTCTTGCTGTGACGCTGATCAGCTGTGAAAACGTAGACAAGTCATTTCCCCTCTGGGCTCACCTGAAAAATGGGCTGGACTGGATGTTTGCCAACTCCCTTCCTTCTCTACTGTTCTGAGAAACCATCTTTTGGAACTGCTGGAGAAAACAGGATACAGGGCTAAATGCCCATGGGTCAGATGCAGCAGGGTAATTCTGGCATTCTGAAAAGATACCTATGATAAATTCTTTTGTAACAAATTCATCTGTTATCTGTATTTGGGTTTCTGTATGCTCACTCATGATTGCTTCTACATATATAAGCCCTGAGAGGTTATGGAGTCTGAATGGTTGGAGGGACCTGGATTAATCAGGGAGGGGATCTTTGGGATAAATCTTCTCTGAGCTTTGGAAGGTGAGCTAGGTGATGAAAAGTGGGTCCAGCAACATGTGCCCCAGCAGTCATTCAGGACACTGGCTGGAGCCAGTGAGTACCAGCATCTCCCAGGAATAGAATATATAGCAACTAATGTGAGGTGATTCAGGGTGGGTCAGAAATTACTCTGGGCTCCCCTCCTCCAATCAAAAATACCTTTCCTGGGGCACCTGAGTGGCTCAGTCGGTTAAACATCTGACTTCAGCTCAGGTCATGATCTCACAGTTCGTGAGTTCCAGCCCTGCATCGGGCTTGCTACTGTCAGCCCACTTTGGATCCTCTGTCCCCCTCTCTCTCCATCCCTCCCCAACTCATGCTGTCTCTCTCTCTCAAAAATAAATAAACATTCAAAAAAATACCTCTCCTGAAAACAATGCCTAAAAGCCGTCCTATCTGTGGAACTCTTGTTATGAGATAATAGTTTCATTTTTGTTTAAGAAAATTTGAAGCAATGTGGAGCACCTGGGTGGCTCAATCAGTTAAGTGTCCAACTCTGGCTCAGGTCATGATCTCGCGGTTTGTGAGTTCTAGCCCCGAGTTGGGCTCTGTGCTGACAGCTTGAAGCCTGGAGCCTCCTTCGGATTCTGTGTCTCCCTCTCTCTCTGCCCCTCCCCCACTCATGCTCTGTCTCTCCCTGTCTCTCAAAAATTAAAAAAATAAATTAAAAAAAAACAATTAAAAAAGAAAATTTGAAGCAACGTTTTGTATCACTATGTGTTGGGTTTAACTTACCTCTTAGCGAGCTCACTTCCAGGTTCTGTGGGATCAGAAGACTTCATTGTTGTCTCCTTTTCCCCAGAGTTCATGGTAGGCTGTCTGGATCACTGGAACTAAGAGAAACTGTAGACAAAGCTGCTAAGGTTAGTGATTCAGTGAAGACAACCAGGTTCTAAAGTCAGAAATAATCCAGTAGGTTTCTTAAGCTAAGCTTCAGGTTACTCATCTGCAAAGCAGGAATCATGATCTCAATTTAGTATGGTTATGGTAAGGATTAAATGTGGTAATATAGGTAAAACATCTGGTACATGGAGAGCAGATATTATTATTGCTATATGTTGGGAGTATTTACATTTCTGTAGAGGTCTGCTAGAGATAGATCCTTGGTATGAAAATATGGATTTTCAATGGCCACATCTAAAATGGCCCCTGGAGAAAATACACAGCTTCCAGCTGCAGGATCAGAGGTGTGGGAATTGCCCCAAAGATTAAAAAGATGATGGTTCAGGGTGCCTAGGTGTCTCAGCTGGTTGAGCATCTGACTCTTGGTTTCAGCTCAGGTCATGATCTCACGATTTGTGAGTTCGAGCACCACAAAGGGCTCCGTGCTGACAGTGCAGAGCCTGCTTGGGATTCTCTCTCTCCCTCTCTCTCTCTCTCTCTGCCCCTACCATGCTCCTGCTCTCTCTGTTTCTCACTATAAATAAATAAACTTAAAAAAATAAAAGATCATGACTTTTCTTGGCCAAGATTAGGGTTTCTCTGGGGAAATGGTTCCCTTAACATTTGGTATACTTCCATCAATTTTCTTCTGGCCAGTTCCATGGCTTATTAGCCATGGGCTCAAAGAGTTTCTCTGGATGCAGTCTTTTGAGATGCCTGACCAGTGGCCCTTGTGCTCTGCCCATCATCTTGTACATAGTTTAAAGGCATTTGCCCAAAGGCAATCCAGATAATATCCTCAGGCAGGGTGTCTTCACCACAAAGCTGAACTTGTCCACACCCCGTCCAGATTGTCAGGTGGAGAAGCTCAAAGAAAGGTGTTTGGGAGAGCACTGGCCAGGAAGGTTGTCCTGGGCCTCACTGTCTCCTGAAGATAAGATCCTTACCTCCTTCTCTGCTTTCAGATGGCAATAAGCAGTAAACTTGTCTCTTTCTTATAGGGTTTACTACAGACCACAAAAAATAGCCAATACACCAATATTCTGAATTTGCCCTGATACTACACCCTCAGTGGGAGCTTACTATCTCAAGGTTCTACTGAAAAGAGTGTCAGTTAATTCATAGCCACATAGGGCCTCCAGCTTCCTGGCCTGGAAGAGCAATAATATTGATTCTGGCTGTCTGCAACCACACCTCCTTAACTCACCCATTCCTCATGTCAGGGTGCCTCCTTTTCCTCATACCACATTCTGTTGCTATGCTTTCTCTTACTCAATGCTTATCTCCCACAGTAAGGGCAGTCTTGCACTTGGCCAATGAGACACCAGCCTTGTCTGCATGCTGTGCCATCTGACATGTGTCAGCCTCATCCTCAGGCTGGTAGGAAAACAGGTGTAGCATTTCCTTTTTTAAATTAAAAAAAAATTAAATATTTATTTATTTTTGAGAGAGAGAGAGAGCATAAGCAGGGAGGTACAGAGAGAGAGAAGGAGACACAGAATCTAAAGCAGACTTCAGGCTGAGCTGTCAGCACAGAGCCCATCTCGGGCCTGAACTCATGAGCTGTGAGATCATGACATGAGCTGCAGTCAGACACTCAACCAACTGAGCCACCCAGGTACCCCCAGTTGTAGCATTTCCTAATGCCACATACAGACATGATTACATCTTTCCTCTGTTTTTCTTTAGGATCAAGAATTTTCCTGAAGCCTGCCAGCAATCTCTCCTAATCCCTCATTGGTCATACTGGACTATGTCACTGGTAAGGGCAATTGGGACTACCATGGCAGCTTTCAAAGTGTGGTTGGGGTCTCCTGGGGTCCCTCGGATCCTTTCAGGGGACCCACGAGGCCAAAACTGTTTTCATAACAGCATCGCCTTTTTCTCAGTCTCTCACAGTGGAGTTTTACAGAGACACCATGCTATAGGATAACATGATGGACCGAGTGCATAAGCAGATATGAGAATCCAACCAGACATTAAAAAGTGAATTGCAAAATGTGACACAATGCCACTCTGCGAAACTTTTTTGGTTTTGGAAAATACAGTTCTTTTTATTAAAATATGCTAATGAGGTTAACATATAATGGGCTCATTATTGTTATTTTTAATTCAAAATGTTTTCTGGCGTGTCTGGGTGACTCATTCGGTTGAGCGTCCAACTCTTGATTTAGCAAGAAATCAAAGGTTGTGGGATTAATCCCAGGGTTGTGGGATAGAGCCCCATGTCAGGCTCCATGCTGAGCATGGAGCCTACTTAAAATTCTCTCTCTCTTTCCCTCTGCCCCTCTCCCCTGCTCATACTTTCTCTCTCTCTCTCTAAAATAAAATTTAAAAAAATTTTAAATGGTTGTTAAATTCCTCAGTTTTAGTGTCAAAAACAATAAATATCAATAGATGATAGCTTTTTTGAAATTGTAGATTATATACATAATAAATATAAATTTATAAATAAATATAAATTATAGATGAAATCAATACTTTTTCATGGTGGAAAGGGGTCCTGAGACCAGAAAACTTAAAAAGCAGCACCCATTAAGGCTGGAATGGGGTCAGTATCCCCTGAAGCTCCAGAGGGGGATGAAAATGTGAAAAATTCAGAGTTGTGTTAGAAAGGAATAAAGAGGAAATAACCGCTGGGCAGATAACCAACAGTAGCCACTACAGCACACAATATTTTTGAACTAAACTGACAAGAGCAACGGCTCACCCAAGGTCACACACAAGTTCTTCTGGAATCAGAACATACCAGGACTTTGCCAGTCAGAATTAGACATCCGTAGCTATGCTTTCTGCTAAGCCACGTTGATTTCTTGCAAAAGGGCAGAAAGTTTCAGAAAACCTGGTTAGAGCAAGGTGGGCATGCTCATGAAATGCTCGTCCCTGAATAAATGGTACAGCCTTTCCAGAGAGCGATTTGGCAATATGCACCAGGAGCTTTGAAAGTGTTTATGCCCTTTAATCCAGTAATTCCACTTCTAGGAATCTACACAAAGGAAATGATCAGAAATGTGAATGGAATCTACGTGCAAGGATAGTCATCAAAAGGTTATCTTTAATAATGGAAACAACCTGAATGTCCAACAAAATGGGATTAGTTAAGTAAATTCTGAGAAAGCTGCTGGCTGTCTGTAGTGGTTTTCTCTTGAGATCGGAATATTCATAAACATGAATGTTTTGCAAGCATGTATTACTTTGGTGACCATAAAAATAATACAGATAAAAAATAATTATGATTTTGAAAAACTTGTAATAATACCCAGTGATCATCCCAACAAGTGCCCTCCTTAATACCCATTTCCATTTTAACCCATCCCCCTAACCCACACACCTCCAGCCACCCTCAGTTTGCTCTCTGTATTTAAGAGTCTCTTATGGTTTGCCTCCCTCTCTGTTTTTATTTTATTTTTTCTTCCCTTCCCCTACGTTCATCTGTTTTGTTTCTTAAATTCCACATATGAATGAAGTCATATGATATTTGTCTTTCTCTGACTGACTTCTTTTAGTCCATGTTGTTACAAATGGCAAGATTTCATTCTTTTTGATTGCTGAGTAATATTCCATTGTGTATATACACCACATTTTCTAAAAAGAATGCATTTTTTAATACCAGAAGGTGAACTAAAACTGGTGGAGTTCTCGACTAATTCTTATTTTCTATCTTTTGCTGACTCCAGAGCATTCATTCATTATAGAGAAAGGCAAATAATTCTGTTTTGCTGAGTGCCCTCTCCTGATGTACATATCAGGGGCCATCATGATGTAGTGTCTAAAACATAAGCACAAAGGATTACAAAAGGGACATTATTTAATGGAAACTTTCAAAAGAAAGATGCCAAGTAAACTCAAGTTGTTAGCTATATACTTAATTACTTCAGGCATTTGCTTCATACATTGATGGCCAGATCTCCTACATCCCATTGCCCAGGCTGTCCCAGAGCAGTGTGAAATCCAGACAGACCTGTGTTTAAATCGCTGCTCTGCATTTACTAGCTGTGTTTGACCTTGAGGTACTCATGTTCCTCTCTGAGCCTCAGCTTCTCATCTGGGTAAATACATGGGTAATAATTTAAATGATTAAATGAAGTGATGAGATTAAGTATATAACACTTTTGCCTGGTTATTAGTCCAGAGAACAAAACTCTCCCCCTTTACTCCCCACACCCACAACCACAAACAAAAAGATGTTAGCTCTCTTCTCTTAGGGTAATATTTTCAAATTGTGATTCTGTATCAGAATCCCTGTAATCCTTGTTTAAAATGCAGATTTGTAGACACATCCCCAGAATCAGACTCTGGTTGTAGAGCTTGGGAATTTACATCTTTTAAGCTTACCAGTTAATTTTTATGCTCACTGAAGACTGAGAACAATGTCCTTGAAAAGAGTTCTTTAACCCCCCTTCCCTTTTCTATGGAATAGGACATATTCCTTTTCACCTATGAGGAGTAGAAAGAATATGTTCATAGAATTCAGGGTATTCTTTGACATAGAATGCCATGAAGTTAAACAAGATTGCTCTTCTGCATATGCACCATTCCAATATAATAGCAATTGGAAACAAACTTTGTTTTCATTGGATTTGTTAATGAGAGACCTGTGCTGATGAAGTCAAAGTCATGCACTAACAGCCTTGTGAACACATTTTCTTTCCTCTTATTTAAAGGAAACTGGCTGCAGCCTTAAATACACCACTAAAGCTACTGTCTCAATGCAAGCCCATCTCCAGTGCTGAATGAATTAAAACTCAAACTCTGTACAATGTGTTTCAAGAGCTTTAAGAATGCCCAGTGTTAAGGGCACCTGGGTGGCTTAGTCAATTAAGTGTCTGATTTCAGCTCAGGTCATGATCTCTGGACTTCAGAGTTTGAGCCCCATATCCAACTCTCTGCTGTCAGCACAGAGCCTGCTTCAGAACCTCTGTCCCCCTCTCTCTCTCTGCCCCTCCCCTGCTTGTTTTCTCTCTCTCTCCATCTCTCAAAAATAAATAAACATTTTTTTAAAAAGAATGATTACAGTGTTAGAGATCAAAACTTTATTTTCAAAGAATTATGTACAAAGATATTCATCAAATCCTTATTTATAATCCAAAAAATAAAATATTGTGTAACCATCCCCCCAAAACTACATTTTCAAGAATATTCACAAGTTCAGGAAATGATTTATCATTAAGTGATTAAAAAAGTAAAACACACACACACAACACATCTACTTATAGAGTTGTTTGGTCATCTATTTTTAAATAACTGTAGAATTTAGCGGCTTAAACAACAATCATTTATTATTTCTCACCATTCTGTATATCAGAAATTTGCACAGGGATTAGCTGGCTGGTTCTTCTGCTCCAGGTGTCATCAGATGGAGTCATTTACTTAGTTGCATTTAGCTGGTGGTGGTGCTGAACTAGAAGGTCGAGAAGATTTTACTCACATGTCTGGCACCATGGTGTTCCTCCAGACTCTCTCTCTCTCTCTCACCATGTGTCTAGCTTAGGCTTCCTCAGAGCATGGTGGTCTCTTTACATGATAGCTGGCTTCCAAGCAGAAGCCTTCCAAGAATGCAAAAACAGAAGCTGCATATCTCTTAAGGGTAGGCCATGGAAGTTACACAATCAGCCATAATCTGTTGACCAGAACAAGTCATAGACCCAGCCCAGATTCCAGGGAAGAAGATATAGGCTCTACCTCTGAATAAGAGGAATGGCAAAGAATTTAACCCATGTTTAATCCATGACAATAGTGTTAACCCAATTTTTAAAATGTGTTTATACGCACTGAAAAAAGACCAGAAGATGAAATAACCCCAATACAAAACATGTGTAACCAAATCTTAGAATGGAAAGAAGAGTTAAAAAGACCTATATAGATATTTCAGAGCTATCCACCTTATCTTCAAACTCAGTAGTTTGAACATTAGCTGAAGGTAATGTAGTTCAACATTAGTTGAAGATACAAAGAAATGGCATGGAAATTAAACAAATATACTATAGAAATTGAAAGGAAGGAAGGAAGGAAAGAAGGAAGGAAGGAAGGAAGGAAGGAAGGAAGGAAGAACAGAAGGCAGAAAGGGGAAAGGAAAAGGGAAAAAAGCAAAATAGAAGCAGAAAAATAATCATAGCATGCAAATGACAGACAAAAAAAACCCAGTTTGGAATAAAATACAACCCCAGGAAAAGAAGAAAATCCTTCACAAGTATTTCACACTAAAAAACAACCTAAAGAAAATGTGAACTCAATAAAAACAAGAACTTAAAGATGAGATGATTTTTTTTTTAAAAAACAGACTAAGACAAAAAAAAAAAAAAAAAGAAGAGAAATTGTAGATCCAAGGAAACAAATAGAGAAACAAAGCAAGATCATTATAAAAGTAATAAATAGATAAGAAACAGAACAGATATACTACCTATGAGAAAATTTGTTACTGGAAAGGCTTGAGCTGGTGCCAGTAAATAAAGAAGACAAAGATAAGAACCAACAGCAATTAGAAAATAAGAGATATGAAGGAAGGTGAAAGACAACTCAACATAAGATTTTTGGTGTCCCTGATGTAGAGAAGGAAATAAATGGAATAGAAATAATGAAGATATAACACAAGAATTTTCCCGGAAATGAAGGAAGAGTCAAATCTGCAGATTGAAAGACCACATTGATTTCATGAAAAACTGACACACAATCTTCAACACCAAGATACGTTCTATTCACTTATTAAACTTTAAGAATTCTCACACAACCTGAAAATGATATGAAATGTGAAATTGATATAACACAAGCATCAAAAATAGCTAAATAGTTCCCGACACTTGGGAAGTCCTTCTAAATAAAAAATCCAGGCATAAAAAAACAGTTCACCTCTAAGGAGGAAAAGTTGAGCTGACCTCAGACTTCTGAGAGCAGTGTTTAACACCAGAAAATAGTGGCTCAATATTTACAATGTTTTGAGGAAAAAAAATTGTTCCCAAAATTATAACCACCAAGAAGTCACTTCACATAAAGGCCAAAACTCATAATTTCTCCAACCTGAAAGAATTTAAGAAGACAGCACCCAAGAACTCCACTTCGGGTGGGGGGTGACTATTTTAATACAATTTTATATATAAATATTAATCAAAATAAAAATTCAGGAAAGGAGAAACAGCTGGAAAAGTATTGATGGTAAGCACTGAAACGGTTAGATACTGAACAGACTATAAACAATTGTAGAAATTATGATTACACAAAAATTTTGACATTGTAAACTTTGATATGCTTTTGATAAATTTTGACAATTTAACAATACACTTAACAAAATTAGGGAGTGGTAAGGAGAGAGAGGACACATGAGAAATACTAATTATTTTCTTATTATTTAATTTTTTTCTTATTTCTTATTTTTCTTATTTTTCATAGCATTTACCCAATCAAAATTGTCTAATTTAAATCAGTTCCCCCAAAATATTTAGGCAATAATTATAATAACCACTTAATGTTTTTCATAATATTTTCATAATCTATTTTCTTAAATGTGGAAGGATTTTATCAAAACAACATCTTTTGTGCAAATGATACATTTAACTGAAGTTTACCAATATCTTCACCAGTTTCACCTCCATCTCTTCTTCTGTTAAATCCACGGAATATCTAATTAAAACACTTTTGCTTAAAACACAAAATATATGGGCATGCCTGGGTGGCTCAGTCGGTTAAGCATCCAACTCTTGATTTTGGCTCAAGTTATAATCTCGTGGTTCATGAGATCAAGTCCCACATTGGGCTCTGCACTGACTGTGAGGAGCCTGCTTGGGATTCATTCCCTCTCTCTCTCTTTCTCTCTCTCTTCCTCTCTCCATCTCCCCGGCTCACACGGGCTCTCTCAAAATAAATAAATAAACTTAAAAAATAGAATATATGGAATGATCCCATTTTTATAAAAGTTCTTGTGCTAACATTTCTACCTACTCTTCTGTCCATAAAGATTCTTACAGATATGTCTGGAATAATGCTCACTGAAGGATGGATATTTATAGGTGGTGGGTTTTCTTTTACTTTGTTCTTTTGACTTTATTTTCTTAAATATTTATGAGTAACTTGTTTTCACAAAACAAAACAAAAAAATTATTTAACAAAGAAAAATCAGAAGAAAGTACACCAAGCTGTAATTGTTTACATTCAGAGAGACTGTGGATATTTTTTAACTCTATACTTTGCTATAGTTTCCAAAGTTGCTCATCTTCCAGATCACAGTATAGTCATCGTCACTTCCTCCTGGTTATTCACTGACCCCCGTGCCTGGATGGGACCCACTGCCACTCCTTCTCATGGGTCTGTGCTCTATGCCTATTGTAACATTATCCCACTTTGATGATACTGTACTAATAAAATTATCTTTCTTCCCTGCTAACACTAACCATTTGAGAGCAGAAGCCACGTCTTCACTTTTTTACTGTTAATGTGTCACACATAGCCACTCCAATAAATATTACATAAATTCACATGCTGAAGTTGTATCACAGAGCAAATACCACAGCCTCACACAGCAACATCTTTTTTATATTCTAAATTGACTCCTTTGCTTTTGCCAAACTTATCAAGCTGTAAGGTACGTGGACATTTTAATGAGGAAATCATTATTTTAAAAACTTTCTCTTCTTTAGAGCAGTGTTAGGTTCACACCAAAATTGAAAGGAAGGCACAGAGCTAGTCCATATGTTGTTTGCATAGACTTTCCCATGATTACTCTCTCCCACCAGACTGGAACATTTGTTAGAACTGACGACTCTACACTGACACATCATAATCACCCAAAGTCCATAGTTTACATTAGGGTTCACTCTTGGTGTTGTTATAGATGCCGTGGATTTGGACAAATGTATCAAATGACCTATATCCATCATTACAGTATCATACAGAGTATTTTCACTGCCCTAAAAATTCTCTGTGCTCTGCCTACTCATTCCTCTTCCCACCTTCCACCCCAACCTTGACAATCACTGATCTTTTTACCGTCTCCACAATTTTGCCTTTTCTAGAATATCATACAGTATGCAGCTTTCAGATTGGCTTCTTTCACTTACTAATATATATTTAAAAGTTCCTCTATGTCTTTTCAAGCCTTGATAGGACATTTATTTTTAGCATTGGATAATAGCCCATTGTCTAGATATACTACAGTTTATACTACAGTTGCTTCCAGGTTTTGGCAATTATAAATAAAGCTGCTATAAACATCCATGTGCAGGTTTTTGTGTGGACATATGCTTTCAACTCTTTGGGATAAATACTAAGGAGCATGATTTCAGGATCATATGGTAAGAGCATGTTTAGTTCCATAAGAAACTGCCAAACTGTCTTCCAAAGTGGCTGTGCCATGTTGCATCTCCACCAGCATAAAATGAGAATTCCTGTTGCATCACATTCTCACCAGCACTGGGTGTTATCAGTATTCTGAACTTTGGGCATGCTAAGAGGTGTGTAGTGGCATCTCTGTTGTTTTAATTTGTATTTCCCTGATGATAGAAGATCTGGAGCATCTTTTTTTAAATTGAGGTATAATTGATATATATATATATATATATGCACATATACATGTATACATATATATACATATACATACATATATACATGTATACATGTATGTATGTATGTATATGTATATATGTATGTATGTGTATATATGTATGTATATATATGTATATATATCTATAATTAGGTTAGTTTCAGGTATACAGCATACTGATTTGATATTTGTATGTAATACAAAATTATCACCACAATAATTCTAGTTAACATCCATCACTGTACATTGTTACAAAAATTTTTTTTCTTAGGGTACCTGAATGGCTAAGTCAGTTAAACATCCAATTCTTTATCTCAACTCAGGTCTTGATCTCAGGTTGTGAGTTTGAGCCCCATGTGGGCATGGAGACTAGTTAAAACAAAAAAAAAAAAAATTTTCTTGTGATGAGATCTTTTATGGAACACCTTTTTGAATGTTATTTGCCATCATCTTTGGTGATATGTATGTTCAGGTTTTATGCCCATTTTTAAAATTGTTTATTTTTTTATTAAAGAGTTTTAAGAGCTCTTTGTATATTTTGCACAACAGTTCTTTATCAGATGTGTCTTTGGCAAATATTTTCTCCCAGTTTGTCACTTGTCCTTGTCTTTCTCAGAGCAGAAGTTTTCATTTTAATGAAGTACAGCTTATCAATTATTTCTTTTATGGATCGTGCCTCTGGTGCTGTATCTAAAAAGTCATTGCATACCCAAGGTCATCTAAATTTTCTCCTATGTTGTCTTCTAGGAATTGTATAGTTTTGCAGAGGAAATAATTTTTTTTTAATTTTTGAGTATAAAAGACACACAATGCTCCATTAGTTTCAGTGTACAACATAATGATTCAACTTCTCTATACATTATGCTGTGGTCACTACAAGCATAGCCACCATATGTCACTATACACCATTATAATATCCCTGACTATATTCCCTATGCTGTGCCTTTTAATTCCATGACGTATTTATTCCATGCCTGGAAGTCTGTATCTCCCACTCCCCTTCACCCATTTTGCCCATCCCTCTACCCACCTCCTTCCTAGAAACCATCACTTTATTCTCTGTATTTATAGGTCTTATTTTGCTTTTTGTTTATTTCATTTTTTTTCAGACTCCATATATGAGTGAAATCATATTATCATATGATTTGTCAGTCTGACTTATTTCACTTTAGACCCATCCACATTGTCACAAATGGCATAATCTCATTTTTAAGGCTGTGTAATATATATATATATATATATATATATATATATATATATGTGTGTGTGTGTGTACATATATATATGTGTGTGTGTGTGTGTGTGTGTGTGTGTGTATACCACATCTTCCTTGTCCATTTGTCTATTGATGGACATTTAAGTTGCTTCAGGCAACAATTTTCAAATTGAAAATGTAGCCCCTGATTTCCCATTTTTCCGATTGGACAAGACAGTTACACATTAACCATATAAGTCTTCCTAAAGCTGAAAGCCTTATGATTGGAGCAAATGAGGATTGATGATGATATTCCTTCAAAATTTTTCTCTTTGTTACCTGATAAACACATCATTTTCCTTTTGAGTTTCTTAACTAATTAGCCAGGAACAGCACCCTACGTCCATTCCTATTATTGTCTTTCTGAACTTTAAAAATATCCACATTCTCTATTTTCATTTCCTATTCCTTGTACTATCCTTATGACACATAGTCTAGTCTCCAATCCTACTCCTTTGAAACAGCTCTTTGCAAAATCATGAATGAAAAGTGGCAAATTCTCGTCTCTTAGCTTATGTCTCCTTTCTGCAGCATTGGACATGTCCTCTTTCTGGAAATCTTGCTTCCTTTGGCCTCCTTAAGACCCCACTCTCCAATTTTTCTTTCCCTATTCTTAATAATTAGCACACTCTGATCTTGACAGGGAACTTAAGACTTCCTCTTCACTCAACCCTTGGGAATGGAATCTTGGATATAAGTCAATAACAAAATGGACTTCCTTGAGATATCACCTTACACCTGTCAGAATGGTTAGAATCAAAAAGACAAGAAATAACAATATTGGTGAAGATGTGGAGAAAAAGAAACATACTCATACACTGTTGGTGGAGATATAAATTGGTGCAGCTACTGTGGAAAACAGTAAGAAGTTTCCTCAAACAATTAAAAATAAAAATAATCATATGATCCAGTAATTCTACTGTTGAGTATTTACTGCACCAAAGTGAAAACACTAATTTGTAGGGTGCCTGAGTGCCTCAGTCAGCTGAGTGTCCAACTTCGGCTCAGGTTATAATCTCATGGTTCATGGGTCCAAGCCCTGCATCAGGCTCTATGCTGACAGCTGAGAGCCTGGAGCCTTCTTCAGATTCTGTGTCTCCCTCCCTCTCTGCCCCTCCCCTGCTTGTGCTCTGTCTCTCTATCATAAATAAATAAACATTTAAAAAAACACTAATTTGAAAAGATATGTGCATCCCTATGCTTATTACAGCATTATTTATAATAGCCAAGATATGGAAGCAACCCAAGTGTCCATCCATAGATGAATGAATAAAGAAGATATCACACACACACACACACACACACACACATACACACACACACACACACACACACAGTGTGTGTATACACAATGGAATACTACTCAGCCATAAAAAAGAATGAGATCTTGCCATTTGCAACAATATGGATGGACCTAGAGGTTACTATGCTACGTGAAATAAATCATAGAAAGACAAATATCAGGTGATTTCACTTATATGTGGAATCTAAAAGACAAAGCAAACAAAAGCAACTTTTCAATACAGAGAACAAACTGGTCATTACTAGATAGGAGGTGGATGGGGGAATGGGTGAAATAGATAAAGGGGATTAAAAGGTACAAACTTTCAGTTATAAAATGAATAGGTCACATGGTGACTACACTTATCATAGTGAGCACTGAGTAATATATGGAATTATTGAATCAATATATTGTACACCTGAAACTAATATAACATTACATGTTAATTATATTTCAAGTACATACATACGTATATACATACCAAAACAAATGGATTCCTTCCTTTGAGGGAGTCCTGAGAGTACACTGAGTTCCTGAGAGTAGCCCCTGGAACTTTTTAGTAGGGGGATTAAATAAACTACACATGGAAGCAGTAGAGGATAAATCAAACCATACCCACTGCTCAGCCACTAAGATCCCTTTTTTTCCTTCCTTTCTCTCTTGGCTCCTTAGAAACCTAGCAATATTCAGGGTAGGGCTGGAGGGAGAAGAGACTAGATCAGCTCTGCTCCAGCCTTTTGGAAAGCAGCCATTAATTCTTCCCTTTATTGTAATACTTTTGTCTCCTCCTTTGGGAATTGGAGAGGTAAGTCCCCAAGGATCAAGAGCAGGATGGAGGCTTAGAGGAAAGAGGCCAAGAAAAAGCTGCCTTGTCTGTGTTTGTTCAAAATCTCAAGTTAAAGTTAGTGATGCCCTCAGGACTTATGTACTACCTGGGGAAGCTCACAAAAGTTCTGCCTCAGAATGAAGACAGTGCATTCACATGTTGCATTTTCTGTACATCCTCTGTTCAGAGTCCACTATAACCAAAGCTAGTTTACCCAGGAATTGGGTACTCAGGCTTCTCAGCTAAAACCCTGTGAGTAACATTTCTTGATCTCCTTTGTGGGCTCCTCTTCCTCCACTCTCTTCTCAGTTGTTGATATTCCCCAGATACCCAGGGCCCTCCTTTGTTAGCCCATGTGTTCTCTGGGGATGATCCATCCCTAATATTGTTTCACCTATCACTGTATCAGAACAACTCCCACTTCTCTACTACCACATCTGATCTCTCTCCCTAGAGCCATACATCTCCTGATGTATCCAAACCCAAGACCACACTCATCATCTCTCCTACCAAGACTTTGTAGTGTTTTCTTAGTCTGGTGATGATGCCATCAGCCCCTGGAGGCACTCAACTCAGAAAACCTGGGATGATCCTTGGCTCCTTCATTTCTCTGACCCCCAAGTACAATCATTTATTTCTTTCAGTTCTTCTTTCTACATTTTTCATAACCTTATTTTGTCTAGCCCCAAATGGCCTCTGCCTTAGTTCAGCCTGTTATCATTTCTCATCTAGAATATTCTGAAAATTTTCTGACTCCCTACATGTTGAGTTGTTTCCCTCAAATCTATTCATCACACTGCTACCAGAGTGATCATCATGAAACACAGGTTTGACTATGCTGATTCCCTTCCCAAAATTGCCAGAGTGTCACCATAGGCTGAAGTTACGCTCAGAATGCTTTAATGTGTCACAAAAGTCCATTTGTAATCCAACTGTGCCCTCCTTTCGCCTTATTTATCAATACTTCACACCTTCTTTTATGTTGTGGTCATTGCAATTCTCATAGCTCCCAAGGATGTTGTGTTCTTTTATCACTCTGTCCTTTCAATGTGATCTCCCCTTTAAAAATAATCTCCTTTGGGGGCACCTGGATGGTTCAGTCGGCTGAGAGTCCAACTTCAGCTCAGGTCATGATCTCACAGTTTGTGGGTTCGAGCGCCACGTCGGTTCAGAGCCTGGAGCCTGCTTCAGATTCTGTGTCTCCCTCTCTCTCTGCCTCTCTCTCTCTCTCTCTCTCTCTCTCAAAAATAAAGACATTAAAAATTTTTTTTAATAAAATAAAATAATCTCCTTTCTATCACACCTTGCCCACATGGCTAATTCTTACTCCTTTAAAACTCTGCTCAGCTGTCGCCCCTTCTGTGAAGCCCAACTTGACTTCCCCTGGCCAGTTTTGAGGATCTTCCTCTTGGCTCCCAGAGATCTTTGAACACACTTCTTTCATGACACAAATCACAGTAGCTTTCTCTCTAGCAGGTGACTGTCTTCACTATACTGTGGGCTTCTTAAAGGCAAGGATAATATCTCTTCACCCATTTATCTCTGAATCTAGCACAATGTCTATATAAGGCATTTACTATATATTCATTGAATAATTGGATAAATATACAGTTCATCTCACCTTGACATATCTTTATGGGGTAGGAACAGAAATATAACATGCACACACTTATCAGAGGCTGTTGGGTACTTTGAGGAAATACAAGGAATTAAAGGGAATGTTGAGAACCAACTGTGGGTCAAGTACTTCACGTATGAGGTCGATAGTATATCCCAATTTTACAGACATGTTAACTAAGCACAGAGAGTCCAAGTTACTTGTCCAATATGGCAGCCAGTAACAGGGCAGGCAAAGATTGAATACCTCCTGTCTATAAGACATAAAGTCAGAGCTCTCATGCCACATGGCCCATCAGAAGAACCCCAGTAATACCGCCTTGCCTTCAGGATTCGCCACTGTAATACTAAGAAGACTGAAGAACTGGGTACAACTCATTGGCTGACAATGAGACCTTGAGTCAGTCAATTGTCTTTTTCAGGTCTCAAGTTTCTCATCTATAAAATGAAGGTAATAACCCGTCTCTCCTCCCTCACAAAGCTGAGAGAGCTGAGATGAAGTTAAAGTGAGGTCATATGGCCTTGTTTGAAAGACACCAAGGGAGTGAGCGTTACCTCGATGGTTGCCATAAAGTCATAATGAATGAATTCCTCAAAAATATGAAAACAAGCCCAAAGGAAAAGGCTATGTCCTAACCAATGCCTCTCTTCAGGGAGCGTTGCAGTGCTGTGTGGAAGGAAGCCCTTGAGTGTGGACAAGGCTGGTGGGGATGGCTTCCTCCATGAGGTGAGTCGCCCCCGTTCTGAAGGAGGGGAGTCCCATGTTTTGAAAGACAGAAGGGAAAAGGAAGGGAGAGACTATGGCACAGCTAAGGCAAACCTCAGCCCCAGGAACATGGTAATGTAAAAGGGAGTTGAGTAGAACAAATCTGTCTTCCTGGAGTGGGAAATCTGAAATAACTGGAGACAAAGAGTAATCTGCGTGGAACCACACAGCCTCTCGCTGCTTCCGATGCCATTTCACACCCTTTGCGCATCTGTCCCAACCTTGGGAAGGAGACTGGGCAGGAGCCATTATTCCCACTGACAAGTAGGGGACTGGAGGATGTGGGGAATGAGTGTCCAAGCTTAGCTGGTCAGGTCACAATGCTAGCAATGGGCTGCGGCTGGGATTTGAACCCAGGTTTTTTGTTTGTTTGTTTGATTTCTGTTTGCATCCCAAGGTCATTGTCAAGCTGAGGAGGAATTGGTTCCTTCATTCAGTAAAAACTTCTTAAACACCTAAAATATACCAGGCATCAGAAATAGCTCAGAAATAACAGTAACTCCGAAAGTCCCCCGTAGGGAATTCTGATAGCAAGTGAGAGCCACGTAGGAAATACCTGATGCTGTGGCAGGAGGTTGGGGTTTGGAAAAGAAATAATGACAGTAAACATTTACCATATTGCCAAGCAGGGCTACGTGACCACTTGACATGAGATTATTGTATGTGTCATATGATTAAATCCTGTCAGTGACCTGAGGCAGGTACAATGATTATCTCCTCTTTCCATATGAGGACACAGAGGCCCCACAAAGTGCAGGAACAACAAAAACGGCAGGCCCGGTGTGGGGCATAGCTGGGCTCCTGACCCCGCCATCTAACCCAGGGCTTGCATTAGCTCCACACCTCCGCTGTCGACAGGGGACGGGCTGTGGTGGCCAGAGAACAGAGAGCAAGGGCTGGAGGTGTGAGGCTGAGCTCTCGCTCACTCTCCCCTACACACCCAGCTCCTCCCAATCAGGCAGCCAGAGCATCCTGTCTGCCCCCCACCCCCACATCTCAGCAACCATGACCTCCAGCAGGCTGAGGGGATGCCTGCCTCCGGAAGCCCCAACATCCTGCGTTCTGCTGAACCCACAACGTGTCAGGCCACTCGTCCCAGCTGCAGCACACAGACTGGCCTGACAGGCTGGGGCTGAATTACAGCCCCTCGGCTAGAAATAGCCCTCTGAGAAGTGCGTGGTGGCTACGTGTCCACAGGGAGGGAAGGAGGCAGGGCAGGGGAGCCAAGGAGTCCCAGGATCCTGAGATAACACAGGTCCGGATGTGCAAAGTCCCAAACACGGTGGGCTGGCCTGGGTCACAGGCTCAAAAGAGGTGAGTGGGAACCAGGATGTCTGCTCCCCGACGTGGGCTGCGTGACAAGCCCCAGGCATCCTGCGAGGGTGGGCTGGGTTCCGCCAGGCAGCCTTTGAGCACCAATCAAATCAGTCAGACTCTGTGTGTCTATGTGTGTGTGTGTGTGTGCATGTGGGTGCATGCAACAAATGTGCACACATGCACACACGGACACACACACACGCACAGCTCCTCTGCAGCCAAAGTTTCTATTGTCCCTTCCCTGGACAGAATCCTCGCTTTAGAAGCATCACTGTCTTCTCTCTGGTTTTGATCAAAGGTACAAAGTGGGATGACAGAAGACAGCTACCTGGCAAAGCCCTGCAGGCAAAGTAACCAGGGGCTCTAGACATTGTCCCTTCTTCCCTCATCTAGAAAAGAACAACTGTCTTCTGGTTGAATCCCTTTATTCAACGAGGAACAGAAATGAGGTCCCTAACAGTTAAGATGAGCTTGCCAGAGGCACACTTCCCTGACGCCTGCCTCCAAGGTCCGCTCTTCCCACCACATGACATGAGTCAGTAAGTATAACACCAGGGCTGGAGACAAAATAGTTGTGCAAGGAATGATTCCAAAGCCTTCACTGTTAACACTAAGAAGAATTAATGTCCCTGAGCTGGAGGAAAGTGAAACTATGGGAAACCACACTCTCCTACCGCTGGGCCAGCACCAGCACTATGGAAGGAAGGGTGGATCCGTTTGCAAATGGCTCATCCAGTGACCAAATGCAATTTCCTCTATTTCCACAGCATCTCCCCCTCTGAGGGCACACACAGCCACCACACCTTTCTCCACAGCTCCCTGGGTGGCCAGTGGCATGGACAGGGCATGAAATACCTGTGCAAAGGAGATGAAAAGAATCACCAGCTACTCATAAGGCAGCCTTGGAATCTAGATGGCCTAATCCCCTTCCAATCAATTTATTCCAATGAATAAATGTAGATGTGCTGTGGTGGAAGAGAGTCTTGCTGAGAGAGTCAGAAGCCTGATCTTAACCCTGAGCTCAGGCACTAATGCAGCCATGTGACCTTGGGCAAGTCATCTCCAGGCCTCAGTTTTCCTCATTGTAGAAAAAGGCTACAGTGAGGATCTCCAAGGCTCCCAACATCCATTATGAAGTCCTATGTTTCTATGACCCACATAAAGAGGAAAGTGGGGGAAACTAGTAGGGGAGGGAGGGGAAGAAAATGATGTGGAAAAAGAATAGATTGAGAATTCACAAAACTCTTAGGCTCAGAAAACTCCAGGTGAGCTTCTGATTCAGAAAGACATGAAGAGGAAACATGTGGGGGTGCCTAGGTGGGGAGAGCTCATGGGGGAGGGCTCACGGGGAGAGCTCAGTCACTCGGGCAAGAACTTCACTCCATGACATCTGGCCAGCCAAAGAGAGACCTGCTTTCCTACTGACTTGTAGCAATAGACAAAGTAGATGTTTCTAAAAGGGACAAGTCAGATACCCATTATGAAAGTAGTTTTGAAAAGGTTTAAAGTTCTATTTAAACATGAAGCAAAAAAAGAAAAAGAAAAAAGATTTTCTTGGAGGGTAAGGAGTGATAAAGAGAAAGAGAGTCGAGAAGGCCCCTGGAAGTGTGAATATATGCAGGATTTGGCAAGGGGGGAGTACAAATGGACAGATTTTATGCCGAGAATCCTTATTTCAAAAGCTGTGTCTCCCACACTTCCCAGCTCCTCTGTCTGACCTAAGTCTTTGGCTTTGCCCGGAGTGGAACAAACATAACCCTGTGCTTATCACTCAAAGTGAACCTTTTTTGAAATCATTTCACACAGTCTGGGCCTCTCCCAACCCAGAACACATGATGTCTTATCTCCCTCAGTGGAGGTGGAGGCCAGGAGAGGGTTTCCAGTAAGAAGAAGGGCGGTAGCGGAAAGGAGGAGGGGTGAGGAGTGGGGAGGGAAGGAAAAGGGTCTGGAAGCTGCAGCTACTGCCCCTCTGTTCCCTGGTCTCAAGCTGTTCTCCGACCTCCCGGTCACTGGGGCTCCCCGGGGAAGGCACTTTCACCTCCTCTGACCTGCCGCCTAAGCTTCTTGTTCGGGCACCAGTGGCGAGGTGGCACAGCATGGATTCGGGTCATCTTACAGAAGGCATCTGTATTTCTTTCTGGATGGAGCGTATAATGATTCTATTTATATATTGAGATTTACATTTGAGTACATCTGTTGCGCTGAGACTGCTGTAATAGTGACCCATGCTATAAATTATAAAATATGTATCATCATATTATGATATTAAATATTAGATTAAAGCATTTGCCTCCCCTGAGTTTATACCTAATCTGTCCACCGACAGAGAATTTAAACCCCTCCCATCCCCATCCGCAGGTAGATGGTCAAGTGTAGCAGGTGACACAGCAGACAATTTGTGGAGGGCTAGGGACTGGAAGACAAGACCCTGTCCTTCCTCCCAGAGAAACCCCCAGACATCCCACATCCCACCTCCCCAGTTTACAGCTAGAGAAACTTAGGTGCAGAGAGAGGAAGTGATGTCCCTAAGGTCATACAGATTTAAAAAGAAATGAGTTCTAGTTCTGATAGGGAAGCTTGCTCCATGTGACAGGGATGGCTGAGAGATTTGCTTGTGTCTTATTTAAATAAATTAAAGTTAACTAACTAGCTGGGCACAGTGAAATACTTGTTGTTTTAGCGAATTTCGTGGATCTGATCCTGGAATGAATTTTTAGTGCATTTCACCGATCTGATCCTGGAATGACTCGTTCCAGGTAGTGACTAAATTTTATCACCTGTGGAGACACCATTGCTGGCCATTTTGAAATTTTTTAACGTTTATTTATTTATTTTGAGGGACAGGGAGAGCAGAGCAAGAGAATCCCAAGCAGGCCCTGTGCTGTCAACACAGAGCCTGAGGCCGGGCTCCATCTCATGAACAATGAGATCATGACCTGAACTGAAATCAGGAGTCAGAGGTTTAACAAACTGAGCCACACAGGCACCCTGGTCATTTTTTAAAATATACTTTATTTTTTAGAGCAGTTATAGGTTAACAAAAAAACTGAGCAAAAAGTACAGGGTTCCCCTATACTTTCTTCTCCTCTCCCCCACCTTGCACACAATTTTCCCTATCATCCACATCTGTCATTAGGGTGCTACATCTGTTACAGTTGATGAACCAATACTGACACATGATTATAAACCCAAGTCTGTAGTTTACATTAGGGTTCCTGCTCTTTATGTTGCACATTCTACCGGTCTTGGCAAATGGTCATATCCTATGTCCACCATTACGGCATCATACAGAGGATTTTCACTACCCTAAAGATCCCCTGTGTTCCAGTTCTTTGTTTTATGTGCCCTCCCAGTGCCCAGCTCCCCTGACCGTGTAGTGGCTCACACAGGGCACCACGTGACTCCTACCCACACAACAGCACAGAGGCCCCGTTGTATGTGGTCAGCTCTGGGCCCTTGCAGCCTACGGAGCCCCACTCACCATGAAAAGCCTTGGCTCCTGAGGGATGCTCCTGGCTGTAATGGTCCTGAGGCTTTCTTGCTTCTTCTCATCCTCAGTGTATCTTCTGTCAACTGTCACTGAGCTCTGTCTTCCAATTCTTCTCTCTTTAGAATTCTGATACTCAGTATGGTTGTCGTATACTCTTGAAAAGCTTCAAACTTCTAAGTAAACAAGTACCCATATATGCTTAATGGGAGCATATTTTTAATTAGATATATGCTTATGTTTTCATTCAATACTCTCAAGCATTTGCTATTCTTATGAAAGATTTTCATACTGGGGCACCCGTGTGAGTCAGTCGGTTGAGCGTCCAACTTTCGCTCGGGACGTGATCTCACGGTTCATGAGTTCAAGCCCCACATCAGACTCTCTGCTGTTAGTGCAGAGCCCACTTCAGGTCCTCTGTCTCCCTCTCTGTGCCCATCCCCCACTCTTGCTCTCTTTCTCAAAAATAAATAAAAACATTTAAAAACTACTTTAGGTGTAATAAGTTCAAAATTATTGGTGGTGAAATTTATTATTTATTATAGGTGGTGAAATTTATTGTCATGCATTTGAAAATCGAGGCTTATTTTCAAAAAGATCAAGTAAATAGCACTCAGGTGCCTATACTTCTCATCAACAGTCACTACCGAGCCATCAATGTCAATATTTATAAATTTACAAGGTCACTGGAAGCTTGGGGGTTTCTTTGGCAAGAGTGGCAGGAGAGGAGGCCATTGCCAGCTGAAACTTCTAGAAAAGCACGTCAACATTTTCTATGGTTTTGAACTCCTTTCCAGGCCTTGATGTTTCACTCTTGAGCTCTAGGCACCCTTGGAAAAGGGCCTGCCCTGAAGACACATCCTTCCAGGGGCCTTTGTTCTAGAAATGCTACCATGACAAAAGTAAGCTGGAAATTTTGTCTTGAGGAGGAGAAACTGAAACAAGTCATCTGGAAGGGAAGAAGGGAAGGGGAGGAGATTGGCCCCATGTGGCAAACCAGTTCTGGACTCTCCTGCAGTGACCAGCTGGTCTACCTCACAGGACTGTCGTGACTATCAGATGAGACATTAGATGTGAATGTGCAGGTTGCAGGTTGTCAAGTGCTGGAAAAATACGAACTATATTCTGCTCAGTGCGTTGTAAGCTCCTTGAAGATCAGGACTGTAATTTTTCCATTCTTAGGCTCCCCTAAAGATTTTCTACATAGCACTAGCCATAAAATTGGCTTTCAAACATTTATGTGTTGACTGAATGGATACATTAGAACAAGAGAGAATCTGCACCCTCTAGATGCAAAGACTTATGCAAGGCTCTTTCCTCACCCTCTCAGGCTCCTAAGGAAGCTTCTAAGGAAGAACAAGATGCGGGAATGGTACTTTTATGAAGACTTTTATGTGGCTCCTCCACACACAACTTTGAGAAGAAACAACCATTTGTCCAGGATGACTTGGATATCCATCTGTCCGAACCCACGGAGTGAACAAGAAGAAAATGGTGAAACCATTCCCGCAATGATGGAGACGAAGTCATGAAGAGGCAGGAATGGTGAGGGAGCAGCAGCCTATGGTCCTACCATCTATAGATGGAGTCTTTAGACAGAGTATCAAAAAAAAAAAAAAAAGGGAAAACACTGAGTCACCCTGAGATTACTCCTCAGCTCCTGCTCTTCCTTCACCTTGATTCCTCCAACATTTTTTTCTTCATAGCCTAGTAAACAGGATAATGTTTTCTGAAAATTTTTGCCGAGTCTTCGCATTGAGAGAGATATGATCTTGGCAAGATACTCCTCTTTAGTGCCTTCTCAGAGGGCTCTGAGAAAAAGAAGTCAGAAGATATGGGAATAGAATGAACTTGTGGGAGTAGAGTCCCCAATTCATATTTAAGCCTTTTCTTTTAAAGTTTAGTTATTTATTTTGAGAAGGGAGTCGGGGAGGGGCAGAGAGAGAGGGAGAAAGAGAATCCCAAGCAGGCTTCACCTTGTCAGTGCACAGCCCAATGCAGGGCAGGGTTTATGATCCCATAAACCTTAGATCCCACAAAATCTTAACCAGAGCCAAAATCAAAAGTTGGACACTTAACCGACTGAGCCACCCAGGCACCCCTGTACTTAGAGCCTAGATCCTATGATTGTGAATGCAGGGACTGGGACAAAAGGCCCCCACAAAGTCCCCAGGGCAAGTTCTACTGAAGGCAGAGCAGGGGCTTCTAGAGTGAGCCAGAGAAGAGCAGGTGTGTCCCTACCTGCTTCTTTCCAGGCAGCTACCTGGGAACCAAGGACAGTGATACTCAAAACCACAAAGTGCTGGCCTCCTCCCTGATCTCCCTGCTCCCATCTGGTATCAGTGTTTCACATTTGGCTCCCAAGGTCACAGTAGCTCCCAGATTCTCCGACCTGAGCTGTGACAGCTGAGTCCCCCTTAGGTGGAAGGAACAGGAACCAACTTACTCTGGACTCACATCTCACCCTCTGAAACTTCTAAGGAGATGTCACACATATCAGGCTCAGGAAAAAGGCTGCTCAGGGTCACAGTGTGCTAATGTGGTGTTCGTTACTAAAATTTCCTAGAGAGGCCCATTTACATCTTAAACTGCGCAGTTAGGCTGGAAATCCTGAAAGGAAATAAAAACTGAGCAAGCCACTGAAGGGGGGCTTGGTCTCTGTGCACTAATTCCAGTGTATGGCTGGGACTCAAAGCAATGCTTTGGATGTATCAAGTATATCCAGATTTAGTACAGATTTCTGCCATTATTGGACTCAAACTTGGCTTCCCAAATGTTGATTCCTGAATCCTACTACATATCTTTGAGTTCTGGAACCTGCTTGCCATTTGGAGAGAACTTTGGTCCCTCCTCTCAACTCCTGCCACCATCCACTGAACACCTGAAGAGTTGTGCATGACTGGGTTTGCATGTGTATACTTGCTACAGCTTTCAAGACCTTTGATTCCACAAAGCAAGGCCACAGAAAATTATCAATGAATTCATTACAACAATAGGGCAAATCATTATTCCTATAAGAAGTTTCCTTTCATTGAACAGAAACTGTGATTGCTCTGCACTGAATCTGCTTGCATTCTCCTGAATCCTGAGTGTAATTTCCCCATGTTCTCCTAAAATAGACCTTGTCTTTTTCAATATGCATCCCCCCTCCCAGCCCAGCATCCCCTATATAGGTGCACGCAAAGGGACCCTCATTTGAAGCATAACTAATTGATCAACTGTTTGTGGATTGTGATCCACCTTGTCACAAACCTAACCTTTAAGATCATCCCAGTAGCCTCATGTTGCCAAGAAGTTCCCAACTAGCTTGATTGCTACTGAGCAGACCTTTCAGCTCCACAGAGAGGAGTCACCAACTGATACCAAACTGGGTACCTCTGAAGCCCCTAGTAAATATGTTTGGTGCATGGGTGTATGGGTGCATGGATGCATGCATGGATCCATGCATGGATGGTTCATGCACTTGGTCAGACCCACCAAGACAACATACCTGGGCAGTCTGTCTTTAATACATTTTTCTGAGAAGTTTTATAAGGCCAGAATATTAGAAGCTCAGAGTTTGAAAGAGTCTCTGAGTTCATCTATTCCAATCCTCTGTCTGATATAGGAATCTTCTTGACAACCTCTTATTTCTTGAAAAGTCCTTCAGTATCATTAACATCAATGAGGGTGGCAGGATCTCCCAGGTAGCTTTGGGGAAAAGTTCAATAGTTGGGCTTCACATTCAGTATGTCTAAGGTTAGTGTTGGGGTAGTTATGGTGATTCTAATGGGCAGGCACTTTTGAAACACACTGGTAGGGAATTCAGCCAGAAGCTGCCATGTGTGCACACAAATGAATAAATCCTCTCCTCCACTCTCAATGTTTCCATATCTCAATGGAAAGGATTATTCTAAGATTCTTGTACCCCCCTTTGCTTTTGCCAAGTGGAGAATGCTTCTTATTCCTGTACCCCACACCCCATTCCCATCAGAAATAAACTTATCATCCTCGGCTGTCTTCTACCTTCAGATCCAGTTGCTAGGCATTCAAGGCTTCTTCTTGGAGGGAAGTATGGAAATGGATTAAGTTGCCCCATCAATTCTCTTTCCTAATAAGACAAATTGAATCAGCCAGGGAGGTGCCCCCTCTGATCACTGCAGGAACAGAGTGAATAACCACGTACTCTTCCTGAGACACCTGCAATTGTCTTCCCACCGTGCTCTGGCAGATGTTGGCAAGTGCCCCTTCCCTGTCATCCTATCAGGCCCCCTCAAGTCTCATTTCCCTCAAAGCCCTCCTTGGCCACAGCATCCACCCACTGTGCTCTCACCCTTTTCTGAAAGTCATTAGCATTTCCCTCACATCCTGGTAATTTAGCTCTTCTCCCACAGTGCTTTGTATTGAGCAAGGTTTTCCTCTACTCAGTTATACTGTAAGCTCTTCAAGGATGTTTGTTCTGTTTTTTATTCCTGGAACTCCTTCCTTTCTTCTCTCTTGCACAGAGAAGATTCCCAGTATCTGCTGATTGTTTCACAGGTACTTCCCTTCTCTACATCTTGCAACCAAGAAAGGAAATATGGGGTTATCAATTAGCAAGTGTTCCTGAATGATCTGTATTTCAATTCTGAAACTTTACTATTCCTTCAATTCGCTAAGATGTGGTACTCTAGTTATGAATCATTCTGTTGCCGTTATTAAAGAAAGCTGTCTTATATGGCCTAGATCATCTACCTAACTTGGGGAGATAGCACGCCGTATCCTGGAGACACATCCTGGGTAAAGGCCTGTATTTACTAGAGAAATTGCTATTTGCACTTTCTTACCCAGTCCTGGTTCTTGTCACCTTTGCTCTAACATGTTGTGTGGGTTTGTACATCTAGCAAAGTCCTTAGGAGGTCTGGGTCTGGGGTCAGACTTCCCAGATTCAAATCCAACCCCTTCCACACACTGGCTGTACATCTTTGGGCACGTTACTCAAACCACATGCATGAGTTTCCTCATGTGTGTAAAAGGAGGTAACAGCATCTCCTCAAAGAGTTATGAAGACGGAATGAGTTGTTACAAGTAAAGCCCTTAGTAAGCTCTCAAGAAGTGTTGGTCATTGCTGGAGAAGCAGTCTAGGGAAACACATGGCCTTATCCTAGCTCTCCCATTTATCTGCTTTGTGACTTTGATTTTTAATTTTTTTAAATGTTTGTTTATTTCTGAGAAAAATAGAGAAGGAGAGAGACAGAGCACAAGCAGGGGAGGGGCAGAGAGGGAGAGAGAGAGGGAGACACAGAATCTGAAGCAGGCTCCAGGCTCTGAGCTGTCAGCACAGAGCCCACTACAAGGCTCAAACTCATGGACCATGAGATCATGACCTGAGCTGAAGTCAGAGACTTAACCAACTGAGCCACCCAGGCTCTCCCTTATCTGCTTTGTGACTTTGGACATATGAACCCATGATTGCCATTTCACCATCTATACAATCAAAATATTGATAATGCCTGGTGGAACTATCTCACAGGGTTGCAGTGAGATTCAAATGAGCTAATACATATCAAAATATCTTATAAACTATCAAAACTTACACAAACGTAGGATAACAAATGGCATCTCTTTTGCCTGCACCTGTATGATTGTACATCCTATTATGCTTTGTGTGATACCTTCTTGTTTCTGCCTCCTCCATTAGCTTGTGAGCTCCCTGAGGCAGAGACCACACCTTGCTCTCTCATCTATCAACCATGAAGTCCAGCCTGACACCAACATGCATTCAGTGAATGGAAAATTGGAAGAGGAGCAGTCTCCTTGTGGGTTTATTTTTCTGATATGTGTTCCAGAAGTTTGCTCCCCATTGGACCGCAGGTGCTGCCACTATCGCCTCACATCAAATGTAGCTTCCCAGAGGGCACACCTGTGAGCAGGGTCTGCAGGGAAGTGTCCAGTGTCCAGTGTCCAGGAGCCAGGCACCCAGGAGACACTAACTGCAAGGACACCCTGTCCACTCTGCTCCTGATACCTTTCTGGGTTCCAATCCCCTGTGCTCAGTCCCCAGTCTTCCCAGCTTCATGAGGTCTCTGATTTAGTCTGTGTGTTGTTGGAGGGAACATAATACCAGTTTAGTTGCCCTTAGGCAGTCCAAACCAGGAAAACTGAGAAATCAAACCTCAGAATTTCATAGAGTAGTGGTGACCTCAAGGCCTGGTTTCCTTTCTTCCTATTTTGAAATCTTCCCAAGGTGGCAAGTTTGGTTTTTGCACCTCTGTTCCCAGCTCCCATATCTTCATGAGGAGGGGTCTCAGAGGGTGCCCTCTGCCTGATGGTTTCCTGTATTATTTTTGCAACTTCAAAACACCCACCTGGTGCTGTGCAGGGAGAAAGCCCCGGATACATAGCTGCTGATTGGAATTAAAAGGACGGAGAAAACCAAAATGAGTAGACTCAATGGGAGATTAATTGCATAGGAGTCTGTTGACTGCATGACTGAAGCTGGATTTTTTTCGGAACCGCTGACTGCCTTCACATTTCCTGGTGGAAGTGGGGCAGGTCAACAGACAACCCAGAGTCGTAGATAACTTTTGCCCACACATCATTCACTTTTTGGAGCGTTGGCTTGAAATTGAGGGGTGTGTGTGTGTGTGTGTGTCTGGAACGACGTGCCTTCCGTGAGCCTCCGAGGTCTCTGCCTTCTCTTCCAATGGGCTGGTTACAACACAGAGGATGTGGACAGTGGAGTTTTTCCTGTTTGATGTCACACATCTACCCTTTAAAAATCCGAGGGAAAAAAGGAGGGAATCCAGCCTAGGATCCTCACGCCAGATACCCACAAAGAAGAGGAGAAAAAGACCAGGGAGTCAGGGAGGCAGTGTCAGGTTTCAAACTCTAGTCAGCCATTCAGAGCTCCGTGATGTCAGGGACCCGCCTTGGGCTCCTGGTCTCTGTCCTGTGCTGGGTAGTCAGAGCCTATCCTAACACCTCCCCGCTGCTGGGCTCCAGCTGGGGTGGCCTGACCCACCTGTACACGGCCACAGCCAGGAACAGCTACCACCTGCAGATACACAAGGACGGCCATGTGGATGGCACACCCCATCAGACCATCTACAGTGAGTAGGGGTTTCATCTGTGCTGGAAAGAAGGGGGAGCTCCTCTGTCCACCCACCTCCAAGGGGCCTGGGGAGGTCTTGGGCTAGACCAGAGGACTAATCCAGCCTCCTAGCTTCTTGCCTAGAATCTACGTGTGTGTGTGTGTGTGTGTGTGTGTGTGTGTGTGTGTGTGTGTTTAAACCTGGGGAGAAGATTCTGCCACCTCCCCAATTAGTGTTTACTTGTTTCTCCCAATAATTTACTTTTTTTTGAGAAAGAGAGAGGGTGCAAGTGAGCAAGGGGCAAGGGGGGTGGGGGGAGAGAAAATCCCATAAGGCGCAAAGAGAGAGAGAGAGAGAGAAGAGGGGCTCATGCTCACCCAAAGTGGGACTCGAACTCACAAAACCGTGAGATCATGACCTGAGCCAAAGTCAGATGCATAACCAACTGAGGCACCCAGGCACCCATAAATAATGTCTTAACTATAATCCCTCTTCCCACAAGGGCAGCTACTCTTGCTTTGTCCTACCCAAAGAGTCCAAAAGTGTACAGAAAGAAAGGCAACAAAGTGGAGAGGGAAAAAGCCAGACAGGCCATTGACATCGAGTTTGGCTCATAAACTTTGGACAGGGCTAACAACAGAGGTTGTCAAGAAGATTCTTGTATCAGACCAAGGATTGGAATAGAGGAACCCAGGGGTTCTTTCCAATTCTGAGCTTCTAATAGTCAGGCCTTATAAAACTTCTCAGAAAAATGTATTAAAGACAGACTGCCCAGGTATGTTGTCTTGGTGGGTCTGACCAAGTGCATGAACCATCCATCCATCCATGCACCCATGCACCCATGCACCAAACATATTTACTAGGGGCTTCAGAGGTACCCAGTTTGGTATCAGTTGGTGACTCCTCTCTGTGGAGCTGAAAGGTCTGCTCAGTAGCAATCAAGCTAGTTGGGAACTTCTTGGCAACATGAGGCTACTGGGATGATCTTAAAGGTTAGGTTTGTGACAAGGTGGATCACAATCCACAAACAGTTGATCAATTAGTTATGCTTCAAATGAGGGTCCCTTTGCGTGCACCTATATAGGGGATGCTGGGCTGGGAGGGGGGATGCATATTGAAAAAGACAAGGTCTATTTTAGGAGAACATGGGGAAATTACACTCAGGATTCAGGAGAATGCAAGCAGATTCAGTGCAGAGCAATCACAGTTTCTGTTCAATGAAAGGAAACTTTAAAAAAAATTTTTTTAAACGTTTATTTATTATTGAGAGACAGAGAGAGACAGAGCATGAGCATGGGAGAGGCAGAGAAAGGAGGAGACACAGAATCCAAAGCAGGCTCCAGGCTCTGAGCTGTCAGCACAGAGCCCGACACGGGGCTCGAACTCACAAACCGCGAGATCATGACCTGAGCCGAAGTCGGACGCTCAACCAACCGACTGAGCCACCCAGGCGCCCCAGTGAAAGGAAACTTCTTATAGGAATAATTATTTGCCCTATTGTTGTAATGAATTCATCAATAATTTTGCTCTGGCCTTGCTTTGTGGAATCAAAGGTCTTGAAAGCTGTAGCAAGATACATGCACATGCAAAGCCAGCTGGGCACACCTCTTCAGGTGCTCAGTGGAGATGAAAGGAGGGATCAAAGTTCTCTCCACATAGCAGGCAGGTTCCAGAACTCAAGGATATGTAGTAGGATTCAGGAGTCAACATTTGGGAAGCCAAGTTTGAGTCCAATAATGGCAGAAATCTGAATAAATCTGGATACACTTGATGTGTATTCATTTTTTTTGATGTGTACTCATTTTTTTTGCTCGTTTTTTTTTCAATGGATATTTAACAGAATCTTTCACTGAAGGGAACCCCAAAAACATGTCCTTTGGAGCATGACATGGAGTAGACAGTGTTCACCGGCTGTGGTGAGCCATGTGAGGTACAGTGTGTGTTGCTCAGCCTATGTCATGAAGCAGACAGCCTGAGTTGTAGAACTCAGCCCCAGAGAAGGCACTGATACTAGTTGGGAATGAATTAAAATGACTGGGAAGAAGCAAAATGAATGGAACTGATTTCAGATTTTTTTTAAAAATAGAAATTGGTTTTTGTTTTGCTAGATGTAGATGGTGTCTAAGCATGTGTCTCTAGAAATTGACACAAAGCTGCGTGGGGGCGGGGGGTCAGGGGGGTGGGAGGGAGACTTACTTTTCCCAGTTTATATAACTCTCTGTACTATTCAAATCAGTTACTGTGTGTATTATAAAAATAAATGTAGACACTAAGATCAAAAGTAACTTAAAAAGTTAAGGGGAAACACAGAGACATGCAGATAGGTAGCACAGGTAATTCACAGACTGGTGAAGGATTTGCTTTCACCCTGCTGGAAGGTGTGTGGTGTTTCCCCCTCCTAATTATTACATATTTCTGGTGAAATCTGATTCATTTGATTATTGTGCTTTAGTAAATTCCTGATTAATAGTTGAGTGTCCAACCCATCTTTGAGTTGCTGGTCATCGTGAAATTACCTGCCCTATAAGATTCTATAACTTCCCTTGGGACTCACAGCACTGATGTCAGGGAGACTCTCTGACCTCTATGTCTCCTGTCCCACTAAGAAGAGGGCCACCTTCTCACTCCTCACCAGCCTTGCTTCGTAGAAACAGCAGAAGAGATGCTTAGTACCCCTGGTTAATATCACTCCAGAACTCCTGGTATATTTCCTTCTTCTGTCTTCCCCACTGGCACTTTTCTTTACCCAAAGCTGAATTATCCTCGGGCTCTTTATTTATTTATTATTATTTTTTTTAAAGTTTATTTATTTTTGAGACAGAGAGAGACAGAGCATGAACGGGGGAGGGTCAGAGAGAGAGGGAGACACAGAATCGGAAGCAGGCTCCAGGCTCTGAGCCATCAGCCCAGAGCCCAACGCGGGGCTTGAGCTCACGGACCGCAAGATCGTGACCTGAGCCGAAGTCGGACGTTCAACCGACTGAGCCACCCAGGCGCCCCATCCTCGGGCTCTTTAAACTTACAAACTCTTCTCTTTCTTTTGGGGAGCTCGAAGCACTTTACATCTATCATCTCATTTATCATTTACTGGCTATGAGAATAGAACAGAGCCAATAATTTTCTACTTATAGAGCAGAGTGGAGGCAAGTGGCAGTAGTAAAATTACTAGCATTTAGAAATGTTTTTATTGTGGATAAGAATATTATCTCATGACATCCTCAAGATGACCAAATGAGATAAATGAATTCCCTACATATGAAAAACAAAGGTTAAAGAACTACACTGGCTTAAGTTCACCTTGAGGACACCCTGACCCCAACCCCATGCTTCTTCCACATGCCAGTCCATTGATCCCACCTGGCTGCAACAGGTAGTGGTTCCAGTAGCCAGTGATTTGTGCCTTCCTTCTGCCAAATTCTGCTCTAGAATCTGTGCAGCCTGTGAAAACCTGCTTTCTGAATGGGCAAAGGGAAGGCAATCTGTCTCTAACATTTTCTGCACTTTCTCGCTAGCTCATGTTGGTTTGATTCAAGTCTGTGCATCCTTTGTGGTGGTTGCTTGCTGTTCCCCTGCAGGCGGTTTCCTACTAGGACCAGCCCTGGAGCTCAGGAGCACAGGTGGCATGCACACTGCCCCCACTGCCCCCAGCATGAAGCCCTCGTGGCTGCCAGAGCTCCCGAGTGTCATAAATGGTAGACCAGCACATGCCACGTAATGCCTGCCATTTCCCAACGCTTTTTGAAGAAAGTCCCTTTTCCAACCATGATAGCATTTGATTCTGACTGGAACCCCACAAAGTAGGCAGGACCACTACTATTATTCTCTTTACCCAACTGAGCAACCCAAGGCTAGAGCAATGACTTGTCCAAGACTACCAAGTCAGTAAGTAGCATAGGTGGGACCAGAATCCAGGTACCCCCGTTCCTGGGTCAGCGACCCTGCCCGGACACACTCAGGGGCAGCGTGACTTGGGGTTCCCATGGGTCACAGCATGTGTCTGGCACTTGGTTTCATCTTCTCAGGCTTGTGATGATTCCTGTTGGAGGCAAGCTGCAGGGTCATGGAAAGAGGATGTTAGAGTCACCATCCTGTGCTTGAATCCTGCCCTTAGTTCCCTTTTCACATAAATTGGGATGCTGCTACAAACCATGTTAATGCTAACATCAACAACATCATAGTTGTTCTGAGAATTTAAAATATGTAGAGTACCTAAAAAGTGCAACACTAAGTCTATTTTTTTCCCAAAGTGGGTGGGGCAAAAGCTTATATTTTACACATTCCTTTTGTTTCCCTCAGGGCTTGCCATAGAGTTAGCCATATATTTGAGACACATAGGCAGTCCTTGTTATGGAGCAATTTAAATACCCCCGGCACTTCCCATACCCCACCCCGCTTCCAGAAACTTCCCTCAAGGCTAACCCTTAGCAAAGCTTGAAAACAAATTAACATTTCTCCTCAACCATCTTGCTTTCTCTTTTTTCTGGGCTTGCTCCTGCCCTCTTTCCTTCTGTCCCACATCATTCTAATTTCTGTCCACATGAGGCTCTATACTCAGCTAGTGTCTAAGTATTGTTTGCTACTCTCCTCAGAAGTCTCTGTATTGAGCCGACACAGGGTAAGAGGGGGAGACATAGGTGTAAGTCATCCCATGAGGCTCCACCACTTACTGGGCACAGGTGCTGGACATTTACAATATCTCCACATGACATTTCTGAAAAAGAAACTTGAATACCTGCCTGGGGGCTGTGAGGCCAAAGGAGAACCATATGGGAATTCTGCAGTAGGCAAATGCAAGTGACCCCAAAGACTTAAAGAAATGATTTCTAAGCAGAAGATGTCAGGTAATTAAAAAGTATTTGGGGTGGAAGTCTTGTTGAATTGTACTCTTGCCACAAAACAGAAAGCTTTAGATCATACTTAATCAGTCCTTGCTACAATGCATCGCAAATGGTTAAAATTGCAAGTCCCAATGAGGGCAGGGCGTCATCAGTTATTGAAAACATAGGTAGTACATGTGGATGTCAAGCTCTTGTTGGAGCCTGGTTGTTGAGTGGGGGCATGGAAAGACCATGAAGGACAGCACTGGAGGGGACACCACCAAATAAGAAAAGGACACAGAACAGCAATGAAGATCCAAGAAGAAATCACATTCATCCGTGGTATCTATTCGACATAGAAAGATAAACCCTCGGCTCCTAAACAGCTCACTCATAGGGAAGCACTTAGTAAACATGGCTAAGGCAAGGTGAATGAAATGCATGCTGTAATAAAGGTGTGGGCATTAGTTCTGATTAGGGAGACTAGGAAAGTCTTCATAGAAAGTGACATCTGAGCTTGGCCTTGAAAGATGAATGACTTCAATAAGCAGAGAAGGGAGGGACAGATCGGTTCTAATACAGTTCTTGACACATAATGGGTGCTGGGTGATGTGTCACTGACTACTGTATACTTTCCTGGGTGGAGCTCAGGCTCTACATGCAAGCCAGATCCTTGAAAGACATCGCAGCATAGACTTAAAAATTACAAAAGCCCAGAAGGCATGGGAGAATGTGATGACCACCACAAACATTAAGAGGTATTAACCAGGCAATGGGGAAAATAAAGAAACATGTGTCCAGCACAGGAGTTTGGAGTGCTCTGTACAGACAAGAGGAGAAAGTAGGAGGCAAAGAGTGGGGGCGGGTAGTTTGGAGGGGAGAATCCAAAGAAACGAAGCTGAACAAGTAAGTGCAAGAGGAGTGAAGTGAAAGGAAATCATCACCACCCTTAAAATCAATCAAGGGAGGGGCACCTGGGTGGTTCAGTTGGTTGAGCATCTGGCTGTTGGTTTTGACTCAGATCATGACCTCATGGTTCATGGGTTTGAGCTGCATTGAGCTCTATGCTGACAGTGTACAGCCTGCTTGGGATTCTCTCTCACTCGCTTCCTCTCACACACATGTGCATGTCTTCTCTCTCTCTCTCTCTCTCTCTCAAAATAAATTTTTAAAAAATTAAAGTCAATCAAGGGAGGTTTCATGGAGGTGGGTTTTCAAGAAGTGCCTGGAGATAGGAATTGGATGTGCAGCCAGGTTTCGACCTGGATGGTTTTCTCCACAGGTGCCCTGATGATCAGATCGGAGGATGCCGGCTTTGTGGTGATAACAGGTGTGATGAGTCAGAGGTACCTCTGTATGGACTTCAGAGGCAATATCTTTGGATCGGTGAGTTTCTTTTTGTGCTGGTCGCCATTTAGAGATAATTCATTTCTTCACCAGAACATAAAATCTTACAGCTTAAAGATTCCATTTTCAGTGCTTGGTGATATTGCCACCGAGTGATGTAGTCAATCTAAGTAGGAGATGCTCAGGTTTATACATGGGGGTTTGAACCCAGATAGTCTGGTTCTGGAGCCCGGGCTCTTGGCCTCTAGAGTGACTGCCTGTTGGCACCCACTTTTGTACCTTCACAGCACCTTGTGCGTAGTGAGAAGCCTACTCTAGTGAGAAGCTATTGGCGTCTTCCCGATTCTTTCACTAGACCTTCTTGACCTTAGGCGGGTCCCCTCTCTTCTCTGAATGTCAGTTTCCTCACCTGGAAAAAGTGAAGTGGGATCTCTCTGCAGTTAAAGATCTCTCATTAAGGATCTCTGTCTGCCCCAACTGTGGTTGCTGGTGGGTCAGATCGGCAAGCAAAGGATTTCCCAAACTACCGGTTGCAGGCATATTCCAAAGGGTTTTGATATCATACAATGGTAGGACCGCTCATCTCCGGAGCCTCTTACCACCAGACAGACCCGCCAGAAATACCATGATGGCAATGACTTTCTGTTGTGCTCGCTGCTATGTCCCAGCACCTACAACACTATCTGACCCGGAGTAGACAACTCTCTGTGGGACAAATAGAGGCACCGACTTAAAATATCTGCTGACCACATTTAAACCTACTGATAGTCCTCATCTGGTAAAACACTCCATGGAGTTAGAGGATTCAATGAAATCGTGTGTGAACGCCCTAGCAGGCATTCGGTGAAGGCCTGTACTAAGTTAGTGGCAGAGCCGGGGCTCAAACCTAGGTCATCGGTGGCCAGAGTTCACCCAATCTCGGATAGGAGTGCCCTCCCTTATGTTTGGCCCTACAAACTCCAGCCCCCTCCTTTCTCCAGGTAAGGAGGCAGACCCAAGCCAACTTTCAGCCGAAAGAGGGTTGAGAGGCAGAGGCCCAAGTGGCCTCCAAGTTGGCCCTGCCTCCAGAAACGGGCCCAAAGTGCTGCCCGCTGTGGCCAGCCCAGCCCCAGGGACCCCGTGCAGGCCCCGCAGACCAGGGCCACCGCTTCCCCCGCCCAAGGGAACGAGGGGTTCAAGACGCCTCCCAGACCGAGCCCCCGGAGGCCGGGCGGGCCTCACCGCTCTCGCTTTGCCCCTCCAGCACCTCTTCAGCCCCGAGAGCTGCAGGTTCCGACAGCGGACGCTGGAAAACGGCTACGACGTGTACCACTCCCCGCAGCACCGCTTCCTCGTCAGCCTGGGCCCGGCCAAGAGGGCCTTCCTGCCGGGCACCAACCCGCCGCCTTACTCCCAGTTCCTGTCGCGGAGGAACGAGATCCCCCTCGTCCACTTCAACACCCCGCGGCCGCGGCGCCACACCCGCAGCGCCGAGGACGCCGAGCGCGACCCGCTGAACGTGCTGAAGCCCAGGCCCCGCATGACCCCCGCGCCGGCCTCCTGCTCCCAGGAGCTCCCAAGCGCCGAGGACAGCGGCGTGGTGGCCAGCGACCCTTTAGGGGTGCTCAGGGGCAACAGGGTGAACGCGCACGCCGGGGGGATGGGCGTGGAGAGGTGCCGCCCCTTCCCCAAGTTCAACTAGGGAGACCAGGAGCGGAAGCCGTGGCCGAGCCGTCCTTGCGAAAGCCGCACGGCCTCCGGCCTCCGGTGGGACCTGGGCCCTCTGCGGTCCCGGAGCGGGAGGGTGGGGTGAGGTGTGCGGGAGCCTGTTTCTCTCTCCACCACCAGGAGGGCCCCGGGAATGCGCCTTTGAGGCCCGAGTGGTGGCGGTTTCACTGCCTTCCCCACCCCACCCACACCACCTTTCTGAACTTAGAAGCCCAGAAAGAGAAACTAGAAGTTTCGCCCTCATTAAGGAGCGAGGGATTCATTCATTCCCACCACCCTGCCCCAACCAGGCTGGGCAGTTTCTCTCCCCTGTGCCTCTCTTCCTCGTCAGTCTAGCATTAAAAACCAAGCAATGGCTTCCTGAGCTCACTGCTGCCAAGGTGACGGGAAGAGCGAGTACCAGTTAGCTTCTCCACTGCTCCTTACATTTAGGTTACCTGCCTGGGCCCTGTTGGCATTTGAGTTTGCAACGCTGACCTAGGGCACTAACGGAGGAACTGGGCAAACGGCTAACAATCCTAATCTCAGGCCTTCGCCCTTCCTTAGAGCATCTCTGGAAAAGAGCTGTCAAAAAGGTTGGTAGCAGGCTGGTGAAAATGGAACTAGAATGCTCGGAGAACTGAGGCAAGAAATCAGGCTAGGAAATTCAACCTCCCTACGGGGCAGGGACCCCTTGCCACATTCTTTCCCCTTCTATGCAGCCAGAGCCTGGGGGCCCTGCCTGTTCCCAAGCGGTCTGTGATACCGCCCTATGGACCCCATCTTTGGCATTAGTGAATGTGGCCTGAGGAAGCGCTTTGGCATGGGCTCCTGAAAATCTCCCCTGCTAGGAAATAAAAATAAATATTTTAAATGGAAATAAACTGAAACTCCCCTAAGAGGCATGCGATGAAGCCTACTTCCAGGTCGAGTAGTACCGCATTTGGGATGACTTACAAAACTGTAGTAACACGAGGGGGCCTTGGGACAACGGGACCGCTCTGGGTTGGGCTTTCTGTGGACTGGCAGGCTGTGTCCTTATGTCTAAGGGAAGGGGTATCAAGGGCTCAGGGGGAAAGAAGTCCAGTAATCAGGGGACTCATGTGTAGGCATTCCACAAAGACCAAGCTGCCAGCTCTTCACTATACTCTCTTCACAGCTCTGCAGCAGTGGCTAGAGTTAGCTAAAACTGCCGGGCTGGCAGGAGTCCACTCGGAGTCTTTGTCCACTTGCAAATCCTGGGGGCATTACCTGAAGATGGTTCTCAGTCCCGGGAAAACCAAACCTCACTTACCAAACAGCCGAGGTGCCAGACAGGTGGCCCTGACGGCTCAGCCTCCCCCTACACGGCCTTACCACCTGCTTCACAAGGGGGCCCCAAGTTCCTACCTCTGTTCCTCTCAACCTACAGAGCAGGATGCTAACAAGCAGAGGAGATTTAAACAAGTTTCTTCCCACTTTGTTTTCTTTCCACTGCCATCATGCACCCAGCCTTAGAAATTGATCCGTTATTTTACTTATGAAACATTGGACCACTGTTTTCACCTGAACTTGAAGGACTAGTGCCCATTCTGAAACACTAAAACTATATATACTACTATATAGCAGTGCATGGCAAATATTTTCTCGATAGTTTTCATTTCCTTTCATTCATATTATACTATATAAAAGCTATTGGAAGCTCCCCAATACTGACTAGATGTAAAATCTCAAAAGGACTTTGGTAGAAAATTGGTTGTGATCTTATAAACCCAATACCATTTATTAGGGGTTTTTCCTTTGGTAGGAGCCAAGGCAGTCCCCATAAATTTCTATGTTCGTTAGCATGTGGCAATATTTATTTATTTATTTGGAAATTTTGCCTATCGCTCGATATTTATAGATATTTATAAAAGTGTAACCCCACCTCTTTTCTTTCTTCTGTTTAAAAGAAAAATAAAATTTATCTCAGCTTCTCTTAGCTTTTCCTTTCTGTATTACTACATGAAAGCATGTCGGAATATGATAACGAAAGGGATTATGGGAGGGCAGCATTGTGAAAATCCAGATATAGCAATATTGAATTGGAAAAGAGTATCAGAGTTTTAAAATATTCAGTCCTTGCTATTCATAAATGGACTCAGCAGTTTTGGTTAATTCAGACAGAATTACTGAAAACAAGGAAACTTTCCTATCAATATTGAACTTCTGATCACTCTAGCTCTAAAGTGTTTTCTTTAAGGAGAGAATTTTTCACTTGGAAAATACCAACAGACGTAACCACATCAATATCCCAGTGAACCAGCTAGTATGTACTTGACACAGACACAGTGTTCCTGCCCTGAGAGTCCAAGCCATGGACTCTATGTCTTCTCTTTTTGACACTGGTGTCCCCAGAATTTCTTCTTTAGTCTCTATCTGACCAACTACCAAAACAGGAAGCAAAGATGACAATTACACATTTATATCACAATTATATACAAATACACATTTGCATTCTAATTTACCTCAGCTCAAAACTAGTTTTTCCACTGCCTGATGTTAGCCTCTCCCTTGTAACAATTAACACAGAACTTAGTATTTCTGAAATAAAAGGCAGAAGGGGTAAGAGATTCTGTTTCATTTCTGGCCTGAAGGGCTTTAAAATCTGATAACCCAATAAAATGGAACAGTACCAATATAACCATTTTGCAATAAATAGGCCTTCATTCCATTATAGGAGAATTGAACACTGTAGAGAAAAGTTAACATGTGGACATATCCCCTGCACAAACTTGGAAGAGTTCTTTTCTGTGTCCATGAAAGCTCTCCCTAAGGAAAAGGAAATTTAAAGCTTTTAACACAACATAATTAGCGGAGTAAGGATGGGAGAAGGCAAGTGAAGAAATCTGTACATATCACTTTCGTGATACATTATATAATCTGGCTGCTAGAAGCTTCAGAGATCTAAACATAGGCAGGATGCCCAGTATTTAAAGCCCAATCTTTATCTTGTCCACAGAATTATAAATCCTTGCAGGATAAAGATAGCATCATAACCCTCATACGTATTTGTACAGATACTTAATGTTTATACAGAACTTGTATACATCTTAACTAATTAAGATGTAACCACATCTTAACTAATTTAACATGTAACCACATAGCTGCCACTTCCAGCCATCACAGGGTAACTGGTAATGGATGTGCTGTCATGCCAAAACAACTATAAAACAAAATATATGGGGCAATTGTTTCCACATATGGAGTGGCACAAGACTCTGATCTGTGGGAGAAAAGAAACAAGTCCCATGATCATCCCCCTTCTCTGTCCTCGGAACACATGACAGGGAGATGGAACCCAGGCAGGGTGGCACCCGCACTGATCTGAAAAAGCAGCTGGACGCTGGGGGGCAGGGTAGCTGACAAGAGAGAGGTCTGCATGAGCGCTCACTGCAGGTCTCTGGCCAAGGACGGGGCTGCACCTGCGGCAGGGCCAAATTCAGCAAGACCCTACAAAGACCACCTGCCACAGAACTGGGAGATAAGCAGTGAATGATACCAAAGGCCATAAAATGCTGAGAAGTATCAGAAATCCAGCTAGGCCAGGGCACAGGGGCTCACTGAGCGCATCACCATTTAACTGAGATGTAGAAAGGCCACATCTTAGAAGGAGTGAGCCCCAGAGAAAAGGACGCACCCTAAAACTAAATTTAAAATGGAATGAAATAGGCCTGCTGTAACAGAGAATTACACCATGCCTGACAAGGCCACAATGGTCTGCTGCTAATTTAAGTGTCTTCCTGTACAAATGAGATGCCATTTAAAGGAAGATGACATAAACCAGACTCCATGCATGTTCTCATCCACACTCTATGAGAAATAAGGGAAAATGGCCCACAGTCAAGAGAAAATGCAATCACTAGAAAGCACCCCAGATCTTGGAATTAGCAGGCAAGAGCTTTAAAGAGCTATTATAAATATGTTTAAGGGTTTTCAAGGAAAGTATATCAAGGAATACATAGATCAGGAATCTCAGGAAATTTTTCAAAAATCTAGAATTGAGGGTGTCTGGGTGGCTCAGTCACTCAAGGCATCCGACGCTTGATTTGGGCTCAGGTCGTGATCTCATGGTTCATGAGTTTAAGCCCTACATTGGGCTCTGTGCTGACAGCATAAAGTCTGCTTAGAATTCTTTCTCTCTCTCAAAATAAATAAACATTAAAAAGATTTTAATATCTAGAATTGAAAAATAATAACAGAAGAGAAAAATGTATTAAATGGGCTTAATAGATTGGCGATCTAAGAATAAATATCCATTTAATATAAACAATTAATATAAATTATCTAATCTGAACAAGAGAAAAAAAGTTTTAACAAATGTCCAGAGTCTCAGCAATCTGTGGGATAGTATCAAACTGCCCAAAACATGTGTAAGTGGAGTCCCAGAAGGACAGTAGCAGAAAAAGTTTAAGAAATATTTGAAGATATAGTAGCCGAAATTTCCCCAAACTGGTGAAAAGTGAATGTACTAATACAAGCTCAGAAAACCTCAAGCAAAATAAACACGAAACCACACTTCCGTGTATCAGTCAGACTGCTGAAAAACAAAGATAAAATCTTGAAAGCTGTTGCAGATTTTACATACAGGTAAACAGCTAGAAGTATGTATATGTACATGTATATATGGTATACTTCTTTCCCTTGGTTTCTTTACCACTTAAAGCAAAAATTACAATGTGGTACTATGGGGTTTATGATATAGGAAGGTGGGTACATATGGCAAAATTATCCGAAAATGGGAAGGGTAAACAAAATGGTTGCAGGATGATAGCACTCTATGTGAAATCATCACACAGTATGACCTGTATGGGGTAAGTTATGAATATTGCATACTGTAATTCCCAAAGGAACCACAATAATAATAACGCAAACAAGTATTGGCAAAAAGCCAACGGATATATTAAAAGGGATTACTAAAAAAATATTCAATAATTTCAAAAGGCAGAAAAGGAAGTAGAACAAAAAATCATATGGAACCAAAAGAAAAATGACAGTATAAATAAATCCACTCATATCAATAATTACAGCATATAAATAAATAAAAATACCCAACTATGTGTTGTCTATAAAGATGGATGGAAAGGTACTGTATTAGTTTGCTAGGGCCAACATAACAAAATACCATAGACTGGGTGGCTTTAAACAACAGAAATTTATGTTCTCAGAGTTCTGGAGGCCAGAAGTCTGAAATCAAGTCTGGCAGGGCCTCTCACTTTGGCTTAGAAATGGCGGTCTTCTTGCTTGTTGTCCTCACACGGTCCTCTCTCCGTGCACAGCCAACACTTAGTGTCTCTCATTGTCCTCTTCATTTAAGGACACAAGTCAGATTGGCTTAGGGCCCACTCTAAGCCAGTTGGCCTCATTTTAACTTAATCACCTCTTTTACAGGCCCTATGTCTAAATACAGTCACATTCTGAATTATGTGGGACTAGGACTTCAACTTATGAACTTGGGGAGGAGGGAAAGGGGCACAATTCTCTCAGTGAGTAAGCAAGGAGGCAAAGAAATCAGCAAGGATAGAAATATCTGAGCAACACTATTGATGAATCTCATATAATTTACATTCAAAGGCATTAAACCCAACAACTACAGAATACATACTCTTTCCAAGTACATATGAAATGTCCATCAAGATATACGCATGAAATGTCCATCAAGATATATACGCTGAGTCAATAAACAAGTCTCAACTCAAAAATTCAAAATCTTACAGAAAAAGTAAAATGATTGAATACATAAAAAAAATGAAGAAAAGTCCAGTCTCTCAGGCAAAATTCCAAAAAATTTATGTAAATACTCTGTCCTCAAGGAGGGGGGCATAAACCCCCACTGTGCACACTGACTTTCTCCCAAAGGGTACAGTATGGAAAAGGGGGAAAAAAGCACAACTTCACCATGGAGAAACCTCACAAGCACTATCTCAGCCAGGTGATAAAGGTCAACATCAAAATCAACATCAATAATCAAATGAAGTAAGTAATGTTCATAGTATGTACTCTTGATATGTGATAAAAATAATACTTTGCCTCCGTGTTCTTCTCTCAAAAAACTATAACCCAACTCTAATCATGAGAAAAAAATCAAATTCCTATAGAGTTCTGACAAAACATCCAACTAGTGCTCCTCAAAACTTCCAAGGTGATCAAAAAACAAAGTCTGGGCACCTGGGTGGCTCAGTGGGTAAAGCATCCGACTCTTGGTTTTGGCTCAGGTCACAATCTCTTGGCTTCATGGGTTCAAGCTCCACATTTGGCTTTGTGCTGGCAGCTTGGGATTCTCTCTCCCTCTCTCTCTGTCCTTCCCCCACTCAGGCTGTCTCTCTCTCAAAATGAATAAACTTAAAAAAAAATCACTATTTAAAACAAACAAAAAAAGTTTAATAAACTGTCACAGCTAAGAGGGGCCCCTAAGGAGACATGACAACTAAATGTAACATAGTATGAAATGGGATTGGGAATTCTGGAACAGAAAAAGATACCAGGTAAAAACTAAGGAAATCGATAATGCATCAATAGTGATTCATTAATCGCAACAAGTGTACTATATTAATGTATGATATCAATAATAGAGGAAACTGGGGCGCCTGGGTGGCTTGGTCGGTTAAGCGTCTGACTTCAGCTCAGGTCCCGATCTCACGGTCCGTGAGTTTGAGCCCCGCATCGGGCTCTGTGCTGACAGCTCAGAGCCTGCAGCCTGTTTCAGATTCTGTCTCCCTCTCTCTCTGCCCCTCCCCTGTTCATGCTCTGTCTCTGTTTCAAAAATAAATAAACGTTAAAAAAAAAATTAAAAAAAAAATAATAGAGGAAACTGAGTATAACATACATGGAAACTCTTGATATTACTTTTAAATTCTTCTGTAAATCTAGGGGCACCTGGGTGGCTCAGTCGTTTAAGCATCTGACTTTGGCTCAGGTCATGATCCCACAGTTCGTGTGTTCGAGCCTGTGTCGGGCTTTATGTTGACAGCTCAGAGCCTGGAGCCTACTTCGGATTCTGTGTCTCTCTCTCTCTCTCTCTCTCTGTCCCTCCCCTGCTTGTGCTCTGTCTCTCTTTCCCAAAAATAAACATTAAAAAAATAAAAAATAAACTTTTCTGTAAATCTAAAAAGTTATTTTAAAAACAAAGTCTATTCACGGGCACCTGGGTGGCTCAGTAGGTTGAGCATCCGACTTCAGCTCAGGTCATGATCTTGCGGTCAGTGAGTTCCAGCCCTGCATCGGGCTCTGTGCTGACAGCTCGGAGCCTGGAGCCTGCTTCAGATTCTGTGTCGCCCATCCTCTCTGCCCCTCCCCTGCTCCCCTTCTGTCAAAAATGAATAAACACTAAAAAAAATTTTTTTTAAAGTCTATTCAAAACATAAGAGACCCTTAAATATGGAGAACAAACAGAGGGTTAGTGGAGGGGTTGTGGGAGGGGGGATGGGCTAAATGGGTAAGGGGCATTAAGAAATCTACTCCTGAAATCATTGTTGCACTATATGCTAACTTGGATGTAAATTTTAAAAAAATAATAAATTAAATGAATACTTCAAAAAAAAAAACCCCAAAGTCTATTTAAAAATGTGTATGGAAATACAAAGGACATGAAACAGCAAAAGAAAAGGAAAATAAAGAATCCAAAAATAGACCCACATTTACACGGTCAATTGATTTTTTAACAAACGAGAGCCAAAGCGATTCAGGGAGAAAGGAAAGTCTTCTCCAATGCTGATGGAATAACTGAATATTCGTGTCAAAAACCATCAACCTTAACCCCTTATACAAAAACTAATTCCAGATAGATCAAAGACCTAAACATAAAACAATCTCCACAAGCCAGGGTTAGGCAGAGATTTCTTAGAAAATAGGAAGCCATAACCATAAAACAAACACAATGGTAAATCAGTCTTATGAAAACTCATAACTTCTCATTAAAAATACTACTTAGAAAAAAAATATTATGTGACAAATATAAAAAAGAGTATTATGGATACACAAAAGTATATGCTCACGCACGCACACATATAGCTGACAAAGAACTTGTATCTCTACAATATATAAAGAGCTCAATATCAAAAACACAATTTTAAAAAAACAGACATTTTGCAAAGGAAGCTAGCTATACATATAGGTAATGAGTATGTGACAAAATGCTCCATATCATTAGTGAACAAGAAAATGAAAAATTACCACCTCTGCAAGGTATTACTACATATCCATCATCATGGCTAAAATTGAAGACTGAGGATATCAATGTTGGTGATAATGGAAAGCACCCAGAACTCTCATTACTTCACTGGTGAGCATTAAATGATACAACCACCCTGGAGAAAGGTCAAATTTTTTGTATATTAAGCATACACCCACAACTACCCTCCTAAATGGTTACCCAAAAGGAATGAAGTCATATGTTCACAAAAGACATGGTTAAAAAAAAAAAAAAAAAGTATTCTTAGCAGCTTTCTTATAATGGCCCACAAAGTAGAAGTAATCCAAGTGCTCAACAACAGAATAGACTGTGTATATACGCTGGAATTTAATGTAACAATAACAAGGAAGACAAGATTAGCAATGAGCACACCTGGCATCCAGATTTTGGTTTCTAAATGCCATTTCCGCTAAAAGGAACGAGGCTCTTTGGAGAAGTGGATTCCCAGGACTGGGGCTGGGAAAGAATAATCTGAGTAGAGAGTACCTTGTTATGCCGGAAAGTAAAGACGTGCTTAAAGAATGATGGGAACAGATTAACAGAACACAAGAAGCATCCTGAAAGGATTCCCACAGGACACATCTGGGACAATCTTGAGCACAAAATAACAACAGGACTGGATTCTGAGTCACTGAATATCCCTGAGTTTATAGTGATATAAATAAATAGGTAGGGAAGATGGGAAAGTTCTTTCTTCACTTAAAATACCAACTAATAAATACAGAATCAAAAATGGAGTTAGAAAATAATCAGGTGGAGGGGCACCTGGGTGACTCAGTTAAGCATCCGACTCTTGATTTCAGCTCAGATCATGATCTCAGTTTGTAAACTGAGCCCCATATCCGGCTCTGTGCTGACAGCACAGAGCCTCCTTGGGATTCTCTCTCCCTCTCTCTCTCTGCCCCTCCCCTGCTGGTATATGTGTGTACACATTTTCTCTCTCTGTCTCTCAAAATAAATAAATAAAGATTTAAAAAAATAATCAGTGGAGACTAACAGAGAGGGTAGAAACTCACGAGGAATCACATAAATAGCAACTTTATGGTGGACAGACTTGGTGATACATCACATATGTCCTGATGAGACTCATCAAGGACACATCCTCTCTAGGGTAATTCCAACAAAAAGCACAACCTGAATCTAATAATGAGAAGTATCAGGAAAAAACAATTTTTTGTGTACACACACACACACAAACATTTTTTTTTTTTTTTAATAACAAAGTCAAGAAAGACAAAGAAAGACAAAGAAATGGCTCCAGACCAGAGAGGAATGAAGAGACCTGACAGCTAAATGCAGTACATGGTCCTGGACTGGATGCTGAACTGGGGAAAAATTAGCCATAAGGAACATAAATGGAATAATTAGAAAACTTTAGATATGGTCTGTGGACTAGATAATGGACTGTATCCATATCAAATCTCTGTGGCTTTATATGAGAACATCCTTGATCCAGGGAAAACACAAGAGCCTGAGGTCCCACCTTACTCTCAGGTGTCAGGGGGGAAACACACACACACACACACACACACACACACACACAGTGAATGACAAAGCAAATGTGGCAAAATGTAAGCAAGTGGGGAATCTTGGTAAAGGGTATACAGGAATTCCTTGTATTATTCTTGCTACTTTTCTGTAGGTTTGACATATCAAAACCAAAAGGCTACCAAAGCAGATACACATGGACATACATTACTACAATTATTCTCCATTTAGTATAAGGAAACAGCAGCTCAGGCTATTAAGAGACTTGTTCAGCCACAAAACTACTATGAGCCAGGACTAGAACTTGCACACAGGTCTTCTGACCACATACCTTTCCTGTGTCACTGACTGCTCCCATCAGATATTAATCAATCAACAAATGCTCTCCATAATCCTGAGCATAGGCCACAGGGTCACACCACCTCCCCATCCCCTTAGTCCTCCTCTGCCACCACTCTCCCAACTCCCCCTGCAGGTCAAACACGCAAAGCAAGATCCCTCCTCAGGGTCTCTGCACTCTCAACTCCCTGCCTAGGGTGCTCTTCTCCTGGAGACCAGCAGAGCTCACTCACGCCCTTCACAACTCTTGAAAACACCTTAGAAAGCCCCCTCGTACTTACCCTTAATAAAGCAGCATCCTCCCTCCCATCTTGATCCCCTTACCTTGCTCCATTTCTCTGTCCCATTGACCACACTCTGACATGTTACATATTTATCTGTCTTCCCTGAAAGACTATACACTCCTCAAGGATGGAGTCTACTTTTTGTCCATTTCTAGATATTTGCAGCTCTTGTAACAGTTCTAATAGTTCTTATAACACCTGGCATGTGTGTGCCATGCTTGAAAAATATGTATTGAGGGACCAGATAAATGAACAAATGCATGGGATTCCAAATAAATGTGCAACTGAATTTTTCTGGAAATTGATTCTTAAATGTATATGGAAGAATATAGGTGCACAAATAGCTAGGACAACTATAAAAATGAAACAAGAAAAATGGCACAAAAATAGCCACATATAGCAACACAACAGGAAAGAGTCCAGAAATCAACCCATACATATATGGTCAATTAACCTATGACAAAGGAGTCAAGAACACGAATGGGGAAAAGATGGTCTCTTCGGCAAACAGTGACGGGAAAACAGCACAGCTACGTGCAAAAGAATGAAACTGGACCAGTTTCTTACACCATACACAAAAATAAACCCCAAATGGATTGAAGAACTCAAAGTGAGACCTGAAGCCATAGAATTCCTACAAGAAAATATAGGCAGTAGTTTCTTTGACATAAGCCATAGAAACATTTTTCTATGTGTTTCCTCAAGCGAGAGAAACAAAAGCAAAATATAGTATCTTGCTGGACTACAGCAAAATAAAAGGTTTTTGCAGAGCAAAGAAACCACCAACAAAATGACAAGGCATCCTCTCCCGAGTGGGAGAGGATATCTGCAAAAGATAATCTGATCGGAGTTTAATATCCAAAATATATAAAGAATATATACGACCCAACACTAAAATAATGAATAATCCAATTAAAAATTGGGCAGAAAACCTGAAGAGACATTTTTCCAAGAAAACATACAAATGGCCAACGGATACATGAAAAGATGTCCAACATCACTCATCATCAGGTAAATACAAATCAAAACTACAATGATGGGAAATGCAAGCTGGTGCAGCCACTCTGGAAAACAGTATGGAGGTTCCTCAAAAAACTAAAAATAGAACTACCCTACGATCCAGCAATTGCACTACTAGGCATTTATCCAAGGGATACAGGTGGGCTGTTTCGAAGGGACACCCCCATGTTTATAGCAGCACTATCAACAATAGCCAAAGTATGGAAAGAGCCCAAATGTCCATTGATGGATGAATGGATAAAGAAGATGTGATATGTATACACACACACACACACACACACTGGAGTATTACTCGGCAATCGAAAAGAATGAAATCTTGCCATTTGCAACTACACAGATGGAACTGGAGGGTATTATGCTAAGTGAAATTAGTCACTGCAAGACAAATATCATACGATTTCACTCATATGAGGACTTTAAGAGACAAAACATGACAATAAGGGAAGGGAAACAAAAATAATATAAAAACAGGGAGGGGGACAAAACAGAAGAGACCCATAAATATGGAGAACAAACTGAGGGTTACAGGAGGGGTTGTGGGAGGGGGGATGGGCTAAATGGGTAAGGGGCACTAAGGAATCTACTCCTGAAATCATTGTTGCACTATATGCTAATTTGGATGTAAATTTAAAAAAAATTAAAATTAAAATTAAAAAAAAAAAAACACATGGCTGGGATTAAAAAAAAACAAAAAAACAAAAAAACCCAGTAGGTCCTTCTAAATATTTAAGAAATGTTGAATACATGAATTATATAGTAAGCTCTTTTATAAAGAGAACTACTTTTTTTGTTCATATTAAATTCTCAAGATGTAAAAAAAAAAAAGGAATTACAATGAGATACCACCTCACACCTATCAGAATGGCTAAAATAAAAAGCACAAGAAACAACAAGTGTTGGCAAGGATGTGGAGGAAAAGGAACCATTATGCACTGCTGGTGGGACTGCAAACTGGCACAACCACTGTGGAAGACATTATGGAGGTTCCTCAAAAAATTAAAAATGTTGATTACCATGTGATCCAGTAATTCCACTACTGGGTATTTACTCAAAGAATATGAAAACACTAACTCAAAAAGATATCTGCACCCCCATGTTCATTGCAGCATTATTTACAATAGCCAAGACATGGAAGCAACCCAAGTGTCCATCAACAGATGACTGGATGAAGATGTGGTGTATATATGCAATGGAGTATTACTCAGCCATAAAAAAAGAGATCTGGTCATTTGCAACAACATGGATGGAACTAGAGTGTATTATGCTAAGTGAAATAAGTCAGAGAAAGACAAATACCATATGATTTCACTCATGTAAAAATTAAGAAACAAATGAACGAAGGGAAAAAGAGACAAACAAAAAAGCCAATACTTAAATACAGAGAACTGGTGGTTACCAGAGTGGGGGGAGGGGATAGGTGAAACAGGTGAAGGGGATTAAGGGTACACTTATCATGATGAGCACTGAGTAATGTATAGCATTGTTGAGTCACTATATGGTACATCTGAAACTAATAAAACACTGTATTACACTTTAATTAAAAAAAAAAAAAAAAGAAAAAGGAAAAAGAAACCAGAGGAGTTATTCACCCTACAAGAGATCCAGTTGCAAAGCTACAGTAACTATGATACTGTTATGGGAATACATAGCTCACTAAGAACCAAGTCCACAGACTCCAGCAAATATGGGCCCATGGGGGTATGAACAGAGTAGAACCACAAATCATTTGGAAAGTAGAGACACCTAATAATGATGATGGGGTAACTTTTTCACCACCCGGAAAAATAATACAAAATTGAATTCTTACCTTATGCCATACAAAAATGACCTCCAGATAATCTAAAGATTTAGCATTCAAATAATCATCTAAAGCTGTAAGAAAGCAGGAGGCCTACCTTTAAGAAGTAGGAAAGGCTTCTTAAAGACAAACCATAACAAAACAGGATACAGGGATCTGACTTAATAACGCAAAAACACTGACATGAAAAAAAGCTTGATAAACATATGTAAAAGGCAAGTAAATTGTAAGATGTTACAATGTTACCTCTGCAACTCACTAAGAAAAAGCCAAATTGTCCAACAAAGAAACCAAGCAAAGAACATATATATACCAGTGATTCATTAGTGTGGGGATCCTGTCAATACACACAAGAAAAAACACCCAGAGTCATCAGCAATCACACAAAGGCTCATTAAAACAGTGACATTATACTCTTCACTCATCAGAGTCACAGGATTTCACTAGACAGTATCAAGTGCTAACAGAAATGAGGAAAATAGGAACTTTCGAGTATTGCCAGTAAGACTGAAAATCAGGACAGCCATTGTGAAAACCCATTTGACTCTTGTCAAATTGGAGACGCACCATTTTTTATGACACAGTGCAAAGAGAGATGCAGAAGGCTGTTTCTAGAAGGACATAATGAACACACCCAAATGTTCACTCGTAGGAGGCAAAATGAGCATGTGCCACATTTATTTAATAGAATACAGTGATATAAGTGGATCCATACATACCAACATAGATAGAACCCCATGATATAGTAAGTGAAAATACAGAATACAGACTGGTGACATTTATGTACATTTTAAAAAACTCTGAGGCAACACCATTTCCTTACGATTGTGGGTAAAAACATAAAGAATGGATGCACATACACAGTCGCGTTGCGGTGGTGGCCTCTGCAAGGTACAAGGGGGCACTGAGGGAACTGGTTAAAGAATTTCACTTACATCTCAGTGTGTTACTTCTTTAAAAAAAACGGAAGAAGAGGGTAGTTATTACTTCTGGATGGTGAGAATGTGGACATTTACTATTGCTCGTCCTTTTTAATTCCCTTCCCAAGTTTTCCCTTGTGGAGTACTCCCTCTAGTGCTCAACCACATGCTCTCTGCAGGCAAGGGGCAGGGGTGGGCATGCTGAGAACACTGTAACACTGGATCTTGACGAGAGACTTAAGTGCTGTCCAAGGTGAATTTTGACTGTATGTGATTTTAGCCTTAACTGACAAACTTGACTATTAATACTCTTGTAAGTTTAGACTCACAGCATTCATGAGCATGATAACTTAAAAAAAAAAAGTGTAAAACACTTCAATTTAGGTAAGGACTTTTGAGCGGCCAATCTTATGTACAAAATTTAGTTAAATAAACTCCCGCTTCTCCAGTGCCATCTGGTGGAAAAAAGAGGCAACTGTACCTTCCACAAAAACCCACAATTGTGGTTATCAGAGCAAGAGCAACATTCTTTCCAAGGAAGAGTCTTTTCCTTCTGAGGTTACTGTGTACTACACTAGTAACCATGTACGTTCTTCAGAGCCTTCCTCAAACTAAATTGTTCAGCCTGTAAGTTAGATAAGAAAAGGCTGTTCTTCTATCTTCTTTTGCTCAGATTCCTTCTTTAATGTGTCTTAGTCAAATGATGTTTTAAATTCTTCCTCACCAGACCAATCTGCAATCATAATCTCTATTCATCCGTGTTTCATACCCTCCGGGGTAAAAAATTCCAACAGCTGATTTCTAGATTAAAAATTTTAGTGTCATTCTGCTTTATATAAACTGAGGGTGGTTAAGAATTTTTAATTTAAAGACTTAAAATACAGTGTGTTCTCACTATAAATATGCAGTGGGAATTATAAATAGTTCCTTCTTTCAAGCACTGAACGAGATAGTAAAAAACATACAGTATCTTACCAAGAGCCAACAAAACAGGCTAGATTTTTTCAGATATTAAAAAAATCAACATAAAACAAAAACAAAAAACCATAGTAACAAGGTCATTAATACCTCAATTTGCAATACCGAATTGGTTGATCCATAAACAATCCAGAGATGTAACTGAACAGGGTGGTAAAATTACTTTGGAAAATGACGACTGTACTCAGGACAAAATAAGTCAGTCCTAAATGGTTTCTTCCCTTAGTGTTCTCTGTGGCCACGATTCCAGTCAAACTTCATAACCTGCTGTCATAGCTTTTTAACGGTTTCCAAATCAGCACTAGCAGAGGATGGAAATAAAGCCAAAGGCACTCCCTCAGAGGTTCAAAACTGCTAGATTTTGATGTAGACTTAAATTTAGCAAGTTTCAGTCATTCCACTTAGATGATCCTGTAGATACATGCAAACACACTGAACTGTTGGCTTCCCTTCTTGTCCCTTCTCAAAGTTTATGATAAAGAGACTAATCCCTGTATTGGGACTGACTGACATAAATTCGGATTTGTTCAGAGTTGTGGGTAAGGAACACTTAAGGTCAGTCAGAAAATAATTAAACAGGCTTTTCATGTAAGCGCCATGACTCACAACTAAGACACTGGCGACTAATCCTGGAGCACTGCTGTCTGAATTAGATTCAGAGGGACAGTTTTTTCCTAAGGGAAATATCTCTGCCAGAGAAGTTTCCAGACAGTTGCTTGGAGCTCCTCGGGAAAACTGTTCATTTTCACCTGCCTCCTGCAGAATCAGCTGACAAAGAATATCAAAAAAGTCTTTTCCACGCATTTTTACCTACAAGAAAAGAAAATACAAATTAAAATAAAGTGCCACTAATGATAGTCTAAAACATACACATAAAACATAACTGACTGAATTTTCTAATATGTCAATGTAAGTACTACATAAGCAGATGAGATGCTGTTTCTATGCACTCAATCAGTAGTAAATGCCCAGGTATTTCTGGAACTATGGAAGCACATCTAGGGGCAAAGATGAGTAAAATACCATTTCCAATTCTTTCCTTCAGAGAGAGCACTTACAATCTAATTAGGGAAATTTACAAGTAAAAAGAAGCCCATAAAAGAGTGTGCCTAGGAAAGGGCACCTAGAGCCACCACAACAAGGACAAAAGCTCTTCTTGCCTTTACTAAACAGAAAGTCTTTAGGAGAAAATTATGAAAATAAAAAATGGTGGTGGGGGGGCGGGGATCACCAACAATGCAGTTTAAAAGCAGGACACTTCAAAGAAATTCAAACACAGTGATGATGTCACTTAGGGAGCACCGAAGATTTTGAGACCGCAATTACTTTGCCTGCCACTCTCACTGAACGGCACTGCACTCACCTCCTTCCTGCTAGTACCACTGCGGGAGTTACTGCTTCATATTCAAAGAGTTTTCTTCAAGTATCACCTTAACACACATCCTTTAAATCCATTATTGGCAATGACTGCCAACTTAATAAATAAGAAAGACAGCTTAAAAAGGAAAAATAAACACACCATATAGAATTGGTTTATGAACCAAACAACTTTCAAACCACTCAGCTGAGATTTAGAGACATCTCATTTATAAAACAAACTCAGTATTAGGTACTCTGACCTTGGCAGGTTCATGCACGTGGCAACCTGCCCCAGGGCTACGTACCTGGTCTAATGTCTCTCCTCCAGGTGGTGTGAACACAGGGCATTCTTCCCCAGCTGCTTTGGCCATCGCCCTTAGCTCACTTAGTGCCCTGCCTTCTGCAACCCCGTATTTCTGCAATGGTCCAACAGACAAAAGTGCCTCAAATCAATTTGCAATACAACAAGTAAATACATGTTTATGACAAACTTGGAATAATCATTCTGGCAAGAAGCCTGGCTTCCTTTCACTGACTTCATTCTATCTTTTAAACCAATAATGAGAATATACTCAATAGAGGGCCGTGAACCCTACAAAATACAGCTGACACCTTGAACTAGACACTGTGTCTAGATGCGTTATATGGAACAACACACTCAACTAGACAGTGTGGCTTTATTGGACAAATAGATCTGCACAGATTCCAGGACCAGAGACTAATGTATGCAGCAACCAAGTCAGCCACCTCACATGCCATCTCATCTGGTCCTAATAATAGCACTCTGAGATGGGCATTTTCATCACCATATTTATGAATGGGAGAGCAGAATTTCAGAGAGGTTAAGCAACTAGCCTATATTCCTATATCTAATAATCAGCAAATTTGAAATTCAAACCCCGATCTGTGTGATTTCAAAGGTCATTAACTTTTTAGATTCCTAAAGAATGAGCCATAGCAAAGGACACAGAAGTCACAAATGAAATACAAACGGCCAAGAAACTCCTCAGGAATCCATAATGTGAAAATTAAAATGGTACCTTTCGGAAGCTATTAAATTGGAAGACCAAAGAGACTACCAGTAGCTACTGTTTATGTGAGAAAAACTCTCCCTCATCATTCATGGAAGTACAAACTGGCACAGCTTTTCTGGAAGGAAATTCAGCAGTGTGTGCTATAGGCTTTTCAAAAAGTACACCCTCAACAATTTCGTCTCTAGGAAATCTATTAGGCATGTGTATAAAGAACCAACTACAAAAAGATGTTTATTTTAACATTATTTACATCAGTGGAAAATCGAGTCACAACCTAGGTGTGCACCAGTAGTAGCAGCCAAGCAATATCCATTTACTGGAATAATACAGTCACTAATCAGGTGGTCGTATCCACATACATGTTTGGGCACTGATAGACACAGGGAGAAAATCCGGTTAAAAACCAACATATAGAAGGGGTATACTTAGAAAAATACATACACAACCAGACAGACAGACAGACAGACTGACAAACATGAAAAAAGCCAAGAGCACACATACCAAAATGTTCACCATATTTGGCATGGTAGAAATTTTAGCTGTATTTTTTCCCAAACTATTCTTACTTTTAGTTCCCCACAATGACAACAGATTGCTTACAGAATAAAATATTTAAAGATAAATCATTATTTATGGTTTATACTGATGATGCCTCAAAATTCTACCACCACCAGACAGAAGTCCAACAATTAATTAAATGTTATTTATAGGAACATATGCACATTTGTCAGGTGCTCTTCCAATTCTTAACTTCAAATTCTTTTTCTTTAAGTGTATTTATTTATTTTGAGAGAGAGAGAGTACAAGCAGGGGAGTGGCAGAGAGAGAGGGAGAGAGAATCCCAAGCAGGCTCTGCGGGGCTCGAACTCATGAACCATGAGATCGTGACCCGAGCCAAAATCAACAGTCAGACGCTTAACTGACTAAGCCACCCAGGTGCCACTCAAGTTCAATTCTTATATCTTTAATTATAACTGGAACAACCTCTTTTATAAAGGAGAACATTAAAAATCATTAGCTCTATGACCATGGACTGGACCTCTGTGTGCCTTGGTTTCTGCAACTGTAAAAATGAGGTTTTAAATCTTAGGGGTATTGTGAAGATTGTCAAACCTGCAGTTCTGAGACCCTTGCCAGAGTGTGGTGGGCACTGTGCAAATGCTCACTAATACTACTAAGGCTGGGCAGTAAGTACAAGGAAGGAGGGGGCAGATGGAGAAAACAGATCATATCCTACACTATGCTGACAGCCAGGCTGGAGCTTGGATGGGCTCCGAAGGTAAAAGAGAAACAGTGAATTGTTTTATACAGGAACGCAGCAACCAAGTTTTCCAAAGATTACTCTGGCTGCAGTGTGGAGATTAGATCAGAAAGCGAGAGCAAGGCAGAAGGCAGGAGAACCACTGCTCCAGGTGATCCAGGTGACAGGGGACACTGAATACAGTAGGATGGCAGCAGTGGGTTTGCAGAGGGATGAACGATTCAAGAACTATTACACAGTGGCCAAATTGACAAGATGATGGTAGGATGTGCAAGTGGGAAGCAAGGAAGTCAAGAATGCGTAGTTTGAGTGACTGGGTAAAGCAGGAGCTACGTGGAGAAAAGATGCTGTGCTCCACTGAGCTAGAAGTAGATGTGGGGCACACACACAGACATCAAAAGTAGGCAGTTTGATATGTGAGCTCAGGCAAGAGATCTAAGCTAAAAATATATATTTGGAAATCAACTGAAATCACAGGAAAGGATGCAGTGATTCAGGGAGAGAGCACACAGAAGAATGGCCCGGACAAGGAGACCGTCTCTCTACTGTGCGATTGCAGGCCTCGTCCAGTGTTCCACTGAACTTGTAATGCTTGTATTAACACTGCAGCACTAGTTCTCAGGCACAGAGTGAGCCTTTCCAAGCAGCACCTCTGCGGGAACTCTGGTATGTATTTTGGACAAAAACAGAGAACACAGGCAAATTATGAAAAACAATTCTCAAAGATGCCCTAGCCATCGACACATCTATCCAGGTACAAAAGAAATCACAGGGCTGACGGAGACATTAGCCAGCTCATGGGCCCATAGTGAAGAGCAAAATTACTGCTCTGGGAGGACAAGCTCAGATCTGAAATTGAGATGTGGCTTTAGCTAAGTCACTATCTCAGCAAGTTTCATTTCTGGTATATAAAATGGACATAAGCCAGTCTATTCAAGCTTAAAATTGGGAAGTAGGATGGGGAGGCCAAGAAGAGAACTTTGCACTTTACCTCACACTCTTCTGTACTAGTTCTTATGAGAAGACCTTGCTTTTATAATTTGGGAATTTAATAATTAAATATGATACTATCAGTGAGAGTCTGTAACAGCCACTGACACATAGCAGGTTCTTAACATGTTAGCTGATTCCACATCCCTATCAGGAATGCGTCTGACAAACTGAGCTGGTTTACTGATGACTTATTGTGAAGAACAATATGTAAGTACGTTACTTACTCTTTCTCGAAGCCTTGAATCATACTTTACTGTCATATCTTTGCAAACTTTGCTCTTCTCCAATATCCCATGCACAGTCTGAAAATGGAAAGACAATGGTTTCTTTTCTCACAAAAAGAGTCATTCTAGCCAAAATGTCAAAATACATCATAGTATATAAAAAAAGAACTAGAAATAATTTTCCTTTGTGCAAGTTGCCTCTCTTCACACAGATCTGGGTATTTCCTTGTGACCGATCTTCTAGTTTGCAGGTCAGCAAATCAGAGCCCAAATCTAGACCACGGCTTGTTGTCATAAATGAGGATTTATTAGAACACAGCTATTTATGTATTGTTTGTGGCTGCTTTCACAGTACAACAGCAGAGTTGAACAGTTGTGACAGAGACCATACAGCCCATAAAACTTAAAAAAACTTACTATTTGGCCCTTTACAGAAAAGGTTCTGGTTCATTAATTCTCCATTCAGGTGTTGCTACATTGCTGTGAAACCCATCTATTGAGTCTTAATTTCAGTTATATTTTCAGTTCTAGAATTCACACTTAGCTCTTGTGCATAATTTCCAGTTCTCTGTTGTAATTCCATATGTCATTTTTTAATCTGTGCATTCAATAGTTATTTTAAAGTCCGTGTGTGGTAACCAGCTATCAAATAAATCCTGAGGCTTGTTTCTGTCATCTTTTGTTTGGGCTCATTTTTGTTCATGTTTCCTTCTCTCCTGGTGTGCCTGGTTATTTTTGATTAACAAGAAACACTGTATTTGCAAAACTAGAAATAATTTAAGTCCACAATGTGACTTGTTTTTTAACCCTCTCCCCACAAATTAAACATTATCATCATTATGGTTCTATATTGTCACTATTTGTTTACATTTACCCTTACTTTTACCAATATCTTTGCTCACCCATCTTTTCTGAAACTCAGACTTCCCTTCTGGAATTATTTTCCTTCTTCAATTATCCTTTGAAAGTTCCATTACAGCCTGTTTGTCTGAAATGTGTTCATTTCACCTACACCCTAGAAAATGTTTTCCTGGGTATAAAACTCTAGGTTAGTCTTTATTATCTCTTCAGTGCATTAAAAAAAATTATTACTGATACTGACAAATTTGTTGATAGTCTAATACTGGACATTAGTGGATGACGTTTGTCCTTAATCTTTGGACTTTGCAATTTTGTTATTTAAGTGTAGATATGGGTTTCTTTTTATTTATCTCCACTGGGATTTGTCACACTTTTTAGATCTGATAATGTGTTATCTTTCAAAAGTTCTGTAAAATTATCAACTGTGACTTCTTTGACCCCTTTCTCATTCTAACATCTCCTTCTGAAAGACACCAGACCTCATATCATGTTCTTCATTTCTTTTAAACTCTCAAATGTTTAATCTATTTATCACATTGTGCTACATTTCAGTTATTATTTTACATTTACCTATGAGCTAATGATCATTTCAACTATGTTTAATCTGTAATTTAGTAAATCCACTGATGTTTTCATTTTTGGTTTATCAACTTGTTCTGTGTTTTTAAATCAATTTCATTGAGGTATAATTTACAACAAAAAAACATACCTATTGCTAAGTGTACAGTTCATTGAGTTTCGAAAAATGTATACGACTATCTACATACCACCAAAATCAAGACATGGAAGAATTCTATCACTCTAAAAGATTCCTTTGTGTCCTTTCTAGTCAATCCCTCTCACTCCTGGCCCCTGACAAACATGGACCTGCTCTACATAACTGAAGATTAAATTTATCCTTTCTGGAGTCTCATATAAATGGAACCATACAATATGTACTCTTTGTGCCTGGCTTCTTTTGTTCAGCATGTTTTTGAGACTCCTCCATGTTTTTGAGACTCCTCCACTCCTCCTCACGTTGTTGCTGAGTTGTATTCCACAGCATGAATGTATCACAGCTCATTTATCCATTCACCTACTGATGAACACGGGTGATTCTGCTCTTTGAACAGAAGCTGTTCAAATGAACAAAGCTATTAATTATGTGTACAAGTCTTTGTGTAAACATATGTTATTTCTCTTGGATAAATTCTTAGGACCGAGATTGCTGGATCATATGATTAGTGTATACTAAAGTTTCACTGTTTTCCAAAGTAGTTGTTCCACTTTACATTCTCACGAGCAATGTAGGAGTCCTAGTTGTTCCACATTCTTGTGCATTTTCAAATGTTCATGTAATAGAATCTCACTATGGTTTTAATTTGCATTTCTGTCAAGATCAATTATGCTACACATCTTTCAATCTGCTTATTGACCTTCCATATTCTCTTCTTTGTGAAGTGCCTGGTCAAATTCAAATCTTTTGCTCATTTTAAAGTGTTATTCTAATTACTAAGCTGGAAAAAATTTATAAATATGGCTATATACGTATTTATCTACATAGATAGATTTGTCAGATACATATATATTATATATAAAATAAGATCTGTATCTTGTTTATGCCTTGCACTAAGAACCTTTATAAAGATTTTTCTCTTGTGTTTTCTTATAGAAGATATATAGATTTAGCTTTTAGATTTGTGCTGAGATCAAGTGTAAGTTAATTTTTGTGTGTTATATGCAGTAAAGGTCAAAGTTCATGTTTTTCTATATGGATAGTCCATTGTTTCAGCAGCTTTTATTGAAAAGAATCCCTGTCAAGTGCTGTATTACCTTGGCACCTCTGTCAAAACCCAATTGACAAAAAAAGATTCTGACTTCCAGGGAAGATGATGGAGTAGGAGGACCCTAAATTCACTTCCTCCCAGGAGTACTACTAGATAACATTCACATCAGTATAAATAACCCAGAAAATGACCCAAAGACTGGCAGAACAAATGCCACAAGTAAAGGTAGATAAGAGGCCACAATGAAGAGGGTAGGAAGGGCAAAGACACAATGGGGAATTAAACAGACCCATGGGCCAGCCATGCGCAGGAGGGAGGGAGCGGAAGGACTGGAAAACGAAGAGAAACACACAACAGTAAGCCCATGTGGGGAAGACAAATCCCCATTACATTTGGCTTTGAAAACTAGAGGGGTTGAATTTTCTGAGTTCTTAGAATCAGCCGGACTTAAAACTTGGAATTTTAAAAACCAGGGGGTGTGGCTCTGGGAGAGCCTGGAGGACAGAGGACATAGAGAGACAGCACAACCAACAGCCCAAGATACAGCATAGAAGCAGCAGTTTGAAAACTGCCTGGGGTATACAGGAGAGAAAGTTATTTACTAATCTCAGAACATGTCCAGAGGCGCAGCAGTCACAGGGACACTCCCCCAGGAAGAAAGAAGCTGGCATGCAACATTTCCCTCCCCTGCCCCACAGAGTACACACATGGCCAGCTGTGAGAACCAGTGTGGCAGACATTCACTATCTAACTTGCTAACACTGCCACCCACCCCCCAGCACCCCCTCAAATTCAGCAGATTTCACCCCCTCAAATACACTCCTGGCCCGAGCCCATCCAGGGCACTGTCACAAGCCTGGCAGTGTGCAAGTAGCTCCTACAGTGGCCAGCACCACTCCAAAGTGACTCTGGCCCTAGGGAGAGGGAAAATACCACCAGCACCACCCCCCCACCAGACTGTGGCCCTAGCAGTGGGCTGGAGGCAGACAACTAGTCTGACCGCAGGTCCTGTCCACCAATAAAAGCTTCTCAGGGGACAACACAGGGAAAGTGCCCTGCAGTTTGGTGCTACCACACCTCTGGAAAATGCCTGGTCTGACTCAACTCAGGCCCAAGGCAGCCCCAAACTGGCCCACTAGCAATAAAGGGACCAAACCCTGCCCACAACAGACAAAGAGAACCTCTGCAGATGACTGGACTGGCTCAACCATAACAGCCAGGTGCACATAGCACACATAGTAGACACCCCTGCAGTGTCAGGTTCTAGCAAACAGGGGACGCTGCACTGCAGGGCACTACAAGACCTCTTCTTCACAAGGCCACTACCTTCGAGAGCAGGAGACACAGCTGACTTTCCTAATACACAGAAACAGACACGAGTTACACACAAATGAAGAGTCAGAGAAATATGTCCCAAATGAAAGAACAGGACATAATCACAGCAAGAGATAAAAACAAAATGGAGATAAGTAATATGCCTGGTAGAGAATTTAAAATAATGCTCATAAAGATACTCACTGAACTTGAGAAAAGAGTGGAGGACATCAATGAGACCCTTAACACAGAGATAAAAAAGAACCAATCCAAGATGAAGAACACAAGAAATGAAATTTAAAATACACTAGACGGAATAAATAGGCTCGAGGAAGCAGAAGAACGAATCAGTGACCTGAAGACAGAGTAATGGAAAATAATCAACCTGAGTAGGTGAAAGATAAAAAAAATTATGCAAAATGAGAATAGATTTAGGGAACTCAGGGACACCATCAAGCATAATGGTCTCATTAATGGTCATCAAGTATAATGGAGGTCTGACTCCTTTCAGACCTAAAGACACATGCACACTGAAAGTGAGGCAATAGAGAAATATTTATCATGCAAATGCATGTCAAAAGAAAGCTGGGGTTTCAATACTTATATTGGACAAAACAGACTTTGAAACAAAAACTGTAACAAGAGACAAAGAAGGACACTACATAATAAAGGGGATAATCCAACAAGAAGATACAACTATTATAAATATTTATGCACCCAACATGGGAGTAGCCAAATACATAAAGCAGTTTATAACAAACATGAAGTAATCGATAGTAATACAATAATAGTAGGGTACTTCAACACCCCACTTACATCAATGGACAGATCATCTAAAAAAAAAAATTAACAAGGAAACAGTGGCTTTGAATGACACACTGGACCAGGTGGGTGTACCAATACAGAAACAACATTTCATCCTAAAAGAGCAGAATACACATCCTTTTCAAGTGCACATGGAACATTCTCCAGAACAGATCACACATTACATCACTAAACAAGTCTCAAAAATTCAAAAAGATCAAAGTCCTACCAGGCATCTTTTCTGACCATAACAGTATGAAACTAAAAATCAATCACGAGAAAAAATCTGAGAAGAACACAAATATATGGAAGTTGAATTACATGCTATTAAATAATGAATGAGTCAACAACAACAAAAAAAAAAATCAAAGAGGAAACTAAAAAATACATGGAGACAAATTAAAATGAAAACACAATGGTCCAACATCTTTGGGATGTAGCAAAAGCTGTTCTAAGAGGGAAGTTTATAGCAATACAAACCTACCTCAAGCAAGAAAAATCTCAAACCACTAAACTTACACCTAAAGGAGCTAGAAAAAGAACCACCAGGAGCTTAAAAACAGCAGAAGGAAGAAAGTTATAATAAAGAGGGGAAATAAATAAAATAGAAACTGAAAAAAAAAAGAGAGAATCAAACAGATCAATAAAACCAAGAGCTGATTCTTTAAAAAAATCAACAAAACTGATAAACCTTTAGCCAAACTCATTTTTAAAAAATAATAATAAAATAAAGAGAGGACTTAATAAGACCAACTGACAAAAAACAATTGAGAGGAAAAAAAACCAAAACCCACAACAACAAAAACAACCTGGCCATGTAGGTGTGGGTCAATTTTAGACCCCTCAATTGAGACTCCTTTTTTCCTTTTTTTAGTCTTCTTTCTTCCTTAATTTTGGAATGTTCTGTTTCTATAACTTCATGTTCACTGCTCTTCTACAGTGTCTAACCTGCTGATAATCCCCTCCTGTGTAATTTTCATTTCAGAATACTGTTATCTTTGATCTCTAGAAGATGAATTTGATTCTTTTTTATTTCTTCTATTTCTTTCCTCATTATGTTCCTCGAGCACAGATGAGCTTCACTGTTTTTTTTTATGTTTATTAATTTATTTTGAGAGAGACACAGAGAGCGTGAACCAGAGACGGCCAGAGAGAGAATTCTAAGCAGGCTCCACACTCAGCACGGAACCCAATCAGGGTTCAATCCCATGACTATGAGATCATGACCTGAGCCAAAGTCAAGAGTCAGATGTTTAACTGACTGAGCCTCCCAGGCACCCCATTAATTAATTAATTCATTGTTTAAGAAAGCTCAATGCCCAACATGGGGCTTGAACTCACAACCTGGAAATCAAGAGTTGCATGCTCTACTGACTGAGCCAGCCAGGCATCCCAGCTTCACTATTAAGGTGTGATCTTTCTGAAGTGTCCACTGTATGCTTGATGTACTTAACAAAGTCTATCCACTTTGGGTGGAAGGAACACAAATGATTCCCAACCTGTGTGAACACTTGAAATTGTCTGGCTTCTGGTTCCCCAGGGATTGTTCTCTCCTGCCCTCATGAGGTTTCACCTACGCATGTGCAGACTATAATCTACCAAGGATTTAAGGGGCTTCCTATACATACTTCTAGAGTTCTTTCTCTGTGTTGCTCCCTCTTCCAGCACTCTGCCCCACGATCTTTATTTAACCTCCCCAAATTCCAAGCTTTGTCTCCTCAACTCCCTGAGACCACTGGCTCTATCTGGCCTTTCCTGCCAGCATTGGGAAATTACTTCAGGTGGAACACCAGGACAATCCAAGGGTTGATGTTACTTGTCTCACTTCATTTGGGGACCACAGGCCCACACTATCTGAAGTCCAATGTCTATAAACAGTTGTTTCACAAATTTTGCCCTGTTTCTCTAGTTGCTTTTGCAGGAAGACTATATCCTAACTCTGTTATTCCCTCATGGTTGACACAAAGTCCCCTTCCATTGAGTTTTTAGACATTTATTTGGTTCCTTTTTAATTCCCTGGGGTCATTTTTATAGTACTCTGATCCCTAAAGATATTTCAAACGTGTCATTTATTTCTCTACAGTAACATAGTTCTTTTTTAACCATGTCTGGATTCTACTATTTGATGTCTTTGTGAGTTAAATTCTCCTACCTGGTGTTCCTGCTGGCTCTCTCATAAACCTTCTTTGTCTTTTTAAAGATATTTCGTTAGGTATTTTTCCCACGCTACTCTAATTTAAAAATTACCAAGGGGCACCTGGGTGCTCAGTCGGTTAAGCATCCAACTTCAGCTGAGGTCATGATCTCACAGTTTGTGAGCTCGAGCCCCATATCAGGCTCTATGCTGACAGCTCAGGGCCTGGAGCCTGCTTTAGATTCTGTGTCTCCCCCTCTCTCTTCCCCTCCCCCACTCAGGCTCTGTCTCTCTCTCTCTCTCTCTCAAAAGTAAATAAAAACATTAAAAAAAATAAAAATAAAATTACTAAATCAAAATAAAGTACAAAAGTAAAATGAAAAGAAACAAGTTCTGTTGGTGGGGGAAGGAGAGGATTGGGGGTGTTATCTGCATGTGATTTAATTTCCTACGATTCTGGTAGCAGTTTTCAAGGTTATGACTGTTGATACTCTTGACTCATCAGTCTAAACCTTGACTGTAGAACTTACCTGCCTTGTCCTTGTGAGGTCACTGGAGAAAACATGAGTAAATTTCACATTATTAAGAAATATGCCAGCAGCAGCTGCTTGTTTAAATCCAGTTTCTGAAAGAGGCTCATCTACTCCTTGTCCTGTAATAGTAAGAGAAGGAACAATAACATTCAAATATATATACATAAGGGATGCAAATAAAATCACATGTAAGAGAATATAATTTATCTACACTTTATTTAAAATATTTCTTTGGAGGGGCAAGTGCATGGCTCAGTCAGTCAGGCCTCAGACACTTGATTTTGGTTCCGGTCATGATCTCATCGTTCGTGACACTGAGCCCTGCGTTGAGATTCTCTCTCTCCCTTTCTCTCTGCCCCTCCCCTGCTTGCACTTGCTCTCTCCCTCTCAAAATAAATAAATAAACATTAAAAAAATATATTTCCTTGGTTATTTTTCTACATAATTTTTTTTTAATTTTTTTTTTTTTAACGTTTATTTATTTTTGAGACAGAGAGAGACAGAGCATGAACAGGGGAGGGGCAGAGAGAGAGGGAGACACGGAATCTGAAACAGGCTCCAGGCTCTGAGCTGTCAGCACAGAGCCCGACGCGGGGCTCGAACTCACGGACCATGAGATCGTGACCTGAGCCGAAGTCGGACGCTCAACCGACCAAGCCACCCAGGCGCCCCTCTACATAACTTTTCAGAGAACTGGAAACAAGTAAATTTAAGCTATAATCCTATAAAGACTCAGGTATTCAAATGTTTCCCAAAAGAATGTCTGCCTAATGGGAATAAGATGATGAGAATTCAGTTGTCTCCAGCTCTCCCCTCTCTTGTGTGTGTCTGCCCACCCCTTCGTTACCTGTATCTTATTAATGCTGGCTCTAATCTTATGTTCTCCATGCAGGTGCTTCATTTGAATGGTAGGATCATAACCTAAAAAGTTTCCTTTCTTAATCTCCATTGCCCAAATGTCCAATATTGTATTATTCCCTCTCTTCCTTCTTCCCTTCCCCCTTCCTTCCTTCTCCTTTAAAAAAAAGGTTGCAACCTCCATTTCCAGGAGAAAGGCTGATTAAACACTCTGAAGGGTCCTCCCATAACAAAAGAACCAAATAGGTGCGCTGTGTGTGTGTGTGTGTGTGTGTGTGCACGCGCGTGCGCGCGCGCCCTGCTCTCAGGGTATAAGGAAACTCTCCAAGAGGAGATGCAAAGCAACCAAAATACTCTGAGTTGAAAGTTAATATAAACATTAGAAAACAGAGATGACTTGGTAATCAGCACAAGCAAGGGAGTGTTTGGGGGAGGGAGACTGCTACATGGAACAGCGAGGTAGGAGAACTGAAACTCCACATTCCTGGATGCCAGAGATCCTATAAGGAAGCTAGTATAGTTTCAGGTCCGTAGTAAAATCAAATGCAAATTCTCTTCAGAGCAAATCTGACTTAACAAAGGCTAAGAAGTTTTCTACTAATTTATACTTAATAATAATTCAGCCAATGGAGGCGCCTGGGTTAAGCATCTGACTTTGGCTCAAGTCATGATCTCCAGGTCCATGAGTTCAAGTCTCTCATTGGGCTCTGTGCTGACAGTTCTGAGCCTGAATCCTGCTTCGGATTCTGTGTCCCCCCTCTCTCTCTGCCCCTCCCCCACTCGTGATCTGTCTCTCTCAAAAATAAATAAATAAATGTTAAAAAAAATTTTAATAATTCAGCCAATGACTTAACATACAAAAAAACAATCCGCCATGAACAAAAGTCACCAGAAACAACAAATAACAGATTCAGAATAATTAATACTTTAGACATTGAAATCAGCATATAAAGACTATAAACTGTGACTAAAACATAAAGACAGAGTAACAAAAATAAGCAAGTAACAAGAAGCCATCCAAAACAACCAGACCGCTTTCTAAAAGAATCAGACAGATCTTCCAATAACGAAAAATAGAATTGCTGAGGAGGGAAACAATCCTTCAGTGGATGAAAGGAGATTCAGTAACAGAAAGGCTTAATGAACTCAAAGACAGGGCTCAGGTTTTTACCCCAGATGCAGCACAGATAAAGGAGATAAAACACATCTCAGATATATTAGAGACACGAAGGAGAGAATGATATTCCTTAACATATTTCTGACTGGAACTCCAGAAAGAAGAAAATGAAGGAGAAAAAATATGAAGAGATAATGGCTGAGAATTTTCCAGAAATGAGAGAAGATATAAATCTACAGATGAAGAAAACACCAAGCAGGATAAATTAAAAGGGGGAAAAAAAAAAAATCCCCTCTAGGTATAAGAAACTGCAGAATACCAAAATCAAATAAAAGATTTTAAAAGCAGTTACAGAGAGAGACAGATTGCCTACCATGGAACATGATTTGGCTGAGAGAAGACTTCTTAACAGGAGCAATGGAAGCCAAAAAAAAAAAAAAACAGCACACTAATATCTCCCAAGTGCTAGGAGTTCTGTCAGTCTAAATTGTCTAGGCTAAAAAAGGTTGAATAGAATTAAAATAAAATTGTCTGGAATGGAAACAATTAAAACTCTCTTTACCACCAACCAATCTGCACCATGGGACCTTTTAAAGAAGATACTTCAGGAATGCAGGTCTGAGATGCAAAAGAAACTATGAGGAGAGAAACTGGTAAATATATATGTAAATCTAAACAAACATTATCTAAATAACAAATTAAATAATACCTATGTCATGTGGTTAAAAAAGGATAGGACTAAGATACTAAGCGATAATCATACAAGTTCTTTGTATTTGGGAGGGAAAAGAGGTATAGATATTATACTTCATTACGTATGAATGGTAAAAATTTAAAGGTAACCATTGAAAGAATAGGTGGGGGTTGAGAGAGGGGAAGGAGGAAGAGGAAGAGGAAAATCAACTATGTAGTTAGTATCTATGAAGTAACACTTAAGGCAGCACAGAAAGGTTAAAAGGAAAGCAATGGAAAATATATACCAGGCAAATTCCAACCCCCAAACAGCTGGAGAAGCTATATTACACTCAGAAATGCAGGACTTTATGACAAAACGATTGTGAGGATTACTATAAATAATCAATGATCTAATTCACTGGAAGACAGAATGATTTTTAAACCTGTATGTACCTAATAAAATAGTCTGTAACTATACAGGAGCAGAACACATAAAGCACAAATTGATAGAATTTCTGGTATTAAAGGATAAATTGGCCATCACAGTGGGATATTCCACATCTCAACCATAAATTCATATTTAGGTCATGCAGGCAAATCTGTAAATTGACAAAATTAGCAAAGCACACAAGATTTAAACAATAAAACAGAGGTTGCTTATTTGACACCTAACTCCAAACCCAACAATTAGAAAATACAGATTTTTGTCAAGCATAGAATGGTAGATTTATAAACACTGACCATGTTAACTGATTTCAAAGAGATATCAATAAACCATCTTGTCAGAAAGAATACAAAATATAATTGGAAGTCAACCAAAAAAGATGAACCAAAAAAAAAAGCTTAGCCATTTGGAAATTTAAAAGATAGTTCTAAATAATTCATGGGTCACCGAAGACAATTTAAGACACCTGGTGCCGATACTTACAAAATTACTACATTATCAAAACTGTAGGTATGCAACAAAAATGGTACTTGGAAATACATGTCTTGAATGCTGTAACTTAAAGAACTAAGCATTTAACTGACAAAGTTAGGAAAAGAACACAAATGTGGAAACAGGTGTGACCACAAACACTTTTATTCCGGCTCCACTGTCAGCGTGGAATGAAATGAGACAAGTACTAAAGAACCAGGTGTTAAATCCAAAGGCTAATTTGGGTGGGGCACGTGTCACCAGAAAACAAAGGGTCATTTAATTATCAGACTAATTTTCAGAAGCGGGAGTCAGGCACACTGGGTATGAAAATCAGTTTCTGCAAACTCCAGATGTCCCTAACCAAAAAAATAAAATGAAATGCTTTTGTAATCACCGCACAGAAATAGTACGTCTGACTGAGAGTTCACCCAAGATATACACGCTAGACTTGCTGGATCACAGGGAGATTAAGATCTGAACCCAAATTAGCAGAACAAGGGAGGAAGAATCTGTTCAGAATAAAGCAACAATCCTGTATGAGAACAGGAATTCGCTTTTTAAACCTCTTCTTTGTTACTACTAAAAATAATATAACCACCTTAGCAGAAAAATACCATTAACTAACTAGCCAGCAAACTTCATGTTTCCAAATATGAAATCATTTTAAATCACAGCAGTTACATTTTAAGACCACTAGACCCAACATAACTCTTTAATCAGCTGACTGGGCCACTTTGAAGCTACCCATAAGCAACTTGGAATCCTGTTCTTTACATCCAGTTCCCTTAAGAAACTTATTCCTCCTAGTTACCATCTGCTCTGATCGTATTTCTGTAACCATGATGCTTTAATTCTTTAATACTGCTCACAATACAGAGCTGTCCCCAGGCACCCTCCCCCACCAACTCTGATTTGCTTACATATCACATTAACACTAGAGGAGACAGCTAAAATAAAGTATACTAACCTTGAATTATTTTCTCCTTGTTAAATCTTGTTTCTCCACTAAAATAGAGAGAGGGGGAAAAAACCTTTATTACCAAATAGGTTATTTTTGAAATCAGAAAAAAAAAAAAAAAAATCATCAATGAAAGGTAATGATATTCACAAAGGGAGCATATGAACCTTGTAGCATACTTCACAATCTAACCTATAAACATAAAATTTGTTCTAAATTGATATTTACAAGCATCTACTCTAATGTACTTAGTTGATTTGGGCTCAGAATTTCATACTGACCCAAATTAAAATGTATATATCATGAATCAATCATAATTGTAAGTAGAATATTCTATCAATATGTATATATAATTTTCATTAAATAATCTTGTTGAAATAAATGTTAACTAAAACTCCTTTCACAAGCAGCAGGAGGAAACCATGAGAGTTGGTTTATTGCTGGATTGAAGGAGCAAGTGCGAGGGAACCCGAATGTGGTGGGAAAGAAGTGGACAACCTTTCAGATGCCCTGGCTTCTTCTGGTTCCTACATCTCCACCTGTTCCTTTTTGTAATGCTGACAACTATCTCGGAGAGGACACTAAAAACTGAGGTTGGGGTACTATGCTTTTAAGAATTAAAAAACCAAACCAATTTCAAAGCAACTGTTAAGAGTGAAGGACTGGAAACTTTGTCATAAAATAACCATCAACTGAGACTGGAGGGAACACAAAGTGGAAGGGGACGGGGATGTGCTATCTGGACGAGACCGGACAACAGTAAAAGCAATCAAATTCCTGAAAAGCTATCAAGAACTGAGTTCAAAATTCTTTGAGCTCTTTTTATGTGCTAAGTACAGTGCTAGGCACTGGAAAACAGAGATGGGAAGGACTGGTGGCTGCCCCGGGGGAAAAAGGAGTTGACTTGTTCTGTGTAGACACTGAACACAGAACTGGAAGGGTGGGTAAAAATAGTAAATAGGTTTCTTTGGATCAAGTTGTTTCCTCATTTGGTACCAAATGTCTACAGCTCATATTGATATATTTCTATGTCAAGGGGAGATGAAAATCCTTCGAAGTAAATTTCATTGCCATATAGCAGCCTGAAGAACAAAAACTGCTTTGGCTATATACTTAGGAACTTGGTTAAGCTTGAGTGCCTCTGTTCTTTGTCTGTAAAATGGGGATGATAACAGCCCCCATTTCACAGGGCTCTTGGGGTAACTGAATGAATATAGATAAAGTGTTTAAACACTGTTCAGCTTTTAGTAAGCACTCAATAGTTCTGTTTATAGGTCATTTTTGGACAGAGCTATACAGAAATCAAAGATTCAACTTAATGCATTTAAAATATTGTAAAAATCGTGAAATAAACAATGTAAACAAATAATATACTATAAAGTCAACACCCTGGTGACCCCACCCAAGTTAACAGATCACCACTGCCAGCCTCCTAGAGTGGGTCTCTTTCCAACCACAATGTCCTCCCACCCCCAGTGGATCCACTACCTGGCATTTATTTAGATGCTCATTTGCTTTGCCTTTCTTCATAGCTTTCCCATGCAAGTACAGCATAGGATTAGCTTGCCTGTTGTTGAACTTTATAATGAGTTGCTTCTTGCTGTATGCAGTCCTGTGTTGCTACCATTCCTCAACATTGTTTGGGAGATACACCACTGTTGTGACCGGTGGCATACTCTTACACTCTCATTACTGTGTAATACTCAAGAATTTCCCAGTGTTATTTATGTTGTTGATATATTTACATTGTTTCCAGTTTGGAGCTAAGCTGCTGTGAATAAACATGTTTGTATAGAGCACATCAGATTCTCTAGGGCAGTGGGTGGCAAAGTGGGGCCTCTGAACCAGCATCACTGACACTGCCTGGGGCCTTTTGGAAATGCAAATTCTCAGGCCCCACTTCAGACTCCCGAATCAGAAGCTCAGAGGTTGTGGCCCAGTTCATCTGTTTTAATAAACCCACCAAGTGATTCTGATGTACATTCATGTTTGAGAACTACTCAAAGACCAGCACACGATCTTGGTAGAGTTGTACTGGAATACAATCATACCCATTTGTTTACATGTTGTCTATGACTACTTTCACACTATAATAATGGAACTGAGCGGTCCAGACAGAGTGCATGGCTTGTAAAGCCTAAGCTACTTCCTACCCCTTAATTAAGTTTGCAAAGCCATACCTAGTGATCTAGGCCTAGCCCTAGAATTGCTAAGCCACAGAGTATGCAAACATTTAGATTTATCAGACAATAGCGAAGTGGTCACAGCAATTTACAACCCCCAGCAGTGTTCCACATCCTCTCCAACATTCAGTAATGTCAGAGTTTCCCATTTGTGCCAATTTGGCACAGAACAGTTCATCTCAGTTTTATCTGACTATATTTCCCTGATTACTGTGAAGGCTCAGGCTCATCATCCCTGCTTTGTTTTAAACAAAGCACTAGTTTAAAAAAAAAAAAAAAAGCCTTTACATGGATTGATTTACACAGTCTAGAAAGGAACTCCATCAAATCTTAAGAGTCAGAATCACAAACCCGGGCCTCTGCCTGGAACCTTGTCCCTCATTTACAAAAATAGTTGTCTGCCAACCTCTGCCTAGAACAGCGTTTCTCAAACTTGAGAGTGTATCTGAATCCCCTGGAGAGCTTAATGAAAACAGAGACCACTGGACCTGACCAATATGTTCTCACTCTTCCAGACCCAATACAGACAAACAGCCTGCTCCCTGAGGAAGCATTCCCTCCCAGGCACCATTCCCCACCAACCTATCCCATTTAAACACACCCAGGCTACACTCCCATTTCCCACCCCCCCCCCACTCCCCCCCCCCCCAGTACTGTCAGTTACCACCCATATGCTAATTAACCTTTTTAGATGTGTGTCTAACCAGGTTCCAGCTCCTTAAAGGCACAGCCAGAGGTTGCCTTGCCCTAACATACTCATTGCCTAGAGAAAACCCAGGGAAGTAACAGAACCTCAGTGTACGTACTCTGCCAATGGAAGGTCATCTGGAAATATTAATCAAAATAATAAATCTGTTTGCCCTTTAATACAGCAACCATAATACTGGGAATACTTGCATTCAACCTTATTTAAAACAGTATCTGCCACAATATTTTTTCTAGTAGCAAAAGCTGGTAAATAACCTAAATATCCACTAACAGAGAACTGGTTACATTAACAAATAAATGGTGGCATATATACATAGTGGAATACTAGGTAATTGTGTCCCCTAAAAAAGAGAATGATTTATGGAAAGGTTTGGAAAAATTACCAAAATATATTAAAGAGCAAAAGCAAAGTGCAGAATAATCTAAAAAGAATGCTATCTTTTTAGAAAGGTGGAAAATAAGAATAAACATTTGGACCTGCGTGCACATGTGCACACAAACACCAGAAAGATATATAAGAATTGTTCTGATTTCTAAACATGTGGATGTAACTTTAAAAAAATGTATGACAAATATATGAAGATTTTCATTACTATTTACCACTGATCTGCCATTGTCATCATTGTGGTTGATATTAATAAAATATGTCTTTTACTCCAAAATTCATTCGAAATCATACACAGTGGATGTGAAAGAGGGTATTAATCTCTACCATTCAGACAGATAAAGTATCCACGGTGATGATAGAGAAACTGCCGTTTAAAAAAAATTCTTTTTGTTTATTTTTGAGAGAGAGAGAGAGAGAGAGAGAGAGAGAGAGAGAGAGACAGGGACAGCACACAAGCAGGGGAGGTGCAGAGAAACGGGGAGAGAGAGAGAGGGAGACACAGAATCCGAAGCAGGCAGAGCAGGAATCTAGAAAGAGAATTTTTTCCCAAAAACTTTCATAAATATTTAGTTTTACAGCTATCAGCTTTATCAAGAGGTTTGTATAAATCCTTTAGGCAACTGTTTAAAGTTTGTTTTGGGAGTGGGAAAGAAAATTAGGTGGCTAAAATAGTTTTACTATTAATCTACTTCCCTTAACCAAAGTGTGGCTTGTGATAGTGGCAGAGAAGGTGGAAGGAGCTGAAAGGTCAGAGGAATATATTTTGAAAGAGTCAGGAATAACACTACTCATTTTCAAAATCTCCAGTGTGATCCATTTCCAAAACAGAACACCCGACTCTGCAAGAATCTAAATGCTTATGCCAAGAAGTTAAGTCTTATGACCAGCCATTTATAGGTCCCACAAATATGCATCATTCATTTTGTAGGTTATTACACTATTCTTCACTTTAAAAGATTTTATTTTGTTAGTTCTCGTTTATATTCTATGGCATTTCTTTAGAAGTCATTTAGAAAGCTTAATTTCCCGATCATATTCTTTTAAAGAATTCAAATTCAACAGATGAGTACTGTTTGCCACAAGACCAAGGCAAATCATGGGAAATTAGTACAGATTTGGGGCATGTTTTCAAAATAGATATGCTTCAGTGTACATGGAAATGCAAAGCCTCACCTGATATTTAATCAAGAATACAGCTTTATCTTAATTCCTCTCTACCAATTAATTCACTCGAAAATATAGAAGATTTCGAGGGCTAGTAACATGGAAACCGTCACTAGATGGTCGGAGTGGGGGTGGGGGACATAACACACCCAACTCATGATATATTTTTATTTATATGTCAGTCCTAGTGGTAAATGCTCTCCCAATTGATCAATCCTATTCTCAGAAAACAAGTATCACAGTAACATAACTAACATGTATCTTTATAAAAATTCACAGGTGCCCTAACACTTACTTTGCTTGCTTTATTTATGACCAGAACAATTATTGGCATTCAACAAAAAAGTAACTGCCAATAGAGGTAGCATAAGAAAAGCAAATCAGTTTTGCTATCATTAAATTTACTAATTTATCATCTTTAGGTCATTAAAAGCGAATTAAATGAGGTTTGTAAAATTTTTTGTTTTAAGAGCTAGTTAAAAGTGGAAGTGAAATGGGATGGTTTTCCAGGCAACTAATTGCAAACAGACACAAATAATATTTCAAGGAACTGGGGCCTTCAATGGGTTATGTAGGTGATGGAATTCCCAATCTACATATATTGGGGTTTTCAACAATGCTGGACTAGAAGATCAGAAGTTATAGTTTAATAATACTAAAAGACTTGAAATTTGCAATCTTGGATATTCTATTCCAAAATGATACTTGTGAGCACAAGTATGTCGAAGATAAACGCACAGGTAGTTACAGCATAAGATTCATAAAGGATTTGGTTGAACTTACAGAACTTGCATTTTAAAAGCTTTCTGGAATTATCTGAAGAGGCACTGTTCACTAAAATTATTCATCTCTTTAAAAATACCGATCATACTATCAGTTTCAAAGCACTGGACTATCTTAGTTATACAGAATCAGATAATAGAAAAGTCAAGTGCTATTCCCAATATTATGCTAAATGACCCACCCTGTGGATTCATTATATTTAACTATGGTGATTATTAATCAAGTTTGCAATCGTTTCGTTTCCTGAAAGCGTCATTAATTCTTAGCTTGGAGAATTTGGAAGAGGAAAGAGGGATGATTCAGGCAGGAAAGGCAGCTCACCATAACCCTATCAATTATTTCAACACTTTAACTCCACTTTCCCATGAATAAAACAGAACAAAGCAAACTAGTCTTAACACTCTTCACAATTATATTAGCAGAAATAAAAAGTAGCCCCTAAAATGGCTGGTGATATTCAAGCAATCTACAAACACTAGGTTTTAACTCAATAAAAAAGGAGGCAGAGAGGACAGTGATTAAGAGGATGGGATGGGCTGTAGAGTCAAGCTCCTTTGCTTCAATTCCACCACCCCACCAGCCATGTGACTTCAAGCAAGTTACAGGACTTCTGCACCTGTTTCCTCACCTGCAAACTGAGAAGCAGTCCTCACCTCACTGCACTGTCAGAACTTAATTACAACAGTGCCTGGCACATAATAAGGTATAAAGACTTACTTTTAAATTGATTCCTCAAAGGATTTCTATAAGGAATCAGTTTTTTAAACCAAGCCCTTTTTTAAGAAGCACGGAGGAGACAAAATCCAAATTCATGTAACTACTGTCCATAAAAATCTAAATAGAAATCACCTTACTATCAAGGGATGGTTCAATCCAGATTTCCTGCGACTTGTGAACTTCAATTATATGTCAGACACAGTACTGGCTGAGTTCAGGCATCCATAAGGTGCTCAAACACTGGGAAAAGAAGGGCTCTACTTCCTGCTCTGCTACCAATGAGCTATACATGACCTTAAGTAGGTCATCAAATGATCATAAAGCAGTCTATAAAATGGAAGGGTGGGGAAGAGACAGAGAGGAACTCAATTTCTAGTTTAGTCATCAAAATCCTGTGAGTCTTACAGGGATAATTCTGATGATTCCTAAGATTATCCTCCCATAAAGGAAGAACAGGACAAAAAAAAAAAAAAAAAAAAAAAGATACCAATTAAAGTCAGCTCGACAAGGTTAAGTCCTATTACTGTTCCTTGTGAACTCTGGAAGTCAAAAACCGTATCTTATTTACCTGTATAGTCCAGTCCACGGGCACCTAGCACATATTCAAAATGCGGGTCTGATAAAATTATACATACATCCTGAGGACTGACTACATTTTTATTACAGATGCTCTTACAGAATTAGAAGTTATTTAGTTCTTGAGACACATTTCTTCCCCTCCGTTGCACTACGCACTCTGCCTCACACTAGTGAGGCAGGTATTTTCACTACCCCCATTTTATGTATTAGCAAACTGACGTCGTAAAGATTACGTTAACGGAAGCCGCGGTTACAAGGTTCCTCCTAACCAGAGCCCGGATTCTAACCCAGGTCTATCCTGCTTGAAAAATCTGTGGTCTTAACCACCCTGCACTGCACTTCCATTAACAGTCGGCAAATAAGCGTTACGAAGGAAAAAGATAAGAGACATGAAGACGTAGCAGCTTTCAGCTCCACCGTGGAATGTTATGATAAAAATATTTGTTCGGAGTGATGCAGGTTGCAGAAACGAGGGTGGAGGCCCTCCGCCGCCGCCAGCAGTGTGATCTCGGGAGGGAAGAACTAAATCTCAGGTCCACGCCTGCGGCTGCCCTGGCAAGCGAGGGGCGGGGGTGCAGCACAGATGGAGAGAGCGGCGGAAGGCAGCCAGCACACAAATACGGGCCTGGGACGAGCTATCCCGCAAACTCTTTAGGATCCGTTGGGGGGGGGGGGGGCGGGGAGGGGGAGCAACCAGCCGCGCACGAAGTCCGGAGCCAAGGCTGGCTTTTTTCAGCTTTAACTCCGCCAAGTGGCTGCGAACCTCGGCCGTTTACTCCTCCGGACCTCAGCGTGCTCATCTGTAACGCCGGACTCCAGATATTTACGACCCGCCTTCCCGGCTCAGGGGCGCCGGGGGAAGAGGGGTCCAACCCTCCGAAGGGCGAGCAAGCAGGGAAGAGGAGGGGTGACAGGTCAACGGTCTCTTCACCCACTCCTCAACAACTCCCTGACGAGAAGGCGACAAGGGCACCCTGCGACGGCAATACTCACTGCCGCACAACGGTCAGCGCGAAGCGGGTCATCTTCCGGGCGCCCGGAGGGAGGGGAAGTGATGGCCCCAGCGCAGCTCGCGTGCCCAGCACCCTCCGGCGCGAGGCTTCTCCGCACTGCGGGACACCTCGCCCACACCACTTCCGCCAAACCGGCCGGCCGGCCGGCTCCGCCACCATAGGCCGAGGCGGCCGTCTACGTCATTCCAGGAGCGCCAATCAGGGCGGCGAGAGGCCGACAGGGCGGCGGAGAATGGTAAGCAATGAGGCCCCGCCCAGGGCCGTGGCGCTTGCGCCCCTACGCGCAGGCCTGTGATTGGCGCGCGGCAGGTGCTTGCGGGGCCAGCCCTGGAGTCCGCAGTGGCGGCGGTTCTTGCCCGGGCAAGTTTGGATCCTGGAGACTCCGGATAGATGGGTGAGCTGGGGCACGGATGTGGAGTTGATTTCATTTGAAGCAGGAATGCAGCTAGTAGTCTTACTTCCGGAGTGTACAGCGCCAGACACATTGGGTCGTATGAGGTTTTACTGTTAACCCGTAATACTGGGGATGTAGGGTCAGCAAGTTCTGTGGATTTAGATCCACTTAGTTCCTCTCCCCGCCTCGACAGGCACAGTCCTGCAGCAAACTGAAATCAGATTTTTTTTTTTTTTTTTGAGCGCTCTTCCAGACTGGGCCTCATTCTTGGCCTGCTGAGCCCGGTTTTACCAAAGACTTCTGCGAAGCCAGTTTATCAAGAATCCCCTTACCTTTAGTATCTAATCAAGCTCCTCTTCCTCCACCCTTGGTATTTAATGGAGCTCCTCTTCCCCCTCAACCTTGATATCTAACCAACTTCCTGTTAATAAGTTTCCATTCCCTCCCTCGCCCTGACCCCTGGCAATAAACCCTATTGGTGCCTGTTGTACTTGGAGTTGAATTCAGTCTCTCTGACACATTGCAATAGTCTTGACCCCAGTTGCAATGGTCTTAAGGTTCCCCTGTCATTTTTGAAGAGCATCTGGTGAATAATGTTTCTTTTACAGCTTTCAGGGTCTTGAGAGAGCTACTTAACCTCTCTCTCAGTTATATGATAAGTAAAATGGGATAACAGGTAAAGCTTACTCGTGTTAGCTTTACAATGACAAAGTTTAATGATGTTAACTTTTACATTGTTTTCCATGCATTTTTACTTAACTTCTCATATATGATAATGCATTTCTCCCCAATTATATATGAAAAGTTGGGTTTAAAGAACTTAAGTGATGCATGGGATTTATAGGCACACATTTCAAATGTTTTACATGTGTGATCACATTTGTCTCTCAGAACAACTCTGAGGTAAACAGGGTATCTTCACTTAAGATACAAGGAATCTGGCCTAGAGAGAAACTAAGCAATTATTCTAGGCTTACAGTTGGTCAGTGGTGACACAGGACTGATTCGGAGATTTTCAAACCTGCCTACACATTGGAATCATCTAGCACCTTTTGAGTGCCGCACCCCAGAAAATTAAATCTGAACTTCTGCAGGAAGGATCCAGGCATCGGTATTTTTTTTTTTTTAATCCCCAAATGTTTCCACTGTACAGCCAGCTTTGAGAACTAGAACTTTAAAACAGTGCTTCTCGAACTTGAATGGGCATACAAATAACCTGGGGATCATCTTAAAATAAGATTCTGATTTAGTAGATTGGGAATGGAGGCCAAATTCAGCATCCCTAGCAAGATCCCAGGGAACAGTCAGTTTTGGAATGAGAGAGGAGGGATAATTCAGAGTTCTAAAAGGGGGCCCAAATTACCATAGGGATACATTGCCTACACATAGTAGGTAGTTCATATAAATGTTCTGAATGCCTGAATGAATGAAGCAGTCCAACAGATTCTCCTGGAAGTTTGAACTAGAAAAAGGAAATTAATTAGGTAGAGAAACCATAAGATTTAACTATAAGGGAGCATGCAGATTGAAGCTATGAAGAAACAAACCACAAATAATACAAGCTTGAGAACAGATTTACAGAGTAGGGAGTAAGAACAGGCAAAGGTAATGGAAGAAATCAGAAAGAGAAAAAAAAAAAAAAAGACAGAAGTAGACATAAGTGTGTAACACGGAGACTACCTGGCCCCTAGTCCCACAGGCTGCCATAATACCAGATACTTTGAAGGTTCTATTTTTACAATAAAATCTCTTTCTCTTTAAGGTAGTCTGAGTACATTTCTTTTTTTTTTTTTTTTTTTTAACATTTATTTTTGAGAGACAGAGAGACAGAGCACAAGCAGGGAAGGGGCAGAGAAAGAGAGAGAGACAGAATCTGAAGCAGGCTCCAGGCTCTGAGCTGTCAGCACAGAGCCGGACACGGAGCTCAAACCCACAAACTGTGAGATCATGACATAAAGTAAGTACTGACCATGTTTCATTCTCTCCCTGGCTCCTATCAAAATGTTTAAAAGACAATGAGACTAAATTAAAATTTATTAAATGAATGAATGAGGTATATTTGTTATGATCAATTTGTCAAATGAATCATACATCTAAAAAATTAGCTGATGAATGGGAGAGTATTAATCTAGGAGAAATTTAGAAAATTATAAAGCACCAATATTAACATAAAGAATTTTCCAAGAAATGTGCATAAAAAGAATGTTTCATAAACTTTAAGAATCAGAAAAAGAAAATAGGTGAGAGATGAGGATCCTGGAAAGAATGGACATAATCTTGCATTATTCACTCAACAGTTCTGGAATTGCTCTTCAGCTTCTAAAATGAACAAGGAATTTGTTTAAATTTTGTTTTGCTAGAAGTTTTAAATAACCACTGATATACTTTTGTTGGCAACCTATCAAATCACATATGCTCCCCCCCCTTTTTTTAATGAAAAATAGTGCTTTGTTATGGTATGGCATATGACGGAATTCTGAATTAGGATCAGCCAAGGTATGCTGAGGTAACAAATTAACCCTGAAGTTTGCCATGGCTTAACACATAATAATAGTTTCTCTGTCATGTAACATGTCTAACATGGATCAGAAAGGGGCTTTGTTCCACGTAGTTACTCAGAGATTATGGCTGACAGACATCAGTTGCAACACATAGATTCATGATTCCTGGGGCAGGAGAGGAGAACAACTGAAGGTCTTGAACCAGTTCTTAGATGCTTCCTCCATGCATTGTCCAGAGCTATTGACATGGCCCTATTTAACTGCAAATGTGACAGGAAATGTGGGGAACACATAAAGGCCTGCAAGTGGACAATGCCATAAATACTGTGCATGTTGGCGTATCCCAGGATTCTGCCCTTAGCTCTCTTTTTCTCCTTAACTATGCAGTCTCCTAGGTGATCCTATCCAGTGTATAGATGTTATTTATTTCTCTAGTCTGCAAGTTCCCCCAATCTCCACCTACATTTGTCCAGTTACCCACCCAGCATCTTCACTTGGAGCTCCAACAGGCCTCTGGGGCTAACTTTTCCCACACAGAATCTTTAATGTTTACCTCCTAAGACCACTCACTCCTCAAGTTTTTCTCATCTCATGGCAGTACCCAGTTGCCCATGTAATCCTTGATTCTATACCTTAACCTAACACTCCCCATCAAATTCACCACAAATTCCTGTAGCCTCTGTAATGCAGGGAGTGCTGGACTTTTAGTCATGTTTTCAAATAAAGATTTAATTATAGTCTTCACTGAAGATGCGCCAAGTGTGAAAGGGCTTGATCTACTCAGAATGTAAGATCAGGGAGGAAAGAGAGCATGGGTTTCCCAGGCACTTAAATACTTTCAACAATAGCATTAAGGGTGAAATTAATTATACTGGTACCAAATGCTGGCCTGTTGGTTAATAGGAGTCATGAAATTTCTATTCTTCTTGTTTATAAGTTTTTTAACTAAAGGGTTTTTCTTTTCTTATTCTGAGATTAACACTAAAAGTAATAGACTTATATCTACAGTACTTCAAAGATCTTTGAAGATGCACATCTTTGAAACTTTAGAGACTCATTTTTGTCATCTAGTCCGTGGTCGTTTTGTGTAAATGTCTCATGTGTGCTCATGAAGAATATGGGTTCACTCGTCATTGGATGCAAAGCTCTTTGCATGTCTAATTAAGTTTATTTATTGTGTTGTTCAAATCTTCATAAGTCAATACATAAATCTAAAACTTAAAAAAAATTTCTATGGGGTTTATCACCAAGTTATGTGTTGAGTCCATCACTCTTCCCTCTTCCTTGTGACCTTACTACATCCTGTCCTGAGCTTCGTTGTCTCTTGCCCGGATGATTGTGAGAGCTTGTTAACACAGCTCTGCTGCCTGTGCTCTTGTATACCATACACCGTCTCCTACTCAGCTGCCAAAGTGATGTCTTTATAATCACATCGTGCCAGCCCCTTGCTGGAAAATTCTCTAATGGAGTCTTATCGCCACTAGAATAAAGTCCCACCTCCTTATCCAACCTCCCACAAGGCCAAGGTGACTTGGGTCCCCTCTAGATCTCTAAACTCATTTCCCTATTCACTCCCCCTCCCCACCAAGCTCCAGCTATAATGCTTCTCTCTGTTCCTAGACCATGACATGCTCACTCATGTCTCAGGGTCCTTCCATTTTTTGTTACTTCTGCTTACAAAGTTCTTTCCCAAGACATTGAGTGCTTTTCTCCTTCTCAGCTTCCCAATCCTAACTCAAGTCACCTCATCAAGAGGGCTTCCCTCAAGCAAAGTAGCCTGCCAGTCACCATCTATCATCGTATTTTATCTGGAACTATATCATTTATTCACTGTTTTTACAGGTTTATCACCTGTCTCTGCTAGAATATAAATTCCTTGAGGCTAGGGACTATCATGTTCTTTTTCATGTCTTCAGTGCCTAGAACAGTGCCAGACACAATTTACGAACTCAATCAATATTTGCCATCATTGGAAATCATGTTCCTAAAGAATATCTAATAATATGGTAACATTCCCCTGATAGGTGAATAAATGGAAGGTGGGGGCGGTGGCGGGAAGGTTAAGATAGAAAACTATTCACTGAGACTGATTTTATAAGAAAAAATTCAGGCATTTAAAAAAAGACAAGAAGAAACATGTTATTTGTGTCAAAGATTTCTCTAGGCAATATTTATAATGTTAAAAATTCTTGTGCTCTTTTATTACTAAAGGATTTTTTTCCATAAATATATGTGAGAGGTCTTTCACAAAGAAAATTATTCAGAGGGCGGATGAGAGAGAATGTATATATTGTTCTTTGTATGTAGCCACTCACATGCTAAGGCAAGCCAATTTAGTATTATTACCATTTAATAGAGTAGAGCTGAATATTCAAAAAGAAATCTGAGTTGATGGGTATGTGTATTCTTGATTTATTCTGTTTACTTTTACAGACTTTGGCTCTGATTATGTCACTTTATGATTCTAAGATAAAGTTCTTTAAGACGAGAATAGAGACAAGAAAATTTTAAGACTAAAACTGGACAGACAAAACTGACATCAGATACCAGTACAAACTGAGAGACTCCAGGACCAACTGAGAATTGTGGTTTTGCAATTACCCAAGTTATTTCTAACAACACTACTTTGCTTTGTCCCACTATTGCTTTCAAGTTGGAAATTATAGTGGTTTATGCAAATTTAATAAAAGAGAAAGTCTTCAACTTTTACTGGCAGGGATTTTCTTGCACCACCCACTGTCATAATTGATTACATGCTGTACCCTGATGGAAACACAGAATTTCTAGGCCAACACAAAATCACAAATACATGGTAAACCATCTGCTTTGTCCAGTGACTGAGAAATAATAATGTGACCGATGATCCGAGTGAGAAGGGGCTGCCAGTCCAACTGTGCCCAGTCCTCCATCAGCTTGATGTCTGAAGGTGGAGGGAGATTTGTTTTGGCAGCCGCTCTGCCAGCATCTGACATCTGTCACCCATAGTTCTCCATTATTGCTCGTTCCAAAAAATCATATCTGTCAGTCAAATAGCTTTTCTACTGATGGACAGTCGAAGGATGCCTTCTCAGCCTGACGTGCTTCTGGGGAACTCCCCTTTATTTGAATACATGTATCCACTAATCCCTTTTCATGCCTTGCCTTTGAGCCTGTCACTTAGTGGGGAAAAGAAGTCTCCCCAAGCCCAAGTTCATTGCTATTTGGAAGAATGGCAGCAGCACGGAGGGGATACAATGAAGGTTATAAATGCTTACAGTTTCACTGCTATGGTATCAAGAGTACTCTCCTCTAGCAGGATCCACAGAAAAACAACATTTCCCCCTCCACCACTGACCTTTTGAAAAATTAACATATGCATATATAACACCTTTAAAAACAATTCACACAGTATTGATGTGTTTGCATGTATCGGACTAGCCCATTCTTGTTCTTGCTGTGTAGTACACTTTACATAGACTGCCTCACTTAATCCTCTTAATCCAGCGAGGTCTCCTGTTTTATAAAAGAACAGTCTCAGAGCTCATACAGTGGCAGCCTTGGGATCCAAAGGCAGATCTTCTTGCTTAAGTGAGACTCTTTCCACTATGGCACCCTGACTCTCCCCATCACAATACACATGACAGTCTGTATGAAACATACAAATGTATGGTACAGTCAGTAGTACTCCAGGCAAATAGGAAGTACTAGGGAGGTGGCGAGTGGGAAGGTCAAGGCTCTTGCTTTTGCCACAGCCTGGACAAAATGCTAAGAAAAAGAGAAGACTTAGGACCCTAAAATCTTGGTCTCTTGGTCCTAGTATCTAGAAAGATGTAGAGTGTGAAGCAAGTAAGGCAGTAGAAAATGCCATAGCAAAGCAAATTTTCCATAGTGTCTTCATTTTGATTTTACAGAGACATATGGAAAATGTAAGTTATGATTGCTTTTTCTTTTCCTTTATTATTATTTTTTTTTTTTTAGTAATCTCCACGCCCAACATGGGGCTCAAACTCATGACCCCAAGATCAAGAGTCACACACTCTTCCAGCTGAACAAGCCAGGTGCCCCTGAATGATTGCTTATACGATATCTAAGGCATCAAGACCTTCCAGGAAAGTATTGACCAAAATGCCCAGAGGCTCATTGAACTGAGCCATGAATATAAAGTTGCAGAAGCCCAAGTTCTCGGACCACTTCAATGCCTCCCCTGCTGGGCAACCCTAACCTAAGAGTGTCATGGACCCATGAGGGTCCCCAACTCCTGCATCCCTGGTAGGATGGTATTTTTTGAAACAGTACTCAGTGTTTTTCCTCCAGTATTTGTCCCCTGCATTTTTTGGTACTTTATCCTGTGTCCCCTTTTTCAGGAAAGGGAAAGTGACAATAAAGAGCCTAGGAAAAGAATCTCTCCCCCAAGGATAATGAAATAATCTTGACAGAAACAAAGGCTTACACAAAGGTGATGAGAAGGCTCCCTTCCCTGAATGAACTAGGATTCTCCATATTGGTGGGTCCCTGAGAAATAGGGACAAACTAGTGACGTGATTTTTTTAATTCATTAATTTTTATTTTTAAGAGAGAGAGCAAGGGGGGAAGGAGGGAGGCGGCGAGGGGCGGGGACAGAAGACCCGAAGCAGGCTCTGCATTCATGTCAACAAGCCCGATGCAGGGCTCAAACTCAAGAGCCATGGGATCATGACCTGTGTCAAAGTCAGACACTTAACTGACTGAGCCACCCAGGCACTCCATGGTGATGTGATTTGTAAATGACATAAGTTTTGGGGCTTGGGGGGAAAGGATCCCATGCTCCTTTCCCAGGAGGAGCTCCCCAGGTCAGGGGGAGAGACCCCCAGAGAAGCGGTAGCTGTGCAGTGCCCTGGACAGAGCCCACAATAATCTTTTAGTTCCAAGCCCCAGCATCATGTGGGAACAGCAGAGTATTTCTTTTACATCCAAGAGCAGCAAAACGTCACCAAGAAAGGCCCATTTGCAATGTCTGCAGTTTTCTTTAAACATTATAGAATATATGGCCTGTATGGGTGATTCAGGTAAGCTATAACCCAGATACCACAAGCATTCTGTCTTGGTTGGCTCCAGCTGCTGTACCAGAACACCACTGACAGGGTGGCTTAAACAGCAGATGTTGTTGATCTCTCACCATTCTGGAAGCTGGACATCCCGGGCTGGGTACTAGTACAGTCAGGTTCTGGAGAGAGCCCTCTTCTGGGCTGCAGACCACCTGTTTCTCTTTGTATCCTCACAAGGTGGAGAGAGAGCTAGCTAGCCCTCTGGCTTCTTCTTTCAAGGGCCCTAATCCCATCCGTGACCCAATCACCTCCCAAAGGCCTCACCTGCAATACCATTACACTGGTTATAAAGAGTCAACATATGAATTTGGGGGTGAGGGGGGACACAAACATTTAGTTCATAACACATCCTAATCAAGGATGTACAATCTAGGGGTGGTCCACAGGTATCCTTTTTTTGTTTAATGTTCATTTATTTATTTTTCAAAAAGAGCAGAGGAGGGGCAGACAGAGAGGGAGACAGACAGTCCCAAGCAGGCTCCAGGCTGTCAGTGCAGAGCCCCATGTGTGGCTCGAACCCACAAACCATGAGATCATGACTTGAGCCAAAATCAAGAGGCAGACACTTAACCGACTGAGCCAACCAGATGCCCCTGGTCCACAGGTATCCTAATCAGAAGAACCATAGTCCACAAGAACTTCAGTTATCTGAGTCTTGATTTATAATGGATACTTTAATTAATATCCTGAATTTCAGAAATGAGATTGTATTGGTGAAAATAGCCTGTCAACTCTAATAGTGCAAGTTAGTTATGGGCCTCACTGAAATCCAAATAGGTATATTAGACACTCCTCACCTCCGAATAAACAGAATGAGGGATCTAGGGGGACTGGCCTAAACCCTCAGGGTGTCATGGAACCTCATACGTTAAATAGCCCTCTGTCCAGCCATAGGATCAGGAGGCCTTCTGGTTCCTTTTGCTGACTCTAAAGGTCAGATAATCCTACCTTTGGAACATTTACCTAGAGGAATGAAACCTTCATGCAAGGTAGTGGTAGAGACAGAACCCTGTGCTGTTACAGCACTGGAGGACAGACGGTGTGAAGCATTTAGGGCCTTCTGTGTGTCTGCTAAATGTCTGCATGGATGTGCTGCAAAATTTAGCCCAAGGTTTGCTTGTAAGTGGATAGCAAGGTTGCAAGGGAGTGGCCAATACTCACACACTTAAAATTTTTTAATGGCTACAAATATCAACCAAGACTTTGAGAATCTACTTACTTCTGTATGCAGTCATTGATCCCGAAGGGGCTCTGCAGGCTTGAACTGGAGGCCTCAGGATCACTTCCACCCCACCCCTCCATCACACCCTGAGTGCTGGGGCTAGGCAAACCCAAACAAGAATGCAAACCTAGGAAGGCAGAAAGCACACTAAGAAGGGCCTGAGAGGCAGAGTCTTCCGGTCAAAACTAGTTTTAGGGAAAAACTATTGCATTCCTGCTCCTGTGAGCTCTGGTTGACAATCGCAGTGGCTACACTTGTATAAACCACATGTACTGAGAGGAACCTGAACAGAATCACTGTGAAGAATAACCAAGAAGCAAGGCAAAATGCTGGGAAAGAAAATGCTACTTCCAGGATATAAATCCACCAAAACTTCTCCTTAGACCGTAAGGCCCTTTTCTTTCTTCTTGGACCTTGTCTTCACTGAAGGTGACATTCCACCTGGTGATTTCAACAAGCAGTATCATCCAATCCACCCCACCTCGGCTGAAAGTCTCACTCTCTCAGCTCAATTCTCAGTAAGCAAAATACAAATAAGTCAAGCAGCCCGGCGTAGCAGGAGATATGTGGTATCTAAGTGAGCCACATCCGGGTTCTGGTCCTACTCTGATTCCTTATTGTGAGCTGTGTGACCTTCAAGTCACTTAGCTACAAAATGAAGTATCAGATGCATAGCAAGTTGTGAGGATTACATAGGATGCTCATGAAAAGCTCTTTTAAAATCTCACAAAAAGCACTTAGCTGCTAGTTATCTAAAAGCCTCCCTCATCTCAGTGCCTATGTTGGCTGTGTTGAGTAGCTAAACAATTGGTACCTGTGACATTAATTTTTCAAAAGACCGAATTAGGTGCCTGTCTCATATGCCACTTTAGCCTGGGGACTGCTACCGTTCATCAAGCTCTGGCTGTGTGCCAGGCATGAGGAAGTGCTCCAATGAGTTAACTCACGAGGTACTGTTATTATCTCACCCCATTTCACAGATGAGGGAACAGACTCACTGAGGGGAAAAGTGACATGCCCAAGGCTACAAAGCTAGTGGGTAGACCAATGGGGATTCCAGAGCAGGCAGCCCACGAGACCACCCTCTTCTTTGCCACCACGCTCAAGTAGCAGCCGTTGTGTGACTTCTCTGTTTCTGCCATTAACCACCAAGACTAAGCAGTGCAGGGACGTCGTTCCTGGAAAAGCAGGTACTGAAGAAACATCTGTTGAATGAAGTGTTTGGTGCAGAATGCCTGGCATCTAACCAGCCCCGTGCAGTCTGTTGGAGGAATGAGCAGTGTCCAGGAGCCCCACATGTGAAAGGAGGGGATAAAAAGTCATCATTTTAAGGGACAGGATACTGAAACAGCCATGGTATTTGTGCTTTTCCTTTTTGTAAAAAATTAATTTATTCAAGTAAATTTATTTATGCCCCACACCCAACGTGGGGCTCAAACTCATGACCCTAAGATCAAGAGTCGCATGCTCCTCTGACTGAGCCCCTGTACTATTTCAACAGATTGAAAAATCTTACAGGTGCATCTTCTCATGGGGTCATTGAGGTACCATGAAAATGAAAAGAGCCTACAAAAACAAACAAAGAAAAAGCTGATCTTGAACCCTGTCCACCTGGCCCACCTGCAGACCCCAGTGTGGACTGAGCACAGGGGTCTCAAAGAATTTCAAAATCTGGCCCAGCCCCTGGTTATCTGATCTAAAAACCCATAAAGAGAGAAAAGCAATTCTGAAGGCTCATGGGGAGTAGAGGTCTTTATTTGGGGCAGAAAAGTGGACTAAGGATCCCAGGCCTGTTCCACCTGGGACTTATAGGGGTCTTACATCATAGCAGAGAGGTTAAGACTGACATATTTTAGGCTGCAGAGTGGCAAACACAGTAGGGGACAGGCAGGTGACATCAATGAGTGAGTCAAGCTCAGTGGATGCTAGGGGGCAGAAAACGGGTCAGACCATCATTGGCTGCAGCCCTTATTGTCCCTTGGGCCTGTCGTTGCCGGGACGTGGATTTAGCAAGAGTAGTTAAAATCCTGACTTTTATGTGGAAGCTCTCATCTTACATTGGCAAGTAAGTCCAAGGCAATTTAAATCATGGTGAGAGTCAAACTAAATGTGTCTGCAGGCTGCCAGTTTGCCAATCACTGAAGAGAGTCAGAAGTCATGAATCACACCAGCCCCTTCCAGATGGAGTCAGAATGTAGTAGTAACAGAGAAGCAGGTGAGGGAATTGCTGGTCCCTCTGGTGGCCGGAAACAGGGGTTCCTTCTGGGCAGTCATCCTACACCTGTTCACACAAGCATTTTTTTCTAAGTTGTTCCTGTCTGTGGTATTAGTGCCACCTTGTGGATTTCCCAGGAAGCACCGCATGTTTAGACCTGTATGTTGACTCCTACAAAGGCGGGAGGGTAGTCAGGGATGGGGGTGACCAGTTGAAGCCAGAGCCAAAGCAAATCACCACACATGAAACGGAAGCCATGTTTTGGATAAGCAGAAACTCAAGGCTCTAGTGGGAATACTGAGGTGGGGCCAGAGGGGCCAGCGGAATTCTGTCTTGCTGTTTTTTCAGGCAACTTAGTTCTGCTGGACTGAGCCTTGGGTCAGAGCTGATAGACTCTGCCCCTCCTCCGTGTTGGGGAGGCCCTCAGAGCCCAGAGCATGAAACCCTCCAGTCCATCATCTTCAAAGTGCCAGCCTTAGTTCTTTAAGCCTAGGAGAAATTGGGTAGGTAGGACTCAAAAATGAGTGTCTGTTGCCATGTTCATCCTGTTTCGTGAGGACAGCGTCTGTTTACGGCATTTCAAATTCACTATATGTGTTCTTAAGCTTTTTGAATATTTTCTCTTCATATTTTAATGTGCGTTACTCATTCTCTTCCCATCCCCTTATTTTTTGGAAAAGGCCAAACTGTTGTTTCTACTGTTTTCCAAACTATGCTGCGTCTTACCAAAACTGTTTTCCTAAGCCTCATTTGTTTGAGGAAACCTGTCCCATCTCAGAAAGTGTCCCCTCCCACACTTGGGGCGCCCTGGCCTTTGCTGTTAGAGCTCCACGCAGTCTTATCGGCTATGTGTTTTGTTTCCCCATTGAAAGCTCCTTAGCCGCAGGGCACGGGTTTTTTCTCTGCTCTTCCTTAAAGACTCAGCATAGGCCTTGCACAAGTGTTGGCTACGGATAGGCTGGACCTTCACATTCATGGTCACCAGTTGTTTTGCTGTCGTTACTGCTGTAAGGGCAGGGGAGAAACAGTCTGGTGCAATATTCAGTTTTGAATACTCGCTTCATGACAGTGTGTTGAGAAGATTACTAAGCCAACTGGAACAGTTTATTCTGGTGTTACCTCTGTGTCCTGCATAAAACTTCCAGATCTTTGGAAAGTCATAAGAAATACAAAAGTAGTCACCAGAGCACAAAAGACCTGAGATTTCTGGTTCTTCACTCCATCACAAACTTCCACTTTCACAAAGGGCACTTGTGTCTCAGGTTAGAGATTTTTCAAGTGTAGGATGAAATGGCTCTGAAAGAACCTGTAAAGGGGACCTTAGATTTATCAATAGCCAGCTGTGTGGAATGTAGCGCCTGCCTTGTCTTCTTCCCACACTTAGACATCCACAGTTCTGAACTGGAGAAGCCCTCGGGGTTACTGGAAGGCATTTGGAAGGAGTGGTGTTGTCCTGTAACAGACAGGCACGGCGACACTGCAGGACAAACAGATGGGGGAGGGGTGGGAGGGAGGGACCTGGCTGTACAACGGGTCTTGCAGAAGAGAATTCCAAGGATGGTTAGGAGTGGCAACTGGGGTCCTTGGAAACTCCCAAGAGGCCTTACGGACTCCACTAGGCAGAAACCCAAGAACAAAGTTATCCCTGCTTGTCTCCAAGAATGGTGGTTATCAGTGGGGGAATGGAGACAAAGGGAATTTTCTAGGGTCCTTGTAAGATTAGAAATCCTGTTAAGTGGAGTTGGTGGAGAATAACTGGCAATGTCTTAATCTGGACTTTCCCAATGACCAATTGCAACTCAGGTCAGAATTAAACGGGAAAACAGCCTCTAGTCACTTTGAAAGAGACAGGGATCTATAGAGAGCATGAGTGTTTATAGCAACATCAAAATGGCCATGAAGCCATTGCCTTTTGCATTACCCTCAGAAGCTGGTCTGAGGAGCTGTGGTCCAGGAGCAGCTAGGAACAGAGCCTGGCAATTCATCAAAGTGTGGACTCTCTCACCCCCTTCCTAGGCTCTGCCGTACCCCACCCCCCCAAAGGGTAGCTATGGCCCAGTCCTCCTGGGAGAGTTATCAGTGGGGCGCCACGAAGAGTAGCAGAATGGAGTCAAGAAAACTACAGAGGTGGAGTTCTTCACATCCCCCCTAGAATAGAATCTGGAGATGGCACTCAGGGCCTCTGGTGCCTCTCAAGGCAGGGATGCTCACTCACAACAGGAGTGAACAGCTGGCAGAAGTCAGGGATAAGCCCAGTCGTGATAGCAGGGACCTACCCACCTTAGGAAAGAAAGGTGGGCTGAGGCATCTAGTGCGTAAGATGGCTACACGGGGGCCCCAAAAGGGAAAAAAAGATTACTTGTCTTGTGATAACACAGACACATGTAGATTTGTGTTTTATGCCACTACCAATTGTTGCCAACAGAGTTCTGACATGAGAAAAGATATGTTCTATTCCGAGGACTGCTGGTCTAGAAATAAGTCGAAGTGGCCAGAGAATTTAGGTCAAGGTGAGTTTATTGTCCAAATAGCATAACCTAATTGCATCCAAAACCATTTGCAAATCCATCTTTAAGCTAGTCAAAATAACAGGCCATTATTTTTAAAAATCACTTAACACTGAACAGACAGGACCTCTTAAAAGGCAGCTGACTATACCATGTCACCATCATAACCAAGAAAACACTTTTGCCACACTTCCTAAAAAACCTTTTGTTTATACTGATCATGCTACTTTAGCACTTGCTAGCATCCTGACCAAATAAGCACCCACACCTCTTATAGAGTACATTGTGAGAGAATAACATTGACTCGATATGGCATCACACTCATTTTAAAGCAAAAAAAAAAAAAAAAATTATAATAATAATAAAAGAAGTCCAAGACGAGAAACTGTAACTGAGAGAGAAAGAGATCTGAGGTACATGGTACAAGGGTAATGAACATAATGGAAAAAATCCAATGGCCCAGTGATTTGCTGGGGATTTAAGAGTTGGCCAACGGTAAGAACAAAACCCAATTAAAAGAAACAAAAACAAAACAAAACAAAACAAAACTTTTTTTTTAAAGGACAGGCACCTGTCAAAATACATTGGATGCTGTAATGTCTACAGTCAGTAAGGCACTTTTTTCCCCAAAGTAGGCTGCAGGCAGAGGAAGGCATGCTGCAGCTACAGTGTGCACGGATACAGTTGCTGATGGCTTCTTGAAACCTGAGCCAAGAATCGGGTCTGATAGTCCAGCCAAGTCTAAAAGCAGAGACACACAAATGTCTGGCTGAAAGGACTGTTCTGGGCTGTTTAGAATCCAGAACCGTGAAAAGCCACGTGGTATGAGAAAGTCATAAACCTCCTCCTGAATCTTCCTGCCCTATTTTGTACAAACGGACGACAGCACAAGTAGCTCTTAAAAACTGCTCCGAGCCCACACCACTAGAAGCCTGCGCTCACTCGTTCTATAGCTACAGTTTGTTGGCTTAAGGGGACTTTACCGTCTCAGCACTAATTTCCCTTTTAAAGCTATACTCAGGGTTGGACTGTCTCAAAGATAAACAAAGAGGAATCCTTTTGGCTTAGAAGCCAACTGGCTTACTCAGACTTCCTCCCCATTCCTCCCTCCCATTCCCACACTACCAATATTATCTTCTTGAACTAGAAAATCATTATTTACATGATATAAGGTGCAAGTCTATTTCTTCTCCCAGCCCTGCCCCCTATGGCCCATGGAGAGAAAATTCCCCCCACCTTCTTTGAGAAAGTCATCCAATCCTGCCTAATGCTCTTTAACCTCATCCTCAGAGCCCCTGGGGTAGTGTAGAAGGCCCCAAGGGTGCCAGACTGCAGGAAAGCGACAGTTCCCCATGAAGAGGAGCCCATCCTGCTGGCGAAGGGACGACAGCGTGAGGGTTGCTTTACCTGACCCGCCTCTTGTACAGAGCACATAGACCAAAGGGGATCTGGCTTTAAGACATGGTGAACTCTTCAGTGGGGTCCTGGGGCAGTTCCAGAATAAAGCCTCCCCTAAGACAAGCTCCTTGCTCTGAGGAGCCCTCCTCTCAACACGGGAAGACATTCTACTGAGGGACCTGTCCCCAGCTTCCACCCTGCAGGGCTTCTTGGCTGTTACAAACCTGCATGGAATTGAATTATGCTTAGCATATATTTTTGGCATACTAGGATTTCTCCCCCGCCCCCGGGATTTGGCCAAACTAGGGGAGGGAATAAAATTTGGCAGGCTAGGGGAACAACTTAGCCCCCACTGATGGAGAAAAACAGTAATAGCAATGACCAAAAAAAACCAAAAAACAAAAAAAAAACCCCAAAAAACAAAAAACCAAAAACTGAAACAGAGAGGAGGAAGAACAGATAGAAAGACAACAAAGTAGAAAAAGACCAATAGGTTTGGAACCCCATTTGTGGGAGGTGAGAAAGAGGAAAAAAAAAATCTGTGGGGGAGAGCTGAACTCCGTCACATAAAAACTCCTACCAAGGAAACCAAGATCTAAGGAGAGGGCATCAGCTACTTTAACAAATCTAGGCTTCCTTCTTTTAAGGAGGGAGCAGGCAGAAAAGCCAAACAAACTAGCACCTTCCCCATCAGCCACACCACACCTCCCATCACACCAGGCCCCGAGGGCAAAAAGGAGAAAAAGATCACCCCAGTGGCACCCAGGAAGTTACAGACTGCAGGGAGAGTCTGCAGGCCTGTTCCCTTCCTTATTCATCAGGTTCTCTCATTTGCTGCTTCTGTTTGAGCCAGGGACAGTCACTGTTAAGTGACTTCATACCTCGCTTTCTTTAGGCTCCAATACTCCCAAGGACTTTAGGGACCACGTATCCTTCCATCCCGTGTTACTCCTCACGGCCCCAAAGAGTATCCTGTGCAAAGTGAGCTCTTGACAAAACACTGGCTGCTCAGCTTTCCTCTCCAAAACTTCAGAATTCACAACTCACCGCCCTACCAGAAACTCCCTAGAATTTTAGGGTCATGCTAACTCACCAAATCCTGAACCCTTCCAAACATACTTCAAGAGAGACTGACTCCTCTGGAATGGCATCTCTGTAGAGACACAGCCTCTCCACCTCCCTTCCACTACCAATCCAATACTTATCTGACCTATTTTCCCAATCTTGCCAATTCAATGCAATTTAAAACCTGAAGTCCATGTAGTGCCACTCAGCAGAGGGGCTGGCTGTGCATAGTGCCAGCCTGCCGCAGTCTGAGACAGGTAGGGGAGAAGGAACCCCCACGATACCACATGCTGCAGATTCACATGCCCAGATTCAGATCTAGAAGAGCCTCTGAGATTATCCTACACTGGGGATGCCCATGTCAGGGAAGGGGAAAGCTAGAGGGGAAGCTTTCAAGATGAAAGGACCCTAAGCAGATGAAAGCCCTGCTTTACGAAAGGGCCACAAGATGAGGGTCTCCAAATAGCCTGCTGGAATTCTTTTCAATCTGTCTCCAGATACCTGGTACCTAAGTGCAAATTATGACTTCCTAGTTCACTGCATAAAGGTTTTGCTGAATGTCTGCCTTGGGGGGGAAGGGGGAAGGGAAATCCCTTGGTTCTATTGTATTTTTTCCATCATGATGAGGATACCGGAGTCAAAATGGAAGCCTGATGACCTTCATGACTGAAAAGGTCCCTGGGTGTGAGACCCAGGACCCAAAACCACCCTACCCTCCACTGAGAGGGGCTTGAAGCCTCCTCCCCGACTTCTTTCCCCACACTAATGGCTCCCAAGCAGAAACTATGCGGCTGTGAGGTATTATGAAAACAAAAATGTGAATCATTTTCTTTTGTAGCTATTGATTTTGTCCAGTAAACCTGAGGTAAAGAATGTTCTGTCTTTGAAGAATGTGATCAGAGAGAGAGAGAGGGAAAAAAAAAAAAACAAAAACAAAAAACCCAAATGGAAAAAAAAAAAAAACAAACCAACAACAACAAAAAAAACCAACCATGAATACGCTACCAGAAGAAAATAAACTATGGAAGGGCTTTTCCAGTACGAAGAACTCCTATCTCAACCATCTACTTCAGGACTTGGGATTTAAGCAGTAAAATAATATATTATAAAAATGTTTATAAAATAGCAGCACACTCTGTGAAACATTACAGCTAGGTACTGTTAATGTGAATAAGGATGAATGATCTTAGCTTCTTAGCAGCGCAAAAAAAAAAAATAATAATAAAAAACTGAACACAATAAAATGAAAAATAAGAGACCCTTAGATTTTTCTCCATCTTCAACCCTCATACTACGAAACAAGGCAGAATCTGTGTATAAAATAATTCTTCAAAGCAGCCCTGTTCTGATTTTTCTTTTTTACTCAAAAAGGCAAATATTTTAATAGCTTCATTACCTGTCAATTATAATTGTGCAAAAAAAAAAAAAAAAGTTGTTGCTCCAACCTCTTTGCTAACTGAATGCCTCCAAGAAGTGGAGAGGAAAAAAAAATTCAAGTACGCTGAATACAACTTTGCAATGAAATTAACAAAAAACGGAAAAGGGAACACAATGCCACACTCTGATATTCATATTCAGCTGTCTGTCTGCACCAGCAATAACTTTTCTTTCCATGTCCAAAGGAGAAGTATATAGGTGGGAATTCAGATCCTTCTGTGCCATCAAAATGTAACAGCTTTTTGTTTGTAGGCTTTATGGAGGAATGTTGTGACAGGGATGTTGGTGGAAAGGGGTGTCTCTTGAGTCCTGGTAGGGATACCAGAACTGTGTACCAAAGAATGTCAGATACCAGAAGTGAATAGTCACCTGACTGAGGGCTGGAGGGGGAGGGGCACAGGACAAGGGAGGAGTCTATCCAGCATGATTTGCATAAACCATCCCATCTATCCCTCAGGAACAATTTTTCAAAGTGCTTTTCGAATGGAATGGTTTATAACAATGCTAAACTGTGGACCAGACATGCCAATCAGCACCAAAAATCAGTTGTTTTTTTTTTTAATAAAGGATGCCAAGGTCACATTACCCTCTTCAATACATTAAGAGAAAAGATTCCATTCCAGATCCCACCCTCGGTCTCCATCTGCCTCCATTTCATAGGAGTTTTGGTTATGGCCCAAAGCGAAATTGCCCCTTTTGATAAAAACACGGTGGTGTCTGCCACGAACCATGTTTGGAAGAAGAAGCATGATGTCAAAAAGACACGTGAAACCCAGGACCCCATCACCTGCGTCCGACTGGCAAAATAAAACCTCCTCTTTTAGGTAGCAGCTACTGTAGACAGCAAGAGTTCGCAACTAGAGATTCAGCTATGCTCCTGACTTAGTGACAAACAGGTGGTCGAGAGCAAAGGTGCTTCCACGTCCAAAATGGTTCGACCGCGTTAACAGATTGTTTTGTCCTCCCTGCCTCCATCATGTCCCTTATTTCTAATTCCTTCTTGAGTTCATTGCTTCGCAATCTAATGACGCCATAAATGGCACACGCAGTTCCTTGAAATTATCCTAAAAGGGGTGTGTACGTGCTAGTTCATAACATGAAAAAAAAAAAAGCCTCCTCTAATTTGTTCCCATATTTGCAGGCGTACATTTTTCTCTAGCTACTCTGCAGGGTCTCCTGTAAGCATTTTACTATTACTTTTAACATAATCAAACAATAACTGTTCGCATATACAAGGGATTCCCTTCTGTTGTACTTCAAATAGGCACCAAATGCTTTTAGTTATTCCATTTATATAGGACCTTTTTCTCTCACTTCTAAAAGATCTTTCAATATGATCTAGGTGGGGGCAGAATTTTTTTTTTTTTTTTTTAAGTTTCATCCTAAAACATAAAGAACAAAACACAACCAGAGAGAAGGAGAGAGCAGATGTGAACGCGTCTCTCCCATTCGGCCCGACTGCATCCTCACAGGTCAATATCCCGCACGTCTGTAGGGGTGCTGGCCTGGTCCAGTTCATCCTCCGACTTGGACCCATCCCCCTGGTCCTGACGGAACTGCTGCAGGCTGTTGAGCAGCACCACCTCAATCTGCTCCTGGCAGGCTTTGAGGCAGTCCTAAAAGGAGAACGGGTCAGACCAGAGCTGTTAGCAAGATCAACAATGTGCAGAGCGTTTCTGAAGAAAATGTACACAATGTAAGCCTTGCATATTGCATGCTAGTTTCCCAGTGGTAAGAAACGTGAAGTAAAGGAGATGTGTGTCCCCGTGGTGCCCTGGGACCACACTGACTCATGGGGCGTCCCCAGCCGGCCGCGTCAGTACCACCTGGGAGGCTTGTGGCAAATGCAGAATCACAGCCCACTCCTGATCAACCTATAACACAATCCATGTTTTAGCAGAAGGCCAGGAGAGTCGAATGCACATGAGAACCTGGCTAAGGTGACGAGCCACTTATGGACACGCAGCACCTGGTAATCAAGGTGCCAACTGGATGCTTTCTGCTTGTGGACACTGGGAGGTGACGGAGAGAGGAAAGGCCAGCACCACAGACAGCTACAGAACTAGGCAAGGGTAGCACTGGAAGAATGGATACAAAGAGAATGGATTGAACTGTACTCACACAAACCAGGTCTAAGTTCTTAAAAAAAACATTTTTCTGCTTACTTACCACCCTCAATTCTCATAAAAATGCAACACAGAATGTTTACAAAACTCCGGACACTTGAACCGTCCAATTTGGAAATAAGTAAGAATTTGCAGCATTGTTTGATATTATAGTCTATATTTGGTAGGGAAAACTCAGAGTGGGTTTGCCCCAGGCAGATGCTTCTGTTAGCCGGGTGCCTTGGAAGGCCAAGGCGACTCCTGGCTGTCACTAGGGAGGGGCTGGTTGCTCCAGCAAGTGGGGTGGGTGTGAGCTAAAGAAATCATTCTTACCAGACATCTTCCCCCACTCCTTTGCAAGGCTGCTTTTCTGCACTCAAGCAGCATATACATATGGAAAATACGTTAACTGGATTCTGCTTGGGTCTTTCCACAGCTTAATCTATGCTTCCCTTCTGTTTGTTTCACTGAGCAAGTTTCACTGCCCAGAAGTTACTGTTTGCCAAGCACAAAAGCATTATCTTTATTTTCCGAAGATCTAAAATAGAGTTGGAACTAACTACTCAGGGACACGGTTTCCATACCCCCCAAATTTTCCATTCGTATCTTGTCCATCCCACATTTCAAACTACAGCTTTTTACGAAAATGAAGGTTAGGAACAACAGCTATCCCCCAAAATGTAAGAAAAATGAAAAGAGGGACGGTAATATTTGCGACCACACACCGCACTTGTAGGCAGCGGCTACGTTTCGTCCACTTGTAAAGTAAGGATCAAAAATGCTCACAGGGTAGGGGCGCCTGGGTGGCTCAGTTGGTTAGGCGACCGACTTCGGCTCAGGTCATGATCTCACAGTCTGTGAGTTCGAGCCCCGCGTCAGGCTCTGTGCTGACAGCTCAGAGCCTGGAGCCTGTTTCAGATTCTGTGTCTCCCCCTCTCTCTGCCCCTCCCCTGTTCACACTCTGTCTCTCTCTGTCTCAAAAATAAATAAACGTTAAAAAAAAAAATTAAAAAAAAAATGCTCACAGGGTAAAGGTCAACTGAGATCACATATATAGGTTGTTAAACTCAGTAAATGATGACAATTTATTATGGAATGAAGATCATTCCAGGCCTGGAGTCTGGAAGAATTCTTTAGATTTCTTTAAGATGTGGTACAGAGAAGCATGTGCTTCAGACTGGTAAAGGGAGCACCATGCGTCTGCCACAGGAGGTGGATTGTGCCACAAGACATACAGAACCTGGCTGCAGAGGTCTGCGTGCCACCCCAAACAAGCTGAGGACTCAGGGACTGGCAACCAAGCACCCAGCAACCTCTCTCAAACTTCTGTGGCATGGTCACATCCCCCACCCTGTCTGACCCTCTCTACCTTCCCTTTGTTCCTCCTCCAAGACTCAGCCTCCAGGGGCTGTGCTCCCAGGTCACCTACCACTTGCCCAACATGCTTGGGGGTGAAGGCCAAAGGCATAATGTTTCTTAATTTTTTTTAATGTTTATTTATTTTTGTGAGAGAGAAAGAGAGAGAGAGACAGAGACAGAGCGTGAGTGGAGGAAGGGCAGAGGGAGAGGGAGACACAGAATCCGAAGCAGGCTCCTGGCTCTGAGCTGTCAGCACAGAGCCCGATGCGGGGGCTCTAACACACGAACTGTGAGATCATGACCTGAGCAAGCCACCCAGGTGCCCCTAAAGGCATAATGTTTCTAAGGGCACTTATGTTTCAGTGAGGGTTTCTGAACACTGTAAAGCCACACAATCTAAAGAAAACTGATCATAAATAAAGTCAAAGCTAGTGTGGGGATAAACACAGCAAACAAGTGACCATCAGCAAACCATGGTCGACTGTCCCTTGGGAAGGTTCTGTGTCAGAGATGGAGAGCAGGGCCCACTCTGCCAGTCTTCCTTCCAAAGTTGGAATTAGGTTGCTCTGTTCTCCATTTGAGCACCATCTGAAGGAGCTGACTTGTTCTTAAAGGCCGTGTTGGCATAATACCATCTTCACACACCCCGTCTCACATCTCCGGCTCCTTCAGCCCCCTCCTCATTCAGAAATGCAGGGTGGCAGAATTTAAATGAATATTAATTTCCTCTTTCTTTTTCCTTGCAGAGAATAAGAAGTTGAATCTAGGGGCGCCTGGGTGGCGCAGTCGGTTAAGCGTCCGACTTCAGCCAGGTCACGATCTCGCGGTCTGTGAGTTCGAGCCCCGCGTCAGGCTCTGGGCTGATGGCTCGGAGCCTGGAGCCTGTTTCCGATTCTGTGTCTCCCTCTCTCTGCCCCTCCCCTGTTCATGCTCTGTCTCTCTCTGTCCCAAAAATAAATAAAAAACGTTGAAAAAAAAAATTAAAAAAAAAAAAAAAAAAAAAAAAAGAAGTTGAATCTAGCCAGTTCTTATGGGACGCCCCTCCACTACAGAGGTCCTTCAGGAGCTGTTGAAGGTTATTGTACAAAAGTTTCTTTTCTGGGTGGCTCAGTTGGCTGAATGTCCAACTTTTGATTTCGGCTCAGGTCATGATCCCAGGGCCATGGGATCAAGACCTACATCGGGCTCCACACTGAGCATGGAGCCTGCTTGGGGTTCTCTCTCCCCCTGACCCTCTCCTCCACTCATGCTCTTTCTCTCTCTCTAAATAAAAAAAAAATAAACAAGTTTTTTTCTAGGAGGCAGGGAGAATGAGTCAGAACCCCTCCACACCATAAGGATGGTAACCATATGTTTGCCTCCATGGAAGACAAATCCTATCCAAAGCATATGGCATAAAGAGCTTTTTTTTTTTTTTTTTTTAAATCTGAAGTATAATTAACATACCGTGTCATATTAGTTGCAGGTATAGTGTAAAACAGCTTTTGTTATCCTCACTTCTCAGCCTTTCGGCTAAGATCAAGTGAAGAGCTTTTGTTATCTAAGGAGGACGGCAGGATTCTCAACTGATTGAGAAAGGGGGAAGGGGCAGACAATAGCTCTGAGCCATTAAATTAAAAAAGAAATGCCTGTCAGGTGTCAGGAATGAGGCCTCTTTAAAAAGAGGGCTTCCCATGGCACAGCCATTTGCTGAAGATTTCCTGATGTCAAGTTTGTGTAGAAAACCTTGCCCACACCACCACCCCCTCTTCCCCTCCCCAGGAAACCTCATGCCCCCTGGCCAATCCTGTCCAGCATTCCTTCCTGTATTTGGGTGCCATGGGGAGGTAATCAGGATCAGCACACCTTCCACCCCCAAGATACGACCATCTCAGGATTCCATGATCATCACTGCATTGGCCACACCAAGCATCCCTGAGAAAGATCGTCCTCCAAATGAGACAGAGCTCAGGAAAGCTAAAGAACCTGATTTCAGGCCGTACAGAGTCTTCCCTTGTGGGTCACCAATGTTTCTACTGTTTCTGGTATTTAGTCTTCCCCTCCAGCGGCCTGAAACCGGAAAGAAAGTTCTGGAAAAATCCTACAGGGAAGGCTGGGACATTTGGCAGTCACTTCTACTGGACATCAGAGCCAAGGGCCTTCAAGATATGAAGTGTCACATTTATAGAAGTTCCAGCCAAAAGCACGTGTATAGGCTTTCCCGAATAAACTGAAGGAAGTTTTCGTATAAAACACTTCTTCAACCCTGTTTTAATTTTAATCTATACTGTTACTGATGATGGCCAGCTCTTGACCTTTGATACCTCTTACTTGAAGAGTTAAGTAATGACTACAGCAGTTATCCCAGAAATGAGGGACCCTGAACCCCATTCCCTGTTCTCTTCTAGATTCACCTGGGACAGAGCAGGAAGTTAAATGTCTCTGGGGCCACTCATGTCCCCGCTCCTGGAAAGCTTTCTGGGGCCTCTGCCTAACCCTGCTCCAGGTTCCCCTTCTTCACAACTTGGCTGTTACCAGCTTGACTGTTAACTGCAGATACTACCACCCTTATCTAGATGAAAAACTTCAGGGCAAGAGCCTCTCACAGGAACAGTGTCGAACAGTCTGTGATGGTGGGAACAGAGAAATCAGCACCCTCCTGCCCAGACACAGAACTCACTCTCTGTATTTTTAATGCCTGCCTTTAGCATATTGTTAGGAGCCCTTCTTGGGCCTGCAAAGAGCATGAGGACTTCCAGTGAGCTGATGAAGAGGAAAATGTGTGGTGGCACCACTACCTGCGGCCAGACATGCCTACTTCACACACTCCTGCCCAAGGAGCCCCTGCTCTCCCGAGCAGAAGGGCAGGACAGTGCATGGGCCTGGGGTGGGGGAAGTGGTGACCTGAAGGGAGGGGTACCCTGCCACAAATCCAGCGGGGCCTGGAAAGAAAAAGGAGGCAGAGCCGGAGAGGAGCAGAACTAAGGTCATTTCCAAAGGGCAGAACTGTGGGACAACACACACAGGCGATTACAGAATCGGGGAATTTGGGGGTCTGAAGGGCTTTTGGAGCTCAGACAGCCACATGCCCTCATTTTGCCGCTAGAGAACAGAACTAAAGCCTGCTTGTCCCCCAGTTACATCTAGTTAAAAGCTAAGCCTGGCTTTAAATGGGCAAGCCTCCAGCTTCAGAACTGCTTCCCCTGACACCCTGTGCTTCTTCCCAGCTCTAAGTAAAGACATATAGGGCAGAGAATCTCCAAGAGAGGGAGTCATAGCCCAAGTGGCTGAGGCGGAGGGGGGCACGAGTGGGGGGGAACCAACAGAGCTTCCAGTGAAAAGATGCTACGTGCATGCAAAGTGCAGCGGCTCCGGGACCTCTGCTTTCCGGCAGCCTCCGAAAGCACCAGTCATTGTGTTAAGATGCCCCAAATTAAGCTGATTAAAAGGAAAGCCATAATGCTCGTCTGTCAGCCCGGACAGGTGGCACTCCACAGTGCTGGAGGTCGGGCAAACCTCCAACTTCGATGATGATAGGCCCCCTCCCTTGGCCCTGCATGCCCCCCTCCCCCCCAGCCCCAGAGCCCTGACAGCAGTGTTTGTGATCTCCAGCTCGTTACACGGGCCTCCGACTTCCTCTGCTTGCTGGCTCGGGCTCCGCGCCCTGCACCCTCCTCGGCCTCCATGAATGGGCTGACGGAACTCCTACCATTAGCCCTCAGTGTAACTGCATCACTCCATTGTCACCACACACGCACTGCACTCAACAGGGGGACAAAGGGCTGAATGAACCCCAGACCCGCGGCCAACTCAGGCAGAGACAACTTAGGAAACTATCTCATTCTTCCTTTCTTCACAGGCTGTTTGGCTATTTCCTTGCATACCAAATGAGGCCCGCAGAAAAAATAAGGCAGGAGAGGGAAGCATCAGCCTCCACTTCTATCCCGTCCCCCTCCCCACCCCCAGCCTCCCTTCCAGCCACTCTTCACAGGGTTCCTGACCACAGGCCCTGTGGAGTCTGCAGAGCCCCAGTCCTACAGGAGTCTTTAGGAGAAGGTGCTGTGAAGGTGTCAGTGCCTCTCACTAAGCAGGACAAAGACACGATGCTGGGGACCCTGTGAAGAGCATGTAGCCAAAATCGAGACTTCTTCCACAGCAGAGCTGATGGGTTTTTAATAGCTCTCAGACAACCAAGATCCTAGCATGCCAGGATGACCCTAAGGAAGGGATGTTCTAGAATCTTCTCTGGGTGATATTTAAGAATGCGACAGAGTTTGGCTGTAACCCAGGCAGAAAAGGATGACCTTGACGATCAGGTGACTAGCGTCTAGATCTTCTTCTGTTAAAGATCTCTGGGTAGCTTCACAGCATCGTCATGGCCCGGGAGCCCAAGTTCTGCCCTTTTTATTAGGCGACTTGTAAAACCGTGTCACGTGAAGGTGATGTGATTTGCTCAGGACCCTGACATGTAATTAGTGCTAAGAAATCTCAGGCTTTCCAGAAGACCTGGGGGAGACCAAAGAATTAGAAACCCACTCGAAGCCCATCTGCCTGGCCTTTGTCTGCCGTTCCTTCCTTCCTGCTTCCCTCCCTCTCTTCAGCATCATTCCCAAGACTCTGCCAGGGGCTCTGGATAAAGAGCGCAGTAAAAGTTGGGTCCTGTTCAAGAGGCTCTATAGACAAGCGAACAGAGAGATAAACGCTGGCACAAAGCAGGAGCCGAGCGCGGAGGGGACGGAAGAGGAGCCCCAAGTCTGCCTGGCGAAGCCGGGAAAGGTCCACTGGGGAACCGGGACGCACGGTCCCTCCTCTCAAACTCACCCCTGGCAACGGAAGGCCCGGTAGAAGTTTCCCCCAAAGCCAGCACTGCCTCGCTGGCTGGCGTCTGTTTTTAGCAACACTTATAACTGGAAGGAAAAAGTACTTAAAATATACCACCCTCTGAGACTTTTATTCCCTGTAAAACTGTCAGGCTTCTCACTCAGCTTTCTCTTTGGAATGAAGCGTTCCGGTTTATTTTGGCAACCAGAGGGAGCAACAAAGACCAACCTTCTCAGAGCTGCATGGGTCCCTCCTGTCAAAGCTATCTGCCTCCAGCCAGTGACCCAGAGGAATCAGGGGGGACTGGCTGTCTCAGAGGAATCGGGGTTGTGGGGGGGATGTGCTCTCAGCAGTTTGACCCCTGACAACGCACAGACAGAAAACACCGTAAGCTTGAAGACATCACAAATAACGAGGTGCACTGGCGAGTGCACCACTGTGGGGACTCCAGCGTGACACGTCAGCTCTTTCTGACTCCTGTCTGTCCTATCTCACCAGAGCCCATGTGCAAAACGTGGTGCTGTGTACTTGACTTCTCCATGGGAGAGCTCAACACAAACCTGTGGGCATTTCACAGTGTGGGTCTGAGAGCATTGTGTGTGTGTGTGTGTGTGTGTGTTTTAATTGTGGCAAAATAAGCTGAATGTAACATTTACCATTGCATCATTTTTTGGGTGTACAGTGGCATTTAGTGCGTTTACTTTGCTGTGCAACCACCTCCACTCTCCATTTCCAGAACCTTCTCATCATCCCAAAGTGAAACTCCATACCCATTAAATAACTTCCTCTTCCCCCCGCCGCCGGGGCCCTGGTAACCTCTATTTTACTTTCTGTCTCTGTGAACTTGACTACTCTAGGTATGGCACAAAAGTGGAATCATGTATTTTTGTCTTTTTGGGTCTGGTTTATTTCACTTAGCATGTTTTCAATGTTGTAGCCTGTGTTGGCATTACACTTCCTTTGTAAGGTTGACTAATATTCCATTGCACTCACTAAGGAGAACACATCTAAGGAGAATACATACCACATTTTGTTTCTCCATTCCAAGGACATTTTCTATCATCAAGTGGACTCTGCCAGGAGGCCTGCATTTTACAGTAGGCCTAGTAAGCTCCTTCCTCTACATTTAGAGTATATAACACTGTAGCATTCATTTCCTTATGATCTTAATTTGCTAGGATTTTGCACATTTCACTCTCGATTTGTCTTAGGATCGCTAAGTTCCTTCAGGCCAGGAACATCAGGTCTCATCTTCCATGCACTACCCACCTGCCTCCACTTCTACCTCCAAGCCATCCAGGCTTTCCTCATAATGCAAGCCTGCGGCTAGTGAGCCCTTAGTCAACATTCCCAGGAATGAACGGAGAGTCAAGTGCTTCAAACACCCCACCTCTCGACTCATGAAATAGTAAATGAGCTCAGGAAACAAAACTTGCCTCCCTCCAAATGCTAATGCTTTGTAAAGCCACTCCTTTCATTTTCCTTCACTCTCAGCCTCAGCACTTCAGACAGCACAGGCAGACAGATGGGAGGAGACCCAGCAGAACTCACGGAGGGCTCAAGTGGTTATCTGAAAAAGTGCTATGGATTTTACATTCTCCTCTGCTCATGCTTGGTTTTTGTTTTTTGGGGGCTTTTTTTGCTTTTAATTTTTATTTTATTTTTGAGAAAGAGAGAGACAGAGAGACAGTGCTAGTGGGTGAGGTGGGGGGAGGGGGGGTGGGGCACGGTGGGCAGAGGATCCAAAGCAGGCTCTGCGCTGAAAGCAGAGAGTCTGATGCGGGGCTCAAACCCACAAGCTGTGAGATCATGACCTGAGCCAAAGTCAGAAGCTTGACCAACCGAGCCACCCAGGTGCCCCTCATGCTTGGTTTTTAAATATTAAGATATGTAACTGAGGGCCCACCGGTAAACATGTAACATGTGCATGCAAGTCCAGTGCAACAGCTGGGATTTCTAAGAGACCTCTGAGCGGGTTTGCATCCATTTAACTCAGTCTGACAGCTAACTTGGATGGACTGGCTACATAGTATCTGAAAGGGGCAAGCACTTTCTCCAGTTTGCCCTGAGAAACTGATTTGCAGTCTTGAAAAGCACCCCAAGAGACTCCCAAGAGACTCCCAAGAGACTCTTGAAAAGCACCCCAAGTGGCACCTCAGGAGTGACCTCTGTCCATCTGAAACCAGTAAGGGGTGATAAAAGGACATGTGGAGAAGGCGGGAGACCCATGGGGCAACCGGCCAACTGGAGCAGATCTATAAATATCTTAAAGAGGTTACAGTGCCTGGGGTCAAACTGTTGTCACTGACATTCTTGTCTCTGGGGGGTGAAGGAAGAGCTGGTCTTAAGGTGGTTGCTGCTCGGGACTCCTTTTTGTAAGGCAGCCTTAATAGGAGATATTCAGAAAAGGAAGGAAGCTTCTCATTTCTATAAATGTTAGGTCCTGTCCACGATTTGTCTCTGGAGGATTAGAAAAGCATTCTGCACGTGAAGCTGCCTGGAGGGGTCTTTTCAATCTCTATTTTGGAAACCATGTTTTTAAAGCCTATGTTTTGGACCTAGAATTTTAAAAGCCTAAGAACTGCTTCACAGCAGGCCCCTAGGTTCCATGAGGCCCTTTAACACCTCCCTGCACTACTTCCTTGAGATGGTGATAAAGGCCAAGGCAAAATACAGATACGTAGGTGAGAAAGCCAGGAAGCTGCAGCCTCACACTCTCTGAGCTTCAGCCTTCTGCTCAGCATCCCTGTGGGGCATCAGCCACAGGCCCACAAACCACATTCTCTCTTAACTCAATATACTCCCACAGCAGGGCATTCGGAATCTCCCTGGAACATCCAGAGGGGGCATCTTCGTGTGGACTCTCCAGGGCCTCTGAGCTGACACACCTCTCGGAGTTGGTTTGGAGCAGAGGCCCTTCCCCAAACAAAAAGCTTTGGGAGCAACCACAAGGGTGGAGCGCAGAGTTCCCAGGCGAGGAGTCTGAGCTTCCTGGGTCCAGTCCCAGCTCTGCTAGTGCCCCACCCCCAGCTGCTTCCCTCAGCCCTCCGCATGGAAAAAGTCCCCACTGGAAGACGCAGGAACTGCCTCGCTGACCTCTCAGAACCACCCCGGCTCGGACCTTCTAAGGACTGCAATTTCCTACCAGCTGAATCAGAGCCTCACTTGACCCTGGTCTCTCAAGACCTTTCTTCTAAAGAGCTTCAAATTCTGGCAAGCAGAACTGCAGCCTCTGGGCAGTCCACGGGGCACAAGAATGGAAAAATCTATAGCTAATAATAGTTCTTTGAATTACTATGGCTCTTTATTCTTTCAGAAGTACTTTTTAATCCATTACCACATTAAACAAAAGGGAAGTGAGAGGCGGGTGGGGTTGAGAGGTGTGTCAAGGCCAGACACCATTCTCGTGGCAGGGCACCTCTTAGATCCCCACCGCCCCCAGTGCAGCAGAGCCAGGCTCTAGTCCCCTCTCCATGCTGTGTCTCCACCTTAGTGGCTGTAAGCAGAGCAGCACACTGTGGGGGAGAGGCAGCCTGAGGACATGTACATAAATGGAAATGAAGCAACGATTCAGACCCATGGGGAAGCCCACACCATGAAGGAAAATTAGTAAACAGCCCTCCTCCCACCTTGTTATCTGCCTGCTAGGCTCTTTTCTCTATTTAATGGCACACAGGCTTTCAAACCCTTAAGAGGAAGCCTCATCTGTTGGATTTTGTACTACCTTGGATGTTGATCTTGGAAAACAGAAACCACCAACAAAGAAAAATATCTCCAACACATCATCGTCAGGCCAACTGTCTCCCTCCCTGGGCTGAGAAAAGAGACATCTGGTTTTAACCAAGATGGCATCCACCTACCACATCCGTGTTGGTGATCTTGGCCAGCAGATCTACCAGGGCATCACCAGTGAGCGAGCTCACGTCCTCATCCTGCTGGAGCCCACAGATGGCGGCTCCCACACTTCCAGTTGCAATCATCGATGGCGGGTACATGGCGAACTTAAAGTCTGTGAGGACAAGAGGCAGAAGGTCAAGGCACAGGAAGAATCTGGATCCGGGAGCTCCCCAGCTTGAAGATACTCAGATATAGGGTGGTGATAGATCAGCTGCACAGGTAACCCCTTACCCCACAGACACAGTCTCTTTTCAGTCTTCCTTCACAAGATGCCCTTTATTTATTTATTTGCCATCCCTGTGGCAGGTCCAGAGCTAAAATGGGAAGACTGAGGCAGGGACGGTAGAAAGCCTATCTGAGTGCACAGTGAATTCTCAGAGGATTCAGGTCCCCCAATCCCTCATTCCACAATCCTGTGAGGGGTTAGCATATGCAAGGGGCAAGAAACATAGTCTCCTCTGGGGGTCATGGCAGGAATAGAGGAGGGAGGTCTGAGACGAGTCCAGACAAGGTAACCTGTGTGCCACAGAAGTGAGACAGACCAGGGGATCTAGACGGTGGAAGGCAGGAAAAGTGTAAGTTGGTAACATTTTATAAACAATAATCCTGATGTGATCTTGCCATATTCTGTGGCAAGTCAACAGGGACTGACATGGCCCATAACAAAACAACAGATGATTTCATTAAAAAAAGAAAAAAGGGAAGTGAGAGAAGCAGTAATGCAGGAGACAGTGCTGAGGGCCAAGTTTTGCACAATCCTCAGCTTCTAACCCAATGCCAAGGGCCCTCAGAATATTAGGAGGGAAAGCAGGCACCCAGTATTAACCACTGCATCACACGGATGACTTGGTTTAGATTTTATGGTTCTTGGGCCCTAAGATCGCATTTTCTTGCTGGAGAAAAAGAGCGGTTTGCTAATGAGATGTACACCAAGATCGATCGGAGGAGCTCAAACCCTCATCCACTTCCAGTTCTCCACAAGCAAAGAGAGGGGAGGCTCCTGTGAGGCCTCAGCATGGGAGACCAAACGCCTCGGTTTCCTCTGAGCACTCCCACAAGCTCTCAGGCTGAGGGATCGAGATCAGCCACTGCCCAGCCATCAAGGAGGAGACAAGGACACCCACACCTTACTCCCGTTGCTGCTGCTACTAACTGCTAACTACCCACATGTACAGTCCCTTCCGGGCTATGTCCCAGTTAATCCACACATCCACCACATACGGTGGGCACGAATGCCCTAACGTTGCGGATAAAAAAGGGCAGACTTCTGAGAACTTAAACTGCCTTTACCAGTGCCTTATGTTGATAGGTTAAAGAGGTTCCTTCCATCACTCACTGTCGTCAGTCCTGGAGTGGGGTAAATCCTCCAGTGTGCTACCTCTGGTTCTAGCATCACTCCAGAGAGTTTACTGTACAGAGGAGTGCAAGGAGGGGGTGGGAGGGAGGGACAGAGGGAGGACATGTGTCACACTTCAAATTACAGCATAAACATTAGGTCGAAACACAAAGTTCAACCTAACATTTCCCCTTTTACTGTAAATGCCCTATTACAACAGCATATTCCATAAAAGCACTTTTATAGGTGATCCTATTGTCCAGCGTCACGTTGGTGTTGTCAGAAACACTGCTGGAGCACTGAACCACACACACACCTCCCATGTTGGCCGAATCCCATGAACAGAGCGAGCCTGGCCGCCTGTCAGTCTGTTTCTATCCTTGGCTTTCTTTCCTTCGCTCGCTCACTATTTCTACTTCTTGAGGGATGTATACTACCGTGTTCTGGCCAAAGCCTGCTGTCCACTAACCCCTTCAGTTCCTTCTCTAGCCCCATGGATGGTGCCCAAGTCGGCCTCCCTGCCTCCTGCTCTGCTGTAGGTCTCTTCCACATGGGCTCACAGGAGTGTTTCTCTGCCCAATAACCTCGTTAGCTTCCCCCTGTGACATTCATAATGCAGAGGAGGCAGCCAGCCCATGGCCTTGAGCCCACAAAGGCCCTGGGTGGGAGCATCTGGCAGGGAAGGACAGGAGGATATCCCTGGCCCTCCCTTTCCTCTGTCCCAGGCCTCAGACCGGGAAGCACACCTCATACATGCCTGTCTTTTGTCACGCTGCTGCACGCAAAACTCACTTCCAATTTTAGCAAACTAATTAACTTCTGGAAGCCAGGGGGTATTTACAGGGTGGTCCTGGGGTGCAGCAGGTGCTAAGGTTGCTGTAAGGACTCTACGTCCCTTCTTGTTTTGCTAGGAAAATGCTGAACGGCATCCTCCTAGGGATACGGTCCCCTGCCTCCTGGAATTGGGGAGCATCATGGACAAGAACACAGCTGCCTCTTGGCAGCTCAGACTGGGGAGTGCTCCCGCAGCAAGGGAAGAGCTGCCGGAAGCTGGCCAGTCACTGCTCTTCTCCTCTGCCACCCACCACAGTGGCAAACCAGGGTCTCCTACTAGATTCCTGAGCACCTGCCAGGCTCTCCTCTGGGTAAGTCCAAAGGAGGTGACATTAGAACTGAAAACCAGATCCACATTGTGGGACCTTGGGTGAGTCACTTCCTCCTCCAGTCCCTGACACTCCATCTGTCTAATAAAGGGTGGGGTTGGATCGGTGTTTTTCTGACTTCCAGTGTTGCAGCTCATTGTTGGGTCATGAAACCCATTTGTGGGTTGTTTTTGTTGCTGTTTAACGGAACAGAACAAGATAGAAAGTATCAGGAAGTAATCATGTAGTAGAAGTAAATATCCTCTTGAAAAACTTTTGTATCAGTCTGATGTACATTTATGTACATCCTGAGTTATGTTATAAAATGTATTTTCTTTCTTCACGGCTTAGGTCAAAAAGTTGGGAGACAGCAGGCTGGCTCATCTCCCAGGTGCCTTCCAGCTCTACTTTGCTCTTCCTTAAGGATCTAGAAGAGCCACCCCCGAGAAAAGGACAAGCGAGAATCACTAGAACAGAGCATAGCTTCCGTCAGCCAACAAAGTCACGAGGCATCTCTCTCCACAGACAGCAGTGCTAGTTCCTCACGGCATCAGGGGCTGCCCCAGGACTAGGCTCAGGGACAACCCCTCTCTGCTGGTGGGGAAACAGCAGAGGAAGAAAACACCAGAATAAAACATCTGAAGGGTCATGTCCTCGTACTAGCTCTAGTTAGCTAACCTCCACGCTCACCCGTGGAAGGTTTCACCCAGCCCATTCAGCCACTCCTGGAAACCATAAACTTTGGCTTGAAAAGTGTTCACCAGATCCACTTGGGCAGGGGGGCTGGACAGAAAAATCAGATGGCATGCACGCTATGACCAAGAATACAACCTCCCAGAAACATCTAAATAAAAGTACATACATGCACATGCATGTGGTTGAAGCAGGAGGATTCACAGAAAACATTTTAAACTTTCCCGCAGTTAGATGGAAGAAATGGTAAGCAATTTTATAATACTTTCTCTTAATATTATTCTATTTCAGCAAAAAGAAAATACCAAGTAAAAATCTCTTAGAAATCTCTACATGTCTTGGTCAAAAATACCAACAGGTTGTATCTTGGTGCAGAGGCATATTCAGGGGCAAGGGTCTCTCTCTAGCCTCAGTTGCCCACCTGAAAAGGTAAGAGGTGACATCCTGAGCACCCTCCTTCCTCTGCAGCAGAGTGAGAGGCAATGAATTGACCAGTGATCCATTCTGACAAAGCACAAAGGGTTCCTCCCCATTCCAGGCAGCATGGATTAATCTGCCGCCCCAGTTGAAAAGCATAGTAATATAATACAGCATGGTGCCTTCTAAATGGCTAAGTACATACTACATGGGTAGCTTATAAAAAAACTTCTCAAAGAAAGGGGTGGTCAAGGGACAGGAGCATGAAGATACTTAGGAGGACACTCTCCAAGGGCATGAGAAGGATTTGGGCCAAGCAGCTGCAAGAACTGTAAGATGGAGATGTGGAGGCCGATGACCCACCACCTACCAGCCGTGTGAAGATGGACAAGTTACCTGAACCCTATGAGCTTCCATTTTCTCACCAGCAAATTAGAAGAATAATTATACCGACCTGGTAGGGTTGTTCTGAGGACTCAACTAAAATGATCCATGTAAAAGCACTGTGCTTGGCTTGTGGTAAGCTATCAAGTGTCATCACCATCACTATTCTGACCACGGGAACCTCCAACGGAACCGTGAAGGGGAATTCTGACTGTTGGAGATTCTGTTTAGCATCGGCAGGGGAGAGGAGGAAGGTGCCCAGCATCCCTGGGCAACAGGCGGATGCTGACAGCAGGCCAAGGGCACCAAGACCGCCAAGAAGAAAGGCTCTGTGCCGCCTGGAGAATCTTTCACTGTCACTTGTGTTGTGGGTCCCAGAAATGACCTCACTGAGTCCCCGAAGCCTCATGCTGGTTTGTCAGGAGTGGGAGAAAATGAGGCCCCCATACGATGAATGGAATACAGAAGTTGGCAATGGTCTCCCCGATGTGCCCCATATCCACTCAGCTGCGGTTTGCCCAGAGCCAAAGAGCAATGCCCACATACCGGAAGCCTCTGACATAATGTTCCCCCCTCCCGGGAGGTGGTGGAGGCAAGGGGCACACCTTGGGGGAACCCCAGCTCTACTGGTTGCTTACTCATCCATGTAGCAGTAGTGGTGAGGTATTAATAAACCGTAAAACTCATCTGTTTCAAAACACTTCCTTTCACAAGTGAATCAATGAATTCTTGAGAGGTTAGGTGACTTGTCCCATGTCCAGTGCTGGGCCTGGGGTTAAGGTCGGGACTTCTGGACTGTAGACCCAGTGCTCTTTATAACTTACCAGAATGTGAACAGCTCCTCAAGGCCACCTCCCACATCCCACTAAGGAACACAGGGTGATTTTCCTATCAGAAGTGGGAGAAAAGCCCCCAAAAGCAAGCCCTAGCTCAGGAGTCAGAGACTCCTAGCCATGGCACCAGTGATCTGTGTGGCCTGTACAACCCACTTAACCTCCCAAGACCACCAGAGGCATTCTGGGGGCCCCACTGGGCTTCTTAATCTGGGCAAGGGCAGAGAGGGCTCCATATTCATCAACTCGCTATCTGCAGGTCTTGGTAAAATTTCGCTGAAGAAAGAGTCTGAGCTAAGCAGGTCTAAAACCACAGATTAGATGGCCCTGCATGTAAGTTTAGTGCAGATTGTTTTGGCTACGATGTGGAGGCCTTGAAGCAGAAGAGTGATGGCCTTGCTTCTGACCACCACTAGGGGGCGGGAGATACTCGGTCTGAGGCTTAAGACCAACAGGGAAGCCCCCCCCCCTTTCCCATTTCCCCCATCTCTCCCCCTCCTCCCACCTGCAGCAAGGTGGAAGGTTAAAAGGCCAGAATCCCAGATGCTCATTGGCCAGCAGGTGATGGCCGCAGCACACACCTCACCTACCACCCCTGGAATAGGTTCAGCACACCCTGTCCTTGTGGGGAAGGACCACGGTGACATGGAACACTAATATAACTCCAAAGGCCTAGGTGGCAGGAGGAGGGGAGGGAGACGGCTGGAGAACAGCAAGCAGCCTACTCCTCATTCATTGTCCGGCCAGAAGGGAAGTGAGATAGCCCTGCCACACTGCTGGTCCCCACGGGATGCGCCTGCAGAACTGACACTGTCGGCTGCCCACGCCACTTCCCCTCAGCTCCGCGCCCTGTCAGCTGCGGGGGCAACACAGAGACAGGAAGGTGGCTTAAATTCTTCCCACCTGGCAGCCGCCAGGGCAAACCTTTTTGGGGTAAGGGGCCAACCCACCTACCTTCTCCGGGCCCCGGTTATAATTCTATCTTATGATAGAAGGTTATGAAACGCCTTTGGGTAAAGCCAGGAAGGCTGGAAATACAGCAGTTATCATCACTGGGGCTTCACTGGGGCTTCATTGGGGCTCCAGGGCTCAGGCCTCAGGGTGGGGAGCCTTGGGCGGGGCTACTCAAGTGCATGCTGCAAAGAGCTAATAAGCAAAACACCTTGAGGTGGGGCCCGAGGCAAAAAGAGGGAGATGTGGGATACCATGCATAGCTAGGGAGGTTAAGCACCTCCACCCCACCCCCACACCAAGTTCAAACTCAGTATCATTGGCGTTTCTAGACTAACTGGAATCATCTGTTGAGCGTGAGATCCCGCATCAAGAATCCTCCAGTGCCAGAGTGCAATCTTGAGTCGTATTAAACGGTACTTCTTTCCTCATTTGCAGACCTGGGGGACTCTACCATCACACCTACGACCAGGGGGGCACTAAGGCCCAGTCCTGCTTCCCCAGGATCAAAAGCTCCAGGAAAGGGAATGCCAGGGGCTGTCAGTTATGAAGGTCTCCCTCTCCCTCCAGTGCCTTCACTAACCATGACTGGCCCAGAGAGGGACACCAGGCAGGTGGAGGCAGTCTCTCCTGCCAGAAGCCATTTTGAGATGAGTGGTTGGGGGGGAGGGGGGGATGGGGGGAGAGAAGGGCATCTCTCTGCCTTGCCACCATCTTACCCTCTAGCCCCTAAGGAAAACTGCAGCCTCGCTCCCCTTCTCATGGCCCCTCTCTGCTCTCCTGCTCTCTCTTCCCCTTTCACACACACACATGCACTCCCCGCACAGACTGAGGAACTACTGCCAGCTCTTTCACAACCAACTTATCCCATAAACTAGCCACACAGCCTAGAGGATTGGCTACCATCTCCTCCAGACCCACTGTAAGTCTGCAAGACCCCGGCCACAGGTGCCTCTTGGGCTTCAGGGCAGAATATCCAGGATTGGGGGACAAGGACAGAGGCGTGAGGTGCAAGGAGCAAACTGGACCTCCTCGGTATCACCTACCTTTGGTTCTCAGTTACCTTGTGCCTGCCGCTTGCCAGACAGTCCTAGGCACTCAACCATTTGTCACACCCTGGCCCCAAAAGGAGGCGTTTCATCTAACTGGAAGGTGTTTCCTCCAAGAAAAGTAGATCTGGGCTTTTATACCATCAGGCCATCTGGTATAAAACTCCACAAAGTGAGGATTCTATGTAACTTGGTCATTCATACAGACTCAAGCACAGATCTAGAAAGAAAAGCCTTGTGAGACACAGCCATCCTTCCTAGACTCAGGAAAGTTCTGAGGAGCCCCCTCTGCTCTGACCAGTCCACACCTAAGGCTTAGTACATGGCTGGTGGTCTTCATTTAGTTGGAGTTATTCCCTGTATCCTTTCTTAGCCCTTGCCCAGAGCTAGCTCATGGCTCCCCAAAGGCAGTCTTCGTGACTTCCTGTGCCACTCCTTGGACCTCTGTCCTCAGTGCCTGAGTTCCAGCTCCTTATTCTGGCCCCAAAGTTGGCAGCCACCCCAAGGATCTGGGCAAGAAGGCCAGAAGTGGGGGGGATGGGACCCCCCAATTTTAGAGAATGGGCCTTTACAGAAGCTGGGGATCTGCCCATGCCTGGATAATTCCACCTACCATCCCTACCCCAATCAGAGATCAGAATGGGGAATGGGTGGACAGACCCCAAAAGATCTGTCAGTCAAGAGACAAGGTCAAAGCAGAATTCTGGCTAACAGCTGGGCAATGGGGGAGCTTCGGGTCAGAGGGTCGGGGGTCCTAGGGCTAGAGAAAAAAGGACTGGTTGACCCCTCCCCCACAGTGAATCATGACAATGGAGACGAAGGGACAGCAGGGCCTGGGAGACAAAATGACAAGTCAATGAGGGATTGACCTCTAGGGCCCCAGGCCAGACAGCAAGAGAAGCGAGGAAGCAAAAGAATGGCTACTGTCTAAAAGTCAGCAAGGTATCCACGGGGGCTCTGAAGAATGGCCTCCTCAGGGCTGCAGGAAGGACAGCTTACTCTCTCATAAAGGGGCACAGGACACATTAACATGGCCATGGGCCCAGTCTGGATCTGGAAGGGCAGGACTACAGAAAACCGGTGAGAAAAAATCTAAGCCCTAGAATCAAATGTGGGTGGCTGGGAACCCTACATTCACGCCAGGGAAGGCAGAGAGTAAGGGGTCCTGTTGAATTGGATTAAGGCAGTTGCAACACTTAAACATGAAGATGGTGGCATTTTCACAATTAGTACCACAACACATGGTCTACACGTTCCTTGGTTCATAAAGTACCTCTTTGCACATTGTCTCTTTCTGGTTTTTGTTTTCCTAACCACCCTGAAAAGGCTGTTAAGATCATGTATCAACAGGTGTGTTTTGCAGATGAAGAAGCTCAAGTTCAGAGAGGTTAAGCAGCCGTCCAAGGTCATCCAGTGATAAGTAGCAAAGCCTGAACTTTTGACTGAGAACACAGAGCATATACACTATTGCATATTGTGTGATCCATTTGTACATACTTACAAATAACATGTAACAAAACATTGGAAAAAGGTAACCCAGGAGTCCCATCTCTAAAATTCAACAACTCTTAGCGAACTTGGGCTGAACCCTCTGGATACCCCCCCACCAACTCCCCCCCAACCCCCCCTCCACCACAAAACAAAAGACATGCCCAGTCAGTTCTTTACCTATGATGTCTTTACCTATGACTAAGGTTTCAGGGTCTCTCCCATGGCCACTACCAAGGAACAAAAATAGTAGAAATTGGCCAAGGCTCAGTTTAATGAGACAGTTGTCAAACCACTGCCTTTAGTTTATTAGGGAAATGCAAAGCAAATGGGCCAGTAAGAACTATGTATCAATTGTGGGATCAACGTGGTGGGTGGAAAGCTTTTAATATGAAAAAGCCACTTGCGCTTGCTGGTAAAGGCTGCAACCAATTCAAAACAGCAGCACTTAAAGGGAGGGCAGCAGAACTTAGTGCTCAGAAGGTGAGTCCTTGATGAGAGCCAGCCAGGTTCACTCCCCCATCCACCAGTTACCCAGCAGTAAGTGCCCTACAGTAAAGAGAACTCCTTCAACCTCCCTTACTGCTTATCAGGGCAGGCAGCGTATTTATCAAGACAGTGTTCCTTTAACCTATATTTGCCCCCACCCCCCACCCCCAAATTTCCTCTTGGCCTTATCTCCAAGCATCCTTTTCCTCAAAAGATTAAAGATTTAAACACAACCAGAGAGCAGTATATATAATCTTCAAAGAGCACTTTAGACATCATAAAGAATATTTTAACAGGCACTTTTTTTTTTTCCGCTTACCACACCTGTCCTCATAAACCATTTATGAGTTTAGTAGAAAAAAAGAATACACCAGCTCAGATAAAATAAAGAACACACAGCCTGGGCATGAAAACCTTGTACTCTAGATTACTTGGGACCACCCCTCTCCTGAACCCCTAAGCCCATGCCAGTTAGTACCCCCATCAGTCTCTCCCTGACCACCCCCCCAAAGGGCTCTTCAGCCTGTGTCCCCGCCCCCCACAAGGCCCCCTCCGGCTCCAGCCTGCTCCTACCGGTAGCACACAGAGCAATGAAGGTCTGCGCATGCTTGCGGATCAGAGACAACTTCTCGCTGGGCTGGGGCAGCTTGCGAAGGATGTGCTCGATGAAGTCATGAGGAGTGACAGCCGCCAGGTTCCACTTCAACTTCCCCAACACCACCAGCTCCCACTCCTGATGAGGGAGGGAGGGAGGGAGACAAGAGTATAAAACCCAAAGGCTGACCTGGTGTCAGGGACCAGGGGCTGGGGTCCGGACCAGTTCTAATGATGTTCAGGAGGATGCTGCTGGATCCTGAGGTGGGCCCATTTGTCCAAGCCCCCCACCCACCCCCCAAAGCCTGGAAGTCACTGGCATCTCTTCTTCTGCCTCAAATGTGAGGCTCCACCAAAAATAATGAGAGCCCAGGTAGCTGTTGCCAAGATTCTACTTTTTCCTCGTTCTTTTCCTCTTCGGCTCCCCCCACCCCCCCAGCCAACATGGACTTCCATGCAGTCCTGTTGGCCCCCCCCCACCCCCCCAGAAAGCTGAACTTACAAGGCACTGCCAAGGTCATTGTGGCCCTTAGATAGTAATTTATTGTACAGGTCTCTATCGCTGGATTAATAGTCTTTTTTAATCCTCAGGGGAAAATGATGCACACAGATAAAGCTCAAAATAAGGTTCCTTGGCTCAACTCCTTGGCAACCAATTTACTTGTAATTGGTGCCAATAAGTGCCACTTTTCTCAGCTTTAAAACTTTCCCCTCGACACATAATGCAGAAGTCTTGGGGAAATGACATTCGGCCAGGAGAGTGCCCTTTCCCTGGCACTCTGGGACATGTTCCCTGGTGACATGTTTCATAGGCCTCTGTCACCGAGACTGGAGGACCCACCAGGATGGTCATTAGCAACCCCATGCTGCAGCTGGAGGTTGAACAGGGCAAAGTGAAGGTGCCTGGGCAAAGTCATGGAACCCCTCAGTCCAAATGCTGAGGGGGGACAATATGACCCCCTCTCTCATGGACTTCTCACCATTGGTCCACCTAGTGAAAATCCTTTTTTCTCCCTTACTGAGATACATTTGGGGAATTGTGTTCAGAGTCCAACAGGCCAGAAAGGAAACTTTAAAACTACGTGCGATCAGAGGGAAAACAGGCCTATCCATTAATCATCTTCAGAAGAGACAGGAAGAGACCACTGTGCCAGTGCACGCTACTCTCCCATTCACCCTAAGAACCCCGGCTCTCTTCCATTTGCTACACCAGCAACCAGAGCCCCAGTCCCCTCCTGTAGCACTAGGTGGCTGTGTGATCTGAGGGGACTCCCTTCCCCTTCCAGAGCCTCAGATTTCTCATAAGTAAATAGGAGGATTCCTGTACCTCCCACCTTCTGGGATCAAGAGACAGGGAAAGGGGGTCAAGGCAGGGTGCTTGTGAAGCAACATGAATTGGCTTGGCTGGTCCTGGAAAAACGGGTGCCAAAGAACACCACGACCCACCATCACGTTGAAACAAATGAGCCAAATGGAAGATTCATTTTCCTGGTTTCCCGTTGAGAAAAACAAACTGGTGATGAACTCTAACGACTTTTCCTTTACATGCTTTAAAGTCCCCCTTGGCTTTTTACAGAGGATTGGGGTTTAAAAAGAGGAAAAAAAAAAAAAACTGGTAAAATTACTACACAACCAGTGTCTTCTAAGATGGCTTGAAATTCCAGCCCTTTCTTCTCACAGGGGAGTGTGAAATAAACCACTCGTCTTGTACTATTATTAAAGGAAGCAGATCTCCCAGAAGAAAGCACCTTTCTGGGCCTCCCGGACCAAACCAGAAGCAGCTGAAATCTGGCAGCAGTTCAAAGGTGAAGTCATTCATGCCCCTCTCTACATTCCCCGCAATTCCTCCCCCATCCTTGCACATGTCTGCCACTAGATGGCAGCACAGCCCCAGAAAGGAAGGCCTTTTCACAAAGAGCTCAGTTCTGGGAGCCAGTCCTAGCCCTGTGGACTTTGTGCAGGCCTTCCCAGTAGGAAGGGGGAGGGGCGATCAGAAGGAGGTGGGGGAGGGGGCTCTTCCAAACAGTGCGGAGAAAAGGTGTGCAGACCACAGAAGGTGGGCTTGGGAACCACTCTACCATTCCACACTGCTGCCACATGGACGCCTTGAGTGTGAAGCTGTGGGGAAAATGAGTTAGACTGGGTGGGGAAAAGGTTTGCTGTTAGAAAACCTGAGTCAAGACAGGACCCCTGTCACCATACAGAGGTCATCGCCGGCCTCCCCGGGAACCAGGCCTCAGATTCCTCCAATTAAAGGACAAATTCTGACTTGGCTCAAACGTCAGTGAGCTGATATTTAGTGAACAGCTACTATGTGCAGGTATCTTGAAAATTTATAGATAGATAAGACATTACCTTTGAACTCTGGATTCTTAGGAGACGCACCACAACACCCTTTTACCACGGGAACACATGCCTACCATGTGGGAAGTTGAGCTATTTTCTCAAAATTCAGTGGTTGAAAATTTGGAATTTAATTAAAATGTGATCACCGTGTTCCAAGTCTCCCCTACACACACCCATGCATGCACACACGCGCACACACACAAGTGCAAATGAATTCCCCCAACACAAATGTCGCGGGGATCTTATTTGTGGATGTAGCCTCAGGGCTTAGCATGGTGGCTGGCACACAGTAGGAACACAAAAAAATTCGTATTAAAAGCGGTATCTCCTAAAGTGTGAAAATCCCAACGATGTGGTAATTTGGGATCCTAAGGATTCCTTTGGGGAGCAGTGGGCAGAAGCTTATCAGGACAGGAGAGAGCAAAGAAGGAAGGAAGAGCAGAAAGGGAGAAAAGAAAGGAGGTAGGCATTACCAGCAGCTCCTGAGGCTTGATGGAGTTGTCGGTGTAAATGCACAACTTCTCTGCTGTCAAAGGGATGGTCTCTTTGAGCTTGGAGGCCAGGAACATGCAGACAGCACCCAGGAGCTGCAGATGGGTCTTAGGAGTTGGGACCCCAGCCAAGAAGCGGTCCAGGTAATTCATGGCCAAAGGGAAGACCTCCTCTTCACACTTCTGTTCCTCACATACCTACAATGGGAGTGGGGAAGGGTTGGGGGGTTGAGGTAATAGTGTCAGGAAAAGACAAAAAAAAAAAAAATGAAAGGCACAACCTATGGAAACAAGCAAAAATATTTAATTTTTGAGTGGGGAGGGGGAGGGGAGTAGGCTATGTGATAAGAATAAAGAGAAGGAAAACGGGGTAAATCTAAATAGTCCATCCGTGCTGGGGTATTCCCCAAGAAGGTAAAAAAAAGAGGTGAATTGAACATCCGAAGCCAGGAGGCAAACAAATGCGCAGTAGCCGCCCGGCTCGGCGACGCTCCCTTTGGCTACTGACTTCTTTGCTCACTCTAACTCGCTCACACTCTCTTTTTTGGATTTCGTCATCTTTTCAAAAAATCAATAAAAATATTCTGGAGGCTCCGGGGGTCTTCTTCTTGGTCTCATTCGGATCCCCGGACCCTGCTCTATCATTCCCGACAATTGGAAAAAATGTCCGGGGGGGTCCCTGCGGCCCAGGCGCCGCTATTGGGGGGGTGGGTGGGGAGAGGTGGGGAAGAGAGGGGGAGGGAGGAGAGGAGGAAGAGCCGCAGCCTCGGCGGCTGGACTCGGGAGCATGGGGAGACGGTTTCAAAAAATAATGAAAAATCGAAGAAATATCCTAGAAAAGCCCTTTTGGCGTGAAAACCCCAAAGAGGATCCAGGCTTCCCGAAACGGAGGTTTCGGGTGCCGGAAAGGTCTGTATCTCGACCCCTGGGGCTTTGGATCCCGAGGGGAAACTTGGAGGGGTGAGCGCCGCGGCAAGAGTGTCCGGCTGCGGCCCACAAGGGCAGAAACTGGGGATCGTGGTGACGAGCTGGGGGAAAGCCGAGGAACGGGGAGCCTCCAGAGAGAGGCACGGGGGACTCTGACCTCTCCTTTAGGGGTGCCCCGACATCTCCCCCCACACACACCTCCTCCCCCCCCCCTTCCTACCCCACCCAAATCTCCGCAGCGAGGAAACTGGAAAGCCAAACTGTAAGTAACCTTCCTGAGGTGGGGGTTGGGGAAGAGGGCACTATTACAAGTGGGGTGGCCGGAATAATGGGGTGCGAGGAGGGAGCGGGCGACGTTTTCCAGCCTTTCCAACCGGAGTTTGCAAAGCAACATGGCGAAACCACGGCAGGTCCAGAGCTGTGCATACGTGGGCACACGGCTTGCTCGGCAAAGATTTGGAGCAAGGGTAAAGAAGTGGTTCTTTTGGGTTCCCCTAAAACACATGTTTCTTCAATGCGACTTCCGGGGCTCCTGAATTCTCCGGTTCTCTCCTCCTCCCTCCTCCCCCTCCCTCTTTCTCTCCCCCCCCCCCCCTTAAGTGCCAACGCGGAGTCGCGACCACATGCGGGGACCTGAGGCTAGGACGAATTTTCTCTGGCTTTTGGGGGGCTGCTTTTTGGCTTTTTTTACGTTTGGGTCCCGATTTCACGCTCCTACTCCCTTCTTCACTGCGCCGAAAGCAGTGGCGGCCTCGCAAAAGACAGGTCGGCTGGGGGTGGGAAGAAGAGGCAGCCACATGCAGGCACACGCGCGCGGGATGCTCCCCCACCCCCGCTCCAGGACAGCCTCGTTTATCCCAGATTTTCCTCCTCCCTTCCCTATCCCCTTCCCCCTCCCCCAGTTAGCCTTGCATCCTGCAAGGAACAGAAATGAAGCCACGCGTCTCGCCAAAGGGCTCGGGGTAACCTCGCGCACAGGAGCGGGGAGGCGAGCGCGGAGCCTGCCCTCTCCAAGTTTTAGGTTCCCTGCGCTGGGGTGGAGTGGGGTGGGGGGAGCGAGTATCCTATCTGCAGACCTACCTCCAGCATCCAGGTGGCCACCATCCTGCGCATGTAGGGCTGGATGTCCTTCTGCACGCATTTGAAGTAGGAGCACTGGGGAAGGTAGCGCTCCTCGATGGTGAGCAAGTTCTGCAAAACGCGGTCATCGTAGAGCAGGTTGGCGTCCGGCACGGCCCTGCGGACCGGGTCCACCTCGCAGCACAGCAGCTCCATGGCCAGCCGGGTGCCCGCTCGCTCCCTGCTTTCTCCGGACTGGAAAATTGGGGGTTTTTGGAGGGGGGAGGGGAGAGGGTTCCCCTTACCTCCTTCCTTTGGCTAGGTAGGGGGTTTTCGGGAGAAAAGTTATGGGGCAGAGAGAGAGAGAGGCTGGGGGAGAAGAGAGGAAAGGGATGGGCGGTGGGAGAGGAGAGCCTCGGGGGCTGCTGACTCTGCCTGCCCTCCCCTTCAAAGTTGTCTCGCTCTCTCCCCTGCTCGCTCTTCTCTGCTCTGAGAGGCAGTGACGCAAACTGGCTGGGCAGTTAGTTCTCCTCCCTCTCGCCTCGCTCCCCTCTCCGGTTCCTCCTCCCCTTCCCTCCCCTCCCGTCCCTCCCCTCCTCCTTTCAATCTCTCCCTCCCTCCCTCCTTTCCCCTCTTGTTATTAAGGAGAACAGCAGCTGGCCCGACCTAACTTCAAACGCGGTCCCCCGCCCCCCCACCCGTCTCCTTAGCTCTCCGAGGCCCTCTCCCTCCATCCAGCCCGGCATGCCAGGGGCCCCGATAGGGGAACCCACAAAAAAACCCACACCGATTCCTCTTTAGTCCCTCTAATTTCGCACATTCTGTAGGTTGTATCATGCCAAAATACGACCAACTTGGGCTTTTTCAAAATTGATCCTTACACTCCTGCCCATGTATGTAAGATCCGAGAATGACGGGTAGATTACTGGAAGATGGGGTAGGCTCGTGCAATTTTGAAACAGACCCCTTAAGTGAAAAATAAGGAGAGCGATTTTAGAAAATAGCAAGCTCGGATATCCAGAGATAAAGGTTATATCCCGGACGTTTAAGTTCCTGATCACTGCAAGGCTGTTTCAAAAGTCCGATTAAAGGGACCAGAACAACGTCCCCCCCCCCCCAGCCCCCAAGCCCGCATTTGTGTGTGGAGAGGAAGAGGAGGAAGGGGTGGGTGTTAGGAGGGAGGGGGCAGCTTCTTCGACGTGATAGAATGTGACCCTAGAGCAGAAACCAGCCCATTCTTGGGGGCGCTACAGGCGCCTTGGGGAGCAGCGGAGAGACGCCCAGGGCTGCCGCAGGCCGGCGGGGGGCGGGGGGGCCGGTTTGCAGGGCTACCATTGGTTCCTCCGCGGCCGGCGGCCACGCAGGAAAAACCCGCTTCCTCGCCCCTGCATCTGCTGACAAGCTGCCCGAGGTGTCTGCGCCGAGCGTGGCCACACTGATACAGCTTTCTAGGAAATAGCCCGGGAGGGGGAGGGGAGGGGAGGGGGGCAAGGGAGGGATTAGGTCTGGCTCCCCCTCTCTCCCCCTGCGCAAACAACACCACCCCTTCCTTTCCTCGGAGGCCCAAGACTTCCACCCAGTGTCCTTCGCTTGCATCCTCGCCGACCCCTCGGGGTTCACGCCTCACCCGCCAGCCAGGGCTTTCTCCCCGGGAGCGGGATTGTGGTGGAGATGCTGCCAGCCTAGTCGGCTCAGACATGTGCTCAAATGCATCCCGGGGTCAACGCTGCTTTTATAGGGGATATAGTGGCGTTTCCTCATCTCCTTCCTCCCACCACCCCCGCCCCCACGACTTTCAGTGTTATTTCACTTTGGGGGGATGGGGAGGGAGCCCAGAGCCCCCAGCAAGTTGGCCGAACTGGCACGTGCAGCGAGCATGGCGTGGGTCAGGGCCCTGGAAACACCATGGTCAGCTGTGCACCTCCTTCACCGAGAAAGGGGGCCCAAACCGGGGCGTGGAGAGTTAGCAGGGCGGGAGGGGGGGGCGAGCTGGGTGAGCTGTTCACTAGATTCCCTGAAAGAAGGGGCCGAAGTGGAATAGAGAAGGCCGGGAGTGAATAAACCAGAGGTGCAAGCGATTTGCTCAGGCCCTGAAGCGAGCCCCTTTAAACGAGGGTGGGGCGGAAGGGGTGGGGGGGGGGACGAAGGGGGGGCATATCTCTTTAAAGTGTGAGTAAGAGTTTGGGGCGCCGTCTCCCCTCCCTCTATTTGCATAGCCAATAGCTCTGGGGCTCCTGCTACTGCGCGCTGATTGTTACCGGGCAGATTACTTTTTTTCTTTTTTTTTCTTTTTTTTTTTCTTTCTTTTTTTTTTTTTTTTTTTTTTTTTTTTTAGTAGGACGCGTTCCCCGCTACATCAAAAGGAAGCCAAGGGAGGGCGGAGGGAGAGCGGGGACTGGGGCGGGCGAGGGCTGGGGAGAGGCCGCGGTGCCTCCGACCTTATCAATAGCCGCGGGAATTAGTATCCAATCTACCTTAGGTAAAGAAAGGGGAGGGAAGGGGGCGGGCGAGGAAAATGTCTAATTGCTGTGGAAGCCATTAGCTTTCGGGAAGAAAAAAGCTCAATGAGAAACCCAAGTTGCAACTCAAAATGAAACAGCCCTGCACAGCGGATGACACTCCGGCTAAGTACAGTGTTCCTCGGAATAGAGTCGGTCCCTAACAATTACCTATTGATTTTAGTCAACTTGGACTTCCCGACTCCAGCTTGAGTCACTCCGGATAAATATATTAACTTACATTTTAAGACCCCATAAAGGAATTACTCAAACTTCACCTCAGCCACCAATGAGCGGTTCAAAGAAAGCTGCTGGGGAGGTGGGGGGGGGGGGCAGTGGGGGTGAGAGAGGTATTTTTAAAGTATAAATCTAGCCCGACAGGCAAGGACAGAAGTCGGCGAAGGCTTCCAGCCTCTTGACATCACTTGATAACTAACCAAGCACGGTCTTCTCTCCACCTCCCGGCAGGGAAAGCATCCCCAGCCCTGGGGCTCCTGAAATGGGGAGGAGGGGGGAGGGGAAGAGGCGGGTGGTCGTCCTCCCGGCCTGGCCCACCCTGGGGGGGGGGGTGGGGAGAGCCTGGGTGGCGACGTCTAGAGTCTCAAAAGCAAGCCGAGGGCCCCTCTAGCCCCTTCCCTCCCCCCGCACCCCTACCCCTACCCCTGTCTGTCTTCTCGGAGAAATTCCGGCGGGGCGCGGGGCTGGGGGAGCGGCGGCTGGGAGGGGAGGGGCGCAGAGGGGCGCGGGCGGTTGCCCCCTCTCCCGCCGGCCTTTGCATTCACTCAGCCCCACGCGGGCGGACGCTTCCCGCGTGGCAGGCTTGCTTCTTCGAGTTCCCCCATTCACTTCCACTTCCTATTACGGACTGTTCCCGAACATTAACCTCGCTTCGAATCCGTCCCCCAGTTGGGTTTCAGTCTCCAACGCACGGGGTGGGGCGTGAGAGGGTGCGGAGGTTGGCAGGAATGTCTCCGGGAGGCTTGGACTGGAAACTGAGTTTTCCCTTTCGGTCGCCACTCCGACCATGTGTTAAAACCTTAATTTTGCTTGTTAAAAAGCACAGCACCTAGCACGCGGGAAAAGGCACGTTGCCTTCTGGGCAAATGTGCGAATTTTCTTTGAGTATAGACTCGGGTTTGCGGGGGGGGGGGGGGGGGGGGGGGACCCAAGCGCCTGTGCTCTGCCTTTTAAGTCAAAACTGGTCCCTGTGGAAAAAGGGGGGAGGGGAATAATGTTGTTTTTTCCTTATCCCCTTTTCACCCTCAAGGAAGAAAAAATCCTGTCCTTCATAGGATCAGTGATAAACTCTGGTGAACATAAGTTTTATTGGACTTTTATTCCCTCCCGTGCAGGCTCCCCACCCCCTTGTTCCTCGCGTTTTGGAGTTTCGGTTGGAAAGTGTACAAAACCCTGTAGGTGTAGGGTGCAGCAGGGTGTTGGGTGTTTATAGGCACATTTCTGCAGGAACCTGCAAACACTAAGCACACACACTCCCAAGCTCACCTGGCAGATGCCCGCAGGCCAGGTGATCACGCCGTCGGCTCACAGCTTCCGAGCCGCGCGCTAGTTCGAGCCCCGCTGCTGCGTCGCAGGGGCGATCTAGCCGGGTGGGGGGAGGGGAGTGAGTTCAGGCTCCGGAATGGGTACCATCGCCCTCCCCCGAAGTCCCTGAAAGAGCAGGGCTGTGTCTGTGTTTCTCCATTGAAGGATGGTTAGACAATGAAAACCAAAAACCCGACGGTTACTTCAAAGTAGGTGGCAAGTGACCTAGTCTCAGTTCCCGGCTCCCGGGACACAGGAAAGAGCTAGAGAAGGGAGAGAAAGAGGAATTGGGGAGGGGGGCGGTCACAGGAAAAGAGTGAAAGCAAACTGAAAAAACGTGTGAAAGGAAAAGGACAGGTCGGGAACTGGAGGGCGCATTGCGAGGAAAGTGGGAGGGGACGAGCCGGAGGAGGGCTTCCCAACCTGGGCCCTGGGACTCCAGGTGTGAATACGCTTCCGGGACCCTGCTGCCGCGGCCCCCACGCCCCCCGCCCCGCCGGTCGCCTCTCTGGGGCGCCCGGGGTCCAGCGTGGGGGGGGGGGGGCAGCGTCGGGCCCGGCCCGTGTGTTCAGACTGCCCTTTCGGTGTTTCAGCTCGGACCGGGGCTGTGTGCCTGATGCAGCAGATGCGATAGGCGTGGGTCCCGACGGCTCGCGCCTGCCGTCTGTTCACCCACCTAGCATCTCACTCCCCTCCCTTGGAAAAAAAATAAAAAATAAAAAGACCCGAACTTCCCCCTCTTCCTGTCTGATTCAGCCGCAAGACACGCCTCGAGAGGCCGAAAATAGATCTGGAAATGCATTAGCTTTATAAAAGTGAATTTTCCAGTAAGATTTGGGGCGGGGGGCGCCTGGCTCGCGGCGTCGGCGGCGGCCTGCCTCCCCGGAGGAAAAGGAACCGGCCGTCTCGGTGCTTCGCCCTCCTCCCCCCTCCCCTCCCCGGCGCGCCCGGGAGGGGGCCGCTGGGCGGCGGAATCGCGCCTCCGCTCGGGGAGCCACCACGCGGCTTTTTCGCGGAATTTTGACGTCACCCACACGTGGGGGGAAGGGGCTGGGAGAGCTAGAGGAAGCGGCGGGGGAGGGGGCCCGCCGGCAGGGGAGCGGCGCGGGGTGGCTGCGGCGTGTCCGGCACAGCGCGGTGGGCGCACGAGCGGCGGGGCAGGTCCGCGGCCCCCGGCCGGCCGGCGGGGTGGGAGAGGCGGTGCGGGCCTCCCCGCGAGCCGGGGCGGCGACCCTCCTTCCGCACCCTCCCCTCCCCGCCGCCGCCTGCCACCCCCTCCGACTTTATTTTTGCACTTGGAGGTCGGGAGCAGCTCTTGGCTGCAGAAAAAGCTCATTGCTTTGGGTCGTGGTCCGGTTCCGCTCCGTATCGACACCAGACTGAATATCACGACTCCTAAGTCGCGACGCCCCGCCACTCGGCTATTTTCTACCCTCTTTCCTGTGAGGGAGACGGGACAGTGTTTTTCTGTTCTTCGGGGCATGAGTTCTGCGTTTGCTTTTACGCCAGGAGTTTTTCACGCGCGGCATATTCGTTCCTGCCCCCCGCCCCCTTCACCATTTAAACACCAGCTGGGTTGGTCGATGCTCTGCCTCCCGAAAATGGACATGAGCGATATTAGATGAATTTTACTGCACGAGGAGCGAATCCGTCCAGAAATATGCTTGTCAAAGAGTTCCACAAATAGACCGGCAAAAGTGCAGGGCGACTCCCCTCCCACTCTCTGGGTACCCATGTGGTGTCCGTACTCATGAAGAACCTTCTAGACTGCAGGGGCTGGAAACTCCAACTGCAGGCAGAGCCCAAGCACCTTCAATTTCCCCTAAATTTGGGCAAAGCCTTTTTAATCTTTGAGTCCGGGGAGGGGGGGTGAGATCTAAAATATGTCATTTTCTAAACCCACAGTGATAATCCTGATTTTATGCTGAAATTTACAAGGAACTGTAGTGGGATGTGTTTGGGGGGGTGGCGGAAATAGTAAATGTGAACTTGCTTTTACCTCAATGAGGTAGAGACTGTTGAAAGAGCCAGATGCAGAAAGCTAGGGGCTTCTTTGAAAATGTGAATTTGAGGTGCAATTATTTGTCTCAAATGTAAAGGAAAAGCTTTCTGTCCCAATCAGATATGAAGTGTGGAAGTGTTTCTTTTTTAAGATGACAGAGTTTGGTTGTGAGTATTACTTTCTTCACTCGTTTTAATACATTCCCTCTATTTTTAACTTATTATTTATTTCTTTTTCGTTTAATGGTTGCTGATCTGACCCAAGACACTTTGTTTTGTTTCTTTTGAAAAAAAGAGAAGAGTTAAAATTAGTGATAATATCAATACTTGCTGTTGAAGTTCAGTCTGAGTGAACTGTATGTGAGAGGGCTTGCTTCTGGGTGCCTGATTTTATGGACACTTGGTTTGTTTATACAAAGGTAAAAAAATAGAATAAATTATTGGGAAAAAAAAAAAAAAAAGGAAAGACCCAGAGGAAGTGCTTAAAAAACTTAAGAGATAACTGCCCTTTAAATTTTGCTCCTGCTTAATTTCAGACACCTAAGTTGTGGAAGGTCAAGTTAAGCACTTTGTAGATCTAAATTCTTGGTAAAATGTCAAGACTACCCCTACCAGAAATTTTTTTCGAACAATAGTGATTTTTGTTTTCTAAACACTTCAGTTTTGTCCAAGTTCATTCATTCCCCTTTAAAAATCCACTTTCTGAATGTGATTGAATATTCTTTTGATTTCATGGTTTTATTCAGCTGTGCATTGGTTACAACCAATTTGGAGCAATATAAAATATTTCTAATAAATATTCCTTATTTCATATTTTATTTGGCAATCATTAAACACAAGGATTGCCAGCATCTGCTAGTTCAGTGTATAACATAATTCTACAACATGCTGAATTCATATTCTCCAAATTTTTAAAAACTAATTAATAAAAACTGGAGAAATAGTTTTCTTGTTGAGGCTTTTGGGATTTATTTGTTTGTTTGTTTGTTTGTTTTTTGCTGGTGGCAAATTTCAGGGGGCAGATTAAAAATTTTTCTAAAATTATTTTCTTGGTGGTCTTTTAGTGGCATTAAAAGGAATGAGTTTTGAAATGTGAAAACAGGTTGTTTTAAAATTTTTATAATTTTCAAAATGTGCACCTCTGGAGAGATATATTCTTTCTATTTTAGGACTGACCTGAAAGCAAGCAGTTTGTATAAGTGTGCTTGACAATCCAAGTGAGGTTGGATTTAGGCTCTTAGGAGGAATGCACTTCCTCTTTGCTCAGCCTTACTTAAGTAAGGGCATCTGCTCTTACATGAACTTGAAACAAAATCTGTGCCTGTGCATTGTGTAAACAACTTAGGAAAGCACAAATCCAAAGCAGAGGGGTTTATGTGGAAGGTGAAATTAGAGCAAAAAGTCCTAATTTATTTCTGCTGTTAGCCATCTCATATCACACTTTCATTGTGGTCCCTTTAAGTATAAACCAAATACTTCTTTCTTTGTGATGTACAGAGGTGAGTTCCTTCAAGCTCTATTTAGTGATGATGATGTTGATGATGATAAGAATTCCCCTGTCTCTTTCTTTCAATGAGTGTATGTGTGAGCCTTCACATTATTTTTCTCTAAAAATTGTCATCAAATTGTCAGAAAAAAGTTATGAATACTAAGTGAAGTTTTTGTCCTGGGAAATAACACCAAAAGCATTCAGTTTTGCACTTTTGAAAATAAAAAGTCACCAAAATTTAGTAGACCTATTGCTTAGGGGGAGAGAAAAACATACAAGATTAAAAAGGAGCAAGAAAATTCCTTTGCCTAACTTCCAAATCCTTTCCTTCATCGTGCCCACATATGTTTCCATTTTTGAGAGCAGCCAGCCAGTCCGTCAGGCAAATGCAGACCCAGGACCAAAACTTTTTCCTGGTGTCAAGGAAGATGTCCTGAAGAAAATGGTTTAGGTTAGTTTACATAAGATTTCAGATGAAATGTCTTACATCTGGCCACCAATTATTTCAGGATCATGAAACATTATTTTAAAAAAATATTTTGAGAGAAGGGAGTCTAGACCTGTACAGGCCATTCTGTGTGGGGATCTTCCTGAAATCACTTAAACTCAGGAAATTTAGCTGTATCAAGTAACAGTGCACGAGATCGCTACTGTGTGATTCCAATAAACTGGGCTAATCGTAAGTTTTTCTGCCCCCCCCCCCCCATTTCTGAATATGTTTTTCTAGTGCTTCTCTTTTTAAATAAAGTGGTGTATCTAATTAAAAATTTCCCTAACAAAATACTGAAGAAGGCTCAAATTTACTTGCCTTTGTACGAGAAAAGTTCATATAAATACTCTTTGTAGTGTAATTGCCAGCAATTTTTTGTCATCTAGCAGATGATGTAAGTCAGTCAGTAATGGAACTCTGGTGAAATTGGCTACACTTGGGATGAAAATCATACTTACCCCAAGAAATCAAAATCTCACCTTCTATTTAGACACTTAAGACTCTACCTAGGCTGCCTGTATGTTTCACTGAACGGAAATCTTTCAGATTGAGGAAAGCCTTGTTCTCTACTGTAGATTAGATGCAGTCTTGCTTAGAAACGGGAATGTACTGTAGGACCTCATGACATTTTGTCCAGTCACAGAATATGCCTCTGTGTCTAGGAGCCTGCAGTTGAAATTCTATATTGTATTCATGCTGAGCAATCACATATGTGTTAAACTGGTAACATCACAGGTCTGTGCACAGATATATCAGAGCATGTCGGGGGCATGCTTCAGATTTGTGAGGTAGAATTTTAATGGTTTAAATGGAGGAGTCAAACATGTAGAAGTTTCTGTGCTTTGGAGAATGTCTTTAGCTTTTGTGATTTATTCATTCATATTTTTAAATAAAAACTGAGTCCTTACCACGTGCCAAACAGTGTGCTAGGCATTGGGAACGTAGTGGGCATACAGTTAGACACTCAGTGAATGTTTTGGAAGGCAGGCAGGAGAGAAAAAAGAGTTGAAGAATACAGTCCCTAACTCTGAAAAGTACATTTCCTAGTGGGTAAGCATGAGAAATGAGTGCTTTAAAAATAATAAATTATAGAGCAAAAGACATAGAATAAGATACTGTGTTTTACCCATCTTACACAACCCACCTTAAGCCAGGGACATGGAAATTTATCTTCCCTTTAAAACTCGGTCTAATCAAGTAGTTATTACTTGAATTACATAGTGTTTTTTACAGTGTTCTTAAATTATTCTTAAATTATGCTCTTAATTTGTCTATACTGGAGCTAGTTGGTTGGATGTCTGGGTTACATGTTTGGGGTCTGGTTAGTCCTATTAAAGTTGCCAGAGATAGAGCTGCTTTCTTGGTCCATCATTCTGAGAGCATTCCTTTCTTGGAGTAGCTGTATTTCCCAGAGCATCTGTTTCTCGTCTGAATGAATCCTCGTTGAATCCGACAGGGTATTGATTAGTGTTTCACTCCTTTGGTTAAGAAGTTGAGGTCAGAGTAGTTCATTTACTTGTCCCTAGTCACCCAGACGTTGATAGAGCAAAATATAGACCTCTAATTAGTAGCCTGGATGTCTTCTAAAATTGATGCATAAAATAGTGTCCTCATGGCATCACGTTGGTGAAATGGCACTAGGCTAGAATTCAGAATATTTGCATTCTGGTTCCTACTTTGCTACCAAGCAGTACTGTGACGTTCAGGTACCTTAAATATTTCTATTTTCACAGCTCCCCATCTACAAACTTAGCTAGCTATAGTAAATGATCATTAAGATCCCTTTCAGCTTAAAGTTTTTGTTATGTTCCCATGGCTTTATCATCACCATCGTCATCATCATCATCATCATCATCATCATCATCAAAATAGGAATTATATCTTATAGCATCTTTTATATATTTTATGTTTTACATAACAATTCTTAAATTGTGAATTTAGGCATAGTCTCCCTCCCTAAGTATTCGGGAGTTGTTAACTCATCACAGATTGGAACCTTTAAAATTCAGTTCCCCTTATAGGCAGGCACTCTGATGCATGTTGTCAGCTAATAGAGAATACCGTTTTCCTAATCCTAAATTAATAGAATAGGATGGCAGTCTTCAAAAAATATATGGAATGTAAAAATATATAGAGGATGTAAAAATACATGAAACATATATCTGTTCCAGAGTGCTTAAGGAAATCCTAACACATGGGTTAAACTAACCAAATGCTTTATTCCTACAACTCAAACACAGTCCCCATTAGAGCACATATAAACATATAGTTTTGAATGGACCCTAACTTTCAGGTCCTTCTTTAGGTAACTAAGAGATGGCTCAGAGCCTTATGGGAATCTTTAAATGAGATTTATTCTGAGCTATGCATCAGATCTCATGTGCATCAGGTGGCTTCTTTGGTGGAAAAGGAGTACAGCAAATTTCAAGAGTTGCCATCTTTACACAAGATACCCATCCCTGCTTTCTGGAATGTCCTAATAACTAAGAATGAGCAAATAAGGCTTTCTGCTGGGTCCTACTTTTCTTCCTCACTTTTCAAAGCTTTGAACATGTGAGAAACTTCATTCTTTGGGATTATTTGTACTCCAGTGAAATCTACTTAGATTTAAACTATCGGGGCGCTTGGGTAGCTCAGTCAGTTAAGCATCTGACTTTGGTTCAGGTCATGATCTCACAGTTCGTGAGTTCGAGCCCTGCGTCGGGCTCTGTCCTGACAGCTCAGAGCCTGGAGCATGCTTCCAAGTGTGTGTGTCTCTCTCTCTGCCCCTACTCAGCTTGCACTCTGTCTCTCTCTCTCAAAAATAAATAAACATTAAAATATTGGTTAATAAAATGATTTAAATTATCTGCTTTATAAAATTATGTGTTTGTAGACATGTTTCCTTCTTAAAATGTGGCTACTGAGAAAGAGAAACTTGTAATGAATAAACAGATACACTTGGAATAGTTTCTAGACAGTGTTCTATATAATTTTTTTAATGTGTGATATGTGGGCTGGTGAAGAGAGCACTGGGCTTGGAGATGGAAGGGGCGGGTTCTGTCCCCATTGTGCCACAAACTATGTAAATTAGGGCAAGACTTATATGGGATGACAACATTTTAGGGTTGGAAGAGACCTCCATGGGTCTCCCAGTCCATACCCTATCTGTCATAGAGGAACCTCTTTAGAGTGTCCCTGAAAGATAAAGATGATGCCTTTGCTCAAACATTTCTGCTGATGAGAACCTCATGTCCTCTAAGGTATCTTCATTGTCTATTCTATGTTTATACAGTGCTTTCATAGGTTGGACAAGACACTTCAGAGGCTAAACTCAGTAGCATTGGTGTCTACTTACTATCAGTGGGTCTTGAACTAGGTCCTTTGCCTTATAGGATATTCCCAAGAACCATGTGCCATTATGATCCCAAAGGATAACAGATTAAATGACTTGTTGAAGATCACAAAGCTAGTCAGGTGCCCAGAATTTTCTGCTTCCTGGCAATTTCTGCCCACAAATGGTGTCTTTGACCTCTGACACAAGGCAGATTGGCCATCTTCCTCATTTATGCTGACAGTTGGTCAGATACTTGAAAATGCCATCCCTTCATCCATTCTCCCCTAGGCTAGGTTACTCTTTCCCTTCAGCTCTTCAGTAGGATGCTAGTCCCTTATTAGCAGGCTGTCCTCCTCTGGATCCTGACTAGGTCACTGATATCCATCTTACAGTATGGTGTATTTCTTAGCACGTGACTAATGAGAAGAGCAAAGTGGAGCAAGTCCAGAAACCGGCAGACCATTAGAGTGGTTACGATGAAACACACTAGGGCCATGAGCCACATTTGCCTTCCCTCACCCACTTTTCTGGTACCACTTTTCTGGCATCCCCAGTACTATTGAGGCATACTAGTCTAGACAGGAAGTAGAAAATGCTTATCTCATCTTCTGGAGGCTGGTTTTGTAATGAAACCCACAATTGCACTCCATTTTCTCATCTATAAATTGGGTGAATTAAACTACAGATGATCTTATGTTTTGTGGCCCCAGGGAACAAAACTAATGTCTCTGATAAAACATCAAAAGGAGGAAGATTTCTGCTCATATAATGAGCTTTCCCTACAATACATTCCAACACAGCAAGGGTTACCTCCCAGGATTAATTAAAGGACCTATAGGAACTCATTAGGGTGTTACAAGAGTATTGATGAGTCATTTATTTGCTCTGAGCTTGGGTTTCCTCATCTGTAAGATGGGGATAATAACATCTAATGAGGAGACTGATTGTAAAGAGTAAAGGTTGTGTGCTTAGCACAGTGCCCTGGCATACAGTAAGTGCTGAGATCAAGCTAAGTCAAACTCTACTGCGTCATGTTCTTTTAGAATCAGTTCAGCTCTGGTAGATGGTATTATTAATGTCTTTCATCTACTCTATGAAATCATGAACCTTTCTGTCCCAGATGTCAGCTCTGGGGTATCTCCACCCACTTTTTACCACCACCATGGGTCAGTGACTCAGTGGCTGCTGCCAACATGGCTTGGTCACACATGTAATCGTGTAGTCACATGTAGTCCATAGTAGACTCCAAATTACCTTGTCCTCAGAGAGACACATACTGAGAGGTAACCTTCCAAAGTGAATAGGAAGGATAGGGGAAAACCCATCCACACAATCATAGATGTGGAAAGAACCTTACACATCAAACCCAGTGTTTATTAAAGTGAGGTAGTTGAGATGAATGGATAAAAAAGATGTGGTTTCGGGGGCCTGGGTGGCTCAGTCGGTTAACCGTCCGACTTCGGCTCTGGTCATGACCTCACGGTTTGTGGGTTCGAGCCCTGCATTGGGCTCTGTGCTGACAGCTCGGAGCCTGGAGCCCGCTTCAGATTCTGTATCTCCCTCTCTCTCTCTGCTCCTCCCCCACTCATGTTCTGTCTCTCTCTCTCTCTGTCTCAAAAATAAATAAACATTAAAAAAAAATTTTTTTAAAGATGTGGTTTTTATGTACAATGGAATACTACTTGCCAATGAGAAAGAATTAAATCTGGCCATTTGTAGCAACGTGGATGGAACTGGAGGGTATTATGCTAAGTGAAATAAGTCAGGCAGAGAAAGACAGATACTGTACATTTTCACTCATATGTGGAATCTGAGAAACTTAACAGAAGACCATGGGGGAGGGGAAGGGAAAAAAAAGTTACAAGAGAGGGAGGGAGGCAAACCATAAAAGACTCTTAAATACTGAGAACAAACTGAGGGTTGATGGGGGGTGGGGGAGAGGAGAAAGTGGGTGATGGCCATTGAGGAGGGCACCTGTTGGGATGAGCACTGGGTGTTGTATGGAAACCAATTTGACAATAAATTATATTTAATATGTATAAAAAAAACCAAAGTGAAGTAGTTGGTACATGGAGGACCATTGTGTATTTTAATGGTTTGATATTTATTTTAATGAGTATTAGAAGAAAATGTAACATATCAAACTGATGATTTGGCAAATACTATATTAGTGTCGAGAAAAGGAATCAGTTTTTGTATTATTTATTTATTTATTTATTTATTTATTTATTTATGTATTTATAGTTTTAATGTTTACTTTTGAGAGAGAGAGAAAGAGAGAGAGAATGCAAGTGGGGGAAGGGCAGAGAGAGAGAGAGAGGGAGACATAGAATCTGAAGCAGGCTCCAGGCTCTCAGCTGTCAGAGTAGAACCCCACACCGGGTTCAAATTCATTAATGGTGAGATCATGACCTGAGCTGAAGTCAGAAGCTTAACCAACTGAGTCACCCAGGTGCCCTGGAATCAATTTTTTTAAAAGTTAAACTTACAGGGGCCCCTGGGTGGCTCAGTCAGTTGAGTGTCTGACTTCAGCTCAGGTCACAATCTCATGGTTTGTGAGTTCAAGCCCTGCATCAGGCTCGCTGCTGTCAGCATAGAGCCTGCTTCATATCCTCTGCCCCCCTCTCTCTCTGCCCCTGCCCTGCTGTCACACTCTCTCAACAATGAATAAACATTTAAAAAAAACTATAAATAAAAATTAAATTGACAAAGTGGGATATAGATATGGGGAGTTTAAAATCAGGAAGGTTGTATACAAATAAAGTTTGGGAGACAAACTCCAAACTCCGGTTCTTCCATGGAAAACTAAGGGATAGCATCTCACTTACACCCACAATCATGTGGCATGTTAGTGACAGTGCTGGGATTAAAGTAGCACTCTTCACTTTAAAAACTAAAGAGGTTAAGGGGTGCCTGGGTGGCCTAGTCTGTCAAGTGTCAGACCCTTTGTTTCAGTTCAGGTCATGATCTCACAGTTCATGAGTTTGAGCCCCATGTCAGTCTCTGTGCTGACAGCATGGAGCCTGCTTGGGATTTCTCTTCCCCTCTCTCTCTTCCCCTCCCTGGATTGCTCTCTCTCTCTCTCTCTCTCTCTCTTTCTTTCTCTCTCTCTCTCTCAAAAAATAAATAAACATTAAAAAAGTAAATAAAACTAAAGTTAATACTTTGCATGGATCTTTTCATTTAAACTATATCGTTACAATTTCCCTATTTTTGTTTCTTCTGTCAGTATTTTATTGTGTTTCACAAACTTATTCTGTTCTCTGAATGGCCTTAGATACTTATTGCTCATTTTAATTTTAATGATTTTCCCGACTTTGAAGTTTTGCACTGGGTACCTTGCTTTTTACCAGATCATAACTGCCTGTGACTTTTGTCTGTCCAAGTAAGTTTTCCTTTTGTCCTGTCACCCGTCCAAAATTCTCTGCCTTTAAAAAGGCAGAGAAATGTCATTATTTGACTTATTTGGCAGTTCTCTGGAAAAGCTGCAATCTCAGGGTTTGTCATTATCTGACCTGAGTCAGAGCTTGCTTTCTGTGAACAGCCTTATCGCCAGCATGTTCGTCCAAAACAATCAATTGCAGTCGTTTAACATTCCAACCACCTGAGGTGGCAATACCCATTGGGTTTAATAAGAGGCTGGCTAAAAAAAATTAAGGAACACTGGAACATGTGCTGTCCACAGGGGCTTTGAAAAGCTCTGATATGTTCTTGGGAATCTAAAAGGCTACATTCATGTGCATGGCTTTGCATGTGCCCAGGAAAGACCTGAGAAAGCCCTAATTACTTGCCACCAGCTGATCTTGAGCATCTGTGCAAACAGAAAGTGATAGCTAAGGTAGAGTGTTAAACTGCCTACCAGATTGTTGAAGGTATGCCCACACATACACTAGAGTCCCTTGGCAAAGGCTAAGAGACATATTGGTTCAAGGCATTTAAGGAAGTCCCCGTCCAATCATTATTTGACCATGAAGCAAGCTAAACAGACTTCCATGGTTGGGCATGACCAGGAATACAGATTTTACAGAATTAGTCAGGAAAATCACTAGGCAAACAAACAGCAACAAAAGCAATAAACCTGGCACCATGTGTGTGTGAGTGGGGGTGGGAGGATCTGATTTGCAGAGTTGCTACCTTATATTATTTCAGATGTCTAGTTTTCAATAAAAAGTTATAAGACACACAGAAAAACAGGACAATGCGACCAATACACAGGATAAAAAACAATCCATAGAAGCCATTCCCAAGGCATCCCAGATATTGCATTTATTAGACAAAGATATTAAATCAGTTATTTAAAGTATAAATAGGTTCAAAGCACTAAACTATCTCTAAAGAATTAGAGTATAAAAATAGAAAATATCAATAAAGATAAAAATTATTAAAAATATCCAAATATGAATTCTGAAGTTGAAAACTATAACTAAATGAAAAATTAACTAAGTGGCTTCAACAGCATATTTGAACTAACAGAAGAAAGAGTCAGCTAACTTGAAGATAAGTCAATTGAGATTACCCAGGCTGAGAAACAGAAAGAGGGATGAAGAAAAATGAGCATCTCAAAGACCTGTGGGGTATCACTAAGTATACAAACATACACATAGTGGGAGTTCCAGAAAGAGAAGAGAAAAAGGGGCAGAAAAAATATTTGAAGAAATAATAGCTGAACACTTCCCAAATTTATTTTAAAACATTAACCTATGCATTCAAGAAGCTCAAAAAACTCTAAATAGACTAAACTTAAGGGCAGTCACACCTACACACTTCATTGTCAAGTTTTCAAAAGACAAAGAAGGAATTTTGAAAACAGCAAGAAAAAAGCAACTCATCCTATACAAAGGATCCTCAATAAATTTAACAGTTGACTACTTATCAGAAACCATGAAGGCCAGAAGCAGTGGGATAACATTTTCAGATAAACAAAAACTGAGAGAGTTTGCTGCTAGCAGACCTTCTTTGCAAGAAATACTAAAGGGTCACCTGGGTATTAAGCATTTGACTCTTGGTTTTGGCTCAGGTCATGGTCTCATGGTTTGTGAGTCCTCAAAAACCCTGTGGGGCTCCATGCTGACGGTACAGAGCCTGCTTGGGATTCTCTCTCTCCCTCTCACTCTGCCCCTTCCCTGCTGTGCTCTCTCATTCTCTCTCTCTCTCTGAAAATAAATAAACTTAAAAAAATACTAAAGGGAGTTCCTATGGTTTATTTTATGTATGTATGTATTTATAGAGAGAATGAGCAGGGGAGTGGAGCAAAGGGAGAGAGAGAGAGAGAGAGAGAGAGAGAGAGAGAGAGAATCATAAGCAGGCTCTGCACTCAGTGTGGAGCTCCATATGGGACTCGATCCCACAAACCTTGGACCATAACCTGAGCGAAAATCAACAGTTGGACACTCAACCAACTGAGCCACGAGGCACCCCTAAAAGGAGTTCTTGTGGTTTAAATGAAAGGACACTAGATAGTAACTCAAATCCACCCAAATAAATAAAAAACACTGGTAAATGTAAACACAAAGGTAAATACAGAGATAATATAGATGTCAGTTTTTTTCTTTTTGATAATAATTTTCTTCTACCTAATTGAAAAACCAATTGCATAAAGCAATAATTATAATACTGTGCTAATAGGTTTATAATGTATAAAGATGTAATTTGTATGACAATAATAGCAAAAAGAAGTGAAAAAAACAGTACTAAAATTTTGTGTACTATTGACATTTAGTTGATATTAATCAAAACCATATTGTTTTAAGGTAAAATGTTAATTGTAATCCCCAAGACACCCACTAAGAAAAGAATTTTTTTTAAAAAGGAAATGAGGGGCACCTGGGTGGCTCAATCGGTTGAGCGTCCAACTCTTGATTTCAGCTCAGGTCATGATCTCACAGTTTCATATGTTCAAACCCCACATCAGGCTCTGCACTGACAGCATGGAGCCTGCTTGGGATCCTCCCTCTCTCTCTGCCCCTCCCCCACTCATGCTCTCTCTGTATCTCTCAAAAAAATAAACTTAAAAAAAATTTTTTTTAATAAAAAGGAGAAGTGCCTGGGTGGCTCAGTTGGTTAAGTGTCTGACTTCAGCTCAGGTCAAGATCTCACAGCTCTTGAGTTTGAGTGCTGTGACCTAACAATTATAAACATATATGCACCCAATATAAGAGCACGCAAAATTCATAGAAAAAAAATCTGTTTTGTATTGAGCAAAACCTACCCCCATTGCTTTTACTTGTTGGTCTTATTTCTGCCATCTAGAGCCTCACACAAAGTAGATCTAATCCCTATGTGACTTGAGAGCTGTTCAGATATTTGAAGACAACTCTCATGTCTTTTCTCACTTAATTTTTTTAATATGACCCTCATCCTTCCTTCCTTCCTTCCTTCCTTCCTTCCTTCCTTCCTTCCTTCTTTTCTTTCTTTCTTTCTTTCCTTCTTTCTTTCTTTCCAATTTGGTTATGTCCTATAATAAAGAAAGTTACTGCAGTGTTAAGAGTGGAACCTACTTTCATAGACTTGCAGAGTTGGAAGGAAACTAAAATTATTTTTTTCACAAACCTCTAATTTTATAGATGAGTGAATGGGAGCCCAAGCTGGTTAGATCCAATTGAACTGATTAATGGCAGACCAACATCCATAATCTAGACTTCCAAACTCTCTTCTAATGCTTGTTGTAACATTTTCCTTGTATGATCCTTTTCCCCACTTTGGGTACTAAGAAGGGTTTCTGGCTTTGGATGAGTAAGCAGCTTTATAACTTTTCTTTCTCCCACTTTCTTCAGTAGAATTTAGCATCCTTCATCTCAAATTTGCCATAGAAGAAAAAAAGCTAAAAGTAATGGAAGGAACTACACTGAGCACTAAGAAACATAGGTGCTCATGTTTTTTTGGTCACTAACCAACTTCTGAGATCTTGGTTAAGTCACTTCAAAAGTAATAAGGATTACTATCTGGGTGCCTGGGTGGCTCAGTCCGTTGGTCATCTGACTCTTGATTTCAACTCAGGTCATGATCTCACTGTTGGTGGGATCAAGCCCCCTGTCAGACTCTGCACTGACACAGCCCCAATCCTGCTTGAGATTCTCTCTCTCCCTCCCTCTCTACCCCTACCCTGCTGGCACACAGGCTTTTTCTCCCTCTCTCTCAAAAATAAATAAATAAACATTAAAAAAAATTCTTATCTATTCAGTAAGTACTGTTTACCAGGCACTGTGTTAGAAACTTTACCCACAAGCCTCTATATTTGTGTTCAAATGTGTCTCCTTTCTTGTCTATAAAATAAACAGGATGTATTACATGTTGCCCACTGACTCATCCAGTTCCAGAATTGAGTGATTGTGAGGGGCTATCTTTATTAGGATATTCTTATAGTTCCTGAGGCTCCACCTTATTTCCCTCTTTCCTATTTCTTAGCTGGCAGTGTGAGCTTGCTGTTGAATAATTGCTCCAGACATATCACTATAGTGAGCCCATGGGCTGTGGCTTCTCACCCTCTACCTTCCCAAAGGGCTTTCCATTTTCTGTAGGAATTGACGTTACTCTTACTGGCCCATTTCAGCGTTTCCAGGGTTGTATTCTCTGCCCTTTTCTCTCTTTAGATTCTCCTCATAGGCCTTTGTTTCACTCTGATGACTTCTTACTTCACCTGAGGGCTCAGAGAAGTCAACTTGGAAAAGGTCACTCAACTTATATAAAAGTCGCTGACTTGGCAGCTGCTGACATCATTGCCTTTGTTATTTCTATGATTCCTGTCTCTAAAAGTTCACTTGTTCTAAGTTTTTCACACTTGTTTAAGACCTACCTCAAGCCCTGCCTTTTCTATCATCACCTCACTCTGGCCAAGTGCTCTTCCCTCTCAATTTACCCTGCATGTGTTGTCTGCACTACCCACACAGCAGGTGCCGCCTTGGGACTTCTGCCTTGGGAGCCTCTATGGTCTAGTGGTTATGAATGTGGGGTCTGGAGTCAGTGAGCCAAAGGATGAATCTCAGCGCTACTACTTATTAGCTGTAAAACCTTGGGAAAATGATTTAACCTCTCTGGGCCTCAGTTTCCTCAACTGCAAACTGGAGATGTTAATAGCACATACCTCATAGGGTTTTTGTGAGGATATATGTGTAAAGACAAGTAGAGTGGTGCCTAACCCAGGAGAGAAGTACCCAATAAATTGATTCCATCTCCAGATCTGGGGATGAACCCTCATTGGCTTAAGCTGATCAACAGAATCCCATCTGCCTTGCCAAAGTGGTTGAGTTAGGGATGGGTACATGAACTTGACTGGTCCAGAGGAACTTTCAGGACTGTAGTTTGATAATGTGGTCTCAAAATTGAGAGCAGAACAGCTGGAGTCATTTTTTTTCTGCTAGCAGGAAGCTAGCCCAAGAACAAAGCTGACACCTACAATACGGCAGAGCTAAGAAAGCCAAAGAGAACTGGAACCACAGTTCTGATCTCCTGAGGTGCCTCAACCTCTTGAATTTTCCATTGCTCCAGGCAATTAAAAAAGTTACTATTCAGGGGCGCCTAGGTGGCTCAGTCGGTTGAGTGTTCGACTTTGGCTCAGATCATGATCTCGCCCTTTGTGGGTTTGAGCCCCACATCAAGTTCTGTGCTGACAGCTCAGAGCCTGGAGCCTGCTTTGGATTCTGTGTCTCCCCCTCTCTCTGCCCCTCCCCTGTTTGTCCTCGGTCTCTCTCTCTCTCAAAAATAAAATAAACATTAAAAAATTTAGTATTCAAGATACTTTATTAGTTTCTTTAAAAAATCATTTGCAACTAAAAATATCTTAATTGATACTCCATATTATTATTATTACCTTCCCATGTGTATTCAACCCTTTGTCATGAGATTATAATGTCATTTGGAACAGAAACTAACTTACTAAGCACCATGTTGCCGTGCCACTGGGCACGGTGCTGTCACATCACAGGTTCTCATTCACTTAGGATTTATGCCATGATATTTGCTCCCCCTGGTATTTCTGGACTTTGAGCATCTATGAGGCAGAAAGAGACAGTGGCCAGAGTCCCCAGCAGAATGATTCCCTGTTGCTTCTTCATCTTCTTACTGCACCATAATAATAAGAAAGTAAAATACTTCATAGATTAGCTAAAGCTAATCTTACTACACTCTAGGCATTATATACACAGAATGATCTTTTTTCCTCTCAGTCACCCATGGCTGCTTTTACTGATGCTTGGCGAGGTTATTTAAGCATGTAGTTCACACATTTTCTACATATCATCATTTGGGATCCTGCATTCAAATGACTGTATCCACGTCTTTAAGTTCCCATTCCACTTCACAGAAAACAAAACTGGAAATCAGAGACAATACATAATGGGTGTGGCTTACATGTGAAAAATGATGTAGAGCTCTGTGTCAGATGCACGCTGAAAAATGCTTACGACCTGGGAACCTGGCTGGCTCAGTCAGTAGAGCATGCAACTCTTGATCTCAAGGTCGGGAGTTCAAGCCGCATGCTGGGCGTGGAACCTACTTCAAAAAAACATGAGCTTGGGGTGCCTGGGTGGCTCAGTCAGTTAAGCATCTGACTTCGGCTCAGGTCATGATCTTACTGTTTGTGAGTTTGAGCCCTGTGTCGGGCTCTGTGCTGACAGCTCAGAGCCTGGAGCCTGCTTTGGATTCTGTGTCTCCTCTCTTTGCCCCTCCCCCATTTGTGCTCGCGGCTCTCTCTCTCTCTCTCTCTCAAAAATAAATAAATGTAAAAAATATTTTTTAAAAAAACATGAACTTGGGACTGATATCAAGAGATGGATAAATAAATGCATATTAACTTCAAAGAAATATCCAAGGTACATATGATTTATTTTTTAAAAATAATTTCTTCCAACATTTTCAGATAACCCATCACCTGCTCAATCGCATCAGAGATCTTTACTTTTGGGTATATTTTTCTTTTTTTTTTTTTTTTTTTTTTTTAATTTTTTTTAACGTTTATTTATTTTTGAGACAGAGAGAGACAGAGCATGAACGGGGGAGGAGCAGAGAGAGAGGGAGACACAGAATCGGAAGCAGGCTCCAGGCTCTGGGCCATCAGCCCAGAGCCCGACGCGGGGCTCGAACTCACGGACCGTGAGATAGTGACCTGAGCTGAAGTCGGACACTCAACCGACTGAGCCACCCAGGCGCCCCGGGTATATTTTTCTTTTGAATAAGAGTTTAAAAATCTAAATAGGACCATGCCAAACATACTATTTTGTAACTTGATTTTTTTTTTTGTAATTAACAATAATCTCAGGAGTCTTTCTATGCCAGTACATACAGATGTACTTCATTCATTATAAATGGTTTTCAATATCAAGAATGTATCAGAATATAACCACTTCTTACAATTAATAAGCATTTGAGAACTCCCTCACCAATTTTTTGCTTTTATAAAAAATGTTCCATCCAGCATCATTGTACTTTGCTTCTTTATTCGTTCAGGTATCCATGGGAGGAGAAAAATCTTGGGGTCTTGATGTTATAAATTAAGTGGTCTGAGATAGAAAATGAACATCTTGGGGTAACTGGGTGGCTCCATTGGTTCAGCACCCAACTCTTGATTTTGGCTTAGGTCATGATCTCATGGTTCCTGAGATCGATCCCCATCTGACTCTGTGCTGAGAGCTCTGAGCCTGCTTGGGATTCTCTCCTCTCCCTCTCTCTCCCTGCCCCTCCCTCTCTTGTGCTTTCTGTCACTCTCTCTCTCTCTCTCTGTCAAAATAAATAAATAAATAAACATTAAAAAAAAAGAAAATGAACATCTTGAGGTTCCTATCTTCAGCAACCTTATAGTCTATAGGGGACCAGACACATGCATACATAATTTTCACATTAATATAAGGGAGAGGGAGATGGGGTCACCTCAATGTTATGGGAGTGCAGGAAAACAGAAAATAAAAGGTTTGGTCAGGTGGATGAATGACAAGGCGGCATGGAGGAGGTGGCCCTGAAGTCTGGGTTTGGAGGATAGGAAGGTTCTGAGGTTTGGTCTGCTTGTCTTCCTATCATCCCCTGGCAATGTGCCTGTTATTTGTCTGGACTCTTTGTTCGACCGTCTGGTTGGATGAACAGTGACAGAGATGGAAGGGAAAGGTGCTCTGGAGAAAGGAGACAAAGCTCAGGAACAAAAGTGGGAACATGCATGGTGTGCTCAGAGGGCAAAGAACAGGCTGCCGTGGCTGGAGCACCTAGAGTTTCAATTGCCTCAGGGGAGCGAGGGGCTGGACAGAAGTCAGGAGTTATCAAGGGCATGGACTAAAAAGCAGCTAGGAAAGGGGCGCCTGGGTGGCTCAGTCAGCTGAGCATCAGACTTTGGCTTAGGTCATGATCTTGTGGTCCGTGAGTTCAAGCCCCGCATCAGGCTCTATGCTGATAGCTCAGTTCCTGGAGCCTGCTTCAGATTCTGTGTCTCCCTCTCTGTCCCTCTGCCCCTCCCCTGCACATGCTCTGTCTCTCACTGTCTCAAAAATAAATATAAACATTAAAAAAATTATTTTTAAAAAAAAGCACCCAGGAAGAACTTAGGTTTGCCTGGAAGAAATTTTTCTTCAGCGTGTGGGATGAAGGTTGGATAGAGAATTTCAGGACAGAGGAGACAGCTCTCTGATCGGGATGATAGGAGCCAGAGAGACAGATCGCTGTCATTAAAAGTAGCCCTGCAGCTCCAGGTTTTACTGAGTCTGTTACTATGACTATGCTTCACTTTCGGGGGGTTGTTTCTGTTCTGAATTTAAATGAAATAGCTCTGTGGAAGAAAAACTGCAAACTTCTAGAAAAGAAAAAAACCTACCTACTTTCAGCTGCCACTGTGTCCACATCCATAAAAATCCCCTCCACTCCCCATGGATTTCAACACGCAGTTTATCTCATTCGTTCCATAAAACATCAGATGCAACGTTAATGGCCTCACCCCAAAAAGATAACTGGACAGCCCTCAAACATTCAGCAGCATTCCAAATAACCTTTTGCTGGAGCCGGCCTTCTACGGGGCCGTGTGGATGTCAGACACACACAACGTGAGTCACGCTGACATAGCTGAGATGCCTGGGTTGCGATGGCATCTCAGGGGTACCAATCACAGGCCAGAGAGAAGCCATTGGCTGGAGGAAACAATGCCAGAGTGTTCACATCAATGCAGAAGGAGAACTGGCAATAATGACTGCAGCCAGAGGAAGACGAGGACCCCGAAGCAGGGTGGGCACATGTTGGGGATGCTGGCCCCACTGGGCAGATGCATTCCAGAGGCTCAGGCCATGGTCACACGCCCTCCTTATTCTGGACTCGCACCCAGAAAAATGAAGAAGGCACAGATTTTCCCCCAAACGACTTCCTGAACAGAATGCCTTCCCATCTTCTGGGGTTCAGAAACCCAGGGTTGATACCAATAGCCCAAATCTAGTAAGCCCTTACATCTATCAGGCACGGTGTTAAGGCATCTGGCAGGTAACCCATTTAATTAACTCACAACTCCGGAGTGAGATGATTTTCACAACTCCCGTTTTATGAAGGAGGGAACCGAGGCTAAGAAGGATTAAAAATTTACCCAAATCCCACAGTCAGTATCTGGCAGAGCCGCCACTCGAACCACAGTCTTTCAAAAGCCAAGGCCTGGGCTTCTGACCGCTGCGCTCGCAGCCACGTGGCCAGTGCGTGGCATCTGCACCACCCACAGCAGCTGCCCTCCCAGATGGCGGAGCTCTGAGCATTGGGCAAGCAAGACAAATTTTAAGAGGGATTCTTTTTACACTCCTGGTCTCCTGGGGGTCCAGCAGGCACGTTTAAGGGTGCCGTTCACTCTGCACTGCTTTATTTCAGTACCGAGCTGTTAGAGTGGCCAGGGGAGGCAGGGCGGGAGCAGGGGGAGGGGGTGAGGGCGTGCAGGGTGGACCTGGGTGTGGCAGCTCTCAGGAGGAGCTGCAGACTGCAGACAGTGTGGCCGGCTCCCGGATTTGCAAGGCCAACTTGCGAGATTCTTCCATCTCCAGCAAGTGCTCATTACTTTTCTGGCCTGGGTCTGTCTTCATTTGTTTTCCTTCTTTTTTTCGTTTTCTTAATTTTTTTGATGTTTTTATTTATTTTTGAGACAGAGGGAAAGCACAAACCAGGGAGGGGCAGAGAGAGGGAGACAGGGGCTCCGTGCTAACAACAGAGAGCCCGATTTGGGGCTCGAACTCACAAACTGTGAGATCCTGACCTGAGCTGAAGTCAGATGCTTAGCCAACTGAGCCACCCAGATGCCCTGTTTTCTTTCTTTCTTTAAATATTTTTTTTCCCTTTATGGTGTAAACCTTTTTCTGGCATTATGTATGCCAAGTACTGGTGCTAAATCATTCACATTAAACCCTCCGTAGGCAGCATCTCGTTTGGTCCTGTAACAGTAGAATGAAGTAGGTACTGTTATTATTCCCATTTTCAAATGATGAAGAAACTGACCCTCAGAGAGGTTAAGTGATATCTCCAATGTCTGCCTGATTCCATGCCCTGCACCCTTAACCTTGATGACGATGTGCTGACGATGAGTTGTGCCCTCACACCGTACAAGGCACCGTTTCAAGTACTTGTCTCGTGGTAACTCATTCAGCCCTCACATCACTGTGATAAGGACCACTATCATCTCTGTCCAATAAATGGGGAAACTGGGCACAGAAATTTGCCTACCCTCACTCAGCCTAGAAGTGGCAGAGCTGGCTGGCATTCTATTTGACTGCTTATATTCTGTGATAAAATAGGAAGACATCCCCTGGTTTTTGTTTGGCTTTCCACTTGAAATCTCTGGTGATAGCTTGGACGGAGAAGCCAAGGTGCTGAGAACAGAGTCTCTAGGCTGGACTGGAAGAGGGTGCCAGTGACGCTGCATCCCTGCAGCCCCAGGATGGGGGCGGCAGAGACAGCAGCCACAAGCTGGGGGCCCTGCCAGGAAAGGCCACAAAGCCCACTGGTGGGTTGGCACCCCTGTGCTGGGTGGTGCACAGGGACGAGTCGTGGCTTCTAGAAGGCCAGCAGAACATGGTCTTTGGGAGAGGAGAGAACCCAAGGGAAGGGCTGGTGTGACCTCAGCATTCAGATCTGAGAAGGGCTGCCCTGTGGGATAGGGGATGTAGGTAGCGGCCCTCCCAAGAGCCAGGCGAGAAGAAGTAGGTTTCTGTTTAGACGACAGTGAAGACGTTTCGGGAAGAAAGCAGGATACATCCCCAACGGGCCACAGAGCCTGTGCCCAGAGGAGGGACTTGTAAGAGAGAGGAGATGGTCCACCCTGAAGCTAATCTCTTCATTATCTCTGCCCCTAACCTTCTGAAACCCTATCCATTTTTGGAGTTTTGACTCCACTGTCATTTCCTCCACACAGCCCACCCTGACCACTCCCCACACACTTGTAGAACTCAGTTTCATTCAGGGGACAGAAAGACTAAGTATTCTGAGGTCTAGGCTAGTCCACATTCATTCAGAGCAGGGGTCCCTCCCCAGAGGGCTGGGACCAGTCATTCAGGTGACTGATGCCTCAGATACTCTGGAATCCAACCCAGTCACTCCTGGGACCTCTTCTCCCAATAAGCCCATTCTAATGGCAAATATGCCTTCTCTGCTGTTCATTTGGGCTTGGACGTTGGATGCCTGTCACCTCTCTGGGATGGTGTCTCCTGGTGTTAGCAGCTTCTTGCATACATATGTGCATTTCTCAGGTGCTCCTGCCACACTTATTGAGCACGTACCATATGCTGAGCACTATTGTAATGGCTTTCCAGGGGTTATCTCATTTAACCCTCCCAACAACCCTGGGAGTTGATGTTATGATCACAGCAAGTCACAGAGAAGGAGATAGACACCCAAATCCTCAGCAGCTAAGGAGCAAGCCCTGGCCCAAACACAACGTCAAAACCTTGGCCATCAACATCTGGGATTTGTTTCTGACTTGTCCTCAGTAAAAAGAAGTCAGAGACCTTTGTATCTCTCCTAGCAAGTGTCTGTGCATAACAGTTATTCCATAAGTGTTAGCTTATTGACTGTGCAAAGACATTTATCATCTGCTTTTTCCATGTTCAGTGAGTGAAAGTGCTTTTGAGAGGGCAAGAGAGTGTCGAATCCTTGCTAGACAAACTCAGGTACTTCTTGAAGAAGTGAGAGATTTGTAGGCAGTGTCCTAGAAAATTGTGTTCGAAGTCATTATAGGAGCTGTGATATAATATAAAATTGATATTTGGTTTTTGTCCCTGGATCCTGATACAGAGTTCCTAACTCCCTTGGAATTTCCTCGGTGAGGGGAGTGATTGGAGCATTCTTTGTTCTAGGAAGACCACTCTTGGTGGCCCCTACATAGCTTTAGGATGGAGGCCTGTCACCAAAAAGACACAGGCATGATTAGAATGTTGGAACTTTGAGCTCCTTCCCCCAGCCTCCTGAGAAGGGAGAGGGGCTGGAGATTCAGTCAGTCACCAATGGCCAGTGATTTAATCAGTCATGCCTAGGAGTGGGGAACACCCCAACTCCCTGGAGACAGAAGCTCCCGTGCTCTGGATTCTTCCAGACCTCACCCTATGTACCTCATCATCTGGCTGTTCATTTGTGTCCTTTATAGTACCCTTTATAATCAACTGGTAATAGTAAGTCAACTGTTCTTGAGTTCTGTGAGCCATTCTACCAAATGATCAAGCCTGGGGAAGGGTCTTATGGGAACCCCTGAATTTATAGCTGGTCAGTCAGTAGTGCAGTTGGCACCTGGAACTTGTGACTGGCGTTGGACATAGGGCAGTCCTGTGGGGCTGAGCCCTTAAACCATGGGGTCTGTGCTAACTCTGGGGAGTTAGCATCAGAACTGAATGAATCCTAGGGCACCCAGTCAGTGGGAGAATTTGTTGGTTTTGGGGAAAAGCCCCCACATTTTGTGCCAGAAGGATTGTGAGTAAACACAGTTCATAGAAGCAAACAGAAAGGGGAAAAGCAGGGGCGCCTGGGTGGCTCAGTCGGTTAAGCGGCCAACTTCAACTCAGGTCACGATCTCACGGTCTGTGAGTTCGAGCCCCGCATCGGGCTCTGGGCTGATGGCTCAGAGCCTGGAGCCTGCTTCGATTCTGTGTCTCCCTCTCTCTCTGCCCCTCCCCCGTTCATGCTCTGTCTCTCTCTGTCTCAAAAATAAATAAAATGTTAAAAAAAAAATTAAAAAAAAAAAAAGAAAGGGGAAAAGCAGTTGGGAATGAAGGGTACAGGGAGACAACCCCATATCAGCATAACCTTGATTAATTGACTCAGCCCATCAAAACCACTTTATTAACTGCCCTTCCCTCTCTGTCTGCCGCTTTTAGGAGAAAACTGGCTCATACCAGGATTGATGTTGAAAATGCACCTTCCAGGGGTGTCTGGGTGGCTCAGTCGGTTAAGTGTCCAACTCCTGATTTCGGCGCAGGTCATGATCTCATGGTCATGAGTTCAAGCCTTGAGTTGGGCTCTGAACTGATGGCAGGGAGCCTGCTTGGGATTCTCCATCTCCCTCCCTCTCTCTCTTCCCCTCCAACTCACACACACACACACACACACTCTCTCTCTCAAAATAAATAAAATAAACATTAAAAAGAAAGAAAGAAAGAAAGAAAGAAAGAAAGAAAGAAAGAAAGAAAGAAAATGCACTTTCCAGAAAATGCCAAGGCATCAGTGTAGACTTGACTTGATCTCTGCCCAGTCTGTCTACATCTCCAGACCTGGACAGTTAAGATCTAGTGCCCAGTGGTGACATCAAGTCAGAAGAAGTCTCTGGGGCACCAGGGTGGCTCAGTCAGTTAAGTGTCCGACTTTGACTCAGGTCATGATATCACGGTTCATAAGTTTTATCCCCGAGTCAGACTCTGTGCTGATGGCTCAGAGCCTGGAGCCTGCTTTGGATTCGGTGTCTCCCTCTCTTTCTGCCCCTCCCTGTTCACGCTTTCTCTCTCTCTCTCTCTCTCTCTCTCTCTCAAAAGTAAATAAACATTTTAAAAAATTAAAAAGAAGAAGAAAAAGCCCCTGAGATCACCATGAAGGTTGCATTCATTTCTCTTGCTAAGATAGGAAAGTAGCCTCTTGGTTGTGAGACTTTTTTTTGTAAGAAGAATTGAAACATAAAAAGGGTTTTTTTTGGTGAAGTTCACATCTAGCTCATAAAAATGATGTTTGAAGAACTTCTCCAAACTCTGTATGCTTTGGTCAATTGACCTGTTACTGTAACGAGCAAATCGGAAGCCACAAATAAATTGAGGAAGAAGGTATACTCTTCACCACAAGATTCGTTGCTTATCTAGACACTTTATCATGGTACTTCTTTGTTTCTTTTTAATTGTTTTTTAATGTTTATTTTTGAGAGAGAGAGAGACAGAGAGACAGAGTGTGACTAGGGGAGGGGCAGAGAGAGAGGGAGACACAGAATCCAAAGCAGGCTCCAGGCTCTGAGCCATCAGCACAGAGCCTGATGTGGAGCTTGAACTCACAAACCATGAGGTCATGACCTGAGTCAAAGTCGGATGCTTAATCCACTGAGCTACCCAGGCACCCCTCGTGGTACTTCTTTAAATTGAGAGCACTTCTGGTACATTTTAAATGCTTTCACTCACTTACAAGTGAGATTTATATATTCTATCCAGAAAATCTGGTGAAGTGTCCTCAATTTTGAAATCCTTAAAAATCTTATCATGTTAAAGCCAAAAGGGGCATTTGTGTCTCTTTTCCTCACTTCAAAGATGAGGAAACAGCAGCCTGGAAAAAATTATATGGCGTGGTCACATCGAAAGGCTTTGTCTGTGACAGGCTGTCCAATTTCAAGTTTTTCCCCATTACTGTGCATCTTCCTTGTATCCAACATATCTGTTAGTCCCTGTTTAGGATCCTCTGTTTGGTCCTCAGCTGCTGTCATAGATGCTTAATCATTCCCTGATTCCCCTTTTGTATTTTTTCCCATTTGTTATTGAAAAATTTCAAACATAAAATAGAGAATATAATATAAATAACTCCCATGTGCCCCTCACTCAGCTTCTACAATTATTAACATATGACCAATCTTCTTTTATCTGTACCTTTCCCCAGCTTCCCTTCCTGCACAGATGATTTTAAAGCAAATCTGAACAATCACATAATCTCATCTATAAATACTCCATGTGCAACTGTGTAAGAACCCTCTCATACAAATACCTATATCTGTATCTACAATACAATTATCACAACAAAAATTAACAATAATTCCCTAATAGCATCAAAATTCCACAATTGTCGGTTCACCTCTCTGTCTGCATATGTGTGTCTCTCCTTCTCTTTTGCAATTGATTTGTTAGAATCAGGCTGCAAACAAAGTTGGAAATCAGATTTCAGGTAGCAGGTGGAATGATCAGCTGACCATCCAAAGTTCTTTCATTAGAATGTTTGGAAACCAGGGGAAATAAATTGCATACTAAGAATACTTGATAATAACCATGGATCACATTTATGTATGCCTTTACACTTCATAAGCTACTTGAGCCATGGAATTTGTGTCAGATAAGGTACACAGGTATCATTTGCCTCAGAGAGAGGAAACTGAGGCCTGGGGGGTTTTACGGGACCTAATTAAAGGTCAACTGAGACCACCCAAATTTCCTGCCTGGGCTCTTCTGACTGCAACAAAATAACATTATAACCATAGAAGCTCATTAACCTTTACAGCAACCTAGGAAGTAAGTGCCTTTATTCTCATTACACAGATGAAGAATCCCAGGCACAGAGGGGCTGAAACACTTTCTCAAGGTCACCCAGCACCAGCATTTAAACCCAGATCTTTCTTATTCCTGACCTCAAGCTTGTAACTCCTGTTATATACCAGTATTGCATTGCAAGGCAGCTGTAATCATCAGTGTTGAAAGTTACCTATTGACTTTATCTGTTTTCCCTTTCAGAATTTGGCTTTGATTATGGACTCAAATTCTGTTAAAAACAATGTGTACTTTTCAGACATTGCATAAACGTGGATGTGATTTTCCTTTATCTGAAGTTCTACATGACTCCCCGCTAAATAATTAAGAGCTGAAAATAAATCCTAGGCTTTGGACCTGTCTGCCCCAACCCCACACAGCCAATGGCTAGCGACACACAGTCCCCGCCTTGGCCTGGCTGGGCTTAGTCTGTCTTGTGCTTTCAGGAGCAATCAAAGCCCTTTTTAGAAAATATTTCCTGGGCTTCTGTGGCCTTGGGTGGACAGAGTTTTCCACTAGGCTTTTTTTTTTTTTTTTTCCAGCCACACTGGCCCTTAAGAAGATGTTACTCAAGGCTCCACACCTACTTCAAACATTTTTAGGGGCCCTGGCTGGGGCCTCGTGCACGATTGCCAGGAACCCTCCAGAGAGGAGGAGCCCAGCGTTGGGCCTTGCCTTGGTCACAGTGTTTACTGAGAGTTCCAGAGGCCCGCTGTCAGTGTGGCGATTCTTTTTTTCTCACACTTCCCCAAACAGCATACTCTTGTTAGGCAGCTGCTGCTCCCAAGGCCGTCTTTCTGCCCCGGTTGCTTTTCCCATGTTTGTATCCCTGGTGGGATTTTCTCCCCTTCTTTTTTTAAGGGCTTTCTCCCTAAGTCTCTCTGTCGCGGAACAGCTGTGCTCTGATATTAGATAGAATGTTTTCTGTGCTCACCACAAGCTTATGAACAAAAGGGTTTTAAGAACCCTGATAAATGAACAAGGTCTCTGGGAAGATGAAATGTTACCAACATTTCAAACAATCACAATCCTTGTGCATCTCTAAAGCTTTGCCCTTTCAAAGCAGTGCTGGGTGGGTATTTGGTTGTGGAGTCTTGTAGACTGGGATTTTTTTTTTCCAGTCTCCCCATCGACCTGACATGGGAAAGTCTGTCAGAAGATGGCCCTTCACCGGCATCAAAGCCCCACGCTTGCTTTCCCATCGGCTGATTGTCTCAGAGTGAGGCCCCTCTGGAGAGTTTCGGGGAGTTTGGTCAGCAAGGGGAGCAAGGCAGAGCTTTCTGGCTTCTGTTACCTTCCCGGTGCTGTTGAGGCTCTATCCTCATCTGAGGGTACAGACCGTCCCCGACTTACTATGGTTCAACCTACAGTTTTCCAATTTTATGATGGTTTGAAAGCCATACCCATTCAGTAGAAACCATACTTTGGATTTTGAATTGCGATCTTTTCCTGGGCTACAGATACGCAGCGTGATGCTCTCTTACAATGCTCAGGGGCAGCTGTGAGCAGGAGCTCCGGGTCACCCACGCTATCACAGGTCAACAACCATTCTGTACCCAGACAGCAATTCTGATTGTCACTTTCACGACAGTATTCAATCAATTACATGAGCTATTCAACACTTTATTTTTAAAGGGGGATTTGTGTTAGATGATCTTGCCCAACTGTAGGCTAAATGTCAGGGTTCTGAGCGCGTTCAAGGTAGGCTAGGCTAACCTGTCATGTTTGGGAGGATAGGTGTATTAAATGCATTTTCAACTTACTGTATTTTCATCTTATGATGGGGTAACTGGGACACTACCCCATCATAAGTTGAGGCAGACCTGTACTGGAGATCAAGAACACTTAATCAAGAGTAGCCACTCTTGATTATGAGCTACCTGTCAGCAGGTGCTGTGCTGAGCACTGGATATTATCCTATTCCATCTATAAAGCAGTCCTATGAAGTCTGTATGTATCACCCCTAACTTTCAAATGAGGACTCCGAGGCTTGAGGACGTTAAGCACTTGCCCCAAGATCATTACAAGCAAGGGGCAGAGTCAGTTTTTAAACCCAGATTTTTGGGACTCCAAAGCCTCTGCTTTCTTTGCCCAAAATGGCATCCCTGAGGTGTCTGGCCAGGGGTGACTGGGGTCTCCTTAGACTGTTCTGATGTCCTCCTACATGTATTTAGGGCTTTATCCTAAACTGAGGGGCTCTTCCATCTTTAAACTCTTCTCGTTACCCCCATCCCCACATCCCATCTATGCCCTCTGAAGTGTCTTCCTCAATTCCGCATTTTAATACTATCCACACCCTAGGATGCTTGCTCACAGCCCAGTCCGCGATCCTAGCTCAGACGTTCGCTCCCCAGCCCACGTTTCTTCCTGGTACTGCTTTACATGGGAACAGAAAGGTCAAGGCTTGAAGTAAAATGACAGATGGAAAGAAAAGCCTCTCCCGGCCTGTGGAGCTCCGTGAAATCCTTCATTATGGGATTTCCCTTGTTGGGGCTGCAAGGAGAAGCCTGGAGGCTCACAGCAAAAATCTATAACACATAAAGGCACTGTATACACAGGCATTGCTCATCACAGTGAAAACATCTGACAAGCAGTCCCAAGGGTGGGGGCAGTGGGGTGATGGGAAGGAGGAGGGAGGAGAGGAGAGGAAAGAAAAGAGGAAAATGACCAGCATCATGATTTCATTTCCTGCCTGTTGGCTCTGTGCCTGCTCTCCTCACAGAGATCTGAAGAGGTCTTTTAAAAATTCAGCCGGAAAGATTTAGGCTAGACCAAAGAACATCAAAGCCACCTGAGCCTAGAGACTCAGGTATAGACCATTAAGGTATCTCCTTCTCTGGCAGTCTTTGACACTGGGTCCAGGCTCAACATTTGGGGGTATTTAGGGATGGGGCGGCACAGAGGCAGGGGCATGGACTCCACGGTTTTGGTCCTGTGGATTCAGGAAAGAGTAGTCATGGGTTGCCTTGAGGGGCATTGTCTTCCCAAGCTGGCATGGTGTGAAATCAGTAAGCCCATACAAGAAACTCAGGAGGCACCTATGGGGCAAAGCCCCCAAACTCCCATCTCTAGCCATATGAGGTACATACTTTTTCCTCTTCTGCCATCATTCTTCCCCATCTTTTCTAATTTCCCATATTCTTTGAAGCTTCCCATTACCCCTAGGGAAAAACCCAGACAATGCATCTCTCCTTCTGGGATTTTCATGTTGATGAAGAAAAAGACTTCCCCCAGGACACAAAGTTAATCATAAATCACATGTTTCTAGCAAACTTGGGAGGGGTTTCATTCTTAGGGGGAGAAGGAGGGCAGGTTCCTGGGCCCAGACGTGGTGAGGCTGCCCAGTCCCAAGAGTCAGCTGCCTTCCCTCCGCTGCTCCAGTGCACCCTAAATGGGACACCTCCAGGTTCTTTTATTCAAGGGCAGGCTCTGAAAAGAGCAAAGACCTTTTTGCAGCCATCTCAGGGAGTAGTCTGTGCCACCTGGCGAAGGCATGGTGGTGGCGATGTGGAACGTGGAAGATTCCCCTGGTTCCAGTTCAGCCATGGGACCTCGGACAAGTTATTCCCTCTGGTCTCTGTTTCTCCTTTGGCCCAAAGGGGTTACGTTTGAATTATCCTGCTTGGGAAGTCATGAGGATCAAGGGAAATAAAATTCGGGAAGTTCTTTGAAAGGTTGAAAGTGACATTTAAGTGACTGTTGTTATTCAGGATTTCAGTGAGAGGAGAAATAGGAACCCAAGGCAGGCCACCCCACCCCTTCTGCCCGAATTTGCCAAGCCTCTGTAGTGGCAGTGGCCATGCCCCGCTGGGAGCCGTGGGAGGAGAGGGCTCCAGAAGCCAGCAGTAGTTGGAACTGCGGCTGGCCGGGCCTGCTCCAAACCCCAGGAAAATCAGAGTTTCTGTGGAAACTTAAGCTGTGCCTGCTGGACCAGACTGGGATGGGGGTGGGGGCTGCACTCTGCCAAATGGTGGGCAACCAGTGGAGTGACAGCTGGAGGGTAGAGGGCTGGAGGGTGCGGGAGCCCTTCTCCTGCCAGCCTGTGCTAGGCCGGACCGCTGCCTGCCCGCGGCGTAGGCAAAGCCTGGGGGCTCTGAGCGGGGGCAGGGTGAGGCTGGGGAGCCTGTGTGTGGGATGCTGGAGAGGTCTGGGGCCAGCCGGCAGGGCATACGGTGGTGTGCATTGCCCATTGAAACCAGAAGGAGGACTGAGTCCGGCCTGGCAGTCCCTGCCTGGCCTTTGCAGGAGGAGGTTTCCTGCTCTGCTCGAATCATATGAAAGCCCAGGGGCTCACCTGCTGCTCTTGATGTACAAAGACCCCCTGTATCCCAACCCCCTGACTCTCACTTTCCTTCCCCAACACACATTCTGCCCCCCACTTCACACACACATACAGTCCCACCCTCAGGAGGACACGCAAACGGAGAGTACTTTCCCGTTTGCTCCTGTGGGCACTTGTGCGTGTCCGTTCACTCTCCGTCCTCCCCATTGCCTGGCCACCCGGCAGAGCAAGATGGCTCACAGTGCGCAGCCAGTGACACGGGGTCGACAGAAAAGTCTGCCTGAGGTGTGACTGCTGTCACTCGGTGCTCTGGGATTTCGAGGTCAGCCCTCGGGACACAGTGCTGTCCTGCAAGACGCCCGCTATCAGTTTTTATAGGCTGGCCCCTGACATGAACTGGCCTCTCGTAAAAGAGTCCATGACACTTTCTGCAGGACATGACATTTTAAGACCCATTTAAATAGCACATAACATGGTTTTAAAAACTAAAAGGTACAGTTATTTCTACACGTGGAAGTTGAACCAATGTCACTGGTGTCACTGGCCCAAGGAGTCCCCAGGACTTCATTCCCTCCCCCACTCCTCCCCCTACCCCCACTGCTGGTCTTGGGAGAGTGATTCAGCCTCTCTGGGCCTCAGCTTTTTCATCCTGGAAAGGAGGGGGAGTGGGCCAGGTTTCCCTCCAGAAGGACAACTCAGTAATAACAGGAGGAATTATGCTAACATTATTATAGTTATAATATATAGGATGCAGGGGCATCTGAGTGGCTCAGTCGGTTTAAGTGTTCAACCCTTGACTTCGACTCAGGTCATGATCTCACGGTTCATGAGATTGAGCCCCATGTCAGACCCTGCGCTGACAGTGGGGAGCCTGCTTGAGATTCTTTCTCTCCCTCTCTCTCCCTCTCTCTCTGCCCCTCCTCTGCTCACTTGCTCACTCTCAAAATAAATAAACCTTAAATAAATAAATATACATATATATGATACCATATAATATATAGGATACCATACATCCTTCATTTTTTGTCTTCTAATCTTCACCAAAAAAATGTACAATTTTCATTGGTAAAGGCTTCACTCTCAATTCCTTTTCTGTATCAGTCACTTCATTCAAGTTTTACCAAAATGCTTGTACTACCAGCACGGCCTCCAAGCCCCCCGAGTCTCCTGAGCCCTGCTTTCCTGGAATATTGCATCTGCCTGAAGGTGCCCCTCTCTGCTACTGCCACCTTCCCCCTATTGGTTCTTCTGACACTGACGCTCCCCCACCCTGAAACCCCACAGCCTTGTCAACGAAGCCCAGGAGACCTGTCACAGGCTAGCATTTAGATGCAGTCTACTAAATCACCAGTGTTTATTACTGATAGTAGCTGTTGTTTTCCTGCCTTTTTTACAGATGAGCAAAGGAATTCGCTCGTGGGAACCCGCTCCAAAGATTGTGCCTTTTCCTTCCGCCCACACGGTCTCCTTCTCCTGCCTCATTCCTACCACTTCTCACTTCCCTTTACCTAATTATTCGTGCACCTTGAAGGATCTGTGACATTTAAAGCCTCTGGGTTTTTGTTTTGTTTTGTTTTTTACAGGGTGTTCCTTCTGGCTAGTGTGATACTTACATGTCTGCCCAGGAAACTCCTATTCAGGTTCCAGACTCTTGCTCAAGCATTTCATCCTTTGTGAAATCTTCCCAGACCTCCTGAAAGTTGTTCCTTCCTCTGGTTAATACTGTCTTTTCATCCTGCTGTTAGTCTGTCCTATTATGAGGTTGCCATTGAATGATGTGTCTGCCTCCTCTAGGGACCAGTTAGCACTTCAGGGTAGGGACCAGGTTTTATTTGTTATGGATTCCCTTATCCCAGGCACAGTGCCCGGGCTAACATGAATTGAACAGTTTTTCGAGATGTTAAGTACTTTACACAGACTATCTTTTTTTTTTCTTAATGTTTATTTATTTTTGAGAGAAAAGAGATAGCGAGCAGGAGGAGGGGTAGAGACAGAGGGAGACAGAACCCAAGCAGGCTCCGTGATGTCAGCACAGTGCCTAATGCAGGGCTTGAACTCACAAATTGTAGATCATGCCCTGAGCTGAAATCAAGAGTCGGACGCTTAACTGACTGAGCCACCCAGGCACCCCTACATGGGCTTTCTTATTTAACTTTCCTATAACTCTATAAGATATCATTTCCCCCCTGCCTTTTCCAGTTGAGGAAATTGAGAGGGAGGAAGGTTATAATCGGGTTGTGGTGGTACCAGGGGATTTGTTCTGAAGCTGGGTTTCTCTATGCATTGTTTTTACTTTACGCTGTGTGTTTGGGGAGCGGCTATCACAGACTAAAGCTTTCCCTTGGTCTCACTCAGCCACTCTTTGGTGCCATTTCTAGAGGGGAAGTTAAGTCATTTGCCCAAGATCACATGGGTGGACAGTAACAGAGTCAGGACTTGAACCCTGGGTAGTTGCTGGACAAGACCTGAGATGGTTGCCAGGAAGCAGTTAGTGAGAAGTCATTAGGTAATGAGTCATTAGCATGGGGTTTACAAAAAGAAACCCATAGGACTTATTTTTTTTTTTCTAGCTTATAGGTTAATAGGGGAAGTAAGTCATTAAAATGTACACAATGACACACACAAAAAGGACACGCCCGGCAGGTACATAAAATAGGAATTGGGCAGAAGTTTCTGTGTTGAGGAGCTGTTGTGTGAAGGGAGCTGAGAAGGTAGATGATTTCTGGGTAAAGGGGAACATGACTCAAAATTCTGATGAAGAGGAAGAGATACGCTGTTGTGTTAAGCTACAGCCTGCCTACCATGTGGGTCCCCTTTTCTTCATCTGCATAAAGTGGGGGTTGGATTTAATGGTCTCAGAGTCCCCTTCCAGCATTGATACCTTATGACTCTGGTTTTGTTTTCAAAGCAGAGGAAATATTAAACAGATACAGACAGCACTTAGAGTCTCTGCAATTCCTGCGACTTTTTAAAAACTTCTCAGAGAACAGCCTCTCAGATATTTCCATGTAGCTGTCTGTTTTGACACTTGTCTGTGGCCAGATCTCATCAGGAATCAGCTTTCCTCCATCCCTACCCAGGGACTGTATGGATTTTCATATTCAATAGTCAGGAAAATCAGCTGCAGGAAGAGGGGAAAAAAATCATAAAGTTCTCCAAAGACGAACTGAACTGGTTTCAGGTTCTTCGTGATTTTGCATTATCTGGGCCAGTTCGTTCTTATGGTAGTGTGGGTAATCCACCACTTTTATCTAGAAGTTGTGGGTAATCTGACAGATGATAGAGGGAAAGTCAGGTGTGTCTCTGGCAGGTGAGTGGATCCTTCTCAAGGAAGCATGGAGAGCTGAATCCTCGGCTCTTTTCTTGCTCTTGCCCAGAGTCAGAAGGCCAGCATATTGCACAGGGTGGTGGTGGGGAGTCTAGTCACTTCCCAGAAGCCAGCCCACCCCACCCCCTTTGGAGAGTAAGAAGGAGATGAATGTAATGGTTTTGGTTCCAAGCCCAACCAAGGCTGCACTGGGGCGAAGGTTACCAGTGCTCAGAGTCTAGGGGAGTAGCAGCTGCCTGGGAAACCCATGGAGCTGCCAAGCGCCTTCCATTCGAGGATCCCAGCAGCACTTGGGGGGGAAAAGGCCCAGAAAGAATGGGGGAAGGGGTGGCATGGGGGATGCTGGGAAAAGGCTGCTGATAAGAGCAAGCTTTGCTGAAGCTCTGGGAGCAGTGACTTCTGAGTGGGGAAGAGGGAGGCAGGTGGGAGGTGGTGACCATGGACTGTGCCCCTGAACACCGCCTAATAGATGGTCGATGCCACAAGAGTCCTCATGGCCAGCTGCGGGAGACCTTCCTACAGAGGAAATAGTTTTAAACATTAGTGTAACAGATTTGTTTGTGCCAGGTACAGATGGCTTACAACTAACTTTATATGTTTTGTGCTGTAAAATTTGGAGGGCACCTGGGTGGCTCAGTCAGTTAAGTGTCTGGCTCTTGATTTTGGCTCAGGTTGTGATCTCACGGTTCCTGGGGTTGAGCCTGCCGTGGGGCTCTGCGTTGACAGTATGGAGCCTACTTGGGATTCTGTTTCCCTCTTTCTCTACCTCTCCCCCTCCTCTCAAAATAAACTAATAAAAACCTAAAAACTGAAATAAACTAAAATAAAAATTGTGGGTGGTAAACTTGGAGCCCATCTTTACAAGGGTAATGAAGAAGATTCCAAAAAGGGAACATGTGCATGCTCATGATCTTCCCACTTCTGCTCTCATTCCTGCCTCTGTCTCTTCTTCCTCTGGGCAGGGAAAGCACAGCAATGGGCTTTGGAGGACGAGGGAGCAGGAAGAGGGCCTGGGTGGGTTCACAGCCATGTCTGGACTTGCTCCCTCTCCTCTTTTGGGTCTACTGAGCCTCCTGGGATTCCATAACTCAGTCCTCTTGCCCATTTGGGGAGCTAGGTGACCTTTCCCAAGGACTGGGCCAGCCAGTTTCTCCCAGCCCAGACTCCTCCTCCTGAGGCCAGATGCTCCTTCCTTTGGACAGGCTAATTCATATGATCCCTGCTTAATCTCATGGTTCCCGAGATCCAATATCACACCCTCACACAGTGGTGGCTTCACCTAACTTAAGGGAAAGACAGTCCATTTGGGATGTTCTGATTCAGAGTATGGGCAAATAAGAAAGCTCTAATTTTCTAACATAAAGAAAATGCTACTGACCACTCTTCTCCACCTGCAGTGTAGGAGGTGCCAAGAGTCTTTTCTGGGTTCAGTGCTGGAGATGGGGATGAGGGGAACAGAAAAAGTGGCAAGCATCCATGCTCCCCATAGCTCATAGTCTCTTGCCAGACACAGATGTAAAAGTAGCAATAATACTGGGGAGTAAAGGTGGCTCTTAAAATATAGACAACGCGGGGCGGGCAGAGATTTCACACCATCCAATAAATGGCCAGAGGAATCAGGAAAGCTTGGAAGGGAATTTGATTCAGAATTCAGAGAATAAGATTTTGGTAGGGAGAGATGGGGGTTGGCACTGCTAGTGGTAGAAATATTTGAGCAAAGACATTGGGAGCAGGAAATACTGTGTGTAAGGAAGGTACATGTTATGTTTGACGAAACCACAGATGTTTGGGGCAAGTGGGTGATTAGAGCCAGCATCCAGATGAGAGTAGATGGAGATATAGGGGGCTCCAGCCAAAGTATAGAGGGCCCTAGTTTCACCGTATAGATTTTTGATTTTATTTTCTAGGCCCTATGGACCCATTGAGTGTCATGGGTTTGAACACAACTGTCAGCACTTGTTCATACCTTCCAATCTACAAGACAACTGCCTAGAGCCAGGAACTCAGCCTGGTGAACCAGCTCAGGTGAGTAATGATCTTGTGACTACAACTGTCTTCATTAGCTCCATGCTCTAAAGAGCCCTGTTGAGAATCAGGCATGGATACACTTGGAGTGGAGGAGCAAGATGGCTGGCAGAACCAAACGGTACCTTGAACTTCTGCTAAGCCAGACTGAGGTCCAGAAGCAACTCAGTAATTCAGTGTAGTGAAAAGAACAGTAGAACCCAAGGCTCAGGATACCCAGGCTCCTGCTGGTTCTGCCACGAATGAGGTAAGTATGTTTAGATGGGTAATTCATTCAACACACAAGTACTGAGCACATATCACATGCCAGGCACTGGACTAGACATGGAAATCCAAAAGGAACAGGACCCAGTCCCCATCCTCAGACTGCTCACATCTAGACAGATAAATTGGTTTTTTTTTTTTTTAAGTTTGTTTGTTTGTTTGTTTGTTTAGAGAGAATGAGCAGGGGATGGGCAGAGAGAAAGGGAGAGAGAGAATCCAAAGCAGACTCCACACTGCCAGTGTGGAGCCAGATGCAGGGCCCGAACCCACGAATCGTGAGATCATGACCTGAGCCAAAACCAAGAATCGGACGCTTAGCTGACTAAGATACCCAGGCGCCCAAGATTGTTTCAATACACTGTTATAAATGTGCTTCTATTCCTTCCACCCTCGCTGTCTGTGACCCCTTATTCTGTACCTCTGTTTCTACAAACCAGACCTAGATGATGGCCAGGTTGCTGGGCCACCAGGCGCAACTCCCTGGGCTTTCTTGCTTCCAAGTGAGAGAAAATGCAGATGACCCCAGGCACCCTGTTTCCTGAACTTCTTTGGTCCACAGGCATCTTCCCTGCACAGACACAAGGAACCTGGTTCTTGCTCCTCGCTGGGAATCGGAATTTGAACAGAAGCTGTCAGGAAGGAGTGTGCAGCGTACAAGTGGATGCATTCCATGCACATGCCGGAAAAGGCCTTGATTCCCCCTATAGCTCTTATCCCCTGGCTTGGCCTGAAAAGGGGAGTCTTGCTGTGACTTTTCTCAAAGATTATGGCTGCCTTCCAGATACATGGACTCCCAAGGGTCAAGGAAAATCCCATTGCTTTAATGAGGGGCCAGGACACACAGACCCCAGCAGAACAGACAGTGCCTTGGGCTCAAAAAAAAAAAAAAAAAAACAACAAAAAAAACAGACAGGCTCTGTAACAAGGAAAGTACCCAAGACCCAGGGCAGAAGTCTACCACCCAGCCTCCCTGACTCTGTCTTGCTGTTTGCTGCCTCCCAGGCCGCATTCCTAATGCAAACCAGATTCTACCTCACTGCCGCTCTGTTTTGCCTTTGCTCCTTCCCACTCTTGGGGTCTGCACATGGGCTAGTCATCACCTTGGAAGCTCCAGACCCTTCTGTCCATCCCTGTATCTCCTGGCAAAACCCAACTTCCAAGAAGCTTTCTGGACTGATCCTTGGTGATACCACTCAGTACTCACACTCTTTGGCCTCCCTTTACCTGGTGTTGCCTCTCAGTGTCCCATTCTGTGCTATGTGACTAGCAAGGGAACTGACAGCCCCATTAACTAGGACAGGGGGTGCACAAGATACATGGTGATGGGAAGAAAATGGGAAACTTCTATTTATTTAAAAACCACCATTGTAAAGCAGAAGTTTTCAGTAATACTGTATCAGCATTGGTTCATTAATTGGGACAAATCTACCACACTAAATTAAGATTTAATAACAGGGGAAACTGGGTATGGGGTATATGCAAACTCTCTGAGCCACCTTTACAAATTCTCCATTAATCTAAACTTTTTCTCATATAAAAAATGTATTTAAAAATATCCTTTTCATAGTCCATATTGTACATATGTTTTATGATGTACACAATGTTTCCATAGAAGTACAATGTAGTTAAAACATAGGTTCAGCTGCATGATAGCAGGACTCAACTACATAGAAGTATCTGGAAGCCAGTGCCTCCCATCTCCTGGGTGAAGTATCTTCTCCATCAGGCTTTTCCCAGAGACCTAGGCTCCTTCTCTCCTGTCTCCTCACCATTACTAGATCTGATCCTACTCCATGGAGTTCAAGATGGCTTAGCTACCAAATCCACACTCCAGCAGGCAGCATGGGGGAAGTGAGGGAGAGGGGGCAGGTTCCAGAATTTATACATCGCTTCCCCCTGAAACCCCCTTGGCCAGAACTTAATCCAAACAGGTATGTCTAGCTGCTTGGGCATGAAAAATGTAGTCTTCATTTTGGATGGCTATATGTCTAAAATTTAGGGGTTTTAATATTGTAGAAGAAAGGAAAAAGGATAATGGGAAGCAAGTGGCATTCTTTGCCACAAGTGACGATTTTATTTCACTTATGACTTAGAAATAGTTAGATGTGGGGCGCCTGGGTGGCTCAGTCGGTTAAGCATCTGACTTTGGCTCAGGTCATGATCTCACGGTTCGTGGATTTGAGCCCCATACGGGGCTCTGTGCTGACAGTGTGGAGCCTGCTTGGGATTCTCTCTCTCCCTCTCTCTCTGCCCCTTCCCTGCCCATGCCCACTCTCTCTCTAAGAAAATAAAATAAAATAAATAAATAGTTAGATGTGCATATATTGAAGATACCACTCAATTTTTAAAAAATGATACGGGCTTACAATCAAGCAAATTTAGGTTGCCAGTTTAGGACACTAGAAAAGGGACAGGTGCGCCTGGGTGGCTCAGTCGGTTAGGCGGCCGACTTCAGCTCAGGTCATGATCTCTCGGTTTGTGAGTTCGAGCCCCATGTGGGGCTCTGTGCTGACAGCTCAGAGCCTGGAGCCCGCTTCAGATTCTGTGTCTCCCCCTCTCTCTGCCCCTCCCATGCTCATGCTCTGTCTCTCTCTGTCTCTCAATAATAAATAAATGTTAAAAAAAAACATTTTTAAAAAAGAAAAAGAAAAGGGACAGGTTACATTTCTAACTTGGGCTTTCTGGACCCTGACCCATGATTTTACCCCTAGGTCCAATCAAGTCTGAAGAACACATGTAAGTTTCTCTGCTGCCGGGTACCAGACACTCCAAAGCATCACCTTCTCTGCATCTGTTTCGTAGTTCCCCCAATCAACGTGTGCTGATATGCAAGAAGCCTATCTGTTTTCTTTGGAGGATCTTTATTTCAGTCGGGAGGATGAGAGAGTGAGGAAGAGGGGTAAGGAAGGACAAGGACATCGTCTGGGAGAGATGGGCAGACAGAGAAAGAAACAATGCCAGATAAAGAAGGAGAGAGATAAGGAGAAAGAGAGTGGCTAGACATCAGGCTTGGAGCCCAGGAGAAAAGGCTGCAGAGGTGGAGAGGGGCCAAGCAGAGGGGAGGCCCATGGAGTGAGGCTGGCCCAAAAGGAAGTAGGCGTTTATCTGGGGGCCTGTGAGGTCACTTACCCTCCAATGGTGGGGAAGGCCAGCTGTGCACAGGCTGACCTGGGAGCACTGCTCCCAGCTGATGACTGCAGACTTATGCAGCCCACCCTGCCAAGGTTGTTCTGCCCCAGAGGTCATCTGAGAAGGGAAGAGAGGAAGGGCTAGTTTGCAGGTGGGAGGAGAGGATCCAGTCACTTCTCTATTTCCCCTGTGCCCACCCTCTTCATACACGGGACAGAGTTTGTGCAGGCCTTGCCTTATTTGTATAGGTGAATTTCCTTCTGTGTCTTTCTTGTCTCCCAGGAAACCACAAATGTCTCCAGTACTGCCCTACCCCCACCCCCCACCCCCAGTGCTTAGGAAAACAGAGGTTGAAGCCAAGTGGAATGGGATCACTTAAGTGCCAGAGACATTTTCCAGTTGGGAGGAATGGGGAGGGCTTCACGGAGGAGGTGTCAGTCCTGAAGGACAGGAGGAGACTTTAACAAGTAGAGATGGGATGAGGAGGAAGGACATTCATGGCAGAGGGAACCCTGTGATGAAAGGCAGGAAGCGTGGAGTATACTAAAGGAGCAAGGAGGAAGGAAGAAGGAGGAGGAGAGCAGCAGGAAGCTAGGGCTGTTCCCTGTACTGGCAACAAGAATGCAACAAAGTGACTTCCCTCGAGTTACAGCTGATAAACAAAACTCTGTTTCATGTTCTGTCTACAGAAGATAGGGTCAGGACCAGGTGTCAGGACTCCTCAGCTGACAATGGGCAGCATTCTGTAAACCCCACCGTCCCGGAAGCCCCACGCATGTGGCTTTCATATCTGCAGAGGGATGCTGCTTTGTCACCCACAGGGCCAAAGTTTCCCAAGTCCTGGCCCCTGGGGTCATCTGGGCCACCAGGAAGTAGCTGGTGAGCAGGGAGCAGAGCCGTTGAACAATCAGACGGACAGGTAGTCAGTCAACCAACAAATAATTATCTTCACTCCCTTTCCACTGGCTTCTGCACCACTTTTTTTTTTAATGTTTATTTATTTATTTTGAGAGAGAGGGGAGGGCAGAGAGAGAGAATCCCAAGTAGGCTCCGTGGTGTCAGTGTAGAGCCTCATGTGGGGCTCTGAACTCCCAAAACGCAAGATCATGACCTGAGCCAAAACCAAGAGTCAGAGAGGCTTAACTGACAGAGCTACCTAGGCTCTGCGCCACTCTTTTGTTACAGAACCACTTATATATTTTTTTCTTGAGCCTCTCATTGCATGAACCTGTACACCACAGGTTGTTCTAATTATCCTCCTACCCTTGATGGTGCTCTTTCTCTGTCTCCTTTGCTCTTTCCTTTCCTTCGATCACCACACCAATGACCTTCCCCATGGTTTTCCTCCTCCCTGCACACTCCATTGAGTTTTACAAACACTCTCATGGTTTTAGTGGTCACTTCTGTCATATAGAAATTTCTCTGCAGAGGTGGTATATTGGCTGAAATTCTTTTGGCAACAAACAACACAGACTGTGACTCAGCTGGCTTAAATAAGAAGAATATGGGACACCTGGGTGGCTCAGTCGGTTAAGCATCTGACTCTTGACTTTGGCTCAGGTCATGATCTCACAGTTTGTGAGTTCGAGCCCTGCATCTGGCTCTGTGCTGACAGTGCAGAGCCTGCATGGGATTCTCTCTCTCTCTCTCTCTCTGCCCCTCCCCTGTGCATACTCTGTCTCTCTCTCTCAAAATAAATGAATGACTTAAAAGAAATTAGGGAAAACATTTATTATCACGTAGCAAGGACTCCTGAGGTCTTTTCTGGGGTTGGACTAATCTGATAGATTGATGATATCATCAGAGACCATTTCTTTCCATCTTTCTCTTCGTCCATCCTTAGCATGCTGGGTTTTGCCCTCAGCCTTGTCCCCTCATGGTCCCAAAATGGTTGTGGAAGCTTTAGTCAGTCCATCTCATAGAGCCACATCTAGAGGCAGACAATAAGAAGCTTCTCTTTCCATCTTTTTTCAAAAAAAGAGAGGAATCCTAGAAATGTTTAGAATCTTCTTCACAGACATACTTTATTGTCCAGAACTGTATTACATTCCCAAACTTAAAAACCGGTAAGGGGAATGGAATTATCTGTGACTAATCAAGATGTTGGGCTAATCAAGATTCACCCACAGCACTAGGGTCTGAGGCTGGATTAGGGTCTAATCTCCTCTGGAAAGAAGACTACTCTACATGTGAACAAAAGTGGGGTACAGTTAACTAAGCAGAAGGGGGAAATGGTGGTTGGATAATCAGCAGTGTCTGCCACAGATGTGACCTGATCTTTGTCTCCAACCCAGAGGTTTCTCCTAAATCCAGTCTTGTGTCTTCATACGTTCTAATATTTCCATTTAGATGTCTTAAAGACTTCAAACTTAATGTGCCTCTAGTTGAGCCCCTTCCTCAGAGCCACTTCATCTCCCGACCCCTCATTTGCAAGGACTCCACCATCCTCATAGCCTCCCAGGCTGGACACTTTCTACTGGTCTTTGCCCTCTTCTCTTTCCTTGTCCCCTAATAAGAATACCGATACAGCTGAGAGTAAAGGGGAGGTTTGGTCACTGCCAGTGCCCAAGTCAACCAGAGATGGCAAATAGTTTTTCTTACATACCTACTTCAGTTAAGTAGTAACAGCTACCTGAAAACTTGTGTAAGACAGACTCTCAGGCAAGTCTGGGCTCTGGGAGAAAGAGTGTCTTGAATGACTAGCAAGTCTATCTTGGACACTGGAGAATAAACTAGTGAGATGCATGCCATGTATTTGCTATCCTTGTGCTGGGGTTGATTTAGGGAAGTTAAAGGGACACCAACTCTGTGGGAGAAGTAATAGCAATAAGGTTAATACCAGTGAACATCTGTTGAGCACAAATTCTATAGCAGGCAGTGTGATGATGACTTGGTATGGACTGTCTCATTTCATAATCCCAATGACCCTGTAAGGTAAGTACCATTATTACTACCATTGGAGGAACTAAAACGTGATGAAGTAACTTGCCCAAGATTATGCAGCTAACAAGTGGAAGACACAGGATTCCGTCAGGCTCATCAGACTCCACAGCCCTTGTTAATGAACTAGCCAGGATACTAGACCAGCATGTTCATTTCCCCTCACTAGGACATTCCTCTCAACCCTGAAAAGTGGACCCACACTGCCTATGGCTCTTATTAAAATTCAGGTTCAGACTTAGTGCATCTGGGGTAGGGTCTGATATTCTGCATTTCTTTTTTTTTTTTGGTTTATTTATTTTGAGTGTGTGTGTGTGTGTGTGTGTGTGTGCATGCACATGAGCAGGGGAAGGGGCAGAGAGAGAAGGGGAGAGAGAGAATCCCAAGCAACTTCCGTACTCTCAGTGTGGAGCCTGACATGAGGCTTGAACTCATGAACTGTGAGATTATGACCTGAGCCAAAACCAAGATGCTCGAAACCAAGAGCCAGATGCTCAAACCACTGAGCCATCCAGGTGCCCCTGAGATTCTGCATTTTTAATACATTCCCAGGAAATGCTGTTGCTCGTGGTCCATGGATCACACCTTAAGCCACAAGGCCATAGAAAGTGAGCCTCATCGGTGCAGGGTCTTTGCTTCCTGTGCCTCCTAAGAACACGGCTCATCTGTTTCCCAGTCTACCCTGCGGTGAGATGTCTGCACTGAATGCATGCACAGTGATACGTGCCATTTACAGACCTGGTCCACAGACACCTCCTGTGAGATCCTTATTGTACTCTTCTCTTCCCATCTGGCACTGCCTGTTGACAGCCAGGCATCCTTGAATGCTAGATGCTGTGCCAGCCTGGGTCCTTGGAAGATACTGTGGAGTAGCTCCCCACCCCCACTGTCAAGTGGACTTTAAGTGAGTGAGAAACTTCTCTTGTCTTAAGCCACTGAGATTTGGGGCTGTCGCTGCTACAGTAGCTGGGCATTATCTTCACTAATACGGTTCCCCACTTTTCAGATGCAAAAGATGAGATCAAGAACAGTAAAGTGATCTTTCTAGACACATGAACCAGCCAGTGAGATGGAACTAGAATCCAGGTCCTCCAACTCTTGTCATTGAACCCCAGTGACAACCCCAGTGGGGTCTCCCCTCATGTCCTCCCAAGGCTTTTTCACTTTGCCTAATTCCCTGCTCTTCCTGATAGTGGGCTGATACTGGGGCAGACGGTGGGACAGCAAGACAGAGGCAGACAGAGTGGAGACACCTAGCTGTGAGAAGGAACGACCCTAAGAATGTTGATGATAGGCCAGGGTGCCACCAACCAAGGGCTTCTGTGACTGTTTTCCCTGTAGCTTTTAGGACTGAACTCTATGACAGGGTTTTCTGGCATTCGGATCCATGCCACACCTTTCTTAGCTACAGTTGGGGTTTAGTGTGAGATCTTCCACCTGGAGACAGACACTGAGCTCCAAAAATTCTCTCCTAAGAATAGAATAGGACAGGGGTACCTGGGTGGCTCAGTTGGTTAAGCATCCAACTTCAGCTCAGGTCATGATCTTGTGGTCTGTGAGTTCAAGTCCCAAGTCAGGCTCTGTGCTGACAGCTCAGAGCCAGGAGCCTGCTTCGGATTCTGAGTCTCCCTCTCTCTCTGCCCCTCCCCCATTCTGTCTTCCTCCCTCTGTCTCTCTCTCTCAAAACAAAATAAAACATTTAAAAAATTAAAAAAAAAAAAAAAAGAATAGAGTAGGACTCCTGCCACTGCATCAGACGTTGCTCAGTAACAGGAGTGGGATGACCTTCACCTCTTCATTGTCCTTGGGACAGAGAGGGACCGCCAGAGACCCTTCATAGCCCCAAAGAATCCTCAAAGCTGCTGTTATCCCTATTGTTGTTATTTTCACGTTCTAACCTTTAATAGCATCTCTGACCTCAGCTGAATCTTCCTACTTTGTATGTTATGGCTCACGCTATGGAGAATTTGAAGAAAGAAGGAGGTTATCAAAGAGGGGTTTGGGAACAAGTAGCACTAGAATGTCAGCTCCCTGAGGAGTAGACACCTTAAGTTTTTGTTCCATGCTGTTTTCCTAGTACATGGCACATAGTAGGCCTCAGTATATTTTTTAAATGAATAAATGAGTTCATTAATCTAAGCCCCAACAGGTAGGGGTTGTAAAACTTAATTTGTTTCTAGGTCCGTTCTAGCCAAATTGTGAAGTAGTGAGGATTTGTCTTCAAAACCAATCTAGCTCCCCAAAGCTTCACTCCCTTTCTGTGCCCCTCCTGCTTCTCTTGAAATTCTTGTTTCACTTCTAGAGTTGCAGGTGCCTCTCTTTTATGTTTTACTATGTGCTCTATGTCAGTAGCATTTGACAAGAGTCAGAAGTCCTGACTTCTAGTCCCAGAATAGCATCCAATTTGCTGTGTTGACTTAGGAAAGTCACTCTACCCTTCTGGGTCTTCAGCTACAATATTCTCCAAGTTTGTAAGAATTGTTCCAAAGAGAGAATTTAATATTAATTATTCACTTGTTACCATGAATTTAGCCCCCAGATATCTTCTTAGATGCATTTAAAACATCATTTCTGACAGCAGAGTGAAAAGATCCCATTTTTAGAAAAAGAGATTCACCCCTAAGACCAGGAACAAGATAAAGATGTATGTTTTCACCATTTCTGTTTAACACAGTATTGGAAGCTTTAGCCAGAGCAATTAGGCAGGAAAAAGAAATAAAATATACCCATATTGGAAAACAAGCAGTGAGGGGTACCTGGGTGGCTCAGTCAGTTGAGGATCCGACTCTTGATTTAGGCTCAGGTCATGATTTCACCATTCATGGGTTTGAGCCCCACGTTGGGCTCCTCACTGAGAGTGTGGAGCCTGCTTCGGATTCTCTGCCCCTCCCTCACTCGCACACTCTCTCTCAAAATAAATAAACTTAAAAAAAAAAGTAAAACAAGCAGTGAGCTGATCTATGTTCACAGGTGACATGATATTATATGTAAAAAACCCTAAACATTCCACCAAAAACTGTTAAACAAATTTAGTAAAGTAGCAGGATACAAAATCAACACACAAAAATCAGTTTTGTTTCTACATATTCAACAATCTGTAAAAGGAATTAAGGAAACAAGTCCATTTGTCATAGACTCAAAAAGAATAAAATACTTAGGAATAGATTTAATCAAGGGGGCAAAGGACTTGTACATGAAAAACTATAAAACTTAGCTGATAGAAATTAAAGATAAATAAATGGAGAGACATACTGTGTTTGCAGATTGGAAGACATAATATTGTTAAGCTAACAATACTACCCAAAGTGGTCTAGACATTCAACATAATTTGTGACAAAATCCCAGTGATATTGATATATAAAATATATAATATGGAATATAGTGTGTGTGTGAAAATAGAAAAACCCATCCTAAAGTTCATATGGAATCTCAAACAACCCTGAATAACCAAAACAATCTTGAAAAAGAAGATGAAAGACTTGAATTTCCTGACTTCAAAACTTACTACAAAAGCTACAGTAATTAAAACAGTGTGGTATTGATATAAAGACAGACATATAGACCAATGGAACAGAATAGAGAGCCCATAAATAACCTTTCAAATGTATGGTCAAATGATTTTTAACAAGGGAACAAAGACTATTCAATGGAAAGGACAGAATTTTCCACAGATGATGCTAGGAAGACTGGATATCCACATCCAAAAGAATGAAATTAGAACCTTATTTTGTACTGTATTTAAAAAATTAACTCAAATGGATCAAAGACAATAAAGAGCTAAAACTACACAGCTTTGGGGTGTCTGGCTGGCTCAGTCAGTTAAGTGTCTGACTTTGGCTTAGGTCATGATCTCACGGTTCATGAGTTCGAGCGCCACTTTGGGCTCTCTGCTGTCAGCACAGAGCCTGGTTTGGATCCTCTGTCCCCTTTTCTTTCTGCCCTGCTCCTGCTTGCACACACACACTCTCTCTCGAAAGTAAATAAACACTTAAAAAATAAGAATAGAATAAAGCTATACAGCTTTTAGAAGAAAACCTTCTTCTTTTAGGGGAAACCTTCATGACATTAGATTTGGCAATGATGTCTTGAATATGACACCAAAAGCACAGGCAACAAAAGAAAAACTAAATAAATTGAGCTCAATTAAAATTAAAAAATTTGGGAATCAAATGATACTAGGAGACTGAAGTGACAACCCACAGAATGGGAGGAAAAAAATGCCAATCACATAACTGATAAGGGATTAATATCCAGAATATATAAAGAATTCCTAAAACTCAACAACAAAAACCAAATAACCCAATTGAAAAATGGTCAAAGAACTTGACTAGACATTTCTCTATAGAATGTATACAAATGGCCAATAAGCACATCAAAAGATGCTCAGCATCACTAGTCATTAAGGAAATGCAAATCAAAAAACCCCAATGAGATACCATTTCATAACCAATTAAAATAGCTATTATCAAAATAAAAATAAACAGAAAATAAATGATAGAGAGCTTGTGGAGATATTGGAGCACTTATGCATTGCTTGGTGGCATGTAAAATGGTCTAGCTACTATGGAAAGCAGTTTGGTGGTCCTTCAAAGAGCTAAGCATAAAGTTACCATACGATCCAGCGATTTCACTCCTGGATATGTATGGAAAGGAATCAAAAGCAGGGACTCTAACAGATACTAACATGTCAACGTTCATAGTAGCAGTATTCACAATAGCCAAAAGGTGGAAACAACCCAAGTCTGCATCAACAGAGAATGAACGAAGTATGGTGTATACATATAACAGACATTTATACATATAATAGACCATAAAAGGTAATGAAATTCTGATATACACTACAACATAGATGAATCTTGAAGGCATTTTGCTAAGTGAAATAAGCCAGAACAAAAGGGCAAATATTATATGATTTTACTTATCTGAGGTACTTAGAATAGACAAAGTCACAGAAACAGAAAGTGGAATAGAGGTTACCAGCACTGGATGGGGTGGATGTGTGGAGATTTATTGTTTATTCATTTGTTAATTTTATGGGAATTTATTATTTAATGAGTACAAAGTTTCTGTTTAGGGTTATAAAAAAAATTGTGGAAATAGTGGTAATGGTTGCACAGCATTGTGAATTTATTTAATGCCACTGAGGTGTACACTTGAAAATGGCCAAAAAGTATATTTTACTATAATAGAAAAATATATGGGGGGTGAGGGAAGAGACAGAGAGAGAGAGAGAGAGAGAGAGACTAAGTTATCAACGGTGAACGATTAGAGTGTCCCTCAGTACTACCGCTTCCTTCGCCCAAGCTGGCCTGGTACAGACTATCTCCAAATGACTTGACAAATGTTCCCTGGTCATAATACCTGCAGACAATAGGGATGAAGAAGGGAGAAAGAAAGATCTCACCCAATGTCTGACTCTGGCTGGCTCCTGATTGGAGAGGGGTCTCTGGTTAGGATACAGGGACCCCTAAGGGATGGATTTTTGTCTTTCAACCTTGATAAGTTAATCCTTCACCTTCTGGAGTTGCCCACTTGCTATCTCCGCTCCTTTCACAAAGCAACTGTGAAATGAGGGTCTCAGACCAGACTTAAAGAAGCCCCATAAGTTTTCAAGACCATCACATCCCTCACAGCCCCTGTATCCATGCATCTCTAAATGAATCCACATTTTCCAGTCTTCTGTTTTACCTTTGCCTTAACATCTAAATAATAGGGGTTGAGCATCCATTTCAGCACCATGGGAAGCCAGAGTCTTTCCCAGAGTCCTCTCCAATATTTCCCATGATCCTGCTTGTGAGTTTATATCCTCATGGCCATATTTACCTTCTAATTCTTGCACTTAGGAAATTCTTGATTCTCACTTACATTTTGCTCCCTACCCCCACACTAGGGCAGCTGTTCTTCCAAACCCCTGTCTTGTCTACTGTTCAGACTACAGCTGATTTTTCTTCCCCTAGAGCAACATGAACACACAGCTATTGTGCTTAACAGACTTTCCCAAGGGCTAGAAATAGCTAGCTGGTTGGCACAAGGAAGGAAAAAAACTACATACTGAAGGTCAGACACCACTGTTTCTAGAAACTTGTTGGCCCTTTTCTTATAGGGAAGATTTTTCACTGGCCATGCCCACACTTAGTTGCTGAGGATCCTTTCTCTGAAGACCCTTTCAACTATCTACTCTCTTTTAAGGTCCCAACCTTGTGCAATTTCAAAATGTCTGTTTAGCAGCTCATAAAGCAGTCTTACTTTTAACCTCCAGCATCCCGCTGAACGCTGAGATCTCCCTTTGCACATCTAAAAATCCCTTTAAGGAATATTCCTCAACCCCGTTCGGTACACAAAGAACAAGAGAAACTCTGAAATTACATCTTCTTTAAAGAATCACATCTTTAATCTTTAATCACATCTTCTCTCTAAATCACATCTTGGGAAGGCAAGACTTACTCATCCACAAACCAGAGCCAATCCCAGAGGCTGTGGAATTCTCTTCCCATCACATGTTCCTCTGGGTTTTAGCAAAACTGGAGATAGGGACTCAGCCTAGCTGGGGCACTGTAAGGGCTTCCATGGATGACAAGGGTTGTTGGGTTATCTAGACAAAGGTGTTTGGGGCTGTAGACAAGCAAATGTGCAATCCTGGGCCCTGATCACTGTAGGGTGAGCCAGGCAAGAATACTCAGGGATGGTGCCCAGTGAGATCAAGTTCTTGACCTGTCACTTCCTTCTGTGTATAGAGACTCTTCGGGTAAAGCGAGTCTCAGATTGTGATTGAGCAGGTTATGGAGAAAAGGAAATTCATCTGGACTGAAAGGTTCTAGAGGGAAATGGTGTCATTGCCAATGTTGGAAGAAGTAGAACCAGGAGAGAGGCCAATCTCACTCTGCTTGAGTAATGAAGACATTCTGGCAATGCCACAGGATGGACACATGGGATAGAATGGAGAATGCAGAAACAGACCTGTGCAGATTTAGAACTTTGAAAAGTGACAGAGGTGGCATGGCTGATGGAGGGGAAAAGGGAAGTTCTTCAACAAACAAAGCTGAAAAAAATGATTATCCATATGGGAAAAGAGGAAATATATTCCCTATCTCACACCATATAAAAATAAACAGTTTCAGATTGACTTAACTGTCAAAGAGAAAAGTTTAAAAAAACTTTTAACTTTAGATTTCAAATCCTAGATTTAAAAGAACACATAAATGAGTATCTTTTAGACCTTGGGGCAGGGAAAAGTTTGTCAAACAAATACAGAAAGTGTTAATCTTAGAGATATTAAAACAACATCAAATGAAACTTCATTAAAGAAACTGAAAAGACAAATTACAAACAGGTTGGCTTAAAGAATATACAAAGAACTCCTATAAGTCAATAAGAAAAGCATAAACAGCCCAGTAGAAAAATGGGCAAGAGACATGGACAGGCATTCACAGAAGAGGAAACATAAAGCCAATGAACAAACTCAACCTCATTAGTGATCAGAGAAGTGCATCCATTCATTTGGAAACTTTAAGAATTTGACCCAGTGTTGGAGAGGATGTAGGTCCACACATCTCTCATTGCCTATGGGTGTGTAAATTGTTACAACTACTTTGGAAAATCTTCCCATATGCCACCACATAGTAATTTCACTCCTAGTTACATAGACAAATTTTTCACACCCACCAAAAGACATTTCATGGCAATATTGCTCACAATAGCAGTGATAAGAGAATAGACTGTAACATGAATAATTCATACAATAATATTATACAGTGTTCGAAAGGAATGAACCACTGTGACACACAATGTGGATCAACCTTACTATCATATTCAGTGCAAAAGTAAATCCCAAAATATAATTTATGACAATTATACTCATTTTACAAAATTAAAAAAAAATAAAGTAAATATAAGAATACATATAAACTGGATAAAATAATGTAAAAAGGAAAGCAGGAAATGATGCTTCTGGAATTTAGTATATTGGTTACATTACATTGGTGGAGGAGGCAGGGAGGATAGGATGAAGAAAAACCACGTGCTGGGTGGTATGTTTCTGGGAGTTTGTCTTTAAAAATAAAAATGAAACAAAACAGCAAAGAAACCCAAGTAGGGTTGTGCATGAAACAAAGATAAGAGTGTATCAAGAAGTAAGTATTATGATTAGTACAGTTCAGTGCAACTGAAATCTACTTAAGGAAATAAAAGGGGGTGGGGAAAATTAAGTGTGATTGTAGTGGAAAAGCTGAGGGTTTCTAATGAGAAGATCCCAGTGTGTAACTTTGGGAAAGTAGTGTAATCACTCGGAGGCTCTGATTCCTGCTCCATACGATGGGTGACAGTACCAAACGCTACACCAAATAGGTTTGTTGTGAGGGTTAATAAGAACCTGAATATGAAAGCCATGTGTCTGTCCAGTGCCCAAAACTGCACCAACAGTGTCTGCCTCTTGACGTTCCCCTCTGCTGTGCACACAATCCGCACATTTGTGTGCATGAAGATTAGGGTATAGCGGATACTAGGGACACCTTAATGAGAAGTCACAGAAGATCAATAATCAGAATGAGGGGAAGCAAGGGTAGCCCAGCTCCTCTGTCTGGGTGATAATTAGGTTGGGGATTTGGAGGCTGATTAAACATATCAAAGCCTGTGTTTTTTCTCAAGAGTGAAGCGCCCCCCTACCTCCTCCTTTATAATCTTTTGTATCCCAGCAATGCCCTGGTGGTGATGTCAGTCAGAAAGTACTTTGTTTTTTAATTTCAGGTTTTAGAGGCAGCTTAGCATGGTGGAATACACATAAGCTTCTGTAGCAGATTGCTAGGGCTTCCTCATTTCTGATTTTCCTCTTTCCTGAACACAGAGGAGTCAGGTGGGGGCATGTGAGTGATCTGTTCACAGAATATGGGTGGAAGTGACACCGTCCCGTCATGTTCACGTCTAGCCGTGGAAGCTCCGCACAACCTTCCAGCCCCCTCTTCCTCCGATAGACGGATCGTAAAGGCCACACGTCAGGGTGGAGGAAACCAGATGGAAAGAGACAGGGTTGCTGAATGGCGTCAAGGAGGGCAACAACTCTGGAGAGACACTCAGACCTGTAGCAGCTTTTGGATGGGTGAGAAATAGACATGCATTACCTGTATATGTATATATGGCCACTGACATTTCAGAGTTACTTGTTACACAGCATAGTTTAGCTTAGCTTAATACAACTTGTTCTCAGATTGTCTTGGGTTTGAATGCTGATTCTATCATTTATAGGCTGTATGACCTGGAACAAATCCCTTAACGAACCTGATCCTTGTTTCTTTGTCTTACAATGGTAACAATATTTAATTGTGCTATTCTTATCAAAGTAAAATAAATGAATGTATTAATAATTCCTTTCATGGTGTCTGACACAGAGCTCTCATAACTCATGGCTATTATTATTACTACTACTGCTAGGCTCTATGCTGGGCGATAAAGTGTAAGATGCATTCTTCCTTCCTTAAGGCAAATAGATTGTATTTGGGAAAATAGCCCATGTGCCCAGGAGAACTTAACAATTACAAGAGTCTGTCGATACAACTGAACACACAGTCGGTGCTATTAGCACAAGCGCACTAGGACAAGGTCAGGGGCTACCACAGGACGCATGCTGAGTCTACGAGGACTTGCACTTCTTGAGTCCTCTAAAACAGCAGGTGCAAATAGGAGCTACCAAGTCACCATCTGTGCCTGCCTGAGGATCTAGCTGGCACGGGATGGTGAGAATCTTTGGCCACGACTGGATGATCTGATTAAAAGATTCACAAGGCCTGCACAGATGTGGACCTAAAGAAAGGAGAAGGCAGCGAGGTTTGGGAACCCTACATGTGGCCGACCTGGTGTCAGTGGAATGAATCTAAGGACTTACAAAGCTCTTCCAGCCCTAAGAGGCTAAACTCTGAGCCACAGCTATAGAAGCCGGAGATGTGTGTGGCCCTTTGCTGAGCTGGGAAAAACCTTTCCTTCAGAGCTTGGAGGCCATTTGAGAGCCCAGAGTAGACCAGGCAAGAAAGGAGCCAGAGGTAGCCCCTGGGTCATTAAGGATCCAGTTCCTGTTTTTATTAAGGGTCTGACAGATAAGACTCAGAAGCCTGGACCAGGGCCAGGCCGCAGGGATGTGGCGTGGGTTGCCAGGTTAGTGTTCAGAAGTCGAGAAGCTGTGAGAGCCCTCACTGGGTGATCATAATTGCACATCTATTAAGTATGCATTACAGCATGTGAGGAAAAAAAGCAGGTTTCCCCCACCTATCAGCTCCCCACCTCTGTCAAAGGAAACTGAAAGCAAATTTATGACACACAGATTTGACCAGAGCTTCAGAGACAGAAACGTTCGAGAACTTTTGGGGCACGGAGACTTCGCTTTCACATCTAGAACAACTTTGTCAGATCTCTTAATACCATCTGCCCAAATCTCAGCCATATGAGTCATTTTCTGTATGGTCAACTCTGAACAATTTAAGCCAAAACCAGGGGCTGCACTCAAATGGTGCTCCTGCAAAGACCCATATTTGGAAAAGCACTTTCTTTGTTCTTTTCAGACCATTTCTTCAAGCTACTGTGCAGCCCTAGTCCCATGCTCCATGCTTACAGATTGGGAAACTGAGGCCTGGAAGGGGTGATGTGTGTGGGTCATCTCACAGCAGGTTAGATGAGAAGCCATGAATAAACCCAAAATAACCTTTTTAGACCAACGTTTCCTGAAGAGGTTCATGCAGCTGCTGGTCAGAATCTTGGTTTCATCATCTTTAAAAGGGATGATGTTGCATGTATTCACAGGGATGCTATGGGGTTCCACGGAGGCTATCACAAAGGGAAGCATCCAGCTCAGCGCATAGTACATGGCAATAGTCCTTCCAGATGAATAGAATCTGAAATGTGAATTTCCAAGGAAGAGGCAGGACCACCCACTGGGACAGCATCATCCCGATGACCACAGCTCGTTTATGGCATATTGGTATCGTCCCTCTTTCTTCTTCCTTCCTGGAAGCTCCTCAGTCTCCCTGTGTCTCTGTGGTTCCATGTAATGGACGTGCTGACTTTGTGTTTGAGGGAGTTGTTCCTTGGTCCCTGGGAATGGATTTTGGAGTCAAAGTAAGAATACCTTTTCCTTCAGCTTGGGTTTCTTGGCATGGTTATGGGAGGTTGGTCAAGTGGGAGTGGTCAAGGACAGGCTAAGGGGCCTTGCAGCTCTAAAGACCACACCTACAGCCAGCATGTAAGATTCAAATCAGGATAAAGGTGCTGGGGCTGGAGAGGACCACATTGTGCCATCTATCCCCACCAGGAACTCTTCTCCAGCCAGTTAACTCTTCATTTGTGAAATGTGGATAATCACACCCATCTGGCAAGGTCTTTGCACAGACTTGAGAAAATGCCTGACACATATCAGGCCCTCGGTAACTGATTTTGATGATGTCTGTATGTCGAGTACCAAAGGTAGTGCTGGACACTGTACATAGTAGGCTTGCCTGACTCCTGCTCTCAGATATCTGGTAGGGGTGACGCAGCACAGGTGTCCTCACTTTCATGTGTCAACACCTTAATAGGGGAAGACAACAATTAGGTCCCCCCAGGATGTCTTTTCTCCAGGCTAACATATACCTGGCTCCTCAGCTGTTGTTCACTTGAACTGGTCCTCTCCCTACTCTGCCCATATGTTTAAGATGAGCCCAAATGTGTCAGTGCCCTCCTTAAGATGGGAACCTGGAACTTAACACTGTTCTTCATGAGAAAGATCACCAGGGAAGTCCCCATGTTTTATTACAGATCCACTGGAAGTTAATACCAAGCACACTAAATGACTTACTCCAGAGATGCACAGTAAGATTTCTGGAGATAGGGGACTCAATGAATAAACAAAAAATACATTTCCTCACAGGAGGTAGGGAGGCTTCTGGGGTTCTAGAATATTCTATTCCTTTTTTAAAATATTTTTTTAAAGTTTATTTATTTTGAGAGAGAGCAAGAAACAACAGGAGGTGTGGGACAGAGAGAGAGAGATTTCGAAGCAGGCTCCGCACTGTCAGCGAGGAGCCTGATTTGGGCCCAAACCCACAAACTGTGAGATCATGACCTGAGCAGAAACCAAGAGCCCAATGTTAACCGACTGAGTCACCCAGGTGTCCCTAGAATGTTCCATCTCTTGACCTAGGTGATGGTTACATGAGTTATCCATTTTTTAACATTTATTTATTTATTTTTGAGAGAGAGAACCAGCACGGGAGGAGGAGGGGGGGGAGGAAGAGGATAAGGAAGAGAGAGAGAGAGAGGGAGAGAGAGAGAGAGAGAGAGAGAGAGAGAGAGAGAGAAAGCAGGGGAAGGACAGAGATAGAGGGAGAGAGAAAATCCCAGGCAGGCTCCATGCTATTGGTGTAGAGCCCCATGTGGAGCTCGAACTTACCTGAGCTGAAATCAAGAGTCAGATGCTTAACTGACTGAGCCACCAAGGAACCCTAAGTATTCATTTTTTTAATACTTCATTGAGCTAGACATTTTTTTGAGCTGAACATTTTAAAATAACAGTTTTATTGAGATACAATTCACATATCATAGAATTCATCCATTTAAATTATACAATTTAATAGTTTTTAGTATATACAGATATATACAATCACTTACTATAGTCAATTTTAGAAACTTTTCATCACCACTAAAAGAAACTGTACCCTTTAGCTATCACCTTCCTATAGCCCCCTCCTTCTCAGACTTAAGCAATTACTAATCTACTTTCTGTCTCTGTAAATTTTCCTATTCTTCACATTTAGTATAAATGGTATCATATAATATGTGGTCTTTTGCAACTGGCTTTTTTCATTTAGCATAATATTTTCAAGATTCATCTGTATTGTGGCACAAATCAGTACTTTATTTTTTTTTTTTATGGCCAAATATTATTCCATTGTGTGGATATACCACTTTTATTTATCAATTCATCAGCTGGTAGATATTTGGGTTGTTTCCACTTTATGGCCCTTATGAATAATGGGCTATAAGATTAATGTGCAAGTGTTTGTGTAGAAATGTTTCCATTTCTCGTGGGTATGCACCGAGGAGTGGAAGTGTTGGGTCATATGATAACCCTTTGCTGAACTTTTTGAGAAACTGCCAGAAAACAATTTCCACAGGGGGTGCACAATTTTACTTTCCCACGAGCAGCATATGAGGGTTTTGACTGCTCCACACCCTCACCAATACTTGTTGTTATCTGTCTTTTTGATTATAGCCATCCTAGTGGGTGTGTGGTGGTATCTCGTTGTGGTTTCATTTGCATTTCCCTGATGACTAATTATCTTGAACATTTTGATTTATGTACTTTTCTTAATATACGTCCTACTTTAATAAAAAAAAACAGTGTATTTTTAAAATACACTCGCTTCTTGACCCCTGATACCCATAAAAATTGCTCAGTTCTGAAAATATGGAACCCAGAACTTCTGGAGGCTAGAGATTTTGCATCTCCCAGATGGAATTCACCTCTGGGGGTAACCAAGTCATTTTGGGACCAAGCTAGACTGGAGCTGCTCTCTTTCCCAGTAAGAAATTTCCCCTGGATCATACACAGAAAGGCGCCAAATGTACCTGTGTACAGGTATGTATTTTTCCCCTTATACTCAGGTCAACTCGGGTTGTGAAATGGAGTGGAAGGCTTGTATTCAGACATGGGTCAGCTATCTGAAAGACTATGTGGCACTGGACAAGGACTTGAGTCCTTGTCTCTTCATCAAGGCACAAAGTCCAGGACAAGAAGATTGATGCACTTGATCCAGACATGGAACTTGAGAAGAGAATCATCCCTAGATCAAATGAAAGGTAATCCTTAACAACATGTGTTACTTGTCCTACTTTACATGTGGGGAACCTGAAGCTTAGAGCAGTAATTCACTCAAGCCTCAAAGTAACTTAGTCTGCAAAAAGCCTTACTTTTCAATTCCTCCCCTCCTTAGATGGTAGAGTGAAAGCTTGGTGCCTTGACATTACCCCCTGGGTACACAGCTGCGTTTTCAAGGCAGCCTGATGACCTGGTCTCTGTAGCCCATGTTTTAGTTCTGGGGCCAACCACTGCCATGCACGCCTCTGGTCACTTAGGCTATTCTTCCTCTGGTGAACCTGTGTGCTGGGTTCTTTCTTTTCCTCCTATTGGGTGCAAGGTCTTCAACATTTCTCTAGTTTCATTCCAGCACTAGGTACCAGTATTTTTTGAAAGTTAAGGGAGGTATGTTAGTTGGGTTCCCTAGGAAACCCTCTACTGAGGTAGAGTTAAGAGTGCAAATGGTTTTGGGGGAGTATGTGTGAAAGAAGGGGAGCAAGCAGAATTGGGCAGAGGGACCCATAAGATGCACACCTAAAGTCTCTGCCAGCTCGATGGGGAGTTGCAGAGCAAGGACTGCCTACCGAAGGAGTCCCACATTGGTGTGAAATCACTGGGTCTTTATATGACCACCTGTCCCCACCTGGCTCCTCCAAGGAAGTTGAAGTGGATTCTGAGGAAGCTAAAATCTGGCACCCATTAGCTAGACACACTCTTCAAGTCCTTTCTTAAAAAAGGAGCTGAGAAAAAAAAAAAAAAAAAAAAAAAAAAAAAAAAAAAAAAAAAAAGGAGCTGAGCAGTACATGTCCTCATTTGCCAGCAGTCCAGACAAAGCCAGACATTCCTACAGGAATCAGTTATTGTCTGGCTAGCTCAGAGAATGGCCTGGAATTCTGGAAAAATGGACTACAAACCTGGGCTATAAACTGAAGAGCATGTTGATTCCAATCTCCCACCCCTCCTTTTTTGTGGGTCACATCATGAGTGGTGTGTCACTGGGCTAGAAGGATTCTGCAAGGTCCTTTGGGCCTCAGTACTCAAGGACTTGGGGACAGGTGAGTTACCTCGTGTCCTTTATGCTGTCACACCTATGTGAATTCAGGTCTCTGCTGTAGGCCACAGTCACGATGGTCATCGTCACCATTTTCCCATAAGCACTTTACCCAGCATCAACCAGCATTCTTAGAATACCAAATTGAACTAGAGTAGAATACAAAAGGAAGATTCTAGTTCACCTTGTCTTCTAGAAACTTCTTGTATTTGGAACAATCACATGCTATGCCAAATATAGAATGAATACAGTGACCTCCTGGGTTCTGTGATCCTAGGTTCCCAATTTCCCCTCTATAGAATGGGAATTACTATGACTGCCTCGAGCCTCACCCTGAAAGGGCTATAGAGACTTCAATGGCATAATGGAGGTGGAAGCCTTTGAGCACCTCATTCCAAAGTTATCAGAGCATCTTTTGCCTAAGGCTCTTGAAACCTCTTAAAAGCACCACCACATTTTCATCATACAAAAATTGCCCAAGAGAGAACTCCCTCATTACCAGCACTTGGTGGGAATCTGGCATTCATCCTCACAATTCCCCTATGATCACAGAGTCTTACCACAAAGGGCATCTTTCTGCTAGTTTATCTGCAGAACGGTCTGGGGCAGAAGGCAAAAGCACCAGACTATCTCGCTTGCCTCCCCGCCTCTGCTGGGGCCCAGGCAACGTTCACCAGTGTGGTCCCCAGAACTCTGGTCTCCTTGGCATAGTTATTTTGTTCGCCAAGCTAATGTTTATAATTTTACTTCCTACTGAGGACACATTGAGAGAATTTTTGCCCACTGTTCAAATTCATGGGACTAATATGTTACTGGGAAGATGTCCAATGTCCAGGGGGAACAGGGGAAGCAGAAGACAAAGCCTGCTAAAGCGGGAAGGGACTTGCCTTCACTTCCTCATTCACAGGTGAAGCAGACACGATGAGCAGGTGCCCAGCCGGGCTGGACTCTGTTCACCTGATTGAAGTATACTGGTTCTGACTTCAAAGGTGTTGAGTGAGGTGGTAAGAACTTGGGCTTTAGAGTGATGGGTTCTGGCTCTGCCACTTACTAAGACTGGGCAAGTGACTTAATCATGAAGAACCTCAGTCTCTTCAGCTATAAATTAGAGATCATAACTCCCACCCTGCAGGATTGCTATGATGAGAGATAACATATGAAGAGTAACTGGATTATAATAGATACTCAATAAGTGGTAATTATTAAAATCATTACATTTTCTGCTATAAATTCAAAAAGTACTTATTGAACATTTACTCTATTCACCCATCTTTTCAAACATCCATTCATTCCAAAAACATTTCTGAGCTCAAGATTATGCTGAGGTCAGTGAGGGGTCCTACCGAGAAATAGAAAGCAGGCTCCTTGAGTACAAGAAACTCAAACTTTGACTGGAAAATAATAAATTAGAAAAGAATAGAATTATAAAATGGAAGCCATCACACCTTCTTGACTGTGCTGTGGGAGTTAAGTGGGTAAGCCTGCAAGCTTGGCCTCTGGCCCCAGGCAGACTTAATGGGTAGCCCGACTAGAGTTGCATCTTACATGGGGAGAGAGGCAGAGTCAGCCAATCTACTATGAATCTTGGAAGCATGGGTTTTAGGTCCCCTCACCTAGAAGGGCTTCTTCCAAGGCTCTGTACCTAATTTTGTTTTTCTTGTCTATAGAGGCCCCCCCCCCTCCGCAAATTGCACAAACTTCAAGACCCACAAACCCTGGATTATCTCTCATGGAGGACTGAGTTTTAAAGTCAGAAGATAAAGTAGGAACTGACAAGCTCATGTCTCGCAGCATGCTCTTGGAAAGCACACAGGAGAAGTGAAGAATCAGGATACCCTGAGATCTGAAAGGAAGGTATGAATCAAGTCAAGCTGAACAGTGGAGCAAGAATTTGAAAGTTGGAAGCCTCTTGGACTAAGAAAAGATAAAGGTGCCAGGTGGTGAGGAATGTGAGGGCAGGGAACTATACTTTAAACAGAATACTCATACAATTTTCACATTACATGTGCAAGAATAGTGTATAACGCATAATGGTGGAACCATGTTTGGAGTCACACTGATCTGGGCTCTACTTATTTGAACTCCATGACTTAGGACAGGTCAAGGAACATCTTAGAATTTCAGTTTCATTTGTAAATCATAATAGTAATACTTATCTCGAAAGTATTACTTTTGGAATTTTAAGTTATAAAATTAAGGAGATATTTTTCTGAAAATGATTTGTAAACTGTAAAGAGTTCTGTTTACCAATATTGGTTCTAATTCATTTTGCTCACACTGTAGAAAGAATGTCCTTGTTCACCAACCTGATAATAGTGGAAGGACCCTTAGGGGGAAAACAAACAAAGAAACAAACAAACCCAGCTCTGGTACTCTCAGAGTAAAAGCTCCAGCTTATTACATACTTGTGAGCAATTCCCTAATTTCTCCAATCCTCAGTTTCTCTATCTAAATCATGAAACACCATGTGAGGTAATACCTTGATCAGATTTATCTTTAAGTTCCTTGGGAGGAAATAAATGAAAATATCCAATTCACTTTCCTTATTTGGACCTTTACTAGAATTTGGAAAGGAGACTCTCTCAAGCCTTTGAGCAACGGGGAAGACCGCTGAGTGCCACAACCCACCTTGGGCTGGACTGTAATGAGAAGGACAATTGATTGAGTGCTAGCTGTTGGACATATGGTTTTGCCTCAGCCTCATAACAGGCTAGTATGTTTGACATTACGGCTTATATTATACAGATGAGGAAAATGGGGCTCAGAATATTTGAGCAAATACTTCAGTTCCCACCTCTAGTAAATGGAGGAGCAGAACGTCAGACCCAGATCAATGCTGGAACCTCCTTTTCCTGGTGTCCCCAGTTGACCTGCAGCTCCTTTGTGTCCAGGACAAGGAGGATTGAACCTATGTTCTACAGGAAGTCAGGCCTGTGACAGGTAAGATGACATGAGGCTAAGCCTCTTGTAGACTCCGGCACAGTGTGAAATTGCTAGTTATTATTTTTAAAGCAGAGAGAAACTTTCCACCCATGCTCTTACAGAGGCAGTTGGCTTCAAGGTCTGATGGTTTTTGTCACCCTTGCCTTTTCTAGATCAGTGTCCAAAGTAAGAGACTCTGTCTTCCTGTATGTTGTGGCTGTTTCTGTTAAGCAGTGTCTTCAAAGGTCTAATGAAGGAGGCCACCATGGTGCCTGCATGTCACAGAAAGAATGTGGGCTCACATCTTCACAATGGCAGAGATAGGTACAAAAGCAAAGACCACATCAATTTTGGAGCATTTCCACCTGTGATGTTTGACATCCTTCAGGCACGGTCTGAGAGAGGGACTGGACCAGCATCTTCTGAACATTGTATTGTGGGGGAAAGACACAGATATGAGGAGCTCTTCCCCCTGCAGATACACCTGTGGCACGAGCCACCCTTCCCCCATCCCCTAAGGCAGAGTCTCCTCTCCATCCCGTGCACACCCTTGTTGGTTTATAGGTCCCCACTATTAGATGAGTAATAAACAGTAGGATATAAGCTTCCCTTCTGGCCAATCCCAGAGCTAAAGTAACATGTTCAAACACCCTGTTATTATTATTACCAATGATAATAAGAGGAATAATGAGCAAGAATTGCTTTTATTAAATAAATCAGGAAAATGCACTTTACAACATGTTCCAGAGACATGTCAAGAGGCTCTCTAAATGTCTGGATGGTGTTGGAGCTTGCGTTGCTCACCATTATGAGGGAGTTTTTCTACAATTACTGGTCTCTCAACAGCAGGTTAGGACTCATCTTATAAATATATAATAACATAAACGGGCTTTCTGTTTATCAACTACTATCTTATAAGTGTGTGCTTTCCTCCTATAAATCCCCTTTTTTAATAGGTGCATTTTTGAAATGATACCATAATTGTAGCCATTTAAAGACTAAGATATTTAACCTTGATCTGTTGCTATTTTTGTCAGTTTTGGAATTAAAAGGAAAATCTTAGTTTCCTCAGCTCTCTAACCTTCTTTAAGGTCAAGTGCAGTGATCTGAGCATGCCAAGCATGCCATAAAGGTGCCCAGTAAGTGTTTTTTTTTTTTTTTGAGTGAATGAATAACTACAGAGATCTTATAGTTCATCTACATCACTCTCTTGCATTCTAGGTTCTATCTGAAACTATCCTAGAAAGGTAGCAATAATAATGTAGGAGAAGGGCACCTGGCTGACTCAGTTGGTAGAGCATGAGACTCTTGATGTCAGAGTTGTGAGTTTGAGCTCCATGTTGGGTGTAGAGATTACTTAAAAATAAATCTTCAAATAACAGTAACAATAACAATAATGTAGGAAAGCACACAGCTTGAGAACAAATTTGTCCACCATTGGAATTCAGTATTTGGTGTGCTTGGTGTATTTTCTTTTTAAGTTGGCTTTGCACCCAGCGCAGAGCCCAATGTAGAGCTCAAACTGATGACTCTAAGATCATGACCTAAGCTGAGACCAAGAGTCAGACACGCAACCAACTGAACCACCCAGGTGCTCTGTGCCTAGTGTATTTGACATTTGCAATAGATCATTTTTTATACACTCCCTCCCTCTATTCCTCAAAATTACTTCCCATAATACTCATTTTCTTGATTAGTTCTCCAGTTTTAAAATAATTTTAAAAAGATAAACAGTAATAAAGATATCCAAATTTAGTAACTTACTTTATTCATGGTCCGAAATGAACTGTTACCAAAATACTATACCTCGCAGTTCACACTGTGTTCCACTGTTTTAGAATTTAAACACAAATAAGGCTCTAAATCCTTGCTGCCTCTACACTCACTGCTCTGTTACTGTTTCCAGTGTGTGGGGTTTTATTCAGTGCCATCAAGCAATTCTCCAGTTCTCAGTGGGCGCTGACTGGGTGTCCCACAAATTTAGCTCAATTCTAACACTGTCTGGAGATAGTAGAGGTTCCAAGAATAAGAACTCAACCCCACAGTACTTACCCCACTTTGGATGCCAATCTCAGGTTCAGATTATTACCTGTGCTTCTAACCAACTGGCTATAAAACAGAGGTACCTATGACCCCCCTCCTTGGGTTTGATTAATTTGCTAGAGGAGCACAGAACCCAGGACACCAGTTTTCTTACTAGATACTGGTTTATGGCCAGGGATGTTAAAGGATATGAATCTACAGCTGGATAAAGAAATGTATTGGGTGAGGTCCAGAAGGATCTTTAACACTGGAGCTTCTGTGCCAGTAGAGTTTGGGAAGTGCCATTCTCCCAGCTCATGGATGCATTCTGGTTCACCAGCTTGGAAAACCTCTGAAACCCTCCTTTTTTTGTTTTTTGTGTAGGCACTATTACATAGGCATGATTGATTAAATCTTTGGTCATTGGTGATTGCTTCAACCTCCAGCCTCACTCCCCAGAGGTATAGGAGGAAGCAGTGGGAAGGAAAATTCCAACCCTCAAAGCCTGGTTGGTTTCCCTGGCAACCAGCCCCCAGCCTTGAGGGTTTCCAAAAGTTACCTCATTAACATAAACCCAGTTGTAGTGGAAAGGTGCTTGTTATAAATAACAAGGCACCCATTTCACCTTTATGGCCCTGAAGTGATTTCAGGAACTGAGGACAAAAGACCAAATATTGTAACAAAAGATGCTCCCATTGCTCTTATCTGCTCCAGAAATTCCAAGTGTTTGGGGAGCTGAGCCAGCAACTGTGGACAAAGACCAAAATATAGACGTGTCACACCATTTATTTCAAATAAATGGTTTAAATGTGAGAAGATATGATACCACATGGAGCAAAGATATGACGTGTGTCTGGAGGAGAGTTCCAACAACTCTGAGCCATTCTGCCCTTGCAAACATACCCTTGGAAACAGTCCTGTGGCTGAGTCCTCAGGGGTAGGGTGGGTCAGGGCAACAGGATTGTATAACTGGGAGTTTCGGAAATTAACTGCCATATAGAATACAGTGTTCACTAAAAATGGGTTAATTTGGATCATGTAAGTGTGTGTCTGTGTGCATAAACTCAGCAGTAATCATAGCAACTAATTAGAACTGAGACCAATATGAGGTTTGGTGGGGGCAGGGAGCATTTTCTCAATGACTTTCTTTTGAACTGCAGGCACATGTTACATCAACTGACTTCAGTTTCATTACTGCTTTTAAATTCTCTACTGAAAATGCTCCCCATTATTGCTTCCTAGTCAGCAGTCCATTGTCAGAAACCTCACAGTAACAGAAATAGGGGGAACAAGTGTGATCTAGTGGCAGGGCCTACCCACTGAGGGGAGGTGCGTTTCTCAGTGCAACAGGACCTTCACCTCTGCCTGGTGACAAAACTAAATCAATTTAGTGGTGAGTCTGATGTCCTTTATGCAAGGGAAAATATTCCATGATTGGGGCGGAAGGTAATAGTGCCTCACAGGCAGGGGACACTTCCTGAGGCATCTGAGACAAGTCTGAGTTTTACAGAACCTGAGAAGAGGTTCTATAGGCAGAAATGGCACAATCAGCTAATAGGTCCTATTTTCCAGGGTAAGATGAGCTAGCTAAAGTTGAGCTGAAGGGTTGTGACTAGAGTATGTTCCATTTCCTTTGATAGGTGTTTTCCCAAAGGACAGGCTGACTCGGGTTTAGGCTTGTGACCTGGGCCAGGCCCCTAGGGTGGCCTCCATTTTGTGAGTCCAGACATATGAATTAACTTTACCGGCTCTCACACTGATGTCCCTGCCCCCAGGAACTCATATCTGAGTCCAGCGGGGTTGAGGTGGTGATAACAGGAAGGGCCACTAATTAAACCCTAAATAAGTCAGTTTGGTCCTTCTGATGAGGGAGCATAAGGCAGGCTGAGGGCAAAGTACAAGCTAGCACACACCTCTTCCCACCAGGTAGAATATGTGTGATATTCTTCAGGCACTCCTGGCTGCCCAAGAACAAAGGAAAAGAAAGGAAACAAATGGTTAACTGATAGAGATCCCAGTTATACAGGACATGAGTCTCCATCAGTTTACAAATATCTGAGTAAATTACAAGAAAAAGGCAATCTTCTCAATAGCCTAATATACAGAAACTTGTAGATTCAGTTTCATGGAGCCCTAACATCACCTTCCCCTCCATAGAGATATGGGGAACAAAGGCAAGAAGAAAATGGCAGGTAAAATTAAATTTCCTTATAACCTGCAGCCCATGGACAAATACTTGAGGCAAAAACAGAGTATAACTTTTCTCCAGGCACTCCCTACGGTCTTAATGTCAATGCTTTGCTAGAGGGGAAAACCTTAGTTTGACAATAGCTAGGACTTCAGTAATCTGTGAGTCTTTAGCATATGAAAATCCCTTTAAGAAACGTCCTCTTGACTTTACCTCCCCCTACTTCATAGTATATAACCGGTCACTCTGCACAACCCCAGTGCTGCTTTTTATGCCCACGGGTCCTGTGCCTGTGCTTTAATAAAGTTACCTTTTTGCAAAAGATGTCTTCAATAATTCTTTTTTCTGAACCCCACCATCACCTCAAAACCCCATCAGTTCTCAACAGAGTATTTACCCCAAAGTAACAGGACTCATTTTGCCCCCTCACTGTAGAAGGCCACATGGCTGAGGACCTGTTGTACCATGCAGTACTCAGTGCCCAGCAGAGGGTGACAAGCACAAGAGCAAATAGCCCAGGTAATCACTGACCACAGCAGTGACCTGGTGGGCACTCCACTGAAGCATGGGTTACATGCATAATTACAATGGTAAGTAAGATTTCTGTGGTCTTGCTGCTGTTTGGAAGAAAAAGTTGTCCTCTTGTCTTCGAGATTCTTTGGGCTGGTCTAAGAATTAAATTGACATGAGACATTACAGGAGAAAATTAAATTTAATTACAGACAAACTAGGGCTCCATAAGAGTCTGGGGCTCACAGGCAGTCAGACAGTTAAGGCTTATAGGCCATCAAGAACTAAGGACAAGGAGGTAGGAGTCTGGGACTTCACAAGGGAAGGAAGACAATTCATAAGAAGATGAAAAAGGCCGTTTGGTAAACAAATGTTTGCTGGACCCTACAGAAGCAATGGGACCCATAGAGGAATTTTAACAAATAGACTTTGCTAAATTCTTGTTTGCCACACCTAGATCATAAGATATTGTAGTTCTCTGTGGTGATAGCTTCCCTTCTCTTCAGTTAGAGGAGGTCCTCTAACTGAATTTTTGGGGGAAGTTAGGGGGAAGGTCAAAGTGTCTTCCTGAGTCTTCTGTTTATTAAAAATAATTAACCTAAAATAATCCACATGCCAAAGACACATGTTTTGGGGTGGCAATATTTTTTCCTACCCTGTTAAAAACAAAAACTTCCACAGACTTTACCTTCTGTTGGGCTTCCAGTAACTCTGTAAGGTGGATACCATCACTATCAGCCCTATTTCATCTCCTAGAAACTCAGACCCAGAGAAAATAATCACCTCTCCCAAGGTCATATGGCAAAGACTTGAACCCTGTTCTTTTTAAGCTTTTGTTTTTCTGAGTGACTCTTGTGGACTTGAGCAGAGCTGGCAAAGAAGGAACCAAGAAATGTGTACAAAAAATTTTGATATTACACAGCTTGTAAATATGGAACGTCAGAGGCCAGAAGTGAGAACTAAGGCTTCTTAAAAAAAAACAAAAACAAAAAACAAAAAACTTTTAGGGGCACCTGAGTGACTCAGTCGGTTGAGTGGCCGTCTCTTGGTTTCGGCTCAGGTTATGATCTCATAGTTCACAAGTTCAAGTACTATGTCGGGCTCTGTGAGGACAGTAGTTGGGATTCTCTCTCTCTCCCTCTCTCTTTGTCCCTCCCCTGCTCATGCTTTCTCTGTCTCTCTCAAAATAAATAAATAAACTTTAGATAAATAAATAAATACAAACTAACTTTTTAAAAATGAGGTATAACCTCATAGAGTGAAGTGCACAAATCTAAGTGTATAGCAGGTGACTTTAAGCTTTGAATCCCATCTGGATCAAGATAGAAAGCATTTCCAGCACCCTAGCAGGACAAACTGTTATCCAGGGTTATACTGATTCTCTCTCAAAAGATTAAAGTGTTTTTTCTCTTATTCTGGCATTTACTATACCAAACAACATATAAGACTGATATTTTTCATAAAATTAATTTGTTTTTGTAATTAACTGAGAAAAGTGATACATCCTGCCTTCAAACCTTTGTCCTTGTTGCCTGCAATGAGCTGTCCCCAGATATTTACCTGCTTTGCTCCCCATCTCAACCTCCATCACATACTCAAACCCCTTCTCTGTGAGGCTTCCTCCGAGCAGACTACTTAAAATTACAAGCCCCAACCTTACATTCCACATTCTACCTGCTGCTTTATTTTATTCCACAGCACTTTCCACTATCTGACATTGTCTACACTTTCCTTGTTTATTCTCCACCTCTCCTCAGCTAGAATGTAACCTCTTTGAATACAAGGCTGTTGGGCCATGCTGTTTGCTCCTGTATCTCTGCCCCCTCCAACAGTATTGTCACCCACTTAGTATCTGTTCAGTAAATATTTGTTTGAAGAAATGAATATAATGTAGCCTGACCCAAAAGACTGAAAACTCAAGCAAATGACTGAAAACTTAGTTTGCACATTCACTTCTTTTTTATTTTTAAATTTTTTAATGTTTATTTTTGAAAGAGAGAGAAAGAAAGACAGAGTGCAAGTGGTGGAGGGACAGAGAGAGGGGGAGACACAGAGTCCGAAGTAGGCTCCAGGTTCTGAGGTATCAGCACAGAGCCCAACATGGGGCTTGAATGCACAAACCCATGAGAATATGAGCTGAGCTGAAGCCGGACGCTTAACTGACTGAGCCACCCAGGCACCCCTGGAAGCTGTATTTATTACACTGTTCTCAGAGTCCTATTAATACTACATAATTCAAACCTTAGCAAGGAAGCTGGCGTTGGTCCTATCCCCATGCCTGCAGCTATAAAGAAGTGCATTGTAAATGAGCAATTATATTTCTTAAAGTTCCTTAAACCCATACTCATCTCTGTGATTACATCCCATATTACTGGGAAAAGATAAGAGTTAATAGTGCTGCAGCCAAATGCCTTTAAGATACACCTGCCAATGAAAATTTCTCACAATGGTGGATGTAAACAAGGCCGAGTCATTTTTTGGAGATTCCCGCCAGATTTATCTTCAGGCCATGTGACTATCTACTGTTCTTCACCTCGCAGGAGGGCTTTTTTACCTGTAGATTCAGGATCTCCATGTTTATCAGCATGACTGGGTGGACTGTGAGGTCTTTCTTCTAAGACACCCGAGTTGGAGCAAGAAGGAGCCAGGAGAACACTCCTGACCAGCTGTTGTAGATGCTTTGAATTCCACTGTAGCTTTATTCCTTGGTGTGGCTTTCTTCTTTCTTAGTCTGCAGGAGGTTATCAGTCCTTTATACCTTAATGTGAATGAGTTTTTCAGCTCCTTTCAGAAGAGCAGGGGAGAGGAGAGGAGGGGAATAAGAGTGGGGAGTAATGAGGGAAAGGTGCCAACTGGGAAGAAGAAACCTACTGAAAGAAATTCAGGCTGAGAGCTGCCAGATTTATTCCTTGTAGGTCTGGTTCTGAGTCCAGGGTGGAAGTCTGAGCTCAGGCTGGACACACAGCCCCCTCTGTGACCTGTCAGCATTTTTTTTTTTTTTTTTAATTTCATGGCTGCTCAGAAGAGGTTGCTGTCCACTGCCCACAGTTTATTGATACTTTTCTCACATTCGGCATTTCTCAGAGACTGGAGGCTCCAAGGTAAGCCTGGAAGCTGAAGAAACTGTGTTCATAAACTGAGGCTATATGCAAACAAACAAAACAAAAGATGAATGAAGTATTCTAATCTAGGTTTCAGCTGTGTGTGAATCTGACTCTTGCTGTTGAAATTTTTTCCTTGCAGGTGATTAGACTTCAGTGGAACCTAAAGACGGTTTTTGCTTTTTCACTTATAGCTGCATGGACTACACAGTGCAATTGACTACCATGTAGTAAATATTTGGACCGGTAATTCATGACTTTATTCAATAAATATTTCCTGAGTGCTTGCTATGTGTAAAACATAGGATAGGAGGCTACTTTGGTGAACAAGACAGAGAAGGCCCCCACTCCTGGAATTTGCATTCCTGAGGGTGGGTGGAGGGGAGAAAGACAACAAAAAAAAGTAAAAATAAATAAGAAAATTGTAGATCCTGATAGTGCCGTAAAGAAAATAGAGTCTGGTGATAAGAGGGCCTGTGTGTATTGACGATGTGATAGGCTGGTCAGGAAAATCCTCCCTGAGAACAGGACATTTAAGCTTAGGCCTGAAATCTGAGGACAGTACAGATGTGTGTGTACAGAGAAATGGCATGTTCAAGGGCTCTGAGACAGGATCAGCTTGGTTGGTATCATTAGGGACTTGAAAGATTATTGTACTTAGATCACAGAGAGAGAGAGATGCAAAGAGGCAAGAGATGAGATCAGAGAGGTGGGCCAAATCCTTAAGACCTTGTTGGCATGGGAAGAAGTATTCAAGACAGGGAGATGACAGTGGGTGGTTTTAGAGCAGAGGGTTTTAGAGCATGATGTTGTAATCTCACAGTGAGATTGGAAAAAAAAAATACACTCCAGTTAACTGCTTCCTGTGTTTCAAAGATGCTTACTAAATATCTGCTGAAAGAATGAATTCATGAAGGAAGAAAGTACTCACAGAAGAGAGCCTAAGACTCATAGAAAGGACATTGGCTTCCACCTGGAGCTGGAAGAAGAGCTGTGATGCTTGTTGGTTGTATGACCCTGGGTCATTCATGGAACCCCTTTGAATCTCAGTGTTGTCATCTGTAGAATGGAGTAATAGCTCCCTGAACTGTTCCTGTAAGGTGTAGTGAGGATCGGAGGACAAATGTGCAAAATGCATATAGAGAGAGTGACAGATGATGATGGAGACGGTGATGATAAGTTTTTGGTTGTGTTAAGCCACAGTGGGATGCTTGATGTTAACTTCAAACCTACGATATTCATGAATTATCTTACAGCTTTGTTTGGAGTCTATTATACTTCTCAGCCTGTACTCTTGTCAGGTGGGGGGCTTCCAGTCCTGCCTTTGTTTATCCTTAGGGCCTCGAGAGAGAACCCCTAGCTCCTGTACAAAATACAAATCCCTTGTCCTTGCTTTGGCACCAAACAGCAGACAAAATGCTTTCAGATGGAGTGCCTGGATGGCTCAGTCGGTTAAGCATCCGACTTCGGCTCAGGTCATGATCTCCCAGTCCGTGGGTTCGACCCCCACATCAGGCTCTGTGCTGACAGCTCAGAGCTTGGAGCCTGCTTCAGACTCTGTGTGTCCCTCTCTCTCTGCCCCTCCCCTGCTTGTGCTCTGTCTCTCTTGCTCTCAAAAATAAATAAACATCAAGAAAAATGCTTTCAGAATGCTATCTTAATTTGATGCTGGCAACTCTGTGCAGGAGACAGGTCAGGTTTGATTTCTCCAACCAGAAGTATGCATCTACCCTGCCTCCCTTCACTAGACTCATGTCTATTCTCAGCTGTGCCTTTCCAAATGAACAAGTCCTCAAGTTTTTTGTTGTCTTATTAGAGACACTAACCCTAGCGAGGGTGATGGGTTTATATTTTCTGGGAAAGAAATTCTGTAAACTCTCCCTAAGTGTTTCTGTGTTTCACAGCCTGTCAGGCAGCCCTTCTCTCTAATCTGAATCCCTGTGGCTACAGTTACAGCCCCTCTGCTCCAGTCGAGTCTTTGGATGCCCTCAGGGGCAGTGTAGCCTTCCGGCACCAAGACGTTTGTATTGACTCAGCCTTGCAGATTGTCAGAGTAGGAAGGAGTCTTGAAGATCAGCAGTCCCATCTTCCTGGTTGACCGATGGGAAACCTAAGGCCTGACATGACATGGCCCCTGAGTGGCAGACACAGAATCAGAACCAGCCTTCTTGGGCCCAGTCAAATGTTCGTGGTCCTGTTGTATGCTGCATGTATAGCACTTCCTCCCCAAGCCACCAGGATCAGTGGCTAAGGACGTGGCAAGCTTTCAGTGTCAATAGTATAGTGTAAATGAGTATAATATAAATAGTATAGTATAAATGGAGTATAGTTCTCTATTTTGCTGGAGAACTGTTAGATGACCCTTCTAGATTCCTGCTGGTGGAGGGCTTCAGAATGAGGAAACAGAGACAAAGCCAACCGAAGCAAAAACTATTGGTGGGCATTCTTGGGACTGAGTAGTCTGCTCCCCAGGGACGTGGTGTGGTACAGTGGAAAAGAAAGTCTCTGGACTCAGGGAGTCCTTTTCAAAGGTCTCTTCGCTTATTTACAAACTGTCGTATCCCTATTTGAGTTTCCGTGTTCTTGTCTGTGAATTAGGGATGAGACTCATGGAGTCGTATCCCTACCTGAGTTTCCGTGTTCTTGTCTGTGAATTAGGGATGAGAGTCATGGAGTACTTTGAAGGATTAAATCCACTTCTGCACCATGCTGTAGCTCCAGTTTCCTCTATAATTTGGGTTGTGCCTCTCCAGCTTCCAGCCAGGGTTGGGGTTTGGGGTAGATGGACTCAGAAGACCAAGAGGAAAAGAAAGAAATCTTAGTTATCAAACAGCTCTCACAAACCAGACTTTGCTGAGCTATTTTCAACAAATCAGACACCCTTGAATTCTGTTGCCCTTGAAATCCAGAAAGGTATGAAAATCAAGGGGGAACATGCTGGGGACAAAATGCTTTTTGGGTTCTGCCAGCTCAAGCTCCTGTGGAAAGTAAATTCATGAAAGATGTCTGACTGAACCTCAGGCCTGGCTGGCTTCCCCACCCACCGCAGGAGCTCAGCTGGCCAGCCGGCCCACAGGAGGAGAACCCAGCATGGCCTCCACCACCGACTCTCAGTTGCCCACACCCATGGCTACCCAGAGCCAAGACAGGCTAGGGGAGACAAGGTCACACTGCACAAAAACGTTTACAACTCAATTCCTTGAAATATACATATGCCAAATGCTCTAGTTTCCCAAAGTTCACCAGTCAGTTGAGATGCACTAACGTCCCTCATCAGGGGATACAGGGATATTAAAAACTTCAGAATTTTTATGAATGTTTTGGCTTTTTCCAGGTGGAGGTAGGCAATGGACCTACCTTCAGCCACTTTCTCTAAGGTCATATTAAAATGGATTTGCATTCCCTAAGCACACATTTATTTTGTAAGGAGTGAGGTAAGGATGGACGAGAGGCCTCTGTTAAAGGCATAGGGCAGTATTTACCCTCAGATCAAGTGAGATGCCCATCTTCTGACTTAGGGTTGGCCAGTTACTTGGAACCTTGGCGTGAGCAGGCAGAATTTACAAGAGGGGCCCCTATGCTTCATTGCATGGCTCTCTGTCTTCGTTGCTACCCATGCAGGTCCCCTCCATCTTCCATCCTTCATGAACGAGCACAGGGGAAAAGAGAAGTACATTTTTTCCCTAAGAAATTCCCTAACTGGTCCCAGGCTTTACTGGGATATATAGAGCATTATGAAATGACTTACAATTTGCTTTTCTTTTCTTTTCTTTTTTTTTAATGTATTTAAATCCAAGTTAGTTAACATACAGTGTAGTTGGTTTCAGGAGTAGAAGTTGATGATTCGTCACTTACTTATAGCAACCAATGTTCATCCTAACAAGTGCCCTCCTTAATGCCCATCACCCATCCAGCCCATCCCCCACCCACTTCCCCTCCTGGAACCCTCAGTTTGTTCTCTGTATTTAAGAGTCTCTTACAGTTTGCCTCCCTCTCTGTTTTTATCTTATTTTTCCTTCCATTCCCCTATGTTCATCTGTTTTGTTTTTTAAATTCCACATATGAGTGAAGTCATATGATATTTGTCTTTCTCTGACTGATGTATTTCGCTCAGCATAATACACTCTAGTTCCATCCACATCGTTGCAAATGGCAAGATTTCATTCTTTTTGATCACCGAGTAACATTCCAGTGTGTGTGTGTGTGTGTGTGTGTGTGTGTATGCATATACATACCACATCTTCTTTATCCATTTGGGATCTTTCCATAATTTGGCTATTGTTGATAGCATGGCTATAAACATTGGGGTGCATGTGCCCCTTTGAATCAGCACTTTTGTATCCTTTGGATAAATACCTAGCAATGTAATTGCTGGGTCCTAGGGTAGTTTTATTTTTAATTTTTTGAGGAAACTCCATACTGTTTTCCAGAGTGGCTGCACCATTCTGTGTCCCCACCAACAGTGCAAAACTGTCCCCCATTCTCTGCATCCTTGCCAACATCTGTTGTTTCCTGTGTTGTTCATTTTAGCCAGAATCTGCTGTTCTTGTCTACCTTCTTCACCCTTTTATGTTTTGAATCAGTGGCACTCATTCCAGTAGGTTGCTCGACACTCACACCCCCCACCCCATGTTTATAGTAGATAAATGCACATAAATAGTGTAGGGGGGAAGAGAAAGAATGCCTTAAGGATATTAAGAGAAAGCATCCGTACTTCTTGGGTGTTGAATTCACCTGGGAAGCAACCCCATTTCCCACAGGTCAGTTTTTGGGTGTGTCTTCACTGGGGGAAAAATTAAGTTAACAAGAACAATGCCCCCTTCTTAAAGAAGCAGGAGCTATTTAAGGCAGCCCAGTGTATACTAGGAGGAAGTGTTTTGTAAACCACCCGGACTCAGAAACGACAGAAGTTGATGGATAACTCTGCATTAAGTTTGGAGTGGGATCTTGCACCTCTCCTGTCTCCATCTCCCACCCTCCCTCCCCTTCTGTGCATCCCTGATTCCCTACTGGCACCAATCTGTGTGTCTCCCTCCAGTGAGGCAAGGGGTAGAAAATGGTGGGAGAGTCCTTATAGGAAATTTAACCCCAGGACCCGTTCCACCAGAGAGGCGAAGCATTGTCTAAACAATCTGTCACATGAAAGATTGGGCTCTGTCCTCTGTGTTAGGGAGTGCTAACAAAGCATCATCTGTAAAGGGGTTGAGAAATCCCTTTTATCTAGGTCTGTTTCTTTTAAGCAGTTCTACTACTCAGGATACCTTTCTGGTGAAAATATTCTGAATGCCCACTGCCTGCTTCCTATTCATTTGTGGAAGGGGGGATCCTTTCCACATCCCATCCCACCCAAGCTAAATAGTTGCTTGTCTACTGGCCCAGAAAAGGGGACCATAAGCTGCACCGAAAAGCAAACTGCACATTTCATTAGACTTCTGGAGTAGAAAGGACAGGGCTGACCTACGTTTACATGGACAAGTGCATTTCTGCAAAGTTGAAAGGCAGCATGGTAGTGGAAGACCAAAGACTTAGGAGTCAGCCGGGACTGAGTTAGATCCTATCTCCACTCCTTAAAAAGCTGTGTGCCTTTGGGCAAATGATTCCCTCTTTAAATACTTTCCATGCATGTTTGTTGTGAGGATTAAAGATAATGCATGCAAAGTGCCCGGAACATAGTACATACCAAATAAATGATAATTATAGCAATCTTCATTGAGTTATTTGCAACACGTTCTTCCACAGGCTACTATTACGTATATGCTATTAATTAATTTATGTAGGCAGTTAATAAATACTGACTTATAAAAAATTATTGAACAATAATGAGATTAATAAGGAAAGAACTATGTCAGAAACCCTGAACTTTGAATTTCAGTTGAAAACATGAAACAGTGATCATTGGCTTCTGACTACAGCGTTCTCCAGTGATTCCTGCTTGAAAGTGAGGGTACCATGAAGGGCAAAGAAGGCAGGGGCTCCCCTCTCTGGACAAAGGTCAGGTCAGCACCTCCGTCTGCCAGTCATTTGTTTCAGATACACATCCTGTGAGCTGTAATAGAACCTAAGTTTCTTCAAAAAAATTTTTTTTAATGTTTATTTTGGGAAACAGAGACAGAGCGTGAGCAGGGGAGGGACAGAGAAAGAGAGAGAGAGAGAGACAGAGAGAGAGACAGAATCTGAAGCAGGCTCTAGGCTCTGAGCTGTTAGAACAGAGCCCATTTGGGGCTTGAACTCATAACCTGTGAGATCATGACCTGAGCCAAAGTCAGATGCTTAACCGTCTGAGCCACCCAGGCACCCCTAGAATCTAAGTTTCTTGAGACCAGGAACTATGGAATTACTGCTTAGAATTCAGTGGCCACTGACTGCCTGGAGAAACTGCCTTGTTTATTGATAGTTGGCTAAACAAGCCCAGAACCTCAGAAGTAGCTGTATTTGGGTCAAGTCACATCCTTCATTAGAGAATTTAAGGGGATGAAAATTGAAATTTGTAAGGGAACTGCCCATGGGAAGATGGACACTTTTGTCTTCTACTTTGTTTGTTTGTTTCTTTGTTTTTAAACACCTTCAGAGAAAAGAAGGAAGGAATATGGCGAAGGAGTCTCAGTTGTCATTGTGGGGCCCCTGGGCTCAAACTAACCAATGTATAACTTCCAACTCAGCGAAGTGGTATGAAGGAAAGGAGACCATTCTGTGAAATCCTATGTAGCAGCGGCTGTTGATTGCCTCTTCAATACCCAGTCTCCTTCTCTCTCTCTCTCTCTCTCTTTTTAAATGTTTATTTTACAGAGAGAGAGAGAGACAGAGAGAGAGAGAGAGGCAGAGAGAGAGAGAGGCATAGTGGAAGCAGGGGAGAGGCAGAAGAGGGAGACACAGAATCCGAGGCAGGCTCCAGGGTCTGAGATGTTAGCACAGAGGCCAATGCGGGGCTTGAGCTCAGGAACAGCACAAGGAGATCATGACCTGAGCCGGTCTGACACTTAACCCACTGAGCCACCCAGGTACTCCTCCCCTTCTCTTTACTCGTTGAATCCTTATTTAGTTAGAGGGGATAGTAGGCCTGGCTGGAATTTTATTTTCCTTAGACTCTCCTGAAGACGGGTGTGGCTGTTAATTAATTTGGGGGCAATAAGGTAGAGTAAAAGTTCTTGGGTAGGACTTCTGGGAATTTTCTCTAATAGGGGGTAGGTGTTGTGATGGCCAGAGCTCCAGGAAGCCCTTTAATAAACCTGAGGAAAGGGGCACCTGGGTGGCTCGGTAGGCTAAGCGTCCGACTCTTGGTTTCGGCTCAGGTCATGATCTCATGAGTATGAGCCCCGCATCGGACTCTGTGCTAATGGCATGGAGCCTACTTGGGATTCTCTCTCTCCTTCTCTCTCTGCCCCTCCACTGGCTTGCACTCTCTCTTAAAAATACATAAATAAACAAACATTAAAAAAAAAACAATAAACCTGAGGAACAGGGCTCTGCACCAGCATACATAGTAGTGTTCCCACCAGTAGTGCTCCCACTGCCTGTCCTGGGCTGCTTGTTTCATGAGAGGAAAGATTCCCTGCCCCCCATAAGATGATCCCCCCAACCATCTTGTTTAAGCCACTATTTGGGGGAGAGGGTCTTTGTTGCTTAGGGATGAATGAAATTCCTAGCTGATAAAGCAATTTAGCATAGAAACCTGACCCAGGTGGGAAGGGTGGCACATGCCACGGATGGGAGGCAAGTAGCCCAGAGAGGTGTTGGAGAAGGGATCAGCCTAGGAAGAGGCGCCATGGGGAGACAAAGCAGAGTGTGTTCAGGAACTGGAAGGCCAGTGCAGGTAGGAGGCAGAATCTGAAGGAGAACAGTGGAGAGGGATGACGCAGGAGTGGGCTGGGCCCATACCACACCAGTCTTTGGACATTTTCCTGGGAGCCACAGGAAACAACAGAAGAGTTAGAAGCTGGGGTGGGGGGGGGGGGAGGTGGGTGGGTTATGATCATTTTTGGAGAGGTCATGTTAGCAGCATGGAGGAGAAAGGAGCTGGATGCCAGGACACCAGTGTCTGTACTTTGCAGCCCAGCAAGGGCTAGATGTGATAGATGCAGATTGTAGCCTGGGTGAGGATCTAACAGTTGAGGAAAGTGAACAGATCTGAAAGCCCTTTAGGAGACAAAATTAATAATAGCCTTTGGAAGTCCATTGCCGATGAAGGAGGGAGAGAGAAGACAGTTTCAAGGATCACTCACAAGTTCTGTCCTTTGATAATCTGTTGATTTATTCATGCACGTTGTAGACACTATTCTTGCTTGCTTGGCATCTTTTTTCTTCCTTCCTTCCTGGAACTATTAGAACCTGCTTGTCATGACAGGAGCCCACAGGACTAGACACTTCCCCAGCAGTTAAGGCAGGGGCAGGGGACCTGGATCTGGCCAGTGGACTGGGACTGTAGCATGTTTGCTTTGTATTGCTTCTATAGACCATCATCCCCATTTTATTTTAAGGTGAAGAGTTTAGGATTTGGGCTCAGACTGTCTTGGTTAAGTCCTGACTTTCTCATTCGCCATGTATAATCTTTAATATATCACTTAGTTTTGATTTTCTTATATGGAATATGGATAACATTGCTCCCAGGAAAATGTCCCCAAATAATGCCCAACTCTCAGATTTGCTGAGGATTTAATAAGATAGCAGATGTAAAAGTACTTTAAAAAGTAAAGTGTTACAAATACAAATATCATGTTTTCTACTAACATTGATTAAAAAAAGAAGAAGTATTTGGATCATTTCCGCTCTTGGTAGCAAAAATTAATAATAGTAGTTACCATTTACTGTGCCAAGACATGGTATACTTTACAAGTATTGTGTTTTTATTTACTTTTTATTTTTTTAGAGAGCGAGAGAGAGTACATGTAGGCACTAGAGGGAGAAAGAGAATCCCAAGCAGGCACAGAGCCTGACGTGGGCCTCATTCTCACCACCCTGAGATTATGACCTGAGCTGAAATCAAGAGTCAGACGCTCAACCAACTGAGCCACCCAGGTGCCCCAATATTATCTAGTTTTAAGCTTCACCACAACCTTTTTTTTAAAAATTTTTTTTAAACATTTATTTATTTTTGAGACAGAGAGAGAGAGACAGAGCATGAATGGGGGAGGGTCAGAGAGAGAGGGAGACACAGAATCTGAAACAGGCTCCAGGCTCCGAGCTGTCAGCACAGAGCCTGACACAGGGCTCAAACTCACAGACCGCAAGATCATGACCTGAGCTGAAGTTGGCCGCTTAACCGAGTGAGCCACCCAGGTGCCCCTACCACAAGCTTTAAGATAGAGACCACTCTCCCAATTTTTCAAGTGAGAAAACTAAAAATCAAAAAGATCACATAATTCCCAAAGTCACAGTTAGGAAATGAGAGAAGCAGGATTTGAACCAAGGCTGTCTGATGTCACACTCTTCAACAATACCCTGTAGTATGCCTGTGCCTCAGATCCCATTTTTAGTAGTACTATCTTGTCTCTATGTGTGATACCTTCATTTCCTCTGTGATCTGCATTTACAGCTTATCTTATTTTCAAATGACAGAGTTGTGCTTCCAGATAGAATTGATGTTGCTAGCACACCCCTGATACACATAATGTGTATATCAAATTGTTATTCTAAGTAATATGTTCTGACCTTAACCTTATGTGGCCTTTTTTCTTCCAAGCACTTAACATCACCTGCTATTGTATTATATGTCTACTTAATTACCAAATTGTGATCTGGTGGCCCAACTGCAAGGTTAGCTCCTTGAAGGCAGGGGTCTCATCCATCTTGTTCTGTCCTGCACGTGCCAGGGTTCAGAACAGTGCCAGGCACACAGTGGGCACAGTATATATTTGTCAAATGAACGAATGAATAAGATTTGAAATGGCTCATGTACATTGCTTTATCCTGTCTCCTGTCTCCTGACTACACTTATGGAAAAGCTGACTGAGTTAGAGGAGCCCTTGAAAGTTTGAAGAGTCAGAGTTGTTCTCAGTAGACAGGAGGCAGTATCAAAAGGCCTTGGGGGGTGTTTTCAAATCAACTGCCTTTCTGTTCAATTTTCCCCTCTCTTTCCCACCCCCGTTTCCCCCTCCTCTAGTGGACAGGAGCTATCTGAGGGCAGGGACCTCTTCTTAGTCATATTTGGTATCCCACACCCAGTACTTTTGCAGATACTCAACAAGTGGGCAGGAACTAGTGAATTACACTCAGGTTCTTGGTCTCCTTACCATATGCTGCCACCGCCTGGCCCACTATAGCTCAATCTACAGGTCCTTGAGGACCCAAACTGCCTGTCTCAGAGCTGGTTCAAGACAGTCAGGTGGAGAGGAGATGGGGATCTCTCCAGCCAGGGTTGATGATATTAGCTATGCATGCAGGGCCAGGAGGCCAGGGGGAACTAGTAGGGAAGTGAGGAGTGGGGGGAGGTCTGTTCTGGCAGAGGGACAGTGGCATGCACACCAGGTCCCACCCACTGTTGTCACCTAGGAGTGATAGAAATTCTGTTACGCATATCTTCCGCTAAATAGTTAGGGATCCACAGATTAGAAGGGAAGGGATTAAAGTCGAGTTCAGACTAGGTTTGAATGTCACCTCTGTCACACACAGGCAGTTTCTTAGCTCACCCGACCTCAAGCACTTCCTCTGCGGAATGGAGACAAGCGTACCTCAACCTACGACTCACCTCATTGGGTTCTTCGAAATGAAATGAGAAAACATATATGGGGACTTAGCACAGTAGTGAAACTTAGAACCACTCAAAAAATCACTGTTAAATTGCCTTACAAACTATAAAATACTGTGCTCATGAAGGGGATTATTAGATACATAGAGGGAGGCTACCCCAGGTCCAGGAAAGGACCTCTCCCAAGACTCACTCCCTTGGCCCTACCCAGATGCTTCACATTCCAGCCTCTGGCCCTTTGGGAACCTCTGTTGAAATGCAGATTTTATCTAGTGCTGTTTAATGGCATTCATTCAAGTTATTAGCACCTTAACTCTAATCAGATTAACCTCTGCTGGAAAAGGAGTCTTGGGCCTGAGAAATGTGAATGAGGGAAAAGGTAGTGTGAGGGGTTCACACCACCCTGAGGTCCTTAACCCTTGGCTGGCATGGGAGGACTTAGAGTGGTGACTAAAGAGGCTGGAGGAGCTGGAGGCATACAGCAGGAAGGGGACTGAAGCAACATGGCACCCTGCATGCCTGCCCTTGCTGTTGGGATGATCAGCTGGAGACTTGTTTACAAAGCCTGAAGGAGTTCACAGTGGTTTGGGTCATTCTGAAGTTTCTCAATCAACTACTTGGGGAGCCTGGGTGGTTCAGTCAGTTAAGCATCTGACTCTTGATTTCACCTCAGGATCGAGCCCCGCAGTGGGCTCTGAGCTGAGCAATGAACCTGCTTGGGATTCTCTGTCTGCCCTTCCCCCACTCCCCTCATGCTCTCTCTCTCAAATAAATAAATAATTACATAAATAAACAAAAAAAAAGTTTCAACTACTCTTCTGAGGAAAATGGGGAGAAGTGGAGGGAGGGACTGCTGATGGGGAGAATTTTTTTAGAGTGGATTTACAAAACAACTGAGCAGAAAGTACAGAGTTCCCATATAACCTCCCCCCCCCCACTCAGTTTCCCGTATAATTAACATGTTGCACTCGTGTCATACATTTGTTATAACTGATGAACCAGTATGGATACAGGATTATTAACTGAAGTTCATGGTTTGTTGTGCTGTATAACCTGTGGGTTTTGCTGGATGTACAATATGTCATGAATCCACCACACCTGTATCATACAGAATAGTTCCACTGCCCTAAAGTCCCCTAGATGTAGGACTCCTTATTCTCACAGAGGGTGGAAAGCATGGGTGTAGGGTTGGGCCTTGTTTTGGAAAGGGTGAATTTGTACAGAGTTCCACAGGTAAGGATGCAGAACCCGGGGATGGGGTGGGGGGAGATCCAGCCCGACTTGTGGGGGCCCCTCAGGGGCTGGAGGTGGGGCTGGCTCAGCACCTTGGGGTGTGATGGAACTGTCTCTATTTCCCTCCCCTTTCCTTTTCCTGTCCTCCCTGCCTTTCTTTTGTTAATACTTTCTCTTTTCAGGTTTTAAATATTTTGATAGGCCCTTTATAAAAGACTCAGAGGTCCTTTGTTGATGGTTATTAACCTTGACTGTACATTTGAATCATCTACAGAAGGGTTTTTTTTTTGCTTTTTTGTTTTTTTTAATCCTGGTGCCTGGGGTCCACCCTGGTTTGGTTAAATCAGATTTCCTGGTGGGGTGAGGCCCAGGTACAGGTGTGGATTCAGAATCTCCCCGGGTGATCTGATGCTCTATGCAGCCCGGGTGGCCAGCCTGTTCCAGGTAATATGCCTATAGTGGCTCCAGATGCTTGGGCGGGGGGGGGGGGGGGGGGGGGGGGGGGGGGGGGGGGGGGGGGTCCTTCCAGAGGTCCCACCATAAGACAGGGGGAGATCATGAGTGTCTCTACCACGTAAGAGGCTGTGGACAGAATACTTTACATTTTCACGTGTGTTAACAAAAAGGCAGGTACAACATGTGAGAGCAACATGGTTCAAAATACTGAAAAACTAGAAAAACCTAAATGTGCACTAACATGCACGATTGCATAAAAGCAGCAGCCCTGTACTCTGGAGCACCATACAGCACTCCAAATGAATGAGACACACTCCCTGTATGAATATACAGGGCGATATTCAAAATATGAAAAGCCTGTTTGAGCATGGGAGCTGACTGGTCAGAACAGAAGCCTGCCCAGCGGGGACAGGAGCCAGCCCTGTCACTGCATGGGTACACCGGGGTGAACATCAGCTTTGCTGACACAGGAGAAACATCTCCAGGGTGTTGTTAAGTGGAAAACGCCAGTACCAGAACAGCATGAAGAGTGTGATCCTCTTTATGTAAATAAAAAACAAGCACTAAAAATAGGCATACATATACATATTGGAGAGTAAGTGCAGAGGAAAAGGCCAGGAAAGAGACACAAGGCTGCAAATACAGTCACCCCCCACCCCCCCCCACCCCCTCAAATCCGGAAGGGACTAGGCTTGGGGCTGGTTTGGGGATAGTGATGGGGCTTTTTAACATTTTGTTGATGTAATTCTGTATTATTTTAATTTTTTAGGGTGAACATTTGTTCATGTATCATATGTGAAATGAAAAAAATAGATAATTTTTTTATGAGGGAAAAAAATGCCTGTGAGCTCACAGTTCTGGGTTCTGTCACTTATTAACAGGGCTTCCTACCTTGCCTTTCTGCACCTCAGTTTCCCCATCTAGGACATGGCCATAGTGTGATTTCACACACCACAGGGTTGTAGAGAAGATCAAATAAATGGAGACATAGGATCCTGGGTACGGATGAAAATGTGTATACGAAGAGGCATGGAGAAGGCTGCCTTCCTTCATGAGATGAAAATGGAAAGGATTTACTTTTGAGCAATTTCTACCAAGAGTGAATGAAAATGGCCAATATGAAACTAGCTGCATGGGGACGGAAAGCTGTGTGCCACGGGGGGATTCAGTGGCGACATTTCCCATTTCTAGCTGAGCCACCCCTTTCCCATCTGTCTGTTTATTTGTTGATTCATCCGTTCCCCAGGTACTTACTAAGCAAGAGTTACACATTGAATTGTGCCTAAAACCCAGTAATTTGTCACCTGGCATTCCCCTCTTGTGTGTCTGTCTCTCTTCTCTTCTTCCTGTAAGGACACCAGTAATATTGGGTTAAGGACCTGACCTACTCCAAAATGACCTCATTTTAACTAATCATCTGCAATGACCTTAATTTCCACATTGCTGTAGATACAAGCCCCGGAAGGCCAAGGGATTGCCAGCTCCTCCAACTTGCTACCACCTTCTACACACTTTGTACCATGTACATCTGCCTGCTTTGTCATTGCTCTCATGAGAAGCCTCCTTCCTGTCTCCCCACCTCCTGAGTGGAAGACCATGGAAGCAAGAGCCTGTATCTTATTCAGCTTTGGTTCCCAGTGCCTAGCAGTCCATTCCTTGAGTATAAGAGCCCTCACTGATAGCAAATATGACCCTGTGGCACAGTTGGAGGACTTGGGTTGCATTCTTCAGTGGCCTTGGCTCTTAGTTGCAGTACCCTCCTGAGGCCTCTGCAGGGTCCTGGGAGGTGTGTATGCCCTCCTGGGTGATTGCTAATGTTTTCCTTCTTCACCACTTGGTGGCTTTTACTAAGAAATATATGGTCACTTCTTTTCTTTCTGAAAAGACTGAGATTATTGAGTCTTTTCTTCGACAAGCTTGGATCAGAAGATGCTGAGCGCCGCTAACTTGTGTTACATGCAGAAGAATTTCCTTCCTGAGATGTTGCCTACATAAAGTAGAATGGAATAAATGTATCAATATAATCCCAGCTCCAAACCAGTGAAAAGTTAGAAACTTGTATAGAAGAATACATTTTGAAATGAAAAATGGGAAAATGTTCATTACATAATATTAAAGGAAATAATAAAAATCATATGTGGTCTGATCTTAACATACCTACCACTAAAAAATTATATGTACAGGGGAAAAAAAGGCTGGAAATAATCACCAAAATGTTATCTTTGGTGGTGAGATTATTATTTTGCTTCCTTAATATTTTTGTTTTCTACAATTAGCATGTATTACTTGATTTTTAAAATAGGTTTGGGGCATCTGCTTGGCTCAGTCGGTAAAGCATGAGACTCTTGATCTTGGGGCTCAAGCCCCAATTTGGATGTAGAGATTACTTTAAAAAAGTTGTTAAACAGGTTCTATATTTTTATGGTACACCAAAAACTTGGTATTTGGTAAGGAATAAACCTCCTCTTCTGTCCCTGTATTCTTTCAACCTGGTTCCTTTCTTCAGAGGCAACCACAGTTGCCAACTTCTTGGCTTATATACACACACACAACATGTGCAGGGGCACCCACATGATACATACATATATATTTTCATACATATTTTTAATACAAGTGGTAGCACATTATATACATTGTTCTGTTCCTTGCTTTTTTCATTTGACAACCTATCTTTGCAATTTTTCTCTATCAGGACAGATAACTGCCAACACTTTTTATAAATGGCACATAGTATTTCATTAGATGGATGTATCAAAATTTATACCCATGCTAAAGCACTTACATTGTTTCCAAATTAAAGTCACTGCTTTGTTGTTACAAACAATGAATGTTCTTGATGGTAATTTTTCATATTTGTAGGAAACTCATATATTACAGGCACATTTGTAGGATAGATGCCTAGAGATGCAATTATTGACTCAATAGGTATGTGATGTTGATGTATTGGCAAATGTTGCTTCATAGAAGTTGTATCAATTTTCATTCCAATGAAAATTTGTGAATATCTGTTTTCCCACATTCTCATAAGCACAGTGAGCTATCAAACTTACAAAAAAATCTTTGCCAACCCTACAGGTGAAAGATGGTGTTTCATGATAACTGAAATTTGCGTTCCTCTTATTATGACTTAGGGTGAACATCTTTTCTTATGTTCAAGAGCTATTTGGGTTTCTTTTTCTGTGGAGTTGTTTCTATTCTTTGTTCATTTTCCCATTAGATTGTTGGGTTTTCTCTTATTTCCTTTTAGTTCTTTATACATTAAAAAAATAGCACTTGATTGGGGTGCCTGAGTGGCTCAGTCAGTCAAGTGACTGACTCTTGAATTCAGCTCAGGTCATGATCTCACTGTTCATGCATTGGAGCTCCGCATTGGGCTCTGCACTGACTGTGGGGTCTGTTTGAGATTCTCCCTCACTCTCTTCTCTCCCTGCTCATGTACTGTCTGTCTCTCTCAAAATAAATAAATACACTTAAAAAAAAAAGAAAGAAAAAGAAAATAGCACTTGATTATCATATGTGTTAAAAATATTCTCACTTTTTTTCGGGGACTGTGAAGCTGGGAAGATTTTGGCCAGGCTGAGGATGTCGAATCTTGCTGTCCTCCTACCCTTTGGACCTTTCTCTGAAGCTCCTCAATAAAATGGTTTGATACCCCCAACATTTAAAAAAATTTTTTTAATGCTTTTATTTTATTTTTGAGAGAGAGTGAGCAGGGGAGGGGCAGAGAGGGAGAGGAAGACACAGAATCGTAAGCAGGCTCCAGACATTGAACGTGTCTGCACAGAGCCCGACTTGGGGCTCAAACCCAGAACTGTGAGATTACGACCTGAGCTGAAGTCAGATGCTTAACCAATTGAGCCACCCAGGTGCCCGATCTCTATAACATTTTTTTTTTTTCCCAGTTGGTTGCTTACTTTTTTGGTTTTACTGAGGCATTATTATTATTATTTTTGGTTTGGTCTGGTTTGGTTTCATAGAAAACAAACAGTAAAAAGTTTCTACATGTTAAAATTCACCACTCTTGGGACGCCTGTCTGGCTCAGGAAGTGGAGCATGTGAGTCTTGATCTCGGGGTGGAGAGTTCGAGCCCCACATTGGGGGCCGAGATTACATAAAAAAAACCCATCACTCTTTTATGCTTCTGGATTTTGCGTCATACTTTCTTTCCCATGAGGTTATAAAATGCTTCTCATCTTTCTGTCTAGTAATTCATGCTTTCATTGAAATCTTTTGCCTGTCAGAATCTATTATGATGTTAATAGCGAGCGAGGTGTCACCTTTACTTTTTTCTTCAGATGGATATCCAGTCGAACCAAGATCATTTATTTAACATGCAAAATTCTCAAAAACTGTCTTAAATCTATTTCTGAATTTTCTCTTTGGTGTTAGTGATCTTTGTTTCTATTCACGTTTTAAGGACATTGAATAGTTTTTTATATATGGTAGATTTAACCTTCCTTGTTACTTTAATTTTTGCAAAATGTTCCTGGCTATTCTTGGTAATTTTTCCATATGAAATTTAGAACCAGCTAGTCTAGTTCCAAAAAAATACCCTTTTGGTATTTTTATTGGGATGGCATTAAATTTACAGATGAACTGTCTTTGACAGCTTTATGGCATTGAGAATCCAAGGACACTTTGTGCCTCTGCATTGTCAAATCTTTTGTGTCTTTCAGTAGCACCAAAATTGTAAATTATAGAGCCTGCATTTCTTGGTAAGTTATTCTCAGGATTTAAAAATTTAAAAACCAATTTTTATTTTCTATTCTAAATAAGGTCTTTGCTTTCTTTGCCTTTTCTTTTTTTTTTTTTTTTATGTTTTTATTTATTTTTGAAGGAGAGAGAGACAGAGCATGAGGGAGGAGGAGCAGAGTGAGAGGGAGACATAGAATTTGAAGCAGGCTCCAGGCTCTAAGCTGTCAGCACAGAGCCCGACGCGGGGCTTGAACTCACGAACTGTGAGATCATGACCTGAGCTGAAGTCGGACACTTAACCGACTGAGCCACCCGGTGCCCCTTTCTTTGCCTTTTCTAATAGGGCACTTTTGTAGATACGAGTGTTACTTGATTTCCATATATACACAAGGGGAATTTATTGAATTCTGAGTTTGTTATATTTTCCTTTAATTCTCCTTTTTCCAGGTATACAAAGGATCTGCAGACTACTGCCTCTGGGACAAGGCCAGCCATGGACTATTTTTATACCACTGAGAACTAAAATTTTATTTGTTTATATTTTGTTGACATTTTGAAAGAATTGTTTTTTAAAAAAGGAAGATGGAAAAAATGCAACAGAGTTCATTTACTATCTGGTCCTTTAACATACAAGTTCAGTGACCTTTGAAGCATACAATTGTATTGCTTGCCTTTAATGGTAATTGATGTCTACCTTTCTGATTTCTCTTTCTCCTTTAACCACCTTTTCTGGGACCTGATGATAATGGATATTTGTGTCTTGTTCTTAATTCTTTTTCACATTTGTGTGTTTAGGAGGGTACTGGCTTTTAGGTTATGATAGGTTTATGCTATCATGTTAAGTACCAGAACACCTGTGTGGCTCCATCGGTTAAGCTTCTGATTCTTGATTTCAGCTCGGGTCATGGCCTCAGAGTTCATGAGATGGAGCCCCGAATCAGGTCTGTGCTCACAGCACAGGGTCTGCTTGGGATTCTCCCTCTCCCTCTCTCTCTCTGCTCCTCTCCCACTTGCATTCTCTTTCTCTTTCTCAAAATAAATAAATAAATATTAAATAAAGAAAGTACCTATCTATCTTTACTTTCTTAAGTATTTTACAGAAACAAAAAGATGTTTAATTTTATTTTTCAGCATCTACAGAGAATATTATTTTTTTCTCTATTAAAATGGAGAATCATATAAAGAGCTTTCAATAGTGAATCATTTTTATAGTTCTGGAATCAACACTTTGCTTTCGTATTCATAAGTGAGAGTGGTTTTTTTTTTTATTTTTATAAAAACTCTGTCAGGTTTACTTTATCTATAAATATCATTTGAAAACTTTCCTTTCTAAAAGTCAAAGACATGGGATGCCTGGTTGGCTCAGTTAATTGAGTGTCCGTCTCTTGATTTTGGCTCAGATCATGATCTTAGGGTTGTGAGATAGAGCTTTGCATGGGGCTCTGTGCTCACAGCTTGGAGCCTGCTTGGGATTCTGCCCTCTCTCTCTGCCCCTTCCCTGCTCATGCACATGCATGTGCATACTCTCTCTCTCTCTCTCTCTAAATAAATAAATAAATAAACTTTAAAAATATTTTAAAAAATAAAATAAAAAATAGAAATAAAAGTAAAAGACATAGATACAAACGATTTAAAGAAGCAAAGCTTTGCAAGATTTACTGGAAGAAAGAGAACGCACCTGTTCCACTCCTCATCTTACCTCCTCTCTCTAGAAGCAATCACTTCTCAAGCCCTCTGTATCAGCCTCCTAGGATGCTTTAACAAATTACCGTCAGTGTGATGGCATAACAACAGGACTTGATTCTCTAACAGTTCTTGAGCCTGGAAGTCTGCAAAGTGTCAACAGGACCATACTCCCTGGGGAGGTGGGGAAGGGGGGACGGGGAGCAGGGCTCTAGGGAAGAACCCTTCCTTGCCTCTTCCTAGTTTCTGGTGGGTTGCTGGTAATCCTTGGCGTTCTTGTTTGCAGCTGTGACACTACAATCTCTGCCTGTGTCACCAGTGGCTTTCCCCTGTGGCTGATTCACAATCTCCCTATGTGGGCTTCCCCTGTGTCTGTGTCTCTGTGTCCCTATGAAGACACCCCTGATAAAAATCTATCAGTGGATTAAGGCCCTTCATCACCCACTACAACCTCATTTTAACTTGATTACAGCTGCAAAGACCTTATATCTAAATAAGATCACATTATCAGGTCCTGGGTGGGCATGAATTTGGGGAGACTCTTGAACCCAGTACAGTCCTCCCTTTAGGCCCCCAAAACTCATGTTTGTCCATGTGCAAACTGCATTATCCCCATCTCAGTATCTCCTGAAGTCTCAACTCATTAGCATCTACTTTAAGTCTAGAATCTAAATGTCGTCAAGTGAAAATGCCCCAAATCTCCTCATTTAGATCATCTAAATTTGGTGTGGATGAGCCTCTGGGGTGTGATCCATCCTGGGTCAAAATTCCTCTCCCTCTGGAACATGTGAAACTGGAGAATTAGTTTTCTGCTTCCAAAATTAAATGTTGGGCCAGGCATAGGATAAATATTCCCATTCCAAAAGGGAAGAAATGGAAGTGATGAAGGGTTCACTTGTCCTGAGCAAGTCTCAAACGCAGCAGGGAAAATTCCATTTAGGTCTCAAGGCCTGAGAATGAGGCTCTGTAGCTCAGTGCTCTCTGCCTTCTATGCCTGTGGAGGCCCCAGCCTCTAGGTCTCTGGTTCTGCCCGTTCTGACCTCTCTAACAGTGACTCTATCCTGTGTATTATAGGATACCAAGCTCCTCTTCAAAGATCATCCATCATGTCATTAAAAAAATTTTTTTTTAATATTTACTTAGAGAGAGACAGAGACAGAGCATGAGCAGGGAAGGGGCACAAAGAGAGAGAGAGACACAGAATTTGAACCAGGCTCCAGGCTCTGAGCTGTCAGCACAGAACCTGATGCAGAGCATGAACTCACAAGCATCGAGATCATGACCTGAGCTGAAGTCGGATGCTCAACCGACTGAGCCACCCAAGCGCCCCTCCTTCATTTCATTTTATCTCTGCCCCTCTCTGTCCAGGCTGATGGTGTTGAAGCTGGTACAAAATTCTCTAAACCCTTGTTGGTCTTCTGTGAATGTCAAGAGGATCCATGCTATTAGACATGACCGGGTCTCTGCAGAGCTTTGAAGATAACCTCATCTCTATTCCTGGCTCCTGCTGAGGTGGCTGGTTGAATCCATTGTCACACATCACAGGGGTGTCCAATGGCACTGTGGGTGCTGTCTACATGAGAACATGCTTTCTCATCTTTTCTAGTATGGATGGCTGAGAATTTTCCAAATCATCCAGTTCTGGTTCCTTTTTACTTAACAGTTCCTTCCTCAACTTATCTCTCTTCTGTACTATACTGTACACTATAAGTGTACTATAAGCAGTGAGGAAAAACCCAGCCTTCAATACTTTGTTTGGAAGACTCCAGGTCAGGGGTGCCTGGGTAGCTCAATCTGTTAAGCGTCTGACTTCAGCTCAGGTCATGATCTCATGGTTCGTGGGTTCAAGCCCTGTGTCAGGCTTGATGCTGACAGTGCAGATTCTGTCTCCTTCTCTCTCTGCCCACCCCCCATATACTCTCTCTCTCTCTCTCAAAAATAAACGAACACTTAAAAATAAATAAATAGCAATCCCTATCAAAATAACACGAGCATTCTTTACAGAGCCAGAACAAACCTAAAGTTTGTATGGAACCAGAAAAGACCCTGAATAGCCAAAGCAATCTTGAAAAAGAAAAGTAAAGCTGGAGGCATCACAATCCTGGACTTCAAGCTGTGTTTGTTACAAAGCTGTAATCATCAAGACAGTATGGTACTGGCACAAAAACAGACGCTCAGATCAATGGAACAGAATAGAGAACCCAGAAATGGATCCACAAACGTATGGCCAACTAATCTTCGAAAAGCAGGAAAGACTATCCCATGGAATAAAGACAGTCTCTTCAGCAAGTGGTGCTGGGAAAACTGGACAGCGACATGCAGAAGAATGAACCTGGACCACTTTCTTACTTCATACACAAAAATAAACTCAAAATGGATGAAAGACCTAAACGTAAGACAGGAAGGCATCAAAATCCCAGAGGACAAAGCAGGCAAAACCTCTGTGACCTCAGCTGCAGCAACTTCTTACTCAACATGTCTCTGCAGGCAAGGGAAACAAAAGCAAAAATGAACTATTGGGCCCTCATCAAAACAAAAAGCTTCTGCAAGTGAAGGAAACAATCAGCAAAACTAAAAGGCAACCGACAGAATGGGAGAAGATATTTGCAAATCACATATCAGATAAATGGTTAGTATCCAAAATCTATAAAGAACTTATCAAACCCAATACCCAAAAAACAAATAATCTAATGAAGAAATGGGCAAAAGACATGATAGACATTTCTCAAAAGAAGACATCCAGATGGCCAACTGATACATGAAAAAATGCTCAACATCACTTATCACCAGGGAAATACAAATCAAAATCACAGTGAGATACCACCTCACACCTGTCAGAATGGCTAACATTAACAACTCAGGCAACAACAGATGTTGACGGAGATGCGGAGAACAAGGATCTCTTTTGCACTGCTTGTGGGAATGTAAACTGGTGCAGCCACTCTGGAAAACAGTATGGAGGTTCCTCAAAAAATTAAAAATAGAACTATCCTATGACCCAGCAATTGCATTACTAGGTATCTATCCAAGGGATACAGGTGTGCAGTTTCTAAGGGGCACATGCACCCTATAGCAGCACTATCAACAATAGCCAAAGTATGGAAAGATCCCAAATGTCCACTGATGGATGAATGGACAAAGAAGATGTGGTATATATATATATACAATGGAGTATTACTCGGCAATCAAAAAGAATGAAATCTTGCCATTTGCAACCACATGGATGGAAAGGGAGGGTATTATGCTAAGCGAAATTAGTCAGAGAAAGACAAATATCATGACTTTACTCATATGAGGACTTTAAGAGACAAAACAGATGAACACAGGGAAGGGAAGCAAAAATAGTATAAAAAACAGGGAGGGGGACAAAACATATATTTAAGAGACTCTTAAATATAGAGAACAAACAGAGGGTTACTGGAGGGGTTGTGGCGGGGGGGATGGGCTAAATGAGTAAGGGGCATTAAGGAATCTACTCCTGAAATTATTGTTGCACTATATGCTAACTAACTTGGATGTAAATTAAAAGATAAATAAAATAAAATAAAAATAAATAAATAAATAAATAAATAAATAAACAAACAAACACTCTAGTTCATTACTGCCAAGCTCTACCTTCCATCCAACAGTATAACACAATCCAGCCAAATTTTCTGACATTCATAACAAAGGGCATATTTCCTCCAGAGTCCCATAGCATACTCCTCACTTCCTTCAAAGGCCTTACCAGAAGTCCCTTTAATATTTCTGCTGACATTCTTTTTATAATGATATATATTTTTTCCAAGATGATAGATGCTTGTCTACCATTCTTTTCACTTCCTGTGAGCCCATACCAGAATTGTCTGTAACATCCACGTTTCCACCAATTGTCTCTTCAAGGCAATCCTGGCTTTTTCTAGAGTGCACCTCAAAATTCTTCCAGCCTTGTTACTCAGTTTCAAAGCCACTTCCACATTTTTAGGTATGTGGTACAGCAGCACCCGCTTCCTGGTAACAGAATCTAGATCGGTCAGGACTCTTGAGAGAATGGAACCAATTTATTTAAAGGAGTTGGCTTACTTGATTGCAGAGAGAGAGGCAAGTCTGAAATCCATAGGGCAGACCAGCAGTGTGGAAACTGAGACAGGTGTTGATGCTACAGTCTTTTTTTTTTTTTTTTTTTTTGAGTTTATTTCTTTTTGAGAGAGAGCAAGTGGAGGAGGGGCAGACAGAGAGGGAGACAGAGAATCTCAAGCAGGCTCCTCACTGCCAGCACAGAGCCCAATGTGGGACTCAAACCCATGAATCGTGAGATCATGACACAAACTGAAATCAAGAGTCAGACGCTTAATGGACTGAGCCACCCGGGTGCCCTGATGCTGCAGTCTTAGGCAGAATTTTGCCTTCTCTGGGAAATCTGTTTTTGCCCTTAAGGCCTTAACTGATTGGATGAGGCCCATCCACATGATCAAGGACAGTCTCTTTCACTTAAAGTCAACTGACTGTAGATATTCACCACACCTGTAAAAAGCTTCACAGTAACATCTAGATTAGTATTTGATTAAACAAATGGGTATTAGAGCTTAACCAAGGTAACACACAAAACGAACCATCACACACACCCACACCCACTAAGGAGCAGTCCAAAATTAAAATGTTTTACTTACCTACTTGTTTATTTACTTACTTACTTACTTTATGTATGTATGTATGTATGTATGTATGTATGTATTTACTTATTTATTTATTTAAGTAATCTCATGCCCAATGTGTGGTTTGAACTCTAGACCCAGAGACCAAGAGTCACATGCTCTACCAACTGAGCCAGCCAGATACCCCAAGGTGTACAGAAAATGACAATCTTTCCAAAAAAATTTACTTTACATCCACGTTTTCAGAAACTATAAATTGCGGATTATGAGGTACAATATAGAACTCATAAAGTCAAAGTCAAAATGAAAATCATGCAACTTCTTTTTTTTAAGTTTTGAACTGTAAAAAACATTCAAAGGAGGGGTATCTGGGTGGCTCAGTCAGTTAAGTGTCCAACTTTGACTCAGGTTGATCTCACAGTTCTCGGGTTTGAGCCCCACATTGGGCTTTGCCTGGTTGGGATTCTCTCTCTCCCTCTCTTTGCCCCTCCCCCTCTCATGCTTTCTCTCTCTCTCAAAATAAATAAATAAAACTTAAAAAAAAAAAAACAAAAGAATGCTGGGGCATCTGGGTGCCTCACCTAGCAGTTTGTGAATTTGAGCCCCGAGTCAGGCTCTGTGCTGACAGCTCAGAGTCTGTAGCCTGCTTCAGACTCTGTGTCTCCCTCTCTCTGTGCCCTCTTCCACTCATACTCTGTCTCTCTCTCTCTCAAAAATAAATAAATATTTAAAAAAATTAGCACTGTAAAAAAAAATATTTCTCACTTAAAAAAACATGCAAAGGAATATAAGAAAAAGCATTTATATAATTTTAAGAAAAATAATAAAATAAACTTTTGGGCACTCACCGTTGTAGGACAAGAAATCGAACATTATTATCACTCAGACATACATGCTCCTATGCTCTTTACTAACTGCATTTTCTGTCCTCCTTCCTCACACAGAGCAAATTTTGTGCTAATTATTTTCTTTCTTTTCTTTAGCAATTTTACTTCCTAAGTAGTGCTATCATTTATATTATTATCTATTTATTGGAGCACCTGGGTGGCTCAGTCAGTGAAGTGTCTGACTTCAGCTTGGGTCATGATCTCCTGGTTCATGAGTTCAAGCCCTGAGTCAGGCTTTGTGCTGACAGCTCAGAGACTGGAGCTGGCTTCAGGTTCTGTGTCTCCCTTTCTCTGCCCCTCCCCTGCTCATGTTCTGTATCTATTTCTCTCAATAATAAAATAAACATTAAAAAATTTATTAATAATAAATAAATATCTGTTTATTTACTTCATATGAGTAGAATTCTACTGCATGCAGACTTGCTTCTTTTGCCCATGTCATACTTTTAAAAAATATTTATTTATTTGTTGAGAGAGACAGAGAGAAAGCAGGGGAGGAGCAGAGAGAGGGACAGAAGATCCAAAGCAAGCTCTGTGCTGACAGCAGTGAGTCCAATGTGGGGCTCCAACTCACAAACCATGAGATCATGACTTGAGCCAAAGTCCTTCGCTTAACTGGCTGAGCCACCCAGATGCCCCACCCGTGTCATATTTTTAAGATTTGCCCATTCTGGTGCACATGGCTATCTCATAGTTTTTACTCTCAGAGAGTATCCCTGTGTATGACAATACCTCAAGTAACCTATCTACTGTTGATGGACATTTGGTTTGCTTCCATTTTTTTCTTTCATCAACAATGCCACTATAAACCTTCTTGTAAAAGTCTTCTGGTGCATATGTGCAAGAGCTAAATAGTTTCACACAATGATGCTGACATTTTGAATTCCCATCAGCAATTAGATGAGAGTTCCATTGCTTCATATTCTCACTAACCCTTGGGATTGGCAGAATTTTTAATATTTGTTAATTGGTAGGTATAAAGTATATGTTGTTGTAATTTTGATTTGCATTTTCCTGACTGCTGATGGTTGAAGATAGTTTTATATATGTTTGGAAAATTCGTGCCTCTGGGATTTTTGTGAATTAATTTTGCCAAATTTGCGATGGAGGCTGTTTGTCTTCTTCCTACTGATTTGGGGGATTTTTTAAAATGTTTATTTTTGAGAGACAGAGAGAGGCAGAGCACAAGCGGAGGAGGGGCAGAGAAAGAGGGAGAGAGGGAGACCCAGAATCCAGCTGTCAGCACAGAGCCCAACGTGGGGCTCAGAGCCATGAACCGTGAGATCTTGACCTGAGCTGAAGTTGGACACTTAACAGACTGAGCCCTGGGAGTTTTTGTATTTTGGATAATAATCTTTTTAGGTCTTATTATTTAAATGTAGTTTTTGATAGTGCCTTTTGATGAATAGATGATTTTAACTTTAAGAAGATAATGAGTTTCCTTATGGCATATGAACTTCTTTTCAAATGCTTACTGGCCATTTGGATATCATCTTTCCTGAGGTTTCTGTTCAAGCCTCTTGTCCATTTCAAAAACATTTATTATGGGATGTACCTGGGTGGCTCAGTCGATTAAGCATCCGACTCTTGATTTCAGTTTAGGTCATGGTCTCAACAGTTGGTGAGACTGAGCCCCGAGCTGGGCTCTGCACAGACAACAGGGACCCTGCTTGGGATTCTCTCTCTCCCTTTCTCTCTGTCCCTCCCCCCCCACTCTCTCTCTCTTTCTCAGAATAAATAAACTTAAAAAAAATAAAAAATAAAAAATTTTCTTTTTGTCTTTTCCCTATTCCTTTATAGGAGTTTTTAATATAACTTGAATATTTGTCCTTTCTCAAATATATATATATTGTGGATAATTTCTCCCAATCTGTGACTTGCCTTTTCACTTTTTAGATGTCTTTTGATGAGCACAAATTTTGAATTTTGATGAATCCAATCGATCATTTAAAACATTTTATAGTTAGTATTTTTGCATCCTGTTTAAAAATATTTTCCCACTCTAAGTTCATGAAGATGTTTTCCTATGCAATCTCCTAGAAACTTTATAGTTTTAGTTATCATGCATGGCTGTAGGATTCATCTTCAATTAACTTTTGTGTATGCGATGAAATTGGGGTCATGCTTAATTTTTTTCCTATATGAATACCCAGTTGTTCTAGCACCACATATTGAAAAGTTTTTTTTCCCTCCATTGAATCATATTGGCACCTTTTTCAAAAATCAAGCAATTGTATTTATGTGGTTTCATTTCTAGACTTCTCTACTCTATTCCACTATTTGTTATGACAATACCATGCTGCGTTAATTTCTATAACTTTATGTTGTCCTAAAATATGACAGTGTAAGTTCTCCAATTTTCCTTTCTTCTTCAAAATTTTAGAATAAGCATGTCAACTTTTTCAAAAAGGCTGCTGGGGTTTTGACTGAGATTTCATTGAAACTAGAGATCTATAAATCAATATGGGACAAACTAACATCTTCATAATAGTGAGCATCCCCATTGATGAACATGGCATATCTCTACATTTATTTAGGTCTTCTTATATTTTTTCCTCAGAAATATTTAAAAAATTATCATTATAAATTTCTCGCATATATTGTTATATTTGTTTCCAAGAATTTGATTTTTTTAATCATTATGGTAAATGATTTTACTTTTTATTTTTGTTTTCCAACTGTTCACTGTTAGTATAGAAAATAGTATAGAAAATATATAATTATATAACTATATATAAATATAGTATATAAAAATACATATAAATATAATTGATTTATGTATATTAATCAGTGACCTTGCTAAATTCACTTACTAGTTAAAGCAGTTTGTTTTTAGATTTGTTTAGATTTTTTTCTATGTGTGGTTTCATAGATAAAATTCTACTTTTTTCCCTAATACTTATGCATTTTTTTCTCTTTCTTGCCTTATTGTGCTATGACCTCCAGTATAATGTTAAACAGAAGTGGTGAGAGTGGACATCCTAGCCTGCTCTTAGAGGAAACTATTCAGTATTTGACTATTAAGTTTCATGTTACTATAGGTTTTTAGAAAATATTTTATCATTGAAGAAGTTCCTTCTTACTCTCAATTTTCTGAGATTATGGGCAGATACTGAATTTACTCAATGTTTTGTATTTTTATTCTGTCAAGGTGATTATATTGTTTCTTCCTTTATTCTGTTAATGTGATATATGTTGTTTTTCAAATGTTAATCTAATCTTGCCATCCTGGGATAAATCCCACTCAGTCATGATATAATGTTCTTTTCACATCTTGCTGAATTTGATTTGCTAATACATTTATGAGAACTTTTCAAACTTTTTTTTAAAGTTTCTTTATTTATTTTTGAGAGAGAGACAGTGTGAGCAGGGGAGGGGCAGACAGAAAGAGAGAGAGAGAGTGAGAGAGGATCCCAAGCAGGCTCCGTGCTGCCAGCACAGAACCCGATGTGAGGCTTGAACTCAGGAAACTGTGAGATCATGACCCGAGCTGAAACCGAGTCAGATGCTTAACTGACTGAGCCACCCAGGTACCCCAAGGGCTTTTTAATATGTGTAACTATGTTTGTAAGGGATATTGGTTTGTATTTTCTTTTTTTGTAATATCCTTGTCTGGTTTTATTATCAGTGTTATTTTTGGCTTCATAAAATTAGTTGAGAAGCATTCCCTTTTTACTGAACAAATTTGAATAAGATTAACATTATTATTATTTTTTTAAAAATTTTTTAACGTTTATTTATTTTTGAGACAGAGAGAGACAGAGCATGAATGGGGGAGGGTCAGAGAGAGGGAGACACAGAATCTGAAACAGGCTCCAGGCTCTGAGCTGTCAGCACAGAGCCCGACGCGGGGCTCGAACTCACGGACCGCAAGATCATGACCTGAGCCGAAGTCAGCCGCTTAACCAACTGAGCCACCCAGGTGCCCCATGATTAATATTATTTTTTATACATTTGGCAAAATTCAGTATAAAATTATCAGCATCTAGAGTTGTCTCTTTACAAGATTTCTCTTTACAAATACCTTAACAGATCTAGAGCTATTCACATTTTATCTTTCTTCTTGTATCTGTTTCACAGTGAGTGGTGTTTCTCAAAAAACTTTATCCACTCATCTAAGTTGTCAAACTTATTGGCATAAAGTTATCAGCATAATATCCTTCTATTTTTCTTTAATATTTGTAGTTTGAAATAATATCTCCTTTTCATTCCTGATACTGGTAATTTGTGTTTTTTTTCTTCTCAATCAGTCTTGCTGTGGCTTTATCAATCTTACTCATCTTTGTTTTAGATCTTCATATATCTGTTTTCTCATTCTTTAATTTATATTCTTATCTATATTATTTCCATCTTTCCATTTCCTTTGATTTGCATTTATTTTCTAGTTCCTAAATGGATGCATTTAAAGTTATAAATTTCTAACTAAATTCTAAATTTCTAAAGCTATAAATTGCTGGTTTAGTTGCATCCCAAATTTCTATGTTAAATTTACATTATTATTCAAATTGAAATGTTTTCTAATTTTAATTCTGATTTCTTCTTTGGCTCATAAATTATTTAAAAATATAATGCTTAATTTTCAAACATTTGAAGATTTTCCATTATTTTTTCTATTATTTTCTATTAGTTTTTGTTGTTAATTTTTAGCTTATTCCTATTGTGGCCTGAGATCATTCTCGTATGATTTCAGTTCTTTGGATTTTATTAATATTTATTTTATAGCTCAGCATATAGTCCGGGTTAGTGAATATTCAATGTGTATTTGGAAGAATGAATATTCTAAAGTTGTTGAATGTAATGTTCTCTAGATATATCAATTGGGTCAAGTTGAATAAAACTGTTGTTCACCTCTTTTATAGATTTACTGTTTTTCAGTCTGTCTATTCTATCAATTATTCCCCAGCCCCAGCCCCTTTAGCTCTGTCCATTTTTGCTCTACTTATTTTGGAGTTCTATTATTAAATGCATATGAGTTTTATATTGCTGTGCCTTTATGATGAATTGATCTTTTTTATAATTCTTTTTTATTTAAAAAAAATTTTTTTTTTAACGTTTATTTATTTTTGAGACAGAGAGAGACAGAGCATGAATGCAGGAGGGTCAGAGAGAGAGAAGGAGACACAGAATCTGAAACAGGCTCCAGGCTCCGAGCTGTCAGCACAGAGCCTGACGCGGGGCTTGAACTCACGGACGTGAGATCATGACCTGGGCTGAAGTCGGACGCTCAACCGACTGAGCCACTCAGGCACCCCCTTTTTTTTTTTAATTTTTTTTTTAACGTTTATTTATTTTTGAGACAGAGAGAGACAGAGCACTTTTTTATAATTCTTAAATGCCTTTCTTTAACTCTGGAAATAATTTTTGTCATAAAGTTTAGTTTCCTCTGATGTTAATCAAACCCAGCCAAATATATATGGGTATATATATAAAATTATATATTTTTTCATATATAAATGTGTTTATTATCAACCTGTGTTCATATATTTAAAGTATGTCTCCTGTAAACAGCACATAGCACATAGTGGGGTTATGGTTTTTTTTAATCTATTTGAAAATCTCTGTATTTTAATTGGTGTTTTTCAGTCCACTTGTACTTAATATAACCACTGATATGATTTAATTCTACTATCTTGCTATTTATTTTGGTTTGTCACATTTGTTTTTTTGTTCCTCATCTCTACTTTATTTTTGATTTATCAACTTTTTTGTTGTTCAATTTTATTCCCATCCCTTTGCTTTTAATCTTTCATTTTTATGCTTTTGGTTTGTATCTAGTAAGAAGCGTATTCCTGGACTTTTTGTTCAATTTTTGCTCACTATAACAATCAATTTTGTCACTTACAGTATTGTAAATATGAATATATCTTAATATTTTTTTCTCTACCATTTAAAAAATATTTTCTACTTTTCCTGCCTGTTCTGTGTTTACTTGTCTTTACTTTCTTTTGCATTGATATACATATTTTTCCATTTCCTCCTCAACTGGTCTGGAAGTTTTATACTATGTTTGTATTCCAGATGATTACTCCAGAAATTTTAATATTTATACTTACAAAAGCCTGGGGAGGTTGATATTTTTGTTCTCTTCTTGTTCCAAGAGCCTTGGCACACTACACATCCTATATGGTCTATATGTTAATTTTATCATAGAAGAATTATAGAAGGAACAAAAAATAGTGCTGAAAACTGTCAGTGACATGTAAAATGAACATTAAAAATTAATTAAAATATAAAAAAGAAAAGAAATATTTTAAGGATATGAGAGAAAATGACAGACAAGGAAGATAAGGACAATCCAAGAAATGAACAATGAGTTTCTGTAAGGAAAAGAATATTGGAAATGAAAGAGAAAAATAGTAAATAGATGATAGATGAAAACACTTCTTAAAAGATATGTATGTGTTGATTGTAACTGTGTTCCAGGAAAATCTTTAATAATAAACTGTCAAAACTGTTATGTATTTCAATAAAGTTCATGGAATTCTAGGATTAAGAATTTTTTAAGTAAAAAAGATAAAAGTAATAAATAATCCTATGGGCACCTAAGCAAGAATTCTCTTCATTTATGAAGAAAATACTATCAGGCTGGCTTGATATTTCTACAGTAACATTCTAATATTGGAAAAAAGCAGGGGCACCTGGGTGGCTCATTCAGTTAAATGTCGAGTCTTGATTTCGGCTCAGGTCAAGATCCCAGTATCATGAGATCGAGTCCTGCCTCAGGCTCTGTGCTGAGCATGGAACCTCATTTAGATTCTCTCTCTCCCTCTCCCCTTCCTGCTGCCCCTCCCCCACTTGTGGGCAAGCTCTCTCTGTCTCTCAAAAATACATACAGAAAGAAAGAAAGAAGGAAAGAAAGAAAGAAAGAAAGAAAGAAAGAAAGCAAGCAAAAGAAGATCTACAAACCCTCAAGGAAAAAGTGTCACACAAGAATCTTATGCACAAAATCTTTCACTTTATCTGAAGCCAGTGACAGATATTTTAAAAATCCTCTTGACCGGGGTGCCTGGGTGGCTCAGTCAGTTAAGTATCCAACTTCAGCTCAGGTCATGATCTCATGGTTCGTGAGATCAAGCCCTGCATTGGTCTCTGTGCTGACAGCTCAGAGCCTGGAGCCTGCTTTAGATTCTGGGTCTCCCTCTCTCTCTGTGTCTCCCCTACTTGTACCCTGTCTCTGAAAAATAAATAAACATTAAAGAAAAAAATCCTCTTGACTATCTACTAGATTGAGCATATTAAATTTGCATTTTTCTAGGTAAAACGGGTCAAATATTGGCAATTTCATGTAGTTTAACCTAACATCTGGTGACAAAAAGATAAATGGAAAACCCACATTAAAAGGATTTAAATATACAGTGACAGTTTAGGCGTGCCTGGCTGGCTCAGTCAGAAGAGCATGTGACTCGTAATCTCGGGGTCGTGAGTTTGAACCCCATGTTGGAAGGCCCATGTTTAGAGATTACTTAAAAATAAAATCTTGAAAGAAAGAAATAAAACCAGTTCAAAATGTGTACAAATTACTATTTCAGAAAAGAGTATAAACACTTCCAATTTGGCAATGTAGGAATAATAATATAAGTAATGAAAATCTTGAGATGGAAAAAAGGGGAGAGATAAGAAGTTTACCCTATTTCTTCATCCTTAATATGAGGACAGGGAGGTCTGGAATGAATAGAATACTGTAAAACCTTGGATTGCGAGTAGAGTAACTTGTTCTGCGAGTGTTCTGCAAGACGAGCAAACATTTCTAGTAAATTTTAACTTGATAAATGAGCAATATCTTGCCATACGAGTAGTACGTGATGCTGAATGTCACATGATCACAACTGAAACAATGGTTCTTGAAATTCACTTTGATATACGAGTGCTTTGGATTACAAGCATGTTTCCAGCATGTTCCAAGCTTTCAAACCAAGGTTTTAATGTACATGTGAAGCTGGGAACATGTATGAACTGGGTAGCTCCAACTTGTTTGTCATCATGTTTTCTTTCCCCTTCTTTAATAGAAGATGGAAAGCTAAAATTCTAGCTATACTTTAACCCCTTGCAACTAGTTAACAGCAGGATAGCACTATTTCTTTTTTATAGTTTATTCATGTATTTTGAGAGAGCGAGCATGACACGCACAAGTGGAGGAGGGGCAGGGAGAAAGGAAGAGAGAGAGAATCCCAAGCAGGCTCTGCACTGCCAGTGGGGCTCGAACTCATGAACTGTGAGATCTGGACCTGAGCAGAAAGTCGGACACTTAACCAACTGACCCACCTAGGCGCCCCAGATAACACCATTTCCAATCAAAGAGCTGTAAGTGCAAATCTGCTTGGAGAGGATTTCTTTTCTGGATAAAGAGACAAAATCACAAAAGGAAAGGAGACTTTGGCCCTGTTTTTTCCTTCTTGGAATATGGGTGAGACCCCAGAGGGGCAGCAGTCACTCACCAACACGGAAGTTGGTAGAACTCAAAGATGGAATGAGCTTGGGGCTTGGATGAAATTGGGGGGCCACTACCATATCCCAGGACTGACTGCCTGTCCTAAGAACTTTTATTTAAGCCTTTTGTATTTAAACCCCGGTTGTTGGTTGTTAAAGCCAAACTCAATCTTCATAGATCCTGATTTTGGTATCCAGAGGTAACAGAGTCTAAAATGTAGACCTGGCTGAGTGGGGGAGGCACAAATATAGTTTTTAGGGCATCAATCTGAAGCAAACAAGCCTGTGTTTGTATCCTGGTGCTGCCACTTACTGGCTATGTGACCCCACACAAATTGCTTAACCTGGCTTAGTTTCTTAAATCTGGATAGTGGAAACGCTTAATTTTAACATTATTTTGCACATTCAAAAAGAAATGCATGTATATAGCTTAGTGTAGTGACTGGCACATAATTGTGTCAATTAGTTGTGTCTCTCTAAAAGCCAAATGTCAGCCAGGGCCACTCTGCCTCTCTAAGATATGATTAAACCTGGCACGAACCCCTATTCCACAGTGCTATGAAAGTCCAGAGTCTATTTGCGGTAGGCAGACCTCTAAGGTGGCCTCAGTGATCCCTGCCTCTTGGTGTCCGTGCCCTTGTATAACTCCCTCCCCTGAGCCTGAGCTGGCCCAAGTAATTTGCCTTTAATTGATAAGAGTATGGCAAAATTGAAGGGATGTCACTTCTCTGGTTAGGTTACAAAAGACTGTGACCTCGGTCTTGCTGTTAGACTCCATTGCCTTCATGGTTCGTGTGTGTATCAAGTTACCATGTTGGAGAGGCTCATGTGGCAAGGAGCTGAGCACAGCCTCTAGCTCATAACCAGAGAGGGGTTGACGATCGGTAACAATTGTGTGAGTGTAGAGGAGGATCTTTTTCCAGGGGAGCTCGCAGATGACACCCCAGATTTGGATGACACTATGATCACAGCTTGATTGTAAGAGACTCTGAGACAGAGGACTTGGCTGAGCCATGCCTGGATCCTGCCTCCCAGAAAATGAAAAATTATAAAAAATGTGCTGTTTTAAACCACTATGTTTTGGGGGTAATTTATTATGCAATAGATGACTAATGACTTCCCTTAGAATCTTGATATTGGTCATATTTCTCTGCTTTAGCAATCTAGTGTCTCTGCCCCTTCAGTATTTTCCACAGAAATATCCGGTCAGACCCAAATATTTTTTGAGTGAGGTATTTTTAATGAGGATTTGGGGCTAGGGAAAACTTCATCTCTTCTTTCCTTCTTTTTCTTCATCTGCTCTGAGCAACGGACAATAGCAGTTCTACCCATGGTCAGGCCCAAGCACCTGTCAAAAATACGTTTCCTTCCTAAGAGAAGCTCTGGAAAATACAGGCTTCTCCATTTTGTTACATGGTAGTATTATTGTTGTTGGTAGACCCAAACAAAATGCAAAGGGACCATGGGCAAATAGAATAGAAGGCTGAGGTGTGAGACCAATCTTTAAACTCAGGGTAAGGGCCATAAAGAAACTTCTCTGTACAGATAGAGGATGGGTGGGGGTGGGGGAAGAGTTTTCACTTTTTGGTGAGAGATAGAGCAGCCAAGACCTCTTTCCTGTAAGGCAGCAAGTTGCAGGTTACCTAGAATCTTTGAGGTATTGTTCTTTTGAAGGCCAGAGAAAGATGTGACCTTCCCAGCAGATTTCCACCAACCTTCTGAAGAACAAAACATCAGTCTGAACTCAAATGTGAAAGATCAGAGAAAAGAATCTCTGGGACCACTTAGCATGGGGCCTTGGGCCTTGGTCCCCATGTTACCTGACTCTTGTGCTGTCCCCTAGATCTTGCTGACTGACTGGGTTTCAAAGGAGGAGGCCAGAGGATTGTCTCCTTATTCTCTTTCTAAAATTGTCAAGCGGGGGGGGGGGGGGGGGGGGGGGGGGGGGGGGGGGGCGGTGAATTAGCTGAAAGGAGACACATCTTGGAAATAAAAGATTTGTATGTGGAAAATAGGAAAGTACTTATACTGGCTATGTGGGAGTGGTCACAACCTGGTGCCTGAACACTAAAGTTCCGGGCAAAATGTTGGAAGATTGGGGCTAAGGAGAAGAGATAGGGGCTGAAGACTCACAATGAGGCATTAGTGCTGAAGATGGTGTGGTTGTAAGTTGGGAACAGTGTGCTCAGGCACAGACCTTTCCTTTCCTGCCCTGGTGTCTTTACCTCAAGTTCAGGTTAGTGAGTGGTGGGGCTGGGATTCTCCTCAGGCCTCCCGACCCCAGTCCAGAGCATTTTCTGTGGGTATGGGGAGGACTACAAATGCTGTGGACCATTAGTGAGAAATCCGATCTCCCTTTGCATGAGAGAAGTGGAATTACCAGAACACCCAGAAAACCCCAAACATACCAAGTGTGGGAACTAGTGCAAGTCTTTCTCTTTCTCCCCAGATGTCTGCAAAGATTATTCACTTTCCCTTGACTTTCAGGATGCCTCCACTTCCACCTTACTGTCTTCTGATGATACTAACTATGACTTGAAAGGGAAAAAGGAGAAGCCTTCCAATGGAACTCACTATGGACACCAAGCCTCTTCCTCCCTCCCTCTTCCATCTCAGGTCTATAGTGACCTCTCCCCATTTGCTTGGGAGTCTATCTTTCCTGCCTTCCTGGCCACCTTGGGGCTACTGATGATTTTTCTTGTCTCTTGTTTCTTCAATTTCTTTCTCCTCCTCTAAAGACTTCTCATAAATATTCAACTCCCTTTTCCATACAGAAACTTTCCTTTCATCCCACACCCTCCTCTCGTCTTCTCTTTCTCTGTCCCTTCACAGCCAATGTCTTTGAAAGAGATATCTAAAACCATTGTACTCTTTGTCTCATGCCTCATTTACTCCTGAGTGCCCTACAAGTTGGGTTTCATCCCAATCATTTCAGTGAAACTCTGGTCCCCAAGATCATGTTGGACCCCCATGTCATTAATTCAATAGAGGCTTTCCAGTACTCTTATTTGACATCTCTGCAACATCTGACACAGCCACCCACTTGCTCCTGGAAACTCTTCTCACCCTGGATTCCATGAGCCCACACTCCAAAACTCAACTGGTTTTCTCCTTCTTTTCTGCCTGTTCTTTGACCTATGTGCAATTCCTCAAACTCTCTCACAAAACAGGCTCTGTTCTGAGCCTTTTCTGCCCTCACTTGGCACACTCTCCCTTGCAGCTTTATAATGACCTGCCAGAGGGGCACCTGGGTGGCTTAGTCGGTTAAGCATCCGACTTCAGCTCAGGTCATGATCTCATGGTTCGTGGGTTCTAGCCCCGTGCTGGGCTCTGTGCTGACAGCTCAGTCTGGAGCCTACTTCAGACTCTGTCTCCCTCTCTCTCTCTGCCGCTCCCCCACTCACACTCTGTCTGTTTTTGTCTCTTTCACAAACAAATAAACATTATAATGACCTGTCAGTAACTCCAAAATCTATACTTTTAACACACATTTCTTTCATTGAAATCCAACTGTCCACTAAAGTTTTCATTTGGAGCTATCTCTGGAAACTTAAATTCAACATAGTCAAAATGGAGCTCACGTTTCTCCCCAACCTGCTCCTCCTTTTGTGTTTTGTTTCTTGCTAAATGACACTAACACCCACTCGGTTGTCTAAGCCAGAAACCTAGACATCACTCTTGCCTGTTCTTTTTTCCTTACCCTTCACAGCCAATCAGATAGAAAATCCTGTGATTCTAGATCCAGAATATCTTCCAAATGCTTCTGTTTCTACCCTTGTCCAGTGCCACAACCTGCGACCAAGCCCATGTTTCTCACCCTTGTTATCATGATCATTTTTTTGAACTGGTCTTCTTCCTAACACTGCTGATTCCTTTCCATTGATTCTCCATATTGCAGCCAGAGTGGTCTTCCTAAGATTAGAAACCTGATCATATATAAAAGCCCTTCAATGGTCTTTCATTGCCATTTGGTCTTCTTAGCTGGCCTTGGAACTCTTCTCATGCTCCAGCCTCTACTTTTGCTCATTGCTAGCCACGTCCAGCCTCGCACTTTATATGCGTTTTAACCCAGTGCTCCCAGACTGGATACCCATTGGCCCATTAAAACCCACAGGTGTGTTTTATTTGGCACACACAGTATTTTTCTTAAGTTGAGCCAACATTTAAACTCAGAGAATTTCTCATAAAAGTCCAGGTTTCCAAATTCTTTTGAAAAATTGGAATATACATTAACACCCCTCCTCCCACCATTCTTGCATGGCCACAATATGTTGGAGCTGAATACTGGCTGTCCCTTTCGATGGGGCAGAGCTCTTCTATTCCCTGCTGCCGGCAAGATGTCAAGGCTGGGTACCAAGTTAACATGCACAAAGGCAAATAACTGGAGGGAAAGCGTTAAGAGCTCTGGTAAATGTGCGCGTGCAGGTACAATAGAAATACACTTGCTGAAGTGCTGGTTTCTGCTCAAGGAATCAGGAAAAGTCAGTAAGAGGAAAGGACGTATGTGGTGCATCTTGTTGGAGAGGCAAACCCACCACAATGGAAAGCTTAGAAGGACAGCAGGAAGGACGTAGCCTGAGTCCACCCTAATTTTATAGGTTAAAAGGAATTACGGTAACAGAGTTTCCCAATACGTTAAGTAAATCCGATAGGACTGAAAGAAGAAGTAGGCAATTCCACAAGGATTGCTGGTGATTCCTGGGCTCCTTTGTTACCAAAGCTTGCCCTGGAAAAAATCACTCAACCTTTTGCAGACTTAGTTTACTCATCTGTAAAGTGGAGCAGTGCTATTCCATGCTTACTTTTTAAACTGAGGGAGTGAAATAGACACGGAAGAACTTAGTAGTCTTTCAAGAGCTTTATACAGGTAAGATTGATCACTTTCCCTCTGCGTAAAACACAATGTTCTTTTTGTCATCACGCAGCAAATGGACAGGTCAATAAACTCTTGAATCCTTACTTTCTGTCAGGTACTAGGCTAGCTGCTGAGTTCTAGAGAGGGTTTGGACAATGTTAACACCCTTGGGTAGCTCACAGTCTGGTGCAGAAGGCAGGCACTGGTAATTATATGTTGTATATTTATATGTTATATGTATATATAATTATATATATTATATATGATGTATATGTTTATCCATTATAAATAATAGTTTATTGTGAAATGTTTTAACATAGAAGGATTCAGGGGCACTAGTCATCACCAACACTTAGCATTTCTCCCTCCCTTGCTTATTCAACAAATCCATACCTACCAGGTGCAGGCCCATTCTAGGGCTGTATAAATGGTAAGTGAGGCCACCAGTGTCCCTTCATTTACAGAGCTCACATTCTTGGGGACTGAGTGGGGGAGGTGATGGTACTGATCAGATCATAAATAAGTAAACAAATACACCCATGAGATCAAATCAAAAATGACAAGTTTTTGGAAGGAAATAAAGACGACCCTCTAGGAGACACTGGGGGGCGAAGGGGGGCAGCTCTAGATAGCCTCCTTGGAAGCGACCTCCTTGATAAAGACCTGAACTGTAAAGACTCTGCTGAGTGAATGGCCGCCAGGGTGGTGGGCATGTGTGTGTGCAGAGAGGACACGTGCGTGGAGAGCATTTGAGATAGGGATCAGCAACTGTGGCTACAGTCATTATATTCTATTATTTTCTATTCACTGTGGTTGGGTGATTAACTTGCAGGAAGCATACCCAGGAATAAAGCTGTCTCTGCAAACTTGCTGGGGTGGGGGCAGCATCCCACAAGGCAGGGGCCTTCTCTCAGTGGCCCAGATGGGAGCCCACCTTGGGCAGCGCTCTGAGGAGCTGCAGGGAGGGAGCAGCGCCTCCAGCCACCCTTGCAAACCATGCTTAGCAGCCAGCTCCCTGCTTGAAGGCACCTACCTGGCTCAGAGCTTCGGGGTGGGGAATGCTTTGGTCAGGTCAGGGAAAGGGCCATTCCCCCACCCCTGCTCCTTGGAAGCCTTGCTCCTTCATCCATTTACTCCTGAAGACCCCAAAGGAATTTAGCTCCAACATATATAGAAATTTCAGGTATCATTTCAAGAGGACAGCATGCTATCTTCTGCGGCGGGAGAAAAAAGAGAGGCCCAGCAACATGTTGCTACGCTGCCAGCCTCGGAATAGACCCGGGGCTCTGAAGATGGGGCTCCCAGCCCTGGGGATCGCATCCTGCCAGGCGACTCTGGGATGCCCAAGGCTTCCGTCCTTCGTCCTCGTCCGGATAGTGCGGTGAGGGGAAGGTGGAGGAGAAAAGGGCTTTGGCCTTAATTCAGGCTCCCGGTTGTGTCGGGGCCCGCGGGAGTTAGGGGTGTGTGTGGGGGTGGGGGTGGGGAGCTGTGCGGGTGTGAGAGTGTGCTGTGTGCACAGCTCTGTGCACGGGATCCCAGTCTGGGGAACGTTCAACAGAAAGTGAACGTCTAGCCAAGTCCATTTCCGTTCCTGTTGCCCCCCCAGTCCCCCTCCCCGGCTCACAACCGCGGCGTCCCCTCCCTCGAAGCCGAGCCCCCGGGGTGTGCGCGCCCTCCTGCACGCGGACGGGGGCCTGGGTGGGAGCACAGGGGCACCCCTGGGCTCAGATGCCACGCGGATGAGGTCACATCCTCTCCCTCCCGGCCCCTCGGCGGATGAAAGGCGAGAGCGGACGGAAATGCACGCGGCGCGGGGAGGCGGGCTTGGCTTGGCGGGGCCGGATTACATAAGAGAGAGGGGGGCCGGCCGCCTTCAGCTGGCCCCGGCGCCGGGGGAGGGCGCGCGGGGGGCCGGGCTGGGGGGGGGTGGTGGCGCGCGGGGGGCCGGGCTGGGGGGCGGGGGGCGCGGCCTCCAGCGCCGTCCCTGCAGTCTGTTAGCCGGCCCGGGAAGTGGTGACAAATTAGATGGCTGGGACGTCGCAGAGCAAAACGTTCTCTTGCAAAGGGTGTGAAAGCCAGGGAAGGAGGGGGCCACCGAGGGGGGCGGGAGGGAGGCCGGGGGTGGGGGTGGGGGGCGGGGCGCGGTTCGGCCTCACAACCGGGGACAGGGGACAGCCACGGGACTGAGCAAGGAGTCGCCCAACTGGGACGCACCCGACACAGCCTTAGGCAGGCGTTGCCCCGAGGGAGAAGCACGGCCTTTGCATCCTCCTGAGATCATTTCGAACCTAAGTTTGAACAGGACCATTTTAAGCATCTAGAATTTCTCATCATGACTTTACTTAGTTGTAAGCATTGTAACTCTTACCCTGTTGACATTTCATGGACATTTAAAAATATACCTGGTTGCGTCACTTTAAAACGCATCAAATAGACTCTAGCCACCTGACCCGGATCATCATTCGTTTAAAAAATACATTTATAAGCTCTTAAAGGTCGAAAGGTTTATGCTATTCTCTTTTCTCCTTGAACCCCGCAGAATTGTATCTGTGTGTGATTATTTTTATGGCAGAAAATGTTTTATTGATCATCCTGTTATGCTTCTCTGCCGCAAAAGTATGTGTATAGGTTGAAATGAAATTTTCCCTATGACTTTACACAATATACCTAGTTTTATAATGATTAAATAAAGGGTAAACTTTTATTGGAAATTAATTGGAAATTTTTATTCTCCATTAGGCCATGTTTCCGCGGATGAATATTACTTATGTGACTCAACATCCATTCCATTGGGATTTTTCACTTTTTTGGACATTTTGTTCACATAAAAAATAGATGACAAGGGAAGAAGTTTTATTATGGTAGAGTCACTCAATTCTTTAGATGAGTTCCAAGTTATTTGACAAAACATCACATCGTGATGTGTCATCAAAACTATGTTCTGTCAGTTGATGATTTATCAACTGATAAATTATGTCCTCCACCAATATGTTGAAAACAAAGAAATAAAAACCATTTGACTTATGAGTGGATTTGTTATTCACATACTAGAGTCAATGCTTTCGATTTCTGGGACTTCAGATACAAAGGCTTTACCCAGACATGTTAAGTGACCCTAAGTCATACCTGTTACCTTTTCACTTAAAGGCAGCTGTTCAACCAGATCAACTCAAACAGCTTCAGGAAAGAGAAATATTTGTTAATTTCAATATACCCTTCCCAATACATCGTTGAATTAAAAATGCTTTCATTTTTGTCATGTGCTTTAAATCTATTTTCATCAGAACCTTGGTAGCTCAGATTTATCTCACTCAATTTGTGAAAAATTTTTAATGAATTGCCAATCAGCCAAATCAGACAGTTTTCTGTTGGAAAGAGCTTGCTGTCATTTCTCCATTTTAGGAACGCTTTTTAACACCGTTGTCCCTTCTGAATTCTAAAGGGGGGTGGGGAGAAATGACAAGTAGATCTGCCATAAATGTGTCACATGGTTGAAAGAGGAAGGCAGCACCGTTCACACACCCTACTGAGGGTCTCTGGGCCTTGCTCTCACAGGATTGCCCCTCAGAAGATGTGCAGCCTTTGGCAACAGTGGGAAGGAAGAGGTCATTCAATGAAAATCACTATCGTTCCAGTCCCATTCTACAATGTGTGAATTGAGAGAGAACATCCCATCATTGCCCAAAATATCCCATTATTAGGAGCAAGTTTTGTCCTTAACAGAAACATGTATGAAACAGAAAGAGGGGACATGCTGGTGCTTTGATCAAAGACCTCACCGACCCCAATTTTTCAAACTGCTCCCCTTTTGGGTGTCTGCACAAGGGTGACACAGTGCCCTTATTTGTGGACTGGGTGAAGGGCAACGGAGGAAGGACAGGTGGGCGAAGACACTCAGACACTGAGTGATGGCAGGTACTGTAGTCTTCAATGGGTCCGTTTTAGCAAAGCTTCTATGAGGAGATCCAGGATCTGGAGACTGAGTCCTTTCAACTTATCCATGTTCACACGCTCTGGGAAAGCCTGCGTGTACCCTAAAGGGCCAAATCACTGGAATGGTGAATTCCACGTGGACCACTGCTTTTGTCCTGAGATCTTGCCCTGCCCCTTTCTTCTCTGTGCCTCGTGTCCCTTTTTATGAGGACTGTGCGGGAGGCAACACTGTGCCCCAGTCTTCTCTAGCCCCGTTCCATCAGTCCCTGGGGCTACTTATTTTGTAAAAACAGTATTCTTGTGTTTATTTTTAAAATTTTTTAATGTTTATTTATTTTTGAGAGAGACAAAGACAGAATGCGAGTGGGTTAGGGGCAGAGAGAGAGGGAGACACAGAATCTGAAGCAGGCTCCAGGCTCTGAGCTGTCAGCACAGAGCCCGACGGGGGGCTTGATCTCACGAACCTCGAGATCATGATCTGAGCCGAAGTCAGATGCTTAATTGACTGAGCCACCCAGGCGCCCCAGTATTCTTGTTTTTAAACTGGACAATGTTACTCTTAATATTTTCTTTATTTTTTTTAATGTTTATTAATTTCTGAGAGACAGAGAGTGAGCAGGGGAGGGGCAGAGAGAGAGGGAGACACAGAATCCCAAGCATGCTCTGCGATGTCAGAACAGAGCCCCCGGTGGGGCTCGAATTCACAAACCTTGAGATCATGACCTGAGTTGAAACCAAGAGTCGAACACTTAGCGGACTGAGCTGCGCAGGAGCCCCTCCCCCCAGCACTCTTAAACTGCCATCTACATCATCTTTGCTTTAGTTCCAAGCCTCGCTATCTGTCACATCATCCACACCAGGACTTTCCAGTGGAGCTTGCTGGCTCTGTTGCACCCATTTTCCACACTGTTGCAGAGTAGTTGGGCTAAAATGCCAGTTTGACCAGGTTACTCCCATCCCCATAGGATAAAGTGCAAATTCCCCATTGCAGCGTGCGAGGACTCTGCCTGCCTTTCTAGTGTGATGTCTTATCTCTCCTACTTTCCATCATGTGTCCTTGCTGTGGAAAGTGTAACTTCTCATGGTGACCTTCACATCTCACAACGACCTAGGCGCCGAACAGCCCCCGTTTTAGGCAGTTGGTGCTTACCCACATGACATTATTTGAGGACTATAAGATCTTTCTGTTCACTCTCACTGGCTAAAATTACATTACGCTTTTATCCCTTTGACCTCAGGTCTTACTCTCATCAGTTGCCTTCTTTCAAAATACACATATCCCTGAGAGAGATAATGCATGTTGTCATTAACAACGCACCTCAGGGGGGATGAACTGTCACCTAGGCATTGCCCAGACAATTAGCTGGGGTGCAATCAAACAAGGGGAAAACGAGGGGCGCCTGGGTGGCTTAGTCGATTAAGCATCTGACTTTGGCTCAGGTTATGATTTCGCAGTTCATGGTTTGAGCCCCATGTCCAGCTCTGTGCTGACAGCTCAGAGCCTGGAGCCTGCTTCAGATTCTGTGTCTCCCTCTTTTCTCCACCCCTCCCCTGCTCATGCTTCCTCTCTCTCTGTCTCAAAAATAAATAAACATTAAAAAATTTTTTTTAAAAAGAGGGCAAAACAATTTTGGAATATGGAGTGTTGTCTAAGATGGGTTAGTTATCTAAGAGTTGGGGTATCATGATGGCAGCAAGAACACCAACTGGGGGTAGTGATAGATCCCTAGGAGGGCCTTAGTCAAAGTGGACCTTTACCTGCTATTTGTCACATCTGGATTTGGGGGCTGATTACTTTGGTAATGTTAGAAGTGGGAATTGTCATAGTAAGCCTTCCAGACAGGAAGTTACATCCAGCCTGTTCTTTGTCCTTCTTATAGATTGACAGTGAGACATGAGACTGTATCATCTTTTTTTAAAAATGTTTTTATTTATTTATTTTGACAGAGAAAGAGAATGGGGGACAGGCAGAGAGAGAGAGACAAGGAGACAGAGAGAGAAAGAGTGAGAATCCCAAGCAGGCTTCACATTGTCAGCACAGACCTTGGTGCGGGGCTCAAACTCACAAACTGTGAGATCATAACCTGAGCCAAAACCAAGAGCCAGAAGCTCAATTGACTGAGCCACCCGGGTGCCCTGAGACTGTATCATCTTAAAGAGAATATCTCTCCACTGGTTTCCACAGCAGAGCAGGATTGGGGCAGGTCAGGTGAGCAACAGCAGTATATGTGGTGAGAATATCTGATAAGCCACTTGGTGGATATTTATGTAGGTAAAAGCCCAAGGGACACATTCAAATAACAACTAATAGCCTCTAATCTTCCTTCAAGGAAGGTGTTGTTAACTACAGTAGTCCCCCTTGTCCATAGTTGCACTTTCTGCAGTTTGGGTCAACTGTCCTCTGGAAAGCAGAGGGTCCTCCTTCTGATGTAGCCTAATGCCATGGCACAGTGCCTATGTCATTCACCTCACTTCATCTCACCGCATCAGTATTGTCTGATCTCACATCATCACAAGAAGAAGGATGAGTAAGTACAGTGTAGTACGATACTTTGAGAGAGAGCTCACATTCATAGAACTTTCACTGCCGTATATTGTTATAATTGTTCTTTATTATCAGTTATTGTTGTGGATCTCTTACAGTGCCTGACTTATAAATTAAACTTTATTATAGGTGTGTGTGTCTAGAGAAAAATCATAGTGTCTATGGGGCTCGGCAGTGTCCGAAGTTTCAGGCATCTGCTGGGGGTCTTGGAATATATCCCCCACAGATAAGAGAGGACTCTTGTACTCAGCTCTTCCTGATTAAGGGAATGCAAGTATGGCCCCAGAGCTGACTTATGCAGAGTGATGGACGGCATCTTCCTCCACCCCCAGCTTTCTTGAGATATATAATTGACATGTAACACTGTGGAAGTTTCAGGTGTACATGGTGTTGATTGATACATTTATATGTTGCAAAATAATTGCCACTATAGCATTAGCTGAGGCTTCTATCATGTCACAGAATTATCATTTGTGTGTGTGTGTGTGTGTGTGTGTGTGTGTGTGTGTGGTGAGAACTTTTAAGATTAAGTCTCTTAACAACTTTCAAGTATATAATACAGTGTTATTAACTATTACAACCATGCTGCATATTAGATTCTGAGAAATTATCTTGTAACTAGAAAATCTGTATCCTTTTTAAAAAAATTATTTTAGGGGCACCTGGCTGGCTCAGTCAGTTAAGCATCCGACTTTGGCTTAGGTCATGATCTCATGGTTTGTGAGTTCAAGCCCCTCATCAGGCTCTGTGCTGACAGCTCAGAGCCTGGAGCCTGCTTCAGATTCTGTGTCTCCCTCTCTGTCTGCCCCTCCCCTGCTCATACTCTCTCTGTCTCAAAAATAAACAAACACACACAAAAAATTTTTTAAAATTAAAGAAAAAATTTTAAAGTTTATTTATTTTAAAAGAGAGAGAATCCTAAGCAGGCTCTACACTCTCAGGGCAGAGCCTGATGCGGGGGCTCGATCTTACGAACTGTGAGATCGTGACCTGAGCCAAATGAAATCAAGAGTTGGAGGCTCAACCGAGTCACCCAGGTGTCCCCAAATTTGTATCCTTTGACCAACATCTCCCCACTTCCCTCACCCATCAGTCCCCAGGAATAACCACTCTACTCGATTTCTTTTTTTTTTTTTTTCACTCTATTTCTATGAGTTTGGCTTTTTCAGATTCCACATACAGTGAGATCATCCATATTTGTCTTTCGCTGATAGTGTCTTTGCTGCATTTCCCCAGGAAGCACCTAGCACCTCTATGCAAATGTTGAACATCTTTTGGATCAGTGTGATCTTACCTGTTCTTGGTTAAACAGTAAGCATTTTAAGACAGATTCTAGCCCCTGTTAGGGAGGTTTGTAGTGTGGGGGAATAAGTTCAATTCTCAGGCAGTTATTAGCAGGCTAATTTGGCATGATTTAAATCATATCATCTAAAGTGGCTTTATCAGCAGGCAAGGGAGAATTCTGATATCAATTTGTTTGAGTGTAATATTTAATCTCTTAGTTTAGAACTAGGGCAGGAAAAAGGGAGTGTTATATATTTGGCCCCCTGTGTTAGCTTCCTAGGGCCACCATAACAAATTCCTACCAGGTGATTGGCTTAACCCAACAGAAACATATTCCTTCACAGTTCTGGAGGTCACAAGTCTGAACTCAAAGCATTGGCAGAGCCAAAATCACTCTGAAGGCTCTCAGGGGAGAATTTTTCCTTGCTTCCTCCAGTTTCTTTTGGGGGCTTCTGGCGTTCTTTGGTCTGTGGCAACATTCCTCTGCCTCCATCTTTACATGGCCTTCTTCCCTGTAGCTCTTCCTCTGTGTCTTTGTCTCAAACCTCTCTCTTCTTTTTCTCATAAGGATGCTAGTCACTGGGTTTAGGGACAACGGCAAATTGAGGATGATCTAATTTCAGGATCTTTAACTTAATTACATCTACAAAGACCCCATTTCCAAACATGATCATATTCATAAATGTTTGGGGTTAAAACCTGGACGGATCATTTTAGGGGACACAATTCAACCCACTCTACTCCTCCAAACCCTAACATCTCATTAAGGAGTAGAGAATATGAAAAATGGATAACAACAGTTATTTGTGGAAGACCTTACATGTGTGGATGGGGGTTTGGGCATGGCCAGGAGGCAAGGTGTTAGGCTTTTGCAACTGGGATGGTCAGGGTTTTGACCTTGGCAATTGTTAGTAGTGCTTACGTGATGTCATGTAGCTGGTTTTGATGGCTGTGCTTTTGGCTTAAAAAAAATGAACCTTTTATTGAAGTACACATATCACAGGTGTGAAGAGTGATTAATTTTTACAAAGTGAACACTCTTATGTAAGCAGCTCCTGGATCAAGAAATAGAATATCACCAGCACCCCAGAAACACTGCTATACCACTGACTGCCTATGAAATACCATTCTGGCTTTTGACAGCATGAAGATTGCTTCTGTTTGCTTTGTTGGTTTATATAAATACAATCATATGTATGAGCTTCTCTGTGTCCACCTTCTTTCACTCAACTTACATTTATCAGATCACCCATATTGTCACGCGTAGTTGTATATCCCTCATTCTCATTGCTTTGTAACACAATTGGCTTTTAACAGGCACGGCCTGGGCAGGTGGCATTAGGCTTTTGTAAGCCTGGGCCACAGGGGACCCTACCTCAGTGAATGTTTTACACAAACATAGAGGCAGGCTGGATGCTAGCAAGTGGGTGGCTTTCAGATGGGCTTAGGAACTAGAAACATCAAGGACTTGATTAAGAGGAGGCATTAAGGGGGCACCTGGGTGGCTCAGTCGGTTAAGTGTCCAACTTTGGCTCAGGTCATGATCTCGAAGTTTGTGAGTACGAGCCCGGCATAAGGCTCTGTGCTGACAGCTCAGAGCCTGGAGCCTGCTTCAGATTCTGTGTCTCCCTCTCTCTTTCTGCCCCTCCACCACTCACATTCTGTCTCTCTCAACAATAAATAAACATTAAAAAAAAGAGGAGGCATTAAGGAGGATTAAGAAGGAAGAAAGGGTTTGATTAAAGAGAAAAGAGAGCATTTCATGAGGTGTTTTAGGTGTTAGGGAGCAGGACAATTTTATCATGTTCCCCAACAAGATCTTCAGGCCAAGATGCCAGGACTTTAAACTGAGGTTCTACAAAGTTTGCAGACTAGCAGTGAATTTTGCACTTTAAAGTGTTAGTGGCAGGTATCTTTAGGCAAAAGGAGATAAACTACTCCCCAGTCCTGTTCTATTTCTTATATTGCTTTGAATGTGCTTCAGGACCAAGATAGAGGACTGCAGAGGAACTAAGTTTTAATTCCTGTAACTTGCCCACAAGTTCAAGGGAAACCCCCATTCTGTGATTTAGAAGTGGTTCCAGATTTGTCACTCTTACATACTTTGTGGCTCTAAATGTCAGGGACCCAAACTGTGGCTTCCCCCACAGAAGGATAGTAGATTTTATTAAGAGAGAGAGAGAGAAAAGAAATGAGGTCCTTTATCATGAAAAGAATACAGTCTTCCAAATTTGTGGTAGAGAAACAGATCTATATTATTGAAAGTTCAAGGTGATTTGTTCTTAAGGAAGAAATTGAAGCGATGGGCATATTTTAGATGTGCCTATAACAGAAACAGCGTTTGGATTCCAGTGAAGTCCAATGGAAGAAGAGAAGCAATTTTTTACCAAAAGCAGACTGGAATGACTTTTGCAGGGGCAGCCAGGATCCAGGAAAATTTGAGAAGTGTCTGTCTTAGATCTACAGAGAGAAAAACTACAGAGCAAAAGTCATTATAAAAATGATTGGTAACAGGGGCGCCTGGGGTGGTTCAGTCTGTCAGCTCAGGTCTCTCAGATTGTGGGTTCTAGTGCCACAATGGGCTCTGCACTGGCAGTGTGGAGCCTTCTTGGGATTCTCTCTCATCCTCTCTGTCTCTCTCTGAAAATAAATAAGTAAACTTTTTAAAAAAGTGATTGGCAACTGCTCTTTGAAGGATGGGACAGATATCCAAAATGGTTATCAAAATGCAGACAGATTTATAATGAAGAAGAAATATCAATTTAAAGTCCTAAAAAAAAAAAAAAATCATTCCATGAACTACATTGTAACCTAAGAAACACCTGAGCCTAAAGGAATACCCACAAAATTTGTGGCATTTGGTTTCTCAAGGAAAGCCTGGGAAAAGTGAGATGTTCTGAAGTGTAGCTGGGCAGGACAGACCGAACCCACCCAGGCTGGAGTGAAGGCTGGATTGGTGGGAGGAGACCTTTGGGTGGGATTTTCCAACCCAGTAAGGTGAGGGTGTGCAAGGTTTGTCTAAACAGTGGTTGCTTTTAACAGACCCAGAATTAAGAAGTTCATATCAGTGTGGGAAATCCCGTAAGAAAAAAGTTGGTGGATTATGTTCAGAGAACAGTTATTGGAAAACAAAAAAAAGGGCTGGGTTGTTTTGTTTTGTTTCAAATAAAGTGGCCGGAGTGCCGGGGTGGCTCAGTCGGTTAAGTGTCCGACTTCAGCTCAGATCTCACAGTCTGTGAGTTCAAGCCCTGTGTCTGGCTCTGTGCTGACAGCTCAGAGCCTGGAGCCTGCTTCAGATTCTGTCTCCCTCTCTCTCTGCCCCTCCCCTGCTCATGCTCTGTCTCAAAAATAAAAAACAAAACAAACAAAATAAACAAACCCCACATAAAGTGGCCAAGTTAAAAAGCAGGTTAAACTGATACAGAGCTGAACCTTCCTGAAAGAAGTGTGGGGTAGTCCAGAGGGAGACTGCACGAGGGCAGTATCTCACCACAGCAGAAAAAGGGTATGACAGAAAGACCTGCTATCTAAAGGGCTAAACACATTTTAAAAATCTATGAAGAGTGTCTTAAGAAGTACCTACAGAGTAGAATCATCAATACAGCTTTAGTTTGGGATTTGTCCAAAGTAATTTCGGCCCATTTGTTCCAAATGGGGGATGAGGGAGTATCTTCCTGAGGAGACAGGATTCTCTTGCCCTTCCACAGCAGAAGGTAATGGACACCCTCGGTGGGATGCTCCCCCAAATGTCTGCCCACAACAGGGAGTGGAGGCAGTCATGCTCAAGGAGGTGCTGGAGCCCAAAAAGAAATGGACATTAAGAGGTTTTGGCAATCCTAGCTAGGAAAGGAAGGTACCTCAGGGAAGAAGACCTGGTGACTGGAGCTGCCACGATCACACATTGCTGAACTCAGCATGAAGGCAATGAAGTCTCAAATCCATCATCTCAGAGAGCAGTTTGCATGGTGCCCCCCACCCCATATGGCACCTGCAGAGTGGCAAGAGGAACCTCTCCAGGGGAGATTTGACCCTATTGAGTTTAAGTGGACTCCAGACTCCTGGCTACCATTGCCTGATTGACATCCTGGCAGAATGGAAGATGTTCTTGCTCCATATTGTGTTTTCCTCACATCCTCTGGGCCTCTTCCATGGTCTCTGCAGCAATGCACAGGGGACCCAGGGGATATGCTTTTGCCTGTGGTAACTGTTTCAAGAGCTGGGGGGTTGCATGGCTGGCACAGCATTAATCTGTTGAGTTCACCGTGTTAGCCCTTTGGATGCTTTTAAGATGAGGCTCATGAAAGCCTTGGTCACCATCATTTCTAAGGTGCTGAAGGAACCCCACTCATTCCTTCTAAAGATGGCTGAGGCTGTGGCTGTTGAAGGAACCCTAACTCAAACCTTCTTCAGCTGTGCAGACTCAGGAACTGGGAGGGGCTTCAGTTCATCTAAACTTTAAAACTTCAGATGTGGGACTTCATGTGATTTTAGATTTTAATTTTTTTGAACTTCACTCAGTAAGAAGATTTAAAATTGGGTTTTAATGTGTCCCAGAGAAATTCACAATGGGAATGAATTTATGTTTTTATTTATTCATGATTTATTTATATCAGTATGAACTCATGAACATTTATCCTATTCAATTCTACTGGTTATAATCTATATCTATTATTTATTTCATTACTCAGTGTTCACAGGTCCATACCGATATAAGTAAATCACTGAATAAACATATGCATCAATAGAAAAATAACAGCTCTTTCTCAGTAGAATTCCAATTAGTAAATGTAGAAGGAATGAGAGAAGTAGAAAACCACAACTTGGCAACATCACATTCAGAATTGTGGTGGGTATTAATCATCAGTGGATACTAAAAGTACAAGGTGAACATGTGATAGAAAACAGGATATATGCCTAGTCTCAAAGTATTTCCTCACAAGACATTTATTGACTATGAAGGAAAAACAATAAATTTACAGTGGAGAAACCCAGCAGATACCACCTTAATCAAGAGGTCAAAGTTAACATCACCAGTAATAAGAAATATGGACGTCATGCAGCTCCTGATGTGATGCGTGAAGAAGAATACAGTATCATATCTGTGTTAGTCTTGCCAAAAATATGTAACCTCAATCTTTTCTTATTTTTATTTTTTTTGAAGTAGGTTCCATGCCCAGCGCAGAGCCCAACGTGGGGCTCACACTCAAGACCCTGAGATCAAGACCTGAGCTGAGATCAAGAGTCAGATGTTTAGCTGACTGAGCCACCCAGGCACCCCTATATAGCCTCAATCTAATCATGAGGAAACATCAGGCAAAACCAAATGGAAGGGCATTCTATTGGCATTCTAGCCAATATTTTTCAAAAGTGTCAATGTCCTGAAACTAAAAAGAGAGAAAGACTAAGGAACTGTATCGATTAAAGGAGATTAAAGAGACATGGCAACTACATTCACAAGCATGCAATGTAGCATCTAGGATTGGATCCTGGACCCAAAGAAAGACATTAGTGAAACAAATCGGTGAAGTTGAATAGGTCTGTGATTAGATGATAGAGTTGTATCAGTGTAAATTTCCTGGTTCTGACCATTGGACTACAGTTATTTTTTTTAAGCTTGTATTTATTTATGTTGAGAAAGGGAAAGAGAGAGAGAGAGAGGGAGAAAGAGAATCCCAAGCAGGTTCCACAGTTAGTGCAGAGCCTGATGGCTGGCTTAAACTTGAGAACCATGAGATCATGACCCCAGCCAAAATCAAGAGTCAGGCTTACTCTCGACTGAGCCACCCAGGCACCCCTGGACAGTAGTTATTTGTTACCAATAGTTGGGAACTCTGGGTGAAGGGTAGGAGGGAACTCTGTACTCTTTTTGCCATTTTTCTGAGTCCAAAATTATTTCAAAATGAGAAGTTAAAGAAAGAAAACAGTCTCTCAAGCATTGCCAGAGATGGTGCAATTGATCACATCCTCTTTTCTGCCTGTTCTCCACCCTGCCAGGTCACAGCTTTTCATAGTATTGATAACACTTCATCATACTTAGTTGCTTACTTGTTCATCTACCCCAAGTTCTTTTTTTTTTTTTTAACGTTTATTTATTTTTGAGACAGAGAAAGACAAAGCATGAACGGGGGAGGGTCAGAGAGAGGGAGACAAAGTATCTGAAACAGGCTCCAGGCTCTGAGCTGTCAGCACAGAGCCCGACGCGGGGCTCAAACTCACGGACCGCGAGATCATGACCTGAGCCGAAGTCGGCCGCTTAACCGACTGAGCCACCCAGGCGCCCCTACCCCAAGTTCTTTATGCAAGGATGTTATTTTTAATCTTTGAGTCTTTAGTGCATGTAAAAGTGATAAATACTTATAAGGCACTAACAAATGCATTAGTTCATTCAGCAACTTTAAGTGCCAGATCTTATGCTAGGGCCATGACACACAGTGGTGGATTTCTCTCAAGGTGGCTTCCAGTCTATGTTGAGTCAGACCAATCCAGAGAGAACCCTAATAGAATGTGGTGGGTGAAGTGATGGAGTGAAGGAAGGCTGCCATGTGGGTCCATGACTGGCAACACTGGGGAGAGGCTCCCCGAGGAAGTGACTGCTGAGGACATAATGGAAGGATGGTCAAGAATTACATGGTCAAAGCAGGGTGGAGAAAGAATGTTCTAAGCAGGAAAACAAAACAAGAGAATGTACAAAAATCCAGAGGTGAAAGGGAGCAGAGAACTTAGAAAATTGCATATGTGGCTGCAGGGTCCAGGGAGAGAAGGATGGCAAGAAATGCAGCTGGGCAAGCATCAGGGCTGGGTCCCAAAGGGACTGTGTGCCAGCACAGGGGATTTGTACTATAAGAGGAGGATTCAGTGAGGTTTCTACTATAGCAGGAAAACTCTGGCTACATGTGGAGAATGACTGGGGCACGTCTTGGAGGCAATGGGCCAATTGGGAAGCTGTTTTATGATTGATTGATATGCATAGTGATGGGGGCAACAATGAAAAACACAACTCCCTAGCTTCTGGCTTAGACAACTGCAGAAGGCATATGGCTCCATTCAGAGGGAAAAGAAGATGTAACAGTGATGGCCAGAAGTTACCGAGTGCTCATGCCATGCCAGCAACTATGCTAAGAACAAGTGTTTCCCACCTTCTGATTTCTGTCACTATGTCTCCAAACTCAGTTTTCAGAAAAGACCCCCAGAAGTCCATGTCTTATCTGCTTCAATCAGCTGATAATCAGTGATAGTGGTCTTCTCATCATTGTGCCTGGGGGTAGAGGTAGAACAGGATTAAGGAAAGTGTCAAGGTTCTCTGGTACAAGTAAGGTTACCTGGATGTATCCCTTCCATGGGGGAGGAGGGAGTGGATTCTCAGAAATGCGGGTTTATGTAGAAAAGACACCTCATTAAGTAAGATGTCCACGTGTGAGTCAGGTAGTCCCATTGGATGTTCAGAGGACAGATGTGAGATCTAGATGTTTGCATTTAGAAATCTTCAGCCTGTAGGCAGGTGACACCAGGGAAGCTGCTGACTTTATGTAGGCAAAGGGTGTAGGGAGAGGTGTAACTTGACAGGGGGCGGGGGGAGGATAGAAGCCCCAGGAAAAGATACATGTGAGGAATGGGTTAAGGAAGGGAGCCAGCAAAGGCAACAGGGAAGAGGTAACTTCCAGCAAAGGGGACTCAGAAAAGGGAAGGAATGTTGTAGTCACCAAGAAAGGTGGGAAGCATCCATTGTGCTGAAAATGCTGGAAGCAATGGAACCAGGGGCAGGGACAAAGGAACCCGAGAGTCAGAAGTGGGGTCATAGCTTCCGGTGGGATAGGATGGAAGGGAGGGGTCAGGGAGGCTGCAGATGAGTGGTAGGAAGATTGTCACCTGCTAAGGCTGTGTGGGGAGGTGGTGAGAGAGGTCTGAGGAGGGTCAGCACAAGTTTGAAAAAGCTGTTGTGGAGAAAGGGGTAAAGAAAACCAAGAAACGAAAAATAATTTGCGAGCAGTCAGTGAGGGCCTGAGGTTGGAGATCCTGAATCTGAAACAACACCAGTTTCTGTGCTGTGTGGTTTTCTTCCTTCGGGGCTCAGCTGCTTGGGAGAGGGAACCGAGGCCAGGAGCTGCTCCATATGATTGGGTTTGGTGGGCGTAGGTGCACTGGCCTAGGTCTTGTGGCTCCTATAAAATGATGACATCCACACAAGCTGTCCCCTTCGTGTGACGTCTTTGTCCCCTCTCCCTTCGCTCCAGTGTGTTGGCAGAGTGATCCTGCCCCCTCCTCAGGACTTAGTTCAGATGGCTTCTCCCCTGTGAAAATGATTCTCCTTCATCAAAGCTCCTCAGCGCTATGTACTGAGATTATAGCACGTGGGTTATGTCCTGTCTCCTAACATGTAGAGGGACTATGACCTGTTTCTTCTCTGGGTCTTCTCTGTTTTAGCACCCAGCATCCCTAGTCCCAGAAAGCCTGCTGGGCCCAGAGGTTCAGTGTCAAACACCCATTACAATGCTGCCATCAGAGTGGGCTTTCCTTCAGGTTGAAACCACCTGAGTGACTGTGTGCAGACAGAGCCGCATTGCAATTCTAATGCCTTTGGGGGATTGATGCTGGGGTGGGGGAGGGGGAAGGGGAAGTCCATTTATTTGCCTATGCGGCTTCCCTCCCCAGGGACATTAGAGTCACCTTGTTAGACAATTTCATTTCATAGATAAAGAAACTGAAATAAAGTTCTAGGAAGCTGAAGCATTACCCAAGGCAATACAACTGCTTTTTTTTTTTTTTTTTAATTAGTAGAACTTTTTGGAGAAATTTTAGGTTTACCGAAAAATTGAGGGGTAAGTCAGGAAGTTCCCATATATGTCTCACCCCTACCTCCAGATTGGCCCTATTATTAACACCTTGCATTAGTGTGGTACATTTCTTAAAAATGATGAGACAACATTGATATATTCTTAGCTAAAGTTCACAGTTCACATTAGGGTTTATTCTTTCTTGTGTTCATTCTGTGAGTTTTGACAAGCATGTAATGACATGTGTGCGTTGTTATGGTGTCGTACGGAATGGTCTCACTGCCCCCACATTGTGCCATCCGATCAACCCTCCTCCCAATCACTGGCAATCTTAGAGTCATACAGTGTATGGCGTTTTCAGATTGGCTTCTTTTATTTAACTTAAGATTCCTTTTTATGACACGATAACTCATTTTTTTTCAGTGCTGAATTGTATCCCATTGTACGGAATGTGCCACAGTTTGTTTATCCACTCATCCATTGAAGGGCATCCTGGTTGCTCTCGAGTTTTGGCAATTATGAACAGAACTGTTATAAAAATTTGTGCAGGTTGGGGGCGCCTGGGTGGCTCAGTCAGTTAAGCGTCCGACTTGGGCTCAGGTCATGATCTCCAGTTTGTGAGTACAGTCCCGCATAAGGCTCTGTGCTGACAGCTCAGAGCCTGCAGCCCGCTTCAGATTCTGTGTCTCCCTCTCTCTCTCTGCTCCTCCCCTGCTTGCACCCTATCTCTGTCTCTGTCTCTCTCTCTCAAAAATAAATAAATATTTTAAAAAAGGTCTTATTTTTAAGTAATCTCTACACCCAACATGGGGCTTGAACTTAACAACCCTGAGATCAAGAGTCGTGTGTTCTACTGACTGAGTCAACCAGGCGTCCCTAGAGTTCTTCGTATTTTTTGGATACCAGTCCTTTATCAGACATGTGTTTTGCAAAAATTTTCTCCCAGTGTGTGGCTTGTCTTTCCATTCCCTTACTACAATTACTTTTTGTAGAAGAATTATACACACACACACATACACACAAACATATATACATATGTATATGTTTTGTATATATATGTGTGTGCGTTGTCCAAAGCGTAAGTGTAGAGTTCTAAATATAATTAAATGTCTTTATATATGTACTTAACATAGTGTATAAGAAGTGTACAGTTTATAAGTGCACTTAATTTTTACAAAGTGCATACCTGCAGGTAACCACACCCAGATCAAGGCAGAATACTGCCAGCCACCCCTAAAACCATCACCATGCACCCTTCCAGTTACTACCGGAGGCACTCATGACAACTATACTGACCTCTAACAACAGAGATTCAGGCTGCCTGTTTTGAATTCAGCATAAATTGAATTGTACACAATATTGCCTGCTGTGTCTGACTTCACTTACTCAAGAGTCTGTTTACAAGTCTCATCCACGTTGTTGTGTATAGCAATCCTTCCTCCATCCTGCTTTTCCTTTTAATTATATATTATATAAGCCATGCAAGTGTTGGGTGTTTGCATATATGTGTGCACACATGTGTGCATGTGTGTACACGTAGGTGTGTCTGTGTGTGTGTTGTGTTCCGTGTATTGCCTTCCCCTGTTTGTGGCTCTCCATCTGTCTCTGACTCACTGGATTTACCCAACATTTCAAGTTCCTCTGGGTCATGGATTGTTTGCCTAAGACAGCACCTTCTGTACTCTGCGCTTTATAACGAGCACATGCCAGCCCCACATACTCTCCCATTCACCCTCATGTGTCCCTGACACACAAGGAAGAGCTGTGGAGAGAGGGCCAGGGAGGCACAGGAAGCTGGGAATGTGGCCAGAGGTGCCTCACCCTGGGGCTGGGAGAAGGGTGGTGCTCTCCCCTTCCATTTGTCCTTCCACATGCTGAGGCCCATGACAGGGAAGCTGGATAGAGGAAGGAGAGGGAATTATAAGTCCACTAGAGGCTTTTTCTAAAAGTTTATTTATTTTCAGAGAGACAGAGACAGAGTGAGTTGGGGAGGGGTAGAGAGAGAAGGAGAGAGAGGATCCCAAGCAGGCTCCATGCTGTCAGTGCAGAGCCTGATATGGGGTTCAAACTCATGAAGCTGTGAGATCATGACCTGACCCGAGACCAAGAGCTGGATGCTTAACTGACTGATCCACCCAGGTGCCCTGCAACTTTTTTGCTTGTGGACTTTTTGAGATTTTTTTTTAATGTTTATTTATTTTTGAGAGAGACACAGAGTGAGAACAGGGGAGGGGCAGAGCGAGAGACGGAGACACAGAATCCGAAGCAGGCTCCAGGCTCTGAGCTGTCAGCACAGAGCCCGACGCAGGGCTTGAACTCACAAACTGTGAGATCATGACCTGAGCTGAAGTTGTACGCTTAACCAACTGAGCCACCCAGGTGCCCCTGAGATATTTTTTATAGGTGTTTGGGACCTGTGGAATATTCTTGCACTGAGTGCTGAGGAATCTCTCCCCAGGGAGGGGTCTGTAATTCAGATAGGGGCTGAGATGCACGAGAAAACTGGGAGCTTAGTGAAGAAAGCACGCATGAACTGAGGACTGATAGGCACCAGGAGCTTAACGCACATTGGCTTTGATTCTGTCTTCAACTCTAGGAGACAGGTACTACTTCCCTCCATTTAACACCAAGGAAACCGAGGTGCAGAGAGATTCAGTAATCTGTCCAGATCACACAGCTGGTAAGCAGGAGAGCCAGGATTTGAAAGCAGGTGCAACTGCTTTCACTCCAATCCTTTCCTTGACAGCGGAAAGCTGGGAGAGACCTAGTGCAGGATTTGGGGAGGGATTCAGATATGCACAGGGCTGGCACCTCCCTCTCCGGCACGGTGGGTGGGATAGACGGGGGAAGAGACCCCGCAGCCAGCACCACCGAGTCTGGGCTGCTGAGCGTGCCTCCATAACATCCACGTCTCCTAGACACTTGAACCAAAGCTCACCAAATCTGTTCGATTTTTGAGACAGTTGTGTGAAATAGGCAGGACTGTGTCATTCTTTTTCTCAGGGAAGAAACCAAGCATCTAAAAGCAGCTTGGATTAGGGGGACAGTTCCAGTGCTGCCCCATCTTGTCCACGGTGTGTCTAAAAATTGCCTATTACAGCACTGGATAATGCGGGCAAAGTGGTCTCTAAGTCACCTTGTAAACCTGGGTGTCAGGAGAAGGGTGATCACAAAGAAACTCTGCTGGCCCCTGCTAGGGACCACGAAGCAAATGTAGCAACATCTGCCCCCCAGACTCTCTTCAGGTTTAACGGAGCCCCTGCCAGAAGGTGTGGTGTGAATTCCACTCAGCGCATTGTCTCCCATCTTCTTCTCCAAGAGTCCAGTCCTCCACTCCACTCCCTCCAAGATTCCTCACCTGCAACACCACCTTCCCTCTGCAGCTGCCCTGGCTCAGACATCCATAAGCTCTTTTGAATGAGAATCACCCCCAAAGTGTTCCCAGGTTCTCCACAGCCCTGCTCTGCCTGTCTAGCCTGTATTGCCTGCTGTACCTCTCCTGCTCAGTAAGCACTAGGTGAGCCTCCTCCCAATCTCATCTCCCCCAGAGCCCCTGTGTCCCCCAAGCCGCCCCTCACCCACAGAGCCTTCCCTCCTGCAACCTTATAACCTTCCTCATTAGTTGTTCCTAACTGCTGATGGCTGTGCCCAGCCTGGAGCTGGGAGGGTTTCCACGTTGAGTCTGATGGGGGACCAGAGCACACTGTGCCGCCTGAGCCTTTCCCCAAAGCCTTGAAGTGCTCCCATCTCTTTCACAGACTCGACAGGAGGATAGGTATGCCTGGGCCCCTCATAGAAGGAGGGTGCAGTCTGGACTCTGAGCCTAGAGCATCAAATCTTGTGCCCTTAGACTTCCGGGACCCTGAGTGCGTATGTGTGTGTTAGTTCAAGAGGCTTTACTTTCTCCTACTGAGTGCTTTGTTTTTTGTTTTTGTTTTTGTTTTTTTTACAGTTGAATTAACATTATCATTTATTTTTATTTTGGGGGTGCCTGGGTGGCTCAGTCGGTTGAGCATCCGACTTCAGCTCAGGTCATGATCTCATGGTTCATGAGTTTGAGCCCCACATCAGGCTCTGCACTGATAGTGTGGAGCCTGCTGGAAATTCTCTCTCTCCTCCCCTTCCTCACTCATGCTTTCTCTCTCTCTCAAAATAAAGAAACTTAAAACAAGCACAAGAACAACAAACAACAACAACAACAACAAATTATCATCTATGTTTAACTATTTCTATACAAGGCCCCTGACCTTGATCAATGGGGTTAGAGTCCAGATCTTGGGGACAAACATGAAGAACATATAGGAGGGGGACAGATGAAAACCCAATGAGTCTAGATTGAGTGTCATATAGCTGTCGGGATCCCCCTGGGCAGGGATGAATCCATGGGTGTCCCATATCAATGAAAGGGGTGGAAGCAGATGATAACATGCATTCATCCACTTACACATTTCTTTCAAGGTATCTATGGAATGCCTACCACGTGTCCAGCATAGTGATAGGAACTGGGGATGGAAAAAAGAAGATTTTGTCTTTCAAGTACAGCAATATAATGGGATCTATGAATTGTTAAAACTGAAGCTTATGCGGTGACCTGTTGAGGGTCAAGAATAGAAGCCCCTAAGTCACTGGGATGAAAAGGACAGCCCAGGCAGTATAATCAGTGGTATTATAATGGCGTTGTGTGGTGACAGATGGTGGCTATGCTTGTGGTGAGCACAGCATGATGTATAGAGATGTCGAATCACTATGTTGTATGCTGGAAACTAATGGAACACTGTGTGTCAACTACACTTTGAATTAAAAAAAAGAATAAAGAATAAAAAAGAACAGAAATCCTTAAGCCATCCTAGGGAGCCAGGAAAGACTTCCCGGAGGAGGTGACTTCTGAGCTAAACCCCTGGAATGAGTACTTACACTTTCATGGCACTTTATGGGTTATGGATTGCTTTTACATTCATTATCTTATATCATTTTCGTCACAACCTTTTGATCTTACCTTGAAATAAAGTATTATTCCAATTTACACGTGGGAGGGTAGTCAGCTGTGTCCAGGGCTAAGTAGATTGCCCAAAGTCACACTCACACACACACACACACACACCCTAAATGGCCAGCTTCCTGCTTCCTGGTTTTGGGCTCTTTCAGTTCAATACCAGGTGGCCTGCCCCCTACACCCCACCCCCCACCTCAGTTTTGTTGAACGCAGCTGAAGACAAGACAGCAATTTTCTGATAATCCCAGGCAGGCTTCCTGGAACTGGTGTGGGGGAGCTAGGGGACACCTCAGAATAGCCCAGGGGCCTTGCCCAGGACTCCACCCCTAGGAAATCCCCTGGTCTGTGGCCCCTCTGACAGCCGGGTTTGACCATCTGCCCTGATGCACTGTGATCCAGGGCCCGTTCAGGGCCGGTTCCTGGAGGCTTGGCCATGTGCTGGATGTGAGGCTGTGAGTGGAAGTGGTGTGGAAAGTCTACTAATTGCTGTAGCCTTTGCTTCTGGGGGATTCCACCCTCACCCCCATGGCCCTCTACAGCCATTAAAATATGCTTTCTTTCTTTAAAATTAGGAAGTAATTGACACCTGTCACTTAGAGTAATCAGAGTGCTGTTCCCCTTCTGTCTTCATTTTCCCCCCTTCTCCTCCCCCCCTAGGCCCCAGGAGCCACAACCCACATTCATCATTAAAGACTCTGTTAATTCCAATCTCTGGATGAATAAGGAATATGCAAATTATTTTTAATATGTTTTAATTAACTGTTAAGTACATAAGCAATGCGAAAATAATTGTCCCTGTAAAACTTGAAGCTTGGGGTAAAATCCTGTAGAATCAGATGGAAACCGCTCCTTCTCCTGGTGCTCAGGGCTGCCTCCAATGTATGTGGGCCTCAGGAGTGCCATGGGGGTCTCTTGCTCTCACAGATCTTCCCAGCCCTGGCTCTCTTGGGCCAAGGCTGTGCATGAAGGCAGCAGCTGTCCAGGGAATAGATCCAGAAAGGGGGTCCTGCAAGACAGGAAGTGGGTTCAGGACTCCTAGGAAGAGAATTCTGGGGTCTTGAGTTTGAGTGTGGTCTGGAATGAGAACGTGTTAAGCTGAGGATTCCTCGGTCAGAGGGAAGAGTCTGGAGGGGCAGGAGCAGGGCCCCACTCACCCTACTTTAAGGGCAATGCTGTGGTACCCTCTTCCCCATCCCACTAAGAGACACAAGTGCTTACTAGGCTTCCCTTTAACTTACCCCCATATGGAATATATATATATACCCATGGGAACTAAAAGGTGCTATTTTGAAGGTTATTCCCCGCCTCACCCCCCCCCCCCCATGAATAATATCACACCGTATATATTGTTTGGCAACTTGTTTTTTTCACTTGCTCTGCAGTGAGGATTTTTCCACATAGCTCTACATTTTTAGTTTTAACTGTGGCTTGGTAGCCTGTGGGTAGGATTATATTATAGTTCAGTTAAAGATAAATAGTATTTGTTTAGCAGTTCTTTGTGCCATAATATGGAAATTCCTAAAAATCCTTGCATTCTGAAAAATCACACACTAAAAATAACAGGCTAAAAACAATGGGGTTGAGCAGACCTTTAAAATGTATGCATCGAGGTGAGCGAACAAGACCTAAGGCAGTAATGGATGGCTTGGGAGAAAGCCTGGGCAGCTCAGGCATGCAGCTGTCCACCGTGGGCTGCCTCCGGCTAACGCCACACAAAACCAAGTCCCACTGCCATGCAGGTGACAGGGCAGTGCAGATGGAAGGGAACTCAGAGACAGGTGGGCGCAGGAGGAAGTGCAACCTGCTTCCTGGGATGAGTCTCTCTGGGGACCAAACCCCAGGTGCATGCACACATTTCAAAGTTTCTTAAAATAGAGCTGGCAGGGCCCAAGCCTCCACAGAAGTGAAGCAGAGGGCTTCTCCCTTTCTTTCCGAAGGGTACTGCTCTATCCTGCTATTCCGGTGCTTGGCGCTAGGGAGAATTCCATAGGAACCAAAGCCAACAGCCACAGAGTTTCCCTGTTTACCAGTTGTGGATGAGGTCTTTGGTTGCAGACGAAAGGGCAGTATAAAAGTGACTACTACATTTTACATGCTCATAAATATTAGTAAAGAGAGAGAGGGAGAGAAGGAAGGAAGGAAAGGAGGGAGGGAGGGCCAAAGGAAAAGAAGGGAGGAGGGAGGGAGGAGGGAGTTGGGAGGGAAGAGGGAAGGACTGAAGAATCCTATAAGGAAACAGATAGAAAACACCTTCAGTTAAGAGGGCCCACTCACTGGGGCACCTGGGTGGCTCAGTTGGTTAAGCGTCCAACTTCGGCTCAGGTCATGATCTCATGGTTCATGGGTTTGAGTCCCACATTGGGCTCTGTGCTGACAGCTTGGAGCCTGGAGCCTGCTTTAGAGTCTGTGTCTCCCTCTCTCTCTGCCCCTTCTCTGCTCATGCTCTGTCTCTCTCTCAGAAAATAAACATTAAAAAAAAAAGAGGGCCCACTTACCATCACCAGGTTCATTCCTAAACGAGGGTCCACAATGGGCTTCCTTGAAGAAATCATTGCTGGTTTGAGGGGAAATAAAGACTGTGTGTGTGTGTGTGTGTGTGTGTGTGTGTAGAACACTCCTCGAAAGAGTGTCTTTATTTTGGGATTGTCTTACTTTTTGTTTTTATTTATTTATTTTTAGAGTTTTATTTATTTATTTTGAGAGAGTGTGAGCAGGGGAGAGGCAGAGAGAGGGAGAGAGAATCCCTAGCAGGCTCTAAACAGTCAGTGCAGAGCCCAATGCAGGGCTCAAACCCATGATCTAGAGATCATGACCTGGGCCGAAATCAAGAGTTAGATGGTTAACTGACTGAGCCACCCAGGCACCCCCACTTTTTGTTTTTAAAATAGTGTTTCTTTGGGAAACAATAGTTGTAACCAACAGTATTTCCATATCTGTGTCTAACCAGCTACATATTCTTATTTGGCAAAATACAAAGTCATCACCTTTTTATTGGTCCTCAGATTTTGGTCGTGATGTTTTGCTGATCAGGGGCAAAAGCCTCGGAACCACTTAGGCCATCTCTGACCTCCAAGTAAAATGGTCCCTAAACCACCCTGGAAAAAATGGTAGAAGATGTTTTCCTCCGATCCTAGGTTCCTTGCAGCGTGCCAGAGGAGAACTCTTACACTTCAGTGTTCTGGCCTCAAGGTAACGTTTAGGTTACATGGTCCCCCTAAGTAGTTCTGTCTGCTCCAGGAAGAAGGGTTACTTTAAATCTTGTTTGAATTTCATGCATTGGAAGTTTCCTTCAAGCATAACTTCTTACTTTTCATAATGTAAATGGGGAAGATCTGGAGGCTAGAGGCCCAAACAGTAAACTGAACCCCTAGAGCCCCCTCACATCCCCTTGATCACTAGCCCACCCTCTGGGTGTCTCTTATGGTCTCCTGGAATTGGCATGGTGGTCCCTTGACCTACACAGAGGCAAGGCCAGGGCAGAGGCTGGAACAGAGTCTTAGGGAAACTGTGCTCTTGAACTTAACATGCTGTCCCTAAACATAGGACCAAAGGTGCGTACCCAGATTTCTCTCTGCTTAAATGAAATCAAAATCAAGCCAGGGGTTTTCCCCAGTGTCTGTGGCCCAGGGTACTGCCCTGCCATCACCTCCAGGCCTGGCCTACCCCTTCCAGGAGACCTTTGTCATGAATCCTGTTCTTTCTTTCTTTTTTTAAATTTATTATTGAGATAGAGCAAGTGGGGGAGGGACGGGGGTGGGGGTTCAGACAATTTGAAGTGGGATCTGTGCTGACAGCAGCAAGCCTGATGTGGGGCTTGAACTCATGAACCTTGAGATCATGACCTGAGCTGAAGTTGGATGCTCAACTGACTGAGACACCCAGGTGCCCCCTGAGTCCTGTTCTTGAAGGCTCCTGGGCTTATGCTGGCAGGGGTGGTCTGATCAGTCACCCCACTCTAGGTTTTGGGGTACTTACCTGTAGGTGGAGGAGAGTGCCTGCATGATCTCTAAGTCTGTTCCAGCTTTTCCTTCCCACTGCCCTCCTGCCCCCTAACCACAGGGGCCCTCCCACCACCAAACCAAAAAGAGCTACTTAAGGACAGGTTCTGTCAAGAGCACAGGACTTTTCAAAGTCAGTTACAAAGTCCCATGCACAGAGAGAAAGAGAGGGAGAGAGAGAGAGAGAGAGAGAGAGAGAGAGAGAGACTTCAAAATATTTATTTATTTAGTTTAAAAGCAAAGTGCAAAACAATGGTATGTTGCCATTTGTGATAAAGGGAGTGTACAAAAGAATCTTTATACGTATTAAAATGCATACGCAGAAAATAGCTTTGGAATGGTATATAAGAAATAGACTTACCTTGCAACCTGCAGGGAAGGGGGTGGTGCTGGAGACAGGGATGGGAGGGGGGCTTTTCACTGCATGCAGTTTTGTAACACGAATTTTGAACTAATCGTACTTTTGAAATAAACTTACAAAGAACATCCTGGCTCAGCCGTTTAGTAACTATTGGTCTTTCGGCAAATGACCTAACTTCCAGTTTTAGTTCCCTATCTAGAAAATGAAGATAGTCACCCCCATCATGTTATGAGCGAGAATTAAATGGGAAAATGAGACATAAAGAGCTGAACCCAGTGTCTGGCGTGTCACAAGGCTTCCCTAAGCAGTAACCGATTCCTTGTGAGATAGGGGATTTCAGCTCCGAGTCTCCAGGGAGCTCACAGACAAGCTGGGAGAGGACAATCTCAGCATGGAGCCGTTAACCTCTGTGCAGGACAAGAGTGTTTACAAGGACATGTCTCCCATGTCACTGCAGTTCCTCCTTACCCAGGCTGGTGGTGGGCAGGGATGGCACCGGAGACGGGGGCAGACTTGTTGAAGGTCACACCTTGGGATGGCAGGGCAGGATCTAGGAATCAGGTCTTACAACCTTCTGTCCTGACTTCTTTGGGTCATATTTCCCTTGAGTTCAGGCCATTCTGTATTGGTTGCAGAATTGGGGTCAGGTTAGGAGAGAGGCCTGGAATGTTCTGCTCCTTGCCCTGTCCCTCCTGTGCGTGTGGGCAGGACTGGTTGGCAGGTGTCTGACTTGAGGCTGGCGGACAGCAGCCCAGGACCAAGCTGAGGAACAACTCGGTGTGGCTTCATTGCTTAAAATCAGCCCAGGGACACCCTCTCTGACTTCCTGTCCCCTATTGTCATTTGCATGTCCTTCATGGGGCCCCTCCTAATTCCTATTTCCACTCTGGGTGGAATCAACTCTGGGAGCTACATAGGTAGTTTCCTCAACATTAAAGGAAGTGTGTTGAGTTAATCAGAATATTTGAATCCTAGGATGCGAGGCTGCAAGGGTATGAGAAGCATCCAGCCACTAGGTCCCCAGTATTACAGAGAAAGAAGTGGGGGTCTGAAGGATGAGTGTGATATGATCAGGGTCACACATCACTTAGTACAATGCCGAGACTTGAACCCAGATCTTCTGACTCTAGAACAAGTGGCAGTAGAGGTTCTCAAGCTTCTTTGCTGCAGAAATCAGTGCCAGAATATTTTATGAGGGTTCAGCTGTGTCCCTGCAGAGGTATGAGGGGGCTGGGATAAACAAGCATGTACTGGTACTAACTTGCCAGGCAGGGTGCCAAGTACAAGCCCTTAAACCTCACTACAGTTTAGAGAGGTAAACACTGCTCTCTCCATTGCAGAGATGAGAAAACCGAGATTTAGAGAGCTTAAGTCAGCTTCCCAGGGCCTCATACCTAGGAAGTGGTAAAACCAGGATTCAAGCCCACATCCACCTGCTCTGAAGCATATCATGCTTTCCATTACAATAAAGCTTGAAGATAAAGCTTGCAGGTAGAAACAGGGCTTGCAGAGGCGCCGGGGTGGCTCAGTTGGTTAAGCGTCTGACTCTTGATTTCAGGGCAGGTCATGATCTTGCGTTCATGGGTTGAAGTCCCAAGTCAGGCTGTGCACTGACAGGGCGGAGCCTGCTTGGGATTCTCTCTCTTCCTCTCTCTCTGCCCCTCCCCTGCTCTCTCTCTCTTCCTCTCTCTGCCCCTCCCCCCACTTCTCTCTCAAAATAAATAAATAAACTTAAAAAAAAAAAAAAAGAAACAGGGCATGGAGTTTTCCATTAAAGTCCACCCACAGGCTTTGCAAATGAGATCAGAGTGTGGTTATTGCATTGGAGCTGGTAGGTTTTTTTTTTTTTTTTTTTTTTTTTTTTTGTGCCTGACCAAGACACGGCAAGTGGGTCTCTGAAAGCCCGGGGACTGCCGGCGAAATCCCCTTCGAAGGTGGAGGTTTGGGGTTCCTGGATTGATGAAAAGTGAAATGAAGAACTGGTTCTCAGACTTGAATGTGAGCTAGCGTGAGCTAAGATGCTCTAAGGACCATGCACACTTGTCACCGTCAGTTCTTCTTCAGCCGGTGGTCACGCTCTGTGAGCTCTGCTCTCCTGGTCACAGAAGACTGGCCAGTGGCTTGGTGCCCAAGCCAGTGGCCTGGCTCCTTCTGGGTGGCTTGGCAAAAAGACTCTGTGTCATAGGGGTCTTCTGTATGGAATGGTGACAGCATGACCCAGGTGGTTCCTTTCTCTTGGAAATTGTGAGTACAAGGAGAAGCGAGTATCTGGGAGCTGTGTCCTGAGCAATGATGAACCAGCTGTGAGTACCCGGGAGGCTGATGAGGTGCCTCTCAGCACAGTTGCCAGGTTTCTTCTGAGGATTCTTCTTCCTCATAAATCCTCATGTAACCCAAGTCTCCCAATATCCTTCAGCCTTCAAGGAGCACCCTTCCCTTTTGTAACACCAGCTGAAGTCCCCTCTTCCCTGTAGGTGCAGGGAGTCCTGGTGTTTCTGAGAAGCCTCAGGAATGTTTACATTTTTCATAAACCCCACCCCAGGGGTCTCTTGATGGCTTGGCCAGTTGCCTCAAGTCTCTCAGCACACATCTTGCTATGATGAAGCAAGAGGAAGGTAAGAAATTGAGGACATCCACGAGGGAGTGAACCTAGTGATTGGCCAGGGACTCCAGGGCAGGTGAGGAAAGAGGAGTGAGGTCAGTGAAAAGGAGGTAAGGTCAATGGATAGGATGATCTGGTGGGATTTAGTGTTACTGGAACTGAGGTTCTAGAGGGAGTAAGCTGGAAAGATAGGATCTAGGATTAGAGTGGAAGGCAAGAAATGGAAATTATGGTGGGATGGAAATCATTGGTAATAACTTTAGTATGTGTCTGGGATAGGGTAGAGGACAGAGTCAATAGAAAAGAGGTGTTCAGGGCACTTGGGTGTCTCAGTCAGTTAAGCATCTGACTCTTGATCTCAGCTCAGGTCTTGATCTCATGGCTGTGAGTTCAAGCCCTGCGCTGGGTTCCGTGCTGGGCATGAAACCTACTTAAGAAAAAGAAAAGAAAAGAAGAGAAGTGTTCAAGGAACCATGTTTACTGTATATTAAAATCCTCCAGACTTAAGAGATAGGAATAATGACTACAGAGAGTGACAGTGCGCTAGGATCTCCGTGGAGATCTCATGGAGAAATAACAGAGCAAGTCAGACAGGTAGATGTTAGTACATGTCCCTGGGATGACCTTCTCTTTCCTGAATTCTGATTTTAAGACAGATTGTTAGAAAAGGCATGCACTTGCTGTGAGTTTGCCTCCTGGATGATATAAGGTGACAATCTCTTTAATAGTTCATCCTGATACCTGTCAGCTTTGCTCTTATGGGCTTGGGGTTCTTCCTGGGGCAAGGTTTTTTTTTTGTGTTTTGTTTTGTTTTGTTTTTTGTTTTTGTTTTTTGGACTGCTGTAGGAAGAAAAAAGAGGTAAGCTTGTTAAATAAAAATTGTCATCAATTTAATGTATGCTATGAGTGACAAAAGCACCCCCATTTCTAACATGGACTTTTGATCTTGAATTGATGCATAAGACTAGGGCCTGGAGTAAGAAAGCTTCTCCTGATGCCAACATTCTGCTTAGTCTCTTCTTCACTGCCCTGAGGTGTTGGTACTTGGGACACAGTAAGATGCTCCCATGAAGTGGGACAAGGGTGATTGTGGAAGGGCAGTGCAGGCAGATCCAGATGAGAATGAGCACATACATGGAAGTGGAAGGTCAGGAAATTGGGTCCTTCAAACCATTCAGGCTCATATATCTTTTGGGAATTCTTCCTGCAGCCCACTAAGAAGACCACTGGTCTATTTCACACTGGTCCTCTGCATCTGTTTTTATATCTGTACAATCAAGAGACTCAGGGATCCCTGAATTACATTCCAAGCTTTAACATTTAACTCCAACCATCAGGCCAGGCTACCGGGTATTTTGTGTATGTTCTGAGGCTGCTCCTGTCTCCTAGAGAAATGTTGAATAGTCGGGGGCAGTCCTGCTACTCCTAAGTGAACTAGGCTCCCACTGCCTCCCTCACTAGTAGCAGGTTGTTGGTTCTGTGTTTCTCTTTTTTCTTGCCACACCACTGAATGGCTCTGCCAGCTCCTAGCTGGGTCATCTTGGGCAAGTTCACTAAATTTCTGGGAGCCTCAGGTAACAATGTGCCTTCAATCACATTCCCACTGCACAGACTACAATCCAGCATTAAAAGAAGCATAAACTAGGAGCACCTGGGTGGCTCAGTCAGTTGAGTGTCTGACTCTTGATTTTGGCTCAGGTCGTGATCCCATGGTCGTGAGATAGAGCTCCGCGTCTGGTTCTGCACTGAGTGTGGAGCCAGCTTAAGGTTCTCTCTCTCTCTCTCTCTCTCTCTCTCTCTCCCCTGCCCTCAGGCCCTCTCCCCTGTTCCTGTGTGAGCTCGCTCTCAAATAAATAAATAAATAAATAAAATAAAACAACCCTGAACTACTAAAGGAGGTGGTTTGGAGGATGGTATTATAGGAACTATGTCTTTTATTTCTGCCGTGCTTGAGTTTTTGCTGTGGGAATGTATACTGCTTTTGTGTACGTGCTAACACCTGTATTAGCATGTATATTTATTTTTGTATTATTAATGTTATGTTTCAGTTTTTGACTTGAATGATGCCAACTCAGTGTTGAAACAGCCTCATAATCAGCTAAGAAGCTTTAGCCATTATGTATTTCTGATGGGCTTTTTTTTCTTTTTTACGTGGAAGAATTGGTTCTTATTTAGTAAATGAAGTCAGAGCATAAAAAGGAGTCAGGATCAGTAAGGGGGCTGGGTGTCCCCCCTGCATGAAAAGGGCATCTCCCCCATCACACCCCTGCCCCTGACTTGTGGGTAGGTCGTGAGGGAGGGGAAGAACAATCGAGTCTTCGAGGCAGCCTGATGGAGGCATCAGTGGGGCCTGGGCCAGGAAGCCAGAGGCAAGGGCAAGGCCCCTAAGACAGGAGCGGCTTAGCTGAACTCAGCACTTGTTGGGGGGAAGTGGGTGGTTTGAGCTTTACTTTCAGTTTTCAATCAAAGTCATTTTAGGATGAAACCCATTTAACGGTCCGATCTCTCAGCCAGATTTCTCAGCAAACCTGTGCTCCACCCTAGCCCAGGCTGCTCGACTTGAGATGAAGGATGGGCTGGGGAAGGTGAGCAGTGGGAGCAAGGATGTTTGCAAGGCGGTGTCCTGGACCCTGCGTATCAGCAGACTGTAACTGCAGGGGCCCTCAGTACCAATTCTATCACCACGTTTGGATGATGGTGGCAAGTCATTCCACCTCTCTATGCCACAAATGGGCATCTAGAAAGGGTCTCTGGACCATCCTTCAGTACCCAGTGTGTCCCAGGCTGGCACTGTGTCTTCAAAGATGAATAAAACCCAACCCTTGCTCCCCAGTTTGCTCACAGGGTAGAGAGAAGGAGAAGGAAACAAAGAGGTACAGAGTGAGGAGAGCTGCCATTTGCGGGGGTCCAGTCTGTGCCAGGGGCTTTACTTATATTATTTCCAGTTCTTAGTGTGGCTCCAAGACAATGTTTCTTGACGTTTGAGCCACGAACCATCGACCATCTATGCAGATTCCTAAGACACCAACCCCCACCCCCCCTGCCCCCTCCAGCCACTGGGCCAGACTTATGAGGGTTGGGTTGGGGTAGGCATCTTCACCTTTGACAAACATCTTGAATGACTCTCCGGTCCTCCAAAAACTAGGCAGTAGATATTTTACCTTAGTGGGTTTTACCAATAAGAACCTAAGCTCAAAATAATTAAATTCCTCTGAATCAGCCAAGGTGCATGTTGGAGAGACTTGATTCAAACCCAGAGCGAGGGTGACCAGCATCCCACTGTGCCTGGGAAAATTCTGCTTCATGCCTGTTGCCCCACATAATTAACAGCAGCTCTTTTCACTCTCAAAAGCATCCTACATTGGATAATAAATTACACTGCTACCCTATTGGGAGCCCCTGGCCATTACTCTGTCCCATGCTACTGCCTCTTCGAAAAGGTCAGCTAATGTGGTTATGGGAACAAGCAGAAGATGGAGGGGGATAACCTGGCTGGTGAGGCAGAGTGGAGGTGGAGGGTGAAGAAAGTCAGGGAAGACATCCCAACAGTGATCCCCAAATCCTCTCTCTGCCTTTAGGACAGTGGAACAAACGGTGGGGATTTTAAAAAAGGAAAGTGGTAAACAACCAATTTCCGCCTCCACTGAAAGCTGCAACCTCTGTAGCAATTATAAAACAACCAAAACAACTTATGGACTGCTCACTGGTGCCCAGCGCCATTCCAACCACTTTGCATGTATCGCGTAGAAGGGCCTAGAGCCTGAGGAGCTTCCAGAGGCATTACGCTGGGAGACTTGGGATCATGGTGCACTGTTGACCAAGGACCCAGGAGTCCAGACATCCAGCTTAGGCACAAAGCAGTTTCTGATGTAGCCTCTATAAACTGTGACCTTCCTGGAGGATGAAAAAGTCAATGTCAAGATTCTGAGCCTAATATTCAGTGAAAAGGAACTCATTTTTCCTTCTCCAGGGACCTTTAAGAATAGAGCTGCCTGCACATCTTGACTAGTTTAGATACAGTCCTGCCAGGAAGCAGGAGAATGGAAGGAGATGACCTCTGAGGTCCCTTGGACTCTAAGGGGTCTGTGATCATTACAACCACATGTCAGGACCCGGAGAAGTTCTGGTTTCCTGCTCCTTCACCTGGGGCCTCGGGCTGAAGGACCCCTTTGCCTGTGTATTTAGTAGGTCATGCCCTTTCTCTTGGGCGCCCAGCCTCCTCTTTAGTGAAGGTTTCACTGTCCCCCCACCAGCAGGTCCCTCTGCTCTGCCTTTACCTGGATCTCCCTCACACTCTATCTGTAGAAGGAGCTAGAGCGTGGGTTCAGGACATGGGTCCCCCTTCTTTTTCTCTGTTTCATCTCCAACACACATCTGGATTTTCCAAGCCAAGCCGAGGTCTTTCCTGGTACCAAACTCTTTCAGTGACACGGAGCAGGAATGCCCTCTCTTAAAGGAGAGCCAAGACACTCTCCATATCTACCCTTACAGACTTGCATTCTTTCTGGGTGGCAGAACCGGTGGCCACAGCGTTCGAGGCCGTGGTCGGATGTGCCCAAACTGGCCAGATGTGTGGCCCCAGCCAAGTGCAGATCTTCTCTGCATGTGCTTTTTAACCCAGAAGACCAATGAAGGCCATATCCTGAAGACACTAGGCCTACACATACATTTCTTATTTAGATCATCCTGAATTGGGCAGCTGGAGGAAGGGATTGGCCCAGGGCCCAGCCCAACAGAGGTTCCTTGGAGCCAGCTGCTTGGCTGGAGCAAAATTGACAGCTCAACAGATGGGAAGAAAGCCTGGTTAGGGGGATTCCGGGGAGAGGGTAAGGGAGTGAGGGAGAGAGGGAAGGAGTGTGGAGCAGAGAGGATGAAAATGAGGCAGAGAAGAGAGGGAGGGGGTGGATGTAGGGGGAAGGAGGATTTAGGGTAGAGGCTTCATCTTGGGGCTGTAGGCAATTGAAGGGTTGGGGGCGGAGGGAAGGTTAGGGATGGAGGGAACAGTGAACTATGGTTTAGGCATATTGTACTCTTACAGTAGAATCTCACTGTCTCCCGAACTCAGCTTTGGGGGACTCTGGACACAGGCTCTACGGTGAGATGGAGGGGGGTGTTGGGGAGAAGAGAGAAAGAATGTTAGAATAACTCACAGGTGCGTGCATTCAGCTCAGCTCACACTTTTTATGCACGTCTATTTTATGTGCCAAGCTCCATAAGAGGCTTGAATGAGACGCTGTTTCTGGAAGCCCTCTGGGGAGCACCTGCAGTGTGCCCCGTGGGCAGGTGTGGGCTCACACGAGGCATGGGCTCAGGGTACCGACAGTCCTCCCAGAAAAAGAGGAAAATGAGCTAGAGGATCCAGGAGTAGGAAGGTCAGCTTGTGGGGTGACTCCTGAAACCAGCCAGACCACAGCTTCCTTCTCACATGCCAGCAGGTCCCTGAAGAGCAGTTCTCTCCCTTGTCCCGGGAACAGGGCGGGAGCAGAGAGGGTCACTGGCTCCGTGGGTCAGACAGGGAACTTCAAATCACATGAAGTTGAAGGAAGGGTTTTTGCCTCAATTTTTTTGAGCTTTTCTTTTTTCTCTTCTTCTTATTTTGTTTTTTTTGTTAGCTTGCTTTTGGTTTTGAACAGAAGACTTCTCAGAGACTTTAATATGTAAATGTCGAAGACTTGGGCAGTTTGAGCTTTTTCAGGCTGCAGTATATCTTGTGGCTTACTGTGAGTTCTTCTGCCATGGTAGTGGAGAGAACTTTCCTCTGTTGAAGTAGAAAAAAAGCTCTGGATGGGGACCCTGATCTCCTGGGAGGTCTAAGCCTCTCCTCTGCCATTTCACCTGTCCCCAAAGGCTCTTTGAAAACCCTTCAACTAGATTAAAGCTTTGATGAACTTGCCTTTGTTCTCAGTGATTTGACCTTGGGTGAACTGCTCCAATTCTTTATGGCCCTTCCATTTTCTCCTCATTGAATTGGGATAATGGACCTCAATTCGTCCCTGTCTTTAGGGGCAATCTGTCCCCAAAGCATTTCTGTGTTGCATTATTAGCATCCACTTCCCCCGAATTGTTCTGTATCATTTCCTCTATAGGTTCTGGCCTCAGCTAGGTTGAAGCTCCCTGAGGGCAGAGGTCCTTCTTACCATAGGTTCTATGTCCCCCCCGCCCCCCAACAGTGTGACAAGATGGAACAGCATGCCATCCCAAACTGGGGGATGGGATTTGCTTCCCCCACTCTGCCCCTTAAGCTCCCAGAGGCTTATTCCTTCCATGAAAAAATGGGGTTAAATGAGCTGAGGGAAAGTTATCTATAAACTGATTCCACATACTCCTAGTTATTTTTATTCAACATTTAGCCAACCCATGCTGACTGTGTTCGAGGCGCTGTGCAAGATGTTGAAGATCCAGAGAAAAGCTGTTGGTTTCCCTGCTTCCTCTCGGTCGGGTGGTAAGTTGATAAGGTGGTGGTGGTGGAAAATCATGCTTACAAAGCTTATGAAAACATCAGCATTGTGAATAGGGAAATAGGTATATTTGAAATGCAGGAGTAATGGGTGCTATTTCATGAGCTCTGGTCCCCAAGCCATCTCCTCCTCTTACCGGCAGCCATCCCCATGATCAAGAGCAAGCACGTGGGACACTTTCTTTTTTACTGTAAAAGGAGAATTGGAAAGAAGTATTTTTTCATGCTCAGGTGACCTGGAAGTTGGGGATGTTGGGGGGAAGAGGAGGGGAAAGAGGGGGATGAATGGAGGTGGGAGAGGCTGGCAGCAGAGCAGACAGACCCTGGCACAGATGTCTGACCGAAACAAGGGAATGTTGTGAAGCAGCAGGTCCCTCGTGGTTCCATCCTGGCCCCCTTAAGGACCACCCTGGGAAGTCCTCTCGAAAACCCATCCATCATGGACAACAGTCTGCTTTCTTTCCCCCCTGCTTCAATATCCATAGCACAAAAATGTGCTTCACTAATGGAAACCTTGTGCTGACCTCTCAGAGGATTGTGGCAGCAAGCAGCAGAAGAGGAAGCCGGTGTGTGTGAAAGAACACACAGAAACAGGCCAGAGCTCCCACATATGTGCGTGCACGCACACACCGCACCCTCCCCCCCCTCCCCCAGGCATGGACACAGAGACAGGGACAGGGAAAACCTTGCTTGCACTGCATACTGTGACTGTGATGGCGAAGAGGCAAGGCTAATGTAGGACTTGCCTTCCAGCTCCCCAGATCACCAGGCAGGATCAGCGACGCCTTATTCTGTGTTTCTCAATGATTCAGAGGCTGTTTAGTATGTCTGGCTGGGGTTTTCGCTGGCTCTCATACCCTGTTGGAGGGGGGAAAAAAAAAGAAAGAAAGAAAAAGATCAAATTTCAGTTCCCCTCAATTGCCCTGGGTTTGTGCAACCAACTAACGGTCATTGTGAGACTGTCATCGTGAGACTGTCTATCTAAGTCCTCAAGGGGGCCTGCCCATCGTGAAGGACAGCCCACTCATCGAAACTCCCCAGTCTACCGCTCTGACCACTGCATTCACCCACAGGGCTGTCTGAAGGAAGAGACAGTCAATAAATACTTCCATGCATGTGAATAAACACCAAGTGTGGGTATGGAATGAGTCCTGACCCAAGTTTTAGGAGACTTGAGCTCTAGTCCTGGATCTGTAAGAACTGGCTGTGTGATCTTAGTCAGGTCTCTGACCCTCTCTGAGGTTAGAGCAGACTACTGAACACGGTGTAGGGCAGACAAGCCAGTCTCTGGGGCTCTCCATTTCTGACCTTCAATGGGAATCCTGTCCACTGGCGGTTATCTGCATAAATGAAGAGTTGCAGAGGCATGGATAATGCAAAACAGTGGTGACCTAACTTTAATTTTTTTTAAATTTTATTTTCTGTTTGCCTCTGGAATGTAACTGGAGCACACATTCAGACACAAACTTCCTCTCTTGGCCTGCTCCCCCCTCTTTGCTCCTCTGTTTAGCCCTCCTGGCCAGGGGTGGGGGTGGAAGAATGTACTGCTGATGGGGGTGGGCAGTGGTGGATGCGGTGGCTGTAGGAGAGGGAGGTTTCTGCTTGGGGGCAGGAGGCTGTGGGGGAGGGGTGCTCCAGGCACTGGAGAATTGATCAGCTATAAAATCATTCTAATCCCTTCCCCTATTCAAAAAGGTAAGAGATTGTGAATAGAACATTCCTCACATGAGATACCGTATATACTTGCCTACAAGAAGCCCCAGGGAAAACAGGAGTGTGTGTTTAAATGATGGAAAATAATCAGAGAAGTCCCTCTTGTCAATGACATACTTTAGCCTTAGTTTCCAGCCAAGGTGTGGCCCCTGCGAAACTGGATTGCTAGGGCAGTAGTCACAGACTGGAGAGGAAGACAAGACTTCAATGGGAATATCAATGGGCTGTTGCTGCCATTTTTATTTCACCAGGGCTTGGCAATAGAGGACACGTTTCTTTTGCAGAAGCATCTTCTATGTGAGCATATACGGTAATTGAAGCATTCCAGAGGCCAGCCGCCAGCCAATCAGGAGTTGGGGCCTTTCTGAATATTTTTTTTTCTTTAAGGAAAAGTTTTGGGTCCTCTAAGGAGCAGCAAATCAACTACAGTCTACTGAGTTGTCATCCCCTCCCTCCTCCCCCCTGCTGTCGTGTGTGTGTGTGTGTGTGTGTGTGTGTGTGTGTGTGTGTGTGTCTCCCCCACTGATGGCCTCCCTACGGGCCTGGACAAGTGGCAGGGTGGTGGGAAGTGTAAGCAGTATAAGCAGCTTGATTCAGGAAGGGAAAGGCAGCAGCTGTTACCCCAAGAGAAGGTGGGGGGGCAGCTGTAAGCTGGGAGGGGCCTGATGACAAGGTTGCCACCAGCTGCAGGGTGGACAAGGAAAGGAAGACTGGGTGCCATGGGCTGGGGGGGCTGGCCAGCCTCAGGTCTCCCTCCTGCTCTCCAAATCCGGGTCCTGACTCTCCTACCCTCCCTCCTTATCAGGCTTGACTCAACTCTGCACCTCTGCCTGGGCTCTGTGGCTCTGACCTGTGCTCCACTTCCAGGCTTGGTTCTCTATTTTCTCTCTAAAGCTTCTAATGCCTTTGTCTCACCACTTCCAGTTGCCCTCCTGTTTCTTCTTCACTTCTCCTTCACTTAGTTCTCCTTTTGTTTGAGGTCAGACAGGCCCCAAAGGCAGTGAGGCAACTGGCTGCAGCCTGGAAACAGGGCACATGTCTTGGTCTGAGCACCTGAAATACTGGGCTCCCTTAAGTGTTTCGTTAGGGTGGACTCTCACCCAGAGGAGCAGTAAAATCAGCAGCTCCCTACTTGGGCACCCTCACCGTTCAGTGAACACCTGCCATGCACTAGGATCTGGGACCATAGAGGGGAGAATGTTCGAGCCCTAATCTAAGCTACTGCCTGGACTCCTGCCCTGAAAGTGGTCGGTCCTTTGACCAGCAGCAGCAGCAGCAGCAGCAGCAGCATAATTAGGATCTTCTTAGAAATGCAAATTCTCAGGTCCCACCCCAGACCAGCTGCACCAGCAACTCCGGGAGCAGTGCCCAGAGACCTGTGTCCACCTCTTCTCCCCAGGATCATGATGCTCACCACCATTTAAGAAGCACTGCCCTAGACTGTGGTCTCCCGAGATCTTCCTTGCTTGGGGACAGGGTCTGGACCACACAAACACTTGAGGTCAATTTTCTCGCTCCAAGATTCCTCTTTCAATGGCTTTACCACGGAAGGAAGTTGAATATTTATCCACAGCAGGCCTGGGTGTAACTCCCATTTTTAGATGCAGTGACCTCAGCCCTTCACCCTTTTCCTGGCCTTTTGAGAATGAGGATGGCTAACTGCAGCTCATTTTACTCCCTGTTCCTTCTTTCCCTCGATGATTTTAGGCTTTTCCTGTGGCAAAAATTTTCAGAGTGTTTTTCAGATGTGGCAGTTTTAAGGATTTCAAGTCTAGGAAGGCATATCATTTGGAAGAGAGTTTCTATAAGATAGAAGAACAGAAAATACAGCAGGAGAGAATTAGTTTAGATGATCGATCACCGGGTACCATGGTAGCATTGATCTGGATTTTTTTGAGGCGGAGAGTCTCAATTTTAAACTCAACACCCTAAAATTCACACAGGTACAGTTATACTTGTGAGATGACTTTTGTTTATTTTTCATTTGATTATTAGGAAAGGGATTACTATATAGTTGGAAGATAAATTAATGCATTATGGAGGGAACATATCTTCAAGAACTAGGGAAGATGTATCATGGTGAGATCCTGTGTGGTTCAACAACCTGCATGATATGGAAGCATAGAATATTTGGTAATGGGCCTTTTTGGGCAAAGAGTCTAAGGATGGGGCTAGAGATTTAGGGGGCTTACGTGTTTTAGGTCTGACTCTTCTCACTGATGTATGATGTAGGCAAGTCTCTTAACTTTTCTGTGATTCAATTTTTCAGTTTCAACATAGAGGTAAAAACACCTTTCTTAAGACTTCAAATTTATTTTCTTTAGATATCTTTTTTAACTTTTCATTTTGAGATTGTTAGGAGACAATGGATCTTTTCCATGGATCTGTCTTATTTCTGCACATTTTGTAAAGAAAAGCATGGACAGCTTTTTGTTCTGGACTATTGTTTTAAGAATATTTGTATAGGAACAGCCTCGGATAATAGAGAGACTGTCTCTCTTTGGCAAATAGGGTTTATTTGTTCTGCAATAAAATAAAGATAATGTTTTTGTCCAGGACAAAATTTGGGTAGGTTTGCTTACAGCCTTTTAGAAGAGCTTGTAATTTCTTAAGCCTGTGATACAAACTCACTGCCCATGTAACATCTTTCTACAACTACCTGTGCTACCTCTCTGGGACTTGGGAGGATGGGTGGAATCAGTGTGATCATGAAGCTTATGTTACTTGGGTTGCCATGAGGAATAAAGTCCTTCATGTCTGACCCAGGGATATCATATCTTCTTCCAGCATCAGTGAAAATGTAGTAGCTTAAGTTGTTAGTTTAGAAGCAGGGTAAAATCTTAGATCCTTCACAGTTCTTGACAAATAACTTCAGACTTGCAAAAACAATACAATGCATTCTCATTTATCCTTCACTCAGCTTTCCCATGTGTTAACTTACATAACCACAGCACAGTGATCAAAGCCAGGAAATTAATATACTATTAACTAATATTATTAATTAATCTAGATCTTATTTAAATTCCATCAGTTATGCTACCAATGTCCCCTTTCTGGACCAGAATCTAATCCTGAGTGACACAGTGCAGTTGGTTGTCATGATTCTTCTACTATCCCTTAATCTAGGTTGATTCCACAGATTTTCTTTGTCTTTCATGACCCTGACACTTTGAAGAGTATTAGCTAATTTTTTGTAGAAAGACCCTCAATTTGATTTGACTGATGTTTCCATATGATTAGTGCATTTAATGGGGGCAGGGGGGAGGAAGAGGACCACAGCAATGACATTGTGCTTTTCTCAATGTGTCATATTAGGAAGCCCATGATGTCAATATGTTTCGTTAGTGATAATGTGACTTTTATTGTGGTGTCTTCCAGGAGTCATCTTTATAAAGTTACTGACTTTTTCTTTGTAATGAATAAATATCTTATGGTGAGATACTTTGAGACTATGCAAATACTGTTTCTCATCATAACTTTGCCAACTAATTTTGGAGACATTAGTTTAACAATACTATTTAAATGTACAACTTAGCAAGTGGGACAACAAGGGAAGACCACAGAAGCCAGAAATGAAAATAACCTAGAATCCAGGAGAATGAGCAAGTATTAGTACTTGCATTTGCCACTGGTGATCTAGCATAGTTTTTAATGAGCCATACACTGATGACAGAAGACAAAACATAGGGTCCATTCAAGGTGAGTCCAAACTGGAGATCCACTCAGAAACCAGGGCATCCTTAAAGGTTCATTTTAAGTGAGCAAACCAAAAAAACCCAACTCACCTCTTAGAAGAAAATAGTAGGACGTCTGCCTTGGTACTGCACAAAAGAGAAGAAAGGAAAAACTCTGACCTGATAATCTGTAATTGCATGCTCATTCCCTCATATATTTTGATCTGACATTAAAAAAACTTTCAGCTAAAACTTTAGTTAAAAGTGGCCCTAGAATGAGAGTTTCCCTAAGTACCTGGAAGACACTCTCCAAAGAAATACACATTAAATCTTAGCCTCAAAAAATTCCCTCTTAAAAATGAATATGAGCACACAATTAAACAGATTTTTTTTAACAAAACAATCAGAAAACCATGAACTGAAAACAAAAAGATTCAGACACATAAAATCTACAACTATTTTAATGATGAGATACTTACATAATATAAGTTAATTTCTATACTTAAAAATAATAAAGAGGGTATTTAGAATATGATTGAGGAAACAGTGTCTACCAGCATTGACCAGACACATTAAAAAAAAAAAAAATCAAATAGAATTTGTAAAAAAAAAAAAAAAAAAGAAAGAAAAAATGATTGAAATGAAAATTCAATGGGTAGATTAAACAGTAGGTTAGAACTAAGGAGAGAGTTGGTAAGTTGGAAGATATACCTAAGGAAATCACACAGAATATAATAAGGAGAGACAAAGATGGAAAATATGAGACAGACATGAAAGCAGAGTAAAAAGTTTCAATATGTTTTAATTCAAGTTACCAATGGAAAGGGAAGAAAGAGAAGGAGGAAAAATGAATATTGGAAGAGATAATGACTGAGAATTTTCCTAAATTGGTGAATGACAATGGCTCTTCAGAGCCCAGAAGTCCCATAAATCCCAAGCAGGATAAATCCTGTCATATTCATAGTAAAATTACAAAATACCACAGACAAAGAGAAGATGTTAATAGCTAGAAGGAAAGGATTGTTCATAGCTACAGGATGACTTTTTAGCAGAAATAAAGGAAGCTAAGAAAGCCTCTATGTGATGAAAGAAAATTGCTCTCAATCTAGATATATATATATATACTTTGCAAAACAATCTTTCAGAAATGGATAAAACAAAGGTAGTTTCAACAAATAAAAACTAGCTGAGTTTACTACACATAGATGCTCACTAAAGGACCTTTTAGACTAGGATATATTTAAGGAAGAAGGAATTATTCCAGAAGAAAGAATTGAGATGACAGAAGGAATAGAGACTGAAGAAAAGGATGAACACATGGGTAATACTAAACATTGAACAAAGCAGAAATAATAATGAACAATTTGTGGAGTTTAAAAAGTAGACAGAACTAAAATAGGCCAAAAAGGCAAAGAAGTAGTACTGAGGTACAATAACTAGAGTTGAAACATGCTAAGGTCCATATATTGATTAGGAGATAAGTCAAAATGTTAACTTTTGATTTTAAGGTAAATAGCTACTTAAAGAACAGAAATGAAAGAGTGTAACTTTATAACTAGTAGAAGGAAAAATTGAATAATTTTTTTAATTAAAAAAGGCAAAAAAGGGGGAGTAACGAAGAAGAATATGGTAGAAATAAATTCAACTATATCAGTAATCACTATAAATGTAAATGAGCTAAACTCTCCCATATAAAGAAATGGAATAAATAGTAGACTAAATTTTGCTGTGAAGGGGCAACTTAGGCTACATTCAATTTAAATATCTAGTTTATGCTGTTCTCCAGAGATACAGTTCAAACATGAAGACACTTAAAGGGTAAAAACAAAAGCATGGGAAAAGATATACTTGACAAAGAATAATAAAAGAGGAAGCTATATAGTTATATTAAGATCAGACAAAATTTACTATAAGGCAAAAAGCTTGATTAGACATAAAGACAGATACTACATAATGATAAAAGTTCAATTTACAAGGAAGATATAACAGGCTTGAACCAGTAACCAGTAATAGCTTCCAAATATATAAAACAAAATTGTAAAAAGCACAAGGAGAAATTGACAAATCTACATCAGAGTAGAAAGCTTTAAAATTTCCTCTCAATATTTGATAGCTTAAGCAACAAGAAAGTAAAAAATAGATACGGATAATACAATTAACAAGCGTGATCTAATGGATGTATATAGAATTCTGTAATACCTGAGAAGTGGAAAAGAGACATTTTTTCAAGCATACTTGGAACATTTAAGAAAATTGTCTACATTATATGGCATAAACCAAGTCTCAAGAAGTTTCAGTATCTTAAAGCATAATATGACTACAAATAAATTAAGTAAGTAGTAAAAAACAAAACAATGACAAAAAAATAATTCTATGCTTGGAAACTTAAAGCCACATTTCTAAAGAACTCTAGAGTCAAAGAAGAAATCATAATGGAAATTAGAAAATGCTTAACATTGATAAGGATAATACTGCAAATTAAAATCTAGGGAATAAAGTTAAAACAGTGGTTAGAGGTGGTTAGAAATTGGTTAGAGGAAAATTTGTAGCTCATATGCTTATATATTAGGAAAGAAGAAAGTCAGAATAGCAACAAGGTAAACATCCAAATTAAAAAAGAATAACCTTGTAAAAAGTAGAAGGGATGATTAATAAAAAGAATTAATGGAACAAACAAAAAGATAAAAATAAGATTAACAAAGCTTAAAGATGCTTCTTTGAAAAGATTAATAAAATGAGAACTGCCAGCAAGAATAAGAAATAAGGAGAAAAAACACAAACAGCATTAGAAATGAGAAAGAGGATTTGACTGCTTGTTATGGGTTGAACTGTGTACCCATATGTTTAACCCCAGAACTGTGTACCCATATGTTTAACCCCAGAACCTGTGAATGTAACCTTATTAAGGAAATAGGGTCTTTGCAGTTGTAATGAACTTAAGACGCTGTAGGCTTTAATCCGCTATGACTGGTGTCCTTATAAGAAGGGAAGGGACAAAGATATAGACACAAGGAGAACACCATGTAAAGATAAAGGCAGAGATTGGAGTGATGTGTCTACAAGCCAAGGAATGCCCCAAATTGCTAACCATCATCAGAAACTATAAGAGAGGCATAGAACAGATTCTCCTTCAGAGCCCTCAGAAGAACTCAGTTCTGGTGACCCCTTGATTTCAGATTTCTAGCCTTCAGAAGTTTTAAATAATAAATTTTTGTTGTTTTAAGGCACCCAGGTTCTGATATTTTGTTACAGCAGCACTTGGAAACTAATACACTACCGATGCAGCAGGAAAGAAAATACGAGAAAACATTATAAGTCATTTGTTGGCCATAAATTTGAAAACTTAAATGAAAGGGACAAATTACCAACAAAATATTAATTGCCAAAATGGACTCAAGAGGAAATGGAAAACCATTAAATTTAGGTAATGAGTAGTTAACAATATCTTTACATAAAAAAATATCAATCCCAGATGATATTTTTATGGGTATGCCAAACAGCAGAGAAGAAAATAACTCCAGTATTATTTTAGTCCTTCTATAGAGTAGAAGAAAAGAAAACACTTCTTAAGACATTCTATGAGGCCAATATAATGTTGATCAAAATCAGACACCATTATCAAAGAAAACAAATCACAGAACCATTTCACTATGAACATAGATGTAAAAATCCTAAACATAGCATTGACATATTGACACTAGCCATGTAGAAAAAAGGTAATAAGTATGGTCAAGTTGGATTCCCTTCAGCAATGCAAATTTAATTCAGTTCTCTAGATTCAGAAAATGTCTAAATTTAGTTCTCTTAGGTAACGGTTCATTTAAAGAAAAAAAAACATATGATCATCTTGATAGAGACAGAAATTGTCTGATAACATTCAATATTTGATAAAACTCCTAGTCCTGGCTTAGCTAGGAATCAAAGGTGACTTCTTTAACCTGATAAGGTGCTTTTTTAGCACACACTCAAGGATGTGTGAGCTTGTGAGGACCTGGGTGGCTCAGTTGGTTAAGCATTTGACTCTTGGTTTCGGTCATAATCTTGCAGTTTCATGAGTTCAAGCTCCACGTTGTGCTCTGCATTGGTGGTGCAGGGCCCGCTTGGGATTCTCTCTCTCTTTCTCTCTCTTCTCTTTCAGCAGCCCCCTTCTCATGCTGTCTTTCTCAAAAAAGAAAAAAATAAGTTAAAATATTAAAGAAAAAAGGATGTGTGAGCTTGTGTGCACACACACAGGGTTATAGTAATCACATACTCAAGAATAAAATATTTTAAAATTTCCCTTTGGGTTCAGTAAAAAGCTAAGGCTATTTGCTCATTATTTTTATTCAATGTGGTTGTGAGTCCTAGATGGTACAATAGAAAGAAAAAGAAATTAACGTTATAAAGAATGGAAAAAGCAAAACTGTCATATTTGCAGATTATATGATTGTCTACATAGAAAACCTAAACTATCCTTCCCACAAATTACTAGAATGAATAGGAAAGTTTATCAAAGTTGTCAGATAAAAGATCACTATACAAAAGTTGGCGTTTATGCACCATCAAAACCTGAGAAATTTAATTTAAAAAAGATAACATAGGGTAACAAAAAACAAGCTACTCAGGAATATGTTTAACAGATGTGCAAGACTTTTATGAGGAAAAATATGAAAAGTTATCAAACTTCATTTGGAATACCTAAGAAAAATGAAGAGACAAGCCATGGCTTTGGATAGGAGGATGTAGTCATGTACCAGTACAGATTCTTCTCATTTTGATTTAGTTTTAGATTCAAAGAAATTGTAATAAAAATCCCAATAGGTGGGGATTTTTTCTTTCTCATGGAATGTGACCACCTGATTCCAAAACATATTTGAAGCACAAGAGTTGAGAAACTCCTGAAGAAGTCAAAGTGAGGAACTTATCCTGTTAGATATCAAGACTCATAAGAAATGATGGTAATTAGTGCGTATTGATGAAGGGACAAATAGGGCAATGGAACAGGATAAAGCCCAGAAACCAATTCATACAGATTTAAGACCCCAAGATATGATAGAACTGCCATTGAAAATCAGTGTGAGGGACTCCTGGGTGGCTCAGTCGATTAAGCATTGGACTTTGGCTGAGGTCATGAACTCACGGTTCATGGGTTTGGGCCCTGCATCGAGGTCAGTGTTGACATCTCAGAGCCCGGAGCTTGCTTTGGATTCTGTCTCTCTCTCTGTCTGTCCCTTCCCTGCTCACACTCTGTCTCTCTCAGTGTCTCAAAAATAAAAAATGTTGAAAAAAAATTAAATTGAAAAAAAAAAGGAAGTCAGTGTGAAAGTAATAGATAATCCAATACATGATGTAGGGATAATTGGTTATCCATAAAAAATTATTTCTGTATTTTACACTGTATAAGCACATACATTTCAGATGAATTAAAATTTTATTTATTTATAAAGCTTATTTATTTATTTGAGAGAGAGAGAGAGAGCACTATGCATGAACATGCAAACATGAGTCGGGGAGGGGCAGAGAGACAGGGAGAGAATTCCAAGCAGGCTCATGCTGTTAGTACTGACTCTGACACGGGGTTTGAACTCATGAACCATGAGATCATGACCTGAGCTGAAATTCAGAGTTGGACACCTACCTGACTGAATCACCCAGGTCCTCCCCACAGATGAATTAAAAATTTAAATGTGAAAATCAAAATGTTAAATTGTTTACAAGAAAATACTGGCAAGTGTCTTTATGAATTTATGTTATGGAAATACTTTACAAGCAAAGCACAATAAGCAAAATGAAAAAAAAGAATGGACTGATAATTTTGACCATGTTATAATGAAGAACTTCTGGTCATCAAAAATCACCACTAAAAAGACAAAGGTACACACTGTAAGAAATGATTCCTATACAACAAAAAGGATTAGTATTCAGAATATATAAAGAATTCATCAAATTATTAGGAAAATACACTTTAGAAAAATGAGCAAAAGACATAAACAGGCCTTTCACAGAAAAGGAAAGCTGAGTGGTCAAAAAGCATGAGAAAGAACATTCAGCTTTCCTAATATCATGGAAATGCAAATTAAAACTATAACGAGGTACAACTTTAAGTTAAAAAGTCTGACAATACCGTGTGCTGTAGATGTGGGACAATGAAAACTCTCATGCACTACTGTTGAGGGTAAAACCTGGTCCAATCACTTCTGGTAACAGCTTGGTCTTATCGAGCAAAGATGAAGATTCATATGCTCAGAGACCTAGCAATTCCACACATAAGTTCAAACCCTGGAGAAATTCTTACACACAGACACTATTAGACATGTATAAGAACATTCATAGAAACACAGTTTGGGGTAGCTGAAACCTATATATGATCTATATGTTAACCAAGAATAGACTGATAAAGACTGTAATATAGACACACAAGGGAATACTATACAGTAGTGAAAATGAAGGGACTAGTCATATGTACACCAACAGGGATGGATCTCAAAATTATTGTAGTAGAAAAGTAAATGAAGCATACATACAGTCTTATTCTATTTATATCAGTATCAAAAAGATGAACAATATCCTAGTTTTGATGCTTACTGTAAAGTCACAATAATCAAGACATTGCAGTTTGGGCCTGGGATGGAATAGAGACATAGATCTGTGAGCAAAATAGGGAGTCAGAAATAGATGCACACACATGTGGTGAACTCATTTTTTACAAAAGTCCCAAGGCAATTCAGTGAGAAAGGGTAGACTTTTCAATAAATGGCATTGGGACATTTGACATCTATATATATTAAAAAAGAATAAACCTTGATTCATACCCTACACCATAAATAAGAACTACCTCAAAATGGATCATACACCTAAACCTAAAACTTCTAGAATAAAATAGGAGAAAATCTTTGTGACTTAGGGTTATGCAAAGAGTTCACAAAAAGCATTCACCATAGGGGCACCTGGGTGGCTCACTCGGTTAAGCATCCAACTCTTGTTTTGGGCTCGGGTCATGATCTCACAGTTATTTTAAGTTTGGGCTCCAAGATGGGCTCTGTGCTGACAGTGCAGAGACTTCTTGGGATTCTATCTCTCCTCTGTCTGCCCCTCCCCTCCTCCCCTGCTCTCTCTGTCTCCCAAAATAAATAAACTTTAAAAAAAAGTAGCACTTACCACAAAAGAAAAAAATGACAAAATGGACTTCATCAAAAATAAAAACTTCTGGGAGCACCTGGGTGGCTCAGTCGGTTAAGTATCGGACTTTGGCTCAGGTCATAATCTCAAGGTTGGTGAGTTTGAGTCCACCATCGGGCTCTCTGCTATCAGCACGGAGCCTGTTTCATATCTTGTTTCCCTCTCTCTGGCCCTTCCCCACGTGTGTGTTTGTGTGTGTGTGGGTGTGTGGGTGTCTGCATGTGCACACATACTTTCTCTCTCTCAAAAATAAATAAACATTAAAAAAATAAAATCTTCTGTTCTTTGAAAGACACTGTTAGGATAGTAAAAATACAAGCCACAGACTGAGGGAAAATATTCACAAAAGATATATTTGATAAAGTATTGGTGTCCAGAATATAGAAAAAATATAACGTAATAATTTAAAAAAAAACCAACCCCAATAAGAGTAGGCACAGAAGATTCCAACAAATAATTTCCCAAGGAAGAGATACAAATTGCAAAAAAGCACATGAAAAAAATATTCAAGATCATTAGTCGTTAGGAATATGCAAATTTAAATGAAAACTTAAAGTGAAAACTGACAATAAGAAATGGTGGCAGCTAGAGCTCTTATGCATGTTTGGTACGAATGCAAAATGAGTACAGCAAGTTTAGGAAATGGTTTGGTCATTTCTTATAAAATTAAACATGTATTTGCCATCTGACCCAGCAATCCCATCATTGGGCATTTACCCAAGAGACTTGAAAAGTTATGTTCACACAAAAACTTGGGCACAAATGTTACAGCAGCTTTTTTCATAATTCTCAAAAACTGGGAACAACTCAAATGATCAATGGTGGATAGATAAGCAAACTGATATGTTGGAATACTACTCATCAATAAAAAGGATTTAAGTATTGGGGTGCCTCGGTGGCTCAGTTGGTTAAGCCTCCAACTTGATTTTGACTCAGGTCATGATCTCATGGTTCATGAGTTCAAGCCCTGCAGTGGGCTCTGCACTGACAGTGTGAGATTCTCACTCTCCCTCTTTCTGCCCCTCCCCACTTTCACTCTCTGTCAAAATAAATACATAAACTTAAAAAAAAAAAAGGAATGCAGGATTGATGGGCATAATGTTCAAAAGCATTTTGCCAAGCAAGAAAAGCCAGGGTCAAAGTTTACATCCTGTATAATTCCATTTTATATGACATTCTGGAAAAGGCAAAATGATGTAGCTAGAAAACAAGTAAGCAGTTGCCAAGACCTAGGTGGTGGGGAGGGAGCTGTCCATAAAGGAACACATGGAACTTTTGGGGTGATAAAAATGGTCTACATTTGGTTTGTGGTAATGGGTACCCAGTGAGGTTTATCAAAATTCACAGAGCACTAAAAAGGGTGAATTTTACTGAATGCAAATTATATCTCATCCACCCTGATGTTTAAAGAAAGCAACAATATATTACTTAGGGACACATCCATCCATGAATGGCAAAGCTATTTTTTTTAACTTAATGTTAAAAAAAAGTTTATTTATTTATTTTGACAGACACCACGTGCACGTGAGTTGGCATGGGGCAGAGAGAGAGGAAGAGAGAGAATCCCAAGCAGACTCCTTGCTATCAGCGCAGAGCCTGACACGGGGCTGGAACCGAGGAACTGTGAGATCATCATCTGATCCGAAATCAGGAGTCGGACACTCAACCGACTGAGCCACCCAGGTGCCCCAAAGCTAGTTTTAAAAACAAGTTACTTTTGAGAGCAAAGGAGTTCAACAGGATTTGGGAGAGACACACGGGTGACCTCAAAGGTTTGATAGAGATCCATGTCTTAGAGTGGGATGGAATGGAAGTGAATTGTTAAAACAAGATTATATTATTTGGGAGAAAGTGATGAAATACTAATCCTGTCCTCCCGGTGTGGAGTCATTCATCCACCTGCAAGGGACTCAGGGGAATTGGGAGTGACTAAGGGCTGGAATCATGGGCATAAAAGGAAGGGACTGCCACTGTTCATTGTCTCCATGCCTCCTTGCTGAGCAGTTGCAGGGGCAGCTGGGTATCTATATTCACTTAGTTCCTCCCCCACCCTGCCCTTGGGATTGAAGAAGGCAACCCATCACAGAAGGAGCCTCAGGCAGGTGACCATATGGTCTCTCTCCTCCACCTTACCCACCAAACACAATTTCTTAATTTTTAAAAAAAATTTTTTTTAATGTTTACTTATTTTTGAGACAGAGAGAGACAGAGCATGAACAGGGGAGGGGCAGAGAGAGAGGGAGACACAGAATCGGAAACAGGCTCCAGGCTCTGAGCCATCAGCCCAGAGCCTGACGCAGGGCTCGAACTCACGGACCTCGAGATCGTGACCTGAGCCGAAGTCGGACGCTTAACCGACTGAGCCACCCAGGTGCCCCACAATTTCTTAATTTTTAAAAATTATTTAAAAAAAATTGTTTTAGGTAAGCTCTACATCCAACGTGGGGCATGAACTCATGACACTGAGATTGAGACTCACATGCTCTACTGACTGTGAGCCAGCCAGGCACCTCCACATTTCTTCCTTAAAGACATGCTGGAGAGGAAAGTCCTTGAAGGCAGGGGTGGCATGGAGTAATGGAAAGAACACGAACTTTAGAGTCAGAGCAAATTTGGAATCCAGACTGGTTTATTAACTTGCATGCCTTTGCACAAGTTAATGAACCCTTTGGAGTCTCTATTTCCTTGTTGTAAAAATGGGCAGAAAAACACCTACCTAACTTGCAGGGAATTGATGTATTCTGATGTATTTTTAAATAGATGTAGTCTGAAAGCTCAATAGGAGGGGGCAGGAAAGGTGGGGCTTCCTGGGAAGACAAGCTAATGATGGCAGACATTGGTGGACATCTGGCTCTCCAGCCTCTTGCTCAAGCACTGGATCCCACAGGATCCCAAGGTGGAGGGCCTGGCTCAGCCTGACATGGACAGCTGTGGACATCTAAATACAACTGTTGACAGGCTGAGATCCATTCTCTTTTTGAGGATAAAGTACCCTGGAAGTCAGGTTACAGTCATATGGCAGCATGGTGAACATAAAATGAAAACACAGAAGTTAGTTGTAAAGTTAAAATGCTTAAAGATAGGTGTGCCTGGGTGGCTCAGTCAGTTGAGTTTCGGACTCTGGATTTTGGCTGGGGCTATGATCCTAGGGTCGTGGGACTGACTTCCATGCTGGTTTCTGTGCTGAACGTGGAGCCTGCTCGGGATTCTCTCTCTCTCTTTGCTTCTGTCCCTACCCCACTAGTGTTGTCTCCCTGTCTCTAAAAAAATGTTTAAGGGTATCATGTGATGATAATTTGATGTGTCCATCTCTATAAGAAAGACACAGCTGCCTTTTGGACAAGGATTCTCTTTCTCCAGGCCTGTGGTCTGGATTTTCTCTAGGGTCCCTTTCCCTGTGTTTCTATGGTTGACGAATCTCCCCCTTCAGACTGACCATCTTTTCTGTAGATAGCCTTCCAAGTAAGTCCAAGTGAAGGCTAGATGCCTGGAGAATCATTCTCTGTTTAAGGTAATCACAAGTTGTGCTCTGATGCAGTGTGGGTTCATTTCATGGTGTTACTCTCTCAGAGTTTTATTCCCCTCATTTCCAAATTCCTGGGGGCAGAGTAGGTGGGAAAAGGCTGCATGCCAGTGTTCACTGTAGGTACCATCCACTCAGTATGCTCTTGAAAGATGTTCTCTTTCCACATATGTAAGGGACCCATTCATTCATCATGTAAGTTATTTACTGAGTGTGTGTGTGTGTGTGTGTGTGCGCGCGCGCGCGTGCGCGTGCGCCCAGCATTATGCAGGTTTCTGGCACAATGCTGGCTATTGATCATGCTGCTTGAGACTTTTCTGTTGGTGGAGTAAAGACCACCGCACCACCAGCATGATATAGCTCACTGTCTTCAAAACAGAGATGGTCTGTAAGAACAGAGTCACATCTTCATACTTTCCAACCAGCGCACCCAGACAGGAGGAAATAATAGCTGCCAATTACCACAACACTGTGGAGTAGGTATCCTCATGCCCATTCTATAGATGACAGAACCGCGGTTCAGAGGGGTTAAAACAACCTGTTTAGGCTCACACTGCCAGTAACAGTGAAGCTGGGGTTCAAACCCAGGTCTGCCCCACACCAAAGCTGTTCATCAATGCTTTCCATCATGCCCAGAACAGCTCACCAGCTATCAGGAATGCTGCAGCCACAAGATAGCCACAGAGACCACCCTCCTCCCTCTGCTTTTCCAAACACCACCCCCTGACACATGGTGTGAGCCATGACCTCTCCATGGCCTGCAGGATCGAGGTGAATCCCTCACCAGTCACTCCGGCACCTTCCCCCCTCAAGGTCCAAGATCCCCTTCTAATCTCCTCTTGTTTATAAACCACAACTTCTGTGGCATACCGCTTGCCTTTCCCAGGGTCTCTTGGATTTACAGCCTCTTTAACCGGCACCAGACATTTGCTTCTGGAGTCCTTTTGGCTCTAGATGGTCACCAGCCATGATCCTGGGGCCTGCTGACATTTCCACATCTGGCGCAGGCTGTGCCTCACCAGGCAGCCCCTGGGACCTTGTCTGTCTCGAACCAGTCACACCAGTCACCCTGGGTGTTTACCACTTATTTATTTTTCAAAGCCACAAAGAGAAGGGGGAGACAGGATGGAGAGAACAGGCCTGAGCTAACCAGGTAATCCCCCCTCCCTGAAGGTCTGGGAACACTTACTCTGGGTGCTGCTCCATTTATCATTGCTCTCCAACAGCCACATATCTAGCAGAGGTTAGGAATGGTGTTTAAAGTATTTTGTTCTTCCTCAACATAGAGCACATGCTGACCACATGGTAGATTTCTGGTCCTTACTTAAGGGGATGAATGAAATGAACAAGTGAAGAATTCCTGACAGACAGGAAGAGGGGGGCTACATAATACCAGCTGTTACAAGATGGCGGTTAGTGCCTGAATACTGGTGGGCCTGCTGGGAGGAAAGAAGCCGCTGGGGGCACTCATGGGACAGCTTGGCGTCCGACAGGATCTGAATCTGAACTCTAGGGACGTCTCGGTGGCTCAATAGGTTACATGTCCAACTTCAGCTCAGGTCATGATCTCGTGGTTCGTGAATTCGAGCCCTGGGTCAGGCTCTGTGCTGACAGCTCGGAGCCTGGAGCCTCCTTCGGATTCTGTGTCTCCCTCTCTGCCCCTCCCCTGCTCGTGTTCTCTCTCTCCCTCAAAAATAAATAAACATTAAAAAAAAAAAACACATTGAATCTGAACTCTGCCACTTCATGGCTGTGTGACACTGGCTGAGTGACTTTACTTCTGTCATCTGTAAGAAGGGCCGTGATGATGATTGAATAAAACAATTTGTGTAAGAGCCTGGCACAGAGTGAGTGATCACAAAAATCGTTCAGTGTGGTTAGAGGAGGAGAAGGGAACGAAGAAGACATTTGGAGGAAGACCACATGTAGAGAGTTTTGGAAGGATTGTCTAGTGATATCCCAGCCTGGCTCTGTGACCATCAGTGTCTTCATTGCCTTGGCAAGGACGTCCTGGAGCCCCAACTCTGGTTGTGGATCTCTCTGGTTTCAGGAAGCAGTGGCAGCAGCTGTGTGCGGGGTGGTGCCAGGGGTGGGGGTCCGTGGAGGGGGTTGTTGCTAGGAGGGTGGAGAATATTCAGGTGGATGGTGAGGGGAAAGGATACGGGTGGGGGTGCACTGCAACTGAACCGTTGGTTTATTTCAAGGTTGCAATCCCTCCAACCCACTCTTCCTATAGGTCGCCGTGACATGAGGGCAGAGGAGCTGAACACAGAACAGATGTTTCCTCTCTTTCACTATCAATGGATGGCTTGAGGACAAGGGGTGGGGTGGGGGGTGGGGGGAGAGGGGGAAGGAGATGAAGGCTGAGAGAGATCCCTTAGTTGGGAACCCCTCCCTCCCCACTCTGATCTGCAGGCTTGGAGGGTCTGCCCCCTACGGTTCTAGGAAGCACTTAATGAATGTTAATTGCACGGCCAAACCTAGGGTCAAATCGAACCAAGGGCAGGGGTGTGGGTTGGCCCGTTTCCTGGAGGGGACTTGGAGGGTGGTTAGATGCTCCTGTCCAGCTCAAGGAAGAATAACTGGGGACAGGAGAGAAGAAAAAACAGCTGCCTGTGTTGTCTGCACCTCTTGGAGTGACCACCTATGTGGCCGGCAGGCTTGGAGGAGTCCAGCAGCTTCACAGCACCACCAAGATATCTCTGGACATCAGTTTTCTGGTCTCCAGATGACTTTATTCCTTCACTGGGAGGACTTCCTCAATAATCATTGTCATGGTGCTGCTTTACCAATATGCAGGATCAGCGAGAATGAGGTTTCATGGCGCATCAGCAGCACAGGGGATGTCATTTACAGGCGGGGAAAGTACCTAAGTGCTCTTCCACTTGCTGTGCCCGTGGGGGGGGGGGGGTGCAGCTGTGGGGACAGGTGCGCCTCCTCCCAGATTACTCTGAAATCATTGTGGGTGCCCAGTAAGCACTTCTTGGCTAGAGTCTGAGAGAAACAATGAAAAGCTGGTTGGGACTTAAAATCTCCTGCACCAATTAATCATTTGGAGGACTTTGGCTTAATCTCCTTCCCTGAGATACATCTTCTTTCTCATGCGAATGGCTGTGAGGCCCCAGGGAATCAGAGAGGGAGTCAAGCTGAGCTGGGCATGTATTTTTTTCTTGGTTGTCATCCCAGTTTCTACTTTTTTTTTTTTTTAAGTTTATTTATTTAGTGCGAGCAAACGCACGCACAAGCTCGAGCAGGGGAGGGGCAGGCAGACAGAGAGAATCCCAAGTAGGCCTCCACGCCATCAGCACAGAGCCCGACGTGAGGCTTGAACCCATGAACCATGAGATCATGACCTGAGTTGAGATCAAGAGTCGGACGCTTAACCAACTGAGCCACCCAGGCGCCCCCCATTTTCTATTTCTAAAGGAGGTGCCTCCGTCTCTCCTGAGACACAGAAAGCCCAGCAAAGTTGGTACAGTCTTCACGGTGGGACTCAAAATGGAACAGATTGCCTCGAAAGGTAGTGAGCTCCCTGTCTCAGAGGTGTTCAACACCACAGCATTTCCTGGTCCTTACACACCATGCTGGTATGGCCCCTGTGTATATTCTCTTGACCCCCGAGGGGCCTCCCCGAGGAGGGCACTAGTATTAGCATCCCTGTTTTACAGATAGGGAGACTGAGGTTCCTGGAGGTTAGCTGGCCTCCTGTTTCACAGCTATGCGGTGGCCTTCTGAAAGCTTGGAAATCATGCCACTAGCGACGGGCATGGCCTGCCAGAGGTGCCATGTGGCCCACGGACATGGGGCCTAACTGAATGGTAGTGAGTTTCTCCCTAAAGGGAAAGTCTTGGGTTAAACCTCAGAAAAGTTCCCATGAGTCAGCCCCGAGCACCTTCCTGTTCCGCCTGTGACTGTGCAGGCCTTCCATCCAGGGCTGACTCTGCCATCTCAGGCCAAAGGGACTCGGTGGCGGGGGGTGGGGGTGGGGGAGCAGCAGGGCCTGGCAACCGGACAGCAGACTGCAAGTCTGACTTTTATCCTTTCACACTTGTGATACTGAATGCTGTGCGCATGTGCGTGTGTGTGTACATGTGCGTGTGTGTGTATGCGTGTGTGTGAGACAGAGGGGTTTCAGGGAGGGAGACGGTATTGCCTTTGTATGAATCTTTCTTTCTTTCTTTCTTTCTTTCTTTCTTTCTTTCTTTCTTTCTTTCACAAACCACAAACCAGCTACACATTCTTTGGCAGTTTCCTGAGGATGAACTTTAGATTTTGTGGAGAAAGAGAAAGAAAGAAAGAAAGAAAGAAAGAAAGAAAGAAGAAAAGTAGAGAGAGAGAAAGAGAGAGGAAGGAAGGAAGGAAGGAAGGAAGGAAAGAGTGGGGTGGGGAAGAAGGGAGACAGAAAAGCAGTGAGCACACAAGCCCTCCACACACGACTCCTGGCAATAAGGAAGTGAGACTAGATCTTTTTCATGAATGGGCTTAACTCAGCCTTGCTGAACTTCCGCTCTCCCATTCACCAGCATTCAAATTTCACCTTCTGACCATCCAAGGCAGCTGGCTCCTGGCCCAGGAACTAGAAGCGGTTTGAGATCATCCCCCTGACCACAGGCAACTGTATGCTTACAAGAATCTTCTTTTCTGAGCTGGTAAATCCAAAATGATCGGGAAGTTTACAGGACACCAGGTTTGAGGGGCACTGGCTCCTGGATCCCGCCCCACCCCCCACCCCCAACTACCCCCAGGGCTATTGCTTACACCCTGGGGAAGCTTAGAAATCGCTGCAGGCAGGGAGGCAAAAGAAATGCTCCTGCCCAGGAGCTGCCCTTGGGGAAGAGTTAAGGGCTGCTTGAAAATTATGCTGGGAGAAGGCGGCACCATTTGGGAGAGGACGCTTTAGAGTTTTTCCTGTTGGGGCTGTGGGGCAGTTAGCTGTGGCTTGTGGCCTGTGTGGGTGCCATTCTTTCACTTTGGACGGGGGTTAGATGATGAACAGGGAGCACTCAAATCTGTTGTCTTTTGAAAATCGGCCCCGGACGTTGCAGAGGGTTTGGCCAGGTGGTGGAAAGACTGGCCTGCAGGGTCTTGGGCAAGCCATTTAATTTTGTTGTGCCTCAGTTTCCTCGTTAGGAAAGATGGGTAGAACATCTCCCAGTGGGGGTTACTGTGACTGCTGAATGAGCTAAGGGCAAAAGACATGCCCCCCCCCCCCCCACCAAGTGCAACCCTCCCTCCCCCGGCCCATGGGCTCTAAGTCAGGGAAGTCCCCTGCTGCCACCGCTCCCAGAACAAGGAGCTGCTCTGTGGCTGCCAGCTGCCAGGATGAGTGGCCTGGAAGAAGAGGGTCGCACGGATGGCCTGTCCTGGACACCAAAGATGGAGGAGGAAGGAGAGTGGTGGTGGGGGGGCAGGCACCCCACGTGAGGCTGAGCTGCTTTTTCTCGGTCTCCTTCACTCCTGCAGCCCCTTCCAGGAGAAGATCGAGGACAAAAGGAGCATCATTTTCCTGTCCTCACTCTGGCTCCCCTGGTCCCCGGACTCGGATGGGTTAAAGGGGGACCCCAGACACCCATGTCTTAAAATATTTGGGCCCAGAGGCAGGGTACGGAGGAGAGTGACCTTCAGGGTGCCTCTCCACTTCCGAGCCAGGAGACTTTCCCGAAGGCAGAATCCAGGACAAAGTGCTGGCGAGCTGCATTCCACTCTTGCAGCTGCTGTGGCGGCCGGGCCGGCTCTGGGCACTGGGAATGGACTCGGAAATACCAGTGGGCTTTGTTGGGCTGATTACTCACAGCAAAGGAATGACATCCATTTCATTGGACTTTCTAGGAACTTGCCGGCAGCTGGAGCGTCCCTGTCCCTGGGTCCCTCTCCGGCACAGGGAGGCTGCTACCAGAAGCCCGGTACTGGGGAGGGAGGCGCAGCCCTGGAGGACCCGAGCCCGCGGGCCCCAGGAGGCACTGGTGGGATTCTCCTTTTATTAAGCTGGGTTCTGGGTCCTCCTCCACTGTGATAACTGGAAGCCACCTTTCCTGGCCTGTTTTTCTGATCTTCTCTGCCTGGGCTTTCCCCACCTCTCACAGAGCAAAGGAGGGCTGGGTTCTGGCAGGACGGCAGCCACGAAGGCATGGCAGTTGGCACGGTGGTGATGTGGCTGCAGGGGAGGCGATGCCCATTGATCTGGGCTGCTGCAGCCCCATGCACAGGCACAGAGATGGGCACAGGGAGCCTTGCAGGGGCGCGACGCTCTTCCCGGGTTACACACTCAGCAAGTGGCAGAGCTAGGGACGAAATCCATTTCTGCTCAGTTATGCAGCGTGTGTGGGGTTAGCTACCAGACCTGACTGGGTGTGTTCTTCATGAGCTCTACTTTTATGCGAATAAGAGTAAGTGCTCCCTCAGGGCCAAGGCCACGTCTTCTGTTTCCTCTGTGTCTACGAGATCCCCACAGCTCGTTTGAAAAAGCAGCTGCCAGATTGTGCTGAGGCAGTGGGGCCACAGCTGCCCAAGGAGTCTGTGTGGAGGCCACGGTGGCCGAAGGGACCCTCCTCAGCTCGGAACCTGTCCCTCTGCAGAGGCACCTCTTCCACGTGTGCTGGCCCACCTTCCTGCTGCTGGTCACTGCTTCCTCACATTCCCTTCCCATCTTCCTCATGGCCTGCCTGTTCATGGCTTTTCCTGACATGTGGCTCCATTACTGTCTTCTCTTTCCTAATGCCTCTGCACCTCCTTAACTATTTATCATTAACGCTGCTAACACAGGACTGATTTTCTTTCCACTCTCTTTCCTGTGCCATGAGGGTTCTGTTTACAAATGGCTTCTATGCCTCCTTCTCCCTGCCTCTAGGTTTCTGGACTAACCTCACCCTCTGTGCCCTCTCAGACTCTCCCCTGCAGAAGTCCTGTCAGAAGCCCTGATGGCTTACTGACTATCCCATCTAGACCTTTCAGGCAGCTGGCATTCAACAGAGGACTGTGAGAGACCATTGTGGACCCAAATTGTGGCCAGGGTGGCAAGGCCACATGGTTCCAGATGGTATGGAATCAGTTTGATTATCCTCGATATAAAGATGAGGGACCCAAAGCTCAGAGAGGTTAAGCAACTTGCCTGAGGTCACACATTGAGAAGACAGTGGAATCTAGAATCTTGAACACAAGGTTGAGAATTTTCTATTATATTGTGCTACTTCCCAAGAAAAACTTCATTGTGTCTGGTTTTGGTTTTTGTATTGAAAGTAATTCATCACATTAAAAAAAAATGTTTATTTAGTTTGAGGCGGGGGAGGTGTGGTGGGGGGAGGAATCCTAAGTGGACTCTGAGCTGTCTGCACAGAGCCTGATGTGGGGCTCGATCCCATGAACAGTGTGATTATGACCTGAGCCAGAATCAAGAGTCAGACACTTAACTGACAGAGCCACCCAGGCACCCCAGTAATTCATTACATTTTAAATTATAGAAAGATTATAATTTCTGCAAGGTATTTCACTCAGTAGATGGTCTTTCACCCTGGAACTTCCATCATTCTGGATCAATGAAGCATATTATCATGGGTGTTGGTGTTAATTTTAAATAAAACCCTCGCATTGAGTCTGACATAGACTTGCTTGATAATATTGTTAGTAATAGTATTGTTCATAATACACTAATTATTGCTGTTTGAAAAAAGAAAAAACAACAGAGCTTCTAATAATAATGCTGCAGAAGCCTAGTTAGTCCAAAACTGATGAGAAAGCACTGGCCCTTGGGTAAGAGGCTTGACTCTTTAACTACCAGCAGTTGGCTATGTGGCTTGGGGCAAGATGATGACCCTTGGGGTTTCATCAAATGAGTGGCTCATCCCTTAAATACAGGGCTGGGTCTAAATAATCTCTATGACTCCTTTCACCTCCAAACTTCAACAAGTCTGGAAATTTGGCTTTGTAACCTCGTCAGCGGCAGAAGCAAGTATGGAAGCATGTGAACCCATGCCACTAGACCTCCCTGCCCCAGCATTTGGGGTGGTCCTCCCAGAACCTGACTGCAGGAACATGGAGAAGTTCTTGCTGCAAGTCTGAAGAGTTCTTGTCTGAACCATGCTAGCTGGTTGACCTTTAGGGACTCAAAAACTTCCTCCACGTTAAGGTTGACATAAACAGGTCATACCCACGGCCAAGGCCACTCCCTCTGTTCTCATCTGTTGGACTCGATGGGTAGCAGAATTTCCATCCGCTCCAGCAGCTGCTGATGGCTGCAGGGTCTGGGGTGGTCTCTGTTAACCTGCCAGCTGCTTAAACAGCAGGCGGAGGGAGCTTCCTCTGGCTTCCTCTGGTCTGCAGCTGTTCAGAGCATCACTGGAACAATGGTTGACTTCCACGACAAGAATGTGTCAAAACTGATTTTTTTTAATGCAGAAAATTATTTCAGGTTGACTTATAAGCTGGTCCAAATATGTTCTCTGGAATATAAAACATGGTGATAAAGTGCCCCAAATCATGCCTCACACATAGCAAGCACTCTGGTCATGGTAGCTCGTGGTTGTTAATATCAGATCTCATGGAATAATGCGACTAAAATGGTGATGATCTCCCAACTTGACTAACCCTTCTAAGACCAACTCAGACCCCCTTTCCTCCAGGAATTCTTTCTGGACTCCTCGGCCTGTATTCATTTCTGGCATTCATTCACTGATTCATTCATTCAGCAAACGCTTTTCAAGTGCTGGGGTTCTAGGTGTTGAGGATATCCTGGCAAATGTATTCTGGTAGGTGAAGACAGATAACAGGCAACATACCAATTAAAAAAAAAGTCAACATTCATTCATTCAGTCAATCAAAAATGTACTGAGCACTGGGGCACCTGGGTGGTTCAGTTGGTTGAGCCTCTGACTCTTGAGTTCGGCTCAGGTCCTGATTCCAGGGTCGTGGGATTGAGCCCTATGTCAGGCTCTGAGCTGAGTGTGGAGACTTAAGATTTTTTTTCTCTCTCTCTCTCCCTCTGCCCCTCTTCCCTGATTGCGCTCTCATAAATAAATAAATAAATAAATAAATAAATAAATACTGAGCACTTACTATGTGTCAGATACAGTATTATATAAGATAACCATGGCTTCTCAACTTTTTAGTAGAGAGAGGGACAATGAGCAAATTGATTACAAAGTTTAGACATGGTACATATTTGAAGAAAATGCAACAGGGGCCTGAAAAGGGGATGGGGTGCTGCTTTAACCAAGGATGTCAGGTTTTAATCATTTCAGGAGAAGTCCAATCAAAATGAACAATGTCTCCTGCACTCACTGCTGGGGTCACTTATCTACATTTATCATGTTGTTAAAGACTTTCCTGTTTAAACATGGTTGGCTTGGGGTGGCCACTGGCTGCATTTGAAGGATTTCTTAACAGACTTTAGTAGAGAATAGGGAGAACTGCTCTTTAACTTGATTGAAGATACTTTGGCAGGGTCTGTTACAAAGTCTTCAGGGTCTGGGGGCTTGTGGAAGCAGGAACAAGTGTGGGGAAAAGAGCTTATGGTAGGGGCACTGGAGACTCTACAGAAGCACTAAAACATGAAGTCTCAATTTCCAGTGAAAAGCACTACATGACATCATGGACAGCTGGAGCAAAGCCTGGCTCTTTCCCAACCCTGCCATCTGATTTTCAGTCCTAGCAAACCACTGCCTCACTTCTGTATCAAGATTTTAACTTGCAGAACTGTTTTCTTGTGAGCTTGAGGTTTACAGCATCCTTGAAAGATAAAAGTGACAAATACTACTATCTGTGTTTGAGAGTTGAGCAAACTGAGAGAGAAAGGTCAAAAGTCTTATCCAAGGCCACCCAGTAAGTTGGGGGAGAAACCAGGAATAGACCTTATTCAGAGTCCTTTGTTCTTCCCACCACATTGCTTGTCAGTACCCAAATTTGCCAAATCTGCATGAAATGTGCATCCGTTCTTAGCTCTTGTGCATTCAGAATAACGATCTGACTTGGAACTTTTCTTCGAAGACTGAACGTTCCTTCTCTTGGACACCCTAACTGCTGCCTGCAATTCCTTGTCTTAGGCCCCCAGCTTCCCACACCTTCCTCTGGGTGGTGGGGAAGGGGCCAATAGTGACAGGCAGTGTAGGAGGTGGACACTTGGGGCTACAGCTCTGGACAGCTGTCCTTGATTATAGATGGATGCGCGAGAGCCCCCAGGCACGCCCTGCTCGACACTGTCTCGGAACTGCTGAATGCAGACTGGAAAACCTCATCAAGAGTGTTGACCAGAACAGATAGATGCTGGCGGGTCATGCTGGAGGAGACCTACAGTAGGTCCCAAGCCTATCTCCCATCTTTCCCTCCTAGGTTTCCTCCCCCTTCAGGAAGATGCACACTAGTGGGTGTGGGTGGGCAGTGCTTTGTGAACCATTTGGAAAGAGGGCAATTTCCTACTCCTGTGCCAACCTCTGCACTGGTCTCCTAGTGTCTACTCTCCATTCCCTCCATTCTGATGTCCACACAGCAATTACAGCAATCTTTGAAAACCTAGAAGTCTTCATTTTTCTCCCCTGCTCAAAACCCTACAACTCCACCACCCTGCTCCATGCCCCCTTCTTCTAAGGACAAAATCTCAACGTGGGTTATAACTGCTTGGTCCCTCCTGCTTAGTTTGCCGCCTTACTTCAGACCAGCTCCTCTTTGCCACTCTGACGTCAGCCACACTGGCCTTTCTGAGCCTCAAAAGAGCCAAAGTCTTTCTGCTTCAGGACTTCTGTATAGACTGTTCCCTCTGCCTGGAACGCTCTCCCCTTCTTGTCCCCTACTTGTTGGCTGAATATTTCTTACTCAGCTTTCAGGTCACAGCTTAAATGTCACCTCCTGGATTCCTTAGACTAGATTATATCCCCCTTATATAGCACTTTTTCACCTCTGTAAGATAGTAGCTAATTGTACTAAAAAAAAAACAACCCAATTGTTTAATTGCTTAGTAGGTTCTCCTCTGCCCCCTCTCTCTCCTCACTCCCTTCTCCCACTCTTCCTTTTGGTAACACGATCTCTCGTTGTGCCTAGGATACTGCCTGGCACCCCACCCATGTCTGTTGAATGACTAAACGACCCATGTGCCCCATGGGTTGGGAGGACATGTAAGATCATTGAATCCGATGTATCTCCTTTACAGCATTCCTGCCGGATGTCCCTCACCTCCACCTCAGTGCCTCTGTGTTTGTGTCAGGGAACTTGCTGCCTCTGAGGGCAGCCCATTCAGTTGAAGTAGGAAGGGGCCTCGCCAGTGGTTAAATGCTCACCCTCAGTATGTTAACGCCACTATACCTTTGTTTCCTCATCTGTAAATGGTGATCTCAATATCACCCACTTCACAGAAATGGTGTAATTATTATTATTTTTTGAAATTGTTATTTATTTATTTTGAGAGACAGATAGAGAGTGAGCAGGAGAGGAGTGGAGAGAGAGAGAGAGAGAGAGAGAGAGAGAGAGAATCCCAAGCAGGCTCCAAGCTGTCAATGTAGGGCCCTATTTGGACTCAAACTCATGAACTGTGAGATGGACCTTGCCCAAACCAAGAGGTGGACACTTAATCAACTGAGCCACTCAGGCGCCCCTAGAAATGTTGTAATTATTAAATGATATCAGGCACATGAAACATAGTAAGTTTTTCACCATGATGGTTCAACAATTGTAAATTATTATGATTATTACTATCATTATTATATAATCATCATCACAGAGGGTGAAATTTTCCTTACATCCCATTGTGATCGATCTCTCTGTACATGTGGTTCTACCTGTGGGCTTGCACAGAATGTGTCTGTCACATTTCCCATGACAGCCAGTGAAGGCGTTGAAGACAGTATGTTGCTGAATAGGTCTGTCTTCTCCAGTGTGCTCCGGGACAGGAACTGTGCCAGTTTCCAGCTTCTCACCATCTTGGCCCCTCTTTGAATAATTCCTCCTTGTCTATGTCCTCTCACTTCTCCAGCCATCCTAGAGATGAAAAAGTGCTAGTCCGAACAGATCCAGGGCCATGGACAACAGAGTAGAGAATGAGAAGGAATTATCTAGTCTCTGGACCAGACCCAGGTGTGAGAAGCTTTATGGGCTTTTCAGCAAACATTCGGGGTCTCAGTCTTCCATTGTGAGATGGGAGCTGAAGGAAACATTGTAGGGATTCCAGGTCTGATCTCAGGAAAATTGATCTGCTCCAATCTACCATTTATTTTCTTCCTGCTTTCTTTTCAAGGCTACAAGTCAGGTACCTACATGCTACTCCAGCTTATACATAGAATGTCCTACATAAACAACCACCAAAGCTGTGCAGATCCTCTTGTTAGAACTTACCAGTCTTTCAAAATATTTTTTCAATGTCTTTTCTTTCCTGAGTTGGAATACCATACTAGTTTCTGCTAAAGTGTTAATGACTAACCTCAGTTCCCCTTCCTGCCTGCCATCCACTCCCTCTGCCCCTAAGGGTTGGGAAAATTTGAATTTTAGACATAAATGGAAGGGTCTGTGAGGAAGTTAATTTTGGGCAGGTGGAGATCGAACCTAGGGCTCTCCAATTCACAATGTGCAGGGAACTTCCCACTGTGCCTATGCATTAAACTAACCAAGCCTACAAATATAATCTTGTAGAAAGGAGGGCAGGTCCAGTGAAGTCAGTTAATATGAAGACCGCCATCTACTGGTAGATGGTATCTAATAGACCTATTGGTGTGCTCAGTAAGTTCTTGCTACTGCATGGAGTTTCCTGATTGGATTGCCTTAATGAGGAAGACCCGTAGTCTCCCCTATTCCTGTTCTCTAATCTTCCTTTTAAATTATTTATTTTTTTAAACTTCGATTCCATACTCTATATAAAATTCCACAGAGCCTTTGAGCTGGAAGGGATCTTTGAGCTGAAGGGCATACCTGTTGTGTAAGCCATTAACACTTTAGTATAAATTAATACATTTGATTACCGCCAACCTGGAAATTGAGCTGAAATTCTAAGGAGATGACAAATTGGTTGTATTTCTTCCTTCCTCCCTCCCTTCCTTCCTTTCTTCCTTCCTTCCTCCTTCCTTTTTTCCTTCTTTCACACTCCCTCCCTCTTCTTTCTTCTTTCTCTCTTGCTCCCTCCATCCCTCTGTCTGTCCTGCTGTCTCTCCCCTCTCTTTGTCCTATTGTTGAATATAAAAGGCTGGTTCAAAAACAAAATGTTACCTATGAATAGGAAACAATGGCAAACATTTTCATTTACCGAGAGATAGCTATGGACATTTTTAAAAGGTATTAGTCCACAGGCTTTACTTACCCTATCAAAATTCATATGTGCTTATTTCTGAGTCTCTGAAATGAAACAAACGCAGCTCCTCCTGAAATTTCCCCAATCTTCAAGAGCCCATATTTCCAGTTCCTTCAACCCCTCTAGCAATCTCCTCTCTCCCTTTTGATAGGAAGTGTAAATATTTTTGCCATATTCTTATGCGCCTTTCATGTGTGATATATTTGCTTCATGCATGTCTCTCTGGCCTCTTCCCATGGACTATTACTTCCTGAAAACATTTGGCTTCTCTTTCTTAGTTGCTCATCATGGCACTAAGCATAAATTCAGTGCTGGCCACCCAACCAGACATGTTCATTGGTTTGGGCTTACACAGTGGTGAAATGATGGGCAACAAGGTCTTTGTTAAGTTCAGATAACATTCTAGGTCTCCATACACCTACTTCTATGTGTGGGTTGTGAGAGAGAGAATAATGGTTTACCAACTGGAGTGTGAGTGTGCCTGAGGAGATAGGAAGACTTCCAAGGGATATTCAGGCAGGAGTTGATTTGAGGGAATCAATTTCCAGATCTTCAATTCCATTTCAATCCTTTTCTAAAGTTGATCTGCTTGACAGTGCACCTGCATTGGCTGGTTCTCTGCTTCTGCCTCTTCTTTCTCAATAACCCTTTGCTCACTTTATAAAAAAGAAAAAAAAATACTAACTTTTATTCATCCCGAACCTTACTATGGTGCATTAGGCCAAGTATAAAAGCCTCCATGGCATCAAAGGACAACTGAAATTACCAAGGAAGACAACATAAATCTCTGAAGCTTTGTGTCTTTCCCTGTCTTATACGTATTTCTGTTAAGGGCAAAGCATGGCATTAGAATGGGGTACTTTGCCCCATTTGGAGGATATTTTGAATTCAGACATATTGCACAGTGAGGTAGCAAATGGGATATTTTTGTTTAATGAATCTCCTCATCTATTCCCCAGTGATGATCAAGGAAAATATTGCCATCATGCAAATCCCATGAAAATAAAGTGAGTGAAGATAGGAAATAATGAAGGTGGTGGTACATTACTTTATCCAGGTGATAAATGGTATATTTCTGGTGAGATTTCAAGCTCTCTCTCTTCTCTATAACTATCTATGTATCTATCTATGTATCTATGTATCTATCTATCATCTATCTGATATCTATCTATCTATCTATCTATCTATCTTTCTATCTATCCATCATCTTAGAATGAGGACATATATTAACACATATTGGTTTGGATTAAAAAGTGAAGACCAAGTGGGGTGTTTTGGTTTTTGTTTGGACAGAGAATAAATCTACCCTGGGTGATTAATTTTACAATGATGACTGCTTTCAATGATTAGGCTATGATTTGTGAATGTTTGTGAATGATTTTGGATGTTATTCATAAACTGTATTAAATCTGAAGCTTAAAATTAAAATATCTGCATCTTTGAAAGGTTTGGCAATAGTAAAAAGTAAGCATATGATAATACAAAATAATTTTATGAAAGTTTTTGGCATATGTGTATTGGAGTTAACAATATTTCAATTTATCTGACTCTTTCAATGAAATTAGAAGGTGCCTCCAAGAAAAAGAATAACAAGGATACTTAATCTTTTGATGAGTTTTGGCAAAGCATTTTTGGTGACCCTTCAGAAACAGAGAAGGTTAATGACTGAAAAGACTGGACGGTAGGTATTTGTAAGTCAGATGTCTTCCAATTCTTTGCTTTCAATGATATCAGAGGAGGACCTAATCGAGTTGTCAGCTGATAGATTATTAAAAATAATTCTTGATGATAGAGCAGTATGTTATTTTTGGCATAGAACTTGGAAAGAGTTCAGACAGTTAAATCATATTGCTATAATAAAACTCCGTCCAAACTTATTTATGTGAGCAAAGTTTCCCAGAGCTCCTTCTATAAAAGTGAAAAGCAGGAATAAAATAGATACTGCTCCCTGTTTGATTCTAATAACAAGTAATATCATGCATGGGTACATAAAGTAATTAGAAATAAAAGCCTTATCCATTTCATTAGGAAATAATGTTCTAGTAAAAATTTCTTAATGGAACTTCTTATTTGGAGGAAGCAGATTCACATGCAGTTGTAAGAAATAATGCAGATAGCCTGTGTAGCTTTTATCCAATGGTAACATCTTGTAACACTATAGTATAATATCATAACCAGGACACTGATATTGATATAGTCAAGATACAGAGTATTTCCATCACTATGAGGACTCTTCATGTTGCCTTTTTGTAACCACACCTACCTTTCTTCTATCCCACTCCTCTTTTTTTTTTTCAGAGAGAGAGAGCAGAAGTGTGAGTGGGGGAGAGGGGCAGAAGAGAGAGAGGGAGAGAGAGAGAGAGAGAGAGAGAGAATGAGAATCTTAAGCAGACTCCATGCTCAGCACAGAGCCTGAAGTGGGGCTCGATCCTGGGCTGTGAGATCATGACCTGAGCCAAAATCAAGAGTGGGATGCTCAAACGACCATGCCACCCAGGCATGCCATTCCACCTCTCCTTAACCACTACTTTGGTCTCCATTTCTGTTATTCTGTCATTTCAAGAATGTTCTATAATAGAATCATAAACTATGCAACCATTTGGGATTGACTTTTTTCACTCAGCAATGTTCTCTGGAGATTTATTCAGGCTGTTGTGTTTAGCAATAGTCTGTTCCTTTTTATTGCTGAGTGATATGCTGTGGTATGGATGTACCACAATCTGTTTAACCATTTACACAAAGAAGGACATCTGGGCTGTTTCCACTGCAGAGCTATTACAAATAAAGCCTCTATGAATACTCACATACAGGTTTCTGTGTGAACATAAGTTTTCTTTTCTCTGGCATAAATATCCAGGAGTGCAAGTGTGGAATCACATGGTAGTTGCATGTTTAATTTTTTAAAAACTGCCAAATGGTCTTCCAGAGTGACTGTATCCTCTTTCAATTCCACCAGCAATGTATGAGGGATCCAGTTTGTCTGCATCTTCACCAGCTGTCAGTGGTGTTACTTTTTTAAACACATCATTTTGTAATAAGAGTTCAAATTTTAGAATCACTTTGTTTTTATTTTTATTTTTTTTAATGTTTATTTATTTTTGAGACAGAGAGAGACAGAGCATGAATGGGGAAGGGTCAGAGAGAGGGAGACACAGAATCTGAAACAGGCTCCAGGCTCTGAGCTGTCAGCACAGAGCCCGACGCAGGGCTCGAACTCACGGACCGCGAGATCATGACCTGAGCTGAAGTCGGCCACTTAACCGAATGAGCCACCCAGGCGCCCCTAGAATCACTTTAGATAGAAAAGTTGCAAAGATAGGACAGAGAGTTCCATGTACCCCTCACTCAATTTCCCTTATTGCTAACATCTTACACCCTGACAGATTTTTTTTTTTTTTTTTAGTTTATTTATTTTGAGAGGGGGAGGTAGGAGCAGAGAGAAAGGGAGGGAGAGAGAATCCAAGCAGGCTCCACACTGTCAGCACAGACCCCAATTCAGGACTTGAATTCAGAACTCACTAACTGCAAGATCATGACCTGAGCTGAAGTCGGCGCTTAACCAACTGAGCCACCCAGGCACCCCTTGACACGTCACTTTTAACTAAATGCCACAGTTTATTTAGATTCCATTAGCGTGTCTCTGGTGTTCTTCTGCTAGGGGATTCCACCCAGGGTACCACATTACTTTTAACCGTCATGTCTCCTTAGCCTTTTCTGGTAACAGTTTCTCAGATTTCCCTTGTTTTTGAAGACCTTAACTTTTGAAGTGTGCTGGTCAGGTACTTTATAGAATATCCTTCAATTTGGATTTGTTTTGTCTTTCTCAAGGTTAGACTGAGGTCATGGGTTTCGGGAGGATTACCACAGAGGTGAAGTGCCATTGCCATGACATCATATCAAGGGTACTTGCAACCCACGTGACTGATGATTTAACCTTGATCACCTGGGTGAGGGAGTGTATGCTGGGTTTCACCACTGTCAAGTTACTCTGTTTCTCCCTTTCCATAGTTTACTCTTTAGAAGCCAGTTACCAAGGGCAGACCACCCTTAAGGGGTTAGGCGTTAAGCTCCACCTCTTTGAGGGAGGAGTTCCTGCATACATTTTTTGGAATGCTTCTTTAGGGGGGATCTCACTTAAAAGAATGATAAACATTATTTCTAGAGCAATTTAAAGGTTTCAAAAAAAACTAAGCAGAATACAGAAAATTTCCATAGACCTATCCCCTCTCCCCCTCTTCTCCCCCCTCCCCAGCATACAATTTCCCCTATTATTAACATATTACATTAATGGAGTACATTTATTACAATTGATGAATAAATATTGATACATCATTACTAACTAAAGTCCATATTTTATTTTATTGTTTTATTATTTTTTAACATAATTTATTGTCAAAATGGTTTATATACAACACCCAGTGCTCATCCCAACAAGTGCCCTCCTCAATGTCCATCACCCATTTTCCCCTCTCTCCCACCCCTGCCAATCAACCCTCAGTTTGTTCTCTGTATTTGAGAGTGTTTTATGGTTTGCCCTCTTCCATCTCTGTTTGTAACTATTTTTTCCCCTTCCCCTCCCCCATGGTCTTCTGTTAACTTTCTCAAGATCCACATATGAGTAAAAACATATGGTATCTGTTTTAATCTGACTGACTTATTTCACTTAGAATAATACCCTCCAGTTCCATCCACATTGCTACAAATGGCCAGATTTCATTCTTTCTCATTGCCAAGTAGTATTCCATTGTATATGTAAACCACATCTTCTTTATCCATTCCTCAGACTCAGATGCTCATCAGACATTTAGGCTCTTTCCATAATTTGGCTATAGTTGAAAGTGCTGCTATAAACATTGGGGTACATGTGCCTCAGGGATACAGCACTCCTATATCTCTTGGGTAAATTCCTAGTAGTGATATTGCTGGATCATAGGGTAGATCTATTTTTAATTTATTGAGGAACCTCCACACTGTTTTCCAGAGTGGCTGCACCAGTTTGCATTCCCACCACAGTGCCAGAGGGTTCCTGCTTCTCCACATCCTCGCCAGCATCTATAGTTCCCTGACTTGTTCATTTTAGCCACTGTGACCAGTGTGAGGTGGTATCTCAGTGTGGCTTTGATTTGTATTTCCCTGATGATGAGTAAAATCCATATTTTACATTAGGATTCACTCTTCTTTTACAGTTCTTTGGGTTTTGATAAATTCATAATGTTGTGCATCTGTCATTACAGTGTCAAAATACAGTGTTCAAAATAGCTTCATTGCCCTAAACATTCTTGTACACCCTCCTTCCCTCCCACCAAATCCCTTACAAACAATGGTCTTTAAACTGTCTCCATAGTTTTGCCTTTTTAGAATTTCATATATTTAGAATCATACAGTGTGTGGTCTTTTCAGATTTCTTTCCTTAGCAATATGATTTCAAGGTTTTTTCATGTCTTTTCATAGCTTGATAACTCATTTCTTTTTAGCACTGAATAATAATCCTTTTTATAGATGTACAATTTGTTTATTTAATCACTCATTGGAGAACAATCATTATTTGACAATTATGAAGAAAGCTGCTATAAACATTTGTGCACAGAGTTTTGTGTGGACATAAGTTTTCAATTCATTTGGGTAAAGACCAAGGAGGAGTGCAATTGCTGGACTGTATGGCAAGACTACCTTTAGCTTTGGAAGAAGCTCCCAGAATGTCTTACAAAGTAACTGAGCCATTTTGTATTCCTACCAGCAATGAATGAGACTTCCTATACTTCAAACTCCTCTAGCCTTTGGTGTTGTCAGTGTTTGGGATTTTAACCATTCTAATAGGTACATAGTACCTGCTTTTTAGATTTCATTTCCCTGGGGCACCTGGGTGGCTCAGTCAGTTGAGCATCTGAGTCTGACTTCGGCCCAGGTCATGAGGTCATCGTTCCTGTCAAGCCCTGTTCCAGGCTCTGTGCTGTTAGCTCAGAGCTTGGAGCCTGCTTTGGATTCTGTGTCTCCCTTTCTCTCTGCCCCTCTCCTGCTCATGCTCTGTTTCTCTTGTCTCTCTCTCTCTCTCAAAAATAAATAAACACTGGGGGGCCTGGGAGGCTCTGTCAGTTAAACATCCGACTTTGGTTCGGGTCATGATCTCGCAGTCCTGAGTTTGAGCCCCATGTTGGGCTCTGAGCCCCATGTTGGGCTCTGAGCCCAATCTGAGGAGTCTGCCTCAGATTTTGTGTATCCCTCTTTCTCTGCCCCTCCCTTGCTCGTGCTCTGCCTCTCTCTCTCTCAAAAAATAAACATTAAAATAAACAAACATTAAAATTTTTTTTTTTAAATTTACATTTCCCAAATGATGTATTATGTTGAACACCCTTTGTTTATTTGCAATCATACATCTTTTTTTGGTGAAGTGTTAGATCTTTTGCCCACTTTTTTAATTGGGCTGTTTGTTTTCCTATTGTTGGGTTTTAATAGTGTGTGTGTGTATTTGTATATTTTAGATTACAGTTCTCTATCAGATGTGTGTTGCCAAAGATTTTCTCCCAGTCTCTGACTTGGCTTTTCATTTCTTTATTTTTTTATTTTTTTTATTTTTTGACGTTTATTTATTTTTGAGACAGAGAGAGACAGAGCATGAACGAGGGAGGGTCAGAGAGAGGGAGACACAGAATCTGAAACAGGCTGCAGGCTCTGAGCTGTGAGCACAGAGCCCGATACGGGGCTCAAACTCACGGACCACGAGATCATGACCTGAGCCGAAGTCGGCTGCTTAACCGACTGAGCCACCCAGGCGTCCCAGGCTTTTCATTTCTTAACAGTGTCTTTCACAGAATAGAAGTTCTTAATTTAAATGAAGTCCCACTTACCAGATTTTTTTGTTCATGGATTGTGGTTTTGGTGTTACATCTGAAAATCATGGCCAAATCTGATGTCAGGTAGATTTTTTTCATGTTATCTTGTAGCTGTTTTATAGTTTTGCATTTTAAATTTAGGTTTATGACCCATTTTGAGTTAACTTTTGTGGAAGTTATAAAGTATGTGTCTAGATTACCTTTTTTGCATGAATATGTACAACTGTTCTCAGCAATTTTGTTGAAAATACTATCTTTTCTCTATTGAATTTTCATTGGTCCTTTACCAGATATCAATTGACTATATTTGTATAGGTCTATTTTGTTCCACTGATCTGTTTGTGTATACTTTCACCAACACCACACTGTCTTGATTACCGTAGCCTTATAGTGGCTGTTGAAGTCGGGTAGTACCCACTTCCTGACTTTGTTCTTCTTCACTTTTGTGTTGGCTATCTGGCTTTTTTGTCTTTCCATATAAACTTAGAAACAGTTTGTTGATATCCATGAAATAACTTGCTGGGATTTTGAGATTTAAAAAAAAATTTTTTTTAATGTTTATTTTTGAGAGAGACAGAGATAGAGATGAGTTAGGGAGGGGCAGAGGGAGAGGGAGACACAGAATCCGAAGCAGGCTCCAGGCTCTGAGCTGTCAGCACAGAGCCCGACGTGGGGCTCAAACCCACAGACTGTGGGATCATGACCTGAGCTGAAGCTGGACGCTTAACCGACTGTGCCACCCAGGCGCCCCTGGGATTTTGAGATTTTGTTACATCTGTAGATCATTTGAGAAGAACTTTGGAATTTGAACAATATTGAGTCTGTCTATCTATGAACATGGAATATCTATCTATCATCTATCTATTTATTTAATGTTTTATTTTTGAGAGAGAAAGCATGAGTGGAGGAGGAGCAGAGTGGGGAGTGCTTCAAGCATTTGAAGCAGGCCCGGTGCTGACAGCAGCAAGCCTGATCTAGGACTCAAACTCATGAACTGTGAGATCATGACCCAAGCTGAAGTCAGACACTCAACCGATTGAGCCACCCAGGTGCCCCTTTCTTTACTTTTTTAGAAGTTTGATTTTTTTTTTTTGTCAGAGTCTTGTATTTTTTCTCATATAGATTTCTTATACATTTTGTTAGATTTATATCTAAGTATTTCATTTTGGGGGGTGCTAATGTAAATGGTGGTTGGTTTTTACTTTTTCTATTGCAAACATTCATTGCTGGTATATAGGAAAGCAGGTGACCTTTGTATACTAACCTTGTATCCTGCAATCTTTTTATAATCACTTATTAGTCCACAGGTTTTATTTTCTTAATTCTTAGGGATCTTCTACATAGATAATCATGTCATCTGAAAACAAAGAAAGTTATATTTCTTCCTTCTAAATATGTATACCTTTTGCTTTCTTTCTTGTCTTTTGCATTACCTGGGACTTCCAAGTGTGATGTTGGAGTGACAATAGCTTTACCTTGTTGATTCAAGTGTATTTTATTTTAACGATTCTGAAGTGTTTGTAATGATATCTCATGATTTTACTTACATTTCCTTAATGGCTAATGATATTGAATATCTTTTCATGTGGTTCTTTGTTGTCTGTATATTCTCTTTGGTAGAATGCCTTTTTATGTCTTTTGCCCACTTTCTAATTGGGTTGTTTGCTTTCTTTTTACTGTTACATTTTGAGAGCTCTTTACACATTCTAGATACCAGTAATCTGTCAGTTTGCAAACATTTTCTTCCTGTCTTTAGCTTGACTTTATCCTCTTAACAGGGTCTTCTGCAGAGCAAAAGTTTTAAAGTTGGATAAAATCTAATTAATCAGTTTTTCCTTTTATGGATCACACTTTCACTATTAGGTCTAAGAATTCTTTGCTTAGTCCTAGGTCCTGGTGATTTTCTTTTTTCCTAAAAATTCTATAGTTTTAGAATTTACAGTTAAATCTGTGATCCATTTTGAATTAATTTTTGTATAACACATGAAACTTAAGTTGATTTGTTTTGTTTGTTTTGTTTTTAATATATCTATGGCTATCTGATTGCTCCAGCACCATTTGTTGAAAAGGTTACCTTTCTTCCACTGTGTGGCTTTTGCACCTTTGACAAAAAGAAGTTGGACACATTTGTGTGGGCCTATTTTTGTGTCTTCTATTCTGTTCTATTCATCTCTATCTATTCTTCCACCAATAACACAGTCTTGATTATTGATTTATTGTACCTATAAAGTAAATCTTTCTTTTTTTTTTAAATTCTTAGTGTTGTTTAGTTTTTTTTTTTTTAATGTTTTATTTATTTTTGAGACAGAGAGAGACAGAGCATGAACGGGGGGAGGGTCAGAGAGAAAGGGAGACACAGAATCCGAAGCAGGCTCCAGGCTCTGAGCCGTCAGCCCAGAGCCTGACGCGGGGCTCAAACTCACGGACCGCAAGATTGTGACCTGAGCCGAAGTCGGACACTTAACCGACTGAGCCACCCAGGCGCCCCTAAAGTAAATCTTTCAAATTAAGGAGTATTATTTTTTCTCAATTTCTTTTTTTTTTTTTTTAATTTTTCAACATTTATTTATTTCTGAGAGAGAGAGAGAGAGACAGAGACAGAGACAGAGTGTGAGTGGGGGAAGGGGAAGAGAGAGGGAGACACAGAATCTGAAACAGGCTCCAGGCTCTGGGCTGTTAGCACAGAGCCAGACGCAGGGCTTGAACCCACAAACCATAAGATCATGACCTGAGCCAAAGTCAGATGCTTAACCGACTGAGCCACCCAGGCATCCCTCTTTTTCTTTTTCAAAATTGTTCTGGCTGTTCTAGTTCCTTTGCCTTCCCATGTAAATTTTAGAATAATCTTGTGACTAGTTGGCAAAAATCTTGTTGGGATTTTGACAAGAAATGTGTCGTGCCTATACATCAATTTGGGGAGAATTGACACATTCACTGTGTCTAGTCTTCTAATATATACACACAGCATGTCCCTCCATTTAGGTCTTATTGATTTCTTTCATCAGCTTTGTATAACTTTATGTGTATAATTCTTGTACATGTTCTGTTGGATTTATACATAAGTATTTTGGCTTTTTGATCAATTGTAACATGGCATTATATTTCTTATTTTGGTGCCCCCTTGTTTATTGCTGGTATATGGGAATCAATTTATTGATTTGTGTATGTTTATCTCATAGTTTGTGACCTTGCCGAACTCCTTGTTTGTTCTGGTAGTCTTTTGTAGATTCCTTGGGATTTTCTTCATAGACAATCATGTGATCTGCAAATATGGATAATTTTATTTCTTTTTCCTGATCTATATGATTTTTGTTTCTTTTTCTTTGTTTATTGTCCTGGCAAAAAGTTCTAGCACTACATTGGATAAGAGCAGTGAAAACAGACATCACTGTCCTGTTCCCAATCTTAGGGGAAAGCATTTAGTCTTTCACCTTTAAGTACGATGTTACATGTATTTTGTGGATTTTCTTCATCAAGTTGAGTAAGTCCCTCCCTATTCCTTTTTTATTTTTCTGAAAGTTTTTATTGTGAATGGATATTGAATTTTGTGAAATGCTTTTTCTGCATGGGTTGATATGATCATATGTTTTCTTCCTTTAAATTTTTTTAAATGTTTATTTATTTTGGAGAGACAGAGCATGAGCAGAGAGGGACAGAGAGAGGGAGACACAGAATCTGAAGCAGGCTTCAGGCTCTGAGCTGCCAACACAAAGCCCAACACAGGGCTCGAACTCACGAACCACGAGATCATGACCTGAGCCAAAGTCGGACACTTAACTGACTGAGCCACCCAGGCAACCCATGATCATATGTTTTCTTCTTTAACTGGTTAATATGGCTGATTACTTTGATGATTTTAAAATTTTGAACCAGACTTGCATCTCTGGAATAATTTCCACTTGGTAATGGTGTATGATTCTTTTTATATGCTGTTGAATTCTGCTAATATTTTATTAAGAATTTTTATCTATACTTATGAGATTTATTGGTTTAGAATGTGTTTCTTCATCTTCTATTTTCTGGAAGAAATTATATAGAATTGTTGTTAATTCTTTTTTTAATATTTGGTAAATTTCTCCAGTGAAACTATCTGGGTCTAGAGATTTTTTGGCAGGGGGGTTAAAATTACGAACTCTTAATTGTCACAGGGTTTTTGGATTATCTATTTCATATTGGGTGACTTGTAATTTTATAATTACTTATCAGTTTGTGTTTTTTGAGGATTTGGCCCATTTCATCTAAGATGTCAAGTTTATGAGAGTAGAATTGTTTGTGGAATCCCTTTTTGATCATTTTGATGTCTTCAGACTCCATAGTGATAGTCCCCTTTTCATTCCACATATTGGTCATTTATGTCTTTTATTTTTTTTCTTTGTCAGTCTTGCTGGAGGTTTGTCAATTTTATTAACTTTCTAAAGTATCACCACTTTCTTTCACAAATTTTATTTATTGCTTTTCTGCCTTTAAATTTCATTGATTTCTCCTTTCACTGTTATCATTTACTTTCTTCTTCTTGCCCTTGGGTTAATCTGCTCTTCATATTCTAGGTTCTTGAATTGGGGGATTTGGTTATGAACAGGAGCCTTTCCTCTTTTCTAATGTAAGCATGTAGTGTGACATATTTCCCTCTTAGCACTGCTTAGCTGTGTCCCCTAACTTTTGATGTGCTGTATTTCATTTCCTTTCAGTTCAATGTATTTTTGGATTTCCCTTGAGACTTCCGCTCTTCCCATGGATTATGTAGGAGTGTTGTGATATTTTCCTGTTATCTTTTTACTATTGATTTCTAGTTTGATGTCACTGTGGTTGGACAACAGAGTCTATATTATTTTAATTCTTTTAAATTTATTGAGGTTTGTTTTATGACCCAGGATATGGCCTGTATTGTTACTTTTCATAGAAGTTTCTTTTCTTATTGAATTGGGTAGTATTTTATATTGATTTGATCAATTGTTTACTACTAATAATTGTAATTATAACCTAATACATAATAATAATTTTGAAAATTAGAACATACCAGTCACATGAATTTTGAAAAATTATGCTTCTGAACATAGTTTTGTTGAATAAAATTATAACAGGTGAAGTAGAAATGCCACAAAGAAGAATTTGTTCATAAAGTTTTAAATGGATGATGTTGTGTATCAAATAATTATGGTAACTATTTTCCATTGGGTACATGTAAAAGTGTGACCTAAGAATTTTATTTTTAGGGGTGCCTGGGTGGCTCAGTTGGTTAAACGTCCAACTTGGCCTCAGGTCACGATCTCATGGTTTTTGAATTTGAGCCCTATGATGTACTCTGTGCTGACAGCTCAGAGCCTGGAGCCCGCTTTGGATTCTGTGTCTCCTTCTCTCTCTGCCTCTCCCCCACTCTCACTGTGTGTCTCTCTCTCAAAAATAAATATTCAAAAAAATTTAAAAAAAGCATTTTATTTTTAAATGCCAATATTTAAATATTGAAAATATTTTTAAATTTTAATAAATTATTATAATTTTATAAATTATTAAAATAAAATATTAAAAGTATTTTTGATATTTAAAAATTTATAATACTCGGAGATTACATCCATCTTAATTACTTATTTAAACTTCTGATATAATTTTTTGGATATTGACTTACAAATGAAAGAGAGAATAAATAATGTTTAAAATTCTGTGTGTGTGTGTGGGGGGGGTGTTAAGTAAACAAGTGACATCTAGAGACCACTCTTCTGGAACACAATGCTGAGATCAGTGAAAGGACGTGGATTAAGAGTAGTATGAGATTAGGATGGTCTTGTTGGGGTATTTATTCACTCATTCAATCAGCCATATTTATTAAGTAACACTCATTGTTATATGCAACTTCCCTGCTAAACACTAGGAAGGTATAGTTGACTGATTCAAGGTCCCAGCCCTCAAGCTGAGCATCACTTAGCAAGAATCGATCAGTAACACCAGCGGTCAGCAGGAGTGTCTGTGTCTATCCCTGTCCTCTGGCCTTAACTGCTGCAATGGGACAGTAGATGAGGGCTTGCAGGCCTATCTTTTAAAAATTTTTTTAAGTTTATTTATTTATTTATTTAGTCACTTATCTATTTACTTATTAGTAATCTCTACATCCAACGTGGGGCTCGAAAGCACCATCCTGAGATCAAGTGTCACATGCTCCTCTGACTGAGCCAGACAGAAGTTCCAGGTCTATTTTTTAAACCTAGACCATGGAACTATATAGCCCACCTCACCCATATAGTCACACTCATGCACACACGGAACGTCATTATTGGTACTAGTTTGCACAGCAAGAAGAATAATTGCATAGGAGCTATCAAGACTTAAGCAAATTATGGTCACACGGCTTAGTCACGGAAGTTCGGCTTAGGCTGGCTTACCAACAAATGAAGCCTGGCTTCTCATTGCAGCTCTCCTCCACCTCAGGCCAGCTGGACTTCTCCCTGCATGGGTGCTGCTCCTTGAGGAAGAAGCACAGTGCAAAGCAGTGAGGTGGGAGGGGCTCGGTGAGAACCAAAGCACTAGATTCTTGTCCCAACTGCAGCTTTGTGTCACCTTAAACAAGTGAACCCCTTTCTGAGCCCCCATGCCTTTATTTGCAAAAGCAAGGGGTTGGACTGGATGATTTATAGGGCTCTTCAGTGTGAGGACTCTGTGATTCTAAGTCTCTTCTGGCTGGTTCCACAACACTCCCCAAGTTCCAAGCACTCTTCTCAGTATTGGCTAGAGTTCCTCACTCTGAATTAAGTTCCTTGCCTAGAGTCTTTTTAATTCAGCTCTTCCTTAGTCCAAGTTCTGCCAACTTATTGTCTCTCCCTGCCAGCGTTCTCTGAGAGTATCAGTATTTCTCCATGTTCTCTGCTCTGGCTACTGCCTCAAGCTGCCTCCCACAGCATACACGGTCTGTTCCTGGCTCCTTCTTGACTTGGCTCATACTTCTTGCCTCTGCCACGCCACTCTGGTACGAGAGTCAGCCAGGTACTTTCTAATTCCTGGGTCATTAGCTCAAGAATGTGGTCCACACCCACAAGATAACACTCAAGGGAAAAATTGCCTATACCTACAAATGGACATGAGCTCTTCACCACACCTTGGGAGTGACTCTTCTCCCTTACCCACACAAAGGAGGCTTTTGGACCCCAAAGACTATAGCCCTATTGAAGCTGAAAATCTGTGGTTTTCCCATTTAATGCAGATTAGTCTTTAAACCTGACACTCAAGGGGCGTCTGGGTGGCTCAGTCGGTTGAGTGTCCAACTCTTGATTTTGTCTCAGGTCATGGTCCAAGGGTCACGGGATCAAGTGCCATGTAGGCTCCATGCTGAATGTGGAGCCTGCCTAAGATTCTTTCTCTCTCTGTCTCTCTCTCCCTCTTCTCCTCTCTCCCGCTCGCACCTGTTCATGCTCTCTCTGTCTCTAAAATGAAAACAACAAAAGTAACAAAACAAAACAAAACAAAATACTGGCACTCAAGAGAATATAGCAGATAGTCCAGATAACCTGAGACAATATGGGATTTAAATATTCCCTTTTGTGTCTATAAGCCATCAAGATATCTGGGAGCCGTCCAAACACATCAATGTCTCTCTGCATTGCAGTTGGACAAGCAGAGGGCCACCTGGCTGGCTCAGTCAGTGGAGCCTGTGACTCTTGATCTTGGAGTAGTGAGTTTGAGCCCCATGTGGGGTATAGAGAATATCTGAAAAAAAAATAAAACAAAATCGAACCAGATAGTGTGAACCTGAAGGGATGCAATGGGAAGAATACTGCAGCATCTGTGTGGTGTTCTTGCTGGATACATGAACTTCATCAAACTTTTGGTGCTATATGTTTACAAGAAGTACAGGAGATAGAAGAACAAGATAAATACACCACACAGAAGCAGTCCAGCAAGTCCAGATTGTGAAACATTTGTCTGGGCAGTGGACACAGTTTCTTTACTGACCAATAACACAGAAAAGGAAAAGAGAGGATGAAAATGCAAATTAAGAAACTTAGGAGACATGAGACCAAATGCAGTACGTGCGTCTTGTTTTGTATCCTGATTTAAACAAGTTAAATCTAAAGAGGCATTTTTGAGATGGGAGGAAAACAGAGCTGAAGTGGGTATTGGGTATATGAAGAAATTACTATCTTTGTGAGGTGTTTGGTTTTGTGATTCTGTAAGAAATCGCTCCTTCCCCTCTCCTTCCCCCTTTTCAGAGCTACATATGGAAGTATTTAGGGGCAAAATGACACCATGTCAGGAATTTTCTTTAAAGTGCTATAGGAAAAAAAAAAAGAAGAAATGGATAGATGAAGTATGGCAAAATGTTGGTAATTGGTGAACCTGGGGGGTGGGGGCTCATTTCCTATTCTGTGGTTTTTCTCTATGATTAAAAACTTTCAGTGTAAAAAAAAAAAAAAAAAGGGGGGGAGGGTTTCTGGGAAATGCCAGTGTTTTGGTGTCAAAATGATACGTGACTATTGGCAAAGCCCATAATTACATCTCTGAGTTTAGTGTTACCATAAAGAGAATGAATGCTGGAGTCGGGACGAGACGGCAAGACTGGCTTTGCCACTTAACTGGCCTTGTGATCTTAGACAACTTGCTAAATGTCTCTGAACCTCATTTCCTCACGTGCTTGCTGTGGGAGCAAATGATGCATATCAGGTGCTCAGCAACAGAGATATTTAGTAAGTAGTCTACATAGAAGCTATTATCATCAAGGGGCGCCTGGGTGGCTCAGTTGGTTAAGCATCTGACTTCCACTCAGGTCAAGATCTCACGGCTAGCGAGTTCGAGCCCCGAGTTGGGCTCTGTGCTGACAACTCAGAGCCTGGAGCCTGTTTCGGATTCTGTGTCTCCTTCTCCTTCTGCTCCTCCCCCACTCATGCTCTGTCTCTCTCTCTCAAAAATAAATAACATTAAAAAATTAACAAAAAAAAAAAAAAAAAAAAAAGAAGCTACTATCATCGTTAATCTTAAGCCCAAAGCATCAGAGAAATCCTGTCAAGCCATGCATCCAAAGTTGGGTTCAGAAAATAAAAATTCACAGAAGTAAGAATCAGGAAAAAACGTGCAACAGGTGGCCCACACTCTCAGGGCTGCACAAGGGTCCGAACTCCCCAAGGACAAAGCTATGACTCCTCCCTGTGGCCTCATGACCCTCAGGTAGGGAGGAGGCAGCATTCTGCAGATGAAGCCCAGCCCAGGCTTCAAGCAGAAAAGTGAACCAATTAACAGCCCAGGAGAGGGATGGGGGGCCCAGGACTCCTGGTTTGCGCTGCACCCACTAGGAGCATTAGTTGCTGGGAAGAATCTAAATATATAGTGTGTTGTTGAAATGTTTCTTTCTGACAGCCCACTGCGCATTTTCTCTCATGGAGCTCATATTCCCCAAACTGGAAAGTGAAATCGTTTGCAGACTCCCATGGGAAGCTAGAGCCCCGGATTCATTTTTCCCTAGAGAAAGCACGTTTGCTGGAAATTAGAGAAGGTAATTGGAGAGGCCGAGGGAAGAAAGGGACCTGCAGGGGTCATGCGGTCCATCCCCTAGCCTCCCGGCAGGAGTGAGACTAACCCATTCCAGATGGCAGTTGTCCTTGTCTGCTGAAGACCTCCGAGAGAGACCCTCGAAGCCTGACTCAGCAGCTCATTCCAAGAGAGACCCTCGAAGCCTGACTCAGCAGCTCATTCCAGAGCAGGGCCGAGTGAGTGCACGGACCGTGAGTCTAATCTCAGGCCAGACACTGACTCGCTGTGGGTCTTGAATGAGTCATCAGTCTTGGACCCCAGTGTTCCAGTCCACAAAACGAGGGAAGCTGTCACTGCCTGGCTCTTCTGGGATTAAATCCTAGTACAAAATGGAAACAAGCTTTGTGCCCAGGAAGGGGCCGGTATGTAAAAGGCCCGGCAGCATTCCATTGTCCGCTCTTTGAAGAGGTTTAAAAAAATCTTTTAGAGCTTGTCTGAATAAATAGCTTCTCCTCACTGTTCCTTTTTTCGTTATAGGATACGATGAGAGGTGGCCAATTGTTCCTGCCCCGCCCCCCGACCCCCACCCAGAGGGAAAAAACCCACTGGTTCCACAAAAGTAGCGCATCAATATCATTGGCCCAGAACAAATGGAGGCCTCTGGCAGTGAGAAAATACCCAGAGGCCTTGTTGCCAGGGCAACAACCATGTTAAAGTAGAACTCAGGACCCACAGCTTGAGCCAGGTCTGTTGTTCCCACCGAGTCTGGGGAGCTGAGGAAGACAACTGAGCGGAGAGCCGAAGTCTGGAGACTGAGACCCCAGGAGGTTCAAAAACACAGCCCTGAAGGGGCGAAAGGGGACTGGAGCCAGAGTTGGCTTTTTGTTGCTGTGGTGGTTTAGTTGTTATTATTATTATTATTTTATTGAAGTAGAGTTGACGTACAATGTAGCATTAGTTTCAGGTGTACAACATCGTGGTTTGGCAAGTGCGGCCGCCGTCTGTCACCATCCACGCTATTACGCACCACTGACGATGAACCAAATCTCATTTACGGAGTCCCTGCCCTGTACCAGGCACTGTGGTGTGGGGGGGTGAAAAAGATGGTCTGGCTCTCAGCAAGCTTAGAGGTTAATGGGGAAGACAGACATCCAACAGCCTGTAAACGTTGCAAAGGAGAAGCACAGGGGCTATGACAGCTTGTAAAAAGGCAACGCAGCCAACCATCCTCTCCAAGTCCTGGGTGCCTGAGGAAGCTTTATTAGTACAACCCTTACTGTCGGTGCCTTGCACTTGGCCCTTGGCCCTAATCATACCTGGGTTCCTGTCAATCTCTTCTACAGTTATTCAACTCTGGTATCTTTTAAATTATTATTTTTTTTTATTAAAGTGAAATTCACAGAGCATAAGCTTAACTATTTTAAAGTGAAAATTCAGTGGCATTTAGTACATTCCCAATGTTGTGCAACCACTGCCTCTATCTACTTCCAGAACATTTCATCCCCCCAAAGGAAACCCCATACCATTAAGCAGTTGCTCCCTATCCCTCCCTGGCCCCAGCCCCTGGCAACCACCAATCTGCTTTCTGTTTCTACGGAGTTGCCTATTCTGGATATTCCACACGCATGGAGTCATACAATATGTGACCTTTTGTGTCTGGCTTCTTTCGCTTAGTGTAATGTTTCTGAGGTTCATGCACGTTGTAGCATGCATCAAACCTTCATTCCTTTTTACAGCTGAATAATAACTCTGGTATTTTAATAAAGGTTAACAAATGGATATTCGAGAGAACACTGGACTCAAGAAGAAGAAACGTGGCTCTACGAAATATATCAAATATACCAAATATAACCAATTACCCTGCACCTCCATTTTCTCATCTACAAATTAAATGGTTACCCTCGGCCATTTGCAGAACGGCTGGAAGGCAAATGATGACATACTTATAAATAATAATACATTTTCCAAATAAAGCTATTTAAAACTCCTAATAGTAACTATTAATTAACATTCCATGTGTACCTCTTATCTCTTCAACTGCCTTTTAAGTTCCTTGGGGAGAATGACTGTGTCATATCCATTTCTACCCTCACAATGTTTAGAATGAAGCCCATCTCTCACTAGCTGTTCAATAAATGCCTCTTGGGTAGGTAACTACTTGAATGAATGAATGGATGAATGGATGAGACACCACCTGACCTGTGAGGGAAACTGCTTTCTTCCAGGTCACTCGATTGATATTCGTTGAATGAATAAATGAATGAATGAGCGGGTGGAAAGGAAGCATTCCCATCTGGCCTGGAATTATAAGACTCTGCCTTCCCTCCATCTACCCGTGTAGCACCGGTCCCAGCCTGGCCTACAGTCCAAAGAGGAAGGCTGATGAAAATAATCAGGGTACAAAGGGAACATAGACTTTCAGTCTGAAAATGCTGTCCTTTGCATGAAAATGCAAAGAAAAGTAGGGGTTCTGACACCATCCTCTCCTGCACAGAGTCCGTCCCAACTGTTCCGTCTCCAAAGAGGATCAGTATGGGGGCTGCAAGCTTAGATGCCTTACTTAAGAAATAATCCAACCTAACCAGACCTCCCTGGGACTGACTAGGAGTAAGGAGGCATGGGGAGGGACATGTTATCTGAAAACTCACTGTCCCCACCCTTGAGTTAGGAGATAAACTGGGGTGGGGGGTGGGGGTTGGAGTGGAAATGTCATTCCAACACAAAAGACTCATCCAGGAAGTGGTGTCTTTTAAAATTAGTTTGCCCTCGGGGCTCCTGGGCAGCTCTGTTGTTGAGCATCTGAGTCCATTTCAGCTCAGGTCATGATCTCACTGTTCATAGGTTCGAGCCCAGCGTCAGGCTCTGTGCTGACAGCGCAAGCTTGCTTAAGATTCTCTCTCTCCCTCTCTCTCTCTGCCCCTCCACCCCTAAAATAAGTAAACATTAAAAAAATAAAATTAGTTCACCTCAAATATTCTTTTTCTCCCCCCAGATATTCTGTTTTAATCCAAGTATACCTTCACAAAATAAAATTGCAAACCTTGCAACAGATACTGAGTGAGCTCAGGTGGCCGGGAGTGGTGTCAGGGGACTACTCAGATCGCAGGTGGAGCCAGCTGGAGAGGACCTGGCTGAGGTGGTCGGTGACCAGGTACAGAGGGGCCACAGAGAGGGTGTCGGGCTTCCAAAGAGAAAGATTTTAGTATCCAAGGGTTAAAGAAGGGCCCCTGAGGTCATTGTTTAAGGACTCTGTACAACTCCATTTTGAAAGGCAAAAATTCATTGAAAGATTTCACCATAAAATTGAACAAGAAAAACCTTGCCCCCCCAAATCAATTTTGACTATTTATTCTATGATTTTGCATGTAGTAACAACTATAACCACATTTTATTTTCTTCAGTGCATATTTTCATAACCTGCCATTTAATTTTGTTTGGTTACTATTTCTTTTAATATCCCAGGATCTAATTTTAATGGTCCCTTTCTGGTTCTAATTCTGCTTTGTGATGAGAAGCCCCCATATTTTATTTACAGAAGGGGACTGTCGTAACTCTGTGGTCACTGGAATTGACGCGTGTGGCCCTGAATTAGAGTTAAAGAGAAATGTATTTTGGTTCTGCTTTTGGTTTACTGTGTGATGTTGGCAAAGCGGCCCAACATCTTTGTGTCCCCGTTTCCACGTCCACCAAAATTAAGATACCAGTCCCTGACTTCCCTGTACTCCACAGGGACCTCGGTGGGACTTGTACTATGATCTTCGCAAAAGTAAATGGTGGACTTCGTAAGAGGATGTTGCCACTATCTTGTCAACCCTACAGGGCCAGAAAACCCGGAACAATAGATGTTCTGAACATGATTTCTATTTCGTTTTGGTATTGTTATAATAAATGAACCTTAAGCTTTCTTTCAGCACTGAAATTCTATGACATATGTCTTCACAGCAGATTTATCTTCCTAATTACCATTTATACAGGGTGGCTTTATAATTCTATTTCCTCAGCACACTCCCACTGATGGAGTGGGGAGGAAGCGCATGTTGGACTGGGGCTGTTATGAATGATTTACGTGCTGACTTTCAAGGGCCCCCGGGACATTCAGGGAAGGATTGTCATTATTCTGTCACTCACTTTGCCCCATAACATGCTAGGAGGTCAGAGATGCCAGGATTTTCTCCCCTATTTGATAGACCGGGGAATCAGCAAAGCCACTCACTCACCTTGGGCTGCGTCTCTGGATCCCCAGTTTTTCCATCTGGTCTATCGCCTCCTTTGCAAGATTGAAGGAGAAGAAACTGAAAGCAGCTAGGGCCCTGACCACTGACCCACAGCATTGTGGCACTGCCCTGGGAAGCAGGGGAGGTACTGACATCTGGGGCAAGAGGTCACCGGGGGCAGAGGCAGGAGGTCACCCAGGGCCTTGGGCAGCTTCCCCAGAGCTTGGAGCTGAACCCCACCCCAACCCCCGTGGTGCCAAGCCCTTTTCTCTCAATTGTTCTAGCTTTACGAGCATTTGGGAGGAAAATGTCATCCAGCTGGTCTGGATTTCTCAGCACATAAGGGATCCAAAGAGTGTTTTGTAAGTTCTCTTGGATGACCATTCTGGGTTTCTGTGAGAGATCAACTGAGCCCCTTTGCATTAAATGAAGGAAGTTACATTTTACCAGCTGTCCCAGGGCGGAGGTGGAAGGGGCTGCCTGGAGGAAGTGGAGAAAGGGGCATGGAGAAGGTTGAGCTCACAGAGCAAGGATGGGGGCTCTTTGCAATTCCCTCTGCTAGCTGGGCATTCTCCTTACAAGAGCCACAGGCCGAGAAAGCCATTCTGTTCCTGCTCCACCTACCTGGCAGAAGGACCACCCAGATTTGGGAAACTGAGGCAGAAGAAGCGGAGTCCCTGAAGGGACTTTCATGGCATGACTAAACAAGCAGTGACTGGAGGTAAATCGGCTGCTCCAAAGCCTCCATCACCTGGGTTCAAATCTTGCTTCTTTGTGATGTTGGGAAATTACTAAATTATCATGAAACTTCACTTTGCTCACCTACAAAGTGGGGACAATAATACCTCTTTCATAGAATGTTGGCAATATTAAAAGAAGAGGATATACACAAAATACCCAGCACGTTGCCAAGCAAAAGGTAGCTAGTTAAACTATGATGATATGTATCAACAAGGAAATGTCCCAAGGCTGAGGATGGCAGCACACTGTGCTGGGCATGACCCAGAGGTCTGAGGTGAGTCTGGTGCCACAGGGAGCTTGCGGGGTAGTTGGGAAGGTATAGGAAGACTTGACTTACATTATACTAGCAAGAGACCTTAGGTAACAAAATAAAGCAGCTTGTGTATGAGTGTTAGAGACAATGAGTGTTCCAGATTTCAAGAGGAGAGTTCATCGCGAATTGGGCAGATCAAGGAGGTCTTCTTGGAGGAAGCAGAAATGGACTTTCTTGTCCTATTTGCCCCAGACAATTTAAGTTGGCTCTTTAGTGACCCAGCGAAGCACATATAGTGTTGAACTCTTCTAGCAACTGGTTACCTTCTCACACTTGCACATATCTTTAGGGCGGGGAGGGGCAGAATATTTGAAGCCTCTGCTCAAACTCTGCTGAAATGTTGGGGGCCTGGGTGGCCGGCTGGATGAGCTCATTCCACTGGGGCTAGGAGGAGGCTGAGCGAACCAAATCTCCTGTCATTGGCACTGATGGCAATTGGGCCAGAAGTTAAGGATTTTTACCAAGCTCTCAGGCATCTTGGCCACTATTACCAAGAAGTCCCCAAAGCAAGCTTATCTCAAGATATATCCTTCCCTGGAGATACTTGTGAGCAGAGAGGCCTTTGTGCAGGAAGAGGGGCAGTGGGGCCTGGGGATACCGAACCAGAAAGGTAACCAAGACAGTGGTCCCGGAGAGAAATGCTCTCCAGAAAGCAAATCCCCACGGAAGGGAGTTCGTTTTACAGTGTAGTGTCTTCAAATGTGTGAATGTGTATATGAGAGAGAAAGAGGGGAGGGCAGAGAGGGGAAAAGCAAGCAGTAACACCAAGCACAACATTGGAAAGTTTGTTTTCCACACGGCCCCTTTATCTGGTAGCAAATATATCTCCTGGGAAAAGAAAACATTTCTCAGGGCAATCCCTCAGGAACATTTTTTTCCCCCTCCTCCGTATGTGATTTACGTTGAGGCTGCTGGGGGCACCCAGGGGTCCCCCTGGGGAGCGTGAGGGCTTGGTGGGCAGGCAGAGGAAGGGAGGGAATAACAACCCTCACCCCCACCCTCCCTGACGGTCTACACGGAGCACCCGGGAGCTCCACTGGCAGCGTGTGAATGTGTGAGAAGGGCCTCCTCAGGAGGGGCACCCACTCTTCTGAGGGACTCATCCCCATATAGAGAGCCTTGGTACTGGTTGGCCAAGCTGCGTTCCAGCCCTCATCCCCCCATCAATCACTGCTACCACTCAGTTTCCACAGCTGTAAAGTGACATCGATAAGAACCGCTCTGTCTCCCTCACACGGTCACCATGGGGATCTAATGAGACTGTGGAGGCACATTAGAAAACAGACAGGGACATAAGTGGCCATTAGCTCAATGGTGGAAAGCAAGGAGCTTGAGGTTGGAGTCCAAAGATCTGGAATCCCAGCCCTACTGCAGTGTGGCCACGGGCCAGTCACTGCCAACAGGTTTAACCATCTTCACCCGGAAAGGGGATAAAACCATTCACCGCCTCTCACTGGGTCATGACCACAAAGGTGCTTTGTATGGTCAATTGCCATAGAAAGCATTCAGGTTAATTCTGCTGGAGGTTCTATTTCAGGCTAGGCCCGCTCAGAGGGACAAGTGGGAACTTGAATGCAGCACCGATATTTTCTGCCCTTTAATGGAATCCCTGGACTTTCCTGGCGGCCTGGCAACTTGAGAAGGCTCTTGCTTTGAATGAAATAATTTGACCATAGATATGACCACGTTCTTTCAAAACGTTCTTTCAAACGTGTGACTATTGGAAATCCCTAGTTATAGTAAAGAGGGCACAAGTTAATTTGTAGCATTTTTGTTGCAGAGGCTGGGATAGTCTGCCAAATAGCCCTTTTCCCCTTCTTCCTTGCTAACAACCCTGTTGGGAGTATGGAGGTGGCAGTGAGCTCAGGCAAAACAAAGGCCGTTTTCCACTCCCACTGGCATATAGGGGAACCGTGTGGCTGACTCTGGGCCAGTGCAATGTAGGCACTAGTTCCTGGGGAGGCTGTAGGAGGTTCTTCCAAAGCAGGGACTAATTGAGCCCGTGGCGGCCTTTAACTTGGTCTCTTCACTTTCTTAGTGTCTGGAATGTAGAAACGGTGGCTGGAGCTCCACTGGCCATTTTGTGATCAGGGTGCTGTCTTGAGGGTAGTAGCAATATATTAAGGATCAGGCAGCAGAATGGCAAAAGAGTCTGGTATACTCCTGGCAGTATTGAACTTCCATTCTGGCCTTAGACCTCCAGACCTCTTTTATGTGAGGAAAAATAAACAGATTTATTTAAGCTGCTTTCCACCCATCCCGCTAGCCCCCCCCCCCCCCCCAAAAGGTTTCTGTTGTAACTGAATGTAGTTCCTAACCGGATACTATTTTATCCTATCCTATTATCTTTGGTAGGCCCACATGACTATTCTCTTAGGAGCTAAATACGTTTTACCAATAACGTCTCTCTTATTCCTGAAAGAATTCTTCAAACATAAGATTTACTGACTGGTAAGCTGAGGCCTAAAGAATAATATCAGCTGAAGAAAATCAGGAGAAAGCATAGGTGTTAACTTCTAGGTCAGCTATAGCTTCCTCAACCGAAATGACTATCTTTCTAAATCTTCCTACTATTTTTCGACAGAGGAAAGGCTACAAGGCATTACAGTTACCATTCTGCAATTTGAAACAGTAAATCAGACAGGCTAAATTTGTAGACTAATATTTTGTCACTTCTTTTTTTTTTTTTTTTTTTTTTTTTGATGTTTATTTATTTTTGAGAGGAGGGGAGGGGCAGAGAAAGAGGGAGACACAGGATCCGAAGCAGCCTCCAGGCTCCAAGCTGTCAGCACAGAGCCCGATGTGGGGCTTGAACTTATGAATGGTGAGATCATGACCATGACCATGGATTGGACGCTCAACTGACTGAGCCACCCAGGTGCCCCATCCCTTCTTTTTAACATTTATTTCTTCATTTTGAGAGAGAAGAAGCATGTGTGCACCCATGCATGAGCAGGGGAGGGGCAGAGAGAGAGGGAGAGAGAGAATCCCAAGCAAGCTCCTTGCTGTCTGTGCAGAGCCCAACCCAGGGCTTGATCTCACCAACCTGAGGTCATGACCTGAGCCGAGGTCCGGAATCTGGTGCTTACCTGACTGAGCCACCCAGGATCCCCAATATTTTGTCACTTTTACAATGAAGAATACATGCAGAGAGAGACCTGATGATCCGAAGGTCCTCAAAATTCCTGCCCTTTCATTAAGTGGCAGAGAGACAGAGAATGGGGAGGGAGGCAGCCGAAAGGCAAGAAAAAAGCCACAGAATCTCAGGGGGGCACAGCACCAAGCCCACACCATTTCAGACACCCCGATTAAAGCCACACAGCACTTTGGGGCACCTGGGTAGCTCAGTTGGTTGAGCGTCCAGCTTCGGCTCAGTCATGATCTCACGGTCCATGGGTTCGAGCCCCACATCAGGCTCTGTGCTGACGGCTCAGGGCCTGGAGCCCGCTTCAGATTCTGTGTCTTCCTCTCTCTCTGCCCTTCCCCTGCTCATGCTCTGTCTCTCTCTGTCTCTCAATAATAAATAAACGTTAAAAAGTAAATAAAAAAGGGGCGTCTGGGCGGCTCAGTCAGTTAAGCGTCTGACTTCGGCTCAAGTCACGATCTCGTGATCCGTGGGTTCAAGCCCTGCGTCGGCTCTGTGTTGACAGCTCAGAGCCTGGAGCCTGCTTCGGATTCTGTCTCCCTCTCTCTCTACCGCTCCCCTGCTCACGCTCTGTCTCTGTCTCAAAAGTAAATAAACTTAAAAAAAAAAGCCACACAACACCTTACACCAACAGTGTACATAGCCCTTCATCCCTCAAAGCTCTGTGACACGGAGACTGTATTTATCACAATGCCAACACACCTGAATAAAAATGGAAACACCTAGATCTTTGTTATGTCCAGAGCAGATGGAGTGTTTCTTTGAAAACACCTGGCAGACTGGTGAACTTTTCTTTCTTGAAAGAAATGTCTTCACACACCTGGAGTTTGGCACCATGTCCTCAGAGCCTCAGTCCACATGGGGATACAGGATGGTGCATTTATGGAATGGGCTCCCCGTGATACAAATCTCTGACCAAACCTACTAAACGAATTGGCAGAACTGAGTACTGTGGTGATATCATGGAAATAAGTCCTGCGTACGCAAATTTACAAAAACAAAACCAAAACCAAAAACAAAATAGCTCATACAACTCTCAGTTAATTTCAAACCTCCAGGTGTTGAAGCAAGAGTACCATGTTGTCTATCCAAACAAAATAGCTCACGATACACATGAACATACAGATGTCTGCCCTGTCTTGCTTCTGTTCCATTTCTTCCTTGAATCCTTCCTGACCTGATGTTCTGACACTGCACAAGTAAGCCCTGAATTAAATTTTGTCTCATACTGATCCCTACTTCACGTGTGTTAATTTTGTCCTTTCAATGTAACCGTATACTTCTTAAGTGTAAGAGATCCTATGACACGTCACTCAGGTTACTTAAATGACTTTAAAGTGTTAAGTCTTGACTTCTACTTCCAGAAAGATGGAAGGGATGTACCTTTCTCTACTTTTCCCATTAAGTACAATGAAAAGCCCTGGACATTATATATAAAACATTATACATAAAACAAATATAAGTAGACTCTGGAGGCACCTGGGTGACTCAGCTGGTTGAGTGTCCAACTCTTGGTTTCGGTTCAGGTCATGATCTTACAGTTTCATGAGTTCAAGCCCCGCATGGATTCTGTGCTGACATTGAGGAGCCTACTTGAGATTCTCCCCCTTTCTCTGGCCCTCCCCCACAAAGACTCTCTCTGTCTCTCTCAAAATAAATAAATGAATTAACTTAAAAAAAAATAACATGAGTAGACTCTGAAAGGTGGAGAGAAGACAGACCTGCTAGGGATCCTGGACCCAAAGAACAGCGTGGTGTTGAGCTCCCTGAGTGGTGGTGGTGGGGGTTCCAAGTCTGGGATAGACTGGTGAAGCTGATGACCCAGAAATACCAACAGACACAGACAAAGCCAACAAAACCTACTCTTTCTAGCCAGTGGGGCTGTCTAACAATATGGAAAACATTCAGACAATGACCATATTACCTTAGCCAAAACCACAGAAAAAACCTATGGTCCCCTCTCCACCCAGGGCAGCAAAGGCTGAATAGTGATACTAGACCCCCATTCTTTCCCAGCTGTAACAAGGCAGCAGGAATGAAACAGGCGATATCACTAGAGAGCCTACCAACATCAAAAAGATAATAGAAAACTGCAGGATAACAGACACATGAAAAGATGCTCAACATCACTCATCATCAGGGAAATACAAATCAAAACCACAATGCGATACCACCTCACACCAATCAGAATGGCTAAAATTAACAACTCAGGCAATGTCAGATGTTGGTGAAGAAGTGGGGAAAGAGGAACACTTTTGCACTACTGATGGGACTGCAAACTGGTGCAGCCACTCTGGAAAGCAGTGTGGAGGCTCTTCAAAAAATTAAAAACAGAACTACTCTACCACCCAGCAATTGTACTACTAGGCATTTATCCAAAGGATAAATGTGCTGTTTCAAAGGGGCACATGCATCCCAATGTTTATTACTATAAAGAGCACTATTGATGATAGCCAAAGTATGGAAAGAGCCCAAATGTCCGTGGATGGATGAATGGATAAAGAAGATGTGGTATATATATACAATGGAATATCACTCGGCGATCAAAAAGAATGAAATCTTGCCATTTGCAACAATGTAGATGGAACTAGAGTGTATTATGCTAAACAAGATTAGTCAGAGAAAGACAAATATCATATGACTTCACTCATATGTGGAATTTAAGATATAAAACAGATGACCATAAGGGAAAGGAAGCAAAAATAATACAAAAACAGGGAGAGGGGACAAAACATAAGAGACTTTTGAAAACATAGAGAACAAACTCAGGGTTACTGGAAGGGTTGCGGGAGGGGGGATGGACTAAATGGGCAAGGGACAATAAGGAGGGTACTTGTTGGGATGAGCAATGGGTGTTATATGTGGGGAATGAATCACTGGGTGCTACTGAAATCATTATTGCACTATATGCTAACTAACTTGGATGTAAATTAAAAAAAATAATGGAATACTACACATCGAAATTTGAAAACTCAGATGAAATGGACAACTTCCTTGAAAATACAAACCACCACCACTCACTCAACATGAAATTCAAAGTTTGAATAGCCCTGTGACTATTAAGATAATGGAATTTGTAATTTTAAAAACTCCAAAGAAAGAAATCTCTAGAGCCAGATGGTTTCGCTGGAGAATTCTACAAAAACATTCAAAGAATTAACACTAATTCTACACAATATTTTCCAGAAAATAAAAGAGGAAGAAACATTTCCCAATTTATTTTATGAAGTTAATAGTACTCTGATCAGAAAACCAAATACACTACCAACCCACCCCCACCAAAACAAAAACATTACGGATCAATATTTCAACACATACTCCTTTGCAAAATATTAACAGAAAGAATTCAGCAATAGGTAAAATAAAATGTATACCAAGTGGGGTTTATTCTAGAGACACAATGCTGGTTCAATATTTGAAAGTTAATCCACCACACTGACAGGCAAAAGAAGAAAAATATCACATGATCCTACTAATCACAGTAGAAAGCATTTGACAAAATTCAATATCCATCTATGTTAAAAACTCTCAGAAAAAAATTTTTAAAAAATCAGAGAATGGAACTTCTTCAACTTGATAAAAAGCATCTACAAAAAACTTACAGCCGGGGCACCTGGGTGGCTCAATCCATTAAGTGTCTAACTTCGGCTCAGGTCATGATCTCTCACTGCTTGAGTCTGACCCCTGCATCAGGCTCCACACTGACAGTGCAGAGCCTGCTTGGGACTCTCTCTTTCTCAAAATAAATAAACAAACAAATAAACAACAACAACAACAAAAACCCCTTACAGCTAACATCATAATTGATGATTAAAGACTAAATGCTTTCCCTCAAGATCAGGAACATGGCAAGGATATTCACTCTCACCACAAAGAAAGAAATAAAAGTGCTTCTATTTGCAGATGATATGATTGTCTACAGAGAAAATCCCAAGTAATGTACGGGAAAATTTCTAAATTAGTAAGTTCAGCAAAATTGCAGGATACAAGATAAACACATGGAAGTCAGTTGTATTTCTACCTACTAGCACTGAACACAGGGGCACCAAAATCAGTAATACAATACCACTTACCCTTACTAAATAAATTAAACGCTTAGGTGTAAGTCTAATGAAATATGTATAGGATTCTATGTTGAAAAGTATCAAATGCCAAAAGAAATCAAAGAAGGCTGAAATAAATGGAGAGACATACTAGGTTTATTCATTGAAAAATTCCACACAGTAAAGATATCAATTCTTCCCAAACTGATACAGAGATTTTAAATAATTCTTGTCAAAATCTCAGCAAGATGTTTGGTGACATTATTGTCCTAAAACTTATATGGAAAAGCAGAGTATAGAATAGTCAGAACAATTATGAAAAGGAAGAATAATGTGGGAAAAATCAGTCTACTCAATTTTAAGTCTTATTATGTAGCTGGAGTAATCAAAATTATGTGTTATTGGCAGAAAGATAGACACAGAGATCAGTGGAACAGAAAGGAGATCCAAGTAACAGATGCACAAAAATATGTTCCATTTCTCTTTGACAAAGATTCAAAAGTTCAGCGGGAGGAAAGGTAGTGTTTTCACCAAAAGGTGCTGAAGCAGTTGGATATTCATAGACTTTTACGTCTATGCACCTTGACTTAAGTCTCACACCTTATACAAAAAATTAACTCTGAATGGGTCACAGACTTAAATGTAAATCTTTTACAAAGATTTTAGGTAAAAATATAGGCAAAAATCTTTATATCCAGGGTTAGGCAAAGAGTTCTCAGATTTGGCACCAAAGTATGATCCATAAAAGAGAAAATCGATAAATTAGACTACACAAAAAAACTTTTGCTGTGTGAAAGACCATGTTAAGAGGATGAAAAGAGAAGCTACAGACTGGGAGAAAATATCTGCAAACGTCATATCTGAAATAGATCAGTATCTAGAAGGTACGAAAACCTCCCTGAACTCAACAGTAAAACAAACAAAAACAACAACAATCCAATTAGAAAATGGACGAGACATTCCACTGAAAAGGATTATAGGTGGTAACTAAGCACATGAAAAGATGTTCAATATCATTAGCCATTAGGGAAATGCAAATTAAAATCATGAGATATTATTACATATCTATCAGAATGGCAAGAATAATGGGACACCTGGGTGGCTCAGTCGGTTAAGAGTCCGACTTCAGCTCAGTTCATGATCTCGCGGTTCACAAGTTCGATCCCTGTGTCGGGCTCTGTGCTGACTGCTGAGAGCCTGGAACCTGCTTCAGATTCTGTGTCTCCCTCTCTCTCTCTGTCATCCCCTGCTCATGCTCTGTCTCTCTTTCTCTCTCAAAAATAAACATAAAAAAAAAAGAATGGCAAAAATAAAAGTACAGAAGAATTCCAAATAATTTATGTAGCTACTTACTTCTCAAAGAGATGGAGTTTAACTCCCAACCCCATGAGCGTGGGCTATGCTGAGGATTTGTTTTCAAAGACTGAGGTAGGGAGAAAGACAGGGAAGTTAACTTGACAGTGGAAACCTGGCAGACACACCCTCATCCAGGTGGTCAACACTGACATTGACATCATCAGTCTGTGTGATTACATGTACCTTTGATATGATGTGATGGCAACCGCACTTTGTCTTTGTGGTAACCCTCCCCAAACTCATGAGCTCAGTCTAACCATGAGAAAAACAAACCTGAACTGAAGGATATTCTATAAAATACTTGGCCAGTATGCCTCAAAACTCTCAAAGTCCTCAAAAATGAGGAAAGTCTGAAAAACTATCACAGACCAGAAAAGGTTAAGAAAACGTGACAAACAAAAGTCATGTGGTACTCTGGGTGGGATCCCCTGTCCGAAGAAGGACAGAACATTGGAGACAAACTAGTGAAATCCGAATAAACTGTGGCATTAGTTAAAAATGACGTGTCGACATTGGTTTTCCAGTTGTGACAAAGATGCCAACAGATGTGAGGTAAAAACAACAGAGAGAATTGAGTAGAAACTGAGGGTAAATTTCTCAATTTCTTTCATGGGACTCTCATATGATCTCTGCAACTTTCCTGTCTATTGAAACTGATTCTAAAATTTAAAGATTATAACAAAATAATGTGTAAAAAAACGTGACAGCACTGGAGCACTTGGGTGGCTCACGTGGTTGAGCATCTGACTCTTGATTTCGGCTCAGGTCATGATCTCATGATTTGTGAGTTCAGGCCCACATGGAGCTCTGCACTGACAGTACGGAGCCTGCTTGGGATTCTCTGTCTCTCTGTCTCTGTCTCTCTCTCTGCCCCTCCCCTACTTGCACTTGCTCTCTCTCTCTCTCTCAAAATAAATAAATAGGGGCGCCTTGGTGACTCAGTCGGTTGAGCGGCCAACTTCAGCTCAGGTCATGATCTCGCGGTCCGTGAGTTTGAGCCCGCGTCGGGCTCTGGGCTGACATCTCAGAGCCTGGAGCCTGTTTCAGATTCTGTGTCTCCCTCTCTCTGACTCTCCCCTGTTCATGCTGTCTCTCCCTGTCTCAAAAATAAATAAAACGTTAAATAAATAAATAAATAAATAAACCTAAAAAAAATTTAAAAACCCAGCAAAATGTGACAGCACTAAATGCTGGTGAAGATGCCAAGAAACTAGGCCCCTCATACGCTGCTGGTGGGAATGTAAAACAGTACAGCCACTCTGGAAGACAATTTGGCAGTTTCTTCTAAAATTAAATATGCAACTATTACATGAGCCAGTGATTGCATTCCTGGGTGTTTATATGAGAAATGAAAACTTATGTTCACATAAAAACCCATACAGAAATATTTATAGTGGCTTTGTTTGTAATAGCCTTCAAATGGCAACAACCCAGGTGTCCTCTATTGTGTGAATAAACAAACAGTGGTATATCCACACCATGGAATATCACTACGCAATAAAGAAAGGGATAAACTACTGTCCATGTAACAACCCCTGGATCAATGTCTAGAGCATTATGTCGAGTGAAAAAAGCCAATTCCAAAGTGTTACATACTGTATGATTCCATTTATAATAATATTTTTTGAAATGACAGAATTATTGAAATGGAGAAGAAATTAGTGGTTGTCAGGAATTACCAGTGGGTGGTTGGGGGAGGGAAGTGGGGATGGCTATAAAAAAGTAGCATGGGGCACCTGGGTGGCTCAGTCGGTGAAGTGTCTAACTTCAGCTCAGGTCATGATCTCGGCATTCCTGAGTTTGAGCCCCATGTCCACGATGCAGAGACTGCTTGGGATTCTTGCTCTCTCCTCTCTCTCTGCCCCTCCCCCACTTGCACTTTCTCTCTCTCAAAATAAATACTCTTAAAAAAAAATGGGAATAAAACACTAGATCAGAACACCAGGAAACATTCACAGGAGGAAAAATTGACAGGCAATAGGAAAGGAAGGAAGAGGAGAAGAAGGTAAGAAAACAATAATGAATGACTCTGAAAAACACTTGTCCTTGGCCTCTCTGAAGTAGTCACTCTGGGAGATGGGTCACTTATTCTGGGAGCTGCCATCACTAAGATCGGTTTTGAAATATCCTCTAACACACCTTGGAGTCTACATCATGTAAAAAGCACAGGGCACAAGTCTGCCATCTAAAGTGGATTTTATTTTTCTGAAACCAGTGAACATGAGAGGAGGCATTATGATATATTGCGGTGAGCATTGCCTGGGGGCAGTGAGGACCAGGTTTAAGTACACTCTCTGCCACTAGGTGACTATGTGGCTTTAGGCATCTCACTTAATCTTTATCAATGTCAGTTTCAGAATCTGTGGAATAGAGCTAATTATGCCCATCTCTCAGGATTTGTGTAGGATTAAGTGTGACCATGAATGTGAAGCATCTAGCCCTGTGCCTGGCTCAGAGTCAAAGCTCACATTTAAAGAGCTTGTGAATGTGGTTGTCAGGCACAAGTTGATTTTCTTGTGAGATTTTCTTGTGAGGATCACCAAAGACCCATTCAAAAATGTGCTGAGTTACATCAATCAACTTCTTTGGAATAGGCTGATAGTGTCTTAAGTTGTACAAAGAACAAGTCACATTTTGTTGAAGAAGTTCTGGCATGTTTGTTATAAAACCAATTTTATTTCCTTGGAGTCATATCTCACAGTCACGGGCATCATTTATTAAAAAGGTGGTATATGGGGCGCCCGGGTGGCTCAGTCGGTTAAGTGTCCGACTTCAGCTCAGGTCATGATCTCATGGTTCACAAGTTCGAGCCCTGCGTCGGGCTCTGTGCTGACAGCTTGGAGCCTGGAGCCTGCTTCCGATTCTGTGTCTCCCTCTCTCTCTGACCCTCCCTCCATTCATGCTCTGTCTCTCTCTATCTCAGAAATAAATAAACGTTAAAAAAATTTTTAAAAGGTGGTATCTTTTCCCTCATCAGACCCAAAGAGAATCATGAGTATTTATAAGATGACACTCAAGACTTAGCAAAAAAAAAAAAAAAAAAAAAAAAAAAAAAAAAATCAAATTTTGGGTGGTGGGCTCAATAGTTTTTTTAAATGTTTTACTTATTTTTGACAGAGAGCGAAAAAGAGGCAGGGGAGGAGCAGAGAGAGAGGAAGACAGAGGATCTGAAGCTGGCTCTGCACTGACAGCACTGAGCCTCATGCTGGGGCTCAAACTCATGAACCTTGAGATCATGACCTGAGCTGAGGTTGGATGCTCAACTGACTAAGCACCCAGGCGTCCCTCAAAAGGTTTTGTGTAAAACCACCAGGATACATTTCTGACATATCCCATACAAAATGGCTCAAATATGTGTTCTTTTTAAAAAAAAGAGTTGTCTTAAAGATAGGGCAGTTTGAACATTAAGAATAACAATTATTGCATCAAATATATAAAAACTTATGAGTTAAGAGAACATATTTACAATCTATATATCAGACAAATGACTTATACTCAGAATATACAACTCAATAATAATAAGACAAACAGCCCAATAAAAAATGAGTGAAATATTTGAATGTTCACAAAAGAAGATATATAAATGGTCAATAAGTTCATGAAAGGATGCTCCAAACTTCATTTGTCATCAGGAAATGCAAATTAAAAACTCAACAAGTGGGGCACCTGGTGGCTCAGTCAGTTAAGCATCCAGCTCTTGATTTCAGCTCTGCTAATGATCTCACTATCGTGGGATTGAGCCCTGTGCCCAGCTCAGCACAGACTGTGGAGCCTGCTTGGGATTCTCTCTTCATGCCCCTCCCCCTCTTGTGCTCTCTCAAAACAAAGAAACTTTAAAGCCTCAATGAGATATCATTTCACACCTTCTAGAATGACTAAAATTAAAAAGACTGACAAAACCAAGTGTTGCCAAAGATGAAGAACAGCTGGAACTCTTACACGTTGCTGGTGGGGATGCGAGAGTTCTCTCTGCAAAACAGTTTGGCGGTTTCTTACAGAGTTCAATAGTCACCTGCCATACAACTCAGCAATTCTAATCCAAGCAATTTACCCAAGAGAAATGAAAGAAATATTCCAGAAGGAGATTTCATAGACAAATGTTTACAGCAGCTTTATTTGTAATAACCCCAAACTGGAAACACCCTAAATGCCCATCAACAGATGGTATTAAAAAAAAAGTATGGTATATCTATAAGATGGAATGCTACTCAGTTCCAAGAAAGAAAGAAACTATTGATGCATGTAACACATGAATGAATCTCAAAAACATTATGCTATGTGAAGGAAGCCAAATACAAGAGTATGTACTGCATAATTCCATTTATATGGAAGGCTTTAACAGGCGAAACTAATTAATAAGTGAAAGAAGGCAGATCGATAGTTGTCTAGAGATGGAAATGTTACTGGGGGGCACTCTGGTCTCTCTCAAAAATAAATAAAACAACTTAAAAAAAGCTGAAAAAACTGAAAAAATCAGTGACTCTTCTTAGATTCATAAGAGAAATTAGGTCACAGGGCAGATTGCTATACCTAAAATTGGAGAGAAAGGTAAATAGAGAGAATCATAACTTAGCAGAAATCCATGAGTAGAAACTTCTGTAGGGAAACCAGAACTGTAATCAATGAGTTGCTGGAGACTCATGTGGACAAATCTGAAAGATAAAAATCCCAGGGCAACCCAGTCACTGGGAGGTGTTCACATTTTTGTGAGTTATACCTTCTGGAACGACCAGCTTCTCACAGTGAATAAAGGAGAAAAAGCTCCTTATTGCTCTGGAGGGAGAGGGTAAAAGGAATAATTTTGAGATACGCCAAAGCATTCTGTTCTTAACAACATATGTCCTCAGCTGAAGCTATTTTAACCAGAACCTGCTGGAATTTTATTGGAACTTCAGGTGGAAGTAGGAATACCCAACTCCAGCCCTCTTTAGCCATCCAGAACCTTTAAAGAGGGGAGAAAACCTGAGAACCTCTTGTGAAGTTCAGTCTAGAGGCAAAGGCTTATTAAAAGATTGAGTCCTAATCATAGAACTTCCCCTGCCCCTGCCCCTTACCACCACATTACTAAATGCCAGTATACTACAATTCCTTTAGCCCAACACATTATGTCTGGCAATCAGGACAAAAATATAATTATTGAAGGGCAAAAAAACCCTAAAAACAAGAAAACAAAAAAAATAGTTTGAAGAGAAAAAGTAAGCATCACAGCCAGACTCAGATATAGCAGGGATGTTGGAATCATCATACTGAGAATTAAAATAACAATAGGGGTGACTGGGTGGCTCAGTTGAGTGACTCTTGGTTTCAGCTCAGATCATGATCCCAGGGTCCTGGGATCGAGCCCTGCATTGGGCTCTGTGGTGAGCGTGGAGCCTGCTTAAGATTCTTTCTCCTTCTGCCCCTCTCCCCAGCTTGTGTGTGCTTTGTTTCTCAAAAAATAAATAAATAAATAAATAAATAACTATGATTAATATGCCAAGGACTCTAATGTATAAAAAAGATAGCATGTAAAAACAGATGGGCAATGTAAGCAGAAATATGGCCATTCTAAAAAGCACCAAAAAGAAATGCTAGAAATAAAAAAAAAACAAAACACTGTAACAGAAATGAAGAAAGCCTTTGATGATGGAGAACAGAATGTCTGAGCTTGAGAATATCTCAGTGTAAATCTCCTAAACTGAGAAGCAAAGAGAAAAAAAGACTGAAAACAAAAAACAACCCAAGACCTGTGAGATAGCTATAAATGGTGTAAAATGTGTGTAAGGGAAATACCAGAAGGGGAAGAAATTGATAAAGAAAGGAAAGAAATATTTGAAACAATAATGACTGAGAACCCCACATTCAGTCAGAAATCAAACAACAGATCCAGGAAGCTCAGAGAACAAGCAGTATAAATGCCAACATAACTAAGCCTAGGCACATCATATGCAAACTACAGAAAATCAAAAATAAAGAAGAAAATAAAAGCACTGAAAGAAGTTGGAGAATGCTTTTTGCCTATAGAGGATCAAAGATTAAAAAAAAAATTAACCTGACTTCTCCTCAGAAACCATGCAAACAAGAAGGGTGGCGTTAGATATTTAAAGTGTCGAGAGAAAAAACCACCAGCCTAGAATTCTGTACCCTGCAAAATTATCCTTCAAAAGTGAGGGGAAAAATAAAGACTTCCTCAGAGAAACAAGAATTGAGAAGATTTGGTATCAGTAGACCTGCCTTGCAAGAAATGTTAGAAGTTCTATGGAAGAACTTCTCCCAGGGGAGAAGGGAAATGATATAGGTTAGAAACTCAGATCTATGTAAGGGAAGGAAGAGCACCAGAGAAGGAATTAGTGCAGGTAAAATTAAGAATTATATATTTTTTAAGTCTTAATTTATCTAAAAGTTTATTTAAAATTATAACAAAATAGCGGGAATGTATTTGCTGATATGTACTTATGCATATCTACGCTTATGTTTAAATGAAATGAATGACAGCAAATACACCAGAAAAGAGATGGAGGAATTAAGATTGTTTTGTTGTTATAAGACAGTCACCTTGCCTGTGAAGTGGTATAGTGTTATTTTCAAGTGGGCTTGAATTAGTTGTAACTGTATACTGCAAACTCCAGGGCAACCACTAAAAAAAAGCTTACAGAGCATATGCTATGACGTGGATGGAGCTAGAAAGTATTATGCTGAGCAAAATAAGTCAGTCAGAGAAGGACAAATACCATATGATTTCACTCATATGTGGAATGTAAGAAACAAAACAAAAGATCATAGTTGGGAAAAAAGAGAGGAAAATCAAGAAACAGACTCTTAACTGTAGAGAAAAACTGATGGGGGAGGGAGAAGGGAACGGGTGAAATAGGTGATGAGGATTAAGGATGGCATTTGTGACGGGCAACAGGTGATGTATGGAAGTGTTGAATCACTAGTTTATACACCTGAAACTAATATTACACTGTATGTTAACAAACTGGAATTTAAATAAAAACTAAAAACAAACAAACAACAACAAAAAAACAACCAAACACACAAAGCGTATGCTAAGAATGGAGAGAAAATGGAATCATATAAAATGTTCAATTTAAACCACAAAAGTGGAAAAAGAGGGGAAGGCAAAAATAGGGACAAAGAACAAGGATAACAAATATAAAACTGTGACAAATATGGTAGATATTAATCCAGCTATCCCAATAATTATATTGAATGTCAATGGGCTAAACACACAAATTAAAAGAGATTGTCAGAAAGGATCAAAAAACAAGACCCAAATATATGTTGTCTACAAGAAACCTATCTTAAATATAAAGACACATCTAGACTAAGTAAATAGAGGGAGAAAAATACACCTTGCTAACACTAACCAGCAGAAAGCAAGAGTAGCTATATTAATTTCAGACAGAGCACACTTCAGAGCAGGGAGTTTTCAGCAATAAAGAAGGACATTACATAATGATAAAGGGGTTAATTCTCCAATAAGACATAACTATTCTTAAAATTATCTAACAAGAGGGCATCAAAATGCATGAAGCCAAAACTTATAGGCTGCAAGGAGAAATAGAAAAATTCACTATCAGAGTTGGAGACTTCAGCACCCCTCTTTCAGAAATGGACAGATCCAGAAGACAGAAAATCAGTAAGGACATAGTTGAACACAACAGCACCATCAATCAACTGGATAAAATGGACCCTACAGAATACTTCATCCAACAATAACTGAATACACATTCTTAAGCTTATATGGAACACTCACCATGATAGACCACATTCTTGTCCATAAAACACACCTTAACAAATTTAAAAGAATAGAAGTCACACAAAGTCTCCTCTCATACCATAATGGAATTGAACTAGAAAGCAATAACAGAAGGATAGTTGGAAAATCCCCAAATACATAGGGATTAAACAACACATTTCTAAATAAGTCAAAGAAGAAATCTCAAAGTTAAAAATATTTTGAACAAAATAAAAATGAAAACACAACTTATCAAAATTTGGGGGGTGCAAAAAAAAAAAAAACAGTGCTTAGGGGGAAATTTTTAGAATTGAATGCATAAATTAGAAAAGAAAAAAGACCTAAAATCAATAATCTAAACTTCCACCTTAGGAAATTAGAAAAAGAAGAGTGGGTTAAATCCAAGCTAAGCAGAAGAAGAGAAATAATAAAAACTAGAGCATAAATCAATGAAATAGAAACAAGAAATCAATAGAGAAAATTAACAAAACCAAAAGCTAGTTTTTTGAGATCAATAAAATTGATAAGTTTAAGCTAGTTTTTTGAGATCAATAAAATTGATAAGTTTCTAGCCTGGCTAAGAAAAATAGAGAAGACTCAAATGACTAATATCAGAAGTAAAAGAGGAGGGACACCTAGGTGGCTCAGTCAGGTAAGCATACAACTCTTGATTTCAGCTCAGGTCATGATTTTGTGGTTTGTGGGTTTGAGAACTGCTGTCAGCACAGAGCCAGCTAGGGCTCTCTCTCCTTCTCTCTCTGCCCCTCCCCTGTTTGTGCTCTCTCTCTCTCTGTCTTTCAAAATAAATAAATAAACTTTAAAAATAAAAAGAAGTAAAAGAGGAGACATCATACAGGTCCCATTTAAAGGATAATAAAGGGGGCACCTGGGTAGCTCTGTTGATTAATCCTCCAACTCTTGATTTTGGCTCAGGTCATGATATCACGGGTTGTGAGTTCAAACCCTGCATCAGGCCCTGCACTGACAGTGTGGAGCCTGCTTGGGATTCTCTTTCTCTTCCTCTCTCTCTGCTCCTGCCCTGCTCATGTTCTCTGTCTCTCTCTCTTAAAATAAACAGATAAATTTTAAAAAAGGATAATAAAGGAATATTATGAAAAACTATGCCCACAGATTTAATAACCTAGATGAAATGGACCAATTCCTTGAAAGACTCACCCTGCCAAAACTCACACCAAGAAGAAAAGGACAATATGAAAAGGTTTATTTATATTAAAGAAATTGAATCAATAATTAATAACCATCCAAAATAGAAAGCATGGCCCAGATGGAGTCACTGGTGAATTGTGTCAACATTCAAGGTAGAAATTATAGCAATTTCCCATAATTTCTTTCAGAAAATAGAAGCAGACAGAATACTTTTTAACTCATGTTATTGAGGCCAGCATTACCCTAATCCAAATCCAGACATAGATGTTAAAAGAAAAGAAAACTTCAGACTAATATATCTCATAAATACAGGTGCAAAAGTCCTCAACAAAATATCAGCAAATCAAAACTGACAATGTATAAAAAGATTTGTACACTATGACCATGTGGGATCTATTTTAGGTATACAAGGTTGGTTTAACATTTGCTAATCAGTAATGTAATCCATTATATCAACAGGCTAATGAAGAAAATTCACATGATCATATCGGTAAATAAAGAAAACACATTTGATAGAATTCAACACTGTTCATGATAAAAAAAACAAACAAACTCAGTAAACTAGGAATACAGAGGAACTTCCTTAACTTCATAAAATATATCTGCAAGAAACCTATGATTAACATACTTAATGGTGAGAAACTCAAAGCCTTCCCACAAAGATTGAGAACAAGGCAAGGATGTCCCTTTCACCACTGCTTTTTAACATCATACTAGAAGTCTTAGGTAATGCAATAAAACAAGAGAAGGAAATAAAAGATATACAGACTGGGAAGAGAGAAATAAAACTATCTTTGTTTGCAGGTAACATGATCATCTGTGTAGAAAATGTAGAAAACAAGCTACAAAAATAAAAATCCAAAGTTAATCACTTTTCTATATAGCAGCAATGAACAAGTGGAATTCGAAATTAAAAACAGTATACCATTTATATTAGCATGACCTCCCCCAAAGAAATACTTAGGTATAATTCTAATAAAATATGTACATGACTCTGTGAAGAAAACTACAAAGCTTTGATAAAAGAAATCAAAGAACTAAATGGGAGATACTCCATGTTCATGGATAGGAAGATTCAATATTGCCAAAATGCCAATTTTTCCCAACTTGACTTATAGATTCAATGTGATGTAATCAAAATCCCAGCAAATTCAGTTGGTTTAGTGTCTGACTTTGGCTCAGGTCATGATCTCGCAGTTTGTGAGTTCAAGCCCCGCGTCGGGCTCTGTGCTGACAGCTCAGAGCCTGGAGCCTGCCTCAGATTCTGTGTCTCCCTCTCTCTGTTCCCATCCCTCCATGCATCTCTCTCTCTCTCTCTCTCTCTCTCTCTCAAAAATAAATAGCATAAAAAAATAAAGCAAACAAAGTCCCAGAAAATTATTTTGTGGATATCAACAAACTGATTCTAAAGTTTATATGGAGAGGCTAAAATTCAGAATAGCAAACACAACATTGAAATAAAAAAATAGAGTTGGAGGACAGGGCTATATGACTTCAAAACTTATAAAACTACAGTAATCAAGACAGTATGGTATTAGCAAATGAATAGACAAATAGGTCAATGAAAGAAAATAGAAAGCCCAGAAATAGACCCACATAAATATAGTCAGTCAATCTTTGACAAAGAAGCAAAGACGATGAAAGGGAGAAAAGACAGTCTTTTCAACAAATGGTACTGGAACAATTGGACATGAATCTAGACCCAGACCTTGCACCTTTCATAATAGTTAACTCAAAATGGATCACATAGCTAAATGTAAAATGAAAAACTATAAAACTCTTACAAGTTAATACAGGAGAGAATCTAGATGACATTGGTTTTGGTGATTTCTTTTTAGATACACTAATCTGCAAAAGAACTGATTGATAAGCTGGACTTCATTCAAATGAAAATTTTCAGTTCTGTGAGACAAGAGAATAAAAAGACAAGCCACAGAATGGGAGAAAATATTTGCAAAAGACAGAGCTGATAAAGGATGATTATACACACACACACAAAAAAAACCCCCACACCTAAAACTCAACAATAAGAAAGCAAACAACCCAATTTAAAAACGGGCCAAATATCTTAACAGTTACTTCATTAAAGAGGCATTCAGATGGCAAATAAGTACATAAAAATATGTTCCACATCACATGTCATCAGGGTAATCTAAGTCTGAACAATGAGATAGCACTACACACTTATTAGAATGGCCAAAATCTCAAACATGGGCAACACCAAACATTGATGAGGAGATTGAACAATAGGAGCTTCTCATTCATTACTGGTGGAAATGCAAAAATGGTACAGCCACTTTGGAAGCTAGCTTGGCATTTTCTTGAAAAATTAAAAACATTCTACCATATGATCTAGCAATCACACAATTTGGCATTACCCAAAGGAATTGAAAACTTATGTCCACACATAATTCTGCATACAAATGTTTGTAGTAGCTTTGTTCCTAATTGCTAAAACTTGAAATCAACCAAGACGCCCTTCGGCAGGTGAATTGTTAAAGAAATGGTGGTATATCCTGACAATGGAATATTATTCTAGAATTAAGAAGAAACTATCAAACGATAAGAAGACATGAAGGAAACTTGGCCAATCTGAAAAAGCTACATATTGTATGATTCCAACTATATGACATTCTGGAAAAGGCAAAACTATGGAGACAGTAAAAAGATCAGTGGTTGCCAGGTGCTGGGCAGACAAGAGGGGAAGCAGAGAAGGGATGAATAGTCAGAGCACAGAGGGTTTTTAGGGCAGTGAAAATACTCTGTGTGATACTATAACGATGAATAAGTGTCTACACATTTGTCCTAACCCATAGAATGTAGAATACCAAAAGTGAACCCTAACATGAACTTTGGACTTAGGGTGATTTTAATGGATCACTGTAGATTCATCATTTATAACAACTGTATCACTCTGGTGGAGGATGTTGATAATGGGGAGGCTATGCATGTGGGGGGAAGGGAGTTTATGGGAAATCTATCTTCTGTTCAATTTTTCTATGAACCTGAAACTCGTTGAAAAAATAGTCTATTAAAAAAAAACAGATTGTTGGGGGAATCCTAGAATGGAATGCAGACATTGAGAAATGAATCTACCTATGTTGCAAATGTATGAAATACCTCACTGAGGGGGAGTGAGAAAAAGGGGATCTGACCTAAGTAACTTGGACATGGTATTTTTAGTGGAAATTATAAGGCTAAAGACAAAAGAACTGTAAAAAAAAAAAAAAACCACTATATTCTTGTTGGAAAATTTGTTTCTCACAGAGGTAGTGGTTAGCAATTCTGAAACTACTTTATGTGTATACTAGGGCTGAACAAGTAAGTATAAATTGTGGATAATGGGAGCCAAATTTCTCACTGTTCAAGAAAAAAGTTACAAGTTAGCTGGAGGGAGAGCTAGGGCCCAGGGTGCTGATTAGAGTTGATAAGTAAGATATCAGTAAGAACTAATTTATTTTAATATGTATACGGATCTATAGGTACAGAAATAGATATGTATATATACATGGGTTAGCACACATGCATATATTTCCTGACTCTGTGTGCAGAGAAGTCCCCAAGGTAGTGACATCCTTGGCAGCAACAAACACACCTAGCACTTGGATCCTTATTTCTAAATAACATTTTCCATAAAAGAAATCAAGGCTGTATTGGAACATGGCTGATTCTAGAGCTGGAACAGGGAGAATACAAGACAAGCCTGGAGCATCCTTTAGTGTCAGGAAGTAAGGAAGCACTAAAACACACACAGAGAGAAAGAGACAGAGACAGGGAGAGACCAAAAAAAGAAAAGAGAAGGAAAGAAAAGAGAAGATAAGGAAAGAAAAGGTAAGATGTGGATATGTTAAAAGGATACAGATACTAACCAAAGGAGCTCTCCATGGCCACAGCTAGAACAATTTGAGGAAATAAACAAGCAAATATACAAAGAAGTAATGAATAGATTCTAATCTAACAAATAAAATAAATATCCATGAGTCCATACTGATTGTATTGGATTGAATTGTGTCCCCTCAAAAATCATGTCTGCCAGAAGTGCTCAAGGTGAAGTTACTTGGAAATAAGATCTTTGCAGATGTAATTAGTTATGGAATTTGATAAAAAAATCATCCTGGGGGTGCTTGGGTGGCTTAGTCATTTAAATGTCCAACTCTTAATCTCAGCTTAGGTCTTGATCTCAGCATCATGAGTTTGAGCCCTGCATTGGGTGAACCTACTTAAAACAAAAAAACAAATGAAAAAATCATCCTGGATTTGGGGTGGGGCTTAAATCCAATGACTGGTGGTATCCTTATAAGAAGAGGAGAAGACAAAGAGATGCCCAGAAAAGAAGGTGATATGAACATGGAGGTAGAAACTGGAGTGACACAGCTACAAGTCAAGAAACACCAAGCATTGCCGGCAACCACCAGAAGCCAGGAGAGAAGCATGGGACCGCTCTCTCTCAGAGCCTCCAGAAACAACCCTGCTGACAGCTTGGTTTCAGAATTCATTCCTCTGGAATTGTGAAAGAAAAAAATTTCTCTTTTTTTGAGCCTCTTGGTTTGTGGTGATTTGTTAAGGCAGCCCCAAGAATCTAGCATACTAATATAAGTAAATCACTGAATAAATAAAGAGGAGGGAAGGGATACCCCTTCTTACAGGGAATAGGATCCTCTCTCCTGGAAGCAGAGCTTAATTCCTCTCCCCTTGAGCTTGGGCTGGACTGGGTGACTTGCTTCTAAAGAAGAGAGTATAGAAAGAGAAAAAACCTATAGGAAAAAAAAAAATGTAACTCTACAGGAACACACTCCCTTAATCTAGTGATAAAGATTAATAATACCAGTAATAAGTCATGTTGATAGCATGTATCCCCCAATATGATGCAGGGAGAAGGGTACTTCACCTTCACAGTATCCTTCCCCAAACCCATAATTTCAGTCTAATCATGAGAAAACATCAGATAAACATAAATTGAGAGACATTCTACAAAATATCTATCACTCTTCAAAATAAGAAAAGACTGAGAAACTGACACAGATCAAAGGAAACTAAGATCTGACAATAAACGCAATGTGGGGTCCTTGATTGGATCCTGAAACGGAAGAAGGAAAGCAGTGCGGAAGTTGGTGACACTTAATAAACTGTGGGGTTTGGTTAATAGTATTGTACCAATGTCAATTTCTTAGTTTTGGCCAATGTACCATGGGTAAGTAAGACGCTAACCTCAGCGGAAGCCAGATAAAGGACATGCGGGAAATCTCTTTACTATCTTTGTAACATTTTGGTAAATCTAAAATTATTCCAAAGTATAGAAGGTTTAAAAAAATACAACTGTGAGTAAAAGATCTAGAAGTCAGTCAGCACTTTCTCTACCTTTACTTTCCATCTGTGGTTTTATTTCCTTTCTCTGAGATGGAAGAGAATCTTCACTCAACTTCTGTTTGCCTCCTCCCCTCCCCCAACCCCTTTCCCAGACTAATAAATAAATTTTATAAAAAAGAAAGTAAGTAAATGAATGAACAAAGGAATAAACAAAGGGACAAATAAATAAATAGAGTAGAATGAGGGCACCTGGCAGTTTGGTGGGAACAATTAAAAATGGTAAATATGTTGTCCTCACAGCTTGCCCCCCACAATGGCAACAGCCACACCAGCATAGGGTTTCAAAATGAAAGTTCAATATTTATTCTGGCTGCCTCGTCCCTCATCCTCATCCTTGCACAGCTGGCTTTCAAATGGAGCCAAGGTTTCTTCTGTTGGCCTTCTGGAGACAGATCTCCACATGTGTTATAGGTAAACAATCCTCTGGCTTCCACTCCATCTGACTGGCACTCAAAGAAGAAAGGCATGGTCTGAGGACAGGGAGCTCAGCTAATCTCCTCTTGGATATCCTCAGGAGGTTGTTGCACAGATCAGATGCACCAGATAAGGGATGTGAGTACCCTTTGTGACCTGAAAACACCACAGAATTGTTAGATGGTATTGTTGCTGTCATTCATCCCATGCCTTGGTTCTCTCTGGACTATTATGCTGTGCTTGCCACTAGCCCAGTGTGCTTCCAGATGAACCCCACAGGCATTGAACACGACAAGTTGGCCTGATTTGATTCCTCAGCCGCTGCAGTCCTGGACTCTGTGGCTTGAGCCACTTGATCCGTATGACTTTTGACTCAGCCAATATTCATCCATTCATTAAAAATAATAATAATAATAATTGAATTCTGTGCCAGGCATCTCTGTGTTAGGTATAGGAACACAGAGATAAATAGGACCCAATCCTTGACTTTGAAGGGTACATATTACTCTTGGCTGCTCACTGGCTTTGGTACTGAGCCCACTGGGATATCCTTGCTTAGCCTTTCCTCTGCTCTCCAACTCTAAGCTTGTCTTTCTCTCCTTGGCTTGGTCCATCCGCATCTCCAGGTGATCTGATTCTCCAGTTTGGCTTTGAAATCTCTGTCTAGTGGGTCCCACCCAGCATGGGGGCAGTGTGGGCAAGAAGCGATAGTTCCAGTATCCAGCCTCTTGCTAATTCTCAGCCTTAGAGATTCAGGAGTCTGACAGTGTTGGCTATCCACTCTCCTGCCTGGACATCAAATTTCTAGAGTTGCTTGCTGCATTTTTCCCTCACCTGTTGGGACATTCTGTCCATCTGTTGGGACATTTTTCTATTTTTGTCTTGGGCACTTTCACCAACATCCTGCCTGAATCCTTGTGGACTTTCTTATGTACGCTGAGTGTTGTTTGCCCTTCTGATGCGACCTCCAAGCACCAACATGGGATCTGGCCTCCATCTCATGGTGTTCCCACTAAGGTTTGGAAATCTATTTCCAGATCATAGTTCCTCCACAGCTGATGGGAGGGTCCAGCTGAAAATGGCTGAACAGTATGCCAAATGGCAAGAGGAGGGCCCCATCCCAATTGGGAGAAGCAACACTACTTAGCACCTTTAGGAGTTTTGTCTTTTCCAAGAACTGTGACAAAAGATACATTCTTGCTCAGGTGTGAACAATTTCTCTGTGTCCTACCAAGTGATCAAAGCCTAGTTCTTAAAGCCAAAATGTGTCATCTTTGGCCATAAAGCATCCTTTAAAAATTTCCTCCTCTTTTTTTAAAGGTTGGGGTAAATAGCTGAGGACAGTTCCACTGGTCTGGAGGTTGACGGAGGTTAGGGTGCGAGGTGGCCCCAGTTGATTGGGATACAGCTTTCCCTCCGGTGTGCAGCAACTCAGTTTTAGATAGATATTGCTCCCCTCACCCCTCAAGATCAGTCACCTCTACAAAACAGCAGAGCACAGGTAGCTCCATTTACTGTGTGAATATCATCTTTCTTATTTGTTCCATGATGTGAAGAAGGTTGGGAGGCTCTCTTATTGGGTCAGACATAAACTACCACCTTCCTCATTGGTCTTGCTCAAACAACACCTTAGAATTCTGGAGTACAGCTGATCGGGGAGGAGGTAGGTGAACTAGCTCCTCTGGAGAGAGGTCCAGGAACCAAACATGATAAAGACAGTCCTTCACTTAACACTCTTAGAAATTCTGAAACCAAGAGAGTGAAGAACCAAGCAGACCATAAGACCTAGGAGTCCAGCTCTCTCTCTGTATCAAGGGAACCAGTGGGTGGAGAGACTGAGTTTCTGAGCCAGATGTAAAAATCCAGAAAGTAAGGGTAGGGGGAGCTGATGAGAAGACCAGGGGAAGGAGGTCTGAGAGATGTTGCAACCCCTGTCAGACTCTCACCTGGCACCAGAAAGAACTGAGAACTGGATACATCTCAAGGGCTGGGTGTGGGGTGTCAGAAAAGCCCATCACTATTAAGCCCTATGTTACTAGGGTCAGGAATGGGAAGTGTTCTTTCCCCTATCCTCCACCTCTTTAAATCCTACTCATCCTCAGAGGTCCAGCTTGAGATTGACCTCCCTGTGTAACACACCCTTTCCTCTGCACTCCTACCACCATTTTAATCCCCACCATGCATTTTGGCATGTAAGTACTGATGCATTGCATCATAAAGATTCGCGTGTACTGTCTTAGCTTGTTTCTCTCCTAGAAACAAGGCACCTTGCCTTAGGTCCATCATAACTCTCACTGCACCTAGTGTTCTGCTTGGCTTAGTAACTCCTTGTGAAATGAAGACAGTAATCAAGTTATATTGACATTCTCAATGGCCCACATGTTTCACCAAACCTAACAGGCTCCATGAAAATAAGCAAATGTCTATGAGTGGAAAGATTTCTCTAACATGTATCAACTAGTAGAGGCTAAACTTACTACTAGTAGGACATGCACGCCATGGGGCTTTCCAGTTGGACAGTAAATTATGCAGATCAGTAGTTCTCAACATTGGATTCCTGTTGGAATCATCTGGGAGCTTTCAAAAGCTCCATTCTGATTCAACTAGGTTAGGGTGGAGCCTGAACACCAGTGTGTTTTCTCTGGATGAGAACTTTGATTCATATTTAAAGTTTTTTTAATATGCTTTTTATACTTTAGAGCTTCATCCCATCTGGTCCAGTTCACCCACCCCATATCTAAACAGTGTTTTCAAGAATTTGATTTATTTACCAAGTATATAGGCAGATGTATTATGTGGCAGGGCAAAATAGAGAAAAACAAAGTGTTTGTCCTCAAGAAATCGACTATAAAGAGGGACACACTTTTATGGAAATAAATAAGAGTATAAGTAAACCTTGCTACCTAAGCTTGGGAACTTAGTAGAGTCAGATAAATTTGTTGACAATACCTTGCTATCTGGATTCTCACTACTTGCTACATGAAAGGCAGAAACCAAACAGATTATGTAGGAGCCCTTTCTTTGCAAGTTTATTATACAACCTCTTGCTCTAGTTCAAGAACCAACCAGACTGCGATTGTACACTACCAGACATACTATGTAGAAGAATGAGCCAAGAATGAATAGGAAGAATTGGCCATCTAGAGACATAAAGGACCCTGACCTTGGGACCTTATAGCTCCCAACAGTCTGACTACGTTAAAAGGAAGCTCTCCAGGTTAAAGCCATGGTCATATACCAGTGCTCAATCTCTGCTGGAGATGTGTTCTCTTTCCATTTAAGACTTTTGTGTCTTCAGTAGTGCCTAAATATGGTTACAAAGAAATGGCTGAGAATCTATATTGTCTGGTTCAGTTGAGGTGTGCAGATTACCTGTGGGTAGAGAAATGCATGGCGGGGGTGGGGGCGGTTTCTTCTGGTCAGAAAAATTGGGGGTATTGGAGAGGAAAAGTAGATACAGAGGAGAGGGCAACCATGAATGGTACTTAGCATTGTCCAAAAGGCCAAAGAGGAAGCTAGAATTCAAAGGCCAACAATGGGTCTTCTTGACTCCAGAAGCGTGCTCTCCATGCTCCACACTCTCAGTTTATTCCCATAGTTCCTTCCTGGGGGTACTTGAATGGTTTTTACAACCTCATCTATATCCCATCCCCTGTCTTACCCTTGACTTTTTTTTTTTTTACTTAAATATTTTTAAGACTTTTTTGAAAATAGAGGTAAAGATGGTATGTAACATGTAAGTTTTAGGTGTATGACATTATAATTTGACACCTGTATACACTACAAAGTGAACACCACCAAAAGCTAGTTACCATCTATCACCATACAATTGACTCATTTTACTCATTTCCATCATCCCACCAACACCTTCCCCTCTGGGAATCACCCTTGACTTTGGCTGTATCTGGGGTTACGAACATCCTGAACTTGTCCATCACTCATTCACCTCATAGTCTTATCATGAACATGATACAGGAAAGGGTTCCCAAAGTCATCTCCTTCTGTGCCCTCCCTTTGTGCAATACCCAAAAATGAGCAATGGAAAGACTAGCACTTCTTCTGTGAGATCCCATGGTTGGAGATTCTCTAGTCTCCACCAAGGGTTGATATCTCACCCTATCTCCTACCCTGATCTTGCCAATGAATCTCAGCCTCCAATTCATGGAATTCTAATATGCCTGAATTTTCTGAGGTAGTGGATGACTCTGTTCATCTGTACCCTTGTCTTTCCTTTTCTCTGGCCTCTCTCCTGCTGCAAAATTAAGAATGCTCTGTCTGAGTTATGTCCCTCAGAATTATTTCCCAGGCCCTTCATCTGTTGGCCCACAAAGGAGGATCGATAAGAGAGTTCAAGAAAGCCGAAAGCCAGGATCATTCCCCATGCTGGACTGAGGAAAGGTTGAAGCAGACCAGGCACAAACCCTTTAGCTCCTTGTCAGCAGCCTTTGATCTCCGTGGCAGCTAACACGAAAGTAGAACTTGGCCCTCCAACTGTACAGGACAAGACTTGACAAGGAAATCAGTTTCCCTGACAATTTCAAAAGCCCCGACACTTTCGTCACTTGGCACTTGGCCACGGGGAATGGTGCTGTGGACACATCCGCACCCCACCAGAGAAGCCATTTTCCCAGGAAAGACTGGCAGTGCAAGTGCAGGCAAGTCCATGAGGAATGAAGGACAAGCTCCTCCCTGCCCTTCACTGAGGACAGGTGTTGGAGGAACCAGGAAGATTTTGATTGGACTGCTGCAGGAACTTCCTACTTATCTGGGTGGTAAGACACTAGAAGAGGTGGCCAGGGAGTCTGAAAAAACTCTTGAAGTCTAAAGAATAAGCATATCTGCTGCTGGTCTCGTACAGTTTAAGCAAAAGATGCTGTAGCTGGCCTTTGGAGGATAGGTCCACATTTGCAAGGCTACCTGTGATTCGGAGGTGCACTTTTCGGCTTACCTCACTTGTTCTCAGATAAGCAAACCAAACTCCATTATGTTTGGTCTTTTCTTAAAATGTGTTCCTAACACGTGGCTTCCTGAGTGCTCTCGTCAGTTGACTTAACCTCTCTAGGCCGCTTTGTATGGGATTGAAACCAGACAGCTCAGGTGCTGGGCTTGAGGTTAGTTTAGGACCAATGCTTAGCAGTGAGACTGGAAGACATCATGAGTGTTCTTGACTAAAAAGTCAACCAAAGTGCAGCTAGCCATCAGGGACTCCAAGGAGGGTTCTTATAGAGTGAGAAGGGGACTAACGACCTTAGAGCCCCCACTGACAGCCGTAGTCTATGCTATTCTTGTCTGATGATAAGCTCTGAGGATCATTAAGTCCAAGGGGATTCTGGAAGCCAGGCTCAAGAGGCAGCACTAAGTATTACCCCCAAAAAGAATGTGCCTGAAACTGAGTATATTGGGAATCAGTGAGAAACAGGAAGATCCTGGCTGGTGGTGAAGTGGGAGGCACTCAGAAGGTGGGAGCAGCACACATGCACCTATTCACACAGAAGGAACTCACAGTTAGTGTGTGGAGCTGCAGACATGGTGTCAGAGCCACCCATGCAGGGAATGAAGAGTAAGAATAGAAGAGAGGGAACGTGGATCCCGAAAGCCTTGTGATGGTGAACTGTAGCAAGGGTGTTGGAGGCCACTACTGAGTCATCCTGGGTTATTGAAAGGGGGACCCACTGTTGCAGGTCAGATTTCCAGGAAGCAGATTCTGAAATTAAGATTAGTGTGAAGGATGGGGTGCCTGGGTGGCTCAGTTGGTTAAGCGTCTAACTCATGGTTCTAGGGATTGATCCCCACATCAGGCTCTGTGTTGACAGCGTGGAGCCTGCTTGGGATTCTCTCTGCTCCCCCCTCCACTCTCTCTTTTAAAATAAGTAAATAAATAAATAAACATTAAAAAAAGGCTAGTGTGAAGAAAACTTTATGGAATGTGCTCTATCAACCCCTATGAGGGAAGAGCAGGAAGCGGGGAGGAGCAGAGGGTGAAGCTGGGCTACAGTGCAATTGAAAGGCCTCAGCCCACCCATCCCTTACAGCTGTCATGGCCCTTTCAAGTTGTCCCAGATTGAGTCATGGGGCCAAGTGTTCACAACTGCGCATGCCTAGTCACCAGTCACAGGCTGCCTCTGGGAAGGGGGCACATGCATGGATGAGGCATCTCTCCTCGGCAAGGACAATTCCAGCTGAGTGTGGTAAGCCAGCCACATTCCCGGCAGGTGAGGGGAACAAATCCTTCCATCCTGAAGGGACATCTGGGCATGCAACACAATGATATCAATGAGACACTGCAGAGTTCACGTAGATCCTGCTCTCAGGGCTGGCCTTGGGGGAACTGGCAGAATAGTTAGAATTTTCCCATGGTGCCCCTCACGTTGCTTCCCAACATCCTTTATATCCACTCCTTTCAGCATCTTGGAGCCCCAGTTTCTCAATGTGAATCCATACTGAAGGTTCAGAACTCATTATGTCTCCATAATGACATCCCTTAAATGTCAAGGAGTGCTTCCAAGGCAATCATCAGGGGCACCATGATTAATTCAAAAGAAAGTACCATTAGTGGTACAATTTCTGTATCAATGTTAGAAGAGGTCTTTGCCCAGGCTTATTAAAAACCAGATTGTTAAAGAGAAATCAAAATTAGAATCCTTTCCCTCCAAAGTGAGTTGTTTCGGGGGATTTTATTTGCCCTGAAGACAATGTTCCCTGAACTTTGAGTGGGATCCAAAGCTGGTGAAAATTTCCCCTTCTGGGTAAGTTCCCAAGAAGGGTAATGACAGACTGTAGATGCTTGGCAGACGTGGAGGCTGGGCCGCCGGAGGGTGTGCGCTGGTGCCTCTGAACACACCACATAAATCATCATCCTTCTCGGCAGGAGCAGCAACACTGCTCCCCGCCACCATCACCGTGACCACCAGAGCTGAGGGAGGCCTTCCTTAATTAAAGCGACTATCTTGCCTTCCCATCAGCGCAATTAGAATTTAACGAACTGGACTATTTCTTTTAAGGCTTTGAATTATAGCTGATATCAATATTCATGTACGGCAAAAAACAAAACAAAACAAAAGCCGTCATCCATTCTGAAAACATGAAAGGTGGTAGAGCAATAGAGGTGAAAGAGATGGGGTCATTCTATACTGGGGAGAGTAACAAGGGGAGATGACAGTGGCTCAAGAATGACCAGAAGAAAGGTGACCACTTCCCTTCAAGAGTCTGAAAGAATGAGGAAAACTTTTACCTTCCCAGTATGGGGGCAGGGGAGGTATATTAATTAATTATTCAAATAACAAGCATGTATATGACACCACTTTGAGCAGAGGCCCTCTGTTAGGTCCATGGAAGACTTGACAGGAAGGGAGATACAAAGATAAATAAGACACAGGTTCTATTTTAAGGAGCTCACAGTGTCCTTCCAGCTACACTTCAGGCGTGTATGCCAAAATGACAACAAATAAGGCAAGAAGGTCAATGAAAAAATAAAGAAAGTCTCAGCGGATGGTGACTTTGTGGTGAGCAACTGACTAATGCCTTGTGTTAATTGTACTTCAAGAATAAAAAAAACTAAACATTGGAGAAAAAAAATAAAAGAACTAAAGTCACAGGAGTTCCAGAAGCCATACTGTTTTGGAGGAGGCACAGCCCAAAGAGGTGGAGAGAAAGTGGAGAGTCTTCTAAGAGAAGAACAAAGCATAGCGTGGCAAGAAATGAGTCTGGGCTGTTCTGGCATCAGTGAGTAATAGTATGTAGCAAACAAATGAGCCAGGCCCTGTTTGGGAAATTTAAGTCATTAAATGCTCACAATGACCTTACAAAGTCAGTCTTATTATTATCCCCATTTTACAGATGGGGAAATTGAAGCACGTAGGGATTAATTAACTTGCCCAAGGTCACACAGATAGGACTGAGATTCAAAGGCAGGTGCTTTCACTCTAACCGGTGCTGCAATGTGAGCTACAAATATTAGCCACGTATGTAATTTTAAATATTCTGGTAGCTGCATTAAAAATAGAAAGCAGGGGCGCCCAGGTGGCTCAGTTGGTTAAGTGTCTGACCTCGGCTCAGGTCATGATCTCCCAGTTAGTGAGTTTGAGCCACACGTCGGGCTCTGTGCTGACAGCTGGGAGCCTGGAGCCTGTTTCGGATTCTGTGTCTCCCTCGCTCTCTGCCCCTCCCCCACTCGTGCTCTATCTCTCAAAAATGAATAAATGCTAAAAAAAATTTAAAAAATAGAAAGTGGTAAGAGGTGAAATTGATTTTACTAATGTTTTATTGAGCCCATATTTCTAAATATGATCATTTCAATACGTCATCAACAGAAAAATTATTAATGTGATATTGGACGTTGGGTTTTTTTTTTTTTCCATATGAAGTTTTTGAAATCTGGTATGTGTTCTGCACTTACAGCACATTTCAATTTGGATATTTCAAGTGTCCATATGAGTGTCCATAGCCACATGAGACCAGGGGATACTGTATTAGTGCAGTGCCAAACCATAGTCTGTGCTCTTAACCACGCCGCAGTGCTGCTTCCATGGTAGGTGGCTGCCCACAGATGGTCAGAGGGTGATGGGACTGGAAAGCAGGCAGGTTGGAGAAGGTCTCTAAGGACAAGTGAAAGAGTAAATGGCTTCTAGAAACCCCTTTGAACATAACAAATGCAGCGCCTCATACGTGAGGCAAGCTTGAACCCCTTCTGTGTGATCCACTCATTGGTACAAAGCAGTCACTGTGATGTGGATTTACGAGAGGTAACATGGTATGATGCAGGAGAGCCCTGACAATGGAGCCCAGCAGACTAGGGCGTGGGCCCTGCCTGCACCACATACCAGTTGCATGATCTTGGGCAAGGTACTTAATCTCGTTAAGCCTCAGATTCTGCATCTACAGCTGTAAAATGGGAATAATCGTGTCGATGTCACAGTTCTGTTGTGAGGGATTAAACAAGATAATAGATTTAAAGCTCTTAGTACAGCAGTTGACACAGTTGTAAATGCCCAAGAAATGTGAACAGTTCCTATTATCAGAAGTCTTCAGTTACACAATTATAAATTTCCAGGTCACAAAGTCAGCCAGTCTCTGGACTGTCACCCAAGTCTCTGCACATTGTCTTTCTATTTGGCCTCTTTCAGTGGTGGTACCAGGTAGAGGCCAGGTCAGACTGGGCAGTAAACTAGTATAATCCATGCAGTGACCTAGGAGGGGTGTGGTGAGAAGACCCAGAGGGCTCACTCAAGAGCCTACCACCTTGAGAAAATCTTCCAAGAGATAAAATGGAAAGGAAGAATGAGTAATGATGCCTGAACATGGGTTCTCATCCAGTCAAGAAAAGCCAGTTAAGATCCATAAACATCAGAGCAGGAAGGAGATCACCCAGGGTAGATTGACCTTTCTCTTTTTATAAATGAAGGAACTGAAATCCAACAAGGCAAAGGAATTGCCAGGGCCAGGCGGTTAGTTAGGAGCAGAAGCAGAGCCAGAAGCCAGGAATCTCAGCACCTGACCCTGGTCCACACTTAATGAATCATGCCTGTGACTGTCTTGTTCTCACATTAGCCCTGGCTTTATGTCAGAAATACCTGGAAAGCTTTCAAAATCTACAGATGTCAGGTTCCTCCACAGGACATTCCTCTGGACATGCTGCTTTATTTACACTGACCATTTCCTGACCCCTCCCCCTATTGTCAGACTCTCTATCCTCACCTTCAAAATCCAGTTCTCAGGGTATTTGCATGGCTCAGTAGGTTGAGTGTCTGACTCTTGATTTTGGCCTCAGATCATGATCCCAGGGTTGTGGGATCAAGATCCGCATTGGGCTCTGCACTGAGTGTGGAGCCTGCTTGGGATTCTCTCTCTCTCTCTCTCTCTCTCTCTCTCTCTCAAATAAAAATAAAAAATCCAGTTCTCTATATAGCTCTTCCATGAGGCTTTTTCAGTTAGCTATGTTAATAACAGTAGTGATATCAATAATTAATGGCTAATGTTGGGGGTGCTCAAGACATGGCATTAAATAGAAGGGGAAACCTAGACGCATTCAATGGCAAAGGACTTTGCTCAAAACCAAACTGTTGTAAGGATGGAGACAGAATTTAAACCCATCATGAGCTCTGACTTTGGAGTCCATGCTTTTAAGCCCAATTCTACATACTCACCATACGACTTTATACTTAATAGGATCTGATTTTCACCTGGGTCATTTCCTTGCATATCTAGCTATCCTCTGTCTTCAACTCCCCTGGAGGCTCACCAAGTGTGGAGATGCTTTCGTCTTCCTGGAATCTCTGCTCTTTGTCTTCGGCAGTGGCAGCTAAGTGAGCTCAGGGGCTGAAAGGAGGGGACAGATGGTCACCAAGGAACAGGGGCTTCTGTAGGGGTGTCTATCCTGGAGCCCCTCTGGAAACTCAGTTCTCTATTTACTAGGCACTTTTGAAACAGAAAACTCATAAAAATAGAAAGTTTATGTATTATATTGGGATGAACAAGAGAGATTTAGTACTGCCCCTATTTTGTAGGCAGGGAAGCGGAGGTCTGTAAAAGTTAGGTAACCTAATTAGGTCACATTCAGAGTTGATGGCAAGAATAACACTGGAGTCTGGGAAATAAACACAAGAATTATCATCACGAAGTGGTATCAACCTAATATGTATCATACTCTTAACACAGATTACCTAATTTAGTCCACCTAATGAGGTAGGTATTTTAGCCACATGTTATGGATAAGGAAACCGAAGCACTGAAAGGTTAATTAACTTGTCCTGGCTCACACAGCCAGGAAGTGACAGGGCCAGTTGTTGAACTCCTATGTATTTCAACACTGGATTTCCCATTTCCTAGGCCATTATATAATATTTCTAGAACTTACTATGTGGTAGTTACTTTACATGCTTTTTAATAATCATCCCAGCAAATAACAAACTTCTTTTAATGTTTACTTATTTTGAGAGGGAAAGAGAGAGAGAGAGAGGGAGGGAGGGAGGGAGAGAGCACAACCATGGGAGAGGTGGAGAGAGGAAGGCACAGAAGATCTGAAGTGGGCTCTATGCTGACAGCGGAGAGCCCAATTTGGAGCTGGAACCCCCAAATCATGTGATTGTGACCTGAGCCAAAATCAGATACTTAACGGACTGAGCCAGTCAGGCAACCAACAGACTCCAAGTTTAAAATGAAGTAACTCAGAGAAATCAGGAACATGCTTTGGCTTGGCCAGTAGTGGTGGAGCTGAGATTCAAACACAGGTGTGAGTCAAGTTCTTAAACTCCTTGCTACTGATATGCTGTGCCAGATGACCTGGATCCTAAGAGAGAACAAGGCTTGGGACCATTGTGAGATCCCACAAACACATTTCATTTGCTTTGGTTTGTGAAAATGAGCAGAAAGGGCTGTCCTGTCCTGCACACCAAGTGCCCCCTAACTGCTGGAAGCTTCCCCCCCACCCAGTGTGGACTTCAATGCTGACACTTCCCAGTAAAGGACACATCCCCTTGCATCCCTTACAAGCTTGAAAATGGACAATAGGAGGTCATACATTCCAAGAACATCCTCCTTGGGGCTGAGAGCCAGCTGGAGATATTTCAGTCCCAATTAGGTAATTTTGAGGGGTTAAGTTATAAGCCTATAAAAGTGAGCAGTCACAGCAATGATTTGCATGCAATCTTTATAAAGGATTCCAAGAATCCTCTTTATGAACGTGGGTCACACTTTCTCCAGTGGCCTCACTCTGTTGAGTTCTAGGTACTTGTCCAACACAAACTCATGAAGTCCTTCATCATCCCAGTGATAGTAAAGGGAAGGAGAAAGTGACTTAACGAGAGGAAGTATGCTTAAGGTCAAAGGGGGAGACTTTGCAAAACAATCTAGATCTGATCCCCAGGCAAGGTTGGTTAGATCAACCCTAACTCTGCTGCATAAGTCACTCAAAAGCAAGAAGCTACATCTCCTTTGTGGCTGAAGACCAGACAATTTTATCTCTTTCTGTTAGGAAAAAATACATTAAAAGAGGAACTACTAAAAAGAAAAATCAGGAAAATGAAATAAGCAATTTTCATGTCTACCTTTTCATTTTTTTAAATTTTTTAATTTATTTTGAGAAAGAGAGAGAGCTCAACCAGGGGAGGGGCAGAAAGAGAGGGAGACAGAATCCCAAGCAAGCTCCACTCTGTCAGCTCAGAGCTAAATGTGGGGCTCGAACTCACAAACTGTGAGGTATTAACCCGAGCTGAAGTCAAGAGTTGGAGGCTTAAACAACTGAGCCACCCACGCACCCCAACTACCTTTTCACTTCTAAGATTCCAGACTTTTCTTGTCCCATTTGTTGTTCTGGAAAAACATTTTTTTTTTTTTTTTTGCATTTTTCTACATGTGCTTTCTTTGGGGGAAGGGGGTCCTTTGTTTCTCAGTGTAGGTAGTTTGAGACACCTCGCTCTCTTCCCCCCACCCCCATTTAACCCAGTTCCTGTGTCTTTGGAATCTTTTTGTCCATTCCCTCCAAATATCTCATTCCATCCCTTCTCTATCTTTTAAAATTGGAGTGGTTTCTTCAAGCTCAAAGCAAATGCATTCCCTTGTTTTTTCTTCACCCTTTCCTTTCAGCTGCCTTCCTGAATTGCTGTTGCACCAATTCTGTTTTACCGACCACAATTGGTGCAGCTGGGATGGAGAAGCAGCAACTGAAAAAGAAATGCTAATCAGACCTTTTTGCAGAGTATAGTAAACACACGCACACACGCACAGGGCTCGGATTGAAGGAGAAAAGTCTCTTTTCTCAGTGTTCCACGTAGCTAGGATGGAAGAGTTTCCAAAGTTCCCCCAATATGTGTTTCCTCCATTGACCTGAGGAGGCCGGGGGAGAGCCATGGCATGGCTGGCCTCCTCCGCATTCTCCTCTTTGAGTGAGTGATCTCAGACTGAGCTCAACATTCAGACGAGCAGGGCACATAGACTTGAAGGTACACTTACCAGGTCAGTGTCTGTGTGGAGACTGCCAGTGGAGAGAGAAATGGGTGCGAGGAGGAGGCCACAGAGGCAGGGATGGTGAGGGCAGGAGTAATGCAGAGAGCTCAATCAGACCTTTGCTCTGAGACCAGTCACGAATCATATTTTGTATAGGTTTTTTTGTCTTGCTTTGGTTTTTCACATGGGGAAACAGGAAGAGCAAGTGTCAAGGTCACTGCGGAGACTCCAAATCCCGTGTGGCTTAAGAGCAAAGGTGTTCTACTGGATTTCCTTGAGAATATTCCCCAACCCTTAGCGAGGGAACAGAGCCAAGGAGGGAGGGGAAACGGAAAGAAAAAAGGAGCCAACTGGAGGAAGCCTGTGAGAAAAAAAAAACCCAGACTTACAAACAAGATCTCTGCAGTTCATGTAAGGTGTGGGGGACAATGTTTCCTCTCTCTGGGCTTTGGTGTCCCCATCTGTAAAACGGGCTTTAAATGGGTTCAACTCAAAGTACGTTCCAGCTCTACTATTCACATTACTAAACAGTGGAAATAAGACCATTCCCCCCTTGTCTATTTTGTTATGGAGTCATAGAAAACTCATGAAGTGGGACTCAGTTTATTTCAGTCACTGTCTCTACCGAGCCAAAAAGACCCATATTTGAGAGAAAAGAAAAGTCCTGTTCATTTAAACTCTGACTCGACATCAAAGCAATTCCTCATCACCATCCAGCGCTTCCTCCTCTAGAGCCCCCAGCGGGGCCCCTTTAAGGTTGGGTGTGTGTACGAGAAACAGGCGAGTTCACGTGTGAGCTGTGCTCTCCCTCCACATCTGACACTGCAAGTGACGAGGGTGGGGGCGAGGCGGGGGGAGGAGAGGAGGAGATGGGAATTTTCTAACGATCTTCTCTAGTTAATAGGCACAAGTTGTTAGCTTGATCTGAGAAGGCCTCTTTCCCTGTGTGCCAATTCCACCCCCTCTTTTTTGTAATGGGTTTAGTTCCCACAGCTAATGTACTGCGTAATGAGGCCTGAGGGAAGCGGAATGCTCTGGAGTAATGATACGGAGCCTCCCAGGCCCTGACAAAGGACAGAGAGAGCCCGGCTGGATGGTCTCAATGACAGGGTGCAGGCTCCTTTCAGCCCTGGCGAGTTAAAGCCTCCTGCCAGGGCCTGTGCTAAGCAGAGTATCACAGTCCGGGCCCTGGTGTAAAACCCCAAGAGATCCCAGTACAAGACAAATCCCTTCCAAGCCAAGTTTGTTTTTCTAAGCCTGATTCAACTCTCCTTCACTTCCCTCCTGGTCTTCCAGTCACTGGTGCAGAGGCCTCTTACTCTCAGGGTAGGGTATACCTTCCCCACATAGCCCTCTCCCCATAGGGTAAGAAAGACCGTTGTCCCATCCCATCAGCATCTACCAGCATCTACCAGGCTGCAGAGGGCACAAGAACCACACTTTGGGCAAGCCAAAGCCCAGCAGGAAAAGTAGCCTCATTGAGAAGGCCACCCTAATTCTCTGGGTCAGTTTTGATCGCTCACTTCTCTGTGCTCCACAGCACTTTGCTCTAGGGGAATGTTACCTACTCTGTTTCGCATGGTCACACCATCATGTGTGCACATCCATCATCCCCCTCTGACCTGTGCTCCTTAATCACTCCTTATTCACCTTTTCATTCCCTGTGGTCTCTAGTTACCATATACAATATAGACCAGGAGCTCATTCCAGGTATACTGAGTTGAAAGTATTTGAATGACAGAGAACTCAGTTCCAAATATTTATGTCCTAGGAAAAAAACCCAGTGGGCTCTAGGGATTCCCAAAGGGGAAGGAGGAAGATGAGTAAACGAAAGGTAACAACATTCAGTCTTTGGACAAATCCAATGTTCACCTTGTCCACTAAAAAGAAAAGAAAACTTCGGGGGTGTCTGGGTGGCTCAGTCAGTTAAATGTCCGACTCATGGTTTCAGCTCAGGTCATGATCTTATGGTTCATGGGTTCGAGGCCGGTGTCAGGCTCTGTGCTGACAGTGCAGGGCCTGCTTTGGATCCTCTGTCTCCCTCTGTCTCTGCCTTTCTTTCTCTCTCTCTTTCTCAAAATAAATAAACATTAAAAAATCAAAACTTCACAGCTGGAGAAATTCAGCAAGAGGCAATTTGAATGATCAGGAGGTTGGTGGCAGAAGGTCACTTGTATGGCTGAAACCTCCATGTGCACTTTAAAGTTTATGAAGGGGGTATAATATGGACTGTGTCTACCTAATATCTGTTCCAGTGCCCTCTAAAATGTGGGAATGTTGTCTGGCACTTTTGAATGAGAAACCTGGCCTCCTAGAGGTCAGGTACAAGGTTGCACACTCGTAAATGCCAAGAATAGTACCGCCAGACCAGTTTCTTCTCACTCAGCCATGGATCTATAAGAATTTGTCAGTGTTAGGGAGAGGCCGCACATAGAAACAAGTTTGGATGGTCAACAGAGGACCAGAACTGGTGAAAAGGGTTTGCTCATTGCCTTCACAAACCTATAACTTGGGGGAACCTTGGAAGCCTGAACAAAGTGAAATGTGGCACAACCAAAAAGATGGACTTTTTATGAGGTGAGTGGTGATCTTGCAGTGCTTACTGGATGCCAAGAAGTAGGACTCATCCAGTCCAACCATGTGTCAAGCTCTGTGGTAGGTCCTTTGTTTCCCAAGGGAATGCTATGAATTAGACATGGTGCCTGGCCTCATGGGTCTACTTTCGAGATGATGGGATTGGGAAGTATGAATATCTTGAAAGACAACTGGGAAAATTCATATCTGATGAGCCCAAGTAGGTTCATGAGGAAAAGTGGGGAGTTGGGGGAAGTTTCCCAGGCCTCTGAGGCTTGATGTTGGGTTCACGTTCCTTCTGCTAAATGTGCCTGAGGCACTGGACAGTGACAGAGCCCTAGACTGGTCCGGAGCCACATGGCTCTGTGTTCTGATTCAAGATGCCATTTCTCAGACTTTCACTGCCAAGTCATGGATTGTCTTAAGGGACTCTTCTCATCTCTCGGAATGCACTAAGGTACACGGTCCCTCTCACCTGCTACTTCCCTGTTAGCTTTATCCAAAGGAGGCTGTCCCAGGCCTGTTTTTAAGTTCTCTGGAGAAGTCCCTTTTATAATCTTTTATTTTTCTGCATTTAGGCAGAAATAGAACACATATCTCCAGCCAGGGCTCAGTACCACATTCCAGACACATGGCCCTGTTGTGGCTCTACCTCAGGGCTTTTCCCTCTGCCTGGAATCTACCCCCATGACCATTTCCCCTCCCTATTCAGATCTCAACTCAAGTGTCCCCTCCTCCTTATCTAAAATAGCTATCCCTCTGGGGGCACCTGGGTAGCTCACTCGGTTGGGTGTCTGACTCTTGATTTCGGCTCAGGTCAAGACCTCATGGTTTGTGAGTTTGAGCCCCACATCGGGCTCTGCGCTGACAGTGCTGAGCCTGCTTGGGATTCTCTCTCTCTCTCCCTGTCTCTCTGAACCTCTCCCACTCCCTCTCTATCTCAAAATAAATAAATACATTTAAAAATGATAAGAATAAAAAAACAAAATAGCTATCACTCCAATCACTCTCTATCCCCTTGCCCTGATTTTATTTTTTCACAGTTCTTATCACTAACAGTATATCTATTTCCTTGTTTGTGCATTACCTCGACTAGAATGTCATCTCCATTTAAGGAAAGAACCTTACTTTTGTTGACCACTATGTCCCCAGTTCCCAGGAGAGTGGCTGGTACACAGTAGATCCTCAGTGACTATCCAAGGAATGAATGACCACAGAGCCTTCATATTCACCAGATCACCTGCAATCAAAAACCAAAGCCAAAGCCAGCTAAAGGAGTAAGTCCCAAGAGAATTTTCCTTCCTCCCTGCCCCATTTCATCTCTTCTCTCTGAGCAATTTATTGCCATCATTGCCTTTACCAACCACTGTTTTATTTATTAGTGTAACAGTTAATATTTTTACAATTATTCACTGGACTAATATAACCTTAATAATTAATTAAGTGCCTATAATATAACAGGAGTGTGCCTGGCATATAGCAATGGCTTGATTCATGTTTTTTTTATTCACTCTCATGACAGCACAGACTGTATTAGTCAAGTACATCACAATCATAATGTGGTATGATTGTGATATGACGATTTGTCAGTACTTGTTAGGCACAGTCCCAAGTTTTGGACTGGGGGCTTTCACATACGTTTTCTTATTTACTTCTCCCAAGAGCCCCAAGAGGTGGGTATATTGTTTTTAATATAATTTATTGTCAAGTTGGCTAACATACAGTGTATAGTGCTTTTGGTTTAGGGGGTACTTTTTTTTTTAAATAAATGTTTATTTATTTTTGAGAGACAGAGAGTGAGCAGGCAAGGCGCAGAGAGGAAGGAGGACAGAGGATCCTAAGCGGGCTCTGTGCTGACAGCAGTGAGCCCGACTTAGGGCTCAAACTCACAGACCGTGAGATCATGAACTGAGCTGAAGTCAGACACTCAACCAGCTGAGCCACCCAGGCACCTCAGAGTTGGGTATTCTTATCCTCCAAGGTCACAGTTAGTAAATGGGCTACTGGTATTGCAACTTAAGCCTGTTTGACTCTAAACTATACTGCAGTACTAAAAATTCCTGTCCTGGAAAAAGTCTTACCTGCTCAGTTACTCCTGGAATAAGCCCTGGTTTGTTCACTTGTAAGATGAAAGAACTGGCCTAAAAGACCTATAAGGTACTATGCAGTTGTCAGTTCCACAATTCTATCTCTCCTATCTTGGTGGGAGCCGGATTGGCCCATGCTTACATAGTAAGCTTCACCACCTGCCTCTATCTCTGTAAGATAATGTCTTCAAAAGACCCTCAGGTAATCTGTTTCCTCATTCTGTACCGCTTTCTATTTGCCTGAAGAGCATTTCCCTTCTCTGAACATGACATATGTCCCTCACTGCCCCCTTCATGAAAAGCCTTTCCCCCCAGGCCCTGCTCGTCTGACATGCACCCCCTCATTAAAAACGAGTGACGTCCTCTTTCAATTGGCCTCATCATGTTCTTCCTGGTTTCGCCCAGGGCTGCTGCCAAGACTTCCCACCTTGCTTGCCTGGCAAACATAATTCTTATGTGCTAGGGTTCAGTTATCAGAAGTAAAATGAGCCATGTTTCCAGCCCCCAAGTCAGTCAAGCCCAGGCAGTTGGGCCAACTTCTCATCATTTATCAGAGTTAGGGAATTAGGACCCAAGCCAGCCTTCTAGAACCAAAGCCTATTTACCCCAAACACCAGTACTCTAGTAGAGTGATGCTCCCGCTTAGTTTGGAAAAAAGGTTTCTGGCATTATAAGCTGTAAGCACAAAATGCTGTTGGTTGAGAGAACAGAGGGGGTTTATGATCCACTTAAAATATTTGTGTAAGGAAAGCAGGGAATCGCCACCTGTTTCCCCTTCCACTGATATTTATGACAGCTGAGGAATCTCACCCTTCACAAAAGCCTCGGCTCTGTGCCCAAACCTTCTAGCCTATTCTTTCCCTTTACATGAACATTTTCACAGAGAAGCATAAACCTCACCTCATTGTGAGACAGGAGAGTTCTCCCAACTTCCAGCAGGGTGATGAGTGTCTTTGTACAGATCTTGGTGGCTCAGCCCCAGCCTCCAGTTTGGAGCATGAGATGAAAGTTCTGCCATGTATGCTGTCCCCCAGATCTGGGGCCGTTGTTGGCATGAACAGAGACAAAGAACGGGACGCGTGGTACGCATGCAGGAAGAGGTGGTGCTGGAAGGAAAACCAATCTCCCCAGTCTCTTTTCAGTGCCTCTCACTCCCGTGGTACCATTAACTTTCTCCTGGAAAGTGACTGGATATGAAGAATCTACCAACAGATACTTGACTACCCCTTACTCTGCACCCCACCACCTCGGCCTCCAAAGGCCAGAGTCTGGCTAAGCACTCTGGGAACACCACAGGCGAGGCTCTCCCTCCCCTGCCCCTGAGGAGTCTGTAGGCTTTTGGAGGGGAGCACCATTGTGGAAGTAGAAATGTTTATAGTTGGAGGTGCTCTTCAAGGTTATCTGGTCCACATCTCCTCCTTGAATAAACGTAGAAACCGAGGCCTGGAGAAACACAGTGAGATATTCCAGGTCACATGGCTAATTGGTGGCAGGCAAGGACTAAACTAGATCTTCTAACTTCCCATCTCGTATGCTTTTCATTATACCATCGGAATCACTATAAAAATAATTTATTTAGCACCTGTCTTTGGACTGTGCTGCTAAACAAAGTACATTAAATAGACATGGTTCAGGCTCTTTGCCCACAGCTTAGTGTGAGAACAGAGACCTGACCACATCAATGCAGGGAGCTCTATTAAAAAGGACACCATGGTGAGTGCACATACACTGAACCAAGGGAAACATTAAACAAACCATGTACTGGCTTCATAGCAAGGGTTCCTGGTGGAATGACAAAGTCATAGTGAGTTCTGTAAGTTGGGGCAGAAGCTGAAAGGCAGGGGAGTATCTGTGGTTTGGCGGGAGGTGAGAAAGGGCAAGGAGGCAGCCCGCTGAGAGAAACTGGACTAAGATGACAGATTTAGCACCCACTCCAGCAATACCCTTTCACTCCAAACCCCTAGACTTGATGTACTTACAAAATCCATAAAAATGTTGGGAAACAGGAAACCTAAGGAGATTCTAAAGTGACAGGTGTCAGGAGAACATCCCCTGAGGCCATCCTTGAGGTAGGACTTCACCCATATGCACCTGCAGGCTTCCATAAAGATGTATCTACACTTTCTTAAAATCTAAAGAAGAGACTTCTGCAGCCTCTCAGGTGACACTTTCCAATGCTATACTAATCCTCATAGTTAGAAGACTAAATTCATTATGCTTCATGCAATGGCCACTCCCTTTTGCCAGGAAGGTAGTGGAAGTAGAAACCTGCTGCATTTTGTCACACTACACAATCCCTCTGTGAGCTGGACTGGATTAACTATGCCCTCTGTAACTATGTCCACTCTCTCTAGCCATTTCTTCTGCAAATTATACAAACCTACAGCTCTAAACTTTATGATCTTCCCAGATTCCTCCTCCTGCTTCACCTCCTAAAAGGCCAGAAACACTATTTCTTTTTTGTTTTTGTATTTATTTGAGAGAGAGAGAGAGAGAGAGAGACAGAGAGAGAGAGAGAGAGAGAGAGAGAGAGAGAGAGAGAGAGAGAGAGAGAGAGAGAAAGAGAGAGAGAGAGAGAGAGAGAGAGAGAGAGAGAGAGAATCTTAAGCAGGCTCCACGTTCAGTGTGGAGCCTGACATGGGACTCAATCTCATGACCCTGAGATCATGACCCGAGCTGAAATCAAAAGTTGGACACTTAACTGACTGAGCTACCCAGGCACCCCCAGAAACACTATTTCTAAATTCAATCCTGGCTACCCTCTTGCAGCATATTCTGGATGCTCTTCTGGTTGTCTCTGGAGTAAGGATAACTAGTTGGTCTATCTTACTGATTGCCCTACGATTTAAGCCACTAATTGTTAAGCATCATAATATGATAAAGTCACCAGCTCATTTTATGGGAGATTTTTTTTCTTGAGCATGCAACTTGCTTTCTAAGTGTTATACTGTCCCATCACCTTATTGCACTAAAAGCCAGAATCTTAACCAAAGTTTCTGCCTCACCCTATCTTGGCATTCTTTCCCCTTGTGTGGTTCATTGAGGTTTACCAAAGCCACCACTATAGCTTCTGTCTCTGGATCGATGGTCAATTCTCAATTATCTACAGTGCAGTAGCAATTTTGTGAGTCTTCATTTGCCGTTGGCTGTTGTGTGGCATGGGCTTACAGAAGATGGACGATTCCATGCAAGGCACAGTGAGGAAAGCCGACTTCTGCACAATTAGAGCTATAGCCAGAAGCTTAGAATACCCAGGCTCTGGACAGTTGGCCAACTTCAGGGACCTGATAATATGCAGTCAGCTCCTTGTGTGTAAGGGAGAGGAACCTCATCTGTTCTTCTAAGAAAGCTTGGTTGTGGGTGATGATCAGCATCTTCCATGTGCTTAGCAGGATGCTGCAAATGCCTGTTGATGAACAGGCATCATTAGTTAATCCATTTGCAGGCTCTAAACACCCACAAGGGATTTGAATTCCACACTACTGAAGCAGCAGCAAAGACAGCAGCTGTCGCTCAGCACCTGCCACAGGGGAACTGGCCAGATTTCAGAAAGGGTCCTCTGAGGCCAAAGATTGCAAGGAGAGATTCCAGGGGTATGGGGGGTGGTGGTGACAGCTGGGGTTGAAGGGAAAGGTGCAGAGAGGAACTCGAGGGGAAAAGGAGAAGGAAGGATGTGCAAAAACCAAGCCACCCTCTATGAAAATAGGCAGAAAGAAGATAAATGGCAAAGGAGCAACCTCAAAATGAGGCCAGAGATCACTAAAGGGAAGTAATGGCAGGAAATCTCAGACTGCCTTTCCCAAGGACACCTTCCTGCTATTCTGGCCACCAGAGGGCTCCTGTATTCCAAAGATATTATGGAAAAGTGACAAATGTCTCCAGTATTTGCCGCTGTAAGCATCCACGTGTGAAATTAGCAATTTCTGTTTATGTATACAAAAAAAAAAAATTGTCTTTGAGAGTTGGAGATTCGATTCTAATTTCAACACTGTGTCCCTGACTCAACATGGACAGAAACCATCAGTCTCAGTGCTCTGTTTCTCTATCTGCAGAAATGGAAAGGTTGCCCCATATCTTGTCACAACCTATAGCCAGAATCAGGTTAGGGAGAAGCAGAGGAAGAAAAGGGTTCTAGCAAGTAAGACTTGAGACTGTAGAAATACACATCACCTGTTTTCAATATTCCTATTTAGTTAAGATGAGAAGCCCTTCATCCTGGATGTCTTGTATCATCCTTGACCTGGTGAAACTCCTATGTCAAGGAAAAGAATAATGTATGTGTGTTTGGTAAAAGGCTCAGGCTAATGGGCCAGTTCTGTCAATTTCTAACTATTCGACCTTGGCCTAAACACTCAACCTAATGAGCTACAGTTTTTTCCTCTATAAAATGGAAAGTATTCTTATCTCACAGGCTGGACACAGAATTGAATGAGATAATGTCTTTGAAGAGAGTTGGCACATGGTAAAAGCTCATTATTCACTCAGTCACTCAAGTCTGCCCTACACGTGAGACTGACATTACCAAGAGTACCAACATAATTGCAGAATTGGAACAAACTGGGCAAGCTCAGTCTGAGGAAGAGAAGGCTAAGAATTATATCTTATCTACCTTCATCTATTTGAAGGACTATGATTAGAAGAGGGATTAGAACTTTTGGCACCCCAAAGGTAGCAATGGGACCCATGGATGGGAGTTTTGGGAAATCAGATCAACCTTGCTAGAGAATTATATGAATTGCCCAACATTAAAGCTTTCCATAAATGGAGTGAGCCGTCCATGTAAAATAGCAAGTTAGCTCATATCTGGGTGGGGGTGAGGGGTGTCCAAGGAGAAGTTGGATGAGCAGCATAAGTGAAGCCACAGTGTAGTTCCTGTATCAGGTGGGAAGGGCTGGATTATGTGACCCATGAGATCCTTTCCAACACAGGGAATTCTATGATTCTCTGTTCCAAACAAAGAGAAAAAAGGAAAAGCATTGTTATATCAGGCAGGCTAAAAGGATGGCCTGTTTTCCAACCTGGCAGATGCAGACATGTATACTTCCCTTGTATCATATGTTTCCTATGCATCTGGCCAGCCCTGACCTCATCCCTGGCCATAGAGTGGCTGGGGCTTAAGCCTTGGTTGGGGCTAAGTAAACAGATAATTACTTCTATGCCAAGATCAGTGCCGGTCACATTAAGGATGGTTAATATAGATCCACTCCAGTATTCGTGGAATGATGGGTTTGTGTTTCTGCCATAAGAGTGGATATCCAAAGGAAGGTGGGGATGGAGGGCAAGGCTGTGAAGAAGGAATGACTACATGATGAAGAAAGGGCTATAGGGTGGGTACAGTGGAGCACAAGGCAGGCACATGGTTCAAGCTTCTTTAGATCAGGAAACTGTGTGATCTGGGTCACTTTCCTTCCCTCTCTTCCAATATCTGACACTGAAAACAATCTTCTCTCACAGCCAGGGAAGTCTGTCAAGAGGTAGGAGTCTAGACATACAACTTTTAGAAACTCTCCAACCGTAGGAGTCACAATGCAAAACAAAATCTCATTTAGAACTTCTCTCTAAAAGAGTTAGTGGGTTTTCATGGTTTCTTGAACATAGAATGGAAAGAGAAGAAGGGAGAAGGTATTCCTAGCTCTTGTGGAAGGAGAATATTGAAGGGAATCAGGGGAAGTAGTGTATCTCAGGGGTCAAAGGATGGTCAAAGGATCTTGAAAAACTTGATTTTGAAACTCAACTTGATCATTAACTAGATGTGAAATTTTTCAGTTGCCAAGTCTCAGTTTATCTGTAAAAGAGAGATAATATCTCTTGGAATTTTGCTGATTGTATGAAGTATAGGGCTCGGCACATAGTGGTGTTAGAACATGGTAAGGTGCTCTTGCTATTACAGATCTAGTAGCAGTCAGGAGCAAGGGACAAAGGATCCGGAAAAAGTCCCAGCTCAGATAGGAAGGATATGCAGTCGGAAGAATGAAAGGGGTGGGTATATTTGCCTTGAAGGTGTAACCAAGAGGCTGTGTGTTTGGAGTTATGTAAATGAACTGGTATCTGCACCATATGCATAGGGTTTGGTTTAAGGAAGGTGAGGACATGGGTGTGTACACTGTGTCATCAAACTGGGCACAGTGTTGGTCACCTGAAAAAAAAAAACAAAAAACAATAGATTAGACCATGTTGCAAGGGAGCAACATTCTCCACACGGCTGGTCTCTGGAAAGCAAATGGGCCCCCAATGCATGTAAGGCTGCCTGAGGAAGGGCAAACATAGACTCTTAGAGTCAGTTTTGGAGCAATGGGTATGTCATAGGGCTTATAGTCAGTGGTGCCTCAGTTTTTCTGAGGCCAGCAAAGGGGGAGATGTGCTTTGATGGCATCATTTGGGGGCTAGTTATCCCCAAGGGGCTTCTCTACACTCAGATCTGTTACAACATTGGTGTTACTGACCATGGGACATTATGAAATAGTCTTATTGATTGCTTTAAATATAAGGCCATTACTTGTCTGACATGTTCACTGAATTCATACCTGGGTACCAGTCATATGATATCAGGTAGCTGTATACATCTGTTGGCCCCACTGCTGGCTATAGTAAGTACATAATGTGTCACTGGAAGAATGGGAAAAAAAAAAAACATGGCTTTTAAGCCAGAGGATCATGATGTGTACCAGGGCTATGTGGGTCTGTGACAGAGACTTGAAGTCACCAAATTCTAACTACTGGTCCTGTTATGTGCACTGTTAGGCAGTGCCCTGCCAATGAAGCATGGCACCGAATACTTCAACAGATCTCTTCACTACTCTGCGGGGCAAATATAATTACCTTTCTTCTGTGGAGGAGGCCTTGGAAGAGATCAGTTAACTCTTTTCAAAAGATAAGCAATTTCCTTCTCAAGAACTTGAAGTAGGAGGGAAAGCAGGTCCCCTCTCCTGTTCACAAGCACTTTGTCTCCCTCCACCTCCAGGCTGCCCTCCCTTGATGCAGTCTGCAAATGCAATGGATATCAGACTTTTTAAACCATGACCCGCTGTAGTAATAATATTTTATTATTTAATATAAAAATAAATATAACATATTTATTATTATAAGATAATAATATTTTATATCATGACCTAGAACACACACACAAACACATACAAATACATCTATTTTGTGAAACAATACTCACTGCTTATGCATGAATTTTGATATTTTATATTCCATTCTATACCCATCCATTCTATTTTTGGAATGTTGTCCATGACCTGAATTTCACTGTATAACTTGAAGTCTGAACAATGCTTTTCACTGCTAATTTTCACTACCTATTTTAAAAGCCTGCAATTGCTCTCCATTTCCTACCAAATAAAGTTCAAATTATTTAACATGGCAAAGGCCATTTATAATGGTCTTTATCTTCTAGTTTCAATTCTGCCATATTCATCCAAGCACCCCATATTCCCAACACACCTGGCATCTGATCTTCTTAGGGGACCCAGGCCCATGACAATATTCTCCCATCTCTCTGCCTTGCTCATGCCCCACTCTCACCGCAGAAAAAATTTCTCTCTATCCTTAAGAAGTATCCCAGATGTCACTTCCCTTAACAGATACCCTGATCTGCCCAAGCAGAACCAAACTCTCCACTAGGCTCCCATGGTCTTTAGAGATTCTCTTTTTACATAGCATGTAGTGATCATGTGAGCTTCCTTCTCATAGTTTAGATACCCTTCTCTATTTTTAAATTGGTAGAATTCATTTAAGAAAAAAACAACCCTTGAAACAAGTCAACAACCAACAAATAATCCAATAAAAAAATGGGCAGGAAGACATGAACAGACATTTCTCCAAAGAAGACACATGAATAGATCTTCAACATTACTCATCATCAGGGAAATGCAAATCAAAACCACAATGAGATATAGCCTTACTCCGGTCAGAATGGCTAAAAGCACAACACAAGAAACAAGTGTTGGTGAAGATGTGGAGAAAAGCAAACCCTCCTGCACTGTTGGTGAGAATGCAAACTGGTGCAGCCATGGTGTATGGAGTATCCTCAAAAAATTAAAAAATAGAACTGCCCTATGATCCAGTAATTGCACTGCTGGGTATTTATCCAAAGAATACCAAGAAACAAAACAAAACAAAACAAAAACAACCTAATTCAAAGGATACATGCATCCCTATGTTTACTGCAGCATTATTTACAATAGCCAAACTGTGGAAGCAGCCCAAGTGTCCACTGACAAGTGAATGGATAAAGATGTGGTATGTTATATGCAATGGAATATTATTTGGCCATTAAAAGGATGAAATCTTGCCATTTGCAATGACACAGATGGATCAAGAGGGTGTTATGCTAAGCAAAATGAGTCAGAGAAAGACAAATACTATATGATCTCACTCATATGTGGAGTTTAAGAAAAAAACAAATGAGCAGAGGAATAAAAAGAGAGAGAGACAAACCAAGAGACAGATTCTTAAGTATAGAAAACAAACTGATGGTTATCAGAGGGGAGGTGGGTGGGAGATGGGGAAAACAGGAGATGGGGACTGAAGTACACTACTATGATGAAGAAAAATCAAATAATAAAAAAAAGAAAAAAACAACCTTTGTCTTTTCCTTTCCTTTATGACTGGCCCTTGCGTTCTTCTTTCTCTATCTTTAATCTATTTACTCCCCAGCCCCTCATCTCCATAAAGATCAGAACCCCCAGGAGAATGGGAAGATTAGAATAGAAAAAGGGGGCATGGTCTGGAGCATCTGGGTGGCTTAGTTGGTTAAACGTCTTACTCTTGATTTCAGGTCAGGTCATGATCTCATGGTTCATGGGATCGAGCCCAGTGCCAGGCTTGGTGCTGATAGCACAGAGCCCGCTTGGGATTCTCTCTCTCCCTCTCTCTCTGCCCCTCCTCCATCCCTCCCCTGTTTGTGCACTCACGCTCTCGCTCTCTCGCTCTCTCAAAATAAATAAGCTTAAAAAAAAAAAAAAGAAAGAAAAGAAAAGAAATAAGGGGCCTGGTCAAATTTAGTGGTGGCAAACCAATCTGGTTCTAGTTTCTCTTCCTCCAGATGGGCAGTTCTGTTTCTAGGAAAGCCAAGCTTGCCAAAGGCAAAACACAATCCATCCCAATCACTGGAGGTTGGAAAAGGCAAGGTGAGATGGAGAAACCAAGGCAGAATGAGAGCAGCAGCTGGTTCGGCTACCAAACCAGGATAGGAGCTGACAGCAGGAACGGAATAAAAAAATACTGATTCACAGGCCACAGCAAACCCTGTTGCTAAGCAAATGCCCTGTTGCAGTCTCAAGATGGCCGGCAGTGCATGTCCTGATTTACAACCAGTCGCATAGCTTATTGAACTCTCAGGTCATTTTTATCTCTACACAAATAACAACAGAAAGACTCCCAGTGCTCTGTACTTTTCAAAACAATTATTCACACATTATTCCATTTAATTATGGTGTCATAGCTGGAGGGGTCTTTAAGAGGTCAGTCTAATCCCTCAGCCTGCAGCAAATGAAGACTGTCGACAGGCAAGTGACTCACCCAAGGTCACACCCGTTGGGTTAGCAGCAGAGTGAAATGCTCTTTTTATCAAACCACACTTTTCACACCTAGAAGAATCCAGTTGTCCTATGTTCTCCAGGATTCAGAGGGCTCTAAGTTCCATTCTGTCTCAATTTTGAAGCCCCTCAACTGTAGAAGTGTGGTGCCTACCTTAGCTTTACAAAATTCCCAGGCAGAGGAAGGACAGTGTCTTTCTCAACCGTTCTTATAATTTGCTGCCACATGAGCTAATGTGGTCTTCACAGTACTGTATCCTTATTACCAAGAGTGCCTAAGTTATTAACTCACCAGCAACAGGTGCCAAATTGCCTCTCCTTCTGCACAAGATGTTCATTTAAAATCAAATTGCACACAAATCCCTCCAGTCCCTGCTCATTTTCCTCAGCTCTCAGCCTTTTTTGGTCTTTTTTTCTCCTCAGTACTTCCCATCCTGTCTGCTGAGAGTCTCTGAGATGATATGTGGGGAGCCAAGACTGGGGGGACTAGAGGGGCAGACTGGCGGGCCACAGGGCTTGGTCTGCTCCTAGCGCACAAGCTCCAGGAGGCGGCTACAAGGACCGGCTGGGGAACCGCTCGTAGAACCAGAGCGCCCTTAAGGTCTCTTTTAGAACACCTCCCTCATCTGACCGATGCAGAAACTGAGGCTGGGAGCACAGAAGTGACTTGCCCAATCAATTAGGGAAACTAAGCTAGGAGAACCCCCAAGTTTCCGCACTCCCGGATCAGTTCACTTCCTCTGCCTTCTGCCTTTGACATTGCCAACGAGGTCACTGAAACTGAAGAGAGGTGGAGAGAGGATCTAAGATCACACAGCTGTTAAGTGCGGGGTCCAAGACCAGAAGCACAGCGAGATGGAAGAGAAACAACCAAAGGAAGAAAGGGAAGCAGGCGACCGGGCGTTTCCCAGGTTAAGGCGGGTATGCCGCACAACTCCAGGGGGCACTATTGCGACTGCATTCTATGAGCCCTCTGGCCCCCGCGTGCCCTGATGCACACGGGGACACGGGGCGTAGGGAAGAGAGGGCAGGTGCCCTCGCCCTCCTGGAAACCAGCTCCTGGGGGCCTGCCACCTCGGGGGGCTCCCGCCCCGCAGTGGAGGTGACTGGCCCCCAAGCCCTGCCCCCGGCGCCTTCTCGGGAGAGCCAGGGACAGGGTCCGAATGCCTTTCCCCATTCAGTAGGATTATCCCTTTTGAATTGTTTAAAAAAAAAAAAAAGCTGCAGCTAGCGAACCCTGCCTGACAACACCGAAGGAATTTTTCCCAGGGATCGGCCGAAAGCTGACTCACATTTAAAGACTTGCCCAAAGTGGTCATGCCCCTCTGAGCAAATACCACAGGCATGTAAAACTTCGCTCCCCACGGCCTCCCGGCGGCGAGGACTCCCGGCGCGGCCGCCCGGCCCGGCCTCCAATTGGACGAGCGTCGCGCCGCTTAGCAGGGCGCAGCCAATCGGAGCGCCGCTTAGCCGGGTTGCTAGCCTGGCCGCGCCGGGGTCCGCAAGGGAGGCGCGGGCGGGTAGCTGTCACTGCTTGTTTCCTGTCCCAGGGGCGGGGGTGCAGCGGGTGGGAGGCTCTGGCTGTTTGTTTAGGCAGGTAAGGCCTAGGAGGGAAGTAAAAAGAAAGGGCTGAGCCACCTACACCGGAGGCTGCCTCAGGGCCTCTGAGCTCCAAGTTTCCATTCCAGAATGTGAGCCGCCCGGAGCTGGCTGCGTGCAGCGCTAGGGGACCCCTGGCTCGCAGGCAGCTCCCGCTGGGCCCGGCCGGGTCCAGGATGCCTCGGGGCTCCGGTACCCCAGTCAGTGCCCGGTCCCCCCACCCCCCACCCCCAGCCTGCGGGCGTCAGGAACCCCAGAACCGTGAATAGAGCGAGAGAGGTTGGAAGGACTGATCGGAGGGCAGGCGGGGATGACGTGCCATCCCGGCTAAGGTCTCTTCCCAACTGCACTTCTTGTCTTTTCTCCTTAACGTGGGAGGTTTGGGCCTGATCATCGGTGAAGTCCTCCGCCCTGAGATTGGCGTTCTGATCTCAACACCGAGAGAGGAATTTTGGTTCTTTGTTCCTCCGTCCCCAACTGTCTTCCACCCAGCAGCCCCAGAGTTTTCTTGACAAGTGAATGGAATCCTGAGCGTCCCCTCCTTAACAACCTTTTCAGTATCAGTCTCCTTCCCCAATCAGGTCTTCTTCCCCTCAACCTCTCCTGGACTGCTTGCAATCCCCTCTGCCGGCCCCAGTTCTTTCCTACCCCGGGCCTTTGCACGTGCTATTCTTGTTACCTGCAATTTCAAACTTGCCTTAGGCTAGCTCCCAGCTCCTGCTTCAGGGCTCAGAATAAACGGTGCTTTCTTAGGCCCTCCCTGCACCCTGATCTGAACAAGGTCCCACTGCCATCCTCTCTTGTGGCACCCTGTGGTTTGCCATGGTAGCACATGTCCAAAACTGTAATTTTATAAGTTTATTTATATTTATTTGCTTAATGTCTCCTCCGCTAGAAAGGACAGAAGCCACTTCTGTTGTGCACCTAGCATAGTGCCTGGCACTCAATAAATACTAGGTTGAATTCGTTAAAAAAAAAATTTATCTTCAGGAGTAAAGAATCATTGTACTTATTTAACAGATGAGGCTATAGAAACTCAGACAAGTGAGGTAACTTGCCGGCGCGACATTCAAATAGCCAAAAAATGTTCAATCCGTCTCTGGCTTTCTGCTTGTGCTAGGCACTTGTATTACAAAATAATAGGTCTTCTAAGAGGTGGCAGATAAATGCTAGAGCAGATGGCCATATCTCTTAGGGTGCTGTGGCTTCACTTCTGCCATCTAGGGCTCTTCCAGCCCAGTGAAAGTTCTGTTCACTTACTCATTCAACAGACACTTTTTTAAAACTTAATGTGGGGGCGCCTGGGTGGCTCAGTCGGTTAAGCGTCCGACTTCGGCTCAGGTCACGATCTCGCGGTCCGTGAGTTCGAGCCCCGCGTCAGGCTCTGTGCTGATGGCTCAGAGCCTGGAGCCTGTTTCGGATTCTGCGTCTCCCTCTCTCTGACCCTCCCCCGTTCATGCTCTGTCTCTCTCTGTCTCAAAAATAAATAAACGTTAAAAAAATTAAAACAAAACAAACAAAAACTTAATGTGTTTTTTTGTTTGTTTGTTTTTAATGTGCATCCAAGTTAGTTAGCATGTAGTGCAACAATGATTTCAGGAGTAGCTTCCTTAATGCCCCTTACCCATTTAGCCCATCCCCCCTCCCACACCCCCTCCAACAGCCCTATGTTTGTTCTCCATATTTAAGAGTTTCTAATGTTTTGTCCCCCTCCCTGTTTTTATATTATTTTTGCTTCCCTTCCCTTATGTTCATCTGTTTTGTATCTTAAAGTCCTCTTATGAGTGAAATCATATATTTGTCTTTCTCCGATTAATTTTGCTTAGCATAATACCCTCCAGTTCCATCCACTTAGTTGCAAATGGCAACATTTCATTCTTTTTGATTGCAGAGTAATACTCCATTGTATGTATATATACACTCTTCAACAGATATTTATGGAGCACCTATTAGGAGCTCTCCGCAGGTTGGTAAGCAGCAGAGTTCCCTTCAGAGCTTACTGGTGAGGATAAACCCAGACACCAGAGCTGCAGCCCTATCTACAAGAGCAGCATAACTCTGTCCATTCAGTAAAATATTTTGGTTATCTATGCTGATATTTTGTTGATTTCAGGGTCTATTCTGATATGAAGTAGGCTTAGACTTTTTTTTTTTAATTGGGCAAAAAAATGCATTCCCAAACCTGACAGTTTTTGTTTGTTTGTTTTTTAATTTACTGCTTTCATCTATACTGTTGCTCTGGATTCTTAATGAGGTCTGGGAGCCAACCATGGTTATTTCTACAGGAGAAAGATGCTGAAGCAGGGAAGCATTATCCATGGCAAGAGACTTTTCTGGATACTTTTCCCTTAGTTGTGATCTAAAAGCTGACTCTGCCATCCACTCCCCACCCCCAACAGACACGCACGCATGCTTGCACACGTGTGTGCCGCGGCCACCACCACCACAAAGTGGCCAAGTCAAACTACATACAGGAGAAGGGAGATAATACTCAGGACTAAGTCCCAGCTCCTCTTGGTAGCCAAGCCATGTGATCTCTAGCAAGTCACTGCTATTCCAAGCCCCAGGCTCCTCAGCTGGCCTGAATACGTTCCAGCAAGAAAACATCTATGAAATGGACTGCTCCATTACTTCACTTATTCAGCATACATTTATTGATCATCTGATGTGCAGGCACTCTGTCCAACACTGGGACTACAGTAAAGAGCAAAACTAGCTGTGGTCTCTGTCCTCAGAGAGCTTAAGGACGGGTCCAATGGCACAAAGACAGATACAATCATCAATTGGTCCAATTAAACAGTTACTGATCAAACAATCACACACATAATTACCAACTGAACTGGGTACTAAAGCATGGTCACATCAGTGTGCAAAAATCCTGTGGCAGGAAGCTCCCACACAAATGTTCAAGGAAGCAGAGAAAGCCAGCATGGATGCAGGAGAGAGGAGAAAGGGCAGGAGGGCCAAGATGCTGCGGGGGTTTCAGCTGTGATCTGAGAGCTACGGGTAGCCACTGGAGGACTTTAGGATGAGGATTATATGTTTCAGTTTTTATTTAAAAAGTATTACACCGTGAGGCAAGGGGAGAGGAAGAGACAGAGCGGAAGTAAGGGACAGGCTAGGAAGTGAGAGACGATGGGGACTTGGGTTAAGGTGAAGACGGTCGAGAAGAGAGAGGCTGACAAACTGAAGAGAATTCATCAACATTCATCTGTCTTTAAAGCCCAGTTTCTCATTTTTCCCCCCTAGTTTCTCCCAGAAAAGCCCACATGCCAGATTGTAAAACCCAGCCCTTTCTGTACCTAACACTGGCAGCAGACTTGGTCTCCATTTGCTTGTACTCTTTGTCATTCATGCCGGCCTAGGGGCAGCCACATGGGTCTGGGGGGAGGGGGGGGGCGGGGCGGTGTAAGTCGTGTAGGGTCTGCCCATATGGTCTGTCACTCTCCCATCCTATCAATCATAAGTCATCATAAGTCCTCTTCTCTGGGTGCCATCTTTGGGAGGGTGTCTTGGCTTTTCCCTTAACCTGGCTGGCAGGACACGGACTGGTCACCCTTGTGGCTGACACAGTGGAAGTTTGGAGCCTGCAGTGTGGACTCCTGGAGGGCAGAGTTGGTGGGGAAGGGTGTGGTGAACAGGGCAATTTCCATTTCACACTAGGCCCCTTTGGACACAGACCCATTTCACAGAAATCCTGCCAGTCACAGCCCGGGGGCCCCCAGCCAACCTTGCCCCCTCCTGCTGGTTGTTCCTGGGAGCCTCAGGCTGTGGTGTTTCCACTGAAGAAGGAATGCCTGATTTGCTCCTTGTGGTTAACCCCATACGATATAAGCAATGTCTACAGGAGAGAATGTGTTCTTGAATATCTTGCAAGCTGTCCTCCTTTATGAGATCCAGCATTTTCTTTCTTTCTTTTTTTTTTTTTTTAAAGTTTATTTATTTATTTTGAGAGAGAACGTGCATGTGCACACAAGCGGGGGTGGGGCTGAGAGACAGGGAGAGAAAGAATCCTAAGCAGGCTCCATGCGTCAGCCCACAGCCCGACCCTGGGCTCCATCCCAGGAACTGTGAGATCATGATCCAAGCCGAAATCAAGAGTTGGACGCCCAACCGACTAAGCCATCCAGGAGCCCCGCTATCCAGCATTTTCATTGAACCCTTCCACTGACCTCTGAAGGAAGATGTCTCCACCTGAAAAGGCAGATCTTTAGGGAGCCAGCTCTGAGTCACAGAGCTTTTGGCTGGCTCTCCACGGTAGAAATCCCAGTGACTCCTTAGTGGACTGCCCTGGGGACCAGTTAGCTTCACACCAGAGAAATTCCCAGTTTCCCCCAGCTTCCACCATCCCTGGCCCCTGGCCCTTGGCAGTCCTCGGCCCCAGGAAGATCTAGGTGAGAGGATATAAACAGCTCTGGGTATCCAGTCATCTCTCTTGGAAGCTCTCTTCGTGGAGTGTGTATGGTATGGCAGAGTGGTGCGGCCCCTTATCTATAAAGACAGTACTTGCTCAGAGCTTTGAGCTGGGTACTGCAGCCACTTACCAGAGCTCAATGTGGCCAAGTCCACTGGCATGGCTCGGGTCTGATGCCCAAGAGAAAGCAGGGTATCTCAGAGGTCTATCCCTGGGCTCTCTACCAGTTCATAAAGCAATTAGCAGAGTGGCCAGTTTCCATTCATTCTTCCTTTCTTTTATTCATTCACCAGACTAAGACAAGTGACCCAAGGGCGGGGATCATACACTCATTCGCATATTCCCACTGCTTAGCACAGAGCCTGGCACTAGGGACACTCTTCAGTGAATGAACCCATTCAATGACCAACCAGAGTGCTGTGCAAGCCCCTGGAGGCTATGAAACAAGTATGGGGCACAAATCCTTGCCTTCCAGGAACTTATAGTCTGGATGGGGAGACAGTTATCCCACAGTGTTTTATTCAGCTTTAACTGTGGGCCAGCATTCGAGTAGGCACTGTTGGGAAATGAGTGAACAGGCCCCCAAACAAAAACAAGTGTCCCAGCCCTCCTAGTATTGATTTTTTTTTTTCTACCACCATCATTCAAGGCCCCCAGGGTTCTTCCTTTGCATGGGCTGTTAGCTTTGACAGCTCTTTTGCCTCTCTGGGATCCCAGCCCCCACCCCACCCCCCCCCTTAGGATTCTGTTTTCATGCCACCACCGGGACAGGCAGGTAGTACAGCCTCCGTGACTGACTCAGGACTGACAGATCCAAGTCAGAATCCCGTTCCTACCTCTCCCCTGCTGTCTGGGGTTTGAACACACATTAGTAAACCCTCCTGAGCCTCAGTTCTTGATCTACAATGAGGGCAGCAAAAACCTGCAAGCATTTACCCTGTGCCAGGCTCTGCTTTAACTTTTCTCCAGTCTTCCAGCTCCAGCCAGCGCCACTTTATAGATATCAAAGTGAGGCAGAGAGGAAGGGCTCTCAGAGGCAACCCAGGGAAGCAGCTTTTGCAAGCCTGGCTTTGTCCCCGTCACCCCGCTCGCAGCCCCTTTTCAAGCGCCCGCATGGAGTGCTTCCCATGCCAGTTGAACCCAAGCAGAGCACGTCTCCTGGCCTCACTGCCTTTACAGAAACACGGATCCCTCTGTCTGCTTCTCCAGGCCTTGACCTCAAGTCCAAGCCTCGGGACTCCAGGCTTGTCCTGACTCTCCAACCCCGCTGGGCTGCTGCTCAGAGAAATTTCCCTGAACTCACCCTCTTCTTTCCTGGGCACGCAGCCTCAGGTCAGCGGTCAGCGGCAGGTCCTCTGACCCGTCCTCTGTAGCACTCCCCTATTCCAGGCTTGCCCCCGCGGTCATTCAGCCTCAATTGACTCCTGCTGTTTTCTCATCTCCAGGCTCTCTCACACGGCTTCCTTTACCCCTTTCATCCCTGCCCCCCACTCGGCTCCCACATCCTGCCCTGGGGCCCTCTCCCTGGCCCCGAGAAGTCTGTCTCGGTATTGTTCTCCACTTCCAGCATTAGCATTCTCAAGGCCCACATTTGCATTTTGATGGCTCCTGTCCCAGCTAGACAGGGGTACACTTTGATGCATATATATTTTGGAGAGGACAGCTTTCTCCTGCACAGCGTCTAATTTTCCACTTTGATTCAAGTGCATTCTTTGGTTCGGGCCTGATTTACTCTGGGCCAAGACAGACTTGAGCCAGCACCTTGAGGCTATGCTCAGGCCTATAAGATAACGGAAGGGTTTTGCCTTGTGGGAGCTCCAGGGAACAGAAGTCTCACTTCCCACGCCTCCCGATTCTGCTCGGAACATCAAAGCTTCTCGCAAGCTCGCATCTGCAACCAGTGTTCTTCCCTCCCAGGCTCAGGGGCCTTGGCCTGGAGCATTCCCTAGCACAACCCGCAAAGGCCAGAGATTGGGGTTCACTGTGGTCACCCCTAGCTGAGATACGGGCAGTCTCCGGCCTTGATTTCAGGAAAAGCCACCAGAAGCAGGCGAGGAGGATGGGATAACGAAGCCACCCAGAGAGTCCAGTCACTCTCGCTTTCTCTATTTATCACCTAAAGACCCACAGGGTTTTAATGCAGGGACAAAGTGACACGGGGCCCAGAAGGCATTCTCATCTAGGACATGGGTGGTGAGGCTTTTCGTTTTTACATGCCTGTGGGCTGCTGGGGTTCAGCCAGAATTAGAACAGCCAAGTGCCAAGCAACAGAGAGAAAGGAATGTCTTCCCAGGTCTCCAGGGGTTTCAAGGCCACTTTGTACAGAGGTTTAGGGAATTGTGGTTTGCATGGCACGGCTTCCTAGGGTTTCATCCCAACTTTGGAGTGATTTATGATTCCTGTTCCATTGAGAAGCTCTCAACATTCATTTCCACCTACAGCTGAGTTCTTACAAATGGCATCTTATGTGTACGGCATGTGGGTGGATAACGAGGCACTTTGGGGTGGGGAAATGGAGGCAGAGGTTGGGAAGGGCTGGGTTTGTGGTCTCGGAGGATTCTGACTCCAGGGTGGCAGGGCTCAGACAGACCGGGCAGCAGTAAAGGAGACAGAGAAAGTCTTGATTTCTCCAGTTCAGTCAGCATTCAGCTAACATTGCTTCAGAGAGCTCTATATTCCTGGCTCTGTGCTGATGACCAAGGTTGATATAAAAACAAATAGAAGTTGGTCAGCTAAATCTTGAGGGATTTATGTTCTAGTGGGAAAGAAATAAACACATCATGCTAACAAGTACTGCCTCTTGTTTGACCACTTGCTCATGTGGGGTGTTTTCATGTGTGTTATTTCTAACTTTCTGTTGCCCATTTTACAGATGGGAGAAAGAAGGGTTCCTAATAAAGGGTCCAACGTCACACAGCTAGGAAGTTGCTGAGCCAGAATTCACACTCATTTGAATTTCACAGCCCAAACTCCTTCCCCAGCACCAAAATGCAAGGCAAAGCCCCCAAACCCAAGGACATGAAATAACCAAGTGCGATGGGAATTCAGGGAGAGAGGGCCCGCATCCAGCTGTGGGCACCAGGATGAGCTGCATAAAAGACACCTGCTCTAGCTGTAGCCTGAAGGGAGGTAAGAGTCTAGAGGAAGTGATGGCCAGGAGGGCACAGGGAGCAGAAGCACTGAGATGCACTCGGGGGATGGTGAGGCATCCTGGGGTGCAGGATCTGAGAAGAGGAAGGTAGAGAAGAGGGTAGCATCAGAACACAGAGTGCCCTGTGGGCATCTAGAAATATTCTTTAAGTGTTAGGGGGCCACGGAAGGTTTTTGAGTGAAGATAGTGATGTGACTGACAAAAGAAATATAGAGGAAGAGGACTCAAGAAGACTTAGGTATAGAAGAGAATAGAATGTCACGGTGGATTCTGGCCATTAAAATCCAAGCACGGGGCAAAGAGATCCTGAACACAGTAGCCCTAGAATGGCAAGGTGGCATTAAGTATCTGAAATGACCTGGGGATTGGAGGGGGACCCGGAGCATGAAGTGAAGTCTGAGCTAGAGATACGGGTTTGGAAATTCCAAGCCAATAGGTGGTGACTGAAACCCTAGGAACAAATTTAAGCTGTGGGGGCAACAGAAGACAAGAGAGGTAGGGATCGGATCCAGATTCCAAGGTCAGAGTAAGGGACGGTGAGAAGCAAAAAAGATGGCAAAGAAGTGTGGTGGGCCGAAAGGAGAAGCAAACTAGGACACCAGGTGAGGTGAAAGGGAAGTTGCCAGGTGCTCGAAGGTGTCAAGTGCATGTTCTCCTTCCTACCCAAGTCATGCCTGCCAGATTCGGGGGTGGCTCCCAGCCCTGCCACCTGACGCTCTTTGAGCAGCAGCAGCTTCTTTTGTCAAGGTGGGTGACAGTGCTACCCTACATGATTGCGGTGAGAAGCAGAGCATTCGGCAGGTGCTCAGTAAATGGCAGCTCTCGTCGTTATAATTATTGTTTACGTACGTTATTCTTTCCCAAGTGTAGGAACTCCTGGAGATCAGGGGCCAGGTCTTTGTATTTACCCCAATCTCCCAACAGAGCCTGGCACATGACAGTCACTGTTTCCTGGCGGCTGAGAAATTGGAATGGATGAAATCTCTTGCTTCTTTTCTTTCTTGTTGCCCTGACCATTTATCCCTCGCTGGTGTTTCGCTGCCATTAGCTAATATTCAAGAAGGCACTCGAGAGTCCAGAACAAGGACTTTTGGAAGTTCTGCATGCTGGCGTTTTCCTACCATGCTTCAGTGTCTCCATGTAGGATTTTTCCAATTTCCTTTTATGGGGCAGTGGACAAAGATGAGCAGAGTGACATGGTTGGTTCCAGGGCTTGGCTGGGAGTGGGGTAGTGGAGAATTATGGTGGCCAACTGCATTCTTTCAGGGAATGTTTCTAGATTTGTATGATCTCCATTGGTGAGGGATGAGTGGGAGAAGCTTGGAGAAGTAAGGGTAGTCATGGTCACATGAGCACCTACTCACAGCCCCTTAGTGAGAGGAGGGTTAGGGAGGCAGAGGCCAGGTAGGACTAAGGCCTCCAGATGGCTTGGGTACACTTGAACCTGAATCCAAGGTGCTTATTTTCTCAGACTTGAGGTAAGGATAGAGCCGTCCCTTCCATGGGTCTGGTCAAAGGACTTTCAGGAGGAGTCCTTCCCTTTCATCAACACATCTTGGCATGTCTTTGCCAAAGCTGGCTCAAGGAGTCTTTGCCCTGGGAGCCAATTGTTAAAGTCCCCTATCCCCTAATTGCGGATTTTGTGGCTTGTGTTTGTTTGGGTGAGGGGGACAGAGGGAGGGGGGACATGAAAGGTGCAGAAGTATTTGAAAGCCGAGCCTCCCCTCCGTCTTGGCTGTCCCAGGCTTTGCTAATGCCAGTGACTGAGACAGCTACCGAACTATCAGGCCACCCCTCCCAGAGCTGGCGGCTGGGCTTTCATCTCTGTTTGTGGCCAAGGACAGGGATGTGGGGGCCAACACCAGGCTGGCTAATGAGTAATTGGGAGCCTTGTCTGTGCGCGGTCCTGGGACATGCACTGCGGTGACCTTGAGATTGCCAGGGCAGGCCCAATCCTTTGGGCTATTTCCTCTTTGTCACTGCCGCTACTGTCCCCATTGGAGTACAGGGTTCTGTCTCCCCCTGCACCCCCTATCTTCAACTGAATGCCCTATTCCAAAGGCTTTCGTCCTCCATTCTGCTTTGATTACAAAGCAGAGAACTATGGTGCCACTCTGGCCTCCATTTCAACCTCCAACTGTGCTCCCTCTAGTTACTAGCACCCCTGCAGACCCTAAGGGCCGTATAAGCCCCTCCAGGATGATGAGAGATCAGGAGCACACCTGTGAGAATAGCTCCATCATCGCCATCCTCCTTCCTCTGGTCGGAGAACTTCCTTCCTTTCTTGACAGGAGCTTTGACTGGCTGCCCAGTAGGAGTTTAACAGATTTTCCAGCCACCCAGCACCTTTGCTTCCTCCTCTTCCTCTGTTCGCATACCTGCTTTGTGTGGGGATCTCTTTGGGTATGTCTGTCGCTGACTTGCAGCTATGGGGCCCTAGGGCACTTACCTAAATTCTCAGAGCCTCTTTTTTTTTTTTTCTCCTCTCTACAAAGAGGCCCCCAGCACTCCCTCATCGGGCTGCAGGGGAACTGTAACAAGATGGCAGATGTCAAGTGCTAGACAACAAAAAGATATTAATTCTCTGTTTCGGAGCCACATGTCTGTCCTCCTCCCGTTAGTAACTGCTCTCCCCACCAGAATGAACTCAGTAGCATGAAATACTTGAAAAATGTTTTCCAAATGAATGAATGAATAAATGAATAAATGCATTGCTAATAGCAGCAAATATATGTGGACATCTGTTCTCTGAGAATAAATCAGTTCAATGATTATGGAATGTCACAGTGTTGGAAGGAGTGGTACCCGGCACATGAAAACCAGGCTGTAAAACAATTAAACTGGGCCTAGAAAGAACCAAGACTTTCTTATTTTACCTTGGGTTAGTGTTTAAGGAGATTAGTGTTTGTGAAAGAGCTCTGACAAAACTTAATTTTATTGCAGCATCTGGATTATTTTAGGTGTCCGATAAATTTCTATGGAATGAAGCAATGGCTGAATGGTTGAGAAAAGTCAGCAATGGGAACAATGCTCATATTTGCTGCTGGGGGCTTGGGTACTTTTCAGGGGTCCAGGTACCAGCTTGCTGTGTGGTCTTTACTCTGCCTCTTACCTTGTCTGCCTCCATCCTCCAGATCTGAGCCACAAGGCCACCTAATGCCCAATCCCTGTGCCTTTTTACAGGAGTGCTAGAAGGCAAACACAGAGACCTAAGCCTTCCAGCAACCTCCCTGGCAATCTCATGCGAATATAATCACATATCTTTCTGGGGCCTTTAGAGCAAGCAGAGTTGAGGGAGGGGACAAGGAGGCGAGGAGGGGGAAAAATTAACTGGCCAAGTCACCCCAGGGCAGTGAGGCCCAAGAAAGCTCCTTTATTTCCATTCCTGCTATGCTTCATTGACTTCATTATTGTCCTGTCTCCAGGACAGGGTCCATTCTCCTTTACTGCACAGCTAGGCTGTCTCCGAGGGGCTGGGCCTGGCAACACAGAGAAGAGGCAGGCAAAATATCAGTGGATTAACTTGCAAAGCTATCCACCGCCCCCAGCTCTGCTTTAAAGCAGCTGTTCCTTCAGGAAATTCTGACAGGCCCCTCAGGACCGTCACTGGGGACTATGGCTGGCAGGGCTCTGGGCTGGCTCAACCCAAGGGTGTTGCTTCTCAGCTGGAAGCTGGAATTTTGAGATGGATCCTATAAGGAGTTGCAGGGGGGCTCAGTGACTGGCACTAGAGCTTGCAGCAGCTGCTTGGTGATGGCAGAGGCTCAAATCCGCCCTCCCCCTTCTTCCAGGAAGCCTTCTGGGATTACCTCAACCAGATGTTCCCTTCCCAAGTCCTATAAAGCTTCCTTGTTCCTCTTGGAACACTTGATACTCTTTTATCTTCCCATTATTGAATAGCTGTTTTACTTTCTGTTAGCTGCTAATGGGAAGGATCTTCATCTCATTTACTTTGGTCAGGTGAGTGCCTAGCCATTCCAGTAGTACGGGAGGCACTTATAAAATATTTCTTGACTCAATGAAGGAAAACATTGCCATGTCACATGTGCTGGCTTTCTCACCTCTCCAAGGTATTTCTTTGTACCTACCATGGTTAGAAGGAATGGAGAATGGAGGTAAAGGTTAAGGCCCTCTATACCTATTTTGGCCAAGTGTGTGTGAGATCTCAGGTAGGGTGAGGGTGTGGTGCCCTAGGGGAAGGAAGTCCAGGAAATAAAACAGGGTACTATTCAGCTGAGTGGAATTCATGAGGGTGCCAAGCCTTGGGCCCCAACTTTCTGGTTTCTTGGCCTGTCTTGTTTGGAAGGTCACATTTGCCTCACTCTGTGAAATACTAGCTTGCACGAACCTACTTTTTACAGCTCCATTTTGGGTTTCAAAGAGTGAGCCCCTTATTAACTTTAGAGAGGCAGTCTAAGAAGGTGGATAGGATCACAGGTTCTGGAACCAGACTCCTAGATCCAGCCCAGTCATCACTAAATTGCTGTGGACATTTAAGCAAGTTACTTAACCTCTCTGTGCATTGGCAATAGAGGAAAATAATAGAAACCACCTCACAGAATAGTGAGGATTGGAGAACTTACAACATGTGTGAGGTTCTTGGAGTAGTAGTACCTGACACTATTAGCTGGTTTTTGATGAAAGCATCAAAATCCTCGAGTTAGGAATCAAAATCTTAGGATCCTACATAACAGAGGTGCTCAGGTTCCCCACACCCATGCTGCTAAGCCTGTTAAGCCAGTAACTTTTTCTGAGTCTTCAACGAATACAAAATGCCCTGGAAATCCAGCCCCTACTGCCATCGGCAACCTCTGACCTTTATTTCTAGTGATCCCTGACCCTGGCTGGGTCAAAACGTGTGTGCTCAGCCTGGGGAAAAGACTGGTTGTATTTAGCCTAGGTATGCCTGACCCTGGGTCAACCTAGACAAACACCTGCCTTCCGGTGAGCAAAGGTAATAACATTCCTGAGCCTTGAGTGGGCTATACCGCGTGTTGGCAGTGATCCATTCTGCTTGCTGCCTAAAACCATCCGTCAGGTGGCCAGAGTCATCCCAGCACACCTCCGATGCTCCCTACCTTGGTTAAAAGAGCCTCAGGGGCTTTGTGCACAAATTCTCAAGCCTGTTGTTAAACCACCTACCTGGCTGTTTTGAGTGCCAGGTCGGGTTATGATAAATATCTCCCTGCTAGAGAAGGGGTGGAGAAGGAAAAAGAGCTCAAAGCCTGGGGCGGGGCAAGCCAGTGGTCATGGCTGTATCAAAACTCTTCTTAAAAGTCATGCAGTTTAAGGGCAGATGCACATGACTATTTCAGAAGGATATCCCATGGAACTGTTAATGAAGGCCTGCGAGGGAAATAAGACATTGAATGCCAGACAGCAAGAATGCCAAGTTCTCGTAGGATTTAGACGTTTATTTCATTTGAGTCATGTGTTCAGCACTGTGTAACCTCCACTATGACCCGGTGGGGTGCATTTGAGGAAACAGAGGCTCAGATAGGTGGGGCGACGTGACTAATACCACCCCACAACTTGTAAGTGGAAGAGTTTTGAACCCAAGTCTTCTGACTTCTGGCCCAGTGCTTAGTCTACTATTTACATCTCTTCTTTCTGGAAGGGACTCCAGAGCTGATCCTGCCCAGCCTCTGGCCAAGTGAGTTTTGCAGAACATTAGCCTCATGGGGTGCCTTCCAAATAAGGGTTCTGGACAAGCCATCCCCCTAGTGCAGGTTCATGATGCTTGTTAAAGTCTCTGAGACATCTTGAAGTAGAAATCCATTTAACCTAGTGCTTCTGAGACATATTTAACTACAGAGTGACTTTTTTTTTAAGTTTATTTACTTATTTTGAGAGAGAGAGAGAACACGCACCAGCCAGGGATGGGCAGAGAGAGGGAGAGAGAGAATCCCAAGCAGGCTCCATGCTGTCAGCACAGAGCCCATGTGGGGCTTGATCCCATGAGTCATGAGATCATGACCTGAACCAAAATCAAGAGTCAGACACTTAACCGACTGAGCTACCCTTTTTTCTTACAATATTCACCTCCTGAGGAACTGGCCTTTAGAATATGTCTTGGGAAATATTAATCTAGTCTGATGTATTCACTTTTTGGGTGGGAGATTGAAGCACAACGTGAGGAAGTGACTTGCCTGAGGACAGCCAGCAAGCTAGTGGCAGAACTGGAATGAGAACCTAGTCTTCCTGACTCTCAGCCAGAGTATTTTCTTCTACAGCTGATGGACAATGTCCATTAACTTGGTATAGACCCAGTGGGGACCCAGAGTGAGGAGAAGACATAGATTTTACTGTAAGAAGCCTGGGCACAAGTCATGAAAAGGTCTTAAGAACATTTACAGCCAAGGGGCACTTGGGTGGCTCAGTCGCTTAAGCGTCTGACTTCAGCTCAGGTCATGATTTCATGGTTTGTGAGTTCGAGCCCCACATCCAACTGTTAGCACAGAGCCCACTTTGGATCCTCGGTCTCCTTCTCTCACTCTGCCCCTGCCCTACTCGTGCTCTCTCTCTCTCTCAAAAATAAATAGACATTAGAAAAAAAGAACATTTATAGCCAACAAATCAGCAAAAAAGCACATCTTCAAGGGCAACAGGGTATACAGCTGCTGAAGAGGGATGAGATCAAAGAGGTCAGGTGGGATAATTCTAGGAAGGGTCTCTGAAAGATGTAAGCATGAAGACAGATTTTGGTAGGCCAGGTCACTTTTAAAGGAAAAATAATTAAAAATAAGTATTAAAATAAATAAATCAAATGTGAGAATCTTCATTCATTTAGGAAGATCATTTTGGTCTGCCTCCTGATGCCATTATGAGGGATATTAAACAGATAGATGTGGCTCCCACGCACTTGGTGAAGACAGTTGACCCTTCAAAGTAACTTTTCCACTTGCCTCCAGATGTACTTACTGAATATTGTATATGGACCTCCATGAATCACCATGATCCTTCATGACCCCCTTGGCCCCAATGTCAGGCCTCAAGGATTTAGAGGCAATAGCAGTGCACTGAATGAGAAAAATTCATGTTTGAGTCCTGGCTTTATGGTTTGGGTTCCTTCCATTTGTCTTTCTAGTTCTTCATTTTCTCAGTTAAAAAAGAGAGGATTAGATCCAAACATGGGTCCATAAACAGGCAACATCAGAATCACCTAGGTCAATTACAAGCACAGATACTTAGGCTGTGCCCCAAAACTACAGAAGCAGAGTTTCTGGGGATCTGTGATTTTAGCAAGGGCACTAAGTGTTTCTGATGTGGAATCAGGCTTAGGAAATACTAGACTAGATTATTTCGGAGCCTCTTCCAGTTCTCAAATGAGTGGCGTAAGCTTACTGAATGTCAATATTCTTGTCCTAAAACGAACATACTAGTATTCACTAATATTATGATACTAACATTCAGTATTATATTGTATCAACATATTGAGGACTTTGTAAACTCCAAAACTTTCTGCAAGTGCTTGATATCAATATTCTGATAAGGGAGCAATTTTGATGTATAAAAACTCACTTCATAGGGAAAATATAGAAAGCTTGAACCCAAGTCTCAGATTTTTCTACATAGTATCGCATAAAACCTTAAAATCGAGCTGGTCCCAAGCAGATGAAGTTTTTACTTGGTAACGTTTTTCAACCTTCTTGAACTTTTTCAGCTCCCTTAATCTTCCCTTACTTTTCCAGCTACCTAGAGAGAAAGCTGCTGAAATGGTTTACACAAATCAGCATTTCCCACAATGTGTCCTTTGGAACACTAACAGGTGTTAAGAGAAGAAAAAAAAAAGTGGATCAACTATATTTGTGAAACTTTGTGCCAATCAGGTTTTATTAAGAATTGAGATCCTTTCCAAAAAAACGAGGTGCCTGAATGACTCCATAGAGCATGAGACTCCTGATCTCAGGGTCGTGAATCTGAGCCCCATGTTGCATGTAGAGGAGGCTTTTCTGTGCTGCTGTGAACTTTGAATCTGCAAGAAGGCAAAAAGTGTGATTAAGCATGAGTGTGATTAAGCTGAGTGTATATGCTCAGGGTATTGAGGGCCATCTCTCAGATCTAGGAAAATTTTGCATTAGGTTTCCAGCCATTCTGTGACTTATTCTTCCCCAGTGTCCTTCCTTTTCAAAATATGACAGCTTTTTTGAGCTTGGATGCAAGACTCAATTTAAAGCAGTGCTTCTTAAAACCAGCTATGTGTCACCTGGGGAGCCTTTTCACAAATATGAATCTTTGCGTTCCACCCCAGGCATACTGACTCAGGATGTAACCAGCCCCAGATCATCTTTGGACCTGTAATTGGGAATCCTCCAAGGAATGAATCACTTCAGGCATCTAAGTGGGAGGAATTCTTTTAGCTGAAGGGGGTAGAGAGAGAAGAAGGATGGTTCTCTGGCATTCCTTAAATTGCATGAGGCTATCAGGGCATAAGCTATTTCTTGTGAGACTGGACCCTCCCCCAAATGACAGGAGGGGGCTTCTTAAGTGTTCTCAAAAGCACCCGTAATCTGGAGACTTGGATTATGGTTGGAATCTGACTATAGCTTTTCTGTGTGACTATGAATCAGTTCTCTAACCTCTCTGAGCTTCAGTTCTCTCCTTGCAAATTGGTAGTCTTCCTATATGTCTTGGGTATGTCATGGGCCATTTATGGAGTTATGGTAAAATCAAATGAGGCAACAGATAGTGCTGTGTTTCTGGCTTTTCTTTTCTTTTTACATTTATTTATTTATTCTTGAATGGGGGCAGAGAGAGGGAGAGAGAGAGAGAATCCCAAGCAGGATCTGCACTGTCAACTCAGAGACCAATGCAGGCCTCAATGTCACGCACTGAGATCATAACCTGAGTTGAAATCAAGAGTTGGATGCTAACCCAGGCGCCCCTCTGGTTTTTCTAAAGACTAGTGAGCTAGTGAGGCTAATATGATTATTGCTCTGGATTTTACTTCTCTGAAAAATTAGCATTTGAGGTGGTGACCCAACCATTCACTTTCCTTCAAAGAACCTTTGAGCTACCTTTGTGCAGTCTGCAATGTAAAGTGAGTCAACATTATATATATATTTTAAAAATATGAACCAAAGGATCTGTGGGGCCAGTAGGTCTGCAGCGGGCAAGATGAGGCAGAGAGTGGAGACAAGTGTCCCGATCAATCAGACCAGTCGTTCCCCGATTTGAGGTGGGGATTATCTGGAAAGCTGCCTCAGCTGTCCATTTCATTTTCAGCGCTTGCTCAATGAGCCATTGTTATGAACATTTTTAAAAACCTGCTAGCCTGCCACTAAGATTGGGGGTTGGGATGGTCCACAGACTTGGAAGTGTGGAAAGAATGCCATTAAAAAAAAAAAAAAAGCATGAAGTCCACTGGATTAAACTAATTATGGTAAGACAATTCCTCTCTCAAAGAAAATAAACAGGTTATGAAACCACTGCTGCCAAACACCCAGTGTGTGCCCGGTGTCAGGCTAGCTCCATCTATGAGTGTCATCTCATGTAATCCTCAGAACTTTGTGAGATCAGTTTAGTTACTTGGAAGCAGACAGGTAAAGGAACTGAGGCCTGGAGATGCTAAAAAACAAAAACAAAACACACCCACCCTCACACACCACCCCTCAAAAAATCCTGCTCCCAAACCACAGTTAGTGAGTAGAAGAGCCAGGATTTGAAGACCAGGCTCTTCGCATTTTACGTTGCTGCTCTAATTACTAGCTCTTTCCTTACACAATTTGAAGTTTTAAATATCTTTTTTTTTAATGTTTATTTATTTTTGAGAGACAGATACAGAGCATGATCAGGAGAGAGGCAGAGAGGCAGACACAGAATCCAGCTGACACAGAACCCAGCACCGAGTCCACGGACTCCTGGACCGTGAGATTATGACCTGAGCCAAAGTCAGATGCTCAACTGACTGAGCCACCCAGGCACCCCTTTTAATTTTTTTTTAAATGCCTTAAAAACAATTTTTTTTTTACATTTGTTTATTTTTGAGAGACAGAGCACAAGTGGGGGAGGGGCAGAGGGGGAAGGAGACACAGAATCCAAAGCAGGCTCCAGGCTTCAAGCTGTCAGCACAGAGCCCGATGTGGAGCTAGAACCCACAAACTGTGAGATCATGACCTGAGCCGAAGCTGGACACTTAACCAACTGAGCCACCCAGGCACCCCGAAATATCTTTTTTTTAAAAATACAATTTGAATTTTTAAAACTTAGAGATCTCAGGGAGGAGTAAGGTATATTCTCCATTCATCTTTCATATGGAGACAACAAAAAAACATAGAATGTTCTTAATCAAGGTCTAACTGCAAAGAGAGCAGAACCCAGGCATCCTAATGGTCACAATGGATGGTCTTTCTATTGTACTTTGTTTTCCTAAAACCAAAAGAGGAAACTCAGTCATACAGTGTTCCAGAGCAAGCTGTTTCTCTGTGGAATTCTGGCAAGGGCTTGACTGGTACGGGAGTCGGGATGTCCTCATGCAGATCTATTTCTCTAATTCTGAGTTTGACCGTCTGGAAAGCAAGGTCATGAGGCCATTTTCCAGCCTTGGACAACTTCTTCAAAGCAGGCTGGGAACATTCTGATGACGCCTGTTCCCTGGATATTATTTTGCAGGAGTTCAGGCGTCTGTGGCTCTCTACCACACCCTGGAAAAGGCCTCCTTCCCAGCTGCTGAGTGAATACCCACTTATTCTCCTTGCTGGGGCAGCCTTTCCCTGGCTCCCCCTTGGTTTGGGGTGTGAAGAGGGTAGTGTAAGAGGGAACTCACAGTACAGTGGGGCAGGGTTTCAGGGAGCCTGCTCTTGGAGGATTCTCTGAGGAAAGAAAGGAGAGGAAAAAAACAGGAAAAAACTGGTTTATAAAGAAAAAAGATGGGCATGGTAAACAGGGTGCCCTCGAACCCTTCTTTTTCTCCAGCCCTGTTGCTTTGTAGGGAAAGAGGACCGTATGTACATGCGTGGGCCAGGACAACACATCCCACACTGGCCCTGGTTTCCTTTGGGGAGGAGAGTGAGAAGCAGGACTCGAGAAAGGAATCAGAGAAGATTTTAGTCTCAAAAATGAAGATTTTATTTTTATTTATTTTATTTTATTAAAAAAATTTTTTTTTAACGTTTTATTTATTTTTGAGACAGAGAGAGACAGAGCATGAACGGGGGAGGGGCAGAGAGAGAGGGAGACACAGAATCGGAAGCAGGCTCCAGGCTCTGAGCCATCAGCCCAGAGCCCGATGCGGGGCTCGAACTCACGGACCGCAAGATCGCGACCTGAGCTGAAGTCGGCCGCTTAACCACCTGAGCCACCCAGGTGCCCCTGAAGATTGTATTTTTAATTTTTTTAATGTTTATCACTTTTGAGAGGGAGAGAGAGCATGAGTGCGTGCGAGCAAGCGGGCATGGGGCAGAGAGAGAAGGAGACACAGAATCCAAAGCAGGCTCCAGGCTCTGAGCTGTCAGCACAGAGCCCGACGTGGTTCAAACCCATGATCCGTGAGATCATGACTTGAGCCGAAGTCGAATGCTTAATCGACTGAGCTCCCCAGGCGCCCCAAGATTTTATTTTTAAAAGAGGAGGAGGACGAGGAGAAAGGGGACTTATCTGATAATAAAATTTTGCTTCACTGCCCTAAAGGTTAATTCGCTGACACAAGGCTTTTCAAAAGAAAGGAGATTCCAATGTTGCAGATTCTGCCCTAGGGCTGAACTAGAACCCATGGGTTCTAGTGGCCCTAGAACCCATTTAGAGAGGGTATATGACCTGTACAAGAATATATAGATTAAATGAGAAATTACACCCCATACTCATGGTTAGGCCTCAGTGATCTCAACTGTGAAAGGGGATTAAGAAAAACTTGTCTAAAGATAGGAGGTGATCATCCCACCCATGGAAGGGAGACTACATTTCTGAAGGACAGAGGCCTGGAGAGCTTCCATTTGCCCCATTGGAAAAGTCCCTCAGGAGGGACAGTGTCTTTCTTCCCTGTGGGTCCATTTAACCCTGCATCGCGCCCAGAATCCCTGCCTTTCCAGCCCAAGATAGTCCCATACCTGGCACATCCCAGTCTCCCCAGGACACTGCAACCTTATGTGTACAAAATGTTCCCAAACTGGAACCATCACCCCCATAGTCTGTGGGATGTTCAGAGGACCCGGCCCCTGGGGAGAGGGGACGGGCAAACCGCCAGGCCAAATACCTTTCCCGAGGCCCCATGGAGAAGAAAGCATCAGTGGGAGGGCAGGTCCCACTCAGGTAGGGAACAGCAGGGCTGGAGGGGCTGGGCCAGATTCAGGACGATAACAGGAAAGCCTGCATGTAGCCACCAGCCCAGGCAGGGATTTATTTGCCTGAAGACTCAGGGTCCCCCAAAATAGGTGCAGCCGTGTGGCTTGCCTTTCATGGTCCCAAGCTACCTACCAGGTGGCAGGGGACAGCCATGCTGTGTGAAGAGGATGGGCTGGTCTGGCAAGTGTAGTTCTTGCCCTGGCAGGAGGGTGATGTGCTACTGGGCAGGATGGCACCAGGGAGGCCTGCCTCGGTCCATGTGCTGCTCCTGGAATGAGCGTGCTGGAACCCAATGCCACCGGGCACAGATTTCTTATCTACAGCTTCCTGAGGTTGGTTTTGGCCAGGACGCACACGCCTCTCCCGATCGCGGCATTCATTGGCACCCATTGCTGGGTGCATTGACAGTCTCTGCTCCTGCTTCAAACCCAGCTGAGCCTCCGAAAGAGGTGATGCCTGGGGGGGTCGGGACCACGGTGTATCGCTCCTGTCTTGGCTCTATTTTACTGTATGTTTTGAGGAAGTCACCTGACCTTCCCTACTGTGGATGCCCCCAGGCCCACTTAAACTCCTGGTTTATGAAGATCAAGGGTGGACATAGTAATTCTGCCAATCCTGACCATGTTGAGCAATGAGAAAACTAGTCTCTCAAAGATGGACAATGAATTGTTCAGGACAGAAAGTGAAGCTGGGCCTGCTAGTTTTCCCTGGGAGCGATTAGCCTCTTCTTCTTTAGATGCAGAATCCTGGCGCGCCTGGCTGGCTCAGTCGGTTTAGTGTCCGACTTTGGCTCAGGTCATGATCTCACGGTTCATGAGTTTGAGCCCCGCATCAGGCTCAGTGAAGCCTGGAGTCTGCTTGGATTCTCTCTGCCCCTCTCTGTTTACCCTCTGTCTCTGTCTCTCAAAAATAAATAAACATTAAAAAAAAAAAAAAGGAAATAAATAGAATCCTAAGTAGTAGGATTTGTAATAACCTAAGCAGAAAAAAGATGATATTTATCAACCTCTTTGTGGCCAGTAGAATTTAGAGGAAGTTCCAGAAAGTGCCTTTAAGGGAAAGAAGCATGTCCTTCACTTCTTGTTGCTGCTGGTGGGCTGCTGCCAGGAAAGTTGGAGCTCAACAGTCATCTTGGACCACAAGGCAGGAGGCAAGTTCTGAGAACAGCAGACCAGATGGGAAGATCTTGGGTCCCTGATGACCTTAGGAAGCTCCCCTAGCACCCCTGTACTGTCTCCTCCAGACTTCTTCTAGGAGATGGAGAAATAAGTTTCCATCTTGTTAAAGCCAATAATATTTTGGGTTTCTGTACTTGCCATCAAAGATACAACCAATTGTTGCAAGAAGAGAGTATACAGTGCATTTAGAAGGGATAGCCTGCTCTAGAGATACCTAGATGAGGGTATATTACACTTTAATTCGTGTAGAAGAAAGGATCAAGTAATCTTGGAAAAGGAGGTCTCTTGCTGCAGCTTAAGGATAGATTCTGGAACCCTAAGCAAAGACCTCAAAAGGGATTTCTGTTTTTATTGATTGAATAAAATAAACGCCTTTTTTGGGAAAGTCACCTCCCCAAAGGAGCTGTTTGGGTAGAGTTAATCTACCCAGTCTACCCAATCTATCAAGGATTGAAAGGTGGAAGGGGAGACTTCAAGCACATCAACCATCAGGTGGTATGAAACAGCACCTTTGTGTGACAGGCAGAGAGGAGAGCCCTTTAAGAAGTGAAAGGAGAAGGATGGTGAAAATAGTCCAGGTAAGGAAGTCATGGGGCCCATTGCATTATAGTTGTTTATTTGTTTAGTTTATTAAGCAGCTATTATTTTCAAGGCAAAAGATTTTACAATGATGAGACACAGATCCTGTCCTTATGGGCCTTATAGAAATTAGTAGGGAAGGTAAGACATAGTTTACCCGTGAACACATATAATGATACACAGCTGGAGAGAGGTTTGGATCATGTGGTGGGTCTGCAGAGGGACGAGAGGTCCCTGCCAGGTGTGTTTCAGGGAAGTTTGTGGAGGAGCGGGACTTTGTCTGTGGTCTTGCAGGATAGGTAAGATTAAGATTTGGATATGCAGGACTGGTGGAGGCACAGAATGCCTTCTACAGGGTCGCTCTTTCTCCAAACCACTGTTAAGGTGTTTACCTCCTTGCAGCGTGATGACTAACCATGACCTCCTAAGAACATGGATACTACAGTTGCTTGCTAAAGGCAAGAGTGTATATTGTATGCAATGCTGGTGGTTTGGGAAATGTTATAGTCCACAACTGAAGGAAGAAAGACCGGGTAAGCCCTTAGTTTCTGAGTTAGACACACTGAGATTTGTATGTTAGCTCAGTTCCTTGAACTCCTCAAGACTAAGGGCTCAGGAGGCCCGTTGAGAATGCCCAGTCAGCTGTGGCCATGCCCTAGAAGCAGGACTTAGGCGAAGCTAAGGGCAGGTGGTTGTAAGGGGGATTAGGCGAGGCCTTGAACTGGTCACGTCTATTTCTTTGAGCTCCATTACTCCATTTCCAGGGCCTTAGAACAATGTCATGGTATAGGAGGTGTCATGGGGAACGTCAAAAGCAGGTGAAGTTACCTGGGGGAGAGATTGGATGAGGGCCTGATCCACTGATGGCCAGTAGTTGTAGGAATCTGGTGGTCAGACTGTCAGGGATACTGGAGCCAAACTATGAGAAGGCCCCTGGCATTCCAGGCTTCATGGTAAGCAGATGTACTAACTGGTGGAGACATGGCTTTCCAAAGGTCTAGTTTTTCTTCTCCTTTGAGGATGACTCCATATAGACCCATGATAGTCCATCACCACCATGACCTAAATGCACATTTAAATGCCTAGGGTCCAGGATGAGGCAACGATCATGCCAAGGGAAGCTGGGTTTCCTTCTCTGTCTTTAGTTTATAAGTAAATTAGAGGCAGAGGGATGGGGAAGCAGGGTGGCAATCAGGAAGGAAAATGCTTTTGCCTCCTTTTGCAAGAATACTGCGGAAAAAAACCCAAAACCTAATCTTAATTTGTGAGGTATTTGTTGCTCCAGAGAAGAGCATGTCTGGGGGGCTGGGGGAGTGAGGGAACATTTTACTGTTCTTCTTTTAGATCTTTGCCTGGAAACAGGAAGTTTGTTTGGCCCACTTTACCTGCTGGGGCCACTTGCTATCTACCTCAAGGCACAATCTGCTGTTTGTAATATCACAGTCAGTTGCCGTGGAGACCGTGACGTGAGCACATCAGCCTTCTGGCTGTAGGAAAGGAACAGTCTGCTGAGATGGGGCCTCGTGTACAAATAAATACATTCCAAAGCAACAGGTGAGCCTCAGAGAAGCCAGGTCTCTGGTTTCTACTGAAATGTTTCTACCATTAAACAAACATTGGAGGAAACAAACATCTGTCTAGAAGAAAAGCCTGGAACTCATGAATTCCAGGGCTGTGCCATGGCCCCTGCATCTGATTTCCTGTGTGGGCTGAGACAATTGGCTTACCCTCTCTGTGTCTTAGGTGAATTGGCTCTCTCTCCTTCCTGGCTTCTGCCCTCAAGCCCAGCCTCATGGTGGGATTAAGAGGACAGATACAATTGGAAAGCAGGGGGAATTGTCTCATTCCACGGTGACACTAGGCAGAAGCCAGCAAGAGAGATGTTTATCCTGCCAGGGCTCATAAAATCATCTCTACCAGCAAACTACCACCATGTATTAATCCTTTCTCATCTCCTGTCATTTTGCTACACTAATGCAGGAAAAAGCTCAGATAACATGGTATCTCTTAGAATGATCTGTCTCTTAAGGGCAAAGTTGCTCTTGGAGAATTTGGCATGTGAAATAGTTCATTGAGCCTATACATTTGGTTTCATTATGTTTCCATGTGTCCCTAGATATCTGGTTGAGCTAATGTACAAGATATACTTCGTTAGCTTACATTAATGTTAATTACATTAACTGCTAGCATCAGTGGGGGACTTGGCATTCCTATAAGCCCCAATCACTGACGATCGACCTATCCTAAATTTCCAACCCTCTTCTTCATACACACACAGACTGATATACCAACATATGCAGTTTGACTTTACATTGAAAGTCAAATATGCATCTGGCCCATGCTTGCCTTTAAATCATAATTGAGCACTAATGTTGCTCTGCACATAACAGGCATTGATAACTATTTCATGAATTAGTGTTAACATTCATAATTTGTGTGTAATGCTCTGTGTGTGCGTGCATGCAGGTAAGCGTGGATAAATATTTAATCCTAACATTTTAGAGCTGGAAGGGACTTGAGAATCATGTGCTCTAATACCTCATTCTACATGGTAAACCTGACTCTGAGAGATGAAGTGACTTGCCCCAAGCTACAGCTGAAAGCGCGGTCTGGGCTGGACTTGAAGACCATAGATTCCCAGTCTATTGCTTTTTCTGTGTTTTCTGTCCACATGTCCCCAACCCCCGCCACCCACCAATTTCTTCCCTCTTCCTTACGTCACAGGGGCAAGAGGCCCAGCCAGCTCCTGCAGTCATGTGAGCCTCTGTAGGTTGCCCTGGCCTGTATACAGACAGTTCTGTACTACCTGTTCCTGCAACTGGACCCAGTAAGATGCCCCAACCAGCTGAGAGGCCTGTGCTGCCAATCTGGCTTCTCTTCTTCCCAATGATACTCACCTGGAATTGAAAACTGGGCCTCGATGGTGTCTGAAGTCCTATGTTTGAGTTCCAGCCTGATGATGTTCCAGCTGTGTAACTTTGGCCAAATCACTTCAATTTTCTGGGGCTCAGTTTTCTCATCTGTAAAAGAACAGTAATGGTTCCTGCCTTGAATGTATCCCAGGTTTAGGAGGAGCAAGTGAGGTAACATGTGCAGGAAAACTCTTAGGGGTGAAATGTGGTACCTATATCGGGTCATAATGATTTAATGATTATTGTTATTATCATGATTTTCAGTAATTTCTTATGCAAAAGTAGTGATATACCCAGACAAATGTGTCCAAAAGTGTTTCTAGAACATATTTAGGACAGGGATTGGCGCTGGCCACCCACAATTGTATTGACTCCACTTAGAGTTACATGGCTTCCCCTCCCCACCACATCTCTCCTTGCAGCCTTCCCAGGTCCCCAAGAAGCCAGCGCTTCCAGCAGTAATCCTAATAATTACTGCTGGTGAAACCAATGTAGCCTCAGGAAGAGGGAAGGCATTCTTCATTACTGGGGGATAGGAGGGCTAATGATACTTGCTTTGTACCCTCTCCCCCTTTATATAGTTTCTTTTGGGCTCAGCACGTTTAAGGTTGAAGTTTTTTGCAATGTTTGAGTAAATGAACCGTAAACACCAAACATCCATTAGTCTGTACCTCTAAGAAGCAAGACTGATGGCTTATTCCTCTTCTGCCTCTTCCTTTGAGCTCTGTAGCAGCACAAGCTTATAGCCAGAGAGCACTTGCCCCCTCACAATGCTCATGGTGGTTTAGGGTGCTTATGGGGGCTCTCACCCCTAACAGCCCTACCCGAATCCTCCAAGCTGAGTTTTCTGTCTTCTCTATGTGAAACATAGGAAGCTTGTTTGTTTCTGCGAGTTCCTTCTATCCATCATTGCCTCTAGAAAGGATGGATCTGGGAGGATTGGCTGTGAAGTCAGGGAATCATATCATGGGGAGGTCGCTTAACCTATGTTTGTACCAAACTCACCTTTAAAATGGGGCTGTTTTGGGGCGCCTGGGTGGCGCAGTCGGTTAAGCGTCCGACTTCAGCCAGGTCACGATCTCGCGGTCCGTGACTTCGAGCCCCGCGTCAGGCTCTGGGCTGATGGCTCGGAGCCTGGAGTCTGTTTCCGATTCTGTGTCTCCCTCTCTCTCTGCCCCTCCCCAGTTCATGCTCTGTCTCTCTCTGTCCCAAAAATAAAATAAAAAACATTGAAAAAAAATTAAAAAAAAAAAATAAAATGGGGCTGTTTTTGCACTGGCTTATATCACAATGATGTCTGTGGCCCAGCACTTTGTAAGTAGTTGCACAAACATAAAGATGGTTATTATTTGTGGTGTTTTTTTTGTTGTTTTTTTTTTAAATTTTTTTTTTCAACGTTTTTTATTTATTTTTGGGACAGAGAGAGACAGAGCATGAACGGGGGAGGAGCAGAAAGAGAGGGAGACACAGAATCGGAAACAGGCTCCAGGCTCCGAGCCATCAGCCCAGAGCCTGACGCGGGGCTCGAACTCACAGACCGCGAGATCGTGACCTGGCTGAAGTCGGACGCTTAACCGACTGCGCCACCCAGGCGCCCCAAGATGCTTATTATTTGAACCCTGGAATCATTCTCCTTTTCCTTTCTGATACCCCTTCATGTCCCTATTGTATTCCATACTACACTTTTGTGCCTGACTTTTGTCTTCATCAGTACCTTTTGCATTTTGCTAGGCACCCATGGCTTGTCAGTTTGTTGATCTGTGATCACATAGAGCTGCTTGCTACAGTCACTTATGTGTACGCTTATGTATGCAGGGGCCTTGCATACACATTGTTGGGTTTGGAAGTGGTGAATTAGTGAATCTAGTTCTCCCATTTATCAGAAAAAGCAACCGAAGTCCAGAAAAGCCCAGGGTCCAAGGACTTCCCCCAGGTCTATGGAGCATCACTTATCACTCTGTAGTAGAAAGTCTGCTTTCCCAGTCTTTGAAGAAAGGCATGCAGGGGAAACAGCCTCATCTGTATCTGACTGAATGCAGTAGGTTGGGTCCAAGGGGCCCCAGGGGGATGAGAAGTCCTCATGGCAAGAACCCGGTACAGGCTAATTATCAGTCTGACTCGCTTCTCCCTCCCTGAGTGCACAAGTGCCCGACAGCTGCTTCTTTGTGCCCTTAAATATTTGAGCAGCCTACAATCGTGGCCCAGCCCTTGTTGCTGCCTGCTCCCTCCACCCGGAAAGAGCCCAGGTCTTGCGGAGGCTACCCCTCATTCCCATGATTAGATATGGTGCCTGTCAGGAGATAAAGAGGGGTCAGAGGCCCCGAGGGGAAGAGGGAAGGAGGCGGTATCTTCTTTTCCCAGAAAACAATCCCCACAGTTTCTGAATGTTATTAAGAAGGTATTAATGTAGAATTCAAGTTCATTCCAGCACACAGTGGGTTTGCCAAGTCTAGCCAAGGGGGTTTTGTGGGTCAAGGACTGTGACCCCAACTGTCCATCACAGAGGTGTATGTATTGAGAGAAGGCAGGTCATTCTGTCTTGACAGAAACAGCAGGGAGAAGCTAACTTTGGAGAGAAGGAACGGAGAAGTGTGTGCACTCTAAGGCACACACGTGCACACAGGCACTCTTTTATTAATTGATAAACGCACCACTGCCCTCTACTGGCCACCGCCTCATTTTTTTCCCTCCCGCATTAGAAACTGCCTGGAGATGTGGTTGCTTCAGAAAATAATTTAAATAGTTACTGCAAAAACTTTTTTTTCCAAATAACTCGCAAATAAAGTGTATGTCATAGGTTCCAGACAATTCATTAATTTTTTCGTTTGTTCAATAAGCAGTAACCGCAAGGTAGGATGTATATGTCCCTGATCTCAAGAAATTGTAATACTGTATTTCTAAAAGGTGGGCAGGAAAGCTAATTTAATAAGAACAATTTATTTCACCTTGTGCATGTTTGGTACCCAAGTCGAAAACCCCCTGAATCACAGAGCATAGCTTAGACCTACCAGTTTGTACCCTTGACTAGGATATCACTAGAGAAGGGAGCTCTTTCTCACTGTCCAGAAACATCTGGACTGGTATAACTGTCATGGAATCACAGGTCTGGAAGGTCAGTCAAAATTCACAGAAGTCAGGGTGTGAGATTTCCAAGTCTGTATGGAAATGCTGTCTAACCATTTCTCACAATCCAACATCTCCTTCAGGTTCTGGAAGCCTGTTTGTTCTACTTTTGCTTCAGGCATCATCTTTGCTTTGGATTCTCCGGAAACTGTGATGAAGCATCCCTTTCGCCTAGGCTCCTTCCTCAGATTTTCAAGCTCTTTGTTCATACTGGAGTTATTCCAGGCAACCTAAATAGGCATGGTTCCATCCAAAGCTTCTGATCCTGGTTTTTCTTTTTGTGCTCGTCTTTAATCAAATCAGGCAAAGTACGTATCCCTTTTTCCTCCAACATTTTTTTGGATTAGGTAATGCAATTCACATGGTCCAAAATCAAAACAATAAAAATGCTTATGGTAAATTTCAACTCACCATGTTGCCAACCTACCCTTTCTCCTCTCCTTCCTCTCTCCTCTGCCAGGGGCAACCATTGTTATTAATTTCATGTGTATTCTTTCAGTATTTCTTTATTCAAATGCAAACACATGTAAATATACATTGTTGTCATCCTTCCTTTTAGACAAAGAGGAAGCACACTCTGTACACATTTCGAACCTTTTTCCACATAACAACATACATTGCATAACTTTCTATATCAATATGTTTTTAAAATGTCCTTATTCCTTTTTATAGATGTTAATAAATTCCATTATGTGATAATATAGTGGTTTACATAGCCAGTCTGCTGTTCATGAAAACTGTATTTGTTGAGAATAAGTACTCCTGAGCTCATGCAAGTGAAATATTTCTGCTCCCTTTTTCTCCCCAGCTTTAGTCACTATTTAATGCTGTTGAAAATAGTGTTACCGAACCATTGGAGGGTTTCCTGCCAGATACCTGCCCCAGCCATTCCTGGGGACTCACCGCTGAGCATTGGCCACACATGCAGAGCTCTGTGAATGCTCCCAGGGTTGCAGAACGCAGGGCTGAGCTCTCCGTGGCCATGGGCACAACGCTGCACCTTATGACGAGAACTGCTCAGACTCTGGCAGCTATGGCATGGTGAGAGGGCCTTCACTCTTGAACTCTTGGGAGAAATGATGGGACTTTCTGGCAGAATAGATGAAGAGGATGACCCTGGTGGTGGGCTAGAAATCAACTGCTGTTAATCGAAACTGGGTGGTCTTTGGATGGGCACACCGACCTAAGTAGGGAAGGAACAAAAGAATGAGTTGAATGAAACAACACCACACAGCGGGCTTGTAAAATATAATAGGCACACTCATCCTTTCCAGAGCTGCAGCATAGCATCCTAACACCATCCTGACCCTCTCCACACAGCTCAAGACAACCGGCTGATTCCCCCTGATGACTGAGGTGCTTTCTTGGTGGTTTGTTGTCTGGGCAGCAGTCAGGTCACAGATTGCCTTTTTTTTTTTTTATGTTTATTTATTTTTGAAAGAGAGAGAGAGGGGCAGAGAGAGAGAGAGAGAGAGAGAGACAGAATCTGAACCAGGCTCCAGGCTCCAAGCTGGCAGCACAGAGCCTGATGCAAGGCTCGAACTCATAAGCTGTGAGATCATGACCTGAGCCGAAGTTGGATGCTTAACTGACTGAGCCACCCAGGTGCCCCACCACACACTGGCTTTTAAAACAAGTTGTGACTACTTAGGGGCTCAGCTTACACCTGTGCACTTTCTGCTGTAGTCAGTCCCCCGCCTGTCACCCAAAGAAGTGATACCTTCCATTAGTATTGGGCCATATCCACGATCCCAAAAGACAGGTTTCATCCACAGTGGGTGTAACAAACCACCCTATAACTTTGTGGCTTAAACAACAATTTATTATTTTTCACAGTTCTGAGATTCAGGAATCTGGGCAGCACTTAGCTGAGCAGCTCTTCTGACCATAGGTGTCATTTGGGTTGGGGTCTTTCACTTGATTGCATCCTGCCGGAGACCAGGCTGGGCTGAAGAATCTTATGCAGATGTCAGTCACGTGTCTGGCGCCTCTGAGCTCTTCCATGAGGCCTCTCCGTGTGGCTGCCTTGAACTTCCTTATAGTGTGTGGGCTGATGCTAGCCTGGCCTCTTCCATCTCCACTGGGATGAGCAAGGGAGAGGAAGTGGAAGCTACCAGGCCCCTGAAGACCCGGGCTTGGACGTCCCAGAAATCTTCTTATTAGCAAATTCTATGGGTCAAAGCAAGTCCCATGCCGGCCCAGATCCAGGGCAAGGGCAAGAGACTCCAGCTCCACTTCTTGATGGGAGTCACATATGCAAGGACAGGGAGGGGAAGGATTATCAGGGGGCCAACCTTGGACGCTTGACAGTGAACCACAGACTGTGAACCGAGGGCTGTGGGCAGAAGATGCCGCAGAATTTGGGAACGTTTTGAATAAGACCCATGGGCTGTCAGTACCTCTGTTATTGGTTTTTATTTGCATATTAGGGATTGAAGGGTTCAGAAGCTTTTTCTCTCCACCAGAAAACCACTCCTCTCCATGGCCATGCAAAGGCTGGGGAAATCCCAAGTCTCTATGCCACAGGCTATAGCAAGACAGGGAGGGGGGTCCTTAGAAGGAAATAGGGTGGGGCTGGTGATATGGGTGGAGGTGGTATGGGTTTGGGGACACGCATTCTGCCAGGGGCACACCAGCTTGCCTCTCTCTGTGCCAAGTTCAGAGGTTACAGTTTGAGTGTGGCCATTCTCCCTCATGGCAGACATTTCAACCAGTGCCAACTTCCCTGGTGAGCCCAGATTTTGACTTGGAGTTCTTGTTAACACGGCACCTACGACACAGATCTGAATTGGCTTGGTGTATGCAGGGAAATCCTTTGAGTGATGCAGGTTATCTGCTCTGCAAGGCATCAAGGGGCCACTCTGAGATAAAGTCTGGCAAATCTTGGACTGGCCATTCTCTCCTCCATCTGGGTTTGTACTCAGAGCAAGACAGGACAGAAGAGAAAAATGCCCTCCTGGCAGGTACTTTCCTGGGTTATCAGAAAAACAACACACCATTTGTAGTTTGTTCTTGGAGCCAGTGGGCAGAAGAGGAAAGAAAGAACACTGCACCTTGCTCTATTTTAAGTTCTCCCCAACTACCAAGAGGGCTGGTCATTTAATAGGTGCAGTCATGGGCACTTTGAAGCGACGATGGGGCCCCAAGGCTCTTGATTTCATCATCTGTAAAGTCATGGAGTTGTTTCTATGATCTTTTGCAGCTCTAAGATGTTATGGCCATATAACCAGATGAACTTTGGAGGTCTTTAATGCATCAGAAGATTGGTGGCTTTTCAAAGCAGATGAGGGAATGTGACCGCCAACCTCCCTGCTTCATACACAGTGAAAATGGGAGAGAAAAAAAGGTAGCTTGACCAGAGGTGTACTTTGGCAGAATCAGAGCGAGAAACTTCTCTGGGAGGGCATGAAGGCATGGAGGTGTGTTTATTTGTTTGCTTCCTGTAAGAGTCACATAAGAATCAGAGGGAGGTTGGGGGATGACTGGCTTCAGACCTCTGCCCGGGATCCAGGGGTCCATACTCTGGCCATCAGCTTACATCACCACCAATATCCTGGAAAAAAGAGCTCCTTTCACAATGGGTGGGTTTAGGAATGCCCATAAAATCCATTTCCTTCCCCACAACTTCTTCCTCTCATCATTTCCCCCCCTTTTTAGACTTGCACCTGCGTTATTGCTTTTGCCAGAAAGGCTTAAACCTTGTCAACTTTTCAGCAATGATGAATCCCACCCACCCTCCCGCTCCGTCCAGCCCCAGTTGCCTGATTAGGCTTCAGGAAGAAGCTTCAAAATCCTCAAAGATGTTAATCAGTACCTCCAAATCCCTGAAAAAGAGGAAAACACAAGTTGAATTGGGCTCTTGAACAAATCCAGATGGAGTGGAATCCTGCTGAATGAACCAGACTGTGTGTGTGTGAGAGAGAGAGAGAGAGATGAAGAGCAGAGACAGAGACAAAGAGAAGACGAAGAAAGATCTCGGGAGACAGCAGTTCAGGACCCAGAGACTTTAAAGACTGGGCTTCTCACTCCTCAGCAGTGCAGGCCACTGCTGGGAGGCCAAGGGCACAGGAGCCCTGTGAATAGGGGCCAGGCCGCCTCTGCTTTCCCTGAGAATGCTCCCAAGACGGAGACGCAGTGGGGTGGGGAAGACTACGGGGCCTGGTGGTGGGGGAGCCTCCAGGGCTGTGACATTGAGGCTGTCTCCAAGGCCTGCTGGGGCAGGGACAGGCATCCCCACACGGTCTCCTCAGCGGGGCCTCGGCAGCCTGGCCCCACAGCAGCCTGGGCCCCAGCCCCAACCGTGCAGCCCTGCTCCGAATTTCACACCATGTCTAATCCAATCACCAGCAGATTGCAAGCTCTCTGCCTACCTCCCAGATCGAGAATTCTTGGCTGGCTCCGGTGATAGGCCCCTTCCCAGCCTAGCCGGCTGTCCTTTTGCCCATCCATGTAAACCATTCTGCAGCTCTCCCCCAGCCCCCTACCTCCCCTTCTGGGCCCACAGAGTTAATCCTGTTTGCCTGGTCTGTCAATTTAAACAGCTTTAAATATGCCTCACCAGGTCCGGGTGGCAGAACCCTGGTGCTTATAAAACAGAGGCCTTGCATCAAAGGGAGCTGGGGTAACAGGGGCCACAAGGGTGTCATTCAGAGACACAAAAACAACCCCTTGTTAAAAAAAACAAAAAAAGCAATTCAAATGAATCACACACGCTTAAAGGTGGGGGGGGGGGGGGAACACCACTCAACAAAATGGAGTTCCCTGTACTAAGTGCAAAGACAGTGCCAACGTGGAGTGATATACAGCCGGCAGGGCCAGGGCTACAGGTGTAGGGAGGGCTTCTGTTGTGTGAGCAAAGGCAGACAGATTGATCCCCCTGGAGGAACACTCCCACCTTCCTTCAAAGTCACAGGATTGGGGCTGGATGGCTGGGACCCGCTCAGGGAAGTGTGTGTGGAGTAGGAACAGATTCAGACACTTTGAGACGTGATCTTGCTCTGGGTTGAGGGTCCTGCCTCAAAGCTTGCAGTGAGTAATGGAGAATAAGCCCTAGGCCAGTGCCTCTCAGACTTTAATGTACAAATGGACATCCTGATAAAAATGCAGAAGCGGATTCATTAGATCTGGGGTGGGCCTGATGATTTTGCATTTCTACTGAGCTCCCAGGTGAAGCTGATGCCTCCACTGGTCTGTGGACCACACTTTGAGCAGTAAGAGTTTAGACGGAGCCTAGTGCCCTCAGCTTTGGACACTTCCATCTTGGTTTCTACTTCTATTCCTTCCTCGGGTCCTCCTCCAGCCTTTTCCATTCCTGTCTCCACAAGAAATAAGACAAGGGAAACCAATCTTGCGTTAGAGCATATGAAACATCTAATCCAGATCTCAAAAAGGTGCTCGCAGTCTGTCACATATCCGTGGAAATGCTCATCACTGGAACAAGCACGGATAAGCAGGGGCTACTTCAGGGCAGATAGCCAAGGGGCTATCTGTTGAGGAGTACATTAAGACTTAGCTGGAGGCAGGGGAATGCATGAAATGACCCTTTAGGGGGCCTTCCTAACCCGAGATTCTGTTATTGTAAGTCATGTCCTTGGTTTTGATAAGGGAAAAGCATCTGTCCTCTCTCCATCTGGGCAGAGGGTGACCCAGGGTGCTGGCTGGAAACTGGTATCTGCAGAGGACTTGAGCTCCAAGCAAAGCAAGGTGGGGGGGGGGGGAGAGGGGGAGGGGGGCCTGGCAAGTATGGGACAGAAAGGCTATTTGCACTGGGTTTTCAAAGTTTTGTTTTGACTTCTAGAGAGAGGGACAGTCCCGCTGTCCCACAACTGCTAGAAAACAGAGTCTCTAACCACAGTGGGGTCCACTCCACCACACCTTTCCCAAACTCCACCTTGTCACCCCTCATTATCATCTCCAAAAAAGGCAACAGGACTGTCCAGTCCACTCTGCTAGAAATATCCCTATACTTGCAGTATTTGCTGCAGAAGGGGGAAAGGCAAGGTGACAGAGACCATGAGTACAAAATCATTGTCTGTGCGGGGGTACGGGGTGGGGGTGGTGGCAAGGATAGATTCTAGGAAGGGCCAGGTGGCCAATGCTCCAGGAAGACAGGAAAGCGAACTTCACAGGACACCGTTGTGGGAGGTGACCCAACCGCAGCATGGCACCCGTAGCCACCACACTGGGGCATCCGAATGATGGCAGCCTAGGGGCTGGGAATGGGGGGCAATGGCAGAGGGGGACGCTTAGGTGGAAGAGGCTTGGAGGCTGGTGTGAATGTAGATTTCTGTCAAAGGTAGAGTCCATAACCAAAACCACATGCAGGAGGAAGTAGATGAGAAGTGAAGCTCAGAGCGTCCCATTAAGATCTTTGCCTGAAACTTCGTGTCAACCCCACTTAGCATCCCCTCAGGCAAGCAGGGCACCAAGGCTGTGAGATGTAAGGAGGTATTTGCCCTCAGAGCTGGGCAGATGTGCCTGACTACCTCACTCTGGCCCCAACCCTGCTTTCAGTCTTGAGTTGGTTTCCAGAGGAGAGAGGCCAGTGTGGATCCTGAAGGACTGTTTTGTCTGCTTTAAGTGAAATGGTAAACAGGACCTTGCTACTCCATTTTGGCCAGCAGTGGAAGCTTCACATTATTTTCTTAGACCTTGGTGTCTTCATCTGTAGAATAAAACTATTTTTTAAATACATCTTTTAAGATTAAAAAAAAATTTTTTTTAATGTTTATTTAATTTTGACAGAGAGAGAGAGACAGGGCATGAGTGGGGGATGGGCAGAATTAGAGGGAGACACAGAATCCGAAGCAGGCTCCAGGCTCTGAGCTGTCAGCACAGAGCCTGACATGGGGCTTAAACCCACAAATTGTGAGATTGTGACCTGAGCAGAAGTCAGATGCTCAACCAACTGAGCCACCCAGGTGCCCCAACTTTTAAGATTTTTATTTATTTTTGAGAGAGAGTGAGACTAAGAGAGTGCAGGAATGAGTGAGGAGTAGAGAGAGAGGAGGACAGAGAATCTGAAGCAGACTCTGTGCTGACAGCAGAGAGCTCAATGCGGGGCTCAAACTCACAAACCATGAGAACATGACCTGAGGCAAAGTCAGATGCTTAACAGACTGAGCCACCCAGGTGCCACATGTAGAATAAAATTATTAGATTAGGAGTGGCTTATAAATTCTCATTACTCCATGCCTTTCCCTCAAAATGGTTAGCCCTTCAATAATTAGCTTAAAAAAATTTTTTTAATGTTTATTTATTTTCGAGAGACAGAGTGCAAGTGGGGGAGGGGCAGAGAGAGAAGGATCTGAAGCAGACTCCAGGCTCTGAGCTGTCAGCACAGAGCCTGACATGGGGCTTGAACTCATGAGCCATGAAATCATGACCTGAGCAGAAGTTGGATGCTTAACTGACTGAACCACCAGGCGTCCCAATAATTAGCTCCTTTGAATAAATCACAGATAGTGGAAGACTCTCAGAATATGCTCTACTTTATACCTGACTAAAACTCACACTCTTCTGCTAATCAGAGGGAGATTCCTTAATAATTCCTGCCTCTCTTCCCTCAAGTATTTTCCTAGATCTCTCTACATGATTGCTGGTCAGGGAAGATCATATCTGAGTGAGATGTGTGATTCATCTGTAATCTAAACACTGATGAGTCAAGGGAAAGCCTCCTGGCCCCTTTCTCCTCCTCTCCTTTCCTTTCCACCCTTCCCTGCTTACTCCCAAGACACACTGAGCCACTGCTGTGTCTGATACTGTGCTAGACTTAGTGATGAGATCTCCCTGTGTCCTGGGGAAACAGCTGCATGAAATATAATTTCTAACATCTAAGAAGTGTCAGAAGACTATGCTGTGTGAGCCTTGGCTCACCTAGCACCCACAAGCAATGAATAGAAACTCCATTCCCTGGTCATTCTCTTGGTCTTACCCTCTGTAGGATAACTCGACTCAAAAGGCAAAGGGAAAAGGGCAGAAAAAAAAAAAGCAGAGAAAGTCTAATTTTAATTTGTTTACTGTCTCAAAAAGGTATTTTGTTATTTTATTCTCTAGAAAGCTATGATGTGAAACTTCCCAGTTAGAAGACATTGCTTTTCTCTTCTATGTCCTCCTCCCCCTCTCCCTCCCCTCCTCCTTCTCCTCCTTTTCCTTTAAGAATGAAACTTTTTTAGATTATTAGAGCTTCATCATGCTAGTTTTAAATGTTTTAAATGTTTTACTTATTTTTGAGACAGTGCAAGTGGGGGAGGGGCAGAGAGGGGGACAGAGGATGTGAAGTGGGCTCTGTGTTGACAGCAGCAAGCCCCATGAAGGGCTTGAACTCATGAACCACATGACCTGAGCTGAAGTCAGATGTTCAACCAACTGAGCCACCTAGGTGCCCCACATCATGCTAATTTTAAAATGCCATTTCCTTTGGTGACCCAGAGGTGTGATGTGACTCTTACCAAGGTGTTTGCTACTCCCTTTGCACCAGAGTGTTGTCTGAGTCCATTGTTCATATATTTTTTTTTGACTAGGTGGGGAAAGGAAGGCTTCCTCTTGGCGAATTATTTCCCATGGTTTTGTCTATGTGTGTATGCATGTGAATGTGTGCATGTCTCAACATGCATTTCCCCTTCCTTATGGGATCTCACCACCACTGTGTGCAATTTTGGTGGGACCATTCCTGCCGAGTGTAAAGTGGTGGGTACAATGAACTCAACTACACCAATTAGATGTTGTTTCCCAATACTTAAGATCTTGAGCAGAGAGCTGAAAGGGTGAAAAACCACAGCAACAAAAGATTGGAGTACATTAATTCCCAGGGCAATGGTCAGGAGAAGTGTTCGGAAGCAGTAGTGATGCCAATTCTAAGTCCCTCTTCTGGACCCATGCTTTGTTCTGCAGCTTCCTATCCATTTGTGATCTCCTTCTTTTCCCCTCAGTAGATCAAGAAAACCAGAATTGGAGTCCGTGGCTTGCTGGCAAGGTGAAACAGCTACCGTCAGTGTTTGGTACTCAAATAATGAATATCTTCCCTCCTCCAAACTTCCAGGGAAACCCCACTGTGCTGAGTGCTGTGATTTACTGCCCAGAATCCACCCTAAGGGTGAGGCACTCATTCTCCCAGCTGCCGGAAGTGTAGGTGGCTGGTCCATCTCCAGGAATCGCCCTCTGCAGAACACAGCTACCTTACCCAAGGTCACGTACTCCACAGGGGGCGGCTCACATCCAATGACAGGCATATATGTAAATGTGCATAAAGGCCTGGTCCCCTTTCCTCAGGGCAGGACAACTCTTAGAAGCCATCTCAGCTCCAGAAACCCCCATGGGGTCATCTGAGGCTTAGGGACTGTTCTACCTTCCTTACTCCCCCCAGTCACTGCCCCATAGACTTTCTGTAGACCCCCAGTGTCTCCTTAAGAACTGACCTCAGACACCTGCCCAGCGCACTGATACACAAGAAAGAGCAGTCTCTGTTGGCACCTGCCTCTCTTCTGTGTGACTTGGGCTTTCAGCAAGCCTCAGGTACACTTCGAGATGGCTTCCTGGATTTCAGCATCATTCATTTTAGTCAACAAATTGACAGAGTGTCTACTGTGTAGCAGACTCTGTTCTGAGTACTTGGGTAATATCAATGAACACAAAGATAAAGAAAAAACAAATGCTTGCCCTTATGGAGCGCATAGAATAAGGATGGGGTTTAAAGGTGTTTTCAAGGGTGGGAAGTCCAGTACTTAAAAGAGGTTGGTCCTGTATGGAGCTGCCAATACTCACCTTTCTGGAAGTAATCCCTTCCCCTCAAGGATGCAGGTACCACTTCACGGGTTCATTTCTTTTATGAAACAATAATTTACCTTAAAAGTCTGATTTGCCTCCCAATTACTCCCACCCTGTCTAGTTGTTGCCCCAATGCACAATTTGGGAGGGAGTGATCCTCATCCCAGGAGTAGGGTCTTCTCTGAGGACATTTGTTATTTTTCTTTCTTTTCTTTCAAAATAAGGGTGTGATGGGCTCCCCAAGTCTGAAAAGTGAAGCTCCAGCAGGGCAGTGGTAAATGCCTCCCCACAGGCACTTCTTTGTTATTGTCCTTTTTAAGCAATGGAACTGCAACCTGCAGCCAGTCTTCCTCACGTCCCCTGCAGGGCAGAGTGTCACATCCTAATGCCTAAGAAATAGTCTGACCTTCAGGAAGGTCAAGGAGAGTAGCCGATTTGCTTGACTGAAGTTAAAAGGCAGGTAGGCAAGTAAGAAGAGAGAAAGGTGGGGAAAGAAATGGGGCATGCTGGTGTCTGGGTGGCTCAGTCGGTTAAGGGTCCAACTCTTGATTTCAGCTCAGGTCATGATTTCATGGTTTGTGCAGGGTGTGGAGCCTGCTTGGGATTCTCTCTCTCTCTCTCTCTCTCTCTCTCTCTCTCTCTCAAAATAAATAAACTTTAAATTTTTTTTTAAAAATGGGGCATGCCAACTTATGATTCCCCCCAAAATTATAAATACCATAGGTGATATGAAGGGATTTTCATGGATGACCCAGGTTCTCTCTCTTTCCTTCCTAGCCAATGTGCAATCAATTAATACAGAAAGCTGCCATGGACACAATTCTAAGCAGTTCTTCCATCGTGGACCATGTCAGCCCATGACAGATGTTTAATAGAAGGTGGAAAGGTCAAACCAAAGCCAATCCTCTCGGTTTCTTATGAGTTTCTTTCACAGAAAGAGAAAATACAGTTTTAGAATATCTGTAAATTGCGTTTGTCATCTTACTCATGCTGTTTCTCTGCACCTGCCCCTACTACCCACCCTCAAGAGTTGACCAAATACAATAGCAGGGATGACAAGAGTTATGTTGCTAGTTTGCAACTTAAAAGGTCATGGCATCTAATAATTCAGAGGAAGCCCAAAGTTCAACCAGTCAGCTCACCTCTTTTGTCAGATGAGAAAACTGAGGCCAGAAAGGTAAATGGCTTGTCGAAGGTCACAGAGCCACTGGTGAGAGGGCTGGTGTTTGTGACACAGTCACCACTCTCTTTGTCACACTGTGATATTGATCGTTACTCAGAAGGATGGGGGCTACCAGGCAAGCCTTGCGAAGGTGACGGTTTCTTCTTCCTAGTCATATCTGTGTATTTGGGAGAACTGCCATCTCAAAGAACATAGATGCCTGCCCATGGGTCTACAGGCTTCAAGTGTTTCCTGCAGGTGAAGAGAAGTTGAAAAAGTGGAATTGGCTCTTCAGTAAACTTTCTACCAAAATGTAATTCTTTATTACATTCTTAACTCCCACTTAAATTACTCATCAATTTTTATTTGTACAAATCAAAGTTCAAAATAATATAATGCATGGGAAAATACCACGTATCTTGGTGTTTAGCTTCATATTTATTAAACAGTTCTGAATAAAATTTTCACCCACTGTGGGTGTCCAGATTTATTTATTGTTCTTTTTTAAATGTATTTATTTTTTGTTCAGATTTATTTTTAGCAGTTGCTAACTAGCTTTTCTAGTGTGTTATGGGTGTCTATCAGGGTTAACATGTCTTTAACTCTCTGCTCTATATTTTGCTGCCACAAGAAAGTTCTTTTAATGTTCAACAGAAAAACACATCCTGCTTGTCTTGCTGGGTTTGGCTCTCAGCTGGCCCCTGTCTGTGTCTACACTGTAGGAAATGAACTTATGTCAGGTCTTTGTGATGGTTTTTCTCTAGAGAGATTTCAGCTTAATTTTACAACTAGTTAAGTTCCCTTTAGCTTATTGCCAAAGTTTGTTTTAAAATAAGCAAACTAGGGACACCTGGGTGGTTCAGTCGGTTAAGTGTCAGACTCTTGGTTTCAGCTCAGGTCATGATCTCACTGTTCATGGGTTCGAGTCCCGCATCAGGCTCTGCGCTGTCAGCTTGGGATTCTTTCTCTCCCTCTCTCTCTGCTCCTTCCTCCCCTACTTTATCTTTTTCAAAAATAAATAAAAATTAAAAAATATTAAAAATAAAACAAACAAGCAAACTAAATTCATTATTAGAGCAACGTAAACATTAGCCAGCATCACTAATCACTAAATAATAATGTGCAAGTATGTAAGCTTTACAAAATTCAAGAGTTGTGACATTTCTCACTAATAATGCTGGCTAATGCTAATAATAATGGGCCCGCTATTAAGTACTTTCAATCTTTAACTAACCAATCTTTGGGAAAACGCTGTTAAGTAAATATTTTTATTATGTCCAATTTATAGATCATGAAACTGAGGCAGAGTGAAGGGAAACAGCTTGCCTGAGGTCACACTTTTGTTAGTGGCGGGGCTTGGATTTGAACCCATGCAGTCTCTGAGTGTCACTCAGGGTGCTCTACCACAGCCAGCACCTGCCACTTCACCCCAAACTTACTCTCATTGCACTTCAGAACCTTTTTAAAAAATGTTTATTTATTTACCTTTGAGAGAGTGAGAGAGAATGCTGTGCAAGCGGGGCAGGAGCAGAGAGAGAGGGAAATAGAGGATCCTAAGTAGGCTCCACGCTGCCAGCACAGAGCCCAATGTGGGACTCGAAATCACGAACCATGGGATCATGACCTTAGCCGAAGTCAGCCGCTTAACTGACCGAGCCCCCCAGGTGCCCCTCACTTCAGAACTTTTTTAGGGGAGGCTGAGTCCTTCCCTTCACCTCCACAGAATATTAAGAACCCAACAGAAACAGCAGAGGAGCAGGTAAAGTGGTGATGAAGTCATTTGTTAGAAGTAATAGAGTATGTGAGAAAGCTTAGATAGCATGAGATTTTTTTTCTTAGCTTTGGAAATGGACTCATTACCCTTGGTGCAACAGCTGTTGGGAACATAACCCTAGTCCAGGGGTCAGCAACCTGTCCCTGGCAAGGGCCAGAGAGTAAATATTTTAGGTTTTGTGGGTTGGATGGTGTCTGATGCAGCTACTTAGCCCTGCCTCTGTGGGGCAAAAGCAGCCATGGACAGTAACTGCGTTCCGATAATGCTTCATCTCTGGATGTTGAGATTTGAATTTCATAATTTTCATATGTCACAATGTATGATTCCTTTTTTGATTAAAAAAAAAACAGGTATAAAAGTGAGAATCATGCTTAGCCTGTGGGCTCTCCAAAACCAGGCACTGGGCCACATTGGCCTGGGAGTCACAGTGTGCCAAGCCCTGCTCTAGCTAGGAGCCTCCCCCACCGCAGGTGGGGCACAGCCATGCCCCTTCGCTCACCTTCAGAGTCATTACAGACACTTAGTACAAGTTTGCTGGGTTGAACTGAACTGAACCTGGAAAGAAGGATAAGGAGGGGGCACTTTCAGAAACCCCATCCGTCCTGCCTCAAGCCCAGGCAGGATCTCAACTCAAACAAGTATGGGACATTCTTGCTTTCCTGCATACCTCCCTTGCTTTTCGTAATTGTTTTGTTCACTTTTGATTGCACTGGTACCTGGTTTATCCAGGTCTCCCCATGGGCTCTCTCTCCCCATCACTGTCTGGCAGGTCTCATACTGCAATTTGTAGATAGAGATCTTGACGGAAAGAAGAAGAGGCTAACAGCCTCCTCAGCTGGGCTCCCCGCCAAGCTGCCCCAGCTGGCACTGCAAGCGAGGGGGACCTTCCAGGGGATTTAGTGGTTCCTCATTTGGCTGCATAGCAAAGCAGAATGCCTCTTTCTGATTTCTGCTCCTGATAGCATGGCACACAGATCAAAGAAAGAAGTGTTCCAGATAATACTGAAACCTTCTGTCTCCAGCTGCACCGTAACTATTTGGGAAATATGTGAGTCTAGAAGGTTTGCAGCTTAGAGGAGTAGGGGGCACTTCACCTGAGTCCTCTGAAAATGCACGCATTAGAGATCCCTGTGACCCTGGGGCTCTTTAAGATCGAGGAAATTCCAGTTGTCCTGTGATAGAGACAGACTGTGACCCCTGAAGCTTTATCCTGGTTGGGAGACTTGGTTACTAGAGACAAAAGCCTCATCCTCATCTACAGGAAGTGACAGGTGACTCTGAAGACCTGCAGTCAATCAGGTTATTGAGCATAAAGCTGATTCTGGGCTGCTTTAAGGGTTCGGGACATCTAGTGGGTGCCTCTCTCTTTCAAGTGCCCAGAATTGGTTCTTGACAGGCAAAGTGAAGAAGGTGGAGTCTTTAGTTTTTAGGTGGTACATTTCCCAGCTGAGCATGAGTTGTCTCTCCCCCTCTATACCCCCTCCCACCTATATTCCCCAATAACACCTGCTCTGAACAATAAACTCCACAAGACAGCTTACACACTGTGGGTTTCCCCTCCTCTCTGTTCAGGTCTGCTTTCAAAGCGCCACTTAATTAAGGAGGGGATTTCCCCACCCATGTTGCAATGTGTTTCTCTCTTCGGGAGATGCACTTCCAGTTTCTTGGCTTTTTTCAACTGAAATAATTGGCACTCCTTTTCGCTTTTCCTGCCCACTCTTACTGTATTTTCTTTTTCTCAGAGCTTGTCCCCGACTAGAATTATGCACACACAGAGTAGGGGGTTGCCCAGTCTGGAGACCTGAAGGGATCCCAGAGGTTTTCCCCAGAACTGCCTGATATCCTACTATCAGTGAGTCACTTGTTTGGGTTAAGCATTGACCCTTTACTGTAATTCTTAAAACTCAAAACAAAAACAAATAAAAACCGAACAAACACCCATGGCTATGTCTGAAAGGGTAGAACTTAAACTTGGAATGCTTAATAATTTATTTACTTATTGACTTTAAAAGTTTATGTATTTAGAGAGAGAGGGAGAGAGAGAGAGAGCAAGAAAGAGAGGGGCAGAGAGAGAGAAAGATAGAGAATCTCAAGCAGGCACCACAGTGTCAGTGCGGAGCCTGGCATGGGTATCCATCTCACAAACCATGAGATTATGACCTGAGGCAAAATCAAGAGTCAGATGCTTAACGACTGAGCCACCCTGGCACCCCGGAACTCTTAATGATTATAATCTCACTTTTCTATTTGACAAGAGTGACAATCCCATTATGAGAACAGTGAATATCAAGGGAATGGACCAGTGTTCTTCATGATATATTCCAAAAAAGGGTTCAAGCTAGATGGAGTACAGTTTAGGGTCAAGAACACCAAAGTCCCAGGGCACCTGGGTGGCTCAGTCGGTTAAGCATCTGACTTCAGCTCAGGTCATGATCTAGCAATTCATGAGTTCAAAGCCCATGTCGGGCTCTGTGCTGACAGCTCAGAGCCTGGAGCCTGCTTCAGATTCTGTGTCTCCCTCTCTCTCTGCCCCTCCCCCACTCACGCTCTCTCTTTCAAAAATAAATAAACATTAAAAAAAAAAAAAAAGAACACCAAAGTTCCAGGATTCCCAGCCAAGATAGCAACCAATGGCTTCACATTGGACTTTGACCCAAACTCCAAATTCCTCACCACAGCCCACAAGACCCTGTGTGGTTTGGCCCTGGCCAAACTAATTTCAGCCCCCATTATGGTCCCCTCTGTCACTGTGTTTCAGCCACAGCATCCTTATTTTCCTTTCTCAAACACATCAAGCTCATTCCCACTTCAGGCCCTTTGCAATGGCATTCTTTTTGCCCAGAGCACTCTTCCTCTAGATGTTTGCATGGCTACTTTCTTCTCACTCAAGTTTCCATTTATATTTTATTTTATTTTGAGAGAGAGAGAGAGAGAGAGAGAGAGAGAACACAAGTTGAGGAGCAGCAGAGGGAGACAGAGAGAAAGAATCCCAAACAGGTTCCACACCCAGAGCAGCCTAGCATGGGGCTCAATCCCATGAAACATGAGATTGTGACCTGAGCTGAAATCAAGAGATGGATACATAACTGACTGAGCAACCCAGACACCCCTCATTCAAGACTGCATTTAAATTCCACTTCCTGGTACTCAGGCTAAAGTTGCCCATAGATATTCTCGATCACATTGCCTTCTATCATTTTTAGAGTGGTTATTAGTCTCTGAAATGATCTTGTTTTTCACATGTGCTTCTTTCTTATTAAACTTATTAAAACTTATTTAAATAACTTATTAAAATAAATGAATGGCAGAATGAGCGTCTGATCTTCCAGCAAAGACCAAAAGCAGAGATAGGAAGTTCAAGTGCAATCTTGAGGGGAAGCAGGGCTGTGGCCTGGAGGCCATAGACAGGTAGCCAAGCCAATGCTGGGAGCCCCAGAGGGTGGTGTTCCTTAGGAGGAATAGTGGAAGCATTGATGTAGAGGTCTCTGAGAGGGTTCCATAAATAAAGCTCCTCTTTTCCATCTCAATTCAGAACCATCAAATAAATAAGACAAAGGAGGAAGTGACAGGAGCTAAACTATCACTTCAGTATTGATAAATTGGAGGATGTGGTTTATATCTAGGGGCAAGAGGGCTAACTAATATGAAACATCAGCACTGGGCAGACTGCCCACTTAGTCACAGCAGAGTTGAGCCATGCTGCCTTCCCTGGGGAAGGGCCTTGTATAAATCTGAGGGCACAGAGAAGCAGGGCAGAAAGCATGCTTTGTGGGCAGTGGCTATCCAGTTTTTCCTTCCAGACTCACCAATAAAGTCCACCACTCTGCCTCCCCTGTGACAGAGTGAGTGGGGGGGTGTGCAGAGAGGCAGGGGTCAGGGATGCCCCGTGACAGACAGCTCTGGATGGAGGTGCTTTCCACACAGAAGGAAACAACAGAGGTGGGGAACTTTGGCTGTCTGATGCCAACCACTGCTAGTCTTAGAGGCAGGAATGGATATATCTCAGAGGGGGTCACTTAGGACAGAACACCTGAGGACTTTGACCACCTGAGTGCACGTGGCACTGGCTTCTCTGCCTAACCATGGTCTGTTCATTCATTTTATTTTATTTAATTTTTTTTTTCAACATTTTTAATTTATTTTTGGGACAGAGAGAGACAGAGCATGAACGGGGGAGGGGCAGAGAGAGAGGGAGACACAGAATCGGAAACAGGCTCCAGGCTCCGAGCCATCAGCCCAGAGCCTGACGCGGGGCTCGAACTCACGGACCGCGAGATCGTGACCTGGCTGAAGTCGGACGCTTAACCGACTGCGCCACCCAGGCGCCCCTGTTCATTCATTTTAAAAACATTTTTCAAATATTTATTTTTGAGAGAGACAGACAGAGAGACAGAGCATGAGCGGGGGAGGAGCAGAGAGAGAGGGAGACACAGAATCGGAAGCAGTCTCCAGATTCTGAGCTGTCAGCACAGAGGCTGATGAGGGGCTCAAACCCATGAACCATGAGATCATGACCTGAGCCAAAGTCAGACACGTAACCAACTGAGCCGCCCAGGTGCCCCTCATTCATTCTTTATATATTCATTTGTGCATTTGTTTTGCAGACACTAGAGACCAAGGCTAGAGATGAACAGGACCTACTCACTGCCTCCTTTGGTGGTCCACTGCTGGCTAGTGGAGGAGGAGACCTGGTCTGGCTTCTACTTTTCTGGTGTCTCTCCCAGCATCTTCTCTCTCCTCCCCAGGGCTCCAGTCACTTTGGCTTCCTTCAGCCCCTGCGTGTGGCGCTCCCTCCAGCATAAGCTCTACTCTCTTGCTGTCCCCTCTGCTGTCCCTCCCGCTGTCCTGCAGCTTCTTAGTAACTGCTCGTTCTTTTTGAAATCAGTTCACTCATTGGTTCATCTGAGAAAAGCTCCCCTACCTACAGGGATCTCCTCATTATGTGCTCTTATTGCACCATCTATGTCTCCTTCGGGACACTTGCCATAGAGACAACTCTGCTTACAGTTGTGTGATTCTTTTTTTCATTTAAAAAAACCTTTTTTTAATGAAAAATTCTGAACATTTACAAAAACAGAGAGAACAGTAAAAATAACCACAGATCCACTTCCCAGTTTTAACAATGATCAAACCATGACTTTTCTTATTGATTCTTCTATTGCCTTCTCATCAGTGAGCCTTCTAATATCCAGTTGTATTTCTTCAAGTTTCTTGAATAGAATTTAAGCTTCAAGAAGGCAAAGAGAGTGTTTTTCTCACCCCTGTATCCCTAGTACCTAGCACCGTGTCTTTCTCATGTAAGGCACGCCATTTTGAATGAATAATGGCTTGAAAGAATGAATGATATAAATTATGTAAAGGTATAGCCCAGTTTACTATGAGGGCACAGTGGAACAGCATCTAGCCTCAACTGAGGAGTTTGAACATGTCCAGGCTACCAGCCTGTTCTGACACTGAAGCTCTGGGACAGCAGAGAAGAAGGCATGCAGGATGGATAGGGGGTCTGAAAAGGAGAGTCCATGGGTCACCTGGATGGTTCAGTCCATAAGCGTCCGACTTCGGCTCAGTTCATGATCTCACAGTTTGTGAGTTCGAGCCCCACATTGGGCTCTGTGCTGACAGCTCAGAGCCTGGAGCCTGCTTTGGATTCTGTGTCTCCCTCTCTCTGCTTCTCTCTCTCTCTCTCAAAAATAAATAAAGATTAAAAAATTTAAAAAAGAAAAAGAAAGAAAGAAAGAAAGAAAGAAAGAAAGAAAGAAAAGGAGGGTCCACAAGGCACAGGGGAGGGCAATACACCTGGTCAGGTGTCCCGTCTAGCAGCAATTCAGTCCAACTGTCTTGCCTAACCAACTTGTCATTCTTTTTTGTTTTTAGTGTTTATTTTTTGTATTCCTCAGAGAGAGAGAGAGAGAGAGAGAGCGAGCACAAGCAAGGAAGGGGCAGAGAGAGAGGGAGACACAGAATCTGAAGCAGGCTCCAGGCTCTGAGCTGTCAGCACAGAGCCCGTCGCAGGGCTCCAACCCATGAATGGCAAGATCATGACCTAAACCGCAAACACTTAACCGACTAAGCCACCCAGGAACCCCCCAACTTATTGTTCTTTATGCCAGAATTGATATTTGGGCAATGTTGGCCTCGAACAACAATTCCAAAGGAGTGCTACTCTGGAAAGCTACTTCTTGAAGAAGGGATCATGGGTGTGGTATGGTTGGAAACATTGCTTATACTCTGCTCTCTTCTTGACTATTCACTCTTGCAGTTTTTTCTTTCTTTTTTCTTTTCTTTTCTTTTCATTTCTTTTCTTTTCTCTTATTTTCTTTTCTTTTAAAGAAAGTTTTAATTTGGTCTAATACAGATAAAATTAAGTTTTAATTTGGTCTAAGACAGATCTTCCCAGATTGATTCATCACAGAACCCATCACCACTACCAGGCAACTATTAATAGCATGGGAACCAGTGTCTGAAGAATACACTTTGGGATGCATTATAAACATGGTTGCTCCATGACTAACCATTTCTAGAAACAAACATTTTTTAAAAAATGTGTGCTTGTTTATTTTTGAGAGAGAAAGCACAAGTGAGGGAGCGGCAGAGAGCAAGAGGGAGAGAATCCCAAGCAGGCTCTGCGCTTTCAGCACCAAGCTCAATGCAGGGCTTGAACTCACGAGCCGTGACCTGAAATCAAGAGTCGACACTTAACTGACTGAGCCACCCAGGGACTCTAGAAACAAACATTTTTAAGTTTATTCCTTTTTTTTTTTAAACCTTTTTTCCTTTTTATTATATCATTAATATGGGGTCAACACAGGAGAAACAGAAAGTAAAAATGAAATAAAGGAGAAATAAAAACTGCTTTTGATTCCACTACCCAGAAATAATCCCCTGACTGTGTTGGTGCATCCATTTCTGGGCTCTTTAAAAAAACGCATCATTACTACACGTATTTCTTAAAAGATATTTTTAAAAAGTGATCATTGACATTAATTTCCAGTGACAATGACAAAACACTCTTGAAAGTAGAATGCGTCCCCTGACAACTTAAGTAGGGGGTTCTTCCTCAAAAATTCCACTGTGCTATTTTACCTTTTGTTCCTTTGTTTTATTGTGAATGCATTCCACTTGCTTTCCTCTGTCTATCTGACATTCCCCCAGGCTAGAATTAGTCCAATTTAACAGACAGATTGCTAGCTCCAATACAGGTAGGTCACCAAACTTTTAATCCCAGTACGGGTTCGGGGAAAGAATGTAGTCTGCCTCACTTCTTCATATCAAATGACTTGGAAAGTTCCTTAGCCATCTTTTATGGTGGAGAATTGGGGGCACTCCTCTACGGTTATTTAAAATGAGACCAGGACACCTGGGAATGAGCTTGAGTTATTTCCCCAAGATTTACCTTTGTAGTACCGTAGGAGTAGATTTCAGTTTGCATGGCCTTCTTCCCCTTGGCAGCTGGGTAACCCAGCATTTCTGACCTTTCAGTGCTTTCCCTATTCTCCCTTCTCTTCTCTGACAATGTTACATAGCATGTATTTGTTTGTACTGGAATTTAAAGTGGAGAATTCTGAAGAGAATATCATGATACCCTGAATTGATGGGAAGCCTATTTTGAGAGTTTTAAGATGAGTGGTGGGCATTTTTGTCTTCGACTTTACACTGTGGTAGGTTGATTGCTAGTCTCAGCCCTTCACCCCTGGTAATGATGTCAGGACCTCTCCCTTACTGTGGCCTCATTGTGGGCAGTGTGGAGTCCCCGGCTGTGGACTTTGAGCTTGGCCATATGACTTTTTGGTCAATATGTTAGAAAATGTGACATGGGCAAAGGCTCAAACGTGCTTCGATGGTTGGCCTTATCCTCTTGTGCACCTCTCTTTGTCCTGAGATGAATTTACCCTGCAAAACCACTGCCCCAGGGAGGATGAAAGACCCAAGGAGCAGGTCAGAAACCAAGCCAAGCCCAGCTGAGCCTACCCTTTATCAGCCAAGTCCCTCCTGACCTGCAGATGCATAAGAATAAATGCTCATAGTTGCATGCCATTGAATTTCAGGGAGATTTTTTTCCCCCACAGCATCATTGTAGTATTGCTAACTGATACACATGGGCTGGGTCAATGTATGTAAAAAGCAGAACTAGGATGCCAATTAACAACCATTAAATAGGAAACATTTAGGAAGCCTAGTATTTTTCTAATACCAAGTTGTGAATATTTGGCCCCCATTTTCATCCAGGTATCAGGTGTCTGGCACTATGCTTTGAAGGGGACATTACAGAGAACACAGAAAGGAATAGAAGCAGTTTGATGTAGGTAGGTAAAAGAGTGTAGACTTTGAAGTCAGAAAAATGCAATTTTTAAGTTATGCTATTTTTTTTGCTACTTGCTTGCTATGGGGTCAGTGGCAAGACACTTAACATCTCTGAGATGTAACACACAACACGAACTTAATAGTGTTTAATAGATCACTATCTTGCAGGATGTAAGCATCTGGCACAATATTGACATAGCAGGGGCACCCAGTAAAATAGTCACTGTAAAAATTATTATTGTTAATTGTAGCATCTCAAGTTGATGGTCATGTTACATACAGACTTATGTCACAGAAGCATAAGTAAGAATGTCAAACAGGATATGGGAGATGCCCACTGAGTAGAAATGTTGGCTGGAATGGAGGGATCCATGTTGGTTGGAGTCAGGAGAGAAAAGCCTTAAAAAGGTAAGTGTGCGAAAAAGTGGGTGTTTTCATAATGTTATAAAGTTTAGGCTTCAGGCCCCCTCACTGCCATGAACCCCTTCCAAGACTGCGGGAAAATACCCTAGGTATTTTGCTTTCTTTTTCTGAAAGAGGGTCTCACAAATTGAGTAAGCTCTGGAGACCCTCTCTTCTATAGCCCTGGGCATGTCACGTTGCAGTGAGTCTCATGGGTGGGCTGAGGAGTTCAGATTTCTCATGTAAACCCTGGAGGGCTATCCAGTGGGAAGGAAGGGGCAATGCTGGTGCTCCTGGAAACCGCTCAATTGCCTGGCACCCAGGGAATTTGGTCAGTCCCCCTGTGTTGGTAAAGACGCCTCACAGAGCATGCCCAGAACAGCAGACTGAGACAAAACCCTGAACTCAACTCCCCTCCCTCGGGCAAGCCAACGCAGGTCCCTCTGTTCATGTGGGATCTGCTGTGGCTCACCCACGGCCTCTAACAATTTGGGGAATCTAAAGCATGGTGCTGCTTTCCTGCCGGCTCCCAGCCGGCTGACACTACCATCCGGCTAAGGAGATTAAGCAGGCTTTATTTACAGAAGCCTTCTGGTGACAGCAGCGCCCACCACACCCAGGTAGAGCCTGGGAAGAATGAAAGCAACATTCCTTTCTTGTTGCCGCTGAATGCCAGGGCAAAGGCTACATCTGCCACAGAGATGGTCTACACAGGTACCAGAGAGATCTGGCCAGAGGCTGCCCTGACAAGGCATCATGGGAAGATCAACTCCAGTGGAGTCTTGAACATGATGATGGCCAGTGCAGACAGGGTGTCTCATCCAGGGAGGCCTGCATTGCCTGTGCCGTGCTTAGCACAGGAAAGGAGCTCAATGAACATTTGCAGAATAAATGGAGGAACGGATAGGGACGGCAATGACCAACCCCATTGCTTCTGTGTCATATCTTCCCCCAGTCTTCATTTCTGGAAGAAAGAGTTTTTCAATAGTAAGTATTTTATAAGCACAAGCATTAACACAAAATACATTATTTTATTAATAAGCAATAGCAATCCACCCCTCAGGTGTGGAACTCTCACTCAAAAAGTTTGAATAGACATAAACAATTTATTCCCCTGTCCTTCTGCCACATGCCTTCCAGTTGTGCACACGTGTACACACACACGCGCATGAACATGCCTGGAGAGACAATGCTGTGTAGCGTTAAGCATCCCGTCTCTGGAGTTAGATGTTTTGGGCTGGGGTCCTGGTTCTTCTGTGTAGTAATGGGGTGACCTTGGGCGAGTTACTTAACTTTTGTGAGCCTCAATGTTCTTATCTTTAAGATGGGCTGATGATACCAACCACTTCACAGGGTTTGTTAGGAGAGTCAATGAAGGCACAATAAAGTGCCATAAACTACATGAAGGGTTTTTGCTACCTAGAGGGTGGCCCGGAATGAGATAAAAGTGAGGACTCTCTACTTTGGCTCTTCCTGTCATTCAGTGTAGACAAGGAAAGAATATGCATCCTTACCTGCCCTGCTCAGATGGGGCTTGGTAGACCCTGCTGTCACCGGAAATATTTCTGTGGAGTACGTTCCTAAACCTGCAGGGAAAGAGTCAGGGAAGACTTCCCAAAAGAAGTGCTTTTGAAAAGGATCTGAGATGCCTGATCTCTCAGTACTTCAGCTCACTTTTTAAAAACCCAAATATGTCAGGTATCTCTGACCTCTATAAAGATGCTAGTGCTAGGGCGCCTGGGTGGCTCAGTCGGTTAAGTGGCCGACTTCGGCTCAGGTCATGATCTCACACTCTGTGAGTTCGAGCCCCGCGTCGGGCTCTGTGCTGACAGCTCAGAGCCTGGAACCTGTTTCAGATTCTGTGTCTCCCTCTCTCTGACCCTCCCCTGTTCATGCTCTGTCTCTGCCTCTCTCTCAAAAATAAGTAAAATGTTTAAAAAAAATTAAAAAAAAAAGATACTAGTGCTACGTTAGGACTTGTGTTTCTGATTTCTATCCTGAGATGCATGTATTTTTTTTTTTAATTTCTGCCTATCCATGTCATTTGCAGATTTGTCTGCTGCAAGTTGTGTAGCTAGTGTTTTCTTTGTGAAGGGTCCCAGCCCTTTTGGTTGTTGTATTAGTCTGCTTGGGCTGCTGTAACAAAATGCCACCAACGGGGTGGCTTAAACAGCAAACATTTATTTCTTATAGTTCTGGAGTCCAGCAGTCCAAGAGCTAGGTGCTGGAAGATTTAGTTCCAGGTGTGAGTCTTTTTCCTGGTTTATTGACATTGATCTCCTTGCTGAGTCCACATGTGGCAGAAAAGGAGGGAGGGAAGGAGGGAGAGAGAGAAAGATCTTTTCTCTTATAATCATACTAACCCCATCATGGGGGCTCTACCCTCATGGCCTCATCTAAGCCTAATTACCTTCCAAAAGCCCATCTCCAAATACTATCATACTGGGGGTTAGAACTTCAATATACACATTTTAGAGGAGATACAATTCAGTCCAGAGAATTCTGCCCCTTGCCTCCCTCCAAATATGTCCTTGTTGTGTGCAAAATACATGCAGTACATCCCAATAGCCCCCAGTGTCTTAACTCATTACGGCATCGTTTCTAACATCTAAAGTCCAGTCTCATCTAAATGAAATCTGAATGAGATTTGAGGTGCTATTTATCCTGAGGCAAAAATTCCCCTCTAGCTGTAAATCTGTAAAACCAAACAAGGTATGTGCTTTGAAGATACAATGGTGGGACAAGCACAAGACAGACATTCCCATTCCAAAAGAGAGAAGTTGGAAAGAAGGCAAAGGTAACAGGTCCCAAGCAAGTCCAAAACCTAGCAAGGTGAATTCCATGAGCTCTTACGGCTCGAGAATACTTGTCTTTGGCTCGATGCTCTGCCCTCCAGGCTCACTGCCATGACAGTGTCACCCCCATGGCTGTGCAAGGTACTGAGGCTCTCTGTAGGGGTAAGAAGGACAGCGCAGGCTGTGGATCTCTGCAGGGGTCCTGTCCTTTGACACAGCGGTAGAGACAGCTTTGCCCCTCCCTGTTCCTTCCAGACCGCTGGCCTGTGCACTCTGGACCTGGGGTGGAATGGCAGCCCTGCTGACCTCTAAATTGCCTTCGGGATTCTCCTTCCCTTTTCTGGAAGGATAGCACACATTTGTAGCTAAGTAGCCCTACAGTCTCATCTTGTAGAATCTAAAAAGTCCAACAGCTTTCATTCTTTCCCTTCCAGCTTTCCCTGTCCCCTTTAGTTAAAACCTGTAAGGGTTTTGCCAATATAATCCCATCTCTCTTGGTCTCTGCTGATTAAACTCATGAGTCGGACCCATGACCCTTCTGGTTGCTTAGCGCACACCCTCCGTGATCTCTTCAGAGCAAACTTTATTCTTTGCAATATGTATAGCCTGCAAATTATCCAGATCTCAAGTTCTGGTTCTTTTTTGTTGAACAGTTCTGTCTTCAATTGATATCTTTCCTTCATTTTACAGTAAGCCCTTAGGAGGGATCAAGTCGCTCTTTCAACACTTTGCATACGAAGCTCCTTAGCTAAATTGAGAATTTCATTGTTTGCGAGTCCTACAAGGCACAAGAACACTAGAACACAAAACACTAGAAATCAGCCAAACTCTGCCACTTTTTAACAAGGATCCCCTTTCTTCCAGTTTCCTATAACGTGTTCCTCATTTCCGTCTGAAACTAAACCACAACATTTTTACCAACCGTATTTCTACCAACAGGCTGCTCATGATTATCTTACGTGTTCTCTTACAAGGTGGAAACTTCCCACACAGGTGTCCCCAGATTGATAGTCACTATGGAGATGAGATCCAGGGGACGGGTCAAGACTGAGCCAAAGGACATTTTTAGGACTCCTTTTCCTACAGTTAATTTACCTTCTATTCTCCCCAACTTCTTTTTTTTTTTTTTTAATGTTTATTTATTTATTTTGGGAGTGTGTGTGAGTGTGTGTGTATGTGTGTGTGTGTGTGTGTGCAGGGGAGAGGCAGAGAGTGAGGGAGAGAGAGAATCCCATGCAGGTTCTGTGCTGTAAGCACAGAGCCCAACATGGAGCTCCAACTCACGAACCGTGAGATCGTGACCTGAGCTGAGATCAAGAGTTGGATGCTTAACCGACCAGCCAACCAGTGGCTCCTCCCCAACTCCTTCTGTACTGTAGCCATAATCCCTGCTGCACTTGGCTTAATGTTTTGATCTTGGGTTCCTAGTGTTCCAGGGCTGCAAGCCGTTATTTTTTCTTATCATATAGAAACTTAATATCTTTGCCTGACATTTTTTCAGTATTTGTGCAGTCTCCTGAATTACTCCATGCTGCAAGGCAGAAAGAGACTACAACAGAGAGAAGCAGTACAGAGTGGTCTGGCCTCTCAGGGATTGGTTTGGCTCACTCTGGGACACCCTTGAAAGCCTGATATGCGGAAGGAGAAAAAGGCCTACACTTTAATCTTGTTTTTGCTACCAAATAGCTGTGTGACCTTGCATGAGTTGACTCATCTTGCTGGTCCTCAATTTGTTTATCTGTGAAATAAAATTTGGGGGTTAGGTACATTCATTCTCACTCTAAAGTTCCATGATTCATATGTTTTGAAACAGCGAGGGGTAAAAAAGAATCCCTGACCTTTGAATTCCTCCAAGGTACCATCCTTCCTGCAGCCCAAAGAGCTGTGGCTTGTGCTCTATAAAAAGTTATTTAAAATATTGTTTGTTTGTGATTTAGCATTAATTAGCCTTACATCTAAGAGCAATACCAGATAACATTTATATATTTTCCACATGATATAGAGGCTCATTTTTATGCCAAACTAAGTAAATAGAAGCATAATCAAAAGATGTGAATAGGCCACTGTTGTGTTTAAAAAATATTTATGCATGTCACAATCATTGCATGTATATATTATACATTATATATACACCTGTTTATATATATATATATATATATATATATATAGCACACACACACACTTACATATATATGTATACATATGCATATACATGTACATATACATATATGTGTAAAGAGAGAGAGAGTGTTCTGGAAAAGTATGCCACAGGTTATCAGTTCTACATGTGTTGTAATACAACATAAATGATGTTGAACATAAAAAAAATTTCTCAAATACAGACTCAAGCAACTGAAAATTTCCACTAAGAGATTGAAACACTGATTTCAGTAGTTAGATGTAGAACGAAATTTCCAGGCTCTGTTTTAACTTTGCATCATTGTACACATACAGTCAAAGAGCCAGCCCCAGAACACATGGTAGTCAATGCAATTTTTTACATACCAATTCACCATCCAGAAATACTTAGGATTATCTTTACCCACCGAGCATTTTGGATCATTGATTTTATGTTGATTTGTGACATCACTCGGATAGAGGGGGGAAAAACCCACCTATATTAAGTCTAGGTTTGAATTTGTATTTACATTAGAAAGAAAGTTAAATGAGAAGACAAGAACATTTTGTGAAAACTTAAGAAGCAGTAGTTTTCTCACTGGGGGATTAGACCCACTGCTTCCTCCTCATGCTGTTTCCTAAAGATGAAAAGATTTGACCCTTCTAAAACTCAAAAATCAACCAAGAAATACAATGATTTTGGCAGATTTGGGAAATTTGGGACATGTTTCAAATAAACTACACTTTGAATCCCATCGTGACTATGAGTCTTTGTCAAACTAAAATCGTTTTTGTGATGCTGCTTTTGTTCCCTTTGTTTTTCACTTACTTGTTCTTTCCTTTTTCATTTGGCTGTGTTATTTGTTTATTCATTTTTTGAGAGAGAGAGAGTGGGGGAGGGACAAAGAGAGAGAGGGAGAATCGCAAGCAGGCTCCATGCTGTCAGTGCAGAGCCCAGCATGGGGCTTGAACTCACCAGCTGTGAGATCATGACCTGAGCCAAAGTCAGACACTTAACTGACTGAGCCACCCAGGTACTCCTCATTTGGTTACTTTGTTGGCTTTGTTCACTGGTAACACTAAGAGGAAAATGCATTACAATGTTCAAATATGAATCTAGTTATACCTTGAATTCATGCTCCAATTCCCTTTTGATACCAAGTCCCTGGGCTCTTAAATCACATTTCAGTATGCTCAGTACCAAGGAGCCTGAAATATGCTCTACTGTTAAATGATTGATTAACATGTTTATGGAGCATTTATAATGAATGCTGTACAATTATCCCAACATACAAAAATTGCTTTTGCCGGAGTTAAACTAAATAATCCACATTATGTGTACAAAACCCCTTTGTTGAAAAATAAGGGACTTTCTCAACTAATTAAAAAGGATGTTTTCAGAACTTATAGTTCACTAAAATGACCCTTTTTAGGCAAACAAAGTTACTTCAGATGAGGAATTTTTCTTAAATTAAATGAATCTTTTCTTAAATTAAAAAACAAGTCATGTGCCAGTGTATAGTACTGTTATAGAATCTTATCTTAGAAGCTTTTATAGCATCCTGTCAATGTCCACTGAAACAATGAAAACCCAAAAGGTACAGTCAATAACCATGGCCAAATATCATAACTGAATTACCAAGTGAAGCATATATTGAGAAATAAAAATTTTTAAGAGTTAATTTCTTGCTCATAATCAGCACATGGGCTTTGCATGGGGTCATATAGAGACACAGGCACCTTTCCACTCATGTTCCATCTTTTCTAGGTCCTCTTGAGCCAACAAACTGAGGATGGTCTCTTGTAGGTTTCTGTTTGCCAGGCTGGGAAGAAGCACACATCCTTTTGCTCCTAGTCTGTTGGCCGTAATTTAGTCTCATGATGACATCTGATTGGAAAGGAGGCAAGAACATGTGACTGTTATGTATCCAGGAAAAGGAAGAGAACATGACCATGGGTGAATGCCAGCAGAGTGGGGAAACTGAAGCACCAGCTTGCCTTGATGCAGTCTGAAGTGGATAGCTTTCTGGGAAGCTTCTGGATCTCTTTCTTTCTGCATAGAGGCTCATGCGTACTAGTATGGGCCTGCAGTGAAAAATATGTGTCTGAATCGTGGCCATACTCATTCTTTCACTCATATGTTCATTCAACAAATAGTTATGAATATCACATTTGGACTGGGAACCGTACACCTAAATAAATAATAAATAAATATTTCACAGTCCAAGACCTCAAGGAGCTCACAGTCTAGTAGATGAGCCAGGACAACTACAAAAACAATGGTCATACGCAGTGGTGTGTGGTAAATAGCCTAGGAGAGGGGTAATGTCTTATAGGATATCTGGAGATATCCTATATGGAGAATATTGATTTATTTATGGTATTTTATGCAGGTGTCAGAGAATGGTGAGGGTTTTGCAGATGGGTTTGCGATGGGGAAAGAGGGTGGAGAGTGAGCAGAGATGGGTAGAGAGGACAGAATGATTTGATGTTGAAGAAATCAGGGAAGCCAACCTCAGGAGGCCTTGGAAGAGTCTGGACTGTATTTCTCAGAAAATGAAGGCCACTGACAATCTTGAACACTTGGGCAGGTTGGTTTTAGAGGAGAAAAGGATCTCTAGTGTACCACACTCTCCATCCTTGGCCCAGAGCTTTGCCTTGCCAATGCTGCCTGGTCACAGAAGGGGTGAGGGAACAATTGTGCATGGTGGGAGTTCTGGGAAAGCAGACCAAACCCAGATCCACCAAGGGAAGGTGGTGGTGGTGGTACCCTGGCTCATCTTGCTGTGGACACTACCTCTCCTCAGGAACCCACACTCCATTGTTAGCAAACATTCCACTGACCTCTAGTGGTCAAATGGTGCCCAAACGGCCCCACTTAGTCCTGTTCCACAAGTTTCCCCCAAGTGATATCTGTTGAGGAAGAACTTGCTTAGAATAGAGCTTCTCCTCTTCTAAAGTCATCTTTTTGGTCCTGCATGGGCTTTTCCCTTTCATTCAACTAAGTCTCTCAGCCTGGCCCAAGCTTCTGGGCTGGAGGAAACGTGACACTTCACTTGTGTCCAAGTTGGTCACAGGCAGCTGAAGCTCTTTTCACCTCATGAAGCATCTTGGTTGCGGTGAAGGATGTGCACATACTAAAAGTCAGTATCTTACAGTTACATTATACTACACTGTGAAGTGGGGTCAACTTCCTGTAATAATCACCAATGCTTGAAAAACACTGTATGTCAAATGCCATTCTAAGCACTTTAGATATAAAAATTTACTTAATCTCCACAAAATCCCCTGGAAGTAGCACTGTTTTCCTTCATTTTAAGGATGAGGGAATTGAAGGGCACCTGGGTGGCTCAGTCGGTTAAATGTCGGACTCTTGATTTTGGCTCAGGTCATGATCTCGCAGTTTGTCAGATCGAGCCCCACATTGGGCTCGACGCTGACAGTGCAGAGCCTGCTTGGGATGCCCTCTCTCCTTCTCTCTCTGCCCCTCCCTGGGTCTCTCTCTCTCTCAAAATAAATAAATAAACTTAAAAAAAGATGAGGAAATTGAGGCCTGGTGAGGGGGTTAGGAGGGGAGGAACTGGTTTAAGGTTACATAGCTAGGCAGGGATGGAAAAGACACCAGACTTGAACAGCATAATTGCAGAACCTGTGTTTTCAGACACCACAGGATAATGACTCCCAGCATCATTTTGGAATAGCCCTGTGACATTTCTATGGTCCCTGGGCCTCTGCTTCCTCATCTGCTATATGAAAGGATTGAACTAGAGCAAGATTTCAGACTTTCCTTAGAAGGGGAACAGACATGGACAACAGATAACAGAACATTTGCTTTAGCTAAAGCAGAAGGCCAATAACCCACCTCATGTCTCCTTTCCTCCCTGCACCCTTTCCCACTCAAGGGGCTCTTAAACTCCTGGGAAGGATCTCAGGACTCCAGGGAACCAGAGGGCACCAAAGAATTGTTTAGCTAGTATTTATTTAGTACTTATTGTGTTTCTGGTGTTGCATTAGGTGTTTTAGAAATATTTTACACTTAACCCTCACAAAAATCTCATGAAGTAGCTGTTACTATTCCCATTTGGCAGATGAGTAAACCAAAGAGACAATTAAATAACTAGTTCTAAGTCACACAGCTAGTAAGCAGCAAAACTGGGTGCAGGTCTAGGTCTGTCTGATCCCAAAGCCCATGCCTTTCACAGCAAACTTGGTGGTCTCTCTAACAATGAGACTGTGTCCTGGGGTCTGGTTTCAAGCCTATCTATCCTTGATTCATTGTGGAAGCTAAGGAGAAGGTGAAGTTGATGTTACCTGCAGGGCAATGGGGGAAGCTGAAGGTAGAGATGAGCTTACAGGAAGAACCCAAATGGGGGACTTCCCCATGCCAGCTCTGGTCACCTCAAGCAGACAGCTAGCCACCAGGGCCACTGTCAGTGGCCACTGACAGTGGCCACTGTCAATAAGAATGGAGGCCATCTCTGCCTTCTGTAGAATGTTTATGTCAAAGGAAACTGCTCTGATTGAAGTTCCTACTTTCAAGGCCCCTCTCTAGACTCTGGCTTCCACACTAGGAAGTAGTAGAAGCAGATGCCATTGTCAGCAGCTCAGACACCAACCAGCTGCCTCTAGGAGGAAACGGCAAATCCTGGCTGAGCAGGGCTGTCAGATCAGCCCACATCGCCTCACCCACTTGGTGGTTGCCTATCTCCACTTGGCAGGTAAGGAGACGTTGGTTAGAGGCCCGCTGGGAGGCCCCCTTTCTTGAAGGCATGTGTTGTTCCTCCAGCTTATGGTTGCTCTAAATCTGGGGTCTGGATAGTGATTATCAGTGGCCTTTGATGCCCTCTCCTAATTTAAAAAAGACCTGATTTCTAAGCAGTGCATCTGTATAGAAGAGAATCAAGAATATCTGCATTCTAGCCCTAGCTCTGCACTTACTAGTTGTATGAACTTGGGTGAATCTTGTTTCCTCTTTGGCCTTACAGAGGGGAAGTGACTGACCAAGTTCGCCCAGCAAGCTAATGACACAGTCAGGACTTAAAACTAGGCCCCTATTCCCTCTTCAGTATCATGCGATTGATGGACTCACTACATTATTGGATTAATTCACTAATGCAATAAATGTTTGTTAAGCTTTCCCTCTGTGCCAGGGACTGTGCCAGGAAACAGGAATACTGTGATGAACAGAAAAACACACTCCAAACTGGAGGGAAATTCTGAAATCATCAAGTTGCTCGTTTTCCATTAAAATTGAAGAAAGGGATTTCCAAAGGGGTAGCATAGTGACTTGATCAAGGTCACAGAGAAAGTGAAGTGTTAGAAATAACCTTGATGTATGGTGAGCATAAAAAGGGACCATGTAAATTAATTTAGTATATTTAACTGAATTTTGTGTATGAAGGGGATAAAAGAGCTCATTAAAAAAAAAATGAGAAGGGCGGGTGGCGGGCGGCAGGGGGAGCCTTATTTGGAGGCCCAGAAGTCATAGACTGAGAGGTCAAGACTGCCAAATGAACCCAAGCAAGTTTTTATTCCCCACTGTGGCTTTTTGTTCTCTAAGAATAGTAGGAATTTCTGTGTTCAGAGGAGTGTCCAGTATAGAGTGTTATTTCCCTAATATGAACTATGGCTGGGAGTGGAAGCAGAGAAAAATGATATCGAAACAAAGTTTAAGGAAGTTGTTCTCCTTAAGGTCCTTGCTCAAATGCTGGATGTGTGATAAAGACTGAAATGCCCTTGGGTGGTTTTCTGACTGTCTGAACTTGGCAAACCCAAGGATGCATCTGAGAATGGTGGACAATAAGCTCCTAGGAGACACACAATCTGATTGTGCGTTAGAGCCAAGACTTTGTGCTTTGTGATCACAAGAAACATGTTGCCAGCTGATTTCTGGCGACAATCATTTCTCCCCACTTGTGACCTGAGCATTATAGTTCAAGACTGGGAGCAAGCTGGCTTTATCTGAACGGTACCAAAAGCAGTTTTGAAGCTCACCATTTTAAATTAATCTATTGTAAATCAAAACATCACACCTTAATTTATCTTTTCAGTAAATGTTGATTTTAATTGTTTTTTTAAATTATAGTTTTATGTTTATTTTTGAGAGATAGAGACAGAGAGAGAGAGAGAGAGCGCATGAGCAGGGGACGGGTAGAGAGAGACACACACAGAATACGAAGCAGGGTCCAGGTTCTGAACTGTCAGCACAAAGCCCGATGCAGGGCTTGAACTCACAGACCATGAGATCATGACCTGAGATGAAGTCGGAAGCTTAATCAACTGAGCCACCCAGGCACCCCTTATTTTAATTGTTTTACACCAAATTATTTTTAGTGTCTGAATTATTGGATATGACTGTAGTTGAAAGAAAATGATGTAGTGGAGATAAATCCAGGTAAATCCAGAGAGAGGTAGAATAAAAGTTAAATTCACTCTGTATGGGCTATCTACATAGCTATCGCTTTCATCATTTACTTGCTTAAAAAAATGATCAAGAAAGGACCCTCATTTTTGAAGAGTTCACAGTCTAATGGAGGAAATAAATGCATGAATAGTTCAGTATGAAGTGTTATATGCTCTCAGAGAAGCATACTCAAAGAATGAGATTAAAGCCATATTTTTTAGAAAAGATGAAGTACCTTCATTGCCCTGTATCATTAGCCCTTACAAAAAAGAATGCATTTTATGCCAATTTGTATGGCAGCCATATGAAAGCACAAAGTAATTATGTCCATTAGAGCAAGAATTCAGTGCTCCTGATGCGCTAACCACAACCCCACTCACTCTCCAACAGACTGTCCAGCTGCAATCCAGAGAGCCAGTGTTCCTTCATGGTTTGGCTCTCTCATGAGAGTGATGGGCCTTGGCCCAAGGAACTATGGGCTGAGACTTCTTGACCAAGACCCTACAATGTTGCCCAGTGTTGTATTCTCACCAGTATTTGCCCAAGGTCATGTATGGAGCTCATTTCTCCCTTGAACACTAACCTCAGAGAAGTGATAATGGTGTCTTGAAGGGCAAGAGTGCCTGAAGAACAAACAGGACTGGGAAGTGAGGAAATTGGGGGTACAGAAGGAAACGGGGTGAAGAAAAGGGGGAGTCAAGCCAAGGAATGTGATTTTATAGTTTCTGGGTCTAGTCATGTCCTACCTGGTTGAGGTCCAGACCTCATTTGGCTTAGTGATGATCCACCATGATGAAGGATTATGCCTTGGTCCTGAGCACTCATGGTTGAGCTGGACCACAGATGCGGTCTCAGGCTGAATCCATCTGTGGAGGTCGGCCCCAGGGTGACCTTGGCCTCTTCCAAAAACCTGTTCAGTCAGACCAGGCTAAAGGATGGGGGGAATGGCAGGAGGCCAGATGGCAAGCCAAAGGGGCTAAAGTCAGGGTGGATGCTGTGGCTGATGGGTTCAGGGCCCCTGGCTGGACTTCTGTCCCTGTCCCCGCCAAACTCTCTTGCTTGTGGCTGGCAGGAGGAACCGCATGGCTGTGGGGAATTAGTAATGAGATATGGAGTCATTCACCTCCAGGTCACTAGTTCAAAACCAGGTCAACACTGAGTCAAAGTTCCCAACAAGGGGGGACATGGTAAGTGGCTTGAAGGCAGATATTTGCCCTCCCCAAAGACAGCTCAGGCAGGTCACCCTGGGCCACAGGGCAAGAAGCTCTGTCCCTAGTGACATGCCATGCAGGCCAGAGAGGCCTCCGTGTGGGGCTTGTCCTTCTGGCTCCATTCTCCCTAAGACCCAGATTCTCTGCCTCCAGGCCAGGTCACACTCGTATATGCTCCCATAGGGCTTTGCATGTCAAGAGAATCCAGGTAGCCAGCACTCAGATCATCTGGCGACAGCTCTGCTTCCTTAGAAATCTCTGACTGTCTGAGGTCAGAGACCACATAGATTATATGTGGTAATCCCAATTTTACTGTTGTTTTGCCTTATCATTTAAACTAAATTAATTATTTGTTTATTTGTGTCTTGCCTGAACCTTACCACTATTATCACGTAAGCTTTTTTAAAGCAGAGACCCTATCTATGCCTGGCACTTATTAAGTGCTTAAGAACTGTTCGTTGAATGGATGAATACATAAAAGAAGGAATTAATCTCTGATGCTTCACACAGCATCTGGCAGAGAGGATATGCTCAAAGGTAATTTGCTAGATAAATGAATGAATAAATTCATGGATCACAGAATGAGTTTTCAGAAACATTAGCTTCCAGCATACTAATGGTACCATGTCTTCCTCAATACCAAACTAAAATCTCCAAATCAAAAGCACAGTGCTTGGTTCATAGCAGATGCTTAGGAAATGTTTCTTGAGTGAATGAATGATAAATGGATAGACGGAAGGATGGATGGATGGACAAGAGGATCAAACAAGTAAGGCTAGCATACATGAATGAAGCAAAACCCAAAAGATTTATGAAAGTTAATTTTTCCTTTTTAGTCAAAATGCTGGCCTTTTGGTTTCCCTCTTTCCATAACTCTAGATCTGGAATGTTCTCATGTGTTCAGGCTCAACCTAATTAAGTTTTTTCCATCATTTATTCATTCATTTTGTTTTTACAATATTCTCTGTATGCCAGGCATATACAAAGATGAGTAAGACACATCTTGTAACTTTATTTGCCTGCCATTTGCCTAAAATATCTTTTCTTCATCATATAACTTCTAGCTTACTCATCCATGTGTTCACTGGGCCCTTGTTCCATGCCGGTCCTACACAATGGAGTTATAACAATGCGTAAGATAGTCTGGTTGTGTTTTGTATGATTATCTCTATGTCCTGCAGCTGTACTGTTTTTCCTATATTATAAGTGACTACTCATTCAGACACAGAAGTGGGAATTAGTCATAAATCAGAACTAAGTTCTAATAAAAATTATAAGCAGGAGCTATATTGAGCATATTCACTGTGTATCATGACTAACCTAGCACCACTATGTACAGATTTTCAATGATTAAGCCTGCTTATAACACATAAAAGTATTATAATTTCCAGTTATATTCTCCATGCAAGAATTGAGTAGTCTCATAATTCAAGAAAATTGCTGTAACATTTAGGAGTGTCTGCAATACGGCATATACCATGCTATGTGTTGAGAATGATGGATAAAATCTTACTCTGCCTCTCTAAAACATCTAAATCTAGTTAAAGATGTAAAAGCATCTTGGTCAATATGATAAGGATTATAAATGAGATACATTCGAATGCAATGGGAGCAGAGGAGAGGACTTGACTCATTACGTTTTGGGAAATTGGAGTGGGTGTTACAGAGGAGCCAATATTTGAGGTTTGCTTTGGCTAAGGAATAGAAGTTTGTGAAATGAGGGGCTCCTGGGTGGCTTGGTCAGTTAAGGGTCCGACTTCAGCTCAGGTCATGACAACATGGTTCATGGGGTCAAGCCCTGCATTGGGCTCTGCACTGACAGCTCGGAGCCTGAAGCCTGCTTCAGATTCTGTGTCTCCCTCTTTCTCTCTCTGCTCCTCCCCCTCTTGCGTGGTCTCTGTCTCCGTCAAAAATAAATAAATAAACATGAAAAAAAAAAGAAGTTTATGAAATGAGAAAAGGGTCCTTCAGGAGAAGGGTACAGCATAGCCTAAAAGACTGATGGCTGTAGTGTGAAAGTTTGGAGAACCATATGTAACCATGAGTTGTCTGTGTGGCTAGAATGTAGGGCATTCTCTTCAGAAGAGAATGGAACTGGAAAAGCATTTATGAGCCAGACTAAAGGTCTCCTAAAAGTTACACTACAGAGCTTGTTGTTTAATGTCTAGGTAATAGGGAGTAATCAAATTAGTGCTCTTGACTATTAAATCTTGGGTCAGGGCTTCACCACTTCCAACAACATGACAAATTAGATGACCTGAAAACTCTCCTACTTCAAAATTTCTAGAAATGCTAAACAATGTATTTTAGAAAACATTTTTCCTACTACCCCAAGCTGAGCTCACAAGAGAATAAGGAGGATTCCCCCAAGGGGAAAACAAGTAGGAATTGGGAATGAGTATAGCCAGGAGGTGAACAGATGTGAGACAACCCTGGCCATTGAGGCAGGTATAGAGAGGACTGGGTTTTTAGGCTTTTAGGATTTTACAGTCTAACATTTAGATTGGGTTTTTTAGATGCACAGATATATTGCATATGAGACCTTGGGTTGATGCCAGGTGGAGAGTTAAAAGGACTTCTGGTAATGCTAAAAAAAGGTTTATAAGAAAACATTCTGCTCACATACAAAGGGAGATGCCACACAAGCTTGTCTGTTGATCCTGGGCTAGGAGTAGAAGGAAAAGAAGTGTCCCTTATGATCTCACCGCCCATTTGCTCACCTCCATGTGGATCAGGGCTTTGCATTTTCATTATTTGACTGGTCCAGGAGTCCCCAGGTCAATGAAATAATACTTCTCATCTTGGGTGGATGATACTGCTGGGACTCCATGGTACACAAAATGGCTCTTGCAGGATACAAACTCAGTGCAGGTCATTCAGAATTCTCGTGGCCAATGTAGCAAATTCTCAGCTCTGAAGTTATAGTCACGATTGGCAAACATCAGCAGACACACGAACAATAGGTGTAGAACTCTAAGAATCATTGTTCAGAAAATAGAGCTGTTGGTGAAAAACTGTAAATTAATGTGTTTTAAAAATAATTAAAGATGAGTAAAGGGAAAAAATGGAAAAAATTAAAAATCCTAAGACACTATGCAAAAAACCCAGACTTATTTGAAAAAGCAAATAGAACTTAAAAAAACAAAAGTGTAGTAGTTGACATGGATTAGACATAGCAAAAGCAAGAGTTTAAGAACTGACAGCTTTCAGAAAACTGCCTCAAACATAACAGAGACATAAAGAGGTAGAAAATGTAAAAACAAGATTAAGAGACATGGAGGATAGAATGAAAGTAAATGTATGACTAATAGGAATTTCAGGAGAATATTAAGAAAATGAGAAAATAACCAAGGAGAAAAAGTCTGTGAATTTTCTAGAACCTATGAAAGAAATGAATCTTCAGAGGCAGGAAATGAGTTCTAAGAAAGATAAAATGAAATCTGTAGCAAGTAACATCATAGAAAAAATTTAAAAAAACAAACAAAATATAAGGCCCCTATCTGGCTTAGTAAGTAAAGCATGCAACTCTTGATCTCAGGGCCATGAGTTCGAGCTCCATGTTGGGTGTAGAGATTACTTAAAAATGACATATTTAAGGGTGCCTAGGTGCCTCAGTCAGTTAAGCATCTGACTCTTGATTTCAGCTCACGTCATGATCTCCTAGCTGTAGAATCGAACCCCACATCAGGCTCTTTGCCAGGTGTGGACCCTGCTTGGGATTCTCTCTCTCTGCCCCTCCGCTTCTTGTGGTCTCTCTCTTTCTCTCTTAAAGTGAAAAAAATATATATATGTATTTATATATTATAAATTATATACAATATATATTATATAAATTATATATTATATATAATATATAAATACATATATTATATGAATATATATATTTTAATGTTTATTTTTGAGAGAAAGAGCAAGTGGCAGGGGGGCAGAGAAGGGGAAACAGAGGATCTGAAGCAGGTGCTGCACTGACAGTAGAGACCCTCACGTGGGGCTTGAACTCATGAACAGCGAGATCATGACCTGAGCCAAAGTTGGATGCTTAACTGACTGAGCCATCCAGGTGCCCCCCAACAATTTAAAAAAAAAGCTTTTTAAAAAAACAACCAAAAATAAATTAGTTCTTAACAGCATCCAGAGAGAAATCTGGACTTCTCACAAAGGAATGATAAGGAGACATCATGATGATTGACTTCTCAAAAGCAGCAATGAAAGCCAGAAGTCAGTGAAATAACATTTTTGAAGTGTTGAGAGAAAAAAAACTGTTAGCCTTCATTTTTACCTCCTTCAGCTATCATTTAAGAACAAAAGAAAATAAAGATATTTTTAAGCAATAACCAGGAGAATTTACTAATCAAAGATCCTTGTGGAGAGTATTTCTAGAGTATGCACTTTAAGAAAGAAGAAATTGAACCCAGAGGTAAAAATTCAGAGGCAAGAAACAATGGTAAGTAAAGAGGTTGGTAAGCATCTCGGCAAAGCCAAAAGTGCATTCATTGTTCAAAAACAGCAACAATAATAATTAATAATAAGGATAATGAAATTTAGATGTATAGAAGTCAGGTGGAAATACCTAAAATGCTGGATGGTGGTAACATGTAAGTTTAAGAACAACTGTTCTTAATTCCTTACCTCATTTTGGAAGAGGTAGTAATATTAAGTTTAGACTTGAGGGCCAATATGCTTGACCAAAGTTTAAGGTTCACCATAAAAAGGGCATAAACAGAACGTGTGATTTCAAAATTAATGGAGGAAAAGGGAGAAATACAAAAAACTTGACCCAAAAGAAGACAGGAAAAGAGCAGGAAAAGGGTTGCATAAAAGCAAAGTAAGAGATAGTACAGAAAGAAATAGTGAAAATAAATCCAAATCGCTATGAAACACAACACATTTAGGTGCATTAGACTCACTGGTTAAAAGATAATTGTTAGGTTTGATGTAAAAAAAAAAAAAGATGAAAAAGAGAACTTGCTACTTGCTACTTCTGTTTTCCAAATATATACCTTCACTGGAAGGATTCAAAGGTGGAAAGACAGAGGATAACAGGAGGTTTATCAGGCAGGGACTAATGAAGACAAAACTGTACCTATTATAACTGCTGCACAGTAGAAGTCTCTAAGGCAAAAAAAAAAAAAAAAAAAAAAAGAAAGAAAATCATTATATAATGACAGAAAGGAACAATTCATCAGAAGATATAACAAATACAAATTTGTGTTTATTATAGACTCTCAAAATGTAGAAAAACAAAAGTCAACTGAAGTATAAGGAGGAGCTGAAAAATCTTTATAGGATATTAAAATTTTTTTTCCTTTATAGGCTCATTTATAGGATCTTTTATTTTTTTCAATTTGTTTTAATTTTTTTCATGTTTTTATTTATTTTGGAGAGACAGAGCATGAGTGGGGGAGGGTCAGAGAGAGAGGGAGACAGAATCTGAAGGAGGCTCCAGGCACTGAGCTGTCAGCACAGAGCCCAACGTGGGGCTTGAACCCATGAACCATGAGATCATGACCTGAGTTGGAGTCGGATGCTTAACTGAGTGAGCCACCCAGGCGCCCCTCTTTTATAGGATATTTTAAAATACCCTTTTCTGGTAATTGATTGTTAAAGTGACATAAAAATTGGTTTTAATTTATAAGATTTGAATGACACCATGAACAAGATTGATCTAACATATCTAGAATCTCGTACCCAACAACTGAAGAACATATACATTTTCAAACACCCAAGCAATGTTTGCAGAAATTAAGAAGGTTCTAAGCCATAAAGCAAGTCTCAACAGAAGGCCAAAGAATAAATATCATATAACCTGCTTTTTCTGACTAAAATCAAAGTAAGTTCTAGAACACCTGGCTGGCTCAGTCAGTAGAGCATGTGTCTGTTGATCTAGGGGCTGTGAGTTCAAGCCCCATGTTGGGTGTAAAGATTACTTCAAAAAGAAATTTTTAAAAAGAAAAAAACACACAAAAAACAAAGTAAGTTCTAAATGAACAGCAATAAGGTAACTAAAGCCACAACAACCAATGCTCAACATTTAAAGCATTTCTAGGGGTGCCTGGGTGGCTCAGTTGGTGAAGCGTCCAACTTTGGCTCAGGCCATCATCTCACAATTTGTGGGCTCGATCCCCACTTCACGCTCAGTGCTTACAGCTCGGAGCCTGAAGCCTGCTTCAGATTCTGTGTCTCCCCCTTTTTCTGCCCCTCCCATGCTCATGCTCTGTCTCTCTCTGTATCTCAATAATAAATAAGCATTAAAAATTTTTAAAAATAAAGCATTTCTACATGATCTACAGATCAAGGACAAATTGTAATAGAGATGAACAAGTACTTAGAACAAAATTTGAAATTCTACTTAATAAAACTTGAGGAATATAGTTAAGAAGTACTGAGAGCAGTGGACACTTTTGATCCCTCAGGAGACATTTGTTAATGTCAGGAGACATTTTTGTTTGTCACAAGTGGGGGCAGATACTACTAGCATTGAGCGGGTTGAGGCCAGACATGCTGCTACCCTACCATGCAAAGGCCAGCCACCCACAGTAAAGAATTATCTGGCCCCAAATATCAATAGGGCCGATGTTGAGAAGTTATGGTCCTAAAGGTTAATCAGGAAGAGAGGAATAAAAATTGTGTGGGCAAAGTGAGGATTGATTAGAAAACAGAGCCAGATGGCAGAGAAAGTAGGTTATTATCATAGTTAAGGTGGACAATAATGGGGACTTAACCCGAGGCAGTGGCAACAGGAAGCACCAGAGAAAGAATTTTTAGGGTGAATCAACAGGACCTAGAGATGGGTAAAGGAGAGGTGTGAAGAAATGAGATGGCTCAGTAGGGACATTCCAGGGTAGAAACAAACTGCAAAATTTCACAAATTTCTTAGTCAACTGTAATAGTCTCGTGGAGCCAGTATTGATTGGACATCCACAAACGTCCAGCCCAGGGAACAGGATCAAAGATTTGTGGCTGAGTGCCATGGGTCCCCAATGAGGAAATGAGGTCGAGGCCACACCCTAGGAGGTAGGAAGCTGGTGGACACTGGCTCCCAGAGAAAGGAGACAGCAGGGAGACCATGTGCTTTCTGAATTATCAGATATAAGAGCACCTGAGGCAGGAGTGTGAGTGGTGAAATTCACTAGCTCCCAAGACCTCGTCTTGTTCACGTGGACATGATGCAAGCCACTGAAGAAGTTTCCAATTCCACCATGGTAGAGAGAAAGAAAGAGTCCTGCCCACACATACCACAGCTCAGAGTTTCAAAGACCACATTTAAGGTGCACTTCAAACAGCCGTTGTGCAGTCAGAGCACGCCCCAGACTGGAGTCAGTGTAAACAGAGTTATATTTACTAGCAGGAGGCCTAAAATAGAAATCTTATATGCAGCAAGCTCTTCTTCATTAACACTCTGTTTAAAAAAATTTTTTTTGATGTTTATTTATTCCAGAGAGACAGAGTAGGAGCAGGGGAGGGGCAGAGTAGGAGCAGGGGTGGGGGAAAGAGACAGAATCTGAAGCAGGCTCCAGGCTCCCAGCTGCCAGCACAGAGCCTGACACGGGTCTCAAACTCACAAACTGCAAAATCATGACCTGAGCCAAAATCAAATGCTCAAATGACTGACCCACCCAGGTGCCCCAACACTGTCTCTTTAATACCTAAGTGGATACCCGGGCAAGACCTGGTGTCCGTTGTTAATACCAGAAAGTGGCTGATGGGCAATTCTTTCTCACATTTTATGGGGAAATTCGAATGGCACCAGCCATAGTCTGGCAACAGCATTTGGAGGACATGCTCAGAGATTTTTCTCTTTGGACCTAGCTGGTTTCCATGGGTTGATGTTTGGTATCTGAAGAGCCTCAAACAGGTGGCTGAGGGAACTTGTAGGTTCATTGTTCAAAAGAATGTTTAAGATAGTCATGAAATTAACTTCTCTGAGCCTCTTTCAGGGTCCAATGATGTTTCTGACCTAATGAGGTTTTGGGTTTGGGGTTTTTTTTTTCCATCTAGATAAAAGACAGTCTACTGGTCAAAGTAGTTGGTAATTTTTATTTGTTTGTTTCCCACCAGACTGTCTCTCTGACGCAGACCTAGACTCAGTTTGTCAGTGTGTGGGAGGGATAGACACACAGACATAGAGTAGCAGACACAAAGAAAGGCAAAGAGACAAGGAACTCGTCTGTTTGTGTTGCCTCCTCTGTTCAGTTGTCTGTCCTGTTGAACTGTCTGTCTCTTTGAACCTTAGAATAAATAGAACTTCCTAAGTAAATGGTGGTGGTGGTGAGGAGGTGGGAGTGCAGAGAGAAAGATCAGCGCACATAGAGGGAGAGAAGCTGATGAAGGGGGATGGATGGCAGGAAGGTGAGCGTGTGTGGCTATTATTTTCTGCTCTTAGCCAGCAGAAAGACATGGTCAAGTCCCTGAGGATGAACCCACCTGGATGTCTGGGGCTGTACTTATTTGGGGTCTAAGGTTTTAAGGGAGGAGCTGAAAGAAAAGATGTAGCAGCTTCAGCCCCAATTGGAGTGGAAGTGGGGGTCTGGGAGGAGCAGGAAAGCCAGGGGACCCAGGATGTCTTGAATCATGTCATTGACTGCCTGGCACTGGGCTATCTCCTTCCTCTAGTAAGGGTCAGGAAGGGACATTGTGGAACTTGTACAGACAGGTTGACATTTTTGTGGGATGAAGTGATTGTTGGATTTCAACATCAAGATTTTGCCTATTTGAAAGCTTCTTTGCCTACAAAAGTGAATTTATTCAGCCCATTTCCAGGAAAAATGAAAATGTTACAACGAAATTTTTTCTGTTATGCTGTGAAAGAATCCTAACACTAATACCTCTCTGCACATCATAATACCTTATGTTTCTTTATTTTCACAGCTGCAATCTAATTTGGTTCCATAAGGAAGTATGATCTATTACTCTATCACTTTTAATCCTTTGGACATGGGTATGCTTCCTCCTTTCTGATAGTAAGAATTGTATGATTGATCATCTCTTATTTTTTGCTTTGGCTACCGGGAGGCTCAGAACTAAATTTGTAGCTTGAATATAACTGATTTTACTTTTGATTCTGGTTTTAATTTTTTGCTTGTATCCTTATTTTCCCTCGGTCTGTTTTTTTCATTTCTGATTGTGTTTTGCCATTTTATTCTCCTTTGAATTTTGGTTAGAAGTTCACTACATTCATGCAACAAATATTTATTATCCCTTACATTTCCTGTTCCTCTTCCCTGTTTTTATTTATCTCCATAGCACTTAACGTCTTCCCATGCACCACGTACTTTACTTCTCTATCACTTGTTATATATCTCCTCTAACTTCCTAACACTGTCAAAGAAATTAAGCTCTATGAGGGTAGGGGCTTTGTCTCTTCTGTTTTGTACTGTATTTTCAGAGTCTAGAGCAGTGCCTGGCATGTTGAAGGCCCTCAATGAATACCTACTGAGTGAAAGAATTGTTTTACTACATGCCAAGTTCTGTGCTAGGAGATCGGAATCAGAATTGTCTTAATGGTATATGACCTGTGCAAGCTCACAGGACCCCACAATTAGACAGCTTCCCTACTTGGTTTAGTGCTCTGTTGTCACCATCTTGAAATTCTTAATACATTTTGAACAGGGAGCCCCACATTTTCATTTTACACTGGGCTCTGCGAATTCTGTGATCAGTCATGATGGAAATGTACCAATGTCATTACCTGCATAGGTCATGATCTACTGGAGGAAGGAATTATAAAAAGTATATATATATACATAATCAAAAATGTTTATTTATAAAATTTATTTATTTACCTTGAGAGAAAGAGAGAGAGCATGTGAGTGTGTGCATGGGGGAGGGGCAGAGAGAGAGGGACAGAGAATCTCAGGCAGGCTCCACTCTGTCAGCACAGAGCCCAATGAGGGGCTTGAACTCATGAGCTGCCAGATCATGACCCAAACCAAAATCAAGAGTTGGACATTCAGCTGACTGAGCTACCCAGGCACACCTGAAGAATTCTTCTTTAGTTTTATAATCCTCTCTCTAATATTTTATAATCGTTTTACTCACTCCTAAGCAAGTTTTGGTGTCTTACCTTTATCAAGTCTTTCTAAATTTTTGAACTTAGTTTTCATATAAATGAATACCTTTTTGTTTTCACATTTCATTGGCTTGTGTAATATCAATTACATAAATATCAATATTGGCTTGTGTAATATTCAGTTACATAAATTACAATGGCATGTACAACTAGCATGAGTCAATTTGGGAACAAATACAAATGACACTTAATAAAAAAAAAAACTAAACAAGAGAGAAGTAGAAGTATCCAACCATATTGAAGAGTGACCTACCAGCTTCCAGCATTCAGTGCATTGTGGGCATCAATCAGGATGCTTCCCAGAGAGCTGGAAAGAGTTGGTGAATCTGGGAATTCGGTTAAGTGGAGGACGGTTAAGAGAGTTTCTACTGTCATTAATGCTATGACAACATATAATAAGGAGATTCAATTAGGTGACAGAGATCACAGAAGTCTTCCCTGAGGACCTTATGACTGTGAAGAACTCTTAAGAAATAAAAATAGAGTAAGAGTTGCTTTGATGAAGAGAGAGGAGTATTCCAGGCTGTAGGAACAGCATGTACAAAGACCCTGTGAAGGGTAGGGACAAGGCATACTTAGAGACCTGAAAGAAGGCTGGTGTAGCTGGAACCTATAGATTGAGGAGAACAGGGCATATGATGAGCTGGAGCTATAGGAGAAAAGGTATGGACTAAAGGTAAAAAGAAATTACAATGATCTTTCTATGAGAGAAATACGATTTCTTTCTATGAGGAAAAAAGATTAAACCACCTAAGGTGAGAATACAGAATGAGAAGGAAATTTCTTATGAAGTCCAATATTTAATTGCTGGATAAAAAATAAAGAGCCCATAGGAGAGAAAGAAAAAAAGCTGCCAAAGAAGTTGGAAGAGAGCTAAGAGGTTTTGGGTGGTGAGAATCATGGAAAGAGAGTAATCTTAGAAGGAAAGAGGTCAAATGTGCCAGAGAGTTTAAGTAAAATAAGGACTGTAACAACAACAAACAAAAAACAAACAAAAGTCCAGGACCAGATGGCTTCATTGGTGAATTGTATTAAATATTTAAAGAAGAATTAATACCAATCCTTCTCAAACTCTTCCCAAAATAGAAGAGGAGGGAATGCTTCCAAACTCATCTTATGAGGCCAGTATAACTCTGATACCAAAACAAGACAAAGACACTAAAAAAAAAAAAAAAAAAAAAAAAAGAAATTATAGGCTAATATACCTGATGAACATAGGTGCAAAAATCTTTAGTGAAATATTACCAAACAGAATTCAACAATACATAAAAAGGATTGTATACCATGATCATGTGCTATTTATTCCCAGGATGTGAGGATAGTTCAACACCCGCAAATCAAGAAGCATGATACACCACATTAACAAAAGAAGGATACAAATCTTATGATCATCATAATAGATGGAGAAAAAGCATTTGACAAAATTCAACATTCATTTGCTATAAAATCTCTCAACAAACTGGGTATAAAGGAAATGTACCGCAATGTAATAAAAGCCATATATGACAAACTCACAGCCAATATCACACTCAATAGTGAAAAGCTAAGAGCTCTTTCTCTAGGATCAGGAACAAGACAAGGATGCCCACTCTTCCCACTTTTATTCATTATAGTATTGGGAGTCTTATTCAGAACAATTTGGCAAGAATAAGAAATAGAAGCCATCCAAATCAGAAAAGAAAAAGTAAAATTGTCACTATTTGTAGAAGGCATGATATTATATATAGAAAAGTCTAATGACTCCACCAAAAACTGTTAGAATTAATAAACAAATTGAGTAAAGTTTCAGGATACAAAATCAATATACAAAAATCTGTTGCATTTCTATACACTGATAACAAACAATTAGGAATAGAAATTTAAAAAATCCCATTATAATTGCATCAAAAAGAATATAATACCTAGGAATAAATTTAATCAATGAGGTGGAAGATCTGTACACTAAAAATTATAAAACATTGATAAAAGAAATTAAAGAAGACACAAATAAATGTAAGGGTGTACTGTGCTTATGGATTGAAAGAATTAATATTGTTAACATGTCCATACTACCCAAAGCAATCTATAGATTCAAGCAATCCTTATCAAAATTTCAACAAAATTTTCCACAGAAATAGAACATTTTTCACAGAAATAAACTTTCACATTTGTTTGGAACCACAAAGGACACTGAATAGACAAAGTAATCTTGAGAAAGAAGAACAAAGCTGGAGGCATCACACTTCCTGATTTCAAACAATATTACAAAACCTATAGTAATCAAAGCAGTGTGATATTAGCATAAAAACAGACACATAGATCAGTGGAATACAATAATAAGCCCAGAAACAAACATATATGCTCAATTAATTTATGACAAAGGAGTCAAGAATATACAATGGAGAAAGGACAGTCTTGTCCATAAATGGTGGTGGGAAAACTGGACAGCCACATGCAAAAGAATGAAACTAGTCTATTATCTTAAAGCATATACAAAAACTAACTCAAAATGGATCAAAAACTTGAATGTGAAACCTGAAACCATGAAACTTCTAGAAAAAAACATAGGCAGTAAGCTCCTTGACATAAGTCTTAGTGATAATTTTTTGAATTTGACACCAAAAGCAAAGGCAACAAAAGCAAAATAAACAAGAGGGACTACATCAAACTAAAGAGCTCTGCACAGCAGGAAGCCATCAACAAAATGAGAAGGAAATCCTAAATGGGTGAAATTATTTGCAAATCATATATCTGATAAAGGGTTAATATTCAAAATATATAAAGAACTCCCACAACTCAATTGCTCAAAATTAATCTGATTAAAAATTGGTCAGAGTGTCTGAATAGATATTTTTTCAAAGAAAGCATACAGATGGCCAACCGGTACATGAAAAGGTGCTCAACATCACTAATCAGGGAAATGCAAATCAAAACCACAATGAGATATTACCTCACATCTGTTTGAATGGCCAGTACCAAAAAGAAAAGAAATAACAAGTATTGGTGGGAGGTGAGAGAAGGGAATGCTTGTGCACTGCTGGTGGGAATGTAAATTGGTACAGCCACTATGGAAAACAGTATGGAATTTTCTCAATTAAAAATAGAACTATCATATGATCCAGCAATCCTACTTCTGGGTATATATCCAAAGGACACGAAGACATTAACTTGAAAAGATATATGCAACCTCCCAGTGTTCATTGCAGCATTATGTACAATAGCCAAGACATGGAAACAGCCGATGTGTATACTGATGGATGAATGGATAAAGAAAATGTGGTGTGTGTGTGTGTGTGTGTGTGTGTGTGTGTGTGTGTGTGTGTATACACACACAATGGAATGTTAGCCATAAAAAGAAGAAAATCTTGCCATTTGTGACAACATGGATGGATCTTAAGGGCATCAGGCTAAGTGATGTAAGTCAGAGAAAGATAAATACCATGTGATCTCACTTATATGTGGGATCTAAAAACAAAACAGCAACAACAAACAAATTCATAGATACAGAGAACTGATTGGAAGTTGCCAGAGGTAGGGGATGGGGATTGGATAAAATGGGTGAAGGGGTCAAAAGGTACAAGCTTCCAGTTACAAGATAAATAAGTCCTGGGGATGTCATGTACAGCATGGTGACTATAGTTAGTAATACTCTATTGTATATTTGAAAGTTGCTAAGAGAGTACATTTTTTTAAAAAATATAATTAATTGTCAAGTTGTCTAACATACAGTGTATACAGTGTGCTCTTAGTTTTGGGGGTAGATTCCCATGATTCATCACTTACATACAACATCCAGTACTCATCCCAACAAGTGCCCTTCTCAATGCCCATCACCCGTTTCCCCCTCTCTCCTGCCCTCCCCATCAACGCTCAGTTTGTTCTCTATGTTTAAGAGTCGCTACAAGAGTACATCTTAAAAGCTCTCATTACAAGGGAAAAATTTTGTAACTATATGTGGTGATGGATGTTAGACTCACTGTGGTGATCATTTCACAATATATACAAACATTGAATCATTATGTTGTACATCTGAAAATAATATAATGAAATAAGTAAGGACTGTAAATATCCATTGGAAGCAGCAACATGGACGTCACTGATAACTTTAGTAAAAGCTGTTTCCTGGAGAGATGAGATAGACAGCAAACTGGAGAATATATATATATTCTATCTCCTTATCTCTCCCAGAAGGATTTTCTGTTTTTTTTTCTTTTTTTTCTTTTTTGATGTTTATTTATTTTGGCGAGAGAGAGAGAGAGACAGAACATGAGCATGGGCGGGCAGAGAGAGAAGGAGACAGAGAATCTGAAGCAGGCTCCAGGCTCTGAGCTGTCAGCACAGAGCCTGACGTGGGGCTTTAACTCACAAACCATGAGATCATGACCTGAGCCGAAGTCGGACGCCTAACCAACTGAGCCACACAGGTGCCCCTAAGAAGGATTTCCTGTATGACTTTCAGCAAATCATATAATTTCTCTGAACCTGTTTTTTCAGCAATAAGATGGGGATGTGTGTGTGTGTGGGTGTGTGTGTAAACAAATATATATGGATATGTATGTATATTCATATGGTAGTCATATCCATCTCTCTCTATATATACACCTGTATACAAATCCACAAATCCCTATTTTATTATTGCTAAAACGGTTCAAAGAAATTATTTTATTTGTTAAAAGTCATACAGAAAACTTGTAGTAAACCTCTGACTATAGACTCATCAGAGATGGTTTAGAACAGGGAAAGAAAATTGGATTTCAGAGAGCTCTGGCAAATTACTCATTTTCTCCAAACCTCGTTCTACCTCATTTGTCATGAGGCTCAAATGCAATAACTGTGTAAAGAACATGACAGTAGGAGCATTCTGTGTCAATTTCCTTACCCCAGGATTGCCTCCTTACCCCATAATTGCCTTCTCACCTTTTCTCCTTAGTCTAAGAAGAGAAGGGTCACATGAAAGGAGAGAGGGCAATTGGATATGTATTTTGAGAAGGATGATGAGCTGGAAATTATGCTTAAATCAGCTGGAGAGATGTAGGTTAGATGAAAGAAACAAGGTATTTGCTGCCAAACAACCGAGAGCGCAGAAAGTGGCATCAAGGAGAGCTAGAAACCGTCTTTCCCTGGAAGTCTTTCAACTAAGGCAATAATTCCTTTTTTGGTTTCTTCAAGTCATTTGTTTAGTGCTACTGTCTCTGGCCTTCAGAGGCAGTGATACATTAACAAGTCTGAGAACTTTGTTAGCAATTCTGAAATCAACTCTTCATTAGCATTTCAGAGGAATATCTAAATGCCATCACTAAAGTGCAGGCTTCCTTGGCCTCCTCAAAACACATGCACAGATTCCTGTGGAGCCAGGCCACTAAGCTGAGTCTCCAAGGGTGACCGGAAGGAATGAGGCTGCTCCCTCCCATGTGCCCCACCTCTTCATTCTTTCCAGAGTCCAGAAAACTCAAGTTACCCGGGGGCTTATGACCAGTTGCCTTCTGTCTCAGCCCAAAGATGTTAAAGCAATTTAGATGACTGGGTTTGGGCAGAGGCATTAATTTGTTCCAAGTCATTTTCAGACATGTTATTATTTCCCAAGTGTAGCCCATTTTAAGAAGAGAATAGTTTCTTATCACCCTGAACCAATAAATATATAGATTTACCTAAAGGTTGGAATTGAGTTGAGGATGGCCACCGAATGACCCAACACAAGGGGCATATATATTGCAGCCCTGTACATTAACATTTGGGTTCTCCTACACAGTTGCGGTTTTGTTTTGTTTTTCATGAGAACAAGCCCCAGAAGTTGCAAATTCCATTCAACATGCTTGAATAAACTATTTCCAAATAGTTCATTCAGCGTCACAAGTCATAGCCAGGGGCTCTATTTCCTCCTAGTTGGGGGACGGTATGGAGGGAGAATTGGAGGGGAAAAAAACCCAACTGGATGTAGTTAGAATAAATTTGAGAATGGAAGAGATGCATGGCTGATCAGACTCTGCTTGTAGAAAAGGTTAAGTAAATAACCTTCAGCTACAACCTGAGTGAAACAGGAAACTCAAACCTCCTGTACCAGAGAAGTTTCTACAGTTCATGGACTTAGCTGTCCTTAAGCACCCCACCCCCCCACATGTTTTCTTTCTATCCCACAAACACTTAGGTTCAAAGCATTCAATCTTTTTTTCAGGGCTTGGACACTCAACCATGGCGTCTCTTTCTCTGGTGAATTTTAGGGAGTGGTTCACCATCTGGTTTACAATTTAAACATCACCCTTAAAAAATATTGTGAGTGTTTACAATCAGGTAATGCTTAGCCTTCTCATAGAATGTTAGACATAAAGAAGGTCTTAGAAAATCTAGGGCAATTTGAACATAAAAATAAATAATAATAATAATAATAAAGAAATATAACCCATTAATAAGTAAGAAGCCATGAGTCTTCCGTGATAGAAATAAATGTAGAAGAAATGATGGAGAATCACCATTTGGCAATCATCATAACTGACTTAGCCAAGTCAATAACATCATCATAACTGACTTAGCCAAGAAATCTCAATGGGTGTTGAAACTAATGGGTGAAAGTTTGAGGAGTATTAGAATTTTATACAATCCGTGTCTTCTCATAAGACATTAATATCAAGGGGGAAATGGTCATTTACAGTGGAGAAACCTGACAGACACCACGTTAATGGAGCAATCAAAATTAACATCACAGTAATGGGACAAATTGATGTTATGTGCCTCCTGAAATAATGCACTAAGAAGAACATAACATAACTTCTGTGGTGTTTTTGCCAAATATGTTAAGTCTAATCACCAGGAAGCAGTAGACAAATCCAACTCCAAGGGCATTCTACAAAAGAATTGAGCTATATTCTTCAGAAATGTCTATGACATGAAACACAAAGCCAATTGAAGAACTATTCTAGATTAAGGGAGACTAAATTAGAGACGTGATAAATGAATGCAGTACAAGTCTGGATTTTCTTTTGAAATAAAGAACATCATTGGGATGATTGGTCGAATCTTTATAAAGTCTCTAGTTTAGGTAGTAGTGTTGTTATCAATGTTTTTTTATTTTTATAATTATACTATGGTAATATCAAAGTATTCTTGTTTTTAGGAAAGATATTCTGAAGTATATAGGGATGTAGGGGCATCATGTCTGCAGTTTACTCTCACACAGTTTACAGTCTTGTGCACACACACATATACACACACACAGAAGGAAAATGATAAATCAAATAGGGTAAAATGTTAAACTTTGAGGAATCTGGATGAAGGGCATATATGAATTCTTTGTATTATTTTTCACAACTTTTCTGTATATCCAAAGTTACATTTTAAAAACTTTTAAAGAACATCTTACAGACCAGCTGTCAAATCTTATTTGATGATGGAAGTCATTCCTAAGGACAACCAAGAGGCTGGTGGTGGAGTTAGGCTCAGAGCCTAATTCGGTCTCACGTCATACATCCAGAGAGATAGCGATACAACCCTTTATGGTTTTCATTGTCAATCACTTATGGACTCTCTTTTGAGACCTTTCTGGATCTCTATGGCCTGGTTTAATGTTGGATAAGGTAGCCTATGACAAAAGAGGACATGCAGAGCAGTGCTGGGGATTGGCGTTGAGAGCAAGGCTTCTCTGATGATTTCTCCTCAGAACTGTTCTTGATTTAACAATTTCTAAGTGCACCTTGGGGCTGTGAATAAATCTACTGTGGAAAGAAAGGATGTCTGAATCCTCTCCCTGGCATTATTCTAGGCAGATCTGTGACCTTGGGTAAGAAATTGAATTGGGAAAAGAAATTTCCTTTTTGCCCCCTCTCAGTTATTCAGGAATGCCTTGATGTGACATTGCTAAGATTTAAATATGTTCAGGTTCTTAGAGAAGGACACCTTTTAAAACAAAGTGTAAATGAATGTGGCCTTTGTATTCAGTGTCCTTAAGGAACTACCCACATATGGTTTTTCTCCCACCACAAAACATCCTGGTAATGTCTATATATTATCTTCATTTGATTTTGGGTAGAAGAGTTAGAGAGAGGGGAAGTGATGGAGATCCAATTTCCAGCTGGACTGTGAAATCCACAACACATGGCTCTTCCTCCTCAGACCCTCCTACCATCCATTAGCAAAGCCAAACTCCTTACCCAGGGTCCATAACCTGTTGCCAACTGTTTTCTTCTTTCAGCACTTGAGATGGGGGAAAAATGAGAATGGAAACAGCCCACCCCCTTTATAGCAGCCTTTCCTATTCCACCCACCATGCCTTTCCCAATTTGTCACCTTTAAATCCTTGGGTGAAGTATACTTTTTCTATGGAGTCTTCCCACGTTAAGACCACTCCATAACAGCAGCTCACATTGATTGCCTTCCAATTTGTGACAGATTTTATGTGCATCCAGTGAGCAAACGTAGGCAAAGGGTGAAGCACCATGTTGAGAGAATAGCAAGTATTTCATACATTTTAGCATTTACAGGTCCTTAGTCCTTATCCAAAACCCTCAGGACCAATTGAGTTTGGGAATTAATTAGTTAATTTATATTTATTTTGCATATATTAGGAAGGTAATGAGGTGCCTGTACTAGATATTAATAAAATATATAGTACAGTTGGGTCTGGGGCAGCATGCTCCAATCAAATGCATTCATATTGCTATGGTGAAATGTATGAATATTCATATTCAGTGGAATAAATAGTGTAAGTAGCTTTATTTCGGATCACTCAGGTTGTGCAACCAACGAGTTGCCACCAAACTTATGTAGAACTTACATAAGAGCTTTTGGGGTTTGGGCATAGGATTGTAGTATATTGGTACTCCTATTTTACAAGTGGAGAGTCGCTGCTCAGAGAGAGGAAGAGATTCTTGTAGCTGGGAACAGGGCTGTAAGGCAAACTCAGATTCTTTCTGAACCGGGAGCCCTCACTCTGCAGGGAGTTACTCTTTTTCCCTCCAGCTATTTTGGCCTTCTCTGGAACTTTGCGTGCTTGTGTCTCCAGTGTCCTAACTCCATCTGGCACACTTACTCGCCCTTTCCTTTGCAAGTGGGTTTGGAAGTCCTGAGATTGTGAGCCAGAAGTTCTGCCTTGAATGTGCATTCTCTCATGAGGCATGGAAGATTTTCAAAACTGGTGTGTGTACTTCCCCAGTGAAACAAAGGGCCCAAAGGGGCTCAGCTCCACAGCTTCCCTTTGTTTTTTAACATATTATGGAGAATTTTTAAATTTTTATTGGAAATTCACAGAACACAAAATTAGCCATTTTATTTTATTTTTTTAAGTTTACTTATTTATTTTTGAGAGAGAGAGGGAGAGAGAATGCAAGCCAGGGAGGCATAGAGAGAGAGGGAGACAGAGAATCTGAAGTAGGCTCCATGCTGACAGCAGAGAGCCTGAGGCAGGGCTCAAGCTCAGGAACCGTGAGATCATGACCAGAGCTGAAGTCAGATGTTTAACCGACTGAGCCACCCAGGTACTCCTAAAATTGACCACTTTACAATTTTTTTAAGTGTATTTCTTTTATTTTCAGGAGGGGCAGAGATAGAGGGAGAGGGCAAGAATCGCAGGCAAGCTACAAACTGTCAGCGCAGAACTCGATGTGGGGTCCAAACCCATGAACCCTGAGATCACAACCCGAGCCTAAATCAAGAGTCACTTAACCAACTGAGCCACCCAGGTGCCCTTAAAATTCACCGTTTTAAAACGAACAGTTCAGTGGCATTTAGTACATTCACAATGCTGTGCGACCAGTAACTCTAACTAGTTTCTTTTTTTTTTTTAATTTTTTTTAACGTTTATTTATTTTTGAAACAGAGAGAGACAGAGCATGAATGGGGGGAGGGGCCGAGAGAGAGGGAGACACAGAATCGGAAGCAGGCTCCAGGCTCTGAGCCATTAGCCCAGAGCCCGACGTGGGGCTCGAACTCACCGACCGCAAGATCGTGAGATCGTGACCTGAGCTGAAGTCAGACGCTCAACCGACTGAGCCACCCAGGTGCCGCTCTAACTAGTTTCAAAATATTTTCTTCACTCCAAAAGGAAACCTCACACCCATTCAATAGTTACTACTCACTTCTCCCTCCCTCTACCATTTGGCAACCACCAATCTGCTTTCTGACCATATGGATTTATCTATTTTGGATATTTCACATAAATGGAACCATACATTATGTGATCTATAGTGACTGGCTTTTTCACTTAGCGTGATGTTTTCAAGGTTCATCCATGTTGTAGCCTGTGTCAAAACTTAATTCCTTTTTATGGCTGAGTAGTATTCCATTGTATGTATACACCACAACTTGTTTATCCATTCATCTGTTCATGGACATTATAGTAATGCTGCAATGATGAGCATAGGTGTTAAGAAATTACACAACGCTTGGAGCACCTGGGTGGCTCAGTTGGTTAAGTGTCTGACTCTTGATTTTGGCTCAGGTCATGATCTTACGGTTCATGAGATCAAACCTTTTATTGGGCTCCATGTTGACAGCACAGAACCTGCTTGAGATTCTCTCTCTCTCTTTCTCTCTCTCTCTCTCTGTCTCTGTCCCTTCCCCACTTTCTCTATCTCAAAATAAACTTAAACAAAGAAATTACATAATTCTTTTTTTAAAAAATAAACAAACTATTCCAACCAAGTGTCACCTTTCCCTTTTACCATCTCACTCCAGGCTCCTCTGCTAGGGTTTGGTATGGACTGGAGCTGGTTCTTTTGTCTACACCCAGGCAGAGTGTGGGAAGGTCTGAGAAGGAGTGAGCGGGTGGAGGAGAGAGACAAAAGGGGGTTAGTTTATGTTTGCCTTGGCTTTAAATTGTATTTTTTTAATGCACCAAGTAATGCATGTTCATTATGAAAACTTTTAAATATGCAGAGAACACAAAAAAGAGATACTTGAAAATTCTTTTTAAGTCCATCATTCAGGGAGAGCTTTCTGGTCTTTGGCAACTTGTATTGTTTATACTGTTTGTTTATTTGTTCTTAAAATAGACTTTACTTTTTAGGACAGTTTTAAATTTACAGAAAAAAAACGAGAGGATAGTACAGAGAGTTTCCATTTACTACATCACTCAATTTCCCCTATTATTAATATCTTACATTAATATCATACATTTGTTACAATTCATGAAGACTTGTTGATGCATTATTATTAACCAAGGCCACAGTTTATTTATTTTTTTAATGTTTATTTATTTTTGAGAGAGACAGAGCATGAGTGGGGGAGGGGCAAAGAGAGAGAGGGAGAGACAGAATCTGAAGCAGGCTCCAGGCTCTGAGCTGCCAGCACAGATCCTGATGCGGGACTCAAACTCACAAACTGCGAGATCATGACCTGAACCAAAGTTGGATGCTTAACCAATTGAGCCACCAGGCGCCCCATAGTTTATTTACATTTCCTTGGTTTTTACCTATTGTCCTTTTATTTTTCCAGGATTCTATCTGGAGACCACATTACATTTAGTTATCACATCACTATGGGCTTTCCTTGGCTATGACAATTTTTCATAGTTCCCTTGTTTTTGATGACTTGGCAATTTGGGGAGGGGGTCTAATCAGGTATATTGTAGAATTTCCCTCTATTGGAATTTGTCTGATGTTTTTCTCATGACTTAACTAGGGTTATAAGTTAGGGGAGGAAAGTCACAGGGGTAAAGTGCCATTCTCGTCACATAATATGGATACATATTATCAATATAACTTATGACTGTCAATGTTGACTTGTGTCACCTGGCTGTGGTAGTGTTTCTCTGGTTTCCCCATTGGAAAGCTATTATTTTCTCCCCTCTTCCCATGCATACTCTTTGGAAGCAAGTCACTATGCATAGCCTACACCAAAGGAATGAGAAACTCCCATGGTATTTTAGACACTATGATTTTGAACAGTAGGAATTTACTAAAGGAAGCTACACTAATATGATTAACCTACCCTCTTATTCTACCAAGTATACTAAGTATATCACACATTGAATACTCACTGATTGTAGCTACTGTGTAGGACATCCTCATTATTCTGCTCCTACTCATTGAGCCATATACCTACTAGCCATTTCTATTTGTTCCCAAACCTACAAATGCTAATTGTATTTGACATTGTAACCATATTATTTAATTATTAGGCAATTCAATAAACTGCAAGTGATAAAAACTATTAACCAACCAGTGAACAAGCCTAACTGAAATTCATTAAGAAGCCTCTATGGTAGGGGCACCTGGGTGGCTCAATTGGTTAAGTGTCTGACTCTTGATTTCAGCTCCGGTCATATTCTCACTGTTTGTGAGATCAAACCCCGTTTTGGGCTCTGTGCTGACACAGTGGAGCCTGCTTGGGATTCTCTCTCTCCCTCTGTTCCTTCCCTGCTCGCTCTCTCTCTAAATATAAATAAACTTGAAAAAAAAAGGCTCTATTGTAATATTGTTTTATGTCCAAAAAGTCTTGCCTATATTCATTTATTTTCTCTGCTAGATTAGAATCAGTTTATGAGTCTAAAGATACATTAAAAATCTTGTTGCGATTTTCAGTTTTGTTTCTATGAGGATGAACTTGGATGATTTGTAAAGAGCCAATAAAAAAGTCATTTTAAAATCACTACTTAATTAGAAATGGTTGGGACAATCATTTCTGTTTACATTCTTATTCTTAAAACAAAAGCCCCTGAAACTGAAAATTGTGTGTTGTATTATGTGTACAGATTTTGCAAGGAAGATTATGCAGAATTCCAACCAGCAGACCTACACTCTAAGATGTTGTCCTCACAGCAAGTTTGGTGAATAAATATGCACATATATGTTTTAAGTTAAAGTAAAATATTTGAAGTAGATATGAATTATATTTTATTATTTCCAACTTTATTAATAGTGCTTATTAACCTACCAGTTAGTAGGCCTAACCAAAATTCATTATGCAGTTTCTATTGTATGTCATATTGTTCTATGTCAAAAATGTCTTGCCAAATTTATTTATTTTCTCTGCTAGATCAATTTTAGAAGCAATTTGTCAAGATATATTAAAAACTTCTGTTGCAATTTACATTGGGATTTTTAAAATTTATTCATTAATTTGAGAAAATTGGCTTTATAATACACATTTTTATGATGGCACAAATCTCCCTCTCCTTTTATTCAAATCTTTTTTATATTCTTTAGTAAAGTGTCATAGTTTCACCACATAGCTGCTCTATGTTTTTTTTTTAAGTTTATTTATTTTAAGAGAGAGAGAAAGTGTGAGCAGGGAGGGGCAGAAAGAGAGGGAGAGAGAGGATCCCAAGCAGGCTCTGCACTGACAGTGCAGAGCCCGATGCCTGGCTTGAACTCACAAAACAAGATCATGACCTGAGTTGAAACCAAGAGTCAGATGCTTAACCGGCTGAGCGACCCAGGTGTCCCACTTTCTGTGTTTTTTATTAAGTATATGCCTAGGTATTATAAGGACTTTGTTGTTATAGTTAATATTATTAGATTTTCAAATTGGTTATTGTTGGATTTACAGGAAAACAATTATTGTGTGTCGATCTTGTATCTAGCACGACATCTATTGATTTTAATAATTAAAAAATATATTATCCTGAATTTTTAAAGTAGGTGATCATGTATAGGCTGCATGTAATGACTGTTTTATTTTTTCCTTTTGAATATTTGTATCACTTACTTTGTGTGTACTGAATTGGTCTGGATCTCTGGTAAAGTGTTGAATAACAGCAATAATCAAGGCGTCCTTCTTTGTTCCTCATTTTAATGGGCAAACTTCTGTTTTCACCATTCCTGGTAGATTAACCTACCTTCTTATTCTACCAAGAGTTTCCTTGTACCTCTATTTTTTTTTTTAATTTTTTTTTAACGTTTATTTATTTTTGAGACAGAGAGAGACAGAGCATGAATGGGGGAGGGTCAGAGAGAGGGAGACACAGAATCTGAAACAGGCTCCAGGCTCTGAGCTGTCAGCACAGAGCCCGACGCGGGGCTCGAACTCACGGACTGTGAGATCATGACCTGAGCCGAAGTCGGACGCTTAACCGACCAAGCCACCCAGGCGCCCCTCCTTGTACCTCTATTTTGAAAAATAAGATTTTTATTCATAATGTTAACATATAAATTATATCCCTAGTGTTAACCACTTTTGCATTCCTGAAATAAATCCTATTTGGTCATAAGATATTATTCCTGTATTACATGGCTGTATTTAAGAATTTTACATCTAGTTTATACGTACGATTGGCTTATAACTTGTCAGGTTTTGTTATTAGGATTACTATAGACTTTTTAAATGAGTTTTGTATCTTTCCATCTTTTTTCTCTGCTCTGGAACAATTTATATGTCATAAGGATTATCTGCAACTTTTAGGCTAGGTAGAGTTTACCTATGCATACACCTGGGTCTCATGACAAAAAATTTTCTAAACATTTCAATTCAGGAATATCATACACAGAGATAATTACTCAGTTTATAAGTGTGTGGCTTGATGAATTATCCCAAAGTTAGCATACTCTAATGACCACCAATAGACCAAGAAATAGACCATCACTTATACCCCCAAAGCCCTCTCCTGTCTTTTCTCATTTGCTATCCCTACTTTCCTCCCCAAAGACAATTTCTGCTCTGACTTCTACCACTTTAGTTTTGCTTTATTTTGCAATATAAATGAAAACATACAATATACATGCTTTTGTGTGTTATTTTGCTTGGTGAGATTCATCTTGTCGTGTGAAGCAAGAGTTTTCTCATTTCAGTTGTCACATGGTATTTCATTATATAAAATTTGCCACAATTAATTTATCCACTCTGCTATTGAGGGATATTTGAACTTTTCAATGTTAGACTATTATGAATAATCCAGCTTTGAACATTTTTGTACATGTCTTTTGGGCATACACATGCATAATTCTAGTAAAAATGAAAAAATAGGATCAATGGGTATGCATGTGTTAATCTTTAGTAGGTCCTAACAACCACTTTCCAAAATGATTGTATAAATTTATACTCCTAAAACTAATGTATGAGAATTTTAGTTGTTTGATATGCTCACCAACACTTGGTATTATGAGCCTTTTTTTAATTAATATTTTAGCCATTCTTGTGGGTGTTTGGTTGTATTTCAGTGAGTTTAAATTTGCCACACCTGATAACTGAGTTGAGCATGTGCTTTGGCAGCTTGGCTATACATTTTTCTCAATGTCTATTGGTGTCATTTGCCCATTTTTTTTCCCACTTGGTTGTTTATCTTCTTCTTAGTGATGTATAAGATCATTGATTTTCAAATTAACTTCCTTTTCCCCCAAATATATGCACTTAAGGCCTTTTACTTTCCCCTATTAGCTGGATCTTACATATGTTTATATGTCATATTTTCATAATAACAATGTTTAAAATATCTACTATTTCTTCTTTGTCCTAGGGGTTATTTAGAAGCATATTACTTAATTTCAATTTTATGCGGATTTTCTCATTATCTTTGTGTTATTGACTTCCAGTTTAATCTACTGTGGTCAGGACATAATCTGCATGATTTGAAAATGTTTTGAGGCTTGCTCTACAAAATAGCATACAGTCAATTTGGACATATATGTCTTGTCAAGTCCATATACACTTGAAATGAATTCTATAGTTATTGGGCACTGTACTGTATATATGTAAATTAAGTCTTTTGCTAATTATGCTGCTCAAATCTTTTATATCATCACTGGTTTTGTCTGCTTATTTTATGTTTTTTAAAAAACATGTCTAAATTTCCCACTATGGAGCTTTATACTTATAATTTGTATACTTTTCTGCATATGATGTGTTTTGATAAAAAATTTACTAAATATCTCCCATTGTAGTTATGGGTTTGTCTATTCCTCCTTTAAGTTTTGTCAACGGTTGCTTCATATATTTTTTGAGATTGTGATTTTCTTTCGGTAAATGCAAATTTGTAATTTTTATATCTTTCTGGTAAAATGACTTTCTTGATCATACTAAAATATCTTCCTTTTTCTCTGCTAAAGAGATATCTCTATATTTCTCACTTTAAAATTTACTTTGTCTTATATTAGCACACCTGTAAGTTTTGTTTTGGTTAGTGTTTTTATGGTATTTTTTTCATCCATTTATTCTTAACTTTTCTGTATTGTGATATTTATGGTATTTATTATGTAAGGAATATAAAGTTCAATTTTGTTTTTCATCTAGTCTGAGCATAGTAGTTTTGTCAGCTGGACATTTTAGGTAATTATAGACGCATTTATGTTTAAATATATCATCTTACTACTTGACAGCAGATTAGACACAGCTGAGAAGAAGATAACTGAATGGGAAAATAGGTCAGAAAATAATTAAAGGTGCAAACAATGAGAAACAAAAGGGTACACAATATATATAGAGAGTATATAGCAAGAGTATAGGTGAAAGACATAATACACGTGCAACTGGAGTCCCAGAAACAAAGCAAATTCCATGTTTTTCTTTTTTTAACTTTTTGGGAAGTATTTGTTTTAATCAATTTCTATTAGCTTGTAAAAAATATATATTTAACTTTATATATGTTATATGTTCATATGTTATTTGTTAATACATATATATGTTAATATGTATGTATATTTAACACATTAATAGAATACACACACACACACACACACACACACACACACACACGTATATATTTACTGCTTACCCTAGAGATTTTAACCTGCAATCTTTATCGTATTACCGTCTAATATAAATGAGTACTTTTTCTACTTTGTGGAAAATTGCAGGTCCTTAGAACACTTTAACTCCATTTATCCCCTTGTAACTTTGTACTATTGTTTGTAAATTAATTTCATATCGATTTGAACTTAACAAAATTATATTTTTATGTAGTTAATATTTATTTCCATTTACCCATATATTTTTCCTTTCTATGGTTCTCATTTCTTTTTGAATCTCTGTGCTTCCATTTATAAACATTCTCTTTCCACCTGAAAAATTCCCTTTTCTGTTTCTTTTAGCATAGGTTTGTTAATAAAGTTTCTCCAATTACTGCTTGCCTGAAATTTCTTTATTTCACCTTTATTGTTTTTTAAAACAGTTGTTTATTTTTTTAATGTTCATTGTTGAAAGAGAGAGAGAGAGAGAGAGAGAGAGAGGCTCTGAAAGTCAGCACAAAGCCCATCGCAAGCCTCCAACTCATGAACCATGAGATCATGACCTGAGCTGAAGTCAGATGCTTAACCAACTGAGCCACCAGGCGCCCTTCACCTTTATTTTTGAAGTATATTTTGCTGGATATAGAATTCTAGATTGCCAATTATTCTCTTCAGCCCTTTGAAGACATCATTCAACTGTCTTCTAGCTTTTACAATTTATGTTGACAAGGTATCAGTGTTGTTTTTCCTCTTTTGAAGGTGATTTTTTTCCTCTGCTGCTTTAAGATTTTTATGCTTTTTTTAGAAAAAGATTTCCTGCAGTGGCCCTAGGTGTGGATTTCTTTGGTTTATTCTGTTTAATGTTCAAAGGGTTTCTTAAACATGTGGGTTGATGTTTTATTTCACTGGGAAATTCTCATCCAGTATCTCCTCGAATACTATTTTTGTCTCATTTTTTCTCTCCTGGGATTTCAGTTAAATGTATACTAGTTCTTTTCACCCATTCCAGTAGTCTTATATTTTCTTTTATGTATTGTCAATCTTTTTTTCACACTTCTTCAGTTTGGATTTTTTTGGCCTATCTTTCCATTAATCAAATTTCCCTTTGGCTGTGTTCATCTAATCTAATCTGCTGTCCAATCTGTTGCATTTTTAATTTCAATTATTGAATTTCTCAATTCTAAATTGCCACTCTCTATATAAAATCTTTTTTAATATATAGTTTTCAGGTCTCTACCAAAGTTGTCATCTTGTCATTTGATTTATTTACCATATTTATGTTTTTTTTAAAATAGGTTCAACCCTGAGATCAAGGGTTTCATGCTCTACTGACAGAGCCAGCCAGGCACCACTAATTTATTTTACATATTATTCATCTTTTTAAAAAAGTGTCTGTCTGATACACTATATGAATGCTTTGTGGGTCCATTCATATTGTCTGCTATGTCTCTTTCTGTTATTTTGAATGCTTGTTTATTTGACAGGAGAGGGGGAAGTAGAGTACTAGACAGATTTTTTGTATAAAACATTGGAGAGATAATTTGACTTCCTAGATGGTATCTTCCAGCATAGAATTTATTGTTGTTGTTTCTTGTAGACATTTAGATTAGGGCTGATCAACTAGTCCAATAAAATACTTGAAGATGGGCTAGTGTTTGTGAGGGCTGGTCTAATTCTGGTTCACTGCTATTCCTAGGGTATAGCCTTTTGATATCCCAACTAAAAACCTGCGAGGCTAATTAGCACCTTTCTCTTGGGGAATTCTGAACCTCAAATACCGTTCTCCAAAACTTGAGAGGCTGCTGAAAGTTCTTTACTTGACTTCTTCGCCACAATTTTTGATCAAATGTCTCTAGGGGAAGAGCCATATAAAATGTTGGACTCCTCAATCTGAACTTCCTTTTTCTCTAGGTCCTTATTCTTATAAATATTTGCTTCCCTGGTAGCCCTCCAGTCCCTTGAGTAGATTATTTATTTATGTGACATTTAACCTAGCTCTTCTAGTTGTTCTCGGGGACAGATTTGGTCTAAAACAGGCTGGAAGAAGCTTCCATTGCTGAAAGTAGGAAAGTTAGAGCATTCCCTGATGCCGTTTAAAAAAATTTTTTTAATGTTTTTATTTTATTTTATTTTATTTTATTTTATTTTATTTTGAGAGAGACTGAGCACGAGAGGAGGAGGGGCAGAGAGAGAGGGAGACAGAATCTGAAGTAGTGTCCAAGCTCTGAGCTGTTAGCACAGAACCCATCACAGGGCTTAAACTCAGGAACTGTGAAATCATGACCTGACCTGAAGTCTGATGTTCGACCAACTGAGCCACCCAGGCACCCCACCCACCACTCCTGATGCTATTTTAAAAGTTATCTTTCAGTACCTTTTCAATTTTTGATGTAATTATTGCTCTCAGTCAGGTTTTCTACACCTTTTGAGTAAGTCTTCTAGAAAATCATCCATTTTATTTAAGTTAAAGTTTATTGTTATAAAATTATATATGGTATTTATTCTCTTATAATTTTAAAAATGTAATGTATCTTTTGCCATGTTTCCTTTCTCATTCTTGAGTTTCTAAAAATATGTATTTTTTTTTCTTTATCAGAGTTGGCAAATATTTATCTACTTTATTGTTCTGTTCAATAACCTGGTTTCTTGTTATATCAGTTAAGTTTATGGTTTAAACTATTTTTTTAGTGTTTATTTATTTATTTTCAGAGTGAGAGAGCATGAGGAGGGGAGGAGCAGAGAGAGAGGGAGAGAGAGAATCCCAAGCAGGCTCCACACTGTGAGTGCAGAGCCCCACTTGGGGCTCAAACCCACGAACCATGAGATCATAACCTGAGCTGAAATCAAGAGTCAGATGCTTAACCAACTGAGGCACCCAGGCACACCTAAGTTTATGGTTTTAATTTTTTTTTTAAAAAATGTGTTCTCTAGAGGATCTCAGTTTTGTTTTTTCGTTCTTTCTTTCTTTCTTTCTTTCTTTCTTTTTTTTAGAGACAGAGAGAAAGTGAGCATGAGTGGGGTAGATGGGCAGAGGAGGAGAGAGAGAGAAAGAGAGAAAGGGGGGAAAAAAATCTTAAGCAGGCTCCATGCCCAGCATGGAGACTGAGCAGGGCTGGTCCCATGACCCTGGGATCATAACATGAGCTAAAATCAAAAGTTGGCTCAACCAAACTGAACCACCCAAGCACTAAAGATCTCAGTTTTAGGCCAAGTCAAGATGGTAACTTGGGAAATAATATTTAAAAAAATAAATAAATAAGCCTCCCCTTTGGTGTAAAAGAGTCAAGTTTCAATCCTGACACTATCATTGGCTATCTGTCTCATCTTAGGCAACTCTCTCCAAGTCTCTGAGCTTCACCTGTGAAAGGGCAATAATATCTATTCTATAGGATATTGTGAGATAGCATATTAAAGAATTTAGTACAGTGCAAGGCACATGGTTAAATACATAGTGGTTGTTATTATTTTGATGTGTGAACAACCGAGTAACAATATAATTAGAATTGTCATAACACAACAGCTGACAAATATTTAGGATGTCATGTAAAGTGATTACTCTGACAATAATGGAACATGGAAGATAAGAGCTAAGATTTAACTAGACAGACTTGGGTTTGGATCCTGGCTGTACCACTTACTTAGCTGTGTGAACTTGCACATGGTACTTAACATCTCTGAGCCTCAGTTTTCTCATCTGTAAAATGTGAATCATAATAGGATCATTTCAAGGGCTAGTCAATATAACACAAACAAAGTTCTTAATACAGGGCTTGGCACATAGGCTTTAATACATTTTAGCTATTGTTATTAAATTGCTAATTCCAGAAGGCAGGGCTAGAAACAACAAGTAGAGATCTCAATATAAGAAGGATGTTTCCAAAGATTAAAGTTCTCCAAAAAGGGAAAGATCTAGCATTGCAAGTAGTAAGTTACACATGAGTTAAACACTCAGTCTCCAAGGTGTTTTCAGCTCTGAGATTCTATGATTCCATGACAGTATCAGTGTTCTAGATCTTTCCCCCTTTCTAGATTCCTAGGCCATTTGCCTTTGCTATCTCACTTGGCAACTACTTTGTTACGCTATGTGTTCTTTTTGGCTTGTCTCTTCATTCATTTAATCACAGTGCAGGAAGCCCCATGCCAGATGTTGAGAATAAAGTGAGGAACAACACTAGACACCCCCGCCTCCCCTGAGGCTACAGTCCAGCAGGCAAGAGAGACATTAATCAACCAACCTTACTGACTACTGAGTGTGTGACTACAGCCTGAGATAAGAACCCTGAATATGAGAGAGCATGGAGAACCTGACCCAGACCCCCAGCTCAGGATTTCCCTTGAGTAAGTGACATGTGAAGTGAGATTCACATTTGACTAGGATGGCTGAAGTAAAACAGGGAAATGAGCAAGTCTTGTCTTAGATGTCCATCCACTTCTCCTAAACCTAACATCTCTCGACTGGGGCTCATGCTACACGGCAGCCATTGCTTAGGCAATTCCTTATGTGGGGCATGTCGCCTGAAACCAATCCTCCCTGACTTGCTCTTACTAATCAGAACCTACCCATCTGGTGTCGCATTTCCTTATGCTTGGTTCAGCGCTAAGTCAAGTTTAAGATGACACTTCTTTTCAATTAAATCGGTGCATTTTATCAAAGGCTTTAATGTATTAAAGAAGAAGGATGAGTAATGAGGTCATTTCAGCCATTCTCTCAGGCTGGTAGAAGGGATATTTTTGGGCAGAGAGCCTTTCTCTTCCTCTAAACTACCTCACGCCATGGTTGTATACTTGACCTACCTACGCTGGAGTTCCGCTCCGCCTCTCCACACCCCATCCTCCACCTCAAAGCCCCTCCATCTTCCCACACCCACAGATTCACCACAAACAGCCCTGGGTCTTCCCTACACAAGCATTCACAGCCACAATGTGCTTTCTGCAGGGTTCCAGGGGAAAACAGCAGACAAAGGAATGTCTTCCACTTGACCCAAAGGAGACCTTGTTGAGGAAGGGACACTTGCTCTGTTCAGCCTTTTCTCTTGGGTAGCAATTATTATCAGCTGCTGTCAACTCCTCCTTCAAGGAAGAGGGAGCGTAAGGGGAACCGAAGGGTGCCTGCCTTGTCACCTCTGTGTCTGGCTCGGTCAGCTTCAGTTATCTGCCTCAAACCTCTCTCTTAGGCATGGGAATGCATAGAAGTGTTTTGTTTTTGGAGCAAATTGACTATGAAATGATAAATCAGAAAGGTTCTACTGAAATAGATATGAAAGACTTCTGTCTGCTTTAAAACGCTGCATGACATTAACTGTTTACCTTTTTTTCTCTTCCTCCTCATAAAAAAGAAATGCAGGCAGTACCATTTGGTGGTGGTGTTATTGTCACTACTATTTTTATAAAGTGTCACGTTGGCAATGATTATCTGTGTGCCTGCATGGTCTGCCTGGAGTCATGGAAGATTTATTTTGTGTCACCAATCACAAATTCACTGATGGGTGTGAGGGAGAGGAGCAGGGCTTGTAGTCTCAGAGAAGAAGTCAACCAGGGCTATTAAATGTAAAAAAATAGGGGCGCCTGGCTGGCTCAGTTGGAAGAACCTGTGCCTCTTGATCTCGGGGTTGTAGGTGTGAGTCCCATGTTAGGTGTAAAGATTACTTACATAAATAAAAATCTTAAAAAAATGAATACAAATTTAAAGTTTAAAAAATGTATTCACAGGGTGGATAATCTACTTCTTCGGAGGATTTCAATAGGTTATCGATATAGGAATCAAGAGAAGTAGTGGGCAGTGTGGTGGACTAATGGTTTGGAGTGCTGGTTTGTAAGGCAGTAGAAGGCACTGCACTTATATGCACGATGAAGGCCTACAGGAGTTCTAAAAGAAAGCTCCGGAATTGATCAAATATGCAGAACACGGGATTTTGGAAGCAAGACATCAAAATCACTCAGTTCAGAGAAGAGAGAATCTTCTCTGAAGAGAAGTCTTCAAGGATGTGAATGAGCCTGTAATCACTGATGTACTGCTGTTGTTCTGGAATCCAATATTGTTTTGATATTCCATCAGTAGACATTTAACTAAGACATTTATAACCAGAATTGGTGCTTGGACCCTAACCTGCACTGATAAGGCAACTAACAGCAAGACAATCAGCATCTTAATGGTTAGTCACATCTTTGCATACAAGAAGGAATATGGAGGGGTGCCTGGATGGCTCTGTTGGTTGAGCGTCTGACTCTTGATCTCCACTCAGGTCATGATCTCACAGTTTCATGAGTTCAAGCTCCGTGTCGGGCTCTGCGCTGGCAGTGCAGATCTTGCTTGGGATTCTCCCTCTCTCTCTGCCCCTATCCCAGTCTGTCTGTCTTTGTTGCTCTCAAATAAATAAATAAACTTTCAAAAAAAAGTATAGAAAATGAGAAATTACCTTTGGCTTTGAAAAGTAGGAGAGGATCACAAAGGAGACATTTGGAGTGGGTTTTGAAGGATGACTAAGAGTTTGCCAGGCAGTAAAAGAAAGAGAGGGGAAAGATCATATGCAAAATACAGCTGTTCTGAAGAAAATTATTTGTTTGGAGACTAAGAAGCAGTTCTGTGGGCCTGTGTCAAAGGCTGATGTAAAAAATTAATAGAGACTTTATTATACATTTACTGAGAACCAGGCAACATCCAAGCGCTTTAAGCGTATTAACTAATTCCTACAACAGTCATGTGAGCTTTATTATTCCTTAACTGATAAGGAAAAGAAGATATATTAGAGAATAAAATGATTGTACCTTTTCATGTAGTTTTATGAGGAGCAGGATTAGGTGGGGGACAGAGGGCAATGAACCGGCTTCATCTTAAAGAAAGAAAAAGCATGCTGTTTAGTATGCAGGAAGCCCCTCTTATCAGATATTTGCCAGTGGTTCTTAATTGCCTTCAACTTACAGGATAGGTGTCTTAGTGTTCATGATCCAGGCTTCATAACTCTGATAAGTCCAAAACATGCGCATTTAGGAAGAGCAGCTATTCATCTCTGTTTGAAATAAAAATGGGACAATTTGTGTCCTAAGTAAGATATTTACAAAAGCCAAGACTTGTTTTTCTTTAAGTACATGGCTCTCTCCCTTATTCAGAATTACTTATTCTACAACTTCCACTGCCTAGAATCAGGAATACTTCGGAACAGTCAAAATAGACATTGTATTGACTATGTACTAAAAATGCGTGGATGTTATTCAGACCCATTTCTTCTTGCCGACATACAATTCGTATAAGCTATGATGCTTTATAAATTGCTTTCAAGTACATTATTTCATTTTAATTTTCACTCACTTTAATTTTTGTGTACTTCCTTACTTTCTGGAAATAAAAGGTGCACCAGGCTCATTTTGGATATTTCCTGACCCAATGCTAAAATCGGCTATGTCTTCAAGAAGCCTGGTTCCTTTTCAGGGCACCTGCGTGGCTCAGTAGGTTAGGTGTCCAGCTTCAGCTCAGGTCATGATCTCACGGTTCATGGGTTCAAGCTCTGTGTCAGGCTGTGTGCTGACAGCTCAGAGCCTGGAGCCTTCTTCAGAGTCTGTGTCTTCCTCTCTATCTGCCCCTCTCCCACTTGCACTCTGTGTCTCTTTCTCTATCAAAAATAAATAAACATTTAAAAAAATTTGTTTAAAAAGTAGGTTTAAAAAGAGAGTGCTGTTAGAAGCCAAGGTCTGGGTATAAGGTGTGTCAATTTCTCCTGGAGTACCATTACTTTTAGGCAGACCAAGGAGATACATGTGCGTATGCTAGTCCATGCATGAATACATGTCTATTAGTGCTTCTGTGTATAACCATGTATGAACGTGAGTCCATACTAATGTCTCCAATTCTAATCCATTACCATGTGGTTTGTTTTGGCCCCCTCTTCTTGCTTATCTGTAATCTCCCACTCCGATAATAAAAACCTGGCCCCCACAACTCACTTTCCATTTACTTAGTTGTTCATTACCAGGATACATGTATAGCAGAGTCAGAATACAGTGTTCAGGTAGTTTCTTTTGCCTTGAGTCTTATAGACTCCATTTATTTCCCAAGTTATTTAAAGTTGTACATTACCTACTCCCTTCAGTAAGGTTGTTCGATTCATTTGTTACTGTTCTATTATTTTGATCACATAAGGCATTCTGAAACCTCTTAAATGATTTTTTAAAATTTACATACATTAAAGATTTATTCCTTATGCTATGAAGATCTATGGGTTTTGACAAATACCTAGTGTCATGCATCCACAATTAGTGTCATACAGAATAGTTCTACTGCCTTAAACCAAACCAAATCAAAACTGGGCTTTATCTATTCAACCTCCTCCTTTTTCCCCCAAACCCCTGGTAGCCACTGATTTTTTATTTTTACCATTGCTATAGTTTTGTCTTTTCAAACTGGTTTTCATTTATCCACATGTCTTTAAATATTTTTTTTAATGTTTATTTTTGAGAGAGAGAGAGAGAGAGAGCATCAACAGGGGAGAGGCAGAGAGAGAGGGAGACACAGAATCAGAAGCAGGCTCCAGGCCCTGAGCTGTCAGCACAGAGCCCGATGCAGGGCTCAAACTCACAAACCACAAGATCATGACCTGAGTTGAAGTCAAGACGCTTAACCGACTGAGCCACCCAGGTGCCCCTATCCATATGTCTTTAAATTAAGGTTCATCCATGTATTTTTGCCACTTTTTGTCTCATTTCTTTTTCTTTTTCTTTTTTTTTGTCACTGATTAATATTCCATTGCATGGATGTACCACAGTTTGTTTAAATCAATCATCTATTAAAGGATAACCTTGACATTGCCAGTTTTTGGTGATTATAAGTAAAGCCTCTATAAATATTTGTGTGCAAGTTTTGGTGTGGGCATAAATTTCAAATCACTTGAGTAAATATCTAGTAGCATGAATGTTTGATTTTGTAAGAAGCTGCCAAACAGTCTTCCAAAGTATTTGTACCATTTTGCATCCCTACCAGCCATGAAAGAAAGTTATTGCCCCACTTACTCACCAGCAACTGCTATTGTCAGAGTTCAGAGTTTCAGGCTTTCAAGTACGTGTGCAGTGGCTTTTCATTATTCTTTTAGCTGGAATTCTCTAATAATAAATAATGTGCAGCATTTTTAATATGCTTATTTGCCATCTGTATGTGTTCTTTAATGAGGTGTCTGTACAAATCTTTTGCCTATTTTTAATTGGGTAGTTTGTTTTCTTATTGTTGAGTTTTAAGTGCTCTTTGTACATTTTGCCTATAAGGTTTTTTTTTTTTATCAGTTACATGTTTTGCAAATATATTCTCTCTTGTCTGTGGCGTTTTAAAATTTGAGCATAGTTGACACACAATGTGACATTGCAGGCGTACAACATAGTGATCTGACAAGTTTTTACATTATGCTATATGCACCACCGAGTGTAGCTACCATCTGTCCTGACACATTACTATTATAATAACATTGACGATATTCCTTATGCTGTGCTGTCGCCTGTCTTTTGATTTAACAATGTCTTCTATGGAGCAGATTTTAATTTCAGTCAAGTCCAACTTACCAAAGCTTTTGGTGTTGTACTGACTTATATATATTAAAGGATTTTCTACATCAAGCAAACATGTCTTCTGCAAAGACAAAAAATTTTTCTTTTGGCCAAATTTTATACCCTTTATTTCTTTTTCTTGCTTCTTTGCACGGGGTAAGACTTCTGGTACAATGCTGAATAGAAGGGGTGAGAGATGTTAATCCCATCCAGTAAATTAAAAAATTAATATATATTTATTAAATATATATTTCAATTTGGTTATTTTATTTTACCTTTTTTTTAAACTTTTTTTTTAACATTTATTCATTTTTGAGAGGCAGAGCACAAGGGGGGAAGGGGCAAAGAGAGAGAGGGAGACACAGAATCTGAAGCAGGCTCTAGGCTCTGAGCTGTCAGCACAGAGCCCGATGCAGGGCTTGAACCCACGAACCGTGGGATCATGACCTGAGCCGAAGTCAGACGTTCAACTGACTGAGCCACCCAGGCACCCCTATTTTTTATTTTATCTTTTAAAAAATGTTTACGTACTTATTTTTGATGGGGCGAGGAGCAGAGGGAGAGAGAGAGAATCTCAGGCAAGCTCCACACTGTCAGTGCAAAACTCGATCCCACAAACCATGAGATCATGCATGACCTGAGCAGAAATCAAGGGTCGGACACTCAACTGAGTGAGCTACCCAGGAGCCCCAGAGTTTGGCTATTTTATATAGTTTCTACTTCTCTGTCAAGATTTCCTATTTGTTAATGTATTATTAGCATATTTTCCTTTATATATTTGAACGTTGTGACTTTAAAATTCCTCATACTTGCCAAATACAATGTCTATATTCTTTTGCGGTTGATCTCCCTTGATTGCCTTTTCTTTGGAAAATGAGTCACATTTTTATGTTTCTTTGTATGTCTACTTATTTTGTATTATACCCTGGACACTGTATGTGGTAGAGATTCTGTATTCCTTTGAAGAGGGTTTAGTATTTAGTTTTAGTGGACAGTTAACTTACGTGGACCATGCTCCATGCTATGTGCCCTCTGAGTGTTGGCAAAAGCCACTGATAAATTATTTCAAGTTTAGCAGGAGTCTTTGGACCCTGCTACATAGATTTGTAATTCAGGAACCAGCCAGCATTTATATACAGATTTGGGGGCTTTTTCTTCGTGGCTGTCTCCAGTCTTGGATTTCTCCCTTCAATTCCCAGATGATTGGGATTCCCCAAATTATATCTTCTGGTACTGTAAGCTAGTTAGACTATTGATCCTATTTTTAATCACCCTGGTTGGGTGCTGACTGAGACTTGCCCTAAGACAAAAAGCTGGAAAAAAGAAAAAAAAGTCCATAGGAATCAAAAGCAAAAGTAGACAAATGAGACTACATAGAAATTAAAAGCTTTTGTGCACAATCAACAGAGTGAAAAGGCAATCTATGGAATGGGAAAAAATATTTGCACACACACACACACACACATATATATATATACATATATATATATTTTTTTTTGAGAGAGAGAGAGACCATGCATGTATGGGGAAGAGGTAGAGGGGGAGACAGATGGAGAGAGAGAGAGAGAGAGAGAGAGAGAGAGAGAGAGAAAATCGCAATCAGGCTCCATGTACATCATGGAGCCCAATACAGGGCTCAATCCCACGACCCTGGGATCATGACCTAAGCTGGAATCAAGAGTCAGATGCTCCAGGCACCTGGGTGGCTCAGTCTCTTTAGGGATGGACTTCAGCCCAGGTCATGATCTCACAGCCCGTGGGTTCAAACCCTACATTGGGCTCTGTGTTGATAGCTCAGAGCCTGGAGCCTGCTTTGGATACGGTGTCTCCCTCTCTCTGTCCCTCCCCCTGCTCATGCTCTGTGTGTGTCTCTCTCAATCTCTTTCTCTCACAAAAATAAATAAACATTAAAAAAAATTTTAAAAAGTCATATGATCAACCAACTGAGCCACCCAGGTGCCCCTGCAAATAAAATATTTTATAAGTAGTTAATATACAGAATACATAAAGAACTCGTAGAACTAACAAGCCAAAAAAAAAAAAAAAATCAAATAACCTGATTAAAAAATGGGCAAACTGGAATAAGCATTTCTCTAACAGTAGTATTGAATAGAAATATTATGCTATCTTTTCTTTTGGGGGGATGTTAATGTAAATGGTATTGTGTTTTTAACTTCACATTCTACTTGTTCATTGCTGGTATATAGAAAAGCAATTGGCTTTTGTATATTAACCTTATATGCTTTGCTAGAATCACTTTTCTAGTCCCCTCCTCCAGTAGTTTTTGGTATATTCTTTCAGACTTCCTACATAGGTAACATCATTTGCAAACAAAGACAATTTTATTTCTTCCTTCCCAATTCATATACCTTTTATTTCCTTTCTGTTTTGTTTAGCTAGGACTGTTTTGTTGTGTTGTAAGGAGCGAAGAGAAGAGACATTCTTTCCTTTTTCCTGATTTTAGGAGGAAAATTTCCTCTTTCTCACCATTAAATACGATGTCAACTGTAGGGCTTTCATAGGTGTTCTTTATCAAGTTGAGGAAGTTCTTCTCTATTCCTGGCTTATTGGTAGTTTAAATCATAAATGGGTGTTGGATTTTTCCAAATGCTTTTTCTTATCTATTGATGTAATCATGTGCCTGTTGATGTGAAGGATTACATTAATTGGTTTTCTGATGTTGAGTCAGCCTGCACACCTGGGATAAATCACATTCGGTCATGGTGAATAATTTTTTTTAATGTATTGGATTAAATTTGCTAATATTTTGTTGACATTTTACATCTGTGTTCATGAGATATATTGGTCTATAGGTTTGTTTTTCTATGGTGTGTTTGTCTGGTTTTTGTATTAGAGTAATGCTGGACTCATGGACAGAATTAGGAAGTACTTCATCTTCTTTCTTCTGAAGAGATTGTACAAATATATAATTTCTTCCTTAGATATTTGGAAGAATTTACCAATGACCCCATCTGAGCCTAGTGCTTTCAGTTTGAGAAGGTTATTAATTATTGATTTAATTTCTTTAATAGATGTAGGTCTATTCAGATTGTCTGTTTCTTCCTGTATGAGTTTTGGCAGATTGTGTCTTTCAAGCAATTGGCCCATTTCATCTGGGTTATCACATGTGTGGTCATGGAGTGGTTCATGATATTCCTTTATTGTCTTAATGTACATAGGGCTTGTAGTGATGTCTTCTCTTTCATTTCCGATATTAATATTGTGAGTCCTTTTTCTCTCAACTAGCCTGGCTAAAAAAGATCAACTTTATTGATCTTTTTCAAAGAACTAACATTTGATTTTGTTGATTTTCTCTATTGATATTCTGTTTTAATTTCAGTGATTTCTGCTCTGATTTTTATTATTTCTTTTCTTGTGTTTACTTTGGGTTTATTTTGTTCTTTTTTCTAGTTTTCTAAAGTGGAAGCTTAGTTACTGATTTTAGATATTTCTTCTTTTTCTTCTCCTCGTCCTCCTCCCCTTCCCCCTCCCCCTCCCCTCCTCCTCCTCCTCCTCCTCCTTCTTCTTCTTTGTCTAATATATGCCTTCGCTGCTATAAATCTCCCTTTAGGCACTGCACTGTTTTTTCAGCATCCCCCAAATTTTGACTAGTTATATTTTCACTTTCATTTAGCTCAAAAATTTTTTTAAATATATCTTTAGGTTTCTTCTTTGACCCTTGCATTGTTTAGAAGTGTTTTGTTTGACCTTCAAGTATTCAAGTATTTGGGGATTTTCCACCTATCTGCTATCAATTTCTAGCCTAATTCCATTGTAGTCTAAGAATAGATATTGTGTTAATTCTATTCTTTTAAATTTCTCAGAGTGTATTTTATGGCCAAGAGTGTGGCTTATCTTGGTGAATATTGCATGTGAGCTTGAAAAGAATGTGTATTCAGTGTTGTTGGATGTAGTAACCTATAGATGTTCATTCTATTCAGTCAGTTGATAGTGCTGTTGAGTTCAGTTATGTCTTTACTGATTTTGTCTTCTGGATCTGTCCATTTCCAAAAAAAAGGGTACTGAGGTCTCCAACCCTGATGGTGAATTTATCTATTTCTCTTTGCAGTCTATCAGTTTTGGCTTCATGAATTTTGATGCTCTATTGTTAAATGCATACACTTTAAGAATTGTTATGCATTCTTGGAGTATTGACACCTTTTTCATTATGTAATGCCCCTCTTTATTTCTGATAACTGTCTTTGCTCTGAAATCTGCTCTCTCTGAAATTAATATAGCTATTCCTGCTTTATTTTGTTTAGTGTTAGCATGATGTACTTTTCTCCATCTATCTCAAAAACTCAGGTTTAAAATGATTATTGATACAGTTGGATTAATATCTACTACATATGTTACTGCTTTCTTTACATTGCTCTTGGTCTTTATTCCTATTTTTGTCTTCCTATTTTTTCTGCCCTTTTTTGCCTATTCCTAGTTTTTCTGCTTTTTTTGTGGTAAAAAAACATATAACATGAAATCTATCTTCTTACACATTTGTAAGTGTACGATACTGTTAACTATATGCACGTTGTTGAGCAGAGGATCTCTAGAAAGTTTTCATCTTGCATGATTAAAAGCATAGACCCACTGAACAGCAAAGCCCTCTTCCCCCTCCCCCACACCCTGGCAACCACCATTCTATTTTCTGCTCCTATGGGTTTAACTACCTTAGACACCTCATATAAGTGGGATCATGCAGTATTTTTTATTCTATGACTAGCATATTCCACTAAGCAAATATCTCAATATTCATCCATGTCTAGCATATGACAGAACTTTCTGCTTTTATAAGACTGACTAATATTACATTGTATGTGTATACCACATTTTCTTTGTCCATCCACCTCTTGCCTACTGTGTATAATGCTACAGTCAACATTGCAAATATCTCTTCAAACTCTGTTTTCAATTCTTTTGGATGGATACACAGAAGTAGGATTCCTGAGTCATGTGATGAGTTCTATTTTTAATTTTTTGAGGATCCTTTAGTTTTCAATAGCAATTGCACTATTTTACTATCCCATCAACAGTGCAAGAGATTTCCCATTTCTCACATTCTTAGCCACAGTAGTTCTTTTCTTTTTATCATAGCAATCCTAATGGGTATGAGGTAATATCTCATTGTGGTTCTAATTTCCATTTCTCTGATAGTGATGTTGAGCATCTTTTCATATACCTATTGGTCATTTGTGTGCTTTCTCTGGATAAATGCCTATTCAAGTTTTTTGCCCGTTTTTAAATCAGTTTATTTTGTTTTGTTTTGTATTGTCTCCTACTTAGTTGTGAGAGTTCCCTTGGATATTAATACCTTATCATATAAATGGTTTGAAACTATTTTCTCCTATTCCATAAATTGTCTTTTAAGTTTGTCAATTATTTCCTTTGCTGCAGTTTTTTTTAATTCTGATATAGTCCACTTGTCTAATTTTGTTTTTTCATATTCTTTCCCTTTTGTGGTTTCTATTATTCCATTTTCTATCCTTTCTTAGCATATCAACAATACTTGTTTTTTGCTTGTTTAGTGGTTGTCTTAGAGTTTGCAATATGCATTTACAATTAACCCAGGTCTACTTTCAAATAAAACTATAGTGCAAGTACCTCACCCATAGTGCAAGTACCCTATAATAGCAAAATAATCCTAATTCCTACTTCCCATTTCTTTTTTTATTCCTGTCATTCATTTCATATTTATATATATTATAATATTATATATACTTATATATTAATAATACATTAATATTATATATAATTCAGTGTTGCTATTATTATTTTGAAAAAACTGTTATCTTTTGGGTGAATTAAGAATAAGAAGAATAAAAGCACTTATTTTATCTTTACTTATTTCTTCTCTAATGTACTTCCTTTCTTTATGTGATTCTAAGTTTCTGATCTGCATAATTTTCCTTCTCTCTGAAGAACTTTTAACATTTCTTCCAAGGTGGATCTACTGGCAATGAATTCCCTTAATGATTGTCTAAGAACATTTTTATTTATTCTTTACTTTTGAAGGATAATTTTGTAGTATACAGAATTCTAGTTTGGGGTTTTCTCTCTCAACACTTCGAATATTTTACTCCACTTTCTTCTTGCTTATATGGTTTCTAAGATGTAATTCTTATCTTTGTTTCTTTATAGATAAAGTGTTTTCCTCCCTCTGGCTACTGTGAAGAGCTTTTTCTCTATTTTTGATTTTCTGCAGTTTGAATATGATATGCCTAGGTGTAGTTTTTGTGGCATCTATCCTGCTTGGGATTCCTTGAGTTTCCTGGATCTGTGGTTTGATGTTTGATATTAATTTGGAGAAATTTTCAGTTACTATTTTTCAAATATTTCTTTTGTTCCTTCTTTCTTTTTCTTCTCCTATTGGTATTTCCATTGCACATACGTTATACCTTTTGTGGTTGTCCTGCAGGTCTTGAATAATTTTTTTACACTCTTTTTTCTTCTTCCTTTTCTATTTTGGAAATGATTTCTATTGAGATATCCTCAAGCTCAGAGATTGTTTCCTCAGCTGTGTCCAATCTACTAATGAGCCCATCAAAGGCATTATTCATTTCTGTTACAGTGTTTTCAATCTCTAGCCTTTCTTTTTTATTCTTTCTTAAAATTTGCATTTCTCTGCATACATTGCTGATCTACTTTATTCATTAGAGTCGTTAGAATATTAATTGTAGTTGTTTTAAATTCCCAGTCTGATCACTCTAACATCCCTGCCACATCTGAGTCTGGTTCTGATGCTTGACCCATCTCTTTAAACTTTGTTTTTTGCTTCTTGGTGTGATTTGTTAAGTTTTTTCTTGCTAGTTGGACATGATATCCTGGGTAAAAGGAATTGTAGTAAACAAGTTTTTAATAATGTGGTGGTGAGTGGTGAGGTGTGGGGGGAGGGGAAGACTTTTATAGTCCTATGATTAGGTCTGTTTTTTAGAGAGCCTGTGCCCCAGACTGTGAATTCATAAGTGCCATTCACTCCCCCACTCCCATGCCTTAGGAGGGACAAGATGTCTAGAGTGGCTGGAGTTTAGTATTTTCCCTCCCCCATGAGGAAGGTTAGTGTAAGTGGAGTTGGCTATTTCCCTTCCCTACATGGATAGCCAGAACAGGTTGTAGTTAGCTATTTCCCTTTGCCTATTGGATCCTCTCTGATAAGACCTCAGTAGGCTAGATTCTGGTAAAAAAAATTTTCTTACAGACAGGCCTGGAAGAACAGAGTTCTCTGGTACATCTCAAAATGACCCCTTTCCTTTCCCCTGGCCAGATGCATGAGGGGATTTTTCTCTGATACTCACCGTGAATACCTGGTCGAGATCCTGGAGGTAAAACTGACAAAAAGGAGAGGGCCCCCTCTGAGTTTTTACCTCTCAGACTTGTCCATCCTGAGCCTTTAGCAACTTGTCCATCCTGAGCCTTTGTTGGTTACAGTTTAACATGTCCAACTGCAGTACTGGCTCCCATGTACGTTTCTACTCCAGTAAGTTGTGATTTTCTCTATTTGCCTTCGATTTTTCTGTATTTCCCTCCAATTTTGGGGGCGGTAGCTTGCCTTGTGACTTCACTTCTCTGATGGATCTAAGAAGACATGTTGATTTTTTTAGTTTGTTCGGCTTTTTCTAGTTGTAGGGATGGAGTAATGACTTCTAAGCTCTTTATGTGCCAGATCACAAACCAGAAGTCTATGATACCCTTTCCATTCTTTATATGCACAAAGATCTGACTCTTAAGTAGTCCTTAAGCAAGGAATTGCTATTCTGCTAGAGTGTTAGGTAGCAGATGAAATGTGAGTATCACATGCCCACAGTGCATGGAGCTCACCAGGTTATTAATCTGCTTGCCTGGAGGAAATTATCTTAGATCAGTGATAGTTCTCAATCAAGAGAGATTTTATTCTCCAGGGAATATTTGGTAATGTCACATTTTTGATTGTCACAACGGGGGAAGCTGCTATAGGCAACTATTAGGTGGAGGATGCCACTAACCATTCCTCATTGAGCAGAACAGCCCCCCACACCCCAGCAAAAAATTATCCAGTCCCAGATGTCAATAAGTGAGACTGAGAAACCTTGTCCTGAGTTAACCTTGAAGTTTTCTTCTCCTCCGTCTTCAATAAAACCAGTGTTGAACCAACTTGTTGTCTTGAATGCTATTTTACAACTTTGAAATTCAACTATTCTCTTGATTATTTTTAGGTCTTGCCACCATTATTAGGGTATGAGTCAAGATTCAGCCAACAATGCACTGAGTATCTATGACCCACCAGGCAGCATGCCTATTACTTTCTCTTGTTATCTTCATTCATCTTCATTAAATATTAATTGAGCCCTTAATACATGCCAGGTACACTACTTCAACATGAAAGAAGGATTGTTTTCCCTGCTTTTACAGATGAGGAAGCTGAAGCTCAGAGAAGTTACCTGATGTAACCCAAATCATATAGCTCAGAATTGGCTTGTCAGTCAGATACATATGCTGAGAGAAGCCACCATAGCCTTCTCTCTGCTGAGAGTTGTGGGTGCCCATATGCTCTGGCTAACTGAGGCTAGCTAGCATCAGCATCTGTCAAAGTTTGGGAAACTGAGGCAGGGTTGAGGAAGCGACACCATGAGTGGCAAAGAGAGGAATAGAACCCAATGTTCCAAGTCCCCACCCAGGTGCTCTGCAGGCCTCCCAGAGAGCATGAATGGGTTTTGATGGGGATAATAGTCTCTCTCCAAATACACTCACTGCTAGCCTTTCTTATTGAGCAATTCAGCTTTCAAATGCTCAGTACATTAGACCAAAGGATGGGTGTTTTGTCTTCTTTTTCCCCCTGGCTTTTTCTTTTTTAGGGAAAGCAATTTGCTCCTTTCTGATTTAGAATGAGATCTGGCAAGTAAGTGCTTGTTCTCCCTCCTTCCCTTGTTTCCCCACTCCCTCCCCACCCTTCAGTTTAAAAACAAGTTGTGGGGAAAGGGAGGGGTAAAAAGAACACAGGATCCATGCTAAGCAAAACTATTTGCATAAGCTGTACACTTGGTTCTCAGAGCCTGAGCTGATCTAACCTATGACAAATTCCTCCGTCTCGGCCACCTGCCAGCTGCGTTTTCATCGGGGCTGGCAGGACAACTGAAGTCTACATTCTGTACTAATTAACGACCTTCGGGGAGAAGACCACCAATTGCAATGCCAGCACACTTTGCTTGTTAAAGGGGACAGGGGGCCGTGTTGGACAAGGCCCAGGCTTTTTTCTTTAGGGTGGTGGGCGGGTAAGCAGGCCAGGAGGAGTGAGGGGTGGACAGGGTTGGGGGGTGCAGTAAACATACCAGAAAGACAAACTCTAAGTTGTAGTAACAGTTGAGAAGACATCTGCACATGCCAGAACATTGTCGTGAACTCTGGCTTCTTCAAGGTAACTCTTTAGCAAGTAGGAAAGGGGCCTAGGAGTGTGGGGCTATCTTTTGGCGAAAAGACTTTGACTAGTCCTGAGAGTGGCAGGCAGAGCCCATGCTACACAGGGCAGCCAGGTCTGAAAACATTAGGGTTGCTTTATCTGTGCCTGCCATTCACCCCCACAGAGCAAACAGTCATCAGCTTTTGGTAGCATCACCTTGTGGTACAAGGATCAGAGATATGGGTCTACAAGCCATGCTTCAAGAAAAATCTTCTCCAACAAGATCCCATCCATTTCATTTTTCTTTACTATTGGGGCTTGGGGACATAAGAGGCCATTCTCAAAGAAAGTGGGGACAAGGAGAAGACTCATCTATGAATCTCCCCATCTAACTTGGTTGCTCATTTATGTACTGGCGAACGTCGCACTGCCTTTGCCACTTTGTGTGTATTCTTGTAGCCATCCTTCATTTTCTTCTCCTGGATGGAGGAGGCCTCCAACTATGACACATGAGGGCTGAGGAGACTCTATGAGATCATTTCACGTACCCTTCTGGCTCCAAGAATTACTCTTTAGAAACTAACCCTAGGTGGGTGATGACACAGTAAGCTTTTAAAGAATGAAGAAGTGTCCCCCAGGGTCCTGCTTGTCCACTTGTATGTTGGGTGGTGTAGGGAATCTCTTTGTCCAACAGAAATGTTCCTGGCTGATGCTCCTTGGCCTAGGACCTCCTGCCCACCTGCCCAGCAGTGTCACTCCTTGAGGGAAAACAGAGACTTTGGTCTTCCAGCTCACCTCCTCACCCCTCAATCTCCAAAGTCTGTGACGTGGAATTAGTTTCTTTCTTATAGGCACATCCATTCGAACTGTGGGAGGTAAAAGAAGGGCCAATTGTCCCTTCCCTCAGGAGGAGCCTGGAGTAGAAAGATGGGGTGTCCCTCTGCTCACCCTTATTCCCTGTAGGCCCCCAACCACCCCCATAACACCAGCCCCATGCTTCATTAAGGGAGCACAATGTGTCCCCGTGGTCGCCTGCCAGCCGGGATGTCCTGTGTGACAGCAGATGCAAAGAGAATGAACAGGCGGCTGAAAGAGCTGGGGACAAAAAGAGCACATTGTCCAGAGCTCTGAAAGGGCTGCCTGAGAGGGGACATATGCATCTGAAAAAAATACCCCAGTGGGTCCCCCCCTTGCTGGCCTCAGCCCGCCCTCACCCAAACCTTCAACTGATGCTACACAATGGCGTCTCTAGGCCCAGCAGGGCCAGGCCAGCTCCAGGCTAACAGCAGACACAGGGGTTAGAGGGTGAGTGCGAGGCACAGGTTCCCTCCAGGAAACTCTCTACCCTTGTCCCCTATCACTGAACTGCAGAAGACCAGAGCTGGGAGTGTCTGTAGAAATTATCTGGCCTCCCTCCCTCACTTTGCAGGTGAAAGAGGCTGAGGTTCAAGATAGGTGAGGCCAGGATTCCTGGGCACCCAGGTCTCCTACTGCCTGCTCTGCTCTGCTTTGGGTGCCACAGATGCATCAGAGAATGAGGGTGGACTTTCCAAAGGGGTTAGGTATTCTCACTAATCCTCCTCTCTGCTGCTCTGCCAGGGTATGGAGCCAAAACTCAGCTCAGGAAGTGATTGCATCATATCCGTAAGAATCCCAGGGCTTGGTTGGATTTCGGAGTTTGGAGCCCCAAGAAATGGGAGAAGAAGTAAAAGAGCTTACAAACAAGCTGCTATTTTGTGAGAGACGACTTCACGGTTTTGCAAAAGGAAAAGCACATGGGTTTACAAGTCAAATGTAAGAGTCCAAGTCCTCTATTCTGTTTTGTGAACTCAGACAATCCATGGAACTGCTGCAACTTCAACTTCAAAGTTAGAAAATTAGGGCTAATGCCAGTGTCAGTACCTTTACCGATAACCAATTCTGGTACTAACAATCATACTAGCAATATCTGCCCTGCCTCTCCCAGGGAGCCACTCGAAGATCAAATGTGATACCACGAGTGAAAGTTCTTTGTAGACAATACATCACTGTATAAATTAGAATATTATTTTTAACACTAGAAAGCTTGGGGAAAGCTGTAATGCATGGCCCAGGACAATATTTCTTTGGAAGATACTTTCTAATCAGAAATTGTATCTTGAGTTTTTGGAGGAGGGGAGGAGGACTTAGTGGAAGTCAAGGTTCTTTTTAAAATCAATTATAAATTGGTAACTCCTTTTAAACATAATGGCAGAGAAACTTTCTGGAAAACCAACTCTCCTAGTCAAGGAAGGTGTCCGTAGAAGCACTCAACCTTTAGCCTGTCTCCAGTGAATTTTATGACATGAGAAAGTTCCCCTCCACCTGGGGCCACTTCCTCTTTCCTCCTCAGCCCCTCCCAAGGTGTACTTAAGTGGACCCCACAGACTCAGACTGCGTCCCCAGGAGAAATGAGCTCACCGGCTGTATGCTAGCAGATGTGGGGAAGTCTGTGTGGTCTCTCACAACAGCTGTTCAGAATTCTTTTCCCCTGAAAGTTTCCATTCTGTATATGGGGAGGTGGGCAGGGGGGAAGGGCAAGCCGGCAGGCAAGGAAAGAATGTCAGCTCTCCACCCTGTTTTGGAGCTGTTTTGTTTCTTTGAGATCTCAGTGTTTCAGAGACAGTGTACATGCTGGAAGATGTCATAAATGAGTTTGTTTTGTTCCAGATGTATGACACCAGGATCTCCGGCTCGGATTATACATATTGTGTTGCCATGCCAACACACACACACACACACACACACACACACACACACATGCACACACATGCTAGTATCCCAAACTGTGCTCAACACTGGGGAGGGAATGAGGGGCCTCAGAGAAATATTTTTTTTTTTGTCTCAAAGGAATTTCCCATGTGAAGTCAAGTAACATATTCCTGAATCAATTAGAGGCCTGGTAAATATCACACTGCCCGGAACCCAGAAGAAGGAGTGTTCTTTTTGGACAGGGCTAATCAGAAGAGAGGGTGAAGGTGGGACTTGAGCTGGCTGGAAAGGAGGGTATAGCTTGGGCAGAAAGGCAAGGGCTGGGCACCCAAACAGGATAAAAGGGTATACAAGATGGCAGAAGTGGGATGAGCCCCTTTCTCCTACCCACGGGCATCCTACATATGTCCAGAAGTCTACTTAAAGATTCCTAGAGCAGAGAAGACCAGCTCGTCTATCCCTATCTCCAAATGGCTTCATGACCAAGTCATCCTCTCTCATTCATAAAGCTTATTCCAGAATCTCTAGCACGTTGTTCTAGAGTTTTACAACTGTAATTGTCAACAAATCTTTCCTCATACTTGCTTTTAATTCCTCTGGCAGCATGGTATTCACAACCTGAAAGCAAGTCTTAAATTTGTTTAAACCAATGGCTCCAGAGAGGTACTGTGTATAGGGTGAAAGGAACTCACTCAGCAAACACTAACAAACACCTATGGTGTGTCAGGCTATATGTTAGGCTCTAAGCATTCAGAGGTAAGTTAGGATTTTCTTCCCTTTAAGATGTTCATAGTGTAGTAAGCAATTAAAGCATAATGTCAGAAAGTGTATTATAAAATATAAGCAAAAAGAATTCACATGAATGTTACTGTTTGGGGTTTGGGAGATGATAAGGAAGGTTGCATGGAAGAGGTTATTGTTGTGCTGGATTTTGAAGGATGAATAGCGGTTTGCCAGGTAGACATAGGAGAAACTGGTGTTCTAGGCACAGGGATCAGTAGGTGTGAATATGTGAGGGATAGACAAGCATCCCCTCCTTATTTCCTCCTTTACTGTCATAAAGTCAATTTAGCATAAGCTAAAAGAACAAAAAATGGAAGACCAAACGCATAAATAGCACAACACTTCACAGAAATAAACCTTAGAGGCACACAGGGTCTTTTATTAATTGGTTGGTGCCCAAGACAGTGTCTGAGACTGATGGTGAGGTCAAAGTTCTTAGCAGTGTGCCCAAGCATGTGAAAGCCACTTGATCATTCACTTATTTATAGACTACTCTGAGAAAAGGGATTCCAATGGAGGTAATGAAAGCTTTAGCTAAATCCATGAAAGATAGAATCATAACAAGAAGAGGGGTATAATGTTGGTGTAATAAAAGAAGACATGTTTGTCTACTGTGGCCCTTGGTCTCTTCTCAAATGTTTCTGTTACATAATATAAGTCTGGTTTCCTTACTCATTGAGCTGGAAGAGACACACACTACAACAATAGTAAGTATGATGGCAATGGTGGCAATGGAAACTTACCATGGACCACACTCTGCTCTACGTGCTTTGTATTTATTAACTCACTTAATCCTCATGATCCTGTAAGGTAAGTGTGATTATTAGCCCCTTTTTATAGACAAGGAAACTGGAGAGTCAACTCAAGCAATTTACCCAGGATCACCTTGATAATGGTTATCAGAGCCTGCAGTTGAGCTTAGATGGCCTGGTCCCAGAGCCCAGAAGCCAATCCATGACCTTCTGGGTCTTCTTCCAGTGATATAGGACAAACAAGAACCCTTTCCCTGCACCCTTGATGCCTATTTACTGAGTCTCAAATAATAAAAATCATTGTTGTTGTTATTATAACTGTCTTCTAGAAGTCCTTTCCTCCCACCCTCACTTCTTCCAAATATCAGAATAGGGGTGGTGGCAGAGGAAAAGCGGACCCCCCAACTAAGATGTTGTTTGATGATTTGAAAGGGGTTCTGAGCATCTCTGTGTCCCTGCCTTTTATTTTGCTGGGGGGATTACAAGCCCCACTTTGACCTTTTGCTTTACCTCTCCAAAGCCTTGCAAGAAAGATATCTCATTATAAAGATGAGAAACTGAGGCATGAGGACAACAATTCATGTACCAGTCATAAGACCCTGAGAACATCAAGGCAAGATAAGGCAGCAACTCCTATTATATAGTTCCCCTGACCACACAGCTCATGTCACTAGCATCACTAGCCCAGCGCCAGGTGAGAACAGATGGCGGCCATGTGACACATCTGCCTCTGTCTCCTGTTCCTGCTCCAAGACCGACTTCACACATCCATGAGGGCATTCTCTTCCACTGAGTTTGGATGCTGCCTCAGAAGACTTCTTTCTTTTTTTCTAAATTTTTAAAAAATGTTTATTTATTTTTGAGAGAGAGAGAGAGAGAGAGAGAGAGCGCACATGAGCGGGGGAGGGGCAGAGAGAGAGGAAGACAGAATCTGAGGCAGAGTCCAGGCTCTGCGCTCTCAGCACAGAGCCTGACGTGGGGCTCGAACCCACAGACCACAAGATCATGACCTGAGCTGAAGTCGGACACCCAGGTGCCCCAGAAGACTTCTTTCTCAGTTGAGTGCTTCAAGTGGTCACTACATCTCAATCTGATTTGACCCATGAGATAAAACCCTTTTGATATCCCTGGACCAACCATTAGCTGTTTGAAGGCTAAGAAGTCCTTGGGGCCCCTCTTAGATCTAGAACCAATATACCACCTCTGAGGAGAGCTGGACATTTTCTCACTGCAAGGCTTTTGGGCTAGCTAGTGTTTCTCTTCTCTTTTATGGGACCAGAGCTAGAGGAACAAACATCTGAGTAGGGGCCTTACTTGAGGTTAGATAAATGAACTTTTATTGTGTGTCAGTCCCTGTTAAAAATAAGATATAACAGGGGCGCCTGGGTGGCTCAGTCGGTTAAGCGTCCGACTTCGGCTCAGGTCAGATCTCACGGTATGTGAGTTCGAGCCCCGCGTTGGGCTCTGTGCTGACTGCTCAGAGCCTGGAGCTTGTTTCAGATTCTGTGTCTCCCTCTCTCTCTGACCCTCCCCCGTTCATGCTCTGTCTCTCTCTGTTTCAAAAATAAATAAATGTTAAAAAAAAAAAAGATATAACAATCCCCAAAGCTTCTGCTTAGGATTGTACAGAATATATTCAGACTACAATGTGAATGGCACCCCAGAGGGTTGAGCAGTGCACAATCTGTACCACTGTCCCTTGATGCCCTCATTATTCCTCCCTTAGGGAGCTCATAGTTGAGTTGGGGTAATGATATCTAAATAAACAACCATAATTCAGTCTCATCAGCGCTATCACTGACGCACATCCAAAGAATACAGCAAAGGAGGAAACCAGTATCTCCCCATCTGAGAGCTGGGAAAGTCCTCATAGCATAAGTGCCTTTAAAGCTAAGCATTGAACAATGAATAGGAGCTCCTCCAAGACAGCAGGAAAGAAATGGCATTCTGGGTAGAGGAGCCGGAATGCGGAAAGGCGTAAGTGCATGGCAAATGGTTTATCATGTGTGTAGAGAGGAGGGGGTTGTGGGGCTGCAGGGAGTTCACTCACTCTGTTCTCAGACCACACGGGCTATGCCTGGGTGCCTGCAGTTAGATCAGGCCACTCCCAGGAATCTTCTTGTCTGTACTGCTCAAGGCTGTCTGGAGAGGAAAGGTCCTCAGAGACAAGCATGTCCAATCAGAGAGGAGATGGAGAGATTTATTTTTTTTGAGGCACCCCCCCCCCCACACACACACCTCAGTCCCACAGTACATCAGTGTGTGAGAGTCAGAGCACCGATTCACAGCTTTCTGGGAGTGAGGTGAGAGCAAGGCTATTCCCAGAGGCTCCAGTCTCTGTTTGTGCAGACAGCATGGAATCTTTTCAAGCCATGACCATGTGGCATCCGCTGTTTCCCTCCAGGAAAATTCATGACATGGTGAGGAATGGGCCAGGCTGGCCTGCCAGAGAAGGGGCAGACGTTCTGGGGCCCTGCCCATTGTGGTGGTCAATCCACTTGAGAGACTGTAGCAGTTAAAAGCTCAGTCTCAAGCTGAACATAAAAGCAGTCCCCAGGTTGAGGAGAGGGAAGCAAGAAAGGGCTTTTAGGTACCAAACCTTCCTCAAGGAAAACGCTCCAAGGACAAATAAATCCACTCCTAAGCCAGATAAATCCCCAGGCACTCGGCCACTGAGCGAAGTGTCCATCATCTCTGGCAAGGGTTCGCTTTTCTCCTGCAGCCATGGGGGAAAAGTGCAGACAAAGTCCCAGTAGGTTCAAGCCACAGGGCAAATGCTGGCTGACCATCTGGGCCAGGACAATTCTGTCAAAACTAGATTTGGGGTACCTGTCGCTCTTCCAAACACTTCAGGGACTGTCCTTGTCTATGAGTAGAATCCAAAATCCTCACTGTGGCTTATTTAGATCCATCACTACCTCCCTCTGTCGTTCAGCTGCTGCACCATTGGCCTGTTCTCACTCCCCACAGGTGGCTCTCCCTTCCCTGGGAAGTTCACTGTTCCCTGAGCTCATCACAGCCATAGTGCTGCACTGCCAGCCGGCAAAGCCCGTCCGTCCCTCCCTTCTGAGCTGTTGAAAATGCAGCCTACCCCCACCCCCCTACACCCACAGCTGACTCACATTTTGCCCCTTCTATACCGCTAAGTCATGATCCCTCCTCTTGTTCCTCCACATGATTGCACTATGTTGGTCCCTACCTTATTTTGATCAAAGATAAATTCAATTTGTAAAAAAAAAAAAGTATGCATGGTTGTATATCTTTCATTGGATTTCAAACTTCTTAAGGGCAGGGACCAATCTCTCACAGTGTTCATGTAAGTGTCTTACACTTAGTCACCATGTACCTACTGGAAAAAAGGAGTGAGGGAAGGAAGGGAGGATGGAGAGGTGGAGAGAAGAAAGGAAAGAAGACTACTGTTTTTTTTTGAAGACTACTGTTTTTTTAATTGTTTAATGTTCATTTATTTTAGAGAGAGAGAGAGAGTGTGTGTGTGTGAGCGGGGGAAAGGCAGAGAGAGAGGGAGACACAGAATCCGAAGCAGGCTCCAGGCTCTGAGCTGTCAGCACAGAGCCTGATGTGGGGCTTGAACTCACAAACCATGAGACCATGACCTGAGTTGAAGTCTGACACTTAACTGTCTGAGTCACCCAGGCACCCCCAAAGACTACTGTTTAATGAGGTGATTTTTTTATTTTTTTTAAGTTTATTTATTTATTTTGAGAGAGAGAGAGAGAGAGAGAGAGAGAGATGAGAGCACAAGTGAAGGAGAGGCAGAAAGAGAAAGGGAGATAATCCCAAGCAGGCTGTACAGAGTACAGAGCCAATGTGGGGCTCGAACCCACAAACCGTGAGATCAGGGCCTGAGCCAAAGTCGGATACTTAACCAACTAAGCCACCCAGATGCCCCTAATGAGGTGATTTCTTATTCTTGAAAGCAGACCTTACAAATATTGCCTTCTTGTATAGATATAATCAATTCTGTCTGAAAGAGAAACCCTGTAAACCAGATGTTTTCACAAAGATATCTATGTGTGATGTGGCATCACATATTTGAGTACATGAAAAATGGTAGTTGCTTTTCATAAAATGTTCCCTTTTTTTTTTTTTCAATAAAGATTTCACAAGCCCCTACACTGTGTCGGGCACTACACAAAAAGAGACTGAAACATGGGGGCAGATGTGAGCTATGTCCTCTAGAAGCTCCAAGTCTATAGAAAAGGGGAAGGCATGAGCCAAAATATCAAATGCAAGGTGAAAATCCTTACACAAGGTGAGGGCTGGTGAAGAGGGAGGTTTACCTCCAGCCTGCAGAGATGGGAAAGCGGGGCTTTCTGCCTTGAAGGTCTGGGGAGGAATTGCAAATCTGTTTGTTTATTGCCAAAGAATGCTTGCCTTGGAAACTGGAGAGTGCCTCAGATTCAGTCCCAGTGATAGAGTGTCTCTAAACTGGGTCAGGGACAAAGACAAAGGACAGACGATACCATAAATAACAAACTTATAGGGCAGAAGGTGTCAGCTCAAGTATTTAGAGGCTCTCTGCGAGAGAGAGGGAACCGGGGGTGTAATCCTTGGATGAGAGAGGTTTAGGAAAACTTCAAAACCAAAAAGTCAATTAATTATTGAGCTCAGCACTTTTCTTTCTTTCCTGGCATGTTACACCTTCTTCCAAATTGATTTCCCCAACTTCAATCTCTCCCTGGTCTTAACTACCCTCCACAGTATTGCAAGGTTGATTTCCTCAGACAGCGCTTTGACCACGTTATTTCTCTTGTTACAAATGTAATAGTTCCATTGAAAAAGAATAAAAGTAAAATTTTGATGGGCTAAGTCATTTTAGCTGTAGCCTGTTTTAACAATGCCTCCAAGTGATTCTGAGGCATGCCAAGATTTGCAAATTATTGCCATATGGCTTATCTCTTCTCCCAAGGAAGTATATGTATCTTCTGAGGCAAGAGCCCTCCCTAGTATATCTCAGAGTCCCTCAGCTCAGAGGCTGGCACATGGCAGATGTTCTAGAAATCATGGAAAGGTAACATATATATTCAAAAGTTGCTTGTCAAGTGGAGTGCTGGGTGCAGAGGGAAATGGAGCAGAATTAGATGTGTCAATGGGCGTTTGTTCATTTTTTCTATCCCCCCCCCCCTTTTCTCCCATGACTTATTTACTCCATAACTGGAAGCCTGTACTTCCCACTTCTTTTCACTCATTTTGCCCATCGCCCCACCACTCTGTCCTCTGGCAACCACAAGTTGTCTGTATTTATGGGTCTGTTTCTGTTTTATTGTTTGTTTCTTTGTACTTAAAAAAAATCCACATGTAAGTGAAATCGTATGGTATTTGTCCTTCTCTGACTTATTTCGCTTAGCATAATACCCTCGAGATCCATCCATGTTGTCACAAATGGCAAGATCTTAATCTTTTTTGTGACTGAGTAATATTTATTGTATATATACATACCATGCCTTCTCTACCCATTCATCTTTCGATGGGCATTTAGTTTGCTTTTATATTTTTACTATTTTATTTATTTCTTAAAATGTTTATTTATTTTTGAGAGAGAGTGCAAACAGGGAAGGGGTAGAGACAGGGGGGCAGATGGTCCAAAGTGGGCTCTGCCCTGACAACAGCAAATCTGATATGGGGCTTGAACTCACAAACCACAAGATCATGACCAAAGCCAAAGTTTGACGCTCAACCAACTGAGCCACCCAGGTGCTCCATATTTGACTGTTTTAAATAATGCTGCCATGAACATACAGGTGCATGTATCTTTCCAAGCTAGTATTTTCATTTCCTTTGGGTAAATACCCAGGAGTGGAAATCATCGGATTTCTATTTTTAGTTTTTGGAGGACCATCCATACTGTTTTCCATAGTAGCTGATCCAATTTGCATTCCCACCAACAGGGCACAAGGGTTCCCTTTTCTCCACACCTTCGCCGACACTTGGCATTTCTTGCCTTTTTGATGCTAGCCATTCTGACTGGTGTGAGGTGATATCTCATTGTGGTTTTGATTTGCGTGTCTCTGATGCTCAGTGATGTTGAGCATCTTTTCATGTGTCTGTTGGCCATCTGGATGTCTACTGTGCATTTGTTTTGAGTCTATTGGAGGAGACAGAATTGACACATGCAGCAAGTGAGAATAACACAGTGCTAGTCTGTAGGGGGCAGTTCCTAAAAGCAACACAAGCATAGAAAAGGGGATGAGCTCGGGTGGCTTAATTTTATGTCTTTATACGACTGAACTCTTCCTTCACGGTGCTTGTTTTATTCCTTATATGTCTAGGAGTAGGTGGCCAGCAAACCAGAGGATGATGATGATGATGATGGCAACAGTAACAGTCCTATTACTACTTGTGATAATAATAGCTAACCTGTATGAGGTGCCACTAGCATTTTATATAGGTAGCTTATGCAACCCTCACAGCAACCCAACGGTAGATACCAGGGAGGGGTTGAAGTTGGGGAAATCAATTCAGAAGTTACTGCAATGTGCTAAGTAACTCAATGAGATAATGTTATTAACTGGTTTTACAGAGGTGGAAACTGAGGCACAGGGAAGTTGGGGGAGATCCTACTGATTTGAAGCAACAATCAGGTTGAACACTTCTGTGGACCAAAAGGGTTGAGAAGGGAGAGCTAGGGTTCCAGCAAAGTGTAGGATGGGACTTTAGACTAAACGGAAATTCATGATGTCTTCAGCAGGAGTCTTTCTGGATGGCTGCAGCTCCATATTTGGGCTTCCATGAGCTTTCTGGTTCCGTGATTAGCTCGTTTTCCCACCTCCAGGGGGGACTCCCCTTTTTCTTTATCCATTCTGCTTTAACCCATTTCACTATCCTCCTGTCCCTTTAGAAACCCCCAGATACTTCTAGGAGTGATATACTGGCATCTCATCGCCCTGTTTTTCTTCCTTTGCCCCTGGCTTGGATAGGCTCACCATTAACACTGAGGATCTTTGAGGTCTCTCCTCCATCCTAGAACATTCTTTTCATTTCTTTTTTTCTATCCCATCAGGTATGGAACAACAAGATCCTATGGCTCCTCTTACGTCTGGATTTTAAAAACAGATGCACAGAGAGTTAGAGTTCAGTGTGATCCTGCGGGGTGGATGCTTTGGGAGACTTGCAGCAGCTAAGTTTTATGCCATCTCTGACTTACTGTGTGACCTTGGGGCCAGCCACTTGCCCTCTCTGTGTCTCAGTCCCCCGCGGTGGGATCATAATATCTACCGCCAAGCAGTGCTCAGAGCATGAATGAATTATTATCCTGAACGCCCTCTGAGCTTCTGGGACAAAGGTGCTATGTTAATACACAGTATCCCTCTTCTTCTTCTTCTCATTAGTATTATTCAAACCCAGATGGCATTATTATTGTTGTTGATTGACAGCCCCGCATAGCCCCATTCACGGGTGTCAGAGAGCCAGGCGGTAGTTAACACAAGCAAAAACCATGTTTAAAACAAAGCCCAAGGAACACTCCAATAGTGTGTGCCTTGGGTTGCTATTAAAGCCAGAGCAGCTGCATGGCATCGCGGAGGGACAGGGCAAGGAAATGCATCCCGGAGCACAAAGAGGGGAAAGTGGGTCTTGACACTGATCATATAATCGTGCTGGGCTTTTATAGACACTGGGAGGCCTCAAACAGAATAAATGCTTGAACTTTATCCACGGTTTACAGGCAGCGGCTGTAAAGGTCTTTGTTGCTGTTGCTGCCATGTTAATGACCCAGCTTGGGGCGCTGCCGCGGCCGCCGGCCGCTTCTTCCAAAGAAAACAAATCAAAGTGAGTAACTCGATGTCCAGCAATGAGTTTTCCATTATATAAAAATAAGTATAAATCTTTCCCAGTTGGGCAGCCGTACTGCGACGTCGGAGGCCGGTAAAGGGGTCAAGGGAGCTAGATGCTTTGAACCCCTGAACCAGCACATCAAAAAGAGGCTCCTTCTCTTTGTTAATTGCAAAATAAACAGATAAAAATAAACTGTGGTGTTCTGGCTCTGTGGACAGTATTTGCACCAAAGGAGAGAGGATCGGAGGCAGCCTGGGAGGGGCAGCAGGGTCCCTTGATCTGATTCTCTGTTCCTTTTCCACCCTGCCTACACTGGTAAAACCCCAGGAGTAACTGACCCTCAACCAGCAGAGACATTAATCTTCAGCTACAGGGCCTGCCTTGCAACATTGGAAAAGTTCAGTCAAAGTGGTATCGTGGGCAGGTACAATTTAGTGCCTCGGAAGCTTTAAAAAATGATGGTCCATAAATATTCTGATCGTTTTAACAGAACTTGGGAGTCTTTGGTAGCGTGAGGAAGCTGAAAAGTGGAGGCAGCATGCTTTTGGTGGAGGTTTGGACAAGCGGGAGCTCCTAGCACATGAGAAAATGGATGAACTAGGGTAGCTGGGACGAGGAGAGGCAAGCCTGTGAAAGAAGAAGGCAGGGTGGAAGTGGAGGGAGAAAGCAGGGGCAACGAAGCAAGAGAGAAGTCTGGGGGAGCTTGTCCCTGGTTGGCGGTGGCGGGGGGGGGGGGGGGCGGTGAAGGGAGTGACAGGGACAGAGTTAGTATCAAGGGAAGGAAGTTACACATCTGTGGGCCCAGGGAGGGAGGCCTTGGATGGGGAGGCAGATGAATCCTGAAGGGTGCTGTTTATAGGGTCTGGGACCTATCCCCTTCCCATACCTATTCTTCCTTCAGTCACAGCAGAAAGAACTCAGTGTGCTGCTTGAATGTGGCAGTCTCCCAAAACAGAACTCATCACCCCCAACAAAAATAAATGTGTTCCTTTTACCCACACACTTATTGAGTTTTCATACTCTTCTTCCTCACCAAGTCTCGTTCCTTCCCTGGATCCTCCAGACTCTCTCTTCTTCTCCACCAGGTGGGTATTCATCCATCCATCTTTTCACTCAGTCACCATGATGGAACCCTTCCTGTGCTACCTTCCAGAAACCATGCAAGCTGTTCTAGATGCTAATAAGGTAAGGTCTCTGTCCTTAAGCTGCTCTCTTCCCAGCGTCAGAGACAAACTGGTGCCATCATAAGTGCTTGAAGCTTGGGGTGGGTCAGGAACAAGATCAGGTGAAAGGGAAATTACTGGGTTATGAGATGAGGAGACTGGGGGGCAGGGCGTGGGGTGAGGACCAGCTGGTTAGGAGGCCTTGTCATCTCTGAAGCAACAGGCCACCTGGTCTGAGCTATGCCAGAGGGAGCAAAGAAGGCAGACTATCTACAAAGGTGGAATCAGGGGCGCCTGGGTGGCTCAGTCGGTTAAGTGTCTGACTTCAGCTCAGGTCATGATCTCACAGCTTGTGGGTTGGAGTCCCGTATCGGGCTCTGTGCTGACAGCTCACAGCCTGGAGCCTGCTACGGATTCTGTGTCTCTCTCTCCCTCTGCCCCTCCCCTGCTCATGCTCTCTCTCTCTCTTGGAAGTAAATAAACATTTAAAACATTAAAAAAATAATAAAATAAAAAGGTAGAATCACCTAGAGAGGAAGGTGTGGGAAAGGCAAGGAGAGGAAACCTTTCAGAATTCTAGCAAGTGTAATTAACTCCCTCCACACCCAGAAGTGTGTCTAACACCCTCTGCCTGTCTCTGCTTTTGCTGCCTCCCCCCCTTACTTTCCTCCCCCAGGCATGTTCCCAGCGATTTCAAACTTTCCTCTCCATTCCCCAACATTCCTTCTCCTTCAGATCTCATTTTCACCTCCATATTCTCTCCTTTTTCCGCTTCCCTGCTCTTCCCAGGGGGCTCCACAGTGACATCCTACTGCCCAGGGCTGCTGGAGGGAAGTGTGGAAGGGTTCTCCTGGGAAGCACGACGAGGGAGATTGGGCCCAGAGAGGAGACAGACCCAGAGAGATGAGGTCAAGGGTGGATTTGAGGCAGAAATTAAATTAAATTAAACTGGTCTTGTTTCTTCCCTGACATAGTCTGTTGGGAACAGATTTAATGTGGTCCCTGGAGATTTCACATTCCATGGTCCTAAATTTGAGATTTTGTTATAGTGTGGGAGAGAACCTAATTCCTAAAAGGGCACGAGGGAAGCTTCCCTTCCTGTACCCCCCACCTCCCAGGGAGCGGGAGCCTACATTCCTGATTCTAAACACCTCAGGAAAGACCAGCACAGCCTTCAGAGAGACGACAAGGAGTCGTTTCTGTGGTTTTCCAGACTGGTGGGTCCAGAGTGGTTTACTAAACATCTGCTAGATGTTCTGCTTGGCTTATGCATATGTGTATTGCTCATACATTATGTGTCTTCTACTCCTGACATCAACCTTGTGAGGTAACTGTGATTAGAATTCCACCTCAGAAATGGAAATACTGGGGCTGGCGGAATTAAGAGACTAAGCCATGTTCGCAGGAGGCCTCGGCCAGCAGTCTTTCCCACTCGGCCACGCACTCCTTCCATGGCCAGTGCTCTTCAAAAATAAAAGTAAAGCATTCATAACCCATATTAACCTGATGTACATTTAATCTGACATTTTTTCATTCTCTCTCCTAAAATGTTAGAAACAGATTCACTTTCTGGGTTTTGCCCGTAGAACATTTAAAATGTTTCCCATATAATTATGACACTTTTCGCCAGATGAAACATTTGGTATCCTGGAAAGGGTTTGGTTGCTTGGTTGGTTGGTTTTTGAAGGATGACATCAAATAAAGTCTTTCACTCACCTCATCTTCCAGACCTTCCAAGAGAAGCTCCTCGGAGGAATTGATCTCTGGGCCAATATGTGAGAATTCTTTCCCAGGACTGCCCCAAGGGGCAGGCATTCTGGAAGAAAACTGTCTGCCTCCCCTGCATGGAAGGGGACCAGAAGCAGGCTTGATGGGCAGTGGCTGGAGGTGTAAATGGGCAAGGGGGCTCAAAGTAGGGGCGCAGAAGGTGAGAGAGGAGTGAAACACTGCTGTAATTTAAAAAAAAAGTAGAAACTATGAGAGTGGCTTTGGGAGAGTGGAGGACAGAAGCTGGAAAGACCTTGATGAGGGTACTGGTAAAAATCCAAAAGATCTCCAAAACACTGTTAGCAGAAGCCTGATATCCTTCCAGAAAGCATCAAAGATTAAGGAAAAATGAGGCAAAGGTAACCGGAAATTAGAGAGAAAAGGATCCCTCTTTTGCAGTGGCAGAAAGGTTAACCACACTCTTGCCTGCAGTGATGTGGAAAATAGAAAAGGTACCTCAAGAACTGGGTGGCCTGGCCGAGGAGATTTCCGGACACCATTCAAGGTTTCCCTGGCTTCTTCCTGCGGCTTGTATTAAAATCTGACAGGAGAGGGATAAGCTCAAGGAGGGAAATAAAGTTAAATATAAAGGAGGCGAATCTGCATTGTCGGACTATCCCCTGCCTCTTCGAGCTGAAAAGCAACATTAAACTAAGAATGGCTTCTAGACAAAAATACAATTCAGGGAATACTCAGAATAACACGTTGGAAAGATGAAACTGAGATGGTGGTGATAAAGTCCTTTGTGAAGACCTTGGAAAGATTTAAACTAAGGAAACTATTTGGGCAAAACCAAAAACAAACAAAAACACAGGACTTTTAAGGACCCTTGGCAGCCTCAGCAGAAGCCCGAGGTACAGAATGGTTTATCATGAAAAGATTTGTGAATGTGGCCTTTTTCCTTCCCCTAATTGCATGAACCACAGTAAGATTCACAGGAGGCTCCCAAAGATTTAAAGAGAATTGTAAAAACAGAAACATCACCAGTTTGGACTAAAAGAGAGAAAGAAAAGTACCAAAAAAAAAAAAAAAAAAAAAAAAAAAGTCTTTGGATCTCCAAACTTCTATAGGGCCGAGAAAACTCAGTAGCAAATATGGGCTACCTTTTACAGAAAAGGAAGAATGTGACAGAGGGCAGAGCCAAGAGCCACAGAGAATAATTCCCAGGGCTTTATCCCTCATGAGAGGACTGGCCACATGTGCCCTGCCACAGAATTACTTTAGACCCTGCACTCCTATTTGCCTCCTGTTTTCCCCCTTTCTGGGTGGAGTGTCTATAGCGGCTATCCCACACCTGTGATTAGGATTGAATGTTGGGTGTGGCAGAGGGGTACAGATAGCTGGTCCCTTTAATTCCCAGGTTTTCAGATAGAAACGAGCTGTGCTGGGGGAACGGTGTCCATCTCTCTATAGAATACACCTTCCTTGGCACTTTGCACACTCTGTTCCCCCTCCCTAGAGTTGTCTTCCCTTTATTTCTCTACCTGGATAATTCACTCTCATTCTCTAAGATTCAGTTCAAAAATCAGTTCCTCCATGAAGCCTTCCCAGCTTCACCAGTTAAAGTTAGTGGCTAGGTTTGCTGTCTTTCTACAGGACTTACCATGGCCTTAACTTTCTGTCTTCCCACTGGCCCATGAGTTCAAAAATGGCAGGGACGATGTTTTATCACTTTTGTTGTTTACAGAAACTCATTGCAAAATTAGTACAGATGTTCAGCACATACATGATGGTAAACAAACATGAAACATATATTTAAACAGATAGCATGCAATCTTTGAAGAGAGTGAGTTAAGAAAACCTAAATGGTGTGCTTAATAACTGAGGCATGGAGAAGAGGAAGTTTGATAAGTGTGGAGCTGCGGTCCTCTCTGGAGGTCAGTGTCTTTGATTTCTTGTTTGGAAAATCTGAATGTACTTGCCAGGTGGTAAGAGTATACAGGAAAGACACAGCTTCATTTCTTTGGGTGCAGGTGAGGAATTTTTTTCTCCTCAGCATACAATCAGTGACTTCTAACTCAATCTCAATCTCACAGAACATGAAGGGGGAACCAGGGGTTCTGGAGATGTGAACATCATCGAATTCCCAGAGACCACCTCAGACCTAAAATGTTCTGTTTGGAGAAACCAACTTGGAAACAAGCTTGTGTTAAGCTCCATGTGACCAGAAACTGGCTGTGTCTTCCTTTGTCACCACTGGCACATAGTAGGCATAAGAACATTTTGTTAATGGTTGATTATTGGCATATGGGAAGGAGGAAGAAAGGAAGGGAGAAGGTTAAGGGATCTCTTTAGAAATGTTCTAATGTAGCTTCAGTGAGCAGGATTTTTTTTTAAACGAATGGTGTGGATTTCTGGAGTGCGGGTGATATTGTAAAGGAGGTTTTACACCACCACAATAGTGATCTCCAATACCCATGGTCTCAGACTTTTCTCCAGAAGGCCCCTTACATCTGGATGTGACTCTGCTCTCCCCTAATTCTTAGTTAAGGCTCATTTCTGAGAAAGTAGGAGACAGAAGCCCATGCCTCCTGCTGTCATGGAAAACTCCATCTGAATGTCAGGGAACCAGAGTCTTGAGGGCAGATGATTCATGTTGGGCCCAAAATAAGATTTAGTGAAATGATTGATATTTCTGTTCTTTTTCTGTCTCTCCTCGTGTGAATCTTATAGCTGAGATGTAAGAATTATCACAAATACACAAATATGTGTATCCCAGACTACATAGAACAACGTAGGGAGCCACTTGCAAGATACATTTTAAGAGGGGCTGATGAGGGCTCTTTCCTCCTCCACCTGCAGCACAGAGCTGCCACTGGCCAATACAGTGGCTTTGTAGAAGTTAGAAAAATCATTCTTTCCTTCGAGAAGATGGCAGCTCTGTGCCAGGGTACATGGCTTAGCGGATAGAGGGTAGAATGGGTTTATGGTGTCACCCACCCTGTTAGCTTCAAGTTCCTCGGTGAAAACAGTCTACACATTCCCAGATGAAAGCCTGTTGTCATGGAGTCCAAAGTTCCACCATTTGGATTCCATTCTTTATGACTGGATGAAAGTAGTGTTCCCTCCTTCATCGTGACCAGGGCTGCATCGACACCAGGCTCCTATCAGCCATCACTGCATTACTCTACCAGATGACAAGAATTCGGGGCAACAACATGGGAGGAGCCACCAGGCAGAGGCAGGAACTAGTGGAAGGCCCAAGGAGGAACAGACGGGCTTGTAGGAGGAACTTAGTGGCCTTGGGAGGCTGAAGTTCTGGGGCAGAGGGTGGGAATGGTAGGGTGAGACTGAAGGTCGGTCAGACCAGACCACATTCACCTATGTCCTTGTAATGGTTTTAACGTGGCTTATAGCAACTTTAAAATTACACGTGTAGCTTGCATTATATCTCTATTGGGCAGAAATAGAACTTACTCTCGACATTAATGCAGTGCCTAGCACCTAGCAGGTGCTCATATACAGGACTTGAAATGAGATGAAACTAAATGTACCACAATGACATGTCTAAGAACTGTGGCTGATACCCTTTCCTTCAGCAGTACTTCTTTCTGTAATTTTTGTTCTTTTATTTTTTTCCATTCTATTGAGATATAATTGACATGCATCCCTGGATAAGTTTAAGGTGTACAGTATAATGGTTTGACTTACCTCTATCGTGAATCTTGTTCTCCTTTGCAAAAATTCATACAGATACTTAGCATAAAAAATTAAGACAATGAGCCAAAAGATACCCCTAGATACTTTTTCTGTAAATAAAAAATTCCCCACGTCCCTCTCCCTTATCTCCTTCTCTGGGATATGCCATAATTGCTCAAGTACAGTGAGATAGTTGGTTGTACAAGTAGAAAAGACAATTTATTAACTTTGGATCCTTTTTGTAGATGGAGAAGTTGATTCAGAATTCTAAATTGTTTAGGGGCACCTGGCTGGCTCAGTCAGCGGAACATGACTCTTGATCTCGGGATGGTGGGTTTCAGCTCGGTGTTGGGTGTAGAGACTACTTAAAAATAAAATGTTTCAAAAAAAAATTCTAAATTGTCCAAACTCTAAATCCTTTCTGAGGGCTTACCATGAATTCAAAGTCAATATCTATAGGAAATACAGCACAGAGCAGAGGAAGTAGTTAATGCCTTTTTGTAAATGAAATTGAATGAATAAAGCCTTGAGCCTGAATTAAGAATGTGCTGGGAAATAGAGATTTGGAGAAAAATTTTAGGCTTTCCCCCCCCCCTGAATTACCAGGGATATGAAATCTCGAATAAATTTCATCTGGAGTTCTCAGGAAGCTGGGACGACTAGTGGAATCAGGAATAAAGTTGTAACGTGACATGGGACGACCACTTCTCATTCTCAGCTGTCTTACCCACAGTTCCCGCATGCAGCTTTGGTGTGACTCAGCCCTGTGTCCCGGAGTGAGCCCTCCGTGACAGTGGGCCAGGTGAGAGATGGCGCGTGCAGAAGGAGGTGGCTCCCAAAGAAGCTCCAGGGGCGGAGGTGCAGGCAGGAAGCAGGCGTAGACAGGTGCCAGAGGAGACTGTGGTTTTAGGGGAGTTTTTGTTTGTTTGCTTAATTACTTGTTAGAATGGATTTAGTTTCTCTCCCCAGAAGAGATACGGATTCAAGATGAATTTTAGATGTTTTTAGAACAAAAATGCTACTCAGTTGAATTTCTGTTTTTGCCATAGCCGAGCAACTGAGCTGGAGGAAAAGAAAGCACAAGTATCCCGCACCCAGACTGAAACTGTTTTTTGTTTTTTCCGTGTCACAGAGCCTTCATTCTGTTCCTGAGGAAGAAATAGTATCCTGAAGGAGTCCAGAAAAGTTGGACAATTAAGTAAATATTTTTGCTCAAAAAACATGCCATTTGGTGCCATTTTCCTTGATAAATTATCTTCTCCTTGTCAAAAAGGGACCAAAAAAAATGTAACCCTTCTCCTGAGATAGAATCATAATGAACAGAAAGATACAATTGGGCTTTTATAGATGTTAAAGCATTTAAACATACTAGACCTTGAAGTAATTAAGCTTTTTTCCATCATATTTTTAACATTCCTGAAATGGAAAAAAAAAAAAAAAAAAAAAAAAAAAACCAACCCAGCGCTCATGCTAACATCTCTTCTCTTTTTAAAAGAATGCTGTGTTGGGGCGTCTGGGTGGCTCAGTCGATTAAGCGTCCGACTTCAGCTCAGGTCACGATCTCGCGGTCCGTGAGTTCGAGCCCCGCCTAGGGCTCTGGGCTGATGGCTCAGAGCCTGGAGCCTGTTTCAGATTCTGTGTCTCCCTCTCTCTGCCCCTCCCCCATTCATGCTCTGTCTCTCTCTGTCTCAAAAATAAATAAACGTTAAAAAAAAAAAAAAAAAAGAATGCTGTGAAATTGAGGAAGGAAATGAGACGGTTTGTCCCTAATCGTCTTGCTTTAATAGTTGTAAAGGCCACACTTTTACAAAAGTATATTAGGCTATCTTGACTGGCTTCATGCAGAATTAACTTAATGGCCATGATACAAGACAACCTTCATGGAAAAACTGTGTCCACTGCTTTCCCCCTACTTACACAGTCGCTCAGAGCAGACACTTAGATAAACAACAACTGACCACAGAGGTAGCAATATGGCAGTAAGTCACATGTCTTGTGTGTTCACTCAATCTTGCTTATCATATGATTCATCCATTCATTCATTCAGTTTATATGTATTGAGTGCATTGTGCAGAGAGGAAATAGAAATAGCTTAGCCTGTAGGATCTGGAGCCAGCTTCCCAGTTGAAATGAGTTTTGATCAAGGTCTTAAAGTTAAAGGTGTGGCAGGAGGGCCATGCTGACAGAAGGAACAGAGGTGTAAAGGCACAGGAGCATGAATGTTCAGGGAACAGCAGGAAACCCCATGTCAATGGAGTGTGGGACGCCTGGCAGTGGAAGTGGGGTGGACCTGAATTGCAAAAGATGTTGAAAGGCAGTCTAAGGAGTTTATGTTTCAATTTTTAGGGAGAAACTTGTCTGAAATGGATATCCTGTTAATTTGGCTTTCCTTAATTTTATATTTCCCTGCTCTCTAAGCATAAAGCAATAAACGGCAGGTGTAAAAAGAAAAGCAAACATAATAAGATGTAGCCAAACTCAAATACGAGAAAACAATATCTTTCTGGATCACTGCAGAGCAGTGAGAGTGGATGGAGCCATGGGCTTGTGGGGCTCCAAGTCCAAATCAGACAGCAGCAGGAAGAAGCCTAACTCCTTTGGGGGCAACCAGGACTGAGCCTCTATGCACAAGATGATAGTAGCAGGCTAACTCCCTGGAGACAGGGTCTGACTCTCTCAGAAGATCTGGGGCCAGGGAAGGAAGATCTAAGACCCAACCTCCTAACTAGGAACTGATCCAGGTTCTGCGACGGACTCTGTAATACTCTCATTGTCACTGTGGGGCGGGAGCCCCTCGACATCACTATAAACTGGTGAAGGACCGAGAGTGCAGGGTCCTGGGTGAAAGCATCCACAAAACTTCTCAATTGGGTGCAAGAGAGATCAAAACAAACAAAACAGAAATCCTCTCATGCAAAATGAGTCTGCAAACTTTCCAGAATGTATGTAGAAATGAGACAATCAACAAAATCAATCCGTAACTCCAGTGAAAAAACAATTTATGAAGCAATTTGACAAGAACTCACGTAAGATGATTAAAGATATTAAAAAGAAATTAGATACATTTACAACGAGCAAAAGTTGTGACAGATAACAGGGAGAAATTGAACTAGATAGATTTAGTATCAATAACCTTTGGTTACATCACAAACCGCCCCAAAACTCAGTGGCTCAAAAATCAAACCTGTGTTGTATCTTATGGTTTTGTGTTGAGTAGGCAGTTCTGATCTGAACTGGCTTAGCTGGAGCTGCATGGTCCAGGATGGCCTTATTTGCACACTTGGGGCCTCAGCTGGAATCATTGGGACAGCTAGGTGGCCTCTTACTGTGCTTTCTCATCTTTTAGGAAGCCAGTCCTGGCTTCTGCGCACGGAGATAGCATTTTCCTGCAGCCAGAAAAAAGGACAAGCTCCAGTGTACAAGCTCTTCTCAAGCCCTTGTTTGAATTATATTTGCCAATGTCCCCTGGTCAAAGAGAGTCACAGAGCTAATCCCAGATTCAAGGATGGAGAAAGAGAATCCACTTTTTCATGAGGAGAACCTCAAAGTCACATTGCAAAGGGACATGCATGTAGGAATGGGATGAATTTGAGGCCATTTTGCAAATCACCACATGTAGGTATGCAAAAATGATCTGCTGAAAATCTTGGAACCTAAAAATATATTATTGAATGGAATAAGAAACTGAATAGGCAGGATAAATCCTTTGGGCACAGTTTAAGAGATCATTAGTAAATGAGAAGATAGTGCTGACAAATTCACCCAGATTTAGTACAATAAAACAAAGAAATACAAAATTTTAAAGAGAATAGTTAAAGGAATGGAAGATTAAATGAGAGGTTGCAACACACATCTCTAATTTGAGTACCAGCAAAAGGAAAACTTGAAGGAGTGATGGAGAAGCCATTTTTTGAAAGAGAGTAGCTCAGAATTTTCCAGAATTAAAGGAAAGCATGAGAATTCAAATCAAAAGTGCACTTTGGGTATCTAGCAGGATAAAGATACATCTATATCACAGTGAAACTGTGTAACGAATTCAATAAAAGAAAAATCTTTAAAGTTACCAGAGAAGAAAAAATAGATTACTTGTGAAAGATTAACAATTAGACTGAAGTTGTGCCTTCAACTTTCCACCCGTAGCAATAGAAGCCAAGAAATATAGGAATCGTATCTTCAAAGTGCTAAGGGAAATTTATATTCAGCTAACCGAGTCAAAATGCAGTATAAAATTTTAAAAATACAGTATAAAATAGAAACATTTCAGAAATGAAAAGGCTAAAATCTTGCCACCAACTAATCCTCACTAGCAGAACTTATTATAAGTTATATTTTGACAAGAAAATGGAAAAATAATCGAGTATACAGAAATTAATTAAATATGTCACTAAATATAGTGAATTACTGACAATAAAATTAATACTTTTTATTTATAAAACAGTGAAAGTAGAGTTCAAGAGAATAATAAAATGGAAGAGGAAGAAGTTTTATAGATGAATTTTATGTATTATCAGAACGAGAATAAAAATATTGAAAAAAGTTTAAAAATATTGAAAAAGTTTAGATTTGTTAATTAAATTTTTTTTTCATGTTTATTTATTTTTGAGAGAGAGAAAGCGCTAGAGCACAAGCAGGCAAGGGGCAGAGAGATAGAGGGAGACACAGAATCGGAAGCAGGCTCCAGGCTCTGAGCTGTCAGCACAGAGCCCGACACAGGGTTTGAACTCACAAACCGTGAGATCATGACCTGAGCCAAAGTTGGACGCTCAACTGAGTCACCCAGGCACCCTTGAGATTTGTTATTTTTTTAAAAAAGTATATTATTGTTGACTGTTTAAGGATAAATATAATATTTTAAAGGATAGAAATGCATACCATAAGCAGAAGAAAAAGTAGTGGTAAAAGCTATCAATCTAAAAGCACATAGAAAAGGAAAAAGCAAATTTAAAAAAGACAAAAGAAGGATAATAATAATTCACACTACTTACAAATGAATTATACATATTTTCTGATCACTGTTTGATTAAGTTAGACACCTATAAGCCAGAGGGGAGGTTTTGTTTTTTTTTTTTTTTTTTTTTTTAATTATTTATTTTTGAGAGAGAGAGAGAGACAAAGCGTGAGAGCAGGGGGCGGGGGCAGAGAGGGAGACCTAGAATCCAAAGTAGGCTCCAGGCTCTGAGCTGTCAGCACAGAGTCCGACGCAGGGGTCAAATCCGCAAAACGGAAGATTATGACTTGAGCTGAAGCTGGCCACTTAACTGACTGAGCCACCCAGGTGCCCAGGTGTTTTGTTCTTTTTTGTTTTTTGTTTTTTTGATTTTTTTGAGTTTATTTAGAGAGAGAGAGAGAGAGAGAGAGAGAGAGAGAACACAAGCAGGGGAGGAGCAGAGAGAAGGAGAGACAGAACCCCAAACAGGCTCTGCACCATCAGCAGAGCCCAATGAGGAGCTTCAATGCACAAACCCTGAGATCATGACCTGAGCTGAGATCAAGAGTCAGATGCTTAGCTGACTGAACTCCCTAGGAATCCCCCCAGGGTTTGTTTTTTTCTTTTTAAGTTAAAAACAAACAAAGGAACAAACATGTTTGGGAGCTTAAAAATGCTCTCCTAAATAGTTTTTGGGTTCAAGAGGAAATCACAGTGGAAAGTCTAAAATATTTTAAACTGAATAAAAATGAAAGGGTCACATATAAACGTAAGATGCAGCTAGAGTGAAATTAAAAGGTATAATTTTGTACATAGAGCTACATAATGGTACATATTCAGTCCCTTCAAACCCATTGCCTAGATCCTTTTGTTTCATAATCATTAAGGGATTTGTATTTAATTTTCATGAATTGTTTTGTGTGATATTCTTTATTCTGATTCTGAACTTTTCATCAGGGCTATGTAAAAAAAAAGGTACAATTAGAACCTACAATTAATTTATAAAAAGAAAGATGAAAATTACATGAATGTACAATCAATTCAACTCAGAAAAAGCCTAGAAACACCAGAAGGAAGGAGATAATAAAGCTAAAAGAGAGATCAATAAATTAGAAAACAAACTGTATCAAAAGATCAATGAGTAAGATTGGATTTTTTGAATAAAAGAAAAATATTTAGCAAGGCTACCCAAGAAAAAAAGGCATAAATAAACAATATTGAGAAGTACAACAGAAAAGAACAAAAAAAGAACATACGCATACCACATTAAGATATGGAGTAAACAAACCATGGGGAGAAAATAGATAAATGTATGCAAATAAACTTGAAAATTCAGATGAAAAGGTTGAAGTTTATTTTTACAATGGGAGAAGGGGAGAATAAATACTGGATGAAGTCAACAACCTTGGCCATATGTTCTAGTCCTAGTTTGTTAAGGTTTAAAAAAAAATCACAAGTCTGTGACAAATTCTTTTTTTTAAATTTTTTAAATGTTTGTTTAATTTTGAAGGAGAGAGAGACAGAGCATGAGCAGGGGAAGAGCAGAGAGAGGGCAAGACACAGAATCCAAAGCAGGATCCAGGCTCTGAGCTGTCAGCACAGAGCCTGACACGGGGCTCAAACTCACAAACCATGAGATCATGACCTGGCTGAAGTCAGATGCTTAATTGACTGAGCTACACAGGCGCCCCATGTCTGTGATAAATTCTATTAAATGCTTTTTCTTCACCTATTGGGAAAAGCTTTTCCACCTTTCCCATGAAGATGGTGGAATGTGAAAGTAGAAACCAGAATCTCTCAGACTGCGATGCGCTCGCTGTGTGCCATTTGAATGGACTACCTCTGGACACCTTGAATGTGAGAAATACATTTCTATCTTGTTTAATCCACTGCTATTTAGACTTGTGTTACTTGCAGCCAAGCCTAATGCAAACTGATACAAAAAGGAATAGCTTAGCCAAATGAGGAATATTTATAAAAATGTATCACAAAATCACACATAATGGCAGAGTAACGTGATGGAGTCCCCTGGAGTCATGCCACACTGAGACCTAAGATATAAAACTTCATAAGGATTCCTATCAGAGTCAAGAGGAGCCAGGACTGCTTACTGTAACTGCTCCTTCTCAATATTTTACTGAAAGCCTAAGTAATACAATAAGATAAAGAAAATAAGTAATAGACACAAGAATTTAAAAGCAAAAGGAAAACTGTCCCTACTTGCAGATGATATGATAGTATGAGATTTTCTAGACAAACTTTTGGGAATTAATAAAAGTGATCACGAAGGCTGGATATAAGACCAACAAACAAATCAGTAGCCTACCTCATCATCAGTAGCAGATAATAAGAAATATAATTTTTAAAATGTTTTATTCACAAAAATGTAAGAAGTGTCTGTGGCAAAAATTAGGAAATAATACTGAAGGAAATGGAAAAAAAAAATGCCTGTTACATTCATCAGGATGCTTTCACATGCTAGTAACAGATACCCAACCAAAAATGTCTTAAATCAGAGAATGTTTATTATTTTGCATAAGAAGTCCAGCATAAGCAGGTCCAGGGTTGTTTAATTCTGCCACTCAAGATGTCATCAAACACTCAAGCTCTTTCCATCTTTATGCTGTGTCCTCTCCAGCAAGGCTTTTATCCTCAGATTTGTCTTCTCAGGGTTGCAGGTTAGATGTCTTAACTCTAGTCTGTGTGCAAAGTCTTCCTCACATAGCCCTGTTCTGAAGGACGTAGAAGTATCTCTTCACACATCCATTATTATCAAACCTTTCTCATAAATCTTCACCTTATGCCCCACTGCCCAGGAGGACGTCCTGAGGTCATGCCTGCCAGTAAGGGAGCTGGGAGAGCATCTCCTGTCTGCAGCCTCTATCATGGGGCTTGTTGTTCTACCAACAAGAAAGGCATGGGGTAGGGCATGTCGCTAATGAGTAGGTGACCAGCATACCCTGCCACACCTGGATAAATGGATGGAAGGACTCAATATCATTAGCTTGTCAGCTTTTCCCCCCAATTTAAATCCATGATTTCAGTGCAGTGACAACCAAAATTAAAATGAGGGGTTTTTTTTCAAGGACCTTGAAAAACTCATACTAAAATTAATATGGAAGAACAAAGGGCCAAGAATAGCTAAGACAATTTTGGAGGGAAAAACATTAGAGGCGCTTGTCCTGTCAAAACATCCTATCAAGTCACAATAATTAAGCTGGAATTGCTTTGGGGTTCCTGGGTGTCTCAGTGGGTTAAGAGTCCGACTCTTGATTTCAGCTCAGGTCATGGTCTCACAGTTGTGGGATCAAGCCCTGCATCAGGCTCAATGAGGAGCATGGAGCCTGCTTGGGATTCTCTCTCTCTCTTTCCTTTCTCTCTCCATCCCTCTCCCACTCATACTCTCTCTGACTGTCTCAAAAATAAATACACTTTAAAACATTAATTTAAAAAAAGATGGAATTGCTTCGACATAGAAACCTAGACCAATAGAAGATAGAGAGCCCAGACATAAGCCTGACTGTATTTAAAAATCTGATACGTGAAAGAGGTGGCATTATTTCATCAGTGTTTCTCAAACAGCAGCATTAAAACCTTATTGGTCCCTTTGATAAAAATTAAAATCCCATGCACTCATCTGCACTCTCAAAATAATATGCTCTCCCAAAAAGATTGAGGGCTATAGTATTGCCTATATATCACTACCAAGCAGGAAATGTATTTATGAGCCAAGAGCTTTAATTTTTCTTTTCAAATAATGTCTGATGCTTTGAACCATGCTTCATTTCCTGCTAAGATTCCAAAATGTCCCCTCCCAACTGGGTTAGGAGTCACTGTGGGAGACAAAGGGAAACTAGAGATATCTAAACAGGGGGCTGACATGGTTGGATCTGCATTCTAGAGACATCGTTGAGTAACAGGAGGATGGCATGGAAAAAGAAAAATAACATATAATCTTACCCGAATGGGTTTTTAAAATCTAGCAGCCTAGCTATGAAATACACACGGTGTAAAGGACAAAAGACCCTCCTATGGGAGCCCATAAAAGACCGCCCAGGGACTCACACCAGAGGAGTGACATCTTATCGTGGAAAGTACCAGGGAACAGGAGCTGGAGGATTGGGCTGTGTCACTTGAGCACTTTAGGCCTCAATTTTCTCGTTTTTAAATGTGGGAGAATGATAACACCTACTTCGCAAAGCTGTTACAAGAATGAAATTACAAGGTGTATATGAAAAACACATTGTTGACTGTAAACTGCTATCTAGATGAGAACCAATACAGAGCACAAAGATGTATATTGTATCTCTGAGCTACAGTGCTCACCCTGGCAGTAAAATTAATGACATCGACTTCTGTCCTCCTTACCTGCCATAAATTCTTCATGCAAGCAAGGTCACCGAAGGGCAGTTTTGTTACTTAGAAAGCAACACCAAACCTTCCAGTTGGAAGAAATCTTTGAGGTTATTATTTCTGCCTCCCACACCATGGAGGAATCCGGTCCACAAATTCCTGCCCCGGGTGGCCATCCTGCCTCAGCTTGAGCATTTCCCATGGTGGCCATTGGTAGGCAGCAGGAATCGTGATAGATGGAGCTGTGATCAGACTCCCCCCAACCTGTTTCCACTCTCTTCATTCAACCTCTGGAGCAACACAGCACTAATTCTCTCTCTCTCCCCTGTGACAGCTCTTCAAGGATTTGAAGACAACTTTCAGGGTTCTCTCAGTCTGCCCTTCCCTGGGACAAACATTCTCATTTTCTAACTGCCCCTCTCACGACAAGGTTTCCAAGAGCCTTCTCTTAATTTGCTGCCCACCCTGAGTTGCTCACTGCTTTGTCGGTATCCCCTTTAAAATCTGGTGTCATCTCCCTGCCACACCTCTAAAAAGAAACAGCTTAAATGAGTCAATGTAAACAATGTAAACAACCTAAATGAGTCAATGTAAACAGATTAAGGCATATCCATATGATAATAGAATGTGTAACTATTAAAGCTGTGTTTTTAAAGGATATATAATGAGTTGGGGAGATAATTCAGGATACGACGTTACTTTTTAAAACCATATAAAACTACATAAGCCACAGTTTTATTTATTTTGGGAGAGAGAGGGAGAGGTGGGGGCCGGGGGGGGGGGGGGAGGGACAATGCAATCCTGGGGGAAGGGGCAGAGGGAAAGAGAATCCCAAGCAGGCTCCATGCTGTCAGCTCAGAAGCTGACGTGGGGCTCGAACTCACAAACCATGAGATCATGACTTGAGCCGAAATCAACAGTAGGACACTTAACCGCCTGAGCCACCCTGGTGCCCGTACGTTTTCCCCTTTTTAAAACTTTCTCCCCTTTGCCTCCTCCTTACACTAAAAAAGATCTGAAGGATGCATACCAAAATGAAATCAGTAGTGATCCTCAACTGATGAGAGAACTAGATTGCTTTCATGTTCTTTTTTTACCTCTCTACATTTCTAAGTTTCTAATGATTATATTTTGATTTTATAACTAAAAAAAAAAAAATGACAAAGGCCCACAAAGCTTAATATGAAGGAGAAACCCAGTGCCTAGGGCAAACCCTGAGACCCTGAGGGAAGTGGCCCAATGGCATGCTCATGACTGGTGGGGGGCAGGGGAGCGCCCTATGCTTCCCTCTCTGTTGCCTGATGAACATTAGTCTTTTGTAGCCATGTCAGAACTTTTGGCTTATGTTGAGCTTTTTGAGCTCAAGTCCTCAAGACTTCTTTACATTAACTATTGTCAACAGTTTTAATAACTGACTTGTTGTTTTCTTTAAATCAAAATGAAAAACTTTCATTCCTCTCCCCCCCCCCCCCCCATTAAATTCCACTGTGTTTGTTTTGGCTCCTTGTTCAGGCAGACCATATCCTGTTTCTGTCATGCAGCATATTATTTATATTTCATTTTGTGTCAGCCCATATTTACATGTTGGCATATAGTGCATGTCACTGAAAGATTTTCAACGGAACCGGTCCCAAACAGGGACCAGAGGCATCTTGTTGTATCTACCTCTCCTTGGGTGACTTCGCTCAATCGTGCAATGCTTTCTGGATGCCGTGGTTTGCCTGGTTGTATCTTCACTCAACTGGAAAGCATCTGGTCCTTATCTATTCATCTTACCATGAGAAACTTTGTCAAAAGCCCTGCTGAAAGATTCGCTCCCTCTGGAATAATCCGGTGAGTTTTGGTAACCTTTCAAAAAAAATGTAAAAAATATGAAATGATGTCAGTATGATGTGGTTTATTCTGCATGAATTTGTACTGGCTTCTTGAGAATACCACTTCCTTTTTGATATGATTATAATCTCACTCTTTAATAACCCAGGTTAGGGTTTGCTGGGATCAAAATTAAACTGAACAGTGCAAACTTTCCTGAACCTACGTAGTCTCCCTTTTCACAACTAGGACAGCTGCCCATCACTATTTCTTTGGCATCCCTCCAGAGATTCCTGAAAGATTACTGACAATGGTTCTGTGATTAAACCTACAAGCTGTTTCAGTCCCCAGGCATGTAATTTGTCAGGGCCTGGAGACCTGAGCTTATTTAGAGAGGCCAGGTATTTATTTTCTAAGGAGCTTCGCACCTAGGGCTGCAATTTCCTCTTCACCATGTTTATACTCTTTCCAGCTTAAAGATCCTTCTTGGAGATAGGATGGAAGCTAAGTAGGAGTTGAGTAACTCTGCTTTGTATCTCTCACCTGCTAGCATTACATCCTCTGCCCTAAGCACTGGACCTGTCCTTCCCTAGTCTTCCTGAGCAGAACATATTTGCATAAAGCCCTTTCTGCTGTTCCTGAGCACTTTTTGCAAGTCTCAGCTCCTTCTGAGCCCCTGACTTGCTAACGTGGTGGCTACAAGCAAGTGACACTCTGCTTTTCTGCTCTGATTCTGTGCCCCTCCCTCCCACTTTTGTAAAGGCTTTTTGAAAACCTAAGGAGTGCTGTGGAGTTTTCTCTTCTGGCTGTGCCGGGGTCCCCTTTGCGGCTGGACATCGTGTTTTCTGAATTTGATTTAATTTGGGGAAGAATGTTTCTTTAATACATCCTCTGTCCTCCTGTCCTTTAAAAATAAAACACAATAAAATAAAGCGAAACAGAGTAACAACCAAAAAGTTCCTCTTCAGGTTTGCTTCCTATCACAGATGCAAATGAGGTCTGGTAAACAACTGGTGTACTTTTAGGCTCATCATGTTCAATTTGCCTAGAAAAATGTATGACAAATGATAAAAAAATGTTGCTTAACTTGCTTCAAATAAGAATGTGGAGGAGCTGTTCTTTCCAGTTTATTGTGCAATGCGAAAGAGGGGAGAGGGCAGAGAATAAGAAAGAAGGGAAATTAACATTGAGTGCCAACAACACTATTTCATTTAATTTGTATATCACTCCTGTAAGCACTGTCCTGAATTTGGAGATGGAAAACATGAAGCTTGGTTTAAGTAACTTGAAATAACATTGTCTGTGATCTAATAGATCGAGCCAAGAGTCTAATTCAATCTGTATGACCCTACTGCTTATTCTCTTTTTCCTGCCTGATAGGTTGTAGGGAAAGCAGCTCACAGGACCAATATAGCCCAGAGATGTGTTTTGTGAACCATATGGCATTTAAAAAAAAATTGAATATATTGTCAACATTTACAATTTAGGAGATTTTTCCATCATCAAATTCCAGATTTCCAGCTTCTTTTGAAAATTTGTGGACCCACATTTTTCCCCTGGCAACCACTGGCCAAGTTGAAGAGAGGTGATCCCTTTAGGGAGATCATGCCCTCCCCAGGTCTTCATGATCTGTACTTCTTTCCTCATTTACATTCTCTACTTGGTCCTGCTAGGTATTTGGGTTTGCAAAGCCCAGGGCCATGCTGTGGCTCCATTGTTTTTCCTGGTTTCAGAGAGAAAGCCTTCTGCCACATGGAAAAGGAGGGAGCAAAGGTTATGAAAATCACAGATATGTCTCTTACACTCAATTCAGCCTTGTTATTCTCCTGGAAGAGGGGCTCCCAGAAACTCCAGGGGTTCCAAAAAGAATGTATTTATGTTACTCAGCTTGTCCAAGCTCCTCCATTCCCAATAATGTACTCACTTTCTGTGCTGTGGTTTTTTAACCACAAAGTCTGACAAGAATATAATTTAAGACGTTAGAACCTCTAAGAATGGGGGCAAAAGTTTGTTCCTATGACTGCTTAAACAGGGTTCTCAAGCATAATCAAAGCTTATGTTCTCCATGAGTTTCTGGCTAAGCCTGCCATCATAGATGGGCACTACTAACAGAACATTAAAAATATTTAGAGGCTGGAATGACCAGGCAGTGGAGGTAATCTAGGCTGAGAATCAGGAAACCTGTTTAATAGTCTTGGTTCTGTTACTAAAGGACACCAGGGCATAGGATATTATAGTAATACAGACTTGAGAAAATAAGTTCTAAACTAGGGCTGGTAGCTAAAATGGAGAATATAAGAGGAAATCTGAAAATCATTTAAAAAAAATTATTTTAGAGGGAGAGAGACAGCAAGCATGGGAGAGGAGAAGGAGCGGCAAGGGTGGGGGTGGGGGGAGAGAGAAACTTAAGCAGGCTCCATGCCCAGCACAGGACTTGATCCCATGACCCTGGGATCATGACCTGAGCTGAAATCAAGAGTCAGACACTCAATTGACTAGCCACTGAGGCACCCCTGAAAATCATCTTCAAGGGAGAAATCCATTCACTCATTCAGGTACTTGACACGTATTTACTATGTGTCCACATTTTAGTCAATGAGGGTTCAGAAGTCAACAAGACAGACAAAAATCCCTGCCATCACGGAGCTTACATTTTAAAAGGGAAAGGTAGGCTATTAAAAGAAAAAGAGAAACAAGTAAATATACATAATGACAGTTGGTGATAAGGCTGTGGAAAAATCCAAGCAGGGTAAGGGAGTTAGGGAGCTTTGAGACTGGGAAGAGGGCTATTTAAATAGAGTAAGTGGGACATCTTCAGCTGGAGATGAAATTGGAATACAAACCTGAAGAAGTAAGGAAGCAAGTCATATAGATATTTGTAGAAGAGTTATTGGGGTAGAGGAAAGAGCAAGGGCAGATCCAGAGGTGGGACCACACCCAGCATGTTTGAGGTGGAGCAGAGGCCAGCATAGGTAGAGTGGAGAAGGCAAGGGGGAGAGAATTTAGAAATGGGGCACAACAGGCAACAGGGCTTCAGACCATGGAGGGACTCGCAGACCACTGTAGACACTTTGATCTTTGTTCAGGTCATCGTGGGAGGCAGGGAAGTGACAAACTCAGGCTACACGGGATTGCTCTGAGAGCTCTGTTGAGAATAGCATGTAGGCAGCCAGGCACAAGCAGGGAGTTAGGAGGCCATTACATGGTGACTGGACTAAGGAAGTACCTTGGAAGTGGTGGGTTGCAGTTGTATTATGCACATTACGCTGAAGGTAAAGAGAACAGGATTTGCAGAAGAATCACCATAGAATATGAGAGAAGAGAGAGGGAGCAGGGGGTGGGGGGAGGAAGGAGATTGGATTCTAAGATTTTAAGCCCCACCAACCAGAAGAATGCCATTGACTAAGATGGAGAAGGTTGTGAGAAGACCAAGCTTTGGTATCAAGACCAGAATTCAGTTTTGGATGCCTTCAGATGCCTCTTATACATCCAAATAGAGATTGTGAATGGGCAATCGGATACATGTACATGCAATTCCAAATGCAGGCATCATAGGCATATTGATAATATTTAAAACCATGGACTGGATGAGGTCACTCAGGGAGAGAGAGTAATTAGAAAGAAGTCTAGGGACTGGGTCCTGGACATTCAAACAGTAAGAAGTGGGGAATAAGGTGGAATCAACAAAGGAGCCTGGAAAGCTGTATCCAGGAAGGAAGAAGGAAAATCCGAAGAGGGTGGCTTCCCAGAAGCCAAGTGAAGAGAGTGTATTAAAGAAGGATGGAGTGATCAACTTGGCCAAATGCTGCCAAGGGGTCAGGCACAGTGATTATTTGGGATGACCGCAGACTGCAATGGTGAGGCAATTATTGGTGATTTTCATAGGAACGGTCTTGGCAGTGATGGCATGCGTGGGAGGGCATGGGAGGGTAGGGTGCTGTGAAATCCTAATGAGACCGAGTTCAACAGAGAATATGGGAGAAGAAAGATTGGAGACTATGAGTATAAACAACTACTGAAAGGAGTTTTGCTGTGTAAAGAAGAGAAACGGGATGGCAGCTGGAGTAGGAAGTGGGGTTAGGGAGGTTTCCTGTGTGTGTGTGTGTGTGTGTGTGTGTGTGTGTGTTTAAGATAGAGCCATGTCTGAATGCTCATGGGACAGATCCAGTAGAGAGCAGAGAAGTGATTCTCCAGAACAGAGAGGAGAATTGCTAGGAAAATGTCTGAGTAAATTTGCAGGATGGGATCTGGTGTGTGCATGGAGAAAGTGGCCTTTGCAAGGACCAGGGCCAGCTCATCCATAGCAGTGGTATAAAGGTGAGATACAGGGGTGTCTGGGTGACTTAGTTAAGCATCTGACTCTTGATTTTGGCTCAGGTCATGATCTCAGGGATGTGAGATCAAGCCCCACATCAGGTTCCATGCTGACAGCACAGAGCCTGCTTGGGATTCTCTCTCTCTCTCTCTCTCTCTCTCTCTCTCTCTCTCTCTCTGCCCCTCCCTCCCTCACACGCACAAGTGCTCTCTCTCTCTCTCTGTGTCTCAAAAATAAGTAAGATAAAAATTTTAAAAGAGAAAAATAAAGTTGTAATACAGATATGTTGGTACATGGGGTGACAAAAACGTGTAGCTATAGCTGGTCTCGCCACCAAGGTGAAAATGTGTAAGACAGGGAGAAGTTAGAAAACCAGACTGAAATACCCATGAAGAGGTTGGTAAGGGATAGATGTGTTTAACTCCACTAACTGAATCTGAGAAGACACCAAGTGGAGGCATCCTCTAAGTCATGAGACAGAATAGACCTGAGGGTCACAATTAGCTGGTCTACTTCAGGCGCCATGACCATAGGTATTTCTCCTTTGTCATGCTTCTTTTTTTTTTCTTTTTTACGTTTATTTATTTATCCTGGACACTGCCACTCATAGAGACTCATAACTGCAGTTCTCTTCAACTCCCACACCATCATAAATGTCAGAGACTCATCTTCCAAGGCCAGGCACCCTTTAGGAACTAATGCCAGCACAATCTTCTTTAATCCTGACAGTTCCACCTTCTCAATGTCCTCTTGCTTCAAAGGCAAAAAGAGTATTTGGGTCTTTGATGGTCAAGTGACCCCTTTTTGCCATGCAGAAAGTTTCTCTGTTGTTGTTTTCTTTTTCCTATTCCAAGAATATTTCCATTTACCAGTTCATTAAAAGGTATGATAAGGATACAGATGACCATTCAGATGGAAGAGATGCATAGGAAAAGGTGTAGGGAAGGGGTATGGAGCTTCCATTCTATATACAGATACTCCATTCTCTTGAAATCTCCATGTGTTCACCAACCCAGAAGCTCTGAAAGTCACAATTAGAGATGAAGACTGTGGGCACTGCCATCTGAGCTGATGGCTAAAAAGCATGAGATGGGATGAGTTCACTGAGAAAGACAAAAAAAAGGAAGAGCATAGCCCAAGGAGTAAGTGTTACAGGACACCCACACTTAGGGAGCTGTGCGTGCACGTGTGTGTGTGTGTGTGTGTGTGTGTGTGTGTGTGTGTGTTGGGGTGGGAAGGCAGAAAACACAGAAAAAAGGCATTGCTTGGTTTGTGAGTTCATACCTACTTTCTTGCTCAAAGGAGTGAAGATAACCAAGCATGCCAGAGAGGATGGAATGAAGAGTATTTTCAGAAAGGAGTCTTTAGCTGGGTGACCAAACCCAGGGAGGCCCCAGGGCTGAGAAAGGGGGCAGGGAGGGTAGCTTAGGAAAGTCACCAGATTTGAGAAGAAGAAGGTCACTGGCTTTCAGGGGAACAGTGGAAGAAGTTGGGTAGATGCCCAGTCTCAGGGGCTTAAGATGTAATTAAAAAAAGAAATGGAGACACTAGGTGGGTGTAAGGTTTTACACATTGAAACAATGTTCCCATGAAATGAAGAAACTTCTATGAGAAACCATATAGTGTCTCTAAAAACCAAGCAAAACACTTTGAGGGATATCCAGGAGGACGTGAGGAAAGGGAATCATGGAGAGGGCAAGAGAACCCTGGAGGGAGTGTTGTGCCTGCACAGTCCTCAGACTGTTTCTGGCTGGGCTGTCCTGGTAGCATAGCCAGAAACTCTGCGGCGCAGGTGGAAGGACACAGCCTACTGGTAAGATTGTACACACCAAGCAAATGGGAAAGCAACATGTGCTGTGCCCTAAAATCCCCGGGGATCTGTCTTTCATGGCCTGGAGAAGAAGATAGGAGGCAGGACATGTAGATACCGAGTCTTCTGTTGCTTTCCTTGTTTGTTTTCTGAATTACTTTTCCCACAGGCCTCTAAGTCTGGCTGTAAATGTGTGTCTTTGAGGGGTTTTTCTAACAGGCTCCTATTCCACATGAGAAGTCCAGGAGTTTATTCTTGGGAATGGCGCCATCAGAGATGGACCCTACAACTTTTGGAGAATGACAAATATTGTGCTTTGGGTCCTAAAGCCTCCTCCTAGCTATGTCTTGTGGAGGTCTTTATTGACACTCCACATTGAGCCAAAAACTTCAGCCACAGTAGAACAAAACAGCTTCAGGCCCCCTCTGCTCCAGTTTGCTCTTTGACATTCTTACAGAAGGTCTCATGAAGCTTTTAGGACTAAAGCACACTGAACATTTTTACTTTGGAAAGAACTCGTGTTTTTCTTACATTTTAAAGATGCATGCATTTATTTATTAATCCATTAACACATTTCTTTTTTTATGTTTATTTTTGAGAAAGAGCACGAGTGGGGGAGGGGCAAAGAGCAAGAGGGAAACACAGAATCCCAAGCAGGCTCCAGGGTCCCAGAGGTCAGCACAGAGTCCGAGTGGGGTTCGAACTCATGAACCGTGAGATCATGACCTGAGCTGAAGTTGGAGGTGAAAGGGACTGAGCCACCGGGCACCCCCATTAACACATTACTTAATAAATACATTAAAGTGCAGAAAATGAAGTTAAAAAAAATCACCTCTCCACCTAAGGCAAGTCATTTTCTCGAAATAAAACAGATTTCAAGTACTTGAAATAACCGCAGTCATGGGGCCACGTGCTTGACCCGCATCACCAGATTGAATCTTCAGAACAAATTGATGAGGTAGGTATTTACTGTAGCTATTTTATAGATGAGGAAAGGGAGCCTCGGGGACATTCATGGGCCCAAGACCAAGAGCTGGCAAATGGCAGAGCCAGAGTCCCATTTCCAATCTGCTCCACTGAAAGTGTTTTTACACCACTGCAATCCCCCATGGTTTTTGGTCAACAGTTTTTCACATGGCGGCCTCGCCTTCATGGCTGTGGGGATGAGGGGTTTCCCTGTAGGAGGAAGTCCTCTGGGAAATCCATTGGGTCCCCTTTCCTCCTCCCCCAGTGATGCTACAATTCTCAGGGAGCTTGGACGACCCCACCCCCTTCTTCCTCCATACTGAGAACCTCTGTGGGTAGAGGGAAGACAAGGCAGCAATGGAGCCCCCTGCTGGTGAAGGGCAGGATGTGCAGACAGCTCAGAGGCTTGCAAAACAGGCCAGGTCACAATTCCTGTTCAGGGTCCCCTGGGGCCCTTACTAGAAGTGTGACTTGAGACAAGTGGCAAAACTCTGTGGGCCTCCGTTTCCTCAGGTGGAAGGAAGAAGTGATCTCATCCTCCTCTCTGGGGAGGTACGGTGGGGGTGGGGGGAAAGAGCCCTGCCCAGTCATCTGAGACCAAGCTGGAAGAGAAAAGGAGAAAATGTGGGGAAGCCATGGTCCAGGCAATGGGCTGGCTTGGAATTTGCAACCCGGTGAAGGCTGGGGGCGGGGGGAGGGGGTCAGGGGTTCAGGCATGTGAGAGATAAGGTTGGCTTCACAGGGATGGGATTTGCCAGGGAAAGTACTTTCCTTGATTTGAAGTGACAAGTGCTCTTGACAGTGCTCTTTAAGGGAAGGAGATGTGGCTTCAGTGGTGTAATTTCTGGATGACTGTTACTGGCGAGCAGGAGTTTATGTTCCCACGGCTGATGATGCGTCCAGCAATGCATGTGGCTGGGCTGTTTCTTCACACACTTTTACTTTTGCTTTCCTGTAAAGAGTTCCAGTGTTATCATTATGTTTAACAGTTATAAACACTCCCATTTATTACGAGCTTACTAAGCACTGGCTTTACTTGTATTTGCCTGGGAAATTTGTGCTTATCACCCCAACCAGGGCAATGAGTGAGCTGTACAAACACTGCTTTATAAGCCTCAGGCTGGCTTGTTAGTATGCAGCTCTCACTATAATAGTACATGGTTCAGCCTCCCAGTTCCCAACTGTTTCCTGGTGTTGGAAGATGGCAGGGGTAGTGACTACCAGAGAACTTAGCTTCTTCTCAGGTGTGTGGGGAGGTTTTGGGAGGTTGGGAGTCCTACACAGGAACAAAGATGTTTGCTGCCTTCTACATTCTACCCAGGCCCCTGGCCCCAGTGGATTCACAAATCACCGACATAGCATTTTTCTTACCACACAGTCCTTATCTGTTTCTTTAGTGCTCTCTCCCCCAAGAAGGTGAGCTCCTCATGAGCAAAATCTAGATATCCTTTCTATTATCTCCTCGTGCCTAACGCCAATGTCCCCAGTAGGGTCTGGTACATAAGTGGATGTTCAGTGTGTGTTGAACATAAGAATGACTTCTTTTCTCAGCTCTGTTTCTGACATGCTTTGGGAGCAGCTTATTTTTGGAAAGAATTTATTTTTCCTCTGTCACAAACTCATCCCAAGGCTTGCCCACAACTATAGGACAAGTTGACCCTTGAACGACATGGGTTTGAACTGCACAGCTCCAGATACATGTAGATTTTTTTCCAGTACAATATTGTAAATGTATTCTCTTTCTTAGGATTTCATTAACATTTTCTTTTCTCTAGCTTACTTTTTTGTAAGAATACATGCATGTAATATGACATATTACATATGTGTATATACACATTACATATAATATAACATATAACACACAAAATACGTGTAAATCGACTGTGTTATGGGTACGGCTTCCGGTCCACAGGAAGGGATGAGTAGCTGAGGCTTGGAGGAGACAAAAGTCATACATGGATTTTTTCTTGTGCAGGAGGTTGGTGCCCCTAACTCCCAAACTGTTCAAGGGTCAGCTGTATTTTTATGACAGTGGTGTGATTCTGAAGTGTTCTGTTAAGATTACTCATGACAATTTATAATTTACTATCAAGAACTATTTCACAAACATTGAGGGGAGAAGCCAGTTCTCCCTGGGATGCACTTGATGTTATGTAGGACACACAACAGTAGTTTCTCCATTGTTAAGAAATGTAACTATACCATTTATTTGGTGAAATATAAATGCGTTAGGCTGTTGGCCAATAGAAGAAGGGTTGGATTAGAATAGGATGGGCACCAATGATGCAAATTGATCCTGAAGCAATTAGTTGTCCATTCAACAACTTTTCTCAAATTTCATAGCATAGGGACGAAAGTGAGCTAGTTTGGGCTTTGTTATCAATTGTGTACTAAAATCCTTTTCTTGCCTTAAAATGAAATGTGTTCTAGTATTGAGCTATGTGGGCTTACTTCCTATGACTCCTAAGATAAAAAAGAAATTTCTGCATATTAGATTATTACCTAAATATTCTGATTAGGAAAAACTGTCAATGGCTTGGAATTCATTCAATAGCCCACCAAACTTTTTGGAGTATCCCCTGGACACTGCTCAACAGGAAGAGGGGAAGAGGGAAGAAGGGAGCAGCCCAGGACACACAAATCAATAACAACACAATTCAACACCCACACCCAAATGCCACAAGGATTATTGTGATCAAGTGGCAGACCAACTGCCTGAATGCATCAGAGATTTGGAGAGAGGAGAGCACTGTGCCTGGGGGTGGTTAGGAAACACTGCCCAGGAGGATTGGTAACTGCACTGGGCTTTAAAGGGCCGGTGAAAGCCCACTGAAAGAGATGGCTGGGAATCACATATCACATTTCACCTTAGGGAAGTGGCCTTAGCAAAAGGATGGAAGGGCCTGTGCACCTGGAAGACGGCATGGTCCATCTGAATGGATAGTAGGCTTGCACCTGGGTGGAGGGGACACAGCCAGAATTAAACGCTGGGGCCAGATATGTCGGACTCTGAGTGCCACACTGCAACATTTGGATTCTAAACCAAAATGTATCTTCCAAATTAAAAAAAAAAAGGGTAGAATAAATTTTATTGAGAGGAAACTGAAAGCCGAGATCAATGAAAAAAGCTAGTAAGAAAATGTTAGATTACTTGAGACATAGAACAGAGATCATCAGACCTTGAAGGGCCCTTCAACATCATCTGGTCCCAATGCCGTATTTCACAGATGGGGACGTTTCAGCTGAAATAAAATCAAAACGTACCCACGCTCACTCAGCTAGTAAAGGGCAAAGCCAGAGCTAGAAACTAGTGTGGTGTTCTTTTCACCCCCCTTAATAAATTCAAATCTCCAGACTTTGACAAATCACATCCCAGGTTGCTCAAAGAACTCCCAGAACCATTGTCAATAATCTTTGAAAAAGCATGGAGAATAGGAGAACTGTTAACAGACAAGAGAAGAACAAAGTTGTCCCGATTCTCAAAAAGGGGGAAAGGGGCATATTATAAAAACTATAAGCCAGTCAGCTTGACAATTATCCCTGGCAGAATTCTAGAACAGAATTTTAAAAAGCTATTTACTCCACAAACATTATTATAATAATAGAAACGAAGGGGGAAATAACCCACAATTTCCCCACTTTAACCCATCAACTGAACAGATTATTAAGTAGACTCTTTGTAAGTCTTTAGAAAAGCAGAGATCACTCAGAGCCAACCCGAAATCTCAGAAAACAAAACATGTCTTCATTTATTCCTTTTTGGATAGGGATATTAGACTGGCAGAAAGAAGAGGCATCAAAACCATACTTGCTTTCAGCATGGCATCTGACGAAATCTATCATAATCACCTTGTGGATGAGACATGACCTGGCTGATAGCCAATGGGTACAACCACGGCTGGTGTAAGAATTATACCTAAAGACTGCTGATTAGTACATATGTCAGCCTGAAGGGAAGCCACGGCGGTGAGCCCCGGAGGTCTCTCTTTTACACGTCTCTGAAAGGATTTTTGTCTGTGTCTTACAGGAGATGCTTATCAGATTTTCATATGGCATGAACAAGGAGGGATAGCTGATATGAAGGATGATTGGATAATATTAATAATAATAATAATAATAGCAAACACTTAGCGAACACTTGCTATATTGCATGAACTGTGTTAAATATTTTTCCACAAAATTATCACACTTAAATTGTACCACTCTCTGAGGCAGGTGGTAATATTAGATCTCCATTTTAGACATAAAGAAACTGACATTTTCAGAGATCAAGTCACTAGCCCAAGATGACACAGTTCATGAGCAGAGGAACAAAATTTTGAATCCCATTATGTCTGGCATTGGAGTCTGAATTAAATGAATCTATGTAATTTTGACAGACCACAGCCAGAAACTGAAATCTGTGCCACATCTCAGAGCTGAACACATGCATTATAACTTAAAAAATTAATTTCATATACAAGGATTGGGCCGGTCTGACCTACCACGTCCATGGGAGTGACCTAGGAGTTGGCCACAGGCTCCAAAAAGAAAACGGTGAAGAGAATTCACCAAATGTGGGTCCTCTTCATAGAAACACAGTGTTTGAACCAAGACAGCTAATGGTCCTGCTGGCTATGTGATCAGAACACGTTTTAAGATAAATCAGAAAAAGGCAACCAAAATCAATTCAGAAACCATGTTATATAAAACATGGTTGAAGAAAGGGCTGAGAAGTCCTAAACCATCACATATATTTTAAATTTTTTACATGTTTTTATTTATTTTGAGAGAGAGAGCGCAGGGGAGGGGCAGAGAGAGAGGGAGAGAGAGAATCCCAAGCAGGCCCTGTGCATGAGCACAGAGCCTGATTTGGGCTCGAACTCACAAACCATGAGATCATGACCTGAACCAAAATCAAGAGACAGTTGCTTAACTGACTGAGCCACCCAGGAGCCCCCTAAAGCATCACATATTTAAAAACAAGTCATATGAAAAAAAGCTCAGAATTCCTTTAAAAAGAAGAATGGAAATCTATGGGTAGAAGTTATAAAGAGCCATGCTTTGGTTCAACCTAAAGGACTCTCTGTTGGAATTCTCTGGAAATACGATGGGCAGTTTCTCAGAGTGGCCAGTTTGCCGTTACTATAAGAGTTTAAACAGACGGAGTGAGCCCTTGTTAATGTGGAAGAGGTTAGTGTGGGAGCTGGGAGGAAGACAGAGGTCATGTAAGCTCCTTTCCAAATCCAAAATTCTAAGACTCCACTTAGATGTTATCTTAGCAGAATTTGGTTAGTGGTTATGGTTCCAATAGTGAATAACTTATCAAATGGTCCATCAACCAATCCTGAAACAGATACAAATATGTTCAAACAATATGATTTGTTGGGAAATAGGAAAGTTTCTACTTTAATTCTTAATTGAATTTGTAGCTACCTGAATTTATATCAGTATTATTTAACTGGCAAAGGTCCATCCATATCAATCCATATCAGAACAAGAATGTAAAACTTCTCACTTTTAATTATACTGCACAGTTGAGCCTCCTGACCACCTATCTCTTTTTGACACTACATAGTTAAGAGATCTGTAGTTTTTTATAAATGCCTTCACTCCTAAATACACATTATACTGCTTTCATTTGGTCTTGACCATTTGGTTGATTTGGGGTAAAGCAGCACAATTAGATTATTGCTACTCCAGACAGCTATTCTTAAATGTGCTTGACAAAAGCTGATCTTGCCCACCCAGAAACAAAGGAATTCTCTGGCTTATTAGAAAGTTTGTGCTCCCTTTTTTTTTTTTTTTAAATTAAATCACAGCCATTCTTGCCTGTGTGCCAGCGCCATCTAGTGATGAAATGAGCACATTTCCAGTCAGGGAGTAAAAACCCTGTTTCAGACAATCTGAGGGACCACCATTCCTATCTGCATCCCAAAATATTTGGAGTGGAAGATACCTCAGGGGACAAATATTTAACAGGCTTGTATCATCGGCTCATCCAGGCAGGCCTTCCCCAAGATCCTTCCCAGAGACAGTGATTTTTAGTCTAGTCCCAGAGTAAGTATTCACCCAGCAGAGCCCAGGCTGAAAGATATCCTCCCAGGACAGATGAAAATGAACGAATTGAATGGTAGAGATCACGCTGATTTTTTCCTTTCTATTTGTTTTTAGTTTCACTTTTTTTTTTTTAAGAAGTCATGGCAAGTGAGGACATGCAAAGGCATGTGACTGAAGACCTGCAGAAATGCTTAGAATAGCCTCAGGGAGTGGGAATGGATGCGAAATGAAAGCATGACATAGGAAAATGTACAAGCGCCCTACGATAGAGGGGAGGAACTTAACTTTCTTCAGGGCAGTGGTTTTTGAGAAGTGATTCCCAGGCAAATCTTGTTCAATTCTGTGGTAATGATCAGCCTTGTCTTAAAGCCATTCCACATTTCACCCACCGGACTTTGAAGGGAAGGATATTACAGGCATTCCTATTCCAGTTTTAGAATTATTCAGGATCATGGATAATGTTAAGAGTATCCTATCATGTAAGAATGTAAACATGAGAAAGCATCATCGACAAATGTTAAATGTTGATGGAGGGATTTGGATTACATGTTTGCTAGGGTTCATTTTCTCCTCTGAAAGTTTCTTATTCTGTGATTTGAGTCCATCCACAAGGTCTACAAGGAGTGCCTTTGTATCAGGGGTACCTGTCTCAGAGGTCCCACGGTTTGACAGAGTAAGAGCCTCCTTGTTTCTTTAGTTGCACAGGTGAGTCAAAGCAAAATGATCTGGACAGGAGAACTGATTCTTAGCTGATTCCTGTCCCTTGCATTCTTTGGATGGCTTGTGTATTTACTTGATATCTTTTACAAGTCTTACATGTAATTCTCTTTTTAGTTTCCTCCAATAGATTAAAAGTTCCTCAAAGGCAGGGAGTTTATCTTTTGCTTCCTGAATGCCTGGGCATCATGGTGCTGATATACCTTAGCCCAGCATCTGATCTGTCTCATTATGACACCAAATCATGGACTGTGAGATCTGGCAGCAACATTGGAGATCACCTGGTCCAATGATCTCATCTTTTAGATGTGAAATTGAGGCCCCTAAAGGGGATGTGACTTGTGCAACATTACCCAGCTACTTACGACCAGAGCTTGGATCAGCCTCTGAGTTTCCTGACTGTTCTAGACTTTAACATGTCATCTCAAGCTTCTCTCCCATAAAGGCAGGGAACACGTGCCCCCTAACCCTCAGCTGGAAACAGTCAGCCACAAGCAAGAAGCTGCTTCTAACAGTATGTGAATATTGCCTTCTCATGTATGCGAATATTACCTTCTATTGCATAATAGATACGTGCTTGTCTCAACATACAAATGTTAGAATTATTGTTTTCTAATAAGGAAAATTGGTACCGAAGGTATAATGGGAAAGTCATTTATTCCTTGGCATAATGCTGTAAGCATGGAAGTCAAAACAAAGTTGTAACTTTGGGTGGAGTGCTTGGGGTTTAAGACTGGTGGACATCTTTCTGAGTATGGTTCTGGACTCCCTAAAGCTATGTGAAGGAGGCCAGAGGAGGCTAAACCATGGATGTGAAAGCAAAGATCCTATATTTTAAAAAAAATGAATTGTTTTAACAGCTTTTTTTGAGCTGTAATTCACATACTGTACAATTCCTTTATTTAAAGTGCATAATTCAATGGTTTTTAGTATAAAGGCACTCTATCTTGAGAGAACAGGAAGAAAGCATGAGAACAGCCAGTGGTCAGTGTATTACAAACACACCTCCTCCACACGGTGCCTTTTAAAGTGGAAGGAAAGACAATACGTATCTAGTTTTTAAATGCAGTGTATGCTCTGTCCTGCCTCCTAGTGATCTATAGGGCATTATTAATCTACAGAAGCCCCCTCTATTGCTCACCAACCCCCCCTCCCACACTGAATCAAAGCTCTATCCGTAGACACGTACTTGATTTGCTGGACGAAAGCAATGGACTTCATGGTGAACTTGCAGAAAAGAGCAGTCCTCGAGTTGGTAGGCGAAGGGTGCAAACGGTCAGGGAAAGGGATGTAGGCAGTAAGGCAACAAGTAACACTGCCTTTTTATAAAGAAGAACATAAATTTATCTTGGGGGAGTACTTGAATTCCAATTGCAATTGGGTAATCAGGTCTGGTGTCAGAAGTAGATGGGTTGAAACCACATTGAAAACTGGCATAGAGTAGTAATTAGGGGCACAGGCTCCGTAGCCAGCCACCTAGGTTTGAATCTTTGGTCTTGGGCCAAGGTAATTAATCTCTCTGAGCCTCACTACCCTTACATGTAAAAGGGGGTAATAAGGGCACTTACTCTATAGGGTTGTTATGAGAATTATATTTGTTGGTATATAGAAAGAGCTTATAACAGGGTCAAACACATACTTTGTGCCGTGTATTTGCTAATTGTTATACCAGGCCCAGTTCAGTCTGCACATCTTATCTGCTCCCTGCTCTCCAAACATGCACACTCAGACACACTCACACTCTTAGGAAATTTGCACCAACTGTTCCCTCTGTATGGAATACTTTTTGCCCAAATATACATCACACTTGCTCCCTTACCTCTTCCAGACTTTTCCTCAAATGTTACCTTCTCAATGAGAACCATCCTGATTACTCTCAATATCCTTACCTTGTTTGTTTTTTTTCTGTAGTCCTCATCACCCTATAACATACTGCACAATGTTGTGCCTGCCCCCCTAGCATGTAAATTCCACAAGGACAGGGATTTTTCTCTATTTTGTTCACTGATCTATCCTAAAAAGCTAGAGACAGTGCCTAGAACATGGAGGGTGGTTGGTAAATATTTGTCAAATGAAGAACTGAAGAGTAATTCATATCAGATAATTTGTTCTAATTTCTTGACCTCCCTGGACATGCTCATTAGGAACAAGAGAAAGCCCCACATGCCTGCAATGACCTAATGCAGGCAGGACACCCTCCGGCCACTCTTTCCATCACCCAAAGCTTTTGCTTGCCTCCCTGTCTCCTAATTTTTAAAATTATTTCTTATGGAAGTGTTTTCCTGCTTTCTGCTTTTAACCTCAAAGCTTCTCACACTCTTTTCTAAGTCATTTCTGTTGTCCCTTTCCGGATCAGTCCTATTAAGTCCTTCTTGACAATGTGATGACCAAAACCCTAATGTGGCATTCCTGGAAGGAAAGCCCCAGCCAGGAATGTCACAGCCCCAGAGCCTTTTCAGAATCTCCATCCTCTAATTAGGATGGCCACACATCTCAGCTGCTGCTTTTGACTGCTGCTGTGAGCTGCATGTTGATGCCCAGCATTGTGCCCAGATAATTTCCCTGAGCAGCTAAAACTAATAATCAGTGGTATTTTCAATAGAGCCTTGCCATTTAGTGGGGGAGTTATTTAGCACTTCATTTTTTTTTTTCAGTTGAATTTAATTTCTGGTCATGTTTCCTAATTAGGAAGATTTACAGGATTCATTTTGATTTTTTGAAAAATTCCTTCCCAGGAATGCTTATCTCGGCTTCAGCAAATGTTTCATCTGCTTGTTTCACCTCTTAATTCCTGTCGGGGTTGTTAATGCGTCAGACTTCAACAGCAGGGCTGATTCTGGGGCTGCCTCATTGTTGGCTCTTTTTCAGGCTGAGGCTGGGTCTTTATGTTCAAGGCTGATGGGCACAAATGCTGCTTTTTCTCCCTTACTCCGGGTACCTTCTTGTGGCCCCTCGGCGTTCCTTTTGCGCCTTCTTCCGGTCTCCGGCTCCTCCTTTCTGTCAAATCCAGCCTGTCTTCCATGTGCATTTTGAGCACTCCCCTATTTCTGGCTGTAAATGAAGATTTAAAAATAAAAACAATTATGAAAATTACATTAAAATTATAAGTGATGCTATATCTTGCATCTCACCACTTACTGGTTCTCTTTTCTCCCTCTACTGTCTTTATGTGACATTTGGTTTTCACCACTTTCCCTTGCCACTCAACTAATGGTTTTCTGATCATTTTCATGCTTTCCAGTGACAGGTCTCCACTGCTCCTTTTCTTCTCCTCTTTCCTTTCCCCTCAGGCATTTCCTCCCTCCTCTCCTGGTATTCAAAGATCTAATACACTCAAGCAGGTGGAAGGGGGGCTGCAAGCACTCAGTATCCTTGGGCTGGGGTTAGCATGGCTCTAGACGCTTCCACCCAGAACACATATAGAAAACACGTAAGATAAAGTAAACTGTCTTCTGTTTGTTTGGTCTTCCTGAGAAAGCCAGTGACCATGGGCAGTAAGCATAGTTTCTACTGCCGTGGCACATTGCCCAGAGCCATAATGTAGAGGGAAACATTCCCAGTGCCAGACCTTGTGTGACAGGAGACATTTCAAGCATTACATGCAGAGAGTAATCTATTGAAAGACTGAGAGGCTGGGCCCCAGTGATGGGGCCCGTCCTTGAGAGGTATAGAAAAGTACAGTCAAGTTGTTTCCTATGAGGATATTTTAGAAAGTCCCAGATCCATTGCATTTCCTTAGCCAAATAAGAGGTGCCTTATTAGTACAATTTCAAATACCTAGATGGCCCAAGTAGGTAATTTAAGGATGAGAGATATTGGCCTGGTAACTCAGGTAAAGCTGAGAGGCCATTCCTAGTGGGACGGGATCAGCAAGACTTTAGCCAGTTGTTGGCATATGGAATACCGAGTCTAAGCGAAGCCAGAGTCACAGTATTGAATGTGAAATTTCCTAGTTTTAAAATGGCAGTAACTTACCCCCTAAACTTAGATACTCTGTGTGTGCTAAAGCTCATTAGCTATCAGTTTGCGACCCCAGGACTAAATGGTCATTAAGTTCCCTTCCCACTCTTGTTCTCTCAGTGGTCATAAATCAAGAATGATAGGCAAAAAGTTTAATACTAAACTTTGCACAGCTATTTTCAATTTATGAAATATGTTCCCTTCATATTACTTTGAGATATAGCAGTTTATATTTTAAAAGCTGATATATATTCAAACCAGTTGTGTTCTCTCCATTCCATTCTTTGATCACCACCACTGGCAACTCTTAAGACTTCAAGGAAATGAAGTATAGTCCCAGCCCCACAAAGGTGGAGGACATGGTCCTAACTTGCTTTATAAAAATCCCCATCTTTGAAAAAGAGCTAAATAGTATTCACTTAATAAAAATTGTTGAACATGAACACAAAAAACACTAGTAACAATGGGCCAATTTCATTAATTATAAATAAATTTTAATCCTAAATAATGGAATCCAGTAGTGTATTCAAAGAGTAGTGAACACACTAAAGGGAGTGTTTATTTCAAGTATGTAAGGGTGGGCTAGACATTAGGAAATCTAGTACAGTTATATTAACAAGTCAGAGTAAAAAGTGAACATAGTAATAGAGCTTAAAGACAGTTCATAGAATTTAACCTCCTTTCCTACCTAAAACCTTGTAGGACACGAGGATTAGAAGGAAGTTTCTTTAAAGATGACTGTATTTTTAGGGGTGCCTGGGTAGCTCAGTCAGTTAAGCATCCAATGTCGGCTGGGGTCATGATCTTGCGGTTCGTGGGTTTGAGCCCCACGTTAGGCTCTGTGCTGACAGCTCAGAGCCTGGAGCCTGCTTCAGATTCTGTGTCTCCCTCTGTCTCTGTTCCTCCCCCACTCGCACTCTGAAAACAAATAAAGAAAAAAAATTGAGAGATGACAGCATATTTTAAGATTTTATTTTTAAGTAATCTCTACACCCAACATGGGGCTCAAACACACAACCCCAAGATCAAGAGTTGCATGCTCTACCGACTGAGCCAGCTAGGCACCCTAAGTTGACAGTGTATTTAAAGGATATCAAGAACGAACTAGAGACAAATGCTTGTTTTACTGCATTGTAGACTGAATGTTCATTCTCTTGTCATGTGTTCCTCAAAAGTTTTCTGAGGTTTTGGCCAATGCAATAGTAAGAGAAAAAACTGCATTATTTGCAGGTAAAATGAGTTTTGACATAAAAATTCAGAGAGATCAGCTTACAAACTATTAGAACTAATAAGACATTTTCAGTGTGTAGGGTTACATGTTAAATAGACAAAAATCAATAGTTTCCCTAACTTACAGTAATGAAAAATGTCTCATTTGCAATGACACCAAAAAAATTATAAAGTATCTTGGAACAAAATTCACAAAAATTGTGCAAATCTTTGTGAAAAAATATGTATGTATTTGAAAATATAAAATAACTAAATACATGAAGAGATGTATTCCTGAATGGGAAGACTCACGATTTTGAAAATTTTGAAAAAGAAGGGAATTAGGAGAGAACTTGCTTTATGAAACAGCAAATATGTTACAAAGCTGCAATGATTATAAGTGTGACATGGCAGGGTAATACACAGATAATAAAATAGACAAGAATGTTCAGAAACAGATATGCCTCCCTCCCACACATTTAGTTTGTAATTAACGTGCCACTCCAAAGCATTGGGGAAAAAATGGGTTATTCAATAGGTGATATTGGGGCAACTGGTTAACTATTTTGTAAAAAGTAAAGTGGAAAAAATAAGGTGAAGATATCTATCTGAATCTATTTATAAGAAAAAATTAGAGATTTCAAATTTAGATACTATTCTTGAGTGTGATTTGGCAATATGTACCAAAATTTCTATAATCTCTTATTTAGATTATAATCTCTATAATCTCTTATTGAACAAGTCTATTTATAAGAACTAATCCAAGGAGGTAAGTGGACAAATGTACAAGAATGTTTATTGCTGCACTTTTTAGAATAGCAAAAATTGAAAACAACTTAAATATTTAACACAATGAATTACTTCAAATGTGTGTGTGTAAGATATACATACAAACCGCGGAATGCCATGGGTCTCCTTCAAAATGATGAAATAGGCTTAAATGCATTGGAGTGAAGGCTATCCATATGATATTAAGTGAAAGAACCAGGTTCTAAATCTATAGGTATTCCTTGATCAAAAAAAAAAAATTTTTTTTTTAATGTGTAGAGCTATGTAGAAAAGCCCGGAAGGATAATATAAACAAACGGTTTCTTTTTCCTTTCTCCTGGGTAGATTCTATTTCTTTGCCCAGAAGATTCTCCCCATCTCTTAGGGTTCTTTATCCAGGTAAGTTCAATAGTGTATCCTTTAGGTCTTAGCTTAAACTCCGTAGGCAGGAAGAAGGAAAGTAGACACTCTGTCCTAGGTAAGCGGCTCTCTTACCAAGAACCCTGTGCTTGCCATACTACCTATAAACCATACTGTACCTTTTTATTTACCTAAATTACCTTTTGCTTTCTTCCCTAAGACTCTAAGCTCTACGAGGGCATGGGCTGCCTACGGGTCAGTCTAGCATGCCAGAGCCTAGCTAGCTGTCTGGGAGCTCTTACTGCATGTCAAATACTGTGGTTGCTGTTTTAAATGATCTCACTACACCCTTAGGCGGGTACTATTACTGTCTCCATTCTGAAGAGGAGGAACTTGAGAGACTGTGAAGTTTGTCCCAAAAGCCACTGGCCACTCTGGGATTAATTCTCAGGCCTGTCTGATTCTTGGCACTCTGACACGACACTCACTACGTAGTGATCAATAAATACCGTTGGAAATACAACCATCCGCTGCTTGAGGATCATTCGGGGAGGAGATGTTGCCGTGGGGACTCAGCACCGGAAAGGTGGTTGGAGAAGCCCTTTAAATTCCCTTACACTCCCCTTACTCGCAAGCCCCGCCCACCGTGATCCGCCCACCGCCCGGAAGGCAGCGTCTGGGGCGGGACGAGCTTCCGGAGGCGGGGCGGGGCCAGCGCTGGTTGGCCGGTTCGGGCGGAAGTCGGGAGGGTCGGTGGTCCGAAGACGCTGGCTTGTGACAGGGCGGGGTAGAAGGAAGGCCTACATAAAGGTTGCCTCTCCATCCCTTCGCTCCCGGGGACCCTCGGAAAAAACCCAACACCCCGGTCCCGCGGCTAGCCCCTTCCCCCAGGCTCTCTCCGCTCGATTTCGCCACCGTTATGTGGGAAGCGAATCCGGTGAGTAGCCGGGCGGGACGGGGCGGACCCAATGGGCGGGGTTGAGGCGAGAGGGGAGGGAGGGGGTTCCCGGGAACTGCTCCCCCTCACCCGCTTCAGGCTGGGTGTTGAGTTCCGGGACCCCGAAGATCCCGGCCCTTGTGGGTTCTACAGTCTCTGGCCTTTTGAATGGTAGAGATGATTCTGTGGGATCCCCAACGCATTATTTCTTTCTGTTACAGTTATTTGACTTGCTGTGGTTTCTCTGCCTTCCGCCCTTCACTGTCTTTTTAAACTTTGTGTTTTGCTTCCTGATCGGAGTTACGGGGCTTCGGACCTGTTACTCTTCCTTTGCCTCAGGTGTACCTGCCAGTCCCATCCATCCAAAGCGAGGGGGATTCGACCCCCCGTGTCTTGAATGGGCCTAAGAGGAACCATCAGTACTCCTTTTCCCTTCTTGGTGGACAGTCATTTCAAACTTGGGGGACTGAGTGTATGTTCTAAGCCTCTAGATGGGGAAGTTCTTAGATTTTTTTTTTTCAGTGGCCAGAACTGATGACCCGGGACTTTTCAACTGCAAGTCTTGTCTCTCTCTCTCTTGTTTGACTCCGGTATTTGCGTTGTGTCTGCACGTATTTTTGTCTGCTTTGCTTTTTATACATTTATTTAATGTGCCGCCCTCAAAGAGTGGAACCCGTTTGCCGAATATTCCATTAATCTCTTGTTAGAGTTGAAATCGCCTAGTAACATGGCAGACGTACACTATATACACCGTACGAGTTGACCGTGGAAATGGCAGAATCACATTTTGCCAAATTGTTGGACTGTGTGAAACTACCCCCTATGCTGAGATAACTGCCCAAATTTACTTACAGCCCCGTCTACATACTTGCAACAAGTCTTTTGCTGTAATCAACACTTATTTTTTCCCATTTCTGGAATATATTGCCTGATGAGTTGGAGAGTTTATCAGTTAATTCTGTTATGGTTTTTAAGTTTTTGGCCAGTAGCAACTAGTCTTTTGGTCTGCACTTGTTGGTTGTACATCCCAGCCCATCATGTCATCATCTAAGGTTTTTGTTGTTCATACATATAATTGTGCAGTGTCAGGCCTCATCAGAGAAAAGTGATTGCTGGCATTTGGTTTTAGCAAAAGTAATTTAGGATTATGAGAATGTGCTCTCTGCTTTTATATTCATTTTCACTGTCATCAATAGTCTTCATTTTATATCATTATACGTATATGTGTGCATGTATATGTGTACATTTGGTGTGTGTGTATTCAATTTTTATTAACAGTCCCTTTTGTCTTGGTTTCTCTGTACAAACTTTCTAGTCACCGCAGTATGTCTTGCTCAAATTATTCACTATATGCTAAGCTCTAGATGGGCAGGGATTTTTGTCTGTTTTGTGAGGATTTTTGTATCCTCAGACTAGAGAACAGAGCCTGGCACTTAGCAGGCACTCAGTAAATAATTGTTGAATTAATAAAGGTGATTGGATTAGGACTAGAGAGAGTCCTTGGCTCCTACTTTTCACTCTGCCTCCTCTGTCACATATATAGTAGCATCTGCTATTGGCTTATTTGTAAGTTTGTAAGGATTATAAAGATATTAGTGAATGTCGCATATATTTAGTTTGCTATATCATTATCTCATTTCTTTGTTTCTTCTGACATCACCCTAATGATTTTGTTTGATTTCGGTAGAGCAGACTGACTTTTTTGTTAGTAGTGGTGAACCTTCCACATACAATCCCACATTCTTCTTTGACTTTTATCATGCCGCCTTAGTATGTCTTAATGCTACTGTGTTTTTTTTTACTAGTACTGGTTTTCTTCCGATGAGCATATGAATCCCATCAATAAGGACAGTTTAGTTTTTTTAATTTTTAATTTTTTAATGTTTATTTATTTTTGAGAGACAGAGTGTGAGTGGGGGAGGGGCAGAGAGAGAAAGAAAGACAGAATCTGAAGAGGCTCTAGGCTCTGAGCTGTCAGCACAGAGCCTGACGCGGGGCTTGAACTCACAAGCCCTGAGATCATGACCTGATCCGAAGTGGGACGCTTAACCGACTGAGCCACCCAGGCGCCCTGAGGACAGTTTAGTTTTTGAAAATACAATCAACATCTGTATTTGTGTTTCTCGTGTAATTTATTATCTTATATCAATACAAGAGGCATCTGGACAGTTTGTCCAGCTGTGGTCATGGAATGGAAATTAATTTTAATGTTACCCTAAGCGAAACACATTGGGAATTAAAAAAAAAAAAAACCCACAATGTATTCTAAAGATAAATGCAGAAGACTTTTGCATTACACAGTTGAATTTACTATAAACTGAAATTCCTATTTACCATTTCTTGCCATTGAATGAGACAGTAAATTCTGCTTTGTGAAGAAAGGCCACTGTGAACTGCTTTAATTGAAGTCTTCTGCCTCTTTTCTCCCTGTATATGTTTGGTAGCATATATGGCCTTAATAGACCACCTATGAGCTACAGATATGCCTCCTACTGCAAATACACCTTCAGCATGATACTGTATTCTACTCACAAGTAGCTTTGAGATGATGTTACACTGATGCTGGCCGTGGTAATACTCCAAAGCAGCTGCCCCTTCCAAGCGAAAAGTCTCCGTGACATAGTTTGAGTGTGGAAAATCACCATTGAGCTTGCAACATTTCCTCAGGGGGGAAAACTACGAGATAACCAAGGAGTTATAAATAAACTTTGTCTCAGTACAAAATTTTATTTTATTTTTCAAGACAGTCATGAGGTCAGTGCTATCTACTCAAGCTTTTCACTGACCAGGCACCTTGAGGTAAGCATAATGTCCCTGCCAAGGCAGATCTGGTTGACAGAAGCAGCAGGCACACTCAGTTCTGATATGAGCTCTTGGCAGTTCTTCATCCACCTGGTGGAGGTAGCCCTTGACTGATGTCCCCCAGTTTAAGAAAGGGGCAAAGTCTGCAGAGAGGAATTGCCTTTCTCCGCCCCTTTGTCATTGTCTTCTTCCTCTTTTCCAGGGTTGGAATAAGTAACCACTGTTACATATGAAGGAGTTTCAGTTTCCCTCCATCACACGGAGAAAGGAAACTGAAACATGACAAACATCTGTGAGGTTACAACCCCATTTATTACAGTATTAAGACCTTACTTTCAATGATAAACTCTTCCATAATTCCTTTCCACATATTACTCATACTGTTAGGATCTGATGAGTTAGCTAAGGGAGGAGAAAATGATTTTCTCAAGATCACACAGGTGAGTGAGCAACAGAATTATATTAGTGCCCACGTCCTGTCTTATGAGGTGGTAGCAGTGGTAACATTTGTGTGTTGGTGCAGTGCTTTACCTGCTGAACCGTCTTTTTCTCTGTTATTTTATGTTCACAGCTGCCACCAGACTCACTTGGCACTGTGATTTTTATCTTTCCTTCTCCTGTCAAACTTCTTGAAAGAATAGTCTTAGGCTTTTTGTCATTCTTATCCATACCTCTGCTCTGCCAGCCCCACCTCTGCCCCTAACACCTTACTGGCTAATGGTCACCAAGAATTTTCAAATCTACACATACAGAAGCGACCTTTATGCCTCCAGCCTCTTCCTTCTGCAACATTAATGACTAAGGGTGTTTCTCAGGAGTCTTTTTTATTCTCCTGGGACTGTATACTCCTTTGGATTTCTTTTCCTTTCTGTGATTTATTTCTGAATAATAATCTTAACTGCACTGCCTTCTTCTACCCCTGAAATGTTTTACTGTTAACCTTTGTTTTCTCTTAGCACATCTTTTTTTTTCCTTGTGAGTTCTAAGGCTTCAGATATTACCGTAGTGAATATGCCTGCCAAATGTACATTTTCAGTCCTGAGCCTATTCCTGAGCGAGGTCATGGACACCTCTACTGGTTGTCTCTCTGATAGTTCCAACTATCAACTATAGGTCAGAACCAGACTACCAGAGAAACCAGTCATTGATTCATTATTTCACCCACTCAACAAATATTTACTAAGTATCTACTACATATAAAACGTTCTAGACACTAGGGAGGAGGATTACAGACATGGATCAAGTCAGAGTCTGCTCCTAGGGGTCTTGCAATATGGTTTGGGGGAGAGAAGGTGATACCAGAGCATACAGGGGACTAGGAGGGTTTAGTAGCATAAGTTACATTTGAGCTAGGTGTCAAAGTTATAGAAGTGTTCTTATGGGAAGGTGAGGAGAGCAAAATGACCATAGACCACCAAGGTGAAAGAGAACAACAGGTACAGTTTGGATAATGGAGTGAAATGGGAAGAGTGCATACCTGATGAGTAGAGTCTCAGTATGGGCATTTTGAGAATGAGGATGAAGGGGTTGTGGGTGGTGGTGACTAACATCTGTGTATTATCTCTTCTGAGTCAGGCAGCGTCCCTCAGGCCTGGGGGACGATGGAGGTAAGATTTGTTCCTGGAAATTGAAGTTCTATAGCGAACATAGTGTCTATGAAGATGTGTTCCTAGATCAACAGACAGTCATGGGTTCATATACTGATAATCTGTATGTTGGCATTCTTTGTAATCGTCCCAGTAGTGGATTGAGTTAAGCTTAGAGAGTAGTGACGTGCCAGTGTTTGGTGGCTGAAGCGGTGGTAAACAAAGTATATGCACACTGAGTTTATCTAATACCCATGCGAGGTAGGAATTAAATCATTATCCTCACTTTTTTAGTGATGATACTAAGTCTCAAAGTTTGGTGAACTTTCTGAATAAGGATGGAAACAGGTTTTAAATCTAGGACTTTCTGGCTCCAGAACACATACTCTTGCCAGTCGGACTTAATATATGGGATTTCAAGCGGGTAGAAAAGGACCTGTGTGAGGCGACTGGGTGGCTCAGTTAAGTATCTCACTTTGTCTCAGGTCATGATCTCACAGTTTGTGGGTTCAAGCCCTGCATTGGGCTGTCTGCTGTCACCACAGAGCCTGCTTTGGATGCTCTGTTCCCCTCTTTGCCTCTCTCTGCTTGCTCTCTCTCTCTCTCTTGCAAAAATAAATAAATTTTAAAAAGAAAAGAAAAAAAAGAAGAGTGGTGTCTGGGTGACTCATCGGTTAAGCAGCTGACTTCAGCTCAAGTCATGATCTCACAGTTCATGAGTTCGAGTCCCGCATTGGACTCTATGCTGACAGCTCACAGCCTGGAGCCTGCCTCAGATTCTGTGTCTCCCTCTCTCTCTGCACCTCCCCCACTCATGTTCTGTCTCTCTCAAAAATAAATAAACAGTGCAAATTAAAAAAAAAGAAAGTAAGAAAAGAAAAGGACCTGTGAGGAAAGTCACAGGGAGTTGAGATAAGGAAGGGTTCCTGAGCTGCAGAAAATCATGAACTTTTTGTGACACAGACTCTCATGTGTTTAGAACTTGTTTCTAGTGGTGCAGCATCTGAGCACGAGTAGGGAAATGATACAGCCTCCTCAGGATTGGCACGGCACATGCAGCACATGGCCGAGGAAATGAGTCGAATGTTTTTTGGCGTCTGAGTTTGGTATACAGGCTGCAGGCAGACATTTGCAACAGGTTTGAAGGATGGGGTGAGGGGAAATGCTGAGTATGACCCACCTGTTCTAAAATTCTCAAGCAGAATGTTGAGGTCTTTGGTTGATGCAACTCATCCCCTAAGAGTTAGGTCTGTTTTTGAAATAGTATCTGATAACACTCATCTATTTATTGAGCACTTAATATAAGTCAGTCAATTCTGTGCCTCCGCACTTACAGTGGTGAACAAAACAGACTAGGCCCCAGCCCTCATGGGCTTGCAGTGTAGTGCAGGGAGGCAGACATTAAGCCAATAATTAATCACACAAGTAACATTTAACTGCAACTGCAGTAAAAGCTTTGAAAGAAAAAGAACAGTGAGGGTGCCTGGGTGGCTCAGTCAGTTAAGCGTCTAGCTGTTGATATTGGCTCTGATTGTGATCTCATGGTTCCTGAGATCAAGCCTAGAGATGGGCTTTGTGCAGACAGTGCAGAATCTGCTTGGGATTCTGTGTCTCCCTCTCTCTCTTGTCCCTCCCCAACTCATTCTCTCTCTCTCTCTCTTAAAAATAAATAAACTTAAAACAACAACAACAACAACAACAACAATGTATCATAGAGGGAGCTAATATTAGATTGAGAGACCGGGTAAGTCCACTCTGTGAAAGTCACTTTTACAGCAATCTGAAGGATTGAGCAAGAGTCAGCCAGGTGAAGGTTGGATGGGAGGCCAGGAGGGCTATTTAGACAACAGAAATAGTGTGAGCAGAGACCCTGAGACAGAAAGGAACTTGGTGCCTCAGGCAGAGAGAAGCCATGTGTGGCAGGAACCCAGTGAACCAGGAGATGAGGCCAGTAGGTAGGCAGGAACTAGCCAGGCATGTTTAGAATTTTGAATTTTGTCCTTAGAGGAGTGCGAAGCCATTGAAGGATTTTATATAGGAAGTGGCATTATCATATTTGTGTTTTTAAAAAGACCATTCTGACTGCTGTGGGGAACATGAGTTATGTATTAGGGAGGGTGTTAGGCAGAATAATGACCTCCCAAACATACCTACATCCTAATTCCTAGAAGTTGTGAGTATGTTAGATTGCATAGCAAAGGGGAATTAAGATTGCTAATCAGCTGACCTTATGATTGGGAGATTGGTTATTTGGATTATCTAGGTGGACCCAGTGCAATCACAAGCATCCTTAAAAGCAGAAGAAGGAGACAAAAAGCCAGAGAGAGATGTTACTATGGAAGAACAGTCAACATTGCTGGCTTTGGAGATGAAGTAAGGGAGACACAAGGCAAGGATTGTGGGTAGCTTTTAAAAGCAGGAAACGCCAAGGAAACAGATGCTTTCCCTACAGCCTCCAGAAGGGAATCAGGCCCACGGTGATTTTAGCCTAGTGAGTTCCATGTCAGACTTCAACATAGGTGGGAGATAATAAATTTGTGTTGTTTTCAGCCACTGAGTTTATGGTAATTTGTTCCCTCAACAATCGAAAATTAATCCAGAGGGGCATCAGAAAGGCTGTTGGAAGACCACTTGGGGATCTATAGTGTAGTCCAGGGTGAAGTTGAAGGTGATCTGGACTAAATCGATGGTAGTGGACAGAGAGAGACAGAAGTGGATCAGTTCATGCTGCGCTTTGGATGAGGAGTGACAGATTTCTGGCATGGGCAGCTGGGAGGAACGAGATACTTTTCACTGAGATGGGGAGACTGGGAAAGTGGAAGTTGTGGTGGAGATCAAGAGTTTGGTTTTGGGCCTGTTCTAGGTTTAATGTGCCTGTGAAGCACTCAAGCAGGAAAGTCAAAGAGGCTATTGGCTATTGGGTAGTTGGGTCCGGAACTCAGAGGAGAAGACTGAGCTAGAAATGGCATTTTGGACTTAATCTATGTGGATGGCTTTTAAAGTCATGAGAGTAAGTGAGGCTCCTAGGACAGTGTTTCTCAAACTTTGAACACCCATGCAGATCACCAATTTTAAACAAGAAAGTAGTATTTAAAAAATTGTTTTCAGTATTGAAAAGGATGATATTTTTGCAGCCTCTTGCAAAGTATATATCTGTCTTGTTGACAGATAGCTTGAGATGTAGGTTAGATCCAGACACTCTGAATTGTCCCGCCTGTATTTCTACTAAATTAGGAGACTCCATGCTAGAGTTATAGATTGTCAAGATTTGCAACTGGTATTTGCTGGCTCTGTCAGATGTTTTGGGATGCCAAGACCAAACACAGACTGAGAAAGCATGAGATTTTTCCCTGAAGACTATTCCTAATGCTCCATCAGTTGCCAAATTGACACACTTAAAAGATTAAGTAACTGTAGGGGTGAATGTTTCAACCAGCCTAAATGTTTGGAAGATAGGAGCAAATGGATTCTTAGTCATTCTTTGAGTACTTCAGTCTCTGGAAAGTATCTGTTGGTGTTTTGTTGTAACATTTGGATGTGTTCCTTATATATCCACAAGCATAAAATCATTCTCACTTTGCTGAGTGAAGAAAGCCATCCAATTCTGGGAAGGAGTCACACCTTAGCAATTCAACCATTTGCAGCATAGTTTCGTGACCAGCAAATCTGGTATCTTATTCTCCTCATTAAAAACTGAGATGTTTTGGCCTTGAAGTAATGGTTCAGGTTAGTTAAGCTGCTGGGTGTATTTTAGCTAAGCAGCCCTCTGGAAATCAGGAATGGCTATTTGTATTATCAGCATCACAAAGAAATATTTTTATCTCGTCTCTCCCTGTGGAAACTCTTGTCAGCGCTTTTTTTTCCTTGACACCCTTTACACTCGAGTAGGAAGGGTAATTTTGCAAGCACTGCCATTTCTTTCCACACAGCCAAGAGCACATACTGAGTTGTCAAGATTTGCTGACACTCAATTTTCATTATTTCCTTCAACACTCAGTTACAATCAGGAGGCATATTGTTGACTTCTAATTGTTCCATGTGTCTAAAACGCCTTTTAGTAATGCAGCAACACCTTTTCTTGTTGTTTGTATAGCTCATGCTCTGTCGGTTTTGAGCGGGGTGCACCTTTTCCAGCCCACGTCACAGCTCACAAAAGCATCATCGTCTAAATGAAAACTGTCTTCCCTTGTGCCGTGAGTTTTCACTGATAAGCAGAACAAAAAGTTATTGAGTACTTCTACCTCATTACAGAGTACATATACTACACGGACCGATTTGTGTTTTTCCACAAGTAGTTTGTTCAGTTTTAAAACAAAATATATGCTGAAACACTCATGTGATAATAATTGCTCTCTCATATCATGTGCCATTGATATTATGTGACTTCCAGCAGAGTCCTATAATAAAGAAATTTTGTCAATAGCTGTTTTTTTTTTTTTTTTTCCCCACAATTAAATTGGGCATTAAATTTGGGCTAACAGCTTCTTAGGAATATTAAGACCTTACCGTTTTAGCTGAGGAATGCCTCTAGTTTTGGTCTCTTCTCTACCCTGTCAACAAAGTAAATTGATTTGAGGCTTTGTTTGAAGATGAGGTGAAAGTTCACTTGGTTCTACACCACCATATTTGCTGAACACTAGCTGATACGCACTGATCAGCAGAGACTGAACATACTGACATAGCAAGTTGGTAACTTTAAAGAAACCCATGAAAATCAGTATTACTCATACATTTCAACTTTACAAAATGTATATGAGCAAATTTCTTTAATTTTTCCTCTGAAAATGCCTGTGAACTACTTCATGATTCTTGAGGACTGATCATGTTTTGAAGTTGCTGAGAAGGACAAGAAAAGGGGCTAGGACTGAGTGAGCCCACAGAACCTAAAAGTTGCAGGCGATAGATTTTGTGGCGAAAAACGTAAGACAATCTAGAAAGTATGATTTCATGGAAATCAAGAAAAGAGTAATTCAGGACAGAGGGTAAGCTGTGGAATGTTACAGAGAGGTCAAGTAAGATGAGGACTGATAAAAGAGCATAGGGTTTAGCAACATGAAGCTAGGATTGGAAATCCTAGCAAGTCCAGTACGTTTGTTTGCTTGTTTGTGATGGTGGCGGGAGGTATTGGGCCAGAAGCTAGAGAAACTAAATTAGAGTGGATTTTACAGTGAATGGAAAGGGAGGAAATGAAAAGGTGTGTATAGCAAAGAGTTCTAGTTAATCCACCAGTGGAGATAAAATGGAATCCTAAAAGTGTACTGAATCCAAAAGAAGATAGAAAAAGATGAAAAGGGAATAAAGAACAAAAGGAACAAGTAAAAAGCAAATGGCGAGATGATAAACTTAAACCTAGTATCAATAATCATACCATAGTAAATGCTGTAAACACTTCAATTAGAGCACAGATTGTCAGATTAGAGTAAAAAGTAAGACCCAACTCTAAGCTGTCTACAAGAAACACACTTTGAATATAAAGATGCAAGTAGGATAAAACTGAATGGAGAGAGATCTGTGGTGCTGACAGCAGTCAAGAGAAAGCTTGAGTAGTATATTAAAGTGGGTTTCAAAGACGATGATATTAGAGTAAAGAACGTCATTTCCTATGATACAGAGGTCAGTTAATCAGTAACAACCCTAAACATTTATATACCTGATAATAGAGCTCCAAAATACATGAACCAAAACTAATAGAACTGTAGGGAGAAATAGACAAATCCCATTATCGTTGGAGACTTTACTACTCCTCTCTCAATAATTGCCAGAATAAGTAGATAAAAATGAGAAAAGGTATAGAAGACTTGAACAATACCATCAGTCAATCAACTTGACCTAATTCACATTTATAGACCATTACACTCAACAATAGCTGAATACACTTTTTTTTTTTTTCAACTATACAGGGAACATTTCACAAGATAGACCACATTCTGGACTGTAAAATAAGTCTCAGTACATTTAAAAGAATTCAAGTCATATAAAGTATGCTATCTGATCAAAATGAAATTAAATTAGAATTCAGTAAAAGAAAGATCTGTAAAACCCACAAGCGTCTGGTAAGTAAATAGCACTTTAACGTATCGGTCAAAGAGGTAGAAAGTATGAAGGTAACAGATCAAACTTGTGATAAGCTGCTACAACAGTACTGAAAGGGAAATTTATAGCTAAATTGATGCCTGTATTGGAAAGAAATGTCACAAATCCATGACCATAGCTTCCTCCTTAAGAAACTAGAAAAAGAGCAAATTAAACTCAAGCTGGAGCAAGGAAATAAAATTTAGAGTGGAAATCACTGAAATGAAAACAGAAAAATCAATGAATGCATAAGCTGGTTTTTTTGTTGTTGTTGCTGTTTTTGTTTTTTTGTTTTTTTTTTGAGGAGCATAAATAAAATTGATAAGCTTCTAGCCAGACAGATCAGGAGAAAAAGAATACAAATTATCAATATTAAGAGAGGTGACATCACTACATATTCTACAAACATTAAAGGGTAGTGAGGGAATGTTATGAACAATTTAACGTTAAAGACACAAACTACCAGAGCTCACTGAAGAAGAAATAACATGAATAACCTAAAATCTATTCAAGAGTTCAAATTTATGGAAAAGGCCTACCCACAAAGAAAACTCCAAGCCCAGATGGTTTCTCTGGTAAATTCTAACAAATATTTAAGGAAGAAACAATACTAATTCTGCACAAGCTTTCAGAAAATTGAAGAGAAGGTTATACTTCACAACTCATTCTATGAAGCTGGCATTACCCTGATACCAAAACCAAAGACATGATAAGCAGCTAATGAACACGGATACAAAAATTTTAAGAAAAATTTTAGCAAATTGAGTCTAACATATAAGAAGACTGATGCATAATTACAAAATGGTGTTTATCCTCAAAATGGAAGGTTGGTTTAATATTTGAACAGCAATCAATGTAACTCACCATATAAACAAACTAAAATAAAAAAAAAAACATATGATCATTTCAATGTATTCAGAAAAAGCATTTGGCAAAATCCAGTATCCCTGATAAAAACTCCAACCTGGGAGTAGAAGACAACTTGTTCAACCTGATAACGGATGGGCAGAAAAGGGCTAACTCAACAGGCCTGGGGTGCTCAAACTGTGTACATTCTCAAGAAAGGCCTGGGCTCTTAAAATAGTTTGTCTGATGAGTATATTTGCATGCCTGAGATCTTGAGCCATGCTATCCCAATTTATCTAGATAGTTTATACTGGCAGTGTGATTTATGGTGAACATTTGCTTTCTCTCTAGAGGTCTGGAATGTCTGTAGCTGAGGTCAGTCACATAGGGTGCTAAATGCTTACGTGACTAACTCCTAGTAAAAACTCTGGACATGTAGGCTCAGGTGAACATCCCTGGTTGGCAACCCTTTGTACTTGTTTTCACATATGGTTGCTGGGAGAATTAAGTGTGTCCTATGTGACTCCATTGGGAGGGGACACTTGGAAGCTTATACATTTTCCTCTGGACTTCATGCACTTTTCCCTTTTGCTTATTTGACTCTGTATACTTTTACTGTAATAAACTGTAACCATGAATAGAACAACTTCTGAGTCCTGTGAATCCTTCTCCTATGAGCCTGAGGGTGATTGTGGGAACCCCTGACATAAGGGGCATCTACAAAAACCTGTGTCTAATATCAAACTTAAGAGTGAAAGACTGAATACTTTCTCACTTAGATCAGGAACAAATGATGCCCATTCTTTATTCATCATTGAATATGCACTGGAGATTATAATCACTGCAACAAGGCAAGAAAAAGAAGGCATGAGAAATAGCAGTCATCTATATGCTAAAACAAAGTAAGGCAATCTGTATCTCTCTATCTCTAGAAATGCCTGTATAGAAGATCTGATGGAATGTCCAAAAACCTAGAAGTAATAAGAAGGTTTAGTAAGGATGCTGAGTATAGGATCCATGTACAAAAAATAATGTACCTCTATATATAAGCAACATTCAACCAGTAATTGAAATTTTAAATGCAATTCCATTTACAATAACAAAAAATGTGGAATACTTAGGCATGAAGATTGCATAAATGATGTGCAAACCCTATACACTGAGAACTATAAAACATTACTGAAAAAAAGGTAAAGAAGACCTAAAACAAGTCAACAGATATGCCTCAGGGCGCCCAGGTGGCCCAGTCTGTTAAATATCAGACTCTTGATTTCAGCTCAGGTCAGGATCTTACAGTTTGTCAGATTGAGCCCCGCCTTGGGCTCTGTGCTGACAGTGCAGAGCCTGCAGAGTTCTCTTGCTCTCTCTCTGCCTCTCCCCTGTTCACGCTCTCTCTTTCAAAATAAATACATAAATGTTAAAGAAAGAAAGAGATGTGCCTCATTCATGGGTTGAAATTCTCAACATTATTAAGATGGCAATTATCTCCAAATGGGTCACATACTACACCATCTCAATCAAAATTGAAAGGACCTAGTAGAGCTAAGCAATTTTGAAAAAGAACAAATTTGGAACACTAACACTACCTGATTTAAAGATTCATTGTGAAACTACAGTCATCAAAACTGTAGTATTAGCAGTAAGATAGAGAAAATGATTATTAGAATAGATCAGAATCCAGAAATAGACCCACCAACATAGATACTGATTTATTGTTTTTTAATAAAAGGATTAAGTGGAAAAAGGACAGTTGTTCGATGTTTGGTCAGAGGTTGTGTTTAAGCCTCTTGTGCCAGTGGAGGTTTCCACTCTGTGTTGATCCCTCCATATGCAGCTTAGGAAATGTTTTCAAGTCTGTCCCATGACCTGCTCTGATCATTCCTGGGTAGGTACAGCCTGGTGCTTGTACACAGCCTTCCTGACTATCATGGTTAACTGTAATCCCAGGAGGGCTTTCCTTAGTTATCCCTGTTTCTCTATATTAAACTTCTGTATGCTCTACCATTTGGCTTGTATCGGAGCTTTGGGCCTCTTCATTGCTTTTCCTGGATATTTCCATTATTTTCAATAACGCTCTTTGGCATGAGGTTCTCTATTTTCTGTTCCAAATAAAGTCAGTCCCCTCAGAGACATGGAGCTCTTTGTCCCTACAGTGTGCCTTTCCCCCTCAGTAGAACCCTGTTGCCACTATACCTGTGGCTTGGGGTGGGAGTGGCTTTTCCCATAGTGATTGATACCCGGTCTTTGGGTGGAAGGGGTGTTGGTAGCCCTGGGTCTTCTTGACTTACTCCTTCTGACATGGAACTTCCACCTTATGAGTAAACTAGAGTGGTAGCAATCAGGGCTCAGTATCTCTAATCTACTGCGCCTGGAGTAGAGTTTCCACCACATGAGCTAGGACTGGGTGGAGGAACCAGGAGGTCCGTCCCATCTATGGCCTGCCCAGAACCTCTAGGCTGAAGGGGATGAGAAACACCAACAGCCTGCCCCTTCCAGGATGAAACTAGCCCAGGACTAGGATATGGAGGGAAAGGGAACCCCTGTCTTCTTCTCTGCACAGACCTGAGGTAGAGCTTCTGTAACAGAGTGCTGGAGGAATGGGGTAATGGAACAGATCTTGGCTCAAATGCCACACTCTCACCTGTTCTGAGATTTAGTAGATTTTTTCTGAATAAATGTTTCTCCATTTGCTATATGCCCTTAGAGACTTTACATGTTTTTGTTTGTTTGCTTTGGTTTTTAAAATGATGCTCACCAACTAAAATGCAATTTTGCTGGGAAGGCCCACTGAACTCCTTACTGTGTCATTCCAAAAGCTCCACCTTGTTTTTAAGCTTTTAATAGCAGGCTTTGGATCTTTGGATCTTCTTCTTAGACAAGAAGATTTCTTGTCTTAGAGACAAGAAAGTTTTCATTACCAAATATGATTTTTCTGAAGATACTGTGTTTATACTAATATTTTGTTAGCATTTTGTTCACTGTAATATTTTATTCAATGTAATAAACTTATCAGAAAGCTTTTAACTGGTCTGGAAGATGGCATTATTTTTCTCCTATAGACTGGGATTTTGATGTTAAATTACTTTTCCACATAGCCTTTCTATTTGATGACCCAGATTGACTATTCCCAGGTTCCATATAGTCTCTTTGGATAGATAGCATTATAGACAGATTCGACCAGCATACCCACTGCACTTGAAAATTTATAAAATGCTTTTCCGGTTTATACTAGCTTCTTTTCTTCATAGCCTGGTGTGCCAGAAGCATCAATCCTGCCAATTAAAAACTGAACATTGGCATGGTAGCTGAACTAATTTGTTCAGCTAGCATTTATTAATTGCCTACTCCACGACAGACAGCTTGCTCACTTTCCTCTTATTGCCTATAAATGTGTTCTAATCTAGGTCCATTATTACTATGGTTAATGTATTGTAAAGTTATTAATTTAAACTTGGCTTACTCTTTGAGCCTCGTTATACAGAATAGCCCTTCCTTTGGAGGAGTAACTTATTGTAGGAAACTATAAGACTTAGTCTTATGAACTAACTCTTGGGAAAAAGCCATAATGTCTGAGAAGTAAAGCAACCAAATTAAGCTTTCACAATAGAGGAGAGAAGGAGCAACTGTCCATATATGAAAATGAAGCCATCCGCGTTGGCAGTTTAGGGAAGAACTGATGCTCAGGAGGTCTTGGGTGTTTCTTTAATCTCCTTTGTACTGCTAACTCTATGATTCTGTTTTTTACTTTGTTTTTTGTTTTTGTTTTTAGTTTCAAGGTTTTGTTTTGTTTTTACGTCTATTTTTTGAGAGAGACAGAGGCAGCATGAGTGGGGGAGGGGCAGAGAGAGAGGGAGAGACAGAGAATCCCAAGTAGGCTCCCTACTGCTAGGGCAGAGCTGGACATGGGGCTCAAACTCATGAATCTGTGAGATCGTCACCTGAGCAGAAACCAAGAGTCAGGTGCTTAACCTAAGAATGAAACAGGCGTCCCTCAAGTTTTTATTTAAATTCCAGTTAGTTAACATATAGTGTAATATTAGTTTTAGGAGTAGAATTCAGTGATTAATCACTTACACCCAGGGCTTATCACAACAAATGCCCTCCTTAATACCCATCACCCATTTAACCCATCCACTGCTCACCTTCCCTCAGTTTGTTTCTCTGTTGTTAAGGGTCTGTTTTATGGTTTGCCTCTCTCTCTCTTTTTTCCCCCTATCATCATCTGTTTTGTTTCTTAAATTCCATATATAAGTGAAATCGTATGGTATTTGTCTTTCTCTGACTGACTTATTTTGCCTAGCATAATACACCCTGGCTCTATCCATGTTACTGTAAATTGCAAGATATCATTTTTTTTTATTACTGAGTAATATTCCATTGTGTGTGTGTGTATGTATCTACGTATGTTTGTTTGTTTGTTTATATGCACATCACATCTTCTCATTCATCAGTCGATGGTCATTTGGCTCTTTCCATTAATTTGGCGATTATTGAAAATGCTGCTGTAAACATTGGGGTGCATGTGTCTGTCCCTTCAAATTAGTATCCTTTGGGCAAATACCTAGTAATGCAATTGCTGGGTCATAGGATAGTTCTATTTTTAATTTTTTGAGGAACCTCCATACTGTTTTCCAGGGTGGCTACACCAGTTTGCATTCCCACCAACAGTGCAAGAGGGGTCCCCTTTCTCCACATCCTCACCAACATCTGTTGTTTCCCGTGTTGTTAAATTTAGCCATTCTGAGGAGTGTGAGGTGGTAGCTCACCGTAGTTTTGATTTGTATTTCCCTGATGATGAGTGATATTGAGTCTGATGATACTTTCATATGTCTGTTAGCCACTGGATGTCTTATTTGGAAAAATACCTGTTCATGTCTTCTGCCTATTTCTTAACTGGATTGTTTGTTTTCTGGGTGCTGAGTTTGATAAATTCTTTATAGATTTTGGAAACTAACCCTTTATCAGATATGTCATTTGCAAATATTCTGAAGGTTGTCTTTTAATTTTATTGATTGTTTCCTTCACTGTGCAGAAGCTTTTTATCTTGATGAAGTCCTGATAGTTCATGTTTGCTTTTGTTTCCCTTGCCTCAGGGGATGTGTCTAGTAAGAAGTTGCTAAAGCCAATGTCAAAGAGATTGCTTCCTGTGTTCTCCTCTAGGATTTTGATGGTTTCTTATCTCACATTTAGGTATTTCATCCATTTTGAATTTATTTTTGTGTATGGTGTAAGAAAGTGGTCCAGTGTAATTCTTCTGCATGTAGCTGTCCAGTTTTCCCACACCATTTGTTGAAAAGATTGTCTTTTTTCCATTGGATATTCTTTCCTGCTTTGTCGAAGATTAGTTGACCATATAGTTGGGGCCCATTTCTGGGTTTTCTATTCTGTTCCATTGTCCTATTTGTCTGTTTTTGTGCCAGTACCATACTGTTTTGCTCACTATAACTTTGTAAGATAATTTGAAGTCCAGAATTGTGATGCCTCCAGCTTTACTTTTCTTTTTCAAGATTGCTTTGGCTATTTGGGGTCTTTTGTGATTCCATACAAATTTTAGGATTGTTTGTTTTAGCTCTGTGAAAAATGCTGGTGGTGTTTTGATAGGTATTGCATTAAATGTGTAGATTGCTTTGGGTAGTATAGAAATTTTAACAATATTTGTTCTTCCAACCCATGAGAATGGAATGTTTTTCATTTCTTTGTGTACTCTTCGGTGTCTTTCATAAGCATTCTATAGTTTTCAGAGTACAGGTCTCTTTACCAATTTGGTTAGGTTTATTTCTAGGTATCTTATGGTTTTTGGTATAATTGTAAATGGGATCGATTCCTTGATTTCTCTTTCTGCTGCTTAATTATTGGTGTATAGAGATGCAACCGATTTCTGTGCCTTGATGTTGTATCCTGAGACTTTACTGATACCATATAGAACTTCATATATCAAGTTCTAGCAATTTTTTGGAGTCTTTTCAGGTTTTCTACATAGAGTATTATGTCATCTGTAAATCGTGAAAGTTCAGCTTTTTCCTTGCTGATTTGGATACCTTTTGTTTCTTTTTATTGTCTGATTTCTGAGGCTAGGACTTCCAGTACTATGTTGAATAACAATGGTGAGAGCAGACATCCCTATCTTGTTTCTGACTGTAGAGAAAAAGCTCTCAGTTTTGCCCCAGTGAGGATGATATTAGCTATGGGTCATTCATATATGGACTTTATGATGTTGAGGTATGTTCCCTCTATCCCTACTTTGTTGAAGGTTTTTATCAAGGATGGATGCTGTACTTTGTCAAATGCTTTTTCTGCATCTATTGACAGAATCACACGGTTCTTAGCCTTTCTTTATTAATTTGGTGTGTCATGTTGATTGACTTGCAAATACTGAACCTCCTTGCAGCCCAGGGATAAATGTTACTTGATCCTGGTGAATGATTCCTTTAATGTACTGTTGGATTCGATTTGTTAGTGTTTTGTTAAGAATTTTCGCATGTATGTTCATCAAGGACATTGGCCAGTAATTTTCTCTTCTAGTGGGATCTTTGTCTGGTTTTGGAATCAATGTAATGCTGGCCTCATAGAGTGAGTTTGGAAGTTTTCCTCTCATTTCTCTTTTTTGGAACAGTTTGAGAAGAATAGGTATTAACTAATCACTTAATGTTTGGTAGAATTCTCCTGGGAGGCCATCTGGTCCTGGACTTTTGTTGGTTGGGAGATTTTTTATTACAGATTCAATTTCTTTACTGGTTATTAGTTGTTCAAATATTCTATTTCTTCCTGTTTCAATTTTGGTAGTTTATATGTTTCTAGGAATTTATCCATTTCTTCTACCCAGTTTGTTAGCATATAATTTTTCATAATATTCTCCTTTAATTGTTTGTATATCTGTGGTGTTAGTTGTGATCTCTCCTCTCTCATTTGTGATTATATTTATTTGGGTCGTTTCTCTTTTATTTTTGATAAGTCTGCCTAGAAGTTTATCAATTTTATTACTTCTTTCAAAGAAACAGCTCCTGGTTTCATTGATTTGTTCTTCTTGGGTTTTTTTGTTTGTGTCTCTATCATTTATTCCTATTCTAATCTTTACTATGTCTCTTTTTCTGCTGGCTTTAGGCTACATTTGTTGTTCTTTTTCTAGCTCCTTTAGATGTAAGGTTGGGTTGTGTATTTGAGATTTTTCTTGTTTATTGAGTTAGATGTGTATTGCTATATACTTCCCTCTTTGGACCACTTTTGCTGCATCCCAAATGTTTTGGATGGTTATGTTTTCATTTTCATTTGTTTCCATGTATTTTTTTAAATTTTGTACTTAATTTTCTGATTAACCCATTAGTTTGTTTTTGTAGGATGTTATTTAGCTTCCATGTATTTGTGGTCTTTCCAAATTTTTTCTTGTGGTTGACTTCAAGTTTCATAGCATTGTTGTTGGAAAATATGCATGGTATGATCTCGATCTTTTTGTACTTATTGAGGGCTGATTTGTGACCCAGTATGTGATCTATCCTGGAGAATGTCCCATGTGCACTCAAAAAGAATGTGTATTCTGCTGCTTTAGGATGAAATGTTCTGAATATATCTGTTAAGTCCATTTGGTCCAGTATGTCATTCAAAACTATTGTTTCCTTGTTGATTTTCTGCTTAGATTATGTGTCCATTGCTGTGAGTGGGGTGTCAGATTCCCCTGCTATTACTGTATTATTATCAGAGTTCCTTTATGTTTGTTATTAATTATTTTATGTATTTGGGTGCTTTCAGGTGGGGGTATAAGTATTTACAATTGTTAGATCTTCTTGTTGGATAAACCCCTTTATTATGATATACTGCCCTTCTTCATTTCTCGTTAAAGTCTTTGGTTTAAAATCTAGTTTGCCTGGATGCCTGGGTGGCTCAATTGGTTAAGCATCCAACTCTTGGTTTTGGCTCAGGTCATGATGTTGCAGTTCGTGAGATTGAACCCTGCCTTGGGCTCTGCTCTGGTAGCACAGGGCCTGCTTGGGATTCTCTCTCTCCCTCTCTCTGTGCCCCTTCCCTGCTCACACTCATTCTCTTTCAAAATAAGTAAATAAACATTTAAAAAAAATGTCATTTGTCTGATGGAAGTATGGCTACTCTGGCTTTCTTTAATGTCCTTTAGCATGATAAATGATTCTCTATCCCTTCACTTTCAATTTGGAGGTGTCTTTAGGTCTAAAATGAGTCTCTTGTTGGCAGCATATAGATGGGTCTTGTTTTTGTTTTTGTTTTTAATGTTTATTTATTTTTGAGAGACACGGAGAGACAGAGCATGAATGAGAGAGGGGCAGAGAGAGAGGGAGACATAGAATCTGAAGCAGGCTCCAACTCTGAGCTGTCAGCACAGAGCCCCATGTGGGGCTCGAACTCATGAACCATAAGATCGTGGCCTGAGCTGAAGTGCTGAAGTTGGACGCTTAACTGACTGAGCCACCCAGGCACCCTGATGGGTCTTGTTTTGTTTTTTTTTTTTTAATCCGTTCTGACACCCTGTGTCTTTTGCATTTAGTCTATTTACATTCAGAGTGATTATTGATAGATATGAATAGTGCCATTGATTTACTTGTTAAGTCATTGTTTCTGGAGATTTTCTGTTTGTTTGTTTTTTCTAGACTTTTTTGCTTTTGGTGTTTCTTTCCCACTCAAAGAGTCCCCTTCAATATTTCTTGGAGTGCTAATATAGTGGTCATGAACTCTTTTAGTTTTTGTTTGAGAAACTCTTTATCTCTCCTTCTCTTCTGAATGACAACCTTGCTGGATAGAATATTCTTGGCTGCATATTTTTCCCATTTAGCATGTTGAATATATCATGCCACTCCCTTCTGGACTGCCCAGTTTCTGTGGAGAGGTCTGCTGCTAACCTTGTTTGTCTTCTCTTGTAAACTAGGGATTTCTTTTCCCTTGCTGCTTTTAAAATGTTTCCCTCATCTCTGTATTTTGCAAATTTTACTACGATATGTATTGGTGTTGGCCTGCTTTTGTTGATTTAGATTCAAATTCTCTGTGCCTCCTGGAGTTGGATGTCTATTTCCTTCCCTAGATGAGGGAATTTTTCAGCTGTAATTTGTTCACATAAACCTTCTACCCCCCTTTCCCTCTTTTCTTCTGGGACTCCTATGATATGAATGTTATACTTTATGAAGTTGCTGAGTTCTCTGAGTCTACATTCATGATCCAATATATTTCTTTCCCTCTTCTTTTCTGCTTCATTATTTTCCATAATTTTATCTTGTTTTTAAATTCTTTTTTCTTTTATTTGAGAGACAGAGAGCACACGCCAGGGAAAGAGGTAGAGGAGACAGGGAGAGAATCTTAAACAGGCTGCACGCTCAGTGTGGAACCCTATGTGGGGCTTGATCCCATGACCCTTGGATCATGACCTGAGCTGAAATCAAGAGCCAGATATTCAACTGACTGAGCCACCCAGACACCCTGATAATTTGATCGTTCTGCATTACTTATCCATTCCCCTCCTTCTTCTATCCTTGTGCTCATTACATCCTACCAGTTTTGCATCTTGGCATTTTTATTTTGGCCTGACTAGTTTTTAGGTCTTATCTCTGCAGTAAGCAACTCCCTGGTGTCTTCCATGCTTTTCTCAAGCCCAGCTAGTATCTTTATGATTGTTGCTTTAAATTCTGAATCAGGCATATTACTTACATCTGTTTCGATTAGATACCTGACCATGACTTTTTCTTGTTCTTTCTTTTGGGATGAGTTCTTCTATCTTCGCATTTTGTCTAGGTCTATGTCTTATTCTCTGTGTTAGGGAAGCCTGTTATGTTTCCTGTTCCTGAGGCTTTTTGAAGAAGAGGTCACATAGTGTCCAGGTCCTTGTGCTTCAGGGAGTTTCTCTGGTGTGTGCTGTGTGCACTCTGCTTCTGTGTCTTAGTTACTCTATCCTTCAGACTAGTCATCTGCAGAGGCTCTCCTTGTCTACAGTAGGCAGTGTTTGGACCTTGACCAGAGTGTGGCAAATTTTAACTGGGTGTGCTCTGGTCTCCTTGTTAAAAGAGACCAGATCCTATTTCCACTAAAGCTAGGGCTTTGCAGCACACTGTGGTCAGTAGACTTGGTGGAGTGGGGGGTGTTTATGCTGGCCTTCTGGGGGAGGGGCCCACTACTCTGGTTCTCAGGCACACTTGCCGTAGTAAAGAAGCACCTGCAGAGTGCATGGGAGTGGAGCTTGGTGTAAGCGGTTTAGGTCACCACTGTTGGCACTGTGCTGTTACTGAAGTTAGTTTATGCTGTGGGACAGGGGAGGGAAATGGCACCAGCCCTCTCGTTCACACTGGAAAGGGGAGTTTGCACCCACCACTGTCTGGGAAGCCCTCCGAGAAGAGCAAACAGTCTCTCTGTTTTCCAAGTGTCACTGAGATCCCTGCCTTCACCCTATGTCCCAGCTATCTGCCTACACAGCAGTACAGTGCACCTGTGTTGTATCCCAGGCAGGCCCACTGAGTTATAAAACTCTAAACTTTAGGGACAGTGTGGCACAGATGTGCATTGGTCCTCTGGAGAAGGGTCTCACTGGGCTGGTGCTGGTTTGTCTCAGAAAGGCAGTGGCATTGAAGTGCAGGAGCTTGGAGTTTAGAGTAAAGCACAGCAAAAAGCTGGTGCCCAGGTTAGCCACCCTCAGCAGGTGTCTCTGCCCTTATACTAATAAATGGGGCAGTGCAATGGCACCTGCTGGCTATTTTGTCCCCTGAGAGGCACCACCACCTCTCCCAGATGTGCTCCAAGAAGGGAGAACCATTTCTCCCAGTCCATCCAGGGGATCCTCAGATCACACTGTCTGCTCCTGGGCCTCTGCCCTGCTTTCCCACAAGAGCACCACAGGGCCTACCAGGCTCCACACCAGCCACAGTGCAGACTTCGAAAACTTCAGTCTTTGAGCCCCACTGGTTATAAAAACTCGCCATAATCAGCCCCTCTTGTTTTCCCAGTCAATGACTGGGAAAGTGTTTTCCTTGTACGATTCCCTCTGTGTTCGTTCTTTCTTTCTTTCTTTCTTTCTTTCTTTCTTTCTTTCTTTCTTTCTTTCTTTCTTTCCCTCTCTCCGTCTCTCCGTCTCTCCATGACCATGGCTCCTTCCCCTCTGCAGCACCTGTGATCCTTCTCTCCCCCAAACCATGTCTCTGCACCTCCTACCCTCCACAGTGTGGCCTCTTCTCTCCCCCTAGTTGTGCAGTTTGTTCTGTCCTCAGATTGATTTCTTGGGTGTTCAGAATGATTTGATATTTGTCTAGCTGTGTTTGAGGGGTGAGGCACGCCTAGGGTCCTCCTGCTACTCCACCACCCTAGCCCCCCCACCCCCCACTAACTATGATTCTAGACAAAATAACTGCATTTTCCCTGCTTGATTTTTTCTCTAACTTTGATTGGAAGATAGTGACTTTTCCTGCACATGGGGTTATAAAAGACAAAATATTTTGTGGAATTTGAAGTGCTTTAGAAATGTTCACTACGGTGGCACCTGCCTATAGTGATGCCCTCTCCAAAATAGGGATAAATATGAGTCTATTCTAGGTCCCACCCAAAGCTATTTATGACAGGAAATTCTGGAAGGACTTTGGTAAAGTACTTACATTTGTAGCCTGGCTTAAAGTGTGATCTTTGGGACAGTGTGACATAGCAAAGCACAAGTGATGCATGTATACTGTGTAAAGGGTATTTTCTGTTTCCCATTTCTTGTTTTTATTTCCCTCTTCTAGTAAAAAAAGATAGAACTCCTAAGCCAAATATTTACCTTAACTATTACCTTTAAACTCATCTTTCTAAATTTTGGGAGTTATTTTCAGAAGAAAAAATAAATTTAGGTCATTCTTGCTTTCTCACAGTGGAATGAACAAATGATGAGAACAATAATAGAAGAAAGAGCAGGAGCTGGAATAGTTAATATGAACAATTGGTCTTAAATTTTAAACAATTGGCTTTATTTTCTGATTGAAAGGTATAAGGCAAATAGTGGGTCCTGTACCTGAAGCTCTTGACCCTAGGGTGTTCTATTTTTCATTTCTTAGCAGCCAATCCACTTTAAAACATGAAGGAAAAGTCCAGAAAATAATCGTAAAGCATTCCTTGGAGAAGTTTCCAAACATGAATAAAAATTAACAAGCCCCCTTCATTGAGCTCAGGTACTATACTTGGTACTTTACTGAATTATCTCATTCATTTCTAACAAGAGCCCAATGAGGAAGGAGCCTTTAATCTCCATTTTATGAAGCGGAAACTGTGGCCTAGACGAGGTAATTAGAAACTTATCCTAGGTTATACAGCTTCTGGATACAGGGTGGACCATCTTAAGTAATGAAATTTAAAACAAATATTTTATAAATTACTCAAGTAGTTACATATTCTTTGTAAAATAAATCAAAGCTGTAGGAAATACAATTTTTAACAAATCACCGATAACTATATGTTTGTATGTGTGTATATGGTTAACCCTCCCCCCCCCCCCCCCCCCCCCCGCCACACACACACACTTCTGAAACACACATAGTAAGTTGATAGTCTTGGTTAACCCTGAGGAAGGAAGGAGAAAAGATATCAGAAATGGAAGTGATGATGGTCAAAAACGTTTTTAGCTTTATCTTGAATGTTTTGACTTTTTGCAAGGAGAATATTTTCATATATTAATTGTGCAATTTAAATTTATTCAGAAACCCTGAGGACACATTGGCTAACCTCATCGCCCTTTTTCTGGTGACCCTCTCTTCATCCTAGTCTCTACCCAAGAATGTTTAAAACTTTTCAAAGATTACGTGTACATGAGTTACTTGATATAGTGATGATTATAAAGTCATCATTGATGAAGTACAAAGCAGTATAGTATGGTGGTTACAGGCACAGGCCCTGGATCCAGACTGCCTGGGTTTGAATCCTGGCTTCCTTTTTGTATGACCTCTCTGTGCTCCAGTTTCCTCATTTATAAATTTGGGATAATAATACCTATTTTACAGGATTGTTGTGAGTCCTAAATGAGCTATTATATGTACAGCACTTAGTTCTTGGCATATTTTAAGAGCTAGATAAGAGTTACTGCAAATTATCCTAACACTCAGAAAACAACTATGATAAATTGTATATACATCCAAACTTTCTTCTGTGTGTGTGCGTGCCTATATGTGTGTGTGTATATATACACATACATACATGTACATCCAAATACATTCATGTGGGTAAATATAGATGAATTTTTTTATTAAAATTGGATTATACTATTTCTATGTATTGTAATCTTCCTTTTTACTTAACTCTATAGATTGCAAACATCTTTCCATGTCATTAAATGAAGTAATGAATGTTTAAAACAAAACTCAGGTGTATTTGGTTTTAACTAATGTGATACATGGATTCTTTTGACCAAATATGTGAACATATGGTAAAACAGAAATTTCTTGGCTCTGTACTGAGAATCTGGAGTGCTTATAGATATTGAAATATCTTAAATCATTGGCACATTGATATATCTTACTTAAGTGTATTATTATTTGTTTTATTTGTTAAGCAGTGATATTCAGCCTTTTTAAATGTTTGTCTTCAGAGTCAATATGCCAGAGAAAATGGTATTTTTATTTTTTAAGTTTATTTATTTATTTTGAGAGAGAGGGGAAAAGATTGCAAGCAGGGGAGGGACAGAGAGAGAGAGAGAGAGAGAGAGAGAGAGAGAGAGAATATCCCAAACAGGCTCCATGCTGTCAGCGCAGAGCCTTGATGTGAGGCTCAATCTTACAAATGATGAGATCATGACCTGAGCCAAAATCAAGAGTTGGACACTTAACTGATTGAGCCACCCAGGCACCCCAGAGGATGGTATTTTTGAAGTGTCACCGTAGTAAGGACACTTGGAATACAGTTCTTTGTAAGAAGAAAAAAGATGTATAAAAAGTACATTGATTGTTAAGAAACATATATTTCTTCTTCTGCCCCTTTCTGGCTTTTCAGGAGATGTTTCACAAAGCAGAAGAATTTTTACCCAGAACGGCAAATAGTGAGATGGATGAGATGGACACGTCAGACACCCAGTGGGGCTGGTTTTACTTGGCGGAGTGCGGGAAGTGGCACATGTTTCAGGTACCTCCTTTCCAGAATGAATGTAGCACAAGGGCGTCCCCTTCAGTCAGCATCACTTTGCTGACGCACAAAGTAGCAGTGCAGACCTGGAAGGAAATCAAACCTTAAGGAAATCAGGTAGCTTGACTAAAAGAAAAATGAGAAATTCTTCTAGTCCTTTTCCTTCTCCTTTCCCCAGGTTTTCTCAATCATGTATTTATTTATGTTTTTTAATGTTTATTCATTTTTTTGATAGAGACAGAGCGTGAGTGGGGGAGGGGCAGAGAGAGAGGGAGACACAGAACCTGAAGCAGGCTCTAGGCCCTGAGCTGTTAGCACAGAGCCCAACGCGGGGCTCGAACTCACGGACCGTGAGATCATGACCTGAGCCGAAGTCGGACGCCCAACCGACTGAGCCACCCAGGCGCCCCTCAATCATGTATTTAGAAGAAGCAGTGCGAATTCACTGTGTGTACAGAGGCGAGTGTGACTGAGTTGCGTAGTCTCAGTATGGCTGAACAACTGCAAATTCCATTTGGTGAACGAGGAGGAGGGGAAGAGAGCAAGCCCATATTAAGCACCTTGTGTCCGCCAGGTATTATGTTAGATGTTGCAGGTATATTTTCTACTTTAGCCTCACAGCAGCTCTGAAGCAGATGTTAACACTCTGTCTCATGGTCAAAGAGCAAAACTCAGAAAGGCTAACGGAATCTGTCCAGAGTCACGGCTAGTGAATTTCAGCCAGTACCCAGAAGCTTGGTGGTCTTTCTTTACTTAGAAGCCTACCTAAAGAAGATTTAAGTTGAGCCGGTTAGGAAGTTGTAATTATTGTAATCATTTGTAGAAATTGTAACAATCTGGAGAGAGGGATTCTCACCAGTTGCTGGAGTTTCTTCGCTGGAAGTCCTTACACCCTTTTGCACACGCCTGCTTAGCGGTGATTCTCCCTGTGTGTGGGAACTAGAACAGGCGCTCAGTCAGTTCCCCTCATCACTCCAGTCTCTGTCTCTGTGACCACAGAACCGCCTCTGTGGCCAAGTCATTGACACGAACAGCTGGTAAATGACACTCTCTGGTTTGTCTTAAAGCCGGACACCAACATTCAGTGTACAGTTAGCAGTGAAGATATCGAAAAAAGCTTCAAAACAAACCCTTGTGGCGCCATTTCTTTTACTACTTCCAAATTCAGCTACAAGATAGACTTTGCAGGTATGTTTTTTTTCCCTAATAGTTGTGTGTTTTTAGCATATTGATACAGTAAAATCTACAGTTGTGAAGATGAGAATTAGTTAATATATTTGTGCACAGTGAAATAAATCCTTTTTGTCATACACAAAAATCTCTCTATAAAAATTCAAGATTTAAAATCTTGCACACCATTACCTTTTGTAAAGGAATATTTGTATGCTCATCATACAAAACATGTATAAAGATTGTCATATCTTTTGAGCTTATGTAACAGTTTTCCTCTAAGGAACACAAAACACTTTTTAGCTGTTGTTTTGTTCATCATTGAAATATCTGGGAATCTTTGTATTTTAAGGATCCATCTGAGAGGTTAAGTAACAAAGTCATAGGTAGCTGGTGATAGTTTTAAGACCAAAGTTCAGCTGAACGACCCATCTCTTAGTGTCTTTACCAGAAAACTATTTCTTTAATGGATGTTGCCTTTTGCCATTTTCTGATTTCATTGGCTCTTTCACAGAACAGCCAGCTAATCTGGAAATCAGTCCTACTTTGGATTTCATCCATGATCTATGGGCATGGTTGTAGGTATCCCATGAAAAACCTGTTGGATTCAACTCTTTTAGTTTCAAGCTGTTGGTTTCAGCTGTTTGTGGCATAGAGGCATACAAGACCTAGAAGGGGAGCCTTTTTTTTTTTAAGGTTTTATTTTTAATTAACCTCTCCACGCAATGTAGGGCTCAAACATACAACTCCAAGGTCAGGAGTCACATGCTGTACTGACTGAGCCAGCCAGGTGCTCTGGAAGGCTTTCTTAATAAAGTGTATTTTGGCTGCCACGTGGTTCAGTCATATAGATGTTCTGTCCTAGTTTCTATGAGTAGTGTCTTTTTGTTGTTGTTGTTGTTGTTCTTTATATATATTTTATTGTCAAATTGGTTTCCATACAACATGTAGTGCTCATCCCAGAAGGTGCCCTCCTCGATGCCCATCACCCACTTTCCCCTCTCCCCCACCCCCCATCAACCCTCAATTTGTTCTCAAGTATTTAAGAGTCTCTTACGGTTTGCCTCCTTCCCTCTCTGTAACTTCCCCCTGCCCCTTCCCCTTCCCCTGGTCTTCTGTTAAGTTTCTCAGGATCCACATATGAGTGAAAACATATGGTATCTGTCTTTCTCTGCCTGACTTATTTCACTTAGCATAATACTCTCCATTTCCATCTACATTGCTACAAATGGCCAGATTTCATTCTTTCTCATTGCCAAGTGGTATTCCATTGTATATATAAACCCCATCTTCTTTATCCATTTGTCGGTTGATGGACATTTAGGCTCTCTCCATAATTTGGCTATTGTTGAAAGTGCTGCTATAATCATTGGAATACAAGTGCCCCTATGCATCAGCACTCCTGTATCCCTTGGGTAGGTTCCTAGCAGTGCTATTGCTGGGTCATAGGGTAGTTCTATTTTTAATTTTTTTAGGAACTTCCACACTGTTTTCCAGAGCGGCTGCCCCAGTTTACATTCCGACCAACAGAGCAAGAGGGTTCCCATTTCTCCACATCCTTGCCAGCATCTATAGTCTCCTGATTTGTTCATTTTGGCCTATGAGTAGTGTCTTTATGGCAGAGTTGTGTTGTGTTGTGGTGTGGGCGGGTGGTGACACTAAGAAAATTCCCTTGGATGAACTAAGGCCCAGAAATGGTGAAGGGGATTTGTCCAGTAAGAGATTGATGCAACCAAATCTCTAATCATTATTGTCCCCCCCAAAGTTTTTATTTAATTATTGAGAATTAAAACCATTATATTCTTCTTCCCAACTAACCTATAACTGCTTTTTTATGACATTACTGCCTTCAAGAGCCCTGACATTTGTCTTTTTGCTGCAGTATAGACAGAAGGTATTCGCTAGACCTTTCAGACATCTTGTGTACAAGTGCCAGTTTGAAGCGATACTAAGACGTAGTGATACGCACACACATCAGGCTTCATGTAGAGGATGAAGTTTATCAACACGTTTAATTCAGCAAGCCACACATTTCTGAAAGAATATTTGCTAATAAACTGTATTTTGGGGAGAGCTTTCTCTCAGACCATACAGTTTGTTAAAAAATGTCTTTATCAAAGAATAGGAGTCACATTCAATAATTTAATTCCAGCAGCCCCTCTATATGATGATACTGCATCAAAGGTATCATCAGCATTTCGAATGTACTGTTTGCAAAATTAGCTCCAACTGTTTTGCCATAAGCTGACTCAGGTGCTCTTGGTAAAAATGGTGAAGAGGAAACTCAGAGTGAGGTAGTAGAAGACCCTGCAGCCTTTGCCTCCTGTGCTGAGGTGATCTTGCTTTTTCCTGCACAGCGGTGATGCCAGTGTGTGTGCAGAACCTAGGGGAATCCGAAAAGGGCAGGGCACACTTTATATTTTACAGCATTTGCCTGGATGGGTGAAGCTCTTTATTTTGGAATGGAATGATGCCAATTAGATAAGATACACTGACTGGGATCTCAAAGTAAGCCTCAGCACTAAACTTTGTGGGAACGAAGACATGGATCTGGTAACAGTACCACAGCTAAGGCACAGAAGAGAGAAGAAGATGACACTTCCACTTAGTTATTAGTTTTACCTCACCAGAACCTCTTGAAGAAGCACGTATTTAGTCTAGCTAGATTTTCTATTGTTGGTTTTGGTATATGGTGTAGAGAAGGCCAGAAGTGTACCAATTTTTGAAATTCTGTGAATTCTTTCAGTTTTATAGTGGTAGTGTATCTTTTTATCATTCCCAAAATTTTTGGAGCAATCAAAGTACACTTCCCATTCATAACCTGACCAGAAGATTCAGTACTATAATTTTATTCTCTTTCTAATACTCTTCATTTTCCTAAGTCTTGCACCGTAGCATCAGCTTAAGCTTAAGTGTGCTACAGAAAGCTGCAGACCCTGTGTACTGAGCAGTCTGAGCCTAGCATCCTGTGTGTGAGCGAATGATGAAGCCATGTTCCCTGAATAGCGCTCCTAGGATGTCATGAACAGATGTGTGCAAGGGGTCCTTGATACACTGTGCTTACCAGCGCCTCCCCAAGTGCCATGGTTCCGGATCGCCATGTGCTGTGGCTACACATCTTCGTGACTATTTGTAGCACAATCTGTCCCTACCGCCTATCTAATATCTTTGTCTTTGCCTACAGAAATGAAGCAAATGAATCTCATCACTGGAAAACAGCGCTTAATAAAAAGAGCCCCCTTTTCTATCAGTGCTTTCAGGTATTGTAAAGAGAACAGGGATAGAGAGAGTGGGCTTTCCTCCTCTTTTTGAGTATTTGACAGAGGCACAAATAGGCTGAAAATGTTTGGGTAGCTTATTTAACGATCTTGATGTTGGTCTTTTCATGGCTGAGTTTTGCATTAGTTGATGAAGTACAGTATGATGGTTGTCTGCCCTTGTTTCCTTTCCTGTTATGCTCTTCATTTCCCCTTCTGTATTTACATTTTTCATGTCTTTAGGATGGTTCCAGAATGCCATATGGTCTCTGCTATAAATCCTTAAAATAGCTTGCTGAAGTAGGTTTGAATTAACTTGTAAATACTCTAGAGCCATCCAGTTATATGGGCTACTTATAACTCCTAGGCACTTGCCCCCTTTTTCTCTACCTCCACTGAGCCCCATTGGGCAACTCCTGGGAGTGATTCTAAATCTGTAATGACCAAAGGAGACCTAAAGAAGGTGTGAGCTCTGTGGGACAGCAGCACAGCCCTCTGCTCCTGGCTCTGGGTCGCACATTGTCCTGTTTGGTTTCTCTGGCGGTACACAGCCCTAAAAGAGAGCTGTAGATGCCAGAAAAGAGTAAGTATTTGTTATTCCTGTGAATGAAATTGAAGGGGAAAATCTTCGGGGGCATACCTCCTACTTTCTGTCATGGTCCCTCAAGTAAATATTGCTGTTCAAAGAACATAAAATAAAACAGAAAAAAAATGGTAGCATGTGAATTGGAAGGGATACCCCTTTACTCTTTCCAAGGAGATATTTTGAAACAAGGATTCAAATAAGGAAAGAAATTCTTTAAGTTTCTATCAGTCTGTTTCTTAAGGCTTTTGGCTTATATTTTAGCATCCTGATTTAAAAGTTATGCAAGCACTTTTATAACAAATGCCCTAGTACTGCTGTGGAATGTGGAGGATATTATTTTCTTACCCACCACATCATATCTTTATTCTTAGGCACAAGGAATATAATAAACAAATTTCTTAGCTTCCCAAGGGTATGTAATCTAGGGAAAAAATGGGACATAATAACGGAAAATGTTATTGTAATTGTACGTTATTATTTCTGGTATACTTTGGAGGAGAGAAGCAACAACACTATGGGGCCGAACACTTTGTTCTGACACAGAGGATACAAATCATAGAGCAAAGACAGGAGAGGGAGAGAATTAACCAGAATGGACGAGAATAAGCAGGTTAATAGCAGAGGAGAACAGTTAGGTATGCCACAGTAGAGCGATGCTGGTAAGTGGGTGTTGATACAGAAATTATTTACGCAGGAATATATCAAGTGTGTATGACACAAGGTGAATAGTTCACATTTCCTACTGGCCAGGAAATTACAATTAATTAAGGCTACGGTCTACATAAAAATTAAAACAACACAAACAAAAAAACCCTTTTACATAGCTAAAAGGTACTCCAGGCAAAGTAAAAAAAAAAAAACCAACAAAAACAAAAAACAAGCAACAACTGGGAGAAGTATTGTTACTCATGATCATAAAGGGCTCATCTCTGTAATATACGAAGTACTTCTAGGAATCTCTGAATGGTAGAAGACCAGCAAATCATTAGAAACATCTGGCCTCACTCAGAATCAGAGAAGTACAAATTACACCAATTTTTTACTATCAGATTGTCAAAAATTCAAAAGTTTGATAATGTGCCTTTTTGGAGAGGTTGTTGGAAGTAGGGATTCTCTACATTTCTGGTGGTAATGTTAATGAGCATAACCTTCAGAGAGGGCATTTGGACAGTATCTGCCAGAATCTAAATAATAGTCTTTGACCCGGAAATTCCATCTCACAGATGTCCTCCTACAGATATACAAGTAGACAGGTAAGATGGAAAAAGAATCAATTTGTGGTTTTGCAGCATTCTTAACAGTAGCAAAAAGTCAGAGACATGCTAAATACCATCAACAAGGGACATACATAAATTATGGTATGTCGGTACCATGGAACTTTCTGCATCTGCAAAATAGATCGCACTCATTTGTTCAACCAGTAGGTATTGCATGAGCCAGGTTCTGTGGTAGGGGCTGGGAATGAGGTTACTCTCTATCTATTGATGCAGAAAGATCTCTAAGAACATATTAAGTTGGGGGGGGGGGATGGCTGCAGAAAAACCCCGTAAATTTTATGTGTGGGGGAAAAATTTGGCTTGTGTGAACCTAAAGAAGTCTGGAAGAATACCCCCAAAGACTAAAAAAAAAAAACAAAACAAAACAAAAAAAAACCCAAAACTGATTACTTGGAGTTGGGGCAAGAGTTGAAAATTGGACAGACTAATTTTCACTGTTTGTTTCTTTAAATGTGTTGTTTCTTTATATGTGTTAATTTTCAAATCATATGATTGTAGGATCTTTTCAAAAATTAAAATGAGCTTTAGAAATTAAGCTAAAGATAGGCTTGAAATTTATGACTTTCTTCCAGTAACCTCCAGTCCCCAAGGAGGATTAGTATGTCCTTTTCAACCTTTTGCCATTAAGCCCTCCAACTTACTTTTTTTCTGTGTTTACATCCAGTGGCTTCAACTTGGTGGGCAGGTTTTTCAAAGTTTCGCTGGCTTCACTGGGTGAATTAATGCAGGCTGTGTATGGGGAAGAGAGGGCAGTAAACAGAGAATGGCTTAGGTGTGAGTTAGAGCTTGAAGCACATTGCATGTATTGCCAAGAGGTTTGGATTTTATTTGATAGGCAGTATCAGTCTTTTAGAGGGTTTTGTTCTGTTTTGATTTTAAATTGAGAGTTTCATTTCTTCTTGGAAATTCCTTTTCTTTATCTAAAATCTTCCTTACATTTTAAAGGAATTGTGACAATTAAAAAAAAAAACATGACAGCATTAAACAACTGTTTGTGAAATTTTGATGTTATTTAAGACTGGATGTTTTCCACCAGAGTTTTCAATTCCGCACCTAAAAAAGTAGCACACAGAAGACATGCAATAAATATTTGAAAATAAAGAGCCGAGAGCTTCAGTTCATTGCGTTTGTCACAATGCCCTAGACGTGAAAATTCAGCTTTGGAGAAAAGGTGAAATTAAAGCACTGACAATGATTATTATCAGCTTCTAATATTTTGTCTTGTCTTTTGCTATGTAAAGTTATATCTGTGAAAACGAGGCTATCCCCATGCCCCCGCACTGGGAGAACGTGAACACTGACGTGCCCTATCAGGTAAGAGCAGAGCTGATGAACCCCACTGTGGAAGAGCGGAAAGGGCCCCAGTAAAACTATGCAAACTTCTTTTTCCAGCTTATTCCTTTGCACAATCAAACACATGAGTATAATGAAGTTGCTAGTCTCTTTGGGAAAACAATGGATCGCCACAGAATTAAAAGAATTCAGAGAATTCAAAATCTGGACTTGTGGGAGTTCTTCTGCAGGTGAGACGGTGTCCAACCTGAACCCTCTCTTTGGCCTCTAAGACCTTTGTAGTCTTAGAGATAGCAAAACATAGATGTCTAACCGGACTGCCCCTCAGGTGTTGTACCACCTGTGGAGATGCGCTGTGTGTTTCTCTTGTGGTATCTCAACCCTGTCTGTCAGTACTCCTCCTCAGCACTCTCGGGGAGTGACACAGAGCTTCCCTAGAGGTGAAGGTCAGGTTCACTTCCAGCCCTGTGACACTACCCCCAAGGGCAAAGACCCCCTCTCCTTGCCAGGTGCAGAACTGTGCAGTCTTGGCTGAAATCTGCATTAGAAGGGAATCTAGGGAGCTCTTTAGTTTTGTTGACATTACTTTGGTGGTACAGACCTGTCTGTGGAATTAGAAGTCTCTGGAAACATTGTTGAACTCATTTATTTATTTTTTATTTTTTAGAGAGAGGGAGGGTGCATGTGCCAGTCGGGAAGAGGCTGAGGGAAAGGGAGAGAAAATCCCAAGCAGGTTCCACACCCAGCATACAGCCTAACTCGGGGCTTGATCCCACCAACGTTACATGATGACCTGAGCCTAAACCAAGATTCATACGCTTAACCACCTGAGCCACCCAGGCACCCCAACATTGCTGAAATTTTTTTAAAAAGCAATTACACTATCTTGCCTCTAGTCATTTGCTTATTTTGTTTTGGAGGACATTGTGGAACATACTTTCAAATGTCTTGTTAGGCCCAAAGTTTAGGTAGTAGATTTACTGCTTAATTTAGGGTATAAACGAGCCATTGGATTGCTCAGTATGCACTTCATCTAAAAATAAAGTCCATTACAGAAAACTTAAATGTATTGTCCAAATTAACCTGTTGTGCTGTATTTTTTAATAGCAAATGCTACTTAAAATAAGTGGTTTATAAGTGGAAATATTTTTATTAAATTTTTATTTGTTTTTATTAAATATTTAAATTAAATTTATGAGGATAGTTGATTTTTAATTTTTTAAATATAAGCAGGCATTTAATATTTGCTCAGGAAAATTTCAAATAATAGAATCTAATATAATGAATATCCATCATCCTGACTTAACATATTTAACCACACATAATCCATTTCCTTTTTTGTTTTCTATTGTTGTTGCTGAAGTATTTCAAAGAAAATCGCAGACCTTAACTCATTTCATTCGCATATACTTGAAAATTAGGCTGACTTTTGTTTGGTAATGATACATGGAATTCTTTCATGCTCCTGATAAGTAGTTAATATGGCCTGAATATATTCCTGGTTTTATTGTCATAATAGTTTATGGTAAAATAAGGGGTTTCAGCTTGTATTCTTTATAGTCCTGAGTCTTTGGACCAAGCTAACTTTTATTTCTGACAGTAATGAGTTTAACTGAGTGTAGAAGGTTTTGTTGGGTTCTTTTTTTTCTTTTTTAATGTGAAATTTATTGTCAGATTGTTTCCATACAACACCCAGTGTTCATCCCAACAGGTGCCCTCCTCAATGCCCATCACCCACCCTCACCTTCCTCCCCCCCCCCCCCCATTTACCCTCAGTTTATTCTCACTTTTATTGGGTTCTTGTTGACATGATTCTTTTGTTGAGGAAGATGGAGGCCTCTCTCCCCTTAAATTTTATTCTCTCAGTGGATAAAGTGAGTTTTTCTAAAATGGTCTGATGAAAACTTAATTCATTATTCTTAATCAGGCCTCTGAAGTGGAGTTCAGTTTTAACTAAACTCATAACTAGAGTTGTCTCAATTTAATCGTAGTGGTAAAAATGTACCAGTAAATCCACATGTTTAAACATTGTACACTAGGAATTTCACTGAAGAAGTATCACTCTGTTCACGCCCTTCATGATTTTATGTAATGTTGGCCTATAGAAATCTGTGATGGTAAATGAACCTATCACCTGCTATGACATTAGAAAATACTGGGTCTTGTAGTAAGGACAACCTGTTATTTTGACATCTCCATTAAGAACTAAAATCCTGGTCAATCTTGTTGTCACATAACCTCTGACTCACTGTATGGGCGGTCAGACATCCATTTCCATGTCGCTCAGTCCTTTTTTTTTTTTTTTACTTTTCTCCTTTCTTCTTCAAAAAAAACTTTTTTGTTTTTGTTTACTTATTTTTGAGAGATAGAGAGAGAGATACAGAGGGTGAGCAGGGGAGGAGCAGAGGGAGAGGGAGACACAGAATCCGAAGCAGGCTCCAGGCTCTGAGCTGTCAGCACAGAGCACAATGCAGGACTCGAACTCAGGAGCTGTGAGATCATGACCTGAGCTGAAGTTGAACGCCCAACTGACTGAGCCACCCAGGTGCCCCTCTCCTTTCTTCTAATAAATATGTCAGAGTACCTACTTTGTGACATGCACTTTCCTAGGCACATATGGGATATAGCAGTATACAGGACCATAATTTAGACAAGGAGCCAGACAATTGCATCACAAAATAAAAATGAAAATTAAGATGAGTGGTTAGAGAAGAAGGTAGAAAGGTAGTCAGGAGGTTGAGCATGGAGGAGTTTGCAGTAGAGCCATTGGAATAGTTGTGTGATTTTCTTCAGTAGCCTTACCAGAGTTGAACTGACCCAGAGTTGAGGTCAGAGAGTCTGAAGGAGTAGGCCATGCAGGGCCTTATAAATCAAACTGAGGGGTTTGGATTTTTTTTCCTGGGACTGTGGAAAGCCATTATAGAATTTTAAGCAAGAGAATGATCAATATGATTTGCATTTTAGAAAAATAATTTAGCAGGCTGTACTGTGGAGAAGGGGTCTAAAGCAGTGGTCTCAGTTAGGAGTGATTTTGCCCATCAGGGGATATTTGTCAATGACTGGAGATGACTTTTAATTGTCATGTGGTGGGGTGAGGAATTAATACTGGTATCTACTGGGGGGAAGGCGTGGGTGCAAAACATCCTACAGTGCACAAGACAGCCTCCCACAACAATTATTTAGCCCAAAATGGCAATAGTGCCAAGGTTGAGAAACGCTGGTTTAAAGGGGTCACAATCAGAAGCAGGGAGACCAGTTTAGGAAATTGTTTCAGTAATTAAACTGAGCCACACTGGGTGGCTTGAACCGAAGTGGTATGTGCTGTGTTGGGAGGAAGAGGACGGTTTTGAGATATCAAGGATGTAGAATCATGATTTAATGTATTCAGTGGTGTGGGTAAGGAGATGGGAAAGAGAACTCCAGAGTTTCTGACTCATTTCGGTTGACTAACGGAAAATGGGCAGAAACAGATTTTGGTCTTTGTCTTTAGGGAGGGTGGGCAGGAAGCAGTAGTTGGTACATGTGTCATAGCTCAGGAGAGTGGTGTAGACTAGAAATAAAAGTTTTGGAGTTGTTAGGAAATGTGAGGTAGTAGAAGCTGTAGAATTGATAAGATGACCAGGAAGTGTATGTAGATTAAGAAAAGAAGAGGACCAAGGGCTGAACTCTGCAAGGGATGAACAGAGGAAAACTCAAGAAAGAAACTGAGAAGTAACAACCACAGAAAGTGGAAGAAAAACAATATACGGTGGAGTCACAGAAACCAAGGGAGAGAGTGGTTTAAGCAAGTAGGTCTCATCCTCAGGGTCACATACAAAAGAGATGCCAAACAAGATGATATTGAATTTCTCCTTTGGATTTTGCAACAAGGTCATTGGTACCCTTGATGAGAGCAATGTTGGTAGATGCTATATTGTGTATACACCAAATGTGACAGCTCTTCCAAGAAGCTTAGCAGTGAAGAGGAGGAGGGATGTGAGAAGATGGGTACCATGGAGTTAAGAAAAGTGTCTTTGTTTTGTTCTGCTAAGATTTTTGAATTTAAAGATGGGAGGGACCTAAGCATGTATAAATTACAATAGGAAGGAACCCAGGGAGGGGGAGTTTAAAGGACAAGAGAAAGGGGAGAGTAATTGATGCATTTAGACTCCTAAAGAGGTGTGATGGCATGGAATTCAGAGAATTTACTAGAATGTACAGAAGGAGCCAGACAAGGGTGGGCCAGTCATGTTTATAGATGAGTGGAGGTAGAGGATGAGGAGAGGGGTTAGGTTATGGAATTCCTGAAACTTTGAGTGTCCTTGGTGAAGTAAGCAAGGTCACCTACAGAGAATGAAGGGTTAGGGAATGTGGATAAGAGAGAGCGATAGGGGAAGAGGGGAGATTTGGAATGGCCACTATGGAAAATGGGGAGAAAGAGCTAACTTGGGGACCATAGCATTTCCATCAGTGCTGAGGGTTTAGCTGATGTTGGAATATGTGAATTTGGAGTAGGGACCACGGGGATGTTGTGTGATCTATTTCAGCAGTCCATATGTAAAAGCAGAGAGTGGAGGTGATTGGGTTGACCCAGGGTTGGGCAGGATACGGCATCAAGGAAATGAGAGCAGTGAAAGCTGCTACCTCACTAAGAATATGGATTTAGGGGAGCGGTGCTCCAAATCACCTGCAGAGCTCTTTAACATGCGGCAATGTCTATCACCCATCCCGGGTCTACTAAATTAGAGCCTCTGTGTTCTGACACTTTTACCTTTCAAAAGTTCTGCAAGTGATTCTGATGGAGAATCAGCAGCCAGGATGGAGAACCACTGGTCTGAACCTAGGCGAACTTCCTTCAATCTGGAGCATGAAGATATTCCTGTTGCGATTCAGGACGCATGGCAACTTAGCCCTTTTGGCACCCTAGTCCCTGAGATGGTGGGTAATTGTAAGATACCTTCAAAAAGTAGGTGCTGCAGTATTTTCTGTAAGTTCAGAAATGACTGTGGGGTTGGGCATAGGTGGGCAGGGTTGTGAAGAACTTAGTGTAGCTTGAGTCCTATGATGTTTCCCAAAGGTTTAGCTGCAGCCCAAGGGGTCCTAGAGTTCAATGTGAACCTTTCTGGAACCTCAAGGCCATAGTATGTGAGGCTGCACATTTCATGGGTGCCTTAGTAGTTGGCACTAGAATAAATTATGCTGTGGGGATGCAAAGCTTTGCCCCCCACTCCCCTGCCACTCTGCCTTCAACTGGTATATGCCACATCCAATCCAGTGACTCAGCAGATTTTCAATGCTCACACTAAGAGAGACTCAAGTGAATTTTCAAATTAGAAATTATTTTAATTTCTAAAAGAAATTAATGAGTGAATATTCTGATTTTGAAGTGCATTCTAGTCATTACAGATGGTAAAGCTTGACCTTAGAAAGATGTATACTAAACAAATATTTACTTGGGGAAAAAGAGTACAAATTCACTAGTGCCCAGCTAACTAAGAGGATTACCATAGTGGTAGACAGCTGAGCCCCTTAGACAATACAACTTGATTTCTACAATATGGTTGACAAAGGTGCTTATGCTGGAGGCAAGATAGATGTATGCCAGTGGTAGTATGAAGAGAAAAACTAATACCCAGTTACAAGTATTGGGCAGAGAGTAACTTTAGTGGCATGCATGCTTTCTTCTTGAGACCTTCAACATTTCGATTGTTAATTTGGATAGAAATGTAGAAGGCTTACTTATCACGCTTGTGAAAGCTTTAAAACTAGAAAGGGTAGGGGCGCCTGGGTGGCTCAGTCGGTTGGGCGGCCGACTTCGGCTCAGGTCATGATCTCGCGGTCCGTGAGTTCGAGCCCCGCGTCGGGCTCTGTGCTGACAGCTCAGAGGCTGGAGCCTGTTTCAGATTCTGTGTCTCCCTCTCTCTGACCCTCCCCCATTCATGCTCTGTCTCTCTGTCTCAAAAATAAATAAACGTTAAAAAAAAAAAACAAAACTAGAAAGGGTAGCTTATTTGTTGTGTAAATGAATCATGAATAGAAAGACTTTGGAAGATTGAAACAAATTTGTGAAAACAAATTATCTTTTTTTTTAAAGATTTTTTTCCTTTCTTAGAACAGCAACAAATGTGTATCATAAGAAAACAGACAAAAGTCAGTACCTAAAGGTCTAAAAAAGAAAGTCGGCAAATTTGTTCGTAGTGAAAACATGCTGGGTTTTTCTGAAGTAAATATTTGTTTCATGCACATCCTTCTAACACCATGCTTAATGATCTGAAAGACCATCACCAGTAAATCAAAGCATATACATTGAAGTTTTTTTTTTTTTAATTTTGCTTATTTATTTGGAGAACGACGGAGACAGCAAGAGTAGGGGAGGGGCAGAAAGAGAGAGGGAGAGAATCCCAAGCAGACTCCATGCTGCCAGTGCAGAGCCCAATGCTGGGCTTGAATTCACGAAACCACGAGATCATGACCTGAGCCAAAATCAAGAGTCAGACACTTAACCGACTGAGCCACCCAGGCACCCTTGAAGTTTTGATACATATTGTCAAATGACTCTTGAGAAAGACCATTTCCATTTCTGTCACTTTTAAAAAGTTTATTTAATTTGAGAGAGAGGGAGAATGAGAGGGTGAGGGGCAGAGAGAATCCCAAGCAGGCTCTGCACTGTGTGGGGCTCGAACTCACTGTGAGATCATGACCTGAGCCAAAATCAAGAGTTGGACCCTCAGCCAACTGAGCCACCCAGGTGCCCCACCATTTCTCTCGTTTAAATGCAAGTATCATTCCCCCACATAGTCACTAACCTGCATGTTGTTTATCAATTATGTATTTTAAAAAATTACTATATCAAGTTTAATCGAAATGAACCTACTACATTAGGTTTATAAATCAGTTGTACCAATATAGGAAGCCAAAAAGAGATCTGGTTTGAGAAAGTCTTGGAGGTTCTGAGTGAGTACAGAATTGTGTTTTGAGTGACTACAAATTCACGCCTCTGCTGCAAAATGAACTCGGTGGTACACCAGGAGAGCCATGCTGGCTGATGGTATCTGGACTTTTTCTATTTCTTACCAACATTTATAAATTAGAAGGTATCCAGCAGACTCTTGTCAACTAAAGGCTGTCCAGGATAGAAAAAGGCCTGGAAGCCATGCCCTCTGAGAATAGTTGAGGGAATGGATGTTTAACCTCTAGAAGAAAGCCTAGGTTGGTGTTCATTGGTTATATTTTGGAGAATCACAGAGTTGTTACATATAAGTGATCGGAGTTGTTCTGTGTTCAGGAGAGAATTACTGGGACCAATCAGTGGACATTAACAAGAAGTCAGATTTTGGTTCAGTGCTGCAGGTGACGTCCTTCCTAACCATTCTAGCTGATCACAGAGAGTTGTGCTGTCGTGCAAAGCGTGTACTGGAATGAATTGAAGCAGATGTTAAGTAGCTATTTATCAGAGATATAATGAGGGGAGGGGATTTTTAAATTTTTAAGATCTCTTTTCTATGAAGTATTTCATAGAAATATGGAAATGCTGCAGTTAGTTCACAGACACCCTTGTACCTGACAATGAGATTTAACATTTTGATATTTGTTACATTTTTTAATATTTTCTTCATTTTTGTATATGGGCTTTTTCATTTTTTAGTGTATTTTTAAAATTTATTTTTATTACTGAAGTTTAGTTGACACACAGTGTTGTATTAGTTTTGGGTGTACAACATAGCGATTCAACAATTCTACATGTGACTCGCTGCTCATCAAAATACATGTATTCCCATCGGTCACCGTAGTGTTATCACAATATCATTGACTCTACTCCCTGTGCTGTGCTTTTCATCTCCATGACTGTTTAGTTTTATGTTTATTTGTTCTTATTTATTTATTTTTATTTGAGTATAGTTGATGTACAGTGTTACAGTAGTTTTAGGCATACAGCATGATGATTCAACTTCTCTGTACACAATGCCCTGCTCACCACAAGTATAGCTACCATCTGTCACCATACAAGGCTATTACAATATCATTGGCCATATTCCCTATTCTGTGTCTTTTATTCCTGTGACTTATTCATTCCATGACTGGAAGCCTGTGTCTCCCTCTCCCCTTCACCCATTTTGCCCGGCCCCCTAACCCCCTGCCCTCTGGCAACCATCAGTTTGTTCTCTGTATTTATAGGTCTGATTATGGGTTTTTTTTGTTTATACATTTGTTTTAGATTCCACATGTGAGTGAGATCATATGATATTTGTCTTTCTCAGTCTGACTTATTTCACTTAGCATAATACCCTCTAGGTCTATCCATGTTGTTGCAGATGGCAAGATCTTATTCTTTTTTATGGCTGCTTAATATTACACTGTGTGTGTGTGTGTGTGTGTGTGTGTGTGTGTGTGTGTGTGTGTACACACCACATCTTCTTTATCCATTTGCCTATCAATGGACACTTGGGCTGCTTCCATATCTTAGTTATTATAAATAATGCTGCGATAAACATAGGAGTGCATGTGTATTGTTTGGGCTTTTTTAAAGATACAAACATTACAAATACAGTGGAAGTGTTTATCCCATCCCCTTCCTGTTCTGCTTTCCTCCTGAGGCTGGTGTTCTACCTTCTTGCCCATGTTTTTATATTTTTTACTACCGATATGTGTTCATATACAATATACAGTATTGAGTCATTTGTCTCTTTCTGCAACATTCCTTTTGCATTCAACATTATTTTTCAAGAGTTGTCTATTTAGTACATGTAGATCTGGTTTATTTTAACTTTAATGTATGGATATATAATTATTCATTTTTCTATGAAAGAATTTTAGGCTGTTTTTAGTTTGTTTGTTTTTTACTGTTACAATCAGTCTTGCACTGAATATCTTTTTATATGTTGGAAGAGATTTGTTCACTGGGAAGTGTGTTGAACTGGATGGGTTAATGTTCCTTCCAGCCCTACGATTCAAAATTCAGTTCAATCCAACCAACATTTTCTAGTCTCTGGAGATAAAAAGATTAAGGCATGGTCCCTGCTCAAGGAATGCACTGTTTAAAGACTCTCTGAAGTTTATATTATTTCGTTGTTTATCGTGTCATTTTTAGGCATCTATAAAGCGTGGCTGGCTTAGGCATTCAGTTACCTTGACTATGATGGGGCATCATCTGGGATATCTCTATAGTTTTGAGTATAATTTTCAACCTTAAGTCTCAATTTTAACTAATAATTTTTGGTAAGATGATTATGTGTCCAAGAGCCATTTGAGGTTATTTCTTTTCCAGAGCTGTTTTTACCACCTATGATTTATGTTAAAGAAGTCTTTTCTGTTTTACCCTTCATTATTGAACTTGGCTCTTCTGAAAATTAATAAATGCCACTTATGGTCTATCTCTCTGTGTGTTTTATGCCTATGTGTATTGTGTGCTTAGGAAAAAGGCTCAGCTGAAGAAAAAACGAGGCGTGCCTCAGATTAATGAACAGATGCTCTTTCATGGTACCAGCAGTGAATTTGTGGAAGCAATTTGCATTCATAACTTCGATTGGAGAATAAATGGTATACATGGTGCTGTCTTTGGGAAAGGTAATTATCAGAATTCCAGGCCCAGTTTTAGTCCTAGGAGACAATCTCTTCTCTTTAGAGATAATTGATTGTTTTATAATTCAGGAGTTTGATAGTCATTAAGTTAAAAGTTAAACTGTACTAGGTTCCTGGCACACCCTCAGAGTTTCTGAGCCACGGAAAAGCCACTTCCTGCATGTACAAGGTAGAAGTAAGACTTTGACACCTCTACCAGGTTAAGTAGCTCCCCAAGTCCCAGTCATTCAGATGGGACAGCATGTCTGTATTGGCTGATTTTTGCATTACATTTAATTTCCATGTATAAATCCTATACAGGTATGACTGTATGCCAAACCGTTTTATGTCCAATGTATAAAGAACTATAAAATAAATCGGTCACATTGTACCCAGGTCTAGGTACTAGTATTTTCTGTTCATTTTGTTTTTTAGAAAATGATAGGTAAGGATATTAATGAGCAATAAGGAGTAATGGGGGAACTCCTCACCTTTTTTTCTAATACTGTGAAAGTCCAAGCTCTCAAATTTATACCTACTACTCAAGCAAATTAAGGTGAGAAATGAGGAGAAAAAGTAGGGGTGAATGTTTATTTTTCTGGCCCTTACTTTGTACCTTATCTCCAGCGAGGGAGCTGGCTACCACTTAGGATCAAGATATGCTACATTTTTAAAGAGTAAATTAATTTTTAAAGTAACTCCTGGAAAGGTCATCCCATTGATCTGACTGTAAGAGGATTAGAAAAGCGTTACCATAAATCCTGTCAGCACTGGGTAACCTGAGACTTTGTGATTCGTTTCCCAAATATTTTAGAGTAAATATTCCCTTCGTGATGTCAGTCTCCTAGGCCTACCGTTTGGGAAGATTTGATGCTTCACTGACTTTTCACATGTAGGCGATGAACCTCTGTGAAATTGTACTTCGGGAGTGCTCAGATGTGAATAGTGTTGCACTCTTCAGAGATCTCTCTGTGGTTGTGGGGTGGTTACTATCTCCAGAAATATTATTGATTTGTTACCCCATATCATAGAAATGTGGTTTCTTGGGTTTTGAAATAATCTCCATAGACCAGTAGTTCCCACTGCGCTCTGCAGAGCTCGGTGAATGCTGGCCAAGGGCAGTGGGCTGAGGAAAGTGCTGGAGGGAAACAGAAATGGGAGGGAGATTCAAGCAGGTAAAACTCAGGCCTTGCCTTACTTTTAGTCACGGAAACAGACTGTATCTGTCTCACGTACTGGATTTCTCTAGAAGCTTTCTTTTGAAAATAGAAGACTGATAGCTCTGTTTTGGTGGGAGCGGGGGAGGGTGTCAGTGGTGGGGAATGGTCTGTGTAACAAATCTATCTGTGGGGTGGTCCACAGCATGTGCTTTCTGGTCTTTCCTTAAAGATCTGCAGACAAGGACATTCCACATCTCCTTTCGTTATATGATTCCATGTGTCTGCTCCCCTAACAATTAGAGTGTTTTTGCTTGTGTTTCCTATATTCTTCAAGTAATCTTGGCCTCTTCTGGTCCTTTTTGTTTAAGGAACCTATTTTGCTAGAGATGCTGCTTACTCCAGTCGCTTCTGCAAAGATGACATAAAGCACGGAAACACATTCCAAATTCATGGCGTCAGCCTGCAACAGCGGCATCTGTTCAGAACGTATAAATCTATGTTTCTTGCTCGAGTGCTAATTGGGGATTACATAAACGGAGACTCCAAATACATGCGGCCTCCTTCCAAAGACGGGAGCTATGTGAATTTATACGACAGCTGTGTGGATGATACCTGGAACCCAAAGATCTTTGTGGTGTTTGACGCCAACCAGATCTACCCTGAGTACTTGATAGATTTTTATTGATTTCACTTCCAAATCTCAGTGGTCAAGGAAGTTCTAGTCTGTTTTGCAGGAAGATTTGCTCTCCTGTCATCTAGCCACTAAATGTTCACTATCTGATACTTTTGAAACAGATATGGAAAAAAGTGGCGTCCATATAAAAAGGCATACTGACTTGAAGGTTGGTTTTTTTGTTGTTCTGTTTTTGTCCGTTGCTCGTAGTCTTGTCTGTTAAAGATTGATAACCATTGCCATTTTAACACAGAGGTGAAAGATAGCACTCAAAACTGAATCAGCTGGGTCTCAATTAACATAATCATTCAGAGTCTGTAAAGTTTACATGTGTGTTCTATTTATTCATATATATGTTGAGAAAATAAAAAAAAAAAACAGACATAACTGTGTCCCTTCAGAAGAATTGATCCTTTGTAAGTTGAATTCTGAGAGTATTGTCCACCAATCAGTATGTTGCCTTTGTTGGTCTTCTGAAGTGGGAATTTTATTTTTTTTTAATGTTTATTTATTCTTTGAGAGAGAGAAAGGGGGAGAGAGAGAGAGAGAGAGAGAGAGAGGGCATGAGCAGGGGAGGGGCAGATAGAGGGAGACACAGAATCTGAAGCAGGCTCCAGGCTCTGAGCTATCATCACAGAGCCCGACACGGGGCTTAAACTCATGAACCACAAGATTATGACCTGAGCCAAAGTCGGACACTTAACCGACTGAGCCACCCAGGCGCCCCCTGAAGTGGGAATTTTAAACCCTGAAGCAGTCTGAGTACCTTGAGAGAACTCAGAAATAAAGCCATTATTTACAGTGCTGCCAGACCAGCCAGAGGGAGAAAGTCAAGGTAGAGTGTCCTGCTTCTGGTTGCGTCTAGAGGGCAGGCTGCCGTCTCATTCTCTTGTCCCCACGTTGACAACTGCAGAGGGCAGTTAGCCCACAATTCATCCACCGGGGCTCTTGAACTCTGGTTGTAGGACTTGCTGCACACAGTGTTTATTGCACCTTCAAAGTGAAATCCCTTTGTTTTGAGTAGCAAAATGACAATCTGCGAGCTCTTGAACAGTTCAATACAATATATAATCATGCCTAATACAACTTTGTGTACCTGTTTCATCTATTTTGCTATTATTCTATTCTGAAGAAGAATAGGCAATGTTGGAAGAGCTTCCCGCCCCTATAGATATTCTGGCAGAGACCACCTTGGCAGAAATGTCATACCAGAGTTCAGGTATCAGATGGGGGAATCGGCCAGATGATTGCTGTTTCCCAACCTTGATTGTCCATGGTTCTTCCTGAAAAAAAGAATACACTTGTATCAAGCCTGGCCAGAAAACCATTTCCTAACTCAGTATAATAGTGAATTCTCTTCCCATTATCCTCATTCAGTTTTGGCCGAGAGGTTGTGAACATAACTTAACTTCTCAGGAAAAAGCCAGTAAGTGCCCAGGCCTGTGTGCCTTGTTTCAATCATTTGAATTGGGAAGATATCTAGAAATAATAAAAATAAAGAGAATGGAGCAAGATTAGGCATGGTAATTCTTTAACTGACATAAATCCCCAGATTTATTGTAGCCCAGAGGACATGTAACTGGGCAATTCAGAGTAAGTAGTACATAGGAAACTGTTACATATGACACTCTGAAACCAAGCAGCAACAAAGACTTCCTGACCCAGCTGCACACCCTAGCAGCCAGCTCCCATGAAATGCTGTGAGTATTTAGGAAGAGCCCATTTTAGAAACACACAGAGGTTATTATGGAAATAATTGGAGGAAAAGTCCCTAGACAACCTTGTGAGAGGCTCTAGACTCATTCACCAGAAAACAACTAGAGACACCAGGAATTCCGATTTTGAAAATCTTTTTGTTCCATGTATTTGTTATTTACACACACACAAAATGCTGTGTGTGCATTCACTTCAACATGGATGTCTTGTTTTCAGTTTAACACGATTGCCCTTCCCATCACTCGAAAGGAATAAGTGTTGTAGCATTTGGGGGTTCTTCTTGTGCAGACCTTATCTGAAGGTGTGACCGAGAGCCCTAACTTGAGGTTTGCAAGGCAGTCTGTCTGAACTCTGAACTTCCCTAGCTGGCTCACATGTAGTAAGTATCGCAACATTGTAAGAGAGGATTCTTTTCCTCTCGTCTGACAATGTAGTCCAACTCTCCTTTTATAAGAAAGAGCTGATTTTGATAAATTTTTTCAGTGTGATAGTGTAGCATTAATTGATATTAAAATTCTGTTTTGGTCAATAGATTGAGTTGAGGAATCGTAATTAGTATATAAACAGACTGGACACAACCATCTGCCACCTTTTCCTCTTGTCCTCACATAGTATGTGTGGAGAGAGTAAAGAGAACCTATTCCAGATTAATGAATAAATGACTTTTAAAAGTCTATGTTGAGTAAATTCCAGCTGATCGCGACTTTTCTTTTTCTCTTTGGTGACATCAGTCTCAGGGTAAAAAAAAATGTGTTTATGAGAAACAGTTTCAAAATCTTGTGGTTATGAACAGGAAGGCTTTTTTTTTTTTTTTATTTAATTAGTGCAACTTTCATTTCTAGACTGTTACGGTGATGATAAAGCATTTGGAGCCATTTTTGATATGTGAATGTATTGTTTTTACATGTGGTGATTAAAGCTTTCCATAGCAGGGCCCGGTTGTCTGTGTATGCCATATATTTGTTTCTATGATTTCTGCGTCTCATCTCCACCTTGCATTATTTAAGCCTACATTTGTAGCTCAAACAAACCCTCAAGTTTGTTACCTCTAACCCTATGTAACGCACTTACGGATGGGACAAGTCTCTTGTTCTTGGTTTAAGTCATCATGAGCAATAGCTAATCAAATAATCTGGGAAAATCATTTACTCTGCTATTGAAAATTCCAAAAGCAGTCAAGGCCAAGTGCCTACAGACAGCGTCCTTTACTCTCAGGGTGCTCCCCTGCCTCAGAGGAGCCATTCTGGAGGGTGAGTCTACATTCACCTGAGGCACATGCCTCCTGCAATTCACCTAATCTCCAACCACAGTAAGTTGTGAAGTGTGTGTGTGTCCACAGTAAGTTGTGAAGCAAGTTAGACATTTCATTTCAAGCTTATGTTGGCAAAAAGAAAAAAAAAAGAAAAAAAAAGAAAAGAAAAGGAGAAAAAAGGAAAAGAAAAAAGAAAAAGGGGGGAGCTATCCAAAGCTGCCTTAATGTTAGAGGAATGATCAAGGCTACTTGTGCAAACAAATCAGGTTTTCTGTTCACTAAAATCATGTCGCAGTCTGTGTAAATGTTGGCCTACTGTCAAGGCTCAGTGTGATAAAAATGCAACTTTGATGATGTAGAAATGTGACATCTTTCCAAGTTTTGTTCCTAGGCCATCCGGGATGTGGGGTCGCCTCCCAGGTCACCAGGAGTAGCACTGGGAACAGTCTGTCAGCGGCCCTGGTTACACAGTAGCCTCACGCCGTCCGTTCTCCTTGGAGAAGGGTATTCTGTTTGCTTTTAGATAAACGAATTTTGTTTAAAACCAAGAGTCTATTTCTAGATGAAATTACACATTCTGTACTTGTAAAGAGGAAAAATAAAAGGGAATGGAAAATAGCCAGGAAAGGAAAAGCAAACAAAGCCTTGTCAAATATTAGTTTTCATTAGGAACTTGAGCAAAAGGATTGTACTTATTTTTACCCCTTTGCACTATATGCAGGAAGAGGTTTGGTGAAATGAGCCGCCCTGCCTCGTTTCCTAGGAATAATTTTATAACATCGCTTGGGGCAGCACTGGTGGAAGAAATCAACATTTCCAAGAAGCATGAAGAGCACCATTATTTGGGGACTGCCTGGGTTTTGTGAGTAATACGTGCAGAAGTGAGCCCTACATATCCAGGAAGATGTTCTGAGTTCATCCATTCAGCTTTACTTTTTTGCAGACTGGCTCACTTCTCCCATTCCAGAGACTGCAGGCTAGAAGGTGGCAGAGAGCATTTGCAGTCTCTTTCCTCTGCCCGCTTCCCAGGCTGAACCGCGCCTCGCGCCTGACCCATCCCAGGTAAAAAGGTGTCTTGGTTATTCCGAACCCTGAGACAGTAAATTCCCTGCTGTTACGGAATTAAGTCTCCTGCTGTAAAATTATGTAATCCATTTTCTCAGCTCTAATTGCTTGGCTTTCATTCTTCAGCACTGCAGGCTCAGAACTTGGCTTTTATTTGAACTTTCTCACTGTGTGGCGATGTAGCTACGAAGTTAACATTGATCTTACTCATTTTCAAGTGGCTTCTCATGAGATTGGAACATAGAACAATGCCAGGGACACTTATGTTTCCTGCAGCTTTTTAGCCTTGCTGTATCCTCTACCAAGAGGTTATACAGGAAACTGATTCTGACCGACTCCGGCTTATGCTGACTCCACTGTGGACAAGCCAGTTTAGGAGAATCACAATCGAGGATTTCATTCAAATCAGTTTTGCAATATTAATTCTAAGTCCAGATTGTAATTCTTGTGTTTCCGTGTTCCTTTTTAAAAAAATACCTTTTCCTGAAGGGCTCATTTTGCTTTAATGTCTCCTGGATAACAGGTGGAAGCTGCAGGCATTACAAGTTCACCTTTGATTAACACTCTTAGAGAATCAGTGTTCAAGCCCAGCTCCTCCTCTTTATTCCTTTAAGAAGGAGATCAAGCACCATCTTGGGAGTTGCTGATCCAAGTTTTATTTCTAGCTTTGATGTTTCACTCAGCGTGACCTTGGATAAATCAGCAGAGGGGAAGGTTCACTTTTCAGAAGGTGAAGTTTCTGAAAGACTCTTGTTAAAAGTAAAAGGGCCTGACAGAGCGTGGCTAGATTTCTCTAGGCAGCATCTGACCTGACTGAAGATGGTTTTTGAGTTTGGGTCAAGAAAGTCCAGCAGCGGGGATCGCGATGCATTATGAAGCAAGAGTACAGAATAGGAAGGGAAGTTTCTCCCTGACCCTCTACTGCCAGTCAGCCCCTCCTCGACTCAGAGGTCCTGCGGTGTGCCAGCGGTTGACAAGTTGTGCACCGCCTCTGCTCTGGGGGAACTCCACGCCTAGCGGGGGGGCATACACTGAACTGTAACAAGAGCGATGGGCTTAACTGAAGGGGAGCTTCAGGCCACTGTGAAAGCCTGCCACAAAGGGACCTAACCTCTCCTAGAGAATTAGAGAAGGCTTCCCTAAGAAGTGACATTTGAATGTGGAGACCTGAGAGATGAGTGGGTGTTAATTAGGTGAAGGATTGATTTTAGTCCCTCCGGCAACACCCAGTGGTGGGTGCCACATCAGGCTTTCGGGAGATGAGAAGAGCAAGGTATGGGTAGAAGGCAGGTTGTAGCGTTTTTATCATTAACATTAAGGTGACAGAATCAAAGCCACTTTAAGAGCCAGAATTATTGCCCAGCTGCAGCTGGCCCTGGGGATAGCCTCAGGGGAATCAGAACCCCCACTGAGGGTCCGTGGAGACAAGAGCAGGGATGGTGTAGATCTTTATATAACATGCTAGCACAGTCAAGATGCTTATTAGGTAGGCTTGCTTATTCTTGCCCCCATGCCTTTGCTCATGCTTTGCTGCTTCCCCCCCAGAACCCACACTTGCATACCTCCCTTCTCCCTCCAGAGTCCCATGTCTCTGACGCATGGGCCCTGGAGTCAGGTGACCAGGTTGAACACTGGCTCCACCACTTACCAGCTCTCTGACCCTGGAGAGGTTTCTCAATCTCTCTGTGTTTCAGTTTCCTCATCTATAAATTGAGATAACAGTAATGCCTACCTTATGTGATGATGATGATAATAATAACAATAATAATAATAATGCCTGTGGAATGCTTTGATAATGCCTGGCAGCTTCAGCAAATGTTTGTGGGTATTGGTCTATAAGACCCTTCCTCTTTTAGGAAGTGTTCTGTAGCTAATTCAACCCTCCCAGATCTGGGATTCTTACAGGTTTCATATTACACTTGGAGTTACGGGCATACTTTTTCTTTCTTTATTAGCATTTACTTGGTCAATGGCCTTCACCCAAAGACCACCAGAAGCAGTCCTGTAGTTAAACAAGTTGGGTTGTAGTGAAGGGGAACATAGACCATGAGGAAACATGGAGTGTCCCAGTGAGAGGGTGTTAGAACTTATTATAGGATTTGAACTTTGGTTAGTTAATTTGGGGAAGCATCTAAGGAAGTGGGGTTTTGCCCTAGATTGGACCCTGTCAGACAGCAGGGTGAATCTTTGATTGGGTATCTCACTAAACCATACGTGTCTGGCTGGGTAGACTAGGCAGGGAATAAGCTATAATCTGTAAAGCAGTAGCAATTTCTCATTTTGGCTGAAAGACAGGATGTTTGGTATTCTGCAGGTGGCACAGTGACCTAATTTTTGCGTGTGCTTGGACTGAATTATGAAGTAGCCTTGCTTTGTCTCATTTTGTCATCAACTCCAATAACCTTGTCTGGGGTTTGAATTCTGGAAGATAGTTTAGGCTGTAAAGGAAAATAACATGACTTAGCATGAGTACCAGGCCAGTTTCCAAATGTCAGCGGCTGATCTTTTTTTTCCTTCTCAACTTGTTAAATAACTGTTTTGTTTGGGTTAGTTTTATTCCTTCGGGGGAAGTTATATATTCATTCATTCAACAAGCATAGGGCACCATGGTAAAAACCCTGCTTTCAAGGAGCTCCAAGTCTACATGAGAGAAGATTTAAAGACTGTCTGCTTCAGTCAGTCATTTGGATGGTTTTGATGGTATAAACGCCTCCTTCAGCTTTCCTATTAAAGTTCTCCGGCCTTTGTCTGGATACAGTACCAGTAAGCACCCGCTCCCATGAGACAATATTAAAAGTTTAAGGCCAAGCGTGAGAAAATCTTATCTTGACCTATAACCCCCTCCCTGTGTCTTCCACCACTTGGATCCATGTCTCCCATTAAAGGCACACAGAACAAGTTTTCTGCATGTTCCCTGTAGCCCATCTACAGAGTCAACAACACATGAAGGGTGTAAGCAAACTCTGGATTCTTAATCTCAGTGCTGTACTGAAAGACTACTCATATTTTTCTCAAAAGAATATTCTCATTCAACAAATAATTTAATGCGGTTGTGTTTTCTGAATGGCTTTGCTATTAACATAGGCCTGTACTGCGTGGCTGGAGAACAGAGACTATGTCACTGGGGGTTCCTAGGCAGGTGGATGACATTGCGATGAGAGCTACATACACTAGATGGCAGCACCTTCCTTCAGAACTGGCAGCAAGATCTGGGCACCAAGTTCCTATCCCTGTGTATTACAGAGCAGGGTGAAGAGACCCTCCAGAAACCATCTCTTCCTTTCCTCTGCCACCAGGTGGGACAGCCCCTTCTCAGGTCCACCTGGTTATGCCTTTGTCCCATTTGTAGAAATTGCTAGGAAAAGGGGGGCCCTTTCTCAATAGTGACCTCTTCTAATATTTTAGAGTCTTGCCTATTTGAAAGTTCTTCCAACCATTCACATGCTATCATTTCATCTTATTTTATTTCCTTTTTTCATATGAAATTTTATATAGTCCAGAAAATAATTATTGGGTACTTTCTGAGTCCATAAACACAAAGATAGTTACTCTTCAAACCTTACCTCTTTAGGCATAAAATGAAATGAAATGAAATGATAAAATTAAAATAAAATGAAATAATAAAATAAAGTCTCTTGTTCTCTAACTTCTTTCTGGCCTCACCCTACAGCTCTTTATGTACCTGTGGTTCTATCTCCTGGGTATATATGCTCTATATCATTTGCAAGTTATGGAGCCCCAAAGTTTCACCATCCTCCTTCAAACAGAGAAGATACTGTTTCTTACAATTGTAAAGCTAACTCCTCAGAAAGCAATACGTATATTCTTTACTCTTCATGTGTGCCAGAAAAGAGAGGCCATAAACTTGGCTTAAAATTGGAATCTATGACACACCAATACACATTTCCGAAATACCTCTCTCAAACTCTGATGAGTTGAACTTGGTGTGCTACAATTTTTTTAAAGGTATAATTGCATACAATTCAAGTGTGCTTGGGCGGGTGGGGGGGTCAGGTAATAATAATTCACCACTGTGGAGGACAGAACAAAGGGATTCCCTGAGGTCATGTTTCAGTGCCTGAGCCGGCATAGACCCCAATCACAGGCATTGTGCTTACCAGTCCAGGGATCCTTTAGCATAACTTTGTTTAATGAGACTATATTTGCCTGATCTTAGCACTGACTGATCTCCTTCTTAAAAAAAAAAAAAAAAAAAAAAAAAAAAAAAGGTCTATTTTAAGATGAACATTTTGAAAATATATGTCATATGTTTAGCATTTTGTATTTGGAAAACAATGTGCTATAATGAAAAAAACACAGGTTTTAGAGTCAGACCATTCTATGTTAGAGACCCAGCTTTGCTACTTTATAGCCATTGTAGCCTTGGAGAAGTTGCTGGTCTCCTCTGAGCAACTGTCTCAGAGTTACTGAGTTACTCAGAGTTGCTGTTTCCTTGTCTTTCCTCTTTGTCTTTCTGTGATATTGGGAGAATTACCTGAGACTGTGTGCGTATGAAAAGCACTTAGCACTGGCATGTGCTAGTTGCTCAACAGTGAGATACAATTTTATTACAAGTTGAGTTGTTCCAAGAAGAGGGTATCTGTAAGGCAATGGTGGAAGGGCCAGAAGGTGTGGGAGAAGTCATTCTGTAGTGCTGCAGAGCTCAACAGTCCTTCACCTCTCAAAAGCGTAAGAAACATGGAATGCAGGAAAGAAAAGGCAAGGCACAGAAAGTCCAAGCGATGTAAATAAGAAGATATCTATGATTTAGATTCCTTCCCCTGCTTGCTGTCCCCTGGCTTCCAGACAGATCTGTGTCTTGTCCATTCCAGACAGCTCTAGTGGGCTGGGAACAAAGCAACATTGTGGGTAAGGATAGTAGGACTTTGGATATCCCTGCCAGCCTGAGAACCTGCTGTTGAGAATGCTTCATACCCAACAATAGCAACGATAGAACCTAATGCTTTGGCTTCATTCTAGATTATCATAGACTGCAGTTAAGTAACCTACCATCATTGACTTGAATCCAGTCTTGGCTCTTCCATCAACTTGGCTAGTCACTTCCTCCTCCTAGGCCTCTGTCCCACATCTATAAAATGAGGAAGTGGTCTGAAGGCCCCTTCTAGCTCCTGTCTTCTGTGATACACAGCTTTCACTCTCTCAAAGCTGCCAACAACAAAAACATCAATTCTGCAAAGCAATTTATGTTCACTGTTCTCCCACTTGGAGTCAGAATTGGACCAGAAAATGGAAGGTAGAAAGAAAACTAAGCAATAAGCAAAATATACTAAAATAAAGGTAAAGTAGCAAAGACTGAGGGTACTTTAATTTTTTAATATATTTATTTATTTAGAGAAAGAGAATGCACAAGTGGGGAAGGGGAGAGAGAGGGAAAGAGAGAATCCCAAGCAGGCTCCACACTGTCAGTGTAGAGCCCAATGTGGGGCCCAATTTCCAGAACCATGAGCTCCCGACCTGAGCCAAAATCAAGAGTCAGATGCTTAACTGACTGAGCCACCCAGGTGCCCCTGTAGCATAGCCAGAGGTGTTTTACAGAAAGTTGACCCTCTTGCCAGGTGACCTTGGAGAGTCCATTGTATTCTAATAAGAGGAATGATACCACGGGAGGCCATGAGATCTAGTTTATTTCAGCTGTTCCCCCTGCTGTCACACAGGTTAGATGACATTCACAGGCATGAAACACCCTCACAGGTAATCTAGATTTTGAAGAATGCCCCCATGTGTCTGGGGGCAATGAGGCATAAGTTGTAACTACACAACTCTGGGTGCTAAATGGTTACCAACAGCAGCTAGCTGAACTTCATGTCTTCACCTCCTCTGTGGGAAAGCACATTGCAAAGGGATGGGATGAGAATGATCTTGAATAAACTCTAAGGACATAGCCAAAATGATACCATTCAAAAATAAAGGCTCTGTTTTAGTAATACAATTCACTTGTTACAAACCTCACAATGGGCTTGGGATCTTTGCTGTTGAAATCTATTCATCTAGGGGGAGAATTCATAACCAAACAACAGGTATGTGAACTATTCAGCATGTACCTCCACAGGTACAATGTTCATTTACCTGCCGGTGGTGCGGTATATACTCTGGAACCCAGGGAAGGTAAAATCTATATACAGTTTGGGCTAATAGGACAGTCAAAAGTCTTCAAAAATGTATGACCTACACTCAGTGTATGCCTGGGTGGTGGGTATTGCAATAACATTTGGCAAATTTGAATGCAGTATTTTGGGTGGAAATAATGAAACCAAATGAACCTACTCATAATCCTTTAGTTACATCTCATTACCAAAACTGGTTCTTAGTTTTGGTAATATGTGGTTTCAGTTAATAAAACTACCAAATGAATTCTATAAATTAGAAAATGCTAATTGTTGCTTTGGTCATTCCACATTTATTGACCATCTACTGTGTGCCATTTGATAGCCATCCACATACCAGGTCCTTTACTAGGACTGACTTCAAAGATGAGCAATGTAGAGGCACCTGGGTGGCTTAGTCGGTTAAGTGTCCAACTTCAGCTCAGGTCATCGTCTCACAGTTCGTGAGTTTGAGCCCGTGTCAGTCTCTGTGCTGACAGCTCAGAGCCTGGAGCCTACTTCAGATTCTGTGTGTCTCTCTCTCTCTGCCCCTCCCCTGCTGATGCTCTGTCTCTTTCTCAAAAATAAATAAACATTAAAAAAACAAAGATGAACAATGTACTTGCTTTCCAAGGGCTCTTGGCCTAGTGAGGAGACAAATATGTAAACAAATAAATGATGATTCCATGTAATAAGTGCTTGTCAGAGATATGAATTAATGTGTCATGGGAAATACAAGATGTTCCTGGAGAGTAGAATAAGGCTTAACCTAAGGGCAGGGCAATACAATACCTAAATCTCAGAGGGAAATACCAGGTGACAAAAGTGAGAAAGGCCAATCCAGTGCAGGCAAAGAGATGAGCACATGCAAATGTGTGTGTCTGAGGAAGAGTAAGCGGGGGTGGTGGTGCTGTGTGGTTGTGTGGTGAAAGCAGAGGGCAGGAGTGGAAGGAGATCAGGCTGAAAATACAGGTTGGGGAGGGATTTGCTTTCCCAGCTGAGGGGTGTGGGCTTTGAGGAATTGACCAAAGGTTTTAAGAAGCTGAGGGACAGTTTGCAAGACTGGCTGAGTAGAGATGTCATGGGTAGGGGGGGGAAGCATTGCTGGAGACTGTGTGATTACATCAATGTTTTGTCTGCCTGACACTGTGCCGATTTCCTGGGAAGAGCAGAACTGCTTGCTCTCCCCTAGCCCGTGTGAATACGTGAACCTAATGAGAGCTTTAGGTTCCTTAAGAACCCCATTTCCTTAGCTATAATGATTGTTCTAGGGGCTGGATGCCACATGCAAGCTGGTCCAATCATACCGTCTTGTTCTGTTCACCGTTTTCCAAGTGTTTGGTCAATGTGTGGGCATGTGACCCAGAGACCTTCCTTGATAATTCTGCATTTTGAATTGGCAGTAAGGGAAAGAATCTTTCTTTTCTGATGATGAATCTGTGAAGTTGCAAATGTAGAGATGCCAGTGGTTATGTATCATATGTGGAAGAAATTGGTGTTTATAGTAGAGCAAAATGGAAACTAACACATGGAGAGAAGCAGGTATGAAAGACAGAAGGGAAGTGAGTTCTGGTGGCCTTTCAGTCTCTAGCTCCAGGCATCCATGAGGCTAGTTTAATTCCTGCCTATCCTGCAGTTTGGTCAACATGAGCCAATCAATTACCCTTTTTGCCTAAGGTCGTTACTGTTGGATTTCTGACATTTGAAACCAAGAGTACTAATTAATGAAAACAGGAAAATACATCTTGATCTTGATACATTACAGTTTAAAAGGCTCTTCTTCAAGCCCAATGTCCATCAACTGATGAATGGATAAAGAAGATGTGGTATATCTATACAATGGAATACTACTCAGAAATGAAAAAGAATGAAATCCTGCCATTTGCAACAACGTGGATGGAACTGGAGGGTATTATGCTAAGTGAAATAAGTCACTCAGAGAAAGACAGATACATGTTTTCACTCATATGTGGAATGTGAGAAACTTAACAGAAAACCATGAGAAAAGGGAAGGGAAAAGAAATAGTTAAAAGCAGAGAGGGAGGCAAACCATAAGAGACTCTTAACTGCAGAGAACAAACAGGGATGTTGGGGGGGCAGGGGAGAGGGGAAAATGAGTGATGGGCATTGAAGAGGGCACTTGTTGGGATGAGCACTGGGGGTTATATGTAAGCAATGAATCACGGGAATCTACTCTGAAGCTAAGAGCACAGTGTATACACCGTATGTTAGCTAACTTGATAATAAATTATATTAAAAAAATAAAGAAATAAAAGTAATATAGACATTTATGGTATAAAGTTTGAAAGGCAAAAGTTTAAAGAAAGAAACACATATCTCCTGCCATCTTGCTGTTCAAACATACCTCTTCTGAACATCTGAATAGCTGTCTTTTCAAAATTGTATTCAAAGGCTGTGCAAACATATGTATATATCACAAAAGCGACATGATACACTGTACATATACTATTTCATAGCCCCTGTTTTTGCCGTTTGGAAATATTTCATGGACGTTTTATCAAGTCATCAAATATTCTTTGAACATACAGCTTTTATGTTTACATTTTAATGTCCATTATACAAAAATGCCATGCTTTGTTTACTTAATATATGAATATTAAGGTAAAATAAGTTAATTTTCTAATTTGAACCATGGACAAAATGTTACTGGAATTATGTTGAAAAAACTTTTTTTTAAAGGGCATATTACATGTTCAGTTACCCCAAAATTAAGGATCTTTATTTAAGCAATTGCAACTGAAGTTATTCTTTCTCAGTAATTATGGTTGTCACTGGAGGTAATTTAGTTTTACTGAAAGAAATTTGATTAACATATGAAGTTAAATAAAATGGTTTTATGAATTTTAAAATAAAAAATAAAAGGCTCTTCTCCAGATAGTAACAGAGCTCAAGAGAAAGGCAAGGACTGGAGACCTAGATTGGAAAGTCATGTTTGGAAAAGGTGGTTGTTTTGCCTTGGAAGTGGACAACCTCATCTCAGGTAAGTGTAGAAGATGGCCAGAGGCGAGGACAGAACCTTGGAGAATGCCAGCATCTGAGAGTATCAAGAGGAGGAACCGGCTGTTTCACACTTGGGCCATCTCTGATTTTACCCAGAGCTTCCAACCTCACTGTCCTCAGTGGGGAGGGGGCAATCTAGGAAAGCCCATAGGGTGTCACTAGCTTTCCTTTTAATTTATTTTTTAAACTGCTTTAGGCCACATCTTCTGAAATCTGCCTCCTGTAGCTTTCAGTCATGGGGGCAACTACTCCTCCTTTAGAATGTTCTGGCCTGTATTTGAAATCTGTGATCTCATAACCTTGGGTCTTCTCTTCCTCAGAGTTAAACCTCTCACTTCCTCCAGCCATTACTCATCTGATAATACCAGATTTTACTGAACTCCTCTAAATGTCAGTCCACATTGCTTATGAAGGGTGGTATCTGGAACAGACATAGTGTTTCAAATATCATGTGCCTAGCACAGACTACAGTGGAACAGGATGCCAGAGTTTGCCATACTGAACAGCATACTAGTCACGCTGTTAGGAAATATTGCACTTGTGAGCAACCAAAACATCCTAGGTCTTTTTTTTTTCCCCTAGAAATTGCTGGGAAACCAGACAAATAAAAACTCTAATTTTGTGATTGCCTTTGAGCCTAAATAAATGCCTTGACATTTGTCCCTGTTAACTTATTTTGAATATGAAAGGATGATCATTGTAACGTTATCTATAAGGTTAAATAATTGGAAACAATATACCTGGTCAAATATAGGGGAATGTTAAATATATTACAGCATATATACAAGATATAACATCATGTCTGTGAAAATGATCTTCCTGAAGTACATTTAATGGCATAGGAAAGTGTGTATGGCATATGTTAAGGGAAATTCTGGACTTAAACCCTGTGTAACAAATTCTTAGAAGTCCTTCCACTGGCACTCTAGAGGATGGAAGGGAGTGTCCCTGCTCAACTGAATCTTATTGGTATAAATCTACTTTATCATCTTCAAGAAATACGTTTGGTCCTAATTGCATTGCCCAACAATTTTGTCATCCAAAACTTGATCTGTCACAAAGGAGGTATAAGTGATTATACTATTGGGCAAGAATAGAAACCTGCAGTCAATATCCAGGAATGCACTGAAGTTTTGAGACATAGTAACCCAGACCTACTGGGATTTTTGACTTAAGCAGTGTATTTTTTTGACATATACTGCATTTTTTTATTGCTGTACAATATTTTGTTTTTTGGATGATATCACAGTTCTTTTGTCTGTTGATAGACATTCAGGTTGTCTCAGCTATTATGAATAATGCTGTTTGAACATTTGTATGCACATTTTTGTGTGGACATATGCTTTAAGTTATCTTAATACCTAAGAGTGGAATTGCTAGGTCTTTTGGTAACTCTGTGTTTAACATTTTTAAAAGCTACCAAACTGTTTTACAAAGTTGCCGCACCATTTTGCATTCCCACTAGCAATGTATGAAAAGTTCCAATTCTTTGCATTCTCACCAACACTTGTGATTGTCCATTTTGTTTATTACAGTCATCCTAGTAGTTGTGAAATAGTTTCTCAATCCCAGTTACTATACTTGGAACATCTTTCCTTTCCCTGCCCGTCTTAAAAATCCATCTTTCAAATTGTACCTTCTCCATAAAGCCTTTTCTTGACCACCCCAACTGGAAGTGATTCTTTCTTTCTTTAAATTCTCTAAAACATTGCTTATATCTCTCTTGTGGTATATTTATATCCCTTATGTTGTATTTCTTTGTATATCTTTATCATAAAGATAGAAAGTTACCACAAATGGAACTAAAATGGAAGGTACCATATCCCATTGATGTTTATTTATTTATTTTTTTTTTAATTTTTTTTTAACGTTTATTTATTTTTGAGACAGAGAGAGACAGAGCATGAATGGGGGAGGGTCAGAGAGAGGGAGACACAGAATCTGAAACAGGCTCCAGGCTCTGAGCTGTCAGCACAGAGCCCGACGCGGGGCTCGAACTCACGGACTGAGAGATCATGACCTGAGCCAAGGTCGGCCGCTTAACCGACTGAGCCACCCAGGTGCCCCTCCCATTGATGTTTAAAACCCTAGATTCTAAGTCTCTGAGGAGGTATGTATGGTGAAGCAAGAAGATAATCTTAAAAGGCAGATTATGATATGTACAAAAGAGAAATATTAGTAACTGTGTCCCTGTGTGTGTGTGTGTGTGTGTGTGTGTGTGAGTGATGGGTTACATTTTGGGAGTGCCTGCCAAATATGCCCTTAGGAAAATTACCTAATTCTAGGAATTAGGGAAGGTCAAGTCACTATATGCTACTCTGTGATAGAAATGGGAATTATGGGGCACCTGGGTAGCTCAGTCGGTTAAGCAGCTGACTCTTGATTTCAGCTTGGGTCATGATCATGGCTTGTGGGATTGAGTCCCACCTTGGGCTCTGCACTGACAGCACGGAGCCCATTAAGCAGTGTATTAATCTCTAGCAATGCATTAGTAGAAAATACATGCAGACCAAAGGGCTTCTTAAAAGATCCATTTCACCGATTTTTACCCCTCTAGCCAAATTTGGTGTTACACCTTTTAGAAAGAACCTCATAATCCAGCATTCCCATCAGTGACTTGTAAGTCAAAAGCCCTGAATTTGGTTTGTGCCTCAATATAGGATTTTGACCAAAACACTTAACCAAGACTCTTGCTTCCCCTGTCTGCAAAGTGGGATTCGCTTTATGTGAAGTTCCTCATGTTAGTCTAATGTCAGGACAAGATGTAGTTGAAACAAGGAACTATTACATTCAGCTGTAGCAGAAGGAAGGTAGATTAGAACAAAGACATTTTCATCTCAAAGAAACTTGGATGGGAATTGAGGAGCCCTGACAGCACAATATGGAAATTAGGAGAGAAAATCAAGAAAGAAGAAGGTGGAAATCTGACAAATCAAGATGCACATTCATGGATATTTTCGTTTTGATGATAGCAAAAGAATGATATATTTGCATACCATGTAAATACTGTGTGTGCTTAACAAAAGTCCAGTTTCCTTTCATAGAGTTCTTGAAGGACAGGAGAGATCCATTTTTCTGAACAGCAGTAGACAGGGAAATGATTGATGCGCCACCTTCTGAATACCTCTTCAAATCTGATATCTGTAAAATAGTTGAACTACTGGGAGAGAAGCTGAATAAAATACAAAGAAGCTTCATGGTCAATGTAGGGCAGGAAAATTAGTTCTCCCCTTACCTTCTGAATTCTTGCCTGAGACCCATGTAAGGAAAGACAGACTAACAAGAGGAAAACAAACAGCAGCTTATTAACATGTGTACCCCATGTATAAAGGGGAGAAACTCAGGGAAAAAAGAATAACTCCCTGAGGCGGCTTGGAATTCAGGCTTAAATACCATCTTAATGGGGAAAGGGGGTGGGATGTAGGCATCTTAGGGAAGAGTAAATGGGTTTTAAGGGAGATGAATGGGCCCTTGGAAGAACAGATGGGAGGTATAATAGTTTGTGACACAGTTTGTCTGGGTGTGGTGTTGACTTCTAGTCTCCTCTCCTGTGATGAGAGTCAGTCTTCCGTGGTTGATGAAACTCCCAGGGAGGAGATTTGTGACAATTGAGTTCCTTTTGGAGGATCTGTCTTTAGGCAGATAGCGTTGTTCAGAAAACTCCTCTCCTTGTGTTTGCTGGTTTTTGTTTTTTTGTTTTTGTTTTTGTTTTTGAGTGATAACACCTAGGCAGCATATTCTGAGGTGGCATATTCTGGGGCAGCATATTCTGCTACCATTCATTAATATTTGCAAGTAGAAAAGGATTTCTTGGATCAGAAGGTATTACCTGAGCAATGGACATTATTACCCTAACAATATTCAGTACTTTGTAGTTTAAAATTACTACCATTTGAGGCATATTTCCTGAGGACTTCACAAGTAATAAATGCATGTCTTTTTTAAACAACCTAATGACATCAATTTAATTAAGATCAAGTTAAAATATAATATAGGTTTCTCTCTTTACTCCTCCTTTTACCACTTGCTTCTCCCTAAGAAGGTGACTGACTCTGAATGGGAGCAAACTCCCCTTATCTTCTAAAACAGGTTTTAACAGTGATGAAGTGTTTTTTGGGATGCATCATAGTCTGGTTATTGCCTTTGGGAGAAGATCATGGCCATCTTAAACCTGCCTACCCCAACACCTTGTCTGTGCACAAAGGCAACTGCACTGGCCTCAGGGTTGCTAAATTCCCACAGAAACCCATATGCCATGAAAATGAAGTATCATGTCTGCATTCTGTTTCCTCAGCCTACCCATGATGGGTAATCGTATCTAGATCCCAAGAGGGACTTACTAACAGTCTCAATCCCCTGAACGGTTATTATGCAGAAGATGGTGGCCAGCTGCTGTCCATTGTCTCCAAGAGCAGACCAGAGAGACCAGATTTAAACTACAGCACAAGATGTTTTAGTTAGACACCAGAAAGAATTGATTGTTACTGTTTTAAGACACAGAATTGGTAACCAAGGGCAGCTATGAAATCACCTGCCTTGAGGATCTTTAACAAGAAAGACAGGCAGGTGGACTAGGGCAGGTGTACATAGAGGCCACTCTTCATCGATTTCCCCCTAGGGAGATGTGCACTTGTCCTTAGAACTTGTTTCATAAGACTGATCCCGAGGTGGGTCCATTCCTTATCCCCTCTACCAGATGCTAACAATGTTTAGGGCAAGAAGAAGGTCTGGCCTGGTATCTCAAACATAGTAGATATTCAAGATGGATTTCTGGAGTGAATTAATTAAATTCAGATGAAATTTACCTTTGCAATTCCTCAATTCTTTACCTTCCTTTCTACCTCTTCCTCCTTTCAGTGCCCTTCTCAGCTCAAGCGATCTCCCAAGTCTCTTCTAGTTCAGAAATTTTAGTAGTTTGGGTTTCCTTGTGTTGGTACTACACCATTTTGCCTTTCTTTGGAAGCACAGATCTGATAGTCATACCTGAATCTGAATTCCTTAATAACAGAGTGATTGCTTCCAATTGTACACATTATTTCAATTCAATCTCACAACTCTGTGGATTAGGCATAATCATCCTAATTTACAAATAAGCTAAAGCTTAGAGAGACTGTGACATGTTCAAGGTCAAATAGCTAACAAGAATGTAGACTCACATCTGTCTGACTCCAAAGCCCAGTATTCAAACAAGGTCATATGAGCTCTTTCATTGAGAAAGAGAGAGGTGGGTGCAGAGAGGGAAAAACAGAGAGAAACAGAGAGACAGACAGAGAGCACTCGAAGACATTAGTCTTCAGTGATGGGATAGCAACTCCCATTCTCTGGGGTGAAGGAGATATAAATTGAATCTTATAAATTCCTGCAACATTCCAGAGCAATCCTGGAATCCTGCCCCATAAGCCTATCTGACCTTACACCAGCTACTGCTTAGCACCTGCAAAATGCAGGCAGGCCCTAGTTGTCTCCTGGGACAGGGGTTTCCAGGTACCAGAAGCTATGGAGCTGCTTAGGGCCCTAATATTTGAGTGTATTTCACTGCCTTGCAACCTTAGGACTCTAGCATTTCATCCACTGGCAGAGTTACCTGTCAACCCTCCCCTTCTGGCATGGGAACCACCAGAAGTTGGATCTCTGTCAACAGTGCAGTTTGGTTTATTTTCCACTCCTTCAGTTGCCTTTTGTTCTGATCTTGGACCATTAATCCAAGGGGGAACTTTTGATCAGACTGGATCACAGAGCTCCGAGACTGTGATATATTTAGCTGCCATATCAGAAGTAAGAAATACAGAAACCAGTAGCACACACGGCCCACAAGGCCTTGTGCACTAAGTTCTCCCAGTGAAGTTCTTACTGTTCGGCTACATATTGATCTTCCCAGACTCCTTTTAAAGAAAGTTATAAATTCTCCCCACCCTACACCTGCAACTATGGTGTAATTTCCTGGGAAAGTGTGGTTTAATTTGTACGTAATTTTCTTGGATCGAATAAATCACCCTAAAGCAATTGTCTATTGAAGTTTTGTTATTACATATGCAAAGAAGATGGCCCAGTTATTGTAGACTGGAGACTGGCCTATTCTACAGGTTTACTTGCGATGGCACTGGTCCAGGTTTGCAACAGAGCGCCCTGAGCTGGAACTTGGAGCCCCCATTGTGGAAGAATAAGAAACTCTGGGGACACACCCAGTAAACTTTCAAATTCTCTATGTTATACATTCGTATGCAAGGTGGCCGTGGTATAGTGACTAGGAATATAGACTACAAAGCCACGCAGCCTGGGTTCCAGACCTGCCGGGGCACCAGTAGGCTTCGCGACTCCTCTGCACTTCTGAGGAGTCACTGGCAAAATGGCCCTTTTCCCCGGGGCTGTCATGACTGACAGTTACATGAGTTGATATTAAGTGCTTGGGACACACCTGGCATATAGTAAGTGCCCTACAGCTAACACAGCACCTGGTGCCCAGTGGCTCAATGAATGCTTGGGAATGACTGGCAGCACATCCTGCCGCTCAGCTGTGATCATGCCGGCAGGGGACCCCTACCCCTAGATCAGAATGACAAATTGTGAGAAGTTGGAATGACGGACCAAGTAGAGAATGAAATATATTTCTTTGAGGTTCTTATAACAATACTGACTTTCCGGAGTCAGGGATTCCCGCGTGGAGTCCTGCATATGAAGAAGGAGCTAGAGGCCTGGGGCGGAAAAGGGCCCTGCATGTTCTTCAAACAAGAGAAGTAGCCTCTGCTCACCGTGCAATGCTCTCCTCCATATTGTAAACAAGCCACTGAGCTCCACTAGAGGGCGCTGTGCTGAGAGTGCCGGCTGGGGAGCCTAGAACGGCCTAGGCCTTCCTGGCAGGTGTGTGCAGAGCACCCCCCTACACTTCTCATGTACGACTTTGGTCTCTGCTGTATTTTTCTTCCTGGTACTTCGAGGTTCCCCCCCCCCGCTCCGTCCTCCTTCGCCCTCTGTCTTGTGATCCCAAGCCTCTGACCAAGAACTGTGCAAATCAATTGCCAACATTTAGATGTCATAGAAAACATGATTCTGTGATCCACTGGGGAAAAGCTGTGATGTAAGCATTATGTCTGTAACAGATCCACTTTGCTTCAGTATGTCTTCAATATATGAGTTTTTATGCATGTATATACATGCACATATGCACTCGTGCATAAACTTTGTAAGTAATTATACCTATATACACTTTAAAGACTATGATGTCTGTATTCATACTGTCCTAAAGTATAAAATGCCTTGCTTCTTTTTTAAAAGTAGGCTCCCCACCCAACGTGGGGACTTGAACTCAGCCCTGAGATCAAGAGTCGGATGTTCTATCAACTGAGCCACCCAGGTGCCCCTTAAAATGCCTTGCTGCTTCTGCTGCCTGAAGCTTTTGGTTTTGTGTTCCTCTACCTTTCCGTGACTGAAATCCCCAGAATAATCCCATTACATCAAATGATGAATGTAGTTCAATGCCTAGAAGAGAAAGAAAAATCTGTCCCATCTCATATTTTTCTAGCATGAGAATGCTTTATATCTTTTCAGAAAGGATTAACTTTACCAGCTGATGAACTTGGTATTCCTACCAAGTATATTAGTTGACCATAGTTTTTTTTTTTTAATGTTCATTTTTGAGAGAGACAGAGAAAGAGACAGAGCATGAGTGGTGGAGAGGCAGAGAATGAGAGGGAGACACAGAATCCGAAGCAGGCTCTAGGCACTGAGCTGTCATCGCAGAGCCCGACGTGGGGCTCGAACTCGGAAACAGTGAGATCATGACCTGAGCCAAAGTTGGACGCTTAGCCAACTGAGCCACCCAGGTGCCCCCAGCTGACTGTATTTTATGCATATCTCAGTTTTGACATTTGCTGAGCAGTATATCATCGCCTATCTCCACCTTGGGCTCCCTATCCTCCAGACTCTAGTATTCAAGAAAGGAGACGGGTGCTTCTCAACCTTCCCTAACAGCACCCAAAATGTAATTTGTTAGAGGCGCCTGGGTGGCTCAGTCGGATGAGTGTCTGACTCTTGACTTCCACTCAGGTCATGATCTCACCGTCGTGGGATCAAGCCCCATGTTGGGCTCCAAGCTGAACGTGGAGCCTGCTTAAGACTCTCTCTCTTACTGCCCCTCTCCCTATTCACACATAGTCTCTCTCTCTCTCTCTCTCTCTCTCTCTCTCTCTCACACACACACACACACACACACACACTTTATTTATATATATATATATATATATATATATATATATATATATATGAAGTAGTGATGTTCATGTACTGGTGTATGTAAGAGAGAGAGAGACAGCGTTGTGGAGGGGGGTTGTCTGCAAAGAACAGAAACTCACTTCTAGCTCAAGAGAAAAAGGGTCAGGGTTTGATGGTAGGAATTTCTGAGAACACTAGAACTGGAAAACATATCAGGATTTCAGCAGTTTCAAGACACCCATCCTCTTTCTCGCTGCTTCAAAGTCTCCCTTGTGACAAATTTTCTCATCTTTGCATATCAGTCCTTCTTCCCTTTGGTCCTCACTGATCCGTCTCCTCTACATTCTTCGGTGTAAATTCTGACAGACTTATCTCATTCCTACTACACTAGTGGACAGCACCATTTCCACAGGCTGCCTCGTGGACTGATGCCCAGCCTGTGACTGGGCTGTCTGAGGTCACAGGCACACTCTGATCTAGTCAGTAGCTATACCTTCCCAAAATACTGCCTGGCCTTGCCACTTTGAAGGATGGAAGGTGACAGGCTATGGGCTAGAGGACAATAGTTAAAGGGAATAATAAATGCAGCAGGAACATTACAATTCATGTAGAGTATCCCTGAAAAGGGGTGCTGGGACTGTAACAAACAAGCAAATGGATGACGACTGCGCGATTGTTATCTGCCAACTTTGTTCCAGATTCTTCACACGTAATCCCTCACTTGACCTTTGATGATATGGTATTAGGGTTGTCAGATTTCGCCAATAAAAATACAGAACGGATGCCCATGCACTATTTGGGACATACTTATACTAAGAAATTATTTGTTGTTCATCTGAAATTCAAATTTAACTGGGAATATTGTATTTCATCTGGCAACCCTGTGTATCCCCCATTGTACAGATGAGAACACAAGCATGAGAAGACAATTTGCCCAAGAACACACATCTAGGAATTGGCAAAGCCAATTTGGCTTCAGGTCCTGTGCTTTTTTTTTTTTTTTTTTTAACCTTTATTTATTTCTTTTTTTTGAGACAAAGAGAGACAGAACATGAACGGGGGAGGGTCAGAGAGACGGAGACACAGAATCCAAAACAGGCTCCAGGCTCTGAGCTGTTGGCACAGAGCCCGACGTGGGGCTTGAACTCACAGACCGTGAGATCGTGACCTGAGCTGAAGTCGGACGCTCAACCGACTGAGCCACCCAGGCACCCCACAGGTCCTGTGCTTTTAACCACTGTGCTAAACTGCCACATGCAAACACTCATGTGCACACGTACGCACATGTGCGCACACACACACAGACCCACACACCCACAGACCCTAATGAGGGTGTTTTGTTCTTGTCAGCTTTCAAAAACAAAAGTCAAACACCAATGAGTCCTTAGCGGGTGTATTAATCAGGATCCAGGCAGAAGACAGAAATCACACAGAAATCCCAACAGGAAACATTTTAGTATAAAGACTTGTTAACTCTATGAAGGTTTTTGACTTTTAAGAGGTACAAGCGAAGGCTCAGGGCTGGAAAGGCAGTAACTAGAGGAAGCAGGAATTTCACCCAGGACTCAGGGAAAAGAAAACAAGGAAGAAACTTAGAAACTCTGAGAAAAGGGCCCTGCAAGGCTGGGTCCTGACCTCGGGAAGAGTTTCCGGTTGTGACAGGAACATGCCACCTGTAGCATGGGGAGAGGGAAGGGGTGGAGGATGCCCACTCTTGAGCTGCAAAGGGCAGGCTGCCACTGCAACAAAATGCCGCTGGGATACTGCGTCTGATCTGTGACCTGCCACACCGAGAAACAGAAGACCAGAAGGAGAAGAAAAAGACCTTCCTTTCTCATCCAGCCTTGCATTGTCCCTCCCACACTACTATTGTCAACGCCTAACATTAAGCCAGCTGGCAAAGAGAATATAGCCCATAGAGTCCAGCTCCTGTAGTACAAAGCAGGATACAGGGGGTGAAACTGAAGTTTGGAGCTGAAAGATACTAAATTAATAACAGGTGCATCTTATCCCGACGATGGAAAGAAGCCCAAAACATCATCATGCAAAAGGAAGATAGATTGACTCAGATATGCATTTGCTCTTAAAAAACCGAAGGTTTTCATGAAAGCATCTCTTGGAGTAGAGCTGTAAAATGCAGTCTGCTGCCAAGGTATTGGATAAGCAAGACAAGGTGTTATGAAGCCTGTTGTGGAAAAAAGATGCAGAACACGGAGAGGTTTTTAACTGAACAAATGCCTGGTACAGAGTTAATAGAGCCGGGAAATTCATTTTGTAAGAAACCGAGTAAAGCCAAAAATCAATCATTACAGGATAGATCACTTTTTAAGGAGCCTCCTTAGTTATTACTTTCAAATGGATAGTGATAAACATTTTCTATGAAGCATATCATTTACCTCCTGGACTCCTGGCATTCCTGGAGAGGGTAATACTGATGTTTGCAGAGTCAGGGGCACACACTTGATGAACTGTGAAGACCCCATTCACTGCCAGAAGGGAATCGGTCTGGGGATGATGAATAGAGACAGTCTTTGTATGTGAAGGAGAGGAAGTCAGGCATCAGGTCTGTTACTTTAGTCGTGAGGTAGTAACCATTCTATATTGTCAGCAGTTACTTCTTTTTGTATAGAACCCTGACTTTCCTGCTTCCATAGCATCTTCTCTAATTGCAAAGTGTCCTCTCTGATTTGCTCTCTAGACAATCATGTCTGTCCTGCAAAGTGCTGACTCTCAGCCTTGCTGGGCAAATTGAACACATCACTCTTTGAAATGCCGATGTTGCCAAGGTCAGTCCAAGGGGCATTCTTCTATATTGAAAGTATACTTCACTCTCTTGCCTAGCCTAGCAGTGGTGTCTCTTAGTATTTATGGAACATCTACCCCTACAGCTGCACCTGGTCCACATTGATTGAGTCAAGACCCAAGCCATTCTGTATGAAAATACCTCCTATGTAGAGCCAATGCTCTGCATTCACTCTCTTCTTTAAACTGGAAATCAAGGCTACATCCTACTCCTTTTTCAAATATCTAAGCGTGATTCAAACATTTTTATATTCCTAATTCTTCCTTGAGGGGCAATATAGTATAGCTCCTAAAAGCATGGGCCAGTCTTCCTAGGTTCAAATCCTACCTCTAACCTCTACCAGATATATGAATTTGGATGAGATTTAAAAATTCCTTTATGCCTTGTCTCTTCATCTGTAAAATGAGTGCAAGGATAATTGTATCTATTTCAGAGAGCTATCATGAGAATTTATGTCCATATAACAGACTTAGGATCAATGGCTTTGGGAACAGCCCTCCTGCCCGAAAGAATTAGAAGGCATTGGCACAACAAGGAATACAGGACTATGATATCTGGAAGAAGAAAAACAAAACTAGCTGAGTCCTATGATTGCCCAGTTTCCCAACTGGAGGCCATTTATGAGCTGCAGTGTAGGTCAAAGAAATCCAAAGGACGTCCTGTGGTCTCACTAAGTTGATCAGAACTCAGAGTTTGGGGAAGCCAAGGCAGCTAGAATTTGTGGTGCAGAGAAGCTCCAGACAACTACAGAAGGGTCCCCTCAAGTCTTCGGCTAATGATCTGCTTTTGTGCGGACCAAAACCTCATGAGGTGGAGGAAATTATCACCAGAAATAATAGGCAAAGCAATTAGAGTTCATACAAAGCTGGAGATAGTGCCCATTCCAGCAACCAGAACAGAGAGAGATTATAATACACAAGACATTGGGCAGAGTTCTTAGAAGGGCAATCCTTTAAAGTTTGCTCTGGACCCACTTCATCAAACTTAAAAGCAAGCTTCTAAAGGAATAAACATATCTTCTAGTAATTTAATCATATTCTAGGACAAAAATCCAGCATTCTTTAAAGGATTACAACAATATCCAGAACTCAACATTGTAAGATTCACAATGTTTGTCATACCATAAGAAATTACCAGACATCCATAGAGATAGGACAATATGACCCATAGCCAGAAGAAAAATAGATCAATAGAAACAGATTTTAAAAATGAGAAAGATAATGGAATTAGAAGATTAGGACCTTGAAAAACTATTATAAATATGCTGACATATGTAAAGACAAACATGAACATAATGAAGAGGAAAATGGAATATATAATAAAGACCCAAGTAGAACCTCGAGAGATGTAAATGAGATTGAGAAATCACAAAAGCAAAAAAAAAAAAAAAGGAGTGAAATTGAAGGCATACTAAGAGAAACTGCACTGAAACACACAAAGAAAAAACAGGAAAACAAGAAGTAAAAAGCCTCAGTGGACAGCAGACCACTTATAAATTGCTCAAGTCAGAAGATGGTGCAACACCATCTTTAAAATGAAAAAAGGATTAAAAAAAAAAAAGAAAGGAAGGAAGGAAGAAAGAAAGAAAAGAAGAAAAAGCCAAACTTGATTTATATAGCCAGGGAAAACATCTTTCAAAAATGAAGGCAAAATAAACCCTTTTTTCATCTGATCATAAGCCAAGGGAACCCATCATCAGTGACCTACATTTAAAGAAGTCTTAAATAAAATTCTTCAGGCAAAAGGCAAGGGATAGCAAATGAAATTTTCTATCAATAGAAAGAAGTGGAGAATGCTGAAGATGATGGATATGTAGATAAATATAAAAGGCATCTTTTCTCATATTTTTAAGTCTCTAAAAATAATTGACTAATTAAAGCAAAAATAAAAATACTGTATTGTAGAATTAATAAAATATGTACTAGTAAAATGCATGACAACAAAAACAAAGGAAAAAAGAGGAAGTGGAAATATAATGTATGTTTTTTACACTGCGGATGAGAAAGTAAAATATTATGTGAAGGGTAGATTGTGATATGAAGATAGATATTGTATATCCTGGAGCAATTTCTACTTTTTTTGTTGTTGTTAATACCAGAATTTATTTATTTTTTCATTTATTATTTTTTAAATATGATTTATTGTCAGATTGGCTTACATACAACACTGAGTGCTCATCCCAACAAGTGCTCTCCTCGATGCCCATCAACCCACTTTCCCCTCTCCCCCCGCACCCCCCCATTAACCCTCAGTTTGTTCTCTGTATTTAAGAGTCTCTTATGGTTTGCCTCCCTCCCTCCCTGTTTGTAACTATTTTCCCCCCTCCCTTCCCCCATGGTCTTCTGTTAAGTTTCTCAAGATCCACATATGAGTGAAAACATACGATACCTTTTTTTTTTTTTTTTAGAGAGAGAGGGCACGTGAGTTGGGGAGAAGAGCAGAGGGAGAGAGAATCTTAAGCAGGCTCCATGGTCAGTGGGGAGCCTGATGCTGGGCTCGATCTTATAACCCTGGGATCATGACCTGAAATAAAATCAAGAGCTGGATGCTCCAACAACTGAGCATAAAATTAATAATTTTATATTTCAGTGGCACCTGGGTGGCTCAGTTGGTTAAGCATCTGATATTGGCTCAGGTCATGATCTCACAGTTGGTGGGTTTGAGCCCCACTGACAGCTTGGAGCCTGGAGCCTGCTTCAGATTCTCTGTCTCCCTTTTTCTTTCTCCCCCTCCCCCACTTATGCACATTCTCTCTCTCTATATATATATATCTCTCTCTCAAAAATAAATAAATAAAAACTTCTTTAAAATAAAAAAATAATCTTATCTTTCACCTTACAAAACTATGAAAAGCAGAGCAGGTTAAACCTAAAGTAATCAGAAGGAAGGAAATAATAAGGACAGAAGGATAAAAATGATACAGAAAAGCAACAGAGGAAATCAATGAAACCAAAAGCAGCTTTATTTAAAGAAACTAAAATTGATAAACTTCTAGCCAGCCTGATAATAAAAGGAAAGGACAAAAATTACCAGTATCAGGAATGAAAAAGGCAGAATCACTACCGATTCTATAGACATTAAAAGAAAAATCAGGAAATATTATGAAAATGTGCATGTGAATATATTCAACAACTTAAATGAAATTAAAAACTTGAAAAACACAAACTAAGAAAGCTCACTGAAGAAGAAATAAATAAATGGGAAAGTCATATATCTATCTAAAATTTTGAATCTGTAATTTTAAGCCTTCCCACAAACTTCAGGTACAAATGCTTTCACTGGTGAATTCTATCAAATAATTAAAGAAGAAATAATACCAGTCCTACAAAAATGCTTTTATAAAGCAGAAAAGAAGGAATGCTTCCTAACTCATTGGCTCAGTGTTATTCAGAAGCCAGATGTTATGAATAGACAACTATAAACCAATAGACTTCATGAACATAAACACAAAAATCCTTAACAAAATGTTGACAAATTGAATCCAGCCACATATAAAAAAGAATAAACAATATGGCAAAGTGGAGTTTGTTTCAAGAATGAAATACTAAATTAATAATCAAGCAATGTGATTCATCATATTAATAGACAAAAAGGAAAATCATACAATCAACTCAACAGAGGCAGAGAAAGTATTTGAGAAAACTCAAAACTCATTCATGGTAAAAAAAAACAAAAAAACAAAAAACCTCTCAGAACACTGGGAGTACCTTAGAACTTCCTCAAACTAATAAATGGAATCTATGAGAAGCCAAGAGCTAACCTCATATTTATCAGTGAACAACTGTATGCTTCCTCCTTAAGACTAGAAAGAAGATAGGGATCTCTGCTTTTTTCACTTCTGCTCAACAGATATAGTCTTTGGCATTATAGTAAAGTAAGAAAAGGAATTGGGGGAAGTAAATTGGAAAGGAAGAAATAAAACAATCTTTATTTACAGTTGGTATGACCTTGTATATACAAAAAAAAAGGTGAATCTACGAAAAAGTGAAAAAGGTGAATAGAACTAGTTAGTTTAGCAAGATTGCACAATACAGACAATGCGATGCACAACATATCAGTTGTATACCTATGTACTAGCAATGAATAATTGCCTTATTTACAATAATGTCAAACAACAAGAAATACTTAGCAATAAATTTAAAAAGTATGTACAAAACCTTCACACTAAGAATGGTGTTTATCGACAGAAGACTCACTCAATATTAAGGTGACAGTTGACCTCAAATTGTTCTATAGATTCAACACAATAAATATCAAGCTGATTGTTAAATTTATATGGAAACTCAAAGGTCTTAGAAGAGTCAAGACAATTTTGAAAAAGAAGAAAATTTGCACGGGCTTGCACTACCTGATTTCAAGACATATTAAAAACTACAGAAAGGGCGCCTGGGTGGATTGGTCAGTTAAGCATCCAACTTCAGCTCAGGTCATGATCTCACAGCTTATGGGTTCGAGCCCTGCATCAGGCTCTCTGCTGACATCTCAGAGCCTGGAGCTTGCTTTGGATTCTGTGTTCCTTCTCTCTCTGCCCCTCCCCTGCTCATGCTCTGTCTTTCTCTCTCTCTCTCAGAAATAAATAAAAGTTAAACTTTTTTAAAAAACTACAGTAATCAAGTATGATCTTAGAATAAATATAGAAAAGAAAATCTAGAAATAGACATATATATATATGATTTTTTTTTTGTCAAAGTTTCCAATTCAGTGATAGTCTTTGGAACAAGACTATCCAATAGTATTGGAACAATTAAGCATAAGGGAAAAAATTAAATTTGACTCATGTCACATCATACATAAAAAAAAAATTCATGGGGCGCTTGGGTGGCTCAGTCATTAAACATCTGACTTCAGCTCACGTCATGATCTCACAGTTTGTGAGTTGGAGTCCTGTATCAGGTGAACCCCGTCTCTCTCTCTCTCTCTCTCTCTTTCTCTCCCCCGTTCTCTCTCTCTTCTCCTTCTGGGATTCTCTCTCTCTCTCTCTCTTTCTCTGCCCCTTGCTCACTTGTGCCCTCTCTCATTCTCACTCAAAAAAAGAATACTTTCTTGCCAAACTTCCTGTTCCTTAAAAAAAAACAAAAACAGAAAACAAAAAAACAACTCACAACATCATAAACTTAAACATAGAGCTACAATTTTAAAAGTTTAGAAGAAACCATAAGAGAAAAATGTTGTCCCCTTGAGTAGGTAGGTATAAGTAGGACACAAAATACAAACCAAAAATACTTATGAACTGAGCTTTATCAAAATGTAAAACATTTGCTCTCGAAAAAATAGTGTCAAGAAAACAAAAAGGTAAATCACAGTCTAGGTAAAAATATTTGTAAAACGTGTATCTGAGAAAGGACTTGTATCCAGGATAATAATAATAATAAAAAACCTCTCACAATTAAATGGTAAGAAGCCAAATGACTCAATTAAATATGCAAAAGACTTAAATATATAGAAAATAGGATATATAAAGAAAATATGTAAATAGAAAATAAGCACATGAAAAAATGCTCAACATCACTTAGCCATTAGGGAAGTGTAGATTGAAGCCACAGTGAGATGCCGTTACCCATTACACCTCTGGTATGGCCAAAATAAAAGACCCTGGCAATATGAAGTGTTGACAAGGATGTGGGGCCACTGGAACTTTCATCCATTGCTGGTGGGAATACAGAAACAATACAACCACTTTGGAAAACAGTTTGGTAGTTTCTCACATTTCTGTAAAACCTTGGCACCCCCACTCTGACACATGTATCCAACAGAAATGAACATACATGTCGACAACAAAGACTTACTTGGATGTGAATTTTCCCAGCAGCTTTATTTGTAATACTCCTACACTGGAAACATCCCAAACAATTAGTTAATAGATAAACAAATGGTGAAATATTCATTCATCGGAAGACTACTGACTGATACACGCAACTGTGTGAATGAATTCAGAAACATTATGTTAGTAAAAGCAGACACTAAAGACTACAGTGTATGATTCCATTTATATGAAATTCTAGAAAAAGCAGGGCTAGTGTGATAAAAAACAGAACAGTGGTGCCTAGGGGCATGGATGTGAGAAGAGATTGATGGTAAAGGGGCATGAGGGAACTTTGGGAGGTAATGGAAATGTTCTATCTTGCCTGTGGTGGTGGTTACAGGGTATATACATTTGTCAAGACTCATCAAACAGCACTCTTAAAATGAAAAATGGATAAATAGTGGAGTATTACTTAGGAATAAAAAGATACAAACTACAGGTACATGTAACAACGTGGATAAATCTCACAGATATCATGACGAATGGAAGAACCCAGGTACACAAGAATGCATAAGGTATTATTGGAATTATCTGAAGTTCTAGAATAGGCAAGAAAAATCATCTATGCTGAAAAAAATCAGAGATGTGGTTGCATATGAAGCAGGGGCTGGGGAGTGGCCTGATGTAATTTTTTTGGGTGTGGGTGGTGGTAATGTTCTGTATTTTGATTGAAGTGTGAGTTACACAGGTGTATACATTTGTCAAAACTTATTGAACTGTACACTTAAGTTCTGTGCATTTCATTGTGTATAAACTATAGCTCAGGAAAATGTTCTCAAAAATTGGAAAAACACCGGGGCATCTGGGAGGCTCAGTTGGTTAAGCATCTGACTCTTGGTTTCGGCTCAGGTCACGATATCATGGCTTGTGAGTTTGAGCTCTGTGTGGGGCTCTGTGCTATCACTGTGGAGCCTGTTTGGGATTCTCTTTTTCTGCCCCTCTTCCCTCAAAATAAGTAAACAAGGGGCGCCTGGGTGGCTCAGTCGGTTAAGTGGCCGACTTCGACTCAGGTCATGATCTCGCGGTCCGTGAGTTCGAGCCCCACTTCGGGCTCTGTGCTGACAGCTCAGAGCCTGGAGCCTGTTTCAGAGTCTGTGTCTCCCTCTCTCTGACCCTCCCCGTTCATGCTCTGTCTCTCTCTGTCTCACAAATAAATAAACATTAAAAAAAATAAGTAAACAAAAAAAATTAGGGGCACCTGGGTGGCTCAGTTGGTTAAGCATCTGACTTCAGCTCAGGTCATGATCTTGTGGTTCGTGGGTTCCAGCCCTGTGTTCTGCAGGCTCTGTGCTGACAGGGTCCTGGAGCCTGCTTCGGATACTGTCTTCTCTCTCTGCCTTTCCCCTACTCATGTTCTCTCTCTTTCTCTCTCTAAAGTAAATATTTGAAAAACTAAATAATTAAAAAAAGCACTTTTGTATGCATTATTTCATTTGTTCTTCCCAACAATCTAAGAGGAGAATGCAGTGACCCCCTCCCAACACACACATATTTCACATTTCAAAAATCCAGTGCTCAAATGAAAAAAATATAGGACTTGCCTGAGCTTACACAGCTAGGATAAGAATTCTGCCTTTCCACTCCTTTTCTTTCTATTACATGTGCTATTGAGTGGTTTTAACTGAGCCATGGAACACAGTGTAAATCGGTCCTTTATAAATAAGCATATGAAATACGATTCTGCGGATCCAAACCAAACCTGTATGTTTTCCAAAACAATAGGACTCAAATAAAAACGGAAGCATCAAGACATCCTCTGCGGCGATAATTCACGTGGACACGGCACAGTGTGTAAATTGCAGTCCACATGCCAGGGTTCTCTCCACCCGTTGTTAAATTGTAAAGCAAAACCACTCAAATGATAACAGATAGCAATCGCTGGTTGACAACTTCCCAGTCGATCAGCAGAGTTGCTGATTGCTGCTGTTACCCAGCGGGTTTGTTAGGAACTTCAGAGACGTGTGACGAGACACCAGTCACTCATTACTGCAGGTGTTTTAGTGAACGCCACTTGGGCCTCAGTCCTTCCTCATGAATGTTTCTCCCGAGGTGGGCTCATCGCGGGAGCAGTTGATTTCCTCGGGCAGAGAGGTATCATCTCCCCACTGATCTGATAGGGTATTATAGGATGTATGAAAGGATCTAGAATCGCCTACTAAATTCTCAATGTCCGATTGTACAAAGTCACAATATTTGCAGCTCTGTTGTAAAAGAGGAACAGCAACTTACACCTTGTAAGGTCAGAGATCAGGAGGCTCGATAGTGTTTTATTCTGATTTTCCCATAAAGAATTTGAGATACACTTTTCATTGTTAACCGATTCCTAGATATTGTTATTAATTGGTTTCTTAAAAAGGCGCCTTTGGCGTAAGTTCCAGCTTTGCCTGGTCAGTGGTTTACGTCTGTGGCAAAGCTTCGAAATGAGTCAATTCCTGCATCTTTCTACCTCTAGATGGCGCTCTTCTCATTCCGTCTCAGATTTCATAGTTTCCAAAAATGCCAGGGAAGATGATGGCACAGACATTAATTGTCCTGCACTCTTCTTTTTGTGAAGGTTCTCACACAGAGAATAATCCTCCCTCCCTCCCTCTCTCCCTTCCTTTTGTTCAACGAATGTTACTGAGCACTTACTATGTGCCAGGCATTGAAAATGCAGAGTTAATAATGGCAAGTCCTTCCTCATAAGTTACATCCAAGAATGGAGATAGATATGTATCCAGATAATCATAACACAATTTTCAAGTGCTAGATGCGAGAAGATAAACCTGGAAAGTTAGGTCATGACCTGGGGCGCCTGGGAGGCTCAGTTTGTTAAGCGTCTGACACTTGATTTCGTCTCAGGTCATGATCCCAGGGTTGTGGGATAGAGCACTGTCTCTGGGTCTGTGCTGGGCATGGAACCTGCCTAAGATTCCCGCACTCCCTCTGCCACTCTCCCCTATGCTCACACTAAATAAATAAATAAATAAATAAATAAATAAATAAATAAAATAGATTGTGAAGGGACTTGTGTGCCATGGAAGGTGGTGGATTGTTCCCCTTACGTGTTTTAAGCAGGGGAGGAGTCGGGATCAGATCTGACTGTTGGAGAGATTACTCTGGCCTCAACGTGTAGGGCAGATTTAGGCTGTGAAGATTAGAGCCTCCTTTGCTGGCTCTCCCTTCTTTTCCTGGCCTCTGACACTGGAGGGTGTCAAGGCTCAGTCCTGGGCTTTCTCTCTTCTCCCCTTTCCTTCTCTAGCCATATCCTGTTCCACTGCTGTGTCAGATGATTACACTTAGTCCGGCTGCTTTAAACAAGACCTACTGAGCGATGACTGTCAATTTTGTGTCACAGCCCAGACATCTCTCCAACCTACAGCAGCTAATACCTAAAAGCCTCTTCCACCTCCACTTGGTTGTCTGGAACCTAATCTTTCCATCATCTTTCCCACCATGGTAAATGTCACCACCACCCATCCGGTAGGCTACCGAGGACATCCCATCAGACACACTCTTTCTCCATAATGTCCCATGCTGATCCATTAAGTCTGCACCGTTGCCAAAGTATATCCAGATTCATCCACTTCTCTCCATTTTCCCCACCATCACTCTGACCCAAGCCAACATGACCCTGTACTGTTACACCAGCTTCCTACCTGCTCTACCTTCCTTTCACCCCACCCCCACCCAGTCCATTGACCGGACACTAATCAGAGGGATTTCCAAAAGACACAAGTCAGATTATGTTACCCCCCCCCCGACCCTGCTGCTTAAAATCTATCCATCAGTACCTAATGCACTTAGAAAAAAAAATTTCCCAGCTCCAGTCTGAGGACAAAGGGCTTTCTGTTATTTGGTCTGATCAGCCTTGCTCTGAGTCATGAGCTTGTGCTCACTATACTCCAGACTCCCTGTTCCTTAGTCCCTCCAACACTTTGCACTTACTCTGGAATGCCCCGGGCAAGGCTGGCTTCTTCTCCTCAGCTCCCACATTTCCTCTTCTGGAGTCAGCCCCCCTCTGCCCTCAGTCTCCTTCTCACACTCACATTGCTCTGCTTATTCTCTCAGCAATATATATATATATATATATATATATATATATATATATATATGGCATATATATATGTGGATCTTATTTAGTGCCTTTCTTGTCTGGCTCTCCCACTACAATAGAAGCTCCACGAGACTAGGGACTTCTCTCTTACTCATCACTGTGTCCTCAGGACCTAAAAAAGAGCCTGGTGCAAAATGTGTGTCTTGAATAAATGACCATGGGTGATTTAGGGGGGCGTGGCAACAGTTCAGATGAGCAATTATGAAGGCTTGAACTAAATCAGTAAGTGACAGGATGGGAACCAGAGGAGGTTACAGTCAGTGTACATGAAGATTGCATCAGTGAGACCTGGTGACTGAGAGAAGGGTGGGGGTGGGGACCAAGGGTAAAAGATATTTCTGCTCTGGGTGGATAATAATGCCATTGATGTAACGCAAAATTCAGAAGGAGGAGCAAGAATGAACCAGGCATGTGTAGGAGCTGCGAGGCTGGAGAGGATTAAGAAAAACAATGACTTGATCTGTAAAATTGGCTAGGGTTCCAAGATAATTTTACAAGTAGAATTAGATTGTAGATACATATTTTCATTTGAAATCCAGACTTGTGCAATTTAGGCATGTATTAAGATATTTTTGAATTGGCTGATTTTTTCTACTTCCCAATTCCGTGTCTCCTACTTTTAAAAATGCATCGTGTGTGTGTGTGATACAATCAAAGAAAATGCCAGCAAGTGAATATCCCCACTTAACTGTCTGATCAAGATTCTGCTATTTTTTCCCATTTAAAAAAATATAAAGTGTTTTGAGTTCAAAACATTTAAAATCTCCTGAACAACTTAACTTTTTCAGATCCTTCATGTACTTTGAGCCCAGGTAGCAAAATTTACTAAAAGAAATGGACAGTTTTATTTACTTATCCTTTTAAAGTTTATTTCTTTCTTTATTTTCAAGACAGAGCACGTGCACACATGCATGCACGAGTGGGGGAGGGACAGAGAATGAGGGAGAGAGAGAATCCCAGGCAGGCCCTGTGCTGTCAGCACAGAGCCTGATGCGGGGGTCCATCCCACGCACCATGAGATCATGACCTGAGCTGAAATCAAGAGTTGGTCACTTAACTGACTGAGCCACCCAGGTGCCCCAGAAATGGACAGTTTTAAAGGTGGATAGGACTTCAGAGGTCATTTAGTTTGGCTAAGGAAAAAGGTGCCCAAGTTAAATATGGCTCATCAAATGCATGAATCAGGAAGAGAACCCAGGAAAGTGTAGGTAATTAAATCCACTGAACGCCCTGAATTTGAACTCAGCTTTCTATGGCAGTAGCAGAAATCTTCAGAATACTGGTCGCATGTTTGGTGCTGCTGTCCCTTGTCCCCACATCAGCTCAGTTTGATTTTCCACCTTCATAGACGGCACCAAACCTCATTACTTTCCATTTCAGGGTTGTTCCAGCTGCTGCTGTGGGAGTTGTGGAGAAGTCACTGCCTTTAGCAAATGTGTGTTCTGTTGTTTTAAATGACAACACTAGCCTCCCACCCTCATCCCGCCTAATAGCCTAACAAGTCGGCCATCCAAGTTATTATTCCATCTCTCTATTCCTTCTGATAGATGAACCCCTTCTCTCCCTTTCCCTTCTGCTTCCGATGCAGGATGCCTGGCCTCAGCGGGTGTTTTGTACCCACTGCACCAGCCACCCATGTAGTCTCGGAAGAACCCTCGGAGTGAGAGCTGAATCACGTCTTCAGCGTTGTCAGACTTCCCAAAGTCTTCTGACATTCCGCCTGGGGCTGCATGTTCCTCCACGGGGTATTACTCAAGACTCTGTGTGCACAGTGAAATAAACAGTGATCAGACAGACCTGAAAACAGCATGGCGCACACCACATGTGTGTCTACTGTGGTGCTAGCAGTGGAGACAGCCCGCCTGGTATTTGAGACACTAGGCGGGTGAGTTCCAGAACAGACTGACTTCTGAGCAAATCATGCCCTTGGCACCTCTTGGGGAGGCCAGATCTTTCCTTCAGGAGCCAGACACAGTTCCAGCCACACAGGGCACCAAAAGTCAAGAATTCGTTTTCTGCTCATGACCTCCCAGAAACCACCAAACTCTCCAGTCTCAGCGTGGATGGGACGGAAAGGTTATCCAGTATAACCATCCATATTTTCCTCTAGTAACTTACGGATCTTATCCAGGTACAGCCTGAGCCTGTGCCTCCATTGTTTAAATGCTTTTGAGTCATGAGAAGGCTAACATTACCTGTCTGGAGATGAATCAAAATCTTCACTGGGTTTCAATTTCCCACTGCTCCCCAGAGCATATTCTGCATTTTAACCAAATGATATTGTGTGCTTTCCCATTTACACGTTGTGTGAATTTCCCAAATACACATGGCGCTTTCCCATTTCTATAAACCTCTTCTTCCAGGCACATATCCTTCTCCCTAGCCTGTATTTCCCCCATTCCCTCAGCTCTGCAGCTCAAAGTTGTATCCAGCCTTAATGTCTGATTTCAATAACTCTCTCCATAAAGACTTCCCCATTTGTTCCAGCTAAAATGCTCTCCCCTTCTTCAAAACTCCAATAGCTCAGTTTTTATCTCATGTTACCTAATAGTTTAGTTATTTGAGCACATAGCTTATCTACCTCCTGCTTTAATTAAACTGTAAACTACCCAATGGCAGGTCATTCTCTGCTATCTCTGTATCCCCCATAACATCTAAGATAGTCCTTTGCACCTAATAGGAGCTCAATAAACATCTTTTGGGGCATGAATGAGAATCAAGAAACGAGTAGTTCAAGAAACATAAAATGAGTAGTTAAGACATTTTGGGGCCCTGAAAAACTCAGCTGGTGGCTAGGTCCAGAGTAAAAAAGAAAGGCAAGAGCAGGAAATGTGCTGGTTTGATCTCTCTTTGGAGGCAGCCAGCTGCAGCCCCAATGAAATACTTAAGAAACAAAAACAAAAAAATGAAAACAAAACCAGCAAACAAAGTTGGCAGAGGAAGTGACGATGTCAACCTTCTATTCCTTCACAGATGTATCACTCAAGTAAAACTCCACAGCTCAGACACTAAAGTATAACATCTCCTCATCTTTCACCTAGGTTTTCTGGAACACACTCACACACACACACACACACACTCATTTCAGGTGGACAAACATCACCTATGTTTTAGAACCTTGTATTCTTGGTAGGGCAGAAGGTATTACCCAGAATATGTGTATATTACATATATTTCACTTTTTTCTTTTTTGCAAAGGCCAAGATAGTGGTCAAGAATTGATTTTTGTTAGATTTATAATACCCAGGGACTCCTACTGGTATCAGAAGTGTCTAAATATTGTGATGCTGTGAAATATTGAGCAGGTGGCTGGAAACTTGGCATGCTGTTCCAAAGATCCTGGCAGTGGAATATGAGTCCATGGGGACAATGGACAGCTGGGAAGGACACTACCTGAACAGAACCAGCTCTGGCTGGGGCCATGGTGCCTTCAGGAGGGGAGGCAGGTGAGGAGAGAGATTTTGTGTCACAGCAGGATGGTATTATCTACACACATAAGAGGCTTGTCACTCTGGGCTTCGATCTTCCAGAAGTCGTGTGTCTATTGCTAAATCTGTACTGAGCATCAGATTTCCTTTTGTTGTAGATGTATTGAGGTATAAATTACAGACCTTAAGTCATTCATTGTGAGTATACAATTCAGTTATTTAAAAAAAATTTTTTTTAAGTTTATTTATTTTTGAGACAGAGAGAGACAGAGCATGAACGGGGGAGGGGCAGAGAGAGAGGGAGACACAGAACCAGAAGCAGGCTCCAGGCTCTGAGCCATCAACCCAGAGCCCGATGCGGGGCTCAAACCCACGGACTGCGAGATCGTGACCTGAGCTGAAGTCGGACGCTTAACCGACTGAGCCACCCAGACGCCCCACAATTTAATTATTTTTAATAAATTTATAGAGTTTTGCAACCATCATCACAATCCAGTTTTAAAACATGGCTATTATCCTAAAATTCTATTAAGTTTATATGCAGTCAATACTAACTCCAACATCCTGCCTCAAGTGTTCACTAATCTGCTTTCTGTCTCTATAATTTGCCCTTTCAGGGCATTTAATATAAATAAAATTATATAATATATATAGTCTGGGTTGTTTAAGTATATTTTTTTCAGGTTCATCCATGTTGTTACATGTACTAGTATTTCATACCTTTTTATTGCTGAACAGTGTTCCATTGTATGGATATACCACATTGGGTTTAACCATTCACCAGTGGGTAGACATTTGAATTATTTCCAATTTGCGACCATTGTGAACAATGCTGCCATGAACACCCACTTATAAGTCTTTGTGTGGACATGTCTTCATTTCTCTTGGATAGATTCCTTAGAGTGAAATTGCTGGGTAAGTTTATGTTTAATTTATTTTTTTAAAGATTTTGTTTTTAAGTAATCTCTATACCCAATGTGGGGCTCAAACTTCTGACCTCAAGATCAAGAGTTGCATGCTCCACTGACTGAACCAGCCAGGCACCCCAGTTTATGTTTAATTTAACGAAATAACCAAATAACCAAACAGTTTTTCAAACCAGACGGACTGTTTTTATTTCTGCCAGGAATGTATGAGGGTTCCCACTTTTTTATACCCTTATCAATACCGTCCTCTTGAATAAAGCAGTCCACTGAGTGTGTAGTGGATTCACATTTGGATTTTAATTTGCATTTACCGATAACTAATGATGTAGATCACCTTGTCACGTGTTTATTACTCATGTATATTTTCCTTGCTTATTCAAATCTTTTATCTGTTTTTAAATCAGGTTGTTTGGGGCTCCTGGGTGGCTCAGTCGGTTAAGTGGCCGACTTCGGCTCAGGTCATGATCTCACGGTCTGTGAGTTCGAGCCCTGCATCAGGCTCTGTGCTGACAGCTCAGAGCCTGGAGCCTGTTTCAGATTCTGTGTCTCCCTCTCTCTGACTCTCCCCCGTTCATGCTCTGTCTCTCTCTGTCTCAAAAATAAACGTTAAAAAAAAATTTAAAAAAAAATCAGGTTGTTTGTCTTCTTCTTGTTGAGTTGTAAAAATTTTTTTTCATATTCTGGATATAAGTCCTCCCTCAGATATATGTTTTATAAATATTTTAGCCCAGCCTGTGGCTGGTCTTTCTACTTTGTTGAGGTTTCTTGAAGAACAAATATTTTAATTGTAATAAAGTGCAATGCATCCGTTTTTTTATGGCTTCTATTTTGGAGCCATGAAGACTTTCATAAAGTTTATTAAAGATTTTTCTTCTACATTTTCTTTGAAAAGTTTCATAGTTTTAGCCCTTGCACTTGGAGCTATGATACATTTTGAATTAATTTTTCTGTATTATGTGAGAGAAGGATCCAAATTCATGTTATTGCAAATGGATATCCCCTATCCCAGCCTATTGTTGCAAAGATTATCATATCTACAGTGAATTGCCTTGTTACTTTAGTTGAAAATCAATTGACCATACTAACATTTTATTTCTGGACTCCAAATTTTGGTCCAATAATCTATATGTCCATCTTGATGCCAATACATCATTTCATCAATTACTGAAATTTCTAGTAAATTTTGTAATCACGTAGTGTAAATTCTTTCACTTTTTCCTTCTTTTACAAAATTGTCTTGGTACTCTAGGTCTTTTGCATTTCTCTATAAATTGAGAATCAGCTTGTCATTTTTGCCAAAAAGCCTGGTAAGACTTAAACTTTTAAAAATTTTATTTATTTATTTATTTATCTTTTAAATAATCTCTATATCCAACATGGGGCTTGAACTCACAACCCTAAGATCAAGAGTTACATGCTCCACCAACTGACCCAGCTGGGAGCCCCTAGATTTTAATAAGTTGCTTCTATAAATCAATTTAGGTAGAACTTAACAATATCAACTCTTCCAATCCATGAACATTTCATCTTCATTTATTAAGATTTTTACTTCAGATTTAATTTCTTATTTTTCTAGTTTCCTAAGGTGGAAACTTAGATTACTGATTTTCCATCTTTCTTCTTTTCCACTATATGCATTCAGTGCTATAATTTCCCTATAAGTACTGCTTTTACTGCATTCCACACATTTGGATAAGTTGTATTTCATTTTCATTTAGTTCCAAATATTTTTAAATTTCTCTTGAGATTTATCTCACCCATGTATTATTTAGAAATGTGTTATTTAATCTCCAAATATTTTGGGTTTTTCCAGCAGTCTTTCTGGTATTGATTTCTAGTTTAATCTCGTTGTGGTGAGAACATACTTTGTATGACTTCTACTTTAAATTTGTTAAGGTTTCCTTAAAGGTTCAGAATGGGGTCTGTCTTACTGAATATTGTATGTGAGTTTGAGAAGAATGTGTATTTTGCACTTGTTGGATGAAGTATTATATAAATGTCAATTAGATCCAGCTGATTAATTGTGCTATTCAGTTCAGCAATATCCTTATTGATTTTATGCTGACTAAATCCATTATTTACTGATAGAGGGGTTTCAAGTTTCCAACTATAATAGTATATTTGTCTATTTGTCTTTGCAGTTCTATCAGTTTTTGCTTCATGTATTTTGACACCCCGTTGTTAGGTGCATATATATTAAGCATTGTGTTCTCTTAGGAAATTAACCCTTTTATCACTAGGTAATGCCCTTTTTTATTTTATCACTGATAATTTATCTTGTTCCACAATGTGTTTTGTATGAAATTAACATGGCTAATACAACTTTCTTTTGATTAGTGTTATTTCACTTCTTCAACTTATCGGTGCCTTCACATTTAAAATTGGTTTAAGCTTTTTTACAGTTTATTCATTGTAAGAGAGAGCACAAGTGGGGTAGAAGCAGAGAGAGAGGGAGAGAGAATTCCAAGCAGACTCTGCACTATCAGCCCAGAGCCCGACACAGGGCTCGAACTCATAAAGAGTGAAATCATAACCTGAGCCGAGATCAAGACTCTTAACAGACTGAGCCACCCAGGCACTCCTAAAATAGGTTTCTTAATAGAGAACATATAGTTGGATCTTATGTTTTTATCTGTTGTGATAATCTCTTGTCTTTTAATTTCTGTATATGTCATTCATATTTTAAGTGATTTTGGTATAGTTAGATTAATATTTACCACATTTATAACTGTCTTATATTTGTTGCACTTGCTTTTTTCTTTATTTTTTAAAAACTCTCCTCTTTTAATGCCTTCTCTTGGTTTTTATTGAGAATTTAATTTTTATTACTTTATCTTTTTTAATATTTTATTTTTAAGAAATCTCTATGCATAACGTGAGGCTCAAACTCACAATCCTGAGATCAAGAGTTGCATACTCCACAGACTGAGCCACCTAGGTGCCCCTTATAGAGAATTTTATCATATTCCATTTCTCTCCTATCTTAACATCAATTACACTTCTTTTTGAAACATTTTAGTGGTTATCCCAGAGTTAACAATATATATTTACAAATAATCTAACTCTACTTTCAAATGGGTCTATATTTTTAATTTTCAATTCCTCCCTCATGTTCCTTACAATATTGTAGTCATTCACTTGGCCAAATGCCATAATCACCCTGTATATTGTTATTATTATTATTATTATTATTATTTTAGCTGTCTATTAAATCAATTAAGAATAAGAGGAGTAAAAGATTTAATTTTATTTATTATTTTTTAAAATTTGATTTGGTATTTCACTGATTCCTTCTCTGAGGTTCTTCTTTTGATTATATAGATCCAAGTTTCTAAATTATATCATTTTCCTTCTATCTGAAGAGCTTCTTTTAAAACATTTCCTGCAGGGAAGGCCTACTGGTGATAAATTCCCTCACCCGAGAAAGTCTTTATTTCTCCTTCATTTTTGAAGGAAAATTTTGTTGGACATAGAATTCTATGTTGGTGGGTTTTTTCTTTCAGTGGTTAAAATATTTTACTCTACTTTCTTGCTTGCATAGTGTCTGAGGAGAAGTCCAATGTAATTTCCATCCTTGTTCCTCTGTAGGTAAAGTGTCCCTCCCCTCTCCTGCCCTTAACTTCTTTGAAGACCTCCCTTGCTTTCGGTTTTCTGAAATTTAAATATTAGATGCCTACATATAGATATTTTGGTATTTATCCTGTTTGGTGTTCTCTGAGTTTCCTGTAGTTTGGTGTCCGTCATTAATATTGGAAAGTTCTCAGCCATTATTATGCAATTTCTTTTGCTTCTTTCCTTCTTTCTTCTCCTTCTGTATGCCCACTACACATATGTTATACCTTTTGTAATTGTCCCACAGTTATTAGGTATTCTCTTCAGTTGTTTTCATTTTTTCTCTCTGCATTTCAGTTTGGGCAGTTTCTATTGATGTATCTTCATTTTCATTGATTCTTTCTTCAGCTGTGTCCAGTGTACTGGTGAGCCCATCAAGGGCAGTCCTCATTTGTGTTACAGTATATTTGATTTCTAACATTCTTTGTGATCCTTTCTTAGAATTTCTATTTCTCTGCTCATGTTGTCTATCTGTTCTTGCACATTGCCACTTTTTTATTACAGCCCCTAACATATTAATCATAGTTATTTTAATGTTTATTTATTTTTTAGAGAGAGAGAGAGACAGAGAGACAGAGTGTGAGTGGGGGAGGAGCAGAGAGAGGGAGACATAGAATCCCAAGCAGGCTCCAGGCTCTGAACTGTCAGCACAGAGCCCAATATGGGGCTGGAACTCATGAACTGAGAGATCATGACCTGAGCTGAAGTAGGATGCTTAACTGACTGAGCCACCCAGGCGCCCCTAATCATAGTTATTTTAAATTCCATATCTCAGAATTTAAAAGTCTGTGCCATATTTCAGTCTGGTTTTGATGCTTGCTTTGTCTCTTCAGATTGTTTTCACTTGCCTTTTACCATGACTTATAAGTTTTTGGTTGAAAGCAGACATAATGTATTAAGCAATAGGAACTGAGGTAAATAAACCTTTAGTGTGAGGTTTTTTATTTTTTAATTAAAAAAAAATGTTTATTTATATTTGAGAAAGAGAGAGACAGAGAGACAGAGAGACAGAGCCTGAGCTGGCGAGGGGCAGAGAGAGAATCAGAGGCACAGAATCAGAAGCAGGCTCCAGGCTGCCAGCTGTCAGCACAGAGCCCAACGCAAGGCCCAAACCTGTGAACCGTGAGATCATGACTTGAGCTGAAGTCCCACTCTTAACTGACTGAGACACCCAGGGACCCCTAGTGTGAGATTTGATGTCAATCTGGCTAGTTGCTGGGCTGTATTTAATGTTTACTGTAGCTGCGGCTACCAGAGGCTTCAGTTACCTCCTGTGTCCTTGTGTTTTTCAGCCCTTTCCATTGCAGTCTGCTTTTATTATACCAGAGCCCTGTTGATGTGCTGGTAAGGTGTTGAGGAGGGATGATTTCTGTAATCTTATGGTTAAATCTCAGTCTTTTAGTGTGCCTGAGTCTCTAGGCTATGACCTTTGGAAGTTTTTCATTGTCTTTTTGAAAATTTCCTTAAGGTGAAACAGGAAGTCAATACAGAGCTAGAGCTGGCTTCCCCCAGGTGGATGAAGCTCTGATAAAGTTGGCCCTTTGGAGAGCAGATTTTTGTTGTGAAGCATATATTAAAATGGTTACTTTCCCCCTCACTTCTGCTGGAAACATGAGGGAGTTTTTGTCGGATCCTCACCTTGAGACTTTGATGGGGTTCCTAAAGGTAAAGCCAATGTAGGTGTGGGGGCTTTCCTAACTGCCCGCACCTCCAGGAGCTTCTCACTTTCCAGCAAATCCACACTCACCCTCCAGCAATTCATCAAAATATTTAAGTATTCCTACCATTTTATGGCTGTAGTGGCTTTTCCTTTAGGTAAGGCGATTGAGGCTGTGAGTCTCTGTATTTACCTGTGTCTCCAGATGTCAGGCTGACACTTTGCCTTGTGACATCAGTTTTCTGATGGGTCTTAGAACTAAGTCATTTATCTTTGGTTTGTTGAGCTTTTATCTTGTTGAAAGGATGGAAGTGATGAATTCAAGCTTTTTACATGTCATAGTTGACTTTCAATCTCCTTGTTTCGTTCTTTCTTTTTTCTTCCTTGTTTCTCTGAATCTAAGCTGCTTTTCTTGGAGACAGCATTGAATTTGGTCTTGCTCTTTTCTACTCAGTCTGACAATCTGTGTCTTTTGAGTGGAGTGGGTTTTTTTTTCCTCACACCACCAAGCAATTCTTGGATACCAGCTGCATGTTCTACAAGTCAACTCAATTCTGACACCTATTATCTGGAGACAAGCAACATCAGATTCCGCAGGTCCAGGGTTCAGTCCTATAACACTGCCTCCTGCTTCAGACTTCAACTGCAAGCCTAAGTTGTTGTCTGGTGCTTCCCACTTGCTGGATGGCAATTAGAAGTTCCCCTGACCCCCTTCTTGGGTTTGATTACTAGAGTGGCTGACAGAACTCAGGAAACCAGTTCACTCACTAGATTCCAGTTTATTGCAAAGAATATTAAAGGATATGCATCAATAGCCAGATAAAGTGATACATAGAATGAAGTCCTACATAAAAGAGCTTCTGTCCTCATGGTTGGGGCCTGACATGGTGACATGTGGAAGCATTCTGGCTCAGCAACCTGGAAGGTCTCCAAACCCCATCCTTTCTGGGTTTTATGGAGGCTTCATTACATAGGCATGGTTGATTAAATCATGAGCCATTGATAATTGATTCAACCTCCAGCCCCTCTCCCCATCTTGAAAATCATGGGTTGGGACTGAAAGTTCTAACTTTCTGATCATGGTTGGTTGCCCTGGCAACCAGCTACTCCTTTTCATCTTTAGGGGATTTCTAAAAGTCACCTCATTAACAGAAACTCGGTGGTGGTGGAAAGGGGATTGTTATGAATAACAAGACATCCAATTCACTTTTGTGGCTCGGAAACAATTTCAGGAACTGAGGACAAAAGACCACATATTATAATGAAAGATACCACCATTGCTCTCCTCACTTAGGAAATTCCAACAGTTTGGGGACCTGTGAGCTGAAAGCTATGGACAGAGACCAAATCTATATTTCTTATTATAACTCACACTATCACAGTAGACTGTGTTTATATATATTTTAAAATTTTTTTAACGTTTACTTATTTTTGAGAGAAAGAGACAGAGCGTGAAGGGGAGAGGGACAGAGAGAGGGAGACACAGAATTGGAAGCAGGCTCCAGGCTCTGAGCTGTCAGCACAGAGCCCAATGCAGGGCTTGAACTCACGAATCGTGAGATCATGACCTGAGCTGAAGTAGGACGCTCAACCGACTGAGCCACCCAGGCACCCCTAGACCATATTTATATCTAGTGAATTACTGATAGGGTTGGACTTCCATCTGCTATTTTGCTATTTGCTTTCTATTTTGTCTTTTTATTCTTATTCTCCTCCTTTCTTTCGTTTGTGTTGAATAAATAGTTCTAGTATGTCATTTTAATTCTTCTGGTTTTTTTCCTTTTTGCTGTAATTTTTAAGTTACTTTCTTAGTGCTTGCTCTAAATATTACAATATGTATTTCAGCTTATGACAATCTAATTCAGAATTCTAATTAATAATAATAATTAATTCTAGAAACTGTTTTGTAGGGGCAGAAAAATGTTTTCTTCTTCCCTTCTAGGTTCTTTGGCTGATCCAATAATTAAAGTGATATAAGATGGATTAGTAGCAGAATGTATAGGAGTCCCATAAAAATATGAGTCCCAAAGGGCAGCCAGGTAATTAAGGCTTATAGAACATCGTGAGCTAAGGAAAGGTACCGGAGTCTGGGGATAGAAAGAGAAGGATGGCCATTCACAGGAAAGTGAGAGATGTTTGAAAAGTAAATGTTGCCCTGTTGTAATTTCTTAGGTATAAAAGGTATCTCTAGCAATAGCTCTTTTCCTAGCATATAAGGAGCAAGTAATGTAAATTTAGGCCACTGAGGGGTGGGGAGAGGTAAAGAGCTTTTCCTTAATTTGAAGTTTCTTGAAAGTAATCAACCTAAAATAATCCTGATGACAAAGAGACATATTCTGCTCCCCTGCAATACAGTCTTTGAAACTTCAAATAAGAAGTTTCACAGTCCAGAAATTAAGTTGACAGATTGCTCCAAATCTCTTTGAACCAGACTCAGTCTTGAGAATAGATCAGTTCAGTTTAAGAGTTGTCTCATTTTGGGAAGCAGTCCTGCAGGTGGGCTCCCAAAGTTAGGCCTCTGTTGTGCAAGCAATCAGGTAAACAGAAGAAAAACAAAGGTTAATGGTTGCAGCAAATTATAAACCTAGTGCCTGAGTCTTGAAAGCTGCCAGTCAAGAATATTTCTAAATGCCAGGCTTGAAGCATCTTCAGATGGAATGAAGGCAGACAGAGACAATTTGACTGATTTTCCTGGTTTGCAGTTTGAATGTCTCTGATGATGTCATCAGGCATACTGTGGTAGGGTCACCACCCTAAGGAGAGAAAAAAAAAGAGATAGAGAAAAGGAAAAAAACCAACAACCTTCAAGGTAACTTGATTATGCACCTATGTGACAACAGCCCTCATGACCTTGTAAACTGAGACCACTTAATCAGACTACATGTTTGTGTGTGTTATCATATATGGGAGACAAAGAAATAGAAAAGGTATTAAAAAAACCTGCCACATGACTTTCGGTTCTCAGTTCTTCGGGTATGAACCCAACTGAGCGGTGCTGGCACGAATAAAGTTGCTTCCTGGAAATTAAAAAGCCTCGGTGTCACGAATCTGAGAGAGAATCTTGCTATAGTACTGGTCAGCTTTCTGTGTGGCCCATTCAGCAATGGGCATGAAGGTTGTCTCAACATGAGCTATTGTGGAAATTTTTCTGAAGTTTATATCAACTCGTCTAGCTTCAGTTTGCAGGGCTTCAGGGAAAAGTTCTCAATGATTCCAAGTCAAAGGATGGGAAAAAATTGGAAACATTAAAGATCTGTAGCCCGATATTTGAGGAGAGTAGAAGAATTCAGGATCTAGTCCAGTTTACAGATAAATAACAAAACCTCAAAGGCAATGGGCAATCATGAAATCTAATAGCCACAAAGGTGAGCTACTGAAACATAATTTTTCTCTCTAAAATCACTTTCATTTTACAGATATATAGATAAAGAGATACAGATACAGATATAGAGATACAGATATAGATGTGTGTGTGTGTGTGTGTGTGTGTGTGTGTGTGTGTGTAATTATGTATATACGAATTTTAGTTGGTTAACATACAGTGCAATATTGGTTTCAGGGGTAGAATTCAGTGATTCATCATTTATATACAACTCTCATAAAATCATTTTTATTTTTACCAAAGATAGCCAAATTAAGACTATTTTGTTTGCAAAATAGGTCTACTTTCAAAAAACTTGGCCTGATTATTTACACAAGCGTGGCAAGAATAGCAGTTGACCACATAGACTCTTTTAAATCTGCTTTACTGGAACTATCATAAGGAATCTCAGACTGAACTTTTAAAAGCCTCTCCAGGCTAGGAAGCCAAGCCAAAGGCTTACCATCAGACTTTGCCTACAATACCATAGATTTGGGTAAATTCCTGTCTTTGAGGTCCCAAAGATATCCTGAGGTTCCTTCATCTGCCAAGAAGTGACCTACCTTACTCACCTATTTAGACTGTCAGGAATCCTGTAAGCAAGGTACAAGCCTGTTTTTCCAAGGGGCATTATTGGCTCCATAAAAGGCAGCCTGTGTTCCTTGAAGCTGTCCGGCATATCTGATTCTATGCACATCTCTCTCAAATATGTCATTCCAGTCAAAGCCTTGGTAATATAACAGATGTTTCCAATTTTGTCCTGTTACAAGGAGAGCAGATTCTTATTGAACTTTTGCACATAACTCTATTGCCATGAAAATAAGAATACTCACTCACTGAGAGTTTCCAAATCCTGGAGGGATCAGTTAGGGAGAAAATGTGATTGTTTCATCTTTGATGCAAAACTACACTTTACCAAAGTTGCTCTAAGACACAGGTAGCTTAAGAGAAAATTTTCCTTGGGGCATCTGGGTGGCTCAGTTGGTTGAGCATCTGACTCTTGGTTTTGGCTCAGGTCATGAACTTGCAGTTCATGGGATCAAGCCCCCCATGAGGCTCTGTGCTGACAGCATGGAACCTGCTTGGGATTCTCTTTCTCTCCTCTTTCCCCCTCTCTCAAAATGAACAAACTTTAAAAAGAGAGAGAGAGAGAGAGAGAAAATTTTGCTTAAATCTGGAAAAACAAGACAGTTTCAAACAAAAAGTCATAAAAATTATAATCATCTTCATCAGTTTATTCAGCCCATGTTATTAATTCTTGTTCTGCTTGAATCCAGTTTTCCTACTAGTTCTGGAAAATTCTTACCCATTCCGTTTTATGATCAGAAACCTGTGCTTGTCAGAGTCCTTTCCATGAATTCGCTTGAAGATGAAGCACTTTTGTGGGTATGGTTTTGTAAATGCACCATAGTAAAACAATCACTGTAAATGACAAAAGACTTACAAATGGCCAAAGCTAAAAATCTGAGGAGAGTTCATTATAATACTATTGATAAAGAAATTTGGTTATTTCTGTGACACACATATTGTAAGATATAACTGGAATTACAAGTGGTACTATTACACTAGGACATACTAGAATTTTAGGCATTTCATACAATTCTGGAATGGTTTTATATCTAAACAAATACAACATAAAGAAGACTTACTGTTACTTCTTATTTGACAATGTTTCTCATGTAATTTAATATATTAAAGAAGCCTAATTAGTGCAATATTTTCCTATTTATAAAGAGAGAGAACAAACCTTTTTAAGGATCCCTCTAGGGATCCTCTGGGAAATTCCACAGTTGGTTCAAGGTCAAAAAAACTTCATTTGGAATTTGATTTGGTAAAGTTTATCACAAATATCAAAAGGTTTAGATCCTTGATTAATGAGGATCACAGATCACTATGAAACAATACTTAGTTATCTATTTAACCAAAGCAACAATACAAATTTCAAAGGCAAACACAGAAGGTCACACAGTTGTGAGCAAAACTTAGATCTTCTAATATTGAGAAGTTTCTGTTTTCTTGAGTACTAAAGACCTGATTAAGACAACATGAAGCACAAGAAATTATTTTGATAAAACATAAACTCTTTTCTTCCTAGGCAGATTACTTAAAAGGTAAAGAGGAACTTTTCATAATCTCTTATCAGGAGCAGACCAATAGTCCAAGAAAACTTTGTCCTTTTAGCAGATGAGAGAAAATCAAGTTTTAGTTTTATATAAGAACACCACTGATTTTAAAACTGAATTTTATAACCATTATAATACATTTATTCAATCTAAGCCAACTTGATCATACAAGGTCAGATTCTCTCTCTCTTCCTCTCTTCCCAGCTTTCTATCTGATTTGTCCTTGATTCTCTCCTTTCCCATTTGATATTTCACTTTTGAACCAAATTAGTTTCTTTTCCCTGTATCTCTATTTCTCAACTGTTACACTGGCATTCTCTATGTTGGCAGATATATGAATTCATTTCATAATTTTTAGAAGGTTGTGCCCTTTTTTTTCTTTGCATGTGTCTTTTATAATAACACAATCTCTGGCACAGGGCATGTTTACAAATAGTCCCAAATATCTTTAGTTTCTTTGAAATAGGAAGCCAAAAGTATATAAATCTATGCTCAGTAATTAATATTTTATTATTTTACCTTATTTGAAAATGGTCTAGATATTCAATAATTTTGTATTATTTAACTTAACTTCACATAACTCTAAAGTTTCAAGCTACCAAAAAGATTTTGGAAGCTATTTTTAAGTACACATACCATAAAATGTAACTATTGCTAAAAATTTCACCTATAAATTCTTATCCTGTTTGCATCTAAATCACTGCTCCCAACAATTATGTGTATGCTAATTATAAAAACTTCATGACACATTGGACAAAGTCAGCCGTCATCTAAAATGATTTTTCTTGCTGACAAATTTTATAAGAGATAACATGAATTTGACTAGTAAACCCAAGTCGAATAAAAGTTACTTGTGTTATAGTTAATGTTGATAAATCTAAAGACATGTATGTTTCAATTAAACCAATGAACTTAAACTGGCTTTAATAGTGAATATTTTTCCAGATCATGCAAACCTGAAAAAATTTTGGGTCAGTTTCTGTTATATTTCTGAGACCTTTAGGATTGCTCTACTTATAAGCACTTAATTTTAAGCCAATTAAATAGAGCTTTTTCATAAATTAACTTGGCAATACCATCCAAGGTGGAAATGAGATGGAAAATGTCACACATCTACTATATGTACATCCAGAGACATGGAAATGTGAGAAGTAAAGGAGATGATTCAGTTTCAGAAATACCAAATAAAAATGTGCTGTCTAGTTAACAGTAGGTTTACAACCTATTGGAAATATGCGTGAACCCCCTACCACAATGGAGTCCCAAAAGTTTAGACACTTCACTTCCTGGTTCTTCTTCCCCTCTCTTGTTTCTCGGGCTTATTTTCTCTGGCTTTGCAATGAGCATGTGCCAAAAAACAAAGGGAGGAGGGACTGAAAGTTTCTGCATCACCTCACGGAATGATGCACATTTGTTCCGATCAGACAACCTTTTGCCTTACATGGGCACAGGCAACTTCCGGTAAGGCTGTAACCTCTGTAGTACTCAGCCAATGAGGAACCAGGGGAGGAACTTGCACACTAGGAGATAAATGGTCGCCGGCCGTGACTGTCCCTTAATATGCCTTTCAATCAGACACCCCCTCTTGCAAGAATGTTGATTAAAGAAAGCCTCACTTCACTGTGTTCTGAGTCTCTGTGTCCCTCCTTTGATTGGGTTGGTAGGCTTATTTCTTACAGTAAACTTACATACAGACAGACAGAGAGACCTTATAGCTATTTTAAATTTTTAGCCATGAGTCCGGTACAATAATCCAAAACTAACTGGTTTATAAAATAATAGTTGAATCCAAAATTTGTTTTGCCAGTTGGAATAAATTAAATTCACCTGCTCAGATAGCTAAAGCCTTTAACTCATATTTGTCGAGAAGACATTTAAGATTTTTTCATTAGCCCAGTTTCCAAATCAGTCCTTCTTTTCTCCCCTCCTTCTCTTGAGAAACTTCTCCCTTAAAGCTTTCACTTCAAAGAATGGCTCTTAGTCTTAGAGAAGATGGAGGTAGAAAATTTACATCAAAAAAGCACATTTTCTTTAAGGAATTTTGGGGTATATTTGCCTATTATCAGAGGTCTAGAGTAATTACTTTTAAAAATTTTCCTTCTTTTTCTTAAGGGCAGGACAATTCTGTTTGTAGTGATATGATCTTCTACAATACCTAACAAGCATTTTGAGATGAATAGGAGAGGCTTGGGGATTGGTAAGGATAAGTGAGGTTTGCATTGCTTCTAGAGTTACATTTATGGTTTTGTAGAGATTTGTAAGACAGTAAATTGTTTCTAACTCCTCAAAGAATTGAACTGCAGCTTGAATATCAACAGAACAACCCACCTATCCAACCAGACTTGCTTCTTTATATCAGGGAGATTTCCAACTAAGATGGAAATCAGAGACTTCTGTGTTTTAAAACTTCAGGATTAATTTCTTTAATGCAGAATGCCTTTTTAATTTTTTTAATGTTTATTCATTTTTAGAGATGGTGACAGAGTGCAAGCCAAGGAAGGGTAGAGAGAGGAGGAGACACAGAATCTGAATCTCCAGACTCTGCACTGTCAGCACAGAGTCCACGCTAGAACTCAGGAACCAAGAGATCATGACCTGAACTGAAGTTGGATGTTCAATGACAGCCACCCAGGTGCCCCCACAATGCCTTTCTAAAAATCTGTGTAAATCAGGGGCTCCTGGGTGGCTTAGTTGGTTAAACCATGAGGGGCTCAGGTCATGATATCATGGCTCATGAGTTCAAGCCCCACATCGGGCTCTCTGCTGACAGCTCAGAGCTTGGAGCCTGCTTCAGATTTTGTGTCTCCCTCTCTTTCTGTCCCTCCCCCACTTGCACTCTCTGTCTCTCTCACTCTCTCTCAAAAATAAATAAGCATTAAAAATTTTTAGAAAAAATCTGTGTAAATCATTCAACAAAGGACTTCGAGTGCTCTCATTCTTTCTGGGTACACAATTCAACCTTGGGTCAATTCACCTTGGGTAGGGGGGAAGAATTTAATTTGCTTTTATCAGTCCCTGAATATCGGCTTCCAGCTGATCCATTTCCTGATCATTTATAGGAAGGCCTGGGAGAAATTCTAGTTATCCTTTGGGGAGAGGGCATTCCCCAGGGGGCTATCTGGCTTGTCTGATAACTATAGTGTAATCACGCATTGAGAGAACACCCCTTAACAGCGAATTGGGGTCTCAGTGAGTGGGATTGTGAATGGCCACTAATCTTTTCAACCCTTGTCTAAATTTGTTAGGTTATCCCGAAAGTGGAGGTAAAAGGGTTTTATAATTTAGAATACCTGCTGCTGTCCAGGGGACATGAATTCTTTGCAAGATAGGGGGGTGTCCAATATACATCTGCAAAGACATTGCATAGGAAGGGCTGATCTTGCAGAACCAGATTACAGAGTCCCAGAAAGTAGGAGTTAGAAGGGACAGAACAGTGAGCCTTACTGCCCATCTCAGGTGCTTCTGCCAAATTACTTTCTTGATTTTCATATTTATATGAGTAACCTGCATACCCCAGGCCTGGAGTATGCTGTTCATAAATCTTGCAAAGAAAGGGAAGTCAAACCAAGCAGCTGGGTGTTGAAAGGATTTTCTGGGAAAACTGGAGGAATTGGGGGGGATCTAAGGGAATTTGATGAGGTCATAGGCTAGATTTGAGAGAAAGGGCCCAGTGACCCAAAATATCTTCTGGAGCATCAGGGACAGGGAGCTGGGGATGAGGAGAAGGGAAATTCATGTTAGATGTGGATTTTAATTTTCGTTTTAAGTACAGTTTCTATTCTTCTGTCTTAATAAGGAAGCTCCTAGGGTTAGCCCTCATACTCTTTTGTGTCCAGTTTTAACTTGATCTTTCCACAGGTACTGTTGGAGAAGTGAATAAAATACACCAAAGATGGCCGATGGGGCTAAAACAAACTCTGGTCTCTAGCTTAGAGACCCCTCCTCCAGTTCTTCTTCCTTTGCTGAGCGTGCGAAAACCCCCACAGATATGGAAGCTGACAACTATAAATTACCCTTCCCACTTGCATTCAACGGTCAGGTCTTTGGAGAAATGGTCTCCTCTGAGCTCACTGGTGTTAAATAAATCTCCGATCCACCAAGATCTCCAAGTGCCTCTTGGTTTTTTCACCAGCAGTCCAGCCTGGTTCCGTAATAGTACTAGTGAGACAATTGTTTAGGATGAGTGTTCTCTTGAAAAATTTGTTTTTCTTTGAAATATAGGCAATTCAAAGGATCCATCATCTGGCAGTGAGTGAGTTGGATCTTACAGGGACTCAAACCAAAAAGCTTTTTTATGGCTTTACCATGAACACAAGAGGCATCCTTCAAGGAGAGTGCAAAAGATACAGCCTTCCCCATTTCCACAAAGTTCCACAAATTTCACTCTCAGGGTTAGTGTAACAAAGATCTAGCCACAAATGGGATGCAACCCACATTTCTGTCTTACCAAATTAGTGAAGTGCTGTTTCCCTTTTCCCATGAGACTAATGTGGAAATGAGGTTGAGACAACAAAAGTCCTGTATGTGCCTGGACCCATTATAACAAATCCCCCACTGTCCAAGAGTTGGGAGTCAGACAAGAGAGCAAGTGCACGTCAGTATGTGCATCCTCTGGTTGGTGGAGACAAGAGAGAATATACTCACTGGTCATAAAGCCAAGCTCACAAGACATAGAGCAAGATGAGAGAGGAAGAATCAGTTAAGCATCTGACTCTTGATCTCAGCTCAGGTCTTGATCTCAGGGTTGTGAGTTCAAGCCCTGAGTTGGGCTCCGTGCTAGGTGTGAAGCCTACTTAACACACACACACACACACACACACACACACACACACGGAGGAAACTGTTCACATTAACAGCTTTAGTTAAGCCTTGGGTTTCTTAGCACCAAATTAATATCTGAGGGCGATGTGCTGCTGGGTCTGGGATTGTGTGTTGTTTTACAGTCTACTTTGCTGCATAGAAATTTTCTTGAGGTTGACAGGCGACCCAGTGTCAGTCTAACCCATTTTGTGACCAACTTATATTAGCTCAGAGACATAGCGTTAGGTGGCCAGAGCTCTATCAGCTTTCAGGTGCTGATTTGACCACCACACGCTTTCACTTCCAAGATTGCCTTAGCAATAGCCTTTACCTCATTTGCATGTTCACTCACAGCAAAGTTTGTCTAAACAGATATCAGTCTGGAAGAACCATGAATTCACCAGTCTGTAAGGCTGGTCTGGACAATCGGCTATAGGACCTATGCCTGTCTTCTACTTATGGTTTTCCTCCTTATGACAAATGACACAAAAGACAGAGACAAAGGACAAAAATGACCATCTCTGGGACAAAAGGGATCAATACAAAATAAAGTGCTCATAACAAATCTTTTTGAAAAGTTTATTTATTTTGAGAGAGAGAGAGAAAGCAGGGGAGGGGCAGAGAGAGAGGGAGAGAATCCCAAGCAGGCTCTGCACTATCAGTGTGGAGTCCAATGTGGGACTTGAACCCATGAACCATAAAATCATGACCTGAGCCAAAACCAGAGTCAGATGCTCAACCAACTGAGCCACCCAGACACCCCCATAACAAATCTTTAGCAGAGTTGCTGTCCCCAAGGAGCTAGTTCACACAAATATTCTTTCTTACCAATCTAACTTTACAAAAAGAAGAGGACTCTCACCACTCTCCCCTCCATCAGACCCTGTAGACAGGGATCCAGGAGACTGATGTGGTAAGAATTCTTACCTTCTGCCAGCTTTTGTCAGAGGCCCCAGGATCTCTCAGCAGCAGCAGCAGCAGCAGCCCCAGAACCAGTGGTGTCCAGCCAGTGAAGATCCCTTTCACAGTTGCCAGATGTAGGGGTGGAAAAAATTTCCATTCTTCTCTTCCAGGTTCTTTGGCTGGTCTAATTATTACATTGATGTAAGACAGATTAACACAAGAAAAAGAAGCACATTTTATTTCACGTATGGTGGCCCCATAGAAATATGAGCCCCAATGGGCAGCTAAGTTATAGAACATCCTAAGTTAAGGAAAGGCGTTAGGGGTCTGGAAATACAAAGGAGAGGCAGATCGTTCACAAGATGGGAGGAGACGTTTGGAAAACAGGTTGTCCAGTTACACACATGAGCTTCTTAGGTAAAAAGGTATGTATCTTTGATAATAGCTCTCTTTTAGTACAGGCCTCCTTTCCAATGTAAATTTAGGCAGTTGAGGGGGAGGTAAAGAGCTTTTCCTGAATCTACAGTTTCTTAAAAATAATCAGCCTAAAATAATCTTTATGCTGGAGAGGCATATTTTTGGGGTGACAAATTTTGCTCCCCTGAAGTTTCAGTATATTTTCTTTTCTTCCCTCCTTTGTTCCATTATTATCATACCTATTTCTACATATGTTATATAGTTAATACAGCGTCATAAAAATTTTTGCTTTGTAAAATTTTTGTTTTTTAAACAAGTTAGGAGGAGAACTAAGAAATTATACTTATAGGGTCTTTTATATTTACCCACATGTTTATCATTTCTGAAGCTCTTCATTCTTACTGTGGATTCAAGCATCATCTGTTATCACCTTCTCTCAGATTAAAGGGTTTCCTTTCATATTATTACAAGGTGTGTCTGCTAGCAAAGCACTGTCTCCATCTTTCGTTATCTGGGACAATCTTTATCTCACCTACATTTATGAAGGATGGTTTTGCTGGATATAGAATTTTCAGTTGACAGATATTTTCCAGCACTTTGGAATACGTCATTCCACTGCTTTGTGGTATCCATTGTTTCAGGATTGATTCATTTGTATAATTTCTATCTTTTTATTAAGATTGTTTTTATTCGTTGAACTGTTGTCTTACTTTCTTTAAATTTTTGAGTAATTTTGTTTTGTTTTTTGTTTTTTGTTTTGTTTTGTTTTTTTTAGTTCCTAAAACATATTTATAACAGTTGCTTTAAAGATTTAGTCTAATAGAGCTGACACCTTAGGGACACATGGTCCCTACTGACTTTTTTTTTTCTGAATAGGGTCACATTTTCTTGTTGTTTTGCCTGTGTTACAGTTTCTTTGTTGAAAACTGCATATTTTACATAGCATTAAAAGAGGACTTCAACTACTCTAATTTTGACCTCAAGCTTTCTAATTGATTAAGTTCTTTTCAGCTTATTTCTTATCCCAGGCAAAAGACTGTGCAAGCAAACCATCCCCTGATGGGAACCAAAACTATCCCCTCAAGCAGTAAGGACTTCCCTGAGGCAGCAAGACCCCAAGACAACAATCAGATTGACCTTCATTGCCAGCCTGCATGTACCCACCCACCGTTGTCCCACATTTTCCTTATATAAACCCAAAAGTATTTTGGGCACTTTGAAGACCATCTATGAGATACTAGTCCACTGTCTTCCTGTGGTTAGTATCACTGAAATAAATTATTTTCCTGTCTCACCTCCACTTATTTGTCTTTTCTCATTCTCCCATTAGAGGGGGAGAGAGAGGGGGAGAGAATCTCAAGCAGGCTTCATGCTCAGAAGGAGCCTTATGTGGGGCTCAATCCCACAATCCTGGGATCATGATCTGATCGAAATCTAGAAATCTAGAGTCAGACGCTCAACCAACTGAACCACCCAGGTGCCCCATCATTTCTATTTCTTTGAATTTTTTCCAATGGCAGGTGGCCAAACCTCATCTGTTTTGAACCCCTAGAACCAGGTGCTCTTGTACCCCTGCACCCCAGCTACAGTATATTGTAGTAGCTACATATTATAGTCTCCCCGCTGAGTGCTGTTTTGTGTGTGTGTTTAATAACTTGCCTCGACTAAATCGGTGAAGTCTGCCTCCCCTGCAATGTGCATCCACAAATGTTTCTGCTGCTTTGTTCTTCTTGCTATTTATTTAATAGGTCCTTTGACTTTTATTTTCTCAAATTCCAGATTGTCAGCTAGTATAACTTTTGATATCTAAAATCCAGCATTGGTTGACAGCACCAACAATTTTTTTTTCCTTTACCAAAACAAAACATCTTCCCAAAATGGCGACGTTCCTAACAAGCTGTAGATGGTGGAGGAATGAGGTAATACGGAGCCTCCCACGGTGCATGAGGCAGCAGCTTCCTTTTGTTGTCCCTGCTCTTAGAAGGGGGCTCCATCCACCAAACTCGGCTTACAAACATTTCCTGGCTTCCAGAACCCTACTTTACTTTCCTGTGTTTCTCATCGCCCTATTTACGACGTTAGTATCCACGGTAAGGTGGTTTTGCATGAATGTGTGCGCATGCGCGAGAAAGCAAACTCGTGAGGACAGAAGAGCTGTCCTTTCCTTTTTCAAACATTTTATAAATAGCAAAATAGTAGATATAAAACATTAATTTAATCATCCCCACGGAGCTAATTCTACCTGAATTTTCCTGTACTTTTTTGGGTAACATATTACTCATGGTAGACTCTTCAACTTTTTTTTTTTTTTTTTTTTTCTTAGCAGAAGTAATGATATGGTTTCTACTGTCCTTTAGGAAACACACTTGACTATATGGTACCTTTTCTTTCCTTGCCCCATAAATGTGAAATTCAGAAATGCCTGATAGAAAAGTACAACCTCCTACCCAGGGTGGCATCAGAGGCCACACTTAAAGAGGGTGGAGGTGGGATGACATCCTGCATTCACAGCCAGGAGTGGTCATGTCACCACTGCCATTGGTCAAGTCGCCCTGAACCACAGTTACCCTTTTTATGATAGATGGGATTGGCTCTGTGACTCTAGTTTTCTTCCAGCTCCCTAACTACAACCCCATCTGAATGATGAAGCCCATCTTGCTGCAGGAGGGAGGGCAGAAAGCCATTGCTCATGTCTTGCTTGACCTGCTTCTGAAGGATTCCAGATTGGTGAACCCCGCAGGGGAAGTACATGCCTTTCATAAATTTCCTCAAGGAGACCTCATTTTTCCTAACTTCTGGCTTTATGCTTCAATAACAGCCATGAGCCTGACTTGGCCCCTGCAGCCTCATGGAAAATGTCTTTCCTCTGCAAAGCCCAGCATTTTCAAAGAGGAGAAAGATGGCAGATGTGGATACTGGGCAACCTTCCCTGGAGTCCACTTACTCCAGTCGAGCTCACTAACCCTCTGCCCCCTCAGCAACTGTTTGCTTTGGACTTTGCTGGATAGGCTCTGGGAGGTGGGGCAGATGCTGCCATTCTGCATGGCACCGCCCTGGAGAGTCAATATTGAAAGGTCTGTTTGTTTTTCTAGCCTCCACCTGTTGGAAACTCTATAATTACAGCCACTCATAATCAGGAAGAAGGGACAGCAGGGGAATTCCTGTACTGGAACAGTGAATGTTTCCACTGTTCTCCTGGGGGGTACCAAGAGAGACCAACCCGCCTTCAGTTATAGTTGAGAACAGCGTGTAGGCAAGAAGACACAGAGATGACAGGAGGAGGGTGCCATGAAGCTTAACAGTGACTCAGGAAGCACACCTCCTGGAAGTGTCCCGTGCCCTCTAAGCCTACTTGCTACTCTCCCTTATTGGGTGTCCCCCCACCACTCCCCCAGCAAAGGAGGCAGCACCTCGCAGCATAAGTGTCTAAATGCTACCCACCCCATTGGCTTACCCCAGACCCTCCAACCATCACCTATTTTCCTGTGTTCTAGAGAACTCGGGGAATCACCCAGGACATCCCTCCACCTTCCTCTTGGGCCTCACTCCCCACCCTTACCCACTGCTATCTTCTTCCACAGTCTCTGGGACTTAGGGGTTTCCCCACCCCCACCCGTGCTCTCCAGGCCCTCCTGTCTCTTCTGGAACCAGGGCCTTTGACCCCTCTGCTCTCCCCATTCCTTCTTTCTTCATCAGATTCTTGACCTCGATCTAGAAACACTTTGTCTCCTTTACATTTCTCTCCCCCTCCCTGCACACTATCTCCTTCCCTCTGCTGCCAGCCTCCCTGAGAGGGGCCCCTCCTCACTCCTCCATTTCCTCACTTCCCATTCACTCCCAAACCATAGTGTTGAGGCATTCAGCACTCCTCCCAAATAAAAACAAAACGCAACACAACACAACAAAACCCCTGTTGTAGGACCAGAGGAAAGGGAGAAAGGGGGTGCTGGTATGAGCAGCACCAGAATGGTGCACCCAGAGAGAAGATTCAGGGGTGTTCTACTGGGGTCAGTGTCTGGGGAAGGATTCCAGGAGAAGGGGACATTTCAGCGGGGCCTGGATGCATGAATAAGAGTTCCAAACTCAGACAAGAAAGGGGAAGGGTGTTCCAGGCAAAGCAAGAACTCCCAGAGGCTGCTGTTTGGCAACAGCCTGGGTGCCTAGAGCTGGGGTGCATGTGTGTGTCTTGGGCAGACGGGTTGAGGCTGGAAAATGAGCATGTGGCCAGTTTGCCCAGGAAGGTTTTATATCCAGGCTGAGGGTCATCCGTCAGCCTGAACCTTGGGAGGCCTCTGGAGATTTATTTAATGCTTTATTAATACATATGTATTGGATGTTATTATGTGGGCATCTATGCCCACAGTTCACCGTATAGAAGAGGCAGGGGAGTATGAAGGACAAAATCCAGGCAGGTTGAACAGCAGGGGTGGGCTTGGGGTGGACCTGGAGTTTTTCAGGGGTGCATATCCAAAATGAGAGAAAAGCAGGGCCCTACCAGGCTGTGCGGTCTGTAAACATTCTGAAACCTGGGCGAGGGGCCTAGGGGCACTGGAGCAGAGGGGCCCGGGAAGTCTGACCAGTCAGGCAGGCTAAGTCAGCAGCAGCCCCGCCCTCACCACCCAGGCTCCCCGGCTGGCTGAGGTCGCCTCCCGCCGGCCCAGACCCCACCGCGCGGCGAGGGCGGATCCTGGAGGGTGCCCAGGGGGCGGCGGCGCCGGCAGCGGGGGTGGGGGTGGGGGGCTCCAGGCACGCCACCGCCACTTCTCTGGCGCCGTGGGCTGGTGCTGCCGGTACGGGTTGGGGCGGAGAAAGTGGAGCAGCCCCGCCTGGCAAGAGGCCACCTGACAGCTGTGAACTGAACCCACGGCAAGGGCGGGTCAGAGGGAAGGCAGCGAAGCCCAAGGTACGGTGGAGGAGGGTTGAAGGGTCGAGGGGTGCGCGCTCCCCTTTCCCCGCTGTGCGCGGTGCAGCCCGGGAGTCGGCGTTTCCTCTCTGTACCCCCGGGGGCAGCCAGGTGTGCGCGAATGTGTGTGCAGCACATGGAGTTGGGGGGCAGGGGAGGCTGTGTGCCCCGGAGGGGAACAGCGGGGCTCCCTCACTCCTGCCCCCACGCCGTGCCCGGCCCTTGCGCCCTGGTCGGGAAGATCCCTGAGAGGGACTGGAGGAGGGTGGAGAAGCACTGGGGTTGAGATCCAGAAGGCCCTCAGGGACCCTTTTGCCACACCCAGCCTCTTCGTTTTACAGAAGAGGAAACTGAGGTTCAGAGTGAAGTGACTTGCCCAAGGTCACAGGTCTAGAAACGAAAACTCCTTACTTGCATGTCAGTGCTGTTATGAGCTCTTGCCACGTGGACCAGGACAAAAGCATGGCTGTTACCTTGAGTAAACACAAAGCACTGAGAGAGACAGAGAATCAAAAGACAAAGAGACAGAAAGAGAACCTTCCAGAGCAAAGGAAGAAGGTCAGGAAATGGGCTTATTACTGGGGCTGCACTTCCTCCCTGGGCCTGTTCCTGCTGTGGTCTGGCCACATGACTCAGCTGGCCCTGCAGCTGTGGACTAGGTGTGTGTGTGTGTGCGTGCATGTGTGTGTGTGCATGTGTGTCTGTGTGTGTAGGCACATGTGTATATGTGTGTGTGCACACGTGTGTATATGTATATTAGCACCAGGATGTAGTGAATCTCGCCAAGCATTTGGAAAAGCCTGCTGAGTCCATATGTCCATCTACTTATACACAGTGAACTTGTTGGGGACTGCCCCGTGTTTGACTCTGAGAAGGTTTTTATAGACAGGTTCTGGCATTGAATGGACCATTTTAAGCCCGTATTGCCTTTATTTCCTTTAAACAACACACGCATACACAGAATGGCCCATTATTTCCACTCATCCATCAAGTGGTCAAGTAATTTCCTTGACATCTCAAATTGTTTCCTTTCCTTTAAGAGAAATTTGGTTAAGGCTTAGCTTAGTCAGAGCCAGAGGGTGTCCCATCCAAGTGTGCATGGCCAGTGAGAGCTGTCAGTCAAGTCAGAAGGTACCTGTGCCCACTGCCAGCCCCCGTAGGCACTGATGGGGGGAAGCAGAAAGGAGAGGGTGGTTGTGGGAGAAGAGGAAGGAGAGGGAGGGACACAGTGAAGAGAAAAGGAAGGGAGAAAGAGCTAAGTCCATGGCACAGACAAGTCAGTGGCATGGGCAGAGCTATGTTTGGGGATCTACACTTCAGGAACATGCTCCCCAGTACTTAGAGAGGCACAAAGCCGGGAGATAACCAGATGGACATAAAAGAAAAGACAAGAGCTAGTCAGCCTTAGAATTTATCGTGCAATCCATTCACTTATGAGAGTGAAAAGGAGAGTGTTAATAATGATGCAGGACACCCTGGACAAATTGGTCTTCCTTATGACAGCCAGTACACATTAACTGGAACACATATGCTTCCTGGTTGACGCTTCACTAACAACCCCATCACTCTGCTGTCATACTTTTTTTTATAGAAAAAGTAACTGAGGAACAGAGAGGCAAAGTATCGTGCCCACGGTCACGCAGCCAGTAAATGGTAGAGGCAGAATTTGAGTGTAGACATTTGGGCTGTTCCAGAGCCTGGATCTGCAGCATCACATGACCCTGGCCCTCCACCACCAGCATTAAGATAGAGAGGACTCCCCTGTCCCCTTCCAGAACTCAGCATGTGAGCTTTTAGGTAGTTGTTTCCTCTTATATCTGCTCTCAACCGTTAGCTTAGCATGACATCAGCTGGATAGGAAGCCGAGCTGTGGTCAAAGCTGTAGTGACAGAGGAGGAAGCACGCTGTGGGCCTTGTCCTTACAGGCTGCACCTTGTTTAGACAGCCTTGGCCTCGGGTCTCTAGGTTCTGATTCATTCCTGCTTTGTAGCCACTCTGGCCTTTCAGACTGGGTCCCTGAGGATGTTTGGTCTGGGTTAGATGTAACAAGATCCTCTGGAGGGCCTGTGTTGGGAGTGGGTTCCTAAAGGCCCTCTACTGCAGAGAGTGACTCAAGGGGGCCACTGTCTGACGGACAAAGTTACATTCAGTGGTCCCTCCCAACTTGAGGAATATAGGATTTTCTTTTGTGACAGATTCTTATGCTGACAGGCATTCCCTTTGTCAGTTTGTTTTGGCTCCTAGCCCTGGCTTTCTCAAAATGTCAGTGGGGCTCTTTCTTCCCTGACCTGCTTGTTGACACACTCTGGATGGGCTGGCCTGGGGAGGCATTGCTGGGGGCAGCATCTTAGCGGTGAGCAGGGTCTGGCCCTGGGTGATGCTCTGGGCATTTCTAGGAGATGCAGGATGGTGGGAGCAGACAGGCTTCCCATGTGGTTCAGGTTCCAAGAACCTCTGTCCCCACTGACCTTGTGCTAAAGACCCCTTATTCACATAACAGAGCTACCTTGCCCTGGGGGCTGGGCCTGAGAAATTGTGGGAGGGAAGGAACCTTCCTTCTTCTTCTTCTTATTTATTTATTTTTTTTAATTTACTCATTTTTGAGAGAGACAGAGACAGAGCATGAATGGGGAAGGGGCAGAGAGAGAGGGAGACACAGAATCCAAAGCAGGCTCAAACCTGAACCCATGAACTCAAACCTGAAAACCCATGAACCGTGAGATCATGACCTGAGCCGAAGTCAGACACTTAACCCACTGAGCCACCCAGGCGCCCCCAGAAACCTTCCTTCTATAAGGGAGCTCCAGCAGTGTGGCTGGATTGGCTCAGCACCCAGCCCTTGCTCCTTGCGCTCTCCTGGGTCTGTGCAATCCTCTGCCCTCCTGGGCTTGGAGGAAAGGTGAGAAGGTACAACTTAGCACCCAGGCTGGAGTGTGCCAAGACCCTCTGGGGCCATGGTGTGGGTGCCCTCCCCCCGCAGGGCCTGCATTTGCCTTTCTGGCCAGGCAACTTCCTTAGCTCCCCTTTTAATTCACAGCAGCACCAGGGAAGTATGGGCCTGGCTACAATGGCTCAGTTGCCAGTGCAGACAAGAAGACAATCTCCCATTAGCTGGACGATGGGTTTATTTTCACTTTATTTACTTTAGAGATTGCTTAGTGTTGAGCTCCAGGATTTGCAGCTGGCCCAGGTACTTGGATGGAGCTTTGCCACATTGAATCCACATAACCCCACACCTGTACTCGATGGGGTGGGAGGGGAGGAAGATGGACTTCCAGCAGCCCCACCCTGAGTAAACACAGAACTGAACCCCCATTTTACAGATGAGGAAGCCAAGGCTCTGAGAAGTAGAGTAATTTGCCTGAAGTCATATAGCCAATAAGAGGCCAATCTGGGGGGCACCTGGGTGGCTCAGTTGGTTAAGCGTCCAACTCCCAGTTTCGGCTCAGGTCATGATCTCACAGTTCCCCAGTTCGAGCTCGCATCCGACTCCGAGCTAACAACAGAGAACCTGCTTGGCATTCTGTCTCCCTCTCTCTCTCTGCCCCTCCCTGACTTGTTCTCTATCTTTCAAATAAAAGTTAACTTAAAAAAAAAAAAAAAAGAGGCCAGTCTGGGATTTGAACTTGCAACCTGGCCCCAGGGCCATGCCTCAACCATCCCTCAGCTTGCACCTCTGAATGCTGAACCCAGAACCAGAACCAGACTGGCTCTGACTCTGACCAGCCATGTGTCCTCAGCCTGAGTTTCTTCCCTCTTCAGTGAAATGGGAATAATTACCTGCCAGTCTGCCTTGGGTGAGCAAATAGGTATGAAAGGGCACCGCAGTGAAGGCTTTCAGGAGCCCTTTGGTCGTGGTGTCTTTTGCTGTTGAGCTCGACCATCCAGGTCTTGTCGCTCCTTGCCAGCATGCCCATCTTAGCCCCCGCTTCCCCAGAGGACAGGGACAACTTCTCTCACCTAATCAGCATCTGTGCTTCCTGAGCTCCTCTTGGCCACCTAAGGGCCCCCAGGGGACCTGACTTAAGAAGAGAGGCCACGTCCCTTCAGCCAGCGTTCACAGTCCCCTTGGAGGGTTAGTCTAAAAAAATGGCCAGTCCTGTTGGCGTTCAGAGCAAGCAGAGTCAAGTATATATCTTGTGGCCTCACAGAGCAAGTGGGATTTGAGCTGAACCCAGAAGAGTGGGTCAACCTTGGAAAGACACAGAGGAAAGTGGAGGCGTTGGAGGTAGAGCCTGTGACAGGGTACGAAGCACAGTGGGCAAAGGCATGCTGGTGAGCCGCAGGAGGGCCTTCCTGATTGAAAGGTCCCCACAGAGGCCTGTGTCACCGAATCACTGTGTCCGGCTTCCAGCAGAACTCCACACCACATTGCTGCCCTTGTGCTTGTAATGACAGCTGGGAAATGCTGTTGGGCCCCAGTGAGGCCACAGGGCATTTATAGCAGGAGTGCCCTGAGGCACAGGACAGCCCTTTACTCTCTGGAATGGTGGCACCAGGCTGGCATGCCTTGCTGCGGACACCAGTGAGGTCATGGCCAAGGGGGTTAGAGACCCTGGCCAGAGAGGCTACATGTGCCTCCAGCTAGGGTTTATATTTCTGTGGGGAAGGGGGGGGTGTGTGTCAAAGCCACTCTGTTTATAACCTGAACAAGACAGCAGCACCACTGTCCCCAGAGAACATGGAAGGGAAGGGGTGGAGGTCCTTGGAAGCTTCCTTCTATTTCATCTGAATTATGGTCAGAAATTACTATCGGGGAGATACCATCAGAAAAGACGAATTGTTCTGCATAAGAATCTTAGCTCTTTCTCTGATGCCATGATCCGTGGTGGCTGTGGGTTTTCAAGTCTTCTGGCAGCTTGTATGAAACAGACATCCTGGGGGCACCCGGGTGGCTCAGTGGGCTGAGTATTCGACTTTGGCTCTGGTCGTGATCTCCCGATTCGTGAGTTCGAACCCCTCATCGGGCTCTCTGCTGTCAGAGCAGAACCCACTTCAGACCCCTCTCTCTCTGTCCCTCCCCTGCTTTTGCTCTCTCTCAAAAGTAAATAAACCTTTACGAAAGTAATAAACAGATGTCCTGGGTAAGGATCAGCTTCATGCGAAAGAGGTGGTAGCCTTCAGTGGTGTCTGGGTGCACAGACACTGCCTTCCCTGAGTCCCACAGAGAGAAGGCGACCCTAATTCTCCTTTCTGTTATTTTTGTTTTAATGTCTTCAGTGGGCTAAGAGTTCAGTTTTAGGATATTGTTTTATTTTAGAGTTTTTTTGTTTTTTTGTTTTTTGTTTTTTGGTAACTTGGTCTTTTTTTTAATTGGAGTAAAATATACAGAACATAAAATTTACAATTTTAACCATTTTTAAGTGTGTAGTTCAGTGGCATTAAGAACATTCACAGTGTTGGGGCACCTGGGTGGCTCAGTCGGTTAAGCGTCCAACTCTTGATTTCCACTCAGGTCATGATCTCACGGTTTGGTGAGTTGGAGCCCCGTATTGGGCTCTGTGGGAAGCCTGCTTGGGATTCTCTCTCTCTCTCTCTCTCTCTCTCTCTCTGCCCCTCCCCTGCTCACACTCTCTCTGTCTCACTAAAAATAAGTAAATAAACTTAAAAAAAACAGCATTCACAGTGCTGTGTAGCCACCACGACCACCACCAGACGTGTCTTCATCTTCCCAACTGATACGGTGAAGTATTAACCCTGACCCCAGAGAGTTCCCCAATCGTGCTGTGTCTCAGCTTCCTTTCTCGCAGTGGCCTAGCTATCAGATGCCCCCTCCACTTGGGCAATCTTTTTGCTGCTCTTCCTTGATACTTGCTGGGGTGCTGTTTTTTTTTTACTCTTTGTTTCTGCCACACGAGCTTCTGTGACACTACCCTCCTTTGGGCTGGGTTCTGTGCTGAGCACTTTATACAGCACCTCATATATTTCTCCCAATGGTCCGCTATGGTAGTTACTATCATTCATCCTTCGAGATGAGGATGCGGCATCAGAGATGCAACATCCTGAGGCCATGGTAATGCCAGAGGCCGGGATTGACTCTGGACTCTCTGACCTTCCTCCTTCGTCTGGATGGGAATGTCATTGTATAGAATCAAGCACAGCGTCTACTCCAGAAGGTTTCTAGAATCTGCAAAACTTTGGGTATATGTCACATGAACCATCTTCCATTAGGATTCCTCACTGGAGGCTTTAGCCAAAAAGGGTTTGCTTGTAAATAGCTTAATTACATACCATAGATAAACTGCTAATGGAATTTACCAAACTGCTAAATTAAGCTTCTCAACTAATTACACACGTACTATAAAGTGCGAGTTTAGCTTTGACCGTGCATGGGTCCCTCCCACGGCGAGATAGATGGTGAATTCTCTTTGGCCATAGGGATTTGGTCACCATGTCAGTTCTTATTCTTAATCACGAGCAGTTGTGCTTTTCTGTCCCCTCTTGGTGTTCTGATGAAGCCTGACTCTGCATTTACTCAGGGCAATGTAATTTATCCCTACAACATGTTTGTCCTGACTACAAATGTGCCAGAATGTATTTCCTGTTTCTTCAGCAGACATTCTTTCCAGCATTTTTATCTTTTGCAGTGTGTGTCTCTTTGGCACCTTTCTCCTCCTCCTCCTCCTCTCCTCCTCCTCCTCCTCCTTTTTTTTTTTTTTTTTTTTTTTGCTGTACTAAATGACTTATTATTTTGTAAAAAATAATTGATTGTCAAATTGGCTTCCATACAACACTCAGTGCTCATCCTAACAAGTGCCCTCCTCAATGGCCATCACCCACTTTCCCTTCTCCCCCACCCCCCACCAACCCTCAGTTTGTTCTCTGTATTTAAGAGCCTCTTATGGTTTGCCTTCTTTCCTCTCTGTTTGTAACTAGTTTTTTCCCCTCCCCGCCATGGTCTTCTGTTAAGTTTCTCAAGATCCACATATGAGTGAAAACATGTATCTGTCTTTCCCTGACTGACTTCTTCCATTTAGCATAAAACCCTCCAGTTCCATCCACAATGCTGCAAATGGCATGATTTTATTCTTTCTCATTGCCAAGTAGTATTCCATTGTATCTATAAACCACATCTTCTTTGTTCATCAGTTGATGGACATTTAGGCTCTTTCCATAATTTGGCTATTGTTGAGATTGCTGCTATAAACATTGGGGTACAAGTGCCCCTATGCATCAGCACTCCTGTATCCCTTGGGTAAATTCCTAGCAGTGCTATTGCTGGGTCATAGGGTAGATCTATTTTTAATTTTTTGAGGAACCTCCACACTGTTTTCCAGAGCGGCTGCACCAGTTTGCATTCCCACCAACAGTGCTAGAGGGTTCCAATTTCTCCACATCCTTGCCAGCATCTATAGTCTCCTGATTTGTTCATTTTAGCCACTCTGACTGGCATGAGGTGGCATCTCAGTGTGGTTTGGATTTGTATTTCCTTGATGAGGAGTGATGTTGAGCATCTTTTCATGAGCCTGTTGGCCATCTGGATGTCTTCTTTAGAAAAGTGTCTATTCCTGTCTTCTGCCCATTTCTTCACGGAATTATTTGTTTTTTGGGTGTAGAGTTTGGTGAGTTCTTTATGGATTTTGGATACTAGCCCTTTATCTGTTATGTCATTTGCAAATATCTTTTCCCATTCTGTCGGTTGCCTTTTAGTTTTGTTGATTGTTTCCTTTGCAGTGCAGAAGCTTTTTATCTTGATGAAGTCCCAATAGTTCATTTTTGCTTTTAATTCCCTTGCCTTTGGAGATGTGTTGAGTAAGATATTGTGGTGGCTGAGGTCAAAGAGGTTTTTTTTCCTGCTTTCTCCTCTAGGGTTTTGATGGTTTCCTGTCTTACATTCAGGTCCTTCATCCATTTTGAGTTTATTTTTGTGTATGGTGTAAGAAAGTGGTCTAGTTTCATCTTTCTGCATGTTGCTGTCCAGTTCCCCCAGCACAATTTGCTGAAGAGACTCTTTTTTCCATTGGATACTCTTTCCTGCTTTGTCAAAGATTAGTTGGCCATACATTTGTGGGTCCAATTATGGGGTCTCTATCTATTCCATTGGTCTATGTGTCTGTTTTTGTCTGGCACCTTTCTTCTTGCTTTCCATCACCCTGTCTGTGGACTCTGCTGGCCCCTGCTGTGTTGCCTCACACTCAGATTTCTAGGGTTCATCTTTGCTTGGGGCTCAGGGTTTCGTTTTTGGGAGATGTGGCTTAAGCCCAGGAATGAGGTCAGCTGGAGAAACAGCAAGGTATCCAGCAGACTTTGACATGGGCTCCCTGCATAAGATAATTTATTGAGTACCTACCATGTGCCAGGCACCATTTCTAATCTAGGACTTAGCATCCCCATTTTACAGATGAGGGGACTGAGGCTCAGAGTGGTTAAATAACTTGTCTGAGTTCACAAATCTAATTCTAGATTAGATACTTACATCAAGGACATCTCCCCCATTGCTGCTGATCCTTCTGTATCAGAAAGGCTCCCTGCAAAGGCTAATCCCTTGGGGGGTGCGGTCTGCTGAATAACAGAGCTCTGTTAACACACCTGTAACATGGGAGCAGATTCCTCTGACTTGGCACTAGGTAAGCTGCTCCAGGCACAGGCCAGTCAGAAATATAGGGATGGGAGGACCGATTGAGAAGTCTGCTCTAGCATTTTTTAAGGAATGTGATTTTAATATACTGGACTGCTGCTTGAATCAGAAACAAAGACACAAAAAGGAACTGCTAAGTGAAATGAATGTTAATGAAAAAAAAATTACTAGGCCTCCATTATGTAATTACACATTGCAAACTAAAACTATTTTTTTAAACATGCAAGCCCTATTTGCTGGAGTTAGAAATAGAATGAAGAGCTCTAATTTGTTCTGAATAACAATCACATTACACCACTTACCACATCTGAATTTTCGGATACTTCAGGGGCTAAGTGAATGTGGTTTTAGTGATTATTAATGCCAGCCTCCCCCACCCCCCCCCCCCACAAAACCCCAAAACTTAAACAAAATGGATCAACAGGTAGTGATTAAGCACCTACTGTGTGCAGTACATTGTGCTGGCAGAAAGAACAAAGGCCCTAATACTTGTGTTGACAGCATAGGCGACTGTTACAAAGAGGGCAAGACAGAGTGTGTACTCTGGAAGGAAATGGGCTTTAGAGAAGGCGTAACAGTGTAGGTGAGAACTGAGCTGGGCTTTCAGTGATAGTGGAATTCAGCAGATGGGTGGCCACATCGAGTCCTGGGAGGAGTGTTCCATGAGAATCCTTCAGTTCATTTTAATAGACAGTGTCTAAGGGCCCTTCTGAATGGAAATTAAACCCACAAGACATGCTTTAACCCTGCCGATAATTTTTTAATGTTTTTAAATTTATTTTTGAGAGAGAGAGAGAGAAGAAAGATTGAGCATGAATGGAGGAGGGGCAGAGAGAGACGGGGACAGAGGATCCGAAGCGGGCTCTGTGCTGACAGCAGAGAACCTGATGTGGTCCTTGAGCTCATTAACCATGAGATTATGATCTGACCCGAAGTCGGATGCTTAACCGACTGAACCACCCAGGTGCCCCAACCCTACCAATATTTTCAAGGGTTACCTCCTCCTCCTGCTGGCCATCACCGACCCAGTTTACCCTCTAAAAAATGTTAGGAGCCAGAACTCTCTGATCCTTCCTCTCTCACGTGGACAGAGATGTTGTATAGAATTCAGCACAGCCTGTCCTGCCTGGGCACATGTGTGTCTGCACTCGGAGGGTTCTAGGCTCTGCATGGGTGCAAACCTGTGTTATATGGACCATGCTCCATTAGGATGGAGATGTGTTAGAACCACGCAGAAGGTTCTATAGGGCTGTAGAGTGGAAGCAGGCAGGGCCACCCACAGAGACTCACACTCTTTGTACAAAGTAATCCACCAGGAAAGCTACCCAAAACAGACAGAGAGGAGAAGCCCAGGTGATAACTCCTTTAACAATAGCCCACCATTGGCTTCTTTCATGTCTGTTGCCTGATTTCTTTTCAGCCTAGTTGTGGGGCACACCTGAGGCCTGGCAACAGCCTTTACCATCCTTTCTGCCCCTACCTGCCTGGGTCCCTTACTAGTTCACGCACCACACAGCCATGCCATGCTGTCTGCAGCTGCAAAGTCAGGGCCAGGCTGTCCCAGAGGACTTTAGAAAGAGATGTTAACTAGCACAGTGACGGTCATGGCTGACTGTCTTGTCCTCACCCATGGAACACATGTGTCCACGCCACTGCTCAGGGCCGTTAGCCTATAAACTCCAGGCTGATTGGGCCTAAGTAATGCTCCTGAGCGTGTTTTCTTCTGTAGCTTAAGACACAAGCTGAGTGACAGAGTCACGCCTCATGTCCCCCTGAATGCAAATGCCAGTCTGATGGAAGTCCTAATGGGGTTCTCTTAGGATGTAGTTCTCTTAGGACCTGGCCCCCGGAGTGGAAGCAGGCAGTCGGGTAAGACCAGAAAGCTCAAGCGGAGCAGTTATACTTGGCAGCAAGTTTGTGGCACTTGCTCACTGTTATTGGCCTCAGCCACCCACCCCACTGATGGCCCCATGCCCATCACATCTCTTAGGCATGTTGTGAACAGTAGAATGAAGCAGTAACAATGGGAAACCACTTTACAAGGATAAAACCTTTTAAATGGAGGCTGCTTATATTTTTTTGCAGCCAAGTAGTCCCCATCCATTCACCAGACTGAGCTAAATTGACCATTTGCTTTGTAGGTCTTTAAAATAGGTCCGTGGGGAGTCGGCTCAGGCCTCAGTGCCATTTACCAATAGGGTGAGCTTGGCCAGTGACCAGAGTCCAGAGCTCCCAGCTTGCAAGACTCTCAGGCAGAAATGGGAAGGGTCCAGGCTGACTGGCGCCTCGGGGAGCCCGGGTTCCGTTTCATCCCCAACAGCATGGAGATGCCCCACAAATAGAGGTGTTAATCTGAGGCTTTGTCGTCTGTAAGAAACGATCCACAGTACATCCTGATATCCGGAGCTCCTGCCCTTCCTTCACAAATATTTGCCCAGGGGTATAGAGAGTAGAGGTAGCTGTGGAGAAGAAAGGATGGAGCATGGTGCCTGGCTGCGGGTGCAGGTGTGTGTGGTCAGACACCTGTCAGCTTCACTTGGTGTAGATTCAAGTTCTCATTCACTGAGTGCCTCCCATGTACCTGAGTTACGAGACAGGACTATTACTCTCATCCTTAGCTTAGAGGTGAGGAAGGTGGAAGCCAAGCCACCTGCTCAAGGTCATCCGGGTAATAAGTGTAGAATCAGAATTCAAATGCAGATGTTTGGACTACAGATCCCCGACTCCCAACAAGCTAAGACCAGTATGCTGACGATGATCCTTCCTGCGGACCAAGCTCTTTGCTGTTTGCACAGCAGTCCCATGCTCCGCTTTTAAATCTTCACAGCAGAGCAGTGAGGTGATTATAATGCTGGGTGTTGTATGCTCCACTGTGCATGTTAAATGAAATGATGCCTATGGAAACACTTAGTAAATTGTAAGATGCTCTCCAAAAATATGATATAATTACTGCCTCCAATTTACAGGTGAGGAGAATAAAATCAGAGAGGTTCAGTGGCTTGACTAAGGACACATGGGAACAAATGGAAGAGTAAGGATGCCAGCCCAGGTCTTAGGACTTCAGGACTGGTGTTAGTTGTTTCCTTGACACAATCAAGGGAAGATTGGTTCTGGATTTGTCCTTCCCTTCCCTGTTTGTTTTTTTTTTTTTCCTTAATGTTTATGTTTGAGATAGAGCGCATGTGCACAGGAGAGGGACAGAGGATTTAGAGCAGGTTCTGCGTTTACAGCAGCAAGCCCAGCGCAGGGCTCGAACCATACGGGGCTCGAACTCAAGAACCACAAGATCTTGACCTGAGCCAAAGTCAGATGCTCAACTGGCTGAGCCACCCAGGTGTCCCTATCCCCTCCCTGGTTTTGTCCACCCCCACTCCCTATCACACCCCCCCCCCCCCCGCTGCCTTCTAGATTGTTGCCAAATGAAAATTAGGCAGAGAACTTCAAAGGGTCTAAGCTAACTTTTCTTAACTGCCTTTTCTCTTCTTTCGTAGTCCTTGTGAAACAGAGTGAAGTCCAGGATGGAGTCAGGGAGAGTGTCTCAGCATGGGGACAGGGGTGCAGAAGCTGCAGCAGAGGGGTCATCTGTGTGCCTCCTGTTGTCTCCTGGTTGTCAGAAGAGCCCTGGGACAGGGAAGCAGGTGGAATGAACCATTTTGCCCTATGGATGGACAAACACATTTTTTATGATCTCTTAAAACTGCGAACGTAGGTTATCTTACAATTGTGAGTTAAATGGAAATCCAAAGTGTACATATCCCTGGAACGTGTGTGTGTGCACATGCAGTATTTTAAAAATAGAGATATCATATTTGTTTGGAAGATATTGGGCTTGATACTGAAAAGATAACAAGGAAACAGCTGCTAAGCATCAGCTCTGTAGTGCAGATTCATATGCTGTGACAAAGTGCCAGAATTGTATCTTCCACCTGAAGCAGAGGCAGTAATTCTCTGTTGCTAACAGTGTCTTCCTTCCTTGTTTATTTATTACATTTTGAAGAGATAGGAAATTAGGATTTATTTTACATCTTCTGGAGGCAGAAGCTATGTTGAGAGCATTTGTATGTGTCTGCTCATTTATTCCTCACAACAGCCTTGTATAAGTGGTATTATTATGTGAATTTTTAAATTTATTTATTTATTTTGAGAGAGAGAGAGGGACAGAGAGAGACAGAGAGAATATGAATCTCAGCAGGCTCTGCAGGGTCAGCAAGAAGCCCGATGCAAGGCTCCAGTTCCCACAAGATCATGACTTGAGCTGAAACCAAGAGTCAGATGCTTAACTGACTAAGCCACATAGGCGACCCATATGAATTTTTTAAAAACATTTTATTTTAAGTAATCTTTACACCCAACATGGGACTTGACCTTACAACCCTGAGATCAAGAGTCGCATGCTCTACCAACTGAGCCAGCCAGGTATCCCTATTATATGAATTTAATTTTTTTAAATCTTTATTTATTTTTGAGAGAGAGAGACAGACATGAGCAAGGGAGGAACAGAGAGAAAGGGAGACACAGAATCGGAAGCAGGCTCCAGGCTCTGAGCTGTCAGCACAGAGTCCAGATATTCCATTATCTGCAGAAGTCCCTGACCAGTGAATTCCTTCTTCTCTTGCCAGCTCATCGTGCTCTTAGAGATATATTTTTTAAAAATGTATTTTGTACAAGATTTTTCCGTTGTTTTTAGTGCAAGGGTGGGGTGGTGGTGGTGGTCAAAGTACTTAGCCTACTATAATGCCAGAAAAAGAAGTTTAGAATATTTATTTGAGGAGGGCACTTGTTGGGATGAGTACTGGCTGTTGTATCTAAGTGATGAATCATGGGAATCTACTCCTGAAGCCAAGAGCACACTGTGTACTCTGTATGTTAGCTAACCTGACAATAAATTATGTATATATGAAGAAAGAAATTCTGTTAAAAAGAATTGACAAAATTGGGGCACCTGAGTGGCTCAGCCAGTTAAGCGTCCAATTCATGATCTCAGCTCAGGTCTTGATCTCAGTGTTGTGAGTTCAAGTCTTGTGTTGGGCTCCACCCTGGGTGCAAAGCCTACCTAAAAAAAAAAAAAAAACAAAATGGCAAATTATGAGTGGGAAGAGTAACCCAATGGAGATTGGCCTCTGGGACCTAGAATTGTCCACACTGTACTGAATGTAGTTTATGAACACCCTGAACAGTGCATGTGTGCCTTAATGAGAAGCCAGCCAGCATGGCTTTCCAGCCCAAGTGGTAGAGTGATGGAGGCTTGTTCTGCTCTGTGCCCCACCCCCCAAGGACACGACCCCAGAAGTAGTACAAGCAAACAAGATGAGGAGGTTTTCAAGAGACCTCCTATCTGAGGGATCATTTTATCTCTAAGGGGTTAGAGGCACCCTGAGGAGAGGAGGCTGGGTAAGACTTGTCTCCCAATTGCTGCTATGAGTCATGGAGAGCCACTGGGGCTTGGTCTTGTCTCTGTTTGGAATTCAGGGGCACATGTTACTCCAGCTCAGTGATCCTCTGGGAGTATCCAAAATGGACGTAGAGAGGACCATAGAGCACAAGCTGGCCTCAACCCCTCTCCCTATTTACCATATCCAATCCCTCAGTCCTCCTGATCCCACCTTCTAAGAAGTTCTAGAATCTCCCACCTTGGTCCAGGACACTACCATCTCTCACCTGGGCTATAATATTCCCCCACCTGCTTTCGGTACATCCACTCACCATTCCATTTTTCCCTTACCCATTCTATTCTCCACAAGTTGGCCAAAGTTATATTTTAAAAAACAAATCAGATTGTGACTGTCCCAAACTTTTAGATTACAATATCAGTGATTTACTAAAACTGCTTGGATGAAGTCCCAGATCCCTAACCCGGCCCCCAGAGCCCCTTCATCCCGCATCCCTGGCCACTCCCTGCCATGTTAAAATTGTTCTCTTCACTTCCATTTCCTTCCATTTCCTGAACACATGAGAGCTCTTTCTCCTTGAGGGTGTTTGCAGGGGCTGCTCCTTGTCCCCGCTCTCCATCCTCTTCCCTGGCTCACTCCTGTTCGTCTTGGGGAACTCACCTTAAACATCCCTTCCTTTCCCTCATCTTCTGTCTCTGCTAGTGCTGTTGCTTTCCACTCCCTAGAGCAAGCATTCTGTATATCTTCATGTCTTCATCAGAGCCACTTCCCTCACTTGTGATTCCATCATTATTTTTGTCATGTCTGTTCATTGTGTGTCTTCCCTCACCACCTGCTGGGGGTTGGATTCATGTGTGTCCTGCTTGTCACTATATCTCCAACACAAAGTACAACGCCTGGCTGGAGTATGGTAGATATTGCTTCTCTAGAGAATAAGTCTATGAACGAATCTGGCTTCTGCCTCTATCCCTCCACTGGGACTGCTCTTTCTGAGTTCACCTGTGACCTCCCCATTGCTAAATCCAGTCTTTCTTCTCAGTCTTGACACTTGACACTTCCTCATTGGAAGCCATTGTCAACCCTCTGCTTCTTTAGACATTCTCCAACTTTTCTCGTCCTTGGATTCTGAGACAACATTCTTTCCTTTATTTTCTTCTGCCTCTCTAAGTTCTTCTTCTGAGTCTCCTTTGCTCACTTGCTCCAGAGTCCCTTCATCCTGCATGAATCCAACCTTCACTCTTTTCCTTCCTACACAATCTGTGATCAGCCTTAACTTTATCGTGGTCTCGGGTATCACATTTATTCAGGTGAACCCCAAACCTATGTGTCCAGCCTGGACCCCACCCCTTTCTTTCTCATTGTATTTTGAAATACCTTCATCCCGATATGCCACAGATACCTCAGTATTCACGTTTCCTAAATGTGCTTAATTATCTTCCCTGCCAGACTTGTTCCTTCTCCAGCATTTCCAGTCTAGCTAAACACTTTCTCCACCGACCTAACTTCTGAAGCTAGAAGCTGTGGAGGCATCCTGGATAACTCTGCAAACACTGTATCCCATGTCCAGCCGTTATCACAGCCTGTCTCTTACATTCTCCTCTTGCATCCCTGTTTCTGTGCACTACCACCAGCTTAGTGCAACCCCTGCTCTTACCTGGGCTTCCACCTTCTGGCCGTTTCCCCTCCGGTCCATTCCTAACACCAGTGCAGAGATCTTGCCCCAAAGAACAAAGCTCAATCATGCCACTTCTCTGCCTCATCTCCCACCTTCATTCAAAATGCCTATACCATAACGCCCATTCTCCTTAGGCTAATATGCAGGGTTCTTCAGATTTACCCCATTTTCCCTGCTGACTTTGCTTCTCTTCCCAACATCCCTCTTCCTCTGAACATTCTGAACATGCCATCCTTTCTCATCATGTGTTTATGGTGTCAGTCAGGGGTTCTCAAACATTATGGGGCTTCCAGAATGACACAGAAGGCTTATTAAACACAGCATGCTGGATCTCACCTCCAGAGATTCTGGAACCACCTCCAGAGGTTCTGCTTCCGTAAGTCTGAAATGAGGCCCAAGATCTGAATTTGTAACAGGTTCCCAGGGGCTTCTGGTGCTGTTGTTCTGGTGACCATTGTGAGAATCACTGATGTAGACGAGTCAAGAGTATGAGCCTGGGAGCATTGGCGCCAGGAATGAAATCCTGCCTCTGCCTCTCACTTCCTATATCAGCCTCTCCATGCCTCACTTTGCTTTTCCATAAAATGAGGCTAATAATATGAGCTACCTAATAGGCTTTGGTGGAGGACTAACTGAGTTAATACTCAGAAAGCACTAAAAAATAGTCAGTGCCTGGTTTGCTGTAAGCGCTCAGGAAATGTTCACCGCCATCATTGTTTATTATATTTTCATCATTATTCGTATCCTTGGTTGTGAAGGTCTTTCTGCTCACCATCTTCTACTCTTCCCTCAGGAATTAGTTTCTTTTCCATGGTGCTTTTGCTAGCACTGCCTACCCTGAGGTCTTCCATGCCCAGTGTGCACATCCTACCATGTGCTTGCCACATGGTACTTAACCTCCTTGCCAGGGGTGGGTCTCACCCACCAGGTACCCTTCAAGGCTTCATTTTTGAGTCCCTGTCTGGAATGTCATAGGGAACTCAAAATGTCTAATTAATTAAATGACCGAATTGGCATATACTGTAGAATTGATTGCTGTATTGAAAAGATGGCCAAATGTGTCAAGTCTGGGGAGATGATGGACTACCAAGAAAAGGTGGGAAGATGGGGTGCCTGGGTGGCTCAGTCGGTTAAGTGTAGACCTAAGCTCAGGTCGTCATCTCGTAGTCCATGAGTTCGAGCCCTCTGCCGGGCTCTGTGCTGACAGCTCAGAGCCTGGAGCCTGCTTCAGATTCTGTGTCGCCCTCTCTCTCTGCCCCTCCTCTGCTTGCACTCTCTCTCTCTCTCAAAAATAAATAAAAAAGAAAAAAAAGAAAAGGTGGGAAGAGAATGATGTGGAAGTTTGGGAAGCTATAGTCAGTATGGTGAGATTGTGCTTCAGAAATATGGTCCTGTGGTTCCAGGAATGTCTGAACGCACATCACTTAGGATCATCTTAGCTGTAGGCAGTAAAAACAAAACTCCAAAACCCATTTCAGTGAACATAAACAACAGGGGTATTTATTACTTGTATAATGAGAAGTCTGAAGGTGGGGGAGTGACATCAGGGCTGATTAGTCCAGTGGTTGGTTCAATGATATCATCAAGGACCTGGGTTCTTTCTTTCTCCATTCTTCCCTTATGCTTATGCATTATGGTCACAACGTAGTTGTAGAAGGTCACCGTGTGGCTGGACAAGACAACATCCAGCAGAGGAAGAGGTTGCTGCATCTCTCTTTTTAAGAGCCAGGAAAACATTTCCAGAAACATCCTCAGGAGGCCCCTCTCATGTTTCCGTGACCAGAGGGAGTGACATACCCATCCCAAACTTGCCCACAAGCAAGGGGCCTGCATGTGTTCTGACTGGATAGGGCCCCTGAGCTGGGCATAGGTCGCCTATGCTGAGAGGTAACACAATTGGAGTTCTGTTGGAAAGGAGCAAGGGAGAGATGGATGTTGCTGAGGCAAGCAGTGATGTCTGCTTCAAAGCCAGACTCAAAGCCCATCTGGAAGTTCATTTGATAAGCAACAGGCTAAAAATTAAGTGACTTCAAAGGCCTTTTCTACTCTGAGAATCTATAATGAATTACGTGAAGTCAAAGTGAAAAGACCTTTCCTCTGTCTGTTCGACCTGCAGGTCATACCCTGACCACAGCTGCCCCTCAGGGGACTGGCCTGGAGCCAAAGTCAGGTCATCAGGCTGCTTGTCAAGGGTGGAGCCTCAGCCACTTGCCACTTTTCCTCATGAGCCCTGCCTGGGTGTCCACCTGGCACTCCCACTGCCACGTCTCTTCGTCTCAGAGCAGCCCAACCCGGAGGCCTGGGCTTCAGAGAGAGCTCCAGGAGAGCTCAGTCCTGTGTGCTGCCTCCCCGACCCCAGGCGTGGAAGCGGATGCAAGGCTTCCTTCTGGTAAGGACCGGAGGTTCCTAGAGGCAGGTATAGTGGGAACCTGCCAGGTGGCTGGGACAAATAAGCAAAGGTTTTGAGTGATGATGCAGATGACAGTATCTTTGCTAAGGGTCTCTGATTTTCTGTAGCCCCTCTTAAAACCTCTTCTAGGTGACCTCCCGAAGCAGACCCCCAGACCACCTGGATTTTGTGTTTCCTGCATATCAGATTTGTAGATAAGTGTAGAGTAGGCTTATTGTTCATGGTCTTCCTCTTTGAACAGGAAAAGGGAGCTGATAAGAAACTGAGGGGTAGCAGACAGTGATCATGGACAGCAGTGGGCATCCGCAGTGGGCAAGAGGTTTCGGTTTTAGGCCAGGAGCAGTGGTGACAGCTTCTAGAAATTGTCTACTAGCCTGACATTCCAACACTTTCCCAGGTCTTCCGGACACACATGTCAGGAGCAGCTAAAATGAAATAAAGTGGAAGATTGAGGCCAGACAGCATCCAGTGGGATTTAGTTGGGAGTGACTTCTGTGGCATCCACTGGGGGGTGAGATCATGCTTATTTGGCCGATATGAAATGTATTGTGTTATATTACATATATGTATTATATATATATATATATATAATGTGTATGTGTGTATATATATGTATATAATGTGCATGTGTGTGTGTGTCTCCCTCTCTCTCTCTCTGTCTCTCTGTCTCTCTGTCTCTGTCTCTGTCTCTTTCTCTCTCTCTCTCTCTCTCTATATATATATATATATATATGTATTATATTTTTTGTGTCTGTCTGACATCTTCAATCACATTGTCAACTCCCTGAGGGCAGATAGAGAACATTTTCTTTTTCCTATGTTCTTCACAAGGTCAGTACTCAGTAGTTATTGACCAACTGAGTTTTTGTTGCATACCTATGCAATAAAACTTGATCAGCCAAGGTCCTAAAGTTTTCATTCATTGGGACAGAGTTGCCCTCTGTGTCTACCGAGCCCCTACTGAGATGGAACAGTGTCAGATGGCTCTGTCACTTGAGCTGGCCGGAGTGTATTTATTTCCTATGGCAGCCATAACAAAGTACCACCAACAGGGTGACTTAAAACAGCAGAAATTTATTATATCAGAGTTCTGGGGGATTGAAACCCAGTGTCAAGGTGTGGCAAGACCATGCTCCCTCCCTAACCTGTAAGGGAATCCTTCCATGCCTCTACCCAGCTTCTGGTTGTTTGTTCGCAATCGTTAGCATTTTGTGGCTCGTAGCCACATAATTCACGCTCCACCTTCGTTGTCACATGGCTTTCTCCCTGTGTGTCTATCTTCATGTGACTGTCTTATAAATACACCAGTCATACTGGATTAGGGGCCCACCCTATTCCAGTACAACCTCATTTTAGCTAGTGACATCTGCAATGACCCTGTTTCAAAATCAGCTCCCACTGGAGGTCCTGGGGGTTAGGGCTTCACCATGTCTTTATTGGAATTTACCCTGGAACACTAAGTGAGCTCATTCAGGGTGACAAGATAGAAACACACAAAAGGCTAGGGGTGAATATTAACAGAGAGAGAATCCCAAGCAGGTGTGGGACTTGATCTCACAAAACCATGAGATCATGATCTGAGCTGAAATCAAGAGTCAGACTTCTAACCGAGTGAGCCATCCAGGTGCCCCCCTCCCCGCTTTTATTAGTTTTATACATCCTTCTAGAGTTTCATTTTGCAAATATAAGTCATTACAAATATATCTTATGTCTCCATCCTGTTTTTTCTCACTATACACACTTCTTTTTAACCTTGCTTTTTTTTCCCTTCACTTAACTTATCTTGGCGCTCTTTTTCTATTAGTATGTTTAGAGCTTTCCCATCATTTTTTTAAAAGGGACATAGTACTTCATTGTAGGGATGTACCCTAATTTACTCAACCAGTCCCCTGCTGATGGACACAGGTTGTTTTCAGTCATTTGGCATTTATTACAAGTAATGCTGCAATGGGTAAGATTGCCATTTTGTATTGTACCTAAATGTACCTTAAAAATTCTGAAATGTCTATGAATTGTCAAGAGGACTGGAAACACTGGGTTCTAATAACCATATGCTGACCACTGGTTTGGACATTTTCCCAACCCTTATCCCCACCCCCCAATTAGTCATCTTTTTTTTCTTCTTCTTTTTTTTTCTTTTTTGGAGGGTAGGGAGGCCAGAGGGAGAGAGAGAATCTTAAGCATGAAGCCTGACATGGGGCTTGATCACATGAACCATGAGATCATGACCTGAGCCAAAATCAAAAGTCAGAGGCTCAACAAACTGACCCCTCCAGGCGCCCCCCCCCCCCCACAAAGGGAGTCTTTTTCAAGAAGAAAAGAAGAGGGTAGATTTCTGTGTGGATGTGATTCTGTTTCATTTGCACATGACAAGTGGGCTTTCCTGTGTTACTTGTCTAGGCACTTGGGTGTGAAGCCCTGCCTTGTTATGTCCATGCCATTTTATCCCAGAGTGGAAGGGAAGAAACCCTACTCACTATTTGTTTTAGCACAGCCTGGGTGGCTGCTTGGGGACCAAGGATAAAAATGTCAAATGACAGTCAAAAGGCTCATTCTGTCACATGTACTGTCTCACCAGAACCCCATGAGGATGTGGGATTCCCATTTGCATTTTATAGACAAGGAAACAGTATCAGAGTGAAATCATTTGACAAAGATTCATGACTTATGCTTTGTAGAAGGAGTATTTGAACCTACGAATTTCTCTGCCTCTAGAACCTGATGCTTTAGCTAATTATTACACTGCTTCCAGGGTCTTAAAAAAAAAGTGTGATTTACAGTTATACCTTTTACCTTTTAAGTTTGCTGTTAGTGGTGGCATGGTGATGATGGTCATGACAGAGGTAAGAGAGCAGCTCTGAAAATGGGCCAGTTGGTGACATGCCCCAAAGAAGGCTTATAATGAGAATGCGTTTTTGTTCTCCTAACAAAGGTGATGGCTCAGCCTTTTTGGTCTGTCGCACTGTAATTGGCCCTATTGCCCCCTTTACTCTTTCAGTCCCCAAATATTTACACTACGACTTCTGAATGTGAGGCACGGTGCCAGATGTGAGAGATAAGAGGGGTGAGCCACACCTTGGTCCTTGGAGCCCAGTTAGGACATGTCAACAGGAAGCTGCAGTGCCATCTGGGAAATGTGGTATTGGAATGGCATGATGTGTCGGGCTGGGGCCTGAATGTGATCAAAGAAATGAATTCACTGCAGTGGGGGAACAGGGTGGGTGGTTTCCAGTTGCCTTGGGTCTTTATCATTGCTTGATGAAGGAAGGAAGTGAGGGTCCGGAAGTGGAGACTGTGGGCTAAGGTATTGAGCCATCCTTCTGCCCACAGCAGGGGGTGGGGGATGAAGCTGATGGTGACTGCAGCTCTGTAGGCTGTGGGCTCGGGTTGAAAGGTGGGTTGAAGGAAGTCTCCTCTCCCCTTTGCTGCTCCCAGCTCAGCTTTTCTCAAGCTTGGCCATTCTGCTGGTGGCTCAGCTGGCCTCCCCTCACCCCCAGCTGGGACACTCACTCAGGGGGTTAGCATTCCACTAGATAGGATGGGGGGGATGGGCCAGGAGTTCGTAGGTCACTGAATCTGACCTTTTTTTTTTTAACACACTTTTTTTAAAAAAATATAATTTATTGTCAAGTCAGCTAACATAACAGTGTATACAGTGTGCTCTTGGCTTTGGGGGTAGATTCCTGTGACTCATTGCTTACATACAACACTCAGTGCTCATCCCAAAAAGTGCCCTCCTCCATGCCCATCACCCATTTTCCCCTCCTCCCCCATCAACCCTCAGTTTGTTCTCTGTATTTAAGAGTCTCTTATGGTTTGCCTCCCTCTTTGTTTGAAACTATTTTTTCCCCTTCCCTTTCCCCCTGCTCATCTGTTAAGTTTCTCAAGCTCCACATATGAATCTGACCTTTTAAAGTTTGTTTATCCATTTTTGAGAGAGAAAGAGAACACAAGCAGGGGAGGGGCAGAGAGAGGAAGACAGAATCCCAAGCAGGCTCTGTGATGTCAGCACAGAGCCCAGTGTGGGGCTCGAACTCACGAACGCTGAGATCATGACCTGAGCTGAAATCAAGAGTTGGACTCTTAGGATACTTAACTGACTGAGCCACCCAGGCAACCCTGAATCTGACCTTTTAAATCACACCTCAGCAAAAGGATCTCCCACTGGAACCTCTTGTCACAGGGAAGCTCCTTTCCCTGCTTTTTCATGTTGCTATTTATGTATCTTCTGCCTGAGTCTGCATGCAACAGCATCTATCATCTCTGTAGTTATCATAGAACAACTGGGGTGGGGGGGGTTGCTTTTATTTCTTCTTTCTCTGAGAGTGAAGCCCACCACAGCAGCTTACTGGCAGAGGGAGTGGGGAGGGAGACAGTTGCTCTTCATTCAAAAACTGGTCTTAGGCAGGCTGGCAGTGAAATTTACAAAACACCGGTGTTGAAACTCAGTCCCAGTGAGTGCTGGGGATCTATTGCTTGTGCTTCTACGGAGGAGTAATGGAACTTGTTTTTTTCTGGTTAAAAGGAGGATTCAGCCCTGAGGGAATACAGACAACGGGATTTTTTAGGGCCACAGCTGTGTACGCGTCTCTGTGCTGGCAGCTGCGTGCAGATCCGAGAGAAGAATCCCAAACCCGTCTTGTCCTCAAGTAACTCAGTGACAGGAAGAGGAGCAAAAAATACAGGTGACCGACCTTTGACCTTGGTGGGCCCATTGGAGACACCGGTAAGGTTGGGTTTGGTCAGTATTTCTAATGGGGTCAGCACTGCCCCCCAGAGGAGTGCTTCCCAGGCGTTCAGTGTGCCTTTGAATCTCCTGGGGAACTTGTTAAAACACACATTCCCACCCATAGGTCTAGTTCAAGGCTTCAGATTCTGCATTTCCAACAGACTCCCAGATGCTGCTTCTGGCCCAGGGACCACAGTGCTTTGAGGATGGAAGCCTCAGAAGGCATTTAGTAAATCTGTAAGGATGGCTTTGAGTTGCTACATCCCCTGACAAGGGCCCTGCAATTTACCGTGTGGGGGCTGAGGGTGCTACCCCATCAGTGAAGAATCGTCACCTGCCCTGTCAAACTCAACCCCAAACAAATACAAATCAGTCATACTTTTCTACATGTAATACTGAGAAGTTTTCAGAGACGTTATGCCAAAAGCCCAGTAATTTAGGAGATGGTTTCTGGGGAAGAGAAGCCTGACTAGAATAAAGACAAAATCTTGAAATGACTGGATAATTTCCCCATTCTATGCATTCTGTCTAGATTAGAGCATTTCCAAACATATATTTAACTGAAAAGGGTTTTAGTGCAATGTGTAGTTACTGCAAAAGCAAGGAAACCACTTACAGATTTGTAACAGAAGATTTGGGACTTCACCTAACACAGGAAGATGTAGGGCAACATATCATTAAATTAGCGGAGGCACATGAAATATTGCCATGTCAATAAACTCCTTTGTAAAACCTGCTTTTAAAATAGTTTCTATTCTCGGGGCACTCAGATGGCTCAGTCGGTTGGGTTGATTGACTCTTGATTACCGCTCCGGTCATGATCTCACAGTTTGTGAGTTCAAGCCCTGCTTGGGATTCTCTCTCTCTGCCCCTTCCCCCCTCAAAATAAATACGCTTAAAATAGTTTCTATTCTAATATATGTCTATACCATCGTAGGACAATGATAGGATCACATTACGGTGATTTACTTTGGGGTTGCCTTTCTTTTTCACTCTTACTTTGATATTTCCCTTTGAGATCTATCAAACAACATTTTTCAATCTGCCCTCCTCTTCCCACTGCCTGAATGAAAAGGCTATTGCTTCCACAGCTTTTTTAATGCTGAAGACTGAATGTATGCCTCCACTCTGTGGGTGGGATTTCCAGATGGGAGACAGTGTTTTCCATGACTCTTTGTCACTGCCCTGTGCCATGTCAGCATAATAAATTATTAGGACACTATATAAAGTTTAACTCATTCTCAAGAATAGCATCCTTCCTGGTTGTATCTACTTTCGCATTAGTAATTTCACCTGACTTGTTATCCCTACCTCTGTTAAGACTATTTCCTTTTCCTCTTGTCGGATCCAAACCAGTAAGTGGGTTTGTTATTTCTTATCCTAACATTTTTAAAATTCTGTCGTCCCTTAGTCTTTTATTCCCTCGTACTCCTCATGTAGATGTATTCATTGTAAGCAGGTGTAAGCATTGACTGCTTCATTAGTGCGTTCCCATGCAGTCACGCATGAACACCTACATAATGAAATATTTATTATTTTAATATAAATTGCTTTCCTTTTTTTCTCCTGCATATTGCAGTTAGAGCTAAATTATGCATGTGTGATGACTTACTTGTCTGGGAGTATCGTTTCAGGGAGTAAAGAGAGTGGTTGCAAATATTTGTTATAAAAATGGGGCGTGGATTGGAGAAGGTGGAGCACTAGGTCTCTGACATTTGTCCAGCATTTATTATTTTTTTTAAGTTTATTTACTTTGAGAGAGAGAGAGAGAGAGCACGAGTGGGGGTAGGAGCAGAGAGAGGGAGAGAGAGAGAGGATCCCAAGCAGGCTCCGTGCTATCAGCACCGGGCCCAACTTGGGGCTCGATCTCACAAACCATGAGATCATGACTTGAGCCAAAATCAAGAGTTGGACGTTCAACTGGCTGAGCCACCCAGGCACCCCTGTGCAACATTTAAAAACCAGCAGATGGCAGTCTGATCTGAGGCTACATTGAAATGATCCTGGAGGAGAAAGCAGTCAGGAAAGTCAGTATCCCTCGTAGTGTCTGCTTGGATGAGATGCATGAGTCCTCCACACTTGAAATGGTGGTTCTTCCCAGGTTGTTCCTGAGAAACTGGGAAACCCAAACAAACAAAAAGCAAAAACCCACACACATACTTCGCACATTGACCCTACCCAGGGTCATTTGAAACTGAATCTCTGGACTGAGGCCCCCCTGCCCCCCCACCCTGGCATCTGGAATCAGTCTTCCCAGATGAAGACTGAGAATCACTGCCTGCAATACGGTGAATGGTGAAAATATAGGTCCATGTCCAGACCTACGAATGTGACTCTATCAGAAGAAGGGTCTTTGAAGATGTAAAAAAGACACAGATCTCCAGACAAGATGGTGTTGGGTTGTACACGTGGGCCCTCCATTCGATGACAAGTGTCCTTATAGAAGACGCAGAGAACAGACACTGAGAAGGGACGGCCATGTGAGGACAGAGGCACAGATTGAAGCTGGAAGAAGGAAGGACTGATTTCTCCCCTAGAACCTTCAGAGGGGGCACAGCCCTGTGGACACCTAGGATTAAGACCTCTGGCCTCCAGGGGCGCCTGGGTGGCTCAGTCGGTTGAGCTTCCGACTTCAGCTCAGGTCATGATCTCACAGTTCCTGAGTTCAAGCCCCACGTTGGGCTCTGTGCTGACAGTTCAGAGCCTGGAGCCTGCTTCGGATTCTGTGTCTCCCTCTCTCTCTGCCCCAACCCACTCACATTCTGTCTGTGTCTCTCTCAAAAATAAATAAACATTAAAATAAATTTTAAAAAAATACCTTTGGCCTCCAGAACCATGAGGGAATACATTTCTATTGTTTTTAGACACTTAATTTTTTTTAAGTTTATTTATTTTGAGAGAGACAGACTGAGTGTGAGTGGGGGAGGGGCAGAGAAAGAGGGAGAATCCCAAGCAGGCTCTGCACTATCAGCATGGAGCCTGATGCGGGGTTTGAACTCATGAAACTGTGAGATCATGCCCTGAGCCGAAATCAAGAGTCAGACGCTTAACTGACTGAACCACCCAGGTGCCCCAAGACACCTAACTTTTGATGATTTGTTATGGCAGCCCTAGAAGACAAAGCCCCTGCCTAAACGGTGGATGACGTTTGGTAGGAGGGAAAGGACATAGGAGAGTTTTAGATATGGCAGCAACATGAGTGAGAAGGAGTGGCTGGAGGGAGGATGGGTGGCAGGAAGAGCGGGAAGGATTCTTCAGAGAACCCACCAGAGAATCCCTGGATGTAGATGATTCCTTTTCCTAAGAAAAACACCCTCCCCTCCAGGTTGGTTGTCCTACTTCAGGGAACTGTCTATGCAGCACCTCTTAGGACCACAAAGAGCCCCAGAAGCTCAGGAAGCGAGTTCACTCCTTTGGCAAATGTGGGAACCACTGAGGGGTTCAGAGGAGGGAGTGACAGGGTGATGTTTTAAGGGTACAGGCCTGTATGGCCTGAGATCACATGCCTAAACACTAGTGTCTATTGTGAATTCGTGTAATTTTTCACTGAATCCATTCCACTCTCCAGCTCTTCCCACCCCAGAAGTGCCCCCTACAGTGGGGGCTTCCCTTACAAAGCCATTGTTTCCCAACCCTGGAAGTGTGGGTGGTATTACTACCATCATCGCCTGGGTCTGCCCAGGTCTTAGACGTTGATCCCACCTCAGATCCCTAAGTGCAATCACATCACTTCTGATGATCTCCAGAGGGACCATCCTCAGTCAACTGCGTTGGGAGGAAAGCAGCCAACCTCAAGCCACTTGTAATGCCAGCCATGCTTCCTTAACCAGCCTATTGTCTTGCAGAGGCATCTCGCGGGCACCGCACGATGGAACACAGATCCGTGCCCTACTTTCTGCAAACGTAAGCAAGGGAAATCATTCATTGACAATGCTCATGAACTCTGTGTCCTCCTGGACTTTTGTGGCTGGCACATAGGAGCTGAGCGGGGGCGAGAGTGCCCCGGACCAAGCCTCGCTGATCATATTGCTGGATCCTGTGTGTGCATCTCTCATGCATTCTCAGCAGCCGACTCAGGAAGGACCAGTAGTGTGGGGGCAGAGAGGTCACCTGAGTACAATTGTCTTCAGGGTGGAGAGGCAATCATACACTGTCTGGCAAGGACCATCCAGGGACTGCAGTGCCAAGCTGGAGGTGAGGGGAGGGGGAGGATACCGGACTGGAAGCAGAGAGAAGAATCAGAGGGGAGCAACCAGCCCACGGTTATTCTTAGTCTTCAACTGTCAGCTGTGTTGGGGAGTTAACGTTACGCACTGTCCCAGAAACAAGCGAAGGACAGAAGAACTTCATTTCGTTTTCTGGGAATGAATGTATTAAAAGGAAGGAGGTCACTTCCTTCTGTGGACACCACCCTATGGCACTGTGAAGTCAGTGGCTACTGTTTTCATGTTGAGGGACAGGCTGCAAACTGCTGGGTGCAGGTTGGATTGGAGCTGTTAGCCTCAGGAGTTATTTGGGGATCTGCTGGACAGGATGTCCTGCCAGAGGGCCTCCCCGGCCTCCCCCTGCCTCCAGGAACCTGAGCGGCCATCCTTGCCATTATGGATTGTGAAGGAGAAGGGCCATCCTCAAGTGAGATGCGGGGCCAAAGTTAGGGGGCAGGGATGAAGGACCATTGCTGGTGTCAAGTCTCACAGGGACACTCAGCTGCCCCTTCCTGAGGCAGAGGACCAGGAAAAATGTTTCCAAGTTGAGCAGTGAGGTGTGCAGAGTGCAAACATACAGTTTCATCACTGTTTGAAAGAGGAACACTCCCTTGCTCACCATCTCCTGTTTGCAAGGGAATCTGAGGAATTTTCCCGGGGTGGGCGGAGGGGTGCATAAATCTTACACTAACTGACCACGTGAACTGTGGGGAGAAACAGTGGCCCCCAGAGGGCCAGCACTGCTGGAGGATCCCTGCCGTGAGGAGAAGTCTGGGGCATGGCTGCCTTCTCTCACACAGTCCCAACCCAGAGAGAGGGCATCCCAGAAACCAGCCATCAGTCCACCCACCAGACACTGCAGCTGCCTCATGCTCAGTACTCTAGGGAAGTGCTGGGCGGACCGCTGGGGCTGAGACGGACAGGCCCTGGCCTCAGGTGGGCTCACAGTCCAGCAGGGGAAAGAGATGGTAACTGATGACACACGTAGTTATCCCCACTGTAATAGTGGGGAGAGATGCTAGGGAGGGGCTTGAAGTCTGTGAGAACATACAATAGGAATCCTGGTCTGGGGGTCAGTGATGGAGGTGGGACTGGACACTGTTCCTGACTCCCCACTTGGCTTTCATCTGGGCGGAGGAAATTGATTTACCTGTGTCAAGGCCAGCCTTACTGATATGTTCATGAAGATGTCCCCGGCTGGGAACTTTTATTTTTTTAATTTTTTATTTGTTATCATTTTTTAAAGTGTATTTATTTCAATAGAGAGAGAGAGAGAGAGAGAGAGAGAGACAGCAAATGGGGAAGGGGCAGAGAGAGAGAGAGTCGGGGAAAGAGAATCCCAAGCAGGCTCCACACTGCCAGTGCAGAGCCCAACGCGGGGCTTGAACCCACGGTCCGTGAGATCATGACCTGAGCCGAAGATGGACGCTCAACAAGGGCCCCCACCCCCCCCAGTCTGGGAACTTTTAGAGAAATACAGTGGACAGGAAAATGTCAGAAGGCTGCCTGGGGAGGAGCTCTTTCCACAAGCCTTGTTCTGATGGGCGGGAGCTCTTCCAAGGACAGGGCAAGTCCCTGTGGGTGCTGTCTGTCCCTCTGTTGACATCAGAAATAATAAATGTGCTTGGGACATTTAGCAGCTCAGGAGCAGTCAGCCCTCCGTTCTCAGCACTGCCTCCAGACTCCCCCACCCCGCCTTCTATTTTCCTCACTTCCCTTCTCCGAGCAGCGGGGCTACCTCAGGTCCCTTCAGCCTCGAACGGGTGTCGTCTCCTTGTTTCTGTGATGTTGCTGTTTGACCCTGTCCTCCACACCGTCTTCAGACTCTCTTGGCTTCTCTGACCACTGGCTGTAAGACCTTAGGCAGGTTACTCAACCTTTCTGAGCCTTGTGTGTGAACAAGGGTGGACGTAGCACACAGGATTATAGGTGGGACCAACGAAGACAATATAGTTTTGCACTTAGCATAGTGCTTGGTACATAATAACTGCCTGAAGTATGTTAGGTTCTGGATCTCATGATGACTCCTTACTACCTACAAAATAAAGAATAACCCTCTTAGAATTCAGTTCATCCAAGGAGCATCTGTCGACTCCTGTTATGGGCTAGTTGTTATGCTAGGTGCTATGGTTACAGAATGAATGAGCCACGATCCCTGACCTCCGAGACCTGAAAATTGAGTAAGGTATAGACAGGAATACAGCCATGTGTAACGCGGTATGATGAGTGGTATATTAGCAACAAACACAAAGGGCCAAAGAAACACAGAGAATAAGCAACTGAGTCTACTTGGCACAGCATTTGAGGCCTCCAGACCCCCTGCTATACTTCCCACTCTAGGTGAGTGCCTGTACTACTGTCCTCTTACTCACATTTTCCCAAATTGTCCTCCCCATCGCTTCAGCCCTGGGGGCCATTTCATGCTTCTCCTCAGCCTGAGATCATCTCCCCCAACCTCACCACCCAATTCTACCTATCCTGCGGGGCCAATGTCCTTACCCTATTCTCCACAAAGCCTTCATTTATCATCCAAATAGCTATCCTTCATAATGTGTTGGTTTTTTTCTTGAAAAACATACTTTATGTCTTTATTCATAAGCAGCATATTATTTTTAAGTAGGCTTCACAGCCAACGTGAGGCTTGAACTCATGACCCTGATATCAAGAGTCACATGCTCTACCAACTAAGCCAGCCAGGCACCCTGAAGCACTGTGTGTTTGTCATAAAAAGAACTGAGAATATAGCAGATAGTATAAGAAGAGAAAAAAAATGGCCCATAAATCCAATAAACAGAGATAGTCACCATTAACATTGGGGTGTATTTCTTCCCACCCTTTTTTAGTACACACACAAACATACTTTTCCTACTACTTTTCCTCATTCTGCCCTACATTTAAGTTTGTCATGTACATCCATCTCCATTAGACTGTGAGCTTTTGAGGGCACGGATAATGTGCTGCTCACTTTTTATCCCTGTTATGGAACACAACATCTTGCACTAAGGGCTTCCTCCATAAATGTCCGCTGAAGATATCCACCAGGTGAATTTGTTGGGCTTTGGAATGCAGCACGCCGTTATTTTTGAAAAAACAGATTTACTGCCCTGGTGCTTGCTGCTTGTTTAAAACTAGCGTGCATTCCTCAAGTCCTGGTCTGCTGGGTGGCAGGAAAGGGGACAGAGATCCATAACGGTTCAACAGGTAGCTGAGACATGGGTGGGTAACTCGGTTTGCCCTGCATTGTGCGTCAGGTTGCACTGAAAAGGCAGTACTGCCCCTGGTGCCTGGCAGAGGCCCTTTTCTTGCTGTAGAATGACACGGTTGAGCCTGGTAAATCTTTTTTTATCCTTTCTGATCAAAAATAGTGTTGGCGTCTCACCCCAGGCTGGGGAGAGGTGGGTGGAATCTTCTCCAAGAAATCCGTTTGGGCTCTTAACAACTCTTATCTTAGGTTAAAATTTGAGAGGCCCTTGGAGCCAGGGTTGGAAATGGAAATAAGACAGGGTCTTTTCCGGAAAGCTCCATGTAGGGAGGGTAGGGAGGCCGGGACCAAGTCAGGAGGGGAATTCGCTCAGTGCGCCACAGGGGAGAGCAAGCAAGGCAGAGACATAAGAGGGTTTCACTGGCATAAAAGCAGCGGAAAATGTTCACACAGCATCAGGATCCCGAGTGGAAACATGAGAGGCTGCTAGTGGGTTGAGTACCTTCCGTTTTTCGAAACAAAATGTAGGGAATTCATTGGTATAGTCGGCAACAGAAGAGTAAAGGCAGATGTAAGGGAGACAAGCCCCTTTGCCTTCTGAGATTTTTATTTGAAGATGGCAGGATGTTTATTATTTAGATGTCTTAGATTTGTGGCATAGCTGAAGCTCTATCTAGAATTAAATATCTCTAAGGGAATTTCATTACAAGATCAAGGAAAAAGTCTGCAAGGTTTTGGCTTCTGATGAAAAGCATCTAAAACTAAGCAAAATCAAAGCAAACCCTTAAACAAACAAATTATTGATTTGGACGATGTGAGGAAACCTCAACGGAGAGCCTTTTTGGGAGTCAAACAGTGGAGAGGAGAGTGGGAAAATATTTAGGGCTCAGCCTTGGAGACTACCTTCTGGGCTGGGATTTCTCCTCTATGCCCACCGGGAAAAAGAAATGAAATCGATGCCATCTCGTGGTTTATAGAGTGGAAAAGACATGAGCCCAGCACCCAAGGAGGCCAAGTGACTTTTCCAATGCTGGGACATCAGCGCTAACGTGAGGGAGTATGCTGTTTTTAAAAAAATCCAAAATCGACTTTTCTTTCCTTAACTCTATATTGCTGTGGGAGGTAAAGGGATTTAGTAGAAAGGGCATAGGTCTGAGACGCCCTTGGGTTGAATCTGGCTGTTTGGGGACAAGTTTTTAATACTGTTTTCAGACTCCATTTACTCACCTGTATGAAGCCCACACTGCCCCCCTCCCCCCCAGACTGCCTCAGGACTGTCCCCACCTTCTCAAGCATGGCCTCCAGCTCTTGAAAGCTCTCCCCCAGGCCTCACACGCTTATGGGTTCACTCATTCATTTAGGGCCTGTTCCACGTGCTGGGGACCCAGCTGTGGACCAAAGCCACAAAGCCTTGGCCTCCATGGAGCTTACTTGCCAGGCCCGTGCTATGCGGTAGACACATAACAGGAGCCACACATAATGCTTTTCAATATTCTAGTAGCCACTTCAGAAAAAGTAAACAGGGGAAATTGGTTTTATTAACCTTTTGTTGAACCTGATACACACCAAATATCATTTCAAGTGCAATCTGCAAATGTGCTAATCAGATATTTGACATTTCTTTTTTTCCGAACTACGTTATTCTTACAACGCATGTCAGTTTGGCCACATTTCAAGCACTTGATGGCCTCGCGTGGTTTGCAGCTACTCTATTGGACAGGGTAGTGGTAGGGGTCAGGAGCAAGACTCCGCCGGCCGCCCCGGTGACCACAGTTGCCTGCCTGCCTGCGGGAGAAGGTGCCTACAAACCAAGGTGCCTCCCTGGGCATCCGGGTCCACCCTGCTGCAGCACGCTGATTTCACGAAGCAAGAGGGACAATGTCTACCCCAGGAGTTCTGTCCTAGTTCATGCATTCAGGCGAGAGAATGACACAGTGCTGTCTCTGTGATAACAACAGTAACATAATCAGTACTTAATGAGTACTAAGTATGGGCCCTACCCACTTCACATGCTCTGTGTCTTACTATCTTCTGGACAACTTTGCAAGAGGTACTCCTATCACCCGTGTTTAACAAAGGAGGAAAGCGGCTCAGAGAAGTTACATACCTTGCTGAGGGTCGCATGAGTAGTAAGGGACAGAGCTGGGACTTGAACCCAGGGCTGTCTAAAGCCACAGACTTGTGTTACTCAGAGAAAGCAGAGAATGAGATCCAGGATGAACACAGGTTCCCGGAGTCTTTGTCTGAGGCTCTCCTGCTCCACTCACAGGCCACACTGCCAAGTCAAAGTGCCTTGGGGATGCAGGTGTCATTGAGGATGACTCAGGGTCACATGGAGAGGTGACGTCTGTGAGATGTGTGGGCATTCCCGGGCCTACGCATGTTCTTACTACAAATAAGATAGCACAACCTTTGAAAACCATGTAGCAGTGTGTGTGTACACGCGCGTGCATGTGTGTGTTACAAATAAGATATTAGCTTTTTTAAAAGTTATTTATTTGTTTGTTTATTTATTTATTTATTTTAGAGAGAGTATCTCAAGCAGGCTCTGCACTGTCAGCGCAGAGCCCGAGGCAGGGTTTGAACCCATGAACCGTGAGATCATGACCTCTTGAGCTGAGATCAAGAGTTGGATGCTCAACCCACTGAGTCACCCATGTGCCCCACAAATAAGATATTAACTTGTAAAAAAGAGTGTCTCCTAACTCTTAAGTTTCATGTGAAAGTTTGCTACCATTACTAAATATTTATTGCTATACTGTTACCGTGCAGTCACCAGTGTGTCCAGGGGGCTCACCACAGCCTTGATCCCTGGTGCCGTGATGTAATAGCAAATGGCAACGGAGAACAGAACCTGGCTTGCATATTCTGTCCCCAGTGGCTCCTAGCACCTGGAAGTTTTTGAACTTCACTTACAGATATATTGCAGTAAAACCCCATGCCCAGGTGAGCTAATTATCCAGGTGTTCTCATTTGCCGGCTTTCCCGGTGCTGAAATCAGTCTTTATGTTCAGCCTTGGGTGGCCAGCAGCACTCCTGGCTCTTCAGAGCACAGCTAGAGAGACACTTAGAAGCCTTCAGACATGATCGAGGGCCCCAGGCCTCCCTGCTCCAGTCCCTGGGCCGGTGAGAGGCCAGGAAGCCAGCCACCAGCATCTGGAAGAGAAAAGTGTCCCCGACTGTGCCTCAGGTTCTGGGGCATCCTGGTGGTCTTGCTAAATGAGATTACCTTGAAGACCATCCAAATCCCATGACCTCTCCAAGGCCATTTAAGTCCTGCTTTATGTACAGAAGACTTTCCTGCATGTGCGCCCCCTCCAACCGGTAATGTCCTGCAGTCTTGTGCCACTCAGACATGGAACCTCCTTTCCTGTATGGTTAGCTGCACATTTTCCTTTCTTTCCCATTCCCAGACTTCTGTGAGTGACCTCTCCCGGCCACAATCATCCTGTGACATGTCTGATGTTGACTTGTGACATTTCTGGTGATGTGGTTGGTAAACTCCACCTTGCTGCGGAGAAGGTTTAGTGGGTTGGTTCATTACTGTAAGTGTGCACAATGTCCTTAATTAACTTTTCATTTGGCTTTGCCTGCCACCTCTCCATCCAGAACATGCATTCTCTGGGATTTGGGCTCTTGTAATTTTGACCTCCAACTGTATCTGCCTGACTTACCTTGGAGACTCAGCAACAATGTTTTGCTCAATACTGAGCAAAGGGCTAGTAAGTAGTACCTCAGTTCCATTCAGCTCCCTCTGATGCTAATTATTTGCATAACACTCTTTACTTTTACTTCAGTGCAGTTATATATGTATTATATTTTCATGTATTAGTTAAAGCCTCTCCCCTGCACTGGCGGTGGGGGTGGGGGCAGTTAGTTCTCCACTCTATCCTGAGCACCTAGTACAATGCTCAGAACCTGGTAGGGACTCGGACTAGTTAGTTCAGTAAACTCACATATGAACGAATCAGCGTGGCCACTGTGGGGCGCGGGGGTGATGAAGGCAGAGAGATGGGGAGTTAGGACCTGGGGTGCTCAGAGGCTTTCTGAAGGCTTCAGCTATAAAGAGAAGTGAGGTCAGCTACAGAAGGGCATGTGGAATAATGAAAAAACATACTGGCCAAGAAGCCAGGGACCTAAGGGTCAGGTATTTTCCCGCACTGGGGTTTATTTCCTATGTAACCTTGAGAAAGTCTTGTGAGGGTTGAGGGTGATAATTTTGCAAAATTGCTTTCTAAACCACAAAGTGGTGGGGTTAGATGCTATTCACCATCCTGAGATCTGGTCCCTGCCTACTTGTCCAAATATACTTCTATTAATTTTATTTAGCTAAGTTTTTCTTCTCATTTAAAAAACTGTTTTTTTCCCCACTATTGCACAAATAATACATTGTAATAGCAAAAATATTAGAAAATACAGAAGGAGAAAAAAAAAATCACCTCTTAAGCTTACCATCCAGAGAGGCGCCTGGGTGACTCAGTTGGTTAAGCACCTGACTCTTGATTTCGGCTCAGGTTATGACCTCACGGTTCATGAGAAGCAGCCATGAGTCGGACTCTGCAGTGACAGTGCGGAGCCTGCTTGGGATTCTCCCTCCCTCTCTCTCTGCCCCTCCCCTGTGTGCTCTTGTGTGTTCATGCATGTGCTCTCTCTCTCTCAAAATAAATAAAATTTTACATAAACTTAAAAAGAATATTACTGTCTAGAAATAACACTGTTGATGTCTCCGTGTTTAGCCTATGTAATTAAAAAAAAAAAAAAATAGGTATGACCAGGAGCGCCTGGGTGGCTCAGTCGGTTAAGCTGAGTCGGCCGATGTCGGCCTAGGTCATGATCTCGCCATTCCCGAGTTCGAGTCCCGAGTTGGGCTCTGTGCTGACATCTTGGAGCCTGGAGCCTGCTTCAGATTCTGTGTCTCCCTCTCCACTAGAGTGGAGCCTCCCCACTCTGGTTGCTTCTAGCGTCCTCAGCAGCGATGCCAGTGAGGGGTACCGAAAGGTGACTTAGGGAGGAGGGTGTCTTCTTCCAGCACTTTTTACTCTCTCAAAGTACTTACTGGATTTATGTATCTATTGTTCGTCTCTCTCTACTGGAATATAAATTCCACAAGGTCAAAAGCTTGCTAGATTTGACTTATTGCTGCCTTTTGGCACTTAAAACAGTGGCTGCATGTAGTAAATATTTATTAAATGAAGGCATGAACACCCCCATGCTGTATTCATATGGAATAGGAAGCATTTGCTTTGGCTGAATTGTGCATATGAGCTGTATGGAAGGCTATGTTCACTGGTAAGACCCATGTGGTCTGCCAGATCAAACTATAGTTGGAGACTGGGCTTAGCAGCGGTGTGATGGATAACCCCAACCCCCTCTGAGTCACCACTGCTACCTCCAGTGATTGCAAGCCTGCTCTCAGACCGTGCTACTTAGCATGTGGCCAATGCATTCTGCAGATTGGACACAAAGAGCTTCAAGAGCACTGCTGGGAACTGGGGCTTTGAGAGGGCCGTCCAGTTAGCCTTGAGGCTATGCCCTTCTCAGGCACAAGGGTCTGCCCTCACTGGGCTGGACACAGTCTCCAGACTCAGGCCACTAAGCACTCAGGCCACTAAGCACTTCCACTTCCTCTCCTCTTCTCCAGAATCTGGAAGAGGATGGGACTACACCTGGGTCATTGCAGCCCTGCCGGGAGGGAGGAAGTAAGGAATGGATCCTCTGTTTGTCCCCAAATTACCATAAAACGCCTTCCACTGTGGTCCCCAGTGGAAAGTGAGTTGTGATTGTGATTTGTCTGTGTGTGTTTCCTAGGTGGGATTCAAATCACAAGTAGCATAAGTGCCTGCCAGACAGGAAGAGTTACCTATTCCTCCCTCACCCCTGTCTTCAGCCTGTGTTGGGGCCACTGATGTTGTTTTTAGTATTCATGAGGATCATTAGCAAGTGCTTAGATTTCAGAACCTGAGTCTTCAGATGGGCTATTTCTCCCAAGCCTTCTTTTTTATTTTTTTAAGTTTATTATTATTTTTTTAATGTTTATTTATTTTTGACAGAGAGAGAGAGAGAGACAGAGCATGAGCAAGGGAGAGGCAGAGAGGGAGGGAGACACAGAATCCAAAGCAAGCTCCAGGCTCTGAGCTGTCAGCACAGAGCCTGACGTGGGGGTCAAACTCACAGATGGCGAGATCATGACCTGATCCAAAGTCAGACGCTCAACCGACTGAGCCACCCAGGCACCCCTTTTTAAGTTTATTTTTATTTATTTTGAGAGAGAGACAGAGCAAGCGAACACGAGCTGGAGAGGGGTAGAGAGAAAGGGAGACAGAGAATCCCAAGCAAGCTTCACACTTGTCAGCGCAGAACCCTATGTGGGACTCGATTCCACCAACTGTGAGATCATGACCTGAGCTGAAACCAAGAGTCAGACACCTAACTGACTGAGCCACCCAGGTGCCCCTCTCCCAAGCCTTCTTGAGGACAGTTTCTTTCTTCTTTTTTTCCAGCTTTATTGAGATACATAGGTCAATTAACATATGAATTAACATATTAACATATAATTAACATAATTTACATATAAAATTGGTTAATTAACATAAAACATTGTGTAAGTTTAAGGTGTATAACAGAATGATTTCATATTTATAATTGACAAATGGTTAGCACCATTTTGTTAACATCTGTCACAGCACATAGTTATAATTTTTCTCTTGTAATAAGAACTTTCATATCTGCTTCCTCACTATAGTCACCACCCTGTATGTTACATCCTTAAGACTTATTTATCTTATAACTAGAAGTTTGTGATTTATGACCACCTTCACCCATTTCCTCCATGTCCTGTTCCCCACTTCTGGAAATCACCAGTCTGTTCTCTGTGTCTATGAATTCTGGTTTTTTAGATTCCACCTATAGATGAAATCGTATAGTATTTGTCTTTTTCTGTCTGATGTATTTCACTCAGCATAATGTCCTCAAGATTGTGTTGTTCACAAATGACAGAATTTCTTCTTTTTTATGGCTGAGTAATATTACATTTCATGGCTGAAATAATATAATATTTTATGTATATATACATATATATATATATATATATATATATATATATATAATGTAACACATTTTCTTCATTAATTCATCCATTGATAGATACTTGAGGTTGTTTCCATGCTTTGGCTTTGTAAACAATACTACAATGAACATGGGGATGTAGGTATCTCTTTGAGATAATGATTTTATTTTTCTTTGGATATATATCTAGAAATTGAATTCTTGGATTATATGGTGGTTCTACTTTTAATTTTTTTAAATTAAATTTTAATTTATTTTTGAGAGAGAGAGAGAGAGAGAAAGAGAGAGAGAGAGAGACTAGGGAAGGGGTAGAGAGAGAGGGAGACACAGAATCCAAAGTAGGCTCCAGGCTCCGAGCTATCAGCACAGAGCCTGATGCAGGACTCAAACTCACAAGAACCGTGATATCATGACCTGAGTTGAAGTCAGATGCTCAACCGAGACACCTAGGTGCCCCTCTCCTTTTAATTTTTTGAGGAACCTCCATACTGTGTCCCACAGTGGCTGCACCAATTTACATTCCCGCCAACAGTGCACAGGGTTCCTTTTTCTCTACATCCCTCACCAATGCTTGTTAGCCAGTATCTTTTTGAGAATAGTAATTCTGACAGGTGTGAGGTGATATCTCATTGTGGTTTTGATTTGCATTTCCCTGATGATTAGTGATGTTGAGCACATTTTCATGTACTTGCTGTCTGTTTAAATGAGTGTCTTCTTTGGAAAAATGTTTTTGTAGATCCTTGGGTCATTTTTAATTGGATTATTTGCTTTTTTTGTTTTTGTTTTTGTTTCTATTTTGCTATTGAGTTGTATGATTCCCTTATATATTTTGAATATTACCACTTTATCAGATATGTGGTCTGCAAATATTTTCTTCCATTTTGTAGGTTGCCTTTTTATTTTGTTGTTGGTTTCTTTTCCTGTGCAAAAGCTTTTTAGTTTGATCTAGTTCCATTTGTTTATTTTTGCTTTTATTGCTTATGTTTTTGATGTCATTTCTAAAAAATCATTGTCAAGACCAGTATCAAAGCTTTTTCCCTATGATTTCTTTCTATGAGTTTTATGGTGTCAGGTCTTACATTTAAGTCTTTAACCATTTTGAGTTATTTTTAAATTTTTTTTATTATTTTTTAATCTTTATTTATTTTTGAGAGAAACAGAGACAAAATGTGAGTGGGGAAGGAGAAGGGGAGAAGAGGAGCGAGGAAAAAGAGAGAGAGACACAGACTCTGAAGCAGGCTCCAGGCTCTGAGCTGTCAGCACAGAGCCTGACATGGGGCCCAAACTCATGAACCACAAGATCACGACCTGAGCTGAAGTCAGACACTTAACCGACTGATCCACCTAGGCGCCCCCATTTTGAGTTAATTTTTGTTAGTGATATAAGATATGGGTCTAGTTTCATTTTTTTGCATATGAGTATTCAATTTTTTTTAGCAACATTTATTAAAGACTATCTTTTCTCCATTGAGTATTCCTGAATCCCTTATCAAATTGTATATGTATGGGTTTAGTTGGGGGGTTGGTCTCTACCTCTGTTTTTATGACAGTACCATACTGTTTTGATTACTATAGCTTTGTAGTATGGTTTGAAAGCAGGAAGCATGATACCTTGTTTTGTTCCTCTTTTGCAGATATGCTTTGGCTATTTGGAGTCTTTTGTGGTTCCAAACTAATTTTAGGATTATTTTTTCTATTTCTGCTAAAAAAAAAATGCCTTTGAAGTCTTAAGAGTGATTGCATTGAATCTGTAAGTTGCTTTCGGTAGTATGGACATTTTAACAATATTAATTCTTCTAATCCATGAACATGGAATATCTTTCCATTTATTTGTATCTTCTTTAGTTTCTTTCATTAATGTCTTATAGTTTTTAGTGTACAGATGTTTCACCCCTTTGGTTAAATTTATTCCTAAGTATTTTATTGTTTTTTGATGCTATTGTAAATGGGATTGTTTTATTTCTTTTTAAGATAATTTGTTGTTATTGTATAGAAATGCTACTGATTTTTGTATGTTGATTTTATATTCTGCTTTACTAAATTTATTGGTCAGATCTAATAGTTTTTTGGTGAACCCCTTAGAATTTTCTATATATAAAACCATGTTATCAACACACAGATCATTTTACTTCTTCCTTTCCAATTATTTTTCTTGCCTGATTGCTGTGGCTAGAACTTCTAGTGCTGTGTTGAATAGGAATGGTGAGAATGGGCATCCTTGTCTTGTTCCTGATTTTAGAGGAAAAGCTTTTAACCCTTCACCAGTGAGTATGATTTTAGCTGTGGATTTTTCATATATGGTTTTTATTAAGTTGAGGTACATTTTTTATACCCAGTTTTTTTTAGAGTTTTTATCATGAATGGATGTTGAATTTTGTCAAATGCTTTTTCTACACCTATTGAGATGATCATATAATTTTATAATTCATTTTATTAATGTGATGTGTCATATTCATTGATTTGCATATGTTGACCCATCCATGCAACCTAAGGATGAATCCCAATTGATCATGGTGTATGATCCTTTTAATGGTGCTGTTGAATTTGGTTTGTGTCTATATTCATCAGGAATAGGGTACACAGTTTCTTAAAAACTAGATGACAGAGGTCAGTTCTACTATATTAGGGTAGTTACATTAGTGGTAGTTCCACTACAAATGTAAACATTGTTTCAACAATGCCTCGGCAGGAGAATGTTTGTCACTTTTACATGGTGACATTATATGCCATTTTTACAAAGCTCTTTTACATGGGAACAAAAAAGCCTAGAACCTTTGCTGGCTGCTATGATTTGTTGTTCCACAGTCACTTGTCACTCACAGAGCCAATTCCCTGGCAGAGCATGACCACAGTCTTTTGCTTTCCTCTCTCTGCTCTCTGACCTCTCCCATAGCAATGATAAGGATATATTTGTGTTTGTATGTAGCTATTTACTTTCACATCCAGTGTTTCATCTGACACTCCTCTGATGGGACAGGTGAGAAACAGTTATTCCTACCTTTTCAGAGAAATGAACCAATTTTCCCAAGGTCACAAGGTGGTGAAGCCAGCACCCGAACCAGATTTTTTGATGCCTGGTCAAAACCTTTTAGGACACTGTGGTTCCTGCCGGCCTCTTGATAGAGGAGCTTGAGACAGAACAAGACTTCTCCATTGAGAAGGAAGTCAGACTAGATGTTTGATGAGGGAAGGTTAGGAACTGTTAGCTAAGTTGCCAATTAGGCTTATCTCTGCAGTGTGGATTCATTGTTGTCCTTACTCCCCTTTCATTTTCTACCAGCCACTAAAGTTCATGATAGGACTATGCTGTCCAAACACATCGTGATTCCTGCAGGACTGTGACCTGGGAGAAAATGTGTGACTTTAACTCTTTGAGTGGCTGTTGTAGAAGGTGCATTAAACAGTGGTTCTTGGTTTTCTTTTCTGCTTCAGATTAAATCAGAAAAGAGAACATGGGCTTGGATTTTTTTTGTTATTATTTATATATGTTCATTCACTTGGCTTTGATAGTGAGCCAGACATTTTGCTAAGTGCAGGAAATAAGATATGATCCGTTCTCTCAAGGCATGTGCAGGTGGTATGTATGTGTGTGTATATGTGGGAGAGAGAGAGAGAGAGAGAGAGAGAGAGAGAGAGAGAGAGAGTATAAGAGAAGGATGGGGGAGCACAGACAAGTCAATCTCTACCAGGAATAATTCCTGCAGCAGACGTAAGTCCTGGAGACTGTGGAAGCCCAGAGGAAGAAGTCAGACTGTGCTGAGGTCAAGATGATTTCTCAAATAAAGTGCCCCTTAAATGGAATTCTTAAGTGTTCATAGGACTTAGCATAGACAAGGAGAAGGGCATTCCAGGCAAGTAAGTGGTATGTTTGAGATGCTGAGGCATGAAAGAGATGTGAGAATAGAAAATCATTTGGAGGGAAGAGAATGTGGAGAAGATAACTGTAAAGAGGTGGTGACAGTCCTGCGTATTTAAGAGTTATCCTGAAAGCAGTAAGGAGGCATGGTCAGGTTCCCGGGCAATGCTGCCATGGCTTGGCTAACTGGTCTGTTTGGGTAGTATCTATTAAAAACCATTAAAATATGTGTACAAAATGCCCTTTGGCTCAATAACATTACCTCTGGGAATAATAATACTTACCACCTACTGCATAGTGCTTACCATACCAGATATTTTTTATATATTGTGTATGTTATTTTTAAAATTCTTATAACAATTCTGTAAAGTGCAAACCATTGGTCCCATTTTACCGATAGAGAAACTGAGGTTTCAAAGAGTCTGGTTTAGGATTGAATTCACACTGTGTCATTAATTACCTGCTTTCCTAAGACAAACTACTTACCCCTCTGGAGCTGTTTCCTGAAGAAGTACTATTTAAAAAAATAATGCAACCAGAATTAAATGCAAGGTGTTCTTTTTTTTTTTTTTTTTTGTTATCCATTTATTTGGGTTATTTCTGCCAGAGCTGACCTCCATTTTCTTAAATATTTACGATTAAATAGAAGAGCCAGAATTGAGTGGCGTGGAGTGGTGTGGACAGTGGCCTTGTTTGGGGGGACCATTCTGACAGTTGCTTGCTCCTGCAGTTTTCCTTGTGTGCACCCATGCAGCTCTTATCTTCTACCTCCTTTATTTGTATCTTGTCCCCCTGCAAGATTGTAAATTCATTGAAGAAAGGGATGGTCTTAAGTACATCTTTGTATCTCTCACACCGTCTGCCTGGTTCAGTGCTTTCCATGTGCCCAAGAGAGCTCAAAGATTAGTTTTTTTTTTTTTTAGTTTATTTATTTATTTTGAGAGAGAGAGAAAGAGAGTGTGAGAGCACAAGCAGGGGAGGGGCAGAGAGAAAGGGAGAGAGAGAGAGAGAGAGAGAGAGAGGGAGAATCCCAAGCAGGCTTCACACTGTCAGCCCAATGCGGGGCTTAAACCCATGAACCATGAGACTATGACCCGAGCCAAAACCACGAGTTGGATGCTTAACTGACTGAGCCATGCAGGCACCCCAAGATTAGCCTTTCTAGAAGTAATTAGAACATAATGATTCAAGGAAAAATAGGGGCTCTGAGAGTAAAGAGACTTGATGGCATAGGGAAGGACACAGAAAAAAAAAAAGATATTTTGGGTTGGAGACCTGGAAAGGAAGGTTTGGAATTAGGGGATCTGGGAGAATGTATTTAACAGGAAACATGCAAAATGTTCTCATTAATGCTAAGTCGAGAGAGTTGTCTTAGTATGGGTTCCCCGGAAGGAGATCTTGAGACGGGGGGGATCCATGTGCAAGCGGATGGAATTAAGGAAATGCTCTTGGGAGAACCCGGTAAAGGAGAGGGAAGGAGGACAGGCGTAGGGGAAATAGCCAGAATATGGTGTCAGGTGGAGCTCCAGCCTCAGCCTTGTCCTACAAAAGTGTTCCAAACTGTAAGGTACAACTCAGAGTTTGTCCTCGCTTGGGCTTTCACACTTCCACCCCAGCCAGTCATTGGCTATCAGCTGTTTAGAGGTGACTGGGAAGCCCCAGCCACTTCTGTCTCTGTCTATAAGGACAAAGCCACTGCAGCAGCCCAAGGGCCGGCCTTTGAAGAGGCACAGGTGCAGGGAGTTAGAAGCAAAGGCGTGTAGATGCTGGTGGGGGGCGGGGGAGGGTGCACAAATATCCGAGGGGATGTGGGTGGGGCATCAGTAGTGTCACCTTGATGATTCCTGTCTTAACTGTGTCCAGCTGTACACACTGATGTCTGCCTCTGAAGCCCACTTTGCAGCTTCGTCACCTACAAAGTGGGACAGTCTTATTTTGCTTTTGCTCATATCACAGAACGATTGTCAAAACAAAATGAAATGAGACAGGGTACCTAGAATCATGTTGACATCAATAAGCCATTATACAAAGCCAGATGTCATTACCGTATCTTTCTTTTCCAGGCCCAGAGGATATATTAACTCCTGGTCCTCACTGGGCACTTGTCTTGCAAGCATCGACGCTGACAGCCTTTGAAAAGAGCTTGTTTGTGTTGGGAAAAGCAGGCACTTTTTTAATGTTGTTAAATTTTGCAGCAGTTTCTTTAATATATACCAGCCGCCTTGAACTACATCTAATTAACCACCAGATATCACGCTGTGGCAATGTTTGGCTTTGATGTGCTCATCAGCATCAGCAAGAAAATATTGGAAAGCTAATCATAATAGGACTTAGCTCTTATAAAATGCCTTTTATCTTCAAAGTGGTTTACAACCATTAATTATTAGAGGAATTGGGGTGAACAGCAACCATCTCACGGAGACCTCAAACCATTATCAGGGCCTTTAATGTATCTTGTAATAGAGCAAGAGAAGTGTGAAGGGGGATGTTTAATAATAGTTGTCCAGACCTGGAAGAGTTATTTTATGGAGGTAGGAGACAGCTGTTCCCTGTCTCCCTTGAGGCGAGAACAAGGAAATTGGACCTAATTTGAGGGAAGAGGAGGCAGGATGTAGCAGTTGCATAAGCGACAGCAGGCAGCAGAGTGGTAAGATTGCTCTCCCAAACGCTCTCCCGTACACCTGCCCCTTTATTTAGGCTGAGGAGGCATGTGGCCTTCTTGGTGGCCCGGGGTGGGTGACATCACACCACGAAGTCCCACCCAGCTGTGGCAGCCAGGGTTAGATTTAGGAGTTTCTTGATTGTATCTATTCATGTAATATTTTCTTTGTTTCGTTGCTTTTTTGCTTCTTAGTTTGCCTTGTTAGAATTTTATCTCGGGTGGAGGAAGCCCACTTGAATTCCGTAATAGTAAGAATAACCGTAGCTAATATTTTACAGATGAGAAAGTGGGGCACGGAGAGCTTAAGACACCTGTCTGTGGCCATAGAGCTAGTACCTTGGGCGGGCCAGCGTTGGAATGTGTGTTTTTATCCACCACAGTAAGAGGCCTGTCAGAGAAGGGGAGGGATTGGTCCAAAGCCCCCTGCACCGTGTGTCAAAAAAGTAGGTAACAATTGCGTTTTCCATACGCAAAGTCTCATTTCCAGACTGGTCTGGTTCCTGTGCTAAATACTTTAATCCTGAGCAGTGAGTGGTGAAAGGGGCCCTGCAAAGCAGCTCAGCATCTTTGTTCCTCACTGCAAGGAGGCATGTACCTGCCTCACTGTCCTGAACACACCAGAGGGTCTGCCCCAAGGCCGTGGAGAGGAGGGGAGGAGCGCGGGCATGAATAACAGGCAGCCACCCGTGAAACCCTGAGGTTTGGTTACAGAACGTCTTCCCCAAGTACCAAGATGCATTTGAGATGGGCTGTGCCCCTTAAGTCTAGTGTGTGGAGCGGGGACAGCGATAGGAGGCATCAGCTACCATCGCCTGTGCAGACAGTCCTGGGGATGCAGAGATCAGGACACCCTGGGCAGAAACATTAGCCTCATGATTCCTTTCTCAGTGAGGGCTGATTGTTGGAAGCTTGAAATGGGCCGTGATAGGAATACTGACGTTATAGAAACAGGCAGATGCTACAAATCCCCCCTCCTCACCCTGGAGAACTGGTTGCCGGATATTGCGGTGTCTTTTTTTTTTTTTTTTCAGCACCATTTCCGACACAAATGATTCAATTCAATTCTGATGCTAACTCCCCAGAGTTAGCGTAGACCCATGATTGAGGGCTCCTTCCTGTAAGACTGCCCCCCTTCAGATCCCAGTCTCAAGTCCCCAGTTGCCACCCATATGTCCGACCGACCCGCAGGAAATTCCGGGCTTCCCACAACCCCTTCTCACATTCAGTAATTCACTAGGACTCACAGAACTCAAGCAAGTGCTTCACTTATATTTACTGGTTTATTATAAAAGATACAACTCAGGAACAGTCAGTGGAAGAGATGTGAAGGGCAAGGAAAGGTGTGTGTAGGGGGGTGGCATGGTGCTTGCATGCCCTCTCACCTCCTCCAGGCACTCACCAAGGTTTGGAAGCTCCCAAACCCCGTAGGTTAGGACTTTTCATGGAGGTGTCATTATCAAGACATGATTGATTCAGTCATTGGCCATTGGTGATTAAACCTAAGCATCAGTCCCTCTCTCCTTCCTGAAGGTCAACTGTCAAATCTCCTGGTTGTTTCCTCTGGCAACAGGCCCCCATTCTGAAGCTTTCTAGAAGCCCACCAAGAATCAGCTCTTCCCCATAAACTCAGGTGTGCTCAAAAGGGGTTCATCATGAATAGCAAGAGACACCCCTTTCATTTAAGAAATTCCAAGGATTTTAGGAGCTCTGTGCCAGGAACCAGGGGCAAAAACCAAATATCTATTTTTTCATTAATCACAAATATTTACCACTCTCAGCCCTCACTGTCGATGGTCAGTTAAGAAGCCAACACATATTTCTTAGGCACCTGCCATATGCTAAGTACCAGACTTGGAATTGGCAGGGCATTTGTTTATTTAAATATTCAAATATTAATTTCATACTCACTAAGATTTATTGGGATGGCACTTCTCCCTTCAAGGACGAAGTAAGTCATATCATGTACGCTTGAAACTCTAGGCAACTAGACCAAGCAGTATATTCTAATGCTGAAAGCATGATAGAGTCAGTAAGAATTCAGGGGGACAGCAGCCAAAGCAGTCCAGACTGGGCAGCCAGAAAGACTTCTCGGAGGAGGTGGACTTATACCTGGGCCCTGAAGGCATACCCAACACTGAGAGTCGGAACAGACCTATATAGACTGTTTTTATAGGATGAAGAAGGAACTGGAAAACTTGCCTTTGTCAAGTCCTAGAAAACACTTCCCATCTGAGGCCTTGATTCCTCCTTAACTTGCTCCTTCCCGGGGGGCCCACCAGTGTCATTCCCTCATGACATCCCATCCATTCATATTGGAGTTGTGTTTGAAAGCCTTTGCTCAGCACCCCTCCTGTGCCCTCTGCAGTTTGACAAGACCTGCCTACCTCTGCCTCCTTTTGACACTGCCCACTCAAAGTGAATGTCTGAAACTTTGAGCGGCTGCTGCATACGGACAATGCCTCTGGGGAAGCCTGGGTAATTAAAGAGATGCGAACAGATCCTGAAGATGCCTTTTGTGCTTTTGATTTCCCAACTTCCCGGCCTGCAGGAGAGATTCAAGCGAGATCAGGGTGATTTAGTGGCTTTCAAGTGCACAGCGGGTGTGGTATGTGTTGGGGAGTGGGGACCAGCTGCTCTCTACCTCCACTGAGCCCTGAGTAAGGGGGTATTCAGCTTAGAGCCCCTAGGAGGGATTTAGGTTTGATCTATGACCTTTCTGATTATAGCAGTTACTAAGCTACTGGAATTATTGTGGAATTTTGGGAAGTGTTCCTGGAAATGTTTGAGGGCTAGATAATTTCCATCTGTGTATAAAGGCTTTTCAGGAAGCACTCTGGAGGGAGAAGAGTGGTCTGCAGGTCCTGATAGAGAAAGGAAGATGAAAAGTGTTGTCATGGCTCCCCTTGTGATGGTGGTGGCATTTTCCCTTTCCTTCTGGAATATACCCCACAATTTTCCCTTTTATGGCTGTATGTTAATCTAAAAAATATTTGAGGCAGAAAGTTGTGTTCGGCCCTGAGCCCACAGCAACCATGGGCTTCACCCAAATGTGAAACAGCCCAGCCAGTCACAGGGCTTTGTTTTATTTCTGAAAGAAAAGTAGAAACACTTCTGTTGTTTTGTCTGCTATTTCCCTTGGAAAACCCACAGATGCTGTTCGAAGATCACAGGCCAAACCAAAGGGGGCTGGCATCACAGTAGGGGAACGGTCTGCCCCATTCCCTTACTGCCAGAGTTCACTGAGCTCTCTATGGTAAGGGACTGAGGATTTTCACAGAGAAATTACTTGATTTTATGCCGTTTCCTGCTTTCCAGAGTTGAATTTAGAAGGAAGAATCAGGCTCCTGGGGATAAATACAGTAGGTGGGGTCAGATTTGCAAGTCGGGAGATAGGAAAAGGTTCTGGCCTGGGCCTATTCTCTCTCTCTCTCTCTCTCTCTTTCTCTCTCTCTTTTAATAGATCTATTTAGCTATTGACATATAATAAACTGTACATATTTAAAGTGTACAATTTGGTAAGTTCTGATATATATTTCTACATACATATGTATGTGTATGTAACTATATATGTGTATATATGTGTATGCATATATAACTATATATATACACATATATACTCATACATATATACATACATACATACATACATACATACATATCTGTATATATCTATATCTATATATATCTATATCTATATATATATCTATATAATTTATATATATCCATGAAATGATCACAATTAAGACTGTGGACATATCCACACCCCCAAAAACTCTCCTCTTGCCCATTTGTAATCTCTCCTTCTCACCCTTCTTCACCCTCCCTTATCTCTTTTCTGCCACTATAGATTAGTCTTCATTTTTCTAATTTTATATAAATGACATCAAATACTATGTGCTCTTTTGTCTGGCTTTTTTTTTTTTTTTTTTTTTGCTCACATGATTATTTCAAGATTCATCTGTTTTGTTGCTTAGACCAATAGTTGATTCCTTTTAATGCAGAGTGGCATTCCATTGCATGCATATATGACAGTTTGCTCACCCATGTACCTGTTGAGGAATATTTGTGCTGTTTTGGGCTACTACAAATAAAGCTTCTATGAATGTTCATGTACAAGTCTTTGTGTGGAAAGAATGCTTTTATTTCCTTGGGTAAATATTTAGGAGTGGGATGTCAGGACCGTATGGTAGAAGTTTGTTTGACTTTTTAAAGAAACCTCCAAATGTTTTCCTAAGGGGTTGTAGCATTTTACATTCCCACCGGCAGTGTGTGAGAGGTCCATCCAATTGTCCACATCTTTGCCAATACTTGGTATGCCGATCTTTTTTTATTTTAGCCATTCTAATAGGTGTTTGGTGGTGTTTCAGTGTGGCTTTAGATTGCATTTCCCTTATGACTAATGATGTTGAACATTTTCATGTAGTTATGTGATATCCATATATCTTATTTGATGAAGTGGCTGTTCAAATGTTTTGCCCATTTAAAAATTGAGTTGTTTGTTTTCTTATTCATGAGTTCTGAGAACTTTGTATATATTCTGGATCAAAACCCTCTATCAAATACAGGCTTTGCAAATATTTTTCCCAATGTGTACTTAAATGGTGTCTTTCAAAGAACAGGAATTTTAAATTTTTATAGAGTCCAACAGATCAGTTTTTAAAATATGCTTTTGCTATTGTGCCTAAGGAATCTTTGACTAAGCCACAGTCACAAGGACATTTTCTTCTCGTAGTTTTATATTTTTAGACATTACAGTTAGGTCTATGATCCATTTTGAGTCAATTTTTGTATGTGGTATAAGGTATGCATTGACATTCTTTTTTTTGCAAATGGTTATCCAATTATTCCAGTCCCATTTGCTGAAAAGATTATCCTTTCTCCACTGCATTGCCTTTGCATTCTTGTAAAAAAAATCAGTTATATGTATGGTCTATTTCTGGATTCTCTATTCTTTATTTTGTTCCATTTATCTTTTTATTTTTTTATTTTTAATTTTTGATCTTCATGCCAATAGCATACTGCCTTTTTTACTATAAATTTATAATGTTTTGAAATCAGATAGTGTTAGTCTTCCAACGTGGTTTGTCTTTTTCAAAGTTGTTTTGGCTATTCTAGGTCCTTTGCATTTCAATATGAATTTTAGATTGGCTTGTCAATTTCTACAAAAAAAAAAAAAAAAGCCTGCTGGGAGTTTGATTGAGATTGAGATGAATCTTTTGATGAATTTAGGGAGAAATGACATCCTAGTAGTACTGAGTCTTCCAAACCATGAACATGAATATCTACCCATTTATTTTGGCCTTCTTTAATTTCTCTCATCAATATTTTGAAGCTTTCTGTGTACAGGTCTTACACATTTTTGCCAGCTATCTCCCTATTTCATATTTTTGATGCTATTGTAAATGATATTTTTATTTCTAAGTTTTTGTTGCTGCTGTACAGAAATACAATTGATTTTTTAGAGAAAACTTACATCTTTTAACCTTGTCAAACTCACTTATTGTTCTAGTAGCTTTTTGTGAATTTCACCAGATTTTCTACATAGATAATCATGTTGCCTGGGAATAAAGATGATTTTATCTTTTCATGTCTGATCCAGATGTTTTTTATTTCTTTTCTTGCTTCATTGAACTGGCTAGAATCTCCAACACAATGTTAAATTGACTAAACACTTTTTTATATATGTAATTTATTGTCAAGTTAGTTAGCATACAGTGTATACAGTGTGCTCTTGGTTTTGGGAATAGATTCCCATGATTCATCACTCACACACAACAGCCGTCCCAACAAGTGCCCTTCTCAATGCCCATCACCCATTCCCCTCCTCCCCACCCCCACCATCAACCCTCAGTTTGTTCTCTGTATTTAAGAATCTCTTATGGGGGCACCTGGGTGGCTCAGTCAGTTAAGCGTCTGACTTCAGCTCAGGTCATGATCTCATGTTTCATGAGTTTGAGCCCCGCATCAGGCTCTGTACTGACAGCTGAGAGCCTAGAGCCTGTTTCAAATTCTGTGTCTCCCTCTCTCTTTGCCCCTCCCCTGCTCACTCTCTCTCTCTCTCTCTCTCTCAAAAATAAATAAACATTAAAAAAAATTTGAGAGTCTCTTACGGTTTGCTTCCCTCTCTGTTTGAAACTATTTTTCCCCTTCCCTTCTCCCATGGTCTTCTGTTAAGTTTCTCAAGTTCCACATATAAGTGAAAAATATGATATCTATCTTTCTCTGACTGACTTATTTCACTTAGCATAATACCCTCCAGTTCCATCCACATTGTTGCAAATGGCAGGATTTCATTCTTTCTCATTGCCAAGTAGTATTTCATTGTATATATAAGCCACATCTTCTTTATCCATTCATCAGTTTATGGACATTTGGGCTCTTTCCATAATATGGCTATTATTTATAGCCCTGCTATAAACATTGGGTGCCCCTATGAATCAGCACTCCTGAACTCTGGATAAATTCCTAGTAGTGCTATTGCTGGGTCATAGGGTAGATCTATTTTTAATTTTTTGAGGAGCCTCCACATTGTTTTCCAGAGTGGCTGCAACAGTTTGCATTCCCACCAACAGTGCAAGAGGGTTCCCATTTCTCCACATCCTCGTCAACATCTGTTTCCTGAGTTGTTAATTTTAGCCACTCTGGTGTGAGGTGGTATCTCAATGTGGTTTTGATTTGTATTTCCCTTATGATGAATGCTATTAAGCGTCTTTTCATGTGTCTGTCGGCCATCTGGATGTCTTTCTTCTTTGGAAAAGTGTCTATTCATGTCTTCTGCCCATTTCTTCACTGGGTTATTTGTTTTTCAGGTGTTGAGTTTGGTAAGTTCTTTATAGATCTTGGATTGGATACTAACCCTTTATCCGATACGTCATTTGCAAATATCTTCTGTTCCATCGGTTGCCTTTTAGTTTTGTTGACTGTTTCCTTTGCAGTGCAGAAGCAGCAGTTTCTTGCTCGACATGTCTCTGAAGGCAAGGGAAATAAAAGCAAAAATGAACTATTGGGACCTCATCAAGACAAATAGACATTTTTGTTTCTTGATCATAGGGGAAAAACCTTTGGCTTTTTACCATTTAAGTATGATGTTACCTGTTGGTTCTTTTGTGGATACCCTTTTTCAGGTTGGGCAAATTTCTCCCTACTCCTGATTTTCTGAGAGTTCTCATCAGGAGTGGATTTTGGGTTTTGTCAAGTGCTTTTTCTGCATCTACTGAGATGATCATAATGGTTTGTCGTTTTTAATTTGTTAACATGGTGAATTATATTGTTCATTTCAAATGTTAAGCCATTCTCTCATTCCTGAGTTAGAACTCCACTTGGTCAGAATGTATTTATTCTTTTTATATATGGCATTGGATTGAATCTGCTAAAATTTCCTGAAGAATTTTTGCATCTGGGGCACCTGGGTGGCCCAGTCGGTTGAGCATCCGACTTCAGCTCAAGTCATGATCTTGCAGTTTGGTTCATGAGTTTGAGCCCTACATCAGGCTCGCTGCTGTCAGTGCAGAGCCTGCTTTGGATCCTCTGTCCCCCTTTCTCTCTGTCCCTCCCCCATGCACTCTCTCGGAAAAAAAAAAAAAAAAACTTTTTTGCATTTATGTTCATGGGGGATTTTGGCCTGTATTTTTATTTTCTTATAATTTCTTGGTCTAGTTTGGGCATAAGGTAATCCCGGCCTCATAGAATATGTTAGGAAGTATTTCATATTCTTCAGAGTTCTGAAAAGTTTGCATAGAATTGGTATTAATTTTTCTTTAAATATTTGTAGCATTCATCAATACAGCCACCTGGGCCTTGAGTTTTCTTGCAGGAAAGGTTTTCACTATTAGTTCAATTTCTTCAATAGTGTTACTCATTTTATCTATTTCCTCTTGAGTGAACTTTGTTATTTAGTGATTTTCAAGGAGTTTGTCCATCCCCTCTAAATTGTCAAATTTATTGGCATAAAACTGTTCATAGCATTCTCCTATTAGCCATTTAATGTCTGTAGAATTTGTAATGTGCTACCTCTCAAAGTTCTGATATTCTCATTTGTGTCTTCTCTCTTTATTCATCTTCTTAAAGAACCGGCCTTTATTTTTATAAATTTTCTCTAGTGTTTTTCTGTTTTCTAGTTAATTGATTTCTGCTCAGACCCTTATTAGTTTTTCTCCTTACTTTGGGTTTCATTTGCTCTTCTCTTTCTAGTTTCTTAAGGTAGAAGCTGATGTCATTGATTTGAGACCTTTCTTCTTTTCTGTTATATGTGTCTAGTGTTATAATTTTTTCCCTGAGTACTACTTTAGCAATATCCAACCAAATTTGATATATTGTGCTTTTATTTTCATTTAGTTAAAAGTACTTTTTCATTTCCCTTTCCATTTCTTCTTTGACCCATGAGTTATTTAGAAGTGTGTTATATAGTTTTCACATATTTAGGGGTATTCCAGGGGTCTTTCTGTTATTGGTTCTGGTGTAATTCCATTGTGGTTAGGGTACATACTTTCTATGACTTCAGTCCTTTAAAATTTATTGAAACTCATTTTATGGACCAGGATATGGACCATCCTGGACTACATATTCCATGTGCACTTGAAAAGAAAGTACATTAACCCTTTGTTGAGTATTCTATAAATGTCAGTTAGGTCGAGATAGTTGACAGTGTTGTTCGTATTTTCTGTATCTTTACTGATTTCAGTCTACTTGTTTTATTAACTATTGATAGAGGGATATTAAAATCTTTGAATATGATTGTGGATTTGTCTGTTTCTCCTTACAGTTGTATCAGTTTTTGCTTCATGCATTTTAAAGCCTTGTTATTAGGTACAGAAGTATTTAGGATTATTACTATCTTATTGATGAATTTACTTCTTTATCACTATGAATTACTTTCTTTATTCTCATTAATATTCTTCCTTGTAGAATCAACTTTGCCTAATATTAATATGCAGATTTTTCTTGACTAGTGTTAACATGGTATATATTTTGCTAACCTTTTACTTTTAACCTATTTGTGTCATAAAGTTTATACTTCTTATAGGCAGCATACAGTTGGGTTTCCTCAACTTGGAGAGTCTGCCAGTCCCTGCCTGGATTTCCCCCTTCCTGTGTCATGGCCTAAAAACTCTTTAGGCAATAATAGGGCTCGTTTTGTTTGTTTCTGTCAGGAACAGGCTTTGGGCTAGAGTGAGGTGAGTAAGGTCCCTAGGGTGCAAAATTTAGAAAGTAATTACTCTCTAATGCACAGTTTTCAGAATGGATTTCTCTTTGAATATTGTACCTTAGGCGCCTCTTCCTTAAGAAGACACTCACTTTTGGGGCGCCTGGGTGGCTCTGTCGGTTAAGCATCTGACTTTGTCTCAGGTCATGATCTCACAGTCTGTGGGTTTGAGCCCTGCGTCAGGCTCTGTACTGACAGCTCAGAGTCTGGAGCCTGCTTCAGATTCTGTGTCTCCCTCCCTCTCTCTGCCCTTCCCCTGCTCGCACTCTGTCTCTCTGTCTCTCTGTCTCTCAAAAATAAATAAGCATTAAAATTTTTTTTCAAAAAAGCAGGCACTCACTTTCAGAGTTGTGCAAGTACAGGGCTAGTACCTGAGAGTAAATTCCTCCTTTAATTTTGCACTTTAGGGGCCTCATTCAGCTCACCCTAACCTGGCCATGCTGAAGGATCACTGTCCTTCATTGACTGATGTCTAGTGTCTTAGAAAGAATTTTCAAAAATATATTTTGTTTGGACTTTTTAAAAATTATTTTATCTGGGAAAGCAAACCCAATCCCTGTTACTCCATCTTTTCTGGAAACGGAAATCTGAATTTGTTCTTTATGAGATAAAAATCCCACACAGAGAGCTATCTGATTGAAACACAAATGCTTTTAGGCAAAGGATGCAGCAAAAAAATTGTTCTTCCTTCATTTAAGAATCAATCAATATGCACCTACTGTGTACCATATTCTGGGATAGGAACTATGGTTAAAATCAAATAAGACATGGTGCCTATCTGCTAGTCGCTCATAGCTGGCTGCTTTAGAACTATTGGACTGGTTCTCTCATGCCATGCATTACCTGGGACATGGGTCAGGGAAGGCAGAGAGCCAGAGAAAGTCAGGCCTAGAACTGAGAGAGCATCTCTACTAATTTCCAGGCCAGAGTGGCTCAAGGGCTTACTTAGCTCACATAGGTGGTTAGAAGTAGTTGATTGCTATGTCGTCCATTTTGAGGGATATGGAGGAGGGACCCAACCCAAAATACCTTCCCTTACCAGCAGTTACCATGACTGAATTCCCACTATTTGAGACTCATTCATTAACAGCAGGGACCATGTCTTATTCATGTTTGCATTTTTCAGTGTTAGCTCAGAGCCTGCTAATTGGGCAGTTGATAAATAAGAATGAATGAATGAATGATAAATGTTAAAAGGATGAACATGCCTCTGGGAAGTGACTTAGGTTATTATCTGTTGGGGATAAATAGGCCATCAAGAGCAAGTCCATAGCTTGGAGCCATGCTAGGAAGGTAATATGGTATAGTACATCGGGTCTCTAACTATACTAGACCTTGATCCAAGTTGTTTAACCTTTCCCTGACTTAGTTACCTCATCTGTGTGATGGGAATCCTAATTTACCTAATAGAGGGATTGGGTTCCATTAGGATGAAGTATGTTATGGGGCTGGCAAGAGAAAAGCCTCAAGGAAGAACAGATATTATTCATCCAGTCTTCTGGGAACAGCAGGTGGGAATAAGGTAGGGGCTACTGGATGGCAGAGACCTCGAGACAGTCCTGGCTGGGCAGCAGGAAGACACAGACTGTTCTGCTAATGCTGTACATTTACAGAAGCTCAGATGTTACCACTTCTATTATCCAAAAGCCCTTCCTAAGCTCAGTGTTGCGATAGATATTTTGGGCAATACACGTAAGCCATGCAAAAACAGCCCTACTCTCTTGGGACTTATAACCAAGGCCTTTAGTTCCCTCCGGGGAAGACAGAATAGAAATGTTAAATCTGTCTATGATTAGGTGACAGCCAGTTCACACTGTGTAGGAATGGAGAGAAAGACCCGATTCCTGAGTGAAGGGCTAGTCAAAGGGATCAGGTGGGAGCCCATTGTCCAGTCCAAGTGGAGCAAGAATGTCAAGTCTCCTCTACTTTGTCCAGGCTCTGTTACACATGGTGCATTCCTGAGGCCAGAGGTAGTCTTCCAGCTCTGGGTCCACAGCTCTTGACACATCTTGTAGGTGGAAAATGTTGACCCAAATCACAGATTACTTTGGAGTTATGGTGTAGCCGAACCAGACCCCTGGGCTCTGATAATCAGACAAACCCACCTGGTGATAGTGTGATTTTCCCCCTTTTTTCTGACAATGGTGTAGGAGATATGATCTATATTTCCTTCTTCACTTTTTGCATTTCCCCAAAATGCATTACAGTGTGTATCTGTATTTTAACATTTAAATATTTAAAAATTTAGACCTAGCTTACTTCCAAAAAGTTTTCAGATAGAAAACTCCAAGGATATGACTATTTCCTTTCATCACATTGACCCATTTTTTTTATTAGTAACAATTTATTATGTTGAAATATCATACACTTACAGACTGTCAGAGGTAGAAGGGGCCTTAAAGAAAATAGGACCGGTCTTCTCAATACACAGATGAGGAAACTGAGACCCAGACAGGTACTGACTTATTCAAGGTCACTTAAGGAGCAACAGAGTCCAGACTAGAAGTTGGTTTCTGCATAACTTCTCCCATAGCATCACATTACAGTGCACCCTCTGAAAAAAAAATCCATAAGGGGCTTTAAATGTCTGATCAGGACATATAATTTGTGATTTTATGTTGGCCAGAGACCAAACTAGGCCTGGAAAATCCAGTAGAGTAGGAAGCTCCTTGAGGACACAGTACATTTTCCTCCATCAGCTTTCCACTGCATGCTCTCAGGCCCCGTAGAGGCCTGCAGTATGAGCTAAGAGCTCACCAAGAACTTGTTGATTGTGAAGGGCATAGGAAACAGTGAATCTGAGAGAAGAGAGTTCTCCACCCTTCGAAATGCTGAAGAGTCAGGACAATGTAGGATTAAGGTCAAATACAAGTTTGATGAGCTTGGATTTAAATCTGTTTTTGCATTAACTTGCTGTGTGGCCTTGGTCAAGTCACTCAGCCTCTCTGAGCATCGATAAAATGAAGATGCTAATATCTATTTCAGAGAGATGTGAGAAATAAATGAGAAGATGTATACAGAGACCAAGACATGGTGCCTGCCTCCAAGTGAACACTCAATAAATGGTAGCTGGTCTGTCTATCAGGATCTGTTTTGTTGCTGTTAGTTTAAATGGGGAGAAATTATTTTCAGGCTTCCACTACCCACCTTCTTTCACTCTAGAAATGTCTGTTTTCTTTTCCCCCTTCTTCTTTTTTCAATGGGCTGGCTGATCTATTAGCAATCACAGCACATTTCCCCTTGCCATTCTGTTAATGAGGAGGTGGTTGGTAAGAGAGGCCAGGCACACTGGTGAGCAGTTATGGCTGCCCTCTAATGCCCTCTCATTCTTTCTCAGCCTCACTCCATCCACACCACACCCACTTGTCTCTCTCATCTTCTGTGTTCAGGTTCTGCAAAGACTTGAAGAAATTGACAAACCCGGATGGCTACCCCTGACAGGAGAATGGTCTCTAGACCCCAGAGACCTGGAAAGGGTCCAAAGGAAAGCGGGGCCTGCCTGAGTCCCCTGGACAACCTGGAGTGTAAGGAGACCCAGGAGCTGGCACCGGTAGAGCTGGCCATGCTGAGCAAGGCACAGGAATTCTTTCAGACCTGTGACACAGAAGGCAAGGGGTTCATCGCCAGGAGAGATATGCAGGTAAGAGTCCAGCTCACCTGGAATGCCAAATGGCATGGCTCTCTCCATCCTGGGTTAGGGCCTGCCCCACTGGGGGCAGTAAAGGTGCCATCTACTCTGCCCTGGAAGGAGGTGTCAGCCTCAACTCTACTGGGAGCCAGATCTCCTAGGTTCATTCCTTTCCTGGCCTTTGCTTGCCGTCAGACTCACAGATTGTTTCCCCTCTCTGACTCAGTGACTGTCAGGTTTGGAAAATGGTGATAGCAACATACAGGACTTGAGTAAGACATGGTTGAGAACCTTCTGAAACAGAGTGGGAAGGCACCAGCTTGCTACTTCACAATAAAGCTTTGAGCTATGCTGAGGTGCTGTGTGTGCCTTAGGAACACATTGACAAGTGCAACAACCAGGGAGGAAGGCATTTCTGGAGCTCCTCCAGAAACCCAACCACACTCAACCCCTCATAACTGGGTCCCAAGAGACATACTGCAGAACCCCGGTGTACCCCATTGCCTGGTGCAGGGCTCAGCAAACTTTCTTTAAAGGGCCAGGCCATAAGGATTTTAGGCTCTGTGGGCCATGTACACGATCACAACCACTCAATGCCATGCTGCTGCACGAGCTGACATAGGCAATATGTACACAGGTGAGCTTGGCTCTGATCCAGTGAAACTTCTATGGACACTGAAATTTGAATTTTGTATGATTTTTGTGTGTCCCCAAATAGTCTTCTTTTGATTTTTTTCAACCATTTAACATTATATCTCACCCCCGAAACTAATATAACATGGTATGCTAATTATCCTTGAATAAAAAATAATAAAAGTGTAAAAGCCACTCTTAGTTCACTAGCCATAAAAAACAGATGATGGGGTCCAATTTATAACCCTGGGGCATAGTTTTCCCACCCCTGGTCTAGTGCCTTTCCAGCATTCATGTCAAAAGCTTCTTCTGAGTGTCTTACTTAAGTCCGTTATGCTGCAGCCGTGATGTCCTCTGACATAAACAAGATGCAGGCTCCACCAGAGCAAGCTGGACTCAGCCCTTCTCCAGCTCTTTCCAGCCAAGAGCATCTTGGGGAGGGATGCATGGCCGTGCTGTTGCAAGAAAATCCTGCAATGGTCAAGTTTTCTTCTTTTTATTTTTTAATTTTATTTATTTATTTTGAGAGAGAGCATGAATGTGGGAGGGGCAGAGAGAGAGAGAGAGAGAGAGAGAGAGAGAGAGAATCCTCACTGACAGCATGGAGCCTAACACGGGGCTCAATCCCACGAACTGTGAGATCATGACCTGAGCCAAAATCAAGAGTTGGACGGTCAACCAACTGAGCCACCCAGGCGCCCCTAAGCTTTCTTTTTTAAATTTGGCTTTTCAGAATACAGTGAAGTTGGGCAGTGGAATGTAGACCCTCATGGGGCTCAGTCCCCTTCTGGGCTCACATGTGGGAGCTGCAAAGAGATGAGCCATGTGACCCAGGTGAAGACTGTGGGTCTTTCCCTGGCCCCACAGGATGGTGTTTTCAGGCTTTTCCCAGAGCTCTTCCACCATGCCATAGATGCACGAATGGAGGGAAGAGACCCAGAGGACAGGACAGGCTTAGCCCACGAGAGAGCTCAGACCATCTGTGTTGTCAGTAGTTGGCTCCCCAGTACATTTCTGTCACTGAAACTCAACCCAAGTCTTACTCTCTATGGAAGGCCAGACTCTGTGTGCTTTGAGGAAACCCTGTCTGTGAACTTCATTATTGTCCTTCACAGGTCTGTGGTGGTTGGTGGTGGTGGTTTTAATGGCATACTTAACTTTTGATCGTCCCTTCTGGAAGGAAAGAAAAGGGAATTTGACATGTACTGAGGGTCAGCTCCGGACCATATGCGTGGTGCACTTCAGCACTTTCTCTGTGTGTGTGTGTCCCAATTAACCTTCACTGAAGCCCACACTTTACTGAAGGGAGGAAGAGTCATGGTGAATTTAAGCTGCAAAGCGTAAGTTGTAAGAAATCATTTGTATCTGACCCAGAATGAAGTCATAACCATCAAGTTGCAGAGGTACCAACTCAGCTACATTCCTGCTCAGTCCTCGATTGTGACCAAGGCAAGAGGAAAAGGGGACAGACATCCTACCTAGTGGATACTTACACATCATGGCCTTTATTTCTACTTTGTTTTCCAAAGCTTCTGTGTACCTGTGGACAGTGAAGCATTTGAAATTTTCAGTTCTGTAGGCTGCGAAAGTGCTATCAAGGAAGAACAAGGCCCATCACTTAAGCACTATCTCTTTGCTGCTTTCTCGGATCCTATCTGGGGGAAGATGGGCTGGAAAGAGATACGTGGAGAACAGCAACCCACACATCATCAACACTAGATGCTCTGTGGAAGCCCCATGTACCCCTTGGCTCTCCTGGGCAGAACCTACAGACATCTGTCTGTTCCTTGTCACTCCCTCATGGAGCTGCTTTGCCAGGTGACCCCTTTGGTTGGTGGTCACCTCCATGAACCTGACCACTACCACCTTGCTCACCTTTGGTTCTCAGCCCGGCCTCATGGGAACTGAAAGAAGAGCTCAGATTATGCATGCACACGAAAATTCAGCCACCGGGAGAGGCCCTTTAAAGCAGGGACTGAGGGGTGCCCGGGCAGCTCAGTCGGTTAAGCCTCCAACTCTTGATTTCTGCTCAGGTCATGATCTCACGGTTTGTGGGATCGAGCCTGTGTCTGACTCAGTGCTGACAGTGCAGAGCCTGCTTGGAATTCTCTCTCTCTGCCCCTCTCCCACGTGCTCTCACGCTCTCTCAAAATAAATAAATAAATAAATAAATAAATAAATAAATAAATGTTTAAAAAACAACAACAACAACAACAGGAACTGATTGTCAAGGAAGGTGAGGCCATGGACCCGAGGGAGAGCAGATGCAGGGGCTGGAAGAGGTGGGTAAAGAAGCAGAGTCAGAACAAGACCATGCAGGGCTTACTGTCCTTTAGGAAGAAGAGAGAGTTAAGCTCCTCCCTTGGTGCTCTTATTCTTCTTGGTCCTGATAGACAAAAAACTATTTTCAGTGGGTGAGAAAGACTTTGTGTCCATCCAAGAGGTAGGGGTGGGGGGGTGCGGGTGGGGAAGGAGACTGCTGCAGGGTCTGAGCCCCAGCAGTATGGAGCCAGCCCACTCTGAGAGAACAGGGACCACAGAAGGAAAGGAGCAGGGTCCAGGAGAAGTTTTTTCCTTTGGGGTCCCTGGAGAAACCTGTAAGAACCAGAGGCAGGCTGCACTGAGGGCAAGGGTGCAAGCTGTCCTATTCTGGGGCTCCATATGTGGACGTTCTACTGCAGGGACAGCCGGTGTTGGAATCAACCTGTGTGAACAGATTGTAGGCAGCAGTTTGAGAAACCTCAGCTCCATCCATGGCCCCTCAGACCCCACCCTCTCCTCTATGAGGAAACTCTCTGGGTTCCATGGGGATCGCTCCAGGCAGAATTGGGTTGAAGACTGCTTTGCAGGGCAGAGTCTGGTGCAGCCCCTAGACAAGCAGAGTCATGGGGCTGAGGACCCCGAGTGAAAGTCAGTCCTGCCTCATAGGGACAGAGGGACATGAAAGGCCAGGCTGGAAGGGTGTGAAGGGACTTCTTCAGCCCAGAGAGGGAGAGGTGGCCAGTATGGGCAGAAGATCTCTCTGAAGACACCTAGAGCCTCAAAACCCCTGCTTCCTTGACTTTTCAAAGTGAAATGATTACCTACCAATGCCAAGTACCTACCTCCCAAGACTGCCTAGAGTTCCTAGACTAGCCACACTGTTAAGAATCATCTAAGAGTTGCCAAACCAAATATTGCCTATTTGTGTGAGTAAAGTTTTGTTGGAACACAGCTGTGCTCATTCATTTACAACTTGCCCATGGCAGCCTTCATGTTTGTGGCAGGAGTGAGTAGCTGTGACAAAGACCAAAAGGCCTGCCCAGCCTGAAATATGTATTTTCTAGTCTTCTACAGAAAAAGTTAGCTGATTCCTGGTTTAGGTTAACTTTGGACTCTCTACGATTTTTATAGCAAATTGCACTGAGTTTTAGCCCCGAATCTGCAACTTAATAGCATGTGAGTTTGTGTGAGCCTCTTAAACCCTCTAGGCGATAGTTCCTCATCTGTGAATTATTTATAGTACCTCCCAGGGTTAGAGAAGAATTAAATGTGCATATGCATGTAGAGCTCTTGGCCCTGAGACTGGGACCTGGAAATCCCTCCATAAATACACTTTGTGTGTGTGTGTGTGTGTGTGTGTGTGTGTGTGTGTGTGTGTTGGGAGCAGGGGTTGGGGGCTTGTACCCTATATGTCCTCCACAGTGTGATTTTTAAAAATTGTGGCAAAATACACATAACATACAGTTTACTGTCTTAACCATTTGTACGTGTACAGCTCAACGGCATTGAGTACCTTCATGTTGTGCAACCATCCCCACTGCCATCTTTAGAACTGTTTGCATCTTCCAAAATGGAAACGCTGTACCCATTAAACACTAACTTCCATGGGCTCCTCCTCCCCACAGTCCCTGGCAACCACCATTCTGCTTTCTGTCTTCTTGAATTTGACTACTCTAAGTTCCTCCTATCAGCAGATCACAGGTGTCTATCCTTTTATGACTGGTTTGTTTGACTTGGCATAATGCCTTCAAGGTTCATCCGTGTTGTCACAGGTGTCAGAATTTTCTGCCTTTTTAAGGTTGGATAATATTTCATCCTACCTGTGCACTGCAGGTTGTTTATCCATTCGCTCATCGACGGACACCTGGGTTGCTTCACACCCTCGTGTGAGACTGATGCTGTTGTGAACAGGGGGGCGCAAATACTCTGAGTCCCTGCTTTCAATTCTTCGGGGTATATGTGCAGAAGGAAAATTGCTGGACCATACAGTAGTTCTGTTTCTGAATTTTCTGAGGAGCCACAGTACTATTTTCCAGCCAAACCCTCATACTATGACTTGAAGTGCTCATCTGTCTCTCCTCGGGGACAAAGAAAAGGCATGCCTGCTAAAGAGGGGGCCTTCCACTCATATCCAGCTGGTGCTATTGTTGTGTGTGTCCAGTCTACATGAGTGGGGCAATTTTGCTTCTTAGAGGACGTTCGGTGATGTCTGGAAACATTTTCGATGGAAACTAGACGGGGGGATGCTACTGGCACCTACTAGGTATTGTCAGGGATGCTGCTACATACCCTATAAGGCACAGGATGGCACCCTCTTCGTCACCCAACAAAGAATTAACCATGCCAAGATTTCAGTAGTGCCGAGGTTGAGAAACCCTAGGCTATACCAAACAGTCAGCCCAAAACAAGCACGTGAAAACATAAAGCAGAATAAAGGTAATCTCACATCTCAGACCTTGAATTCTCCTTATAAAGATGTTTGGAGTAGCTGAGTTATGATACAGGGAAGAGAATTTTTGGTGCTGGAATAGAGAGGTCTGAACAGAATGCTGTAGAAGCCCCAGAAGAAGGGAGACTTTAATTCTGGCCATAAAGATGGATCTCTTCTGGTTTTCTCTTTAATAAGTTTTCCTCAGACATGTTTGAAGCTGTGCACCCATTCATTTTAAGCTGTGTGAGGCATGTTACTGGACTGGTGACCAGGAAGGTAGAGGGGTCTGGCTAGAGTGTAGAAGAAGATGGCATTTTTCCATGGTTTTGGGAGCCCCAGGCCTTTACACTGCTGCTGCAGAATTGCTTCCTATCCCTGGTCTTGGAAAATGTCCAGTTTGTAAGACCTTGCTGAGAATCTACAGTAGTGCTGGCCAGGACTGGGAGTATGAGAGGTCCAGACCAATGCTCCCTAGATAGGAGTTCAGCGTCTCCTGCCATCACCCTTAGCCGTTCATTCATTCATTCATTCATTCATTCAACAAGTATCTGAATACTCCATGTTGGTCAGCATGGGGCTACCTGGGAACATGATAGTGAATAAAAACGAACAGAATCCCTGGCTCAGATCTCCTAGTCCACTGAAGGAGCAGACATTCATCAACTGATTGTATCTATCAGTATATAACTACAAGCTGATAAAAGAAGGCAATGTGTTCAGGGGAAGGCACAGCCTGGCCCTGACCCAGGGGCTGCAGAGCCTGAATGAAACAGGAGTTCAGAGCTAACTTAAGGCAGTGGAGGGAGGCTGGCTTTGAAGGAGCTGCAGAGTTTTACAGAGCAGCAGCATGAATTGGGTGAGCTGACTTCCTCCCCATTCCTCCTCCCTCCCCCGTCTGCCCTCCCAGATGGAAGTACAAGTGAAAAACAGGATCTCTGGAAGGCTAGTATGTGGTGCTGCTGGCAAGAGAGACTTTTGGTGGTAGGTGGGTAGGCAGGGCATGGTAATGCTGAGTACGGAATTCTAGAAAGAACATAGCAGAGGACGCTTTGACTATAGCTGAAGCCCCAAATGAGAAATCAGCTCTTTAATCCCAGCGCTGGTCTCCGCTGTGACTTTAGGCAAATCTAGAGCCTTGCAGGCTCTCCCATCAGTGGAATGAATAATCCTGTCCCTCTTTGCTCTGCTTACCTCACTTGGCTGAAAATGTAGACAGCACCAGGTGCCCAGGAAACAAGACCAGAATGAGTTGGTTTCACATGTCTCTGCAGGCCCTGAGAACAAAGATACATAAGAGGTGATTATGGTGATTGAGACTAAAGAATTTTTCCAGTAGGGCCAACAAAGAGAGGGTCAAGAATCTGGCATGGTGCAGCGTGCAGAGAAGGCTGAAGAAGCACTCAGTACTAATTTGCCAGGACAGGAGGAGCAAGAACTACTTGGAAGATCTAATATCACTTTCTCCAGGTTCACGGACAGCAGAAAGAGGAAACCAGCCCGAGTTGTAGACAAGAGAGGCTGAGATTAGGTGATGGAGCGATTTGTGTTAGATTCAGGAATAGAGCCTAAGGTAGTGTATATTCAACAGCTTTTCCCAGTTCATGTCCTCGAGAGAAAAGGTACCCACGTGTGGGGGTGGCTTCAGTGAAAGGCAAATTGAGGGTCCCACCAATGTCGGCAGACCTCTTGCAGCCCATTTGTAGCTCCAGTCCTATGTGAGGCACGTCACTGATCAGATCCAGCAATCCTAGGCTGATGGTGACGGTGGGAAGGAGGAAGGATTACCCCAAAGAGAGGGCCAGACTTGCAAGGGTTTTCACCCTACCTCCCGTGTGATGCCTTTGGTTTCAAATGGGGCTAATAAAACTTCCTGCTTGCAAAATTGACTCACTCCTCACCCTGCATACTCTTACTGTGGCTTTTGAGACAGCTGGTTTATGGATGTTGATAAGCCAGAGATTCTGCTCTGTGCTGAGCAGATGCGCTTCTAGACTCTGCACACACGCTCACTCCCCTTGCTTTCTAAAAAACTCATTCATATTTAATTCAGTTCTCCTAAATGGCTTCCACATCATCCTGTCTTTCTACTTTGTAATGCATCACAGTCTGCCTTAATGCAGTACCTGCCAAATTAAACTTTATGGCTTATCAGCTAGAAGATTGCCATAGGATCAAGCCAAATGTTCTCGCAAGTTGTGTTATGGGCTTTCACACCTGCCGGCTCGTTTTCATTGTTCAGAGGGGTATATACCTTCCTTCCTACAGCCCTGTGTTCATTGTCTTCAGCTGTCAGTCACTTGCATACTGGCGATTTTGTGCACCTGTCCCTTGGGTAATGGGGAGGAAGGGGAGGGGCAGCTGGGCTATAATGAACTCCCTTGGGGAGTCCTCGTTTGGAGACTTAGATTATTAGGGTATAAGACTACGCTTGCTTCAACTATGCAAATTAGCCTTGGCCTGGGGCCACTGCACATCAGGCAGAAGGCCGGAGGGAAGCATCAGGAGCTCAGCTACTTGCTCCTCATCCCTTGGGCTGGTCCCTGCCCTCCCATCCTGTGTGACCCTAGCCAGGCCAGGGCTCAGGTTCAGTGCTTATATGTAACTTCCTTGCACACCATCTTGTCCAATTCTCCCTTAGAACACAAATGCTCCTGGGGGAATGACACCTTAAGCCGGTGACAGTTAACATCTTTTTGGTTGGCAGCCAGTAGGGGGCAGAAGTGGGGCACAGCCTGGTGTGATGGGTGGGGGTCACTCAGAAGAAGGGGGCTTATCCAGCTTCCCCCGCAGAGTTGAAGGACCAAAATGTGTGTCCGCCAAAACTTACAAATGTGGTGCCGGGGCCCTGGGACGTGGGTGGCCTCCATCAGGAAGGCTCCTGAGGGTGTGACCCATACCTGCATCTCAGTAGAGGAGGTACCAGGCAGAGGAAAGGGGCCTGAGGAGACCAGGAAGGACTAGACATGAAACCTGGCTCTGCCATTCACTTGCTGGGCCTTGGTGGGTCAGTGGATCCATCACTCTCATTCTCTCTCTCTCTCTCTCTCTCTCTCTCTCTCTCTCCCCCCCCCCCCCCTTCCTACTACCTTTTACCAAATGCTTTCTCTGGGCCAGGCACTGTGCCATGTTCTTTATGTTCACAGTCTCATTCAACTTGACAACACCATGTCCCATGGCTGTGATCCTCCCACAAGATTCAGTCCAGTACAGTTCTGGTCCTTTGTGGCTGTGAAGAGGGCCAGTTTTGGAGTCAGACCCCGGATTTGACTATGCATTGTTATTTACTAGCTAGGTGACCTTTGGGCAGGTAACTTTAACCTGTAAAATGGAGATAATAATGCCCACCTAGAGGGCTGCCACGAGAATTCAGTACAAATATACATGTTTATAAAAATATTGATAAATATTTTATTTATTTATTATTTATTATTTATGGATCGCCTAGCAAATTGCCTAGCACATTAGGAGGCACCCAATAGTCAGTGTTGTAACATTCAAAGGAGGAGAAGGATGGGTGGTAATGGGGTCTTTTGTAGGCCAGGGCCCACTCTGGACATTTCTGGCAGAAAGCTCTGCCTTCCCAGGGCAGCCCTCTGTGATGATCCGAGTGTTAACCAGTGCCATCTGGATTGTTTTCAGAGGCTCCATGAGGAGTTACCACTCAGCCTGGAGGAACTGGAGCATGTGTTTGACGCTCTGGATGCTGATGGCAATGGCTTTCTGACGCCAGAGGAATTCACCACTGGATTTAGTAAGTTCTGATGGATGCCGGGGCCCCAGCTACATAAAGCTATGTAAGGTGCATGCCTCCTCCCACACCACACCCATGGGTCTGTGTAGCACAAGCTTCCCTGTCCTCCTGAAGTTTCCAGGCTCCAGATTATTTGGGCCTCTTTTCTGGTGTCTGCACCAGCTGTTCACACCACTGTTCTCTCAGTGCCCACTGCACTGTCTCTGCCAGGTCCCCTCCCACCTGAGAAGGGCAAGGGGAATGCAAGGGAGCTTGGGCAGAAGGCTTGACATAAGAGGGGAGCCAAGATGAGATTTCCAGCCTCTCCTTGTCTCCTTTCCTTTCTGTGACACCAGTTCACAACAAAGTGGGATGGCTGCATGGCTCATTTCAGCCTGGGTCTGGCTGAGTCTTCCTGGGCGAGGGGAACCAGCTATCAGAGGAATTTCTAGAGGGTTTGAATAGACCAGTTATTCTCAAAGTACCCAGGAGGAAGGAGGACAGAGATTCATGAACAAGATAAAGAAACCAGAAATACCATCAGATAAGATACTGGTCAGATACTTATCAGAGCAGGTACTGGTCAGCAGGCAGGTCTTACCACACATCTGCCTCATATAAGGTGCCATATAGTTTGTTTAGAAGTATCTGAGGTCTTTCCTGACCTCTAGGAGCTTCTAACTGCCTTGGGAGCATAAAACAAATTGCTGTATATTACAGGAAGTATGAGTATGGAGAACGTGCACCAAAACTGTTATGTTGCTTGTAAATGTGAAGTTCAGTGATGCCACTGGGAGAAGTGACTAGATGGTAATATGGAGCACAGTCAGCCTGCTGGAGGTGGACAGAGGGGAGGCTCTTGTTGTTTAGAGAAGAACCCAATGAAGAGATGAGCTCTAAGCTGGAGAGCCACAAAGGTGCCACAGTCCTGTCATCCATTCTGCCTTTCCCAGGTTGTAGCAGCTCACTCAGAATCTCATGGAAGATGGGAAGACCCCAAATCCAGGATCTGGTGTCCAGGAATGTTTGCTGGAGGGGGTTTCCCTTTTTTTTCCTTCAGAGGAGCCCCAAACGATTCCTGGCAACTAAGAATGATAAGGTCTTCCCGGGTGCATATTGCCTAATTCAGATCCTTGTGCTGTGCATCCTATAGGCCACTTCTTCTTCAGCCAGAATAAGCCAGGTCACGAAGACGCAGGCGAGCAGGTTGAACGGCTCCAGGAAGAGAAGGTATATCAGTCCAGAGGGGAAGAACATGCGGGCGGCATGGATGAAGATGAGGAGACCCAGTTCCAAACACTGATGGACAAACTTGGAGCCCAGAAGGTTTCCGAGGAGTAAGTGACAACAGTGATTTGGGGAATGGAGCCCAGCCTAGGAGCAGCCCCTTCGTCTGCCCTGTGCACCATTAAAGTTTGTTAAGCACTCAGCCAGGCCCCAGGTGCTGGGCTGCCAGCAAGGAGGCTTGTTCCGTACCGCCTGCCCTTGGCAGACCCCTGTCTGTGCGCCATGGACCAGGGGCTCTGTGTCTGCTTTTTTACACTGTCTCATGGGAAACACTCCTAGGCCCCTCTTCTCCCACTCTCCTCACTTCTACCCTACATCATCAGCATGGTCCTTGGTTCCATGAGGAGTGTTGTGCAGCACGGGGCGTGCTGGGCCTGGAGGGTTTCTCAGTGTGTTTTGCTGAGGCTTCTGGTCACCACCAGCCTGCCAGTATTTCCACCTCCCCCAAAGCCAGCCCTGGGTCTCAAGGGCTGCAGGGCATCGCAGCCAGCCCCACGGTGCTGTGCTCCTGCCAAAGGTACCTTACGTGCAAGCATTTGCACACTGTATCCCTGAGCCGAACCTAACCATCAGGAAACTGAGGCAGGAAGTGAACCCATTTGTACCAGCCCACTACTTGGATAATCAATAGCTCGGCTGAAAATTTCAGATGGCTGGAACTTCAAATAAAACATAATCCCCCATTTTCCCCCCAAAATTTATCTAAGCCCTGACATTTAAAATGAAATGCAGGGGCGCCTGGGTGGCGCAGTCTGTTAAGCATCCGACTTCAGCCAGGTCACGATCTCGCGGTCCGTGAGTTCGAGCCCCGCGTCAGGCTCTGGGCTGATGGCTCGGAGCCTGGAGCCTGTTTCCGATTCTGTGTCTCCCTCTCTCTCTGCCCCTCCCCCGTTCATGCTCTGTCTCTCTCTGTCCCAAAAATAAATAAAAAACGTTGGAAAAAAAAATTAAAAAAAAAATAATAAAATGAAATGCAGTGGGCCCGCCTGGGTAGCTCAGTTGGTTGGGCGGCCAACTTCAGCTCAGGTCATGATCTCATGAGCCCCATGTCGGGCTCTGTGCTGCCAGCTCAGAGCCTGGAGCCTGCTTCAGATTCTGTCTCCCTCTCTCTCTGCCCCTCCCCTGCTCATGCTCTGTCTCAAATAAATAAACTTTAAAAAAAATAAAATGAAATGAGATAAAAATAGGATAAAATAATTAAAATAAAATAAAATAAAATAAAATAAAATAAAATAAAATAAAATAAAATAAAATAAAATAAAATGTGATGTAGCTGGTGGAAACCAGTGGCCTGAAAAACATGGAATAACCTTCTTCTCCCTTTTCCCATTGCATTTTGCCTTTCCGTTTCTGGGTCCCCTCGGTCCTGGGTTGGCTAGGTGTTCCAGGAGTAAAAATGGCCTAATGATTGGAGCTGATGTGTCCCAGGCTTGGGAGGAGAAGGAACTGGGATTGAGAATGATAAAGAGGAAGCAGGAAAGGAGGGGTCTGCACACAACACACAGGCCAGAAAAAAGATCTGCAGCTCTGTGGAATTTTGAGCAAATGATTTGATAGACTGTGTCAGAGTTGAGAAAGGCTGGCAAAAGCCTAGGAGGGATCCTGGTGAGAGGCTTGGGGGGGGGGGGGGGGGACGGGAGGAAGCATGTTTGACCCCAGCAGCAGGGGCAGCATCAGGGGCAGATCTTCTGGGCGTGGGCTGGGGCACGTGGGTGTGCAGGTGGGTGGGAAATACATGAGACAGAGACCAGACTCAGATCCTCTAGGGGTAAGAGGCACAGTGACCACTGCCAGTGACCCTGTGAAGCCTCTTCTTGGCGCGGGGGGGAGGGTGATGTGGGTGAGCCGAGGCACTGTCATGAAAGAGAGGCACCTCTCCATCCACCCATTCCTTCTGGGGAAGCCCCCTTCCTGGCCAGGCTCTCAAACCAGTCTATCCAATGTTACCCCGAGGGCTCGTATCAGAGGCCAATGCAGAACTGAGCCAGCATGAGGCATCCTGGGAAGGCTCAAGGGAGGGTTTCCACAGTGGTCGCAGAAATTGATATGTAGTAGACGGTGGCCAGCACCTTTCATCCCCGTGGAAGCTAAACAAAAGGCAGAAGTCTCGTGTTGCCACATGAGGGGGGTGTCAAGACCACGGGGCCCCAGATGAGGAAACAGAGGAGGCTGTGAAGACTTCAGAGGTCTTCCAAGATTTCACGCTCCAGAATAGCTTGTGTGTTGTTCTGGAAGCAGGCAGATGGGTCAGCTGACCTCCCAGGGTCTCTTCTAGCCCTGCACCCCTAGCCCCTTCCACCAGGAGCAGAAGCAGTAGGCTGGACGTCTGGACTCCCAGCTTTTCACAGTTGTCCAGTTGGCTGAGTGATTTGGCAGTTTAAGGGCCTTGGCTTATTTTTCATCAAGAATTGACAGATTTGTCCCTTCTCCAGAAATCTGGAAGGGAGTGATGTGGCCATGAGTAAGTGGTTCAAAGAGCTTTGGAAGAGGGTCGTGTGGGTCTGCAAATCTTACTGGAGGCTCTAGCCGATTGGCTGTCCCATATCTGTGCCCCAGGCACATGGCTAACATGCACTGTCAAATGTCACTTGTTTTTTAAACATTAAAAAAATTTAATGTTTATTTATTTTTGAGAGAGAGAGTGTGAACAGGGGAGGGGCAGAGAGAGAGGGAGACAGAATCCATAGCCGGCTCCAGGCTCTAAGCTGTCAGCACAGAGCCTGACGCGGGGCTTGAACCCATGAGCCACGAGATCATGACCTGAGCCAAAGTCAGATTCTTCACTAACTGAGCCACCCAGGCACCCTTCAAATGTCACTTCTTAGGCAAGCTTCTCAAATATAGCACTTGTTACACAAGAACAAAGGATCTTATTCTTTATCCTGAGGGTTCCTGGTTGTAGCTCCCCTCAGATCATGGTAGTTTTAGAATTTCATGGGTTACAGGTCAGACCACTGTTCTGGCTCAGTTTGATGGTCGGCTGTTTCTCCAGAGAGGGAGAGCATGGTCCGCGGGGTGCGCCACTGCCTCCATCCTCCCGTCACTGATCAGTGTGGCCCTGTGAGTCTCTCCTGCTCTCCAGTGCACACCTGCCCTGTGTGCCTCTTAGCCAGGGGCAGTGGGGGTGGCAGTGGCTCTGGACATGTCACTCTGTGTCTTTGTCTCTCTGCCTGCCTGCGTCCCTGCCAACTTTCTACTTGTCTTGCCCTGTGTGCACACACATCCTGCAGATTTGCACCTTCCCTTCCTTTCTCCTGTCACTCATTCCTGGTGCCACCAGGCCCCAGTGGGGTGCTGCATATTCTCCTCCATTCCCCGCAGTGACAATTGCTTTCTGCCATCCATCAGATGGCATGTCTTTACCTCTCAGCTGTGAGGACCGTCCTTCCTGGGGCGACAGGCTCTCTCCTTTAGCTCCATGGTGTTTGTCCTCACATGCACCAGGCTCCTGTCCTCTCTCCTCTTCCTGACATTCTGAGATGCTCCCAGCACGTGGCCTTGCGCAGTCAGCACCACCAGCCCCTGGGGAAAACCAGAGCGTGGAAGCAGTGGAGGGTGTGGTTAAGGAGGCGAGGACAGAAGCCACACAGCCCGAGTTTGACTCTTGACCCTGTCATTCATCAGCTGAGTGATCTGAGACAGATCACCTCACCCTCTTCTGGGGGTAGTAGAGCACCAGCCTGATAGGTTACTGTGAGGGTCAAATAGGCCGATGTACATAGAGTACCTAGCATACAGGAGGCACTCAATACATGCTAGCCACTCCTGTCATGATCATGACAACTGTGTTCTGGCTGTCACTTTCACATCTGGGAAGCTCAGTGTTTGCATGCTCTGACATCAGTGTCCCCCTTTCTGTCACAGTGAAAGTGATATCAAGCAAGTCTGGCTGCAGCTGAAGAAGGACGAGCCTCACTTACTGTCCAATTTCGAGGACTTCCTGACCAGGACCTTCTCTCAGCTCCAGGAAGCTCATGAAGAGAAGAATGAATTGGAGTGCGCCCTGAAAAAGTGAGTACCCAGCCTCAACCATTCTCTGTTCCTATGTGTGGCAAACAGAAGCAGAAGGTGCACTTTCTCATATTCCGTGAAGCCTCCTTGTCACTGTCTGCCAGAGTGGGGCCCAGGCCCTATGGCGGCTGTGATATATAGATACTGTCAAGCCCTTGCGCACTTTTATCAGGCCCTCAACATATGCTAGGCACTATTTTAAATATGCACACCACCTCATTTGGACCATTCACTGTATTTTTTTCAAGTGCATTTATTTATTTTGAGAGAGAGAGAGCATAAGTGACTGGGGGAGGGGTGGAGACTGAGAGAGCAGGGGAGGGGCAGAGAGAGAGGGAGAGAGAGAATTCTAAGCAGGCTCCTCGCTGTCAGCACAGAGCCCCACGCAGGGCTCGATCCCACAAATTGTGACATCATGGCCTGAGCTGAAATCAAGAGTCAGATGCTTAACTGACTGAGCCACCCAGGTGCCCCCTGGACTATTCACTGTTACTCACACTTTATAGATATGGAAATCGAGGTACTGAAAGGTGAATGACAGGCCCCAGGACATACAGCTTGTAAGTGGCAGGGCCAGCATTCAGGGTGAGATAGCCTGGCCCCTGAGACTGCACAGGGAGGGTTCCACAGCCCGGCTCTCCCCACCCCCCGCCCCCCCAGCTCTAGACCTGCCCTTGGTCCCACTGAGTACCATCCTGACCACTGTCGGGAGCATCACACCCTCACATCTCTCCTGCCATCTCCTGGCCACCAGGGCCTCTGCAGTAACTAGTGGTTTCTAGTGCTCCCACTTTTCTTGGAGAAAGCATCCCAGCATGAACCTGAAGCCAACCTGAGTCCGCCTTGTGCCACAGCCATGGGGCCACATAAATGCTCGTCCACCTGTGAGAATGGTGTGCCATTGGGGTACCACACTTGTCCCTACTCATCAAGTGTACATTACAGCAGTGAGCTCACATTTTGTGAAGCCTGGTGTAACCAAGAATGGTTCCTAACCCTGAAGATGTGGCCAAAGTACCGGGCTGGGTTTGGGCAGCACTGAAGTGGTCCTCCGGGTGACTGCACATGCTCTTGTCCCTGCCCAGAAATCGCTCCTATGGCATGGGCAGCCTCAACAGTCCTAATGCAGACCACAGGCCCCTCCTTGTGAAGCTCCTGGTGCCCAGCACCAGGCCCTGGGGGCGGGGCTTCAGAGTCTATACTGACATGGCCTTGGGGAAAGCACGCAAGAGCCTGATTTAGAAAGAGACCACCACATGCCTGTGTCTTACTGTGTAGATCAGTTGTCCACACATTGCTCTGAACTCCTTTGCATCTTGTGTCACCCCCAGATCAACTCTAAAAATTACTTGTTGGGGTCCACCGGGTATACACAGGTCTGGAAAAAAGGACCTTTAAGAGCCTGAGTTATGAAAAAATTGTGGCCAAGTAATACCCGGGAAAGCACAGTTTGGCTGGAGGAGTGTTATGAATATTCTGGGCAGAGGCCCCAAGGCTCAGAGAAAAGAAGGGTTGAAAGTATACTTCCATATAGTTTTTAGCTGATTAAGCTGTGACTCAAGCAGATCTGAGTTTGCATCTTGGCTTTGCTCCTTAATAGCTGTGTGACTAAGGCTAAGTTACTTAACTTCTCTGAGTCTCAGCTTCCTTATGTGTAAGATGGGGATGATAATAAAATACTGGCACATAATAAGTATTCAAAGGATGTTAAAATAATAATACTTATCATTTTAAATAAGTATGTTTGTCAGTATTAGAGGATTTGCCTGGTTAAAGTGAAGAGTTTGAGCCTGGATATGACCAGTGGTGAGGTTTAAAGATCCCTTTACCCTTCCAGACAACATGGTATACAGCCAGTAGCATTGGCATCACCTAGAACTTTCTTTGGGATGCAGAACTTCAGGTCTCACCCCAACCCTACTGATTCTGCATTGTAACAAGATACCCAGATGCTTTGTGTGTGGATCTGAGAAGTGGGGAGCTGGGAATCAGGAGCTCTGGATTGAAGTCATGTGTGGCTCTCCAACCAGCTAGCTCTGTGACCTTGCTCAAATCTTTTGGTCTCTCTGAGCTATGGTTTTCTCACCAGTAAAATAAGGGGCTGTTTTAGTTTCTGACTCTCCCTGCAACCCCACTTTCCTCTGACCCCAGTGTTGCTCACCCTGAGGAGCCACAGAAAAAGTCAGGTGGTGCCTCCCAGAGAAGAGGGTGCTCTTTTCTCTAAGGAAGGTGAGAGGAGTCACAGCCTGAATGGGCAGGCAGCAACCCAGGTCATGGCCTGGAATCTTCACTGTAGGATGCTTCTCTGCTGGCCTGCACTCCCACTGGGAGAGGCCAGCGCTCTTGACTTGTTTCAGAGCTGGTTAGCCCTCACATTCATCTTAAAGTGACCTCGTTTAGTGCTTTTGCCCTCATTTAATGACTATTAAAGAGTTCTTGAGATGAAAGCCAAGGTCACTCTTGGCTGCATGTGCAAAACTAGCTCAGCCAAAGGTTCCAGTGGATTATCCCTGCCAGGTGCATCTGCCCTGGGTCAGCCGATGGAAGCCCCCTCCTGGCTGGAGAGCTGTGGTAGGATTAGGGGTCCCTGGAGCTCCCTAGCCCACCTCAGGGTGTTCTCTGGGTGCAGAACCAGAGACCGCAGGCTGTAGTGAGCAGAGCACTAAAATCTCTCAGGAGAAACCCAAGCTCTTGCCCAGGCACTGCCACTGACCAGCCGTGTGACCTTGGGCAGCTTGCTTTATCTCTCTGTGTGTCGGTGTCCTCCCTGGTGACATGAGAAAATAGGTGTGGTGTTTTTCACACTTTTTGTGATTGTGAGTCACCAGAAGAAATGCATTTGACTTTGCAACTCGCATACACTTCTGTGTGTGGGTAACTGAACATTTCCTGAAATGGAGCTCATGCTTCCTGCATGTGATGTACTCTGATATTCTCTATTAGAGCCTCTTTTATTCTCTTGTCTTCTGTTAAAGAAACCAGAAAGGTTGATCACATCAGGGCTTCTGGGTTGTGACTGAAGCAGCTGATCTACAGGGGCTCTTGCAGCTCAGCTGTCAAACAAGTAAACAGGAAATCCCGATAACGTATAGACTATTTCAATGGGAGACTTGACGAATAGCCCAGGGTGAGGTTAAGTGATTCTGAGACATCATTGAGGAGATGAATTTGGAGGTTTGGGGATGTGTGCGGGAGGGGCATGTCTAGGCATCAGTGAGGGGGGAGAATGGAAGCTCTCGGAATGGCCTGATTCAGGCTGGAGTTGGGGGGATCCTGAGGACGGTCTGAACCCCTCCCAGTCTCCTCCGCAGCTGGTTTTTCAGTGTGGGGTATAACATGTTGCCTCCACAAGGCCAACGAACGCCTGTCCCAGACATGGCTCAAGTCATTGCCACTGTGTGTCCCCTCCCCCCCCAGGCTAGGCACCCAGGACACAGGGTGTCCTCGTAGCTCGCCTTAACAATCACTTACTCTGTGCCAGGCTCTGAGTTAGGCAAATAGAACACAGAGTCCTCATCTTGAGGAGTTTGTGATCGCACTGATAAGGTCAAGCTCATGCTCATAAAAATTCTGCAACAAAGCCAACCAGAGAATTCGTACCGTTGAAACCCTAGACAGCGCTGACATAGGCAGCAGCGGCTTTTGCTTCCTCCTCCTTTTCCAAACCACACACCTTGTTTATCCCTCCTGTGGAGCCCAGAGAACATGGGACTGACTGGTGGAGGCGGGGGGAGGGTCCTGTCCCAGCTCCCCAGGCTGAGTCATGTCCCTCAGGGATTCAGTTCTGCTGTAGTGAGTGAACCAGGTCTGCTCTGGCTTCTGGGAGGGAGGGCTGTGCAGCTGGCCTGAGCGCCTAGGGAAAGCTCCTGAGAGCTGGTGTCAGGAGACCAGGGGCCCTCCTTACCTCACTGCCCTGGATTGTTTTTACAATCTGTATATTGGGAATAGGGGAAAAAGGCAAGTCTGGGAGCACTCAGTCTCTCACCCCTTGTCCCTTGGAGTGGAGCTTGAGTCAGATCTTTGATACAATGTTCGACTCTCTTGCGTGTTCACTGGGAAGAAGCCACCGCCCATGGGGCAAGGTGGGGACATGGTCAAATGCACAAACCTGGGGGCAAAGCCCAGTTCTCCTGTTGAACTTCAGAACCTACAGGAGCCTCCACATCTCTCTTAGGAAGTGGAGGCCAGACGAATGGAGCCACGCTCCTTGGTCCACTGCGCAGAAGTTCAGAGAACTTCACATTTAGCGTGATTAATATGGCTTAGGCTTCGGAAGAACTTCTGACTATCAGAATTATGAAGTGCTTTGCCATGGAAAGCATCTTCCCAATCACCTTTTTTTTTGTGGGGCGGGGGGAAGCTTCAGCTTTCCAGGGGATGAAGAGCGATACTGTCTAGAGGCAGCAATAGATTCAGACCTTTTGCCGGAATCACTAGTGGAAGTTAAGTCCCCACCCCAGGAAAGTCTGATTTATTTGGGCTGGGTTGGTGGCTCGAAGTCTGCATTTAAAAAGTATCCTTAGGAATTCTGACTTTTGACCAGGGTTGGAATCTGCTGGATGCATGGACTTGATTGGCCCCTTACCAGGATCTAATCCTGAGGCTGAGGGTAAGGATGAATTAGGTGGTGTCTGGAGAGTGCTTTGAACTCTTGGAAGAAAAGTGCTTTCTAGATCAAAGGCAGGTCGTGGCTGTGCTCTGCTTACTCAGTCGTCTGCAGCTCAGTAGCCTGGAAGGCCACCCAGGCTGCCTATTTCACATCACTGGTGGACCACACTTGGCTTTGACAAACTTATCAGCACCCGCCAGGGCCACATTGGAATCAGTTCCTCATCTGTACAGTCTTTCTCATCCAACTGAGTCAGGCCTCATGCAGTTTCTTGAGGGCATGGGGGCCCTTAAGTTGCATCCCCTGCCCAGCCATTCTCTAAGCACTTTCTGTCCAGAGTGATTGCCCTGGGCTCTGGGACAGTGTTCAGACCAGGAGGGAATGTGTCTCATAGTCTGACAGTCTCAGCTATGATACCTGCTGCTCTGACATAAGCCTGAGAACTGGGATTCTATGATATGAAGCTTCAGGGACATGAGAGTCTCTGGGGGAAGAGGGGGTCATTGTTTCCTTGGCCTTGCCTCCAGATATGGCAGCAAATACTGCAGCATATATATGGTGGGTGGCCCTTGGATTCCATCTGTGAAGGACTTTATCTGCATGGTTCTCCAATGTTAGCTTGCTTCGGAATTACAAGAGGATCTTGGTTAAAGGTAGATTCTTAGGTCTCTCCCCCAGAGAGTTTAGATCAGTATGTCTTGGGGAGGGAGCCCAAGAATGTTCATCTTAGCATACATCCCAGTGGTTCTGATGCACGCAGGCTACACACCACACTTTGAATTTTTTTTTTTTTAGTGTTTATTTTATTTTTGAGAGAGAGAGAGAGCACGTGTGCAAGCAAGGGAGGGACAGAGAGAGAGGGAGACATAGAATCTGAAACAGGCTTCAGGCTCTGAGCTGTCAGCACAGAGCCCGACATGGGGCTTGAACCCACGAACCGTGAGATCATGACCTGAGCCGGAGTCAGACACTTAACCAACTGAGCCACTCAGGTGCCCCAGCACTTTGAAAAAATGCTGCTCTAGGGGTGCCTGGGTGGCGCAGTCTGTTAAGCGTCCGACTTCAGCCAGGTCACGATCTCGCGGTCCGTGAGTTCGAGCCCCGCGTCAGGCTCTGGGCTGATGGCTCGGAGCCTGGAGCCTGTTTCCGATTCTGTGTCTCCCTCTCTCTCTGCCCCTCCCCCGTTCATGCTCTGTCTCTCTCTGTCCCAAAAATAAATAAAAAACGTTGAAAAAAAAAATTTAAAAAAAAAAAAAATAAATAAATAAATAAATAAATAAATAAAAAAGAAAAAATGCTGCTCTAGTCTCTACATTTTTCCAAAATGTATCAGTCTGCAAAAAGCACGATCCAGGGTGCCCTTCCAGTCTGGGATTTTAGTCTCTTTCTTAAGGTGAAGATAAGTTTTTGGTGAGGGCTCTAGCTAATGATGCTATGGCTTCGTCAGGCACATGTTTTTTATTGGTATATTATTATCTGAGGCAGAAGCACATTTTTATCCGAGAGCAGATTGAAAGGTGAGGACTGTTTGTGCTCTGTGTACACCCTGGGCATGATTTGTAAACCTGACTAATCAAGAATGGGTTGCTTTATAGGATGGGATAAAGCAGCAAAGTTGGTTTATACAAGGCAGGAGAATCTAATTAGGGAGAAACCATCCATCTTGAAAATCCAATTGGCGATTATAGAGCCTGTAGAATTTTGTACAAATTCTGATGTTTTCCCCTCATTCAGCTCCACTCCAGTCGTGTGTGTGTGTGTGTGTGTGTGTGTGCGCGCGTGTGCGTGACAGAGACAGACAGACACAGAGACAGACACAGAGACAGAGAGAGGGAGGCAGTTAGAGAGACTGAGAGAGACTCTAAAGATTTTTCTGGTAAGAATTCTCTTTGCTGTCTGGAGACTGCAGCTGCCTGAAGCAGGTGGCAGGGGGCAGCGGTGAGCCTGAATCCCTCATGTACCTTTCTCATCCCAGCCACTAAGTAGGCTGAGCCTGAACGTGCTTCCATTTTCTTCTCTGGCAAATAGCAGACTCCTTGAGAATTTTCCGGCCCAGGATCTTCACTCTGTGCTCAGTACACATGGGGGAGATGGGTGGGAGACATGGGAAAAAGGGTCAGGCCCTTCTGGTGATCTTGGCCTTCTCCAGCCCTGATGGGGCACCTACTCTGGTTCACACTCACTCTACAATCGAAAGACTCCAGATGGGATTTGGATTGTTGATGATCCTGAGCACAAATGTATGGAGTTACCAGTGTAGACACTCAGGACGCTTGGGAAGACACTGTGGTGTCATGGATGGAACAGGAGACTGGGACTCAAGGCCTGGCTTCTCCCCTGTACTCAGACCTGGACTATCCAGATGCCCACAGACAGGTTACTTCCTTGCTTTGACCCTCATTTTCTTCATGTTAAGCTCAGTCTATGATGGGGAAGGGGATTCTTCCTGTCTTCACATCTGCCTTTCACCAGATTGTGCAAACTAAGAGACATACTGATCAGACCACTGCCCGCCCACATGGAGACACATGAAATCAGAATGGTTAATCTCCAAGGCCAGAGGCATTTCTAAGTTCTGCCTTGAGTTCAAGATTCTGAAATTTATTGAAAGTGTAGAAAAATGCCATTTGTCCAAGGTCAAGGCTACACCATTTAGGGAAAGAAGAAGCTACCTTTTTCCTGAAATGATTTCAGCACCTCCTGCCTAGAATCTAGAAGGTTAACCAGATGACTTTCTGAGACCCTCTGAAATCTGAAGGGATTCTGTTCCTAAGTGCAGGCAAAAAGGAACGAGGGAACGGGAAAGAGATATTTTGACCAGCAGTATTCTATAGTAGGAAGGCCTTGGCCCGTGTGTCATTAGCTGGAACCCCAGTGGTGCTGAGTATTAATGCTTTCCTCCAGTGTGGTACCTTAACTCTCAGTGTGCAAATCACTTTGTGAAGGTTAATTAATTTTCACAGTCCCTGTGGGAACCTGGCAGGGTAAGTTAATTGCTAACTACATCTCACCTTCCAATTCCCTGCAAATAATCTGTAAAGGTCTCTCTGAACCTAAGCCTTGTACTTACATGAGAATTACTATAATCCTCACCCCTACTTCCTTCCCCCACATCCCACCCTAAATCTTCAATATCACGCACATGTGTACATGCACACACACACTTAAGGGCCTCCTTTAGACAAGGGGCATCTTCTACAGTTAGACACCCTGGGTGGCATTCTGCCCACTATGCTGGACCTGGGCTTTTCATCCTGGCTTTCACTAGGACTCATTCTTTCATATCCATCATGCCCTATGGTATCCTCAGTATATAATTGTTGCTTCTTCCCTTCACAGTTGAAAATCTCCCTTTTCTGGACTCAGCCCCTCTTAACTTGTTCCCAGAGAACTCTGTCATCCTCCACACTACTAGAGTAAGGGACTTTGTCCACTTCCTTCCAGGAAGGGCTCTCTGGTCACAGAGTTATTATCAGCCAGAGCCCAGGAAGGCATAGCAGGGTGGGGTCTACTCCACAGTATGTGGCTTCTTCTTCCGTTCTTTTCCTCTATGCCACGTTAGCGTCGGACTTGGTGTTCTTAGATGCTAAAGTCCTGGTGTACAGAGCCCATTCCATAAGTCTAAATTATTTTACCTAGAGTGTTACTTTACAAAGGGCTTAACGAGTACTTAATGTTGATGTCTCCCTCCTTCCATGCTTTGTCTTCTCTCCTGAGCCACCTCAGGTCTTGTCCTTCCCCAAGTCTTCTGTTCCCCGATGTTGCCCTATTCTCTTACACCCCTGTTGCCGCATCATTCCCCTTCAGTCTCTACTTGCCCCTTGGCTGAAATTTGAAGGAATTAGAAAGCAGCAGCTCTCAAAAGGGTGTCAAAAACCCCTGGAGAATCAGAGAACTCATTTACTTAGAATGTATTAAATGCATACTATCTGCTCCCTATTGTGCTAAATAATTCCACATGCATTATCTTATTTAAACCTCACAACTTCTCTATAAAGTAGGTATTAACCATCTGATTTTCCAGATACAGAAAACCTCAGGCCCTCTGAGGATATGTGACTTATCCAAGGCCAGGAAGCTTGTAGATATCAAAATCAGGATTTGAACCACAGCCTTTTTACTCTGGGTCTAATGAATTCTGAGACAACCATAGCTGTCAGCAGAGGGATTATAACCTAGACTACACTGGAATATGCTAGAGGCACTATCCAGCCATTATACAGAAAGAGCAAGAAAGCAAGAATAAATATTGGTGCTCATGACTCCTTTGCTGCCTTCTTCCTACATTTATTTCTCTGTCTCACTGAGACTTCATGTCTCTTTCTCTTCCTTTCCTTTCATCTCCCTATTCTCTGTCCCTCCTCCCCCTGTAGCTCAAAATGACTAGGCACAGATAGCAGACAGGGGATAATTAAATAAACACTGGGTTGTTGGGGAGTGTTTTAAGGATGACTAATAGAAGATAAACTGGATATTTATGCCCACAAGTTATTAATAGCTCAGAGAGCTCTATTCCAGATTGCTGCCCTTGTCTCTTTCAATATTTTTACCAATGGCAAAAACAAAGGGAGATAAGGAAGAATATTTTGTAGTAATAAAAAAAGTTCCATCCACAAAGAAGATACAACAGATATAAACTTTTATGCATCAAACAACATAGCAGCAAAATAGATAAGGCAAAAACTTTTAGAAAAACAGAAAATTTGATAAAAACAGACTTTAGAGGACTTTAACAAACTTATCTAGGATTTGATACATTAGGCAAAAAGTACAATATGTATGTAAAATATTTAAAACTGTCAACCAGCAAGCTTAATTTAAGAGATAAATGTAGAGCTGTGCACCTCACAGTAGAATACACATTCTCCTCATGGAAGTTATGCAAACATTGATCATGTTTTTGGCTACAAAGCAAAGGTTAATAGGTTCCAAAAAGTAGATACCTTACTAGTATATTATTTTTACTATAATACAATTATTTTACTATAATACTATAATATAAAAACAGCAGTTTTTATATTAGAAACACTCTTCTGAATAACTCTCAGATGAATTAAATTGTCAAAACCAACATATTATTTAGCTTACATTATGACTGAAATTTTTAAATATCAACAAAGCTTGGAAGGTCATTGAGTACACTAGATGACCAGTTGGGATATATTAAGATAATGTCAGCCTGGAAAGATGGACTGAATCTAACAGAATTATATCCGAGCTCTTGTTCTGGTGTCCAAAAAGCCAGTGACAGAAACACAAGGTGGAAGAGATATGATTTAGTAGCACCATCTTTAAAAGAAAAACAATCACACAGACTTAAGATTTAGAGGTTTTAGTTGACAAATGGGTTCAGCATTCATCAACTGTGATGTGGCTGCCAAGAAAAGTTAATGTGATCTCAGGCTGCATGAATAGATATGCAGTGTCGAGAACAAGAGAGGTATAGTCCAGCTCTAAACTCTGCTAATCAGACTTGATACACTGGGCATTCAGTCTGGGGCTCCATGGCTTGAGGAAGCTAAATCAGGGCACATTCAGAGAAAAGTAAAGAGAAAGGTGAAGGGACTTACAAAAAAGAAAAAGAAAGTCCATGTGAGATGTGGCTGGAGAAAGTGGAGAGGCATGGCATGAACCCAAGCAACCCCTTGAAGTCTTAATGCTGTTTTCAAATATATAAAGGGTTTTTATGCAGAGGAGAGATAAGGTCATAGAAAGATATATTTCTGTGAGTCAGAATATTCCAAAGATGAAAGAGCTGTTTAGAGATCCAGCCAAGTTCCCTATTGCTGGAGGTGTTTTAACCTACTTTGGGTAAATACATGGCAGGGACATTGTGGCAAGGATTTTAGCACTGGGAAAATAGGTGATTGGATCAGATGAAACTTTCAATTCTGAAATTCTTCAGTTCTTCTGGAATCTGGTATTCCTCCAGTATGGTCCTTCCATGGGCTACTGAGTTAGGTATCCCAAGTCTTAAATTGATTTTATACACATTTTCAGCATTCACATTTTGAGCACAGACCCTGTGGGTGACAAAAATGTCTGAGTGTTCCTAACCTAGTTGAGACAGCATAAACCCAGGTGAAACAGTTTTTAAGGATTTTATTTATTTTTTTTTAATGTTTATTTATTTTGAGAGAGAGAGAGCATGCATGAGCAGGGGAGGGGCAGAGAGAGAGGAAGAGAGAGAATCCCAAGCAGGTTCCACACTGTCAGCACAGAGCCTGATGTGGAGCTTAATCCCACGAACCGTGAGATCATGACCTGAGCTGAAGTCAAATGCTTAACCAACTGAGCCACGCAGGTGCCCCAGTTTTTCAGGATTTTAAAAGTAAATGTTCATTGAAAGACATTTGATATTCTAAGAGTTCAGAGAAGAGACAGTGAGGATTAGGATAGGTGAGGAAATCCTCATAGGGAAGACTAAAAAGTGTAGGTGTGCATCAGGCAATATGAGTGGTTTTAGAAATTGTGGCAATATAGATGTATATAATAAGCAGACGTAATTGGTTGCCTCTTTCCTTTGGTGGAGGAATATGGTGTGCCCGCTGGAACAGCACATGCCACATGTGCAGACCTTTTTAGAGTGTCTCTCCCTGTTACTGTTCTCACGGCCACTGCAGAGCTCTCCGCAGACACAGGCTTCGGGCTCAGTGGCTCCTGCTCACACACAGCCTGCGTCTCTAATGGATTGATCTGACAGGCGCTTTTATGGACGAAGCTTTCCGCTCTTCAGCTTCCTGATTGCTTCTCACCTTTACCAAACCCAGCAGCGCTTTTATCCTTGAAACTAAGACCTTCCTCCCCCTTGGGGAGCAATGGCCCTTGCCCTCCACAGCCATGACAGTAATTACAATAATAAATAATCCCTTATATTTATTTAGGGCTTTGCAGTTCCAAATGCTTTTCACGCCAGCTCTCTTGTTTGTTTGTCATGCCGGTGCTATGAGGCACTCCGGGCAGGTGCTCCTCTGGGACATAACAAGGTCAGAATGCTCAAGGTCACACTGAGAATATGAGCAGGTCTTCTGAGCCCTGAGCTGGTTTAATGGTATAAATGATGTGAACAGCACCATGATGCTCCCCATTCCTAGGGCTCGTGTGTCTGACCCAGGCTGGTCATGAATCAGTCAGTTCTTGGGGCACCTGGGTGGCTCAGTCTATAAAGCGTCCAACTTCAGGTCAGGTCGAGATCTCACGGTTTGTGAGTTCGAGCCCCGCATTGGGCTCTCTGCTATCAGCACAGAGCCTACTTTGGATCCTCTGTCTCCCTCTCTTTCTGCCTCTCCCCCATTCTCTTTCTCTGACTCTCAAAATAAATAAACATTAAAAAAAAATGAGTCAGTCTTTGTAGGATTCATCTTCTGAAAGCCTTTGGGCCTGGCCCGGGTCCCCTAGGATGCCAGCTGTATTCTAAAGCATTTCCAGAGGGTTGGTTTCACAGATAAGTCTGGTTGAGCTGGACCTAGACGCATTGAGGCCCACCTGGAACCCCTGGGCTTCTCTGCAGTGGACCCAGCCTTTGTCAACGAGGGCTAGAAGTAGGCACCATTCAGCAGCTACCTCTGCCTTCCCCCCCATTTGTTTTTTAGCAGTCTGCAAAATTACTTACTTCATGACGAGTGAACTGACATGTGGGCATGAAAAACAGTTTATTAATTTAATCAAATAAAACTTAGAGCAAAGTTAATGTCACGCAGTTAATGATAGTGTAGAATTGGTTATTAAGCACAATGGTAAACAGCTTCTATGGATGACTGTAATTAGTATTGCTTTATCAGAGAAAATCAGTTTTTAAATTTCTCCCATCTCACTTTATTAGGTCTTCAGTATGTAGTTGGAGTCACTGTCTAAAGTTATCTAGCACCTGAATTTCTTCAAGCATAGGAAGATGATTGCAGGGACCAAGTGAAGACTTTCTTTCTGAAAGTCCCTTGCAACAATATTCATTTCTGTCCTTGAACTGTTCCTATTCAACAGCCAGTGCCTTTGCTCCTCATTTCCCTCTATATTTCCTTGTATTTATTATGGGTTAGCTCATAACCAGCTCATAACCAAAACATCTGTCATTTACCAAGAAGGGATTTCTTACTGTTAGCCAGCAAGACATTTCCTACACCCAGGATGGTAAACACAGGCTCCAGCTCATGGAAGTCTTGGAGAGCTGTCACCTTTTGTGCTCAGCAAAAGTATGGCCATTGCCATACTCACTCAAAGGATTTCTGGTCTTAGGGGTATGGCCGGGAGAGGGAACCTAGAGACTTCTGGCCTGATATGAGTGACGTTGGCCGTGGAGACTTACACCAGTTCCTTGTCTGGGTCAGTTTTATGGTTTCTACAGATCTAGAAGGATGTCAGTCAAAATGGCTCCTTTGAGTCATACTCAGTCATGTGCTTTAAAGGTACCCCAGCAGGTAGGAAGTGAGGAAGGGACATCTTTTGGTGCAGCAGGGAAGGCTGGCACTGGATTGGAGTCCCAAGTGGATATAAGGCGGTAGGGGTTGAAACGAAGGTCTCAGAGTAATATATACATTCCCATCCTTAATCTTTTGTTCAGAAATCTCCCTAGTACCTCTCAGAATTGAAAACTGGAGCTACTTCCTCAATTGTTAAAGTCTCCTTACTTGCGTAAAGGACAGAAAGTGCTTATCACCATTTCAGTTTAAAATGGCAAGTGCCAAAATCTGCAGTATGTGTGTGTTCAAACAGCCTTGGGAGCCAAGACATCAGCCTGCTCCTGAACCTGGATTTCCCTTAACAGGTGAGGAAGAAGAATGGGAGGGACTCAGAGAGAGAGAGAGCCCTTAGCTGCAGGTCAGGGAAGAGGGGTAACTGTTCAATGCCCTGGAAATGGGAATACATTGGAGTGATAACTTCCATCTCAGTTCAAATGCTAATACCTGATCCTTCCTGTTTGAATTTGGAGGTGGGGGCTGGGGGTGGGGAGGCATTCAAAGAAGGATCTATTTGGGGAGAGAAGGAGGAACAACACCAGAGATGACCTATAAACCTTGTTCCCATAGCCATGTTTGTCTTGGTCTCTATATAGGAGCAGAGTACCCAGGTTTTTCCTTCCTGTCCTGTGGGGCTCTTCAAGTGTAGGGAGAAGATGCTGGCAGGGAGGAGGACGGATGTCTCATTATCACTGCCCACCTTTAACCTGCCTGCCCCTTCTCATACTGTCTGCCTGGGGCCGTGGGCCTGAGATGGCATGAGCACTGGCCAAGTGTGGCCCCCACTTCCTTTGTAGGGGGCATGGTTTCCATGATTGTCATTGTCATGGAATCTTTTGTCATCTGATGAGAAATGTGGATCACATAGACTTAAGCACACAATTTCAGGAGAACCCTATGACAGTATACTTTAGACAGGGCTGATGGAGCCAGGTGCAGAGAAAGCATCCACAGTGGGAAGGAGATAAACCAGGAGCCCAAATAGGAAAGAAGCCCACACAACACAACTTTATACTGTCTATAGGTATAGGGACCAACGGACAATAAGGAGGTGCGTTCAGCAGAGGCCAAGGGGCTTGTTGTTGAAATAAAGCAGAATTAAGGAAGATAGAGCCAAGGAAGCTTCACTGAGGAATGTGTGGGTCATCTGGGACTGATGGCTTCCTCATCTAGGAGGAGGATGAGGTCCTGCTGGGCCTCTATGGTCAGCTAATCCTGAGGAACTGGTCCCACCTGACCTACGCAGTTGTTCCCACAGCCCCAAGCTCCTGATGGGATTCTGGTGCCCAAGCTCCAGAGGATAAATACTCTGGGGGATAAATGAATTTTGGTGTAGACCTTCGCAGACTCTCTTTCTGCCACTTCTGCAGGAAAATTGCTGCTTATGATGAAGAAATCCAGCATCTCTATGAGGAGATGGAACAACAAATCAAGCATGAGAAGGAGCAGTTTCTCCTGAAAGTAAGAGTCCACACCAGGGCTTGGCTCTGAGCACCAGGTGGAAATATCGCCTACTCTGACTACCTCCCCCAGTTTAAGATTGCAGTGCCCCCACCTGTGGCACTGTGGATTCCCTGTCTCTCTGCTGCTTTATTTATATTTTTCAAGACATTTGTCACCTTCAGGCATGACATTTAATTTCCTTGTTTATTTTTGTTGATTATGGTCTGTCTCTTCCTACTATCACGTAAGCACTGCAAGAGCAGGGATCTTTAAAAAAAAAGTTTATTTATTTATCTTGAGAGAGAGAGTGTATGAGCAGGGGAGGGGCAGAGAGAGAGGGAGACAGAAAATCCCAGGCAGGCTTTGCACCGTTACCGCAGAGCTCGTCATGGAACTTGAACCCACAAACGTGAGATCATGACCTGAGCTGAAACCAAGAGTCAGATACTTAACTGACTGAGCCACCCAGTCTCCCTGAGAGCAGGGATCTTTATCTTTACTTGTTACTGTATCCACAGCCCCTCAGCCATGCTTGGAACACGGTTGGTACTCAATAAATACTTATTGAATCAATGAATGAATGAACTAATGACGAAAGGATGAAGGTGCATGTGCTTACCAGTTACAGCAGCTTGGAGACCGGGTCTGATACTGGCTGGTCCCAGACCTGGAAGGCAGGCCCACCCAAATGCAGTCCATTCTACTCCATGCCCAGCAGCTCCTCTAGGGGGACCATCATTAGAGCCTATGCTTCCCATCCTTTCCCTTAGACACCTAGAAAACTTAATAACCAAGACAAGTCAAACCCCACCCTTCTCGGACCCCATGGGAGAAAATGTAGAGCTCACATACCTCGTTCCGACTCTGGCATCTAGCCTCCTAGCAGCCTCTAGCCTGTTGTTTGTCTTGGGAGGTCAGAATTGGTGAAATTCTCTCCTCTTCCAAACTAAGCAGGGTCCTTTTGGGAGCATATTTATAAAACAAAGCTACAGGAAACTCTCTCTTACCCATTTTTTCATTATCCACTTGGTGAGTTCTCAACAGAAAAGTCATTGATCTTGAATGGTAGCTTTAGGCTGCCGTTACAACAATCCCATGAACTGGGTGGCTTATAAACAACAGACATTTATTTCTCACAGTCCTGGTGGCTGGACATCCAAAATCAGGGGGCCAGTGTGGTCAGGCTCTGGTGAGAGCCCACTCCCTGGTTCTGGCTGTGGCCCTCTCGCTGCGTCCTCACGGGGCAGGGGGGCAAGTGCGTCCATGGGATCATCACCTTGGGGGTTAGGTTTCAACATAGGACTTCTGGGAATATAGCAGAGGGACCACGTCTTGCACTGCCTCTCAGAACAGAACCTGGGCTATTGCCACAACCCTTCCCTCCTCCTTAATGCAGGTTGGTTTGAACCAGTTTTTATTTATATGCTGATTTGGATTATCTACACCGAGGATCTATTTATTATCACAGATACCATTCAAAACGAGATGAAGTCTGAATGCTTTCCAGAAAAAGCCCATCATATTCTCCAACTAGAGCCCTCTGAAGGCTTGTCTGTATTTCCAGACTCCCCCTGTACCCATTCTTTCTTAGAGCTTTAAAACAGTCTGCCTGTCCCCTGCCCTTCAGCATAGTTGGATGAGTATAAGGCAGACAGAACTCACACACTTGTCACCCAGCATACCCTAAAATAGTTTTCTGAGAACAGTAGCCTTTTTTTTCCTGCAGTAGGAGAGTCACTCCCTTTACCCCAAATGATCTACTGCTGGGCCATGACTACAGGTCAGAGGTCCTAGCTAAAAAAAGAGGCCTGCTTCCAGAAGCAAAAGGTGGGCCAAGGTGTGGGAACTGGGAATGGGAAGAGGTGGGAGGAAAAATTTCAAGGACACATTAGGATCATGTAAGGGTATATGACCACACCACTGTACCCTTCACCCCCCATTCCACTCCCTCCTTCCCCTTCTAGTACCCCAGGCCTTTCAGGCCCAGTGCCTAGGTTTTCCACTTTTGCACAAACACAGAAACTGTTAAAATGTGTTTGGCTTTGCAGACACAGGCTTTTGCCTTGTCACAACGTGAGGACAGTGGTGTGACAGTTTATGACAGCATGAGAAGAGCTGGGCCTTCTGGTTCTACATGTAGCAGTGTGTTTGACCACGAGGGAAATACTTAATGACTGGCACACTCCGGCTCAAGGAAAATAGACGCCCCCCCTCGATGCTCTGTGCTGGCCAGGGCTATAAGGCACTCTGCAGGCCCACCATGGGGATGGCAGCATCCGTGCTGGACTTGTGGAGCCACCTGCCTTCCCTGCACTGTTGATGGGGCACCTACTCTGTGAGTGACAGCCAAGCTGAATGAAGCAGGTTCCCCAGTGAAGGTTTTGACAGCAGGAGCTTCCCGGTCAGATCTTCCCCCTATCGTTGCCTGTGGTTGATGTGAGGGCGATCACAGGCTGTCCCTGAGCTCCATGTACCTGCCTGAGAACAGGCTCAGGACCAGGTAGTGTCTACAAAAGATGAGCCCAGGAAATAATTCTGAGCCTTAGAACAGAGGTGTCCAAAGGCCTGTGTCCTGAGAGTGGTTGTGTGCTCCCACCCCCCTGGTGCCACCATCACACCCAGCCTCATAGCCCCTCTAGTGTCCAGCATTCCAGGCTGTCCTCCAAGGCAGGTGGAACCCCAGGGGCTCCTGTCATGAGCTCTATGCACATTATAATGGTTTCTTCTCTCCCTGCAAGTTTCACACCTCATTTTTGTCTTCAGGGGACTGGAGAGCTGTAGGTGGCCTACATATTTTTGTTTCTGTCCTGTGAACAAAGAAACAATGATAGATGAATGAAGTCAAGTCAGCTAGGTAAGACCAGGGCTGGAGCCCCAGTCTCCTGACGCCCAGATGAGGGACCTTGTACCAGACCAGGCTCTGTGAGAGTGTCAGGCGTCCAGACAGCCCACACAGTTTTCTCTTTACCCCACCCCTAGGGCGGGAGGGGAGGGGCTATGGATCACAGAGGCAGAGCTATCACAAGAGCAAGGCTGGGACACCTCAATCATGGTGGGACACGGCGAGGACCTAGACCCTCAAGGGGAAGAAGTAATGCCCTGTGTTTCCCGAGCAAGGGGTAGTGTGAGGGAACAAATGACTGTACCCAACGTGGAACAGAATATCCACATTAGAAGGATACCCCTCCCCCCTGCAATTTAGAGATGAAGAGATGGAGGCATGAGATTCTCTATGTTCAGTACTCTACCACTAACCAACACTGTCTCTCTCTGGGGGAGCGGTGCACAGTCATTGGTCATGGTCACACATGGTGGGAGTTGGGGAGTTGGCATGACCCCTTATGAGCACTTGCTCTGTCTCCATCCCAGTGGGCCTCCCTGAGCAGCCAGGCAGGGCATCGAAGCCCTGGAATGTTGTGGGAAGGGCCCTACAATCCAAAAGGATGGGGAGGCCCTGCTGTTGAGCAGGTGCAAGGTGGGGGACAAATCTCCATCCCAAGTGCCCTGGGGTCTCACGCGTCCTTCTCTCCGGCCTGGCAGGACATGGAGAGGTTTCAGGCCCGCAGTCAGGAGCTGGAGCAGAAGCTGTTATCCAAGGAGCAGGAGCTGGAGCAGCTCATCCAGAAGCAGCAGCAGGTGTGCCTTTGCCGTGGCCTTGGAGCACCTGGTTCCTCTCTCCATCCTCCCCCGGCTCTTGCCCACTTACCCTGCTATTCACTCAAGGATTTGGGTTTGTTTGTTTGTCTGTTTTTAATTGGAGGAGAACCATTTAGCTGTACAAAAGATAGCATTTTGAAACCACAGGTGATCTCAGGATAAAGCCTTTACCTCTCCAGTGCCAGGTGTTTAGTTGGGAAAAGTTGCCAAGAATTCTCCCTCGAGGCATCTGAAGACATTGTCAACCTAATTACACCCAGGAGCCGCCAGAATGTCAAACATTAATTTGTTTCCTGCATCCTGGGTAAGAGGAGAGGGGGTTGCTGAGGTACAAAGGACGGAGTCACTAGTGCTTTGTGGGAGGCTGCAGTGATGTCTTCCCACTGCGATGGCCATGGATGCCTCCAGCTGGAAGAGACTCTTCAAAGATCAATTTGCCCATCCCCTGTTTTCCTATGTGCCCGGAAGAGGTTCCTTAGCCTTTTTTTTTTTTTTTTTTTTTTTTTTTTTTTTTTTTTTGTGGCTATGCCCATCACCCCACAGGATGGATGCAGACACCAGATGTTCCTCTGATGCACTTGAGCCCCCATGAGGCGGTCTGGGCAGTACACTGTGTAGGGTGGTGTCCAGCCACCATGGCTGCCTAATGACCTCAGGAAGATTGATTACCCAGGCAAACTTCACAATCATAGACTCCTCTCCAAGGTGAGGGCTCGTGGGGGAGAGAAGGCCAGGATGTCACTTGGCCTCCCGTTTTGTTTTGTCTGGCTCTGGAAGTAATCCAGCCCTGGACAGACCCAGACACACCGCATCCACTTGTATAGAGAGGGCTATTTTCAGCAACACAGTAAAATATGCTTGAAGCTACCCCATGCTGAGGCTAGAGACTGTCCCACTCCTGCTGCTCCCTGACCTATGTTTCTTTCTTTCTTTTTTTAATAAATTTTTTTAAGTTTATTTTTGAGAGAGACAGAGACAGTCTGAGCAGGGGAGGGGCAGAGAGAGAGAGAGAGAGAGGGATCGAGAGAATCCCAAGCAGGCTCTGAGCTGTCAGCACAGAACCCAGTGTGGGGCTCGAAGTCATGAAACCATGAGATCATGACCTGAGCCGAAACCAAGAGTCACCCATGCGCCCCTTGGTTTCTTTCTCTTGCAACAAGATAATTTCCACTGGAGGAACTGCCAGCTGCCTTCCCATTACCCTTCCACAGCTATCCCTTGCTTCTACTCTTTCTCCCCCTCACTATTATGCATTAAGTTCTTACCAATTAGACTTATCCCTCAAACGAATGATTACCACTCGATTTAATTACTGCATGCTTGCCTGATTACACAGGAGCCTCTTGAGAATCACACAAAATTCCTTGTTGCTGCCTCCTCTTCCCCTCACTGGCCACATTTATTAAACTAAATTTATTATGATATATTTGCCTTGGTTTGATTCCTCCTCTGGTGAGAGGGTTAGAAGTTTTGCAAAGCAGAATCACCAGCCAAGAAACGCTGCAGTTATACAAATGCAGGTTTTTTTAGTTCCTTTTGGGACATGAAAAAAAAAAAAGGTATGTGTTTGGTCTGACCTGTTTTAGCTGTTTCCTAAGAATTTCCAGGGTTTCTGGCCACCACACAACATTTCTCTAGATTAAAGGAATGGATTTATTTAGCAGAGCAAAGAAAAGGGGATACACAGATTTGCTGTCAGAATTCAAAATTAGGAAGGACAGTTTTATGAAGAATGCCACTTAGCTGCTTCCCAGGTCCATCAGGGCCGAGGGGGACAATTGGCTGAAAGGACAAGAGGGATTTAGGTTGGCTCTCAAGACTATGGATGAGATGCTAATGGCATCATTATTGTCACCGGGATTGGGGACACAGATGGATTGTTGACCTCCCTTTCCCAGCAGTCTTTGTGAATGGTGCTGTTCCCTCTGGACTGTTCAGTAGCCCTGTGGAGACAGGGGAGAAATGAGATGTGCTCTGGCCATTCCTCCCTGTCTCCAAAAGTGCATCCGTGTGACTTAAGGAGCAGGACAAAGCCTGTCGAGGCCCAAGGGCAGCGAGGTCTGGCAGTGAGGGCTCCTGCCCACAGGTGGAGAAAGTGAGGGGAGACTAGGGCGGAGCCAGATGGGATGGGGGTTGTTCATCATTCCCTCCTGCTCCCCCACCTTCCTTTCCAGCTGGAAGGCCAGTGCACCACCCTGCAAAATGATGAGCATGAAACCAAGGCTGAGAACACCAAGCTGAGAGTCACAAACCAGGAGCTGGCCCGGGAGCTGGAGCGGACCTCCCGGGAGCTGCAGGATGCTCGGAAACAGCTGGAGAGCCTCCAGCAAGAGGCCCACCAACTCCAGCAGGAGAAGGAGATGTGAGTCTGGCCCTCATTGGTTCCTGTCCCTGATGTCCAGCCTCACCCCCTGCTGTGAGCATGACATCGTCTCCTCCCTTGGAGACCCTGTCACCTTGCCTAGAACGTGGGGCTCAGGGGCTCCTTTGTCCCTGAAATCTCTGCTAGGATCCCGAGGCCATCAAGCAGACCAGCACTGTAGCAAGCAGAATCTAGGATTGACAGGAAATCTACAACCCTGTTCTTGGGAAATGTATCATGTGATTCAAAAGATGTGTTATCCACCCAACAAATACAGGGCGGTCATTGAGAAAAGGCTGAGTGTGTGGACAGACCACACGTGACTGTCATAGGTTAGAGACCCAGGACGAGAGTGAAGCAGGTAGGCTTCTGAGATTTAATCTGATGGAGTATATGACAGTACCCTGGAATCTTCACTGCAGTCTGCCTACTCTCTCCCACCAGTGTCCCTCTGTGTGGACACAGTGTGGTGAGCCCCACATCTCTCAGGGCCTGGTTTGCCAGCGACCTGCTCTTGGTGTGCGGCCAGTGGACTCAGCCTGCTAGGCAGAAGCACACGTAAGGAAGAGTCAAGGGCTGGGTCTGAAAGCTGGAGCTGAGGAGCTGCTGGGGGACCAGCCAACAGTCGTCTTGGGAGTGTTAGGTTCTGAGAACGAATGCACTCTTTGGTGTGCCCAGGGACAGGAATCCCACTTATTTGTTCACACATTTATATTTGTTTACTTACTCATTTGTCAAAAATTTATTGCATATGGCTCTGCCCCAGGTACCATGTTGTACATTCAACATATCTCACCTATGTCAACAGTTTGACATCGTTTCATATGAACTTTACAGCATCCTGATGTGGCAGGTACTGTTATTATCAACTCTAAGTTATGGACGAGGAAGCTAAGAGTCAGAGGTTTTCAGTAACTCTCTAGTACAACACTCCGTGCTAGACACATCTTGCTGACTCCACACAGTGAATCATGAACCAGCCAGAAAATATGTACTCAAGAATGGGACTGGCCATCATTCACTCATCACTCATTCATGCATTCGTTCATTCCCTTCATTCATTCTGCAGAAGGTAATGTGTGCCTGGTCCTGTGCCAGGTATTTAAACAGTCTGATTTCAGAGGAAAGGGCAGTATTACTTACCAGTGCCTGAGTGTTACATACGTTAACTGTCCTTGTTCAAAAGGGAAAGCCCTCACTCCGTCTGAATGATGGCAAAATTTGGGTCCGTTGGCCTAAATCAAATTGTTCTGCTGTCTGTCCTGTGTGTGCTGTCCTGTACTGTTTTGGACTGATTTCCCAGGGTGAAAGAGAGGAAATGTGTTTGCATGTGGAGTTTTACCCTAAAAAGACTTCTCTAGTTTTTTTATTTATTGATTGATTTTGTTTTTTTAATGTTTATTTATTTTTGAGAGACAGAGACAGAGAATGAGCAGGGTAGGGGCAGAGAGGAGACACAGAATCTGAAGCAGGCTCCAGGCTCTGAGCTGTCAGCACAGAGACTGACGTGGGACTCAAACTCACGAACTATGAGATCATGACCTGAGCCGAAGTCGGATGCTTAATGGACTCAGCCACCCAGGTGCCCCAAGATTTCTCCAGTTAAAAAGAAAATGTATTCTGAGCAGCTGACTTAAGACAAACCCCTTCACTCCAATTCATGGGTGACCAGGGGAGACAGTGTATTTCATTGTAAATGAGCAAAATCAGTTCCTCCTCATTGAGAGCAGGCCAACAAGGCACAGGCATTTAACTTTACAAACAGAATTAAGGACTCAGGCTCTTAAAATTGAATCAAGTTTTAAAACAGCAAACATCTGAAGGCACCAGCATTAGAACAGCAAATGGAAATAAGCACCCAGTGCCAGGGTATCAAATCACAGCATGAGGATTAAAATCTTTCTGAAGTCTTATCTTAATTAACCAAGCCAGAGACAATCTCTGGAGGCTGGGAACTGAAAAAGAGGGTCAGGAGGAAGAGATAAATGATTTCAGGAACTTCATGACTTGTTTTCAAAAAGCGCACAATGCCTTATGCAGCTGGAAAGCATGCTGGAGCCCAGGAGAGTGTGTCCTGTCTGAGGAGGTCAGGAGAGAGGGCAGTGAGAGCCTTAGCTGGTTCCCTGTAGAACAGAGTCCCAGATCTGCAGTACTGATAGCAGGTGAGTGCTCTAATCCACCTCTTCATTTTATAAATGAAGAACTTGAGGCTCAGAGAGATGCAGTGACACAAAGCCACACAGCTAGCTAGTGCCAGAAAACAGGGACAGAGCCGGGTTCTCCCCATATCATGTGCTTCCCCCCCAACTCACAATGTCTTGTTGTCTGATGCTGCACCAGAGCAGCTGGGAAAGGAGAGGATGGTACTGGGAGATAAAAAGACTTAGTCACTTATCAGCTAGAATTCTAAATGGGCAAAATTAATTTTTCTGTTCTCCAAAGATGCTCAAGGAGGGAGAACTTGATTTTAAAATAAGATAAAGAAAGAACAATCAAGCAGGAGAGATAACATAAAGATGAAGGTCAGCTGGAAAGCAGCACCTGTTTATTTTGTTAATGAATTTTTATTTGGGGTGGGTAGTTTATGACGAGACACAAAAGGATCTATACTCAGCAAGAGGTCTGCAAAGACCCAGAGGCCACCCCTCAGGGTTTCTTGTGGATCCTTCCAGAGTGTTCTATGCATATACAAGCACACACACACACTTTTCATTTACACACTGTTCTGCATTTGCCTGTGTTTTCACTTGGCGATATATTTTGGAGATGCTCCCTCTCTCATCCCTCTCCAGAAAATAAAGCCAACAGCAGTTCCCTAAAGACAGCCATAAACCTGTCACCAGTCACTCCTATGAAAAATGGTAATTTCTTTCTCTTTCCACATAGTACCAAGTACAGACCTTTAGAATGTCTAGGTTAGATGCCTTCCTTTTTGTGAACACAGAAAAAGTCTGACAATGTGTGTGTATCTAAATAGATGCATGTTTATTAGACAAATAGGTAGACATATTTCATCAATATGTAATACATGTGTGTGTGTGTGTGCGTGTGTGTGTGTGTATGGCTCCAGCAGTCAACTCTGTTGTGTCTACAGTGCAAAGACCTGGAATGCCTTATTTCTTAGGAATCGCTCCTAAATCAAATGTTCTGTGAGAACACAGATGTTAGGTGTCCAGGGAGTGATTTCCCTTAGCAGAGGTAGAGTCGTCTGCTCCTGGTTGAGAATCAGAACCCAGGGCTGGGACAGAGGATCCACAAAGCCATCGTGGCTCATAGGGCACCGCAGCAGCAAACAGCTGTGCTCACATACTGCTCATCACAGCAGAATCCTAGACAGGGATTTGGGGACCCGGTTTGGATAATGGGAAATACATTGTTTTCCCTCAAGTTGAAATTAAATATAATTGGTAATAAAGTGTTAGGAATTGGCATCTCTGCAGGAGCTAGAGAAGTTTTATTGCTTAATTAGGATTGTCTGAGGTGAACTTAGAATTTGATTCGGTCTGTTATTGTTGTAAATTGACTTTATAATTATTCCATAAAGGGGGAAGAACCACACAGATACCTTTTAAGGAATCTATTGTGAGGTGGGCTCAAGCCTTATGGACCGAGCAAGCAGGTGCTGTTTTCGCCAGCTCAGTAATGACATTGAGGGTGCGGCAAAGGGGTGACTGTCCCCGCCCAGCCCGGTGTGTGCACAATCGGGGTAGTCTGGACAGCCTATGGAAATGGACGCATTTTGTGAGACTATAAGATGCTCCCTACACTAGCAACTATGCTGTGGTTTGGAAATGTGGAACTTTGGGCCTTTTGCAGTAACCTTAGGGGTGATTTAAACATTTCTAAAAGCACAGTGCAGAGCCCAGAGGGAAGGATGGAGGCAAAGTTGCGAAGTTCAGCAAGGCTTATTTTCCAGTGTCACCCAATTCTGCTTTCCTTTTTTTTCTTTCTTCCCTGGGCGGTGTTGAATACCTCCCCGACTCACCCCTCCCTTCCTCTCTTCCTGCCTCCATCCCTGCCTCCTTCTTTCCTCCCCCACTCTCTGCCCTCTCTCCTTTTGTTTCTTACGCTATTCGTTTGTTGTTGTTGTTGTTTATGTACTTATTTTGAAAGAAAGAGAGCATGAAGAGTGCACAAGCGAGGGAGGGGCAGAGAGAGAGGGAGACAGAGAATCCCAAGCAGGCTCCAGGCTCCAAGCTGTCAGTATGGAGCCTGATGTAGGGCTTGAACCCACGAACTGTGAGATCATGACCTGAGCTGAAACGAAGAGTTGGACGCTTAACCAACTGAGCCACCCAGGGCCCCCTGTTTCTTACTGCTTTTTGTTGACGACACCTTCATGCTGGGCACTGGGTTGCATTTAGAGATGCAGACAAACCAGGCAGTCCCTACCTCACCATCTGAGTTGGTCTCCAGACACCTCCACTACCTCTCAGCTCCTCCCTCCCCTTACTCAAAGGGTGATTGACATGATTGACGTGTTCACACTGTGATCTAAGTATCTGATTATAATTGATACATTTGATCTCTGCTTTATGGCTAAAGATGAGAACTCCTAAGTTAAAGAAATGAATAACCAACAGAGGAAATTACAGAGATCTAAGAACAGATTGGAGACTTATAGGGGAGGATAGGGAAGGGGAAAGGATTCTTCTGGAGCTCCTGGAAACAAATGAAACCAGCTACAGGAAAAATACAAGTTCTGCTCTCACTTGCAGGATTGGGCTGGAGAGTATTGGTTCTGGGTAGGACAGGGTCACCTGGAGCCTGGGAAGGCCAAGTGATTATTATGAAGCCCTGTTCATGGGTTTGAGAGTAAGGGGTCCTAATCTTGGATTAGTCGTGGATTATCTATGGGACATGGGGAGAGTTACTGGTTCTCTGTCTGTGTCTATAAAATGGGGGTAATCTCACCTTCCAAATCGGGAGTGTGTGATGACGAAGTGAGATCATAGCTGTAACCGCCTGCACACAGCAGGTGCTCAACAGGGGAGGCATATCCCTCTGACCCCAGGGTGGGGTGCTGCCTGCTGGTCCTGGGTGCCCTGGACATCCAACTACAACACAACCCCTCACACCGTGGTGGCTTAAATCCCTGCTATAGAAGCTCATAAATCTGTGTTGGCCTCTTCTTCAGGGAAGTGTACCGTGTGACGGAGAGTCTGCAGCGTGAGAAGTCGGGGCTTCTGAAACAGCTGGATCTCCTGAGGTGTGTCAGCACCAGATGTGTTCTGAGAGCATATCCCACATTCCTTGGGTTGGGAGAGCCAGGCTGAAAGTCTTCCCTGCCTACATTCTGGATGATCACAGCTGCTGAGAGAGTGCCCTCATTCCCCTGATCCCCAGCATATTATGTTTGGTCCATTCACACACACGCCCACATCCCTCTCCAGTTTGTACATCTGCAGGTAGGCTCTGCCTCATTCTTTGTGGCATCTCCCACAGCACCTTATGTGGTACTTGCTCAGGTAGGAGCAGAACTGAATTTCTTGAGCATCTACCCAGTGGAAGATATAGTATCCCTTTCTCTTTAAAAAAAAATTGATGTTTATTTTTGAGGGAGAGAGAGCGCAAGCTGGGGAGAGGCAGAGAGAAAGGGAGACAGAGAATCAAGTAGGCTCCACATGTGGGGCTCAAACCCATGAACTTGAGATCATGATCTAAGCCGAAGTCAAAACGCTCAACCAACTGAGCCACCAAGGTGCCCCTGGTATGCCTTTCATCTTCAACAAAATTAAAGAAAGGAGGGCAGTTCCTGATAGGGGAATTAACAGAGAAGGAAAATGATAGCAGAGAAGTGAAGCAATTTACCAAAGGAGACACAGCCACTCACTTCGGGAGTCAGAATTGAGATCTGTATCTGGCTGATTCTCTTGATTCTGCCATAGTCTCCTAATGTCTGTTGAATGAGCAAATGAGTCACAAACAGAGCATAAACAGAGCAAAGGAGTTTAGAGTTTCCTCCACTTGCTAAAACTTACTGTAAATTCAAAGCCCATTGGTCTGGAATGTGCCAAAACCAAACCCAAAACAAAACCTGTGTGTGGAAAGAAAGATGGGATTTTCACTTTTGCATGTGAGGTTTCCAAGTTACAGTACCTTCTGTCTGCCAAACACCTCTTGGGAATGGTGATGGGGCACGAGCACTTTGGGTTCTGCTTTTTATTTTTGTTTAAGCTTATTCATTTATTTTGAGAGAGATAGAGTGCTGGAGGGAGAGAGAGAGAGAGAGAGCGAGAGAAGAATCCCAAGCAGGCTCCACGCTGTCCGCACACAGCCCAATGTGGAGCTTGGGCTCCACTCACAAACCATGAGATCATGACCTGAGCCAAAATCAAGAGTCGTCCGCTTAACCAACTGAGCCACCCAGGCTCCCCAGGCTCTGGTTTTTAGAGTGCAGTTGTCTTAAATCAGGTACACTCTGACTTGTTTTGTTTTATTTGAAAGCAAGGTGAGGTCACCGTGTCTGGCATCTGTGATGCTACCAAATTGAAAAGTGCTCAGAACTGAATGCATTTCAGATTTACTTCCCTCAATACATGATTCAAACAGGACTGCAAAGGCTGGGGAGATGGTAGGGGGTTCTGACATGACCAAGTTCTAATCCATTTGAGAGCAGGTCTTGAATCTTAGAAGCTTTAGTGAAAAGAAGAGAACAGGGTGTACAAGGACAAATTTTGATTTTTCCCCCTTTTTTCTGTTGTACTTAGAAGAAAAGGACAGATTCAAAGCGAATGAGCAGAGGAGAATGACAAGGCAGATCTCTACAAACGCATGGGTCTTTTTGATGGAGACTGGCATTTGTGCAGAATTACATGCCCAAAGTCTTTCCATGCTATTGCATGCATACAAGCTTAGATTCTGCAGCAGGTCAAAGTCCATCCGTAGCAAGGAAGGCCCCCATGGCAGATTTTTCCTCCACAGTGAAATCATCGGGTAGTGACAGAGAGCAGTGGGGAAATGGGAATCAAGGACAGAGATAATGCCAAGGCAAGGGATATCAAGTTGGAAGCTGGGGGGGAGGATGGGGGTCTGCCCCTATCATGGCAATGGCTGGGATATGACAGTGTGAGGAAGGGACTGCCCTCCTAGGGGCAAGTAGCAGCAAAAGGAAACAATTTCAGGAGACTCAGTTGGGAATATGGACTTGGGGGCCGGATCTGGGTCAAGACCCAGCACTACCCTTATTTGTGTGACCTTGGGCAATTGACTTAACCAGATGGAATGTAAGTTTTCTCATGCCTGCCTCACAGGCTTCTCTTGAGAGTGAGATGATATATATATATGAGTGACCATCATGACAGGGCAGCAGTGTGAATTAAGGTGGACATTTATTTAGAGGGTGTAGCATCTCTTTGACTGCCGAAGCTTCTGCCTGGAGATGACTGCACAAAGCAGGAAACACCACAGCGAACTCCCTGATGGAGATGGGGCTTCCCGGGGCCCCCGTGTCCTCACCCCGGTGGAGGGCTGCTAACCTCTCTGCCAGCGTAGAGCGAGGGGCCTTCTGGAAGGAAACTCTCCCTTTGCCATTCTCAGGCTTTGCTACTATCATGGAGACAGGCAGAACCATCACATGAGCATGTCCCCTGTGCCCATCCATGCCTACCTCCTGCCTTCTCTGTCGTGGTGGTTGAACGCCCCATGTGCCTGGCTCTCCCAAATGTGCACTAGAATGAGACCTTCCTCAAGGGCTGGTCCAGCGGGTATTGTCTCTCCTCCATGGCTGGTTGTTTCTCTTTTGGGGAGACCAACCAATGTCCTATAGCATTTCTTACCCAGTAGCTCCTGTCACCACTTACACATCCAGCTACTTTGCATTTCTTTAATGGCTTTCAAAACCTTTCAAAAGAATTGTTTACACTTGCATTCCATCTCCACTTCCTTTCCTCACATTCTTGACCCTCCAGTCAGGCTCCTTCTGCCTCAATTGCACTGAAAGGGGAACCAGGGACCTCCATGTTGCTTGAAAGAGTGGCCAGTTCTCAGGGTGCCACCCTTGTCTCCAGCAATGTATTCTTAGCACAGCATCTATAGGGCTCCTTTGAAAACTTGAGTCAGATCAGGACACTCCTCTGCTACTCCCCCAACCCCCACGGCTTCATATCTCATCTGGAGTAAAATCCCAAGTTCCTACAATGGCCCACAAGACTATGAATGAGCAGGTCTCCATTTGTCCCCTCACCTTTCTCTGACCTCATTTGCTTTTTTAAAAAAATGTTTATGTATTTATCTTGATGGGGGGAGTGGCAGAGAGAGAGGGAGAGAGAGAATTTCAAGCAGGCTCTATACTGTCATTACAGACCCTGATGTGGGGCTCGAACCCACAAACTGTGAGATCATGACCTGAGCTGAGATTAAGAGTCAGACACTCAACCGACTGAGCCACCTGGGTGCCCCTCTGACTTCATTTCCTAGCGGCTCTCCTCTGAGCACTCTGATGCCCTCCTCTGTGTTCCTTGCACACCCCTGTTTGAGCCTGACTCCAGGCTTAGCCTTTGCTGTCTCCATTGCCTGTGCTGCTCTTCCCTCAACTGCCGGCATAGTGCCCCTCTGCTCCTGCAAGCCTCTGCACAGATGCCCCTCCCTGACCGGCCCCCTGAAATACCACTGCACCCCTGGCACTCTTTATTCCACGTCCCTGCTTTATCTTTCTTGAGAGCAATGAACCCTGCACTAAGACACCAATTCCCCGAGGACAGAAACTTTTTCTTTTATCCATTTGTGTAAACCTTGAGAGCTAGGACTTCACTTAGCATGTAGTGGGTGCTCAGGGGACATTTGTGGGAGTACTGCATGCATGCATGAAATGAATGGTTCAGAGAGAGAGCGCGCCCAATAGCAAGCTCACAGGTGCAGTTGGAACTGCTGGTCACCCTCTGGGGGAGGCTCCCCCTAGTGGCAGGACAGACCAGTGCATGATCCTGAAGGGCGGTGGGTGTCACAGTCATTCTATGTCCCCCCACCCCTGCCTCCAACTGATTTACACACAAACTGCCCTCCATCACCCCCCCGCCCTTAGGAAAGAGATTCCACATGCTCCCTGGGCCTTCCACATAAAGCCTTGCTCTGCACTCCTCTCACTGGCAAAGTGGCTGCTCTTGGATTTCTCGACTGCAAATACCATGTCTGAATAGATTCCCCTTTTCTGTTTGCAGGGAAAGGAACAAGCACCTTCGGGATGAACGGGACATCTGTTTTCAGGTAATTGCCCTGTGTTCCCTTTCCCGACGGGGTTTGGGTCCCCTGGCCGCCAGAGACCATGCTGGGACAGGCCCAAGAATGTCCTTGCAGTCTGGCTCATCCTTTCTGTAGAAGCAGAAAATGGCATGGATTTTTTGAAAATAATGAAAAATTCGAGGGGGCCTTCTGAGTAGCAGTGTGTTAGTTTTCCGTGAAGTAACACACTTTCTTCTTGGCATGAAGAGACTACGATGCTTGGGAGGGTCACAGATTTCTCGGACATGGACATGGTAGCTCCATCCAGGAGACGGTGCAGTTGAAATGTCATGATCACTTTTAACCAAAACACTCACAAGTTTTTTTTTCCTTCATTAAAATTTTTATCATTTGATGAAATTTGCATTTTTCCACAATCATGGAACAAATTAAAAATGTACATTTGACTATTAACATAGTTGATTTTAAGTACCCCTTTTTTATCCTGTGGGGACCCTGCTCCTCCAGACCTGAGCTCTACAGTACACACTTTCCCTAATAGCACAGAATCCTATATTTATTTACAGGTCATCATTTTGAGTCACGTTAAACAAAATCCAGGATTCCGTGTTCTCCTACTCATCTTCCTCTTTAGATAGGAGTCATTGGATGCTCTGAAGGGAAGGAAAAAGAGGGAAGAATTCATTGATGCAATGTTCTAATGATCAGGATTTATCACACCATGAATTTCTCGTGTGCCCCTGGGCAAGTCATTAATTTCCTTGAACCATGACCCCAACTATCACATGAGGAAAGGGAATGCCTATCCTTTTTTCCATATTATAGATACTTTTGAGGAAAAAAAAAAAAAACTCTTGGAAAGAGGAGGGTCATATGCTGTGGGCCCTTAGCTGGACAGTGGCCTAAATGTGGTCAGCACAAGGCAGCCGGTTTGCAGTGAATTAGGTCCGACCTGGTTTATAACTGCAAATCCCTGGGGGACCTGGTTACACCACTATATCTTTTCTGTCACTGGCAGCAAACTTCTCTACCGCCTACCTCTGTGTACTATTCGAGCAAGGCTTAAGCCTACACATGTTTGTTTGAGGATGATAATGGTTATAATTGTTTTAGAAGTAACACTGAATTTATTATGAAACTTCCAACCAAATGTCCCCCTAATCCTTTGACCTCACGTCCCTCCACCTGCCAAACTCATTTTGCTTTGAAAAGGGAATGGAATTAACAACCCCTAGCGGGGAATAGAAAAAAGAGGGATAAAATCACGTTCATGCTGAATAATAATTAAAGATTAATTTGGAATCATTATAGCCATACCTTCAGGGACCCTGGGAGCACTGCAGCCCCTCCTTCTCTCATTAAGAGTCACTGGGAATCGTGGGGATGGTTGATGAGAGATTCTTCCTTGTGATCTAACTCCCCCTCATGTTCTGGAAGACATTTGCTGGGGAGAATTGCCAACAGGGTTGCAAGCCCTGACTCCTCCCCTCCCCCACAAGGGCGCTGGGCTAATCGATCCTCTGGGCCAGTCCCTTTCTCATTCCTGGGGCTTTGGAAGTAAAGAGTTAGAGGCACACAGATGAGTGTGATTTAAAGATGCACAGACATTTCCACGCGTAAATATTTTCCTATGCATTCCACATTATCTCTTCTTATTGTCATCTTGCAAACTGTTAGTACTCCTGTGAAGGGTAACAAGGTGGACCCCAGGCTCTAAACTGTGTATAGATTCATTCCCTTAGATTTTGGGGTGGGTGATGGAGGGATCCTGGCAAGAGACAATAACAAAAGGAAAGAGTGGGTGAATATTAACGGGGAGCATGTGAACATTGTGTCTTACTTCAGAAATTTGTTTAGAGCCTGACCTGTGAGGTGGGAAAGTTGAGCCCTTTCTGCTCAAATATTGGGACATATCAGCAGGCATGGATCTGAGGGCATTCTGTGTTTCTGCAGAAAGATAAGGCAGCCAAGGCAAACACAGCTGCTTCCAAGGCAAACTGGAAACAGAGATCTGGCTCTGTGATAGGCAAATATATGGATGGCAGAGGGATTCTTAGGAGGTAAGTTATCCTGTATTTCTTCATTCATTATGTGTTCATTTGTCTTGCACTCCTCCAGAGCTGGCTCTGAGCCCGTTGTTTCTCAAGGAGTGGCCCTGGGTGAGGAACCCTGGAATCAGTTTCACTCATTCCCCTTGAATCTTGGAGGACGTGTTCCTTCCTTACCCTACATCCAAGTGGGAGGAGGACTATGCACAACAGGCCCCTAGGACAGGACATCGTCTTCTGGGGCCGCCCCACCCTGGTGTGTGTCTACAGAAAGGAACTGAAGAGACGCCGTAGATCAGTGGAGGAAAGAGAGAGAGGACGAGAGGGGTCGAGCAGGAGAGATGAAGCGTGGCTGTAGATACTGTGCTCTCTGTTGAGTAGGCTGAATGCACTTGGTTTTTCAAGGACATGACTATTTGGGCTCTGAAGGGAAATTAAAGTGTGGTATGGAGTCTCCAATAGTTGAACTCCTTTATAAGCAGGAATAGGGCCTGTGCTTGACAGATTCTTTTCAATGACTCATATTTAATTACCTCAAAGATAACATTTTTTGTGGCTGTTAGACAGCACATTATTGAGTTGGAGTCCCCAAAGGGGTGGCTCATTGCCCATTGAAAGAGGCAAGCCAGTCCTCTGCCCTCTCTTCTTTTTTGACATGTTGCTCCATCCACATAAAGGCCACATAAAGGTAGAGGCAACCAGACCCCTAAGTATCAAAGCCAGGGAAAAAGTGAATAGATTTGCTTATCCAGGAGACCCTGAGGACAGCAAGTATGAAATACACAATACAAAAAGGGGAAGTGACTCTGGAGATGTTGATGAGCTCATCAGTCAAGGCTTGGACTCAGTCATCCTGAATTCCTTTTCTAAATAGCTCAGAGAGGGATACAGTTGGGGATCCAAGTTTCTGCAATAACAGTTGGCTTTTCACCAGCTCAGCATTGAATATATTCATTCAACAAACATTCACCAATGGCTTACTTTGTACCAGACATTGTTTTGAGTTCTGTGAAGATCCAAAAATAAGTTAAACATGAGTCTGCCATAAAATCCATTATTGAGTGCCTCCTAGGTGCAAGATATTATGCTATGTGTGAAGTATACAGTGGTGAGCAAAATAGACCCTATCTTTGCTCTCATGGAGCTTATGGTTGAGTAAAGGAAACAGGCAATCAAGTAAATAACAAATTGTGCGCCATCAGTTCCAATACAGACTTTGGCAGAGGCCACTGCTCTCTGCTGCTGGTACATAGCCTTTGGTGACAAAACCAAAAATGAACACAGTCGTGCTAAGCCAAGGGTATTACAGAGTGTCAATAGTGCTCGAGAATTTCCCAAATCAAAAGCTTTTTTCAAAAAAATGCTTCATTTTAGGGCTGTTGTGGTGGCCATTTTTTTTTCTGGGTGCAAGGCCTTTAAAAAATATGCTGCATGTGTATTTGCACACTTGCTCACATGTGCACACATGTACATACTTGAGTGGAAGCAGAGTGAAAGTGAATGGGAATACTAATTGTGTTCTAAAGTGGATAAGCAGTCAGTAGGGTTGATAGACTAGAGAAGAAATTTGTTGGAGAGAGGACAGTCAGCTTCTATTAAAAACTATGATTATATAAATAACTGGAAAAGTCCCTGAATTGCTATAAAGTTCTTTATTTTATATCAAGGGAACCAAATTAAGTCACCATTTTTGTGAGGAATCCTTCTCTCTTAATTTATCTTTTGGAGTTGTACTTAACTTTGGGACAATGATACATGCAGTTTTTCCTTTTTCCTTCCTATTACTGGTCCTTAGGAATAATAAATATTATAAGCTAAAGACAGGGGGGAAATGAAGGGAGCTTCACTGTTCTGCATACTCTGTGACCTTCCCCCCTGCCTTCTTTCTCCATTGGCCCTGTCACTTCCTTACCTCATTCACATTCTGTTTTCTTTTCTAATCATTGCATATTTGTGTGCATGTGTGTGGACGTGCATGTGTGTTTCAGTTTTGGACTCAAAATTCTCCCTGTCAAACTTCCATTTAAAACACTTCCCAGCTTTAATTGTTCACAGAGACCCGAACTCCTGTGCCAGGAAGGGTCTGTGAGGCCTTTGCTGTCAAAACCTTCTGAAAATACAGCCTGTGCTTTCGTTCTACATCTGGTTGACCAGTTCCCTCCTTTCACTTCCTGCTGCTTTTCCTTATTCTTGATGCTCAGATACTTCTGGGAGCAAAATGCACGTAGGCCTCTGAGGCCACTTACTCTTCACTCTGACTTCCAGGGACACTGAAAGAGAAAAAGAAAGGTAGAAAAAGCAGGTAGAGGTGCCCTGTCTGGCTTGCTTCCAACCCCAAGCCCATCCCCAAGTGGGCAGCTTCTTTGGAGCCAGTGGACGTCCATCCTGTGGTGGGGGCTCCTCCCAGAGCAGCAGTACCCCTCACTCACATTGCCGAGGGCTGTTTTGTGAACATGTCTACTTTTATGCATTGTCTTATCTGTGAGATAGGCAGGGGAGATGAGCCACATTTTATGCTGAGGAAACTGAGATTTGGAAGGGTGGAAGTGTCTTACCTAGTGGCATAGTCAGTAAGGGCTGGTATGGGACCACAGCCAAGGCCACCTGATTGTTAATTGTGGATACTTTATTTCCAGATCTTTTTAAAAATGTTTTATTTATTTTTGAGAGAGCACAAGTTGGGGAAGGGCAAAGAGAGGGAGACAGAGGATCTGAAGTGGGCTTTCCACGGACAGCAGTGAACTCCAATGTGGGGCTTGAACTCACAAACCATGAGATCATGACCTGAGCCGAAGTCAAACGCTCCACCGACTAAGCCATCCAGGTGCCCCTGTCTCCTTTCCTCACACCCTCACTCCACCTTTTAAGCACTTCCCACAGCTTGTCGAAGTATATTTAGTTGTGCCATTACTGCTTCCACTCCCCACTCTGCTGAGCATTCCAGGAGGACATGTCCACCTGTGTGTGACTATGTCACTAGCTAAATATCTGGTGGTAATCATCATCACCACCACCTTCATCATCTTCATCACCACTACCATCACCACCACCTTCATGATTGCCATCATCATCAACATCACCACCATCTTTATCATCATCATCACCACAGCCTTCATCATCACACCATCAACATCATCATAATCATCACCAATGCCTTCATCATCTTCATCACTACCATCATCACCACCACTTTCATCATTATCACCACTACCTTCATCATCATCACACCACCTTCATCATCTTCAACACCACCATCCTCACCACCACCTTCATCATCATCATCACTACCACCTTCATCATCACCATCACCTTCATCATCACCACCACCACTTTGTCAATTTTATATTCACTAAGCACTTCCATAAGTGTGTTGGGTAAATGAGCCAGAGAATGCAGGGTCTTGTTTTTTCCTTTCCTGGAGCTCTCTGCCCTCAAGACGTGATGCTCTTCAGTTACTTGTTTGTCACAGAGCTTTCAAGACATCTTGTTTGTCAAAGAGCTATGAGACATCTCTCCGGTTTCCATATTGATATATTTTGTGCTATTCTCCCCATTTCTCTTCCTTCCCTATCCAAAAATAGCCAGTCAGAGGAGGAAGAAGATGTATTTGGCTTCTCGAGGAGGAGAAGCTCCCTGGGCCTGAGTGGATATCCCCTTCCAGAAGAGGAGCCAGGACCTGGGGGTCCGCTCACCCGGGCATTCCGCAGAATCATCTCTATTGAAGAAGACCCCTTGCCCCAGCTCCTGGATGGTGGCTTTGAGCAGCCACTGAGCAAATGCCCAGAAGAGGAAAAGGTCTCCCAACAGAGGGCGGAAAGACAAAGCCAACAGGCCAGACCTTTGGAACACATGCCTACATCTCCTCGAGGGCAACCTATTGGAAAAGAAGACCTGTCTAAGGTAAGGGCACATCCTATATTGGTCCATAGATGTCACTTGTCACCTCTATACCTGTCATTTGCATTTGAGCCCAAGAGCCGCAAAAGCAGCGTGAAAAGTCAGGTTCAGCTTGGGAAGTCAGGTGCAGCTAGTTTTATGAATCATCATATTTGTGTCCTTCTGATACCAGCTTGCCCTGCTGAACTGAGTGTCACTGGGGAGACTCAGGGGTCCTGGTAAATACTCTATAACTTCTGTTGTTTTCCCCACTCCCTATGTTCTCATTTCTGATTCAGATTCAGAAGCATTTACTGAGTAGCTACTTTAGACAAACAATCTGCTTGGCTCTTAGCATAAAATTATCACATACTTTTGAAATTACACATCCTCTCTCACATTCTGTGACTGTTCCCAACAGGGCCAATCATTGCTCTGCAAAGTTTGTGTACCATCATTTTTCTCTCAGTTCCTGATCAGCTAATCATGTTTTCATTCCCAAATGCCCTGCCCATGCCTCCCTTTGGGGTGACCCTCTGTTCCCACATCCCTCCTGCACTCCCTACCAGGTATTCCTGCTAAATCCTGTGGGAGAAGTAGGCCATATTAACCATCTTCCTCTGGTTCACGGTGATGATGTTCCTCACCTTGTTGGTGATCCAGGCCCATGAATAGACTCCTCAAGCCCTTTTACCTCCCACTTGACCCTCTAAAAGGCTATAGAAATGTCCATGACAGTGTGAAAGAGTCTCCCCCCTGTCCACTGGGGCAGCCCTTTAGACCTGAGCCCTTACCACTGGAGCATTTTCAAATGGCTGTGTTAGCATGTATGACAGGAAACCTTTCTGACCACTGCAGGGACCTGTCGGCATCATTGTCATTCTTGGGCCTGGCTTAACATTCATGCCTACATATCCTTTCTCTGAAGGGCCCTACGCCAGGGGAAACTGAGAACTGGATGGCACCAGTGGTGGGTAGGAGCTCCTCCTTCCTACATGCCCTTCCATGTACCCTTCATCACAGACCTACACTTGCAGGCAGGGGGCACATAGGGGTTTTAAATGTCCCAAGATATACCCCCCAATATAAAAGTGTTAAGAGGTCAGTAGGAGACCAGATAAAGGGAAAAACTAAGCATCCATGTGTGCTGGGCCATGTGATCCCCACAGTTGTCTGATGGGGTGCATCAGAAATGGCTTCTCCCATGTGGCAGAGAGGGACACAGAAGCCCAGAAGAGTGGGGCCTGGTCTAGCCCCACAGGGACATGCGCCCAGGCTTCTCACCATGTGCTCTCCTGTCAGTGCTGGCTGCCCCAGGTGTGCCAATAGTTAGCCCAGGACAGAAACTACAGCAATGGGGAAATACGCTGTACGAGGAGGCAATAGCAGCTTCGGTGGAGGCTCTGGTCTTTAGAAGAGCGCTGTGAGGCAGGCCCTCCCATGCAAGTCTGCTAAGGAATAAATTGGTACAGCCTTTCTGGAAAGTGGTTTGATAACGGAATCAAGAACTTAAAAATTCCACATCCTACAAACTGGCACTTCTAGTCCTAGCAATCTTTCCTAAGGAAATAACCAGATTCAGAAAAAGACTTAACTCAACAATGGTTATGTATATTTGTAAACACTTGAAAAAATGTCCAATGAGAGAAACATAAATTCAAGTGTATTAACTCAATAGATTATGTAGCACTGCTAAAAATAACATTTTCAAGAAACTTTAGTGATGCAGAAAAATATTTATAATTTAATAATATATGAGAAAGTAGAATAAAATTGTATATAATATCTCAAATCTTTTTATTTTATTTTATTAAGTTTGTTTATTTTGAGAGAGCAGGAGAGAACGAGTGGGGGAGGGGCAGAGAGAGAGAGGGAGAGAGAGAGAATCCCAAGCAAGCTCCACACTGTCAGTGCAGAGCCTGATGCAGGGCTCAAACCCACAAACTATGAGATTGTGACCTGAGCCAAAATCAAGAGTCAGACACCTATCTGACTGAACCACCCAGGCGCCCCCAATATCTCAAATCTCTTTAAGTAAAACATATATTCATTCATCTATATGGAAAAAAGCCTGGAAGAAATGCATCCAAATACAAATAGTGACCACTTCTGGGTGGTAGGGTAGATTATGAGTAATTATTTTCTTCTCTACTTTTCTGTTTTTCCTAATTTTATTTTTTTATTATTTTTTTAATGTTTATTTATTTTTAAGAGAGAGAGAGAGAGAGACAGAGCACAAGTTGGGGAATGGCAGAGAGAGGGGGAGACACAGACTCTGAAGCAGGCTCCAGGCTCTGAGCTGTCAGCACAGAGCCCGACACAGGCCTCGAACTCACAAACCATGAGACCATGACCTGAGCCGAAGTTGGCCGCTTAACCAACTGAGCCACCAGGTGCCCTTGTTTTTCCTAATTTTAAAAATTAGCATGTATTACCTTTAGTTTCCTAAAGCTTATTTAAAAAAAAAAAAAGTGCTAGGAAGGAGAATGAGAACAGGTCTTTCTCTAGCCCTGGCACCCCAGTCTGGTTGCCTCACTGCAGACTGCCCCCCAGAGGGGACACAGGTTACATGAGTAAACATGACTAGGAGTTCCCTGCACCCATCAACTGGGTCCTGCCTAGAGCTGGACCATCAGTATGTTGACCTTCTTTGGCCTACAAAAAAATGTGCTCTTCTTGGAGCAGGGCCAGCACAGCATCTGCAGCCAGAACCTCCTTCTCTTGCCCTAGGCCTCACATTCCCCACCTGTCGCTGTGCCTAAGGGATACACAGACTGCTGCACTGAGCTGTAGTCTCAAATAGATGACAGTTGGAGGCAGAGAGGCTGAGCAGAGACCGTCAGGTTGGATGCCCTTCTGCATTACAAGAATAAAGAAAACAGGGCAGAGAGCATAGTTTATGAGTGTGCGGTTTTTTAAAGGTTTAGTTTAAACTCCTGTAATTGACCTTGAATTCCCTCCTAAGTACTACATGGAATTGATTTCTCCCCAAAAGGCTGTTAATGGCTTTTCTCTGAGACTCAAGTTCTGCTAATATCTGCTGTCACTCCATTATAGTATTTGCTCAATGAGAGGAGCTAATTCCCCCAAATCCGCTTCTAAATAGATTCAAAAGAGCCTCCTGGCTTGGGCAGGCGGTGCTGGGCCCAGAGGCAGGATTTGGGCGAGCACACAAGCAGCTCAATGGAAGGGAGGATCATGCAGCCGAGAGGACTTTGTGCCAGAAGGCGGCTCCTTACTCTGCTGCTCCTGGCAGTCCTGGAGCAAGTCCATTCCCCACTGGGCTCTAGCATCCCAGACTAAAGAGCAGGCCGGCTCCCAGTCTATCTCCCTACTGCTGCTGGGCACAGGAGAAGGAGTACAGTGACTGTTTGGCTCTGGAAAGCTCTGTCCAGTGGCCTGGCATTGTGGATTTCCCAACCTACTGAGTGGAGACTGTTCCCCAGGGCAGACGGGGTCCTAAACAGAAGCTGATGAGATGGACAGAAGAGTGATATGCAGGGAGGCAAGAGCGTCCTCCATTCAGTCCAGGCTTGCAATGATAGGGCAGAAATCAAGGCTCCCTAGCCCACCCCAGGCAGTCTCTGCCCCTGTGATATAGACACGCTTCCTTTTTTCTATCTCCCCCCACCCCCAGCAAACATCCCACCTGTCCTTCCCCCACATGGAGCATCTCTGCCTCCTCTTTAAACCCCAGCTGAAAGTGTCCTCCCCTGTGGATCCTTGACTCTTCCTCTGTGCTCCTAGAGCACTCAGCAGCTTGTTTTATAATTTTTTGTTTACACGCCTGCCTCCTTCCCTCCACGGCAAACCAGGCCTGCCTCCTTGTCCCTGTGTCTTCAGGGACAACACAGGGGTCTGCAACACAGGAGGCAGACAACACATGGTTGAATGAGTGTCTCTCTTCCCTCCCACTGAAGCTAGAAGGAGCCTCTGTGCCCAGAGCCCAAAGCTATGTGCATCCAAAGCTGGAGTGCCCTCCCTCATGCTGGTCCAGGGGCAGGTCCCCACCTTCACCTGGACACTGTAGGGACAGGTCGTAGCAGGAGGGAGGGGCTGGTGACCATCCTGGCGGTTGGCCAGACTGTCTGCCATCCACAGGAGGAAGCCTCTCCCTCCATCCCAGACCGGCTCTTCAAAATTGTGTTAGTGGGCAACTCAGCCGTGGGGAAGACATCTTTCCTGAGGAGGTTCTGTGAGGACCGGTTTGCCCCAGGCCTGGCAGCCACTGTAGGTGAGTTCTTGGGTCCCACTCTGGGGGTCTCACTCTGTGAGAAGGGGGCCCAGGAAGAGACTGGGGGCCCAGCAGGAGTGTCCATGGGGGCCTGGCAGGTAGGGGGGCCCGTGTCCACTTATTCCCCAGTGAGGCTAAAGGGGCAAGGTGAAGTCCACCTCCCTCACCCTGCACGGTGCTAGCTGCTGAGCTTGTTCCACATGGAGCGGAACCACAGAATGCTTCCTCTGTCCAGCCTCAGGGGAACTGAAGTTTGCCTCATGCTCCCTCGTCTCTGAGCCCATCTATTTCTTATCTTTTTTTCTCCATTTTCAGCAGGGCCCCGAGTGTTCATGCTTTTCCTCAGGTGCACACCTGACACCACAATCCCCACCCCATCCACCAGGGGCCAGCAGCTTCCTGCCCTGCCCTCCGATGTGTGTGTGTGTGTGTGTGTGTGTGTATGTGTATCCCCACCTCCCCCAGGGGCCAACAGCGTCTTGCCTGCCCCCCTGTGTGTGTGTGTGTGTGTGTGTGTGTGTATCCCCACCTCCCCCAGGGGCCAGCAGCTTCTTACCTGCCCTCCTGCGTGTGTGTGTGTGTGTGTGTGTGTGTGTGTGTGTAGATGGGTGGAGTGGAGGACAGTGCATTGGGTGGCTGCCTTTACCATCACATTTTACCCATTCTGCATCCCAGGCCTGCTGGGTGACAGCTGGGTTTCATCATTAGGCTCAGCCACTAATGGATGATCATGGCTTAATGTGTTCCCACTCCTGAGTAATATTTTATTCACATGGAGGCCTTTGCTCACTGCATTGGAATATGTGACAAGACTCAAGGGTGTACTGACCTTTTAGCTTTTGTTTGAATCACTCAAGCAAAACATAAATCCCTTAAGCACCTACTATGTACCATTTAACTGTTGGTCAGCTGGATTTGAAAATACATTGATGTGACCTACATAGTTAGCATGGGCTTTTATGTTCATCTCTTCAAATCTGTGTTCACACAACCCCTGTTATCAGCCCAATGGAGAGATCAGGAAACTGAGGCCCAGAGAGGTTAAGACGCTTGTCCACATCCCCTCAGCTGGTTTAGTGCTGATATTGGCCCCCTGCATATCCCTTCTAGTCCATCCCACAGTATCTCCTAACAGTACTGAGTTGTGTGTGCCCAGCACCCTGTGGGTGGTGAGGACACTTCCCTGCCACGAGAGTTGGGCACACATTGATACAGGCAGGGGAGGCTGTTAAAGTTCAGTGGGACACCAGAGGACCTGGATCTTCATCCCAACTCTGCTGCTGGCTGATCAGCTGTGTGACCTCTGGAGGACATGCCCCATCTTGGGGCTTCAAGTTTTTCCTCCTGGAGGATTTGAACCAGGTCATCCAGGAAGGCTTCCAAGCCTGGTTCTCAGTGCAGACCATGTTTGACCTTTGGCTATCTGACAAGCTGGCTCTATAAGACAGACTTTCCCTGCTCCAGGGCCCTGCCTGGGGAGACTCCATGTTCTTCCCTTTCCTTCCAAATTTTTTCCTGCATGTGGATCCCTTCCCACACACTTCAGGCATCCTGTTCTTACAGTTGGGTCTTTTCCTATGCTGTTATCACATCTGGAACATTCTCCTGTCCCCTCCCTTCTGCCTCATTCCACCCAAAGACTGAGAGAGTCCCCAGATGAAGAATCAGGACCCTGACAGGAAGAGGGGCGGAGCCTGTGACTCAAGCCTGGAAGAGTCTGGCCTTGAGAGGCAGGTCTGGGAGTGAGCCCAGTGTGCTGCAGAAGGCAATGGCTGTGGGAGGGAAGACTCACTTTTCCAGGAGCATTCCATGGGATAGGAACCCCAGGTCAGGGCTCCAGCACAGACTCATGGGAGGCAAGAGGCAGATGCCAGCCTCTTGGGCCTCAAAGGCATCCCCCTAGGCAGTGCACACAGTGTGCCTCTCCTGTTGATGAAATCAGGGAATCAGGGTCCGTTTGCATTTCCAACTTGTGCGCCTGAGCTGGAAGCCTCTGAAAAAGGAAAAACCAGACTAATTTGCACTTCCCAGGAGGCCAATTATGGAAACACCTGCAATTTAGGAAGGGAAAAATATCAAAGATTCCAAATCAGGAATACCCTTCATCACACTGCGCAGAACATGCTGGAACAGCAGCTGAAATTAGTCTCCCTGCCACATAATGTGCCTTGTTCTGGTACACATGTCAGTAACAGATGTCATGCCAACCACCAGAAAGATGCTCCCTTTAAAGAGACAGAAAGCCCCAGAGTCCTGCCTATGGCCAAAGCAAGGAGCCTAGACTGGGTCTCTGGCTGCCACCTGTTAAGGGCAGCAGCACCATCACAGTCAGGACAGTACTAACAGGGGCTCTACAGGCCCTTCAGTCTTACCACCACCATCAAAGGGGACTTCAGGTCTCCTACCACATCATACGAACGTGATCTGTGCTCGACTTGTGACTTGTGCACCATGTAAGTGCTACAACACAGCAATGTGACTGGGAGCACCCTGCCCGGGAGCACCCTGCCCACCCCACCTTAGGACCAGCTTTCTTCATGGGAAGGTGCTTGAGCCCTGTGGGTGTCCCGGAGATGTCAAATGATGGCTTGTGTAGAACGTTGGAGCTCACTTTGTCAATGACAAGACTGATGAATAGAAGATAAAGCTCCACGGAAACCAGGACTCTGAGTCCTGTGCTCCTTCCACTGCCCCACATTGGTTCACAGACCCCTGCTTTAAGTCACAGGCCACAACCCAGCGTGTTTCTTCTAGAAGTTTCCCCCAACAGAATGCACTCTGCCTTTTCTTGGCCACCAAAGTCTGGTTTCCTTCCTACTCAGCATTTCTACAGAGAAATCCCCAGAGTTTTTCTCCATGACACCTTGAAGACCCTCCCCACTCCCATATCCCTCCTACTCTAAATGATGTCTGGGGCCTGTCTTGTCCAGAAGGGCTAACGTCACCCTCCCTGGACTCCATCAGCCCAGCTGTAATCCATACTATCCCACGACAAGACTGGACATAATTCACAATGAACAGGGATTCCTAAGGTCCAACTGTCATTCAGAAACCAGTTAGGTTGCAGTTTGGGGGTCACTTCCATGTGTTCATTGAATGTCACAGCTGAATTTAAAGATTATGAACATCTGGGGGCGCCTGGGTGACTCAGTTGGTTAACCATCCAACTTTGGCTCAGGTCATGATCTCACAGTTAGTGGGTTTAAGCCCCGTGTCGGTCTCCGTGCTGACAGCTCAGAGCCTGGAACCTGCTTTGGGTTCTGTGTCTCCCTCTCTCTCTGTCCTTCCCCTGCTCACACACACTCTCTCTCTCAAAAATTAATAAACATTTAAAAAAATATTATGAACGTCTGACCTACCCCTCCATACCCTCCATCACACCTCATTTGCAGATGAGGAGTGAAACCCCACAAAATGACGTAATGCCACCAAGGTCACACAGCTCGTCAGAGGCAGAACTGAGACTAGAACATAGAACAGAGGGTTACCTCTGCTCCTGAAATATTAGAACTGGTTGTGGTCTTAGAAACCAGTTTATTCCAGGCCTTCTGGTCCCACATCATTGTACGTTGCCTCTTCTACTATTGGACTGTGACACCTTGTGTCTCCTGCCATCACCCCCAGCCTTCCCCATGGGTTTATCTGTTTCCTTGGCCTCTTTGTCCGAGGTTGCAGAGAGAAGTACGTTGTGTACCCAGCAGGGACCCTCAGCAAGCTCAGCATAGCACAAAGCCCATTTTGTCCAACACTCCGTGGTCCACTTTGCTCCCTGCAAGACAAGCTCTCTGTCCTCTGGCAAAGAATTTAGCCATTATGGTAAAGCAGAACCATGACAGCAGCCAAGACCTAGCTGCCCCAAGCAGCACCACCTGCCCCCACCCCCCACCGCCTGCATGCCTTTCCATTCAGGAGAAGGCTCTGTCTTCGGGGGCTTCGGACCCTCTGGCTACTTTAAGATCAGGCCCTGAAGGTGTGTTGACCATGGCTGGCTTTCTCTTGAGCAGTTATCAGGAAGCAGGAAGCTCCTTCAATCCCCTGGAACACAGACTGGGGAAGCCCTTGCACTTTTAGCTAAGAAGAAAACTCACCCTTTCAAATTCAGCCCAGCTAGTCATAATCCATTTTGATGAGAGCATTTGGCCCTGCACTTTCTAGGTGAAATGAGGCTGCCAGGTGTCCCTGTGCACAGGGCACTGCTCCAAAAAGAAGAATGAGCCTCAGAACTGGGCTTGCAACTCGGCGGTAGCTGCTGCCCAGCTTGGACAAGGCACACCGTTGCTGGACACCTGCTTCTTCATCCCTCAATGGTGTGGGGGTGGGGAGTACACATGCACTTACCCGTGAGCATTTGCATGCAGGCGTGTGCCCGTGCATGAGTGTGTATGCATGTGCATGTGTGTACAGATGTGCATGCAGGCGTGTGCTCGTGCATTGTGCGGATAATAACCCTCACGTGGAAGACACAGGAGTGTGGTGAAGATTGAGAGATGGCATGGGAAAACTAGAAATATCAAGCATTCTACCCATGGGACAAATCACTCTTTTTCTCTCTCAAATGCACAAATGCACTCCCTTCTCAGGCCCTCACCTGTGAAGCACAGGGACTGTAGAGTCCCTGTAGGTCTGCCATTCTAGGAGTGGATGACTCTCCCGCCTTCCTGCCACTCCTGGGCCTCTCCCCAGAGCACTAGCCTGTGCCTGTAGACATTGGCTGGAATGACCTTTTCTATTTACTGCTTCTCTGTTGTCTTTTTTGTCCCATTCTGTCCAAGATTCTGTTGCTGTCCCTTACTGAGCCCTCCATGTTAAAGGCCTCAGAGGCTGGGCCTTTTCAAAGAGGCAGGGAATGCCCTCTGGTTCCCTGATCTGATACCATGAGGGGGAAAGATGTTTTTAAAAATGTTAAGCATTTGTGAACATTCTTTTTTTTATTTAATTTTTTTTACATTTATTTATTTTTGAGAGACAGAATGAGACAAAGTGAGAGTGGGGGAGAGGCAGAGAGAGAGGGAGACAAAGAATCTGAAGCAGGCTCTAGTCTCTGAGCTGTCAGCACAGAGCCCGATGTGGGGCTCAAACCCACAAACCATGAGATCATGACCTGAGCCAAAGTCTGACGCTCAACCGACTGAGCCACCTAGGCACCCCCCCTTTTTTTTAGAGAGAGAGCAAGAAAGGGTGAGGGGTAGGGGGAGATAGAGGGAATCATAAACAGGCTTCATGCTCAGCAAGGAGCCTGACATTGGGCTCAATCTCATGACCTTGGGACCATGACCTGAGCTAAAATCATGAGTCAGACCCTCAACAGCCTGAGCCACCCAGGCACCCTGATTTGGGAACATTCTTACACGATGTAGGAAAGAAGAGTATGTTCTCAAAGAAGCTGCATCAAGGTCCTTATTTCTGAGGGCCACTGTAGGGGTACAGAATGCATGTCTCTGACCTTGCCTCTCTGGTCTAAGACTCTGGGTAGGGTCCCGGCCTCAGAGAGATGATTTTGAGTGGCCCAGTGGATGGAATTAGGAGCTCTAAACCCATCTTAAGGGTGAAAGCTGCTTTTGATTCCCTCCCTTACCCCTTTTCTTCTCTTCTGACCCCCAATCTGCCCACCACCTCTTCCCCTGCCCCACTCCTCCACAAAGCTTTGACTGGGTGATGGAAGTCTGAAGGTATGATCCATTCCTGCAGGGATATTTGGATTTTACTAGGGGAACTTTGAAAAATATTTTAGGGAGGAGGAGAAGAAAGAAATATGAGGACACTCTCCTCCTTTTCCATCTTTGCAATAGTAAATTCATGAAAAATAATGATTGTCTTTGCCTTGGTGTATTGCTTTTATACATATGTGATCTGATACTTATTATAGTATACACAAAGAGCATGTGGATTACACTACAGTGAGGACCCTACAGTCAGAGAGGTTAAGTGATTTGATCAGTACCCCACAGCCACCCCGCAGTGGCAGACACAGGACCAGAACTCAGGTTCCATGCCTCCCTGTCTAGTCCCCCACGTCTCCTCCCAGGAACTGCATGGGGAGGATTGTCACCCTTGGCCTTATGTGCTTCCAGCTATGTGGCGGGGGGGGGGCATCTTTTTCTGATTTGGAAGCGATAGGCTCATTCCACCTTGCAGGCATCGATTACCAGGTGAAGATGGTGCATGTGGATGGCTCGTATGTGGCCCTGCAGCTGTGGGACACGGCCGGGCAGGAGAGGTGAGGAGCGTCCCCGATCAAACCCTGCCTCCTGCATTGCCCATCACAAGGGCTGAGGTCCAGGCAGTGGGGGGGGGGGGGGGGTGGGTGGGGGGGTGGGGAGCCATGCAGCCCATGACCTGTGACCCCTTGATGGCAGGTATTGCTGTATCACCCAGCAGTTCTTCAGGAAGGCCGATGGCGTCATCGTCATGTATGATCTCACAGCCAGACAGTCATTCCTGTCGGTCCGGCAGTGGCTGAGCAGCGTGGAGGTGAGCTGGTGACCTTCCTAGGAGCGCTTATGCTGACTCCTGTCTCCCCTTTGTCCCTGCCCATCTCCTGCCTGGCCCTCTGCTCTTCCAAAACCCAATTCAGAACCCACCTTCTCCAGGAACAAAACAATTCTGGCGTTCATATGGCCGTTCATCCAAGCCCAGTACTGGGTACTGGGGATTCAGAAATGAACAAGACAGACACAGTCCCTGCCCTCATGGAGGTGGGGACTTGAAAAATACAAATTATATCAATAACTGTGTCACTGCAATTGCCCTAAGCACCATGAGCGAGTGGCATAGGATTGGGGGAGGGGCTTAGAGTGGAGCATCAAGGAAGGTTTCCCTGAGAAACCCACATTTAAACTGAGTTCCACCGTGTTCTTCCCCCTTTTCATCCCCGCACTGTTCCAGCTGCAGGGAGCCCAGCTGTGCCTAGCCTAGGAGAAGCACCACGCAGTGTTTTGGGGCCTCTGTCACATCCCTTCACAATGTGAGGGCCCCTGGCTCACCCCAAAGTTACCCTGGGCAGGGCACACAGGGAACAGTACTCTTCTGTGAATTCTGGGTTATCTGTGGGACTCTACTCTCTTGATTTATACTTGTAATAAGTCACTTTAAAAAAATTTTTTTTAATGTTTATTTATTCTTGAGAGAGAGAGAGAGAGAGAGAGAGCATGAGCAGGGGAGGGGCAGAGCAAGAGAGGGACACAGAATCTGAAGCAGGCTCCAGGCTCTGAGCTGTCAGCACAGAGCCCGACGCGGGGCCATCAGAGCTCTAACTCACAAGCCATGAGATCATGACCTGAGCTGAAGTCAGACATTTAACCAACTGAGCCACCCAGGCACCCCAACAATAAGTCGCTTATAAGTGCTTTTTACTTTCTGACCATCTGCATGTTCTTCCTCTACCCCTCACATGTAGCCTTCACAAGGCCAAAGTCAGTGTGGACAAGCCACATATGTGTTTTACAGGGCGTCAGCTGAGTATTTAACCAAACAGTCAGAGAGGATGTCCCAACTCCTTCCACTGGCGGGATCCATGCTTTGTTCATTTATTTGTTGAAACCACTGCCAGGCACTGGGAATTCTAACAGCAGATAAGAGACAAGTTTTCTGTCCTCATGGGGTTTATCCCTGCTCAAGCCCCTAGAACCTGCCATAGCCCTTACCTCCTGACCACACTGTAACACTGCTTTGAAGGTCACTCCTAAGAACTGACACTATGTTTGTCACTGTGTAACTGGTGCTTGGCATGGGGCCCCCCCAGAACTAGTGCTCAGCACATGTGGGAGGCATGAATGGATACGGAATCCTTACGCGGGCAGAATACTGGATACGGAATCCTTACGCGGGCAGAATACTGGAGTTGTTCATTTCTTCATCCTTTTGGCCCTAAGATCTGTGATTCCTCCCACCAAAATCTGTTTCTCTTCTAGTTTAGGTTGGCTGGGCCATTCCTTTCTCTGCTGTTAATCCACATCCCTCTCATTTCCAGGAAAAATAAGGAACAAGAATGGAAACTAAATTCAAAGGTTTCTCTGAGATTTGCTTAATACAAATTATTTCTCAAAGTATTGGGCTTAAAAAACTTACAGTAGAAAAAATGTAAGTTTTGAAATTTAGTGAATGGCTCTATACCAAGCTAATAAGGGAAATAAATTGTATGGGTAATCTGGAAGTGATTCCTGTTAAAACTTTAGAATTTATGACATGATTTTTTTTGATACAGCTACAGATTTATCTTCCTTGCAGAAATTAAGCACCAGGAGAAACATTAGGGATTACCTAACCCAGTGGTTCTCAACCTTTCTTCCTTGGAGCCCTGGGAAGATAATGATGTCCCCCAGGAACTGGGGAGTGCAGGAAAAGGAGCCATGGTCACAGTTCTGGGTCCTTCACCTCCCATGTTGGTCAGAGCCACTCTTCATTCAGTTTTCTACATTGGAGGCCCAGGTACAATTTTGTTAGACAAGAGGATTTCCCTTTGAAAATCACTGATCTAATACAGCCATCTCATTATCAAATGGAGAAATAGAGGCCATGCCTTCTTTTGCATCACCCGTTCTTTTCCCAGCCACAGACATTTAATCCCTAATTTGTCTCCTAATATCTAAATCTTTTTAAAAGTTTTTTTTAATGTTTATTTATTTTGAAAGAGAGAGACAACATGAGCAGGGGAGGGGCAGAGAGAGAGAGAGACAGAGAGAGAGAGAACCCCAAGCAGACTCCATGAGGTCAGCACAGAGCCCAATGTGGGGCTCGATCCCACGAACAGCGAGATCGTGACCTAAGCCAAAATCATGAGTCGGATGCTCAACCGGCTGAGCCACCCAGACATCCCTAAATCTTGATATATACTAAAGCAGGCAGAGGCTGTTCAAATAGTCTGGGATCAATAGGGATGGATAGAAGCAAACTTATAGAAACATGCTGTCTGCTGTCAGGAGGGGGTGTAGTTTCTGAGGCCCTTGTTTTGGACCAAGAGCCCAGGATCTAGCCAGAGATGTGGCATGTCACGCTGAATTTGGCGGTGGTGGTGGGGTGAAGGAATATCAGAGGGCCATCATGGCAGGTAGAAGAACAAGTTCCATCATTCTCTAGAAAACCAGGCCAAGCACCAGAATGTTCTGTCATTCTCTGGAAAACCAGGCCAAGCACCAGAATGTTCCGTCATTCTCTGGAAAACCAGGCATGTTCCCGAGCGGGGTAGGGCTGAAAAGCATCAGCATGCACCCAGGGAAGCCCTCGTGCATCTGTAGGCCCAGAAAGCCACACCAAAGGGGCAATTCCATATGCAGTTAACTCAGAATTATCTATGTGTGGATGGGGCTTTTCTGTATAGTTCAGAGCTTGAGTTTTCCTTCTTAAAAATTTTAGCAGAAGGTATAGGTAAACTCTAAATGATGATTCCAAACCTGGATAATCAGGATCACCATCAGTGCTTTCAAGTAAAACAGATGCCACAAGCCTTCTCTCCCAAATAGAATGATTCAGAGCCTGGAAATACAAAGAAAAAAAAAAAAAAAGCAACAGTTCCCCCAGGTGATTCTGATTCTCAGCTGCCATGGTTCCCCCAACCTGGGAAGTGCTTCTCAAAGTCTTATATGCATAGGAATCTCCTGGGGACCTTGTGGAAATACAGAATTTGACTCAGCAGGTTCAGAATCTTAGGTAGCCCCTGAGATTCTGCATTTCTAACAAGTTCTCGGGTGAAGTCAATGCTGCCAGTCCAGGGACCACACTCTGAGAAGCAAGGTTCTAAATCAGTTTCAAAGATGTCCGTGCTTCTTCGACAAGAATTTGCTGAGCATCATCCACATGTCTTGCACTTGCGAGGCTCTCTGGGGGACTGACTCGGTGTGGGGACCCAGTCTGATGGCCCAGGATTTCGAGAACAAGTGCAGGGGGCCGTGGTGTGAACATCTGAACAAGTGTCAGATGGTGGAGTCTGTGTTGAAGGTGTGGAACAGTGGGATCATGAATGCAATTATTCTCAAGAGTCTTGAAAAGCTAAGTCACTCTGCCTTGGCAACCAGCAATCAGGGGTGTCAGGTGACAGATTAAAACCTGACACCTAATTTGATCAGAGGGAACTGAAAATAATAAGAACTTTATATTTGTGGAGTACCTTATTTTTCCACAGAGCTCCAAGCACTTTGCCAACTCCCTCGCCTAGAGAAGGGAGGGTGGAGGGGGAGCTTTAATAACAGGCTTTGGGTTCCGAAGCCTTATTATTAAGTGAATGCTGGCCAGCTGTTCTCAGTGCCCCTTCCTCCCGCAACCTGAAAAGCAGTGTAAAAAGAGAGGACTTAAATTGCCACAGATTACACGTGGCAAAGACTCGCTGTTGGAAGAGGTTGTGTGGGGTGGGAACAGATGCTTGGGGGAGGTATGGACTTCCCTGAAAAGGAAGCTCTCGCCACCCCAGCTTGGCACTTCCTGGCCACGAAACTGGCCAATCACCTAATGACAGAATGGGCCAGAGGCTCTGAAGGGCTCCTCCTGGCCCCCACATGCTGACAGGCTACAGCATTTTGGTCCTCTGAGGGAGGGAGGGGGGATCCAGGATGGAGGAGTGTGTGCAGATGAGAGGACCCTAGAGGATCCTTCCAGCCCCGAGGGAACCCAAATCCTATGAGATTGAAAGAGAATGAAAGCATGCCCTGCTTTATGAGGTGGGAGAGCCCTGCCCCCATGGCTGTTCTCCCACCCCACCCACCGTAGTTTTCACCCCCCAAGTCCAGGAAACTTTACCTTGCCTTCAGGCCTTCTGCAGAAGGGGCCCAACACTGTGCCCGTTATTGTGCCATTTTACATTTCCTATGTACGTGATAGCAAATCAAAGCAGGTAGCCATTCCTGCCAATGCAGTATTCCAAACCCTCCCCTACCTCCTTCTCATCTCTGCTTCGGAGGACCGGTTCAACCAGTCTAATCTAGAGAAGAAACTGGTTGGGCTCTAAGGGTCCCATGGTTAGACCATGGAACAGATTGGACATCTGGAGACTTTGGGGCCTGTATCAGATAGGGAAAATGGGATTTGGTACAAGCCTGAACGGGCCGTTCGTTGATCCAATTCCAGTTTGTTGGTCCCCAATGTCTGCACCCCGGGTATGTTGAATTTCTTGTCTCGATCTTTTGTCATTCTGGTAGCCCTGTGTTGTTAGGCCTATAAGTCAAGGAAGTGGAAAATGACTGAAGTCATTAAGCCAACACGAGCAGTGTCTCCGAAAACAAAACAAAACAAAACAAAACTTGGAGATTAATCTAATGCAGCTTCTTGTTTTATAGATGAAAAGTCCTGCGATCCAGAGAGAGGAAGTGACTTGTCCAAAAGTACCCACAGCTTGCCAGACGCCCAGCCAGAACTGGAATCTAGGGCTCTGCCACTGCATTATGCTGCATTATGCATTATGTGACAAGAGCGTCACATGGCCCATGGTTGAAATCTGCTTCTGAAAAATAGGTGTTCGTTTCTTTTTTCAGTCCTTCCCACTTCCATCCCAAAGCAGAACAGTCCTTTAGCTCAAAGGGGCCAGGCTCACTCTCCTCTCACTTTGTGGACCACCAGCTAATTCTCATTCTGTGATCTTGGTCATTGGTGACAATGTACAGCACAGAGCAAAAAATAGCAGTTTGATTTTTTCCCCCTGTTCCAAGTTGAGCTTGAAGTGCTGGCAGTTTAAAACGAACTACACAAATAAATCTTGTTTTGACTCATAGTCCAGGGGGTGGATAAATATGGAAACCCCCAAGATATAATTTTGCAGTCATTTTTTTCTTAGCATAACTACATGCTTTAATGTGCTGAGAAATTTTTTGTTCTGGCTCCAGAGAAGTAGCAGCACTATCCTGGCTAAGTGCTTTTTCTTGCCTCCCAGCAAATGGATATTAACACACACACACACACACACACACACACACACACACACACTACAACCAACCAACCAAACCCAGCAGCTGCACGTTCTGAGCTGAATGCCAGTCCTCTGCTCCAAGCTGACAGCTCATGTTATTTAAAGTCAGAGGTGGGTAATCTTTTGAATTTTAGCACGTCTGTCTTCCAACAAGCTCAAGTTCAAAGAAAGGCAACTAAAATGGTTGAAGGTATGGAGAGGCTTCTGTGTCAGTGTCAGAGGATAGGAACCAGCTTTTTGGGGCCATCTCATAGCTCACAGAATAGACTCTGTGAAAAGTGGTGATTCTGACAGGTCCCACACAGACAGAGACTGTATGCCCAACGAAGTACGTTCAATTCCTTCCCTCTGACCTGCCATGCCTACGGAGTTCTACCAAACATCTATAGAAATTTCAACAGAAATCAGGTGGGGCTTAGACTTGTTTGCCAAAGGAGGTGTGCTTTCGACTTTTAAAAGGAAGTGTTGCTTCATCTGATAGGTAATGATGAGCCTCTTTGTGCAAAGCAGTATCCAGGCTGAACAACGGGTTGGGTATGTGAAAGGTGTCAGGTTTGGGCAGATAGCTCAAGACTTGATGTTAAAGTCAGAGAGGACCATGAGACACCCACCCTAAGCCCTGCCCTCCCCATGGCCCTGTGTCAGAGACTAGTCTTGGGCCAGGGTGATGATGGCTGACTGCCCATGGTGAATAGCACACCTTCCGGCCTTCCATGTGTTCTCACTTGTTTTTGCCTTGACTTTGGAGATAGGCCTGATTCTTTATCAGTGGCAGGCCAGGGTCCACAGAGGGGAAGTGAGGTGTCCAGAGTGTTTGTGTAAGAGAGGAACAATGCAAAGAACAGAAGCCACAGCTCCAGCTGGGGGCTTGGCTTTTATCAGCTCCTTCTAAGATGTTTTATTTTTATACCCAAGAATTGCTTTAAAAAAGACGACTGCTTCCCTTCCCCACCCAGAGGCAGCCCTGCTCTTTGTGGTACATGGGGCTCCAATATTGGGCTTGTGACTATCCCTTACCTGATGCTTAGTCATTCAGTACCCACTATCCCCTTTGCAAGTGATGAAACTGAAGCCGTCACCCATTCCAGCATACCAGAATCCGGGTTCGAATTCTGCCTGGGACTTCAAGTCTGATGCTCATATTTTCAGCATTTCCATGTCAAGAAATCCCACAAGCCTTAGTCATTCCTCACACATAAATCTACAAATATCTCTCATGTGCTCCAAACAGCAAGCCTTTTGGCCCATTTCCCTGCTTCCTTCTCTTTTTTCCCTTTTCTGTGAAAAAGTCTTCACACAAGTTTCTGTGGCACAACAGAGTCAGAAAATGGGGGTATTCCCATTACCCAACACTCTGGTAATAGGGAGCCACAGCATTGTCTGCATGCCATTAGTGGTTTCTCACGTGCAAACAATTGAAATGTGGCGCAATCTACTTAGCACGTCAATTACAGTACACGTAATTTAATCTATTTCTGATGGATCAGAAGACACTGTAAAGATCATGTAGTGCCTTTGAGTCATCATTATCAACATTAATTACCATCTTACCATGGATAAGTGGAAATACCACTTTTAGAGAGTTCTAGTTAATAAGACACTAAATAGCAGAGAGTTCACTGGAAATCAGAATTTAGAGAAAAACATTAGAGAATTGTGGACCCATATACTAAAGGGTCCTCATAACTCAGTGACTTTGTTATTGAATGTTCTTTGGGATTCTCTGAGCCTTAACGTTCTCATTTAGGAAATGAGAATTTTTTTCACTACCAAACTGCGATAAAAATGAATGTGTAGATTAAGGAACCATTGAGGCTTAATTTCAAATATAATTGCATTCAAACTTAAAATACATGTACCTATTGGGTGGACTTTGGACATTTTTTTGAAATGGTGAGATAAAGCAGCTGAGTCATTGACAACACTGTAAGTGATTACTAGCTTGTGTTATCCCCTAACCCTCTCTATTTCGTAAAACATTTCTCTGTGATGAATAACTATTGTTTACCAAATTATTATTAAAAGCCCCTAATTAAATATCTCACGAAGTAAAAATCACAGCCTGCTTAAATGTGAATATTACCATATTTACTCACTTAATAGCTGTGCATCCTGGGCCCTTGGCTTGCCCTCCTGAGGGGCACAAAAGGTACACACATTTCACAAGGGAGGAAGCCCTGGGGTGCAGAGACTCTAGGGTGCAGGTCTTTGGCTGATATGCCACAGTCACTGGAGGAGTAAAGAAGGTTGACCCCTTGAACAAACGTGTTACTTCTGGCCCAAGAAGTGCAGCTTCTGTGGCCACATGCTTCTTCCCCATGTGGGCCTTTGGTCAGAGCTAGAGCACCCAATAATAGTGATCTATCTGTACTGCCCCACGTGGTGACCTCCAGTTAGGTGCACAACAATCCTTTCATAGGCACTGTGGCCCCACGCCTCAGGGAGCTTATGTGCCCAATATGAGGCCCCTGGAGATGCCACGTCTAATCAAGACAGTCCCTAGAAATGCTCCAAACCACATTGCATTAATTCCTTTGGTTCGTTCTGGTTCATTTAGACGAAGTCTGGTCACTTAGGAATGTTTTCGGGGATACCGTAAGTGCTAGAAAAGGACACATAGTTCATGAATGTCTTCTGTCCCCTCATGCTGCTACCCACAGCACACCTGAGGAGCCTGCATGGCCCATCCAGCAAGGGTGAGTGGGAAGGGAGGGAGGCCTCAGACACCTCACAGAAGCCTCAGAAACTGAGGCTCTCAGCTTTTGGGATGACTCTTATCGCCTGGCCTGCTGTGGCAGCAAGGGATTCGCAAGCCAGATTGTATCCTTACTGCCAGCATTTTAAGCCTGCCCTTCTGGGTTTTCCTTCTGGATGCTTCTCTCAGTTGGGGGATTATCTGTTTTGCAGGAAGCTGTGGGAGACCGCATTCCTGTTCTTCTGCTGGGCAATAAAATTGACAATGAGAAAGAGCGGGAAGTTCCCCGAGGCCTTGGAGAGAAGCTTGCCAAGGTAAAGAGCAAACTTTCCATCTCTCTGGACAGGGTATGAGCCCGAGGACAGTCAGGCAAGTGCCCAAGAGCCTTGGTGGGAGCCTTTCCTGGAAGCCCCCTGGGAAGGAAGCAAGTGGGCAAGATGGGTGTCCTGGCATCGTGGGAATGGCATGTGGATGCCCGTGCATGTGGAACTTTCTATAGAAAGTCACACACTGCAAGATAGAGCTGGCTAGGAATGACTAGCGTATGGGGAATTTTCCCAAACACTTTTCCCTGGAACTCAGAATGATAGATTCTTAGATACTAGGAGGTTACTTCTTTAAATCCCCTATCTGATCTTTGAATGCCTTCCTCTGTGTTTCCACTTGATCACCTTCAGGGATGAAACACTCACTCTCTGTAAGGCAGACTGTTCTTTGAACAGCTCTGTTCACGAGTTTATCCATTCTGATCAATATTGAGTCCAAAAGCGGTGAACCCAAGATAAACTCAGAGCATGCCCTCAAAACTTTACCATTAAAATAAGCATCAGCCCTCTTTCCCAAGCTGGGGGCCAATAAGGCTTGTTGGAAATCAGGCACAAACAGTGGCACTCCTTGGCTGTTTCTACTGCTTCCGAGTGCTTTTCAGGAACCTGTATGTCTGAGAAGGTGGGGGTGCTTTCCAGCCCTAGGATTCCATATCTCTTAGTGTGCTTGCTCTAAACAGGCACTCATGGGACACCTGGGTGGCTCAGTTGGTTAAGCATTCGGCTTTTGATTTCGGCCAGGGCATTATCCCAAGGTCATGGGATCAATCCCCACGTTGGGCTCTGTGCTAAGCATGGAGTTGGCTTGAGGTTCTTTCCCTTTCTCCCTCCACCCCTTCTCTTTCTCTCTCTTTCTCTCAAATTAAAAAAAATAATAATAATAGGGGTGCCTGGGTGGCTCAGTCAGTTAAATATCCAACTCTTGTTTCCGGCTCAGGTCATGATCTCACAGTTGTGAGTTCGAGCCCCACATTGGGCTCCACACTGACAGTAGGAAACCTGCTTGGAGTTCTCTCTCTCCCTCTCTCTCTCTCTGCCCCTCCCCTGCTCACATGCTTTCTCACTCTCTCTCAAAATAAAGAAATAAACATTGAAAAATACTAATAAATAAATAAATAAACAAACAGGGACTTGTGACCCCAGAGGTCAGGAAAATGGGCACAGATGGTAAGAGTCAAGTAAAAAAGGAGCAGGAAGGGTTTGGCAGGTGTTCCTGCGAAGGGTCAGAGGGTAGCCACATGTCTGCAGTCCCTTACCCACAATGCTCACAATACTGAAACAGAAAGGTTTCTAGTGTTTTGTCTGGCAGAAAAATCTGACCAGGACTGACATGAAGCCATTTATGGTCTTTTTGTTTACCTCACTTGGATGAATTTTCCTATGTTTCAAGAAATATTAATATGTTTGATCATAGGGTGCTATCCCAGACCAACTCAGGGTAGTATATAGTATATACATCTGTTATTTTTGTGAAACTCAGAGTCTCTGGATTCCAAAGTACATCTATATCCAAGGAGTTTGATTAATGAACTGCAGGCCTGTATTTTTATCATCCCATTTTTTCCCTTTTTTATTCTTTTTTTTTTTTTTGTCAGTTAAAAAACAAACATACAAACAAATGAGGCTCAGAGCAGTTAAGTGATTAATTCAAGTGATCGTACAGGTCCTCAGGGGTGGAGTCAAGACTTGAAGCTGAAAGGTGGGTCATGCCTTCCAATTCTAGATCCTATGTACTCTCCCTCCTCCCACCGTGAAGTTTTCATTCTTCCAAAGACTGACCCAGAGTCTGGCTGTGGCACAAGTGTGGACAGGGGTAGGATATGGGCCTCTGGGGTGTGAACCAGGAAAGCTGAACTGGGGGCCAGTGTCTAGAGCCTCCTGATCTGCAAGCCACAGAAGTGTCCTCATTCAGTGGCTGCATCCCCACAGGGCATCAGCCTCCAGAGTTTCATGCCAATAGCAATGTCCTAAGGAAGCAGGAAATCTATTAACAGGAGTGATAAATGGATATAATGATGAGGCTTAGCCAAGAGCCCCCACCACGCAGGCAGCACAGCCTCTGCGTCCTGAAGTGATCGACAACTGTCCTGTGACACGAATGCTGACAGCCTAGGCATCTGGAATAGTAATTAACTGGTGTGAAGGAGAATTCCTACTGGTGTACCTCAGTGACATCTGCCCCAAAGTTCACGGAATGCCGGTGTCCTGGGCAAAACAAGCTGCTGGGAAGCCTGCCATTAACTCAATAAGTCACTGAATGAACTGACCCGCCCTTTATACTATGCCCTTGGTTTCCCTGCCTGTGCATTGTGGAGAATGTGGTGCATCCTGGCCTTTGTTCCTCTGCCTGCACCACAGGCTGGTGTGAAAAGGAAATGGGCATCTACATACCTGAGAGCATTTTGTGAAAGCGTGAAGCACTAAGGCAGCATACTGTTTTGTGTTTTACAATTGTTATAGCTCACCTGGGAGATGCTTACAGAACTTGCATTAGGCAGGGAGCCTGAGGAGACTGAAATCAACCTTGAAGAGAGCAGGGATGGGGAGAGGAATTAAAGGGGACTGTGAGAGGAAGTGAGGCAGGCGGGCCGATGCAGATGGGGTGTTCTCCTCCCATGGGTCCCTCGAGCTCCCCCAGTACTCTCTTTTTGTCCCCTCTGCTTTATGGTTCTAGGAGAACAATCTGATCTTCTATGAATGCAGTGCCTATTCCGGTCACAACACCAAAGAGTCCCTACTTCATCTAGCCAGGTAAGGAAGGAGGCACATCCCAGCAAACAGGGTCTGGTAGGAAACACTGCACTCACCCCTGAGAGGCCATTCCTCTGTCTGCCTGAGCCTTCTGGGTAAAGGGGTTGGAGGCCTAGGGCTTTGTATGGGATTCAGAAACAGCCCTCTGAAACACAATAGGGACAAAAAAGAAAGCCCCCTTGCCTCTTGCTCCCCCCCCCCCCAGTCTTCTTCTTCTGGGTCTTAAAAGCTGCCCTTTTCCCAGGGATCCTCTTTTTAAATGCAAATGCTTCCAAGAAAGGTCTTATCATAGGTCCCTGAACACTGGCTAATATCTTAGCAGGGATTAGCTGGCAGCCAGCAAGGAACAAGAACAGTTATAATATGGGCACGGGGGAGGGTGAGGAGAAGCCAGGGAGAGGAGGGGCTATTTGGGGGAAGGAGAGGCATCTAAGGTGACAGCTCTCAAAGGGTTAGTTCCATCAAAAGACTGGTTTCATAAGCCTCCGCCTATACCAAAATTAAAAAAAAAAAAAAAAAAAAAAGAACCATACAGGGCCCCATTTTCAATACTTGGAAATTCACTCATTTACCCATCTTGGCATTCATTTCATTCTATCTGTCCACCGACCTAACCATCCATACACCCATTCACCTATCCACCCATCTACCTATTCATCCATCCACCCATCCATCTATCCATCTATCCACCTATTCCTCCAGTCTATCCACCCATCCATCCACCCATTCACACATCCATTTATGCATCCCTACATGTATCCATTAATTCACCAATGCATCCATCCATCCATCCATCCAACAAATACTTAATAGTGCCCATTTGGGGTTCAGCGCTCATTCTGGGGAATTTTGTAAATATTTTCATTTGATTAATTAAGAACCCAGAATAACATTTTCTATGCATTGGAGAGACTGTGGAGTTATGGAAGACCATGAGGAAAGTTCTAGGCTTTTTTCTGCCACTGATTCTGGGGTAAAGTAAGTCTACCTCTCTGAGATTTGCCCCCAGCATAGGAACATCAATCATACCCTCCCTGCCTACTCAGACTGTTGTAAAATCAAAAGGGATGCTTAAGGTGAAAGCACATTGAGAGTATAAAGCAGGGATAAGATACTTACCACTATTTTTAATTCTTCACCTCCTACATTTAATCTGCAACTGTGGCAACATGGGACAGGCCTTCTATAGAGTTAATAACCAAAAAGTATCTTCTTTGAGTCTCTACTGTGTGCCAGGTACTCCGATAGGCTACAGAGACACAGAGACAAAGTATATAGTCTCTGCCTTCAAGCAGCTTTCTCACCTCAGGGAGCCAACCAAGGAAGCAGTGCATTATGACATGGAGTGATGGGGTTTTTACAGAGGAATGGTCAAAATGCTGTCAGGGGCACTTACATCACCTGGAAAATCTGGGGAGGCTTCTTTGAGGAGGTGTCATGAAGGATCCATATTGGCTAAACTTTGTCTTTACAAATTATGGTTATGTACCTGCACTTCTCAGGGGGAGACTTTGAAAACTCTGATGCTCTGGTGATGTTGGGTTCCCTCCTTATCATCCAGATGGCCTATATATAACCCAATGGCCTAGCAGCTCTCCTCTACTGACACTATACCTTCCCCTCTCCCAGGATCCTCAAGAAACAAGAAGATACAGCAAGAGAGGACACCATACAGGTTGACCGCTCTGCCAAAAAGAAATCCTGCTGTGGCTGATAGGAGTCCTCCTAGGACTGTTCCACCCAGGCCTGGGGTCCTAGGAGCTACCCTGAATCCTGCACATAGGCTCCCACTTGGATGCCTCCACCATAACCCGCCCAAACCTTTGTCTGTGTCAGTGACTTGCCTCCACCAATAGGAAGGGAAGCACATCTAGTCAGGAAAGCTGCTCTTGGAGCATTTTGAAATCTTCTCTCTCTTCTCTCTCTAGACCCCAGATGCCCATTTTCCCCCCAGCTTGGATTTGTGGGGAAAAGAAACAGATGGGATTTTCCAGAAAAATCACCACATGCCTTCTCCACCTCCCTTCTGCTCCCCTTGCCCTTTGGAGCTGCAGCACTGTGGTTGCCATGGCAACTGTGCAGGGCAGACTTGCTGCTTCCTGTAGGCCAAAGATAAAGCACTTGGGCAGGGCCAGGATGGTTGGTCTTCCCTTGGCTCCTCGGGACATCAATGGGATGCTCTTGGCATATGCTTCGTGGACCTTGAGATGCCCACACAGGTTGAGAAAAGCAAGCCAGGGCACCCACATTCTATTCCACACCCCACCTCCAGGGGCCCTGCTTCTTGCCAGGCTGCAGAACCCAGCCTCTAAGCAGCCAGCATGTCTACTGTATTTGTTCCCTTGGGGTCTCGGGAACAGTGCCTTACAAGAAACCCACAGCCTTTTCTCTCAACCACCCACCCATGACCCTGACTCCAGGGTGGACTGCGGGTGATTTAAGTATTAAGTGTGTGCCCATGATTAGGGAGAGGGCTTCCTTCCTACTTAACTTTCACTAAGAGATGAAAAGAAAATTAGGGGGGAAAACCCATCTGCTGCTAAACAGAGCGACCATTGCTGGAGTATAAATAAGGTATACACAGCTCTGTGAAAGCCATTTTCCAATGTTTCTCAAAATAGCTCTTCGGAAAATTGTACATGATGATTAATGGGATAGATTGACATGCAGACAGTGAGACCCAGCACCAGGTCCACAGTTACTGACTTCATTTTATTTTATTTTATTTTTCCAGAGGACTGTATTACAAAAAAGAAAGTGAGGCTGTGATGTTGACATATAGCTGGTGTTTAAGAAGTAAGCAGAGTATAGCTATAGGCTTCAGCATCCCTGTGACTCTACCAGCACAGGGCACTCACATTGAGGGGAATGATCTGGGCCCATGTATGGTTCCTTTGTCTGGGTAGTGGTGAGTTCCCAGCCCCAGCAGTGCTCCAGCATCACTGGGGTGGAGGGTGCTGGTAAAGGCATTCTCGCCCTGGGTGGGGAGCTTGGGTGAAAAGATCATAAAGATCACTGCATATTACTGCTCTAGGGCTGCAGGCCCAGACCCACAGGGAAGTGAGTGGAACCCACACCCAATCAGGACATGTAAGAATAGAGAGGAGCAGAAAGTGTCCACAGGCCTCCAAGAAGATTCAAGACAACTGTGCACAGCCAGCCAGGCAGAAGAGAATCCTCTGGTCAGAGTTCCCTGTAGCCTCCACCCCAGACTCCTAAAAGCATCAGTGCCCTGTGGGTCACCAGGCAAGTGCCTGCCTCCTTTTCGTAGGCTTTTCTTTCCCCCATTTAGTGCTTGGAGGCACCAGGGAGCCCACGGAGGGTGTAGAACAAAAGCCAGCACTAAGTACCAGGAGGTGCCCCATGGTCTTGGGCAAGTCAGCTCCCTGCCTGGGCTCCCTTCCCATCAGTAAAATGAAGCGTGGGCTATTCAACACTTCTGGCTCTTCCTGCTCAGAATGCTTATGATGACAGTAGGGGCTCTGGCCCCTAGTCCAAATTTGAAGGGAACTCACAGGAAATTCCTTTCTCTAAGAGAGGGCACTGGTGATGGTCTCATTAGTGGGATGCAGGGGATCACCCAGAAGTAGCCCTCCAATATCTGTGTGGGTGTGTGTTGCTGTGTGATTATATGTTATGGGGAGGGTGCAGAAAGAGGGTAGGGATAGCCATAAAGAAAGCAAACCAACTCTCCTGCTTCTGAAAACAAAAAAGCAGAGATGGCAACTGGAATTTGTGGGTCAGGCAGGCTATACCTGGAGTTGCCCAGCCCACATATGCTTTTATCCCCTATACCTAGTCCCTGGTTTAGGGCTGCATTTGTCCACTTCAGAAAAGTGCATCTAGGGGTTACAGCAAGGTGGAGTGATCCTAGTGCTGACCCACCAGGTAAACCCCCACAAATCCTCAAAGGTCCAGGCAGAAAGAAGAGAGTAGGAAAGGTCTTTAGGCCCGTGCTGCTTCTTTTTCCAACTCCACTTGAGACAACTATGCATGATGGCACCTCAGAGAGACTCTGAGAAATTCTGTGTCCCCAGATCAGAGCACCCCCCCTCTCCCCATTCCTTTTAAGCTATCATGGTGATCAAAGACACCCCAGTGGCTGTGAGCCTGTCCCAGGGCCTGGCAGAGTGCTGTTGGGGAAACCTCTGATTCCATCCCATTTACATTGCTAAAATGGCCTTGAGCAAGTCACCTGAATGGGTTTCATGTTTAGCTGTAGGTTGGAGGTTTCAATGTCTACTTTCCATGGATATTTTAAGTATTAAATGAGGCAATGAATGTGAAATACTTAACGCAGTGCCCAGCACATAATAGGTACTAACAAGTACGGCTATTATTGTTGTCAACATTGAGTCACTGCCCAGGCCATCATTAGTCTTGCCTTAATTTCAGACTTAGAACCAGCTAACACTAGTCATGTACCCATAAGTGAGGGCTTTCACAAATACTACCTCATTTGAGTACCCAATTGCCCTGCTCATTTGCCTGGCTTATGAGCTTGTTTTCAGTATTGCCTCTTGGCCCTGACCTTTATTGTTCCTGTGGGTTTCCTGGCTTTCCAAACACCCATATCTTACCAGTGTCTGTGGTCTGGTTTCAACCCACAGTCCATTCTGCTTCCCTCCCTGTGGTTCTCCAGGACTCAGACAGCAGCTCAGACCTGGTGCCAGGGTGTGTACCTAAGAATGACCTGTGGTCATCACAATCCTTGGCCCCACATTTTTCTCCCCTGTTCTGACTCCTTGTGCTCCTTCTGGTATTTGCTGCTGCCCTCAGCCCCAAGTTGCCAAACCAAGAACTTCAGCACCAAACCAAAGCCCTAGTTATTTTGCTGCTTGTCTAGCATTTGTCTTTCTTGACAGTCCCGGAAGTCTTTTCTGATCCTCCGTGATACACTAGCTTTCTTCCACCTCTCCCCATCCTGTACTTTTCCTCTGTTCTTAACACTTCCACCCAATCTTGGACTCCCCTTTTCCCTACTCTCCACACCCTGGGCCCACTCCAGGCCATAACTGTATGTTCTATCAAAAATAGGTCAACCTTTTGTCTCTGTCACTAGCAGTCAATGCTCTAAAGGAGCTTAAACCAATTTCAGCTAAGATATTAATGCAATTGGTGGTTTAAGGGCTGTGTATATACTTTAACAAAAAGTTAAAGGAGACAAAACTTTATCTCAAGGGAATAAATTCCTAATGGTCATGGGGGTCAAAGATTTAAGACAGAACTGCCTTCTCCTAACACAGTTTGCTTCAACCTATTTCTAGGTTCAAATAGGTTTATAATTGTTACATCTTCTTTATGAATTGACCCTTTATCATTATAAGGTATCTTTCTTGCCTTTAGTAACAATTTTTGTCTTAAAGTCTATTTTGTCTAATATCAGTATAGCCACACCAGCTCTCACTTTCTGCCTATTTATGCTTTTAAATCTAAACTAAGGCTCTTGTAGACAGCATGTAGTTGGATTGTGGTTTTTTTTTGGGGGGGGGGATTGCTTTTTGTTTTGTTTTTTATTTTAGAAAGAGAGAGAGAGAGAGAGCACATGAGAGAGAGAAGCAGAGGGAAAGAGAAAGACACAGGGCTCAATCCCATGATCCTGGGATCATGACCTGGGCCAAAATGAAGAGTGAGATGCTCAATCAACTGAGCCACCCAGATGCCCCTCGATTATGTTTTTTAATCTATTCTTCCAATCTCTGCCCTTTAATTGGAGAGTTTGCTATGTTTACATTTAATATAATGGGTAAAGTAAGATTTAGTGTCTACCATTTTGCTAGTTCTTTTCTATATTTTATATTCTTTGTTCTTCTGTTTCTCCATTACTACTTTCTCTTGTGTTAAATAATTAATTTCTAGTGCACTATTTTAATTACCATTTCATTCACTATATATATTGTAACTTATTTTCTTGATGACTGTCCTGTAAGTAACCATTAATATCTCAATTTATAGCAATCTAGTTTGGATTAATACCAACTTAATTTCAATACTACACAAAACTTTGCTCCTTTATAGTTCCATGCCCCCCTCTCATATGTTGTTATTGTCACAAATTATATCTTTATACATTTTGTTCCCATCAACGTAGATTTATTGTTACTGATTTATGCAGTTCTCTTTTAAATCAGATTTTAAAAGGAGTTATAAACAAAAAATACATTCATACCATTTTCTGTATCTAATTACATAATTATTTCTACTAGTGCTCTTTTTTTCTTCACGTTGATTCAAGTTACTATCTAGAGCCTTTTCACTTCACCAATATTTCTTATAGAAAAAATCCCTCTCAGTTTTGTTTACATGAAAATGTTGATTTATCCTTCAGTTTTGAAGGATAGTTTTGTCCGATTTTGAACTTCTGGTTGACAGCGTTTTTGCCCCTTTGCTACTTTAAATATACCATTCCTAGTTTCTGGCCCCCATGGTTTCTAATGAGAAATTACCTGTTAATCTTATTGAAGCTCTTTTGTGTATGTTGAATTGCTTTTGTTTTGCTGCTTTCAAAATTCTTATTTTTTTGGCTTTCAACAATTTGATTTTGATGTGTCTAGCTGTAGGTCTTTTTGAGTTTATCCTACTTGGAGTTTGTGTACCATCTTGGTTGGTTTCCATCAAATTTGGGGAGTTTTTGGTCATTATTTCCTTAAGTATTCTTTATACCCTTTTCTCCTTCTCCTTTCCTTCTCCTGTAATGCATATGTTGGCATGCTCGATGGTGTCCCACAGGTTTCAGAGGTTTTGTTCATTCTTTTCTTCATTGTTTTTTGTGTTCTTCAGACTGCATAATCTCACTTGCCCTATATTCAAGTTCACTGATTCTTTCTTCTGCATGCTGAAATATGCTATTGGGACCCTCTAGTGAATTTTTTTTTCCATTGTACTTTTCAACTTCAGGATTTCTATTTGGTCCTTTTTATAATTTGTATATCTTTATTGATTCTCTCTATTTGGTGGGATTTTGTTCTCATGATTTCCTTTAGTTCTTTAGACATGGTTTCCTTTAGGTCTTTGAACATATTTAAGTAACTCACTTAAAATTTCAAAGACCTCACATTAGTAGCCACCTGCACTGTGTACAAATCAAGTTCTGCTTGGCAGTCGTTGCTTCCTTCCTCATACTTCACACAACATAGCCAGAACTTGTCTCATTCCTTAACCCAACCTCAAACCTCCTACCTACAGCCTTACCTGACTTCAGGATTGGAGGAGGGATATGACACTCAAAAGTCTTTCAGATCTGAGAATTGTCCCCTCCACCTTGAGCTCCTTCATGTCCTGCTGGAGATGTACTGCCCAAGGAAGTGTCCAGCTCCTGGAGGAAGTGACGGGAGGCCAGAAATCCTCAGGCAGTGTTTTCTTTCCTGCCAGGAATCCAGACATTCCATAAAGCTTCACTCAGAAGGGATGGGGGGTGGGAAGGGAGGAACTACAGATCAGAAGTGTTTAATTACTTCAAAATAATGAAATCACAGTACATAAGCATACAGAAACAAAGATTTAAGCAACTTCTTGGTGACTGGGCTTAGGAGCACTGTCACCTCTCCTCCCATTATTACAAAGCCCAGCCAAGTTTAGTCAAAAATCTATAGGATTTTACTTTATTAGTTATTTCTTCCCTTCTTATCTGGTGTGTGTGTGTGTGTGTGTGTGTGTGTGTGTGTGTGTCAGGGTGAGGGGTAGGGATGATGAGGGGTAGGGGTAGGGTTGCCAGGATGTAGGATCTTTCTAAACCTTCCCCACTTCCTAACTTTATTAATGTTTCTATTAATAACTATGTTAATTATCCACAGTAACAAACATCATAGCTCCAACTTTCACACAATTCAGTGGAGCCAGTTTCAGTGAAGTGGCCTACTTAGGAAGAACCTTCCTGGAAATGATGGGGGTTGGGAAACCATATGGTGCTTGGCAGAGGACCTGAAATCAATGTAGAAGCTGAGAAGCATTGGTAAGGCTGTGTCATTTATCATCCTGGAGTAGGACTGAGTCAAGTCCAAGAACTGACCCTCTCTCAGGGCTGGAACTTCATCAGCACTTTGGGTCTGATTCAGAAGTGGTACTTGCACTCTGTTGACATAGCAGTAGGAGACTCCCAGCAAATGAGGACTCTTCGGGCCATGGAGGTCTGTGCGATCATAATGAATTATGACTGGATCCATCTGACCTATAAAAGTAAATACTACCCATAAAAACACTGCATTACTCAGCAAAAATCCCCAAAGAGCAGGGGCAGAAGAAATGGGATTTTTTTTAACTTGGAATTGAAACATGTAGAGCTCAAGGAACCTCATAATGAATTTGAGTAACATGACTGTGGAACTAGAATTCACTGAGCATGTGTAGCGCCAGGTCAAGGACAGAGTGTCAGGGTGTGATTTAACATCCAGTCCATAGGCACCCCCAGGCCATTCTGTAATGATACTGTGTTGTGTTTATTTATACACACTACCCTCAGGGCTCTGATAAGTGAAATGTGCTGGACTGAGCTCCCGAGGGCAGAGGCATTAATCTCTGCCTCATGCTTGGCACAGTGTCTGGCAAACAGTGTTTGCCTTATAGGAGCAGTTGAGAACAGAGCATCATTTATCAAGAACAAGGCCCACCACTTGGTGAGCCACTCCACTGGAGCCCCAGTTCCCAGAAGCTGGGTGACTGGGTCCCTGTGGTCTGTAGACCCATGGGGTTGCCTTGCTGGTTCAAATGAGCTGCTGCTTCTGGCACTCAAAACAGTGCTGAGAACTATTCCAGCTGCTGTGATTCAGTTGCATTTCAGACAGTGTGATGCCCATCAAAGCATTCCATCTCATCACCCTGCAGCCTCCCCAGCTGTTGCAAGTAGCAATCCATTACCCTCAGGCAGCTCAACAACTCAATTTGACTTGGGCTCCATGCCTCTGTGCATAAAAGATGCTTCCCTGCCTGGCTCTCTTCCTTCCTGGTATGGAATGGGCCATCTTTACCCAGGCTGTGCCTCTCCCAAATGTTTTCTCTAACCCCTGAAGACCTGCTCAGAATAAGAACCCGTACACAAGTTGTGTGGCCTTAGGCAAAACCTGGAACTGCGTGGTGCTCTGAGCCCCAGCTTCCACATCTGTAAAGTAGTGTTCTCTGTCTTACTGTCTGCTAGTGTGAAGGTCAAATGAGAACTCTGGGAAAAGGGTTTAGTCAACTGAAAGGCTCTAGACAAATGTTAGTTATTACATCATCATCTATCTGCTTGTGCAAGAGTCCAAAACAAAACAAAATAAGAAAGAAAGCCACACTTCTTGGTAACTGGGAGAAGCTGAGACCTCAGGTTAGAGCATCTCCTATTTCCCTGGGCTAGTAGAATAAGGAAAACTTGCATTCCTTCAAGGTACAGACCTCTAAGGATGTTTTGTATCTTTCCATTCTGCTTTGTGGTGGGACGGGGGCCCAGCATCCAGGCTACAAGGTCCTCACTGGCAGGGTTCTGGTCTCATCCAATGTTTTTATTACCTAATAGACACTAGGTGTGGATGTGTAGATTTGTTGCTGAGTCAAGACTTCAGATCGTGTACTCCTAATTGAACCACCTTTAAATATATGGTTTGTAGAAAATATATGTACTTTCCCTTTGGGACAGTAAAAAGCTCTGGAGTTGGAGGGGAGTGCGGTTGCACACAAAACTGTGACTGTGTTCAGTGTCACTGAATTGTACGTTTGTAAATGGTTAAATAGTAAATTTTATGTTTTGTGTATTTTGCCACAATACAATTTTTTTCAGAAAACACTTTCACACACATTTATGTTGCATGAATGAATGAAGGATTGACTCTCTTCAGTGTCCAACAACTGACAGTCTAAGGTACTGAGTGTTTGTCTCAGGTAATATCAGATATGAGGGAGCAAGAAAGGAAGACACACTTAGCTTACTTAATGCCCTTGATGCTTCAGTGTACTCAAGGGAGGAAACACCTAGAAACCCACAGGTGTACACTAACATTCCATTAAAATGCCTTGACCGTAATCCCCAGGGTCCTCTTTCTTTCAGGGCGTCAACCAGCCCCACCCAACCCTAGATTCTGCTGGGGAAGGACCCTCAGGGCTCCTGGCACTTCTGCCCCCTGCACACTCTTCTTTTTAGGAGTTTGGCCACAGTCCTTCTAGATAAGCTCCTGGGGATGGGACCTCCATATCTTACATGCCAACAAGAGGGCTTCACCGGGTCTCAGAGTGTGGCCTCAATAAAGGCGTGTTGAATGAGTCTTTTGTTATTCCTGAAATTCTATTGCATTGACTACAGTGGGAAATACACTCATTAGCATCCAGAAATACTTCAGCTTGGCAAGATTTATGCTGTAATCATTTATGGTAAGAAGACTAGAAACTAGCAAAGAAGGACAGGAGCAGGAGAGGACCCGAATACTGTGTTCCATGATGAAGGACTGACTTGGGCGTTACACTTGCTCTGCACAACTCAGCAGGGCCAGATTAGAATCAGCCAGCACAGAGCACGGGGATTGTGACCTATCATAAGGAAGTGTGTCCCAGTGAGCACTATCTGACAGTAGAATAGGCTGCCTCACCAGATAGTGAGCTCCCTGATACTAGAGGTATTCAAGCAGATGTTGAACCTTCTGCTCTTGAGAATGCCTCTACCTCGATCTGCCCAACCCTGAGAGTCTGGAATTGTTTTGAACTGAGACTGAAGCAGAAGTTTATAGTACAAGGCGTGCCCAGGAGTCTGGATCAGCTAACCAGGAAGCACCCCTGGACGAGGAGAATGCTGAGCCAGTCTATTTCTCTTGTTCATCCTCCCATTCACCCTTCTCCAGTTTATCCCCTGCTCCGCATCTGCCCCACTTCTCCTTCCCTTTCCCCTTTTATCTTTCTGATTCTCTATCCACCACCCCCTCCCACAGCCCGCTCCCCCTGCCAGGGAGTAGAAAGCACCTGGCCTGAGAGTCTCATGATGCTTCTGCAGCTTGCCTGGCATGGAGAGAGGTGCTGCGTCTTTGCCAGCGGCCTGCCAGCTCCTCTATTGTAGCAAGTGAAATTACCAGCTTCACACTGCGGGTCTATTTAAATCAGCCTTTCATGTCTGATGGATTTAAAAATATGCTAGAAGTCAGCATCTTAAATACAAGAAACACAAACAAGCAGATGAGGCTGCATTTTCCTCCCTCTGTGCCCACTCCACCCTCTTCCCTTCCTCCCACTCTCTCCTACCCCCTCCCAAAGCAGTTTTCATTCACGAGGCCCATCTCCCCACCCACCCGACTGCCCCCCCGAACCCTCATCCCTCCCCTTCTCTAGATGGTGTGGCAGTCTTCAGCCTGATCCGTGGCGGGGAGCCCGGGGTCTAGGTTCCCTGCTCAACTCTGCAGGACGCAAGTAAGGCCACCCAGTGTGGTCAGTGGGGTCTTCTGCCCTATTGTGTGCAAATGGAGCTCCAGCCTGAACCCAGCGTGGGCTCTGTCACAGATGAAGAGGCTGTGGCCCAGGCAGGAGGGGTAACTTGCGGGGTTCAGAGGTCAGTGAGCAGCGATCCTGGCTCCCCACCCACTGCCCTGGCAGTCTACAGCCAGCCTTCCAAAGCAGATGTGTTCAGTTTTCAGGGCAAGCTATTTGCTAGCCCCAGAGCCCCACCGCTCCCAGTAATCCATCTGTGAGGGCCTCTCGGGCTCTGGTCACAGCAGGGGTTCTCTGTCTGTCCCTAGGAATGGACCCTTTTTGGGACCTTGGCCCACATTGGTTGACCCAACCCCACTTTCTCCAGCTACAATTTAATCATGTTCCCTGTAAGCCCTGGGTGTCATCTCTTTGAGGCTTGATATGTGGGCCCCAGGCATGTCCTCGGGCTGTGGGTGCGTGGCAGGAGTTCCAATGGCACCATCAGGATGGCTGTGTCACCTGAAAGTGCTCTGCTGCTCTGCAGGGCACAGGCGGAGGTGATGGCTGCGGCTCGCGGTTCTCAGCTTTGGATGCCACGGGAATCACCTGGGCAGTTTTCCTTTGTCTTTACTAGTTTATTGGTATTTATTCTGTTCCCCTTGTTTTGCTTTATTTTTTTTAAGAATAATACCGATTCTCATTCCCCCCAACACACCAGAATTTCTGATTTAAGTAAAAGTTAACAGAGCTTTTAAAAATTTTGTTTAATATTACCACTATCAGCAATAAAAATAGCGGAATGGAAAAATGTTCTGCTTGTGTCTGAACATTTTCTTGACTTGGGATCTGCTCTTGTGTGCCTGTGTCTTTGCCCATGCTGTTCCCTCTGGCTGGATTCTTTAAGAGAATTTCAAGGGCTTGCTTGTGGCCATGCAGCAAGCCATCAGATGGCCTGGCGGGGTTCTGAGGCCTGCCTGGGATTCCACACCCTGTCAACCAGCAGGCCTTAGAGAACAGCCGCGTCCTGGTGCTCCACACGTGGGAGGGACAGTTGGGGCTCAGATGCCACACCAGATCATCGTGTGTCTGTGGATATAGAGTACATACACATGTACACCATATGCACACACGCCACACTCACATACTTACACATACCACACACACACACACCACACATTCAGATACCACACACTCACACATGGACCACACACACCACACACTCACACCACACACACTCACACCACACACATCACACACCACACACACTCACATACTCACACAAATTCACATACCACACACATACCACACACATGCACATAAAAACACACCACACGCTCAGACACACACATTCATTTTTTTTTCAAAAAGGTATCTACAACCCCATTTATTGCAGCATTATTTACAATAGGCAAGACATTGAAATAATTTAAGTGCTCACTGATGGATAAGTAGATAAAATATAGATTAAAAAAATAAAGAAAAATGCAAACACACACACTCACACACACATATATGTCCATCTCCCTCATCAACTTTTCCAGCATTTGTTCCAGCTCCCAAGTGACAGGCCATGGTTACAACTTTTGAAGGTGATCCCAATCTTCCCTTTTTTTTAATTTTTTAAAATTTTTTTAATATGAAATTTATTGTCAAATTGGTTTCCATACAACACCCAGTGCTCATCCCAAAAGGTGCCCTCTTGATACCCATCACCCACCCCCCTCTCCCTTCCACCCCCCATCAACCCTCAGTTTATTCTTAGTTTTTTTTTTTTTTTTTTAATTTTTTTTTAACGTTTATTTATTATTGAAAGACAGAGAGAGACAGAGCATGAATGGGGAAGGGGCAGAGAGAGAGGGAGAGACACAGAATCTGAAGCAGGCTCCAGGCTCTGAGCTGTCAGCACAGAGCCTGACACGGGGCTCGAACTCACAAACTGCGAGATCATGACCTGAGCCGAAGTCAGACACTTAACCGACTGAGCTACCCAGGCGCCCCTATTCTTAGTTTTTAAGAGTCTCTTATGGTTTGGCTCCCTCTCTCTCTAACTTTTTTTTTTCCTTCCCCCCCCCCCACGGTCTTCTGTTAAGTTTCTCAGGATCCACATAAGAGTGAAAACATATGGTATCTGTCTTTCTCTGTATGATTTATTTCACTTAACATAACACTTTTCCAATTCCATACACGTTGCTACAAAGGGCCATATTTCATTCTTTCTCATTGCCATGTAGTATTCCATTGTGTATATAAACCACAATTTCTTTATCCATTTGTCAGTTGATGGACATTTAGGCTCTTTCCATAATTTGGCTATTGTTGAGATTGCTGCTATAAACATTGGGGTACAAGTGCCCCTATGCATCAGCACTCCTGTATCCCTTGGATAAATTCCTAGCAGTGCTATTGCTGGGTCATAGGGTAGATTTATTTTTAATTTTTTGTGGAACCTCCACACTGTTTTCCAGAGCGGCTGCACCAGTTTGCATTCCCACTAACAGTGCGAGACGGTTCCCGTTTCTCCACATAGTCTCCAGCGTCTATAGTCTCCTGATTTGTTCATTTTAGCCACTCTGACTGGAGTGAGGTGATATCTGTGTGTGGTTTTGATTTGTATTTCCCTAATGAGGAGCGATGTTGAGCATCTTTTCATGTGCTTGTTGGCCATCTGGATGTCTTCTTTAGAGAAGTCAGACACACACATTCAGACACAACACACACACACCACACTCTCATACTCACATACAAACATTCACCAAACACACACCATACCACACATACCACACACACCATACAGTCAGACATCACACACTCATGCATGTGTCACACATACACACACACACATACACACACACACTGATGGAAGTGCACACTCTACCCATTCCAATTTCATCCCCACTCCTTCCCCAGTAGTCCCACCACTGACGGCTTGAACTACTTTCCATGTAAGTTTGACTATGTGCCATGGTGCCACGCAAGATACTATGCCCTTGGAACACAAAAATGGAGAAAAAAACCAAGGAGTTCAAAGTGAGTGGAAGAGTTTTACTAGCAAAGAGACCGGAAATGAGAGGGACTGTGCTGAATGCCCTGGGAAGTGGATGTTAGTGAGACTAAGCTCTCCCTGTTGGGGAGGGTGGTTTTAACAAAGGATTGAATGGTGCTCTGAGAGCAGGAAGGTAAGGCGGTGCCCTCAGGCAAAGACAGAGGGGAGCAGTCCTGGTGGGGAACACCAATGGAGAGAAGGGTGATAAGGGAGGGAGCGGGTTTGGGGGTCCAATGGTGTCATCAGCAAGGCTGGTGGGCCAGTGCGGGGAAATTATGGAGGATGAATTGGGGAATGTAAGCAGATGAGGCCAAACCTGGAGAGCCTGCCTGGACCAGAGGAGTTTAAATACCATCCCGTATGTGACAAGGAACCACTGGAGGGTTTTGAACAGGAAGGTGACAGGGTCAGGTCTGTGCCTGTGCTAGAAGAAAGAGGAGAGGAAGGATGGGGATGAGCCTGAGGACAGGGAGACAGATGAGGATTGATCACCCCAGTCCCAGGACCCCACACTGAGAGGCCCAGGGTGTGGTGGGGAAGGAGAAGGAGCCTCATAACCCACCAACCTCAACTTTCAATGTGACCCATGTTTGTCTGTGAACCAGGCCACATGTTAAACGTTGGCCTTCCCTCTCTGCCTTCCCCCAGCCCAGTGGGTTTCCCAGCTGGCCAATACTTCCTCATTCAGAGACTGGGAAACTGAAGGACTCCATATAAATGTGTTTTTTTGCTCCTTTTCCTGCTTCTATTCTCACTAGGACCTGCACCCCCACTTTCCACATGCCTCATAGTGCAGATAGTGTGTGTCCTCTTTGTGAGGGACAAGGGGTCAATGATTTCTCTAGAAATCATCAGCACAACAGATAACATCCAAGGAAGGACCTGGTGAGAACGAGCCCACGAAGCCATCATGAGCGCATTCCATACCACGGGTGTTACACATCTTTGCACCAAGACCCCCTGACTCCAAGGAATGGGTGACTTATGGACCCTTATCCTCGTTCTAACTGGTTCCTCGATGTCTGAGGGGACATGTGCACCAGACCACACTCCTCACTGAGGAGTGACCCCCAGACCCCAAGCAAAGATGAGACTCTCTCTCCTTTTCTTTTCTGTGTTTCCCAGATGCTCTGTCTGCTTCTGCGCTCTCTCTCTGTATCTTCAGTAAACTCTGCTCTTACTTTCTGCTGGCTTGCATTTGATTTCTGTCCTGCGAGCATTCAAGGACCCTCTTGGCTGGTCCTGTGGGACCCCCTCTGTGTCCTTGGACCCAGCCAGCCAGCATCAATTCCATACTGTAAGTCATTACATCTCAACCACTGCTCTTTTCCAATTAAATCCATTGAGCTTTAGAAAAGGTGCTTTCTCCGAATGAGGTGGGGTCTTAGGAGATATACACTACAAACCTCAAGGCAAATAAAATTAGATATTGTATCCTCCTCTACTTGGAATTTTCCAGGCCCAAATTTCTTCCAGGCACGTAAATAGTCAAAGCTATGGCTGTGGTTTGTGGACTGGGCAGAAGTAACAGAACCCATGAGTAGACAACACTTTAGAGTTTACCAGTTTCTTCCACTACACCCTCTGTGGGTCATCTTCCCTCTGTAGAATGGGAGACTCAGTGAAAATGAGCACCTCCTCCAGAGCAAGGCTGGTGAGCACTAGAGCTGGGACTTATCCAGCCCCTGAACCCTCAAGATTGGGACCAGACTCACTGTGCTTAGACATAATCACATTGTTTGCCCTCCGTTTCCATCTACTGCTTGTCAACCCCAGGCCTCCCCGGATACTGTACACTTAGGCAGTCCTACTCACCACCCCCCAGCCCCTCCCCTCCCTTTGCTCAGAAGCCATCTTCTCCACAGGCCCCCTTGTTTGGGGACACTCTGAAGAGTGATGTGTGAAAGAGAATCTAATCAGAGATAATCAATAGGCAATATTAGCAGAACCAAATGAAGTCCCTGCCTGGATGAGAGTCACCTAGCCCCAGCCAACAAGCAGCCTGTATCCCTAACTCCATTTCCTCTCAGTTATTAAAATGATTTTACAAGAGATAGTCCCATCTCAGGAAAGTCACAGACTAATAAAGTGCAGTCGAGCGTCCGGAGAAATCCCACATCCAGGCCTACCCTCCCATTTCCTTTGGCTGCTCACTGGCAAAGCCTCTGTGGTATCTTTCTGCAATACTGGTGGACCTTCATTTCCTCCTTGAGCCTTTATTTCTCACTTTGACCCCGGACCCTTCACAAAGCCCGGCAGCCATTCTCCTGTCTCCCACTAAAAACTCAGGCGTAGGATCTTTTAGGAAAACTCTGTGCCCAGGGGCACGAAATAAGCACCACAGAGTTACAGAACAAATCTCAGATCCTTCGGACTGGCCATCGGGGGAGGGAAGGGGGGCGGTGCCTGGATTTCATTCCAAGTGAGCACCTTTATTTCACAGATGAGAACCCTGAGGCCTAGAAGGAGCCAACCAGGACGGCTACAGGCATCCTAGCAACCAACAGGAACAGCATGGCAGCAGGTCAGCATCTGCTCTTTCAGCAAGTATTTATCAGATCGGATGTCTCTGGTGGGCCATGGGGCTGTACACAACACTGAAACACAAACATAAGTGAGCTATAGAACCTTCCCTCCAGGAGACTGTAGTCTCAGGGCAGGGAGAGCAGACACAAAAACAGATAGGGGTAGTACAGCGTGGGAGGTGTGGGCACGGAGAGCTGCCCAGAGATGCAGGGAGCCCAGCAAAGAGGGTCACAGAGGCCCATGTGTCTGAGTCCTGGAGGCACTCAAAGCCTGGCATGAGCCATAGCCTATACTCATAGCAATCATAGTGAATGGACACAATGTTTACCACGTCCCAGGCACAGTTCTCATCTAATCCCTACCGCCTTCCTCTGAGGAAGATAGTACTGCCAGTTCAGAGGTCAAGGAAACTGAGGCAGAGAGAGGCTAGCTTCCTTGCTTGAGGTTACCCAGCCAGGAGAGGGAGAACTGAGGTCTTAGCTTCAGAGACTACATGCCAGCATGGCCTGTGTTCCTCTGCTCCAAGGTAACTACAGGTCCTCAGTTAGGACACCACATGTGGCCGCCTGCCACTATGGCCAGGTATGAGCCCTCCATCCAGCCATACACCAGGCAGCCAGTAGCCTTGGACTTGAGTCACATTTAATGAACTCAGGTTCCCTAAGCCCTGGCCCTGCTCTGACCTCCCATGGCTTCTCTAATCCAGGCATTTGCAAAACCACCTTCAGAATAGTTTCCAAGCAACGGAACCAGGTGCCTTTTCTCTTTGGCCCCACAAAGCAAGCATTCCCACCTACTGTGGGCAGAGACTCTACCCGGAGTTGTTTCTCCCTTTCTCCCTAAGACAGCCCGGAGTCACCTGCATGTTCTTGTCTGGGGCCCTCGGTTCCAAGAACAGGGAGCTATCATTTATAAGCAGCTGTCGCATGCTGCATGCTGCATGGGGGGAGTCAGCAGGCCATCTCAGACTATCTCATCCAACATTTGCAATAATCCTGGAAGAAAGGTTAGTATCATCCCCATTTAACGGAAGAAGAATTCACACAGGAAGAAAGACTGCCAGTAATTCCCTGCAGGTCTCATAGCCATTGGCTGCAGGAGTCAGGCTTCAACCCCAGGTCTATTCATCTCCAAGACTGGCTGGTGTTCACTGCATCATCCATGACCATGAGCCTGACTGGTGAATCTGTGAAGGCTGCATCTTTGGCTTCAAGCACAATGCTATATCCAACTGAGCTAACCAACCGTGGCCAGAAAGCAATTGTCATAATATCAGAAACCCATTATGACCCACGAAGCCTCTGAAAGACGCTTCAAGAATACATCTGTGAGTTGAAAGTGACGCCGAGCATTATGCTCCCCTGGAAACAGCTGCCTGGGGCTTGAAGACAGCAGAGAAATCCCAAGATGCAGATCCAGCCTCATACAGACCCTGCCGACCACCTCTTGCCTCCCAGACAATTACATCCTCTGAGCTAAGGGGAAGTCATCCTTGTGGGGAGAACAGCATGACACGACACCAGACAGGATAATGCAAATGATCTCAGAGTTGCACAAATAGCCCCTTTGTGGATCCCCGATTGGTGAACAAGCAATCCTACAATGAAGCAATTTGTATTCAAGCCATTTTCCACAACAGCAACCCACAGAAGCCTCAATCTCCACCCTCCCCTCGTGGCTCCTGCAGGCTCTGCCCATTTTACATTGACCTTTTCTGTGGTCATCTGTGGTTTTCTGAAGTAGGCAATGGAGTAAGTCTATTACCAGATTCCAAGGGAAAGGACTGCCAACTTAAGTAATTAGATTGCGAGCATGGGTGGCATGCAAATCTTGTCCTGTCACTTTCCTGATGAAACTCTTCGGTGCCTTCTCAGTGTCCAAGGCAAATGTCTCCCTGACATGGTGGCTCCCAAGGCTCTTGACTGTGGGCCCTGGCTATATCTTCTCACTGCTCTCCCCTGCCCCTAGCCTTTGCTCTTCTCTGATCTTCTTTTCCAAATGTGCCACACTCTCTCGATGCCTTTGGGCTGGCCCTTGCCACGTGGCCTTCCTGCCAGATGCCTCCCTATGCCCATCTCCCTTGTCTTGCCCCTCCACTTCTGAAAGTTTCTGTTTAGTTTTTTTATGTTTATTTATTTTGAGAGAGAGAGAGAGGATGCACGAGTGGGGGAGGGACAGAGGGAGACAGAGAGAGAATCCCAAGCAGTCTCTGTGCTGTCAGCGCAGAGCCCAACACAGGGCTCGATCTCAGAAACTGTGAGATCATGACCTGGGCTGAAGTCAAGAGTTGGACGCTCAACTGACTGAGCCACCCAGGTGCCTCTGCAAGTTCCTGTTTAAGGTCGTATCTTCAGAGAGGCTCTCTTGATCTCTTAGCAGTGTCTTACTCCTTCAGCCTTTGCCTTTCCTCTTTTATCATATTTGTCATTCTTCCTTAGGCTTTGCTCTTTCAGCAGCCTGTAAATTCCAGGAGGGCAGATGCATCCATTTTGTTCACTCCTATGTTCCTGGGAGGGACTCGAGAAATATCTCTGGAATGCAGGAAGTTAAGAAAGACTGCTCGCTTAGTCCTTCTGGTTCCATCCAGGACTGGAACCGGAGCCTTCATGGAGCAAATGAAATTACACCCGTGCTTGATCTGAAAACCATGCCCCACCTCCAGATAACATGTAGTGAGCATATCTCCCTCCTGCCCCCATATAGATCTTCCATGTTTCATGGTGACATGATAATCTTGGACTGTGTAGCTATGTGTGCAACAGAAAATTTCTGCATCTCTAAGTTTTGCTTCTTCCTCCCTGCACAAATGTTCTCTCAGGAGGCTCAATCCTTGCCCTGGGCTCAGAGGAGGATCCCTATCGTTCTGTTCTTCTAATGCCCTCTGACTCACAATGCCACAGTGGCACATGCCTCGGTCACATTAATGACAATTTATGACAGTGGGGAAGTGGCTGGTTATTTCCTATTAAGTGTAGCCAAATAACTCTTATGTAAGCATTTATGTGGTTGTTACTGCAGTCAATATGAGGTTCCCAGCCTGATCCCCACCTCATCCCTCTTGCCAGGCCCAGAAGGTGCTGCCGAGTCGCTAACTCCAGCCATCAAGAAAATAGGTGCTCTAAGTACACAAACTCAGTAAATTACTAATCAAAACCAAATACGACTAGAAGAAAATTCTCCTGGGGAAAGCAGCGTGTGTTGGATTCCAGGGTAAAGTGGACATTTTGGATTATTACAGATCCTCTCCACGGGATGCAAACCAGATACTAGATGTAGACACTAGGCTGTCTCAAGGTCACCGGGAAGTCCTTGTGTTTGGAGATGCAGGTGGAGAGAGACAGAAGGTGAGGACCTTCCCAGAGAGTCCCAGGTGGGACTATGGCATCTCAAGAACTGAGGATCTTTTAGCTCTAATGGAAGGACACATATCAGGTGGTGTCAGCCACTGTCTGCTGGAGGGCTGGGAGATGGACTTTGAGATCTCTGCAAGTGGGGCACCTGGGTGGCTCAGTCGGTTAAGGATCTGACTCTTGACTTCAGCTCAAGTCATGATCTCATTGTTCATGAGATTGAGATCCCACGTCAGGCTCTATGCTGGCAGCGAGGAGCCTGCTTAGGATTCTCTCACTCCCTCTCTGCCCCTCCCCAACTCTCTTTCTCTCTCTCTCTTTCTCAGAATAAATAAACATTAAAAAAAAGATCTCTGCAAGCCACCTGTGAGGCCTTTAGAGAGCTAATGAACAGGAGCCAACAAGCAGGCCACCTCTGCCCAGGGCTTTTGGCAAAAACTCTACATGTGTGTTACTTACAAGGCTGCCCCCCAAACTCACCAAAGCTTGCAGCCCTGGGGCCTTGCCAGCTGCTGACTGTGGCTCTGATGACAAAGCCTGCTGCCATCCAGCACCTTCAGAGGTGCATAGGCTCAGGCACTGGCACCCAGGTAGGTTTCTCAGTAACAGAGCTGGAATGCAGGGCAGAAACATTATTAAAATAACAATCATACCTAGAATTGCTATTGTGCTTCACAGGTTCCTAACATGCTTTACATTTATCTCCTTTCATCCAGATCATCTCTAAAGGGTCTCGTGGACGTGCAGTAACTGACCCAAAGTCACATAGTGAGTAATCAGCCCCAATGGGGTTTGTCTCAGTCTTTGGCTCCAATCCCCAAGGCATGTGGCAGAGTTGTCCAGTGACTGATGCTTGCCTTTGGGGGTGGGGACAGCAGGGCCTGGGCCAAGTGACCCAGCATCCTAGGGGTTTCCTCTGCCAGTTTTCTCTGTCTGCCCTTGAGGGTGAGGTGCTAGCTACAGACCCTTTGGTAAATACCCTTTTCACTTCTACTGTGAGAAATGACCTATGGTTAGGATCAGGAAGGGTTCTGGGCCTCCTTGAGTGCTGTCATTCTCTGAAAATGATAGACCGGGTCTTCCTGTGGCATTAACAGGTAGCTGGGCAATTCAGGCATATTTTCCTTCTATTTCAAAAGCTTAATGACTGAGGGACACTAAGGAGGCAAAATCCTCACCACTCACTCTGATACAGCTTGCATCACCGAGCTGGGCTCACACTGCAGATGTGGGGGGGTGGGTAGAGCAGCCAGGTTAGGGAGGATGACTGAGGGACCTCATTTCTCAGTGTTGGGGCAGGAGCAAGTTCAGCCTGCCCAGAGATTGGCAACCAGACAGTGCAGGCCATAAGTACAGGGATAGTGCCTGTGACTCTGCTACGTGCCATTGCCTACTTCAGGGCCTAGAGCCCATTAAGTATCTAATAAATGTTTGTTGGTCAAATTTCTGATCATCGAACATGTTGTGTCTGAGCCTTAGCTGAATATGAGCCAATTGCTTCCAATGGGATGAGCTCAAGGCAGCCTGGGAGGCTTTAGATGTGGAGCCAGGCACACTCATCATGCCTAGACAGGTGTGAGATCACCCATCCTCAAGCAGGTTTATCCCAACAGTCTCAAGACCACAGGGCAAGGGTCTGAGACAAGCTAGACTGCCACACAGGTGGGGTTACAGTCAGAAACCAGGTATATAACGAGGTGCTTTGCAAGACTCAAGACAGCAACCAAATAAAATCTGTCTTCAGGAAGAGGGTTCCAGAACCCAGGACCTCTGTGTAGTGGCAAGGGTGGGGTGGGGTGCAAGAACAGACAGAACTCCCCTAGTGTGTGATACCCAAAGATTAAGGGTAGGAGATCACTTATGTTGGCCAAGATGCAGAGAAAGAGGATCTCTTTTGCACTAGTGGTGGGAATGCAAACTGGCGCAGCCACTCTGGGAAACAGTATGGAGGTTCCGCAAAAAGTTAAAAATAGAACTACCATACAAGCCAGCAATTGCACTACTAGGTATTTATCCAAGGGATACAGGTGCGCTGTTTCTAAGGGGCACAGGCACCCCAATGTTTATAGCAGCACTATTGACAATAGCCAAAGTATCGAAAGAGCCCAAATGTCCATTGATACACGAATTGATAAAGATGTGGTATATTATGCAGTGGAGTATTACTCAGCGATCAAAAAGAATGAAACATTGCCATTTTCAACTACGTGGATGGAAGTAGAAGGTATTATGCTAAGCGAAATAAGTCAGTCAGAAAAAGACAAATATCATACAGCTTCATTCATATGTGGAATTTAAGATACAAAACAGATGAGCATAAAGGAAGGGAAGCAAAAATGATATAAAAACAAGGAGGGGGACAAAACATAAGACACTCTTAAATACAGAGAACAAACCATGGGTGGGGGGATTGGCTAAATGGGCAAGGGGCATTAAGGAAGATACTTGTTGAGATGAGCACTGGGTGTTATACATAGGGGATGAATCACTGGAATCTATTCCTGAAATCATTATTGTACTATATGCTAACTAACTTGGATGTTAATTAAAAAAATAAATAATAAATTAAAAATTAAAATTAAAATTAAATTTTAAAAAAAAGGATAGGAGATCACTCCATGATCACTACTGGCCACTAGGCCAAGGACAGACTCCTATCTGGGTGACTGACCCAAAGCGCAGGAATGGGCTGAGATGTCTCACTTAATTTCATTTTGTTACAGAGGTCTGGATTCAGGCTGGGCCTCAAGGTGGGGTGCCAGCTGTAGTGCCAAGAGGGGAGGAAGGCTGTAGAGACAGGGGAGCAGAGAGGGCCTAGCAAAGGGGAGACAGCCTCCATAGGTGGCTTTTGTGAGAGTAACAAAAATTCCAATATCTCCCCAGGGGCACAGATAGAAGGGACAGGAGCCTGATAGTCCTAGAATGGCTCCTGAGCACATTCCATGAAGTCAAGTTGGTCAGGTGTCACCCTGTCACCTCCTACCTGCACCCCCATGTTGTTCAAGAGGATGAACAGAGAAAGGCAGGTTTCTGCCCTTGGAGCCTGTGCTCTAATGGGGAAGAGAGACCATGCATGCAATGGCCTTCAGAAAGACTCAGGTAGACAGGCCCAAATAAGACCACCAATGAGGCCCCAGGGCTGTGGGTCTGGGTAGAAGTAGGCTGGGAATGGAAGGGGGAAGTTTCCCCCAAAGACAAAGAAAGAAAGAAGAGAGACAGGAGTGAGAGCCACTAGTAAGTATTGTACAGTCTCAAAAAAAAAAAAAAAAAAAGCAGAGTCAGGGACAGAACAGGTTTCATAAGTGAAGTCATCTTTATAGGGTCTCTACTGTCATGCCAAGACCTCATCTCACACACCCACTTCTATTCAGAACGTGCTCCAAGCAGATATTGCTTATTTTCCACTGAATTAGAGAGAAATTACATTCCCTCTAGAGCATTCTTGTGGACAGGAGAAAGGAGCTGCTGTGGAAGTGCTCCCCATGCCTTGCCCAGCTTCACCCCTGCAACCCAGGGGCAGAGATGGGAAATGGCAGGGCAAGGGCTGAAGACCCAGGGCCTGGCGCAGACTGCAGGGGTGACCTTCTCCTCTGGTGGCTGGAGAGGCCTGAGAGACCTCTGGGCCTCTGTTCAGCTCAGTCCTCCCCTGTCTTCCAGGGATGAAGGGATGCCTGTAGGCCCCAAATGCCTAGAGCTCCTAGGGGGTCATCCTCCTAGTTGGTTCCTGGCCACATAGGATTCTACTCTGTTGACATGGATGGAATCCTCCACAAAGTTGGCTGGGCTCCCTGCCCAGGGAAAGGCAGAATGTAAGGGTTCCCCAATTGCCACCACCATGAAAACCCACTAATGAGTTTCTGTCTAATGCCCTCTGGGGGACCTCCCACCTCCATGTCCTTCTTCACCTCCCTTCCCTCTCCTGAGACATTCACTGCTGTCTTCTTGAGCTTGTCCTTTTCTTTCCTTATCTAACACATGGGGATGGAAAGTACTACATGATGTTCACTGTACTTGTGTCCAGGTACAAGGAGAGGCCTCCAGGCCTGGGCTCAGAGGGATCAGCACGGGCAGCAAAAGGACCACTGGGCAGGACTGAGGTCACAGCCTAGCTCTGCTACAATTCCATTCCTCCTTCTGGGTCCTCAGGGGGCCTCCACCACAGAACAGGCGGGGGTGCTTCTGCACCTAACTTCCAGGATTCTGGAGAAGCCAACAAGCATACAGATGCCACAGGGTTACAAAAGGGTAGGGGCCACTGCTGCTGGAGTCACTGATCATTTTCAAGGACACCACCAGCCTCAGGACACCCCACCCACAGCTGAGCCCAGGCCTCCTCTGCGTCCTCCCCACCTCTACCCACTACCTCTAAATGGCCCTCTTCCTTCCCAGCATCTGGGAAATCTCCCCCAGGGGAGATAACACAGATGACATTACCTGTCTCAGAAGCTAAAGAATAACCAGAAACCAAACCACATCCAAACACTTCACCACTCTGGCAAAGTACATTGTGTTTCCATCCTATGGAGATTTGGTTACCACACTTGGACCAAAGCTAGAAGTTTTGCCAACAGGTCTCTAATGGAAAGCATGATTGACTGACAATCGAAATGCAGGATAGCCTTTTACAAGCTAGAGGGAAACCAACATGGGCTCCAAGAGGCTCAGCACAGCTTTTCTCAGGGCCTCTGTGTCCTATTGTGCAGTTTCTGCACTGTACCTATCACCAGACCAGGGGGCAAGTGGGGACTGAAGTTCACATTTCATGCCAAGCAGAGTCTCCACAGAACTGTGTGTGTGTGCCTTCAGGAGGCCCCTTTTAAAATTCAGGCAAAGGCCCCATATCTGCCCATAGAGCTTGCTCTCCTTTCTGAGTGATGATGGCTCCAGAGAGAATATTTCAGAGCTGATGGGGGCAAGAAATAGCATAAAGATGCAGGTGAGTGAAAATGGGGTTCTGGGCCAAGGGGTGGGCACCCAGCCAAGACCCAAATGCTGCTCTGGGCAGCTTTAGGTGAAAATGCACAGGACTAGCAGCAGGAGAGAGAGAACGTGAGAGGATCCAAGATACCACTGACCTCAGAATATTAAGGTCAGGAGGATTCTGGCGTCACCTAGATACATCATTTTCAGAGGTATTTTCTTTTGGTCTTGGTTCCTTTTCATGTCTTTATTTTATTTTTATTTTTTAGTAGAATCTTTTTCCCAAGGAAAATAAAGACCGGCCAGGGAAGAATTGGGGTTTTTTAAATTTATTTTTTAATGTTTATTTATTTTTGAGAGAGAGAGACAGAGACAGAGCATGAGCAGGGGAGGGTCAGAGAGGGGGAGACACAGAATCCAAAGCAGGCTCCAGGCTCTGAGCTATCAGCACAGAGCCCAACAAGGGGCTCGAACTCACAAACTGTGAAATCATGACCTGAGCCGAAGTCAGATGCCTAACTGACTGAGCCACTCAGGCGTCCCAGAATTTTTTTTTAAACCTGGGGAGAAGGGAACTCAGAACTCTGCCCACCTTGATCCTGACACCTCCCACAAGCCCCAGGGCTCCCGAGGACACAGCGTGGAACATCAGCTAGTCCAGATGAGTGGTGAAAAGGCTGAGGCTCAGGAAAGTGACATGACTTGCCCAAGGTCCATGGTGCACTGAAGGCAGAGGCCAGCTTAGACAGGGCCAAAGAAGTTGGGGGCGCTAGAGATTTACCAGCCATGCTGGGGAAGGGGGCTGCCTTGGGAACCTGGGGCACCATCCTAGGACCCACGTATTTTTCACCTGTGCTGGGTGGGAAAGCTCTACTCAAGGTGGGTGAGCTCCTGTCGATGCAAAGGGTGGCAGCCCAGGCCAAACACTAGCCAGGGGTGAGGGACCAGGGACGAGACACTGTGCAGTACAGCAAACTCTCAGCACCCTACTCTTTCACTCAGACCCTGCCCCAGTCTCTCCCCAGGGATCCAGGACCACCATCTCCTGCTTTCTCCAGGCCCTCCCAGTGGGATGCACACCCTAGATTCTCCTATTCCTGAGGTTGGCCTTCCTCTAGGCTACATGTAGCCTTCCATTCTAGAGCACTCTTGGTTAGCTCCTGTCCTCCCCCCCACCCAACTTCACCCCTAAGTCCCTCTCCCCACCCTGTGAGAGTTTGCAGGGGACATGCTGTTGGACCAGTCCTGACTGCTTCTACCAAGGCACTACCTTCTGGGAGCTGGGAACAGCATCTGTTGCTCCTGTGATCTTCCATTCCAGTGTGGCCTCTGACCTCCTCCCAAACCCTCCCACCCCAGAGCACCAGGAACACAACCAGGCCATCACTTCGCTCTCATGTGCATTTATTGAGTGCCAACAGAGTGCGTGGTACTGTGCTCAGGGTTCAGAGCCACAGTCTAGTCAAAAGAAGACCAGAGCTAGTACAGAGAACGTTTCATAGCTGCTTAACATCTGTAAGGGATGGGAAGTGGGGAGAACTAATCACAAAACAAATTCCTATTCGAAAGCAACAGAATCTCCTCTGAGAGTAATATATAGTCTACGCGCGCACACACACACACACACACACACACACATACACACACACACACACACACACACACACCCTGAATGAACACAGAAATATACCCACGTGGTTGTATATGCATGCATATACAGGTGTGGGTAAATAAACTAATGTATATGCTGTACACGCACACGCACACACACGCACACACGCACACCACCGCACAGACAGGTAATCTGGCTTATGCTATCAAAGACACTATGTCTCCAGGTTCTAGTGAAGCAATCTGTCCTAGATGCCTGCAGCATGCAAAACTTGGAAGTTCCAGAGATTCACAGTTAAGGAGGACAAATGGGTATACGTGTATACTTTTCCATCCTTGGGGGCCCCAGCCACAGCACGGGAGGTTGCTCTTTGTCGGCGACAGCAAAGCCTCTGTGAAGGGCTCCCAGAGCAGAGCCGAGGAACTGGAAGCTCTCTGTCCAGTGGCCCACGGGAGCCCTGGTGAGTTCACCAATCTTCAAGGCAGAATTTAAAAACTCTGGTTTTCGAGAGTGTAGTCCTGCAAACGGTGTTCCTTGTTACAGAGCCGCAGATCGAGTTAAGAGTTTCTCTTCTTGCTCGCTGTCTGCAGCCTCCCACGTATGCTAACGCATTTTGTAGTCATTAGATACAGATGTTTCACACAGCTGTCCCTTAAAATCCAAATCTACCGTGAAATCGAGGTCTCGCTACAAAGGAAGAGCAAAGGGTCCCAGCATTAGTGTGGTAGCAAAGGCAAGCACCACCCCCTCCCGCAGGCAGAGGGATGGGTAACTACAGTGTTTCTAAGGTTTTCTAGCTAAGGGGTTCCCACAAACAGCCCTCGGGAATCTATTCTAGTGCCTCATTATCCACACAGGAAGTTCTTTGATTCCTAACCTAAAGCCTTCCTGTTATAATATAGAAATGTTCCCTCTGATTTCATCCTGAGAGAAAACAGAGTGGGGTGGTTGAGTCTTCTGTGGCACAACCTTCAAAGCATTCTCTAGATGCTTTTAATACACACGCTTGCACCCGCGGTTGCTCAGAAAGAATCGCACGATCCCTGACCCACCAGGCTCGCTGAAGAAACGTGAACCAAACATCTTCCCAGCCACCAGAAGCTGTTATTTCCTGGGTTGGCTTGTTCTAAATGAGCTGAAACCCATGGCAACAGCCTCTGTGCCCAAAGCCCCTCAGATGCAGAACTGAAGGCTAAATGCAAGGAAGGCTGAGAGTCCAGAGTGGGTCCTCGAGAAAATCTATCACCCTTGAGTTTTAAGGGGCCATGGTTGGAGGCCTTCAGTTATACGTAGTCAGATCTAAACCCAGCTTTCTACTGCCCCTCCCCCAGTACCTTGTCTGGTTGTGCACAAGGCACTTGGGGCACCAGGGTGAGGAGGTCCTGGGAGCTCCAGGGAACCAGCTCCACGGGTCCCTTCTTCCCTCTGACCCTGTCCCAGACAGAGACTCCCTCAGCACTCACCACATTTTTGGCATTTGGCTTCATGGATATGGTCCCATAGATTTCTTCCCCCCTCCGGACAGTGAGGTAATCTTCCAAGTAGAAGACAGTCTGCTTCCAGTGGGTGTAGGGGGCATCGGGGGCTGAGGGGAGAAGAAAAGGGAGGTGGGAAGGAAGAGTCAGAGAAGATGTCTCCAGAAGGACTGAGGCTGAGACCTTGCCTAGAAGTTGCTGGGCTTCTTTTGGGATTCACCAAACCAACTGCCAGCACTTGTGTGGGTCAAGGCACCCAGCCCCTGGAGCCTGCCTCCAACCCCAGAAATCCTCAGCCCCAGGGCTCCTCCTTCCATCAAGTTCCCAGATCCTCCAGGCTGCTGATCTTAGCTAGGAATCAGAAGAGAAAGAAGCAGGTATTACAAGTTCCTTCCAAGGGGTGGGATGAATACCCTCTCACCAACTAAGCTCATTAACATAAAGGAATCTCAAAAGGCTACTGTTTTTAATTAGTTCAACAGAGTGAAGACGTTCAGACAGCATAAGAGGGAGATTTGTAGAGTAGACCATCCTGTCTCCCCTTAAATGACATCAGGTGTGCAAATTTCTTAACTAAACCCGTGTCCCACCAACACCCCAATCCTACACATAGGCTTCCCTGCCATTTCTCTGCCCTAGAACTGAACCTGGTACCCTTGGCCCACATCTGTTGTGGGGTTTCAGCTGTGTCCTCCTAACTGGATCCAAAAGAAGTAAGGGATATTTCTCATCCCACAGCCCCACCACTGGTCCACAGCTCACTCTTCCTGCATGATCCAAAGGCACACCATCCTGGCAACTCCCTGTATTTGCCATTAAATCCCATCCATCCTCTCTCGGCACACTACATACTCTACAACCAGAAGAGGGGGCCTGCTTATGGGCCATCTTCCTCAGCACCAACTATCTTTGGAATACTTTTCCCTCCTAGTCCACCAGTCTCTCCCTTCCTCATCCTTCAAAGTCACTTCCTTTGGGAAGCCTAGTTTGGCCGCCCACCCTGAGCTTTGGTTACCACAATGTCTATCATACTGCAGCATAAATGCCTTTGTCTTTTTTCAGCTGTGTGCTTCCTCCACAAGACTGCAATTTCCATGAAGGCAGGCACCATGCCAGACTTGTTCACTGTTATATCCTCAGTGCCTACCACCACACTTGGTAGATTGTAACTACTACACTTACAGATGGCAAAACCCAAATAGTAGACACTTTGTTATGCCTCAAGGTACCCATAGATGTTCAATTACATTGGAGACTTTGAAAACTATAGATAGTAGAAGAACCCATTATAGTAAGATCCTCTTGGCCCTTCAGTCTCTAATCTTCCTCCACCTGGATGTAGGACTCATTAATACTGATTTCCTCTTTGCTTGGGACCAGAGCTAAAAATGAGAAGACTTGGGGAGAATAATAAGTGCCTTTCAATACTTCAAAAACTGTCACATAGAAAGACATATGTGGCCTTATATATGGCATTGGAGGCAGAACAAAGGCTAGTCACTGGGAGTTACTAGAAGGCAGATTTTTAATTCACCAGGAATAATTAGGGCTGTTCTGCAATCATCTGAGCTACCTGAGGTCCAACTTTGAGGTGTTCCTATAACAAACACTGGGGATTTATCATGCACTGAGTCTGATCAGATCGCCTCTAAGATCTTACAAACCCCAGGATCTATTTAAAAAGGTAGTGAAGAGTCTTTCTTTGCCCTTTGCAATGAACTGGCTTGATCAAATGTCAGTGATCTGGTTAAAGACTTGGGTGGCCTTCAATGTATGCATTTGGGAAATCAGTGCAAACTCAAGGTCATGGCAGGGAAAAGCCGCCTGAGAGTTTGGAAAGGCTTGAAGGAGGATCATGAACGTGCAGTCTGTGGCTTTTAGATCCTAGATACCCAAACATATCCAGTCTTCATGGCCTCTAAAGCATATTGCTGTCTACAGACAAAGTCCACCTGTCCCAGCCACTTCCCTGCCAACTACATCTAAATAAATTGTCAAAAGATAGTCTCTGGTGTATACGGAGAATGGCAGCGTATGACTGACAGCACTCTCGCCCCCACTTCCTCCTACACCAGTTCAGACAGGTGTCTCTCCTGTTCTTAAAGACCTTCAGGCAAGGGGATTCAAGCAACTTCCTTCTGTCACCTAATCAGATGCCTTATGAGAGTCCCAGAGATTCACTGGCTCAGGTTTGGCAGCCATCAAGCCTAGGTGTGTCTGGTGGTGGTCCAAAAAATACACCAGCCTTGGGTTCGAGAAAAGTGGGTTTTTTCCCCTTGACAACATCAAAAGTTTGAGAACCTCCCCAAACATTTCTGTCATGGGGTCCATCAGCCATGAACTAATCATCTAGACCACTTTTCACAATACTAATTCTCCATCAAGGTGTCCAGGAGAAACTGATTAAAATTCAGATTTCTCAACACTACTCCTAGAGACTTGAATTCAGTCATTCTGGGGGATGTGAAGGGAGCAGAGTTGCCAAGACTTAAAAATCCCCCACATGTGTTGTAGGCACAGAGCATGGCTGAAATCCCTTTACAAACCCACTCTTTCGCATCTAATAACATCTCTTTGGTGGGCAAGAGTGGAAAGAACATTTAATTAGGCAACAATAGTCCCAGTTTCATGCCTCCATGTTGCCTTGTGTTTGCAATATGACCCTGGGGCTCATTTTATACACCTGCAGAATGTGGGGCACGATATCTATCTCCCCAAGTACTTTGAGAATCAGATGGGATGAGAAGGGGGAAAGTATATGACCAAATCTCCTGCTGTGCCCAAGACAACTCCAGTTTACTTGTCTTCCTAGCATAACTATTAATAGCTTTCCTTTTCACTATCAGAAGTGTCTTTAATTGAAAGATAAATATGGTCTCCCTACCATAACACATTAACCCCATGTTAGGGTATTGCTAAGCCATTGAATTATGTGGTTATAATCATTATGGGAGGTGGCATATCATTTTATTTATCCATAATCTATGGCTCTGACCTTCAAAGATGTTCTACATCACTCTAGTGGTCTAGAATGTCCTGGGGAAGCATCCAAAAAGGTGCTAGGTGCAAGGGTGAGCACCCAGAACAAGGCTGTGGATGACATCTAGAATTCTCATCAGTAAATAAGTCTTTCCCACCCTACCCTGCCCCAGCTATAACCTTCTAGATCATGTAACTTTCAGCATTCCCTATTATGAAGATATATTTATCCTCTTAATATCCTGACCCCACATGCTAACCTCCCGTTTTCTCCCTCCCCTTCACAGTCTCTCTGGGTTGTGGGTTATGGACAGCTTTTGTTCTATATTTTACAGTGAGTATAACCAGTACTGCCCCCAACATTCCAAGTACATATGCATTTATTCATGCATGCATTCCTTCATTCAACAGACATCAATTCAGGATGCCTATCAGTTCCCAGATATGGTCCTAAATTTGGAAAACAGCGACCTATACAGCCTTGCCTCCCCCTCACATCCTATAGCCTAAATGAGAAGACTCTCAGGCAGCGAGGTCATCCTTGTGACCAAGGATGGGGATGCAGAGCTCAGGGGGCTGTGGGAACAAATGGCAGGGGCTTTCATAAGAAGATTTTTCCTGGTGCTTCTGGAAAGGGAGTGGAATCCTGCTTCTTGTTTCACTTCATAGTGGCTAAGTGGCTGGTAGCTTTGTCTAAAATTTAAAACTTTTTCTAGCTATAAATTTGTAATTTATATTGCCCAGGGAGATCAGAAGCTTTTTAGAGAATGAAAGACTATGCACCAAGAAGCTTCTCTGACCTGAGACAATGACTCACTGTCACCAGATGGCAAAGCAGGAAGGGGCTGCTAGGCATCTAGGTCCAACTACATCATCCATAATGAGCTTGAGGCCCAGAAAGTAACTTACTCAAGACCTATCTCCTTTGTCTGGCTGCCCTACCTGGCTGACTCCTGGAAAGACTAAGACTCTACCCCAGGTCTGATTCTACTCAAGCCACTGTCCCTCCGTGCACCCCCAAGGGTCCCTGCCCCCATCCACTGAGGATGTGTCCAAGGGGAGGGGCAGCTATGCCCACTGGCTGGCACAGCCTGGAACCCTAGGTTCCTGTGCCCATTTGCGACAGCTTCTGCCTGGAGCTGCAGAGAGGAGATGCCAGAACCATTAACAGGGATTGTTTTCAAGCAGCACAATACGTGATGTGCTTATGAGTTGGCCCCTCCAGAGCCAGCTGTGGCTGGGCTGAGACAGAAAGCTCAGCTGGCAGTCAGTCAAAGGGATGGGGGCACATATGGCAGGTTACATGCTGCATGCAGTTCAAAAATAGCTGAGCCCAAACAATACAGTGTACAGACATACACATAGATGTGATAAAACTTTTTTTAAAATAGCAAGGGGATAAAGAACACAGAATTCAGAATAATGTTCATCTAGAGGCAACATGGGGGGTGATGGGCTGGTGTGGAGCCTCCATTTAGTTAGGTGGTAAGCGCACAAGGATTAATTATGTGACTGTGAATTAATTTACCTATTAATTATAAATAGTATTATATTTATTAATAATGTACTCTGGTTAATATTTATATTCTAATTAGTAGCAGTTTATTTCTTGATATCAACTAATGTATTTACATTCTAAGAACAATAATGCATTTTTTTCTAGTTACTAATGTGTGCTAGTTAATAATTATTTATGTCCTAATTACTGAGGCAGTGGTGAGTTCACAAGTGTTCGTTATAAATAAACAAAAGTGAACTGTGCCTGATTCAATGATGTCATGTACCAAGAATTAGGATTAATTCAATTCTGAGCATCTGAGGTCCTTGAAAACAAAAAGCAAATACTCTTTTCTAGATGGTCAAAGTATAGAGGATCAGAAAAGCCCACTGACAAACCCACACTACCTGGTAAAGATGTTTGCTACCTGCTGGAAGCAAAATCTTATGTGGACATTCCCCAGGTGGCTGAGGAAGCAGTGAAACAAAGTATCCCCCCAATCCTGATCTCTATATGGGAATGCTGCTGTGAGAAGGACCTATGTCAGCCAGAAGGCATAGGCCTTGATGAGAAAAGGTAGTAAGCAGATGGAGTTAGCTTTCCAGTTGATGTGAAAAGCATCAACATTGGCCAAATTTACAATCTTCTTGTTCAGGCAGCCTAGCACAGAGGCAGTGGTTCTCAAACTGATTTGTGCATTACAGTCACCTGGAGGGCTTGGTAAGACACAGATTTCTGGACCCCACCCCAGAGTTTCTGATTCAGAAGATCTGGGGCAAGTCTTGACAATCGCATTTCTAACAGGTTCCCAGGTCATGCTGATGCTGCTGGCCGTGGACTACACGATGAGAACCTCTGCACCAAGGCATGGAAACAGGCAGTGCAGAACCTCTGGATGACCTTTCAGACCTACGTTTCTGGGGTTCTGTGCAAAGAGGAGGTGATATAATACTATAGCTGTAAAAAGACAGACAAGGGGCTCTTGGCTGGCTCAGTCAGTAGAGCGTGAAAATCTTGATCTTGGGGTTGAGAGTTCAAGCCTCACATTGGATGTAGAGGTTACTTCAAAAAAAATAAAATCTTAAAAAAAAACAAAAAGACAAATGAGCTCAGACCTTGATCTAGACCCATGGTCTTTGAGCCTCTGAAATATAGTCCTCATTGTTTCTCACAGGGACTTGTGACGAACTACAGTGGGAGTATGACCAGAGAACAGGAAGAAACTGCCCCAGTGGGTTGGAGACTTTAATACGAAGGGCAAATCCTCATCATCCCTCAGGCAACCAGGTGCTGAGTCCTTCGATTCTGAACTTAAGGTTAACCAGGACTCCTTCCTGTGGGGCATCAGGAATGTTGTTCCCGCCATCACAGTGCCAGAGAACCACCTCTGGGCAGGGGTGGGACAGCCTGTCTGCTTGACCTCAAGGAATGGAAATAAACTCAGGGAAGGGAAACCCCAGCTGAAAGCTATGGGCTAGATCCTAGGCTTTACAAACACACAATATTTCCCAGAGTATCCCTGCCACCCTTTCTCATTACCTGTAGCAGGGCAGACCCCGGTGGAAACATCATCCTGGAGATGGTAGAGGCAGGGCCAGCTTCTGTGGCTCCATCCCTGGCTTCCAATCACAGCAATGGTCCTCAAGCAGGCTCCTGTTCCACCCTCCCACCACTGCCACACCCCACCACTGTGAGGTTGAGTCTTACTCACCCTTCAAGGTCCAGGTAAAACCTCCCTTCTCCCTCCTAGCCATCCCTGCCTACCAGGAAGACAATCTCTCCTGCTGCCACTCTAAGAAGGGGAACAGCTAAAAATGACCAAGGTTGGGAGCCTTTGGTTTTCCCCAGGACAGGGTGCACCAGCACTGGGCCAGATGTTGGAGACCAGAAGATCATGATCTTGGTGGTCAGGAGACACCAGTTCTGGAAAAAAACCTTTTTTTCTTGGAGGGGCTGGATAAACCTCTTGCCCTCTCTGTTAATAGGTCAAAGAGGATCAATCATTGTCACCAAGGCTTCAGGAAGTGAAGAATCATGTCCTTGGACTCTGGTAGAGCTCACCTACCCTTGGCACATGCATGCTGGCTTGCCCCTAACGACGTGCTCCTGCTTCCCAAGAAGACTTCACATGCGTGGCCAATAGGAACATGTTCCCAAGAGCAGGACTCAGATCTTCATATACTCATTTAACAGTGATCTGTTTAGAAGCCACTACAAGCCAAACACTGCTCTAGAAGCCCAGAGTGCAGAGATTCATGAGATGTCATCCCAGCCCATGGGGAGACTGAGAATTGCAAACAGAGTGAAAAATGTTGAATAAGCTACATCTGACATTGAAATCCTGTGTAGTTATTTCAAAAACAAAAAATAAAAATAAAATAAAATAAAGTAGTTATGTCAATGAGGCTGTGAAAGTGTCTCCAAGGTATATTGTTTTTTTGTTTGTTTGTTTTGTTTTTCAAGTAGGCTTCAAGCCCAGCATGGTGCCCAACATGGGACTTAAACTCACGACCCTGAGAGCAAGGTCGTGAGATCTGAGATCATGAGTTGCTTGCTTAGGTATGCCTTCTAAGGTTTATTGTTAAATAAAGACAAGGTAGCAGAGGGCCGTGTGTTTGGTATAAGTCAACCCGTGTTTTAAGAAAAGTGTAGTTTGGATGTGATACCATAGTTGGGGGGAGCTGGGTAAAACGTTCACAGGACTCTATGTACTATTTTGGCAACTTCATATGAGAAGTATTTCAAATAAAAAGCAAAAAATAAAAAGTGGTTAACATATGCCTCTGGGGCACAGAACTGGGCTGGAGTGGGAAGAGGACTTTTTCCTTGACTTTTTTAAAAAAAAAATTTTTTTTAACATTTATTTATTTTTGAGACAGAGAGAGACAGAGCATGAACAGTGGAGGGTCACAAAGAGAGGGAGACACAGAATCCAAAGCAGGATCCAGGCTCTGAGCTGTTAGCACAGAGCCCAACGCGGGGCTTGGACTCGAGGACCGTGAGATCATGACCTGAGCCGAAGTCGGACGCTTAACCGACTGAGCCACTCAGCTGCCCTTCTTGACTTTTTTATACCCTTTTTTTTACATTTTCATGACAAACATAAGCACAGGATGTCAGGAAGCCCCAAGAAGAACTCCTAAACTTAACCAGGAGTGAAGGAAGGGATCAAGTAATATCTGAGCTGAGAGATGAGGCCTGTGCTGGGATTGTCCAGGTGAGGAGTGGGCATAGGGGAGGTGTTTGGGGCTGAATTGTGTTCCCTGAAATTCATGTGCTGAGGCCCTAATCCCCCTGCACCTCAGAATATGGCTATATTTGGAGATAGAGCCTTTAAAGAAGCCTTTACAATAAGGTATTTGGGTGGGCCCTAATCCAATCTGGCTTGTGTCCTTTTAGAGTCTCCTCATACAAACACATAAATGTCCTAATCTCTCAGGACACCAGAGAGACACCAGGAGTACATGCCCTGTGAGGACAGAGAGAGAAGGAGGCCACCTGCAAGCCAAGGAGAGAGCCTCAGGAGAAAGCAAACTTGCTGGCACCTTGATCTTCCAGAGAACTGTGAGAAGTAAATTTCTGTCGTTTAAACCACTAGCCTGTCATACTTTGTTATGGCAGCCCTAGCAGACTACTGCAGGGAGAAAGGAGATGACAAGAGCCTCTGACAAAAGACCCTCTTGTCCCCGTGAAACACCTGGGTGGACAAAGGGTTGGCATGTGCAGAGGCAATAGCCTAGAGATTTAGGAAGCTTTTCTAAGTTCAGGGGACTGTGAGGTGCTCAGTGTGACTGGACCCTGTGTGTGGTGCAACAATGAGACAGGGGAGGAAGGCAAAGCAAAGGAAGGGCAGTGAGAAATGAGTTGGGAGAAGTTGGTAGGGGGCTAGGTATGGTGGAACCCCCACTTACAGGGCAAAGACATGTGGGTTTACCTGCTTCAGGCAATGAGGCACCTCTGAAGGGGGGCTGGGAGGGGAGCTCAGGTGGTCTTTGGGAAACAGTGTCAGGAAGGATGGATTGGGGCAGAAGGAGACAGAGAGACATAGTCTGCAGCCTACCGAGAGATTCATTGAATCCTGAAGTAGGGCACAGTGGTGAAGATGGGGAAATCTTATCACACTCTGTATCCTTACCTCTCACAGAGAATATGCCTACAAAATGTTCAATGAACAAATGTGCCCCTGAAATTGGGCTTCCCCCCTGCTTCTCTCCACCGAACACATACTCTCAGCTCTGATCATACAATATACACTTTCATTTACCTTCTCCTTTTGTCAGTCAAAAGTGTGGGGAAGTGCTGGAGAAGGCTTACGAGATGCTAAGCAAGGGCTTATGCCCCAGGTCCTTTCCCCAGGTCAGGCCAGCCCTGGTCACTTCCACAAAGCCTCAGCATGGAGGGTGGGGAGGGTCTGGAGTGCCAACAAAAGGCTCACCTGTGGAAAACCCCATTTTCTTGTGGCACTTGGTAAATTCAATATTAAAATAGGTGACCAGGGCGTGGATGTAGTCATTTCGCTGTATCTGCAGGCAGAAGGCAGATGTGAATGACAGCTCTTCCGTCTTCACCGTGTAAATGTCCACTTCCTGTGGCCCAGAGAAAAGAGAATGCCAGACACTTAGCATCTTCACTAGGTCTGGGTCCTGGTCAGCAGCTACATTCCCGTGGAAGACCACTGCTCTGGGGCTACCATTTACTCTTGGGATGGATCCCCAGGCCCACCCACCACCTCCCAATGACCTCATCCATCCTTTCTTAGGGTGGGGTATGCTCAGGCAATGGTGCAAACACATTTGAATCAGAATGTGAGGGCAACAGAATTAGGAAGGTAAATCTGCTGGGGATGGGGGCTTATGGAGCAGAGGGTGGAAAAGGAGAAGATTAATGAGACAGAACATTTCTGAACCCAATCTGAACAGCCTCAGAGCAGTCCACCTCAGCACTGCTCTGCTCATCTAGTTGTTCTCAAAGTGCGGTCCCAGATGATGGGCATTAGCATCACCTGGGTGCATATTCTGTATGGGTGGGGTCGGGAGAGCATCTCAAACCTATGGGATCAAAACAGCAATTTGTACTTTATCAAACCCTTCCAGTGATATCAGTGAACCAGATTAGTCATTTCCCAATTTTTTTATATTCAAGTTCCCAGCAACAGGAGACACCAAGTATTAGAAGTGACGAACTGAGCCCACCCACTGTCACAGACTAAACTAAGGGGAGCCCTGCTGACCATCTACCTGAAAGGAAACCTGGAAGGAAGGAAGGAAGGAAGGAAGGAAGGAAGGAAGGAAGGAAGGGGAGAGGGAGGGAGGAAGGAAGGAAGGCAAGAAGGAAGGGAGGGAGGGAGGTAGAGAGAGAGAAAAGGAAAGAGAGAAGGAGAGAGGGAGGGGGAAGGAGGGAGGAAGGAAGGGAGGGAGGAAGGAAGGAAAGAAGGAAGGAAGGAATGTAGGAAGGATGGTAGGAAGGAAGGAAAGGAAGGAAGAAAGAAAGAGAGAAGGAGAGAGAGGGAGGGAGAAGAAGGAAGAAAGAAAAGGGAACAATAAGAGGTAAGAATTTTTCAGTTCTGTCCAGGAAATGGAGAGCACAAAGAACTAATAATTCTAACAATTTCAGCTGGGAAGTGGCTGAAAATCAATGTTGCGTGGGGAGCAAGTATAATGAAAGACAGTTTGCAATATGCTGTTCTTTTCTGTGTGAAGGATGCTGACCTGCTATTTGCTGGCTCCGATGAGACAGGGCCAACCTTCCAAGGGCCCTAGAGGCATCCAGACAGCTTTCAGAGGTCTAAGGAAGCTTCCCATTGTCGGGGGTGTGTAGCAAGGACCTCTGTCCTGAAGACTTTGTAAGAACCAGACAGATATCTGTGTGCCTGGACTGGTTCCAAGGGGCTCTCCTGAGACCCAGATGATAGAATACGTTGGGGATAATTAGAAGAGGGGTCTGAAGGTGGGGAAACAAGAGCAGGGAAGACACAGAGTGATGTAGCAGAAATGGTTTTTATCTCTACATATTTCTAGGATAAATAAAGGAAAGGCAGATGCAAAGCATCCCAAGGCCCTCAAAGAGAAGTCCTGCCTCCATGGGGGTGGACAAAGGAAGAGGTTCAGTCAAGGGAGAAGGTCAGATAAGAGTCCTATTGTGGTCTGGGGTGTGCAGCCATCACATCCTCTGAGGGAAGCTGAAGTTCTGACCCATTAGTTGGGAAGAGAGTGGAATGCAAATTTAGGGGGATGGGGAGCTCCTCAGTGATGTCACCTCATCAGTTTTGCTGTGCTTCTGGAACCAAGGATGGGGAACAAGAATTAATGGGATGGGAAGCCCTGGGTTGAGCATGTAGAATTTGATGGGATTAGAAAGCCAGTCTCCCTTCATTCAATGCAAGAGCCTCTTTGGTAGCATTCCTGGGAAGTGGCCCTCTGATGCTTGCTTGGACACCTTCATGGATGATGTATTCACTACCTGTCAGGCAGCTGATTCCATTTCCTGACACCTCCAATGCACAGGTCTCTCTTCTAAATGAGTAAGGAGAGTACACACCAGTCTCTGTAAATTCCACCCATGGAATAAGTCAAATGTCTATTCTAGCTCACATGGGCCCCCTGAACATTTTCTTCTCCAGCATAAACTGTGTCTACTTTTTTATTCACTTTGCATGAGTCATGATTTCTGACTCTGTCACCCTTCTTGTTTGGGACATACTTCTAGCAGCCTCTGATCTCAAAGACCACACTGCTGGCTCAGACTTCACTCTGGCCAAGCCGCCTCCCCCCACCGCATCCTGCTCATGTTCCTTTTTCCTTTTGTCCTGGGAACCGAGTGTAGGGTCATCCATCATATGTCATCCTGTTAAGTTTGGGTCATTGCTCCTTTTTAAACCCAGCACCTGTTAGTCATGACATTCATTATCCCTCTGGTCACGTATTATCCACAGTTCTTTCCAGCTCAACAACTCAGAGCAAAACGTGATTAACTGTATCTTTGTTACTGGCATCAGCACAGTCCACCAGGCTCATGGTACCTGCACTCATGGACTACCATCTCTTTCTTAGCCAGGGCCAGACAGCCAGGCTCCAGGCTCTTTCCAAGGTTCTTGTTATCTTTCTCTCTTGGTCCCCTGCCTCCAGCCTAGCCTGGCCTTCCACCGTACTTCTGGCTCATCTCAGCAGCCTGGCCCCCACCATGAGACTGGAGCCAGAGCAGGGGATGCCCATTATTGGTCTGTGTACCCATGCTATGTAACCTAGCACCTGACACCTCTCAGTCTTCTCCTTACAGGTCTCCCTGCTTGACAATGTTCCTGCCTACCTCCCCCAAACCCCACCCCAGGCCTTTCCTCTAAAGCAACCCACTAATCTCTCAGATCCATTCAGACTCTGCTGCTCCCTGAATCCAAAACCTTCCATGACTTTTTATGGGAAGACCTGGGAAGTAGGCTCTGTGACACATTTGGACCAGGCTCCTTTCTCTTGTCAACTCTCTCACTTCTTCACCACTTTCGGGGCACACACACACACACACACACACACACCACACCCTTGGATCAGGAATTCCACCTCCACAGGGTCCTGCTCTCAGATATGCATCAACCACTGTCAGCTATCCTGTGTTAGCTGACAGTGTTCACTAGGTCCTACAGACGTTTGCATCTTAATAGGGGCTTCTGAAGGAACAAAAGCCTTCAAGACAGAAGTAATGAAGCTATACATTAAAATGGAGACAATGGAGGCAGTTGGTCTTTTGGAATGGGGGCAGGGCCATCTGCAAAGGTGGCCAGCTGCTCTGGGCTTTGGAGGCACAGAGGCCCCTCTGGGCTCCGGCCCACCCTCCTGTCAGAACCAAAGCCTACAGAGCCAAACCCGGTTACTCTGGCTTCCTAGATCCCAGAGCCCCATGCTGGAAGGTTTCTGTCTTCCTGCTGCAGCAGTATCTCTGACACCCCAGGAGGACTTGGCCTCCAGCAACCCCCATGAAAGCTCCATAGGTACCAACTACTGAGAAGAGCCCCTGGCCGCCATTATCCCCACCACTAAATAATGTTACAAATGGATGTCTCAGAGCAGAGGTCTGGTCAAAACAGAGTCTTAATTATAATAAAGTGTTACACTCTAAAACGTTAATAGCGATGAAAACAGCAATTAAGTGTGTGAAGAAGGGCAAGTGTTTTCCCAACAGGCTTGACAAAATGTTGCTTAGCACATTAGCAAGAAAGCTGACAGAGGGGCTCTCTTGGTTGCCGAAGAAAACACAGACAACTCTTATCCTTCTCAGAAAAGAGAGGAAGGAAGTTTACTGCATGGGGATGGGGCAGGACTTCAGCACAGAGCTACAGGCTTGACACACACTCATAGCCACAAGGAGTTTACAGGAGTGTGTATAATGCCCTCACTGGGTTTGTTTACTTTGTCTGTGGCTGCACTCAGGTATAACCAGGTGAAAGAGTCTTGTTAGGAGAGGGGAGAAGGTGGTGGGAAGGCAGAGTGGCCTTGGAGGGGGGGTGGGGGTGAAGCAGGCCAGTCCATCATGTGCCTGTGACCTACAGAAGCACAGTGTCCACACCCACTCCACCCCACCAAAGGCAGAAAGCAACCTGGGGCTCAAGCACAGTAAAGGAATTATGTCTTCAAGCTGATTCCATTACATGCAGGTGCCTAATGGTTACATATAGCTGCTACATGTCATTTGGGCAAATTCAGTTGCACCAGTAGATTTCTATCTATTCTACAGTACTTACAAAAATGTTTTGTGCTATGGGTGGGCTTATTTGGGGGTGCACTTTCCTGCTTCTTCATTGGGGCAGGGAGAGGGAGAGGCTTCAGGGACAGAGGGGCTGGTAGGAAATAACTACAAGAACACGTTTGCTTGCAATCAACCCTGCCTGGACTTGGAACAGACCAAGTTAAGAAGTAGTGAGAACACCATCAACAGAGGGCCCAAGACTTAGCTCCCAGCCATACCTCCTAGGCAGGATGTTACAAGAGGGAGGCAGCATCTGATGAGTCTCATCTGTGTGAGGTTCATCTAGTTTTATTTGTCCTCAAAGGTCCCTTCTAAATGCCACAGTGACACTATGGACCAAGAGTTATGGTTCTTCTTAGGAAGACTGTGCCCAGGCACAAAGGACAGTTCTCCCTGGCAAAGCAGTGGTTTACATCAGAACTTCAGAAACCTCTCCTCATCCCCAGTGGCCCTATACTCTTCCCCTTTATCCATTGAAAATTCTGCAGGTCTCCAGCTGAGTACTCTCAGACAGGAAGTGACATGTACAGGACCAGAGCAGGCAAGTATGTTTTAGCAAGATGAGGGCTGCATGGGCCAATGAATACTTACAGAAAGAACCCAGATTTTTACACTAAAAAATTAACTTCAACCATATGAAAGTGATGTCTTTCTATATTTTAAAAAACAAATATCAGTCATCTATATGGTTCAACATAATATATTAGCATATATAAATGCAAATACTTAGAAAATAGGCTGGAAATGTCAATACAATGTGTAAACAATATTACCTCCAAGAAGTGCATGGGGTTGAAAGGGAGGAGAGGTCAAGGGGAGCTTTTGGTTTTACTCTATCAAGTTTGATACGTTTGAATATTTAATCATAAGAATGCACTAAGGATCGGTGTGCTGAGGATGCTGACCAGCTGCTCATCATATGCACTGAAGAAAGCCTTGTAAGAAAAGCTGTTAGAGCCTGTACAAACAAGACCACTCAGGAAGGAGGTTGAGTAGCTCTGTCTGTCTGGGTCACATGTAGACTTGGAGGTGGGAGTATAATGAAGATTATACAGCAGATTGAGGTATTGGATTTCTTTCCTAAGAGGGCCATCCACCTGTGAATGGAGTAGCTTCCCCAAACCTGAGCATACCCTCCTGCCTCTGCTTTGATGCCCCCTCCCCCACACCCTTCCACTTGCATCACAAAGGGATATAAACTGATTCCTTCCCCTCAGCTGTGCCACCGTGGAGTCCAGTGGCTCTCTCTCTGGCTCTGCTCAGTGTGAGCACCTTCTTGTGACAGGCAGTAACGTTGGGATGCCAGAGGCTCCGGCCAAGGTGGCCTTGCCTCACCAGGCAGGGGGTGTGCAGGAGCTGGTATTGCCTTTACTTAAGGCCCACAGCTTTCCAGGGTGGCACAGCTGGATTCCCAGCATGCTTGGGCCCAGGCAGAATGAGTCTGCAGACCTTTATTAAACAGGCATTGGTCACCACTTGCTTTGGATCCACGATGTCCACCAGGGGCTCCTTCATGGCGACATCCCGGATACAGGTCATATCAAAGCCATAGACATTCTCCCACCCTGTGAAAACAGAGTGAGACATGAGGGCCAGCAGCAGGACCTCCAGAAGTATTCCCAGCTCTCCTGAATACTAGAGCACAGCATGCCCAAGAGAGCAAGGGACAGCTCATGTTCCTTGCATCAGAATAGAAAAATTGCTTGTCTGGGTGGAGAGCTTGGCAGTATGTACAGATCTCACTTGATGGTTAGGAAAACTAAAGATCAGAGGGGCTGAGAAACTTCTCTACGGCCACACAGCTAGAATATCACAGGAAGCTAGTCTTCCACAGGCCAAGACCAGAATCCAAATTGCCTGACTCTTCCTGTGTCTACTTTCCTGTCCCTCCCTCTGAGCCAAAAGAGTCTCCTACAAAGTCTTATCTGCCATTGACGTTTCTATCTTGGTGCCTTTGTTCAAGCTGTTCTGCATACTTAGAAGACCCATCTTTGTCCCTTCTCTTGACCTCACCCACCGAACCTTTAACAAAGCAGGAAGAAACATGGACTCCTAAAATGGTATAGACTAGTTTGAATCCCAGCACCACCACTTACTGGCCAGGGCCTTGGGCTAATTCCCTAACCTCTCTGAACCTCAGTTTTCCCAACTGAAAAATGAAAGGGGAGAGTGGGTCCATGAACGTCTTTGCCTTTCTCATATGCCATGATGCACTCACTAGGAATCCATCCCATAAGAAATAAGCCCCAAGTAGTGCACAACCATCCCAGTGGTGCTCATTGGCCCCTTGTAGCTGCTCATAAGGTGCTTTGAGAGGGAGAAAGATGTAGGGTGCAGGGTTGGTGAGTAAATGAATGCACATCTAATGGCCTAAGATCATCCTTAAATGGTGACAATCATTGCTACCATTGATTGGCCACCTAGCTCAGGCTAGACTCTTCATTTTTTTATGTTTATTTACTTATTTTGAGAAAGAAAATGCAAGAGGGCAGAGGGGGAGAGAGAAAGAAATCCCAAGCAGGCTCCACATTGTCAGTGCAGAGCCCGAAGTGGGGCTCCATCTCATGAACCCTGAGATCATGACCTGAGGCAAAATCAAGAGTCAGACACTTAACTGACTGAATCACCCAGGCACCCCTAGACTCTTCATTTAATATACCCAGCAACCTCAAGGGGATGCTTCTATCTGACAGTCAAGGAAACAGGCTGGGAGAAGTTGGCATCTAGCTCACACACCGTATCTGGGCCAAGATCACACTCAGAGAGATGGTGGAGCGAAGGCTCACCCCAGCTTCTCTCCTGACTCTTCAGCTGCAATGAACCAGTTGTGACAGCAACCAGGAATGCAGTTTCCTTTCCTTGTACTGCGGAGGGTGGCCTAAGCAGAGATTTTAGTTACTGAGCAGCTGAATTTCATTTGTCTGTTTATTCAGATGAGTCTAGAAATGCATCAAAGTAAAGATGCTTTTCTCAAAATCTTACGGGATTAAATTTCCTTTTAAAATGTGCATCAAATAAATGTTACCTTAGGGAACTATGTTTCTGTATGTTTAAGAGAGGAGGTGTGTGAAGAGGGAGGTGGGGACGGTCAGCTGTGCCTCTTTGACTCTTTTCTAAGGTACACAAAGACCTTCCTCAGGGAGAAGAGGCAGAGAAAATAATCATCTCCCAGAGGACAAGCCCTTGTGAATTCTGGCTTGAGGATAAGATGTCAGTCATATACCATTAAATCACCTAAGGTTGGTGCCAGATTCCCAGTTGAAATTTACTTTTGGAGAAGGAAATTGTTTGGTTGGCAATGGGACATGTTTCAGAGAAGACCCCCTTCTAGATTCTGGAAATAGCTATCTGTCTTCTCTCCAGACAAAACATTTACACTAAACATGCTGCCTTCATGTAAAATCCTTCCTTAAGGAACCTGCTGCCATGTTCCTGCTCCTTCCTCTCTCAGCCCTGCCTTAAGCTGAGGTGTAGGTCAACTGTTGGGCAAATATCCAAGAAGTCTCTGTGCATAATGGTTAAAGGCCTAGGCTTCAGAGTTCAAATTGAGGCTCTGCCATATATTTGCTATGTAATCTCAGCGAAAATTTACCTCTCAAAGAGTTGGTTTCTTCTTTAAAATAGAGATTATTATATAATTACAATGATTGTATTTGGTTGTTATGAGGTTTAAATGTGATAATATATGCAAAGTGCATAAGACAATGTCTGGCACATAGAAAGCTGCTGATACATAATAGTTGTTATCATTATGTGGCTTGAGCTCTGGGCTTTGCCACCATCTCAGCTGTGTGACCATGGACAGAACAATCCTTTTATCTAGGCTTGCTTGTAAAAGTGAGGAGTTTGGTTCAGTGCTTCTGTGCTCCAAAATCATCTGGTACACTTTTTAAAAATACAAATTCCTGGGCCCAAACCAGACCTACTGAATCAGAATCTCCAGATTTGGCATCGAGGAAGCTGGGATTTTACAAATCTATATAGGTAATTCCAACCAGAGTGTGAAAAACTTTGTGTTAGATGATCTTTAAAGGCCCATGCAGTTGTGAAATGATGAGCTTAATGTCTTATGCTTTTGTGAAACCTTTCCTAACCACTCCCAACAATGGGACTACTTCTATATTCTCAACACCTATAGGCCAGCATCTAGCACAATACAAGTGCACAGATAATGCTTTTTAAATTAAATTTAATTCCCAAATATTTAATGTCTACATTGCTTTGCAATGCCCAGTGTTTTAGTTACTTTTTCAGAGGTTAATTCCTATTTTTCTCCCCAGCTAAACTACCCTGTCTTCAATTATTCAGGAGAAAGTTCACCCAGGACATTAGATTAGTTTTCTCTTCTTTCTGCTAACCATTCATTTCCCACTAGCTCCTTTAATATATGTGGCTCAGGGATGGGACAACAACAAATCAAATAGGTTTGTTTTTTGCTGCAATTTCTTGTCTATTGCCTGAGTGTATGTGGAGTGAGGGCTATTGTCTACCCAAAAATATTGTTAATAATTTTCTTAGTTAAATTGAAAAAAATAACATCAGAAAGACCTGTGAACTTTTGTTAATGGATTAAAAACCAAACTCTTGAAAAGGACTGCCCTGTGGTATAATGAATGCAACTAAGGCAACAACAAAGCCCAGACCTATCATCATTACAGACTAGATTGACTCAAATTTCCACTTTAACAGCCTGACAGAGGAAAAAGCATACTCTTTTCTGGGCATAAATGCTGTGCATCTGTCTCTATTGTGCCTTTACTGACAATGCCCAGCATTAAGAAAAAATTACAAGGTGAATGATAAAGGAAAAAAATATGACCCATAATCAGAAGAAAATAACAGTCAACAGAACCAGACTTAGAGACAGCCCAGATATTGGAATTATCCAATGGAGACTTTAAAGTACCTATAATAAGTATGTTAAAGAATCTAATGGAAAAACATGCATGAACAGATGGAGAATTTCACTGGTGAGACAGAAACTAAAAATGAGCTGATGGAAATGTTAGAAATGAAAATCACATATCAGAGAAGAAGAATTCTTTCAATGTGCTTACTAACAGAATGCATACATCAGAGGAAATAATGAATAAACCTCAAAATAGGTCAATAAAAATTACCCAAACTTAAATACAAAGAGAAAAATAAAAGAAAAAAAAAACGTATATAACACCCAAGATCCATGGGGCAATATCAAACAGTATCTAATATATGTGTAATTGGACTCTCCGAAGAAGAGAAAGAGAAATCAGGCAGAAAAAAATATTTGAAGAGATAATGACTGAAAATTTTCCTAAATGAATGAAATCATCAGCCCACCAATCCAAGAATGCTATAGAATCCCAAGTGGGATAAATACAAAGAAAAACTCACATAGACACATCAGAGTCAACCTGATGAGTATCAAAATAAAGAGAAAATCTCAAAAGCAATTTGCAGAAAAAGAAATATGAAGCACTAGAGAACACATTTTACATTTCATTGGAGAGAGCTGTAGCTACATCCTCCTTTCCCACCCTGGCCCCACGACTTGAGTTTCTCTGCTAGAGCTAATGGGGCTGCCTCAGAATGTGCTCAGAGATAAAAAAAAAAAAATAGAGCAAGTGCCACGAGGTGCTAATTACAGTTTCTCTTCTAGACAGAAGGGAAAACTTTCATACTTTTCAGTCTCTCAAGAATGGAATCAACTCCTTCTATAAAATCAGAGACAGCCAGAGGATAGAACTCTGGATGTTGGGGGTGAAGTTGGAAAAGAACCCCATGGAAAGCAACTGAGTCCTCCAAGTGGTCCTGCCTTTCAACCCTCCAGTAGCAGGCACCACTGACTCCATAGGAGGCCTTCCTTTTCATCTTCTCATGAGCCAGAAAGCTGGTCCCCATGTCTCTGACTCTCAGTAGGTTGTAGATTCACGTATTGGGTGAGGTTCATGTATTGGTTAAGAAATCAAATACAACACTGACCACATTTCCGTCCAGTTTTAAGATTCTATAAATCTCGATAGCAGAAATGTAAAAATAAATAAATAAAGGTTGCTCCTCTCTTGGGGTTAAACACTATACCTTGAACATTCCTTTACTATTTATTTTCATTCCTTTATTTGTTCATTCATTCACTCAACAAAATATGTACTGTGAGTCTAGTACATGCCAATCATTCACTTCTCTTTTTGTGTGTTCTCTAGCAGTTGATGAGCATATTGAAGGCAACTTCTGTGTTTCACTCATTCTTGTGTTTCTATGTTGCATGTGGTTGAGAAAGGAAAGGAGAGAAGAAAGGAGAGGGGAGGGAATAGGGGATAGGGGAGGGAAGGAGGGGAAGAGGGGAGAAGGGAAAGGGAGGGGCAAGGAGGAAGCTGTTTTGTAACAATTTACTTTATGAAAGGGTCTAGGCTGGTCTCATTCTCCTGCCCCACTTTAAGATTTTTCTTTTTTAGCTGGTTCTTGAAATTTGCTTACAATTGTTCCCTTAGCAACCAGCAACCTTTATGCTTTACTTTTGATTTAGAACTCAGAGTAACCAAAATCTCTGTTTATTTGAAACAGATTTCTAAACGGGCTCACTTCCTTTACTAAAAACAAAAACATATCATTAAAAAATTTTTAAATGGAAAAATTCACAGTGTTTTAAATTTTAAATGTATGTATGATTTTTATTTGGGGGGGGGGGTGAGGTTTTTTGGAGGGGCAGAGGTTGGATAGAAGACTCCAGAGCAAACATTTTATGGGAAAAAAGGAGGCTGATGTAATTTTTTTTTCCATTCCCAGAAGCTATGAAAATTGAAGTGAGCAGTGTGAGATTAAATCACATGATCTCCAGTCCTGGACTAGCATCTGAGTGACAGCAATTGCCCTCTTGCACCTCCCAGGGTCTGCCCAGGGTCCTCTCCAGCTCCAGCTGGCTCATTACAACATGCATATGCCACAGGTTCCCAAACACAATCCAGGGGAAGGAAGAGGGCAAGGTATGTTTGCTTTTAAACCATGAAAAAGTTCCTTAAAGAGCTGTGCTCTGGGTCAGGACTCAATAAATATTTACACATAAGAATGAAGAATGCACCTGAAGTTTCTCCTCAAAACACTATTCAGTATAGTTACACAGCAAGAACTCCAAAAGCTGCATTATAATGCAGCTCCAGGGCAAAATATGCCCTATTTTACATGCATTTGATCAATGTTCACTGTTGAGTTGTTTCTGCAATCTACTGTGAGAGCACACCTGTCCTACATTCTGAGCCACCAGAGGCCAACAAGCTTGGCAGTCAGTCTCACTTGCCAGAGCTACAAACAAGAAGGGGCTTAGTGACATGTTCAGAGCCTAGGTCCAGTCTGGTGCCATATACCACAAAGAACTGTCACATCCTTTGATATACATCATCTCACTTAATCCTCATGGTGCTAGTGTATGGGATTGGCAATATAATCTCTGAGGTCAAAGGGGTTAGAGAATTTGTTTCCAGTCATCCAGGTAGGATTTGAACCCAGGGTTGGCAGTCTTTGAATCATGATCATCTAACCTAGGCCACCCTCCCTCTCATTGCTCATCAAATGTTAGAAATGACACCAGACTGGCTGAAGGCAGAGGCCATAGAGCTTCAAATAACTGTCCCATTACTGTCTTCTCCTGGATCTGGCTCTGATGTTATATTATCATCAAATGTGATCTGTGCTTTGATGTTATATTTCCAGAAGGGTTTGAACATACACACACAAATATTCACATTCCATAGCACAGTCCAGCTGAGGTATTGTCGGGCACTGGCAATACTTAGATGGCAATTGTGTGAATCAATGGAGCAGTACTCTGTCAAACTCTGGAGTCTCTGTTTCCCAGGGCAGAAGGCGTTGAGCATATGTTCAGTCTGTGAACCCCTCCATGGTAATCTTGCCAAGGAGGGTTTGTCCACTGCAGGGGTAGGAACCGCAGGTCTACTGACTCCATCACTCTGTGTGGAGTTTCTGCCTCATGCTTGGGGTTGGATCATGCACGTGCTTGCCTGTGTGAGGGGTTCTTTACTCCTTTGTCATGTTTAGCTCTGGTTGAGGAGACATGGCCATTTCTAACTTACAAAAACACATTTGGAATAAGCTTGAAGACCTAACTTGTGTCACCAAGAAATGCTACCCTCTAAATTGAAAAGAACAAAGCATCCCTTTTGGACCAGATAAAACATTGGAGAGGTTGTTTGTTTTTTTGTTTGCTTGCTTTTTTTCCCTAAGAGAACAAGTTTTCGGGTGATAAAGCAGTATAAATATAGGTTTGGATATGAGACGCCCAACATGCACACACACATATGCATGTACCCATGTGCACACACACAGTCTCCATCTCTCCCCACACCCACTGGTGTCCATTCCCCCAAAAGAACCTCAAAGAAGAATTTGAGTAGCATGGAGACAGGATTGAGAATGGTCAACCTGGCTAGGAATCTGTCATTTCTGACCCTCTGTGGTGGACTTTTGAGATAACTGAACCTCCACAGGATCCCAGCCAGCTGGCCTGATGTGCTCTGCAAAAATCAGCTTCAGCTGCTTCGATTCATTTTTCATTCACATTGCATTCATTCTCTCAGTCCAGGATATGTATCTTATACCAGCTGTATTGCTTATTTTCTCTCTGTAGACCTCCCACCCTTGGGACTAGAAGAAAACATTTAGAGAGAAGAATCCAGAATAAGTCACAGGTAAACTTCTCCATAAGCATAGCAGCTATATTCATGAGATCACATGCTCATCTCAGGGCCAATGAAGTGTCTCCAACCCCAAATGTATAAAAAAATATATCCAATGAAAACTTAAAAAGTGACTTACAGTGGATTTTGAAGTCCTTGTACTGTCGGTCTTCAATTGCTACCACGTACAATGCTGCCCGGTCTGGAAACATAAGCCCTCCAGGTTTCTGTTGATGAATTGTGGGGAAATGGGTCTCGTAATCTATTCACCTGACAAAGACATCACATTTTGAACTGCACATAGAGTCACCAGACAGGCACCCCCTTGCCAGCATTTCTCATTCAGCAGACTGTCACCTTGGCCAGGGTTAGGGTTAGGATGGCAATGCTCAGTTTTTCTTTGGGAATTAGGAGAATTTGAGGGACTTAGGTAGAGTTAATAGAACAAATGAACTGGGGAAAATGTTAGTCTATGAGGAACAGCAAAAGATGTTATAACCTTTAGCCCAGAGAAGCCAAGGTCATAAGCATGCTCAGCTCCCTGGCAGCCAAATAAGTCCTAAGTACCTGTTGATCAGAATAGATTTTTGTCTTGACAACAGAGAATGGGTATTGTTTATGACCAAAGAGGCCAAGGATAGACCTACAGAATAATGTGATAGATATGTTGGACCCAGGTACCATCATTCTGTCCTCTAAAGCAGATCTGGTTTAAAGAGAGGGTTCTGGAGGAAGTGACCTTTTAGCTCAACCTCTCTCTGGAGTACTCATGTTCTTCCTAGACTGTCGGCCAAGGGTAGAGCAGCAGGACAGCCAGCAGACCAACAAGGGGACAGCATGCAGGACACTTACCAGCCACTTGTCCCTGGCAAAGATCACCGTGTTGAGCATTGACTCATAGAACAGACAGTAGCCCATCCACTCGCTGATGATGATGTCTACCTTCTCCACAGGCAGCTCCACCTCTTCCACTTTACCCTTAAATATGGTGATGACTGGAAAATATGAACCCCACGGCCACACTTTGCAGGGACCCTAGCCTGGAACCATGAGCATCCCACATCAGGGCCAGACCTACAGGTTTTATCCCTGTTCTGATTCTGCTTTTAAGATGTGACGTACCTCATCCCTCTCCAAGCTAGTTATACAAAAAGAACTGCAAACTACTTGTGTGTTTTCTTCCTAAAATCTACTGAGCAGTCACTATGCGTCTGGCCCTGTGCCAAGCTTGTGATATACACCCTATAATGTGGTCTTCCCAGCACCTCTATGAAATAAATGCATTATTATTATTCTCATTCAGAACTGAAGCTTAGAGAGGTTAAATGGTGGCTGTGGAAGTAGAGACCAGGTCTGATATGCTATGACTCTAACACTCTGATCATGGTGCCCATCCCATTTTAGGCTGCCATGACGGTTCAAATCCAAAGGGCAAGGATACCTATTGCTCTTGCATCTGTTCACATCCAGGGCTCATCTCCCAGTGGGTTCATGAGGAAGGCAACTTTGTGTCTTGACAAGAGCATGGGCTCTGTAGTCGGGAGTTTAAATCCTGATCTTCTCATTATTAACTATAGGACTTTCCAAAGGTTACTTGACCTAACTGAACTCTGATTCCCCAGAGAATAAGCAGGGAGAATAGTATCTACTGAGTGGGTAGTTGAACTGATGTGATGAAACAGCAAATGTGAAGTGCCAGGTTCTTAGCCGGGGCTCAACAGAAGGTAGACATCATCTGACATTCCCCCGCCTTGCTAACCAGCTGATAGAGAAGTGAATGGGATAAGGTTGGGAACACTCTCCTGCTCTTAGTGGCCTCTGCTCATAAGTCACTTCCAAGACCTTTCTATCCTTCTGTGGCAGGGGAAACTTCTTATTTGGGGTTTTGATCATTTGACACAGTCGTACACATAATTTTGGAGTCTCTTTTTACATTTGTTGCTGTAAAGATCATAGCAAATACTATCTTAGATGTTGCTGTGAAATTGACAGGGTGATGTATTGTTGGCTGATTCCATCTGAACATTTCCTCTGAAAGGATACACATATTCATGCTCTGAAATTCTCTTTCTGCACCATCTTCTGAAAAATCACACCATGCCTGAGCTTTGCTGGGAAAATTGAACAATAGCTTGTACTCAGGAGTGGAAAAAAACACATACATACACACAAAGAGAACATATCTGTCCTGAATCTAAGCTTCATTAAAATTAATTTGGATTAGAGGTTGCTGCATGACAAAGGGCACACAGGTCACTGGTTTTGCTTCATGTCTTCACATTGAAAACACAGGTGATGGAATGCCCATTAGTAGCCTCTAATGATGATTTGCTCTTTGATATCTGGCATTTAATCAAGGCTTAATCAGATAAGGCCTCCTCTGTAAGGAGTCAGACACTTTGCAGAAGCATATTGGCCCTGATCACTCTAGAGTGAGGCCCCCAGCTTGTGTGGCTTTCTTGGCTGCTACTCATGAGCCCTACCCCTAAGGAAAGCCTAGTCACTTCCAAAATGTTCAGAAGGCGTAGGAAGAGGAGATATCAAAGCTCTGCTTCTCTGGGGGCTCCACAACTTAAGAGCAGGAGCTCAAGCAAAAGCAGGATGCAGGATGAACCAAGAGGATTCACACAGGGACAAAGTAAGGGATTTTTGAAAATGCAAATGGAGTGCCTAACTTATTTCTCATTCTGAAAAAGAACTGACAAATACATGCCTGACCCACCTGCCTCATTATTTGAGTGCAAAGCCTGGTTTGTCTTACTTTTGCAAATTTGTTGTTGTTGAAGAATAGCTGACATATCATATGATATTAATTTCATGCACACAGCACCGTGATTTGACATTGCGAACTGATCACCACCGTAAGTGTAGTTACTATCTGTCACCATACAAAGTTGATACAGATTATTGTCTATTTTCCTCATACAGTACATTACATCTCCATGACTTATTTATTTTATAACTGAAGTTTGTACCTCTTAATCCCCGTCACCCATTCCCCCACCACCCCCTACCGTACCTCTGGCAACCACCAATCTGTTCTTTGTATCTATGAGTCTGGGTTTTGTTTTGTTTTTTAAATTCCACTTACTAGTGAAATCATACAGTATTTATCTTTCTCTATCTGACTTATTTCACTTACTGTGATGCCCTCAAGGTGGCTTCCCTTTCTTCTCTCTTTGCACATTTCTTGCAGGCTCTTCCCTAATGCCTGCATGTGTCTATGGGGCTATAGGTCTGCTCCATCTCTTACATTAGATCGTGACCTCCTTGTATCTCAGGAAGATGTGTTCTCCTGCCTGTGGTTGCACCACAGCCTCCACTCTCAGTGCCTAGTATATGGTTCACTGAGAATGATTCCATGAACAGGACTCTAGTAGGATGGCAAGAAGCAGAGATGGACAAGAACTTATAGTCCAGTCTGACACATTGGTATGTACCCAATATTCCTTGGGTGTCCCCCAGCATGAGTGAATGCTGTCCCTGTTCTCTGCAGTAGCGCTCTATCCATGAGTTGCTATATCTTGATCACTATGGGTACAGCAGATGATAGGTAGGAAGACAGATAGACAGATGAGAGAGAGAGACAGAGAGAGAGGGAGAGGGAGAGAGAGAGAGAGAGAGAGGGAGAGGGAGAGAGAATGAGAGTGGGTCACAGAAAGGCAGAAGGAATCAATTAACCCTATTAAAAAATCAACAGTCTGCATCTCTGTTCATTTAACATCACCCTTCTGCATCCAAACATTTCTCAGAGCAGATGTAGCCCCTACTTTGGCTTGGTGAGTAGATGAGCCTTATGTGAAAGGAAAAAGGCAGGCTTCCCCTCAGCCAGTTGTGGACTGGATTCCAGACCCCATTCATGCCCTTGCCCAGGTGCTTCTGTAGAGTGCTCAATTTTCACAACCTCATGTTGGCACCCTGGAGACAGACAACTTCATTTTTGTTCCAGCCGACAGCAAACAAACCTTGATCAAACAGTTCCTCTCCTTTGGGGCCTCGATTTCCTTATTGGAGGAAGAAAAAAGAGGGGGATTGAACCTAAAATTCCCCAAGATGCTCTGCAGTGCCAAAATGCTTTGATTGTTCAAGTATATATGAGCGTGTAAAAGGCATTGTGCAAAGTTTACTGGTAGCTGACACCAATAAAGGAGATGTACCTCCAACCTCCAGCTTGACTCGAATTTGTACAAATTCCTTAGGACCAATTTTTAAAGAAAGAGGCCACATTGTTTCCATGGACCCAAATATAATTGCCCAGCTGAATCATCAGGGATATTCTTCCTGTTTTCTATAGTCACCACTGGCAACCACTTAAACTCCCAGATTCAATTTCCTAGTCTTCAAAATGCTACCTCTTATGGTAGGCTTTATGGCACCTAACCAGGGACTATTGGCCAGTGCATGGCAGCAGGTTGGCTCCAAGAAGTGTGCAGGCATCCAACCCTTCTACACGTCAAGCTTTTTCAAGGGGATCTTAGCCACTGATCCTCATGTTCTGAGCAGCTATGGGTTGTAGAACTCTGCTCTCAATCTGATCCCCACATCACTAACACTGTGTTAACTCAAGGTTGCATTAAGGTCACTCTTTGGAGCTATGTTTTTATTCCATAAAGATGACCAAAAGTTTGTTCAAATAAGAGGACCATGGCTTGTGAATTTTGGAATGATTAATCATAACTAAGTGCACAACAGGGAGCAATAAACTCTAAACTCTAAATTGGGAGATTCTTCCCCTGTAATTTCAAGTATGCAAATGAGACATCCAGATTTTTTTCTTTTTTTGGATTTGTTTTCTTTTCATCTTCACTGTTCATTACAGAAATCTAGCCATTCTGACTCATGGTCATTGGTTTGACTTAAAAAAATGGGGTGACTGGGTGGCTCAGTCAGTTGAGTGTCCAATTCTTGATTTCAGCTCGGGTCATGGTCCCAGGGTCATGAGATCGAGCCCCATGTTGGGCTCCATGCTAAGAGTGGAGCCTGCTTAAGATTCTCTCTCTCTCTCTCTCTCTCTCTCTCTCTCTTTCTCTCTCTCTCTCAAATAAAAACTAAAAATAAATTTAAAAAATTAAACCTAAAACCAAAAACCAAAAAACAAATTGGGCCAGCCTGATCTCATTTGGGCCTCCCACATGTCCATCAGAGTCAGGTGACCCTACAGGTCTGGAGTTAGTAGTCTCCCCAGTTTACACTCCTCTGTTCCCCAGAGCAGATCTTGTGTAATAGAGGAGTGGGCATGAGGGTCATGAATGTGAGGCAGGGAGCATGCTCTGAGGTGGTAGAGCCTCTCTGATGCCACCCCCACCACAGCATGGACACCAGCTGCCCCTCAGCTCCTTTTCCATGTTGTTCACAGGCCTATTTTGGCGACACCCATGCCAGTTGCCAAACAACTTCTGGGGGCCTGATTCACCTCCAGGCTATGATCTCCTCTTCTTAATTGTCTATTTCAGTTTCCTATTTCTAGGACCTAGCAGAGCACTTGACCCCTCACAAACATTCAAAAATCATTACTGAATGAATGAATGGATGAATAAGCAATTTTGAAAAAAGGGTATTTGGGTTCAAAGACAAAAGATCCTCAAACTAGTCCTAATTATGATAGTAAAAAATTGCTGGCATTTGAATAGCAGCTTGCAGAGTGATTTCACTTACATTATCTCTATAACCCTCACAGGAACCTGTGTGGTTGGTTTTATTATTCCATCTGCCTAAATGAGAGAACTGGAGTTTAGAGAAATCAAAAGGCAGAGCCAAAGGCTAGGCCAATTGTGTAACCCTGGTACAAGTCACCAGTCTCCCTGAGATTCCCCTCCTTTGTCTGCCAGTGGATATAATACTTGACTTACCCACAACAATCATGGGATTGTTGTGGCCACCAAGCAGCTGCTTGGGAATGATGGGAGAAAAGAAACCTGAGAAGGCCAAGGATTAACCTATCCTTCTCCTGAAGGCCAGTCAGGTTGGTTAGTAGGGTGAGGAGAGGTAGAACCATCTTGAGCCATCAGGGTGGTGGAGGTGGAACTGAGACGACACCTCCCTGGTATCAGCCTTGCCTCAGCTTTCTGCCCTCATCTTCTCCAAGGTCCAGATGCGTGGATAAACCTCTCTTACAAGGTCAGTCAGTGTAAGCCCCATTCTTGGGCCAGTGGTGGTGGGAGAAAGAAGACACCAATAACTTTACCCCCAATATCTGGTGGAACTTGGAAAATACCCTGCAGCAAACAGATCCCATAACTGGAGCTGGCATAGATGAGCCATGCGTGCTATGTAGCCTCCGTATAGTAGAACCTTCAGTATGGTACCTCTCTTTCCTCCATAACCCCCCATTCACCCAAGAACATAGGGCTTGAGCTTCTGCCTTGCCCCTAGTGCATAATCTGCCTGGCTTCATGTCCTGACCTGCTCTGGCTCCCTTGAGGACTGAGGGCCTACTCTGCTTAGCTAGAGCTCTGAAGTCCTGCTAGCTTTGGCCCGAGCCCTTCCCTTCCCAGACACCCTGCACTGGCTGGACTAATACTTGGGCAATCAAAACCATCCTGGGACTCACCCCACCCCAACCTATCACCCACCACTTAGAATCCCTAGCATGGCACAGCCTGAGTACATACCCCACACATTGGCCACAGGCAGAGGATTGTGGGGGCTTAGCCAAGTAGGGTAGGGATTAGGAAGGCAGGGGTACTGGACAGGGTTTTTGAATCATTGTGAATGTAGAAGGCAGCAAAGCCTTCCCTAGGCTCTGGGACTCTGAAATCATTCCAGGTATCACTGTCACCCAATACTTAGAGTTTACAGGCACAAAATGTCTTCCATCTCAGGGAGCTGGCACCAGTTGTCCCTCTGTGTGATACATGTCTGTCTACTCAGCAGGTGGCTTCTTCACTAGTCAAGTCTGTGCCTCAGTGCCCTCGATCCAGAAGCTTCCGCACTTCCAATGCTGTGCAGGTCAGTGTCTAAAACTGGCTGTGCTGGTCAGTGTCTAAAAAAGGCACCTGCTGGTGGTGTAAACATTTCCACCATGGCTGATTTCTGTTGTTCACACTGGGATGTCACCCGTGCACAGTTGGGAAGAAAAGTGCAGGATCAGCTCTCACAAGGGGGTGTGAACTGTGAGCCAGTTCCATCATGCCATTGCGATCCCCCAGTCAGAAGTGGGCACCCCACTTTTCTCAATGACTCCATCATGTTTCTTTCTAAGACCTTGCACCATTTGTAATTTTATCATGATGTCTGTTCACTTGCGCTTATGTCTGTCTTCTCCGTGAGATAAGTGAGCTTCACCTGAACAAAAAGCTTGTCTGTCAGGTTCACCATTGGCTCCCAGCACCTGGTACAGGGCATGGAGTGTGGCACAACAATGCCTGAAGAAACAAGGGCGTGAAACCCAGCCCTAAGATTATTAATAGGCTTCTTCACGAGCAGTTAGGAAAGGAAGCAGCAATTGCCAGGAGTCACTAGTACAGGTTCATTAAAAAAAATTATATCTGATTAATCTCATTTTTTCTTTTGACAGAGTTATTAGTCAAGTTAACAAATGAAATAATAATAACCATAGCTAAAATTTCTTGGCTGCTTACTGCCTATGGGACACCATTGTGTTTTAACAGTGGTGTGCTGGTAGATACTTAACAACTGGGTCTCCGGGGAAAGTAGCCCTGATTTGTAGCATTTGCTGGTTTCTGTGGTGTAAATATTCCCACTGTGGCCAATTTCAAGCCACCAAAGTGACTTCATCTGTTCTACAAATACACTGAAAATTTAACAGTTGGCCCTCAGGAGCCTGTAGGAGCCTGTCTCAGCATGCCACAGTTTTACGTGCAGTAACATGGAATCGTCACAATGACCCTATGACGTGTTGTTGCTCCCATTTCACAGATGGGGGAACTAAGGCACACAAAATAAGGTATCCAAGATCACAAGCTAATCGGGCAGCACTGAGCGTGAACCAGGAAGTCCGGTTCCAGAGTAAGTGCTCTTCACCCCCCTGCCTGCAGTGTACCATGTGGGGACCTCCAACAGGAGCTCTGACAAGTCCTTTCCCCCACAGCATCCTTATCGTATGGATTTGCCACTGGCTATTTGGCTGTATTCAAAGGCACTGATCAAGAGCTGAACACAGACCAGCCTACGAGAGCTTCCACACTCACCCCAGGGCACCCATCAAAAATGTGGGAACAGCAAGCAGAAAACAATGACCCTGGAAGAGCCATGCTCTCTCGAAAGCCTGAGTAGTTGTAAGGAAGGACCAAATCTACCAACAGGAAGTCTAATATGAATAAGAAGTGTGATTCTCGGTTTGGATTCAAGACATAGGTTAGGAGCTCCAGCTGGGCAGTAATTCTGATAGTCAACAGATATGGATACGGACAGACGACAGGCTGTAGCTGATTCCATCTCAGCACCAGGTGACATTGCATTTTCCACAATCACTAATGGAAGGAAGTTGGAGCCATGGTGTCAGAAGCACAGCATCTGGGTCCCTCCCGTCTCCGGGTTGGGCTTATTTCTTAGCAGAACTCCAAGGGTGAGGGGGAGACAGTGGCTCAAACCAAGCAAAGAGTGTAGGATCTGGGAGGGTGTCATCATCATCGGGGGATGTGGACAAAGGGCTGCCACATGACAGGAGGCTCCTACTCTGCATGGCCCGGAGGAAAGGAAGGGAGCCTCGGCAAGGCTGCAGGGAGGAGGATTCCCCCACCCCCGGAAACAAGTGCTCCTCACAACCACGGATCCCAAGTGACTGGTGGCAGGGTTCCTATCAGGCGAACCATCCCAAGGCTGCATGCCCCAGGGCGCGGAGGAAACCTGCCGCAGCAGAGGATTGAAGCGTCATCTCCAAAAGTCTCAGGGTGCGTGTGCGGCCAAGAAAGAGCAAAGTGTAGAACATGAAGACTGAAAGGACCTACACTTAACGTTTGAGCACCTACCACACACGAAGCCTGGCATTAGTCACTCTGAACACTGTCTCTCACCCCCGAATAGCCCTGCACGCTGTGCTGGGACATAGCTCCTCTCTGGGCAGCAGGTGGTGGATCAGAAAGTCCAAGCGATGGGACAGAGCCATCTCTACTGTTACGTTGTGGAGCATGCTCTGTCCATTGCCATTCTGCTGTGTGCTCAGGCTTCTTCGTCTGTGACACTTAATACTTTAGGACGTGCACAGGCAGGAAAAGAGAAAGGAAAGGAGGGATACACTTTCTCCCTTGAGCTTCCTGAGAAGTAAATGGGTTATAACTTTTTTGTTTCTAGAGCTATAAAAATTTTACCCATCCCTGAGGTCCTATGTCAATCTTCACAAACAAATCTACCTTTCTAAGCATCTTGGTAGCACACTCAGCTCCGCAGCAGGGAAAAGGAGGAAGTCAAAGTCAAACAGGAGTCTCTGAGCACGTGAGTGGGCCATGCATGTGGAAGAAGCCATGTGAAGGCTGCATGACCACTGCAGGTGGCTTCGTGGAGGTGTGTGTATACACGTGAATAAATCCAGCCCCAGGAGCTGTATGGAGGTGGAGGGGGAGAGAGATTGATTGATTCTGGGTAGCAGGTATTTTATGTCCTGTGTTGTTATTTATGTCTGTACACCTACGCTCCTAAGCCCCACACAATTGGCTGTTGCAACATTTCAAAAGCATTTCCATGGAAGCATTTGTACAGTCAAGCTGTCCTCTTTCCAGTACACATGCCAAGGCTGAGCGAGCGGGTGCAGCAGACAGGGCCCTGGGCGGTCTCACCGGCTCCACCCACCTGTTGCTAAGCCCAGGAAGGAAGAAGTGGAAACAACTTTGCCTTGTAAAGGCCCCTGGGCCTGGTGTTCCCTCCTCCTCGGTACACTGTATGTGAGGGGTAAGAATGAGGCATGGGGTTGGCTATTTACTTGGGGATAAGGGTTTGTCCCTCTTGGGCCTTTGCTCACTAGTAGAGAATCAAGTGTGAGCCATCAAAGTACAGCGCCTGGGATGATTGCATGCTAAGAATGCGGCTGAGCAAACTAGATGTCTAGGCAGCCCAGAAAGGGGGTGTGTGTACCTGCCACAACAGTCCAGCATGGGGTGTTGAAGCTTGAGCAGTGTGGGGGCAGTGTGGTAAGCAGGGCATGAAGAGGTGGCCTGGGATGGGAGAGTAAAGTCCAAGGGGCCGAGAGGGCTGCTGCATGGGAAGCAGCCTGGCTCTGCAAGCTGGAGTCTAAGCAGGGAGAGGAGAGTACCCATGCCAGTGTCAGAGCCCAACACGGGGTGACAGACACGTCTGCATAGGGCAGGAGGTGGTGACAATGGGAGATGGTGTACATCAGGGGGGATGATTTCAATAAGTAAACATAATAAGAATACTGGGAGCCAGGGCAGCCTGGGTGGCTCAGTAGGTTGGGCAGCCGACTTTGGCTCAGGTCATGATCTCGTGGTTCATGAGTTTGAGCCCCGCATCAGGCTGGCTTCTGTCAGCCTGTCAACTCCAAGCCCACTTTGGATCCTCTGTTCCTCTCTCTCTGCACCTCCCCTGCTTGCATGCTTGCTCTCTATCTCTATCTCTATCTCAAAAATACATAAACCTTAAAAAAAAAGAAGAATAGTAGGAGCCAGGTTTTTCACTGTCAGAGAAATGAATTGTAAACATGGGAAGAGAGAAAGTTAGAGGACCCTGCAGTGCTGGTTAGAGCAGGAGGTGGGGTAGCACGTGGACTTACACTTGACAGTATGTATAGATAGATTCAGAAGTACACGTTATGTAAATGTGTATGTAAACACACACACACATACACACACACACACACACACAAACACACACACACACACATTCTTTAGTTCTTTCTACTGAAGCAGCCTGAGGGCCTCAACACCCTAAAATCAATGAACACATTTAGCCCCAGATTCTAGTTTCTAAATGCCTTTGTCCAGTAAATGGACTCATGACTCCTTGGAGAAACAGCTGATTCTAAAACAAAGCCGTGGAAAGCACAAGATAAGCCTGGAACATTAGTGCCAGAAAATAAGAAAGCTCACAAAAAACGAAGAAGGAATGTCAAAAGGACACAGAAGCCAGCTTAAAGGTGCTCCCATGACCAAATTAGGAACAATTCGTGTATCAAAATAAGTACCTTTAATAATAGATGTAACCTATTGAATAAAATAGGAAATTAATGATGAGGAATGAAATATTTACATGGTTTCAAACCACTTCCCCCAGAAAATCTTACTAATTACAAAGGGAGAAAGAGCAACTTGACCATGGAGAAGCCTGGCAGACATCACCAGAAGCAGTGATCAAAGCAAATGCTGTCGGTAACAGGACAAATCAAAACTGCATGTCCCCAAGAGCATGCAGGAAAAAGGACACAGCATCTCCGCGAACTCCTGCCAGGAGGCACGATCTGAACCCAATCTTGCAGAAGCATCACATGCCCCCAACTGAGAGACATTCTACAGAACTCTGGCCTGCAGTTGTCAAGCGTCAAGGCAACAAGAGTTGAGGAGCATCTGGCCACTCCAGCCTGAAGGAAACCAGAGATGTGGCAAATAAATGCAACATGTGGTTTGAAACTGAGTCCTTTTAGGAGCGCCTGGGTGGCTCAGTTAGTTGAGTGTCTGACTTCAGCTCAAGACATGATCTCACGGTTCATGAGTTCGAGCCCCGCGTCAGACTCTGTGCTGACAGCTTGGAGCCTGGAGCCTGCTTCAAATTCTGCGTCTCCCTCTCTCTGTCCCTCCCCTGTTCACTTTCTTTCTCTCTCTCTCTTCCTCTCTCTCTCTCTCTCTCACAAAAATAAACATTAAAAAAATTTTTTTAAGAAGGTGATTCCTTTTACTCTAAGGGATGTTATTTCAACAAGTGGCAGACATAAGCGGGATCTGAGCGCTAGCTAATGATCATGGAAGAACGTTAGTCTCCTGATTTTGATGGTCACAGTGTGGCTATGCAGGGAAATGTCCCTGTTTGTATGACACGCATATGCATGTATTTGGGGCTGATGGGGCATCATGTCAACAACTTGCTCTCAAAATGTTCAGGAAAAAAAAAAGTTGTACCTTGTCTATATATTGGAATGTTTTGAAGGTTAAAGGAAAGAAGTGATAAAGATAGGAAGGGAAATAAACCAAATTACAGAGGGTGCCTGGGTGGCTTAGTCAGTTAAGTGTCCCACTTTGGCTCAGGTCATGATCTCACCATTCGTGGGTTCAAGCCTCGTGTCGAGCTCTGTGCTGACAGCTCAGAGCCTGGACCCTGCTTCAGATTCTGTGTCTCCCTCTCTCTCTGCTCCTCCCCCGCTCACACTCTGTCTCTGTCTCTCTCAAAAATAAACAAACATTAAAAAAAATTACAAGAAACTGAAGCAGAAGAGAGGCAGAGAGGGAAAGCTCTCGAGGTGTGAATTAGAGGGCATGATGAGGGGTTATTGGCTTCTTTTTCCTAGCATACTTTCAGACCCAAACCGCCCTTCTCCCAAAGTCAGGCACTCCTCACAGGGACTATTCTCCCCCACTCTCACTCAGGTCCACTCTACACGCTGCTACCAATGGCTGCAAGCAGCTGCCCTTTGCAAGCTTCGGGGGCTATAGTTCCAGATCCCAAGAGAATTGGTAGCAAGAGACAGATGAAGAGTCAGGGGGACGGGGAAGGCAGACCGTCCCTCCAAGGTCAGGCGTCACTGCGCAACTGAACATGTACAGAGGCAGGGAATGGTCTAAATGTCCTTTGAAGGCCCCTTGGAGACCAGGGGTGGTACTGGGAGGGTGTCTGATCAGACATCAATTTGTCCCCACCCTCTTCTCCTAACAGGTTTTAATTTTCATTTTCAGGATTGGCAGCCACTCCTGGGGATTCCACATCAATGTAAACACACTTTAGGAGAGAGTACAGGAGCAAGAACCAAGACCAAATTTCTGCCCTACCTCTCCTACCTCAGTTTCCCCATCTGTTAAATGGGGGGAACCTCTTGCCCTATGTCACAGAGTTGGAGAAAGGGATGTCAGATGAAAACACACGGATGTCAGGCTATTGCACCCTTGCAGAGAAGGAATTGGCCAGTTTTCTTTTCCTATCTTTAGTAGGCAAGTAGAGAGCTCACCTCTCTTTCCCTTCTGCCCATGTCAGGGACTGTTCTGAGGAGTGTGCAGGATAGCTGGCTGCCCAAAGTGAACCAGGAGAGACTGGACACCAAAGTCAGAGGTCAGGGCAACATGTCCTCTACTCAAGCTGGAAAAAGGCCTCTGGACCTCTGCTCATGGCCTCCCCAATACCGCTAACCTTTTTCATTGTCACTCACCTACCACCCCCCATCCCTTCTTCACTTCCTGCCTTACCCAGCTTAAATTCCATGATCCATTATTGAAACGAACTTGTGTGCCCCCACCCACTATCAAAGCCCCCACCCAGGTGGCCCTCCTCACACCCAAGCTGGTGAGCGTGGTAAGGAGAAACTCACACAAGGACTGAGCTTATTGCATATCTATGCTGACTCATCTCCAGCAATCCCCACCAGTCCAGCATATTTGCCTCCCTCCCTCCTTCTGAAAGACCATTCCATCATTTCCCACATCTTTTCTCATCCCCCTCTTTTCTGCCAATCACTGTCTCATTCTTTGAAAAGAAAATGGAAGCAACAAACTGGGGGCTTTCCACCAGCAGCCCACCTCTATCTGGAGCCATACTCCTCAGTCTCCATCTGTTTCTGTGGTTAAACTGTCCCTACTCCAAGGGAAAGACCAACCCCTATACCTGTGTTCTGGACACAAGGGCCTCATGACTGACTTTTCTTTTTCCTGTATGTGCCTGTCTACTGGACAACTGAATCAGACACACATGTTTTCATATCTCCTGCCCTTAAAAACAACTCCCTGCCTTGGCCCCACATTCACCTGTAGCTACAGTTCCATTCTCCTGTTCCCCCTCACAGCAAGAAGACTTATTTATAGCCCTCCCTCCACAATTTATCCTACTCTAACTGAACTTCAGTCCCCACCCTAGCATTGAGTCTGCTCTTGTTTAGAACACCTATGGCCTCCATGTGGCCAAATGCAATAGTCACTTCTCTGTTCTTCCCTTACTTGATCTCTGAGCATTCCCTATAGTCGCCCCTTCCTCCTTCCCTTGGCTTCATGGTGCATCTCTCTATCTTGAATGTCCATCAGCCTCACTGGGTGTATCTTCTCTGCCTTTTACTGGCCCTTTCTCCTCTGACTGACTTCCAAACATTGAAATGCCCCAGAGCCCTATCTTTGGTCCATTTCTTCCTCCAGCTATACTTTAAGCCTAAGTGACATCATCCTGTGGCTTCAAATAACATCCATATGCTGAAGACTCCCAAATCCCATGTGCTGGATCTCCCTGAAACATAAACTCATAAATTTACTCTTGCTTAACAAGTCCACTGGATGTCCATCTCAAACCTGACATGTGCAAAAGAGAACTCTTGATTTCTTTCTCCCTCCCGTCATCCCCAGAAGTTCTCTACTTTCTGTCTTCCACCATCCACCCAGTTACTCAAGGCAACAAAATAGCTCTTGCTCATATCTTTTTTATCATTTCCACATGCATCTCATCAGTAGACCCCCTTACCTCTAGCCCAAAGTGGTCACTTTTCTCCACCTCCACTGCCACCACCCTGGTCCATGCCATAGCATGTCCCCTGAGCACTGAAACAGCCTCCTAATGTGTCTCTGCTTACACTCTTGATGCCGACAACACATTCTAATCCATACCCCATAGGAAATACTTTTCTTTGCATAATAGTCTCCAAAATGCCTCTATCACCCTTAGGGAAAAAAAGTCAACCTTGTTTTCCTAGTTTACAAACCCTATGTATGGCCCAGCTCAGCACAGGGCCTAGAGGCTAAATCTCATCCAGTTGACTAATAAAAGATGCAAGGAGTTCTTTGGATTGGGGACACTTGTGGGTGTGAGTGTGTTCAAAATAGTTTTCCAGGAGGAGGGGCCTGGGAAAGGTTGCAATGCATGGGTAAGGAGTGAAGGGAGGAAGGGAAGGGAAGGCACCTCTATTTATAATCAGACACCAGCTTGGAGAAGGTCCCACTCCCAAAGGCAGCCTAATTGCCAAGACAGCACTATCAGCAAGACAGCCCATGGGCAGTAGGGGACCACATTTCTCCAAAGGCAGAGCCTGGGTCTGCTAGGATGCCACTGGTTTGCTGAAAGGGAGAGGTAGGGATGGGGTTGTGGAGAGCAAAGAAGAGGAGGAATAGCTGCCATTTTGCAAAACTCAATAGAATGCCTACAGCTGGGGCCAAGCAGAAGGCATGGCAGCTAAGCCATGAAAGCTGCGCTGGGAATAACGTGCCCTTGGCTGACATGGCTGGGATTGGGAACCTCAGAATCCTGTGGGTACAGTCCTGCTAATAGAGCCTCCACCAGGCTCCACCTTCCCAAGGCCAAGTGCTCTGTACTTTTCCCTCTTACATCAGTCTATACCACCCAAACAAGAAAGTGTTAAACCCCCTCACTCCCTCTGTCCATGGGAAAACACACAGAGGTATATCTTACTGTTGTCCAAGTGGTTGGCCTTAATGATCTTCTCTGAGTAGTCAGAAATACTGGAACATTCAATCTAGAAAGGGCACAGAACAAAGGAGAAAGGTGTAAAAAAGATCACAGCCTGTCTAGCTCCTATTTAACAGACAAATAAGCTGAGCCTAGATGGGTACAGTGACCCTCCCACAGTCATACAGCTATTTTTTCATACAGCAGACTGAAAACTACAGTGCATCCCTCCCAATTTTCAGGCCAGTGGCTCTTGCATTGAATTTGGCTGCCTTTGCTGTAAGGAGGCTGACTTCAATCCGCTGCTCCACAATGGAAGACCTGGTGTCCAACTTGAGAGATTCAGTAAGACCTGGCAGGTCTCCTCCTAGCCAGAGGAGAATGGGATGAGGTTGCTTAGCTGCTGTACTCTACCCACTCCCTCCCAATCTCCCTGCTGAACTGGGCATATTCCAGGATAGGGACCATCAGGAAAATGCCACGTCAGGGCCTCAGGACCAGTCTTGAGATCCGTCCTGCCACACATGTCATGCACAAGTCAATTCTTACCCTTTCTGCAGTGTTCACCTTTGAGATGGTTAATTCCTTTTAATCTACAAGTATTTCCAGTCTCCCCAAATCTCCTAAGTAAAGGGCCAAGGTATGTGAAAAATTAACCAAGCATCAGCTGAGAGCAGGACCTTATGGGAAGAGCGGGAGATCGAGTCCACACCTGGGGCATGTGTCAGGAGACAGCCAGGGGATGCTGGAACCAGAGGGGAGAGTATTTGCATAGGAGGACTGAGGGGCGGGCCCACAGCTTCCATAAAAGCCTTGGGGATGGATGAAGGCACCTGCAGGTTCAGATAGGGGTTGCTTTGTCAGAGAAGATAGAGCTAGGCCAGGCTCAGAGCCCAAGAGGATGGGCCCTTTCCTGGACTAAGAGGTCCTGTGGCCTTTGATCCCACTTTCTGTGGGACTGTGTTTCTCTCCTCCAATTCTTTCCCCCTCCTTGCCACGTTGGCACCCATCTGCAAGAGGCTGCGTGGTTTCGTGGTGAAGAACACATGTTCTGGAGGCAGGAGGCCTAGATTCACATCAGGCCTTGGCCACTCTCTAACTATGCCTCAGTTCCCTCATAAGTGAGGAAACAGTCCCTGTTTAATGTGGTCATCATGAGGATTAAATAAGCCAAAGCATGCGAACAATTGAGAGCACTGATGGCCCCAGGCCCTAGGACCTTGGCAGCTTCACAGTCCTCCTTCCTCTTTTCCTATCTTCTGCCCCCTGCTTTCCTTTCCCCTGTTCTTCTCTTTCTCTCTCTCTCTCTCTCTCTCTCTCTCTTTCTCTCTCTCTCTCCCTCCTCCCCCCTACCTCTTTCTCTCCTCTCTTTCCCTCTCCCTCCTATTTCTCTCTCCCTCTCTTCCCCCCTCCCCCTCCCCCTTTTCCTGCCCCCTCTCCATCTTTCTCTCCTTCTCTCTCTCCCTCTCCCTCTTATTTCTCTCTCCTTCTCCCTCTCTCCTTCTCTCCCTCTCTCTGGAGAAGAGCAGTGGGCAGAGGGGGAGCCTGGATCAGGAGAGACTGTGAAATGAGCCATCAGGAAAGAGGTCCAGCTACATGTGGGAGTTGTTTATAAAGGCTGTGACAGCAACAGATCAGGAGGCAGACGGACTGGGACAGTTGGGATAGTCACCACAGCTGGAAAGCGCTGAGTGGATGTCTCCTGACAGCTCCTTAGCTGGAGCCTCTGGCCACTTGGAAGCCAGTGAGGGGCAGCCCTACCCTTTCCCTGCTCAGCCCTCGGCTACCCGTGTCCCAGACCAGGACGAGGCCTCAGAGACAGGGCTAGCAGGGAAAGCAGTAGCATGGCTAGGTGAATCAAGTCCCACCCCCAGGCTGTGTGATCACAGGAAGTGGAGTCTGTCCCTTTCTGGAAAGCCTCCTTCCTGGTGAGGACAGCCCAGTGAAGGAAAGCTGGAAGGTAGGGAAGGGCAGCACTTGACCTGAGGCACCCGGATTGGCCCACCTCATCACAAGTGTCTCAGCTGAATACATCATGGCTTTTCCAGTTCGGTCTGTGGCAGAGATGCCTTGAGGATGTCCCGGGTTTCTAGAAGACCCTCTGCAGCCCAGGCACTGTCCAAGTCAGGTGCCGAGGGGGAATGCTGTCCCTGCTGGGGGACTCAGGGGCCGGCCTCTGAGGCCAAGTAGGGGTGGGTGGCAAGGGGTTTTGGAGGGCTCTGGTCAACCTGGGGGCCTGGAGTTGTCAGCACAGGCTGCAGGACAACCAGCTAAAAGCACAGAGAACAAAGCCGTACTAAAAGCTGCTCAGCTCCCACGGGCCTCTGCAAACAGCTATCTTGTGCACGTGCTGGGAGTTTGACTGTAGCGTGTCTTTAATTTGGACCAAGATTAATTTTCATATTCCAGCCTTGGACCCACTGCATTTTTCACACATCAGCCAGCTGTGCAGAGCTCTTCTTTTTCACAGTTTCTTCCCAGGTCCAGACCCTCAGCCTCCCTGTCATCAGTCCGTGTGCAACTGTGTTGGCAGCCAGAGGAAGGCTGGGAAGCTTCCAGAGGGTCAGCCTCCATTTCTATCTGGAAGACCTCAGTGGCCAGAGCAGAATTTAAACCTACCAACTTGCCCTTCAAAGAACAAAGAAAGGAGATTGTCTTGTTATCCGCTAGGGCCTTATCCTAACTATATTAATATCAAACATTGAGTGTTGGTCATATGCTAAGCCCTGTTCTAAAGCACTTTACATATGTATTAAACTCAACTTCTTCTTCACAATCACCCCATGAGCAAGGTGTTGTTATTATGACCATTTAATAGATGGGGAAACTGAGGTACAGAAGTGAATTGTCCATGGTCACACATCTCATGACTGTAAAGGCAGAGATTCAAGGCAAAGCTCACGTGTATAATCACACTGCACTGCTTTTCAAGCTGATGCTAGGACTAAGTTCTCTAAGGTAATGATAACACCAGAATGATTTTCAGAAAGTCAAAAATCCTCTGTAAATGTCAGCATTTGTCAGGGCAAGGGGCCAGGAGCAATGCCTGGATGATAGGGAGTCGTGGGATCTTGCCACACCTCCTGAGAGTCACACTTGATTTTTCTCTACTCCTCTTCAAGGATTGGCCCCAACAAGGGGTGGACCTGGGCTTGTACTTGTAGGGAGGACAGGAGAAGGTGGGAGGCAAGGGCTATCTCTACAGAAGCCAACAGGAGAGAGGGTGTGGCATGCTCACCCCAAACACCTTCTTGGCCCCTGCTTTGGCAGCAAACATGGAAAGGATCCCGGTACCACTCCCAACGTCCAGCACCACTTTGTCCTTGAACACATGTTTGTTGTGATACATGGAGTTCCGGTAGGTGAGTGTCCGCACCTCATCCTTCAGCATTTCCTGTTATGGAAGGAAAGGAAAGGCAATGTCAATGTATTCAAGGCACCTGGGAGTACACCAAGGTCATCGACCCCAAGACTGTCCTGCCAATTTTTCAGGAATCTCAATGCTGGGGGTGCCTGCCTGGCTCAGTCAACGGAGCATGCGACTCTTGGTCTCAGGGTTGTGAGTTTGAGCCCCATTTTGGGTGTAGAGATTACTTAAAAATAAAATCTTTAAAAATGAAAATCTCAAAGACATAATTAAGCTGAGTCGCAGGAGAGTATTGTAAGGCAGCTGGACCAGGGGCTACCTGCACAATTACAAACGTCTCCAGCTTTAAAACACTACCCAAGAAAGATAATTTTGTACTGTAAGAGAAGAAATTCCTGGCCAGCCCTGGGAAAGCTTCCATTTACCAAAGAACAAAAGTAGAAATTAGTGCAATGCAACTTGAGGGATTTAAGTTAAACCTGAAGCAGAATGTTCTGCCACAGTGAGAAAATTGTCAATGAACAGGTTATTGGAGGAGGTTTGTGTTTTGCGTGTTTTTGTGGCTTGTGTGTGGGAGGTGCATACTTCTTTGTTTGATTTTTTTTAAGAATAGAAAGTGTTTCTTAATCTACCATTATTCTAGTATTTTGTGGTAAAAGAGAAAGTAGGTTACCCTTTACAACTATCTCCAACCTAAGGAGAACATAATTCATCTGTGTATGGTGGTGAGGCCGGGATCTTTGTCCGTTCAAGCTATCAGCAAACACTTCTGACTAACTCATCACCAGTAATATTGGGATTATAGTATAATTTTAGTATAACTTGCATATACTACATATTTTATTTTATTTTATTTTATTTTATTTTATTTTATTTTATTTTATTTTATTTTATTTTTAAGTTTATTTATTTATTGGGAGGAGGGGGAGGAGAGTGCATGGAAAGGGCAGAGAGAGAGGGAGAGAGAGAGAATCCCAAGCGGGCTCTGCACTGGCAGCATGGAGCTTGACACAGGGTTTGAACTCACTAACCATGACTTCATGACCTGAGCTGAAACCAAGAGTCAGACACTTAACCGACTGAGTCACCCAGGCACCCCAAAAAGCACATATTTTAAATGCGTGGTTAGGTGTAAGAGTTTTGACTCACATACACCTGTGGGACAGCTACCATAATCAAGATATAGAACATTTTCCTCCCCTTAGGAAGTCCTTGATCCCCCTTGACAGTCAATCCCCACCCCCATCCAGATGACTAATCATCCAACTTCTATCGCTAAAGCTTCCTTCTGCCTTCATATAAATTGAATCATATGGTATGTATGGCTTCCTTTGCTCAACATAAGGTTTTTGATATTCATTGACTTTAGCGCACATATCCAAGGTTTGTTTCTTTTTTCTTGTTCTTGTTATTGACTAGCATTCCATTATACGGACATCCATTCATTTGTTGATGACTATTTGGACAGTTGCAAATAAGGCTGATACAAACATTCTTGTATAAGTATTTTTGAGGATATATATTCATTTTCCTTCAGTAAATACCTAGAAGTGGGCTTACTAGTAGGTGTTTAATTTCATAAGAAAGTGCCAAACAGCTTTCCAAAATAGTTGCTCCGGTTCATGATCCTACCAACAATGTATGAGCACTCGAGCTGTTCTATATGCCAATAACTTAGTATTATCCCTTTTTGAAATTTTATTCATTCTTGTAGATATGAACTGGTATCTCACTGTAGTTTTAATTGCATTTCCCTGATACCTATTGATGTAGGTAAATTTTCATATGCTTATTGGCTATTCATATAGATCTTCTATGATGTGTCTATTTGAGTCTTTTGTCCACTTTTTTTTCTAGAGCTATTTGTCTTTTCCTTATTGAATTGTAGGAATTTATATAATTCTGGAAACAAATCTTTTTTCAGATATACATGTTGTTAATATCTTCTTCCAATCTGTGATGGGTTTTTTGTTTTCTTAATGTTGTCTTTGAAAAGCAGTTTTTAGTTTTGACAACAGCCAACTTTTTAGGTTGCTTTGTTTTTATTTTTTTAATGTTTATTTATTTTTGAGAGAGACAGAGACAGAGCGTGAACAGGGGAGGGGCAGAGAGAGAGGGAGACACAAAATCCAAAACAGGCTCCAGGCTCTGAGCTATCAGCACAGAGCCTGACGCGGGGCTCGAACCCACAAACCCACCCAGGTGCTCCTCTTTATTTTTTAAAACATTTTTAAGGTTTTAGGTGTTTTTTAAATTTTTAATGATTAGAATTATTTGTGTCTTGTCTAATCTTTGTCTATCCCAAGGTCACAAAAATATTCTCCTATGTTTTCCTCCAGAAGTTTTATAGTTATGGCTTTTACCTTTAGGTCTATGATTCATGTCAAATTAATTTTTTATGTGGTGTAAATTAGGGGTGTGAGTTCATTTTTTACACAACATAGATGGTGCAAGCACCATTTATAGAATAGACTATCATTTCCACCATTGAATTACCTTGCCAACTTTGTCAAAGTTTAATTAACTATATATTGGTGCATTCTCTAATCTGTTCCATTAATAAGCCATTTCAAAACTAACTCAATTTCTGTAACTTAATATTAACTTTGAAATTAAGTAGTGGGGCACCTGGTGGCTCAGTCGGTTAAGTGTCCTACTTCAGCTCAGGTCATGATCCCATGGTTCATGACTTTGAGTCCCATGTTGGGCTCTGTGCTGACAGCTCAGAACCTGGACCCTGCTTCGGATTCTGTGTCTCCCTCTCTCTCTGCCCCTCCCTCGCTCACACTCTGTCTCTCTCTCTCAAAAATAAACCTTAAAAAAATGTTTAATTAAAAAAAAAAAGAAATAAAGTAGTGTGAGCCCTAGTTATTTTACAAGGTTATTCTGTTTTTGTTTTTTTTTTTTAGATCTTATGCATTTCCATATACATTTTAGAATCTGCTTATTAATTCACACAGAACAGCCTCCTGGAGTTGATTGGAATTGCATTGAATCTATAGATGAATTTGGAGAGAATTGATATCTTAGCAATATTGAGTTTTACAATCCAAGAACACTGATACAGCCTTCCATTTATTTAGGTCTTCTTTAATTTCTCTCTGCAATGTTTTACAGATTTTAGAAGTCTTGCATTTCTTTCATTAAATTTATTCTCAACTATTTTTATTTTATGGTACTGTATATGATTTTCTAAAATTTTATTTTCTGATTGTTTTATGTCACTCTACATATGACCTTGCATTTTGCAGACTTGCTCCCTTCATATACTAATTCTAGTGTGATTTTCCATAGATTCCTTTGTTTTCCCATGTAAAAAAATCTTGTCACTTGTGAATGAAGACAATTTTACTTTTTTTCCTATCTATATGTCTTTTTTTTTTTTTTTTTTTTTTTTTTTACTTATTTTACTGCACTGGCAAGGACTGCCATGAAGTAAAACATTCAATAAAATAGAAGGCCGGCATCTTTGTTCCAATAATATATAAATGTCACCACTGAGTATAATGTCAGCTGTCAGCTTTCTATGAGTGTCTTTTTTCAGATGAAGAAGTTCTATTTATAATTTGCTAAGAGCTTTTATCATGATTGGCACTGAATTTTGTCACGTGCTTTTTCTACATTTATTAAAATGATATGTGACCTTTCTCCTTCATTCAGATAATGCATTGACCTCCATAGATTGTCTTCAAATGTTGAACCAACATCTTGTCATAATGTATTATCGTTTTTAAATATTGCTAGGTTTTATTCACTAATATTCTGTTGCAGATTTTTCTATTATATTTATGAGACATGTTAATCTGTAATTTTCTCTTACCTTCTCTGGTAATCAGGAATGCTGACTGAGCTTATGACACAAGTTAGAAAGTGTCCTCTCCTCACGTATTTTCTGAAAAAGCTTGTGTGAGATTGGTATTTTTCTTCTTTAAATATTTGACATATAATTCACTAGTAAAACCATCTGAGCCTAGAGCCATTTTTGTAGGAAGATCCCATTTTTTTAATGTTTATTTATTTTTGAGAGAGAGAGAGAGAGCACAAGCATATGTGTGGGGGAGGGACAGAGAGAGGGAGAGAGAGAGGGAGAAAGGGGGAGAGACAGAGAGAGAGAGAGAGAGAGAGAGAGAGAGAATCCCAAGTAGGCTCCAAGCTCAGTGCAGAGTAGTCCAATGTGGGGCTCAATCACATGAACTGCAAGATCATGACCTGAGCGAAAATCAAGAGTCAGACACTTAACTGACTGAGCCACCCAGGCTTCCCAGAAGATTCAATTTTTTAATAGATGCAGGACAGTTTTAGTTTTCCATGCATTCTTAGATCAGTTTTGACAAAGTGTTTTTCTAATGAATGTATCCATTTCAACTAAGATATCAAATTTATGGGCATAACATTGTCATAATATTCTCAAATTACCAGTCGAATGTCTATATGATCTATAATGATGTCCTTTTCTTCATTTATATTATAATTTGTATTTCATCTTTTTCTTGATTAGTCTAAATAGAGCTTGTTGACTTAATTAGTCTTCTCAAAAACTAACTTTTAGCTTTGTTGATTTCCTCTATTGCTTTATTTCTACCTCACTGATTTCTGCTTTCATCTTTATTATTTGCTTTTTTTCAACTTACTTGGGTTTTATTTGTTTTCTCTGCTTCATAAAGTGGAAGATTTGACCATTGATTTTGCACTTTATTTTTGTCTAATGAAAGCATTTAAAGTTATAAATTTCCCTCTAGGTTTTGCTTTAATTACATTCCACAAATTTTCATGTGTCTGTTTCTAGCTATAACAAAATACCATAGACTGGGTGGCTTAGAAAACAAACATTTATTTCTCACAGTTCTGGAGACTAGTAAGTCCAAGGTCAAGGAGGCAGCAGATCCATTGTCTGGTGAGGACCTGCTTCATGGTTTGCAGATGACCATCTTTACCTTGTGTCCTCACATGGTGGAGAGCAGAGTGAAAAAGCAAGCCCTCCTATATCTTTGTATTTTTCAAAGAATACTTTGTAAATTTATTTTGGTGAGAGAAGGATAGATCATCTAACAAATGATGCTGCAGTGCCTAACTATCTGTAAGACAATAAGGCTGGACCATAACCTCACAGGATTTAAAACATTACTTAAAGATTAAATAAGTATTTAAATATGGAGGAAAAAACAGACAAACAAAAAAATAACCTTAGCAGAACTTTTAGGAGACTGTATTAGTTTTCTATTGCTGCTGTAACAAATTACCAAAAACTTAGTGATTTAAAACAACACAGATTTGTTATCACACAGTCTGGAGGTCAGAAGTTTCATACAGGTCTCATGGACTTGTCAGGTACTGGCAGGGCTGTGTTCCTTCTGGAAGATCTAGGAAAGAATCCATCCCCTTGCCTTTCATAGCTTCTAGAAGCTCTCTGCATTCCTTGGTTCATGGTTCCTTGCACCTTCAGAGCCAGCAACTGCATCAGTGTAACCTCTGCCTCCATTGTCATCATATCTCATTCTCTAACTCTGACCTTACTCTTCTGCCTTCTTCTTTAACTTATTGGGACTCTTGTGTCGTGTCTCCTCTTATAGGGACACTAATCCCATTCATGAGGGCTCCACTTTCGCTTTCATGACCTACTTACCTCCCAAAGGCCCTACCTCCTAATACCAATATCCTGGGGATTAAGATTTCAACATATGAATACTGAGGGACACATTCAGTCCATGGCATTGTATTTTCATTATCATTCAGTTTCATTATTTTCTTTTTTAAATTTTTTATAAGGTTTATTTATTTTTGAGAAAGAGACAGAGCATGAGAGGGGGAGAGGCAGAGGGAAAGGGAGACACAGAATCTGAAACAGGCTCCAGGTTCTGAGCTGTCAGCACAGAGCCCGATGCAGGGCTTGAACTCACGAACCATGAGATCATAACCTGAGCTGAAGTTGGACACTTAAACCACTAAGCCCCCAGTTTAATTATTTCTTAATTTCTCTTGTTATTTCTTCTCTGGTCCTATTTTCAGTGCTGCTTAATTTCCAAATATTTAGAGATTTTCTAGATAATTTATTGTTTTTGGTTTCCAATTTCATTATGATCAAAATAACATACTCTACATGATTTCAATCTTTTGTAATGTGTTAAGATTTGTTTATTGCCTGGCATAGGATCTATCTTAGTGAATGTTTCAATGTGTATTTAAAAGAAGTGTGTATTCTTTACCTTGAGAATGCAATGATCTACAAAAGCCAAGTAGGTCAAGTTATTTGATTGAATTGTTCAGATTTCTACATCTTACTAATTTTGTGTGTGGTTATTTGTTCTATCAATTATCAAGAGAGAAGTGTTTAGAAAAATCTTTAACCATGGTTAGGGATTTGTATTTTTCTCCCTCTAGTCCTATAGATTTTGCCTGATGCTTTTAATGCTCTGTGCACACGTGTATGACAATTTTGTAATGTGTCACCTTGGCCAGGCTACTCTGAATTTCCATAATTCTCTTTCTACTATGTCACCAGCTAAAGTGAGTCCCAAAGAAGATTCTTATGAGATTTGGAAGGTAGAAGGGGGCAGAAATCATTTTGTAGTGCACACTTGTCAATGATGATGTGTTGACTCGCTTTGTTGGCATGAAGCAGAAGCTGGGCCTTCTTCAGTTTCTTTGTCTCCTGGGACAGGTGTGTGTGTTTAGCTTCATGATAAAATGCCCAGCCTCTGTAGGATATGCCCACCACAGAAGTCAAAGGCAATAGAATGGACATGTCTTTTGGTCTGTCCTCATAGGGTTCAAGCTTGTGAATATTGGTTCTAGCTACTCCTGATTTCCCCCTATTTTACATTCATATTCCTTTCTGACTAGCTGCCCTATGGACTTCAAGCTCAAGCATCATATCAGACATGGAGACAATAGCCTTACACAATTACATGAGCCATACGTATATATACATATATGTATACAGATATATATATATATATATATATATATATATATATATATATATAATCTCCTACTGGATCTACTTCCATAGTTGAACTCTGACTGATACAGAATATGGTACTAAGAATATCTCCTGAATATAAGGATGTGTGCTCTGAATAGGTTTTGAGTTTTCTGGAAACTGTTAGAGAGGCACTAATGACCCTATTGCCATTGATAAGGAGGGCACTTGTCATCAATAACATGAAATGGCAAAGGAGTTACTTAAATTTTACTTACATATCTCTAATAAAGTACCTATGGAAACCAGATTCTGGTTGACCAAGTATTTGCTTCCTTAGAACATTTTAGTTAACATGAGAAGTATAATGGGTGGGTTAGTTGGTTGGTTGTTACTAACTGTTCTAAAAAACTGGGAGAAAGAAAATGACCTCAGAGGTTTAAATTCACAGCTCAGGGTCTGAGTATAGCACCTGAAAGGTTCTATGACCTCTCTGGGAAAAACAAACACACAAACAAAAACATTTCATGTAGGTTCAGGATCAAGATTTCTTCTTCTTTTTTTTTTTTAAGTAGGCTCCATGCCCAGCATGGAGCCCAACATGGGGCTCAAACTCAAGACCCTGAGATCAAGATTTGAACTGAGAATCAGAGTCAGATGCTCAACCAACTGAGCCATCCAGGCCCCCTGCCAGAGCCAAGATTTCTAAAACCTAAATCCAAAGTCTAATCCTGCAAGTACCTGATTACAACACAAATTGCATTCCCATCTTTGCAAGGCCTCTTTTGTTAAAGTGAGGCATCTGTTGGGAAGGAACAGGATCTTGAAAATTGGAATTGGAACACATAGACAACATATGATGAAAGCGGGGCCTGAAGTTCCTAAATTACAGAATCTTCTTTGCCAATAGAAGTATCTTCCAACCCTGTCTGAGGGATTTAGTTTTCCTTTCCCTGAAGAACCATATTGGCCTACCTTGAGGTAGTTGCTTGCAAGGTACTACTGATTCTCCTCAGGACCTACCCCTGCCCTCTTTGCTGCTAACCATATAACAAGATTCAACTCTAAGCAAACCCCAAAGCGTGAGGTATAAAATGTGACTCATGAGGAGGTATGATATACACCAAAAGAGCTACATTATATTTCCCATTTATATAGATTGAATCCTGGGGAATATGTATGGGGATGTGTATGAAGGCTGTGGGATCAACATGGAGGGATAAAGTTGGATGGGGCCAAGTTTATCGATACAGGATCATTAAGCAGAAATTGTGTATTCACTGTTTTAGCTTGAGGGGCTTAGAATGTCTCTAACAGTTGATTTAGTTGGGTAGTTGAAACATGGACCTAGGGTTACCCTTCTCTAAATGAAATTTGAAATGCTGAACTTCGTTGATATGTTGAAGAGGAAGGTATCCAAAGGCTTAGAAGATTGGAATGTTAGACTGTATTTGTCATGTGAGGCCTACTCACCAAAGCCAAAGAACAGACCTTTCATCACAGCTATGAAAAATAAGTTTGCAAAGGGAGTCCAGCAACCTTAAAGACCTCTGTGATTTCTCTTTCCTATAGGTCATAAATTACAATGGTAACTGCTACCATCAAACTTAAATCCCTAAATGCAACAAGAATAATATCAACCTGGGATTCTGGGGAGGCTCTGGTCAAACCACAGCACTTAACTTCATATACTAGGTGGGTGTGGTTACAGCAAAGGGGTTGGAGCCAAAGCAGTATTCATAACAGTCTGATTTCAGAGATATGTGGTGTTGGCCATAGGTCTCTAGAAAAGAGATCATAGTGTCTCTAGAAAATAAATAAATGGGAAGCATACTGAATTCTTACTTGATCTGTGTAAGCAGAAAAATTATAGGTCCAGTGAACAGAGGTCTGTTTTGAATTGCCAAAATCTAGAGTCATGCCCCTCAATTGATTCCCAGACTTGAGCCAGTTAACAGAACCAGAACCCCTTGAATGAAGGAAAGGCCACGTTCCATGAAGAAAACCCTTGTTACATTGCCAAAAATGGATATTGTTAATCTTTCTTCAAGTCTTCACCAAGAGGATCTGCAGCCATTACCACAGTACAGTGTGACTGCATTGGAGAAAGGAAAATAAACAAATTTTGGAGGATCATTGGACCCTGGCTCTGAACTGACACTAATTCCATGAGACCCATTAGTTCAGGACACCAATTCCAGGAGACCCACATCCCCAATTAAGTGACCTGTTTGCCTGTGCAGAAGACAGAGGCAGATCTTGGAGAGTGACTGTAGATTATCATAAACATCATCAGCTGGAGATTCCAATTGCAGTAGCTGTTCCAGATGTGGTTTTATTGCTTGGGAAAATCAATACAGAGGGTTGCTGGTTCGTTGTTGTTTTTATCAGTCTTAGAAATTGATTCACATCTATTTCTTCAACTCATAGCTCCCATGCTTTTGAGCTCCCTAACCCAGAACATCATTTAGCCTGTCTCAATTTCCCCTGCTGAAGGTGGAATGATAACAGTACCTACTTCATTGGGTTGTTGTGATGATTAAATAAATGTAGTAAGTGTTACAAAAGTGTTAGTTCTGGCTGTTTGTGACAGCTGTCACCATTTTTATCCATGCAAGGAAACAGTTGAGGGTGAGCAGTAGTTGAGGATTGGAAGCAAAATAATGGCAAAGTTTTTGGAGGTTTGTCATCATGGCCATAGCTGGAAGTCCTTAGTGCTTGCCCTGCTGGAATTAGATTGGTCCAGTACTTCGGCAGATTCTGTTGTTGCTAAAGAAGAGGTTCCCAGCATCCCACCTTTGATTCAATGCCTTCCATCACTTCTTTGACCCCTTCTTCCCTCTAAGGCTCCAGACCACAGGAGTTAGGTCCAAAGGTACAAGTCCTGGGAGACGAGTTGTGACTTAGCAAGGCTTCCCCTGATTGACCCATCAAAAGGGAAACTCTCTCCCTTTTCTCCACCCCTGCTTTAATCATCCCTAGGAGAGAATAGCCCAAAGAAGTCTCCAGACATTTCAGACAAGAGCATGTCACTCTTTGTTGAAAACAATTCCCAGCCCCCAGCTGTGGATGCCTTTGTCTCCCAGTTTCCTGCCTATTAAACACATGACAGCACATTGACTAATTGCTGGGAAATGAGGCCCTGAAGAATCTATTTCAAAAGAACCTGCAGCAAGATTGTCAAAAGAAGAGAGCTGGCCAGGAGTGGGATGGGCATCCAGAGCTGGGGGCTGGGAACACAGCCCCACTGGCAGGGAGTCTTCCGGCTGCTGAGAAACCAAGCCCAGGACCAACTGTCAAAGATGCTGGGAATTCAGAGCTGAGATTTGGGAGGTCATGGTCCTGGCCTCCTCCCGTCTGAACAGAAGCCTCAGTAGGCACACATTTGTCACTTCCTCTCCTGTTCAAGATTCCATTCCTCTCAGAGACACCCTGTGACAGAATGCCACAGTCTTCCTTCTGGAGGCTGAGTACAGAGTCATCGCTGGATGGGGCCATGGAATGGAAGTATAGAAATATCCAGAATCACCTCTTGCTGTGCTCTCCAGCCCCAAGCAGTGCCCTCTCCCAAACTTGACACCTCTTGTTCGTATTCACAGACTAATCAAACCCAATCCATCCCACACCATGTTTCCTAAACACTCACTGATCACTATTAATCAGCAAGCTGGCGGTGCTGCTGCCCGCCCCTGTGAGCATCTTGTTAATGATGGGAGAAGACTGCCAAACGGCCAGCTCGGCTCCGGATGGTGAGGTATGGGTCTTGTCCAGACTGAGGAGGCAAAGGCATCACCGCGAGCTGTCTGGCACAGAACGGAGATCCCTGGTGCTTGATAATGAGAAACAAGCAGGCCCTGTCTCTGCAAAGAACAATGTTAAGAGTCCGTCCACATGCCCCCCCTACTTTTTTTTTTATACCAGATGATCTTGGAGACCAAATAGGGTGGAGGGAAGCCTCAAGGTTGAAGGAAGCCTAGGTAGCCACCCTGACACTGAAGACCTCTGCATTTCCCCAGAAGCCAGATCTAGAGATGGCCTATGGCAGCAGTAGGAGGGATTTAATCTAGTAGTGTCAGTTGAGCTAAGCATCAGAAGTACTTCCAGATGCAAAGTGTTGCTAAAACTATTCCAGGTCAGGTTACTAAGGAAAGAAATGTTATATATGACCTGAAGGTCATTTACTCCATGTTTATTAACTCAATCTGGACAATGCTTATATATGTTCATGTACTAATTTTCTACCAATGTTTCATGTACTAGGTTTTTCTATCAATACATGAAATTGAGGAAAGCTGGTATAGTATTTATTCGATGACCCTTGGTGTCTTCTCCTGCTGGATATCATACTTTCTGGTATGCCCATTGATGTGCTAACCAGACATCACCTGAGTGATCAGATTAGCAAAATCAGACAGTGCATCAAGCCCTGGGTTAGAGGCAGGGGAAGCAATTCCTGAAGGAATTACAGAGATTAATCATAGCACAGGAGAGCACATCCTAGGAGCCAAAGTTGTGGCCCAGCAAGAATGCAGCCATTCAGATGGAGGTGTCCCAGAAGTCAGTCACAGGAGGCTCCATTGGAGGAATGGCTCCTGAAGATGGGGAAGGACAGGCACCAGGTACATGTCATAATTAGCTGGTTTCTCATGGGGTGGGGGGGAGTTCCAGGCAAGCCCAAGGGGAGGCATTTTGGGGAACTAGCATCTCTTCCTAGGAATCTGCCTTGAAATAGGTATCCAGAGCCACACGCCTGTTAGAATTTGTCACATGAATTAGAGACAGGGTGAACTCTTGAAGATGCCCCCTTTCTGCCTCCCAAAACTTCTCACAGGCCTAGGACAGGGCTCAGTGCACCACCTCACCCCAACCCCCATCAGCATGGAGAACAGGATCAGGGAAGGTACAGCAGCTCACTTATCTGCCCAAAGATGACATCTTAGCCACCAAGAATGGCAGGCTCAGCTGGCCCAGGCCTTTCTGGGCCAGGACTCCCAGAACACACACAGGACCCAGTCTTCCTCCCCTGCAGGCCCCAGGCCTAACACTTTTATGTGGACAGCAGTTCCTGGGAGACCAAACCCTGAGTCTCTCTCGGGTGAATGGGCCAGGTCCCTGAGTCTAGGTTTCACTGAGGAACACTTCCTTCACTCTCTATCTCCACATGGAATTGCAAAGGAACCAGCAGGAAAATAATCAAAATTTCCAGGAAGAACGAAAGACCTGTTTTAAAGTCTGTATGGCATGGAAGTTCTGAATGAAGGCCCTGGGCCCCAAATGTGAAGGTTTCATTTCTAGCTCTCCCATTTATTAGCTTGTGACCTTGTAAGCAAAGGAAGTCAGGAATGTAAGTTGATCTGGATTCTTAAGGTCTCACATCCTCATGTATAAACTGGGGACTAATAATCTTCTTGTATTCCTCAAGTTCATTATAATGAACTTGTATTACTTCTATAAGTAGATGGCTGGGTGGCATATAGAACAATGTGCTTTTTTTTTAAAGGAATATATGATGTTAAAACATAAACAAAAGGGGTAAATACTAAATAATAAAGATTTTGCTTATTAAAAAACAAATAATTACAAATAATTTGGGGGCAAATAATAATACCAACTTCATAGGGCTGACCTGAGGAATAAATGAGCCAATAATGTAAAATCTCAGAACAACACCCAGCATGTTGTAAGCACTCAAAAAAAAAAAAAGGAAAAAAGTGCTGGCTATTATTTTTAAACACTCGTCTGGCAATGACATTTTGATATAGGGAGGGCTTACAGAAGCATCTGATTGAAACAGAAACTTTGAGACTTATTTGAAAATGCATTTACAAAGCAAGCAAGGCTTCATTCCTTTTTCACTATTTCTTCATACTGTAAGGGGATAATAGAAATATTTTCTTCATAGGGTTCTTAGGAGGACTAAATGAAATGATACGTATAATGTGCTTAGAACAATGCCTGGCACTGAATAAACACCCAGTTAATGAGTAAGCACTCTGCAACCTGACTGGCTTAGGAAAATGCTGGAGGTGATGGGGGCAGGGGCCCAACCCCAGCCAGGAAGTTTCTGGTTAGGAAGCTCTGCTCTGTTCTACAGCTAACATAAATCTTCCCTGCTGTGGTATAAGCAAGCATTTAGACACAAGAATTTCCTGAGAATCAATCAGGGTAACAGACCTGGGCCAGGTCTTCAAGGAAGCTTCCTGCATTTCTTCCCCTGGGGGTGCTCATTGGTCTAGGGCCTAAGGGTTCATGTTCAGGCCTGCCTAAAGACTGATGTCATGGCCTCCAGGAGGTCCTCTCAGCCTCTAGGACTCGAGCTACAGAGCATCTCCTGCAGAGCCAGGACTTACAACAAGGACATCGGTCCGCCTGGATCACCTGAGCTTAGGGTCAAGAAGAGACACAGGCGCTGGACCATAAAACAAAGAAACCCTAAGCACCCCTTGCTCTCTGGCTGAGAAACACACAGACACATGCTTTCAGCTACTCACCTGCTCTGGGCCTGGCCCTGACCCTCTCCCAGAGAGGCTCACAGGAGGGAAGGAGGGCCAGGGGCCTTGAGCCACTAGGAAAACCCACTTTAAGACAGTAGACAGATGAACACATTAGGCTGCCTCAGAGGACAATGAAGAAACAGCAGGGCTGAGCTGCCCTGTTCTGCCACCAGCTCCTCACGGTTTACCTCGTGGATCCCAAAGTGAGCGTAGGAGTCGAAGTAATAATCTCTCGAGGTCATCTCCTCTGGGTTCAGCAGCTTGGACATCTTGCCCCGTCCTGGGCAGCTGGGTTGCGTGGAGACATGATGGACACATTGCACAGGCTTGGGTGGGGCGACGGGCTGAGGGGGCTGCGGGGGGGCACTGCTCACCTGAGGGGGAAAATAAAGGGTCTGGCATCAGCAGTGGAGACCAGCTCTTGCCCTCTGAGATGTCACCCCTGCTTCCCTCCCCTCTCTGAGCCCAGGGGTTCCAGTCTGCCACAGCAGCCACTCCTAAGGGACGAATGGACCCTTCTGGAAGGCCCACTGAGGGCCATGATTTATGGAGAGGTGCCATGCTACTGAGGAGCCAAAAAAAGACGTCCATTTAACCTAATTCCATCTCTTAATAGGCGACCTGAGCCGACCCAGATCTTAGTTTTCATATCTGCTAAATGAGGACAACAATAGGCGAATAGCGAACACTCACTAAAGGGCAAGATGTATAGCGTCACATAGCATGGTGGCTGCAGTGTAGATTCCAGAGCCAGTCTGCTGAAACTTGAATCCAGCTCTGCCACTTCTGAGCTATGCAATCTTAGGCAAAATTATTAACCTCTCAGTGGCTTGGTTTCCCCATCTCTCAAAGGGAAATAAAATGATCCCCATCTCCTAGAATCATCCTGAGGATTAAATAGTTGTATTTGTGAAGGGCTTATAAAAAGGCTTAGCACATAATAGGTGTTTGTTAAACTGAGTCCCACCTGCATGCTTAGATGAGTCTCTGGGCTTCTCCCCCAGCAGGCAGCACTTGCCCTCCCTCCCCACCAACAGAGGCAGGTATCTTAGGTTCTGGGGTCTCACACCTCTTGTCTTCCCTCCTGGCTTCTGTAAACTTTATTCTGAACTTTGGCCGAAGTTTACTCTGAGCTTGAATACCCACACTGATGGTGGCCTCTTGCCTGCACACAACCAATCACTGTTCTTTCTGGGTTCCCAGCCCCACCATGCAGCCTGGCTCTATACCCCATTGCAGCTGCCAATCACCAGCCAGGCCCTCTTCCTCTATAGGCTAAGGGGAGAAAGAGAAGAAGTTCAGGGAGCTTTGGGGCCCAAAATTTCAGCTTGACTGCAGATGGGTAGTCATCCCAGGAGAAGAACCTTCTCTCCCTGGAGTGTAGGAATCCAGGTGTGTGAGCAGCACAGCAAAGGTTTCAAAGCAGGACAGAAGTTTAAAAAATAGTGGGGTACCTGGGTGGCTCAGTCGGTTGAACGTCCGACTCTTGATTTCGGCTCAGGTCATGATCTCACAGTGTCTTGGGTTCGAGCCCCATATCAGGCTCCATGCTGTTAGCAGCTGTTAGCTTCTTGGGATTCTGTGTCTCCCTCTCTCTGCCCCTCCCCCCCGCTGCCGTCTCTCTCAAAAATAAAATAACTTTATTTAATTTAAAAATAAATAAAAATTAAAAATAGAGAAGGAGTACTATCCAGTAGTTGGTCTTCTGGGACTCCTGGATCCCAATCCTGCCTCTAGTAAAATTAAAAATAGATTTTGAGAGGCAGGTGTCATGGTAAATCCTGGGGCCTCACTGCCTGGCTTTGAAACACAGCCCTGCTGTTTGGTGGGTGACAAATGACCTTTAGAAGTCATTTGTCATCACTGGGCCTCAGTCTCCTCCTCCATAAAATAGAGATCATGACAAAACCCATCTGAGAGAGTGGTCAAGAAGTTTGAGTGAGTTCATGTACATGAAGCATTAGAACACTGCCTTGCAATAGTAAGCTCTATTGTTGTTGTTGTTATTATTATTGTTACCATTATAATTATTATTCAGATTACATAAACACTTCCCTGCTTTGTGCCTCAATTTTCTCATTTGTGAGCTGAATCAGCTCAGACTTACTAATCTTCTTCCCATCAAGGGAAATAGGGAGACCCTAGGACAGAGAAAGATCAAGAAACCCAAGGGATTCCATCTCTTCATTATGCTGTTCATACAGCCCCAAGACTGCCCTGTGCCCTGGGCTGGAAGGCAGTGAGCTCAGGGGAGTGTAATGGTCCCATTTTCCTGGTGTATCTAGGCTACAGCCTCTGGGAAATAAGCAGACTTCCCAGTTTAGCAACATCAGATTTGAGGTCGCCGAGATCCCGGCTGGCTGGCAGAGGCAATCGGGGCTGCTTCATTAGAATGCAGCAGGTGTGCCCACCCTCAGCTTGGGATGTTGGTCACGGTCTCTGGGAGGCTAAAAATAGACTGTGTCAATTGCATACTCCCGTGCTGGCTGCAGAGTCACCTCTAAAGCTAAAGAAGGCTCTGTGCATGAAGCTGACCCCAATCTTGACTCTATTTAAATATATTAAAGAGAGAAAAAGTCCTAGCTGGTCCAGGCAGCATGCATGGTCAGGGTCCCAGGAGCCTCCGGCACCCCTTAGCTGCCATTCAACTCTGATTTGAAGTTTCCCTTTTCCATGAGGTCTGTGAGATTTCTTTTCCCAGCTGCCAATTTACAGTCTACCACACACCATGCGTTGCATTCATGAAGCAAAGGAATGAGTGGATCTGATGGCCTTTCACCTCAATGACTACAGATCATGAGGACAAAGAGGTGACTGTGGCCCAGTCCTTGGTCCCAAAGACTGTCAGTGTAGCTCAGCCTCTGGCAGAGGGGACTTGGCACTCTGCCCATAGCTGATAGGTGTACCCTGTCCCAGGAGGCTGGGAGTGGGGTGGGAAACAGCAGTGGCCCATAATCCCTAGGCATTCAGCTACCTGGGGATGTTGCTTTTCATTCCATAAATACCTACTGAGCATTGACTGCAGCAAGGCACTGTGCAGGTCCTGTGGAAGAACAGACATATAAGAAGAGTGCCCTCAAAGGTCTCTGATTTCTGGTAGGAATATAAGACCTTTGAGGGCTCCACTAGATGATAGAATAGGATTTGCTTTATAAGGGAAGCTTGAGCAAATTGTCGTAGGGGTTTCAAAGAGAGAGAATTCACTTCCATTTTAAAAATCAGAAGCGCTTGGGATAGGCAGTGGGGTAGGTGGAGTGCTTTCTGAATGGATTTTGGTAGGTGGAGCTGGTGGGAGGGAATTCTGAGAGAAGGGGATAGCTTGAAAAAAATGTAAAGGGGTGGGAAAGCAGCATGCTTGTTTGAGGAGCAACTTGGCCAAAATAGTGGGAGATTCCATTGAAAGGAAATTAAGGCCAGACTAAGAGGTTGTAATTAAATACAAGACAATGGGGAGCTGTTGGTGGTGTGTAACCAGAGAGTTCTATGTTTGAGCTCTACTTTAGGAAGATTAATGTGGTGGCAGTGTACAGGCGGGGCAAGGAGGAGAAATGTCACATCAAGGATCTGGGGATTGGGGAGGCATATGATATTATGAGGCCATTTTCAAAGTCCAGTCAAGAAATAATGATAACCTGAACACTGTTGTATTAGAGGGCCTGCCTGCCAGAGAAATTGCAGAAATAGAATCCACAGGAGTTGGTAGCTGATGAGATATGGGGGAAAGAGAAACGTTGGAACCCAAGATGGCTTCAACATTTCAAGCCTGGGTGACTAGCAAAATGGTGGCGACATTAACAGGAATAAGCAAGTCAGCAGGAAGAGCAGGTGGGATGGGGGGGGATAATGAGTTTCCATTTGGATTTGTGAAATTTGAAATATCATTGAGTCATCTAAGAAAAGATGTCAGGCAAGCAGAGAGTAGTGCAGTTCCAGTTAATAAATATAAGTAAAATAGAAAGGCAAATGATAAGCTGAGAAGTACATGTCTAACATATATGGACAAAAGTGAATATCCTTAATATGCAGAGAGCTCTTATAAACCTATAAGAGAAAGGCAAACATCTTCCATTTAGCATTGGACAAAGGATCTTCCAGTCAATTCAAATGAAAATAAACACAAGGGGTGCGTGGGTGGCTCAGTCAGTTGGGTGTCCAATGGCTGATTTCAGCTCAGGTCATGATCCCAGGGTTGTGGAATCGAGCCCCACATCAGACTCTTCACTGAGTTTGAAGTCTGCTTGGGATTCTCTCTCTCTCTCTCTCTCTCTCTCTCTCTCAAATAAAATTTTTAAAAAGAAAAGAAGGGGCACCTGGGTGTATCCGTCGGCTAAGCATCTAACTTTTGACTTCAGCTCAGGTCATGATCCCACATTCGTGAGTTCAAGCCCTGCATCGGACTCTGTGCTGATGGCACAGAGCCTGCTTGGGATTCTGTCTCCCTCTCTCTGCCTCAATCTCTCTAGAAATCAGGCAGCTTCAAATTAAAACAAAAAGTTAAAACTTTTAATTACCAAACAAGCTTGACTCCTCCAGAAACTATTAAAACACTGCATTTTTAAGGGCTGCAGAAAAATAGGTACTTTCATACAGTTCTAGAGAGGATTTTTTTTTGGAAGGCAGTTTGATAAAAATGCATTAAAAGTCTTTAAAAGCCACAAATCCTTAAACCCAGTAATTACTTTTTTTGGAATTCATCCTAAGGAAAGAATCATGGCAGACAACACAAAAATAGGAGTCAATCTAGAGGTTCCACAAAACAAAACTGCTTACGTAAACTGTGGTACATCCACACAACAGAATGCTATACAGCTGCTTATAATATTGTGGAAGAGTGGTTAATAAGAGAAATGTGATCACGATAAACCGTGGGCTGAGAAGAACAAGTGGGAGAAGAATAGTGTGATCACATTTTTAAAATTAAAACTTATGCCTGTGTGTTAAGAGGGGAGATTCAAGGAAGGCACCAGAATTGGCGGCAATTATGACAGGGCTCTGGATTACAAACAGTTAATTCTTTCCTTTCTTGTACTTGTTTATACTTTCAAAAATGTATGCCATTGACACGTACTATTTTGAAAACAGCAAAATGTAATAATATTGGTTAAAAAAAAAAAATATCCCAGACCTCTGGAAAGAAGCTGAGGCTGACACTCTGGGTGGAAACCATCTGCTCAGAGAAAGGCTAAAGGGTTCACTTGAGAAAGCCCCCCAGGGAAGGTGGTAGAGGGGAATGAGGTTAGTTCGGGGAGAGAAGCTGGAAGCCTCCTTCTCTGAGGACCTTGGAGGCACCAGGGGACCTGGGGAGAGAGGCTTAGGGAGGAGTTACTTCTGTGACTGGCCCTCATCTGAGGATGTGCGATCCAAGTATTACACTCCAGTGACCAGTCAATGGTACCAAAGCAAAGATGACCTCTATCTAGCCTCACTTACCCAGAAGGACACCATGCCTAGGAAGCTGTGCAGTCACTTCTAAAGCTGAAGAAAGCTCCATGCATGAAGCTGACTCCAATCTTTATGTAAAGGTATTAAGAAGAGAAAAAATCCTAGCTGGTACAAGCATCATACATGATCAGGATAAGATCCTTCTGCACTCCTAGCTCTGACTCCAAGGTTTCCTTTTCTACAAGATTCCTAAAACCTTTTTCTCATCTGCCAACCTACAAAAAGTGTCTACCATGCACCATGCATTGCATTCATGAAGCAAGGTGGTGAATGGATTTGGGGGGCCATTTACCTCGATAACCACAGGTCAAACAATAAAGACAAAGAGGTCACCACGGACCAGTCCCTAGTCCCAAAGGCTGTCAGCCTAGCTCAGCCTCTCGTATATGGGACTTGCACTATCCCATTATCTGATAGGTGTGCCCTGTCCCAAGAGTGGGAAACAGCAGTGGCCCATGATCTCTAGGCATTCAGCTACATGGGGGTGTTGTTTTACATCCCATAAATACTGACCAAACATCTGCTGTAACAAGGCACTGTGCAGGTCTTGTGAAAGAACAGAGATGCATACAAACCCTCTAGGTCCCCATATGGGCATATAGGAGCCAGCATAGGAAGCCAGGTGTGTCTGTGGAAGCTATTAAAGTTGGTTACACCACAAAGAAAGGTCCTTTGGAAGGGCTCAGAAAACCCAGCCTTTGGCACATCTGCCTACCTTCCAGTGTCCTGGAAAGAATTGAGTAATGTAGGGGGTGGGCCTTGGGGGACCATGGTGAGCTCATTTGGGAAGTCAGAAGCCCTGACTCCTCCATAGGCCAACCAGAGGCTCTGGGTGAAGGCAGCCTTCAAACTTCAAATCATCTTGTATATACTGGCTGAGAGGGCAAACTAGGGTTGGGAATCACAGTAGGAGACAGTGGCCAGACTGACTCCCAGCCTCAGCATATCAGTCTCTCTGCAGCTGTGACTGTCACAGCTCCAATTTTCTCCCTGTGCCCAAGTTCCTTCCCACTAGACATCTTAACCCCTCTAGCCCTGCAGTGTGAGGCTTATGCTTCAGCCCTGCCTTCTCTGACCTGATGTCTGGTGCTGGTAACCATTCCTGCACCACTGTCTCTATCCTTGATGCAGTGGGATGTTTGGTGCTGCAATGCATACAGCAAGCCCTGCCTTGCTTTCCCACCTCCTCCCAAGGGCCTTAGGCTCAGGGCACTGCTTTTGCAGAAGGCTTCCTAATGCCAACTGCTCTCCCAATCTGCTGAGAGTCACCTGTCACCATCAGGATTTGTGACTTTGCCTTGTACTCTTAGTGCTAACTGCTGATTGGGACTCTTCAGACACTGTGATCTGCCTCCAGGCCTGGTCTTTCCTAGGGCGTTTTCAGCAGTTTTTCTCCCCAGTATGATCTTCCTAGTCCACCCCATTCCACTGGGATGAATGGGTCCAGGCCCCACTAAATGCTGAGATAAGATGTAGGGTTGGGGTGCCTGGGTGGCTCAGATAAATGTCCCACTTTGGCTCCTGTCATGATCTCATGGTTCATGAGTTTGAGCCCCACATCAGGCTCTGTGCTGACAGTGCAGAACCTGCTTGGGATTCTCTCTCTCCCTCTCTCTCTGCCCCTCCCTGACTTGTGCTTTCTCTCTCTCTCTCTCTCTCTCTCAAAAAAAATAAATAAACTTTAAAAAAAAAGATAAAGTGTTGTGGAAGCACCAAAGCTGGAGGAAACACCAAAGCTGTATATCAAAAGGAGGATAGTTGGTGCACCTGGGTGGCTCAGTCACTTAAGCATCTGACTTCAGCTCAGGTCATGATATCCCTGTTTGTGGGTTCAAGCCCCGCATCAGGCTGTCTGCTGTCAGCACGCGGAGCCTGCATTGGAACTTCTGTCCCCCTCTTGCTCTGTCCCTGCCCCGCTTGTGCTCTCTCTCTCTCTCTCTCTCTCAAAAATAAACATTTAAAAAAAATTTTTTTTTAAAGAAGGATAGTTTCCTGAAGAAGTGGCATTTGAACTGGTCCTCAAAGGGTGGCTAAGATTTCCACAGGCAGGGGTAGGGATTCAGTGAGAGATTTTATTTTTCCTTTATTTTTCCTAACCTAACTCGACTTCCATCTGAAAGTAAGGGTGAGTGATAGGTGATGATAATGATGATGATCCTTAACATAGATTGAGGGCTCAGTGTGAACCAGGCAGTGTGCTAAGCACTTTACAAATACCACATCTTAAAATCCTCATAATAACTGAATGAATAACTGAAATTTACAAAGAAACTGATACTCAAAAAATTCAGTCAATTGCCTGAGCCCAGGGCTGGGGTGTAACAGAGCCAAGATATGAACCATTATCTGTTGGACACCAGAGTTGATGCTTTTGACACCGATGCTGTGGTTAGCTCAGTTCAGTCACACCAAGCTTAACTGAGCTACTGCTAGGAGCTCTGTCCTCAGAAATGGGTGGCAAAGCTGGCCCAAACAGCACGCCCAGTTCTGGGGAGAGAAAGAAGGTCAACAAGGCAATGACTAAAAAGAAGAAAATGTTCCGTGAAGGTAGGCACAGGTAGGTACCTCTCCAAGGTAACTGAATTCAAAAGGCAGCCAATAGTAAGTTCTATTTTAGAGAAGGAGAAGCTGAAGTCCACATAAGCAAAGGAATATGTCTAGGGTCACACAGGTAAACCCAGAACTGGAATCTCCAAGAAAATAGAAAAAGGGTAAAGAGGGGGTAAGAGAAAGAGGTCTTAAGGAAGGAGAATGGAGGTGAAGGAATATGGAGGGGGAAGCTAGACAGCAGGGGGCAGAGAGAAACCAGCACTTTCTGCACCAGGCAGCTGAAGCTAACCCAAGCCCATTGGGCTATAAATGGCTCTTACTGGCACCAGCCCAAGCTGTAAAAACGATTTTCCTGAGAACAAGAGGCTCCACTGGAGGAGCCAAATCCTGCTCTGTTTCCAAATGTCAAGAGAGCTTTTTCTAACCTGAGTCGTCTGTCCTTAGCAGCAGCCTGCCTGGCCTGAAGTCCCATGGGGGCGGGATGGGGGGGGAGTGGTGGACAGACTGCAAAGGGTGGGTCACTGCAGGGTGGGTAGAAGATGGTGTGGGAGGTGGGGTGACTCCCTGGCCAGGCCACACTACATCCTTCTTCCCAGATGCCTTTGTCTCCCTCCCAGCTTCTTTTAGCCCATGCTCACATCTGGCTGCTATCCCAGGGTCACCCTCAGACCCTCACACTCTTTCTCCATCCTGATGTTTACTCACAAGACTATGAGGTAATCGCCTAGAGTGAGCTCTTCTAGCACTGTGTCTGCCTTTAGATAGGGACCAGAGATTTAACTGAAAGGAGAACATTCTAATGGTAGAAAGTCCGGCAGCAGCAAGGCCAGAAAGGGCTCTGGTGGGCATGTGGACCTCTCCTATTCATACCAAAGATCACACCAAAAATGTATAGCTCTTGTGTCTGCCTTTGGCCAAAAACAATCCTGGTTCCACCCTCATATCTACCCATGTTCCCTATCATCTGGGCTGAAGATGGTTCCCAGCGAAGCAATGTCAAAGTGAGCCTCCCCAGAAGGAAGTGCTATGCTAGAGTACATAGCCCCAGATCATGGTTTCTCATCCTAGGAATCATAAACTTGTGAGTCTGGGAGATGGGAAGAAACATCTAGATGCTGCTGGTCCTACAAGACAGTGTTGTCTTCTTGTTCCTGGCCCTCCAGGGTGCCTTGGTCTGTATATTTGTCAACAGTCACCTTCATGTCCCTCACTAGAGTTTTCTCTTTAAAGGCATATACTTTCTCTAGACCCCCCTGGGGCAAGGTCAGGCACTGATGCACGTCACAGAGTATCAGCTGCTGTCCCACTGGGACCTTCCTGTTTTAAAGTGTCCCTGACTATAACTTGGTAGAGCCCATCTTCACATGCTTTATTCCTTTAGATTCAAGTTCCCTCTGAGACTGTTCTCTCTGGATTCGCCTTCCCTCGGGTCCTGTCACCCACTATTCTCAGTCCCCATTCTCTCACTGGGGGGATGCCTTGTACTGAGGAACGTTGCCAGGAGGCCTGGCAGGACGCTTGAATGAGCCAGGACTTACAGAGGGGTCTAGGGCAGTGGTTCTCAATGTCTAGTCCCCAGACCACTAGCAACAGCATCTCCGGGGAACTTGTAAGAAATGCAAATTCTCAGCCCTTACCAGAAACCACTGAATCATAATCTCTGTGGTAGGGTTTAGCAATCTGTTCCAACAAGCCTCCATGTGATTCTGATGTATCACAGAGTTTGAGCTCCACTGGTCTAGAGTTGCATTTTCCCACATTGTATTCCACAGAATAGATACTCCTAGAAAAGGGATTCCATGGTCAAATAAGTTTGGACAAACAAGCTAAAGAGATTTTTTTTTCTTTTTGTTCTCCAGCTTTACTGAGATATAATTGACATATAATGTGTAAGTTTAAGGTACACCATAATGATTCAATATATGTATATATGAAAAATTGAAAGAGATTTCTTAATTGCAGTACTTTTAAATCATTAATTTGCTAAAATGAATTGTGAATCTCCAAGAGGGAGTTAGGGTGTCTTTTGCTTCTAAATTTATTTGTGACATCTTTTTTTTTCTGAGACATCTATAAACATCTCTGGAAATTAATGTTCTGAGGAAACCATCTGGGTGACTCTGATTTAGGACAGTGTTTCTCTGTTAAAATATGTATCAACCACCTTGGGATGGGTCTCAGGCCCGACCCCAGACCCATGCCATCAAAATGGCTTTGCTCCCTCTGTCTCCTGGATCAGTAACTGCTGGGAAGGAATCTATTGGATTTGTTGGGTCTGACCTCAGAGCCTGTGGGGATAAAACACAACAAGCTGCACATTTAACAAGTTCCCCCGGTGATGCCTATGAAATCCTGGTCCAGACAGAGCTGAGGACAGTTACTTGCCTTCTCCATTACTCTCTGACCCCTAATGCAGCCCCCAGAGGCCAGCCTGGCATACTCTTTGTGCCACTGTGATCCCCAATGTCAGAGCCAGGCCAAGGACACCTGGAAGAAAGGCTGCCTTAGCTCCCACAGCAAAAGGGCTGGAATTGGGTGTGAGCTCTCTCACCTTCAGTCTAGGTGACCTTGGACCAGTCCCTACCTTGCTGGCATTGCCAGGGTCATGATGTGGCTCAACTCAAAGGACAGTCCTCGGCAGCTGTGCACACTGTCTGTGTGCTTCCCATCAGCCCCTGGCTGTCTGTGGTACAATAGCAGTGCTTGCTTCAAATCAAAATGGCATTGCACCCACACGGCACTCCCTCTGTCGCCTGGATCAGTAACTGCTGGGAAGGAATCTATTGGATTTGTTGGGCCTGACCTATTTTTTAAATAAACTGGGGCTGTTTTCCAGCTATTAGTCACTTTTCTCCCAAGCCTCCACATATTAAATTCTCTTCTTATATCCTCAGATATTTTGGCTGCAAGAGATGTCAGGTTAATTGGATGCTTGGCTCCTGGCTCTTCCTCCTTAATGGGCTTAAAAAGCAGACTTCCCCTCCACTTCCTCCCTTTTCCCTCCCCAAGGCAACAGGAGCCTTTTTCTCTCCTTTGACTTGAAAGAGATCGCCAAGCACTTGGCTTCTCTCTCCACTTTCCTGTACAGGCAAATGTGCAGAAAGACATAGCCAATGTCCTCACACCCTAACCTCTCCCAGAGTTGGACTAAGCTTTAGTCTCATATTTGGGTCAAATTGTCCCTGTTGGACATGAGATGGTTTGTGGGTCCGCACTCTAGGCTGAGTCATCTATAGAGGCAAAGAGTATCAGGCAGAAGTTGTACAGATAGTGCATCTGTGGATTCTGGTCTTGGTTCTTTCTTGCCCTATTTGGGTCACTATGCAAAAACAATTTAATCTTTCCTACTCTCAGTTTCCTTTTCTGTCAAATGACAATAGTTATGTGTCCTGCTTCCTTCACAAACCTACTATAATGATTGAAAGATGCTGAGTGTATAAATATTCGGAGGAAATTCTAATGTGCAGTGAAAGAGTATGTGACACTTCCATCTGTGGCAATCTGAATCTATGCCCTTGTGCTATTTTTGGATGTTCTCTGGGCTCTGCTCTGGCACTAGACACAGTGGCTTTGGCTACCCTTAGCATTCTGTTCTTCTGCCTGCCTGACTCTTGTCCTCCCCCTCCATACTGTCCACTCACTAGGCTCTGTTCTACCCCCCTTACTTGGAGCTTTCTGAGTATTATGCAATTGCTATCTTTAGGAACAAGGCCGTCGTGGAAAATCAGTCATTTTTTCCAGTCCCTGACACCTGGTCTCTTCTACTCCTATTCTGAACTCATATGGCATCTGTTGATGAAGCTACTGGTTACATTTTGTCTTATTTTGTTGACAAATGGTCTCATAATTGTAGGTGTTGCTTCTACAACCAAGAAGTAAATTCCCCCGGGCCAGTGACCATAGCTGATGTGTTATTGTTTCTCCTTTAATACCTGGCATAGAGCTGGGGCTCAATAAAGATGTGTTGGTTACAGTATCCTTATACACTTCAATTGGGTCAATGTTGCCCTTCATAAATATATTATGAAAGTGGAGTGAAGGAGGCTTCTTCCCACTGTGTAATCAGAGACCTTTCATTCCCCTTGAAAGGGTGGAGAGATGGCAGGAAGAAAGACAAAACTGAGAAAAATAATTATCAGGATCTTAATAATACTCAACACTCCTTGGAAGGTTCAATGGTACTCCAAATGTCTTTGTCAAGAAGTGTCTCCTGAGATTTCTAGAAGAATATATCTTGCAAATACAGAATGAATTTACTAAGCACCCGTAATTCCATCTGTACAGACTATAAGTGCATTCAAGTACAGATTCAAGCGTATTTGTTAGACATTTTCCCAACAATCTCTTCACACCAAGTAGTTCAAGGCCAGAATTGCAGCTAATGATACTGTGGCTCAGGGAAGCTCACTGACAGATTCAGCCCATACAGCATAGCTGGTCTAAACCCCAGAGCTGACCCTCACAGAGCCTCAGGCCCCATCATCTGGCCATTAAGCTGATGGCTGAAGAAAAGTGCGCTACAGACACACATGTCAGAAAGAAAATCACAAGTTGTTTGTCAAGACCACAGACACACCATCTAGATCCTCATCTTGTTTCCATGGACCCCCCCAGACACTTTCCATCTAGTTCTAGAAAACCCATTTACTTCAAATAAATGTATTTCCACCCAGATCCTTAGCATAAATAACTGACTCTTTTAATCAGAGATTCTGATGCAAGTTTGCACTGAAAATACTGGCATTCCAGCTAGAAACAGAACAATATGAACCATCCAGTATATATTTGACCACTCCTCGAAAGGTGGCTGAAATTAGCCAATGACAGATTCCAGGAATATGGATTTTTAAAAGCATTCCCAGGCAATGCCTATGATCAGTTAAAAAGCCAGATAAAACGTAAGAAATAACAGTTTTTAAGACTTTGAACATCAGGCAATGAAAAACTGTATCCCTGAGGTGGCAAACAAAAAAAGTGAATCCTATGATGACCTAGTGTGAGTATCCAAGCTACAGAGTAGGAAGTAGGAAACCTGCTAGAAATCTGTGTTAGTGAAAGAGACAGAGTCAGGACTCTGAAGACAGCAGGGTAGTGAAGGTTTACAAGGCAAAATACTGGAGGGTAGAAGACTAAGGGAGGAGGGGCCTTGGTGATCTGGACAGAATCCCCCTCAAGCCTTCAGCTGAGATGGGTTAAACCATGCATGTGAGGAAACTACCTGATGCTAGGGGAAAAAAGTACTGAGAAGACAGAGGTACTGATTTATGTTTCTCACACAGGGGCAGGAATACTTCTTGTCCACCCAAGCCAGAGTGAAAAACTTCATAATTCATGAATATGCAGAAGAGGTTATTTTTCCCTTAGTGGTGGATATTAGCCCTAGACTAAAGACTGCTTTAATTCCCCCAAACAAAACTTAAAAGCAAGACCTGAAAGGGTTAAACTCTTTAAGTAATTTAACCATATTCCAGAACAAAGCCTAGAAGTACAATATATCAAAAAATACTCAGCACCCAACAATGTCTCAAGGTCTGGATTACATACTGTCTGGTATTCAGTCAAAAATTAAGAGACTTGCCAAAGAAGTGATAAAACACTACCTATAATGAGGAGAAAAACTGATCACGTGAAACCAGCCCAGAAAGGACACAGGTGACAGAACTGGTAGACAATGTCATTAAAATTGTTACTGTAACTATTTCATATGTCCAAGAAACTAGATGAAAAATTAAACCTGATAAGTAGAGACATGAAAGATAGAAAAATGACCCAAATTAAACTTCTAGACATAAAAATTATATGTGATGAAAAATACACTGGATTAGATTAATAGCAGATTAGATATTACAGAAGAAAATATTAGTGAACCTGACACAGGACAATAAAAACTATCCAAAATAAAACACAAAGAGAAAAAATACTGAAAATAAGTTAAACAGAATGGAATCTTGTCATTTGCAACAACATGGATGGAGCTAGAGGGTATAATCCTGAGTGGAATAAGAGAGTCAGAGAAAGACAAGTACCGTATGATCTCACTCATATGTGGAAGTTAAGAAACAAAACAAATGAACAAACAAAGGGGAAAAAAAGTACAACAACAAAAGCCAGATTCTTGCATATGGAGAACAAACTGGTGGCTATCAGAGGGGAGGTGGGTGGAGGTGGAGGAGGTAAGTGAGGGGGACAAAGAGTACACTTATCTTGGTGAACACTGAGAAATGTATGAAACCGTTGTACCATTATACAGTACATGTGAAACTAATATAACACTGTGTGTTAATTATACTTGAATAATAGTTTTTAAAAAGTTAAACAGAGCATCAGTGAGCTGTGGACAACTTCAGATGTCCTAGTACACATGTGATTGTAGTACCCAAAGAAAGGGGAAACAGAAAAATAGTTAAGGAAATATTGGAATGATGGCTGAAATTCTCCATATAATAAAAACCATAAATTTTCAGGTCCAAAAACCTCAACCAACCCTGAAGAAAGTGAATATGAGGCAGAAAAACTACACCAAGGTAATAATAATCAAATTGCTTAAAACTACTGATAAATAGAAAATAGCTGTCAGAGAGAGGGAAAGAGATGTTATACACAGAACAAAAAAAATAATGACAGCCAACTTATAAATACTTATAAGTAGAACACAGCCTAGAAGACAGAACAGCAACATCTTTAAAGTACCGAAAAGAAAAAAGAAAAATTATCAACTTAGAATTCTATACCCAGGGAAAATATCTTTAAAAATAAAGGCAACATAAAGACTTTTTGAGACTTCAAAAGCTGAAAGATTCCATCATCCTCAGGCCCACACTATAAGAAATGTTAAAGGGATATTCTTTGGGCAGGAAAATGATATCAGATAGAAATTTGGATCCATGCCAAGAATGAAGTGCTCTGAAAATGGGTAAATACAAAAGAACTTTGTTCTTTTTTTCTTTAAATGTCCTTAAAAGATCACTGACTGAAGGGGCTCCCAGGTGGCTCAGTTGGCTAAGTGTCCAACATTTGGCTGAGGTCATGATCTCATAGTCCATGGGTTCAAGCCCCGCATCAGGCTCTGTGCTGACAGCTCAGAGCCTGGAGTCTGCTTCAGGGTCTGTGTCTCCCTCTCTCTCCTCCCCCCACCCTCACTCACTCTCTCTCAAAAATAAATAAACATTTAAATTTTTAAAATAAAGTAAATAAATTTTTTAAAAAGATCATTGACTGTTTAAAAAAAACAATGTCTTGTGATATTTATAACATACATAGAAATAAAATGTATGATAGCAATAGCACAAAGGCCAGAAGGGGAAGAATTGAAGTGCTCTCTTATAAGATTCTTATAATATATGTGAGGTGCTATAATATTACCTGAAGATAGACTGTGATAAATTAAATATGTATAATACAAACTCTAAAGCAGCCACTGTATAAAAGCACAAAAGGTTATAGGCAAAAAAAAAACAGCAAAGGGTATAAAATGAAATCATACTCAAGTATTACCTCCCCCAAAAGGTTAAAACAAGGATGAAGGTAACAAAGAAAAGATAAACTATATAGAAACAAATAGCAAGATGGTAGGTTTGAACCCAATAGCATCAATAATTACATTAAATATAAATGGTCTAAACACCTCAATTAGAAATCAAAGATTGTTGTATTAGATTTAAGCACACCCATATGCCACCCTATTCAAAACTTACTTTTAACATAAAAAAAGTAAAAGGATAAAAAAAAGTATACCATGTTAATTCTAATGAAAGGAAAGCTAAAGTAGCTATATTAATATAAGACAAAATAGAAATAAGAGCAAATAATATCAGGAAAAAGAAGATACTTTCATAATGATTAAGATCAATTCATAAAGAGGACATAATTTCAAATGCATATTCATCTAATAAAAGATATGCAGAGTGTATGAAGCAAAACCCAATAGAACCAATTATTAATGAAATGGAAATTGAAACTACAATGAGAAACTACTTTGCATTCATTAGAAGGGCTAATATTTTTTTATTTATTTAAAAGTTTATTTATTTATTTTGAGAGAAAGAGAGAACAAATTGGGGGAGGGGCAGAAGGGAGAGAAAGAATCCCAAGCAGGCTCCACACTGCTAGCACAGAGCCCAATGCAGGGTTCAAGCTCATAAACCGTGAGATCATGACTTGAGCCAAAATCAAGAGTTGTATGCTTAACCAACTGAGCCACCCAGGCACCCCAGGAGAGCTAATATGTTTTTAAAAAGAAAGAAAGAAGATGAAAATAAAAAGTGTTGGCAAAGATGTGAAGAAATTGGAACCCTTGTGCACTGTTAGTGGGAATGTAAAATGATGTAGTCACTATGGAAAAGAGAAAAGAGTATGGCACTTCCTCAAAAAATTAAAAATAGGATTATCATATGATCCAGCTATTCCACTTCTAAGTACACACTCAAAAGAATTGAGAGCAGGGTCTTGAAGACATATTTGTACATCCATATTCATAGAAACATTATTCATAAAGTGAAAATGTAAAAGCAACCCAAGTGTCCATCAATGAACGAATGAATGAATAAGCAAAATGTGACCTACACATAAAATGGAATATTGTTCAGCCTTAAAAATAAAGGGAACTCTGACAATTACTGTAACATGGATGAATTTGAGGACTTTATGCTAAGTAAAATGAGCCAGTCACAAAAAGACAAATACTGTATGACTCCACCTATATAAGGTACTTAAGAGTAGTCAAAATCATAGACACAGAAAGTATGATGGTGATTGCCAGGGGATAGGAGAGGAGGAGGAAACGGGGAGTTACTGTTTCATGGGTATAGTTTCAGTTTTGCAAGATGAAAAGAGTTCTAAAGATGAATAGGACTGATGTTTGCACAACAGTGTGAATTTACTTAATACTACTGAGCTATGCACTTAAAAATGGTTATTATAGTAAGTTTTATATTATGTGCTATTGAGTTTAATACAACACATAAGCATTTAATCGTCAAATTAACACCTTAGTGTAAACTCATTCATCAGGTCTCTTAGTTCCTGAAAGGAGGAAGAAAGTACATTTTAATAATGATAAGGGAGACAAAGTTATAGTAATCAAAACAGTGTGGTACTGGCACAAAAAAATAGACACGTAGATCAATGGAGCAGAATAAAGAGCCCAGAAATAAACCCGTGCTTATATGATCAATTAATCTACAACAAAGGAGGCAAGAATATACAATAAGGAAAAGACAATCAGTTCAAGAAATGGTACTGGGAACACTAGTCAGCTGCATGCAAAAGAATTAAACTGGACCACTTTCGTACACCACAGGTGAAAACAAACTCAAAATGAATTAAAGACCTAAATGTGAGACCTGAAATTATAAAACTCATAGAAGAAAAAATAAACAATATCTTTGAGATCAGCCTTAGCAATGTTTTACTAGATACGTCTTCTCAGGCAAAGGAAACAAAAGCAAAAATAAACTATTGGTATTACATCAAAATAAAAAGCTTTTGCATGGTCAAGGAAAGCATCAACAAAACAAAAAGGCAATCTACTGAATGAAGAATATACTTACAAATGAGTATATTTTGGATCTTATATCAAAAATATATAAAGATCCAAAATATATAAAGATCCAAAATATATAAAGAATTTATAAAACTCAACATCAAAACAAACAACAAATAATTCAATTTAAAAATGGGCAGAGAACCTGAATAGACATTTTTCCAAAGAAGGTGTATAGATGGTCAATAGACATATGAAGAGATGTTCAGCCTCATTAATCATCAGGGAAATGCAAATTAAAACCAAATGAGGTACCACCTTACACTTGTTAGAATGGCTAATATCAAAGGCAAGAAATAAATGTTGAAGAGAAGTGTGCAGAAAAGATAACCCTCATGTGCTATTAGTGGGGATGTAAAATGGACCAAATACTGTGGAAAACATCATGGAAGCTCCTCAAAAAATTAAAAATAGAAATACCAAAAGATCTAGCAATTCCACTACTGAGTATTTACCCAAAGAAACCAAAAACACTATGTGAAAAATTGTGTGCACCCCTATGTTTATTGCAGCATTATTTACAATAGCCAAATTATGGAAGCAACCCAAGTGTCCATGCCTAGATGCAAGGATGGATAAAGAAGATGTGGTATACAATGGAATATTGTTCAACCATAAAAAAGAATGGTATCTTGCCATTTGAGACAACATGAATGGACCTAGAGGGCATTATCTTACATAAATTAAGTCAGACAGAGAAAGATAAATACTATATGATTTCACTTATATGTGGAATAAAAAATAAATGAACAAATATGGAAAAAAAATAGAAACATATCCATAAACACAGAGAACAAACTGATAGTTACCAGAGGGAAGAAGGGTGGGGGAATAGACAAAATGGGTGAAGGGTCATGGGAAGTAGAGGCTTCCAATTATGGAATGAATAAGTCATAAGGATGAATGGTACAGAGAAAGGAATATAGTCAATAGTATTGTAATAGTGCATGATGCCATGGTAACTACGTTTGTGAACATAGTATGATGTATAGACTAGTTGAATTACTATGGTGTACACCTGAAAATAATGTGACATTGTGTGTCAACTATACTTCAACTTGAAAAAAAGAACAAGAAAAAATTGAGAGAGCAAAACAAAATATCACCTTCATTACTAATAGAGTTGAAGCAGGAAAAAGAAATAATGATATGAAAGAAGAAGAAGGTAAGACCCAAAGACCATTTGCCCAAGGAATACCTATGGGTCCTGGAGCCTGAGAAATGTAATATCTAGAAGCAAAAGGAGGCCATGTGCTAAAGGAGAAGAAGGAAGGCACAGAGTCGAACTGCCATCCCCTCAGTGTTCTAGGTTCTAAACTTTGTCCCCAGACTTCATACCCTCCTTCATACCTATAAGGCCCTGCAGCCTCTCAAAGCCCTTCCTGCTATTCAGTCTCTGACAGTCTGGACTTCATTCTACTGCTTGTGCATCCAAAACTTGCTCCACCTAGGAACTTTGTGCCAACTGCTTCCCCCATATATTTGAATTGTTCCCTCTTTCACCTAATTCAGGTTTTTATTCAAATCTCACCTTTGCAGAGAGTGGTCTCTCCAGGCTACTCTTTCTGCAAACACCCCCTTCCATCACATTCTATTCCCTTACCTGCTTTATTTTTCTTCAGAACTTGTATTGTTACCTAATAATAGGTCATATATTTGTTTATGTCTGTCTTACCCACACAACAAGAGCTACAGTAGCTACCATCAGGCACTACTGTAATCCCAGTTTATAGAACTGTGCCTGGCACTGAGTGTTCAACAAATATTTGTTGAAGGCATGAATGAATGATTCTCTTGACAAGGTGTCTGGGGGAGCTATGAAAAGAAAAGGGCTGAACAGCCACGATGGAGCAGATGGAAGTCAGTCCTGGAGGCCCACTCTCACCCCACACCAGGCAGCTCTAACTCACAGAGCCCCCAATGCACATTTTGCCACCTGTCTGTGCTTGACTCTGGCCCCACACTGTGCTGGCTCTCAGATTCTCCCCCTTATGAATGTCCTGCTCTGCCCTGCTTTACTTCAAATGATGCTGAACACTCCAGAGCCCAGGAAAACTGGGTTAGCTATTAGCAAACCCTTTGTCCATGAGGCCTAAGCAGAAGCTGAGCTACCAAAGTCCTCACAGGTAAAGTCTAAATTTATTACCAAACTTTACACTACTCTACTCTCTGCCATGATCTGAGCCCCATCTACTCCTCAGGTTCATCTTCAAATGCTGCCCCAGTCCCACTGCCCTTCTCTGTGTCCCCTGATGCATTGTGCCCAGGTCCCTTGGCCTTGGTACCTGCTATTCCTCTCTCTAGAATCACCAGCTCCTCACTATCAACTGCCACATACTTGTCCAACCCACATCTGGACAACTCCAATTAGTCTTCAAGGAGACTCAGATGTCATTCCTACAGCAAGTCTCCCTACCTTCTTCCCTGCCATTTTAAACCCCCTCCGGAAGAAATCAGTCACAGAACATTCAATCTGACTGTTAGAGAAAGGTAATTCTCAACAGAATGATACGTCCTTAATGCTTTGCAAGAATCCTTTCTAAGGACAGTTTTTCAAAGTTACTAATCGGAGGGTCCCAAGATCTCTTATTAAGAACAATGGGATTGCTGGGGCACGTGGGTGGCTCAGTTGATTGAGCGACCAACTCTTGATATTGGCTCAGGTCATGATCTCAGTGTTGGTGAGATCAAGCCCCCTAGTGGAGCTCTGTGCTGACAGCATGAAGCCTGCTTGGGATTCTCTCTCTCCCTCTCTCTCTTGCCCCTCCCCCACTCACAGACTCTCTCTCTCTCTCTCAAAATAAATAAATAAATAAACAAACTTTAAAAAATAAAAAAGAATCATGGGATTTATTCCCCAGGTGAGTGTCATGAAATTTGTCTCCTGTGCAACCACAAGACAGTTGACAGAGGAAAGCTTAGGCTTCATGTCTGTATAAAAGAAAGCTTATGGTTTTGATGTACTAAGAAATATTAAGGAATGGGGATGCCTGGGTGGCTCAGTCAGTTCAGCGTCCAACTCTTGGTTTCAGCTCAGGTCATGATCTCACAGTTCATGGGATCATGCCTAGCATTGAGCTCTGTGCTAACAGCTTGGAGTCTGCTTGGGATTTTCTCTCCACCCCCCTCTATGCCCCTCCCATGCTGGTGTTCTCTCTCTGTATCTCTCTCTCTCTCTCTCTCTCTCTCTCTCTCTTTCTCTCTCCCTTAAAATAAATAAATAAACATTTAAAAAAAGAAATGTTAAGGAATGGAAGGCACTGAAGCATGCGGCCTTTTGGGGGCATGCCTTTGCCTTTCTTCTTGCATTGCAGTTCTTAGCAAATGGTGAAGTCTTATTTTAAATTACAAGTCTTGTCCTTTTCACCCAATGTCTCTCTTCTATAGAGGTTCCCTTGGCACCCCTCCTTCAGTCTTTACAAATCCCCTGTAATGGCTGGTATCCTGTCTGACTCCCCTACTAAAGCATAAGCTCCTCAAAAACAAGGATGGTTTCTTACTGGGTTGCATCCCCAGGACTTATCATAATGCATGACATGGGGTTGGCACATAGTACATTCTCAGCAAATGCTTATTGAAGAAGTGACTAATTAAATGGATGGATGGATGGATGGATGGGCAAATGGTCCAGCAGAAAAGACTGAGGCTCAAAGAGTTTAAGCGGCTTCTGCCAGGTCCCTGATGCCAACAAATGACAGAACTCAAGGCCTCCATGCTTTCAGAATTGGCTGTAGGCAGTTATTTCTGGGTCCAGTTTCCCCTTCCATTCCCCAGGAATCTTTCCTGATGAATGGGGCCCACATGTGGCCTCATCTCCCTTGGGGCCTAACTGTGACATGCAAACCAGGCCTACTTTTCTGAATCCACCCAAAACAGGTGAGCATGTAGCAATCCTGACCAACACTGACCACCACAAACAACAGCTACCACTTGTTAACCAGGCACTATGGTAAGAGCACTTTCACTATCATTTCACTTGACCTTACAACAATCTTTTGAAGAAAGAATATATGATTCTTATTTTACAGAAAGGAAAATGAGGCCCAGAGAAAACAAGTAAGTTCAAGGTCATTGTGTTAGAAATTGGCAGAACATGGAATCAAGCCTAGAGGAAGCTGCCTCCCAAATTTTAACAAAGTTATGAGAAGCAGTGTTGCTCCAGGTCAAGATCCTGAGCTGTAGGATGAGTAATGGCAGCCCCTGCCCAAAGTATTTTCCATTCAAAGTCATACTTGTATCCAACATATCTTATTTCTAGTCTCATCTTGCCACTAATTCACTGTGCATCCTTGAGTTAGCCTCTACCCTCTCTGGCCTTGGATTCCCAACTACAGAAAGAAAAGGGACTAGATTCAATACCATGGGGCCCAAGAATCAAAAAAGCATGTCCACAGGGACCAAACTGGTGATGTGAACCAGTGGAGTGCATGAATATAGGTGATGACACCCACCATGGGTAAGCAGAGAGCTATAGCAGGTAGAGGATGGGCACCTTCTATAAGAGGTGGCTGGTGTCCCATAATGTCATCTTTTGATCAGAAATATCTTGATTTTTAAAAAGATGTTTATTTATTTATTTATTTTGAGGGCAGAAGGGCAGAGAGAAAGGAAGAGAGATAATATCCCAAGCAGGCTCTGTGCTGCCAGCAGAGAGCCCAATATAGGGCTCAATCTCATGAACTAGGAGATCACGGTCTGAGCTGAAATTAAGAGACACTTCATTGACTGAGCCACCCAGGTGTCCCAGAAATATTTTTATTTTTAAATGCTGGCCTCTATGAGACCAAATGAAAAAAACCATGAGCAGTTTGTCTCATGTCTTCCCATTATTTATCACCATTGTGTTCCCAATTGGGGAGCTGAGGTCTGCAAAAAGAAGAAGGTCAGTGAAAGAAAAAGGCTGGGGCAAATAGATACACAGCCCTGAGAAACAAACCATGAGGGGAACCTGAGCTTCTGCTGATCAGAATAACCAAAATACAGAAGATAGAAACTGCCAAAGCCAAGGGCAATGCATGGTATTTAAGACAGCCTAGAATAGGTTAGAGAATGGAGTCAGCCATGCTAATTCAGCCACACAAGTCCAGAAGGTACAGGGAGAGTGAATTTCACTCAAAGAGAGTGGTGAGTGTTTAGATTCATGTTCCATGTTCAGTGTAGAGCAATGGTTCTCAAACTTGAGTGGGCATCAGAATCACCTGAAGACTAGATTGCAACATCCATCTCTAGAGTCTCTGATTCAGAATGTCTCAGGCAAGGCTGAGAATTGCATTTTTAATAAGTTCCCTGATGGTGCTGATTTGGTTGGTCCAGCGATCACATTGGTAACCAGTGGGAATTTGGGTTCTGGTGTATGACTGTTTATGTTTGGAATCAGGGTCCATCGGTTACTAGACACTGGCAAATTCACTAAATTTGTCTGTATCTCAGTTCCTTCCTTTGTAAATTGAGGGCATTATTAGTATCTACTCCAAAGATTGTTTAAAAATTAAATTTGACAGTCTATATAAAGAGCTTTGAAAGGTGCTTGGAGTATAGTAAATACTCAGTGAATGCCATCAAATATTTCTGTTAGTAAAAGTATTTCAATGGAAGCTAAAGTGGGAGTACCTCAGGACTCGTAACACAGGAGCTGTATGATGAGGAAAGAGGAGAGAAGTTACTGGAACCCAGAGATGGTGAGGGTTATATGGAAAGGACTACATGAAAACTTCAGTTCTGGGGAAGAGTCAACTGTGACCCCATAGGGAAGGAACTGGAGGAATAATTACTCTGACTTCACTTCTCTCCCTACTTTAGTCTGCTGATGCTCCCCACTGGTGGAACTCAACCAGCCAGAAGCTTGGAGGGGCTGGGAAAGGGAGCCTATTGATGTAGTCCATTATAGCTCAGTCTTCCAGGGCACAGAGAAGGATGGAGAAGGATGGAGAGAAAACTGGAGGAACAAATGTAAGACACCAGCACACTTTGAAAAGGGCCTACAGATATTTTTGTCTACACCCCCACCTTGAGGTAAGGTGACCCCTAACCCAACTCATATTGGTGAGCCCCAGTGAAGGAGCTAATAGATTTGGTCCACATCCTGAAATGCTAGTCGCACATCAACATCAATCTGGTCACTGGCATTCCTGGCAAGGTGAGCCAGAAGATCCTGGTTTGAGACCTAGCCAAGGCTCTGTTAGTGAGCTCATTAGGCACCAAGCTTGGAGAAAACTGAACTCTTTGGCTTTCTGTAAGGGATAAGAGACCACCTTGGAGGAAGCAGAAAAAACAGGATGAATTTAGCAGAAACTTGAAAATAAGCACAGTAGCCTGATATATAGGACCAGCAGTGCCTAGGCCCTGGCTCTGGCCCTGAAGCCAACTCTCTGACCTTGATGAAGCATCTCTCCTGAGAGCCTCCCTCTCTGAAAGACAGTCACTCTCACTCCTGCCCTCTTCATCCACCTTGTTCCTCCTTATCCTTCAAGAGGTAGGGCCTGGAAAAGAATTCTAAGATGTGCTAAGTTGCCTTAGGCTCCTTGGAGGAAACCACTAGAGCAATACCTGATATAATTGTAATTGCTCATTATCTAAAATCGGACAGAATGAACTACTGCAAAATAATATACTGTAGGGAAGGAATCTGCTGAAGCAACGACTGAATTAAAATAGTTGCTACTAAATGTTTTCCTGAGACCAGTAACTTTTGGTGCTCTATTTAGTCATATACTGGTTTTCATCTCCAGAATCCTTGAACAGCACTGACGCTGTGCACTTCCCTGACACTGATGAAGAAAGTAGCCTGGAAGAGGCAAGTAGCCAGCTCTCCAAAAATATCCAGGTACAACAAAGCATAGAAGATATCACAGGGAGTTTACCATGGTAAGAGAAGATAGTATGTACAAGTATAGAGCACAATTATATTCACTGAAATCTGCAGTTGGAAAAGTAGAATTAACAGGTGGAAGCCAGAAAGGGACCTCAATGAGAGATGTATCCCTGTCCCCTGGATTCAGGTAAGGTGTCATTAACCAGACCCAAATAGCCTAAGGGACTTACTGGGGTCATCAGCCAGCTACTCAACCTAAATGTAAAATCCCTGCTCAAGCTGAAATACAAGGGAAACTTAAATAGGAATTATCTGTTAAATAGGCACAAACTAGATTTGGTTTAAGAGTAAGAGCTCTGCAAAAAAGACTTCCAGAATCCCCAAGATCAAGCCCATCCTGTCATAAAAGAAAGAAAAAGAAAGAGGACATAGAAGCCCACATTAGAGCTTTCTGAAAGAATTGAGTGATTCTGGGGATGTTGAACAATGCTTCACGTAAGGAACTCCCAGAATACCTCCATATGGCTTCAACCACCTATCCAGGTTCACTCTCTATCATAATATTTGTTCTTCTTCCTCCCAAAGGATGATGCTTGCATGGTAAATGAAAAGCAACCGAGAACCTCAAACTCCCTGATTCTTTGTTTTGCAGTACTCTCAGGGTCAAAGACAGCATCAGAAAAGACCTGTCCCATAGCAAGCAAATTGCAGAGCCTGGACTATCGCCAGGTTTCCTGAATCCCTTGGACCTCATTCTAATATTATTTAACATCCAAGTATCACCACCAAGGCCAAACGAGATAAAGAATGGTGATCCCTGATGTTAACTCACAATGCCTACCAGCTGCAGAACAATCACCTTGCATTGTTCCTCTGAGCAGGCAATCTCTACCTATAACTCATTCACTCATTCATTCATTCAACTAACATTCATTGAGTTCTTCTGTGTCTGGGCATTGTGTTTCAGTGTAGCCAATGGACTGGAAAGGAGCAAGAGCAGAAGCTGGGCCCAGACAAGAGATAATTAGTGTCTGATCTAAGGCAGTGGGCTAAGGAAAAGGAGATGTTAACAAAATAGGATTAAGGAAGTAAAATTAAAAGGATTTTGTTATGTATTACCTGGGATCGGAATAGGGGAGGTGAGAATAAGAGAAGACTCTTGTATGATTCCTAATTTCTGGATAGAACAATGGAGAGAATGGCAATGCCCGTCATGGAGACAGGCATACAAACGGAGACAGAGATGAGCACATTCAGAGGAAAGATAAGGAGCTCAGTTTGGGTCATGTTGAATTTGAAGTGCCTACAGAATATTGAGAAAGGGAAATCCAGCCAGGTCTGGATGTCACAAGATGTAGAAGAGGATGACATCATCCAGGGACAGTAATCTGGGGACAGCCTCACTAAGAGGTGAATAGGAAGAAGAATCCACATGAAAGATTGAGATAGAACAGTCAGAGATGTGGGAGAGGCAGGAGAAAGTAGGGCTTAGGACACCAAAAAGGAGAAGCTATCAAGAAAAATACAATAACCAACAGTGTCCAATGTTATTGATTTGTCATGTGTGATGAGAGTCCATAAAAATACTGGATAACAAAGGGGTCTCCAACGTTGGTAGTAAGATCATGTCAGAGAAGGGTAAAATAGGATTATCGCTCCCCCAGGCCTCCAGTATGAAGCTCAGCTTTTGGCACCAGCCATAGTACCTAAAGGAGTGTAGCATCCTAGTTTGGGCCTGATCTGGGACATAAGCCAGATCCCAACACTTTAGAAATGATGGTCCAGCACCACACACTGGGGAAGACAAATAAGTATGGCTTTAAGAAATTTGAAGCTCAAATAATTCCCCTTTTTAAGTTTATTTATTTATTTTGAGAGAGAGAAAGAGAGAGAGAGAGCAAGTGAGAGTGAGGGAGGGGCAGAAAAAGAGGGAGAGAGAGAACCCCAAGTAGGCTCCACACCAACAGCCGCATAAAATCTGACATGGGGCTCGACACAGGGCTTGAACTCATGAACCGTAAGATCATGACCTGAGTCAAAAACAAGAGTCAGACGCTTAACTGACTGAGCCACCAGGTGCCCCTTCTCTTTCTTTTCCTTTAGCCCTGTACACATCAGAATAGGCTAGACCCATGGCACAAAGTAAGGTTATCCATCAGTTGCCTAGTCAAGTGGATATTAAAGGATCTGCTGCCCAAGACTGGATTCTCTCCAACATCCAGGCCCCCAGAGTCCAGAACCAAGAATCTGTGGCTGTCTACCCCTACCACCTGAATGGTAATCCCTTCACAGTCTCTCCTGCCTGAAAAAGAAAGAGCCATTGCTCTTCGAAGCCTAGAAGCCCATGCCTGGGAAGTGAGAGAGAATGGAAGAGACTGAGCCAGCATGTGGAGAGCAAAAATGAAGGCAGTGGTTTCTGGGGGAAGATTCACTTTTCCCCAGATAAACAGCTGCCTGCAAACAGCCTACCCTTATATGCTTTGTTCAAGTCAGGACCCTAAAAGAGGTCTGCTTCTCACCAAGCCAAAGCCCAGATTGACAGCATCTTTTTGCTTTTCCCCAAACCTCCACTTTCTATGCCATTTGCCACCGAGGGGGAAAACATCTCCCATTTTGAACAGCACGAATTTAGCACACGTGGGCATGTCTGGAAGGGGAAGCCATGTGGAGGATGGCGATGAGCTTGTCTCCAACTCCACTGACAACTCAATAAGGGGAAATTGGCATAATGCTGCACTGGAAGGCACTTGAGATAGCAAGTGAATCACAACAAAGTTTAAGACTTGCACAATACCTCCTCCCTTTCCCAAATGGCCTTATGCCCATTGTCTCATTTAGTTCAGGGGCATCCCTATCAAGTAGGGTAGATTAGGATCAACTCATCCATTTTTCATTTGGTCGCTGAGAGTTATGGAAGGCAGATGGCAACAGAGTCAGAACCATGGGTTCTGTCTGTTGGCTTTTAACTCCTTCTACACTACCTAGTATCAGCCAAGGGCTTGAGGAACTGGAATGAATAAGCAAAAGTTGAGGCATTTCCTCCTTAGTACTTAGGACAGAGCCTGACTGTCTTGACTAGATCATACGGGGTACACTCCAGAGGTGAGGGCATGGATCTCAAGAGCTCTAAGACTGTGGATATTTGATGCTGAAGCAGAGCTGGAAGAAGAAAAAGAGGTGGGCACGGGCTTGGCAGAGCTTCCGTGAAGCCTCCAAGAAAAGCCACCAGATCTGGCCTGGTAGACAAAATCCTAGGACCCTGCAGTACTGGAAGCCCAAGCCAGTGGTTTAGTTTTTTTCACATCTTGGAAAATGGAGCATCTTATTTTTAACCTTTAAACAGAGGAGTGAGTAGCAGTGATGGACCAAGATAATGGTGAATAAAGGAGCCTCTGCAAAGCTTTAGGCAGGAATTGTGTCCACTCTGCAGAGCAGCTGGGGCCCAAGTCAGTTAGGAGTGCCTGCAGTTAGGAGCCAGAGCCTCAGGGCAGTTCAGATCCCTTGTCTTGGGACATCCCCTACTCAGTCTCCTGCTCACATCAGTCAGTGATGTTGGGAACAAATATATTGTTTGATCCAAATCCCCGAACTCCTCTGCCTCAAGCAAGGTTTTTCAGGGGAGCCTCCATAGTCTCTATGCTGCATCTTGTCACTGCTAAAGTGCAGTAGTTCCCAATTTCTCAGGCAAAACCCTGACCCCTACCCTTTCTGGGGCTTACGCCTTACCTGTTCAGGAGGGCATTAAACTTAGACCCTTGTTTATCCAAAAATCTCCCCTTACCGAGTTTTCCTTGAGTATAAACTTTCTCCTTGCAATTCTGGCTTTGTCCATCAGCAGTGAACATCTAACTGTGTCAGCTTAACTACAGCCTGGCTTCAGGTCAGGAGGATTTCTTTCTATAGTGGAATCCTAAGTAACTGACCATAGTTGCATTAGGAAGGGAGAGAATGGATAGATATCCGTTTAAACACTAGCATCCGTAGAACATTTTCTGTACAGGAAAGGTACATGTAGCAATGATCATTGAGCAAATGATTTTAAACCTCTAATAGGTACTAAGCACTGTGGTAGGTGCTGTTCAATTGTGAACAGCCCCTACTCTCACAAAACTTATGGTGGACTTATAGACAAGGAAATCAGCAAGTACAGTGTGATGTGTGCCATGACAGAGGATGCACAGGTACTATGGAATCACATGGGTGGGAGAACAAAGTCAGACTTGGATAAGGGGGTAGTGTCAGGGAAGGCTTCCAGAAGAGGTGACATCTAAGCAGAGATCTAAAGGGAGAGTAGTAGGTTGCCAGGAAGTAAAGGGAGGAAAGCAGTTGAGTATAGCTGGCATAGGAGCAAAAGACTTCTAAGAAATTAAAGAAAGGAAGGTGGAAAAGTGCTTAGGGCATGACCGAGCAGAGCCTTATGAGCTATGGTAAGCAGGAGACCTTTCTCCTAATGAAAATGGAAAAGTCACTGAAGGGGATTAAGGAGGTGAGAAGTATCATCAGATTTCCATTTCAGAACATGCATTCATGCTTCTATGAGAACAAATCTAAGCAAGGAAGGGAGGATGTGTGGACAGTGTCCAGAAGGTTACTGTGGAGATCAGGCAAGAGATGGGGAACGAGAGTGGGCCATGAACCAGGATTACAAAAGTGGGGCCAGGAAGGGGAGGACAGGTTCAGGACAAAGAAACAAACTTGCAGGATGTAGAATCATCACTCACCATGAAGAAAGGAGATAGGAGAGTCAGGGCTTGTGACTGGTAGATTCTTACTAAGCAGGGTGAGGGTCAGCAGAGGAGAGGCAGGTTGGTGGGAAGAAATGCTATCTCGCAAGGGAGCCAGCAAGACATCTGAGTGGGGGTGTCCCATAGGCAGTTAGCTATGTGTGTCCAAGCTCAGAGGACAGATCTGGGCTACAGCTTGGAGTCTGGGAATCATTAACACAAAAACTAGTAATAAAGCTAAGAGAGGGGATAAGATGACCTGGACAGAATGGGTAGGTAGAGAAGAAGGTGACTCAGAGCCCAGCCCAGAGGAAAACCACAGTGTCCGAGTTGCGTAATAAATGTCGTGCATCAGCTGCAAAGTCGGCACTGCCTAATCTTCATGACCCTGAAATTCAGGTCTGTCTCTACAAGACTCTCCCTCAGATTCCCACACTCAACCTCACCCCAACATGGGTCCCCCATAGGACACGCTTCTCCGTGTTGACTCATCAGACACTGGCTTGAGCTCGGAAGCTCCAGGCTAGTGATTAAATGTGTCCCTTATATATCTCCTACTACAAACTGCAAACCACGTAGGATAAGTACATAAGCGTACAAGGATGTACTTCTGCATCAGGGACCCACAAACTTAGGTGTACATAAACATCCCTGCACATAAACACACCCACACACCCTACAGTCTGGATTAGGTCATTTATGTCTACTCAAATGGAACATTAGAAGTGACTTTGAACTACAGGTTTTCCCCTAAAAAAAAACAAAAACAAACAAACAAACAAAAAACACTGGCCTAATAAGCAGTTACAACAGAAGGAAAAAGAATAAAACGTTTGTAGAGATTCTTCTTTATGTCTTATTCCATGATCAAATTTAATCCTCATGGCTAACCTGTAAAATGGGTTTTAGAATCCCAAAGGGATGAAGACCAAAATGTTCTCCTGTGCCTCCATGGGACAATAGCTTTTATTCTGGAGAAGGGAGAGTAGGAAAAGATTCTAACAGAATCTTTGGCATATGTATGATATACAGGTTGACTTTCTTTATTCATTTAAGAAATATTCATCACTGTCCTACTATGTACCTGGAGGCAAGAGTCGACCAAATGCACGTAAATATAGACATTCCTTAATTAGGATCCTGTTTACACTCATGATGGGCTGTAATCATTTTTGTGGGACTGTCTGATTGAGCCTCCTTAGAGAAGGGCTGTCATAGCTGCTTGTCAGAGAGAGATGAAGTCCTTGAATTGAAGGCTTCTGTGGGAATTACAGTCTTCCATTTTCCAGAAAGGCCACCACTGTTCTTTACTTCAGCTAACAAGAGATTACCTTTCACAACTGAGCTACAAATGGGGGCCTAATTGATGAATTTGCTAATAGCCTTCCCTTTATAGTGGCATTAGCCTAGTTGGGTCTTAGCTGTACCTCCCTCGGGTGAGGCCTCACACACAGTGATATATTCTGCTAGATTTATGGCTAAGAGGACAGGGAGTTTAACTCAGTAATTAAACATCCAATTTGCCACATGAGACTGGGAAATATCTCCATCCTCCCTCTTCCTTTTGCCTGTGCCTCAGTTTCTCTCGGTGGGAACGGGGCGGGGGGAGTTATCAATCCACCCAGTAGCCAACAGGTAGGAGTTTCTCTCTTCTTAGCCGCAAGGCTTGTGAAGGGCACAGAGAAGTCTGTGATAATGGGCCTTCCCTCAAAAGGTCTGCAATCAAGCATGATTGAGACTCTCCCATCCCCCATTTCTCTCACATTGTTAGGGACCGAGTGAGGTTTCCATTTCATTCTTAAGATGTTGCCAAACACCTGCTTCCTAGAGCTTGGAGTGGGGTAAGCCAGCCTGTGGGTCCCTCCTGTAACTGAAGCACTTCACTTGAGGACTAGTGGCCCCTGGGAGGGGGCTGCTAAAGAGCCTTGTTTTCAGTTGTCTTCATGGCTCTGGCAGGCTGACCTGAAAATGAATTGGTGATTCAATGATTGTATGATCTGAATCAAAGACGCCCTCCCCTGGCCACTGTGCTCCATCCAGCTCTACTGAAACTGGTTCCCTGACATCGGTGGTAAAGACCCTTTATTCATCCACTCCCCCTTTGGGATGGCACTAGATAAGCCCAGATTACAAATAACAGCTAATCTTTCTTGAGCATTTACCATGTGCCAGACGTATGTTTTTCGTGAAATAACCCATTTAATCCTCATAATAACTCAATGGGATAAAGTGCTATTACCATATCATAGATGATGGGCCAAGGCACAGATGATGATGGTAACTTGCGCAGCAGGCTGATAAGCTGAGATCCGACCCCAGGCGTGCCAGTCCCAAGGGCTGCACACTTCCTGTCACACAGAACTGCCTCAGGGGAGAAGTCAGTGGCCCACATGATTTAATTGTTTGGAAGGCACCAAGAAAATCCTTATCCCTCCTGCCCTCCAGAATTGCCCCTCAAATAAGCTGGTAATGGGCTCACAACTCTACCCCCAAAATAATTCCTCTGGCAACGACAAAGCAAATCTCCTGGGAGGATGAGGGGATCTAATACATGGAGCCTGCTACTGACAGGCTCCAATTAGCTATAGTCCCTTTCTCCTGCATGGAAGTGTATCACTTCCTTCCCAGATTCCCAAAACCTTCAGTGGGTGGGAGCTGGTGTAGGGCAAAGACGAGAATAAGCTTGAGGTTGGTGATATGGATAAAAAAAGGAGAGAGGCCTGAGTCAACAGCAGAGCACATTCCAAGTCTGAGAATACCCCAACTCAGCTACTTTCTGGCTCTACAACTGACCACCGCAGATTCCCATGTCTTCAACTGCAAAATAGAAATAGAAGGAGTTGCATTGTAATCTTGTTGTATAAATTAAATACGGTGATGCTTACAAAGTACTTAACACTGTCCAATGCACAGTACAGACATTAAGATGGCGGCTCTTGTTTTAATTATTGCTACTACACAAGGAAGGAAAGCCTGATAAAGACACTGAGAAGTCCATGGGCAAAGTGGACCGCTGAGTGAGCGGGAGGAAAGAGACTTGAAGGAGGGAGACTACCTTCATCGACTTTGCAACTACTCTGAGGCCTTTATGTATTAATTCAGTCATTTGTCAGCCATTTCAGCTCAGACCTACTGTATGTGGACACTGTGTCAGATGACGTGGTGGGTTGAACCAAGCTGAATCAAGTCCCCCTCCCCCAAAAAGTCCTAACCCCTGTTGCCTAGGAATATGACTTACTTGGAAATAAGCTCTTTGCAGATGTAATCAAGTTCAAATGAGGTCTTACTAGATTAGGGTGGGCTCTGGTCCAGTATGACCGGTGTCCTTTTAAGAAGAAGAAATACAGACACACACACAGGGGAGAAACCTATGTGAAGATGAAGGCAGAGACTGCAGCAATGTGTCTACAAGCCAAGGAATATTGAACATAGCTGGCAACAGCTAGGAGCTGGGGAAGGATCAAGAAACAAGCTCCCCCTAAGAGCCTTCAGAAGGAACTGACCCTGTTAGCATCTGGATCTCAGACTTGTGGCCTCCAGAACTGCCAGAGAGTACACCTCTGTTGTTTTAAGCCAGCCTGTTTGTGGTTCTTTGTCACAGCAGCCCTAGAAAATAAACATAAGCGATAAAATTACCAAGATACATTTAAAAAACAAAGTTCTTGTTCTGGAATCTTTGCTATTCATTTCACCCCCAGAAGAGGCTGGATGAGAGTCCAGGTTTAATCCAATGGCCTTGGGTCTGGCTTCCAAAGAGGCATACTTTGTTAAACAAGAGCTTCTCCTCTGGCCCACCAATTAGGACTCCAGGCTGGTGCATAAGGATATCTTACAGGAGTAGGCGGTGTGGAATGAGGATTGTCCCAGCCACAAGTCATATCAGGTCCCTGCCACCCACAGGGCATCACATTGAGGACTGTGAAAAGTGAGGATTGCAGGGTGGTAGTGGCGGCAGAAAAAGAAACCCTGGAAAACGAAAGGTGGGGGTGAAGTCTTGTTTTCAATTTCTTCCAAACCCACCATTCCTCACATCTCCTTTTGATATCTCCATTCTTCCTCTTCATAGTTTAAGTTTCTACTCTGGTCCCTCAGGTGCCTTCATAGCCTGGTAGGCTGGAGAAGAGAAAGCACAGGTCTTGGTGGCTAGAAAACTAGAGTTTGAATCTTAGTTCTACCACTCACTATTTGTGGGATGTTAGGCAAGTAACACTAACTGTCTGTGTGTCTGTGCTTTGGCTTTTTCATCTGTACAATAGGGATAGTATGTAACTCATATATGTTATGTATGTACATCTGGCATACATTATATAATGCATGTGTGTATGTATGTAATGCACAATAGTATACATTGACCAAGATGATATATGCCAAAGCATTTTAAATGTCATGTGAAAAGGAAAGAGATCTCATTATTCACAGTTCCTAGATCTTATGTACAGAAACTCTGGTTTCAGATATCACGTATCAGGACATACTACAAAATTAGCACAAAAATATAAAAACAATAAATCAGATGCTATGTTTAAAGGACCAATGCCAGTGTACAAATGCCAACATATAAATGGCTTTGACCTAGGAGTAAACCAGTCTCAATACCAGCACTCAAGATCTCTGTGATACTGGACAAGATTTTCCATCTTGTAGTTTAAATGATTTGTGTTTCCATCCAGCTCTAAGGTTCTATGACTTTATGAAAAAGTGCACATCAAGCTGTTTGCTCTTATAAAATTACACTTTAAAAAAACTCTTTACTTATGGGTCACCCATTACAAATCTGGGGAAAGCTGTGATGCTTGAGGGAATTCTAATAACAAGTGAAGCAGAAAAGCCATTTGATGTGTGAAATATCCAATGGGCTGGGTAACACTGGAAAGGCAAGTTTTCTTGAACAATCCTCTCCTGGTTATTCATATGAGAAGGCTAATGTCAGAATATCAGAGACTGGGTTGGAATACCTTGGAACAAAAGCCAGTAAAGAGGGTGAGACAGCCCTAATACAGCCCAAAATGCAAAAACAACCAGCCAGCTTTTATCTCCTTTTAGAATAATATGAACAAAGGTGACTCAGATTACACTAGAAGACATTGAGCCCCACTTAAGGAAGAACTTCCTTCTGAGATACATAAGTTTGGAGAAATCACCTTCTCTAAAACTTTTCTAAAAAAATTTTTTTAATGTTCATTTCTTTTTTGAGAGAGAGACAGAGTGACAGAGCATGAGCAGGGGAGGGACAGAGAGAGACACACACAGAATCTGAAGCAGGCTCTAGGCTCTGAGCTGTCAGCACAGAGCCCGACACGGGGCTTGAACCCATGAACCATGAGATCATGACCTGAGCCAAAGTCGGGTGCTTAACCAACTGAACCACCCAGGCACCCCTAAAACTTTTCAATGAGAGACCCAGCAGCCAACTTTGTGTCCTGGGTGAAGTGTATGCAGCAGCAGAAGCAAGGACAGAGCGACCCTTTGAGAACTTTTTGCTTGTGTTCTCTCCATGCTTTTTTCCAAGTCAGTTCACAATGGCACATAACGCCTGCATTTCACACAACACAATCCGGCTTCCAGTTACCTTGGCAGTTCACATGTTGTCATGCTGCCGACTTTTCCCCTGCTGGCACACTAGACTCCAAGGTGTAAGCACTGTTTTTACAGATGTTTGCATGTTCCACACTGGTGTGTGATAATCACTTTGCATTTCAGTTAGCAAAGAGGAAATGAAACCCACTCCTGAATTGGAGACAAGAGTGTTGTGTTTCACCCTCGTTGACAGCCAAAAGCCAATTTAGGACTCTCTGAAAAGCCGAATTTCCCTGGGGGGTGGGGAGTACGGGGCGGGGGTAGGGGGTGGGATATGGGTATCTTCTTAATGCTCCTGAGCTTGCTTAAGGATTGAAATTGGTGTTTGCTGAGGGAGGAAAAATCAATGTGGATTATGGTTTATGGATCACTTCAGCTGGAGAAGCAAGCAAGTGGGAGAGCTCATCCAGTTTGCACTTTTTCAGCAAGACTCCTACAAGCTAGCAGGCTAATAGCATAAACACCTATCCAGAGCTCACTACATTCTAAACCCTTTGCGCAAATTAATTCACTTAATTATCACGACAATTTGATGAGGCCAGAGAGGTTACACTCAACATAACACATCTACTAAGTTCAGAGCTGGATTTTAAGCCAAGCAGTCTGGTTCCAGAGCTGGCATGGTAAGTTAGCTTTCACACTCTTTGGAAGGAGATGTGAATACAGACCATCCTCAAAGAAGTGGGGCTGGATACTGCCTCCTCTTCTTCTCTTCCTCCTCAGTTCCCTGACTTTTGTGCTATGGGACCACACACTTCAGCTGAAAGGAACTTCCCGAGGAGAGGGATCCCTAAGCCACATACACCATGTCAGAAGTCAGCTCTGTGCTCTCTATAACACTAACCCCCTTGTCCCATTGCAGGATTTTTCCCAACCCATAATTATTATCACTCCCTGGGTCAGTAAGTCAATAGAACATTTAAAAAAACAAAACAAAACAGTCTCCAAAATGACTCCTTTGCTAAAACTCTTTTCTCACCCCTCGGGCTCTCCTCTGAGGTGCTAAAACCCCAATCAGGGAGTCATCACCATAAATAATGCATCAGGCTTTCACTAAGAATCAGTAAAGCAAGGAGCAGCTCAGAAAAGTCCATTATCCCCCCATGGTTCGTAATTGGGCATTGTGATTAATCCATTTATCTGCTATTCAGATGAACACCCCATAGTAAGAGTCAGTAATTACAGAATATTGAATAGGTACATGAATAGCCAAAATGTACCCATGCTTTGAGTTACTGCGGCAACTTGATTCCCAGAATCTTTAGTCATTTTGAGTTTTAAAGGTCCGCAACATTAGCAGAGAGGTGAGAGATAGGAAGCCCAATTTTCAGAATATCCTGAGTGGCTAAAACCCAGAAAGCTCATGAGCTTGCTTATACATAATCACATGAATCAGCTCACATTCAACAATTTATCAACATTTATTATCTGCTATGTGTCGGGCACAGTGTTAAGAACAAGGTATACCAAAGAAAAGTTCTGAAGAGACAGACATATAAAAAGCCAATCATCTTGTAATAAGAAAAGTGAGACGTGTGTTAAGAACACAGAAGAAGGAGAATGAGTACTCACTCCCCAAGAGGGTGGAGGATCAATGCAGATCTGGGAAGGCTGCCCAGAGGAAATGACCTTTGAGTTGAATCTTGCAGGTTAAGGAAGATTTTTTTTTCCAGAGAAGAAGGGAAAAGAGCAGCCCAGGCAGAGGGACAAGTATGCACAAAAGTATTCGGGCAGAAAGTGATCTGTACAGAGAATTGCATAGGACAGGCATTAAAGGACTTTGTGTACTATGCTAGGGGAACTGGACTTTATCTTGTATCCTGTATTCAGTAGGGCAACATGGTAAGATTTTAAAGAGATGTGTGAGCATGAGCAGTTTGGTGCTTTTGAAAACCCACTGAGCAATGATAATGAGGATGGATTGGAGAAGGAGACCAACAGTTGAGAGGCTACTGCCTTAGTGAGGGCAAAAGTGAAGATGACCTGCCTCAGGCACTGGGAGAGAACCGAAAAGGATAGTGGGATGGAACAGTCCGACTAAAGGCTTTGCAGACATTTCAGAAGGCCATATCAGAAAGTTTCTGATGATAGGTGGGGAGCAGAGGTGATGATGCGTTTAGTTGGGAGGAGAAGCCTATCAAGTAGCTGGACAAAGTGTAAATGATACGGATATCGCTTCATGTATGTTACGTTCCAGGGACTGTCACAGTATTTCCTTATATCCTCTGCCTACCCTGCACCATAAGGGAAATCGGCTCAAGTTAAAGGGGACTGAGGCCAAAGTAGTTAAAGAGTGCACTCAGTGCCACCCAGAACGTACCCTGCCCACTAAGCCTGTGCCCCTAGTGTTCCCACTGCCCTAGCTCTGAACTTCACTTATTGAGGGAGGCTTTGCTTACAACGTAAATAGCTTTATTCTTCACTTTTTCCTTCCTGTCTAACAATTCAAATGTCTTTCCCTGTCTTTACCTTGTGAGAAACAGCTTCTCCCATCATCCTTGCCTACCCCCAACATTGTATCTCTCCCTTCCAAAGTATCTCTATCCTCCCCATTCCTTTAACCCACTCCTATTCACACATGACATCTTTTTAGAAGTAGCAAGTGTGGGGCAAAGGGCAGTGAATCAGAAGTGAGGGCAATCTGGAGTGCCTGGATGGCTCAGTTGGTTAAGCATTCGACTTTGGCTCAGGTCATGATCTCCAGATAGTGAGTTCAAGCCCTGTGTTGGGCTCTGTGCTGAAAACTCAGAGCCTGGAGCCTGCTTCGCTTTCTGTGTCTCCCTTTCTCTCTTCCCATTCGCTACTCACACTCTGTCTCTGTCTCTGTCTCTCTGTCTCTCTCTCAAAAATAATAAACATTAAAAATTTAAAAAAAAAAAGAAGTGAGGACAGTCTGTGTTCCAAGACTGTCCTAGCTGACCAGGTGACTTTCAGAAACTGCTTGATCTCTCAGCCACAGTGTCCTCAGTTATAAAATGGGGATATGAAATGAATACTAACCTTTGCTTACTTCACAGGATTATTATAAGAGGAAAAGAGATAAAGTGCTTGCAAACAACACCAACAGAAAGTAGGAAAAGTGCTACAGAATTATCTGGATTGTTGGGCACTACTGACCACCAGACGGTGAGTTGCTTACGGGCAGGGGCCTGGTTGCCTTCATCTTTCAATCTGGAGTACCTAATTATTTCTAGTACAGAGTCAGTGTTTGATAAACACGTTGAATTAACGACAAGGACCACTGCCACCACCAACACACACACACACACACACACACACACACACACACACACAGGTGTCCTTGCCTCTCTCTCCCACCATAATGCAGGCAAACCCATAATACCTCCGCTTTTGGAACTACTGCTCTAGTCCTGGTGTGTTCCAAAAACAGCAAGTTCCTGGAGGAAAACCAAGTGATTGTCACGCGCCTGGATGCCTCCACTGGGCACGTTTGACCAAGTCTGAATTCCTCCCCTTCTCAAGGGAAGTTGCTAAGAACTGAACCCCAGAATCCCTCTCCTCCAAGGAGCCCCAGCTGGGTCTTTCCTTACCCCCTCCCACCTTTGTGCCAGGCATGCGACGTGTTTTTTTTTTTTTTCTTTGCAGGAGCTCAGCCGCCTCTACTGCTGTTTTCATTGATGCCTTGAGCAGACCTGGCATGTGCAACTGCTAAGAAGGGGGGGGAGCGTGGAGCCGCGGGGGAAGCAAGTAAAAATAGCCTGGCGCGCACCGCTCTGCCTGCTCTGGACGCCTTTAACCCTGGCCAAGGTGGGGAGCTCAGCAGCCACTACAGCACACTGCTGAATCTGACAGGGGTCTGCATCCAGACCCCGTGCAACAGCTGGGGTGCGGGGGCTTAGAGACCTGTGAAAACTTTTTTTTTAGAAACCCAGAAGTGGGGGGAGGGAAGAGCAGGAGAAAGCTGTTTCTTGCTTCTAGCACTCCAGCCACCTGGCTGCAGGGACTGCTATGTGCCCACTGGTCCAACACTTTACAGAAGTGCAGCCTTGACTCGGAGCTATTTTTAGCAACCTCTTCCGCGGGTGGGCGATCAGAGGGAGGAGTGTGAGGGGATTGGGAAGGCTAGCTCTCTGCTGTGAGGCTAGGCGCCTTTGCGGGTGGAGAAGAGGAAGTGTCGAGGGGATGAGCATGCTGGCTTTGCCCTAACTCAAGGAGACAGCGTTAGCTGCTGAATGCCCTACTGCTTTCAAGCCCCTGAGCGTGTTTGTTTTTCGAAATCGACAACTGCCAGATGCATACTGCTTCTAATCTCTCAGAGAATTGGGATTTTAAAAGCGTTGCTGCCTATTGCTATGGGGTAAAGGTTAGCTGCAGTTAAGACCTTACCGAAGATTGGAAGGGTCTCTGCATCGTTTTGCATTCCAGCAAGACAGAGGGACAATCCCCGTGCCACACCTCCATCCCCGCCTCACGCTGCATATGGGTAACCATATGTGAAATGTACGGCAGCCCCACCAGACACCCGGCTATTAATAGAGCCCGGGAGTTTGCTCTCTGTCTTTTTCCTGCCACCGAGTAAGGGATGATCTTCACACACATACCCCACTCCGCCCCCACCTCGGCGCACCGTTTCTCCAGGAAGGTAAGGGGGCTGCCCACGCTGATCCCCTTCGTGACTACAGGTGCCTAGAGCCTACGGACTAGTCCAGTTGTAACGACAGCAGGGTCACTGCGAGGCCAGGGAACACAGCCTCCAGTCTTGGGACGCAAAACCCAGCAGGGCTCTTTGCGTCTCTGGGCCAACTCGAGAGTAGAGAAAGGGCAGCTATTGGGCTGCCGAAGGCGAGGGGGGCAAGAGCGCAATCTGAAGAGCTAGAGTGGCCTCCTCCAAAGCCGCTGCAGGACGAATGGCTGTAGACCCATTTCTCCCCTGCAGCCCGCGGCGCGCAGCCCCCACTCGGCGCGGGCTTGGCTGCGGCAGGAGCGGGCGCTGTCCCTGGTTCTGAAGGTGGCCGCGACCAGAGCTCCCTCCCCGGGTTTAGCGCCCCAAGGCGGCTCAAACATTCCAGGGTTGCAGACCTCTCTCCGGCCCAGATCTGAGCGGGAGGGTCTCTTGGTGGTGCCCAAGTCCCACCACCCGCTCGGTGTGGCCCCACCGCGGCCCGGAGCTCTCCGCGGTGCTGCGGGGACCGAGAGCTGGGGGAACTGACTTGAGCCTGAAGGGTAAAGCTCAGGCAGCGTCTGGAGATGGTCAAGGCACCGCAGGGAGCCGACCTGGTCCCAGGATCACCCACCCCAGCTTTGCAGAAAGCTGGGACTCTGGACCCCTAATGAAGCCCAGAGGAGAGAGCAGGGGAGCGCTGCTGCCCAGGGTTTGGGACTTGGGGAAAGAGAAGCGAGCAGCGGGTGGCAGGAGAGGGAGATGGGGTGAGAGCGATTCTTTTGCATTTTCAAAAGGGAGGGGACCTGAGACATGCACTGGCTTTTCCCCCAACACACACACACACACACACACACACACACACACGGCCGGCAGAAGCAAGCGGGATGGAGCCGGGGAAAGTTTGGCACTAGGTGCTGAGCAGCGGCGGCGGTGGCGGCGGCGGCAGCGACAGCGGCGGCGGCGCGGTGGTCCGGGGTGGGCTGCCAGGGTCGCCGAGAGCCCCGGCCCTCTCGCCTCCTTACCTCGGTGTTCTCGGCAGCGTTCTCCGCCATTTTCCTCCTTAGGAGCAGGCAGCGGGAGGAGTGTTTCATGCCCATAAGAGCCAGCAAGGGTTTGATGATACAGAGATAGTAGAGAAAGAGAGAGCTGGTGTAGCTTTAAAAGAGAGAGAGAGAGAGAGAGAGAGAGAGAGAGAGAGAGAGAATGGGAGGAAAAAAAAAAAAAACCAACCCAGCCCCTCTGCTGGAGCGTCAGCCGATACAATCAACTACGGTTGAGTCTTTTCTGCAGTCTCCACTTTGTTTTATTTTCCTCCCTTCTCATCTGCTTCGGATTCCTTCACACAGTTTCAAGTTCTTCTCGCGCACCCGACCCCCTCCCCGCCCCTCTCCACCCGCGCTGCGGGCTAGGCTGGAGGGAGGCAGCCCCGAAGGCTTCGCGGCAGCGGCGGCGTCTCTTCTCCTGGCTGCTCGCAAAGTCCGGCCGGCCGGAGGCAGCCACCAACTCCTCTCAACTTCTGCCGATCGGCTGGGCGAAGCAACACGCTTCCTGCGCGTCTCTCCTAGGGGCTGAGCCGGGTGAGTGGGGGCGGGGTAGGAGGTTCGGTAGAGCGAGCGGCGGCTGGGTGCAGACGGAGGGCCCCCAGCGCCCCCGGGCCCGCCGCTTCCTCCAGGCTCCAGGGGTCTTTTGGCCGCCTCCACCCCCAGGGGCCGTGGACAACTTGCGCGGGGGCAAAGGGCGGCGCGAACGCTGCAAGGCCACGCTGGAGACTCGATGAAAGCAGGCGCCGGAGCTGGGCTCTTGCAGGTTCTTAGACCCGGGTGTATGTCCTCCCACCGAGGACAAGCTCTGGGCAAGATTGGGCCATAGTTACCTCGCCCCCATCCCACCCCACCCCCAACTTCCCAGATCCTCTGTCAATTCTTGGTTCCTTCCTTGGCGAATTATGGTTTCAGGAGCGAAGGGGTGGGTGTCTGGATGAGGGAGGGTCCTTAACTCCTTCAACTCTAAGGCTAAGTGTGCTATCATCTCTCCTTTTCTCCCACTGTCCCTGTCCAGGCACTTGGGGCTCCAAGCTTCTCTCAGGTTGAGAGGTTGGGCCAAAGGTTCAGCCAGAGGTGGCTCGGAAGAGACCATAGGAGAAAGTCAAATGGCTGAGCCCACAGTCCTGTTCCCCTTACCCTAGTCTTCCCCGGCAGCCCCCTGCCCACACATTTCTCTTCTCCCTCCTCACCCCTCCCCCATGGTCACCAGATTTTGAAGTCCCTTTTATGGGAGAGAGGGAGGATGTCACGTACCCATTAGGATTCTCTTGATCCTTTTTTAAGGGAGTTTGGGCGGCAGCAGGGGGTGTGAATTTTTATACAATGCATTCCTGTCTTCACTTTGAGAGCTTCTTTTTCTCTGTCTTACTGGCCATCTGTCAGGCGGGTGGGAAATAGAACGGGGGGGGGGGCACTCTGTCTCTCCCTTTGCAACAGGCCACTCAGGCTGGACTCCTTCAAAGACAGCTGCACTTTCAAGCTTTCAACCCACAAGTCAAGGACAGGGACCTAAAATATGCATGCTCCTTGAACACCCTGGCTCTCTTCACTTCATCCCTGTACTTGCATAGGGAGATCAGTTCCGCATGCGTGCCCTATTTGTTTTATCACCTTTGACAGCCAGGAAATGTGAGCCTGGTTGTCCTCAGCTAACCTCAGGGTCCATTGAAGAAATGGACCAGAATCTAAAAATGCCTCCATCACCTGGTCCTAGGGGAAAGAGAAGATGCATTGCAATAATTGGAGGAGGGAGAGGAGGAGGAGGAGTGGAGAGTAAAAAGAGTGAAAAGATAATGGGCAACAGGCTTGAGTTATTGGGCGTGTGTGCATGTGTGTGCATGTTATATGTGTTTGGGAAAGAGCTAATGTAAATGAAAGAATGAGCCTAACTCCTTAACCTTTTTCTTACTCAGACCACAGACCTTGACTAGTGTTGGGGGTGAGGAAGCAGAATCTTTGGCAACACCTACTTGGTCATCCTCCTTCCCTTTCACACATGCAGAAAGCTGTAGGGGGGTGAATGAGATGAATCTAAGGAATGGCTTTTACCCTCTTGACCCCCATTTTCTCTAAGCAGCTTTCTCAGAAACAGCAGATTTGAGACATCTCATCCTCTACGAAGAGGGTCTCAGTACTATTACAATCAATGAAAATCAGAAAGGAAAGGATCCTCACAGCTCTTTGGTCCAGTTCTCTCATTTTACAAATAAGTACCCTGAGATCAGAAAAAGGAGGCCATTTGTCCATGATCCTTCAGCCAGCTGAGGGAGCATCTGAGAGAAGCTCCCCAGCCTCCTGACTTTCAGCTTTACACTTTTCTCCCACCCTGTTTCTGCCTGTGCAGTGCATCCATTCTGTGACTAACCAGGGAGGAGGGGAGCGGAGACAAGCTCCCACCGAAATAGGCTGCTGCCTGTGCGTGATTATGTTGCTATGAGAACCTCAGTGGGTGTGTTTCCTCCGTTCTCTGTTGAAATCTTTTGCTTGGCTTGGCTTCTCCCCAAGCACAGACACAGCTCCCCTTAGAATGAGGAGTGGAGAGGCTGATATGGAGAGCTGCATTCTCCTGGCAAGAGTTTTCTATTCCAACCCATCCAATGCAGGCCCAGCCTGAGGCTGTGAGTGAGAACCATAGGCCACCATGGTAGCTCCGCAATGGCTAGAGTGAAAAGTCTTGAAAGTGAATAGTCCAGTCCTCTGTTGAGTCACCTTGGAGCAGAGAGTTGTTCCTGCTGTGTTCCCACCTAATTACAAATTCACAAGCAAAAGAATTGTTACTTTAAGAGACTAAGTTTTGGGATGCCTTGTTACACAGCAAAAGATTACCTGGACACTCATGTCCTAGGGTTGTGAGAATTGATGATGTGTGAAAAGTGCCTAGCACATAGTAGGCATCCCCACTACCCCACCATTCACAGGAGTTCAGTCTTTCTCCATCTCTTTTGCATAAGTATGTTAGCACAGCTCTTAAAATATTAAAAGAATTCCACAAAGAATTTACTGGATATCTGTTATATGCCTAGCTCATTAATAGGCACTGGGCTTGACAACAGGCAACAAAAGGTATTGGACTGATCATTGAGGAGCTCTCAATTTATCTACCTTGAATGCTTTGAAAGTGTATAGAACTTTCATAGAAGAGCTTTTGAAGGGATTTAATGGGAGGCAAGAAGATACATAGGACGACCAGACATACGCTAAGAAGTAGGTTAAATATTCTGGAACAAAATGCCCTTCCAGGTAGAGATGTCCTGAAGACACATTTTACTTTACTTACATCTTTGGTGCAACAAGATGTATTGAAGAGGACATGTGAAGTGCTTAGGATAGTGTCTGGCTCATGGGAAGACCACAAACGTTGTGTTAATGCTTGCTAGGCCCTGTGCTAGGCTCTGAGTCAAACATTACAGAGCACTTATTACATGCCAGAGACTCATCTAGACTTAATGTGTCCTCATGCAGTTCTTTCAACAACTCTTTTGGGAAAGTACTGTTATTATCCCTCAAAAACAGATGAGAACACAAAAACACAGAGAATTGTCCAAGTGTTACGTAAAGTCAGGATTCAAATCTAGTATGATTTATTCCATAGCATGACCTTCATGAGGTTAACCAGATTCTGTGAACAAGGCAGTGGTTCTCAAACTTGGCAGCAAGGTGGAGTCATCTGAGGTTTAAAAATACCAGTGCATTTCTTTGACCCCCAGAGAGTATGATTTAGTGAGGCCTGGGCGTCAGAATTTTTTTAATTCTCTAGCTGATTCTATTGAGCAGTCATGGTCGAGGACAACTGGATAAGGATGTGTGGAAAAGATGAAAGTATCCACAGAGAAAGAAGGTCTCTAAGTTATAGAAAGGGCCCCCCAAAACTATAGGAGCCCCACCACCACAGTATAGAAAGCTCCATCTCTAACACAGAAGTTCTTGAGAGCCACAAAGTTCTTGAGAGTGAAAATGTGCTGATGTTTTAGCCAGCATGCAAAGGTTGGAATAAGATTCTTGGGAAGGGTATAATTGGAAAAGTCATCTGCCTTTGTGAGATGCCACAGAGAAGTGAGTTTCCTGCCACTGGAAAGGGTTCAGTCAGACTAATTATTTGGCATAGCTGTTGCAGTGGAACTGCAAACCCTAGAAGGTTTAGCAAGGCCTCTGAGGTTCCATCCACTCCATTCTGTGACTCCTGAATGGTCTCCTCTCATTTCTGAGTCCTCCGGGAGGTATAGACTGTATGGTAGCTCAAGTTCAGGAGGTAGTCAACACTGCCTTGGCTGTTTCCCCAAATCCAGTGTCCCTGCAATCAGGATGCAATTTCTCTGTCTGAGAAAGCCTGGACTCTGGCTCATCCAAATGTGGTTGCTGCAATAAAAGATGTATAAGACATGTCCTGTGTCTTCCCCCCTCTTCCTTCTAGGAGAACCTCACATGTGGCCTGGGCTCACATATGGCCAAGGCACGCTGCAGTGAATCCTTGGCTCCTCAAGAATCGGGCCATAGCCATGATCCATCACTACCTCATGGCAGCTAACCCAGCAGTGTTCCTAATGTCTTCTGGGCCAGATGGGAACCCAGCCAAGGCTGCAGCAGCCAGCTAGCTACCTGGCTGAGCCTCCAGGCAGCCCCACACCTGGGCAGCTTTCCTGTACAAAAACCTGTGCAGTCCTATTTCTCCCTAATCCAAGGCCCAATTATTTCTTAAACTACATCTCAAAGAAGGACTTGCAAGAGTGTCCCCAGTACCTTCAAAGTCTGGGTTTCTTTTGTTTTTTCTTTTTCTGTTAAAACCAGAATGTTATTTCTTTCTCACTCTGATAATGTCTGAGTAAGTCAGTTCATTGTTGTTTTGTGCTGGATATGAAAACATTTGGTTTGATTATTCTAAAAATATCTGAGGGGCACTTTCTTAGTAGTTCTTCATTAATAGCTTAATCCTTGGTGTTTTGTGCCTCTAAAAAACTGAATACCATCATTATCTGCCTTTGTCTCAGGGTAAGAAGGACTTAAAAGACATCTAGATTTTCTCAATGGCCTATGATGGACCCCAAACTTCTTCAGAGAAAGGGAAAGAGGGAGATAGCAGTAGAACCATAAAGGTACTGAAATATTCCTTCTAAAATGCTATCACAACAGAAATTAGTTTTTTCTTCTTGGCAGAACTTGTACACCCCACTCCTTTCTTCCTTTTCAAATCTTTCATAAAGGCTTACCTTTTTCTGGAAAATCTCTCCTAAATCCTCCAAAGCTAACTAGAAATCAATTCAGTTTATCCAGTGCAATAACTCAATACACCTTCACTTTTTAAATTTTTTTAACTTTTATTTATTTTTGAGACAGAACATGAGCAGGGGAGGGGCAGAGAGAGAGGGAGACACAGAATCCAAAGCAGGCTCCAGGCTCTGAGCTGTCAGCGCAGAGCCCAATGCGGGGCTTGAACCCACAGACCAGAGATCATGACCTGAGCTGAAGTTGGACACCTAACCAACTGAGCCACCCAGGCACTCCTGAATACACTTTCACTTCCATTAGCCCTTATATTAAGTATTATGATCCAAACACTATGCTAGGCATGCTAGACTAGAAGATTAAATGACATATCCCTACCCCAATGACACATCTTCCAGGAAGAGTTGGTTATGGATTCAGGTCCTATCAGGGGTCATATGGATTGGTTCTAATAGGTTAGATATGGCTATAATCAATGGTTTATAGTTACATAGGTCTTGCAATAAAAGAATCTATTGATATGGACAGGGAGACCCTCAAGGCTATAGGGTCTGGACAAGAAGCATAGTAGCCTCCATTCAAGGAAGGCTGGGGACACATTTTCTACCAATATTCCAAAGTTTCTGTGTGTTTCCAAAACTTTTGTGGATAAGAAATGTTCAGCCTTGCCTCCCTGCCAGGCACATTATTTATATACATTGATATCACTTAGAGCATAACATATTATGACCTGCCCTAGAGCAGGTCTGATCTCTGGTGTCTCAGGTATAGATAGCCCTACCTGAAAATGCACAGTGAGTGGAGATGGTTAAACAAAACTGTGCTTGATTCCGTCAGTTTCATTTCTGGACCATTTAACCACCCTGATTTCTTTCTTCTCTTCCCAGAAGAAAGAGCATGGGCTTTGTGGTCTTACAGACCAGTAGGTTAACCTCTCCATCTGTGTAAAAATGGCTTAATGGTGATCTCTCTCTGGCAGAAAAGTTGTGACAATAAAATGAGACAATGCAGATGAAACACCTAACATAGTTCTCAGGAAATAGTGTTCTAATGAAAGTCAGTTTCTTTCCCAGCATCTCATCATATAAGACCATGTCTACCTACATGAGATAGACATATGGTGTGATGTGGAGAGTGTCACGCAAGGGTCAGCAGAACTGTGCCCTAGTCCCAGCTCCATCATTAAGTAGGATGGTGGCCTTGAGAAAGCCACTTTGCCTCTCTAAGCCCATTTCTTCTTCTTTAAAAGAAGGGATTTCCTTCCCCTTTATGTCTTATCATTTTATCCATGGTACAAATTATGATTCTAACCACACCAAAATCACCACAAAGACTGGTCACACACATCTCAAACCAAAATGCAACTCTAGTGGCCAAAACAAAGGCTGAAGAGTAGAACAGCCTCTCCCTCCCACTTGTAAGAGAGCTTGAGTAGAAAGTTAATTTCTGTTAATTCCAAGAATTTACAAAGGATACTTGTAGGTAATGCTCATTACAATGTTCACTCCAGTACTGGGCTATCATTAGAGCTTTCCAGAGGTCAAAAGGGGTTTCATTTTTTTAAAACAGTCCTGCTTGATTCTAGCAGCCTCAATGACTACAACCAAACAGTCATTATAAATGGTCATCACCACTTCATATCTCCAACACTTGTCAGGGGACAGAGTTCAGTGGGGAAACCAATGAATTTCTTGACAACACAGACTACCTGGATGTAGTCAGCATAACTTCATTGAAGTCTCAATGATCCGTATCAATTTCCAAACAATGCAAATCAGCAGATGATCCAAAAATTGCTTTTCTTCGACTCATTTTATATACTCAGATACACACAAATAGAATTTCTACCTGTCTAATGATTCTTGGTTTCAAAACATATTCAAATTAATGTGCTGTCCCACAGTACACAATAATGGTCAAAGATGATGGTCCAGAAAGCAGCCAGTTGTGTTGCTGGAGAAGCCAGTCACAGTCCTCTTCTTGCCAGAAACAATCCACTCTGTGGCTACTTCACCTGTGAAAGAACAAAAATCAATTATCACACCTAACACACCAGTCTGGGTCATGGATTGTTCAAGTTATTCCACAGAAAAAAACTACATAAAGGTTAGGTAACATTTTAAAATCACACTGCAAGAGAAGAGTGACTTCAATTTCTTGGACTATCCAGCTATCCATTTAATTCAAATGCAACTGTGGCTTTCCAGAGGAAAGGGCTTCTCCTTTCCTGGGATGGAAATACTGTTTGCAAAGCTAAGAGCTATTTCCTGTGGATATTGTTCTTCTCCTAGGCCCTCATGGAAGGGAGAAGAAGCCCAGTGACCTCAAAATAGTGACTTCAAGCCAAGTGTCCACTCCAGGCCAGGCACTGTGCTAAGTACCCTACTGAGTTCTCACACCATCCCCAGATGTTAGTTGCATTGTTACCCCTATTTTATAGATCAGGAAAGGACATCTCAGAAAAGTTAAAGAGCTTACTCAAGTCACACCCTTGGTAAGGGATTGAACAATGCTCAGAGTCCATGTCTTCCTGACTCCACCAGTGGAAGGAGCACAGACCTCAGAGGCGAACATGCCTGGTTTTCAATCCAGCCATAAACTTCTTATCTGCAAATAAATAAATAAATAAATAAAGTGGATCTGGTAAAACCTACTTCAGGGTTGTTGTAGTGACTGACCCAGAATCAGGCTCATCGTAGACCTCAAAATACGGGCATGATGGTATACAGCATGTGGCCGGATGTGACCGACTTAACTCAGCAAAACTGCATCTGCTCCTATGTTACTCTCAGCCATAAGTACAAGTATAAAAAGTACCCCCCACCTCCAGAGGCCAGAGTATCTGTCAACCTGGCAATGGCTCTAGACAGGGTAACTCCATCTAAATGGCAGCTATCAACCTGTATTCTTGCTGCAGTTCTTACTGTCACATCTGCTTAGTAACTGCCCTAAGTGGTGTCATTCTGGGTGGCATACCGTATTTGCAGGTATAGGGGATGTTGATTTTTTTTTAACTTCTGGAAAACTCAGCCACGGCAGTGGGCAAATCTGCCACATAACTATGTTAGGACTTAGTTACTGCATCCTGAGTGAATGTGGGATTAATCGCAGGAAGGAAGGAAAGATCCGGCACTTTAGCAGGTGGATGGTGGATTAAGAAGGAAGAGAATGATATCAAAACAACTTTGTATATATGCTCTGACTCTCTTCCAGCCAGCAAAGATGGCCTTTTCTTTTTTTGAAAGAAAAATTATATATATATATATATATATATGTGTGTGTGTGTGTGTGTGTGTGTGTGTGTGTGTGTAATTTTTTTTTCCTTTTTGTCCATAAACCCTGGGTCCATAAGGCCCTGGAAGGTTCAGGTTATGCCTTCTGGGAGGCTCTGAACAAATCATGCCTGCTTCCTTCTGCCTCATTTTTTCTCTAGTTAATACAAGATTGGGCTTCCTCCTTCTTCCTGCTGGTTGGGTAATGGAGTCCCTGACATTGTTTTTCTTGCTGCTCTTTCCCAGACTGAGTTTGGAACAAATTTTCTGGTCCTATAGAATCATGACCTAAATTTGGGTGGATAAGAAAGAGGGAAATTCGACCAATGAGCTATTGGACTTTTCTCTAACCAGGGCCAAGGGCTCCTTTCCCTGGTCGTGGGATCAGAGTTTATTTTTGTCTATTGGCATCTCAGGCAGGATTCAAATGATGTAAGAGGAACTCCAGTATAACCAAGCCACTCCAGCCCATCACACTAAATAACAGTTACTCAAGCTTCCCATTCTTGACCTCTCTTTTCAATTTTTTAAATGTTTGTTTTTGAGAGAGAGGGCATGAGCGCAAGCCATGGGAGGGGCAGAGAGAGAGGGAGACACAGAATCCGAAGCAGGCTCCAGGATCAGCTGTCAGCACAGAGCCCAACGCAGGGCTTGAACACACAGACGATGAGATAATGGCCTGAGCTGAAGTTGGACACTTAACCGACTGAGCCACCCAGGTGCTCCTCTTGGCCCCTCTTTTGACAGAGAATCTCCTTACCACCCTCTCCCTTTATGAAGATCCTCCCAAGGGTTTCTAGGAGACTCTGTAGGACCACATCACATGTACTCACATTGAGTCTCTCCCCCCTCCTCCTCCTCCTCCTCCTCCTCCTCCTCTTCCTTCTTCATCTCTGGCTTTCCATAGCCAATGTCCAATGACTTTGAGGTTGCTTTTAGGAGCCTTGCCATTGCCCAAGTTGACAACATCCCTCATGAGGATGCTGATAGCTGTACCAAGGCTGGTCTTCCAGCACTTTCAGCAAATTCCGGATGTCATGAGAAGCAGGAGCAGACTCGGTGAGCCCCCAAGCTCATTCCTTGCACTCCAAATCCCTTCAAGGCTCTTAGAGAAGCAGCCCCTTCTCCTTCTGGTACAAATTCTTCCATTGTTCTGCAAGGGCACAAAGCCCAGTGTCAGGGTGGAATGCCGAGGACACACCATACTTTCTGTTGCTCAGTTTCTTCCTCCCCTGTATTCCACACACAAGATAGTAGTACAAACTTCCCCATTCTTCAGCCATAAACAGAAGTGCCTATGATGGTCGACTCATGCAAATGAAGCCTTGGGGGAGGGGCAGGGACCTGGCTCCAACCAAGCCTGGATACCCATTACACAGAATGCAGTAGACTGAGCATCTTCTGATGGGAGATGGGTGTGGGCAGCACTGTCTTTTCCTTTGGGCTGCCAAGCATTTGTTCATGCCTTGTCAAGGAAATTTCTCACCAGCGTGTCATTCTTATATATTTAGTTGGATGGGTAGATAGTAGCATTTATGAAATGTCTACAACAGGGTGGACCCATTCTCACATCAGCCCCAACTTTGTCCTCCTATTTCAATGAATTCCAAACTCTCTCTGCCCCAGCTTCCCCTCCATCATACCACCACACCGTTGGTTATTAACACTCTTGGGGAAACAGCCCTTGCAGTTTATTAGCTATCAGCTGTTGGTGGCCTTCCAGAGGCATTTACATTGCAAGAGGAGACTCTGGAAGTCTACCTCCAAGTTACAAAAGAATGAATCTCTAATGGTGGAAGGTCAAGCATCAGTGACAGACTGGTCAGAACAGGATTTGTGGAAGGTCATCCTGCCCTCTTTAAAATCATTACACTCATTTCATTCTTCCACTCGCCACTAAGTTGTGGCCTGGCCTACAGGCTGCAGAGAAAGCATGGAGTTCCTTGGTGGGGGAAGGGGGAGGGATAAAGCACTGAACTTGAATCAGGAGACAAATTCTAGCTCCAATTCTGTCACGAGTTGCTGAAGACTCTGGGTTGGGGAGGTGTCAAGATAGGGACCCCTGAGCAAAAGGAGAGGGTGACTATCCCTGCCCTCACAACCGTTTGTAGTTCTGGTTTCCATCTCTTCCTCTGTAATGTGAGGAGTCTGGACAAGCTGAATTTGTGGGTCACTTTCAACTCTTTCAGCCTATTATTATGAACCTTGTGGCTGGCATTCAGTGTAGAGATGCTGTTCCCAAGAAAAAGTATTTAGGAAAGCTTGTGTTTCAAGGGCTCAGGCACTTGGGCCCTAAGAATAAATACCTAACCCTACCTGTCTTCATAGTTGTTTTTCTTTAGAAAAAAAAAAAGATAAGTTTTAAATATCACCTTGAGGAGTTCAAATGCTAATGGTCTCCTGGTAGGAATCATTTGTTTTAAAAAATTATGTCCAAGCTAGACTTGCAGAGAAGTTCTGTCTATAGCTAGAAGTTTATGGGGAAACATGTGAGCCAGGGTTATCCAGGCACATGGAAGGGGCAGGCTGGTGAAATACATCTGTAGACTGGGACTCCAGGCTCTGTGCAAGGCAGCCATAGGCAGCTGCCTGTTCCTCCACCACCTTCCCCATCACACTTCTTACCCTCTGCCCCTGCTATCAGTTTTCTCTGGTTCCATTCAGATGCTTTTAAGTGGCATATAGTGCCTGAAGCATGAATAAAAACATCTGAGCGTCTAACCTGACACTAATATAACATATAAAAACTCTCCACAGCATGTTCAAGAATCAAGAAATCTTTTCTTTTTTTTCCCCTAGGCAAGGATGCCATGAGGTCATGTGCACTCAAAGCTCTTTGAGGGATGGGAAGAACTCTCAAGCTGGTCCTTTCCCCAAGTCCAGTGGGTCTTCAGGGGAGTGACTTAACCTTTCTTGGCAAACAGCAAGTGAAATGCAGGAAAGCCTTCCCAAGAGATGCTAAAGTAGCTGCTTCTTTAGGGGTTATTTTTTTCTCAGCAGAGAAGAGAGTTATCTGAAGAAAATAGTTTAAATTCAGTACTTGGGGCACCTAGGTGGCTCAGTCAGTTAAACATCTGACTCTTGATTTTGGCTCAGGTTATGATCTCATAGTTCGTGAGTTTGAGCCCCGCATTGGGCTCTGTGCTGACAATGCAGGGCCTGCTTGAGATTCTCTCTCTCTTTCCCTCTCTCTGCCCCTCCCCTACTTGCTCTTGCTCTCTCTCACTCTCTCTCTCTCTCTCTCAAAATCAATAAATAAACTAAAATAATTTTAAAAATTCAGTACTACCTGGAGCCAGGGGACAGGACATGTGGCTTCAAGGGTCCCCTACTAAGTTGTACAATCTATGATTATAATAAAAGGACTAAAAAATATTAGCCAGGTTCCTAGGGCTCTTCTGAAGACAGGTGATTGAGCGTGGCTACTTCTCAGCCTCCCTCCAATCTTGAGAGTCAGGGAGAAACTGGGCAAAGGCCCACGTGAGTGGAGAGAGGATTAGCCTCCACAGAGGGCCAGGCCCAATCTCGAATAAGAGAAGCTGCCAGAGAAGCACAAACTCACATCAGGAACATGAGCCCCGTTTGGTTTTCTCAAACGTAATTATACAAAGGATAGAAATTTGAGGGGGAAAAATTACTTTAATAACATGAATTTTTAAAAACCTTCCAAATCTTCCTCTGTGGAGAAGGTCCAGACCACTTCCCAGTCAGAATCTGTGCCTTGGCTTGAATTCTGCTGACCCGTGAGGCAGCCCCATATGCCCCTCTCATGCCCACAAGGAGGCTTCCTGAAGCAGCACTTTGTGGATTCACCTGGACTTCTGGTACCTACAGCCTCCTACAGTATTTTTTACTTTTCCTTCCCAAGGTTGTCAGGGCCCCTTCCTAACTGGTCTTCCCCCTCCATCCAGGAGAGCTGGCAGTTTCCCAAACTGCCAGGTCACTGGACAGAGTTCCCAGAGGCCCAGGCCATGCTTCCCTCTACTCAGCTGGGCACACACCTGATGTTCTGAGTGATTTAAGCCTGCCATTGTACTGCTTCCAATCAAACAAAGTCACAGAGACTTGTTTACTGCAATATAGAGCATCAGTCGGGGAGAGAATTAGTTTCCCCACCCTCATCCTTCTGAACACTTAATGGGATGGCTTTGAGAAGTAAGAGACAGAAAACATTTAATGGGATGAAGGCAACCCCTAGCCATAGGTCTTCAGGCTTCAGAGACAAAAGCAAGGACTTGGATCAGGATTGAGAGGAGATTGCCACTATGTCCTGCCCATTCCACACTTTAATACAGTGAACGTACACAGGCAGCGCAGCTCATACCTTCTGGATGGGGAGTTGCTTCTATTTAGCCAATTGTCTGTGGAGAGAACAGATACATTCCCTCTTCCTCAACCAGATGCAAACTAATTGAAACTGCCCTGCTCTAAGACAGAAGTATGTGACATTAGCAAAAAGTAGGTCCTTGACTCCCATTCCCATCCCACTTCTTTTGTTCTATTTTTCATGACCTCTAGTGATTTTTTTATATTAAATATAATTCATTGTCAAATTGGTTTCCATACAACACCCAGTGCTCATCCCAACAGGTGCCCTCCTCAATGCCCATCACCTACTTTCCCCTCTCCCCCACCCCCCATCAACCCTCAGTTTGTTCTCAGTATTTAAGATCTCTTATGGTTTGCCTCCCTCCCTCTCTGTAACTACCCCCCCTCCCGGCCCCTCCATGGTTCTCTGTTAAGTTTCTCAGGATCCACATATGAGTGAAAACATATGGTATGTGTCTTTCTCTGCCTGACTTATTTCACTTAGAATAATACCTTCCAGTTCCATCCACATTGCTACAAATGGCCAGATTTCATTCTTTCTCATTGCCAAGTAGTATTCCATTGTATATATAAACCACATCTTCTTTATCCATTCGTCAGTTGGTGGACATTTAGGCTCTTTCCATAATTTAGCTATTGTTGAGAGTGCTATTATAAACATTGGGGTACAAGTGCCCCTATGCATCAGTATTCCTGTATCCCTTGGGTAAATTCCTAGCAGTGCTATTGCTGAGTCATAGAGTAGATCTATTTTTAATTTTTTGAGAAACCTCCACACTGTTTTCCAGAGTGGCTGCACCAGTTTGCATTCCCACCAACAGTGCAAGAGAGTTCCCATTTCTCCACATCCTCTCCAGCATCTATAGTCTCCTGATTTGTTCATTTTAGCCACTCTGACCGGGATGACATGCTATCTCAGTGAAGTTTCGATTTGTATTTCCCTGATGAGGAGTGACGTTGAGCATCTTTTCATATGTCTGTTGGCCATCTGGATGTCTTCTTTAGAAAAAATGTCTATTCATGTCTTCTGGCCATTTCTTCACTGGATTATTTGTTATTTGGGGTGTGGAGTTTGGTGAGTTCTTTATAGTTCTTTATAGGGCTAGTTCTTTGGATACTAGCCCTTTATCCGATATGTCATTTGCAAATATCTTTTCCCATTCTGTCCGTTGCCTTTTAGTTTTGTTGATTGTTTCCTTTGCAGTGCAGAACCTTTTTATCTTGATGGGGTCCCAATAGTTCATTTTTGCTTTTAATTCCCTTGCCTTTGGAGATGTGTCGAGTATGAAATTGCTGTGGCTGAGGTCAAAGAGGTTTTTTCCTGCTTTCTCCTCTAAGGTTTTGATGGTTTCCTGTCTCACATTCGGGTCCTTCATCCATTTTGAGTTTACTTTTGTGAATGGTGTACGAAAGTTGACCTCTAGTGATTTTTATAGAGGGAGCCAGCAAATGATAAACTATTTGAATCTGTTATGTCAGAGATGATTCTTTTTCATATACACAATCAAATCATAATTTTCCTGAGTATACAATTCCAGTTCAATATCTTCCCCACCCTCCCCAGTTGTGTGCATACAATTCCACTGCATTTTTGCTTCTAGCATTTCTAGTGAGAAGTCTGCCATTGCTATCATTCCATTTTAGATTTCATTTCAGATTTTTTTTTCCTCTCTGGAAGAAGAGGTGCTTGAACTCATGATCTCAAGATCAAAAGTCACACACTTTCCTGACTGAGCCAGCCAGGCACCCCACCCACTATTTTCTAAATAGTTTTCCTTTAGCCTTATTATTGTGATGTATCTAGTTACAGGTATTTTCTCATTCATCGCCTTTGAATCTTGAGACTTCTATGTTATACTGATTATTTTATACCTCCTGGTAAATTTTACTGTATTGTTTCTTTTCTGTTTACTTCATTCCACTCATCCTATCCTTCTGAAACTTCTTATAGACAGATATTAAAATATCTGAATATGTTCTCCAAATCTCAACTTTTCTTTCTATATTTTTATCTCATGATCTTTTAGGCCACATAAGAGAATTCCTCAGTTTTATCTTCCAGTTCACTAATTTACTCTTCAGTTATGTCCACTCTGATGATCCTGCCCATTTGTTGGTTTTTAAATTTTGTTATGAACATTTTTAGTTTCCAAAGTCTTTGATTTTTTTTTACCAATCCAATATCAGTACTTATTCCAATATCTCTAGAGAAGTCTCATTCTGCTTGGACTACTAACATTTCCTTGGGTGTGAACTTTTTTTAACTGCAGTCAGCACCTCTTTTTCACATTATTGTTTTTCTACACATTTTTGGTGAATCCTACATACACGCCCATTTTTGTGTAAAATCCACGTTAAATCCAGAAAATCCATGTTAGCTTGGTCAGAGGCAAAGAATAGGATGTACTATGGGGCAGGTTTTACTTCAACTTTTCCAACATAAGTGAGGGAAGATGCTTGCTGTTAGTACAGTGAGCCAGTAGGGAGTACAAAAGTAGAAATCCTTCTCCTGGGTTATGCTGGCCATCTGGAGCACTAGTTTGCCTCTCTGACCAAAACATCCAAGTGATCTCTATTACTCACCGCTTACCCTGAGGGGGTCAAATGTAGAGGTGTGGAGGGAATCATCTTCCTGGTAACCCCAACTACTTGCCTTGTTATTTACTACAGGCTTCTTTCTGCCCCATATTTGCTATTTTGAGACCAAAGCCCCATTTTTTAGGAATCCTACAGTAGCATTTGGAGATGTGGCTTCCTTCATCAGATCTTGACTACTTCCCATTCTTCAGGGATTCCTCAGTTTGTGATCTACCAAAGATATCCTTTCTTGTTTTCTAGCACTGGGTGTATTTTTAAAATATATATCATTTTGGGGCATCTGGGTGGCTCAGTCGGTTAAGTGTCCGACTTCAGCTCAGGTCATGATCTCACAGCTCTGTGAGTTCAAGTCCCACATTGGGCTCTGCGCTGACAGCTTAGAGCCTAGAGCCTGCTTAGGATTCTGTGTCTCCCTGTCTGTCTCTCTGCCCCTCCCCCACTCACTGTCTGTCTCTCTGTCTCTCTCTCAAAAATAAACATTAAAAATTTTTAAAATAAAATATATGTCAGTTCTATGGAAATATTTGTCATTGCATATGGGAATTTGGGATGGAAGGGTGAGATTGTCAATTTTTATTAATCCCTCATCTTAAACAAAAAATACATCATATGTTCTCAATAAAGGGTTATTGGTTGAGTGGATTCTCATGCTTCACTATAAGTTTTATTTGAAAATTTTCTACCTTTGAAAAATTATTGACTAACCAACTGCTTTCAGCATGCCCCTCCCCTCATTTTAAGTGGGTGCAGAATTTGGCATCAGATGGTAGGATCTTATTCAGGGCCTAAAGGCATGGCTTTTCTTATTATTCCAGATTTTCCAAGGATTGGTAAATTGAAAAAAGACCCTAATGTTTTTCATTAATAACAGATGCCCACATGAACTAATTAACACCCATTGGTGGCTCCTGATATTGAGTGCAACTTTGTAATCTTTAGGGAATATTAGTAAAATTTGGATTCTAGAGAAGAGGATGGTCCTTGGATAGCTCAAGAAGGAGATAAAACTGGTCTTCTTCTCCTCTGCCATTGAAGTACATGTAGAAGCTCAGGGATACTGTACCATTTTATGTCATCTGAGTGAAAGCCATGGTACAAGTTTCTGTCCTGCAATTCATGCTCACAATCCAGGAGACACAGCCAGCAAATGAGACATGGCTTCCTACAGAATGTGGAAGGGCCCAAGCCAAGGATCTGTAGAATAAATCTCTGCATGGGGTGGCAAGGTAAGTGACATGCCATCACATATAAGCTCATGAACAGTTATAATATATCATAAAGATTCTGATTCCATTGGAGAGTTCAGTCTACCCCTTCTGAATAATGTAGCCACTTCCCTACAACTCACCAAAGCCCTGTCATGTCCTCAAGGTCTCACTAAGTTTTATTTCCATGAAAACTTTCCTGTGGCCTCCCAGCCCACAGGGAATCTTTTTTTTTTCTTCAAACATTCACAGCATTATGGACAGTGTCACTGACTTTGACATCTCATCTTATAGTTTTGTCCTACTTTTAGCCAAAGTTACATCCAACAACTGTGATTATGCAGAACACAGGTTAAGGGAAGGAAAAAAATCTCAGAAAAGTAAGGAGAATAGTTATCACATTGTCCATGCAACACTCCAACCACCAAACCAAAGTTTATTAGCCTTAAGTTGAATATAAAGATAAGCTTGCTCGTTAAACAAAAATAATTCTCTCATTTCTCCAGTCAATCCTCAATTCTAATGGTTACAGCCAGTTAGAAGCTAAACAGCTAGAAGTTGACAAGAAATAACTGCCATTGGTTTGCAAGAAAGAAGCACCAACAACTGGAAAACTTTGGGGGACATTTAAGGAAAGGTCAAGTTAGAAAGAGATGAAATTGTGTTCTGTGAATTCTATTTTATAAGGCAGAAGATATGACCCTTTTAAACACCTCCATCAAAAGTATTTGAATAAAATGTTTCAGAATTTAAAAGTTATAAGAATATCTGCTGCAGGAAAATCCAGGTACAAGGGACACCCCATGTCCCAAGTGGAATAAAGAAAACTCAAACTACTTCCCCCTTCTGTGCTGCAGATGCTTAGCCATTTCTTGGCCGTGTCTCTTGACTTCTCAATTGTAAGATCCAATAGGGCAGGGTAACACCTTCTGTTCATTTCCCTCTCAATGACTGAATACACAGAAGATGCTTATGCATGCTAGTTGAATGAATGAATGAATGAATTCATGCATGCATGCATGTATCTAAAAAACTGATCCCTTCCTCTAACTTTTATTTTCAGGCCCAATGCCTTTCATTATTCTGGAGAAAGATTAGGAAGTGGGTTTTTAAAAATAATTTTTGAACAACTAGGAAGCCTTGTAAATAAACCACTGCAGCCCCACAGTGCTCACCACCCCTTTCCTTTAGCTTTCTCTTCACTTCCAGCGCTACTATAAGGAAAATTAGTTCTCCTATAATCAGTCACACTCTAGGCTGACACTACTAATATAAATTCTTAAGGAAAAAAAGACACTACAGAATGTTGATTCCCTTAAAAATCTTGCCTGATTTCTCCAAGGCTGGAGCCTTGTGGGCCCAGCCCCTGAGGATCCCTCTTCCCTCCACCATCTGCCAAATGGACAGACTTGAAGCCTAGTCCCTATGGAGCTGCATGCTAGGATACTTGCATCCAGAACCCACAAACAGCCCCAGATGCTTTGTCAGGCAGAAAATGGAAAAAATAGGAGTCTGCTATTAGTGCTCCAGGGAAGTCATCCCTCAATTGGCTATTCTGATTGACCCAGCTGTGGAAGTCTCTGCCGAGAAGGCTTTTGGCAGGGGCCCATTCAGTCTGCCTCACTTCATGACTTCTCTGCACAGCACTGAGCAAAACTCCTGCCCTGAGAGAGAGATGGGGGAGGCAGAGAGAGAATATGTGTACTAATGAGGGGCCTCAAGCACCTGTGGACCTTCTATATAAATTCAGACCAACTCATAGATACTTCCTGGTTCATTGTTTATAAATCTGCCAATAGCAAAACCTAATCCAAGTGGAGAATCAGACTTCAAAGAAATGGTCTACCCTCAGGTAGTCCAGCTGCTTTAGTCCTCCATTGCCCCACAGTCCCTCATATCTCTCACTCCACACAGCTGAAAGTCTTCCTTTTTAGAAGCCTCTGGAAAAGCAGCTTCAACCTCTCTCATTCACAAACACCCTGACTCCTAGCAAGAAGTGTTGATGTCTGCCTAACCTACACAGTTCTCACTTGCAGCTGAAGCTCCTTTTAAGGTGCTTGGCTCCTGGTAGGGCCAGAAAATATTTGAGTCTCTGCTCTAGTGTTGTGTTGGTAGAGAAGATAAAGGAATTTTTATTAAAGTCAGTCTTAAGACCAAGTACCCAAATGAGGACTTCCCTCTATAAAATTTCTTAGATTCTTAGTAAAAAACACATTCGTCCTAACCCAAGCCCAACTGCATTTCTTAGCAAATTATCAGAAAGCCAACTTTAAAAGCTCTGACATGGAAAAAGGCATCTAAAAAGAGAATCTAAGGTACATCAGTCTTTGACCCCTCGTCCTCCACGTACATCATACACTTATGGGATGTGGAAGAGAGTGAGCATAACAAACAAGAGTGTTCTGGGGACACCGGGCTCTCCTGGGAGAGGGGGAGCTCAGTAGCTGCCTGCACCTTCCCCTCCCCAGGAATCAGTAGCCCAGCACCCCACTGGGTAGGGTGGTGAGAGAGGAAAGCTTGTCCCACCAGTATGGCTAGAAGGAATAATAAGGCCCCCCAGCTCTTGCAGGACAACAGATAGGGTAGGGGGACGGGGGTGTCTGAAGATTGCTTGCAATCTATCTCCACTTCTATTAGAGATCAAAAGTAATGAATACCCCAGTAATTTCTAACAACTCAGGAGATGGTAGGACTCTACCATGCTAAGGGCTGCCAAGCAAGATCAACCCAGATCGTCAGGCAGAAGAAACCCCCAAGGATCCTTTTAGCTAAAAACAGGCAGGTTCACTCATGAACTGATGGGAAGTGACATTCTGAAATGCCTGGAAACTGATTTTGAAACAAAAGCTAAAACCAGTTTCATGGCAAAGGTCAGTCCTTGCTTGACAGTCCCTGGGGGCAAATGTCCACAATTCTCCCAGCTAACCAGAAAAGGAAACCATGTGTTTCCTCCAGGACTTTGCACCTCTGCTCTCAGATTTCCCTTATCCCCCACCACCAATGCCATCTTTCATGACCACTGCTGCTGCAGTACCTCAGAGACAGCCCAGGACCCTCCATGGCCACTAAGTTTGATTTGCACAAAGTAAGATGAAGACCCAGTTTACTCATCACTACATTTCCCTTCTCTCAGAAGCCAGGCAGTCAGCAATATGTGATGAAAGTCATCGATAGGTTAATTCTACAGGCACCCTCTGCGGGGACCCTGCCCTCAGGGAGCTTACAATCTGATGGGCTGACACCACCTGCTCCCAAGAGGAACAGAAAAATAAACAAGAATGAACATGTTATAAGCAAATCAATAATGAGAATAAGAGCTTGAATACCACCTGGATAGAGTTCCATGTTTAAGTTTGTTCATTCAGCAAATGTTTACTAACAGCTTGGTGTGCCTAAGGTACTACATAGGTACCAGGGATATAAAGATAAGTAAGACATGATCCCTACCCTGGAGGAGACGCCTTGCAAAGGGAGGAGTGCTTGAGAAGGTAATTGTAAGACAATGAAGGGCAGTCCTTGACAGGAGCTTGAAATGACTGCTTTGGAAACATCTAGGCCCAGCAGCTAGTCTTGGTGTGCTCAGGAGAAACTTCCGGCAAGGAACCCTAACGATTATGACAAGTTATTCAAGCAAAGAGAGGAAGGTGCTGAGGCAGGCACAGGGCTACAGACAGTGTAAGCTGGATGGAGAGGTGAGAAGGAAGTGCAGCATCTTCCCGGGAGGACGGCAGCTCAGGGGCACAGGATCAGAGGGCATTGTGTGTAAAGCTGACAGGCAAGAGGCAGAGAGGGGGAATAAATGTGCTGCATGCCTATAATGAGCAAGGAATTTTCTAGAGTTGAAAAGACAAGTATACATTACTTCATTTTATCCCCACAGCATCCTCTGAGGTAGGCACATTACCATCACTCTACACATAAGAACGTGGAGGCTCATAGAGGTTAAGTAACTTACTCAAAGTCACATAGCCAAAATACTGCCAGTATTTGAACACAAGTCTACCCGAGTTATCCCGAGTCTATCCAAGTCTGAATACTAGTCATGCTCATATTACCACAAGATGTGAAGGGCCTTGGACACCCCGCTAAGGAGTTTGGACTTTATCCTGAAGGCATCAGGGAAGCCCTGAAGAATTTCAGGCAGGGGGATGCCATGAACAGATTCGCATTTTTAGAAGTTCATTCTGGCAGCTGTGTGAAGAATGAATGGGAGAGTGTCTGCACACCAAGACAGAAGGAGCAGGCAGAGAGGCTGCTCATAAATCCCAGCAAGAGACTATGGGTGTCTGGAGGACGGTTGTGGCAGTAGAGGTGAAGAAGATGAACTCCACGTGGAGTAAGAAGGTAGAATCAGCTAAACTTGGTGATGGAGTGGGAAAGGGTAGAAAGGAGAATGAGCCATCAAAAGTAAGCAGGTGGAGCAGAGGAAACACCCACTGGGATTGGTCAGAGCTGGGTCTCACATAATGGTTAATTTGGCCAGTTGGGTGATTGGAGATAATATTTATCATGATAGGGAGCAAAGGAGAAGAGCAGGTTGGAGGGGTGAGGGAAGGAATCCTGTTTGGGGAGAGCAAGAGGAGATGCCCCTCCAGGCAGTGGCTGCCCCATCTGGTCCTCAGGAAGGACACCTGGCTGGGCTTCCATCCAGTGGGTGGTCATCAGCATCACAATCACATTTGAATTCTTGAAGAGAATCTGCCCACCCAAGGAGAAGGTGATGATTGAGAGCTGCAGAGAGTAGGCATAGAACTCTGCAAAACCCTAATCTCTAGGTGGGATGAACAGAAGGAGAGGATCTCAGGAAGAAGAGTGAAAAAGACCAGCTAGAGAGAAAGAAGGAAACCCAGGAAGAGCTAAGGCAGGAGAGCATCTCTGGGGTGGAGCTATCAATGGCATTCCACTGCAGAAGCTTGAGTCTGGGAGGCCCGAGAAGCAGTGTCCATTAGGCTTACAATCCAGAGGTCAGCAGCGATTCCAGCTGAAGGAGTTGTATGCAGCAATCATGGAAGTGTGGTCTGTGAAAGCAGATCATGAGGGTTGAGCAGTGAATGGGAAGGGGAAGCCTTAGAGACAATAAATGCAGACAACACTTTCAAGAATACTGACTGTAAAAAGAAACAGTAACGGGGCGTGGTTTCATAGGGACCCAGGGTTGGGTGAGGGCTTGTCTTTTTTATTAAAAGAGGCAGGAGCACATTTAAATGTTAATGGGAGAGAGATTAGGAAAAGCCTAGGGCTGTGAGAGGAGCTTCCAAGGAAGAAGCTCACTGAGGGTCCAGAGAAAGGATGGAACTCATTGCTGTGGGCAAGTATTAGCTTTACTCTAAAGAGCAGGTTATCATTGTTATGGGAGGAGAAGCTACCAGGAAGAGTGGGCCAGAGGGGCCAGAGAGTGGGATCTTCCCTCATAATGAAACTTCATTTTGACCTTGAAGGTACAAGGTGAGGTTGCTGGGAGTTGGGGTGGGTACAGATGAGTTAGTAGGAAAGAAACCTAGAGTGACAGGTAGAGGCTTGTGACAGCTTTTGTGGGCCTGCACATGAAGCTGGCCAGGGTCCAAGGAAGGGCTCTGGGCAGGCAGTGGCACCAGGGGCTAAGTGCAGATCAGAAATCCTGTGCCGGCCTAAATGCAGGAGGCTGTGTGAGCTTTGGCAGCTGTGCTCCACCTCAGCTAGGAGCAAAGTAGGCATCCAGCTGGACAGAGTCAAGGTCAGCTCCTCCCCAGCGGCTGACAGGAGCAGACAATGAGGCCAAGGAGTGGAAGCAGCACAGGTGTGGTTGGCACAATGTGTCACAGAGAAGCAAGTGATGGCATGAGGGGACTTCTTGGGGGTCTTGAGAGGAAATGGAAAGGCTAAGTCCTGGATGCAGTGAGGCCTCGAGGTCACAAGGCCGACAACCACAAGGACCAGAGCTGGGATGGAAGAGATCGCAGCATATCAGCATTAAGAGGTAGAGCAGTTCTGGGTAACGAAGATGAAGAGGGTGATTTTGACTGGAGTGACGGACATTGGCAATTGCAATAGCCTTGTCTCCACCAGAACATAAACATGCAACAGTCACATTCAGCAAGGCGTCACTGCTGGAGCTGTTCTGGAAACCTAGTGCCTTTCCTGCCTAGAACCTCCCTTTCCCACCACCTCTGTGTGCATTACATCTAGAAGAGCCTGAAAGGCAATGAGCTGGCACATGTTGGGACTCCAAGAGCTGCTGCATCTTTGACATGGGTGAGGGGTAGACATGAAGGAGAGGCTTCCTGGCCTCCTGTGGTCAGAGGCCACCCTCCCAGCACAGCATTCTCTGCCTCCCACCTCAGGGCCTCCTGTTCTTGGCTCCAGATGCCTCATGGCTCTTGGGCTTTTGCCCCCAACCTGCCCCACAGACTTGTTCTCTGACTAAGCCTTCATTTACCCCGTGAAGATTTTGGCACCACTGGTGGCGTTCCCCTCATATTAGATCCTGATGCTCTCCAGCTGTTTTCCAAAGGCTGGCTTCTGGACACAATCCCCACCTGCTATATTTGTAGCCTAACCCTGTTGGAACTGGTACCTGAGTCCCAGCACGGCAGCCTTGCTAACCCCCCAGGAGGTGAAGGCGAGACAAGCAGCTGGCATGTGGATTTGTCCGTTGATTTCCCAGTGGGCCTGTGCACCTGTGTCCACATGTGGCAAATGGCCTGCTCGTACCCTCCAGGCCCTTTGAGCTGGCCCTAATACTCCCAGCTCTTGGACACTTGAGCATCCAGTGTCAGACCCTGTGCTAGGAAGTATATAGTCACTTGGACTTTCCAAAGAACTTTGACGTGAGCATTATCCTAACCTTACAGTTGAGGAAAGGGAGGCTCAGAGAAGTTAAGTAACTTGTCCCATTGTGTCACAGCTTGCCAAGTGGCAAAGCCAGGATTCAGAGCCAGGCCTTCGTTCTACCAAAGCCCGAACCTCAATCTTCTCTGAGTCAACCTCCCCTTGAAGGGCTGATGTCAAATTCATGTTTTCATTTACACCCATTCATTCATTTATCAAACATTTGAGCACTTACTAAGCTCCAAATACTACCTTAAGATTTAGAAACGATAGGTTTAGCATATAAAAGGCAAAGGTTCAGGGCGCCTGGGTGGCTCAGTCAGTTAAGCATCTGACTTCAGCTTAGGTCAAGATCTCATGGTTTGTGGGTTCGAGCCCTTCGTCAGGCTCTGTGTTAACAGCTCAGAGCCTGGAGCCTGCTTCAGATGCTTTGTCTCCCTCTCTCTCCCCTTCTCCTCTCGCATTCCGTCTTTCAAAATTGAATAAACATTAAAAAAATAAATAAAAGGCAAGTGTTCGGATGAGCTAAGGTGTCAATAACCAGGGGCACAGTGAAGTCCATTTCTTAGGGCAACCTGCAGACCACCTCCTGTAGCCAGAAAGAGCTCTGCAAACCTTTCCAGTCACTCTTTCCTATTCCCGTTTACAGAACCAAAAACAAAGGAAGAGAGTAGGAATGAGGCAGTACCTTCCAAGCCTACCACTCTCTGCAACCTGATGGGGAGATCTGACTTGGAAAAACAGTGCTGTGGGTATTGGTGTCTCTCCCACACACACCTAGAGGCCTTTGGAATCTTTTCAAAGCACCCGCCCTCCCAAGTGCTTCATAGTCTTTATTGCCAGGACAAAAGTTCAGACAGGCCAAGTCTTCAGATACCTGCTACTCCCCCATTCAAACCCTCACCCCCTCCACCCAACACCCCCCCCACTCCATGTGCGCACACACACACACACACACACACGCACACACACATGCCCTACCACCAACAGTCTCCTTCGACACAGGAGAAAATGCATAATGTTACCCCAGCTATTGCTTATGGGACCAGGGACAGGCATCAGACTTAAGGGCAGCCTGTTTATTGGCCAGTGGCCCAGGAGGTGGCCTAGCATGAAAGTGGCTACTAACATGGGCCTAATTGAATTCTCTAGAGAAGTTTGAAGGTGAGAGAAAAGGCAGTAGGGTGTGTGACTAGAAGCTAAAAGACACAGAGAGAAGCCACAAGTAAGCAGAAGCCATGAAGAAGCAGAAACCACATGCTGTAGGCACAGAGCATCAGAGTCAGTAGAAGCAGAGACAGAGGAGTGGAGAGCCAAGTACCAGGATGGAGGGATTTTACCTCGTTGTAGAGAGTATGAGATAATCAGACCCCTGCAGCTGCCTGAGGTCCAGAATCCTGTTCCGAGCTCCTAGAAGCCAATCTGTCCTCAGTGTTTATGGAATCCTAAGGCTTTGAGGCCTCCCAATTTCCAGAAATATCCTTACAATAAATCCCCATTACTGAAAGTAACCTGAGAGGGTCTCTGTGCCCCCTGGGAGAGTCTGACTAATAGGCAGTCTCTTTAAACCTATACGGAGATTCATGGGAAGGGATGGGGGAGGGCTGGGAGCATGGGTGAGTCACCACACAGAGACTCTTGGTGGTTTTTTTTGTCACTCCAACCTGCCCTTCTCATTCCTGCCAAAAGCACAGCCAACTGCACAGCCCAGATTTGGCTCTCTATCCAGTCTTGAACAGCGCAATCGCCAAAACGCTCCCCAGGTACTACCATCACTGCCACTTGCTTTTCCATGAAGAAACCTTTGTTCCATCTGACCCCCTCACACACAAGCAACTTGGTTCTAGTCTCCCATTACTCAAGACATGGGTCACCAACCCCTGGACTCCACTAAGTGTGGTCCCAATGGAAAGCCACTAATTTACAGCAGGGCATCTTCCCTTTAAATGTATCTTTTCTAGTAGCAGGTTTGAACTTAGGCCTTTAAAAACTCCTAAATGCTTGCTTTCAAGAGCAGGTGCCATGTCCCAAAGCCTGTGGCAAGTTGGAAGCTTGGGGTCCTTGAAGGAGCCCGAGAATGGAAATAGCAATTTAGAACTAAGGAGCTCATCCAAATTCGCCAGGTTCACGTCTAGCTGAAGGAGGGCTTCCGTTCTCCTCTCCCTCTGCCCCTGAGGCTCCCTCTTAAACCACCTGTGGACACAGCTGTCCACCAAAAGCAGTGGCTTGTAATGGTGCATAGTTCCTACGATCTGAAACCATTCTGAGATGGGTGCTCACTTCACACCTACCCCATTTCCTCCACCTAGAAAACTATAGCGGGTACTTCTACACTGGCAATGGCTTCCCGGCCTTACAATGGAGGCAGGGCTCACATGTATCTCCCACACACTGAGAAGAGAGAACAAACCACAGAGAGCCGCTGAAAGGGGACAGATTTCTCTCCTCAGTGGCGCCCCGCCCTGACCACAGCCCTCTGCCATGAGCCCTCTTTCCCTCCACCGTAGCTTGCTTAGCGCTGCCCTTGGCCCCCTCCCTGAGTAAGAGGCACATCAAATATTTTGGGAAAATCACAAAAGTTAGTATAATTGGTGCAGTCGCCATGACATCCCAGATGCCCAGGAGACTGGATGATTTGAAACACTCTAACTGACCCCCTCTCTGGGGTTATTGAGATATGTGGGCATGTTTGCCTTTCCATAGATACAGTGGCATCTCATTCTCTGGTTTCTATGGGAGATGAGCCATTCCACATGCATTATCTTTCTAGCTAACTGAAATTTGACACCAAAGGTTTTAAGATTTCTTTAAAAGGTTGGCAAAATGAATTTTTTTCCAAATTACGTGTGATCCACTCCTCTGTCTTTTTAAACTAAGAGTTTTGAAGATAATGTGACCTTTTCGTGGTGACTTGCTTGGGAGTCATTAGTATGAATGCCCACTGTTGCCCTGAGAGGTGCTCCGTCCAGAGTTCAGGGACCTTGGTCCTCTTTATATCCTTCAGCACCTTGGCCAGCAGGGGTGTCCGGACGCATGTGTGGGATCACATGGAAGAGAACCCAGAGGTTATGAATCAAGACGCGGGCAGAGTTTGCAGCTCTTGATGGCCCTGCTTTGGGAGTCAACTTCTCCTTAGTGCCTTGCCATATCTTCACCCTCTTTCTTTTTTAACATTTTTGAGATATAGTTGACATATCATAAAATTTACCCTTTTATTAAAGTGGTTTTAGTAAATTCACAAAGCTGTGCAACCATCATCTCTAATTCCAAACATTTCTTCACCCCCAAAAGGGAATCCCATACCCATCAATTGTCACAGTCCCCCTTCCCCGCCCCCTGGCAACCACTAATCTACCTTCTGTCTCTCTGGATTTGCCCATTCTGGAAACTTCCCTAGAAATGGAATCATACACTCTGTGGTCCTTGGCATCTGGATTCTTTCATTTAGCATAATGTCTTCAAGGCCCATCCATGTGCCAGGACTTGCTACTCTCCTTGCTCCTGCTTCTGAGCATTCCCTTCGTCTTCTCCCTTCTGTGAGCATGGTAACACAGCTCGTTAGGATATGTGCAAAACAGAGTAAATAGAAAAACTGTAAGTATTTGCGCACTTTTATTTCAGGTGCTCAGAAGTGTTGCTTGCTTGCTTGCTTTCAATTTCCCAGCGATGTTCTCAATGGCCAAGGTTTCTGGATTTGTACCTCCCAGATAAGAAAAGGGTCAAGAATCATTCACTTCATTCTCATTGTGCTTCAGGTTTTTACAAATCCTTTTATACCTCTTTTCTATTTTGAGTCTCTCGGCAGTATTGAAGAATTAGTTCATACAAGAAAGAGAAAGGTGGCCCCCAACATTTAAGAATGGGCCTGATATTCACAACTAGGCTTCAATTTATTAGGAGTTAGCCATGGTGTTCTGTTGGACATAATAATCGCACAGAGCACGAACATCAGACACAGTCTCACTCTGACTCCAAGGGAGACAAAAAATAAGACTACTTCATAATCGTGTCTAAGGCCAGACGAAAAATCAGGCTGCTGTGCAAATCACAGAATATCAAGCACCTGGACAATACAAGTGACTACTGCTTCTTTACCAACCACAACTTGAGCCTGGCTCCATTCTTCTCATCTTCCAGATAAGAACTAAGATATACAATCATAGCATTACACCTGCTTACTGACAGTAGCCAACTCAGAGAAAGGCCTCACTTTCCTAAACACTCCTGAAAATCACCAGACACAAGCCAAAACCCCATAAGTGTTTTCTAACATTCTCTTAACTGGTGTGCATTCTTCCTTCTTGCGACATCAATGAACCCAACTTTGTTCAATCAGAGGTACGTTCTTGGTGGTTTTTAACTGGAGAATATTGGCAGAAATGAAGTTTCTACTGAGACACAGCAGAAACACTCATTTCCTCAAACCAAGTGACCCCTGCCTCTTTTATGGTATTCACATCTGAAACTTCTTGACTCTCTGCCTGTTTGGGAAATTATGCAGACCCTAGCAAGGAGGTAAGCTCAGAATTCCAGTGTTTCCTTGAGGCTTTTCTACTTTGAGCTTATTTTGTTTTCCTAGAAATTTGATGCTGAGGGACTTCTCTATTATCTGGTCATCTTTGGACTGTTCCCTGGTGAAATTGTTGAGTAGCCTTCTAACAGCTGCTCCAATATCTGTCTAATGTCTTAAGTGTTGTTTGTCTTTAGGTGGAGAAGTTGATAGGAAGAGCAGAGATGAGGGCCAAGAAGTCCATCCTTGAGCTGGTCTCCATGGCAGAGGAATTCAGGAGATCTCTTTGGATTAGAACCCTTTGGGACAGGCTTTACCCGAGGTCACCATTTCAAAAAGGCTTCTTCCCCAATTGGGTCATTGTGTTCTTCCAAGAAACTGCTCTCATTAATGTCTCTTCTGCCTAGAAGCTAGAGGACTTTTGGCTGGCCCCTGATTGGTGATAATCAGCTTTTGGCCTTTGACAAAGCTCCAAGACACAAAGTCTCCTTACAGTCTATTCCACTTCTCTTGGGGTCTTCTTTATCTAAAATGGCACGTTTCTGGGCCAAACACCCACTGCTTTATTATTCTTGAACATGTTAAGGCATCTCCTTATTTCTCTAACACAATATAAGAGAAAATTTGGAATTGCAGTGGCTACTTGAGGGAATTTTGACATGAACCAGATGGTACAGATATAGTACAAAAAGTGAAGAAACCCTCATGAAGATCTTGTCATGTCTAAAAGAGAGATCATTTTGTTTAATATAAGAGACACAGGATTTCTCCTTTGTTTCCATACTTCAGGGATTATTAAGTGCTGGCTTTTTATCATACAGTTTGATAAAATGTCAAGGGCCCAAGCTATTGTCTAAAACAGTATAATGTCACTCTCTTTCAAGTGTATATGTCAAAACCCATTTTTCTAAAGCTAACCTTTTTACCTTTCCTTGCAGAAAGAATCTCATTAGCCTTGTAGTGATAATTTCATACTTATTGGAAGCTAGCTCCCTCTGATTTTGTTTCTGTCCTTCGATATTCCCACCTTTTGGAAATTATAAAGATAGCTGATCAAAAGCATCATTCAGTTGTGTGTGTGTGTGTGTATGTGTGTGTTCTAGCACTGTCTAGAATCCAGATAAACAGTCAAAAATGTCTACATAGGAAGTTGTTCAATTGTGTCCCTTTTTGTCAACACTAGAAAGCATATTTAGATAATAGTCTGTCTCTTACTCTCTCTCTCTCTCTTTTTACCACATTTGTGAGATAATAAGAGAAGGTTTTAGCTCCAAGATAGAGAGTCCTGGGCTTGATTCACAGTTCTTAAAAAAATTGACCATATACAAATATGTCAGTATGATGTTTTGCTTTGAATAAGGCCTTGGTTCAAGTTCATACTTCCCAAGTTTCTACATTGGTTTTATGATGTAGGTAAGTTATGCTGTTTCCATAACTTATTTAAAAATAAAAACATATACACATACATATAAAATTATATTCAACTAAAAAGAATCAGGATAATGGTTCATTTGGGAGGTGTTTATGTAAAAGACATTGAGGTTCTGGCTCATCTGCTTCCTACTGTATTTTGACTCCTCTCCTTTCTTTGCTCCCTTACAATCCACCTGTTTTTGACTCTCTGAGGTCTTCTGCCACTTCAGAAGAAATGAAACTCTTGTGGTTTTCTCCAACCTTAACTACTGCTCTGAATTTAACTGATTTTTTACAAATTTAACTCCTTTTTAAACATTTAAGGTGTTTAAATGTTTAACACCTAAGGTGTTCCCTTTGGGGGGAAAAGGGATTCCCTTTTGGGGGTGAAGAAATGTTTGGAATTAGAGATGATGGTTACATACCTTTGTGAATTTACTTCTACCTAAGGTAGAAGAATATTTATTCTTCTACGTGTATCTTCTGGTTCTTAAGTTTCTCTTACATAATCCAGACTTGATTCTATAAAAAACTGAACCTTACTCCACTTCAAGAAGATGCTTGTGCTGAGGTTATTACAATCCTATCGGCAAAACTTAGCCCATTGAAAATGGAAACTACTATCAGGGCTCTTTTAGCTACAAGGGTCAATCTGTTCTTGCTTTGCAGGAACTATTTGAATCCACTCAAGGAATCTGCCCAAATTGAGGGACAAATACCTGGCTCACTACTGTTATGCTAAATTATGCTTATTCTCCCATTCCCAGTCTTTGACCCTCTAGGGGATTACTTCTCACATGGACATTGGGTTTACACCCACCTGAAAAACACTAATTTAACCTATGTATCCAGGATAGCTGTTAGAGACTTTCAAATGCTTCAAATCACTACCATCCCCCCACTGGATCACATTCCCCTGAGAAGTATACTCAGAAACCTCCAAAAACAGGCAAGCACAGAGTACAACATGCATACTCTGAGAGCTACAGTTCCCCCAGCAGGATATTCATACAGCAGAGACAGATAGTCCAAACTTGTCTCTGGCCATAAACAGACACCATAAATGAAGCAGATTCTCCTCTAGAAATCCAGCAGATCAGTGCAAACTTCATTAGCCAGAGTTGATCATTGTGTGGATAATCATATGGCCCTAAAGTTTGTCTCAGGTAGTCAAAGAGAAATTTATATTGCAGTAAAAATGTCTTGCTATCCCATTGTCAATACTATAGGAAAAGCAGGGCAGTATGTGACTAAGTAAAAGAGAAAGCCACCTGGCTCTCTAAAACAGACCCAGATGGATTTTAAGTACATGTTTTCATTGTCTGAGTTTTATAATCTGGGCTCTTTAAGACCTGTCACAAGGAACAAATCAGCCTTTTGTTTGTAATGATTGCCTGTGTGGCAGTTAACTGATATATTATGCCCAGGGTCTTTGGTGCTACTGTGCAGGAATTATCAAGTCACAGGAGCCAGTAATTCACCTTGCAACAAAAGAAAGAGGAGAAGACCAACCCTTAGTCCAACTACATACTACACTCTCTGGACACCCTCTTGATCCTAATCAGTATAAATTCAGTAAAGAGCAAAATCTGGACGTCAAAGATAAATGTCCTATAGCTTGAGTCTGTCTCCATTGCCAAAAGGAAGAATCTTTGGCTGGAGGTCATTGATGCATTAATCTATCTTTTTTTTTTTTTTTTTTCAAAAGGAAACAGAGGCTCATGGAGGTTAAGTGACTTGCCCAAGTTCACACCGCTAACCTATAGCAAGGGCATAACTTGAACTCTGGTTGTAAGACCCGGCCAGGAATCTGAGTACATCCTATTGAGTTGCCTCCCTCGGTACCAATGAGAGAGAAGGAAAACTGGGAGATCATCAGACTTGCCATGCCGGAGCTACCAGCAGCTTTCCTTAGTCCCACAGAATGTCAGAGCTCAAGGAACTTTAGATACCATCCAGTCTAACTTCTCAGTGTATAGATAAGGGGACTCAGGCCCAGAGGAGAAAAGTGACTTGTTCAAGGTCACACAGCAAATTAGTGGCAATATCCAGATGTCATCCAAGATCACCAGAGCTTGGTGCACTGAAACACCTTTCCATTCATCAGTGGCAGGTGCATTCATCCTTCCTGGTTGCTGGAGGATGTTATCATGTTCTGCTTCAGTGCCCTTCCTCCTAGAAAGAAATATCTCCAGACTGAGGTGGCCACTTCCTCTCTTTCAGCCATGTGGAATTTCTCTTATAATTTTAATTAGAAACAAGGTCATCTACATTTCTTAAGTGACTGAGTCTATCTTGAAAGAATTCAACTCTCCTGTGTACGTGTGCACTGTTCTTCATGCCAAATGGAGAATGAGAAGCAGTGCATATACCCTTAACAGGAGGGCAAGCTACAAGCGCTGCCCCTTTGGAAACTTCTCAAGGCATCTTTCAACCCACCCATGCAATTATCTTCTAAGTTCATTCTCAAAATGGAGATTCCAAATTTCAGGATCTATTTATATCCAGATGACAGTGCTACTTCCCAGCTGAAAAAAACCAAACTTTGGTAACTCCCTATGTCTTCAAAATAAAGTCACAAATCCTTAACCCATTATCCTAGGCCACCCGCTGTCTAGTTTAGCTCTACCTCTAGAGCTCACGCCCACTATTTCCTCTGCAGACACTTAGTCTCCCTTCAGCAGATCAGATATACTACAAAGAACTGCTCCTCTTTCTGAATCCCAAATCTGTTCTCTCTCTCAGCAAATCAAATACACGTACCAGCGTAAACGTCTTTTCTTCCCTAAAGGTAGGGTCCCTAGTTTATTTTTGTCCTCCTTACTCAGCAGAGAGAGCCTCACATATATCTTAATATTGAGTAAATGAATGAGTTATGCTTGAAAAAATTATACTTATCCTCCCCCTCTGTGCCTGGGAAGAATCAACTACTACTGAAAACAGATAATGTCTTTAGGTTTTCTCAACAGAATATAAACATAAAGCTCAAATGAGAAAGCAAGCTGAAGGAAGTGTGACATTGCTTTATTGGTAGGATCTTTTCTCTCTGAAAGTACACTGAAGAATAAGAAACACATTACACCAGGGGTTGAGATGGTATCTACTATCTTTGTGGTTTGTGTGCACTTTTAAACCAGGATTCATGGCTGGGGAAACAAAAGAACCTCTCTGCCTGTATAATTTTGTTCCTTTCCTTTATTGCTTTAAATAGGCAAGATGTGGTTTGCATTCCTTCTACCACTAATGTTGTTTGCTTTCTGTTCCTGAACAAAAATAACTTGCCGTTCATATTGCTCTCAGAGGTTGTTAAAGATCCCCTCCCCCTTATGCATTCCACTCATTTGTAACCAAGGTCTTGAGTGTTGCTAACAGAGGCTCCCTCGGCTCCATATCTTCTGTGATAAAGCAGCAAGTGGTGGGTCTAATTCTATTAAACACTGGATAATATCAGTATCCTTTAACCTTACTAGGAGAGTCCTGAAGCTGGAAGGATTATGTTGTATATACAGTTGCTCTAGGCAAGGATGTGTCCCAACATCCCAGGAGTATAAATATCGTCACCATCACCACTGTAAGGTGATGACAGCTTTTTACAGTTTACATATCTTTTTCCTGGTTATTCTTCCTCCTAATCATTAAAAGCATCTTGCAAGATAGGTGTTACTCTCTAGAGCACAGCCAAAAATGCTAAGTGGCCTGCTCTGGAGCACACAGTTTGGCAGGGCCAACATTAAAAAAGGCAATGCCTTTTCCTCTAAGCTGCAGCAAACCTCCACTAGAGTTTTATGAAAGTCTAGCTTCTTGGCAATATGTAGAAAAAGCAACTATAACCTTCCTTGATATTCTAACCTAGCTAACAACCTTTTCAGTCTAGAGAAAATCTTCTAAAAGTCCAAGACAGGAACACGTGCTGCATACCTGCACTTGTAAACATTCACCCCTCAACTATCACCTTCACTCTGAAGCCAGAAACTAGAAATTCTCAGAGTAGCATTTCAGTCATTAAGGCTCACTTTCAGGGCAAGTCAGGATTTGGGTTCATGCCTCCCTCCTCCCAGATGTCTCTGATTTAGGGCCATCTGCTAATTCCACTCTTTCTATATGCACTCCAGGGATTTCTACCACTCAGCACCTCCAGTAAGGAGGGTGATCCCTCAACGTGTGTGGCAGTTAATGCTTGCCATGCCTCTTCCATCTGCCTGCAGTTATGTCACAAGATCTCAGAAAAGGACTAGCCAGGTCTAACAAAGACATTTCTGTGACTTCACAAACTGGCTTCTATCCATTCAACCCAAAATTAAAGTGTTTTTTGATATTGGTTACAGTCAGGGGCTGCTGGCCCTCCTCAAGCACTTTCATTCCTTTGCATACCCTCAACCTGGCTTCCCTCTACCCCTGCCAGCAGCTTTTCATAGGAGCAATCATGACACTTTTCCTGAACCACATAAGGAGATTCCTAATGAGAATGAATGAATGACCCAACTTGTCTCTCTGTCTGAAACTTGGCCTGCACGTGAGGGACTTCCTGCTTTAAGAGAGGAGAGAGACTATCTCAGAAGAAAGAGGAAATCGTGTCCACTAAGGAAGCAGTTCTCTCCAGTGAGGTCAGGGCAGGGCTGTTGGCAGCTTCCGTTAATTCCGTTGGGGCAGGCAAGTGGTGATTGGCAGTTAGTTCTGAGGTTGAGCTGAGGATGCTGGGATGGATTTTTAAGTGCACAGTTGGCCCTTATGTCATGAGCCTAGCTTAAGTGCCCAAGGAAATGGAATAGCAGGGAGAAGGGATATTCGCAAATAATGCCAAAACCTCTTGTTAGTCTTTGGCTTCCATATCCTTCCCCAAAACTTTAGCTCAGGTGCTAAGCAGCCCAACATCTCCCCGGTTCCTTCATGGAAGACGTTCCTGCTGGCAAACCAGTAGCTGAAATGTTGGCAAGATAGAGGGTTGTAAAATTTACCCTAGATAATCTACAAAAAGCTTTGTTGGAGTTAGGTTATGCATCTCTGAATCTGAGTTAGGTTTGTTGGGTCAGTGACCTTGCTCACTTATTGGCTCAAGAATTGACAGAGGAGGTATCTAATAAATGCCTGTTGGATGGATGGATAAACAGCTAAATTATCTTTATCTGAGCCTGAAAATTGCCTTTACCATCACAGAGGTAAAGCCCCAGCTGCTTCAGGCCAACACCTGTTGGAAGAATTCCAGTCGGTCAGCCCTAGGAAAGTGGGCAAGAAGTCCACAACAAGGCTAACACAGAGGATTTCCATCCTCCTTTTCTTGCCCTCACTTCCACTGTGGTGCTAAAAAATCCCATCAAGGCTAGTCATCAAAATAGCATCAGCAGGATACAAAAGAATAACTCTTTGTTATGGCCACTAAGAGTTTCCTGAAAACCTGGCTCTCTCCCTATAGCATTGCCTCGTGAGCAAGGTGGTGATGAGCTTGGCCTCTGAAATCAGGAAGCCCCAACTTTGAATCCTGGGTCCTCTTATTAACTAGATGTGAGACTTTGGGCAAATTACTTAACCTCTCTAAACCTCAATTTCCTCAATCTGTAAAATGGGGATAATATTGGGTAAAGCACTAAGAATAATATCGTGAGTATAGTTAGTGCTCAATAAATGTTTTTTATTACTCCTGCACTCTATCCTGCCATTCCCTTCTTTCTCCTCCTCTCCATTACTTCTAATGACATAACATTGTCTATGAACAGCCATAGGGTAGAATGACCAGAAAAACTAGGCGGTTTTGGACATCCCAGAAGTTATTTACAAGCCTAAGAGCAATCACTGTAGTCTGACCAACTGCCTGATCTTTTGAAAAGCATGATTAGTAGCTGATAGTGTCCATAAGCCCACATGTATTCCTGAGAATGACAGAGATGTGCGTCTATTCATAAAGTAGCTCTTAACTGTTTAGAAGAAAAGTATTTTGTGCTCCCAGCATATCTCAGATGGCACCTACAGTGCCAAGAGTCTGCTACTTAATCAGTGATGTCACCCAGAGAGATAAAGGGTGGATTAAGCCTAGGTCTGTGAACTGGAGTAACCCACTTGTTAGTGGCTTAGTCCCCTCATATATAAAGCATAAGGTATTGGACTAGGTACTCACTGAAGTACCATTAAGTTTTAAGACTTAAGGTTTAAACAGTTCTATTTTAGTCCAGAGAGGGACCATAGAAAAGTAAAATACAGCTTAATGTCCTAGAAGGACAATAAAAATATTTCTATTTGAAGTTAACCTAAAAAGTGGTATAGTTGCATGTAAATGCAATGGCCTGGGAAGTCAAGTCTTCTCAAACATTTCTCAGCACCAGATGTGGCACCTGGAACAGAACAAAGGGGAGGCCAATAGATTCTATCCCCTACCGCTCTCTCAAGAGGACTCCATAGTGAGAAAGAGAAAGGGAGCCCCCAACTCTCCCTGCCCCTTCACTGGCCACTCTCAAGCTGAAAGTCAGGGGAAAGGGAGACTCTGAGGTCTTCCATTACTGCTGTAGACACTAACCAAGCCCCTCCCCCTCCATTCCTAGGTTTTGAGACTTTCACCTGCACCCCCACCCCCAAAACAGTCTCCCACTAGGTATTAGGCGTCAGCTGCGCTTCACCTGCAAAAGGTCTTCCTTTGCCAGTTTTTGGCACAAACTTTTGCATATTGTTTGCATAAATTTGCAGGTAGGGTTCAAGAGGCCTTGACTCCAATTATGCAGGAGAAAACATGACTGCATTTGCAGTAAAAGGCGACTACGGGGAAAGCATACTTGATCTGTTGTGGAGTGTTGGGAAAGGCATGCTAACTATGTTGGCTGGGATGTCCATACTGTAGCCCCAACACCTGCCCCGCCCCCCGCCAGCTAACACTGAGGTCCAAGAAATTGGAGCTCTCTCAGTGTTGGCTTGAGGTCATGCCTAGTAGGTAGAAAAAAGCTTTGCCCAGTCATGGGGGAAGAATAGAGAGGGTGGGAAGGGGGACGAGGCCCATGTATTCCATCCAAGAGGAGCATTGAAAGATAGCTGAGAGCCCAGGTTCAGAGCTATTCACTCCAAACTGTGAATGTATGATAACTCAACACAGAAGTTCTTGTGTTCTAGTGAGTCAAATCAGGCTATGACTTCCAAAATAACTGTTCCCAGAACAGCTCAACGAATGAAGGTGTCTGGCTGAAAGATGGAAGTTGGAATGCTTGCCCCTGCCATCAGCCCTCAGGCCACCTTCGCAGAAATTAATGACCATGCCTATTTGTACTGCATGTCCACCTAACTTAAGAAAAGTTCTTAACTAGAAAAGCAAGTGAGTGAGTACCAACCAAATAAGGCCAATCATTTCAAGTGGAGACCCTCTGAGCAAGCTGGCAAATAAACCAGGCTTTGACCTTCTTCCACGAGGTGTGGGAAAACCTCTTGTGATGACCACACATGAGGAGGGGCTCCGATTACAACCTCTGAAGGGACAAACTTTCCACTGATCACAGGGATCAGTGAAGTGAGACCCACAGCATGGCCACAAAGGCCACCAGAGCAGTCTAAAGTAGACACCAAATTTATTATTTGCCACACAAGGAGAGAGGCCCATTTCTTTAAGAAAGATCAGGAAGCCTGTCCAAACTGAAGGTAAATAAGAAAGAAACAGTGTGGGAAAGAAGTTCTGTCTGAACTTCTGATTGGCTCAAAAAGCACTTTGTAAACTTTGTTTTGGGATTGGTTGCTGTTCTGATTTTGTGTCACAGAGGTGTGGTCACAGGTGTCGACAGATCCTGGGCAGACCTATCATGCATGGCCCTGGGAGGCTGGAGTATGTGTCTGATCTCCCCTCCATGAAATTTTTCTTTGACACCCACTTTGGTTAAGAGTTAGGGTCCCTGGGGTTCCCCTGCCTGCTGAGTGGCTTTGTGCCTATTACTCCCACTCCCTTATCCTCATTGCCTATAATGGATGGACACACCTCTCTCCTGGCTCAGTGGATAATATAACTACATGAAAGCATTTGGGTAATTTTGTTTAGCAGGTAGCTATATTTTTCTAAACAGGAAAACTGAGGCACAGAGGCCCAAGCTCCAGTAAGTTGGGGAATATATGTTTAAAACATGACTAAATCCGAGGTGCGGGGGTGGGGAGCAGGGAAAGCTAATGGGAAAGATCCAACCAAATGTTAACTCTGCTTAATTCTGGGTGGTGGGATTGCAGGTGATTTTTATTTTCTTCTTTTCTGTGTTGGTTTTCTACATTATTGTTTCCTGTATTGCTGTTCTATATTCTTCAAATTCTCTACTATGTGTGGTTTTGAGATCACATTTAAAAAAAATTTTTTTTGATGCAGCAAGGATGAGCTCAAGGTCAAGGTGACTGTAGTAAAGGTGTATGCGCTCAGCAAAATCAGGACATTCTCCCCAACAGGAGTTGAGAATTCAGAGCTTGCAGCTGAGTCTGGAGCCCTCATGCTGACCCAGCTCTGGGCTCCATCAAAGCCAGACAGGCCTGCCTTTCCTCTCCAATGACTCTGAGAGTGTAACAGTGCTGGCCTGGGCTCAGAAGCCCCCACCAGCTCTTGCAGAGTATACTCAGATGCTGGTGGAACAAAGACAACAAATAGCATGTCGTCTTTATGAGACACCTCCTTTGCGAGAAAAAAAAAGAGAGAGAGGGAGAGGAAATATTTCTCTGTTCTCTAAAAGTGGTGGGGAGCACAGTCCCACCTGGACTCTATTTTTCTGGCCTTAGTGTTTCCATGGCAGGTATGGTCAGTCCCCAACCTTACAATGTTAGGACCTGAGCTGCACCAAGAAAATGCACGTCTGACATTTGTTTCTAAAGCCTTTGAGTTAAGAAAGCCCACAGCTTCTGTTCTGTTGTTCACCTACTTTCCCTGCTAGAGGGTTTCAATTCTTCCTGATAACATTCTTTTTTTCCTCTCCCTCTCCGTTCAATATTTAGTCAAGGGGGAAGAGATAGTGGCCAACATCAATGTTTCAGCCCCTTGTCATCTGGTCCTCACTGCACTCTCTCCTCCATGCCAAAGCTGCTCAACCCTGTAACTCTCCCTCCAGAGTCACCTTCCTGACCATCCACTCACATTCCTTGACTATTTATTCCTGCCCCATTGGATAGATTCAGAAGAATCATCCTGGCCATTTCACAAGGGAAAGACTTTGTGAATTGAGGAACAATTGGGCTAAACAACAAATTACTCACATTGCTAAATTTATGCCTATATGCCCTGACTTTCCATCTGGAGTTTTGCATGTGGATTCAGAGATTCTGGGGGTCCTCTGATATTCTACAGAAAATGGCACAGGTGGATGTGTGTGGGTGTTAATTTTTCTCTCGGGTGGGGGATCCATAACTTCCATTAGATTTTCAAAGAGGTCTTTGATACAGAAAAATGCCCAGAACATTTCATCTAATGGCTCCACCCCCTAGGTTAGACAGAAATTCATCATCCCAGTAGAAATTGTAGCTTGGCCACAGAGGATGGTGAAGCCAGAGGAAGGACAGTCAAGGGAAGGCCACCAAGTATGTTCTCAGAGGAGGTGGTGTGTGGTGTAGTGGCTTAGCTAGCATATACTTTGATGTGGTCACTGGGAAATGTGGTTCAAAGGAGGAAGGAAAGAAACATTCATTGAGCACCTACTTGACGGTGGGGAGTTGGGCTAAACAGTTACTATACATTTTCTTGCTACAACTTCACACATCCTCTGTGAGGTAGGACTTATTATCCTCATTTTACAGATGAGGAAACAGGCTCAGAGAAGTTAAGGAACTTCCCCTATGTCACATAGCTAGGAAGAGACAGAACTGGATTTAAAACTAGGGCTGTGTGGCCAAAGGTCTGTGCTCTCTTTCACTACATTTTATAGCTCAGTCTCATCTCTTGTGTCCCTGACATCGTCATAAGAGGGAAACAGCCATGTCACTTGATACCTTGGAGATTCAGGTTCTCTTAACTACAAAAATGGAAATTCAGTCTGTCCCTTCCTCCCCTCGCCTGTCTGGCTGTTTGTCAAGGTGCAACTAAGGGAGGTGGAAGGACCTATCCCTATTCAGTTTAGCAGACTCAACTCCACCATCTCTCCCCTCAACCCTCCATACCAGGGGAGGGATGGGAGGTTAAGGCAATGGGCCAGGATGGCCTCAGTAAGCCTGGAGCCCAGAGAGTGGGTTATGTCACTAGCAGCTCTCTGTAAATTGGAGTACTGGCTCAGCCATGACTAAGGAGAAAGGAAGGGCATGGCAAAGTGCTGGACCTAAAGCTTTCACTGAACAGCCCTCACCTTGCATGTGTGATAGCCTCCTCATGGCTAAGTGAGTAGCAGTTTCTTTGTTCAACGTGGCAAGGACAGAGGAGAAAAGTTAATCCAGTTTGGGGAGGAGGGGGAGGGCAGAAGCAGAAGGAAGTCAGTGCCCCACCTCTCCACCAGCTCACCCTCCTTCCATCCTGTCTGAGGGTCCTCGTCCTCTCCTGTTTAGGCCCCCTCCCCACAGGCTTGGTGGCACCTTCACCCACCTCCATCTTCCACTTCCAACCCACCAGCCACAAAGTGTGAGTTAGTTAATCATAATGTTTTTGTGAGGGACTGGGAGCCATCCATTTGCTGGAACTTAATCTCCCACTTGAGAAATGTCCAAACGGGTGGCTTTCCCCAACCCCTCCCTCCCTGGCCCCTTCTCCTTCCCTCCCTCAAAGCTCAGCCTGAATGACTTCCTTTGTGGTGGGCTTCCCTTCCTTTCAGGCCCCCTCACCCCTCCTCTACAGCACTTTCACAGAATGTGGTCTTTCATTAAGATCAGTGATTCATTTCCCATCAAACTTTAAATATTCCTCTCTGAAATGAGTAATCCCGACTTTGAAGGGAGCCATGCAGTGACAGCCCCGCCTCTATCTGATTCCCGCCACCTCCTGCCTTTCCCCATTTAAGGCCTTGAAAATCAAGAGGGAGAAGACTTGGTAAGTGAGCCCTTAGTTGAATCAGGAACCAGAGTTGGGGGAGGAGACTTGATGCAAACATGTGAATCCAGGACGCCCAAGCATCCTAAACCAGAGACAGTGAGGGAGGGGGTAGGTTGCCGGACCCGGAGACCCTGACAATCCTTTCCAGCCCCAATTTTTAGGAATCTGTTATGAGCCTTTGGTGGCACCTATAAGGACCTCTGATAACATGGTAGAGATATCCACAAATCTTTCCAACACACAAGCAGAGAGGTGTGGGTATGGCTATGTCCCAGGACTTGGTTAGCATTGTCAGAAAGAGCTTCTGACAGCAACTGACCACTCACTTGGCCCTTGACCACCCACCATGTGGCTTTGGCCCTCGTTCTTAGCTCAGCATGCTCATGTGCCCCTGGGCAGGCTTTTCTTAAAACCTCTGTTCCCTCTCAGGTACACACCCAGATGTGAAAAAAAGCAGCCTGTTATTCCACATGGGTCACCATGCTTTGTACCCTGTGACACCACCACCCTGACCACAAATGTTTGGACATAGGATTAGTGCCTGAGCTGACAGCAGCCACCTTGAGATTAACAGCCGCCCATGACGCAGCCTTGCTGGGGGCCTGGAGTTCAAAGAAGCTTAGAGAGACCAACAGGAGATCAAAACAGAAGCCAAAAGGCACCCTGGGGGCAGCAGGCATTTGGCCATGGAGATGAAAGAGCTGACAAAGGGCTAGAAGAATAGAGAAAGCAAACTCATGGTTAGAGTTGGTGTTTGCACTGGGTCCCCAGGATGGTCAAGTTCTCTATGAGGCTAAGAGCTAGACTGTTGCCCAAGTTGGCTTATTTCCTTAGGTATCCTTACAATAAGCCCCCATTACCTGAGGTGGCCTGAGTATATCACTGCTACTTGATACCTGAAAGAGCCTGTTCTAAATTTCCTGTGACAAACACGAGACAACATATGTTGAGCACTCAGACAATGCTCCACTAGAGGCTAGACTTAGACTCCATTGCAGGCATGGGGCAGGTGCTGAAAGCCCAGACTTAGGCATTGGTCCTGAAAAATGGAATACATGGCCAGGAGAGTACAAGGGTACCAACCATTGGGCCACATTAGGACTCAAATCACAGGGGGCCTGAGATAAGATGTGTGGTTGGGACATACAGAGAAACAAGCCAGTGTGGCCAAGCCCCAACACCCAGCTTGACTCCTAGACCAGTGAGAACAAGGCACAGCCTCTGAGTGAGCCAGTTTCAGCCCAGTCCTCCCTGACTGTGGGAGGGTGGAGTTCATCTTCTAAAAAATGTCTGTTTACTCAGTGCTCCTCAGGTTTTCACCCAAACACATCATCCCCAACCCTACTTTGACGTCACTTTGGCATGTGGAATGTAGCCTCTGGAATCTCCCCATGGAAAGCAAGGTCTTTCTATGTCCTACCCCTCTTGACAACACCAGCAGCAGTAGCCTCCTAACGTCTCGGGCTTTGCAAGGACTTGCTAGAAGTCTATATATTTCCAGCACACTCCCTTAACTCCTCCATCTGATACCCCACCAGCTTGTATAAACCACCACCTTTAGGACCTGGCATCCAGGCCCTCCACTCAGTGGGAGCTTCATAAACAACCACTGAGGGATGAGGCCTTCGGAGTCCTGGAGATGATCTTTGTACTAATATATGATACCATCCAGGAGTATATTTTTACTTCTCTCCCCTATCAGGTCATATGCTCTGAACAGGCAGGTATGGATTTTTTATTGGTTCCTTGTTGTTTTGTTTTTCCTTTGAAATTACTGCTAAACTGATATTCCACCTATGAATATATGGGGCTTGTTGAACAATCCTGTGATTGACGTTTCTGGCCTCCCTCTCCCACCAAAGATGCTTGCTCTTCAGGTCTTTAGGTATTTCTACAGCATCCTTCAGGGGAGCCAGCATCTGCCTGAAGTGACCTAGGCTATGGTGCTGACTCTCCTCTGCCCTTTGTGGTCCCCAAGACCAGCCAGTTTTGCAATCCATGGCTTCACCATCCTAAGAGGCCTGGCTCAGAAAGCCCAGTCTAGGGAAGCTAAGGTCCTAGGAAGAGACCTGGAAGATAGCCAGCCCCGTTCCTAAGCCTGAGGGATCTGGGAAACCATGGGAGGGAATTGTTTGTGAAACAAGAAGCTTCCAGGCCACACCGTCACCCTTCACATTACAGTCCTCACATATGGGCCCTTAATTACCAGTAGAAGGACCAGAGTGCTGAATGTGACCCAAGGCCACCTTGCCCAGGGGAACCCCAGCCCAGGAAAGCTTCTGAGAGACCACTTGGGACATTAACTCTTGCATCTATCTATTGGGGAAAATGGAAGGACAGAATGGCTAGAAATTATTTTCAAGTTCTACTTCAGACTCTTAAAATTTGCCAATAGGTTCTCTTCCCTTCATGGTGTTTGAATGAAACCAAGAGGAAAGGGTCACCATTTCCTCAGCTCAGCTGTCTGGAAGCCAAGCGGACCTGGCACTTTCTTAAAGAAAATTGCAGGTCGCTGGGAAGAGGTTTTCATCCTCACTGTCATTAATAATTTTGACTTGGTGTTCTGCAGCTTATTTATGCGGAGAAGACACATCTTACCTTCTCTGCTCCTCAGCTGCCAGACAGAGAAAAACGGCCACAGTTTTCTCGTGAAATGCCATGAGGCACAATAGATCAAAGTGATGACTGGGATCAAGGAAATTAGCAACATCAGGGCAACCCAGTTAAGGCAGTTCCCATGGAAAATGTTCCAGAGCCTTCCCTTAAATGAGCCATGGTGCAGGTGGAAACGTGGAGTCCTTAGGTGATCATATTGTGAGGTGACCTAATTGGGTGGAAAAATCCACATGGCCTCTTGGTTAACCAACTCCATAGGGTTCTGACTGCTAGAGTACAAAGGCATAACTAAGCACCTGCATACACCTGGTGGCCAATTACAATAATTGTAGGCCAAGCAACTGGAGAAAACAGGCAGCCTCCTGGATTTTGGCTGGGCAAAAAAACAAACTCATAAACCAATGGTAAATAGGGCAACAGTAATAGAACATTGCTCACCCCAACTAGAAGACGGATCTTTTTGCAGGTGGGTTTGTGTTAGACACCACTCCGGGTGCTTATCGACAGTGGAGTGTGGTTGAAGGAGCACCAGACTGAAATCAGAAGACCTGGATTCTAGGTTTGACTCTGTCACAACTAGCTGTGGGACTTTGGGTGAGTTACTTCCCCTCTCTGGGCCTAAGCATGCTGGTCTGGAAAATAAGGGGGCTACATTAGACCACCTCCTAGAGCCCTTCTAGCCTGAAACTTTGAACCCATGGCTATTTCCTTGGCAACTCATGAGTTAATCATATAACTAGAGCTCTTCTCTCAAGACTGGCTCTTGGAGTAGTTTCATTTCCTGATCAAAGTAAAACAACACTGGAGTAGCCCCCTTCCCAGCTGGGGGCCTGCAGAAGGAAACAAAAACCAGAACAGTTTCACTTGGGAAGGTCCTGGATGAAGCAGTAAACAAGTTAATGAAAACTCAACTCCTGAATACACTTTTTAAAATACTCCTTGTGACGATGAGGGAAGTATACCTAAAGCAATATGGTTGTGTATCAGAGTAAGATGCTTGTCTTGAGAAAAAGCACATGCGTGATTGAGTTGCAGGCTGAACTAGTCATTTCTTACATGAAACATTAGTTTTGGAAAGGACAATTTATAGTCTGAATCTGTAGGCTTTGGTATTTGGTGGCCATTTTTTTTCCCAAAAATAAGGAAGCAGTCACTTCAAGGAAGACAGTTAATAGTATTTCTTGCCAGTGACAAAATTTGAGCTTTCAAAAGGAAATCAGACTTTTGGAAAACTTGTATCTGTTATGGTGACCTTGATGGTATCCCAGTACTTAAAACTTTGCTAATAAAATTAATATTAACAAATGTAATTTCTTTTATGTTGTGCAATGAGACATGTCAACATTTAAAAGACCTGCATAAACATTTTCCGAATAACTAATGTATGATGTTACAAAATCTCACATGGATAAGAGATCCATTTAAAGTTTAAGGTAAACTGGGGCGCCTGGGTGGCTCAGTTGGTTAAGCATCTGACTTCAGCTCAGGTCATGATCTCACGGTTCATGGATTCAAGACCCGCATTGGGCTCAGTGCTGACAGCTCAGAGCCTGGAGCCTGGTTTGGGTTCTGTGTCCTTCTCTTTCTCTGCCCTTCCCATGTTCACCCTCTGTCTTCTCTCTCTCTCTCTCAAAAATAAACACTAAAAAATAGAAAGTTATTAAAGTTTAAGGTAAACTAATATATTTTAACGTAACAGAGTAGGAAAATTTCATTAATATGGATTGAGATTTCCACATTACAAGTAACCTTTAGGAAATCACCACTTGCTGAGTTTTGGTGTAGAATCAAAGAAGACTATGCACACTTAATTTAAAAGCTATTAAAATGTTTACCCCTTTTCCAGCTACATATCTAGGTAAGGCTGAAATTTCACCATAAACTTCAACCAAAACAGCATATTGCAATGGACTGGATGCAGAAACAGATATAAGGATCCAGCTGTCTTCTATAAATTAAGACATTACAAAGATTTGCAGAAATATAAAACAGTGGTTCTCAACCAGGGGGATGTTGTCCTCCCCCAACCCCGAAGGGAAATTAGGACATTTTTTTGGTTGTCATAAGTAGGAGGAGGGGGGTAAAAGCTAACATTCAAGTGGATAGAGGCTAGCGATACTGCTAAACATTGACAATGCACAGGACAGCCTCCTACCATGAAGAATGATCTCGTCCAAGAGTTCAATAGTGCCAAGGTTGAGAAACTGATATGAAATAATGCCACTGTTTTAAGTTTTTTACTTGAAAAACATTTGTTAGCATACAATGGGCTTATTCTTGTCATTTTTATCTTTAAAATTTTTTTTAACGTTTTTATTTATTTTTGAGACAGAGAGAGACAGAGCATGAGCAGGGGAGGGGCAGAGAGAGAGGGGAGACACAGAATTCGAAGCAGGTTCGAGACTGTGAGCTGTCAGCACAGAGCCCAACACGGGGCTCAACTCACAGACCGCGAGATCATGACCTGAGCCAAAGTCGGACGCTCAACCGACTGAGCCACCAAGGCGCACCATCTTGTTATTTTTAAATGAGTTATTAGGGTCTCTTAATTTTACAATTTTAATTTATAACAAAAGCTCTGGTGTCTTCAACAATTTTTAAGTTAATAAAGGGTTTCTGAGACCAAAAATTTTTAAGAACTTTTGATACAGACTAAATGTGTTGAGCACCCCTATGCATTAACCACTCTAAAAAATAAGAACATTTTATGGCAGGTGTGCCCACAGACACGTAGTTTCTTCTCAAAAAAGGGAGGTATCTAGACTGAGGCAAAGTAAAGAGGTCAGTGCAGGGGTAAACAATAGCAATTTAAGTATCCAGTATGTGTCAGGCCTTGTGATCACTGGTAGTCATGCAACCATAACTGAAATGCATCCATTGTTCCCAAAAAGCTTACTGTCTAGAAGGGAAGAGAGACACATTAACATAAATTTTAACTAAAATACGGGTAAGAAGAGGGAAATATACTCAGGGAGTATGTGAGATCAGTGGGGAGGAGCCTTAGGGTTAGGAGTAGGGCAAGGTTAGGGAGACAGGGAAGTCTCCCCAGGGAAAGTCATGTCTGAGTTGAATCTTGAAGAATTAGTAGGAATTTGATTACTGAGAGCAGGAGGGGCACTGAGGAGAAGGTGGTGTTCCAGGCAGTAGGAACAGCATTAGCAAAGGCACAGAGATATAAAAGAGCATGGCAGATTTGGAGAAGATATGAAAAGGTTGTAGAGAAAATGGAAAAAATACATACTAGATATGCCCCCTAACAAAATAAATCTATGCCCCCAATAAAATTAAGGTACTTTAAAGTCAAAAAATAACAACTCTGATAACACCAAGTATCTCTAGTTCTGGAAGAGGATAGGCTGGTTCATAATTTAGGTATACTGCTACAAAGTACCTGTTTTGGAAAACAAAAATGAGACCTTGCTCTTTTATCTTGCTGCAACATCAAATGCTCTGCACACACTTCCCTCCCGTGCATGCTTTTTTTCTGTCTTTACACCATTTCTAACTCTGGCTCACAAGGGCTTCCCAGGAGGCTTATTGTGGGTCAACACATTATGCTGGGAATGGACAAGAAGCCTTTCTAGCTCATTAGCATGAACCCCCTGGAATTGGCTCTACATTTTCCAGAAAGGTTTCCTGTGGTTAGTTTACATAAACACACGTGATACTGTTTTTCCTACCAAGGAAGCTGGTCAAAGTGGTTGAATGTTTATTTCAGAAGCAGTATGTCAACACCATTCTGGAAAACTGGAGCCAATATGCTGTACCAAAAGCCCACTGGGGTGGGAGGAGCTCCTCCCTCGTTACACAAAATAAAAGAGGAGAGGGAAAAGAAAAGGAACATTTGTAACAGTAATCACTGTCCATCTATTCTTACCAAGAGACTTGGTCAAAGGTTGAACTAATCCGGAGGACACCCTGGCATTTGCCCAGGACCCCAGGGGAGAGCCTGCCCTTTCCATTGGTAGGCTACAGAAGAAGACTGCATGACACGCATCTGGGACTCTTGCTTTCAATAGGAGTCTGATTGATTGACATTCCTTGCATTAAGGAGGGCTACTCAAGTCCCCAGCCCGGGGCCTCGGCTCCCAGGAACCCCTTCAGGAGGCCTGTGCAGGCTGGTGTCGGGGTAGCCAGTGAGGGTTAAATCAGGATGGGCGTTTTCCCAGAACAGCATGCAGCTGAGGCAGTGCCTCAGGAGTGAGACTATGCACAGTGGTCAGGATGGGGGATTAAGGCAGTAGGAAGGAGGGCTGGCTTGCATCCATCTGCAGGTGGAGGTGGTTGTATAAGCAGGAGAAGGAAGCTATCGAGAGAAGTAGGAGCCCCAGGGGCATGTTGAGATGGGACTCTTAGAGCAGACTGGGGGCAAACAGCAAAGGGGTGAGGATACCAGCAGTGAGTGAGTGAGTGGATCCTTACAGGCTACCTGGTTCAGGGGCAGGCAACCTAACTAAAAGAAGCTCATCCATAGGGACTTTGGCTTGCACCCCTCTTGCCAGTAAGCCAGTGATTGAGAATCACTCTTGGACTCTATGAACGTCTACAGACCAACGCTCAGGAGGGCAGTGAGTGTGCCCGAGGACGTGAGCATTGTGAGAAGGGTGTCATATGTGTCCCCAGGAGGGCCTTGGCCTCCCCGCCATCCAGGTCCAAGATGCAGGCCTGGAGTGAAGCCTTATCAATCGAGTTAAAATCCAAGTGGAATTATATCGGACCCCATTGGTGGGGCCAAGAGATAGATGGCTCTCCCAGCTGGGCACCAACCCCAGTAATCACCACCCTGGTATGCGCTCCACCACTGCAAAACAGTAGGTTCCTGCTTCAATGACAAGAAGTGCAGCTTGCATGCATCCTATAGCACATGCATGGGTATTGAAATCATTGCTAAAAACAGATACTAAGCTGGAGAGCACTTCATTTGCAGGAGGCACCAGTGTCGGATGTTAGGTCAGAACAAAGATCTGTATGCACCAGCTGTTACCTCCACCTTCCACCCCCTCTCCTCTGTGTCTGTTAAACCCATCTGGCAAGCAAACAGAACCAACCAGCACAGCCCTGATCCCCCCAACCCCCAGCCCCAGGAACCCCGAGAAGAGTTTGTTGATACAGACCACCAGCATTCAGTCATTGAAACACCGTAGCTGCAATAGTAACAATTATTTTTTAATTTTTTTTTTAATTTTTTGTTTAACGTTTATTTATTTTTGAGACAGAGAGAGACAGAGCATGAATGGGGGAGGGTCAGAGAGAGAGGGAGACACAGAATCTGAAACAGGCTCCAGGCTCTGAGCTGTCAGCACAGAGCCCAACGCGGGGCTTGAACTCACTGACCGCGAGATCATGACCTGAGCCGAAGTCGGACGCTCAATCGACCGAGCCACCCAGGCGCCCCTAACAATTATTTTTTAAATAATAGCTGAGTGCCAGGTACTGGACTAAGCTCTTCACAAACATGAAGTCATTTAATGAACAGTAGTTGGTATAGCTTTTTATTAGCAACTGAAAGCAATAAAGTGATTTTACCTGAGTTTGGTGACTAAAACTAAAGCACAGGGTAATGGCACCAACTCAGTAGCACTCTATACTCTGTCCCGGCCCCACCCTGACTGGGAAGGAGGCTGCTGGGCTGCCCCCGCAGCACCAGGTGGGGTGAGCATTTCCCTCTTTCAATGCTTGTTTTGTGTCAGCAGTAATGACAATGAGAAGACAGAGGACAATGTGGACGCATGTCTGGCTTCATGATTTATACTCCCAATCTGATTCAAAGCAGGAGTGGGAGCTCAGCACCCACATGGGGGCTTTCTCCACCCTGAAGCACCAAATAGCCCTGTTAGGGTTCCGCTTCACTAAAAATGCCTCTTCGAAACAACCACTCCTTTCAATGGTACAAAGCCTTCCCTCCACTATCTCCCTGGTCTTTCCCCCAAAGGGAACTAGCGGGAACCACCGCTGGCCATGCTTTTAAAGACCATGTGTTTCCTTCACCCATGGTCTTCCCTTCCAAAGCCACACTATGGGGCAGAGTCCGTTGCTGGGACCACCAGCAGGGAACCTGCACAAGGCAGCTTCAACATTCCTTCTGCCCACCACATTGGTCCTCTTCACTGTTGCCATTGGAAGAAAGCAAACCCGCCACTCAACTGCCTGAGTTTTCTCCTTGTCTTGCTCTCTCGTTCCATGAGTTCCCGCAGGCTGCACAGTTTCCATGCTTCAATCAGAATTGTGCTAGCTGTAGTAACTGTCATGCCTTTCCCTTCCCACTCATAGAAAGTTGACCTCTATTAGAGTGGGAGAGAGCCAAAGCATAAAAGACTGTTAAAAACTGAGAACAAACTGAGGGTTGATGGGGGGTGGGAGGGAGGGCAGGGTGGGTGATGGGTATTGAGGAGGGCACCTTTTGGGATGAGCACTGGGTGTTGTATGGAAACCAATTTGACAGTAAATTTCATATATTAAAAAAAAAAAAAAAAAGAAAGTTGACCTCTAAATTTCCCCTCTGACCAAGACTTTCACTCAACATTTACTGATCACAAGACATGTCTAGAGAGAACTGAGAGCATGACTGGAAAATCAGATTTTGCAAAAAGACTTAAAAGTGGCTGATGTTGGAGAAAAGCTGCTTGCCTCCCTAGGATTTTACCCTAGTAAGGCTAGCTCTGGGGCTGCCGGAGACCATGATCCCAAGATATTTATCTGAACTAGGTATTCTTCCCCTTGTCCCCATCCCCTTAGAGGTCCACAGGCCAAAACAGTACAAATAGCAACATGACAGAGCCAGAATGGAGAAGAAGTCTGGGAGGACAATGGCCGGGTATAGAGACATGAAGTCCAGGAAGGTACTGCAGGTGGGGTAGGGGTGTTTGCCAACATCTGGGAACAGTACTTTCCTTGATCCAGAATGGCTGCAAAAAGAGCGCCATAACACCTCTGATAAGAAAGGAAATTAACTCAAATCCTTGTCTGGGTTCTAGGCTAAGAAGGAATAGGACAATGAACCGCTCATTACTGGCTATGTCGATAGATGTATGGGAGTGCATGAAGACTTTTAGACTACCCTTTACACTATATATTGAAACTATAACAGGGAGATGTGATAGAGTGAGGGGGGGTGTACCTTGAACTGAGTTCAAAAATATGTTTAAGCTGAAATTACACCTTTAGAAAAGATTCAGTTATAGGAAGATTTGGGGAGCGTGCATCACAGGAAAAGATGCTAATTCAGGTCTGTGAGGTAGGAATAAACTTGGAGATCAGAGAAAAAGGCTATTGTGGCTGAAGCGTACTGTGAGGAAGGAGAATGGCAAAGGCCAGCATTGAAGAGGAGGGCAGGGGCCGGGTTCTTTGGAGCCTGTAGGCCAGGAAAAGGGATCTGAGTTTTATCACAGATCTGATGGACAGCTCTTGGAAAGCTTTAACCAGGAGGGTAATGGGGTCAGTCTATACTTAGAAAGATAACACCAGATGGTCCATGGAAAACACCCAAAGGGAGAACAAGCAGAAACATGAATCCCATGTAAGAGACTACTGCAGCATTTTCTCGTGGGCAAGAAATTATGGTGGCTTTGACCTGGGTGCAAGTAGTGGAGGGAGAGAGAGCACCGTGTCAATCTAGGAAGCGCTTTGGAAATAGTTTTGACCAGACTTCATGTAGACTGAATATGTGTCAGGAGGGGAGAAAGGGAATCAAGGATAATCCCTAGGATTCTAGCTTGAGCAACTCTAGGCACATGGTGGGGCTGTTTAGTGGGACGGAGGAGGTGGTGTGGTGAAGCAGGTCTGGGAGTCGTTAAGAAGTCTGGTTTCAGACATGCTGAATTTGAGACTTAATAGGTTATAAAACAGAATGCTATCCTGGACCCAGAATGCCTCCTGAAGCTGTGGCTTTTTCCCCAGGCTTTTAAGCTCTACCAAGAGGATCACCTGCAGAGTCCACAGGGTTATTTGTCCTCTTCAAGGTCATCAAACAATAGCTTTGTCCTTGGTCCATTCATTCATCCATTCATTCGTCTCACACACACACACACACACACACACACACACACACACACACCTGTGGGGTCCCAGAAGGAAGGTCTGCACTTCCCTTCAATCTGCATAATAATTCAACCTATAGAGGCCTTTAAATCCAAAAGCTGTCATTATACTGTTTAGATACAGGCACAGAAAATTACAAATGAGGCCAAAGCACAGCCTCCAGTCCTCTAGTAGAGAATGCCTCTCAGGAGTGACCACAGCCTGGTTTGCTTAGACTCTGCCCCAGGCCTGGCTCCAGAATGCCAGCCACCTTGTGGTCTGGATGGGAGTTTCCTATTTCCCCTCCTGAGGAAACCAACTAGGCACAGCTGAAGGGACTGGGCTGCTCATTTGGAGGGGTCAACAGGTCTGGAGCTAAAGATTGCTCAGGAGCCTAGGCTGGAGCTACCATCACCTCCCTGTCTCTCCACCTCCCTGTACAGTGTTCTAGAAGATAGGCTCTAAGAAGTCACATTCCCCTATGTCTTTGGGGACTTTTTTTTTCATTTTCACTTTTGTATTTCTGCTTTCTCTGTTTAAAAAATAATAATAATAGCTGTCCTCTAATTAGCTTTTTGATGATTTTATCAAGTTTTCAGATTTTTCCAAGTTCCAAAACATTTGTTTCAATATTATTTCCATTATTCTGCTCTCCTTGTGTTTCTTTCTTCCATTTCTAACTTTTTTAGCTAGATGCTTAATTGTCCAATTCACGTCCACACTTTTGGTTTAAGCATTAAATGCTGCGAATTTTCCTCTTTACATAATACTGGCTCTATTCCACAGATTTTGATATAAAGTGTCTTCATTGTTAGTATTTTCTAAATAATTGTGCAGTTTGGGTTTTACGGTGATTTTCTCACTCAAAATTTGTTCAGGGGAGTTTTAAAATATCCACAGTTATTTCCACTTTGATTTTTGTGACTTGTTTCCAAATTTCCTGAAATGTAGATACAGAAAATAATCTCTATCAGATAAGTTTTTCAAACAATCATGAGGTCTTCTTTGTAGTTCAAAGGGTGAATTTTGAGGAATCGTTCATGTTCACCCAATGTTGAACATGTGTTAAATATTTTTAATGACATTATGCAGATATTTTACACCCATAGGAATTTTAAACCCCTCAAGTGGAACCATATCCTGAACCAGCAGACCTTTGTGTGTGAGTCTTGAGGGATGGTCAAAGATGACTTTTTCCCTCCTTCATGTATTTATCTCACAAACATGTGGGGCACCAAACACCTACTCTGTGCCAGCCCCTTCCTCCGGGAACACATGAGTGATGCGGCCCAGTGGTATGGATGGGCATGCACTTGCCACATGGGCAGTGAGAGCAAAGTCTTTCTAGGTGGAGGGGGCAGCAAATACAGCAGATGGAGTGGTTGGTTCCTCAAGGGCCACTAAAGAAGTTCAAGTAGAAGAAAGAGAAGCCCCTGGCAAGGTTGAGGATATGTGAGTCTTTCATTGTTTCTGTCCTCTCCATTCCCTTCCCCACTCTGTCCTGGCATGTTCAACCCTACTTGCCTGGTGCAGGTGTCGCCTGGACAGATGTGGCAGTGCAGCTGGCCGTGGTGGCCACAAGGCACTCCCTCCGTGGTACCTGGAGCCCCGTGGCAGAACTTCGTGCTGTAGATGAACTCAGGAGACACCACACGCGAAGCTTCGTGGAAGAAGTACCTGACAAGGATGTCTTGCTCTCTGGGTATCAGTGACAGTGGTGGAGTGTGCCATGGTAGTTCCTATGTTTCTTGGTTATAGGCAGAAAGATCTTCTGTACAGAGAGACAAGGAACACATCATTAGCAGTTGGGCAGTTATTCTACTAAAACGCAAAGGTCTCGAGCTTCACCCTGTGATGAGAAAACACCAGAGCCCTGGACACGCCCAATCCTGTGATTTGGCCTGTCACACACTTCATAGCACACCAGCTAGCAAAAGAGGAGCCTCGATGTTCAGATCAAGAAGGGCAAATGTCTGACTCTTCAAAAAAGTTCTAAGTTCTGAAAGAAGCTAAATCCACCAGAATAAGAAGCTAAAACATGCTTAAAATTGTTACAGGCAACTGAAGAATACTCAGGCTCTCCTTATTGATCTATAGGACCTGCGTGGAAAGGCAGACAGAGTGAGTCCCTGCAGGAACATTCTCTGATGATAAAAGCACGGCAGCTTCCCTTGGAGAGGAGACGCAGGTGAGGACTTGGGATCAGGAAGTGAAGAGCATAGATGACTGGTACTCCCCTCCTCTTGGAGCCAGGAGGAGACTGACTGATGTGGCAGAGTCAAGTACACACCAAACACCAAGGGCAGGGAGAAAAATCCATTCTGTACCAACTTTGCTGAAGAAGAGGACAGGGAACTTCATGCCTTGATTACAAGTGCAGAATGTTTGGGAGACAGTAAATGGAGTGACTTAACTTTGTCAAGAAGAAATGGAGCTTCTTAGAATGTCATCTGTGAAGGCAGACCATGACTTTGGAGAGAGGGGAAGAGTATTCAGAGCAAGTGACAAGATAAGCCATGCAGATGAAAAGCAGGAGACCTGCAGAAAGTGATTTAAAGACTTGGGAGAAAAGCTGCAAAGAAGCATTTCTCTTCTCAAAGCCAGATTCTGCCCCTTGAGCTGACAAGCTCTTGCTCATGGGTTGAAAGTTTGGGGGGCTGACAGAAACCTCATTGCCTCCAAACAGGAGGCTGCAGACCTGAGAAAAAGAGTCACTGAAACAGTGGCTAAAGTGAAGCTTCTAGAAGTGGATTTCATAGTCCACGTGGAGCATCCGACAGAGAACATTGCTCGCTGTTCCCTGAGCATGGGGTGGGGCTTCCTCTGAGACTCTCCTCTCCTCTGCAGAACCCCTCTTGGCCACCACAGTTTCTTCCTCCAGCTTCTCCCCTCCATTCATGCTCAAATCCCATATTTCCAGTGGAGACAAACAGGGAGTTCACTAGTCAAAATTGCAAAACACGGAGGGGGCCATAGGACACTTTGTTTCTCAAAATATTGTTGACTCATTTACATTTATTTTTAGTTGAGAAAACTTTTTTTAACGTTTTTATTTTTGAGAGAGGGAGTGCAAGCGGAGAGGGGCAGAGAGAGAGGGGGACAGAGGATCCGAAGCAGGCTCTGTGCTGACTGAGCTACCCAGGCACCCCTAGTTGAGAAAACTTTCGAAACAGCAATTGTACTTTTGTTCAATTTACAACTTGATTGTATTATAAATTCAGGACAGTTTTAGAAAATAGGTATCATTTAAGTTGCTTTCATTATATTAAATTTTTAGAAAATATAAGCAGTAAATTCTCATTTATTGATTCATTCTCCTACTGCCTAAAGAGTATGTAGCATTTATATATTGCAGTTCAGCAATGAGGGGCATTTGAAATAGCAAAGACTGTATCCCTCTGTTAATGTTTCTGTGGTCTATCGTGATAAAAATGTGGAAGTTATTTGTTGGTCCCCATGAATTATGAGTGATCTTTTAAAAATTAATACTGGATGTTAGACCTTGACCTGTCTCCCAAACATTGCTTCCTGTAATTATGACCTGGCCTCTGGAGGAAATCCTATGGAAAACAACATGGCCAGAAGATTTCTCTGCAATTACCCAACCCACATCTTGACTCTTCTTTTATTGGATATCAATAAAACACTACAGCACACCCCAAAATATGTATTTCATTATATATAAATTACATGGATATACTTCTGTACTAATATATTCATTACAAAACAACCAAAAAACAGACTTTTGGAAAAAAATGCCATAAAACTTTACAAATGTTCCCAATATACTTACATCTAGTTAATTAGAGATTTTTATTCTCATTAAAGTACTGTCCATTATATTTTTAGTGAGAGGAATGTGGTAGAATTTGCATCATTTTTTAAAAAACTTTAATATTATACTTTAAGATACATCAAGTTAAATATTTAAAATATCAAACTTGATACATCAATTCATGCTTTTAATAATCTTCAGAGCTTAGAAAGGTAACTCACAAGGGCACAATGGATACACCACACAGAGTGTATCATTGACGAGAAAAAGTCCATGTATTGAAAGTCTAGAAAATTTGGGGGTTTTAAATCAACTTCTTACCTGATCTGGTTTGATCTTTCATTGTTTTTAGCCCCTAATGATACTGATGTACTGTTCCAGGTGCAGAAGGGTGGCCTCTCTTGCTTTTCTTGCTATTGTGCTTGCAAAATTACCGTTATCTTTAATCCATGCATTTCTTTGCAGGAATCTTTTAAGTCACTCATCCATTTTATGAGGGTTAATTTGGTTCACACTAATACATGGTAATGAGGCCTGGGCAGATTGCAAAACATTACAGTATGCTGAGAACCCACCCACCAGTGAGGAGCCCACTGTCAACAACCCTGCATAATGAACCTGCCCCTTCTCTCAGTACAGTGGTGGGGACATGGGCGCCTGTCCCCATGACAATCTCTGTCCACCATACTGGAGGTGTGAGCACCTGACGTAGAGCACCCGTCACTATCCAGGTAATTTGAAAGACCAAGTATCAGTACAAGGTCTAATATCTGCATTTTGTACCTCAGTGGTTTGTGTGGGCACTCCACATAGAGGCCAACCTATTTGTTTTCCAGATGAAGAAAGGTGGGGCAAGGATTTATGACTTGCTGCAGGTCACACAAACATCACAGGATAAGGGCCTGCTAGACCAGACACCCGGTACTCTCCCCACACTACCATGATGCCTCAGTTATACTTCTGGCACAGCCAGCCTCTCGGTCCCTGGCCCTGTTTGAGACCACTAATTCCCACTGAAAACAATGAATGCTTCAAAATTAAAGCAACAACTTCATGCATGACAGTAAATGGGTAGATGAAAACAAGTTTATCTAGCAAAAAGGGTGATATGGAAGGCACCATTTTTATCACTATCAGATTAACGTCAGGTCCCAGAGAGTCACCCCCGTCTTTGTTTCTCATGTGAATCGCTCTCGAATCCGATGGTAACAGGAGTCGTAGTAAAGGGGAGTTACAACATACTGAGTTAGAGCCTACTGAAAAATGTAAGTTGTAACTGATAATGGAGAATGAACATGGTAACCATGAGCTAACAATGGACTTTTATGCTAACAAATTAACCAGGAAAGACACTGAGCTGTAAGCAGAAGAGTAAATCTAAGGTGTTGGAGAAATAGGAAGTTATGAGAAAGTACATTTTTTTTAATTGAGCACAGAATGATAGACCGTGATGCCAGCTGTGTTGGTGACATCTCTCAAACTTACATGGATGAGCATATTCCATTGAGGCTGGTGCTACCCACGAGAGGTGGGAAGGGGGAAAAAACACCTACAACAGTGTTCGCCACTGTCAGATTTTACAGATAATGAAAACTCTAAAAGTTTGGGACTCCCGTGTGGGACTATTTTTTTAAATCCTTGAAATAAGGACATAAAAACAATTAGGGGAGAAAACAATACATTTAAGACTTTAATGACGTTGAACTGAAGAAAAGATTGTACAAATCTGAAATAAAGCATGGATTTGTTTTTCCACTGCTCTTATTATCCAAATTGCAAAAAGAATTGCATGGGAGTGCATAAAAATGTAAACTACACATGGAGAGCATGATACATAAAATTGACATGTGACAAATTATGATGTTTTTGTGAATATTTTCCTCAGGGGTTAATGTTTTTAAAATGTAGAATACATTACAAAGCAATATAAAAACCATTAACACCCGGTGGAAATACGGGCAAAGTCCATGAACAGAAAATATCATTGCAAATTAAATGTTTCCATTTGTCCAAAAAAGGACCACTGTTTTGAAAAGGACATTTTAATGCCAAGTAGGTAATCCCCCAATCTCAAAGGGTAAAGAGCAGTCCTTTAAATATGCATAGCTCTATGAAAACTCACCACTCTGTTATTTCTCTCATTTCACTGTGAACCAACTCCTGAAACCAGTATACACAGCACTATTTGAGCCACTGATCTAGAAAATTCTGAGGACATAGATAAGCTTGTGCAAATTGTTGGAGGTGCCTAATCTGCATAAACACCCAGGGATTGCTGGTATATTAAAGGAAGCCATCAGGGATGCATTTGTCTGATGGCCCTGGAGCCTCCGGAGAGAAATAGTGAAAAGACTATGGGACTATCTGACTGGTCCCTGGCCCCTAGAATGAAGAGACTCAAGATAAAACCATGTCAACATCTTGGAGTCTGGGGGGGCCAATCTATGAATGTGGGTGTGCTAGGAGAATATTCCACCTTGAGGCCTGATTTGTAGGATGCAGGGGGCTGACACCCAGGTCCCATATTTTCTAAGTTCTTCAACAAGGTGAGCTGATGGTACAAGACTAGCTTAACAGTACTAGTGAGTTATAATCACTAAGAGTTGAGGCCATCTAGATGAAGAATGATAGCCCTTAAGGAGAATTGCCAGTGGCTCCAGTCGTTTACACAAGTGGTGGCCGTGGCATGGCAAAACACCAGGTGTCTGGCATCATGACTAAATCGTAGAAGGTCCTTGCATGAGGACCTTGCATAAGACCCCTTCACTTCTCTGAGCACAATGTGCCCACCTGCAGTAACATAACCCTCAAAGGTGTGCAGCTCACAGAGCAGAGGCAGGAGACCCACCTCCTTTCCAGGGCCTCCCAGGGACTTCCCCAGGCTCCACCTCTCACAGGAGATGGCATCTTTATCTGCAGATACTGTACAGTTGGCATAATCTGGATCTGCATTTCTCCAATCTTCCTCCTTAGAATCCCAGACCATGTAGAGCTCTATCCTCTAATTACAGCAGTGAGAAATATGCCAAAACAAAGGAAGACTTCTGAACGCAGAGTTACCACTTACATTTATTGGACGCTCACGTGTGTTGAGCCCTTCTGACAACACATGGATCATCTCATTGAAGCTGTTTGCTGTCCCCACTTGTCAGTGCAAGACTTTGAGCATAGAGGAGCTTGTAAAATGTCCATAAGGTTACATAGTAAATGGCAATGCTGAGATTCAAACCTGGGTCTGTCTACTCCCAAAACCCCTGTTTTTGGCACACCATATTCCCAGAAAGAGTACCTGAGCAAAAAGCTAGAAATAACCTGAATACACATCAGAAGAGCAACAATTAAAGAAATTATGCAATCCCCATAGTCCGTAATTGTATGCAACTGTTGATAAGAAATGACCTAGATTTGTATGTGTGTTGATCTAGAAACTTTCTATGATATATGATTAAGCAAGAAAAAAGTTGCAGAAAAAGTGCTGTGCCATTTTTGATGACATTTCTGCACCTGTGAACATGTCTATATAAGCATAGAAAACCTATAGAAGTCTATAGCACAAACTCAACATTGGATACTCCTGGAAGGTGGGGTTAAAGAGGATGAGAGTGACCTTCTAGCTTATCATTTGAATTGTTAGAACAAGAATATTTAATGATAATTTAAAAGAAGGAAGACCCTTGCTCTTTTGTACTTTGAGCAAACAGTAAGAGTTGAGTAAATGTTTGCTGAATTGAATCAAACTGAGACAGTTGAACCTTCCCCATCCACTGGACCCCCACCAGTGAGGCACTCGGCTGCCCAGAGCAGGAACGTGAAGTCTCAGCTCGGGCACTGGTGGAGAGAAGGAGCAGCCTTCCCTGCTAAATCCATCTCTCCCATCACCCAGACCTCAACGCTGTTGGGGAGATACTGCAATTGATCAGCTGGAAAGAACTCCACCTCGATGCTTGACTCATGGATTTTGCATTTCCTAGCAGCACAATCATATCAACAACCCCATAACCCAATTATGGCCACGCACCGAGCAGAAACTTCCCAGTGCAAAGTGGGGCAGCTAAGCCTCGTTGGCTGCACTACTGCCTTCTTTTAGAAACAACACCAGCAGCATGTAATCTTTAGTCTATTAATAGAGATCTCCTGCACTCTGATAACAGCAGCTCAAAAAGAGAAAGCAGCTACCTGGGTTCTTATGGCTGAAACCAGAATCTTGCCACAGTAGCTCAGCCCCTGTCTTACCTGGGGCTGCTGACATTGAAAAGGTGGAGAGCTTTTGCCTTTCAAAGGCATGAACTTGAAAGTTACCCAGTGTTCCTATGGTAAGCGTATTAAGATGTTTTAAAAGTAAGTGAGTGTCAAAGACAAATGTGCTAGAGATGTGTGATAGGAAAAGCCAAGTATATTTCTCCAGGACTTTTAGATGAACTCAGTGCATAATTGGATCCTACCCATCCTCATCATGGGTGATGGATCCTACCCATCCTCATCAAATCATGACTTTTTTTAGAGGTAGGTAGATGCTTTATCAAGGCACCTGGGTGGCTCAGTCAGTTAAGCGTCTGGCTTTAGCTCAGGCCATGATCTCATGGTTCATGAGTTCAAGCCCCACGTCGGGCTCTGTGCTGTCAGCTGGGAGCCTGCTTGGGAGTCTCCCTCTCTCCCTCTCTTTCTGCCCCTACCCTGCTCATGCTCTCTCTCTCTCTCAAAAAAAAATGAATAAACACTTGTGAAAAAAGACACTCTACCTGGGACACCTTTGCCCTGCTCAAGAGTGAGTAATTCCTCCAGCCACAACAATCCAGCACTGAATTCGGGTGTTTTCCCTAAGGGTCAATCCTGAATTTTCATCCTGGCTTCACATAAACCTTCAGCCCCTGTGGAAATCTCAGCTGGAATGTGAGTTATAAAAAAAAAAAAAAAAAAGGATGGAAATTCACCCATGTTCACCATTCCCCCAACATATACCCCCAGCCTACCCCCACACACACCACCCCATCATACCTAAACACCTGATGCTACACATCAGTGTCTGGACACAACTCGTGCCATTTGCAAAATTTTCTGGGAAGCTCCTTTCATAACCTGATACATCAGCCATGCCCCACTGTGAGAGGGAAAAAATGCCCATGAAACTGTAGGAATCTGGAAGTAGTGCCAGGTGTGTGTGTGTGTGTGTGTGTGTGTGTGTGTGTGTGTTGAGAGAGATTTTAAATAGCTTTTACTCCCTAATTTCATGTTGCTCAGGGTTATGTTAAAATTAGTATATCCAGGAAATAGCAGTGAGGAAAGGTGGCCCAGAAACCTTTTAAGATAGCAGGGAGAACGTTGGCCTGCTTTTAATTTTGCACATGTGGATAAACTACAAAGTGAATGGTAATTGACAAAATCTTCATTTCCCTACTATCTTTTCTTGTTTGTGCCTGGTAGCCCTTAGTGAGTAGGAGTGGTGTAGGGAGGGGCCTTTCTGGGATACCTCCCTGTCGGCCTTCTTTCTAAGCTACATTGTCCTTGGTTCTTCAACCATCCCAAATGGGTTTTTAATGTCTGGATCTAAAGTACGGAGTTCATCATGCCCTCCATGTCAAGACAGATGGCCATCATTGTTGTGTGCAAGGCCCCTCATTTTTCCTTTCATCCTTCCCTGTCCTCGCTCCCACCTATAGGAACCCACTGAAATAACCCTTCACTGACGGGTAGCTGATATTTTGGGTGAATGTATGTGTCTGTTTTACAAAAGTGGTATCATGATATGCATCCCACTTTTTCACTCACCTGTGTTTTTTACAGTCTTGTCCTAAATCTAGTTCCTGGTTTCTGACTACCACAGGGTGTTCCACTATATTCACCTACCATATCCTGGCTCTTCCACTTGCTAGCTGTGTGATCTTGGGCAAATCACCTAACTGCTCTGTGCCTCAGGTTCCTAACACATAAAATGAGATACTAAGAGTAACTACATCTTCAGGTTATGAGGATTAAATGAATTTTTGGTTTATCTGAAGAGCTTTGAAACACGCTTGGCATATCATAACTGCTAAAAAAAAAAACAAGCTAATTAATAATATTACTATTATTAACTAGTTCCCCATGCCTCTGATGTAGGGTGTGTTGATTAGACAGCTCTCTGATACATAAACAATCCCTCTGTGGGCATCCTTATTCATGTTTTCTCCTAGAATTATTCATGAATTTCTCTGGGGCATATACTCAAAAGGAGGATTCCCAAATTATGGAATAATTTCACAAAGCAATGCCAGGACATGGACAATGGACAGCTCTCCTGGATGTCCAGCTTTACACTCCTACCAGCAGTCTTGAGAGTCCTCATTTCCCACATTCTCTCCAATACTTGGTAGCACCTCATTTCCCAATGGTTGCTAATCCAATGAATGGAAAATGGTATCTTGTTTTGTTTTGCTTGTCTTAATCACTAGTGAGATTGGGCATCTCTTCATATATTTGTTAGCCTCCTATGAATTCACTTAATTTTCTTTAAAAAAACGTTTTCTATCTTTTCCTTCTTGATTTGTGCTAGTTCCTGGCACATTCTAGAAATTAATTCCTTTTCATTTTAAAAATTGCAAACATCTTCAGGTCTATCACCAATCTGTCAACTTCATCTATGGTATTGGTATCATTTACTGAACAGAAACTCTTAATGTGGTCACATCCATCAAGTTTTTCCCTTATGATCTGTGCTAGTTAAGTATCGCTTAAAACTCTTTCTACCCTAAGTCACACACATACAAAGGCACACAAAATTTTTTCATCATCTTAATACCGTAATTTTACCTCCACATTTAGGTCTCCAATCCTTGGCCTCCCATGGATCCATTAAGTCTACAATTCATTTAGAGTTTATTTTTGTATGTGGTAGAAGTAAGAAATCTGAACTATTCTTCTTAATAATATATATAATAATTTCATACACATTTTAAAATTGTTTGTTAAGCTAGTCCCAAAATTCTCTCTTCATTCTTGCTGTAATTTCATTGGATTTATGGATTCATTTGCAAAGAGTTTACATTTTCGTATTAAGTCACAAACACGGTATACCTCTCGAGTTACCTAAGTCTTATAATGATCTTTAACAAAATTTAAAATTTTTGTCCTCAAAGGTCTTATACATTCTTTGTTAGACACTTTCCTAGGTACTTCACAATTTTTGTTGCCTCTGAAAATATCTTTTCCTATCCAGTATTCCAGTTGGTTATAAAAAGACACTATTGATTTTTAGAAGTTGGCCTCATATCCAATAACTCTGCTGACATCTATTATTAGTTCTAATGGTTTGTCTCTTGATTCTTTTGAGTTTCCCAGGTAATTTATCAGAACATCTGCAAATGACTTTTTGTCCCTCTCTATCTTTATTCTTTTTATTCGTTTTTCATGTGTTGTCACATTAGCCAGGATCCCCAGTAGTAAACTGAATGGTAACAATGTTTTTGTAGGCATCTTGTCTTGTTCCATATTTCCAAATAATTAAGTTTCTCTGTTAATATATATGTCTGCCATAAATTCTTGGTAGATAGCCTTTATCAAACAATTTCTACTTCTAGTTTTATGGCCATTTACTTTGAGGGCCTTTATGAGTTTTAGTCATCTTTGCATTTTTGGAATAAATGTACTTGTCCATTATCATTTTTAATACACTGTTGGATTGAGTGAGTTAATGTTTAATTAGGGAATCCAAATGACATAGGACCATAACTTTCTTTAATTTTATTGTACTTACCTGACCTCAAAGCCAAGGGTATATACTAGCATCATAAAAGTAAATCGGATGGAGTTCTCCCTTGTTCAATTTTCTGAAACAACTTGTATAAGAGAGATTCTTGGTTCTTTGTCTATAAAACTGTGTATTCTTTTCTTATGGGTGATAGGGATGGTTTCAATTAACTTTGCAATTCTTCAGTGGCTGTATTTCAAATTTGGCATTTCTTATGTAAATGTAAGCATATATGTATGTATGTGTGTATGCATATATGTGTGTGTGTGTGTATATATATATATATATATATATATATATATATGTTGTGTGTGTGTATAATTCACAAAACATCCAAGTCATTTAGGTTTTTTTTTATTTTTTAATGTTTATTTATTTTTAAGAGAGAGAGAGAGAGAGAGAGTATGAACAGGGGAAGCACAGAGAGAGAGGGAGACACAGAATCTGAAGCAGGCTCTAGTCTCTGAGCTGGCAGCATAGAGCCAGATGCAGGGCTCGAACTCAAGAGAGTGAGATCATGACATGAGCCAGTCAGATGCTTAACCAACTGAGCCACCCAGGTGCCCCAATTCATTTAGGTTTTCTAAATTTTGGCTTTCTAATTCACAATATTCTTTTTGATATTTTAATCCATTGCTTAGGCAGTTATTTTCCCTTTCTAAGCCTTCATTTTGTTTACATGTCATTTATTTTTAGTTATTTTTGCCAGAGATTTGCTTTACAGAGAATGAGCTTTAGATTTGTTAATCATTTTTATTGTTACTGTTCTCTATTTCAACATTATTATTTTTTATATTATTTGTATCTTGTACAAATCTGTTGCTTCTTTTCTAAATACCTGAATTGAATGCTTGACTCATATGTTTTCAGTCTTTATGGTTGGGTAATAAATGTATTTTTTTTTAAGCTACACATTTTCCTCTAAGTATTGCTTTAGTTATGTCTCTCAAATTTCAAGTCACAGTGTTTTCATTATTGTTCATCACTATTTTGTATTTTTTATATGGATTCATCTTTAAATAGGAATTATTTCCAGATAGATGGGAGTTTTTTTAAGCTACATCTTTACTAGTAATTTTTCAATTTCATGGCACTATGGTCAGAGAACAGTCTCTCTGCATCTACCCAACCATGTTGGCATCTTCTATTGTTACAGTATTAATTGCTATGGCTTGACCTCTATATTCTAAGTTCCTTTCAATACTTTGAAAATATTATTCTGTCTTCTTCTTGAAACTAGTGCTCCTATTGAGAGGATGGATGTCAATTTGATTCTCATTTTTTATAGGTTTTTTTTCTCTCTGAAAGTTTTGATATTCTTAATTTTCACCATTGATATGTCTTATGGTGATTTATTAATTTTTATATTTGTGCCTATATTGTCCAGCATTCAAAATAAATTGTCCAGTTCTTCCTAACTGCTTGTTTCTACTTCAGGCTTACAATATCCTCTTATATTTCCTTGAATATATAATGTTTATTTTAAATTTGTGTTCACTTGCTGTACTGATTTCGCTCACTCCAGCAGAGTGTATTCAGTGGGTTAAACATTTTGCTCTAGTGATTACTCTCTTTGGACATCTGATAATTTTCCCTGGAAGTTAACATTTCCTTAAGACTATCAACTAACTATTTAGGCAAGTGATATAAACTCAGGGAAGAAGTGGGATCATGGATTCTAGTTTGTGTTTCTCCTAGTACACTGGAGGGAGGAAAGCCTTGCCTCAAGGCTCAGAGCTTCCAGCAGGACAGTCTGGACTCAGATTGCTCCTTCCCAACCCAGCCAGGAGACCCTTCTCCTAAAGAAATCCCCCAGCTAAGCACTTTCCAAGAGTTGATTCTTCCCTTGGCTGATTGCCTAGCCCACTCCCCTCTATGGCTGAGGAGGGGAGAAGGCTACTCTCAGGAGGGATTTAACAACCACCTTTATCTTTTACCTTCACACCAGCCTAAATCTGGTGTATCTCTGTCCTAATGGTAGCCTCCCTCTTCTGGCTGGCACAGGGTGGGGTGTGCCATTTTCACACCTCATGGCAAAGCAGAAGGCAATGATCCAACCAGGACAACAATCGGGAGATAATGTGACTCATCTGAAAAGTCTCCTTCCCTCCTATCAGTGGCGTCTGACCTACCTCCTTTCTAACCATCCTTTCCAACTTCTCCCCCAACTGACATCTAAGTTTCTAATGTCTCCCCAGAATTTCTTGGAGCCACTCACCTCCCCCTGGCTTCTCCAGCATCTCCAGGTTGGTTTTGGACAGGGAGCCAGCATCTGTCCTGCTTGACCATTTCTTCTGGGAGTGGAATGGTTTCTTCCCATCTGCTGATTCAGTGTCCCTGCTCTATTTCTGATCCATTTCCATGCTTTCACCACCTTACTTCATGGCTGCATCACTTTAAACAAAACAAAATGAAAAACAAGAATTCTTTCCTGGAATTAGAAATGAATTAGAATCATATGAGCAATCTAGAGCCTAGAATGGAAGGCCCAGTAGGCCCTGAGCCCTGCAGACCCTTTGTCAGAAGAGCCTTTCTCACCCCACTCCCAGCCCCTCAACCCCCTGAGCAGTTTCCCTCTCTCCAACCCTTTCTTCCTCCCTCCACCAGGTCTTTCAGGAATCTCAAGTGTTCCCCATTTTCTTAGGATTAGGTACAGATGTATGTCACTTCCTCTGCATTCTGACCTTATTTCCATCTTTCCCCTGGGCTGCACCGTACATTGGTTTGAATGGTTACTTCAAAGTCTTTCCATTCTGCACCAATAAGATTCTGCACCAAGATGGTAAGGTCCATGAGAGCAGGTCTTACTCTGAGGTCAGCCAATATGTTGGATGACAGAATCACAGTCCAAAAGCATCTCAACAAACTGGAGTGATGATGGGTTGTCTTTTGCTTACTTCAAGATGGAAAGTGAAACCAAAGGAAAAACAGGAACCTAATCTGGTAGTGGGGCCTACCACAAACATCCCTGCCACCTCTGCTACCACCATCATCTCAGCTATATTAGGCCTTTGTCCAAAGGTCCCTTCAACTTGGGCCTTCTGCTTCAATTGGGAGACTTCTCTGTAACCTAGAGGATGGCACATCCCTTGGGACCCATGCTAGGGACACCAACCCCACAGCCTGTGAAGGAAGCTTCTGCATTCTTTAAACTCTACAGCCCATTCCAGACTCCTCTGACCTTATGTAAAAATTCCTTCTCCTTTAATGCTCACACAACCTGCCACGAGCATTCTCTACCCCTCCTCATTGCTGCCAGCCAGCAACCTACTGCTCACTCTAATTTCTTCTGGTTCCTCCCCAAGAACATCGATATACTCGAGCCTCCTGCCTCTGCCCCCACTGCAGTGAGCTCCCCTGTGTGCGGCCTCATGCCTCACTTTCTCCCAAGAAACAAGCTTCTTGATAAAGTAGACTGCAAATTTCCCCACTCACTCACTCCTATTTACTACACGACTGTTGGCTCAGACTGCCCAGGGAAATGGTTCTTGCCAATATCATTGGTGACCTTGACTATGATCATTTAACATGTTTCAGCCCTAATCTTGCTGCAGCCTTTGATACTATGTACCTCTACTTCTTAAAGCTTGACCTTTCCTTGATCTCTGGGACACCACTCACTGGTGGTCTTTAATCCTCTCCAGTCTGCTCTCCCCTGCCAACCATTAAATAGAAGTGTTCTCCAAATCCCAAACTCAGCCTTACCCCTCTCTGATTCTTTGATCCTGACCTCTAAAGTGGCTCACCATGGTTAATGACATCATTTGCCACCCAGATTCAGAAGCCTCTGCCTTCTGGAGACTTTCTGAGTCTTTGCTCTTCCATAAGCCCCACATTTAAATGGTCACCAAGAGCTAGCAATTCCACCTTCATGCCCTCTCTGACATCGGCCCCTCTCTCCCTGCCCTCTGTCACTGCTGTGATCAGAACCCCATCCTTGTCAAGCTGAACAATTGCTGTGACTTCCCAACTTGTCCCTCTGTGTCCAGTCTTACATTCTCCCAACCCATTCTCTGACATGCAGGCAAAGAGATATTTCTAGAACAAAAATCTATGTCAGTCCTCTGTTTAAGGCCACCCACTGGTTTTAAAATCAAATCTAAATTCCTTGGCACGGCACACAAGGCCTTGCAGGACTGGGTATTCTTAAAGGCCTCAAGTCTCTCTGACTCATTTCATCCCTCAAAAGCCAGACAGCCCCACTTCCAGAACACTTTCCCTGCACCACCCTTGTTCCTGGCTAGGAGCTCTTCCCTCATGCTCCAGGACACCATCTGGACTTACCACTTTCCAGTACTTCTGATGTTATGTTAGATTGTCTGCCCCATGAGGCTATAAACTCCTTGTCTTTTGTTTCTGTGTTTTTCCATGTGTATTACAGTGCCTGAGTCCTAGTAATTGCTCTGGAAATATTAGGTGGATGGGTGGAAGGATGAATGAATGTTCTATCCTGCCTCGTGTATATTATACCATGGTTAGTTCTTTGTGCAAAACTGGAAAAGTTTAGATAATGTCAACCAGTGCAATGAAATGACTTAAAACCATGTCACTTGACAAATTTCAAAAGGGTGGGGAGGGGGGTAAGGGAAAGGGACCTAATGTTTATTGGGTAATTACTTATGACTTCCTAGTGGGCATTTTAAAAAATGTTATCCCACTCAAACTCCGTAAGAATAATCTGAAATCAATATTATTTTCATTTTAGAGATCCATAAATAAGGCACAGAAAAACTAACTTGGCTGAGGCTACCCAGCTAAGTGGCAACACCCAGATTTAAACACAGGTCTCTGTCTGATTCCAAAACCCATGCTCTCTCCACCACAATTTTGCCCAAGGACCACTGGTACCAGTGAAGGCCAGAACCCAGGGAAAGGAAGGCTACTGTCATGGTCCTGGTGAGAGATGGGAAAAATCTGCACCAACGTGGGGATGGTGAGGTAGACATGGATTTTAGAGGCTCCTACGAGGAGCATTACACAACCTGATGTCCAGATGAGACAAGAAGAATCAGCCTGACTTCTGGAGCAAGTGGATGGATGAAGGTGTCATTGCAGAGAAATATTTGTTTTCCATGACTTTAGAGAAATGTGACCGGGTGGCAGATTCCTGTTCTCTGCAAAGAAGGATTGTCTGGCCAAGGTGAAAAGTCCTGCTTGCAGAAGTGGAGGGCAATAGACCTCAGCTCATTGCCCTTTGGCAGGGATGGTGGACAGTGTAGTACAAGCATCCACAAGAGGTGACTGAACTGGAAAATCTCAACAGGCACACATTTCCCTGCAAGTCCATGGTCTGATTCACTCCAACAGGTGTTGAATGGTCAACAAAAGCAATGCTTTTTCTTTAGCTTTTTCTCAACCTACATAAAGGTAACAAGGATGGTGGGGGTGGGGGGTGGAGGTGATTAATGCAGTTTGAGAGGATGGATGAATGTGAAAGGTGAGCTACCAGATCTCAGGCAAATATGGCCATGACTTCCCTCCCCCTTCACATCTACTGTCTGTCTGGCACCAACAACATGCTTTATATCATCTTGCTTTTTGCTTGGAAGGAAACATATGAACTTTCATATTAACTTCCTTTAAATTCAATCAAACAAACTTATTTGGTTAAAATGACATATTTTTGGAACAGCTTCTAGAGTTTTTATTTCTGCTGTATTTCTTTTTTTAAGCCATCAAATTGCCTTCCTTTGCTGCTTTGCATTTTGATGGTCTGGTGTCTGGGATCCATGGTCAGTGTGACTTTGCCCCGATCCTCCCATCACTCTGGTTTGAGATAATAGTAGGTGGTCAGTTAATTTCCAGGTAGGACAACCAGGGACCTGTTCCTCCAGCTTTCCTTGTTTCTTACCAAGACAAACCCATGCAATTCCAGGGAGGCATTCCCCTTGAGGCAGTGGGACATTTGTCCACTGATCCATAGGGGACAGCAGCTTTTGCCCATTGTAATGGATGATCAGCAAGAGAATGATTGTGGCCCTAACCCCTGAACCTCTCAGCCCAGCTTCTGACACCTCAGAGGCTTGGGGGAAATACAGAGCCACCAAAGAAAAGCTAGTTAGAAATGAGCTTGGCAATCATTGAGCCTCCCTCCCTTATTTTACAGGTGAGGAAACCATGACCCCAGGAGCTAAAGGGAGTGCTGGCTGTGTGCTGCTCCATAACTCCAGAGCCACAGCTCAGACCGCGGCTCCTCATAGCCTCACCTAGCCCTTGGCCCCTAAAGCCCCTGAAGACTCTTGGAATTGGCAGAGAAAGCACAAAGGAGGGACAGCACATTGCCCTGAGCAAGCAACCACCCCAACAGCAGGCTAGCAATTGGTGGTATTTGCCTGCAGAGGCAGAGAGAGAGTGTGCAAACTCCTCTCTGCAGCAACTTTGGTCTGGGTCCGCTTGGTTATTGCACTTAGTTCTTTGTGACGGTAATGGCTCTGCTTTCACATAAGCCTGCCTGACAACTTGCTCTTTCAAACGCTGGGGGGGGGGGGGGGGGGCGGAATTAAACGCTATAATTAAGTATGGTGCCTTCCAAGTGCCTCCTTTGCAGAGATGGCAGTTAAAGGGGGGGATGGGTCCCATGGGTGAGGACCCAATAGCACATCCTTTCTGTCCCCAGGTGCCTGTTTCAGGCTCTTGTGCTTTGGAATGTTTTCCAAAGTGGAGGAAACAGCAGCTTTTGGGCAATGGGGGTATGAAACTGCCACACCTTTCACATCCAGCTCAGACCAGTTAACATGAAAGATTGCCTAGAGCCTGGCCTCCCGCTGCACTGGCTCCTGCTTTCTGAGAACCAAGGAGCGGATGGAACAGATGTGAGCTCAGGGATCCTTTCTGGGCAGGGTCGGGAGGGTTGGAGATCAAGTAATTGAGGAGGAGGGGTGTCCCCTCAAGTGAAGCCCAGACGTTAGCAGGCAGCTTCTAAGGTTTCCATGGCCAAAAGAAGCCTAGACCCACAGTTTGCAAGGGTGTCTTTCCAACCAGAGAAAATGACACCACAGGCTGCCAAAACTGGACTCTACATCCTGCGAGACTGGTTGCAGAAAATAAATGTCTGTTCCTCCGTGCTAACAGTCTATCGAAATGGACCTATGCCTTTCTCCATCTTTCTTGAACAATTATGTTTTTAAGTTAAATTTAAGACATCGTGGAGGAGGAGTGGGAGGGCTCTCTACTGGTAAGATGAGGAGAATGTCTTAGATGTTCCTTGTCCTTTACAAAGCTTATTCACAATATCTCATCCCCGCAATGATATGCCTGGTATTTAATATGGTTTTGACCATTGTAACTTCAACCTTTTTTTTAAAATATGAAATTTATTGTCAAATTGTCAACCTTTTTTTTAAAGCATGGGTGCAGTAGGCCCTATTATCCCAGACCTAGACCCTCCACCACCTCCCCCCACAACTAAGACAAACTCTACCTGCTCTGAAGTCCCAACCACAGTCCTGCTTTATCCTGGCCATGCTGTGAAGTAGGTGAGGTTTTGAGTGAAGCCACGGTTCCATCACCAGAAATGAATTGGCCTGTGAACATGAATGGAATTCACTGAGAGGAGATCAGGCAGCTGCCAGCATTGACTAAAAGACAGAGGATAAAGGTGAGTTGCAAGGAGAGTCCCGTCTGGACCCTCCAAGGCCACCTCCATGGTTAGTGTCATTGTTACCCCACCACCTCTACTGGAATGATTCTCAGCTGTGCCACAGTATTCACATTATTCTCAAGGTGCAAATACCTGGACAGGAGCATCTCTCCCTCGTTGTCACAGGCTGGTCACAGTATATGGCTTTTTTAGTTTCCCAGTAAGGGCATACCTTCTTTTGCACAGAGGCTCACACAGTAGAGGATTTCCCAAAACAAGAAGGTAGTTCGTATGCTGTATAGCCAAAGAAAAAAGACATCTACACTGTAGGACAGCTGTCATCCCCACTTCACAAATGAGGAAACCAAGACTCACAGCCTCATGACTTTAAGTGGCTAGCTCATTGTCACTTAGTAAGAAACGTCAAGCCTCTTAGGGTGATTGTGCCTTGCTCACCAATGAAGATATACTGTCTGGAGAGAAAAGGCTTTGAGTTTGCAGTCTTGCTTTGATAGATCCTACCCACCTTTGAGTCTGACAGCAATGCTCTGTAGGTTGAGAATATCCCATACAAAGGCAGTGCTTCAATGAGGGCAAATGGTTCAGTACAGCCCAGACCCAGGTTCTAAGGCTTCCTCTCTCTCCCCCTACTCATTTCTATGATCTTTGTCTGTCTCCTTCTGGCCCTCTTGCCAAAATATCCACAGCAGGACGAGCTCAGGGAACACAAGTTCATTCTGGAACCTGGGGTAGAATGTAAGGCAGAGCAGTGGATGAGTCTAGATAGATTGAGAGATAGCAGGGGGTTTGTATTAAGGTTTCTGGGCTTTATCCTGAGGCTGTTGTGAGCCTTGGCAGGGTTTTTAGCAGGAGAGAGACCTGAAAAAGTTTTGGGAAGTAGGGGAATGGATATGAAAGAATAAAAAAAGTGGGTGTGCAGGGAGCTAATTACTAGGCCAATATGGTAGACAGGTGGCCAGAATGGGGATGGAAAGAAATGGGGAGATTCAAAAAATATTAAGCACATGGAATCAAAAGGTCTTGGTGATTGATTAAACACAGTGTGGGTGACAGCGAGCAAAAGAGAAAACCCAAATTGCTCAGTCAACTGGATGGTCAGTGGGGCCATTCTCCAAGAGAGAGGACACTGGTGGATGAGCAGGCAAATGCATGACATGAGGCTCCAGGCATTGAGGACCCAGGCAGGAGGTTTTGAAGCTGAAAGGCCAAGTATAGCCTCTTGGTTGGTCAGTGTGGATCACGCCCCTTCCCACCTCTCTAGTTCTGTACCTGAAGGCTGTGACCAATCAGCTTTGATACCCCTCACCAGGTGTTCAAAGGCAAATAAACCAAGCAAAGTGAAAGTCCCTTGCAAGTAGCAGCATGATGCATGGAGACCTGGGATCTTCTGTCAGTTCTGCAGCAAACTAGTTTTGTGACCTTGAGCAAATCACTTGTCCTCCCTGGGTCTTGGTTTCCTGGCCATCACTAACACTCCAGGGTTTATGGATGAATATTTGAGGAGGTGAAGTGCTATGTAAATGTTTACTGCTAATAACAAATCATCCACAAAACGTCTGCGTATTGCCTGGGCAACCCAACGGCTTTACAAGTCTTAAGTGGCTCTTGTTCTGATTCATCACATTCTATGCATTTAACTTCCAGAACAAATTTAGCCCTCAAAATATCTTGGTACATTTTCTACCCACCCCTTAACATTTAACTCCTCCATCTTCCATACCACTTCACCATTTCTGTATCACCTGTTTCCCCAGCACACCCTCATCTTTTTCCTCTTCAAACAAAGAGCCCAGCCCCACCCACCCTTCCCCTGGAGAAGACAAAAGCCACCTGAGACACTGCTTCAGTGGGTCTGCACCAGCCACCTCCAAAAAGAGAAACCAGCAGGGCATCTAAACAAAAAGGAGCATGGGCAGGAGAGGGAAGGGGAAGTTAGGACCCAGTGAAGGGAGGGGCAAGGGCGTTATATTCAAACTTGACAATTACAGTACCTTCCCCCACACCTACTACACACATACATGCATGCTGTGAGCTTGAAGCCACAGGATCTGGGGAAGGTCTCCACAGGATGCCAATTTCAGCAGACATTCCAAGCTGTGCTGGTCACTGGCTAGAGTGCTGGTATCATCATCAGTGGCACTGGACCAGCCTGGAGTTGCAGCCCATCCTATTTGTTCACTTGGACCAGGTGCTCATCAAGGAACAACAGAACCAAGGTTTGCACTGTCGGAAGCATTTGCCTTCCGTTTGTGCCATACTCAGTTTGTGCCACCTTTTTAAAGCAACACTGCCTCTATAACATCCAGCACTGCCAAGATCTTAACCACAGGGTTATAGGACGAGCCATGAAGAGAGGTAGAAGTTCAACAACCCCCTGATTAACTGATGACCAAATTAGATGTGCAAGCTTTTGTTCCAAGGAAACTTCTTTTAAAATTACCTAGTCCAGTTTCCCTTATCCTATAACCTATTGGCTTGCTTGATTTTCCTTCCCTGTTCTGCCTCCTTACCCCATGTTCCCATAGTAATTTTCCATTATAAGGGCCAAGGGATGTTTCAAAGACATTTTGCAGTTGAGAATTGGAGAACTGAGGACCGTTGGCCTCCTCTCACAGCCTCAGCCATGGGCACCTTCACACCTGGCTGGGAGCAAGATGGGCAAGTCCCTTAGACCAGCAGGTGCCACCATTCTGAGAGCTGATGAGAATAATGATAGAAACATTTGCCAAGCACTCACTGGGCTCCAGGAACTGCTGTAAGTGTCTTACATGCTTCAGCTCCTCTAAGCCTCACAACAACCCTGTGAAGTAGATACTATTCTTATTTTCATTTTACAGGTGGGGAAATCAGAGCACAGAGAAGACAACTAACTGGACCCAAGTCCCCCAGCTAGTAAGCTGTAAGCTGCAGAGTTGGGATTTGAGACCAGGCAGGCAGCTACAAATGAGGCCTCTCTGAAAACAAACCACACCCAAGGTTGCTCTTGAGGCAAAAGAAGTCATGTGGGTGGAATTTTTATCTTCTGTTCCTACCTTTCCTCTTTCCAGGTAAAGTGATGGGAAAGGGATTCTGTAAGCCTCACTCAAGTAAAGTGGGGGCGATGGAATGGAGTGCATGCCTTATGGTGAAATTCAAGCCCTGTGGCTGGGATTATTTGAATTGGGATCAAATTATCAGCCCCTTTTAGATTATGCTACTTCTGTCATAAGTAAAGTTCATCCTGCCCTAGTGCCTCTTCCCTCACCCTCCCCAAACATATCACCAAAATGGAACCCTTTGGGTACCCTTGAAAAGCCACTTCCAAAACCCACAGGGACCTCATTTGTTTGCAAACACCATGAAAACTGAATGTTCTTCTACATCCCCAACAATTTATTGAATTAGTTTATGTTGCATGACTAGTTTTCTGAAAGCTAACTCCTTTGAGCGTAGCCTCTGAGCATCTGTCCAAATCCCCCAGGCAAGGTGAAAACAAGATTCCCCCTCTCACTTCTTTCCTGTGCTACAGTCTGACATTTGATTGTTACATCAGCTAGTTCTAATATGATAGATAGACTACAAACCCTCTCCCCCCAAAAAACTCTGTGCTCCAAAGAAGAGACCCCAAAATTTATGAACTTCAAGTCTCTCATTCAGACGTCTTTGGTTTGTAAATCTCCTAGGCTCCCCATTCAATTACACGCCTCTGCTCAAGTACCTAATGTAAGCCATCAAAAACCTGAGATACTCTGGCTTCAGATCAATATAATAGTTCCCTCGGTAAGGTTCCCTCTGCAAAAGAACTGGAAGTATCCCTCTCCCAAACTCCCAAACACATTGGCTTATCATTATTATTTGACACCAAAACTCACATTCTGTTTGTTCTCTGCCCAAACTCATATTCCAGTTCTTTGTTCATGAGGCCAGCATACCCCACCCCTGAGAAAATGTGTTCAAACTGCAGGAGCACATGCCTTTACAGGTGGTCTCCCCACCTCTCCAGACCTGCATCCCTATTACATTGCTTCCTCTTTAAATCATCTTTACCTCAAACAGTACAACTCATTTTTCTCCTTTCAATGTTTGTTCCCTCCCGACTCTGGGTCCGCTCATGTCTTTCTGAAGCCGACACCAGAATCAAGGGAAGAAAGAAAAGCCAGCAGAAAGCCTTTGCCAGGCTCCAATAATGAGCTCTGTACTGCCTGCCCCTTTCCTGGCTGCTCATCAAAATTCTTTGTCAGTTCCTTCTAGATTTTCCCCAGCCTCTCACAAACACATTTCTTTCAAACTGTTCACCCCTTGCTCCACGAGTATTTACGGAGTGCCCACCTCATACAAGACCCTGCCTTTTGAGCCAGGGAGGATGCCAGGATTTGGAGAATAGGTCCCCACCTTCCAGAAACTTCCAGAAACAGTCTCAATAAGGAGACCTGACAATTATCAAAAGAAATGCTACAGAATCCTTTCCAAATGAGAGGAACAGGCTCCACTAGCTGCAAAAGTTCATGATGGGAGCTAAACCTGGAAGGGCAAGTGGAATGAGGGTAAGAGAGGGGGAATGGGAAAGAGGCTCTTGGTAGGGGGCCATGTGAGCAAGGACACAAACATATTTGAGGACAGTAAGTCCACTACGCAGCATGGGATGGCCAGAATAGGGCCAAGGGAGTCTAGAGAAGGTGTACAAGAGGTCAGAAAAGTATGTGGGGCAGGGAGATCTGGGTAGACCCAGGAAGCTTCTGAATACAAAGCTCAGAAATGTGTCTTGTAGACAAGGCCATCCACTGTGAAGCTAACCACTCCCCAGCAAAACCAAAGCCAGGGGAAAGGTAACAGAGCCTCCCACCAACAGCCCTGGTGATTCCTCTGCCTGAGGAGGTCCAGCTGAGCCAGGCTGACTTCCTTTCAGGCTGCTGTCCCGGCCAGCAGGGAGAGCCATCTATCACTTTGGCAGCCCACGTTTATTTGACAAGGTCCTCTGGAAAGAGCTTGTGCCTTTCAGGCAGACCCAGCTGCCTGACCATTGCTGTCTCCAACTAGATGGCAGGCCATGCTGTCTCATGGGCCTCAGTTTCCTCACCTGTACAAGAGGGGTTTAAATAAGATGAGCTAAGTTCCTCTCAGCTTTGAAATGCTATCTTGCAATCTCTCTGGGGCCCCACATTCCTTCCTCCGTGATTCTGGGGTGTCATTTTTTCCTCTAGTGTTCTCCTTCCTCTGCCTACTGCTTTCTGGCCATTGCTTTTCTCTAAAATTGCTATTTTTTTAAATATGAAAGAGTTCATTTATCATAGAAAATTTGGAACATACAGAAAAGCATAGAGACAATACGAAATCATCTATAAACCAGTCATCTGGAGAGAACTATCATTAATGACTTGACCTATATCCCTCTGTCTTTCTACATATATACCTAATCACATACTTTTATTCTTAACAAAGGTAGCACCACACAGCACATACTGTTTTGAAAATTGCTTTTCTTTTCCACTTAAAATATATATATCTCGTTGAGAGTTCCATTTCCATTACTGATTGATAGGGTTGGGCTTGGACCAACTCTCCCACTGGGAACTAGAAAAGCTGGAAGCATATAACAAACTCTGAAGGCTTGTGAATGATGATCAAGGCAGAGAAATTTTGTCTGCAGTCATCTGAAAGAGAAAGGAAATCAAGAGAAAGGAGCCCAGAATTTGGGGCCTCTTTACCCCCTCAATACAATAGCTAGTCTGTAAGCAAAAGCAGTGACAGAGAGGCGGTTAAACGAATGAGCTTTCAGCAGTCTTGTGGGATCAGTATAACCAGAATGGAGTCCAAGTCCACTAGGAAGGAAAGAGCTTGGTAAACACCCCAGGAATTCAGAGAGGACCCCAAAGGGCTACGCTCTGATGATGAAGACGGAAGCCCAGCTTTGAATCATATCAGTTCTTGAGGGAATCAAAGTGACCTACTCCCAGATGAACTAACAGCCAGCAGCAAGCCCATATCCCCTCTGGAGGAAGACAACAACACCCAGAACCTCAAATTATCTCTATAATTTTTCAAAACAAAATGTGTAGCATTCAGAAACATGTATATGGTAATGGGGCCTGGAGGACTTTCACTACCAGGTAGGATGGAAAGCTGTGGCAGACCGATGCCCCACAGAGTGCAATTAGAAAAGCAGATAAAATGCAAACATCTTGTTTAAAGACATCATAGAGCCTGTGGGCCAGTAAGAACTACACAGGATACGACTCCAGGGAGGGAAGTGGCTGACCTGCAGGTGCTGCTTCTCCAGGGGTCTTTGTCAATTCTGTGGACAGGAAAAAGCTGAGAATATTTTTCCCAGGTTGCAGGTCACTGATTCAGAAGTCTCATGGAGTTTAAGTGACAAAAACTGGAGACCTGAGGACCCTAAAAATATGTCTGATTTTTTGCCACAATACATTTGCCAAATTCTATAACTGCACAAGGCAAAAGGTTAAAATTCCCGGCAGAGAATTTCAGGCAGTTTTATGGAGCTAGAGACAAAGATTAGAGTTTGGGAAAAAGGGCCCCAGTGAACATTCTGGAGACTCAATTGGAAACCTTGGAGGTCTAAGCCCCAGGGCCAAGAGCAAACCAGGGGCAGACAGAGCCTTACCAAACCACAGCAACAGCCTTGACTGGTGACTCAGTCTAGTCCCTGGGTGGACCAGCTCCCACTCTGCCCTTTCCTAAGAGAGGAAAGGGCAAACTCTTCCTAATGTTGGTAACAGCTTCTGGGGTCTCTAAACAGTGTTACATGTAATAGTCCAGAGTTCAATAAAAAATTATAAAGCATGCCAAGAAGTAGGACCATAGCACCAAAAATCATTAATAAAACAAATGAGAGAAACAGACCTACAGTTACCCAGATACTGGAGTTAACCAACAAAAACCATAAAATAAATATGATGAGTGCCTTTAAGGAAACTGAAAGGAGGATGGGGAAAATAAATGAAAGGATAAAGAATTTCACCTAAGAACTAGAATCTATTGTTTTAATAGAATCAAATAGAAATTCTAGAACTAGAAAATACAATATTTGAAATTATGAACTCAGTATCTGACATGAAGAACTCAATGGACTTTTTAACAGCAATTTAGAGGAGGTTGAGATTATGAACATAAAGACACATCAATAGAAAAAATCCACAAAAGATAAATTTTTTAAATGGAAAATGTACAAAAGAGGATAAACCACTCGGAGCTATGGTCAGAAGAGTTAACATACATGAAAACATAGTCCCGTGAAGAAAAAAAAAAGAAGAAATTGTTTTTGAAAAGATAATGGCCAAGAACTGATAAAGGATATCAACTCACAGGTTCAAGAACATATTTGAATCCCATAAGTAAAATCATTCTTAGGTGCACTGCAGGAAAACTGCTGAAAACAAAAGAGGGAAAAATCTTAAAAGCATCAGACACATTACCTTCAAAGGAGCAACAATAAGATCTATATCTGACTTCCCACAGAGATGATGGAAGCCCCAAGACAATGGAACGCTATCCTCCAAGTGCTAAATGAAATTAACTGCCAACCCAGAGATCTACACACACCAAAACTATTTCTCAAAAATGACAGCAACATAAAGACATTTTTCAACAAATAAAAATGGAGAATTCATTACCATTGGGCCTGCCTTAAAAGAAATCTAAAAGGAATTTATTCAAGCAAAAGAAAGATGATCCCAGATGAAAATACAGAAATGTATGAAGGAAAGAATAACAGAAAAGGTAAAAATGTAGGAAAACATAAATGAGTGTTGACTTTATGAAACAAAATAATATTAACATATTATGGAGTTTAACATAGATGTAGAATTGAAATGCATGAAGACAATGACATAAAAGGAGGAAAGTGAATAAAGATAAAATACTCTAAGGTCTAGCATTATTAGGGATGCGGTGAAAATAATAGTTTCTGTTAGACTGTAAGTCAAGGATATACATTTCTAGCCTAATTACTACAAGAACAGTAAAAGAATGTATAATCACCAAGTTAATGGGGGGGGGGGGGGGAAATGAAATACTCAATATTTACTTACTCAAGGGGCGCCTGGGTGGCTCAGTCGGTTGAGCTTCCGACTTCGGCTCAGGTCATGATCTTGCAGTCTGTGAGTTCGAGCCCTGCGTCGGGCTCTGTGCTGGCAGCTCAGAGCCTGGAGCCTGCTTCGGATTCTGTGTCCCTCTCTCTCTGCCCCTCCCCGACTCATGCTCTGTCTCTCTGTGTCTCAGAAATAAATAAACATTAAAAAAAAATTTTTTTAAATATTTACTTACTCAAAAAGATAGTATACAAGGAGAGAAAAAGGAATATAAAACAGGTCAAATAGACAGCAAATATAGCAAATGGTAGATAAGAACCCAAGTATCTCAGTAATTACCTTACATGTAAATGGGCAGATTACTAAATATAAATAGGTTAATGCAAATACAAAGGTACTAAAAATGTAAAAATGGATTTTTAAAAGCCACCTATCTACTGCTTACGAGAAATACTCTTTAAATATGAGTACACAGAAAGGAAGTAAATAAAAGAGTGGAAAAGATATGCAAGCACTAAGCAGATGAAAGGTAGGATAGCTATTCTAATAGCAGAGAAAGTAGACTTTACAGCAAAAACATTACCAGGTAAAGATTTATTTAATTTGAAAGGAGTCAATTCACCAGACATTGACCACAATTCTAAAGCCATATGCATGCAATAACATAGCTTTAAAATATTTAAGACAAACTTTGACAGACTTAAAAGGAGATACAAAAAATCCACACTCAGAGTGAGTTTGATACATCTTTCTCAATAGCTAATAACAGACCCAAAACATCAGTAAGAAAAGAGAAGATCCAAACCACATGATTAACAAATGAACTGATTGGCAAATGTAAAACACCATGCTTCCTTTTATATAATGTTCAAAAACAGGCCAGGTGATGTTATTAGAAATAGGAGAGTGGCTACTTTGGAAGAGGGAAAAAAAGCTCATAGTTGTTGGAAGTGGGCATGGAGAGTTTCTGGGGTACAGGCAATGCTATTTCTTGACCTGGGGGCTAATTAGATGGGTATGTTCACTTAGAGATAACTCTTAGAATTGGTATAACTCAATGAAAACAGTTGAGTAAATATATTTGTGTAGTTGGAACACTACCTAGAGCAATAAAAAACCATCTCATCTATTTCATCAAAATGGGTAAATCTTAATTGTGGTACGTGAAATTGCACATTACAGGATATTGCAATTTTTATAAATTATAAAACATGGGCTTTATATTTTTATGGAGATATATATAGTAAAATAATAATTTCTGGATGAGAAGGTATGTACCAATTTCAGAAAAAGAGTCACCTCTGGGGAAGTAATGAAGGGAGGAGTCTAACCTGTTATTTCTTAAAACGTTCTTAAGTAAATATGGCAAAATGTCAACATTTGTTAAATGTGGCTGGAGTGTATATAGATATTTGTTTTATTTGCTCTAATTTTCTGTATCAAATATTTCATAATTTCTGAAAGTTTTAAAAATTGGGAATATGTTATGCCAGCAAATATTCTGAAATAGCAATTTTTTATTTGTTTTATTTTTTAACGTTCATTCATTTTCAGAGAGAGAGAAAGCACGAGAAGGGGAGGGGCACAGAGAGAAGGAGAGAGAGAATCCCAAGCAAGGCCCCACACTGTCAGCACAGAGCCCAACATGGGGCTTGATGCCATGAACCAAACTGTGAGATCATGACTTGAGCAGAAATCAAGAATTAGACACTTAACTGACTGAGCCACCCAGATGCCCCTGAAATATCAATTTTTAATGTTTTTTTACTACTATAAATAGTACTGTGATAATAAATATTCTTATTTTAAATATTTGTGGTATCTCTAATTTCTTTGGAGACATTCCTAGATGTCAGATTCTTAGGTCAAAGGTTATAAGCATTTTAAAAGCCTATCATGGGGACGCCTGGGTGGCTCAGTTGGTTGAGCGTCCGACTTCGGCTCAGGTCACAATCTCGCAGTCCGTGAGTTCGAGCCCCACGTCAGGCTCTGGGCTGATGGCCCAGAGCCTGGAGCCTGCTTCCGATTCTGTGTCTCCCTCTCTCTCTGCCCCTCCCCCGTTCATGCTTTGTCTCTCTCTGTCTCAAAAATAAATAAATGTTAAAAAAAAAAAAAAAAGCCTATCATGGATCTTGACAGTCATCCATTAACCCTTACAGAAGAATAGAAATCAAAACAATGCTTTCTTTCTGAGAGTGGAGAATAGTCAGAGACCCATTCTCAATCCATCTCACATGCCCACATTTGGCTGTATCCATTACCAAATACTTTTAGCTAATTTTCTTTTTTTTTTATTATTTAATTTCTTTTTTAAACTTACATCCAAGTTAGTTAGCATATAGTGCAACAATGATTTCAGGAGTAGATTCCTTAATACTCTTTACCCATTTAGCCCATCCCCCCTCCCACAACCCCTCCAGTAATGCTCTGTTTGTTCTCCACATTTAAATATGTTTTTGTCCTCCTCCCTGTTTTTTATATTATTTTTGCTTCCCTACCCTTATGTTCATCTGTTTTGTATCTTAAAGTCCTCATATGAGTGAAGTCATATAATTTTTGTCTTTCTCTGACTAATTTCACTTAGCATAATACCCTCCAGTTCCATCCACGTAGTTGCAAATGGCAAGATTTTATTTGTTATGATTGCCAAGGAATACTCCATTATATATATTTACCACATCTTCTTTATCCATTCATCCATCGATGGATATTTGGGCTCTTTCCATACTTTGGCTATTGTTGATAATGCTGCTATAAACACTGGGGTGCATGTGCCTCTTCGAAACTAATTTTCATAGTCTGAATCCATGATGAGAGTTCTACTGGTTGCCTGGAAGGAGCTAATAAGGAAAGGCCAGCTGTACATAATGAGGCTGGACTACCAGGGGACCCTGAGAGACTAAGAGAGTGGTTATTCCTAACGGCACTGTGAAGGAGGCTACAGTTGACGACCTGGACTCTGATTGGACTCATCCAAGTGTGTCATTCCACATAGAATTCTGCTTGTCAGATGGTTTTCTGCACATGGCAAGTTCATGAAGTCCCTGGGGCCCAGCTCCCTTCCACTGTGGCAAACCAGCTATTTCTCAGCAGAGGACGACTGCTTTTCTTTCACTCAATGCAGTGGAAAGGAAACTGAGAATTACTGGTAGAAGTTTCTCCTTCCACCCCCACCCCCAAATTCCCTGAAAGTTTGATACTGGATTTCTCTGAGCCACACCATTCCTGCCCCTGCCCCAGCTCCGCCATTCCCAGCCTTGAAAACTATGTGCTCTTCTGCTCCCGTGTTTTGTGGGTTCCAGAAACCTAAGTATGCTGTGCAGGGATGGTTACTGATGGGAACCCTATGTGGGGAGCAAGGAACCTTTGCAGTTAACCTGGAGAAACTTAGTTGGGGCAAAAAGTTAGTTGGAGTGAACAAACCCATTCCCTCAAAGGAATGGCTGACAACTCTCAACTCCACTGGACTTCTGTCTCCATTTTAAAAGAGCTTCCCAGGGGTGCCTGGGTGGCTCAGTTGGTTAAGCATCCGACTTCTGCTCAGGTCATGATCTCACAGTTTGTGAGTTCGAGCCCCATATTTGGCTCTGTGTTGACAGCTGAGAGCCTGGAGCTTGCTTCAGATTCTGTGTCTCCCTCTCTCTGCCCCTCCAACACTCATGCTCTTTCCAAAAAATAAACATTAAAAAGTTTTTCTTAATTAAAAAATAAAAATAAAAGGGCTTCCCAGAAGGCCATTTCCCCACCAGCAGCAGCACCTCTGCCACAATAGTTAGAGGCTGGAATAATTCAATGCCTGACCTATCAGATGGTGCCTTTGCATGCCCCTCCTGGGTGAGAAGTAGAAGCCTCAGCTCCTCCTTCTAAAAGAAATGCCTAAATCGTCATGACTGACCCCTTGCTTTGGAACTATATAGCTTTGGAGCAATGCACCATGCGCTGGGCAGAGCAGGTCAGGTAGACTCCAACAGCGTCCTCCGGCACAGGGGAAGAAATTAAATAACCCCAGGAGCCTCGTAGCTGATCGATCTTACATAAGGGCAGGCAGCGTGGATGAGCAGCATAATGAAATCATAGATGGTACTGGACTGGACACAGGCACCTATGGAACATTCCTGAGTAAACCGCTACATTTTTCGTTGCTCAATGACAGGGGGACACGCAGATGGACTCCTTACTTCTGCACACGACAGTATTTCTACACATATAGCCTGCACAATCTATAGCATGACATCATGGCACTGTCTGCCCCAACACCATTCTTGGCATGGCCTGCTGCCTGCTTTGGCTATAAACCATGGCTGAGTTAACAGCCAAAACCTAATGGGCTGAATCCCACCCTCCAAGATAGACACACACACTTGTAAAATCCTGCCATGGCTCCCCATTTCCTGCAGCCCAAAATCCAAGCTTGTTAGCTGGACATGCAATCATTCCAGGATCTGGCCCAAGTCTATAATTCTGGCCTCCCATCCTGCTGTGAGCCTCTTCTCACCCTGTGCTCCAGAAACATTTATCTACTTTCTCAATTTGCCCAGCATGCTTATGACTCCAAACCTTTGCTCCTGTCCCTTGCTCAGTCTAATATACTTTTTCCTTTCTCTCAACCTAGGAAAAGCCTCCCATTCTTCCAGGCCTAGATGAAAAGCTACCTTCCACATAAAGCATCCCTCTTTCCTCAAGTTTAAATGTATCTGTCCTTCTCCTGGGCCTCTATTTGCACCCTGATTTAGGTTGTTTCATTCTGTTTTATGTTTTTGTGTGCTTATTTATTTGATAGCAAGGCATTGAAACATCTGCCATATACCAGAGACTGTGCTCCACGTTGGGAATATATACACGGTCCCAACCTTGGGATAGAGAGGGGGAGATAGATATACATATGGGTAACATTAAGGAACAACAGGCAAGTCAGATATGTCCTTTGTCTGCCAAAATCCTCCAGTGGTCTCCCACATCACTCAGAATAAAGGCCAGGGTCATCACTTAGACCTAGACAACCTTACACAGCCTGCCTGTGGTTGTTTCTTGAACTATCTCCCATCACTTTCCTCTCACTCATATCCCTTTAACCTCTGACCTCTCCATCATTCCTCTAACATCCAGCAAGATTTTTCCCCAGGACATTTGCTCTTGCTGCCTGGAAACCTCCTTCCTTCAGTATTTGTAGGCCTTGCCTCCTTCCTTCCTTCCTCCCTCCCTCCCTTCCTTCCTTCCCTCCTTCCTTCCTTCTGGTATTTTGTCAAATATCACCTTCTCAGTGAGGCTTTTACTGGCCACCTATCTAAAATTCTCCCTCTCTTCCTGACACATTGTATTCTCCTTCCTGAGCATCTATTCCATTGTGCATATGCTGTTATGTGACTTCTTTGTTGCTTGCTTATCGTTTGTCTGCTCCATTGGATTGCAAGCTCCACATGGGGTGGAGGTTTTATCTGTCTTATTCACTGCTCTGCCTGGGACAGTATCTGGCATGTCATAAAGATGTGTATTAAATACCTATTGAATATATAAATCAAAGCATGAGTGGGTGCTACAGGAAATGAGAGCAAGAGCAAAGAAAGGAAAGCTCTGCTAAATCTCACCAGGGGCCTCTCCACGGAGCCCAGAGAGCTCACACCCTGAGAAATCCAGATCCAAAGAAAAGCCTGTCTTCACTGACTTTTCTTGCTGTATAATCGGCAAAATATAAAATAGGCTCCGTAACCTGATCCATAGCTAGTCAGCCCCAAATACATATTAGACCTCTCCAGTGGGCCAAGGACAGTATAGGCTCTGAGGGCCCAGCGGTGAACAAAACAGCCATTCCCTGCCTTCATGGACCTTATCGGCTAACAAACAACAAATAAAGTGAATGAACAACATAATCGTACAGTATAACAAGCACCGGAACTCCTGCCTGAAGCACATCTTCCTGGAATTAAGAAATAATGCGGCTGAGTGGGCATGGGTGTGGGCTTTGGAATCACGCTGCCTGATTCAGTCCTAGTTGCACTATCTATTAGCTGTGTGGCCTTGGGCCAGTTACCCACCCTCTCTGAGCTTTGGTTTCTCCCTGTGCAAAATGGGAACCTTAGCAACGCAATTGTTTGGGTTACTGCGTGGATTAAATAGGTAGCCCACATAAAGAATTTCAAGCATCCTGACAAAGTAAAATGCCATGTGATTGTCACTGTTTCTGCTGACTATTGTTAGGGGAAGAAGGGCTCCGAGAGGTCCAGCACCGCCCAAGGCCATGCTGTATAAAGTCATTACATCAACTCACTGATAGGTATGCAGCTGTTTCCTAATTGGCCCGAAATATGCATGTGGTCAGTGGCTGGAGCAGGAAAAAAGCAGGCAGAACTTTTCCCTGCCTACGTAGGCCTTGGTCTAATAAGCACAGCAAATTCCTTCCTTCCAGCTTGTGATGTGATTGTTCCCTTGTGCAGAATGAGACTTGGGCTTGGTTGAGATTCCATAACTACGTGTCCATTATGCAGCGTACTGAGCAGCAAGCAGAAGATCACAGGGCCTGTCGCAGCTGGGACTGCAATTAGCGTCCTCGGGGCCATTGTGTCCCTGCTGCTCTGCAGCCTCACCCCTCCCTCCTCCAGCTCCCTCCCCCATGCCTACAACACAAATGGCCTGACGACACTATGCAGCCACGGAGGACTCTGACCCGAGCTCTTGTCTAAACCCTTAAGCGGAGCCAAGTCAATGACCAGCAGCAGGTTTCTGACTGCTGGCCAGCGGCAGTTGCCACCACCCCAGCCACCCAGTTACGACGGAGTCTGTGATAGGGTGTGTTTCTGGGTGCCTTCCAGAATCACACAACTACCAAGCTCTGCCCTGCCCTTCCATTCCTTCTGACACTTTCTTCCCTTTCCCCTGGAGGTCCTTACCTTCCCCAGCAACCCGCCCTCCCGCCCCCCCAACCCCCCCAGCCACCCCCCAGCCACCACCACCCCCCCCACGCCCACACCACTTCAAGGCATCCTTCCTTTTTCTGGGTCCCAAGAGCAGGAGATGAGCAGTGTTACTCTAGTACCCAGTGCATAATAGCATGTTGGGTTGTATTTCCCCCCTACCTAAACTGTGACCTCCTTTGAGGCTGAGACTGTTTCTTTTTGCTTTGTACTCCTGTGCCCAGGGATCTGTCACACAGCAAGTGGATAATAAACCTTAGTTAGGAATAGACAAGCCAAGGAAGGAAGGAAAGAATGAGCAAATGTCTTCCAAAGAACAAAAGAACAAATCCAAGAAGGGAACTGATGGCAAAGGGCAGCAGAAAAAGACCAAGGGCTGGGCAAGCTGGTTGGTTCGGTGGCCCCAGGCCAAGGGTGAGGCAAGAGTATAACTTTAGCACGTTGTAACTTACTATGCATGAAGTCCCTCACTCCAGCCCTGATCTGTGGGTTGCTAGCTATGACCTTGGGCAGCCTACTCTTCATTCCAGGGCTCCATTTCTTCACCTATAAAGGAAGAAGGGAATTGGGCTAGGTGATCTCTTCTAGTTTGAATATGTTACAATTTTTTACTCCAATTCTTAACTGGCAAACTTGGAGCTGATAGAAAAATTTATTCCACACTTCTATTTCCAGGACCCCACAAAACCCCCTTTATGAAACATCCCAGAGAGAAGTTCACTGTAATCATCTCTATAGATTTCTGCGGGGGTCTTTCTCACAACTGAATGGACCACTGCCATATGTAATTGAATCCATCACAGTGAGGTGCTGGCCAGCATTCAAGGTCCTAGACACGTTGCAATCAACCAAAGCAGAAGTCCATAGTCCAGGGACCGTTGGACAAAAACATAATTTATTCACCACATTTCAGGTAATAGCAAAAGGTGATTTCAGAGGCATCAGACTTTGGCAAGAAAAAAAAAAGTGCTTAGGGAATAAGAAGGAAGACACTCAAGTTGAAACAAATTGTGTTTTATGTGATCTTAAATGTCACTTTTTCTTGTCTTGCTTGGAGCAAAAAAGATGATATCTCTCCCTCCAGGCAGTATGGTGTAGCAAGTAGTAAAAGTAGAGGCCAAGACAGACCCAAGTTGAAAGCCCAGCTGTGTGCCTAACTAGCAGAGGGGCAGAAAGAGGGACACACAGAATCCGAAACAGGCTCCAGGCTCTGAGCTGTCAGCACAGGGCCCGATGCGGGGCTCGAACCCACAAACCGTGAGATCGTGACCTGAGCTGAAGTTGGTCACTTAACCGACTGAGCCACCCAGGCGCCCCATGTTTCTTTGAGACTCAGTTTCCTCAATGTAAAAATATGGGTAATAGTATCTCCCTCACAGAGTTATCACAGGGTTATTATGTGAGTTTGAAAAGATATGTACAATTATCATTGATGAATACTAAACCACCGGATGAAAGATGGATGGGGAATATTCACACAACCTTGAAATATTACCCTACAGATCACTTATGAATTACAAAGGAAAATGGTATTTCCACTGTATAGCAATCGTGTAAACACTATCTTAACCAAGTGATCACAACATCCCCAATGACAAGACAAAGTGACATTTTGTGCCTCCTGATGTGGCTTGCTGAGAAGCACACAGCATCACTTATGTAACCATTTTTGCCAACAATATTTACCCCAAATCTTTCCATGAGGAAACATCAAACAAACCCAAAACTGAGGGAAATTTTGCAAAATAACTAGCTTGGATTTTTCAAAACTGTCAATGGCATGAAAGGTGGGGGGTGGGGGGGAAGGCTGAGAAAGTATTCTAGATTAAAGGAGAAAAACAAAGTATGAAATATAAGTGCGATATGTAATCCTTTTTTAGGTTTTGGAAGGAAGGAAGGACAGAGGGAGGGAAGGAGAGAAGGGAAGGAGGAAGGGAGCATTACTATTAGGAAAATCAGAAAAATTTGAATAATGACTATATAATAGATAATGGAATTGTTTTAACATTAAACTTCCTCAGTGCAATAATTTTATTTTAGTAATGTAAAAAAAGGCTCTTGTTCTGAGGAGATGTATGCTGGAGTATTTAGGAGTGAAGTGTCACAATGTCTGCATGTAACTCAAATGATTCAAAAATAGAGAGGGAGGGAAGGAGGGAAGGAAGAGATAAGGCAAAAATGTGAAACTAGGTATAAGAAAGTAGGTGTAAGAATTAAAGCAATTCTTGAAACTTGATGTTTCATTGTACATTGTTACTACTTTTTGTGGGTTTGAAATTTTATTAAAAGAAAGATTTGGGGGAAAGGATAATGCATATAAAGTTATTGGCACTTAATAAGAGCTCATAAATAGTAAATAAGAAATGATAGTGAGGATGGCTGGATTTTACTGAAACTATTAAAATCTAAAAATGACAGTTTTATCCCTACATCCCAGTTCCTGACATCCCACAGGAGATGGCTCAAGCCCCTAGGCCATTCTGGGGTTCAGTTTCCCCATCTATAAGGCAGGAGGGACATCAGATCCATATGTGGAATACCAAAGAGAAAAGAGACAGCCAGAGGGTGATAAAGATTACACATATAATGAAGCAATCAGACTTGGCTCAGGGGCTGGGATGAATCAGTCCACATTACCACAGTCATGATGGTGACACTCTCTGATTATTCCTATGGACACTTTCCTGGCTTATTTTTCCCTCTTAGCATTCTTTCAGACTCTGGTGAAATTATTGTTTCTCTGTGCTTTTTTAAATGACCTATGAAACGTAAAAGCAGAAAAGAAGTATCTGTTTAGGAGGGCTAGAAGAGAAGGCAGACAATATTGGATAGATAATATGATTCTACAAGCATTGACTGAATACCTTCTTCTGTGTTAGGCCCTTGGCACAGAAAGAGCAATAAGACCCTTTCTTGTCCCTGCTCTAGGGGCTTATACTCTATTGGAGGGAAAAACACATAATCAAGAAACTAGACAAGCCACATGAACTTTTTGTTGAACACCGTGTGGCACGTAGGCATAGTAGGGTCATTGTAAGTAGGCATCTAATAAATAATTCTGAAATGGATGAATAGTTGCATGGATGGATAAATGGATGGATGGATGAACAAGCAGACAAGAGAATAGAGAGGTTACTCATGACTAACTCTCAACACAGGCAGAATAGAATTGCCCAGCGATTGCCTCCTTTGGGATGTATCTACACCCAAGCTGCCAATGGCTGGTCTGGGTTCCTGGAAGCCTTGCACGGGCAAAATTGCTTTACAGAGGAAATCCTGGAATCACTGTGAAAATATAAAAAGAGTAAAGAAAGCCAACGCTTGAATAAGGAGTAATTGAAAACAGTACTTGAGTGGGATAACTTATACTCACTGCCATATTTTAATTTTGTCCTAATCATATCTTTTCAAAAGAATTGTAACCCCTAGGTAATAATTAAGACATAGCCTAATAGTTACACTGTTGTTTTAATAAGGAGTTTTCTTTTTAGAAAAAGCAAAATAATATGGCTAAATCATGCTCTTCATCTCTTACCCCTTCTCAGTCACAGAAAATTAGAATAAATTTATTCATCTTCCCTCTACATTTCCTCCAACTGGTAGGAAGACACCAACATTGTGGGCACCACCTAAGAGGAATTGCCTGGCCTTTGAAGAATGTCTTCCTGATCCATTCAGGATAAATGACAGCAAAAGACAACAAAGGCTTGTCTCACTGGGGAAGTGGCATGGTGTAGTAGCAATCATGCTGAATCTAGAATCAGGCCCTGGGCACCTTCCTCAATCTTTCTAAGCCTCAATTTCCTGATCTTTCAAAATGGGGGCAATAAAAGTATCTATTTCATAAAGCTGTCATAGCAATTAAAATAAAAAATGATATGTCAGTTAGTACTCTGTGTCTCATAGTAAGCTATATCACTTACTATGAGTGATATTAGATATCACTGAGAGATGAAAAATAAAAGAAAAGCTGGTAATTGGGAGCTCCATATGCAGTGCTCAGCTGACCTGGTCCTGGCTTGGTCACTTATTGGCTCACCTTGAGCAAATTACTTCCCCATTCTGGGCTTCAGTGTCTTCGTCTATAAAATAATTTTCATGATCTCTAAAGTCCCTTCCGGTCTAAGATGCTTTACTATTAGAACAAGAGCCTAAAGAGAAAAAGAAGTAAGCACGTTTAAGAACAAGAGCTCTCCATTGCAGGCTCTCAGCGTATGGCCAGAGTTGGTAATAAGTCTGGCTCTCCGTTGCTACCTTGGAGGCAACCTGATGGCAGAAAAACTAAGTTGGGAGAGATGTCGGGGCCCCTTTGGATACAATTATAATGCTTCTGGTTCCACTTGAAGATGTTTCTTCCCCTCCAATATCTGACACTATTGGCTATCTACTCAACAGCCATGCCCCCCTCCTTCCTTGAGATATGACAAAATAAGAATGGACCTAGCTGCTGAAAGTGAATCATGATTGATCTAAACTGACGTTTCTCAATGGAAGGTGGTACTGCCCCCCAAGGGAGGTTTGAAAGAAGTTATCACAGTGCCTGGAGGGCTCCAATGGTGCTTAGTAATTGAGGGGGGAACTTCATAAAGCTGTTAAAATTATCTACAAAAATATACTTAGTTACGAAACACTGCATGCTTCTCCCTGAAATCAGGAATAAGTAAGGATGCGTCTCTCACCCCTCCATTCACCATAATACTGGAAGTTCTATTCAAGAACAGGAAATGAAAGAATGAAGTTGCACCCTTACCTCACACCACATAAATAAATAAATAAATAAATAAATAAATAAATAAATAACTCAAAATAAGTCAAGGATCTAAATGTAAAACCTAAAACAATGAAACTCTTAGAAGAAAACATCAGACCAAAGCTTCACAACAATGGACTTGGCAATGATTTCTCAGATATGACATCAAAGGCACAGGTAACAAAAGAACAAAAATAGACAAATTGGACCTCATGAAAATTTTTTAAATTTGTGCATCAAAAGATACTATCCACATGGTAAAACTATAAACCACAGAATGGAAGAAAATATTTGTAAATCATACATCTGATAAGGGGTGAATATCCAAGATATATTACAGAACTCCTAAAACTTAAGAGCAAAAAGAAACTGAAGGCAAAAATAGGCGAAGACTTGGGTAGACATTTCTCCGAAGAAGACACACAGATGGCCAATAAGCACATGAAAAAATGCTAACATCACCAGTCATTAGGGAAATGTAAGTCAAAACTACAATGAGATACCAGCTTGTACCCATTAAGATGGATGCCACCAAGAAAACAGAAAAAGCAAGTGTTGACGAGCATGTGGACAAATTGGAACCCTTGCGCACTCTTGTTGGGAACATAAAATGGTGCAGCCCCTGTGGAAAGGGGGTTCCTGCATGGAGGTTCCTCCTGTACGGAGGTTCCTCAAAAAATTAAAAATAGAACTACTATATGACACAGCAATTCCACCTCTAGTTATAATCCAAAAGAATTAAAGCAGGATCTCAAAGAGATATGTGTACACCCATGTTCATAGCTTCATTATTCACAATGGCTAAAATGCAGAAACAACCCAAGTAGCCATCAACTGATGAATACATAAGCAAAATGTGGTATAAACATACAATGGAATATTATTAACATTAAAATATATGAGTATTAAAAAGGAAGGAAAATCTGCAGATACCACAACATGAATGAAGATATTATACTAAGTGAAATAAAACAATCACCAAAAAAACAAATACTGTATGATTCCACTTAAATGCGGTACTTCGAGTAATCAAAATCTTAAAGACAGAAAGTAGAATGGCGGTTGCGAGGACAACGGGAGTTATGATTTAATAGACACAGAGTTTCAGTTTTACAGAAAGGAGAGAGTTCTGGGAATGGACGGTCATGGTGGCTGTGCAATACTATGAATGTATGTAATACCACTGAACTGTACACTTAAAAATGATTAACACAGGGGCGCCTGGGTGGCTCAGTTGGTTAAGCGGCCGACTTTGGCTCAGGTCATGATCTCACAGTCCGTGAGTTCGAGCCCCGCGTCGGGCTCTGTGCTGACAGCTCAGAGCCTGGAGCCTGTTTCAGATTCTGTGTCTCCCTCTCTCTCTGCCCCTCCCCTGTTCATGCTCTGTCTCTCTCTGTCTCAAAAATAAATAAATGTTAAAAAAATTATTAAGACAGTAAGTTGTATATTTTGTGTATTTTAACACAAAGTTTTAAAAGGGAGGAAAAAGGCATACAGACTGGAAAGGAGAAAATAAAACTCTTCCTATTGCATACTACAGGATTTTCTATATAGAAAATTCTGAAAAATCTACAAAAAACTACTAGAACTAATAAATGTGTTCAGCAATGTTAGAAGATACACAATAAACACACAAAAATCTATTAAATTTCTATACTCTAGCAATGGATGCCTAGACACCAAAATTAAAAATATATTAATTATTACTCAAAAATTCTCAAAAATATATTATAATTACTCAAATAATGGTAAATATTTGGGTTTAAATATAAAAAAAATGTGTGTACAGGACTTGCATGCTGGAAACAATAAAACACTGTTGAAATAAAGCAAAGATCTCAATAAATGAAGAGACTCACTGTTTGCGTGGTTTGGAAGACTCAACACAGTAAAGACGTTAATTATCACTCAAATTTATATACAGGTTTAAAACAATTACAATCAAAGCTCCAGCAAGATATCTATAGGTGGAGAAAATATTATTTTAAAATTTATATGGAAAGGTGAAGAATCTAGAAGAGCTAACACAATGGTTAAAATGGAAGAATAAAGGGGGAGGGATCAGTCTACTCAGTTTTAAGACATTATATCACAATATGTAGCCAGAGTAATCAAGACTGTATGGTACTGGGGAAGGGAGAGACACATAGATCACTGGAACAGAAAGGAGAACACAGAAATAGTCCGGCACAAGTACACCCCAGTGATTTTTGACAAATGCACAAAAACAATTCAATGGAGGAAAGATCGCCTTCTTAACAAATGATGCTAGAGCAACTGAACATTTATAGGAAAAAAAAATACCTTGCTCTAGGCCCTACATACCATGTAAAAATTAACTCAAAATGTATTACAGACTTAAATGTAAAACTATAAACCTTTTAGGAAAAAAAAAAAGCATGGGAGAAATCTTTGGGATCTTGAGTTAGGGAAAAAAGTGCTTAGGCTTGACCTCAAAAGGAAAATTGATAAATTGGACTTCGTCAAGATTTAAAATTTTTGTTCTGCAAAAGACCCCGTCGAGAGGATGAAAAGCACAACTCCCCAGTGGGAGAAAATATTTGCAAACCACATACCTGACAAGGAGCTAGTATTTACCATATATAAGAACTTCCAAAACTCAACAGTAAAAAACAAACAGCCTTGTTGGAAAAGAGGCAAAAGATGCAAACAAACATTTCAGCAAAGAGGATGTATGGACGGCAACTAAGCACATGGAAAAACATGCAACATCACTAGCGATTAGGGAGACACATTAAGATATCATACACACTTACCAGACTACAATGGAAAGTAGTGGCCACATCTAGTGCAGGTAAGGATTCGAGAAATGGCCATTCATGCATTGCTGATGTGCAGGTAAAATGGTGCAACCACAGGAGAAAGAGGAACATTTTCGCACTGCTTGTGGGAATGCAAACTGGGGCAGCCACTCCAGAAAACAGTTTGGAGGTTCCTCAAAAAATTAAAATTAGAATTACCCTATGACCCAGCAATTGCACTACTAGGTATTTATCCAAAGAATACAAAAATACTGATTTGAAGGGGCACATGCATTCCAATGTTTATAGCAGCACTATTGACCGTAGCCACAGTATGGAAAGAGCCCAAACGCCCATCGACGGATGAGTGGATAAAGAAGATGTGGTGTATGTATGTACAATGGAGTATTACTTGGCAATGAAAAAGAATGAAATCTTGCCATTTGCAACAATGTGGTTGGAACTAGAGTGTATTATGCTAAGTGAAATAAGTCAGAAAAAGATATATTATTTCACTTATATATGGAATTTAAGATACAAAATAGATGAACATAAGGAAGAAAAGCAAAAATAATATAAAAACAAGGAGGGGGACAAAACATAAGAGACTCTTAAATACAGAGAACAAACTGAGGGTTCCTGAAGGGATGTTGGGTGGGGGGATGGGCTAAATGAGCGATGGGCATTAAGGAGGACACTTGTTGGGATGAGCACTGGGTGTTATAAATAAAGGATGAATCACTAAATTCTATTCCTGAAATCATTATTATACCATATGTTAACTAACTTGGCTTTAAATTTTTAAAAATTTTAAAAAATGGTGCAACCACTCTGGAAAATAGTTTGGCAGGTTGTTGTTGTTTTTTTTTAAGAAATTAAATATGCAACTACCATATGACCCAGCATTTGTAGTCCTGGGCATTTATCCTAGAGAAATGAAAATTTATGTTCACACAAAAACCTGTGCACAACTGTTCATAGCAGCTTTATTCGCAATAGCCAAAATGCAGAAGCAGCCCAGGTGTCATCCAATGAGTGATAGTGGTATATCCACACCATGGTATACTACTCATCAACACAAGAAAGAACCCTTGATAGGTAGAACTTGGATACATGCAACAACATAACTCCAGAGAACTATGCAAGGTGAGACCAAAGGAAAAAATAAAATCCAACCCCAGAGACTTACACACTGTATGATTCCATTTGTGTAGCTTTCTTGAAATGACCAAATTATAGAAATAAAGAACAGGTTAGTGGCTGCCAAGGGGAAGAGAGGGGGGCGACTCGAGAGACAGATGTGGGTGTGGCTATAAAATGGCAACATCGGGGATCTTGTAATAGAAATGTTCAATATCTTAATGTACCAATGTCGACATTCTGGTGGCGTTATTGTATGGAATCGCTGTGTATGTATTCCTACAACTGCTTGGGAAGCTGCATTTAGTTCAAAATAAAAAGTCTAATTTTCTAAGACTGCGTCAGCGGGGACTCAACACATCCGGTGCGAGGGAAGCCCCTGGCAGGGCGGTGGATATGGAAACTGAGCAAGAAGAGGCCCCACAGATGAGTAAGAAAGAGCCAATAGTTCCACATGGGGTCCCGAAGAATGTGCACGGGTATCTCACTTGCAGAAAGAAGAAAGGGAAAGAATTACCATAAAGCCAATTTACAGAAGAAACCTCTTTCAGCCCTAATCCATCGGAGGCCAGAGACTCCCCGCAGCCTGGCACACATTCCCCGCGCCCCATACAAAACCCCACCCTCCAGCACAGACTTGGGGATGTGATCCGTTTCGGCGAAGTCAGCAGTTTGGACAGATGTTTGCAATCTAAGACTTCCTGTGAGGCACACAGGCCCTTAATAATATTTCTTATGGGAACTTGGTGGTTTGTGGTGCCAGGTCAGGGTGGAGCTGGACTGAGGTTTTGGTTGTACAGAAACAAGGGTTTTCAAGGCCACCTCTCCAGCCAGCAGGCCTTCTGGGTGGGGGAGAGGGGCGCGGGGCACTGCTCTCAATGGCTTTTCTCAGAAGATCACTGCATGTGTTTCACTCAAGTTGGAGAAGAAAAGCTGTGTAGGACTTTTCCACTTCTCTCCTGCCCTCCGCTGGGAGGCAGAGGAGCTGGTGTCAAGCCCCACCCCACCCTCCACTCCCCCCTCTCCTCCAGCCCCTAGAGAGAAATGAGAAAAGAAGAGAAAGGCTAGCAGAAATGGCCACCCACTAGGCAGAGCTGATGGCTTTCCTCCCCACCCCTGGATAGCTGCTGTGCCCGCTACCTGGCTTCTGCATGGGGCCCCTTTTACATGAGGCACTCCCAAGGGAGCAATTCACTTCCTACCATGCTTCTCGGGCACTTCAAGTGATTCCTTAAACCACACACTAAAAATTACCGTTCTAATGCAGTCGTTTGACCAATACCCCAATTCATCTGCCCCTACTGTTCTCAACGGCTTTTCCCGACCAGACGACAGAGATCTGGAGAAGCCAGTTCTTTCTTACTTAACACTAACATCCTTTCAGCCATTGCTTCCCTCCTTTTGGCTTCAGGAAGCAAAAACCAGAGTTAGGAGGGAACGCTTCCTTAAGTTACAGGCACAAACACTGCCTGTCTGTGACATCTGGATGTCTGGACGAGAGCCCTGAACCCTCCCCATTCCCCCATCCCTTGGTCTCCAGGAGGCCGTCCTTGAAGGCCAGGTTGCAAGGCAAAGGAAAGCAGACTGGCTAATTGGCAAGAGGCTCTTGACCAGAGAGTCCCCTTCTGCAAACTTCTTGCTCCACAACGTGCAGCTTCTCTGCCAGCACCCTGGAAGCCCGTGGGCGTCCAGGAAACCAGCAGCCAGCCCCGGAGAGCATGAATATGCAGTTCTTCCACAGGGACATGGGGCTTTCTCCAGTCCTGTGCTCTTGTTCCGTAGGGGATGGGGAAGGGCACAGAGAGAAGAAAAGTGAGAAACAGGACAAGAAGACAAATTGCCCCAGTGATGGAGACACCTGCAGCAGAGGCGGCTGAGCTCCCAGGGACACATTCTGTGTGCCTGTGAGTGACAGGGCGGTGTCCTCCAGAGCAGGGCAAGCAGGCAAGGGCATAGCTGCAGAGATGCCCATCATCCCTCTTAGCTGCACCATAAAGGCTTCTTAGATGGCAGGAAAAGCAATGGAGCAGGTCAGGTGCACGGCCAAGTGCAGTACACGCGGAGGCCTCTGAGTGGGCTCAGCTCTTGCTTCCAATGTGTGCGATTATGGGCTCTATGGTCCGCGCCCTTCTATGTCTCAGGTTCCTCCTTAGTAAAGTAGAGGTATTAATACTCATCTCAGGAGGTGATTGCGAGGCGTCAACAAGAGTACATTTTGCCAGAAGGGACAGAAAGTCTGACAACCATGCCTAAAATAATGAAGAGTCTGTTGTTCTCACCTAACTCTAGAGGCAGACCAGCCAGGGCTCAGACACCTGTTCATATCTCATCAGTTTTAATGATTGCCCTTCACATATTAACATCTTGGGAATCTGGATGTGCTGTACAAGCTAGCTGTAGTTTCATTAACAGCATTTCCTCTTTCTTAATGGGACTTAAAAAACGGTGTGTCCTACCATATTGACAGTGTTTCCAATGAGAGACAAAATGTAATCATGAAGGGCTAGCCTCAGCCTGGTGGCTTTCATCCTCACGCTTTGCCTCATGGTTGCTTCAGGCCCCTCATCCACAGTACAAGCAAGAGGAAGAGAGGGGTGGGAAGGAGACAGAGGGTTTTCTCTTCAAGAGATGTCCTCGCCAACAAATTTGCACTTACACATTACTGGCTGGAACTGTGTGACATGGCCTTCTGTGGGGTACTGGGAAGTTGAGGTTCAGGGTCCCAGCCGAAGAGGGAAGCAGGGGAGAGAGAAGGTGGTTGGGCCTGTAAGATAAGCAGCCCAGTCTCTGGCACGGAGTAGAAGCTCACCAAACAGCAGCTCTCTACCTCCACACGCAAACAGAACTGCAAGTGGTTTGTGTCTGGGCTGAGGTAGGCCAGCCCACCAAGCAAATTCATTTTCTTGGAACACTATAATCAACACTCTCTAGGAATGCAAATGTGGCTTGCCCAGAAAGGAGCCATAAACACTTCTCTCCTTTCCAACTCTGCAGAGCCCTGTCTGTAGGCTCGTGCACCACCAGAAGCTCTGGTGCAACGTAAACAAACAAGCTGTTTTGATTTTCTCACAAATGAGGTGGGGATTTGCTTTTTTTTTTTTTTTTTTTTGGTTTTCCTTTACCAAGCTAAGCCATCTCACACGTTTGCTGCAGCCTGCAGCTCCTACTGGCCTCCACGAGAAGGACATCCATACCCCAGGCACCAGGAGGTTCCTGTGGCTCCAGCTTTCAAAGATAATGGGAAGAGAGCTGGCCTCTCTTCAGTGTCACATATGTTACCTCATGTAATCCTCGCTGCAAATCTGCAAGCAGGGAATAAGCATTTCTATTTGCTCTACAGCTCAGGGAAAGGAGGAAAGTGTTCAAGGTCATTAAGGAGCCGAGACACAAATGCAGCCCCATCCGGTGCCTGTACCCTTTTCCCAGAGCCACCCATGACTGCAGAAGTATTACTTTCTATTTTATTCTCAGTTTTAGGTACAGAAAAAGTCAGGCATCTCCTCCAACATCAGGAGCCAGTGGGAAGGTTGTCACAGTTCCAGTGAAGCGTGGAAGTGGTGTGGCCGCAGCTGCCCCAAGACCTCTGGTCCTCAGGGAAGCTGGCCTCTGACTGTGTGCTTGCAGGGCAGTGCGCTGGAGTCACAAAGACTTACCTACCAGAAGGTGACTTCAGAGGCCACCCAGTACAATGCCCTCAGGGGACAGTTGAGGAAACCGAGACCAAGAGGGAGAGAGAGAGAGAGAGAGAGAGAGAGAGAGGCAAATGGCAACAATAAGAAGAGAGACTAAAACTCAGGCCTCTAAACTTCTAGGCCATTTGCTTTTCCCAGCGCAGCAGGCTCGGGTTGATTTTCAGGCTCTCAGGCAGCCTCTCCCAGTCAATCAGCAGGCCAGGCCAGGAAGCCACCCCAAGGAGCCTACTTGTAGATATTCATGCATTCACTTAACATTTATAAAGCACTTACTCCAGGCCAAAGACTAGTTATACTGCAAGAACAACAAAGATAATGACCCAGTGCTCATGGTGCATTGGTGTTCTAGTGGGGCAGACAGAGCAGAAGGAAATAAATGGAGAGAAACAAGAAAATATCAGCTATCAGATAGTGCTGAGTTCTGCAGAAAATGACAGAGAGATGATACGGAGAATGACCGGGGTGTGCTTCAGAACTGGGGTCAAGGACGAGCTCTCCAGGGGCTGACATTTAAGCTGAGACCACAATGACTGGAAGAAAGTAGTAAGTGAAGATCTGGGGAGAGAGCCGTCTTCACAGAGGACACAACAGATGTAAAGCTGCTGAGTTGGGGGGGGGGGGCGCGGGGGGGCAGAGGGGTGCAAGCTTGGCTAAATGAGGAAGAGAAAGAGGTGCCTGGGTGGCTCAGGCAGTTAAGCGACCGACTTCAGCCCAGGTCATGATCTCATGGTTTGTGGGTTTGAAACCTGCATCAGGCTCTGTGCTGACAGCTCAGAACCTGGAGCCTGCTTGGATTCTGTGTTTCCCTCTCTCTCTCTGTTGTGTCTCTCTCTCTCAAAACTAAATAAACATTTTTTTTAAAAAAAATTTTTAATGAGGAAGAGAAAGGAGGCCCCTGGGGCCTGAGCTCAGGGAGCAAGGGAGAGAAGAAGGTGACAAGGTAGGAGATGCAGGCCAAGGACAGATCCTATAGGGCCCCGTAGCTAAGCCAAGGAGAGAGATTTTGGTTTTGTTCTTAATATAATAAGATGTCACTGGACGGTTTTAACTATACAATGCCATGGTCTCACTTAAGCTTTGAATAGATCATTCTGGATACTGTGGAAAGAACAGAAAGGGCGTAAGAATAAGAAGAGGGGGGTGAACAGTCAAGTGATGCCGACACTCTGGGGCACATGCCCATCAAACCCTAAAGCTGGGGCTCTCCCTGCAGCTGTGTGGGCTGCACCCAACGTCAAGGGTGCCTTTCGCCTAAACTACAACACAAACAGCATCCTCTGAAGTTGTGCCTAGTGGGCCCGGCTTTTTAGTCCCTCGTGATTCTCAAAGACACAACCTTTACGTACTCCTATCAAAGGATCAAAGTAAAAACCCCTTCAGCACCATTTTCTGCACAAAAGTAAGACAGACAAACTACAAATCACTACGTCTAAGACCGGATCATTAACTAAGCAGTAAAATAAATACGTGGAATAATAAAACCTAAAATAACCTGTACCTTTAATTAACTCAGGTCTGTTGAAAAATACATGAATCCCTTGCTTCTCTGCCCCAGTGCTTAGGGAAAAAAAACATGGATGATTCAAAACCTCATTTATATCATTTATATTTATGTAAACAGGTACTTAATGAGGAGTACTCGGAGGCCTGTTGGAGCTATACAATGGTCAGTGCTATTTTGGTTGATATCATTGTCCAAGCCGAATCATAAATGCTTAAAAAAACAATATTCATTCTCTCATCAAATATTTATTGTATCCCTGCTATACACCAGCCATTGCTGGGCCCTGGAGCAAAAAAAAGCCAATATGTTCCCTGCCTTTATGGACTTTATAGTCTAATGGCTGGACAGATGTTGAACAACAAAAACACACAACGAAATAGACAGCTACAATTTGTAATAAGAACTATAACAGAAAAGAGCAGAGAAAATAAGGGAGGGATTTTCATTTAGATCATGAGGGTCAGAGAAAGCCTCTCTATTGAAGCTTTAAGATGGCCAAGGGCCGCCATGGAGGGTGACACACTTCCACTGCCCCCTGACCTCATTCGTCTCTCTTACCTCTCTTTGAACAAATATGTGCTCAGGGACTCACCCTCTTACCCCTTATCCTTCCCTCCCAACTCTATGCCTCCAAACTCTGTGACCCCAAGTGCAAGCAGATAACCCTCAGAGCATCACCTCAAATCAAGTAGGACTCAGGAGCCAGGGCACCGGATAGGAAGGAGCATGGAAATTCCTGGTCTGGTTGTCACACAAGATCTCACTCCTTTTATAACCTTTGGGAATTGTTTCCTCTCTCCGGAAGTCTCGGTGTCCCCCATCTGTCACATGGGTGGAAGCACACTGCCCATGGAATCCCCAGATGAGCCCCCAGAGATGGGCTCTGCTGCCCAGATATCCTTGGAGGGTCCCAGAGCAGACTGGCAGACCTCCAGGCCAGACTGGGAACAGAGTGGCTGAGATAATGAAGGAAAAGCCCTAACCCCTGCCTGATCCCCTATGGACACGGACCCTGGGGCAGGGCCAGACCACATGCAGGGCTCCCAAAAGACTTCTTTACAAATCCTGCCTGCTAGCCCCTGACATTTCTCCCCTCCAGGTCTCAGAAACAAACCCTTGAGACAAGATGAGGAATGTGGTAGGAATAATGTCATTGAAGAAATCATGTGGATTTTCTTTCTGGATGCTGCACTTGACATAAAGTCAGATCCAAGTTGCTCACAGGACTATACCTCTAGTCTCCTCACTCAGCCAACCTTCCACCTGCCCCCAGCCTCTAACCTGTGAGTACTGCCAAAAGCACTCTTCATTAGCACAAAACCCAGCAGTGACAATGTGACATCTGCAGAGAGAGGCCCAGGCCAGCTCTAGGTAGGAAGAGAAGATAAACCTTTTTTTGCCATTGCCTATTCTCACCTCTCCTGGGTGGGCTCTCTCATATCTGATAGTAGGATTGGAGAACGGCTAAGGAGAGCAGCTCCTGGAAGGGGAGGTGGCAGAGGGGAGCTGCTATGGACCTGGATGAAAGGAAGGAAGAGGGGCATATACACGACTTGCAGGAGGGAGGTAGTCCTAACCGGGCTCTAGCTGCTGTTCTACCAACACCAACTGGGTGGGATCACATCCCTCTCCTGATGGGAAATGATACCACACTAGACAACCTTTAAGCCATCTTCCAGCTCTAAATTTTTAAAATTCTCAGCAACTGCTAGTTGTTTTTTTTTTTTAACATTTATTGTTATTTTTGAGAGAGGGACAGAGGATGTGTGGGGAGGGGCAGAGAGAGAGAGGGAGACACAGAATCCAAAGCAGGCTCCACGCTCTGAGCTGTCAGCACAGAGCCTGACGTAAGGCTCAAACTCAAGAACCGGGATATCAAGACCTGAGCCAAAGTTGGACACTCAACTGACTGAGCCACCCAGGCGCCCCAGCAAGTGCTAATTTCTAAAGTGGTGCTCATCACACGTGTGCCTGTGTGCCCGGTAGGAAATGGGGCAGGAGACAGACTGCAGGGATCCCTGTTTGGTAAGAAGTGTATGCATGGGTGCAGTGGTTCCCAGCCTCTTTCAGAGGCAGAGCACCTGATGAATGATCACTAAATGCTTGACATACCCCCAGGGATTTTGGTGGATTTCAGCAAGGAGGGGAGGATCCAGGGCTTTGCACGATGCTTGGGGGGCTGGGGCGGGGTAGCTGTAACTTCACATCACCCCAGCGTATCCCGTGCATACATAGAGCCACTGCCCCAGCTGACCAGATTTGGGAAATTCATGTTAACAGTGTTTTAGACTAAGCCCAAATCATACTGCATGCTATCAGCAGAGTCTCTTGATTGCTTTATAATTTATTCCACATTTATAACAGTCTGTTATTGTCCATCACTGTGCTACGTGCTGGAGAAGTAAAGATGAATAGAATGAAGTCCTTGCTTTCCAGCAGTCCCCACTGACCTGCTGGACCACCCTGGGGTGTCCTTAGCCAGAGCACCCATTAAGTCCAAATGGCACCTTTTGCAGGACCCCTTCTGGGCAGGTGCAGTCTGGCGGGCACACAGTCTGGTGAGTGATGAGGGAGCCTAAGGCAAGCTGACAGCCATAAACACCCCACCTCCACCCCAAGGTGGGATAGGTGTAATATTCCTGGGGCACTCCTGGCTGACCAAGAACAAAGGAAAGGGGAAAAACAAATGGTTAACTGATAGAGATCATAGTCCTGCCGGACCTGAGTCTCCATCTACCTGCAAATGTATTAGTAAGTCACAAGAAAAAAGGCAATCTTATCAATAGGTTAATCTCCAGTGGCGCCTAGGTGGCTCAGTTGGTTAAGCATCTGACTTCAGCTCAGGTCATGATCTCACAGCTCGTGAGTTTGAGTCTGAGCCCCACGTTGGGTTCTGTGCTGACAGCTCAGAGACTGGAGCCTGCTTCAGATTCTGTGTCTCCCTCTGTCTCTGCCCCTCCCTGCTCACTCTCTGTCTCTCTGTCTCTCTGTCTCTCTCTCCTTCAAAAATAAGCATTAAAATTTGTCTTAATCATTATAAAAAATTTTTTTAAATAGCTTAATCTCTAGAAACCTATAAACTCCTTTTCCAGGAGCCCACCATCACCCCTCCATAGTGATGTGGGAAAAGAAGGCAGAAGGAAATGGCAGATAGAACTAAATGTTCTTATAACCTGCAGTCCGTTGACAAATACTTGAGGCTGGCAGAATAAAAAGTTTCTCCAGGAACTCCCTCTGGTCTGAATACTAATGCTTTGCTAGAGGGAAAAACAACCTTAGCTTGACAATAGTTAGGCCTCCACTATCCTGGGAGTCTTCTTTAGCATATGAAAATCTCCCTGGAAACTTCCCCTGGACTTTACCTCTCCCAACTCCATAGTATATAACCAGTCTCTCCTCATGATCCTGGGCAGCTCTTCCTGCCCACAAGTCCTGTCCCCGTGCTTTAATAAAACCACCATTTTGGGGCGCCTGGGTGGCCCAGTCGGTTGAGAGGCCGACTTCGGCTCAGGTCATGATCTCGCGGTCCGTGAGTTCGAGCCCCGCGTCGGGATCTGTGCTGACAGCTCAGAGCCTGGAGCCTGTTTCAGATTCTGTGTCTCCTTCTCTCTCTGACCCTCCCCCATTCATGCTCTCTCTCTCTCTGTTCCAAAAATAAATAAAACTTAAAAAAAAAAAAAAAAAAAAAAAAAAACCACCATTTTGCACCAAACATGTCTTCAAGAATTCTTTCTTGTTCGTCAGCTCCGTACCCCGCAAACCACACTGTCACCCCAACAACCTCATCAGTGAGCAGATTATAGCTGGCTGTTGGTCTCCCTTTGCCTTTTCAATCAAGCACTCTGGTACAGTGAACAATCCGTACAATGGATCCTGACGGTCACAATAAGACGTCAAATTTCAATCACTGTCTAACGCATACTTTTGCTCTAATGCAAAATGCATGTTAGCAGTGTCCGTCAAATGGAACACAGCCCTAAAATGTCACATGACAGTGGAGAGTGGAGTAAGCTGGCTATGAAGGAAGGTACAAAATGTAAAATCTAACCAACTTGGTGGTTATTGGAACATAAGAAAATGTACCATGTGAGATGTACAAGAACCACAGGTATTCATAACAGCCCACTAGTATTAGAGGGAGACCAAATGATAGTGTGATAACCCTGGATGCTTTCATAGTCACTGCAAGACCCAGTTATACTGCAGCAGTAACTGCTGAATTTGTTTAATGTGTTTTTAGTATTTTAATGTCTTCAAGTGTGCCACACACGGTAAAATTAATAAAACTATATATATAAAAAAAATGTTGGAAATCACCAATCCCCAGTGGAAAAGAAATGTATAAGAAAATAATTCCAGCTCCATGATTAAGTTCTTACTGGAGACATGAGAGCAATAAAGGCAAGGCACTTAGTTCTACCTAGAGAGGCCAAGGAGGGCTTCCTAGAGGGGGTGATACTAAAACAAGGTTTGAAGGTTGAGTAGAAGTTCACCAAGTATACAGGGCAAGAAAGGCTTCCAAGTAATGGGAGCCACTTGGGCAAATGTATGGAAGGAAGAACAAGTTTTGTGTGCTGAACTGCATGAAGTGATATGGCTGGAGAGGTTAGAATGAGTCTGAGAGTGTCAAGAGGTTAAGGTGAGGCCATCTCACAAAAGAATATTAAGAATGTGGCCCACATTCTTCCCCCAAATTCAAACACCAACCCCATCCCTGCAGAAAAAGTAAGATTATTCTGAAGATACACATGATGGAAATTTCTGTGGGGTCAACAAAATGTCACAATCCTTAATCTACTTAGCCTTAACTGCTAAGTAGTTGGCAGAAATATCAAGGACCCGGCTCTGCTAGGTAGAAGCCTATCTTCAGGATCAGTTACCTAGTTTATGTGACCCATGAAAATGTGGGGCCTCTTGTTTGAAAAGTATTAAGAATTTCAAGACAGCAACCACCAAGTATTAAATGAAGTGCAGGTCCCTTTGAAGCATGGGACCTCATATAGGTCACCCACCCAGAGGACTAGCCTTATGGCTGAGGGAAACCAGAAGGCTTATTAGAGCATTCTATCTTTATTGAAATTGGATTTATTTCTTTGGTTAAGAGCAAAGGATGGGGGATAGGGGAGAATAAGAGGCCAATTCAAGGCATCAAAAATCTTTTTTTAGTTGAATTTTCAACATTTTGTCCTCAAAGTATCCCTAATAACAGGAAAAAGGTGGGGTACAGAAGTCTCCTTTTTACAACTTGTTTGAGAGTCCCCATGTCATTAAAAAATGCCTGCATATATCACATTTTTAATTGAGGTACAATTGACATTATAACATTCTATTTGTTTCAGATATATAACATAATGATCCGTTATTTGTATATATTGCTAAACAATCATCACAAGAAGTCTAGTTAATAATACCTGTCACCTAACATAGTTAGAAAAAAACTTTTTCTTGTGATGAGAAATTTTAAGATCTACTTTCTTAGCAACTTTCAAATATGCAACCAAGTATTAATTATGCTATACATTACATCCCCATGGCTTTTTTTTTTAATTTTTTTTTTTTTTTTACATTTTATTTATTTTTCAGAAACAGAGTGAGACAAAGCATGAGCAGGGGAGGGGCAGAGAGGGAAGGAGACACAGAATCTGAAGCAGGCTCCAGGCTCTGAGCAAGCAGTCAGCACAGAGCCCGACGTGGGGCTTGAACCCACAAACTGTGAGATCATGACCTGAGCTGAAGTCGGACGCTCAACCAACTGAGCCACCCAGGTGCCCCATGGCTTTTTTATTTATAACTGGAAATTTGTACATTTGGACCCTCTAAACAACATTTAACTGAATTTTATTTTGTTACCCAGTGTGAGAGTTGCTACCTTTTAATGGAGACTTCGGACTTCAACCAAATCACATGAAATTGTGAGGATTGGAGTGTTTGAACTTATTATGTCCATATACTTGAAACTTTTATTTACTATACTTTTTTTTTAATTTTAGAAAGAGAGAACATAAGCAGAGGAGAGGGGCAGGAGAAGAGAGAGAGAGACAATCTCAAGGAGGCTCAGCGCTGAGTGTGGACTTCACCCCACCAAGCTTGACCCCACGACCCTGGGATCGTGACCTGAGCCAAAATCAAGAGTTGGGCACTCAACCGACTGAGCCACAGGCACCCCACTATAATTTCTTGTTGTTTCTATTCCTCCTCTGATTCCTTACTTTTGTTGGATTAATCCAAATGTTAGGTGTTGTGTTTCCTTTTTTTTTTTCTTTCAGCAGTTTGCAATTTATATATCTTATTTCTATTCTTCTGTTATTTCCCTTGAATTTTTCTTCAGCAGAAGAAAGAAGACAGTTTTATTTCCAATGATATGTGATTGTCAACTGATAATTACTTTATCTTGCCCTTGTGTTGTCGTTGTTATTGTCACTTTTAGTTTTAACTAAGTTTAAGCTACATGATATTTTCTCCTTGTGAAAAACTAACACGATAGGTTTGATCAAATTCCTCTTTAACTACACCTCCAACCCTAGGCCTCTGCCAAAAGGTAATGACTGTACAGCTGAAACATATTCTACCAACTTTTCCCATGCATTTCGTTATATATATATCTGTGTATATACTTCTGTATGTGTGTACGTCTATTTGCAAAATAAAAAAAATGGCATTTTCTGTTATTCCATCCCTAGAAATTTACCATAAAGAAACAGTTGAATAGGTAGGCAAAGATATATGTGATAAAAGTTTTCATAACCATGTTAGAAATACTTTTGTTTATTGAAAACATCCCAAACATCCATCAATAGGGGGTAGGGGATTGATTGAACAGATTGTAGTACATCCATACTTCATATATAAAAAATGATGCAATATATTATTAAATCCATTGACATAAAAAGATGGCTAGAATATATTCTAAAACAAAGCAAACCTGGTTACAAACACACACACACACACACACACACACACACACACACACACACAACTGAAATGGTGTTTACCAAAATAATATGATGATTATCTCAGATGGCTACAATTTCAGATGATTTTATGGTCTTAATGTTTTATATCAATCAAATTTTTCTATAATAAGCATATACAGATGTTACACTTTTGAAAATATTAAAAACCTCATCCGTTATTCCCCAAAAATAAATTTTAACATAGATTTTCCAGGAAAATTCACGTTTATCCAAAGTCTTCTCTTCCTCCCTAGTATGTGACCTTGGATACCTGGAAAGCCTATGCCCCAGCTACAGAAGCAGAGTCTCTAGAAAACTTCAGGAAGATGAAGGAGGACTAGTCCCATGTGCTACACAGACTAAAAAATTCAAGCTGTGAATATTTAAGTGTCATTTTGCATGTTATTTATATATTTGTTCAGCTGTCTGTACTTATGTTTTCTGTATCCTAGATGTGTTTTTCTATGTTTTGCCTGAAATAATGTTTTCCTGAGAGAGAACCAGGCTGTAAAGTCCTTCATGTAGGATGTCAGGAGAGCATTTCGAGCAGTTTGACATCTAAGCAATTATTTCAACACTGTTAATGAAGATCGATAATTATTTCAAGCACTAATTAGCGCAACTAATGTTCTTGATGCCATTAGTATACCTCACAACAGTTTAAAAACTCCTACATCTAGTATAACATCGCTCTCATGGGACTCATACCTGAGCTTGTACAGTTCAATTCCACAATCGTTTCTCTACCACTTCCTATTAAATGCCAGATATCATTGCAAAAATGAGTAGGTTAAGTCATCAAGTTCATAGTCAAATGCAGGCTGAATTCAAGCTAATCTAAACTGATCAATATGTGATATCTGATCATTTGCTATTCCTTCTGGAAAAGGAAAGGTGCTGACCAGACGCTATAAACCTCTATTTCTCACAGGGATGATGAAACTGAGGCCAGTCTCCACTCTCTAAGAGGGTAGAAAGACTCTCAGGAAGAGTTTCTCCCCCATTTTAAAGACTTAAAGGGGAAACAGGCTGAGTCAGACACACTATCGGATGTGTATGCGGATCGGCTTGACTTCTACCTGAGGCTTTTCTACCAAGAACATAGATGTTTTTCCTGGGAGTGACTCAGTCTGTACGAAGAGTTCTCATCAGGGCCACTTCAGCACGGCAGCATCGCTCAAACAAGCAGGAGTGTCAGGCAGGCCGGAGTAGAGGTTGTCAAGGGTTCGTTCGTTTTTGTGCAATCTTCCTAGGTGGTGACTGGAAGTTGTTTGGAAAGACAGGCTTGTGCTCAGGGGATGGAGTAATCCAAGTTTTAGGTTTCCCGACCTGTGATGGTACAACCTGGAAGCTACGCTAAGCGAATGTGCCATACATCCTGAGGATGCCACCAATACCCTTTGGTGCGGTGGGTGTCTGTGTGTGTGTTGTATATGTGTATATCCACACACACACACACAAAGGTATTTTCTGTGACTCTCTTCTATTTCGAGGAATAAATATAGAAATTCTATTTCTAGGAATGGATATAGATACTGTGATGGGGGAGCCAGGATATCAGGCCCTGTGCTGGCCTGGAGGGGATCGCACAAGACCTACCCTGTAACTCCAAGTAATAGGTATAGGCCATTTTATTTTTTAATTTTTTTAAGTTTATTTATTTATTTTGAGAGTGAGCGAGTAAGAGAGTGGGGGAGGGGCAGAGAGACAGGGAGAGAGAAACCCAAGAAGGCTCCACACTATCAGCGCAGAGCTGACACAGGCTCGAACTCACAAACCGTGAGATCATGACCTGAACTGAAGTCAACTCACTGAGCCCCACCACGCACCCCGGTATAGGCCATTTTAGAGCAAAGGAAGTCTAAGTGTTACTACCATTATTTTTACACATCCCAGAAAGTCTACAAGCTCTCTACTCCAGCTTCCCATGTTGGATTGCTCTATCAGCTGTAAGGCAGGGTCAAGGCAGAAGCTCCTGGCACCCAGCCGGGGGCAGAGCATGTGCTACAGACCTGGAGGAGAAACACGGGTCTCCAAATCTGGGACGAAAACTCCTCCCTCACGGTAGCTTCATACTTAGGTTTCCACAGTCCTTCCCATTTTTTTTCCAAAATAAGAGACCACTCTCCCCATTTTGCAGATGCAAAACTCAAGGGCCAGACCTAACAGCCACACCAAGCGCTTGTGACTCGGCCAGTGCTCAGACTCAAGGAAACCACTGAAAGGGGAGACCATGACAACAAGAGCTGTCTCCTCCATTCTCTGCAATCTCTGGGCAAAGAAATCACAACATTCTTCTTATGAACACAGAAGAACAGAACGCAAGACTTCCAACTCGTGTCCCTCTCTCTTCCCTCCTCATCTAGCCCAAGCCAAACCCCCAGTTCCCTTCCCACAGACGTTCGATTCTCAACCTTCTTCCTCATCGTCTTCAAGTGTGTTCTGTGAAATAAAATGGCACAGAGGGAGATCTTGTGAGTGGAGCAGTGGTGGGGCAGGGGCCATCCCTTCATAGAAAGGGAGGACCAAACAAAACAAAAGCTACAAGTGCAGGAGTTCAGATTCTAGACCTGTGGGGTCTGGTGCAGAAGCCACTGCACATGTGTAGCTCTTGAGCACTTGAGATGTGCTAAGTGCAGCAGAAAGACGAAATGTTTTGTTTCAATTAATTTTAATTAAACTTAAGTTTTAAAATTGACCATTCAATTTGGTTATTGGACAGCAAAAGTATGTACGAAGCAAGTGAGATTTATAACTACTTCTTCAACCATACACATTATGAACTCTAAATGCAGATCAAGGATTTCCAATGAAAATGTAGCATCTAAACTCAGATGCACTGAGTGTAAAACACACACCAGAGCTGGAAGACTTCGTAGGAAGAAAACGCAAAATATCTCATTAATAATTTTTATACTGATGCATGTTGAAATGAACATACTTTAGATATATTGTGTTCAATAAAGTTGTATCATTAAAATTAATTTCACCTGATTCTTCTTTTTACATTTTTAAATGTGGCTCCTGGGAAATTTTAAATTGTATATATCTCTATGGGTTCTTTGCTCTAGATGTTTAATGTTCCCAGGGATAGTGCTGGAGACGGGATATCCTGGTCCAGAGCCTCATTTATCACTCACCCTCTCATATTGCTACAAGGTCCCTCCAGAACACTTTCCAGCCCTCTCTTTCTGAATTTCTGGTTTAATGTTACTGACACTGGGAACACGCACTTCCCTTCACCCTTACCCCACTGACAGTATTCTCTCTCCCTAATCCTGCTCCCCACTTACCACCTCTACCCTGCTTTGGAAAACCCATTTCTACTACGAAGAGCTCTCCTGTCCCTCCCCATTTCAGTCTTTTCCTTTAACCCCACCTTCCCTGACTTTTTCTGACAATTTCTGTCTCTTGAAACAGCTTCAGTAGAGGTGAAGGTCTTCATGAGAGGTCTGCTTCATTAGAGGTCTTAGAGGAAGGTCAGGAGGAGAGGCCATCATTGTCTGTTCTTGCCGGGTCTCTCTGCTGCCACATGTCTTCCACCTTCCCTCTCGAATGCTGGTGACAGATGTTCATGCCCTCTGTCTTTACCCCCTTTGCTTCACTCTCCCTTTCTCTCTGACTCTACACCTCAGGTTGGATTTCTGGAAAACAGGCTCTGCATAGAGATGGAGATCGGTGGGTAGGAGGTCTATCGGGAGATAGTCTTGGGAACAACTCCTATAAGAAAGTGAGGAAGTGAGACCAGACAGAGAGTGAACTTGAACTGAGATGCAGTTTCCACAGAGGCCTCAGCTGATCCCTTGGGGAACCTAGGAGCTGGGATAGCCCTTTAGGGACCTCTGGTATGAAAGGAAGCGGATGTGTCTTTGTAGTCCTGCATCAACCGATTGGACCAGATGCCCCAAGGAGGGGCTATCTGGCTTACAGTCCCCACTACTGAAATGACCCTCTCAAAAGTCTCCCAAAGATCTCATTTCTAAGTCTAACCCTGTTTTCTTGGGCACCCTCCCCTTTGGTGTCCCTGTAGCACGGGCTCCTATGGAACATGCACTCTTCTCCTGGATCTGGGTGTCCTGCACAGTGCTGACCCTCCTGGATGACATCAGTTTCTTTCTCTGGCTCCTTTTCAAACGTCTACCTGGGCTCTGTCCTCAGCCCTGCCCTCTCCACATTGTCCAAACTCAGCTTCACATCACCCAGAGTCGGCTCTCAGACTTCCACACTCACAGCACCACCATGGTCCTTCTTCAGACCCCCTCTCTACCCCTCCATGTACACCACACACAGCAAGCTCTGTAGAACCCACACCCACCGCATCTTCTGCATTCACTCCCATTTCAGGTCTTCCTCTCACACGGACCATTGTCGGCTCTGCTGATTTTTCTCTACTGCCATGCCTCCGTCAGCAATCCCAGCCTCCAGTGTCTTCCCTGACCTAGCACCCTGGTAAATGGGTAACCTTGCTCGCAGCAGTCAAGTGCCAGAAGCACATGGCTGGATAAGCAGGGACCTTTGTAGCTTTGAGAAATAATCTGCTCCACAGCTAGAACACAGCCAGTTAGTGGCAGCTTTGCACCTGTTCTCCGCCAGGGCCCAGCCAGGGATCTGTCCATCCTTCCTCTTGCCTCCAGTCTAGGAAGAAGTCTTGATTCTCCCTGGGCCCAGGAAATATAAAGCCCATGGTCCACAACACTCTCACTGGGACAGGGCGGTGATGGGAGTCCTCCCTATGCACAGGGGATCTGCCGAGGGAGAGGGGCGGCTCTTTGGGATCAGAGGGGCTTGTGCCTAGAGTCCCTGGGAGCCCCCACAGGCCAATGTCTCCCAGGACCTGAGCCATGGAGGAAACTGGGGAAAAGCAAGACCTGAGAGAGGCCCCAGGGCGGGAGGCCCGGGAGCGGCGGGCAGACGCGAGATTGTGAGCCGCCCCTCCCCTCCCGGCAAGAATCCCCGGGCAACAACCCAGCTGCCCCTAACTCCGACTTAATTGGCTCTGTGAGCTCCGAACTGAAGAGAGGCCAACTCCCAAACAAAGAGGCGGCCCAGCTCAGGGCTTCTGGGCGAGGCCAGCCCGGCTGGGAGGAACGGAGCCCGGGAATCGGAGCGGGGCTAGCCGGGAGGGTGGGCGCTCGGGAAGCGGGGCGGGGCGGGCCGGCAGGAAGTGCCCGGGGTGCTGGGCTGGAGCCGGGCCGCCCGCACCCTGACCCTCTGAAGGTGGGAGGGCCCGGAGCGCGGCAGGGGTGCCCAGGCGAGCGCCGCGGCGCCTCGGGAAGCTGCGGGTCCCGTCGCTGCGTGAGGAGCCCCACTGCGGGAGGCCCGGTAAGCGCCGGGGTGGGGTGGGGGGGGCGGTGGAGAAGCGCGCGGGGGGAGGGGGAGAGGGAGGACGCGCGGGGACCAGGGGGCCCTGCCCGCCAGTCGCGCCCCAGCCCCGCGCGGAGGAGCGCCCCCACCTCCCTACCCGCGCCCCCGCCTCCTTTCTGAGCCGGACGGTGGCGGGGCCTGGGCTGGCGGGGTCGAGCGGACTCTGGGTGCGGGTGGAGGCAGGGGGCCTCCGGTCCCTCGGGATGGGCGCGTGCACGCACTGGGGTCGGCCGGGGCCGCAGCGTTTGTGCCCCTAATCATACTGTCCAGTGTGCCGTTCTGCACTTAGGGCCCTGGGAGGGAGCTCTGGGCTTCTGAGTGGCTCGTGCCGCCTAGCGTGCTCAGTGCCAGTCTACCTCTCCTCAAAATGTCACCTGAATTCTGGTAGCTGGCTTTTATGCATAAACCCAGGGTGCCCGGTCCAGAATAATCCTAGCTAGAATTGTGTGGAGCTTGGCCCCGTACCTCGTGCAAAACAGAGTTTGCTAAATGCTGGCAGCTGGTGTGTCTTCTGCATGCGCAGGTCTTTGCAGCAGATTGTCCACGAGTACTATGGGGGCACATCTGTGTATTTGCGGGGACATGGCTGTGCGGGCCCTGTGTTTGCCTGTCCATTCCTGCAGGTGCAGTTGGCTGGTCTGATATGGGAAGAAGGAAGATGTGGATGGTTCTAGGGTGCATTGTTTTCACCAGTGATGTGTGCAGTGTTGACAAGTGTGAACTGGCTGGAAAATATGAAAGAAGGGGTCAGTCTGCAGGGGCAGGAGAGCATCTCAGCTTGGGTCTGAATTGCTTTAGATGTCACCAGCAGGTGGGCACGCATGATGAGACTGCAGTGGCTCAGAGAGAAGAGACAGCTTCTAGAAATACCCCTAAGTACCCTCCAAGGCATAAGATGTAGACGGAAGGGTGGGAGAGAGAGACCGAGGGTGGATACTCTGTTTAATTTGTGAGCGTTTTGATGATAGCTACCTTTGGGGTCTGGAGCCCTGGGTTTGCATCAGAATTCAGTGGTTGTTACTACGTCACTAGCAATGTTCCCTGCACAGGTTGCTTTGGGGCTCAGTTGCTTTGTGTGCAAAATGGAGCTAATAATTGTCGTCTTGCCTACCTCGTGAGGTGACTAGAAGCTCAAATTTGCTAATGCCTGCGCAGTGCTGGGACAGCGTTCGGTTCCGAGGGTGAAAGGCAAACACTCCGAGACTTGGGGAGCCTGGGGCTGTTTGCCTGGGGGTAGGAGAGGAAGCCGTTTGCATACTGCTTCCCTTGATGCTCAGCATCATAGGAGCACATGCCTGGAGCCTGGCTTTGGACTCTTGGTGTGTGACATATCTACATACCCGTGTGTGATGCCGGAGGTTTTGTGAATGCTTCTATAAGAAGAAAACTGACTTGGCCGGTCTTTAAGTCATTTAACCCCACAGCAGCTTGACTTTCCAGGTAGCCTTCCTCCAGGTGAGCCACCATCTTGCCAACAATAGAAGCAGTAAGGAGCACTTTCCACAGTTTGCCGCCAGGGAGATAGGAGAGGAGGAATCTTTCCCAACTAAGGTCATGGGTCTGGGATGTCCACTGCATGGTGCTGTCTGCTGGGGTACAGCGCTCCCAGACTCTAACTGGCTGAGCAGGGCTGAGAGGGTGCCAGGAGTCATGACGGACAGCCCCGAACCCCAGGGCATGGTTGGTGGCTTGTGGGCACTTGGATGTCTCCTGCCTTGTTTGCATGCAGTGGCTATTTAGTAAACACTGTGAAAAGAGAGAGCCCTGAAAACCCAGGGTCAAGGACTGGCTCGGGCTTCTGACTTGATGGGTGACCTGGAGAAAGTCACTTCACCTCTTTTGGGTCTGCTTCCTCATTGGTCAAAATCAGGGCATCTTTCCAGATTCTTGTTGTGCCATCAGTTCACATTTTGCTTCCTCAGACAGACCTTTCCCGATACCCCCAACTAAAGTAGCTTTCTCCTGGGGCGCCTGGGTGGTTCAGTCGATTAAGTGGCCAACTTTGGCTTAGGTCATGATCTCGCGGTCCATGAGTTCGAGCCCTGCATCCAGCTCTGTGCTGACAGCTCAGAGCCTGGAGCCTGCTTCGGATTCTGTGTCTCCCTCTCTTTCTGCCCCTCCCCCATTCATGCTCCGTCTCTCTCACTCTCAAAAATAAACATTAAAAAAATTAAAAAATTAAGTAGCTTTCTCCTGGCCCACAGTCACATGGCCCTAGTCCTTTATAGCACTTTCCATCATCTGAACTTAGCTCTGCTACATCCAGCCACATTGGGAGATTCAGGAAAGCAGGGGCTTCCCCTGTCCTCTTCCCTGCTGGCTCACCAGCACCTGGAACACAGTAGGTACTCGAGAAATGTTGTGTCAGTGAGCAAATAACTTAGTAAGCAAGGAATGGCAGGCTGCTTTTCATATTGTGCTCCCTGGAGCTTTTGGGAGAGGAGCAAGCCCCGTGAGCAGGGCCCTGGGTCCCTCACTGCAACAGCTGGGGGTTAATCTGGGTTACTGGCTGCCTTCCAGGTAGGATTTCCTTTGAAGAAAGGGCCCTCCCACTAAAATAAAACTGGAAAACCATTGTGGCAGAAGACTCCTGGGCGCCTGTGCAACTCCAGCTTGAAATAATAGTACCGAACTGGAAGTAGTGCACACTGGGTTCGGACACTCAGGTCCCACACGTCGTTCCTGCCCGGCCATGGAAGGCGTCACAGGGCTGTTTGTTCTGCAGCCGGCTTAATTTCCTCACATTTTGGACAAGGTTAATATGAAAATGGTTTTGCACACAGTACGGCAACAAGGGGCACATGGGAACTGTGAACCGTGTGTGAGATAAGCGGGAGGCGACACCGAGTACTGCAGAGTGGATAAGCCGCACTCTGATATTTGAGAGCTGCCTGTTCAGGGTGACCGTGTCTGGCATTGTCCTCCCAGGCAGACCGCCCAGATGTGCCTCCTCCCCAGGAGATGTCCACTCAGCATGGTTTTTCTTGAGTAGTTGGCAGTGGACAGGAGCCCTCTCTCTGAGTGATTCCTGAACCTAGACAGCGACGTGATGGTGTGCCCCGACATGTATTTACAGCAGCCTTGTCAGCCCCACGTAAAACAGCCGCTCCCGCTGTCTCTTCCTGTAGATATGTTTGCAGCTGGCATTGTGACTCCCATGTCCAGCACTGTGCCTGGGTTTTGGGTGTAGAACACCTGTTTACCACAACCTTTATTAATTCCCATGGGAGTTAGTATACCACAAACTAGTATACTGTATAGTATACTATAATATTATATAACACAATATTTTATATATATATATATATAATTATGTAAGATATATTAATGTTGCTTAGGATATAATATGTAATATATAATACAATATATGCTATACATATTAATACATATTGTACATTATTAATATGTATATATGTTATGTAATTATATTACATATTATAATATATACTATTAGTATCATATATTATTATACACTATAGTACTATTACTATTATATACTATATATGTAGTATATAGTATCTATAGTAATATATAGTGTATAATAATATATATAGTACTATAAATAGTATGTAATAGTAATAGTATATATAGTATACAATAGTACATACTAACAGTATATAACATATAGTAATAATAATATATATTAATAGCACTCCCATTGATGGAGAAGGAGGTTCAGCTGTTTTGTTGGGTTGTTTTGGGAGCGTAGTTGAGGAGGGAGACTACAGAGAGAAGTGGAGGGAGGAGATAGAACCCAGAAGAGAACCCTCTGTTAATTCCTTCGGACCGTTGACCTTGCTTCTTGTAGACGTCCCTTCTCTGGCGGACTCTTGTGGGCTCCTAGGTTCATGAGGTTTGTACTTACAAGGGGGTGTGCTGTCTGTTGCCTGGTTGAGGGGAGGGCTTATCAATATGCACATATTTACCTGGCGCCTACATATTCACCTGGCACCTATTATGAGCCTCCAGGCCTGCCAATACTTAACCTCCAAGCATCTAGTTGTTGAGAAACCCCCAGGGAAGAGAGGAGAAAAACAGCTGAGTGGAAGCTGTGTGGTGTGGCGCTCACCCAAGCCACAGCTGGAGCTCAGGGAGGGGAAGGAAAAGCGGTGGAGGGCAGAGAGCCCAGCTCTGGGTCAGACACTCCAGCCTGGAATCCCGGCCCTGCCCTTTCCTCCTGGGTGACCTTTCATGTGTTACGTGACCTCACTGAGGTTCAGTTTTCTCATCTGCCCACCAAAGAAAGGATCTCTAACTCCTGGCTGGCCCGGGTACGGATGGCTGAGTTAGGCCTGGAGAGCTCAAATTCATAGAGGGGCACAGAGTGTGTGGGCTGCCCAAGGTGAGCACTCTGGAGAAGGGTCTCGCTGACAAGGGGGTCCACCAGGTGGTGACTGCTGCCCTGTGCTTTCAAACCCTGATCTTACGTGCCAGTCATCTGGGGATGGGGTGAGGGAGGGGGTCGCCCGGGCCAGCCAAGCCCCCAGTTTCTCCTCTGGGCCCCTTCCCTCCCCACTGGGCCATTCCACTCCCCACACACGACTGCGGGCCGGATGCATCTGGATTTCAGCGGCTCCCTCCCACCTCACTGCCCTGTGTACGCATCAGGCCCTTCTTAAAGGCTTAAGGAGTTTTACTGCAAAATGCCAAGAATTCAAGAATTGAGGATATTACAGAGGCTCAGGAAATGTTAAAGGAAATTGCTCTGACATTCCCTGATCTGGTTTGAAGTAGTAAGTTTTGAAATAGAGTTCCGTGACCCTCTGTGATGGCAGTGGGTGAGAACCTGAAGTTTTTCTCACCTGTGTCCTGACTTACAGGTTCTTCTTTTTTGAACAGGGAGCTCAAGTTTTGAAAGATTCATGTGAGCCAAACTTCAATATAAATGAAAATGTGTTTCTCCATTGGAAACAATTAATCAAAGACCTTTTCTGCTTATGTCATTTACATTTTTAAAAGATCAGCCTAGACCATTTAACCAACAGATTCCAGTATGTTTAAAGGCTCAGAAAAGAACAAAGAACAAGATTGGGCTGGTGTTGTCCAGTTTGTCTGAGGTTTGGAACAGATTGTAAAATTATGAGAAGTTTTCCATTACCCCGTTTGATCACACAGATGTGGTAAGCTAACCTCTGAAGCTTTTTCAACAGGTAAAGGTCCATGTTTCCATAAGTGCTCTTAGAATATTGTAAAGACATTTCTCTCTCAGAACCCCCTTCTACAGACAAGTACTAGGATTCTGACACTTGGACAACAATGTCTTATATTTCAGAATTATATTCCTTACCACTGCTCGAGGATAGAAATTATGTTTATTGACTTTTTATCCCTGGCAACTAGCACCATGCTGAACAAACAGTATGAGTTCAGTAAATGTCCACAAAATAGATATTTCCGGAGGGAGATTATCAGTCATCACTAAGACTGTGTGCTCAGGGAGAAATCCCACAACCAGGGCTGGCTACATAATTTGTGGGACCCAGTGCAAAATGAAAATATGGCCCCCTGATTCAAAAAGCAGGAAAAAGTGCCATTGAAAGTACTAAATGTAAAAGCTTTTTCCTGTCTTCCATGGTCTCTTTCTTGACTTGTCATGGTGGTTTTGGTTGCTACTTAATGGCATTCCAAGTAAAGAAAAATTAAAATTTTAAATGATTAGCATGCATTTTGGTATTCATCTTTATATCGTGCAATGCCAGTTTTAAACACACGTATGCGAGCATTTAACTCCTATGTAGAATCACCAAAATCACACAATTCAAATATCATAGCTCATGTTTTGTTCTTCTCAGAACACTGGAAATGATGCACAAAACGACCTCAGCTATTTTTATTTCACTTCTTGATACACGCACATTCTTTTTATTTTTTTATTTTTTTTTAATGTTTATTTTACAGAGAGACAGAGACAGACAGAGCACGAGTGGGGGCAGGGCAGAGAGAAAGGGAGACATAGAGTCTGAAGCAGGCTCCAGGCTCTGAGCTGTCAGCACAGAACCCGACGCAGGGCTCAAACCCATGATCAGTGAGATCATGACCTGAGCCGGAGTCGAATGCTTAACCGACTGAGCCCCCCCAAGCTCCCCGATACATGCATACTCAGTCAACACACTGTCACACTCCACTTCCAGCCTAAGGGGAAAGGAAGGATTGAAAGGAAAGGCAATAGTGCATGGACCTTTCTTCCCTTTAGTTCATCCTTTTCAGTGCAAGTAGGTGACTGATGCAGGAAGGACCCCAAGTAGGAAAGGACAGGGTATCATAGGGTTCCTTAGCTGTTGGTATTTCTTACAAGGCATCGCTCACCTTCTGCATTTGAACCCAGCTCTGGTTCCAGCAGAGAACTTGACCTCCCTGGGTCATCTGCTCCTGCTTACTCTGTCAAAAACCAAACACCTTATCTTGTACTCACTCACTTTGCAGCTCCTTGCACTCCACACCTGATGGGTCCCCTGGATTTCTGTGCTCATGGATGTGAGAAATAAGCCCACTGACCCAATTAAAGGAGGGACGCCAAGACTCAGAGCACAGTGAAGTGAGCCTTTAACCAACATTCTTGCAACAGCAGGTTTCTGATGGACAGGCACACAGGGGACAGTTACAGCAGACAATTTATCTCCTAGTATTCAGGTCCCTTCCCTGGTTCCTCATTGGCTGAGTCCTGCAGAGGATACAGCCTTACCCGGACGTCGCCTCTGCCCATGTAAGGCAAAAAGGAGTCTGATTGGAACAAATGTACATTCCCTGAGGTGATGCGGCAGCGACTTCGGGTCTTCTTTAGCCCATTGTAAAGCCCACAAAAAGCCCAGGAAATGGAGAGGGGAAAAATAACCAGGAAGTGAAGTGTCTTAGGGTTTGGGACTCCATTGGGGAGTGGGAGGAGGGGGGGGATCAGGTTTGAACATATTTCCAAAGGTTGTGAACCTATTGTTAACTAGACGGTACAGCTTTTTGGTATTTTTGAAAATGAATCATCTCCCTTCTCACATGGGGCATCATGGATCAAATGAGATCAGCAAGGAACAGTGGACACACGCACCAAGCATTTCTCTCTGTTCACATTGATGCCCACTGTCCCATAGGGCTTCACTTACAAAACACAAGCTCAAAGATTAAATCATTAAAAATTCCAAGATGCCAACAGCAGAGCATTAAACAGAGCGCCAGTCCCTTGTCAGCACAGGGCACTGTGAGTCTGCGCGGTTGCCTGCTTGTGGAGTCAGCCCAGGCTTCAACCCTTGACCTTCCATTTTGGTTACGTTTTTAGATGGTGGTCCACTTGGGGCAGAACAGATCCTTTAAATGAGCGGGCCATTCAGGTGCCCTGAGATTCTAGTTAGTCATTTCTCTTTGGAAAACAGCAGAGGCTTCCATTTCCTTGTCCAGGTCTCCATCCTTCTCCTTTAAAGCATTTATGTTTTTAAAACAGTCAGTTTGGATCTTTCACTCACAGGTTCTAGTGTGGTTGAGAGGCTCAAAAGAAAAGAACAAAGGACAGGAGGAGAGGTGAGAATAGTCCATTTTGCCTGAGGGTTGGAATATGCTGGAAAGCGAAAAGCTTGTAGGAGTTCTAAGTCTGTTCAGAGATACTGATTAGCTGTTCCCGGCATGACCATTTTCATACTGAAGCCAAGCGGACGGTTTGCCATGGGGAAAGGTATGGCTTTGTTACCAAAGGACGAGTTGATCTTTGGGTGACTGCACATTTTGGGGTGCTTTTTGCACACAGAGAGGCTTTAGGGAAGCCAGGCCTTCTGGGAGAAATAAATCCCACTCTCTGTGGGGAGAGAGGTGAGGCAGGGAGACAGGAATTTAAGACTAGAAGTGCTAGAACAAAATGAAATACTCAGAAAGCAATTCACACTTCTTGATGGCAGAGCAGATAGCTCCGGGCTTTTCACTGCTCTGGAAACCTCAAGTTCCAAGCAAGTACTAGGAAGCAAGTACTAGTACCAGGAACTGAAAAGGGAGTTTTTTCTACCTTTTTTTTTTTGTTTAATATATAAAGACCTGTTGGAAGAAGTAGTTAGAGATAGCACAGAAGCCACATTTACATTGTACCTTGAATGCCTTTAAGTTGGTCTACCTTCTACCTTGGTGTTCCTGTATTGTCCAAATAATGCTAATTGTAAGTAGCAATTTCCATCATCAAATTTGGTAGTTGCATGACTCACTGTTCTCCAGGGGTCCACAAAATGGTTCTGTATGGCCTATAGGCTACAATTATATTTTAAAAGGCTGAAGCAAATGAACAAAACAAAGAGGAATATGCAACAGAGACCATGTGGGCCGCAGAGCCTGGGACATTTACTAACTAATCTTCTAACAAACGGTTTGCAGAGCCCCAGTCCACCCACCTGAGGTTATTGACAGTTTGGGGACCCCAGAGCACTGAACGTGGGCACAGGGGCTAGAGGAAGGCCTAGCCTCTGAACCCTGGTCTCTGAGACACCGCTTTCATTCACCTGGGCTGCAGCCTGGGAGGCCAGATTTTTACAAACTCCTCAGGTGGTCTTAGTGCAGCAAGTGTGAAAAGCATGGTCCTGAGACAGTTGTTCTCAAAGTGAAGTTCTGCAGAATCAACATCTTATTGAATTATTATTGGCTTATTAGAACCTCAAAATCCAGGGTGGACTCCGACCTGCTAACTCAGAAACTCCCCGGGGGTAGACCCAGAGATCTATGTTTTAATGAAGCTTCTGGGCCATTCTGTTGCAAGTTTGAGAACTCTAAGGCTTGGCCTTTCCAACCTGAACCTGCTCAGTCAGGCAAATGTCATGTCACAAGGGCATCAGGTAGAGAGCACAGGAGGAAGGGGGGAGGCTGGCAAGGGGGCAGCAAGGCCTCCAAGTCTTTGCTTTGAAATCTAAGGCTCTAAATGACTGGAATTGTTCTTTTATTCACAACTGAGGCCCTGGAAGGTGAAGTGAGCTGCAGGAACCAGAACTTGGGACCAGAATAACACTACGAACAACAACAGTCATGAATTCCCCCCCTTATGAAAGTTATCATTAACAATAGGTTTGTGCTCTACTTTTCATTACTACATATGTTTGTCTTTTAGTATCTTAGCTTACATAAGGTTCCCACTTGGTAAACTCAGGGGTTTAAGCACACTTCTGAACTGTCTTGAAATAATTTAAATAAACATATACGTGCGTAGGAAGTAGGAAAGCTATGTTGCTGACCTTCACCCCATAACTGATGGATGAATTCTCTTATCCCAACTGCCCCCTCTAGGGATTCTCATAGGGTACTCTGCCCAGGTGCTAGCCCTCCAACAATGTAGCATGGGGGACATTTATGAGTGTAATAGGATCTATGACTTATTGATGGCCTACTATGTGCCAGGCAGGCATGGTGTGATGTTTTAACATACATTATTTCCTGGAATCATCACAGACTTATAAAGTCAGTGGTATTATCCCCATTTTACAGTCATGAATGTTGAGGCATACATAAATTAAAGACTTTCCTCACATCCCACAGCTAACAGATGGCAGAGCTGAGATTCAACCCCAGGGAGGTCTGGTCTCAAAATTGGTGAGGGTGGGGAGGCAGGGGAGCTGGCACATGATCCGGCCTGATGAAGCATTTTGGTAAATCTAAGCTGGATGAGCTGGTGGGCACAGAAAGCAATTATTCCTTGCTCTCCTCATTCTTGCCCAGTGTCCCGTGCATCCTTGGCAGGAGGTGAGCCCACACCTTCCAAAGGTTGGATTGCTGATGTGCCATCTTAGAAAGAATTCAAGGACCAGTGGTGCACAGGGGACCAGAGGTAGAGACTCTGTTTGAGGTGTCAAGAATGCAGTTGCTACCCACAGAGCTGGCTGGGCTTTAAATTCTTCCCTCCTCACTCTGGAAGTTAGCAGCCAAAGTGGTGTATAAATATTACATACCACACATTATCATCACCATCAATAATAATGAGGCGTCCTTTTAGAGCTCTTCACAGTTCCAAAGCACTGTAGGCTCGTTAGTTCCCAGTGTCTAGTATTAATAGGCTCAGTAACAACTAGAGGCAGTGGGAGCTCAGAGACGATGGCCATTGGCAGCCTGCAGTCCTCCCAAAGCCCAGGCACTGAGCTGAAAACCAGAGATAGGTGCCTGGGGGCCTCTTCTCAGACCTATTCAGGGAGAGCAGAGATAGACATCTACCCTCTGCGTCTCTCTGGCCTACAGATGGGAGCAGACTGACTCCATCTTCTAGTCCTGGGACCTGCAGGCGGCTTTCCAAACCTCGGGTAGTGATGCTCATGGTGATGATGTAATTAGTCCATGGTTAGGGAGCCGATGTGGGCAATATCTAGGGTGTTCTGATGCCAAGTCCGTTTCTATAACATCCTCCCTCTAGAACTCATGGAACTAAAGTTCTTCCTTCTTTTTTGGAAAGAATTAGGGTAACCGTGTGGGGGTTGTTGGTTAGTTGCCATGCGAGTGCATTATTTCCTTGCCCAGAAAGGTCAAATATCTTTAAAAAGACACAAATCTGTGTGTTTGGCTCTCCTCCAGGGAGAAGATTCGAATGCTTTCCAAGGGGGTTTCTAAGTCCCTAGAAAATATGTTTCTACAGACCTGAGATAAAGAAAATATGGTTTATTTATCAGGGAGCTTAGCGGCTTCCACATTCTCTTCAATAAATTACATCACTTTCTGGACTTAAGACCTAACAGATTTACATCCAAGTCCCAAAGTGAAAATTGGAATTTAAATTCGGATGCGTAAATGTTCTCTCCCTCACCCTTATGTACATAAGCACACAGTTCTATCGGTCTGTGTGGTGCGGTAGAAAGCAAGCTCAACCAGGGTCTGGAAACCTGGATTCCAGCCCCAGCTCTGCCTCTTCGGCTTCTCTGGGGCCCCTGGGCTCCGATCCTGTGCCTAACTCAAGGCCTTTCTCTTGGGAGTTGATAATCCAGGCCTTGTCTATAACTACCCAAAATAGGAACCTTAACCTTTCTGTTAAGGAAAGTCCTAAACCTCTTTGGGGATCTGCTAAAACCTATGGAACTCCAGCATATAAATGGTAAAAAAAAAAAAAAATTTTTTTTCATATGATTTCAGGGGCCTCCAACTTAGAACCCCTTGGAAGGAAAGGTCTTTTAGACTTACACAGCTAAGCCATGGTGTCCTGCTCCAAAGACAAGACAGGCCCTATTTTGAAAGCAAATGAGAAGTTGTACAAATCCTACTCTCTGGGAAATGGGACAAGTTTTTATGTCATTCAGGCCCCCCTCCCCCATTTCCTGCTGCCTGGAAGGGAGTGTCTGTGCCTTTCTGGTTCCCAACGAGCAGGTTGTGAATGTACTTAAGCCAAAGTAATGTGCACCATAATGAAGGCTTCTTGAGGGGTCCTCCTCCTTCCAGCCCAGAGCATCTCTCCTCTAGCCTGGCTGATCCCTGCCAGAGAACAGAGCATTCAGACTACCCTCTTCCCCTTGGTGGAGGCCTCTACTGCTGGTGGGGTCAGGAGGAAGCAGGCCGCACACTCAACCAGTGCTGACTGGCCTTCAAGGTCACTTTTTCTGGGTCCTTGCCTTCTCATCTCCACAGGACAGGGGAAGAAACTGGCTCAGGTACATAGGAGGCCCTGCCCAAGTTCACACAGCTGGTAAGAGTGACAGTACTTTTCCCTCCATACATGTGACAGGCAAAGAAAGCACCAGGGAGCCAGGTTCACATCCACCTTCACTCCCCAGCCCCCTCCTCCTACCACCAGGGATGGTGGAGGGGATAAAAGCCCCCTTCATGCTTGCACTCAGGATCATACATAAGCTGCCCCACAAGGACCACCACCACCCCCACCCTGAAGCCCACAGGTGTGCTCAGTGGGCTCAGACCAGTGTCATTTCCCAACCATCTCTCGGAGACTCTGGTTAAGTGAGCAGCTGCTGCAGCTGGGGAGTAGGGAGGAGGTTGTTCTGGGCAATTTGCACTCAGCTGGGGATCCCACCCTGGGGAAGGGGGCAGCAGAGGGGGCCAGCACATGAGGACCCTGGTCCCATGAGTCAAGCCTGGTGGGAGTCCTTGTTGAGTCTGAGAGCCAGGGTCATCACTGATTTGGGGCCCGGAGTGCCTCCCACATGCTCTAGACTGCTTCGAGTCTTATACCCCTCTCAACCTCATACACACACAACAGAGAAAGCACATCCTGGTGCCTAAGAACAGATAACCCCTGGGGCTCCAGCTCCAGTCTGAGCCCTAAATCCAAGCTTGGGACGCCTGCGGGGCCTCCAGAGTGCCTCCCATTTCTGTCTGGCTCACTGGAGACTGTAGATGTTTGGAAGTTTCTCCCTCTGCCCTCAGAGTCATGACCACCCAACCCTCTGGCCTTCTCCAATTTCTGTCAGGCCCCTGCACCTGGCTGTTGACTGGGCCACCTGTGGGCAGATGTTGGGGTGACAGGGGAGACCTGCTGCTTCCATCCCAACTCTGTGCCTGAGACAGCAGAGCAGAACTGAGCAGAGAGGGCAGCACTGGCTGGCCTCCTGCCCAGGGTCTGTCTACAGTTGGCAGCCTTTTGGCCTTCCTGTAGTCACATGGCCTCAGACCCCAAGGCCCAGGTGCAGCCTCCAAAGACCAGCCCAGGTTCAGTTTCCTGGGCTATATACAGGGTCTGGAAAGCTGTCATGGGCAGTATGACCCCACACATACAGGGACCTGCCTTGCAGAGAGGGGAGAGGAAGCCAGGATCAGTCATCATGCCCCAGTGTCCCTGGGGCCCTAGCTGAGAGGCTTCTCAGCTGTGCCAGAAGCCTCTTGGCCACAGGTGTTCTCATCAGCAGCTAGGGGCTGGGCACTAATCAGAGAAGCCTGATGCAGTGGCAGAAACTGGAAAGCAGCCCAGCTCATGAAATGGCCTGGCGGGAGCCAGACTAGGGCATGCTCCTGGGAGGCAGGCACCAGGAGCCTGGCAGGAGGTATCTCCAGACTGTCTGGAGGCTGGTGGGGGAGGGGGAAGGAAAGGCTCCTCTAGGGCAGCACAGGTTGTGGATGAGAGGTAGACCTGTATTTCAAACAAGGCTGTGTGTTTTTGAATTTCCATCTGTGAAATGGGGATCTTAAGATTGTCCGCTTCTTAGTTACTGTGAGAAGTAGTATAACAATTATGTCATCATTATTATCATTATCATTCCCATCATCTGTGCAAGCAAACAGTGAGCTAAAGCCTGGAGAGGACAGAAATAACCAACCACATGCCCACATACAGGGCTGCTGCTGTTCTCCAGGAGGCTTGGGCCCATTTGCCCAGGACAGATGCCATATTGGAAAAATGAGGTGGGGCTATGGAAGAAAATTCAGCAATGCCTCAGTGAGTTACACACATGACCCAGCAATCGTATGCCTGGGCATTACCCAGAGGAATTGAAAACAGGTGTCCAGACAAAAACGTGTGCATGAATGTTCACACCAGCTCTATTCACTATAGCCAAAATGTGGAAACAACCCAAATGTCTATGGACAGATGAATGGGTAAGCAAAAGGTGCTCTATACACACAAGTGAACGTTACTCAGCTGTAACAAAGAATAAAGTACTAATACGTGCTAGAGCATGGATGAACCTTGAAGATGTTATGCAAAGTGAGAGAAGCCAGACACAGAAAATCACATATTGCATAATTCTGTTGATATGGAGTAATCAGAGTAGGCAAATCCTTAGAGAAGCTCATTAGAGGTTTCCAGAAGTTGGGGGAAGGGAAGTAGGGAGTGGCTGCTTAATGGGTACAAGTTTTCCATTTGGAGTGATGAAAAGTCCTGAAGTAGATAGTGGCGGATTCCCTTAATGACACGGAATTGTACACTTTAAAATGGCTATAATGGTAAATTTTATGTTACGTCTGTTTTACCACAATAAAAAAAGGGAAAAAATGGGATAGAATTGGGGCCAGGTGCGGGTCAGGAGAAGATGAACCACTGATGAAATGAAGAGTTTCTCAGATAATCTCAGAGGTCACTTTCAGTTCTTAAAATAGCTTGTAAGTCTATGATATAGGAAGTAGATTTCTATGAGGTAGGCCCCAACAGCTCTCCCCTTGCTTATTTTGACTGGGGACAAGTGTGGAGAACAATATGAAATTAAAGAATAAAAAACCTAATGCCTGCATCTTGGTCTCCTAGAGTGCTAGAGCTGGGTTTCTTGCATGGTTCCAGCTTCAGGGGGAGTAAGGGAGGGGGAGACACTGTTCAAATGGGCTTGAAGGGGGGGCGGGCGGAGAAGGGGACTTAGCACACCCCTTCAGCCAGAGAAGCTACACACCTTATCTGTTTTATATGTTAGGTTCTACATACAAACTTGTTTGAAAGCATGTACTGCTAGAACACCAAGTTCATCATAAAGAAACTGAGGCACGAGACATGCAGGTGCTGTCCAAGGTGCTGGCAAGTAGTGAGGGAAATCCTGACTTAAACTCCCCCTCCCCACACACCTGGGCTTCTGCCTGTCTGCCATCCCCCCACCTCCGTAAATACCATCAGCAGACATTCCTAGCATCCCTTTGGCAGTTCCCCCTTTGTTTGGGAGTCATGGGAAAAGAGGACTGCCCTTCATGCCTGTCCCCCCCGGGCTCCAGGAACACACACTCTCCCCAGCCAAATCCCCCTCATGCCAAGTGTCAGCCTTCCCGTAGGGGGTGATGACCAAACAGCCCCTGCCAGGACAGAGCCTCAAGAACATGTCTCCACGTGGGTGATGAAAAGAGCAGCTCTTTCCGGGTGGAAGTCCTACATCTATTTGTTCACAAAGACTGGGGAAATCATAATACAGATCCATCTCAGAGTATGGGAAAAATTATAGACTGTATTCTTCACTACTATGAAGCTGGTTTTTAGAGGGAGCAGTGCAATGCATATTAGGCAATGCATTTTTAATTTTTGAAGGTGTTTCTGAGACCTAATGTGTCAAAATTAAAACCCTGTGGTCTTTGTGGAGAGAGGCAGTGATTTTCCTTATTGGGTTTAGGGTTTTGCTTCACCATCGGCTCCTCTGCTCCCCTAGCCTGGTCCACTGGTGGGTGCAGTGAGGTAGCCTGGCCCAGCTGCCTTGGACTGACAAGGAGCCGGCCTGGCCTACCCCTGACTGTCTTAGACAACATCCTTTCCACCGCAGCCTTACAGAGCCACCGCAAATCAACCAGACACAGGCTTGGTTCTCCCTTCAGATGCCTGGGCTCCATGGGGGATTTTAAAATTCATTTAAAGGAATGCTTGTTCCCCAACCCCAGGATCTGGTTTATAACCTGTGAAACCATTTGGGTTTATTTACTCTAACCTCATAAGTAGTGACTCTAATTCTGTCATTCCCTGGACCAGAGGGTCCGGTGGTGCCCATTGCTTTCATAATGAAGTCCAGAATCTTGAGCCTGGCAAATGGCTGCTTTGTCACCATCTTTGCTGAATGTCCACTTGTCCTTGAACTCTTGCCAGTAGTTCCTCCTCTGCACACCTGGACAGACTTTTTTCTCTCTGAACTCCATGCATAGTGTTGGATGCGGCTGTCTCCCCAGCTGTGAGCTCTTTGATCTCTGGCCCATTGCATCACATAGCAAGGCCTCAAATGTTCAGTGAATGAATAGACTGATTAATTAGTTAATCTCAGAAGGGAACACAGATATGTGCACCCTGACCACTGCAACAGTAGACAAAGGGTAGGCCTGCAGTGGGGTGGTAACAGTGAGAAGATCAGAATGAATCGATTCCTAAGAGTTGATGGAGGAGCCTGCAGAAGGGGGACAGCTTGGTGAAGTAGTATGTGTTGGGGTGGGAGGTGGTGACACTGAAAAAGAGGGAGAAGTGGGACATAATCCTGAAGATAGTGCACTGGGTGGCGGGAGGGTGGGAACGTCATTACGCTTAGGGATGCAGGATGGCTGGGTTTGTGGGGGACATCCTGGCTTAGTTTTAGACAGGCTAGCAGTCAGGGACTCGTGGCCACATGAGTGAGCCTAAGCCTCAGCAGGCTCCTGAGAGTCATCAGCTTGTGAGACGTAGGTGGAGCCGGGCGTGAGTGGGGTTGAAGAGACACCGGGCACCTGGGTGGCTCAGTCAGTTGAGCGTCTGACTCTTGATTTCAGCTCAGGTCATGACCTCACAGTTTGTGAGTCCGAGCCCCATGTTAGGCTCTGTGCTTACAGCGTGGAGCCTGCTTGGGATTCTCTTTCTCTCCCTCCCTCCCTCTCTCAAAATAAATAAATAAAACTTAAAAAAAAAAAAAGTGACTTTGGGTTGAGTAGAGTGGTAGGGGCAGCCAGACTGTGGTAGGCTGCAGAACAACCAGACGGGGAAATGAAGCTTCAGGCCTTGGTGGCCAGGAGAAGAAGGGTCTGGCAATAACTTGAGAAGGAGACAGGATGCACGTTATCGTAGGACTTGGGAGGTAGCGTGCGTGGCAACCAGATTGGGCTTCGGAGCCTCCCACCCGCGGTTGTATCCTGGCTCTGTGCACCGGTCTAGGTGAGGACCAACTTGTTGCCCTTACAGATGGAGCTACAGAGGACCTATTTTTGCCTTCTGTTTGAGTGGGACATTGTGCAGAGAAGACTCTGACTCTTGGAGATATGATTCAGTTAGAGACCCAACAGGACAAAAAAGTTTCTTCTTCTTTCTTGTAACAGTCCAGGGCAGACAAGCTGTTGTGCTCCACATAGTCATACGTGGATCCAGGTTCTGCTCTCTTATTTCTCTACCATCCCTAAGGGCAGTGTGTGGTCTCCAGGGCAGTCCCCAGACCAGCAGCATCAGTATCCCCCAGAAATTTGTTGGAAATGCAAATTCTCCGGCACTACCCCAGATCTACTGGGTCAGAATCTCTGGGGCTGGAGCCGAACTACCTGTGACTGTGAACGCCCTCCAGGTGATTCTAATGTGCCCGAAAGTTAGAGAAGCAGTGCTCTGGGGTGCTGTCCTTGTGTGGTGGAAGCTAGATTTCGGGCACATCTGTGGTCCCACTCTCAGGGGACAGATTGTAGAGATGTGTAGGGGCAAGCCTGGAAGTGGCACTTCCACTCACATTCCATTGTCAAGGACTAGTACTCAGCCAGATCTAGCTGCTGAGAGGTCTGCGAAATGTGGTTGCTAGTTAGGTGTCCCTGTACCCACCTGCAACTCCATTATGATGGGAAGAGGAGAGAACAACTTTTGATAAACCACTAGCAGCCTTGGCTTATCTGCAATCAGTTTTAATCCACTATCCTCCAGAAGAGAGGGGGATATCTACCTGCAGATCAAAGTTAAGGCTTATATGTTTAAAAAGGTATATGGGGGTGGGGGGTTGTCAGTTGTACCAGCCCCCAAATGTCTGCCCACCCCCAGTGGGTTTGGGCAGCCCACCCCTTAGACACACACCTATCTTATTTGCTCACCCACTATATATTGTGCTACCCAGTCCCTATTTGTAAACTTCCAGTAAAAGTCAAGATTTCACCCGAGGCACCAAGTCTTGGCAAGGAATGAGACAGAGAAGGAAGAAATGAGCTTGCCAAGGCAGTGCATGCACCCGCCTAGACCGTGCCGTGCAGTGCACAACTCCAGGGGCAGCCGCTCACGGGCCTCTGATGTGTACACCTCCCCCTGGAGTTGAGTGATGTGGCTGCCCTGTTGTTGTCACCCCCCTGAACCCCAACACCCTGGGCTCTGGGGTCTTCCTCCTGCCCTTGCTCTTTACCCTGTAGATCCTGAGGTTACCCTGAGTGGGCCACCTCTGAACATCCATCCTTGCTATGAGAGGCTTCTCAGGAGGTGTCTCAGTGCTCCACGTACCAAAGCTTGGACAGAGAAATTGACTCTGGGTGGAGGCGATTTTTTTTTTCTTTCCTCAAAGCCTGATGAAATCCCAGACCAGCAACACCAGTGATGAGTCCCTGGGTCTGCCAGAAGAGGCTCAGCATCTTCAGTTATAAAGTAGGTACACCTGAGACAGTTAAATGAGCGACCTGGCCCAGATGAGGGGCTGACACTGCCGGAGGGGTGGGGCTTCTGACTGCTGGCCAGGACTCTAGGAGATGCTGGGGCCAGAGGTGGCTTCTCAAGGCCCTGAAACACAGGCAGAATGACTTGCCTCCCTGGAATCAGGTATTTGTTTATGTAATGAGCTCCTTTTAGGTGCTTGCATGCTCTAACAGTTCAGCCGCCCTGCCGCGGAGCGTTGTACTGGGGGAAGGAAGGAAGGAAGCCATGCTTGCACGAGGTCCTGCTGGGGTGGGCCTCGGGGCCCCAGGCTCTCCCAGCCTCTGCTGGATGGCCATCTTCAAGGGCTGGAGCAAAGGCAAGGAAAAGACTGTGTGCTGTTTGGAGAAGGGGCTAACTGCACGCTTGCCTTCAAAACCTATCAAAGCTGCCCGTCCTGCTGCCGTTTCTGGTGAGGTCTGACTCCACAAGGAAGTGCCTGACTACGTGCCAGGTGTTTCCCATCAGCAGGGGCTGGCCCGTCTCTGAGCCTTGTTTGGGTGATTTTCTACCATGGCATACTCTGGGCATAGGTCTGTATTCCTCACCTGAGGCTGGAGCTGAAAGACTAGGGGAAAGAGGGGATGATGTAGAGGGGGCACCTGGGTGGCTTAGTCATTTTAGCGGCCAACAATTGATTTTGGCTCAGGTCATGATCCTAGGGTCGTGGAATCAAGACCCGGGTCAGGCTCCACACTGAGCATGGAGCCTGCTTGGGATATTTCTCTCTCTCCCTCCCTCTCCCTCTCCCTCTCCCTCTCCCTCTCCCTCTCCCTCTCCCTCTCCCTCTCCCTCTCCCTCTCCCTCTCCCTCTCCCTCTCCCTCTCCCTCTCCCTCTCCCTCTCCCTCTCCCTCTCCCTCTCCCTCTCCCTCTCCCTCTCCCTCTCCCTCTCCCTCTCCCTCTCCCTCTCCCTCTCCCTCTCCCTCTCCCTCTCCCTCTCCCTCTCCCTCTCCCTCTCCCTCTCCCTCTCCCTCTCCCTCTCCCTCTCCCTCTCCCTCTCCCTCTCCCTCTCCCTCTCCCTCTCCCTCTCCCTCTCCCTCTCCCTCTCCCTCTCCCTCTCCCTCTCCCTCTCCCTCTCCCTCTCCCTCTCCCTCTCCCTCTCCCTCTCCCTCTCCCTCTCCCTCTCCCTCTCCCCCGCTGCCCCTCTCCTGTTCATGTGTGCACTCTCCCTCTCTCCTCCCTAAAAATAAAATCAATAAATAATTTAGAAAGAAAGAAAGAAAGCCCTGGAGAGAGTAATGAAAATACCAGGGCGCCTGAGTCGTTCAGTCCACTAAGCATCCGATCTTGATTTCAGCTCAGGTCATGATCTCAGTTGGTGAGTTTGAGCCCCGCATCGGGCTCTGCACTGATGGCACAGAGACTGCTTGGAATTCTCTCTCTCCCTCTCTTTCTGCCTCTCCCTGTCTCGTGCTCTCTCTCTCTCTCAAAATAAATAAATATTTTTTTAAAAATAGTGAAATTACCGCATGTGTAAATGTGCAGAAAGCAGCCAAAGCAGTACTCAGTGGGAAATACATAGCCTTCAATGTATGTATGCACCTTGAAAAAGATCAAAAGGCTGTACAACTAAGATCTCTGCACTTTATATTTGTTAAACTTCCATTTTAAGTTTAGAGAAATAGGAAATCATCGATACAACAAATTCACTAAAATACAAATAAGGAATAACATTTAACTATATCTGCCTTCTAAGAAAGACTTCTCTAACTAAAGTGATTTTTGTCATACTTTCAAACTGAAAATTTCAGGTGGTCAATGTAGGAGCATTGACCTTCAGCAAACCCATCCATCAGGAGCTTATATAAAAATTGCATTTTCGGGACATGTTGGGTAAAACAGAGCTTAGAAAGTAAGATGTTGGTGAATGATAAAAGAAGATGAGGAAAAATAATATCTCAATATATTTTCATAAGTTCAGACTTAACCTTGGCAACAGGAAACCCAGGGAACTGATCTGGTGTCAACGGGCTGTTTCCAGGATCACCTTTGGAAAAGGTCCCCTACAACTATCCGTAGCCTTCCAATGTATAATCCCAAATTGATACCTCTATACTTCTACAGAGAACGTAATTCTCTATCATTCTTACCCTGTCTCCTTCCATCACTGGTTATTTGGTAGGTTCTCATGATTTTGAGGCTTATCTTAACATTAACCTTAGTTAAATCGTATTAATATTTGTATCCCCCTTCTTTTAAAGTGCCTTTCCTGTCGGAACCAATCTACTCTGTTAAAGTTAGGTCCTGACTTTTCTGTAGTGGATTCCTCATGTCACCTGGGAACAGGGTCTCCTGTCACAGTCGTCTACGTAGAGTCTACTAGCAGGTGGATGGGTTTAGGTACAGAAACTGTGAAACTCTGTCTCCGGCTATCAGACACCTGGTCTCTGGCTGATATATTCTATAGGGTTACCCATACATTGTCCTTCATTGAGAAGCTCTCAGGGAGTTGGTTGTAATAATTCCTTTGCTCTTGTGTGGCACTGAGGCTGTAAGATTACAGTGCACACAGTTCTTGTGAATTCACCATCCTGTTGGATCCTCACAGCCACCCTGCAAGAGAGACAAAGCTGGACTAGCATCAGGTCCATTTTACAGAGGAGGAAGCTGAGGCCCAGAGTCACACTGCTGTAGGTGACAGCTGGTATTCACACCCAGTCTTCTAAACTGCTGACTAGTACTATTTTTATTTGCTCATTGACTCTTCTCAGAAGCACTAAGGAGGTCCTCATTTCATGGGTCAGGCTGCAGTTTACAAAAAGACGCAGGAAACACATACCAAAGGATGACACCCATCTACACACAGAGTCCAAAAACTCCATTTATGTATAAACGTGGAGAACAAGGAAAAAGCCAAACCATTTGCCTCAGGTTATGAGTGGAGCCCTGTCTGATCCATGTAATGCATGTTGGCACTTTCAAATGAAGTAAAAAATAACCCATGTACTTAGGAAAACGTATCTCTCAGAGCATAAAGACTAAGACTTCTTGGTGCTAGGATTTTAATTCAGGTTCCACCTACGGCACCATCCACATGGCACTATAGTTTGCAATCAAACCTTAAGTTTGGTCCGGAAAAGTTGCCCACATTCATTTACCTGCACACAACAAATACAGTGATATAAATGAAACACCAGCAGTAGCCCAGAGGCCCCAGGCCAGCCCATGCCTCACGGTAGCACTAGCAGCTGCTGGATCCCCAGCCTCAAAGTTGAGGAGACGGAGGACCAGGGAGAAGAAGGTGGGCCCCCCCGGAGGGTTCCCCTAAGCAGTTTGGTATCTTGATAGTGACAGCTGCTTCTCCCGACCCAGGAACACTGGCCCCACCACCTCCTCCTGCGGCCCCTGCCTGGGATCTTGGCCCCTGGAAGCTTCCCTCATTTTTAGCTTCCACCAGAGGCCACCAAGCTGAGAGAACTTAACCAGAAGCCAGAACTGGAACCGCCCAGATAAAAGTAAAACATCTGCACCCACTCTGCCCATGTCTCTCCACTTCCCAGTTCTGTGCCTTCCTCTTCTGGAAGAGGGATAGTCACACCATTATGGGATAGTTTTAAGTAGTAAATTACTGCACATATAGCACTTAGCTCAGTTGTCTAGCATGTGGTTAGCATTTAGGAAATTTATTATTATTATTATTATTATTATTATTATTATTATTATTATATCAGCCAATCAAAATTTGTTGGTGGCCATGGAGATAGGAGACCAGGTCCCTGCCCTGCCACTCATCTGCACTGTGACTTTGGCCACAGTGTGATCACCCCCACCACTAGTTCCTTCCCCATCCCCGCCCCAGGGATCCTTTTGGCACTTTTCAGCTGACCCATTTGGAAGGTTGGAGAAAATCCCACTTTCCTGACTGCTTCAGAGAGACTTTCCACCCACCAGGAATGGGTCAGACAAGTGGAAATTACAAGAAGAGAAGGAAAAGACAAAGAAGGACAAAGCTGTCTATGCAGGGGAAGGAATCACGCTATGCAGGGCTGCAACCAGCTTTATTAGGAGCCCACATTAAGTTATAAATTCAACCACTTAGATTGTTTTTTTTCCTTTCCAACTGCTTTTGCCCATCATGCAGGCATGGTCACTCGTTGGCCAAGAACCCAGAAGTGGAAACTGGCACTTACTTAGAGGAAGGGGTAGGGGTGGGGTGGGGTCTGGTTTTTCCATAGCAAACACACACTGGTTTTGTTTTTATTTTAGAATCACTAAGCTCCCCGGGAGCCCCCTCCCTGACCTCAGATATGAGGTGCTCACCCCTTAGGAAATGAAGAGTCAAGGCACCCCCAAACATGAGCTTTTTTGAATGGGAGCAGAGAAGAGGCCCCTGACATCCCAGGAGTAAAGAGTATAGGGAAATGGGAAAAGTCACAACTAAGTGTGGCCAGCAAGATTGTCCCCAGGCCCCTAACCTGATTTGCTGGCCTTTCTGCAGCCACGGTGCCCAGCCATACCTCCAGGCCTCTGCTCACAGCATCCTCTCTGCCTGAGCAGCCTTCCTTCCTGTTCTGCCTGCAGGGACTCTACTGGTCCTCAAACACCAGATTAAATGCCTCTCTCACCTGCCCATCCCATTGTGGCAGAATTACTGCCACTTCCTCTGTGCCACCCTCAGGGTGTAGAGGTGATCTACATGCCTGTGCCCCACCCCTGGACTAACTCCAGTGATTCTGAGTACAGCTCTTGGCACATAGTGGGGACTCAGTGCACGTTTGTTGAATGATTGAAGGATGCAGCTGGCCCAGGGACCAACAGTGCCTCCGTACTTACCTGGGATTTGTACAGTCTGCCCCCAAGCACTCCACACCTCCTGCCTCCCCTCACCATTAAAGGACTCAGCTCTTCCCTCACCCACCACCCAGGGGATCCATTCTGCCCCCAACTCTGGTGCTCACCCTGGCTGAGCCTTGCCCTGCACAGCGTGAGTTCCCACACATCTGGCCAGCCCACTGGGCTCTTTGTACATATCTCTCATCCTCTCTGTACTTTGAGACTCATTCACTTGGGGGGCTGGCAGTAGAAGAGATAATAATCCCCAGTTCTCATGGCCCGGGACGTTACACATCCGGCCTGATGAAAGTCCCCCAAATCTGTCACTTCACCATCAAGGCATTTGCGGTTGCTTTTCTGAGAATCCTGTGGTGTGGGTCCTGACTGTGCTATTAGCAGCCCCCAGGCCTCTGGCTGCCCTTGAATGCCAGCTTTGTTCTGTACTCAGAGCCTGGGCCTGGAGGGACAGGCACCCTGAAGCTGCATTAGCAGGCTGTCTGGGAAGTCTCTGACATCTCAACGGGAACACGTCCTAAATGTGGATTTTGTGTGAGAGGGTGTGCCCACCCCGCGCTCCACCCGTACCCACTCAGCTATGTCTATTCAGATGCAAAGGATGGTCTTAGTGCAGGGGTATGGACTTCCAGAACTCGTAGGGGCTTTAAAGAACACTGATCCAAAGTGGCCCTCAGACCAGCAACAGCATCTGGGAGTAGGGTGACCTGACATCCTGACTTGCTGGGGGTGGTCCAGGTTTAGCACTGAAAGTCCAATATTCTGAAAAATCCCTCCCTCAGTCATGGGCACATTAGATCATTAGCTACCTACTTGCCCGCCTTGTGGCTTCCTGACACTTGCCTGCCTTATGGGTAGGAAAACATACAGCCAAGAGGGGATGCAACCTGCCAAAGTGCAGGCAGCAAGGAAGGGGCAGAGGCAGGAGAAGTGTCCTGCCTCCGTGGGTGGCTCAGCTGCCCGGTCTCAGCAGATTCAGCCGATACACCAGGGCCGAACCAGTCAGCTTGTTAGAAGATTAAGAAGGCACTGAAAAGGGGCATCTGGGTGGCTCAGTCTGTCGAGCATCTGACTTTAGCTCAGGTCATGATCTCAAGGTCATGAGTTTGAGCCCTATGTTGGGCTCTGTGCTGACAGCTCGGAGCCTGCAGTGTGCTTCAGTTTCTGGGTCTCCCTCTCTCTCTGCCCCTCCCCTGCTTGTGCTCTGTCTCTTAAAAATAAGTAGGAAAACATTAAAAAAAAAAAAAAAAGGCACTGAAAAAGACTCAAACTAGTTGCTGCCATCACTGGGCACTGGTCTCAGGAGGGAAGGTAGAGATGGCCATCTTCAGGGAGGGGGGACCCCGCTGAGCTTGGAGAATGTGGGAGGGCAGCAAGGAGCCAGGACTCCAGATTCAGGGCACAGTGGGGCCAAGGCTGGAGGGAGGGGCAGCAGGTCTTGTAAGAGGCCAGAGAAGAGATCAGCTTGGCTGGAGCAGGGCTCCAGGAGGTACGGTCACCTCTTCTTTTTACTCAGGCTAGTCCAGGACCCCATGACCAACAGTGACTACCACCTCTGGGTGGGAAGGTATCTCTGCCTTGCCTGCCCCCACTCTCTGCCTCTGGCCCCTGAGGGAAACCTCCTGCCATTGGTTCACAAAGTCCAATTCCCCATCCTCTAGACAGAAATAAAACCCACTTAGGAAGGTAAGCTATTTCCCACAAATCCTCAGATGCCCCTCGGAGTTCTGTGAACATGGTCTTGGAGGCTCTGAAGCCCTGCTTCCTCCATCCTGGCAGGTCAAATGGCACGTGTTTGCTTTTCTCCTCTCTGGAGGAGAGGCCTTTCCTACCCCCACCCCCCAGCCACTGTCCCCACGTGTTACTCGCTAACCACAGGGGAGACTGAGGAAAACAAGGTCCTGGAGAGGGGTGTCCATCAGGGCAGCTGTCTGTCTGCCAGGAATCCCATCCAGAACCACCTGGCAGGTGGGCTGGGAGTATCCACACTCCTAGGAGGGTAGTTGCCTCACCCTCCCTATCCACCTGTCCCGGGCCACTAGGCAGTCAAGTTAAGGGCAATCAATGTCCTGAAGCTGATGCAGAACCACAGGAGAGTGTTCAGTGAGGCCATCCTTCATGAGGCTTGCATTTCAGAAAGAGTCCCTTGGCAGGGGCTGAGGGGCTCGGGCTGATGAGACGCCCAGAGACATTTAAGAAGTTAGTGCTGAAGTCCAAGAAGGAGATGGTGAGGTCTCAACCAGACCAGTGGCAGCAGGGATGGTGGGCAGGGGACAGATACCTACGGGCAGGTAGTGAGTACAATTAAGAGGCAGCAGGGGAATGAGCCCAGGGAGGAGGAGGAGGAAGAAGAAGCATGGCTTCTTCTGACATGCAAGGGGAAGGATTGGCGAACAGAGGAGTGAGGGTCCCAGAAGCCAGGGGGAGGGGCTGGGCCACAGTGCCATGTGCTGGGAGAGGATTCACCTCTGCCAGAGCGGCATCAGTGCAGGATGAGGGTGGCTTAGGGATCCAGGGGAGGGGAGGAAATGGAGACTCAGGTAGATATTTTCAAATGAGAAGGGAAGCAGCTTCTAGGGAAGTAGTTAGAAGAATGCCTAGGATAAAGGAGCATTTTTGCATCGATAAGGAGGGAAACGTGTGTGTGTGTGCTTGTTTCCCTGAGAAAGGTAATACAGCTCTAAAAGTGTCTGAGACCCAGGCTTTTTAAAACTGATCGCTCTTATAGCTCGAAATGGCTACAAGAGCTGTAGTCAGCCCATCAGGATTCCAACCAACAGGAAGAAGGAAAGACTGAAGGGAGACATGCCCCCTCCTCACTTTAAGGATATTTCTGATCATTAGAGATAAAGACTGACATTCATTAATGACAAAGGGATCGATCTACCAGGATGATACCACAACTCCAAATCTGTATGCACTCCATAAAACAATTGTAAAATAGACGCAGCAAAAATGGACAGAACCAAAGAATAGACAAATTCATGGTCATGGCGGGGGTCTGTAGTATACCTTTTCAACAGATCAGAGAACCAACAGACACAAATACAGTAAAGCTATAGATGTGAAAAATGCTGTTAGCAGATTTGGCCTAACTAACACACACAGAGTTCTGCACCCTACTTTTTTTTTCAAATGCACGTGAAGCATACACCCCGAAAATAATACCTCTAAGAAGTCTAGTACACTACTTCTGCTTCCATGCCTTTTGCCAGCAGTCAATCCTGGCTGCACCTAGCAGGAAGGAATGCTGGGAAATGTCTCCTCCAGGTGGCCAGTGCTCACTGAAACTGAGGGATTCTGGTCCGAAGGCAGAAGGGGAGAACAAGTATTAAGGAAACCAGCCATCTCTGTCCCTTTGTCCCGTCCCTTGACAGCCTGAGTCCCAAGAGCACTGCACAGTGGGTAAGAGCTTGGGCTGAGTCAGATGCCCCTCACCCTCTCCTGGCTTTGCCACTTACTTGCTGTGTGACTTTGGATAGGTTATTTAACCTATGTGAGCCTCTGTTTCCTTACCTTTTAAAACCAGGAATTACCCTTCTTCCTAGGGCTGTTGGAAAGATGGAACAAGATAACACGTATAAAGCACTTAGTTCTGTGCCTGGCACATAATAAATGCTCAATAAATGTTAGCGGCTCAGAGACGCTAAGTAACTTACCCAAGGTCAAACAGCCAATAAATGACAAGTTTAGCTTTCAAATCCAAGCATCTGGCTCTAAGCTGGGAAGCCGGTTCTTTGGGGCCTCTGCCACCCCCAGCACAGGGCCCTACATACAGTGGGGATGTGGTGGAGGAAGAAGCCTGAACAGGAGGGGATAGGAAACTGCTACCACCAATTAGCCTTGTCACTTTAGCGAATGTTAATTTCCTCATTCCCTCTGCAGAAGGTTGAATTAATGAGCCCAAAGGTTTTTTTTTCCCCTGACCCTGATGTATTCAGTTCTATCTTCTCTACCACTAATGGCTGAAATTTTACCGTTAGAAATGTGTTTCTTTTTGTTAAATCCTGTCTTCTGCCTCAACTCCTTTTTTAAAAATACAGTTTTCCTTTAGAGGGTGCTAGCCCCTTCGTTTGCGGGTCCTGACACTTGGTATACAGGTCTAGAGAAGGGTCTATAGCCTGGCTCTGCGGGCCCTGGTTGGGAGGAGAGATGCAGACAGGAGAGCCCAGGGCCCAAACAAGCTGTCCATTTACTAATGGCCCACAGTGGCCCAGAGGCTCTTTTGTCAGGGCCACCTGCACAACGGCCGTGTAATAGCTCCTGTTCCAGTCGCCCAGCTGACCCCATCTATCACCATTTTTCACCCTTTTTTTTTGTAGGCTTCCTTTTTTTCTCCTTCTGTATTTTTGTCCACCACACTGCCTCTGAGACAAAATCGGAGAAAAATGCGTTTTGTCCTTTTTTAACCAGAAGACTAAAAGTCTTAAATTACCTTCTTCAAGTTCTGCAAATAGAAATCCCAAATAAGACAGCCACCTTTTCTTTTCTTTCTTCCTCTCTCTGTCTAGGAGCCCATGGGCTTGAAATAAAAGGCAGAGTGGTAGCTTAGGAAGAACAGTGTGGGCTCAGCCCAGCACCGGCCAGGAAGAGGAGCAGGGTGGTAGCAGGGAGGGCCTGACTGGAGATGGAGAATGAGGGAGAAAGAGAATGGAAATGAGCAAAACCAGTGCCCCATTGCTTATAGCTCTAGAATAAGAAAGGTCCCCTCAAGGGCCCGGTTTCTTAAAGAACAACTGCTCTGTGCGTGGTAGAGCATGGGCGGGTGCCGGGGGGAAATGGAGCTGAGGGGAAGAGGAAGCTACAGAGGCTGTTGTTCAGACTTACTGGGAAACAAATGGGGTTACCAGGCACAGTGAAACTCCTGTACGTGTCACCCCACTGACGTCATGGTTCCCAGAGAGCCCCTCAGTGGGCAATAGGACAAGCAGAGGGAGCGTGGTTCCAGGGCAACAGCTAGGAATTTGGGGGCTGGAGTCCTGGGTTCTAATCCGTGCTGCATATAATAATAATAGCTAGCATTTATGGAGCACTTACTGTGTACCAAGGACTATGCTAAACACCTCACATAGATGATCACATTTTATCTTCCAAACAAGCCTGCAGCATAGGTATCATTATTATTTCTGGTACAGATGAGGACGCTGAGGAATGAGCAGTTGAATGACTCACCCAAAGTCTCACGTATCTTGTGACAGACCTGGGTTTGAACCCGGGGAGTCAGACTCCAGAGCTCTTGTCTGCCTGCCAAACAACAAGGCCTGCTGACCTGCTTCCTCATGGGGAAAGTCAAGGTGCAGGGGACAGGTAGGGTGCACTGGGTGAGGCTGATATTCTCTCCAGCCTGGACTGTCTGATTTGGGGCTCATGCCTCACCTACACACAAAAAGATCCCGCTCAAGTAATGCAGAGTGCCAGACTCCGGGGCCAAGCACACACGCCAAGTGTGCGTGAGTATGTGTATGTGTAGGACAGGTAAATTTGTGTCCTGCAACCCTGATGAGACAGGAGAAGATAATCAGAACACACAGCAAGGTCAGTGCAAAGTCTGTAGGAAGACCTGTAGGTTAGACTTAGGTCAAAAGGGCAAAACCAAGATCCAAAGGGTCTAGAAAATTCTTCTCAGTGCACCTGTATTGTGCATCCAATAGCCTTTGGATTTCCCTGATCCTTCCTCCAGGTTACATAGCCACAGCCTCAGACCCACCTGGCCAAATGGGCTAGTAAGGAGTCCTGGCTCTGGGAGGAGGACAGTGGCTCCCCATGGTCTGCCACCCCCCAACTCATGTGTCTTCTTTGCAGGCCCAGCAACCATGGCCCATTACAAGGCCGAGCAGGACGACTGGCTGCTCGTCTACCTGAAGTATTTACTCTTTGTCTTTAACTTCTTCTTCTGGGTAAGTGAATTTTGCACACACACGTCCCCCTCCCCAGCGGAGTGAGTCAAGCCACCTTTGTTTTTGTTGTGAGTCACCACTCTGGTTGATTTCTTCCAAATCAAAGACCACCCATGGGCAAATTCTGCCTACTTGAAAGCAAACATGTACATTTGCTGCTGAGGGGGAAGAAAAGAATCTGGTCTGCAGGTTGGCGTGGAGTCCTACCACGTGGCATCTGAATGGAGGGTGCATGAGAACAACATGGAGTGTTGTGCTCCAGCCCACTGCACAAAGGGTCCGGCTCTTCCTCCACAGCTAACTTGTTGCACCAGGGCTTTGTGGGAAATGTGCATGCCTGAAACAATTGCTTGTTTTCCACTGAAGCCCATTTGTCTCTCCTGGTTAACTTTCTCCATGCCTGAGGCCGGTGTGACGGCAATGGCCTCTGTAGTGACTCGTGTCAGGAAGCCTGCCCGTGGAGGTCTTTCAGGAGGAGCGGGTTCTGTCCACTTGAGGCAATTATTGGAGTAATTGGGAGCAGAAGACCATCAGTTCCCCCAAGTAGCCAGACACCGGAATATGTGTACTTTGTATCACAATCTCACGAATTCTGGAGAGGCAGAAGGGTGCTTAAGAGGCTAAGCAGGCTTTGCTCGGCTCTGCTGCTTACTGATGGTGTGGCCTCCGGCAAGCCACTTAACATCAGCGAGTCTCTTTCCCCAGCTACAAAACAGGGAATCGTTTCCAGCCGCTTGGGATTTGTTAAAAACAAGACAACAGGCCCCAAATGGAGGTACTTACACCAAGCCATCATGTCACCAAACCGAGACTTAATTATGGTCAATTACGGTCTCAGCTCTCCCAGAAATGGCATCCTAAACTAGTCAATCGGGAATCGCCTGATGAGCACTAGTTACGTAGTCTGCCTGATAGATCCCCGCCTTCCCCTGAGGGAAAGTAACCTTGCAATAGCCAGACTGCTTTTTTGCCCAATATAACATCCTTGTTCCTGCTCCCTTCTGGGTATAAAAGTCTTTTCTTTGGTGCAGGTCCTCAGAGCTCCTTCCTGTCTGTTAGATTGGATGCTGCCCGGTTGGAAGCAACTTCTGCTCAAAGAAACTTTTAAAATGTTTAATATGCCTCAGTTTATCTTTTAACAGTTCGCTTAGCAGATGCTCTAAAACTATATGTTAAGTGCTTAGCTCAGTCTCTGCACATAGAGGGCATTCGATATGCAATATTTTGGGTATGTTAGATGCAGAAAGCCTGAAAATACCACCAGATCAACCTGCTGATAAAACAGAGCTGAGTTTCCTTATTACCCCGGGAAGCGATGCTCTCCCTTGACAGAGTCTTAGAAACATCTCAGAAAAGCAAAGGCAAAGATAGGTTATATCTATGTTTTCAGGGTCTTCCATTAAGACTAATGAAACTGCCTAAAGTGGGGCAGTGCGTTAAGACACTGAAGGATCGTGACACACAGTAATTTAGGATTGTTGGGCACAGCAAGACCAGGGTTTGGAGAGCCTTGGAGAGTAGACAGTCACTTGATGCTATCTGTTAAAAAGTCGAACAATTTGATGTTTGTTTAAATGTTTTCTGCAAAGTTCCTTAAATGAACAATAAACTTTTTTTACTTGCAACTTTTATCTTCCTGAGCAAGAAAGCACTATTCCTGGAATAGTGAAGCTGTATTGAGGAAGACAGTGGAATAATAAAGCCACGCTGATGTGATCAGTAAGCTGTGTGGGTGTAGATAGTTTTGATTCTCAGAGATAAATCCGATAGAGTGCTTGGGATTCTTGCTGAGTGAGGGTTTTTTTTTCTTTTAAGAATGTTTTTCCTGAGCATAAAGGTCTATGTCTCCACAACCGATAATCCCTAAAATACTGAAAAGTATAAATAAGAAAATAAAGATTGCCCATAGCTCACACCATTAGGTCCCTAGAGATGCTGTAACAAGGCATCGTGAACTGAGTAGTTTCAAACAACAGAACTTTATTCTCTCACAGCTCTGGAGGCTGGAAGTCCAAAATCAAGGTGTCATCAGGGCCACGCTTGTTCTTAGAGGCTGGGTAGAATCTTGCCTTGACTCTTCCAAAATTCGGGTGGTGACCTGCAATTTTTGGCATTCTTAGGCTTGCAATGTCCTGATTCCGGTCTCTGCCTCTGCCATCCCATACTGTTCTTCCCATTCATAGGTGCTGGGGTTAGGACTTCAACAAACCTTTTGGTGGGGGGACACAATTCAACCCATAATACTTCTCATCCAGGGATGACCACTGTTGACACTCCCCCTAGACTTGGCCCTGATCAGGACAGGAGATGGTGGTGACCTACAGTATGGGGGTGACAGTGGGGATCAAATATTTGGAGAGAGTCAAGGGACTTGGGAGGCAAAGTTAGGTCATTAGCTGGCTGAGGGGGATTAAAATGTAACCCTTGAGTAGATGGTAAAGCTCTTCACCTCAGCAGTAGACTAGAAAGACAAGCTACTGGGCATCAGATGGCGAGGTCAGTTGTAGGCACGGTGAGTCTGAGTTGCCAGGAAACATCTGAGGAGAGATGCTCCATGGGAAGTTGGCTTATGGGTCTGGATCATTCCCACCCAGCTGGTGGCTACAGCCACAGAAACAGGTGAGAACCCCCAAAGATAGCATGGAGACTGAGAAGAGAGGCAAGAATGAGATGTAAAACGTCCCAATGGTCAGGAGTGGGTCTGGGTTCAACAATGGCCCCTGTTTGCCCTGACTGAAGGAGCTTCTGAGATGTGGGACTCATGGAGAGCCCCAGGCAAGGAGATACCCGTGGTTCCCCAGGGAAGGCGGAGGAGAGGCTGTCAGAGCCGTGGGAGGAAAACTGGGAGAGACAGAAGCTGGAGATTGGGAGGGCTGGGCTGTGCTAAAGGGAGAAGACACATCAAGTATTTTAAGGCCCAGAAAGTGGCCATAAGGTTTGACCACACAGAGTTTACTGGTGGCTGTGGTGAGAGTACTCTGAGGAGAGTAGTGGCAGGAGGTGAGGGGCGGTGAGGAAGTGGGCACTCTGTGTAGACACCACCTGCTGGGCACCAGGAGAAGAGAGAGGGCAGTAGCTGGCAGGGCCCGAAGGCTGTTGTGAGGTGCTCAGTGCAGAGTATCTTTGGAAGGGCCCTGACATTGCACATCCTGCCTGTGACCACCCTCAGGGTCCCCTCCATCCTGAGTGGACTCAGAGTCTGTCTGTTTGGTGCTGGCATTCCTTTGGGAGTGGTAGGGAGAGGGACGTGGGGGTGGCAGCACAGGCAGATGGGCAGCGAGCGTGTTACCAGAGCAGCTACCAGTGAGGGGGAGCTTCCCCCATATAGATCTCCCTGCTTTGGGTTAAAAATACCCCTGCCTGGGGGCCTGGCTGGATGTGGACCAGCTTCCCGGGGACCCATTCAGCCAGGCCTCATCCGCCTTATGACAGATGGTCAGTTAAGGGATATCCAGGCCTCAGTCTCCAGCCCAGGAGCATCCTGGCATTGTCCCCTGGACCCACTGCCATGTCCTCAGAAGTAGATATGGGACAGACTGCTGGCCCGTCTCCTCCCACAGCAGAGCACAACATCATGCATTTTGCAGTGCACAAAGTCCCTGGGAATTTACCAGAATTCCCTAGGGAGGGGGCCGTGTCAGGGAGGGCCCCTTCCCTCGAGAGAAGGATCACCCCACTACACACAGCCCAGAGTCCAGCAGCCGGCCCCACACCTGAGCCCCTCTCCTAAGACACATAACAATGCCGTTGTCTACACCGGCCACCACTCCCACCTCTTCTGCCTTCCTCTTAAGACTCTAATGCCGAGAGCCAGGGAGGGTCTTCAGAGAGCAGCCAGTCTTCTGTCCTCTAAGCCCCTTGCTACCACCAGCACAACCATGCAGACACAGAGAGCGAGCCCAGACAGCAGCAACAGGTTGTTCTTGCGAGTATGATTGGGGTGAACACTCAAACTTCCTTTCTCCCCCAGAACAGTGTTCCCTCCCCATACATCACCTTGCCACACTCTGTCCAAATTCAGCACAGAGAGGATCAGGAAGCCTTCCTCGTGGTGGTTTATGATGCCTAGCCCTTGTGAGTCACTGCTGGATAAAGACCTTCCTCGGGTTATCTCTTGCGATCCCCCAACCAACCATGATGGTCGGTATCACCATTATCCTTGGGCAGGGAGCAAGCTCACCCAGTTCAGAATCTTGCACAAAGTCCTCTAATGGTGACACCCAGGCATTCTGGCCAACAATAACAACAGTCAAAAACTCCATCCGCAGTGTTTAACAAGTACTGGGCAAGGCACTTGGAACAAATCAGTGACGGAGTCCCTAGCATGCATGGTACTTACTATGGAGGCTTCCTCTGTGGAAGCATCATTCTGTGTAATCTTCCCGGTACCCCTGCACCCCTGAACAGCTCTAGTAGAAGCCCCACTTTGCAGAGGGGGGAGCAGTTTGCCCAAAGACCCAGAGCTGGAGCCCAGCTTTCTTTCACCTCTAAACCTATGCGCACGGCCCCCAGCTCTGAGTCCTGCACTCTCCTACAATGTCTTTGGGGCATCTGTGGATTAGTGTGACAATAGAGCGTGCTGGGAAGACTCAGGCTCAAGTTTGGGTTCAGATTCAGATCTTATTTATTTGCCATGGGACATTAGTTGCTGTGGACTGAATTGTGACCCCTGATAATTCATATGTTGAAGTCCCAAACCACAATGTCCCTGTATTTGGAAATAGGGCCTTTAGGAGGTAATTAAGGTTAAATGGGATCAGAAGGGTGGGATCCTAATCCGATAGGATGGGCGGCCTTACCAGTAGAGGAAGAGAGAGATCTCTCTTTATAAGCATGCACAGAGGAAAGGCCATATGAGGAGGGCAGGGCAGGGCATCCTTACCAACACTGAATCAGCCAGCACCTTAGCTTAGGACTTCAGTCTCCAGAACTGTGAGAGACAGAAATGCATTTCTGTGGTTTAAGCCACTCAGCTATGTATTTTATCCTCGTAGCCTAAGCAGACTAAAAGGTTAGGCAAATCACTGAATCTCACCAATCTCACCTTTTTTCAGACACTCAGTGGGAGTGTCAAGCCCTGTAGGAATTAAAGATGAATATTTGGAAAAATAGCATAGTTTCTGACATACTTGGTGCTCAGCTAGAATATGTAGCTATTTGAGGAGACTAAGGGACATGCCTCATCAGAGCTTTCTCTGTTCATAGCACTGGCTTTAAGACTTTGGGGATCATGATCCATGTAGGAAACAGACATAAGCATAAGCAATGACTATGTGAAGAATTGTTCGTAAAGCCAAGCTTACCTTTACTGTGTGCAGTGCACTCTGATATTTTCTCTTCTGCCTTGTGTCATTTTGTTTTGTTTTGCTTTGTAGTGCAGGTTACAATCCACCAAATTTATTTCACAGCCATAATGGGTTACAGTCCAAAGTTTCAGAACCCAGAGCAGCAGGATGGTGAGAGCGGCCCCCGCCTCCACCCTGGCGTGGGCAGGACGCAGGTGCCAGTGGCCATGAGCCAGGCCTGGGGGTCTCGATGAGACTTTAAACCCAGTCTCCCCGCCTCCCAATCAACTGTGCCATGGTTGCAAAATTTGAAGGCCGTGAATCAGTTTACACTCTGCATTGATTCTCACAACCACTCTTTAATGTCTCCATCCCTGTTTTGTAGAGGTGAAATGAGGCTCACGTGGTTGGCAGAATCTTATGTGAATTCTGGGTTTTCTGACTCAAAGTCCAGTGTTCTTCCCATCTGCAGAGACCACTGATCAATAATCACAGCCTTAGACCCGCTGCTATGATGCTTCCTTGGAACCCAAGATGTCCCCAAGGTTTAAGGTTGCACCTGAATTGGGATGTTACGATGGTGTGGGCAGGCATGCAGATTGTGAAGGATATAAGCAAGACTTCAGAAGTGCCCCACTAGACACCCACATCCTGTGCCTAAGCTTCACCGTGCCTCTGGCCCCCAGGCCTGCAACACTCAACCCACACCTGATCCCCCCATCCTTCAGCGTCTCCCCATCCCTGATTCCACCCCCTCCCCCTCTTGCATTTGATCGGGGCCATCTCATGGGGCAGAGGAGACCCCTTGGATGTAGCTTTGGGTCAGGAGCCAAAAATGCCAACACTTTTATGCCTCCTTCCTGATCCTAAAAAGATAATGTGATCCTGGCTTCCCTACATGGTGCCTAGGAAATGCTTTTCTTCCCTCCCATTTCCTGCACGGCTCCCTATAGCTCCCGTCATCCCTGCAATGTTGTTCCCTAATTTATTATTTTAATTAGCTGCTTGGCTGTGTTAATAATCAAAACCTTCCCAGCCTCCCCGGAGCTATGCCAGGCTACTGGAGAACGGGAGAAGAGCCAGCTGCTCCTGGAGCTCTGTGCTGCCCCGGGGTGTTGTGTGAGGCATTGGTACTTCCCTTGGGGACCAGTGAGGCTTGGCCTCCAGGGGACCCTTGGGATCCCTTAGGGGGGACATGGGCCAACATGGGAGGCAGAGATGGTGGAAGACTCGTGCCCCGGCCAGGGGAGGGAAGTGAGGTGACTTCAGGACATCTCTCTAGGACTCCCATGGAAGGCCTAGAAAAGAAGAGCCCCAGCTCGCTCTCCTGCTGAGGGTAGAGAGCCCTTTACCTCCACATCATCGTCCCACTGTATGGGCCTTTGCCTGCCTCTCAGGACATGTCATCTGTGACAGAACGGGTGAGGGGTCCCATGGCTGGTTTTTCTCCTGCTCCCCTTCTTAAGGTGCTAAAGTCACAGGACCCCCCCCCGCCATGGGGTTGAGGGCATCCCTGCCTCTCTGTGCAGTCAGGGTCTGCTCATACATTTGACAGGGATGCACATTTGGTCTGCACGGGGCCATTGTGGGTGAGACCAGTCACAGAGGAAGCCTGTGGTGACAGCCCTGAGTAACGTGGCTTGCTTCATGGGCAAAGCAGCTTTGTGTGGATCGACAGCCCAGCTGGTAAAATAGGCACTAAACTGGCCAATAAGGTTCTTGAATTCTAGTCCCCACTTGGCCCCTGGCTACTTACAGGACCTTGGAAAGTCACCTCTCCAGGACTTTATATATAGAATATAAAAGGGACTAGACTTGACTCTTCTGCCTGTCCCACCCTCCCTCCCCCTCCTTCCCTAAGGAGTTACCAGGCACTACCACGTGTAGTGCTCTGCTGGGGATACTAAGATGAGGAAGATTTAACCAAGAGGCTACAAGGGAGACCAAGTGATGAACACAACAAATACACTGTGACACGTGTCACTCTAGAAGCCCGTACAAGACGTGGAAGCAGCAGGGAGCACAGAATGACTTGTGAGATGGGGGGCAGATTCTGAGCTGGGTTTGAAGAAGGAACAGGTAGTCTTATGTTCTCTCCCAGCTCCAGCCCCCAGTACATCCCACGATCTCTGCTCTTGTCATAAAGGTAGACTGGCTTGGGGAAAGAGGGAAAGTAGTGCTCTGATTTACTTTACCAAGGGATCTTTAAAACCACAGAGCCAAGAAAAGAGTGGATCAAAGTAGAAAGCGGCCTTTAGCAGGACAAGCCTACCCTTGAAGATTCAACTCAAACAGAACTGGCACTGAGGCCATGGGAATGTGGGGTGACCTGGGAGAAATGCCTGCCTGGCACTGGGGGTGTTGGTCAGGTCATTAATCAAGCTGAGGCCAGATACTGGAGGGCCTTGAGCCCATGCTGGAGTCTGGGCTTGGTGTGCTGGGTGCTAGGGAGCCGGGGGCAGTTTTTCGGTGGGATCAGCCCTGGAATCATGACACACTTGCTTCTGGGTTGAGCAGGGGCCAGGAGGCTGATGATACACGGGTGGGGAGGTAGGGAGCCAAAGCCAGGGCGGTGCATTGAGCTGGGTGGGAGAATAGATGGGGACTGGCATACGGCTTCCCTGGGAGGAGAGAGAGGAGTCCATAATGACCTTGGGGGAGGGGGGTGGATTCTGGTCTGGGTGGTGGTGCATTGATGAGACTGCCCAGGGCAGAAAGAGTGGAGAAGGCAGGTGTGGGCTCTACACGGGCGAACGCACATTCAGCTCAAAATCCTGTCCAGTCCAGTGTGAAGCTGGGCACCCAGGAGGCGCCCAGCAAACACAGAAATGAACTGCAGGGCCACCCCGTGTGTTTCCTGCCTCCCCGTGCCATGGGCTTCCCTCCCACTGAAGGCAGAAAACTCTACTGCCTGGGGGACCCTTTTCTATTGGGAGCCCTGCAGTCCTGGCCCCTGCTCTGCCCCACCAGCCCTTCCCCCAAATCCCAGGACAGAAACGTTTCAGTAGCCTGGCAAAGATAATCCTGCAATTACTTTTACACTCTCTGCCTGATGTCTGTCAGGGCCCAGCCATGTGCGGTTGCTCAGGCTAATCCTTCTGAGCATGTGATGACCTGAGCAACTTTTTGGCAATATTTCTTTTCTATAAATGGGAAGTTCCTAAAATTACAAGGCATCGGTGACCTGCCATGCCCCTCCTGGACTGCCGGTGTCCTCATTGGCAAGAAGACTTCACCCTCTGCAGGGTTTTCTAGCTAATCGGCTACAGGCTTTGGTTTTGAAAAATGTAGTTAATATTCCGCAGTTTCTGTAAAGAGCCAAATACTGTTGAATCAACTCTATGCAAATAGCTGTTGAAATAGCTCATTGGGATCAGACCTCTCCCTGCCCCCTGAACAGTCCTCTCTGTTCCCCTTCCACTGCTCTTCCTGCTGATCTAGGCAGTCTCCCCAGGGCTTGAGTGAAAGCCATGAGCCACTGGTCCAGAAGCATCTTGCTGGAGGAGTATTGGCAGAAGGTTGTCCTCTGGTACTAATGGGGACATTTTACCCACATGGAAGAGACCTCAGAGATATTCTCATCCAGCAGTGCCATTTTACAGGTGAAGAAACTGAGGCTTAGCCAAGTGAAGTATCTGGTACACAGTCACATGGTTAGTCAGGGGCAAAGCCAGGGCTGGAACCTCGGTCTGCTGATCTCCCAATACCCCTCCGGTGACCTCCTCCAACATTTAGCAGCTTTTACTCTTCTGTCCAGATGCAAGATTGTTTTCTCAAGACCTGACCAAGCCCCATGCAGGAGACGCCCTGGAGGACTTGAAACCCTCTTGATCCTGATGGCAAATCCCTCTCCCTGTCCCTTGCAGACTAACTTCTCTACCAGATGTGACACCTCAGGGTGTGGGACGGGGGTTAGTGTCCCCATTGACTCAGAATCACATTCTTATTTCTTCTGGACGTCAGAACGAGTATGAATTTGTTTTCCAGACCTTAATCAGGGGCAGTGGGTCCCTTCAGATGGCTTCCAGGCCCTCCCTTGTGGCTGGGGACCCTGCTGCCACCCTGGCTCACTTGTGGGCTCTCCCTGCTTTGCAAGATTCCAGCCCTTTCTGTGACTGGCAAGAAGAGCTCTGGAAGAGAGCAACCCTCCATTAGTGGGATCAATACTGCTTGTCTCCCATGGCTGCATTTCTTAGAGCCCCCCACTCCTTCTCCTGGGAGCCCCATGGTTTTTTGTTTTGTTTCGTTTCGTTTCGTTTTTTCATCATAGGACTTTAAATCCCTTCGGATTGAAAACTGCTCCTCACCACCCCACCTTCAACCTCAAAGCTTCTACGGAAGCAAACACCCTCACATAGACAGGGAAGAGGATAGGGTTCAAGTCGGGAACAAATGTCAAGAGCTTCTAGGCAGCTACGCCCAGGGGTGGGGCCCAAAGCTTCCAGGAAGCAGCATATTCAGTGGGATTCAGCACAGCGCCACCTACTGGAGGAGAGGGACAGGACACTCTGACCCTCCATTAAATAGGAAACCTACAAGGTGGTTTTTTCTCCCAACCACCTGGGAACTTAATTAAATATTCATGCCTAGATCCCACTCCCAGAGATTCCATTTGGCCTGCGGTGTGACTTGGGTTTTGTGGAACTCCCAGGTGATTGTGCAGCCAGGCTGAGAAATGCCACCTTATCTGGGTGTGGAGGTGGAGGAGGCCTCAGAGACCGTTCTCACCGGGTCTCATTGCCTGCTACAGGATTAGACATCAGCCCCCAAACCTGACTACATTATTTTACATGGATTACCATTTCTCTGGCCAAAGTGTCCAAAGCTTTTTATCAGATTTTCAGTGGGTTCCGTGTCCCCCAACAGATAAAGTGTCCCTAGTCAAGCCCAAATGTGCCCAGATGTGTGGTCCTAAGTCTGATTCTCAGCCTGTGGGGTTGACAAACCTAATGGATAATGGATAGTGTGTATATTTCTATAAAGAGACTACACCCATTAAAAGATCAATGCAAAGGGGTCACATTGACTATCTCAGGCTGTTCAGAATCTCTTCCTGGCACTATCATGTGCCTTTGATTAATAAAAAATGAGAAATGAATTATTACTTAATTAATGCACTGTATATGGTAGGCAAAAGCCTTCAAAACGTGAGATCCACAGGAAAAAGTAATCAAAGGAGTCTTTGGTGATTATAGACTGGGAACCACTAGTCTTTTATAACCCCCCTTATTTGAGATATGAAGAAACTCAGGCTCAGGTTAAGGGACTATCTTTAGGTCACACAGCTAGTTATGCAAAGTTGGGACCCTCACCCAAGCCTTTCAGTCATGCTGTAGGGGGCAGAAAGAATATGTGCAGGATATTTTGCTGGAAACCCTCACTTGACACAACTTCATTGACCCAGACTCAGGAAATTCCTCATTGGTCATGGAGGTTGTATGGGCCAAAGATAGCCTACATGCACAAGGAATTTAAAAACCTATTGTAGTCCAGGATTTCACTGAATCTAAGATACCATCAATTGTGAGGTACACCATTGTTTTCTGTACCAGTAAGACAAAGTGCTGCCAAGTATAATCATAAGATGCCATTAATCATAAGATGCATCTCAATTGTCGGGATGTTAAAATGGGGGCGGGTAGGACTGTGCATTGTGGAATTAAAGAAATGGGGCACATTAGCCTCTCCCATGCCTTTCGGAGTGGCCCAGCTGTGTAATGTTCTTCTACCTGTTTCTCTTACCTCCTGGAGGTGCCAAGGAGGAGAAAATGGCACTTGGAAGGAAACAGATATATTTTAAAAGCGAAGTGAGTAATACAGCAGGGCCTGGCCCAGTCTGTGGAATCTGAGGACAGAATCCCAGACTGGCCTTCAGAAAACCTGGGTTTGAATCTCAGTTCTGAAACCTTCCAGTGGTGTTATCTTGAGTACATTCTTATTCTCTCCAAGCCTCAATTTCTTCATCTGCAAAACAGAGATCATATGTGCCCCACCCCCCGCCCTATCCTCACCAAACTATTGCAAAACTCAGAGGGGAAGATGGTCAGCTGAATGGTGTACCTGCCTCCGGCATGGTGATTGCTGAGAACCACCTTTCGTTTGCCCCGCTGATGTCTGTGGCTCCCGAGAATGGACACTGTGAAGTGTCAGGGTGGGTCCTGCAGAGTCGCTCTGGGGCAGAAACCAGCACCTTAAGGATGAGCTTCCATGGACCGAGCCAGTGGGCCTTGTCTAGCTTTTGACACCCCACCCATCTGAGGAAGAGAATGCACTGTTAAATGAGGAAGGGAGACTGAGGGCCAGACAGAAGTCCCCCTTCCCAGGAACAGAAAGCAGAGATGGTCAGAGGTCCCAGGGGCCCTGCCCCCACCAACACCCTAATACCGCCCCGTCTGGCACCCTGGGGACACACATGCACACACAGGCTTCTGCTGAGCATACAGGTCACAGAAAGGGTTGTTCAGCCTCTGTGCAGAAAGAACCCAGTGGGAGAGCCACCTCAGTTGTATTTCCTAGGGAGACATCTGCCTGACCTGCCAGTCAACAGTGTCCTGTCCCTGTACCCTTCTCCGGGCCAGAAGGGAATGGGACAGTTAGCAAAGAAGAAATGTCTCCCAGTCTTCCTGCTGGTCCAGACCAACCCCATTTGTGGAGAATGCATCCATTCAGTGGTGGAGACACCATGCTCAGCCTTCAGTCCAAGGCTCTGAGCTCTCGTCCTGGCCCTGCCCCTAACTGCCCCTAACCAGCAGCAGAGCCTCCGGCAATTGACCTTTCCTCTGTGGGCCCCAGTTTTGTCACCTGTAGATAAGAAGAAATGAGATGAGAAGCCCCAGGGTGCTCCCCCCATGGGCACGTGTAAGCCTGAAATGAGGCACATAGGAAAGTGCCCCCCTGGGAAATGTGCACCAACCCAAGGAGCACTGGGGGAGGAAGGACACAGGGCAGCTGGGAATCAGGGAAGTGAAGGGACCCAGACACATTGCTTGTCCCATAATTGCAGCCATCTCCCCCACATCCACTGGGGACACAATAGGCCCTAGGAAGGGCCTAGGAAGGGTACCTGGGAAATACAACTGAGGTGGCTCTCCCATTGGGTTCTTTCTGCACAGAGGCTGAACAACCGTTTCTGTGACCTGTATGCTCAGCAGAAGTCTGTGTGTGCATGTGTGTCCCCAGGGTGCCGGATGGGGCGGTATTGGGGTGTTGGTGGGGGCAGGGCCCCTGGGACCTCTGACCACAATGTGGTAAGAAGTACAAAATTGGGAGTCAGACTCAGATTCAAAATCTGTTCCTGCACCTGCCTTAGATGTGTGACCATGGACAAGTCTCTGAACCTCTCCGTGACACAATTTCCTCATCTGTGAAATGGGTAACCAAACTGTTGTCTCAGGCTCTTCGAAGGACTCAATGAGATGGTGACTAAAAAGCGCCTCAAACGTGGTAGGCTCTCTATCGATGGCAGCTGTGGAGCCCTCGGGGGCCGCCTGCCCTGACCTGGGCTTTCCTGCAGGTGGGTGGGGCCGCCGTCATGGCCGTGGGCGTCTGGACCCTGGTGGAGAAGAGCGGCTATCTCAGCGTCCTGGCGTCCAGCACCTTCGCTGCTTCCGCCTACATCCTCATCTTCGCAGGGGCCCTTGTCATGGTGACGGGCTTCCTGGGCTTCTGCGCCATCGTCCGGGAGGACAGGAGCTGCCTCTCCACAGTGAGTGCCCAGCCCCCACACGTCCCCCCATCGGGCTCCTGTGCCGAGAATCCCCTGCCCACGCGGTAGAGGTCCCTGGAATCAGAGAAAGACGGCTGCCCTCGGGTCTGGTGTTGGCCGAAGTCTCCAGGCTCTTAGCACCTACGTCAGTCTCGGTGGCTGCTGCTGCTGCTTCTCCCCTCCCTGCCTTTCCTCCCTCCTCCTCCTCCTTCCAGATTTCATCATACGGTGCTTCTCAAAGATACGCAGAAATGAAAAGGGTGTGATAAGGCAGCCCCTGTCCCATCACCCAGACTCCACAACTACGTTCTCCTCTTTCTTTGGTTTCCTCCCTACTTCCTGCCTCCCCGCCCCCCTCGGCACCCAGACACCGTGTCATCTGTAATATTTCACTGCATCCCCCTAGAACTGAAGGATCCTTCTTCAGAAAACATGACAATACCTTTCTCACACCTAAAAACAATTATTACTCATTCCTTAATATCATGAAATAACAAGGCAGTTTCAAATTTCCCCAGTTGACTCAGAAACTGTTTTTGTTTTTTCAGTTTGTTTGAACCAAAACCTAAATTAGGTCCATGTATTAAGATTAAGATTGGGCTGGGTCTCCTGGTTGGCTCCTTCGGTTAAGCATCTGACTTCGGCTCAGATCATGATCTCACGGTTCACAGGTTTGAGCCCCTCGTCAGGCTCTCTGTTGTCAGCACAGAGCCTGCTTTGGATCCTGTGTCCCCCTCTTTCTCTGCCCCTGCTCCGCTCGCACTTTCTCTCCCAAAAAACAATTTTTTTAAAAATTAAGGTCGGGCAGTTTGTCTCTTGGGTCTCTTTCAGTCTCTCAGCAATACCACCTACCTCTCTCTCTCTCTCTCTCTCTCTCTCTCTCTCTTTCTCTCTTTCTCTCTTTGCTTAGAAATTATTTGTTGAAGGAACAAGATCGTCTTTCCTATGCTTTCTCCCAGTCTGGAATTTCTGATGATATCCTTGTGACGTGTCCTCCAGGCACTTGAATCTAGAAGCATGATCAGATGTAGGTTTGATTGTTTGGGCAAGAGGATTTCACGGGTGGTGGTGTGGGCAGCACAAGCTCCTTGAAGCCGGGAAGACTGTCCATCCATAGCCGGTTCATCGTGTCAGGAAAGAAAACCAGGCAGGACTGGCAGGGGCAGAAGCCAGACCCACCCCCTTGCTCCCAAGGACACTTTGCCAGGGTAGGCTCCCTGGCACCTGGGTGACATCTCCCCACTTTTAATCTCCTGAGGACCAAGCTCAGTGGGAGCAGGGGAGGCTACAGAACACGTGGACTTAGCAGGAAAGGGCCAGAGCCAGAACCAATCCGAGGCTTAGTGAGAAATCAGGTTGAGCCTGAATGGAATCAGGTCACAGGACGAAGCCTCGAAGGGCTGTGCTCTCCCCACCCTGCTTCCCCATACCCTTGTGCATCCAACCAAGGGAGCAGGAGGCAGTGGAGGGGCCGTCCCCTGAAGTCACTCTCACCAGCGGTGACCTACTTTTTCAGCTTTGGATACAAAAGCGCCTGTGCACAGGCTCCACAGGATGGCTCTCCCCTGCCTAGAAAAAGTCTTTAACTCTGCTCTGAGGGACAGCCTGGAGCCAAGGTGCAGGTCACATGGATGGTGGCACACCAGTGGGGTGAAGTCCCACAGGGGACCAGCCATCAGAGCGTGGGCTGTTACGTGAGCTGTCCTTCCAGCAGTGGGACAGGTGCACCATGAGCCAGCCCCACACCTGCCAGCCATCCCTCACGTGGCCTCGCATGAGTCCTCATAAGCCTGCTGGACATCCCTGATCTGATCAGCATTAGCCGAATGAAGAAGACACGGGACATGACCGAGTGACTGGGCATGTGATGCGGCCCAGGAGTAGGTGCCAGCCCTTATGGGGACCAGTGCAGATGGGCCCAGAGGAATCCTGATCCCTCCATTATCAGGGAGTCCACCTTTGCTCTGCTCAGCCCTTTAGGAAGTGGGGCCTTCAGCTGGGCCCCGGGCTTCAGGCTGGGCCCTCTGGCCCGCAGAGGCAGGCTGCTGAGCTGGGTCATCACCGGCTGCCCCTTCCTAACACCAGCTAATCTTGTGGAAGAAACAGGACTCACCTCTCCAGCCCAGGAAGGAAGGCAGAGGCCCTCACTTGGGAACCTTCCTTCTCACTTGGAGCCATCTGTCTTGGTACCATAGGAGCTCCTAAGACCAGTGGTCCCCTACAGTCCAGGGAGACAGCCCCCTGCATTCCACCCCAGCGTGCAGTTATAACACAGATGGGCATGGCTCTTTGAGAGCCACCTCCCTCTGTCCTTACAACAGCCTCCCTGCAAAGTCAAAATGCTCATGAACTTTCTGTGCACCGAGTGCTGTTCTAAACACTGCTGAATTTAGCTCACTTAATCCTCACCCAGCCCTATGAGGTGTTTACTCTTATGGTGTGCATTTTACAGGTGAGGAAGCTGGGCCACAGAGGGGTTAAACAATTTGCTGGAGACCATCGCGTTAGTGAGCAGCTAGGTCTGGCTCCCAGGCCAGTGCTCCCATTCAGAAGGCATTGTTCACCCCACCATGCAGATGAGCAAGCTGGCCCTGGAGATGTGGAATGAGTAGGGGCTGGAGCTGAACTGGGGAGGCCAATCTGTTAGAATTGCCGCCAAGAATCCCCATCACAGGGAGGCCAAGCAGGGTGGGAGGCAGAGGCACGGGAGGCACTGTGGGCAGAGGGACACGCCATTCTCCCTACCCGTGGACGTCAGCACAGAGCATCTGTCCTGTGATCTCAGAGATCTGAGTGGGCACAGGAGGGAGCACCCTGCGGGGCCCAGACAGAATACTAGGGCAGGAGACCAGCAGGAGTGGACCCTGCTGTCATTATAGTATGGAAATAGCAGTGTGTGTCAGAGGATGCCTCATGTGGAAGGGAACTTGAGGGACATCGGGTCCCTTCCAGAGGTTCTGGTCTAAAGACACTAGACTGGGGAGTATGGGCATTGATGAGGGATACTCAGCTTTATTGACTTCTCTGGAGAGCGGCCCAATCATAAGAGCTTTTGGCATTCTCAAAGACCAAAAGGAAAGCCTGAGGGTCAGTAACTGACAGCATTCTGATCTGTGAGCCACACACCACAAGCCCCTCTTCTTCACTCCTGTCTTTTTTTTTTTTATTTTTTTTTTTAATGTTTATTTATTTTTGAGACAGACAGAGCATGAGCAGGGAAGGGGCAGAGAGAGAGGGAGACACAGAATGTGAAGCAGGCTCCAGGCTCTGAGCTGTCAGCACAGAGCCCGACGCGGGGCTCGAACTCACGAACTGTGAGATCATGACCTGAGCCGAAGTCAGACGCTTAACTGACTGAGCCACCCAGGCGCCCCTTCACTCCTGTCTTAATACCATCCATTAGCCAGGCCTGTCCCACCCTCCAGGCTGAGCCCTTAAGAAAATTGATGTCTTCTAACCTCCAGTCACAGCCCACCTGGAGGGCACCAAGCTCCACAGCCAGGGCTGGGCGGGGAAGACGTGGGGACTTCTGGAAGGCCAGGCTTGCCTGTAGGACGGTGCACATCTACCTCTTGGCTCGCCCTTCTGAGCTCCACAGGGTCAACAAGTTAGAGGTTTTCTCATCCCCCTGGGCCTCAAGGCAGGGCTGGGAACACAGGGACTGCTGGACGGGCTGATGCTAAATGCCCTTCTTCTCAGCCCCACCTTCCGCCCCACCCCCTGCCCCCTGTCTGCTCTCACTTTCATCCCAACAGAACTGACACAACACCTCTGACCTCTGTGGTCCACCATCCTAACCGGACACATCACCAGCCCAGAAGTCTAGGGGTGTGAGCACAGCACTGTAGCAAACAGCAAACCTCGAAGCCTGGAGTCTTCTCTCTTTGCTTTTCCCTGATCCCCCACCCCCACTGAAAGAACCAAAGACGGAACCATCCCAAGGACAGAACACAGGTGAAGCAGTGCTTCTGAGTAACCCACATTCTGGCCTGTCAGCCCCGGAGTTATTGAGCACCTGACTGTTAAACCAAGAAGGTGGCTGAGACATGCGGGAATTTCTCAACCCAGGCCCCCCTTTGGAGGCAAGCGACATGGTTAAGGCAGTTTCAAAGTGTTCTGTGGTTCCCGGAGGCTCCTTGCTGCTCTCATTTCATTTTTTCGCTTCCTTATCTAACTTCCTTTTGAAATCTTTCATCAGCTAATGGCTGAAGGAGACTCCAAAGAAGAAATGCAGCAAGCCTAGCTCTACACAAAGTGGTCCCCAAAGAGAAAAGGGAAAGACAAAAGACCAGGCATCCGAATGATGTGCGTCCAGCCTGGACCAGGAGGAGGGCGAGGCCAGACATCAAACGCTCCCTGAGAACTTTGCGGAGTGGGTGGTCCAGCTCACACAGTGCCACGTCCTTCCTGGTCCAGGCCCTTCCTCCTGGCACCTCTGCAGCCCCCAAAGTCACTTTCCCAAGAAGGCAGCACTTATCAGGGACAGGAATAGCACATCTTTGCAGGCGCTGAAATGCCGACCGGCGTGGTGTGGGAAATCAGTAGAGGGGAAAGAGAATGAGGTTTAAATTATTCACACCAGATCTTCTGTTTCAGTGAAGGCTGCATGAGGGAGCCAGATAATTCAGGCCAGCTCAGCCTAAGGCCGATGGCCGGGACAGATGCTACCCTGATCAAAAGAAAGGGGTATTTTTAGAGTTTTGAATATGGGCTCTGAAAACTTTTGTATCTTAAGCCACATGAAGATTATGATGGATAGCTCAGGATAAACGGGTCTTTGTGAGGGGCTCTTTTACATTTAGGGGATGGATTAAAGAGTAAGAAGTGCTAGAACCAATTCTTGAAAACGAGGAGACCCCAGATTGCAGTTTGGAGCTGGTTGTCCAGGGCAGTAAGGTCTAGAATTAAGGACTGGTTCAAAAGCAAGTTGTAGCGCTGCCTGCCCAACTTACTCTGGGACTCAGGGAAGTCACTCGGCCACCCCTGGCCACTCCTATCCCTGTCTTTATCTGGGGGTAAGGTATGTGGAGAATGAGAGAGCATTCTGAGGCTTAGGAAATAAGTCACCACATTATGTAAAGATCATAAAATGTGGCTATAATTATCGTTTACATCACCATCACCATGACCAAGCTCCTTTGAGAAGGAATTTAAATAAATGGAGTTATTCTTAGGGCCATGACTCCCAGGGTCCCTACAATTTCTTCCTCGATAGAAGCTGGGAATGGAGGAAGGACCCCAGTGCCCTGGTGGGGGTGGTGGGCAGAGCCGGGGTGGGGGTTGGGATGTTGACTGTGTGTTCCCATTGCCCATTTCTCAGCCTCCCATTACTTCGTGTTCGTCAGCCGCCCAGCCAGAATGGTCATAGCCTCATCCGTTTGGTAACACTTTGACCTTTGAGTCAGCTGCCCAAATGCTTCAAAAGAATGGATCTTGCAGCCAGGGCTTTAAGAACCCCAGCTCCTCTCGATCAGAACAAGAGAGCCTTTCCTGGTCCTGTATGGTCTGGTGCAGTGGAGGCAGGAAATGGATAAGAGGACTCTTGCCAAGGCTCTTCAGGAAGTCAGGAGTCTGCTTTGAGGCAAGAGGGCTGTTCAGGAGACCCATACAGTCAGCCTGGACCCTGCCTCTCCCAGCTGGGTCCTGCTGGGTTCATTCGGGAAAGGCCTGTTGTGTGCCAGACAGCCACAGCTGCCTGGTGGAGTGTGGCTCCTCTTCCCCTCAAGACCTCAGCAAGTCTTTCCCATCAGCTTCCTTCTCAATGGCCTTACTTAGTTCAGGGGCTATGCAGGAGGGACTGCCAGGTGCCTTAGACATGAACCCTCCACCCATCTCCTTAGCCAAAGAGAAAGATAGACTTGCCTAAGGTCACGTAGCCAGGAACTGGCAAAGCCCAGTCAACACCCAAGTCTTGATCCAGGGCCCTGTTTACTGTCCCAGGCCAGCCTTGCACACCCCCCCCCCCCCCCCCCCCCCCCCCGCTTTTGGATGCTTCCAACACAGGAAATGGGCACTTGCCTTTTTTGTGCTCCAGGACCTATGGTTTGCATTCCAGGTGAAAAGGGAAGCATTTTGAGATCTGGGGTCAGTTACCCGGCTGCTGTCACTTGATCCACTCAGAAGTGAAGGTCAAGCTTCAAGGTGCAGGCAGTGTGGTAGAAAGCAGCTCTGTTAGTGCACGAAAGAAAATTTTTTGGCCTATTTGGAGAAAGTTCAACTCAGTTATGTGCGGGTAGATGATCACCCCGTAGTGGGGGCTCTCTGTGTCCCCACCCCCAGCTGTGGCCTGAGCAAGGCTCAGAGCTCAGAGAGAGAGAGTGTGTATACCGTGCACGTGTGCGTGCATGCTTACATGTCTGTGTGTTTCTGTTGCAGGAGGACAGGGGATGGTTGCTAAACAGCATCTGTTTGCATCCCAAATCCAAGAGCTTAGCTCAGGATCACTGCCTCTTTGTCATTCGGTTCCTGCTTCCTTTCCTTAGCGGATTCTGAGTTTAGCCACATAACAGAAGGAGACATGCTAGATAGTCCCTCTCACCTAAGGAGGCATGGTCCGTGTGTGCCCTGATGACTGTGGGCACGGGTGATCTGAACCCCAGATAGCCCTTCCCAACTTATTTGGAAGGCTGTGCCTCCATGCAGCTGTTTCTACCTTCGCAGTGACCTTTCTTTCCCTCCCACTGGTGTTAAATTGAATCTTATTCCACAAGCACACACCCAGTAAGGGGCCTAGAAGTGGGCTGGCAGCTGAGGAAAACTGATCCCAAGTGGATGGTCTCCTCCTCCCGAGGCCCCACCCAGGGAGCTGCTGAGGCTGTTGTGGGCCGTGGGTACTGTCCTGTTCTGATGAGGTTCGTTCCCCGACCCTCCCCCCAGGAGCCACCCACTTCCCACCGATGAGGTGAGCTTTCTTAGCCACACCCCGTTCCCATCTTGGAGTAGTGGCACGCCTCGGAGTCGCAGCCACCCTGTGTCCCTGGGATGGGGACGGGAGTGGTGGCTGGATGGCTGTCTGGACATGCTCCTCCTGGGAAGTCCCCCCCTCCACGGTGACATTCGGTGCCCTTCTCCGTCTCCCCACACATCACACTGAGGTTTTGGGGGAGTTTACAATCCATTGAAAAATAAGGCCCAGGAGGCAGAGAGATGGCAGTGAAAGGTCATCTCCACGGCTAACAAAGGTGATTGGAGCATGTGGCTTTATAGCTGCAGCTGGAAGCCATAGCAGCCCTTCAGCTGTGGTTGAGATCGGGGTACACGCCTTTCTAAGAACTGCCTCACTGTACTTGCCACATGGTAGAGAACAGAGAATGTGGCATCCTGAGGACAGGCTGGCCCCGAGGTGAAGGAGGAAGGCCCCCTCAGCAGATAGGACAGGCAGTGAGTAAGGAGAGGAGCCAGGGTGTCCCTCTAGCTGTCCCTGCAAGGAAGCAGGAGGCCAGGACAGAGGAGGCAAGGTCCCAACACTGCACAGACTGATGAAACTGGCACCAAGACATTTTTCCCATCGAAGCCCTACACTTTATGCAGAAGGCCCAGAAAGGGTGAGTGATTCGCCCAGGGTTACACAGCATCTTGTCACAGAGGCACACTGGACCCAGACTCCCAGGCCAGGGCACCTTGTGTAACACCCCTTTTCTCTGACCAGCACCATGCTGGGCTCAAGATGCACCTTTCTCAGGCTGCAGTGGATTTAAATGATCACTGCCTACCTGTAGCAGCAACTTTCTAGATGGGACAGGTTTTACAGCCACTTAATTCCCTCCACCTCCTCCCTGCAGTTTCCTGCAACTCATTCTCCATGTGCCATCGATGGGGCTGCCATCAACCTCAACAAGCATTTCTAGCACATTCCCAGAATTTTTGCTGGGCACAAGGCAGCATAAGAAGGGAAGACATGATTGGGCCTGCAGCCCAGTCCTTGGCTTGGAGTCTAGTGAGGAACACAAGACACCTGTATCAAAAGACGGAGAACCCTGTGGGTGGTTTCAATTCCTGTTTCCATCTAGTCAGAGCCTCTGACCTCTCTGAGCCCCAGGACTTTTCCTAACATCCAGGCTTGGTAGGGATTTCTCCTGCTCAGCCTTCCCTTCTTCCCCATTGCCAGCCCTGTCCTCGAATTACCACCGCTGGGAACCCCATCCCCAGTTGCCTCCTTGGTTCTACCCTGGCCCCATGCACTATCTCATTTGCCTGCGAGCTGCACCACATTTCTCCCACAGCCTGGGAGAAGACACCAACAAGGGACATCAGGTCCTTCCGAAGGACAGCAGCAGTCGGACATTTCCCCCATGCCCAAATCCCTCAGGCATCCCTAGGCCGTGGCCCCTGAGAGGAGTCTGGCCCTCCTTCTGGCAGCCAGCAGGCCAGGCCCCTGCCCCTCTGGATCCTGCTGTCTTAGCCCATCGGCCTGAACTCCCAGCAGCCCTAGCTTGAAATCTAGTGGACTCCTGTCTTTGGCTCATAGCTGTAGGTTCTGTTCCCCTCCTGACCCCACCCCCACCCACAATGTGATCTTTGGACCCCAACACTTTGGCTTGGACTTTGGACAGCCTCAGCTGCATTCTCTTGATGTGTCCCTTGAATGCCTCCTGCCTCCCCAGGCCCCACTGTCCTCAACTCTCCCATCACTGATTCGACCATCTTTCACTACCCCAGCCCTGGTCCACTCCTCTGCTCCCAGTCCCCTGGGCCAGAACTGAACATTAACTTCCGACTTCAGTCAGAACACATACTAGCATCCTCTGCACAGCCTGTAGAGCACGACTAGGTGGAGTGCCAGCTGGCCAGGGCTGTGAGCCCTGGGCTGGGGCTCCCCGGGGTAGAGGTCACCTTCATCCTTCCAACAGTGACATCTTGTTACAGGAATAACTTGAGGCTCTCAAGCCCACATCCTCTCTTCTCTGCAATAACAGTCCGGCAGCTGCACCTCTGAGTCCTGACCGCCTCCAGCCACTGGTTAATTGCCAGAAAATAATGCACCCTGAGGTCATTGCCGCTTAAACAGCCTCAGCTGTTGGCAGCTCCCTGATCCTCCCACAGCATGCCGCTGTAACCCTCTCATACACGGCCAAGCTAGGACCTCGGGCTGCACTCTTCTCCCTGCAATTTTTTTTTTTTTTTAATTTTAGGGAGAGAGAGAATCCCAAGCAGGCTCCACACTCAGCACAGAGCCCAACATGGCTCAATCCTATGACCCTGGGATCATGACCCGAGCTGAAATCAAGATTCAGACACTCAACCGACTGAGCCACCCAGGCGCCCCTCTCCCTGCATCTTAATGTTGGTAGCATCTTGAGTCTCCTCTCCTTTTCTGCCACACTGCTCTGAGAAGGGGCTGGTGCCTCGACTCCCACCCCTCACCCCAGCCCATTCTCACCTTCCTAGGCACCAAGCCTTCTCAGTTTTCCATCTCTGGCTTAGTCTCCATCTCTGATTATGCAGAATAGTAGAGGGGGTAGTGGAGGAGAGCTTCAGCGAGGTTCCCTCCTTTGTGGCAGAATCAGCCCAGTGAGGAATTCCAGAAGTCCAATCGTAGAAAGTTCTTAAAACGTACTGCAAGGAAGGCACCAGCCGATGCTGAGTTACCTGGGCTCATCACGTACCAGTGAATCTGCCTCAGAAACTTTATTTGGAGCTCAGCTTGCCCCCATGCAGTATTAGCCCATCTGAAGATGCAATTTCTAATTAATCCCCTTAATGTCACAATGAGATATATTTCCGCAAAGCTCCTGCAGAACCTCTCATTAAAAAAAGTATTGGTTTGGTTCAGAGAGTACTGTGCTGTTCCAGCTTTGCTTTGGATCTATAGTTCTAGAAAATGTCCAACTTCAGTTCTAGTTCAAACTGTACCATTAAAGAATTAAAGAAAAAAAACTTTGGTAGATGGTACAGAGGGAAGATGAATGTTTGGGTCCCGTTCTTTGTTACCAAACTGGTTTCTTGTACATTTAGGGTTTACTTTGGCATATTTCGAAGTGGCATAGTTCTTCTGGGGAACTCTGGGGATAGAGGCTATAAGAACTTTTTTTTTTAAGTCTCATTGCTGGTTTCTATCAGACCAAGACTAAGTAGTTGCTTCTGGAAGGACTGGGGGCAGCCCTGAGTGCAGGGGCCAGCCAGTCACAAAAACCAAAGTGGGGCTGGAGATCAGGGAGGAGTTAGGGCAGGGTGGGTCCAATTCACACCAAGGTGCCCAGGGACTGTGAAGACAGAACAAGATATAGGTCAGAGCAGGAGGGCAAACAAGGATCAAAGGACACACAGTCCTGGGGAGCAAGACAATCATGTGACCCTGGAGTCTGACAGAGGTTCAGAAAGAAGGATGTTGGCAATGAGGTCACGGTCAGGAACTTCTGGCACAGAGAGGGCTTTGGGGAGACCTCCCCTAAGCTGCGATTTGATGGCTAACAGCTGTGCAACACAGACACAGTCCGGGCAGCGAGTTCCAGGCAGGGGCACAGAGGGCAAAGGCGGGGAGGCCCGAGGCTTCGCTTGTGTGTAGGGCCCTGTGCGCACACGCACGCACACACACACACACACACACACACACACACACACGGGGAGTGCTGCACAGCTGTGCAGACTCTAGGATCTGATGAGGCTAGGATCCCCCTAACCACAGCCACCCCAGGTGCTCTCAGGCCACCCACCCAGCCATCTGCTCTGTAGTGGGCACGACAGCACCCAGCAAGTAAGTGCACAGAGTTATGCCGCTGGAATCCCTGAGTTTGGTTTCTGGACTCAGCTGGACTCAGCCATGCTCTTGCCATGTGACCGCAAACGGCTTCACCTCTCCATGCATGTGCCTCATGGTTACGACGAGGCTAACGTCGGTGCTCACACGGCAACATGATGAGTAATGCTATGCTCATCTCCGAGGGTGGTTGGGAGCTGTCATGAGACGTGCTCACCAGAGGGGCCGGCACCTGGGGAGAGCTGGCAAACCTTGGCCATTACTGTCATGGAGCGCCCACCGTTTGCACTGTGGGCCATGAGTGAGGCACTGATTCTGCCAAGGAGGGGTTAATTTCTCCCCCCCACCCCCTTTTTTGTGGAAGGGCTATTTTTCCACTATTCTCACTATAGGAAAACTATATTTTTACCGCTGTTGAGAAGCAAGCTAGGCATACCTCTTCAGCTGTAGTCCAGGAATTCTGGCAGCCCATTCATGAGAGTAGTGGGCTCTGTTGGTAGACAATGGGCCCTACACAGCACAGGGCCCAGGAAATCTTGGCTTTCATTCAAATAGGACAGTTTTCATGTTTCCTACAGGCAAGGGCAACACATCCCTCCTTAGCCCAGGGGAGCCTGGGCAAGCCAGTAGGTACCTAGCTGCTTCAGGAAACAGTGCTATCAAGAACCAAGAAATTCACTGACTACCCCAGGGTGCACCTGGGCCCATCACATCCCTATAATAGCTGCTGGTCCCAAGCACTGTTGGCTTCACTGATCCTCCCTAGAGTTGGGGTGAGCAGCTTCCTGCCACAAAGTGCCCTCAGAGGCAGGTACACAGTAACCGCCTCACATGTTTCTGTCTGTGTTCAGTTTCAGGCTTCTCAGGAACTAGACCACCTTCCTCAGATCTTCTTTTTCACATCTCCCATAGTGAATAGGGGAAATCCTATGCAAGTCAAGTCCCAGCAGCGGCCTCAGAATCTGAAGTTAAATGTGCAAATCAGTTCCTCAACCTTGGCACTAGTGACATTTTAGCCCGGATCATCCTTTGCCAGGTGGCCTGACTTGGGCACTGTAGGACGTTCAGCAGCATCTTTGGCCTCTACCCACTAGCTGCCAGTAGCATTCCTTACCCCAGTGGTGACAATAAAAAACAGTCCCCAGACACTGCCAAATATCCTCTGGGGAAAAAACCATGCTAGATTGGGAATCAGTGGTATAAATTAAACCACAGTAATAATTCCATACCACCCACGCATCAGAACAAGATTGAACTCCTGCCCCCAAGCCTGGGGCTGCCAGCTTCAGCCAGTTCCCTTCAACTCACGGCATGCGTATTAAGATGTGCACTCACAGGTCTTCATCTGGGATGTTTACTGAGCATGCCTCTAGACCCAACACCGTACCAGGCACTGAGGCCAGAAGAACCTGAGATGTGGTCCCTGTTCCCCAGAAACTCACAGTCATTCTGGGGAGACGGGGTCACAACATCTGAGGCAATGATAACCTCTACAGAGCAGTAGGTACGGATACATCACTCAGCCAGCCCGTGAGGAAGAGTGTGGCAGACAGAAGGGAGGGCACAGGGGCAGCTCTGAGTCTAGTCGAGAAGGAGCCGCGCTGAAAGTTGTGTCAGAAGGTGGAGGCAGGTGCAGCACTGTAGGTGCGTGGACGGGGGTGCTTGGCACCCACTGCTGACCCGGGGAGGGCTTCGTGGAGGCCATGACCGAGCCCGGTGATAGAGGGACAGGCAGGGGAACACTGAGGGCAGATACATGGAGGCTGGAAGGCTTGAGCGGTGTTTAGGGAACCGTGTGCAGGAACAGAAGGAGTGCTTTGCAGATTGGCGGCCAGCTAGCCTGTGCTGTAGGAGTACTGGGATGATTTGGCTGGACATCAGGAAGGCTTGGTAAAGAAAAAGGTGGAGCAGCAGAGGCGAGGCACTTGTATCACATGGCAGCCCCCCACCAGCCTGGCCCCACTGCCCAGAGGCAGGGCTGCCAGGCCCCTCGGTGCAGGGGGATCCCAGCGAGCACAACCTTTTGCCTGCTTCCCCGGGGACTGTTGCACTGGAGCTGTGATTCAGGGCCACCCCCACCCGGGTGAGTCACATACCTACAGCCCTCCTGCCACCGAAGCTGCGCCCATGCCCACCGAGCACCCAGCCGGTCCACTCCCTGGCACCCCATGTCGGTCCCCCAAAACCCCCGCCTGGCCCTCACTTCCCTCCCAAGGGCCTCTGAACAGCTGGAGGCAGCACTCTCCCCACTCCTGACAACTCCATCAGGTTGGGGAGCCTGTCTGATGCCTCCAAACCGTTTTGAGGGGCTGGCATGTACTAATTTAGGCTGCCATTACATCAGGGATGTGGTTCAGTTTCTCTCCCTTCCCATCAACCCTCCTCCCAGCCCAGTGTCAATAGCAACGGCGTCAGTGACGTCCTGGGGGAGCAGCACGACACTGCCAAGTCTTCATGACTACCAGCCAGCGTGACTCTCGGCTGACAGCCCCTGGTGATCAGTGATGGGTGATCAGTGATTGGGAGAAGAGCCTCTCCCGCCCCCCCCAGAGGGAAGGTGCCAAGACACCGAGATGCTGCCCTCCCAGCCGCCAGGGGCCCGCATCCTCCCGTTCAGTCACGGGCTCCCTCATGTCTTCTGGCCACACCACAGAAGGCACATGGGGCGCACCTAGGGAGCCTGGGAGCATCCAGCCGGCAGTCACTGCATGCAGGATCCTGTGTGGCAGGAGGAGAGTCGGCCTCAGGGTACCAGGGTCAGGGGGAGCAGAGGGCAGTTTGGGGCAAGCAGGATGGGTGGCCGAGTCAGGATGTCCGCAAAGCTGCTGGGGGCTGTCAGAGGGACTGGCCCAGGCCACTGCGCCTGCAGCTGGCTGACAAGCCTGGCTCACCTCATGCTGTCACGCACAGGCTCCGGGAGCAGGAAACATCTCAGACCACCGTGAAGTGGAATCCCCTCCCTCTGGGTCCTTTCAGCCCCTCGGGATGGGCAGGACTGCTGTGATGCCATTATGCCCACCCACAGGCTCAGTCCCACAGGCACAGCCACTGCATATGGCCCTGGATGCTGCGTCCTGTATGAGGCCTGAGGAAGGTCAGAATTCAGCCACATGTTCTCATGGGAGCACATTTTTGTAACTCACACCAGGCTGCCCATCCAGAGCCTGGAAGTGGCAGAGCCTGACCCAAACCGGAGTCAGCTGACTTCTGCTACCGTTCTTCAGGTTTCCAGGCCCTATATCTCAGAGGCTCAGCAAGCAGAGGGCCCATCCACAGACCCCTTGCCAGCCTCCTGCCTCACCTGGATACCATCCCACACCCTCCCTAGTCCCAGGCACACAGAACACTCCAGACCCCTCCCCGTGGCATAAAAAGTCAATGAGGCCCAGAGAGTGTGCCATCGTGGGATCTGCAACTCCCTTCCCCACTTCTAGACCTGATCCGGGTGCCCAGGAGCTCACAGACAGCCTGAGTCTCCATTCAGAGTCTGCACAGGGTGACGAGGCTGCTGTGTCCCCCACACGCCACCACACCCAGCCTTCTGTGCATCCTCATCCAGGGATGGTCAGGGGGCGCCTGATCCTGGCCGTGCATGGACTGAGCTTGGACATGCAGGCCAGAGGCCTTTCCTTGTATGGCATTGAGCCCGGGGTAGGTGGGGAAGGGCAAAGCAGGAACCTCCATTTGTACTCTTGCCTTGGGCCCCACAGATGATAAGTGCGGCCACCATGATTCAGAGACAGGAAAGCTTCCCTCATTCCTGATGGTGGGCAGCTCTGAGCCTGGCAGACCGTGGGCTCAATAAGATGGCCGTGGGGTAGGTGCACAGTTCATGTAACTCAAAAGGAAGCCTTGTCCCTGGATGGAATGTTCTTCATGATCTTCATGAAAAGGAATACCTTCTCCTCCCCCTGTGTTTAAGTCCTGCCCATGCCAGACCCCATGCTGGGCTCCGGGAGGTAGTCAGGCAAGGCCTCAGGGACTCACGTCGCCTCTGAACTGGCCCAATGGCCCCTGCCCTGCGCCTTTTTCCCATTCCCATGCCCTCCTGCTGCATCCCTACCCCTGCTGAAGAGCCCTGGAATTTCAGAGCTCAGGCACAGGCTGAACATTCCCTGGAATCCAGTGATTTGAATGACTATAGCCAGGCGGATGGGCAGTACCTGGGGAGGGGGGTGGGGGAGACAACACCAACCACTGTTCATGGGGAGGGGGGCTAGGCTTCCCCAGAGGGGGCTAATTTCAGGCAGCAGCACCCCACTGCTTTGCCTCCTCTCCCCACTCCCTCTTTCCCTCTTCCCTGCCTAGAGCCTGCTTCCTCTCCACCACCACCCCCACCACCACCCCTGCCATGCCCTCCTAGCCACGTGGGTCTGACTTGCATTTTTGACCTGTGGGCCCCCACAAGAACACACCAGGATGGAGCAGTGTCCCGGAGCCTCCTGACTAAAACTGGGAGGGAGGTCACGGCAGAGAGAGCACAGCCAGGAACGCAGCCGGCAGGCTGTGAAGCGTACAGAGTGGGCCCTGAGTCTGGAGGAGGCCAGGCAGTAGTTGTGTCAGGAATTTAGAAACCCCTGCAGGGCCATGAAGGCCTGGAAAACACACCGATGCCTTTCACAGGGCACTGCCTTTGCTATTTCCTGAGTCTTGGTCGCTGCCCAGCCACCCCTACACTCCCAGGCTCTTCAGCTCTCTCCACTCCCAGAACTCGGACGCCCCACGCCCTCTGCACTCTCCAGGCTTCACACAGGGCTCTCCCTCTGCCTGGCACATGCTTCCTGCCTTCTCCACCTGGTAGCTCATCCTTCAAGGTGCCACTCAGGTGTCCCCTCCTCCAGGAAGCCTTCTCTGACTGCCCTCCCCCCCACCTAGGTCTTGCCCCATAGTAACATTTGTAACACAGCATTGTAATCACTTACCTATGCCCCCACCACCAATAACTCTGAGGGCGGTAACCGTCTTACTTACGATACCTGGCATGTAGCAGGTATTTAATAAGTATCGGATGGATGGATGGATTGACACACTGACAGAAACCCAGTGGGTGAGGGGGTGAGTGGGGAACTCCGTGCCAGCAGCCGGGAGAGGTGAGCATGCCCAGAGCTGCCGGGAAGAGGGGGAAGATGGTATGGGTGGGTGATGGGTTCCTGGCAGGTCGCCCTGCCTCCCCTACTGCTTTGGGAAGACTTGTCCCGCAGCACTGTGTGCCTACCCAGGCCTGATCCCCGTGATGACCACCTTCCTCCTTGCTCCTAGTACTTCTGCCTGTTGCTGGTGATCTTCCTCGTGGAGCTGGTGGCAGGGGTCCTGGCCCACATGTACTACCAGAGGGTGAGTAGACCCTCTTCCTGTGTTCCCCATCGGTGCCCCCTGTTGCCCTGGAGGCAACTGTGGGGCGGGGTGCAGAGGCATGGGGGAGCTAAAGCTCGGCAGTGACACAGAGGGCGGTCTCATGTCCCTGGCCCCAACAATCCTCAGTATACCTGGGTCCTACTTCTTGTCTGGCTTCCAGCAATTCTCTGCCCTATCTGTTGATGCTGACTTATTTGGCATGGGGGCTGGGGAGTGGGAATGCCCCGTGGGAGGTGGGGTGGTCTCTCTCCCCTCCTAAGCAGAGATAGAGGATGAACCTAGCAGGTGGGCATCCAAGGAGAAAGGCTGGGGCCGGGGCTACCTGCCAGACTATGAAGACAGCACCGGGCCTCGCCTGTCTGCAGCAGACAAGGATGAAGTAGCCGGTCGGGTCTCCTCCCACTGGCTGCTGTGAACCAGGGGTTTGAGGTCATGACCAGGGTGAGACAGATGCCTGCACTGGTTGTTTTAAGGCAGCACCGTACAACTGATGGGTGCCCATAGGATAACAACTGTAAATATTGTGAATGTCACCTCATAATCAAAATGAGAAAAAGATATTTATTTAAAAGCACCCCCTGTGCCCAGCCTCATTGCCCTCCCACCAGCTTTGAGCCGTCCCCTCCCTGGCCTGCCTCTCAGTTCTGTCTATCACCTGCCTGGCCCCAGCTTTTACAACATCTCTCCACGAACTCTGTGTTCTGAGCGGTCTCCTACGACGCTCCCATTACGCTGGGGAACGTCTGCCCTCACACCATTCCAAGTCCGTGGTGCTCGAGGCTAGCTGGCCTGGCTTTGGAGCGGGCCTGGAGAACGAGGCCAGGGTGAGTGGTTCTGCTGATGCCACCTTCCCTCTCCACTCTCTCCAGCTCAGTGATGAACTGAAACAGCACTTGACCCGGACGCTGGCTGAGAACTACAGGCAGCCGGGAGCCGCGGACATCACAACCTCAGTAGACCGTCTCCAGCAGGATGTAAGCACCCGCCCCCTGGGCTTGAAGGCCAAGCAGATTCAAATTCCGACTCTGTCCCTTCCTGTCTGTGTAACCCAGGACAGGTTACTTACCTTCTCTGAGCTTCATTTGCCTCCAAAACGAAGCCTCACTGCGCGTGTTGATCATTCAGTACCATCGCGTATGCGGAAGTCCCCGCCACCATGAAAAGGGCAAGTTGAATCCTGGCCCTTTCCTTCTTCCTCCTGTGCCCTGGCCCCACCACGGCCCCCTTGACTGCCTCCTCCAGGTCCCACCCCTAGGGCCCTTGCGGGAAGGAAGCTGGCTGCATCAGGAGAAGAACTTCTCTCCTGGCCGGGATCTGGGCTCCTTCCATCAGCAGGGCTGTCTTCTTCCTCCTCTGGGGGCTGACAGCTGAGGTCCCGTATGAGTGAACTGTAACAGGCAGAGCTATTTCAGCCAGACTGCTGCAAGAACTTCCCAGTTGTGAGCCGTGGGGCGGAACGCTGGGGGACAAAAAGGTGGTCCCTCCAAGAAGAGGCTCAGCAGACCCCTTCAGTGAGGCCCGTGGTCCTGCCAGAAGTAGGGAAGGGACAAATGGCCCCCAGACCTGCCCTGTGCAGTATGGTAGCCACTAGCCATGTGCAGCTAGTTAAATTTACATTACAAAATTCAGTTCCTCAGTCACTAGCCACATTCCAGTGCCCAATAGCCATAGATGCCACCGAATTGCACAGGACAGATATAAAGCATTTCCATCATTGCAGAAAGTTCTGTCGAACAGTGTGACTCCAGGATCCTGATGGTTTCACGTCTGAAAATTTGAGGAAACTCTACCGGCCCACTCTGGTCCCCCTTCTCCCTGCCACCTTAGCCTGTGGTCTCTGCTCTATCCTGTATCTACAGACCCCACCCTCGGCCTGAGGCCTTGGTCTTTCTGCCAGGAATACCAGGCCAGTGAGTGGAGTAGAGGTTAGCATCTTAGCTCAGCTGGGGAGGCACCTTCTCCGTCTCCCCAAGACTGGCTTGGATCCCAGTAGGCTCTGTGCAGAGGGGTCTCTTGTGCTCTGCGATAGTGGCTGAGGGCACTCGTGTACACATACGTACACACATCCACACCCACACGCTTAGCCCACACATACCCTGCTGGTCAGCCCAAAGCTCAGTCTGCATTTTTAGGGCCTCCCACATGGAGCACTGAGCCTGAATCCCTGCCCTCGGGGCCTTAGTTGGGGAGCCCAACACACGCAGTCAGTGCTAGGCTGGGAGGACCCTCTGAGTGGAGAACAGAGCTGGGAAGGCCAAGGGGGGAAGCAGGAAGGAGGGCCTGGGTTTGCCTAGTTAGAGAGGATGGGAGGGGCAGTGAGAGAGTAGGGAACAGCATGAGAAAGGGCACAGCTGGGAGCCACTATCTGTCACTGTCCCAGGCCTCCTCCATGGGCACCTGAGCATGTGGGCACGACCTCACACATGCCAGCAACGGTTAGAACCAGAGGGGCACGAGGCCCTGGCCCAGGGCCTGGGCCCAGGCCCGCATCCTAGGTGTGAGGAAGCAGCCCTGAGAAGGCAGTGGCTTCAGGCCAAGGCCAGCATCTGGGCTGCGGGCTGCACCCCAGTATGTAAATGACACCCACATGCCTGCATTCACAAAACGATCATAGCATAGAGGGTGTCACTAACTGCTCACCCCGGCAGGGCTCGCTTCTCAGGGCTTCACAGAATTGCCTCTTGCCGTCTTCACACAGAGCGGTGTGGAGGGGCTTCCTGAGCCCCATTTACACGTGACATAACTGAAGCCCAGAGAGGCTAGATAACCTGCCCGGGGACACACCGCAGTATAATCCCACATGACACCTAGCACACACTGTGCTGTTCCTGGCTCCATGTGCTGTTCTGTTCTGCCTGCCTCCTGCCTCCTCCTCTTCCTTGTGGGACCTTTCCACTAGCCCCTTCCTCCTCTGAGCTCCACACAGCTCCCGATGTCTCCCCTACTAAGCTGTAGTCACTGAGAAGCTTCAGAAAACCAGGAACCATACTACTCATGTGTGAGCCCAGTGCTAGCTTCACTCCTGGCACATAGTAGGTGCCTATCAAACACCTGTTAACTGTACTGAACGTACCTCCCACCCAGCCTGCACCTCCACACACCAGAAACAGTCTCAAAACCGCTGCCTGTGTGGCTCACACGGGGACTTGGATTCTCAGTCCCTCAACTCAAGGGCAAGAGAGAACCAGTGTCCTGTTGTGTCTGCATCACTGGAGACCTGGGTTGGTGCTTTCCTGCTCTGGAGTGGCACAGATGACCCAGGTCTTACCCAGCGCCAACTCCACCCCCTGGTCAACACTGATCTGCCCACACTGTGGCTCTGGGACACTCTCTGTGTCCCTCCCTGCAGGTCTCTGGGCTCTGAGGCTTCAGGGTCTGAACGAGGGTCCAGGAACCTCTGGCAAGGCTGGGTCCCTGTTCCTGAGGTCCTGCCTCGCTGGGTGACCAGGAAAACACTCCCGTGTGGTGTGAGCTCTCCCCGGGGGTATACAGCCCCACTCTCTCGGGGACCCACCTCCATCTATCTCCCCACCCGTCTTCTCAGAGACTCTCCCTGCTGTCAGGATGCCCAGCGTAATCTCCTTAAAGGACTTGCATGGATAGAAGGTAGCCATAAGGTGTCTTGCAGCCAGCTTCTGCACCTTCCTGGAGAGAAGGGTCCCCAAAAGCCCAGCTCCCTGCTCAAAACAGGCAAAGGGGAAAATTCGCAGGGAGAACAAATCCCTATTTGTGCTTGAGTTAGTATTTGAATAACGAGTCCTGCAGCCCTGACACGGAGGGACCAGAGGAGCCTCCTGCCAGGTCTTCACCTCCAGCCTCCTTCTGTCCCTCTAGTTCAAGTGCTGTGGAAGTAACAGCTCCGCCGACTGGCAGCACAGCGCATACATCCTGTCTCAGGAGGCCGAGGGCCGCCGGGTGCCGGACAGCTGCTGCAAGACGGTGGTGGCCCGCTGTGGGCAGCGGGCCCATCCCTCCAACATCTACAAGGTGGAGGTGAGCGCCCAAGCTCCAGCTGAGGCATGCAGAGCACACCCCACCCCACCCCACCCCAAATGGGAGGCTCAGGCAGAGGGGCGGGGAGAAGCAGAACATGCTTTCTCATTGGCCATGAGACCGCACAGAGCTGTCAGTGGTCTCCACGAAGCAGCTTGGGGACAAGCACCTGCTGGTGGGAGGTTCTGAGACATCATGGCATGCCCCTGAATCACCCGAGAAGCCTGTGGGCAGTTGAAAGGCTGGAGCAGGCCCATTAAACCTCTGGCCCGCCCTCAGCGGGGTGGATGCAGCACCGGCCAGCCCTTCCCTCCGCAGCCTCGCCTACTTCACGCCGGCCTGCGTGACCTACCGTTACCTTACAGGGAGGCTGCGTCAGCAAGCTGGAGCAGTTCCTGGCTGACCACCTGCTGCTCATGGGGGCAGTGGGCATCGGGGTGGCCTGTCTGCAGGTGAGTTGGAGCACGGATTAGGAGAGGGGGTTGTTTGGAAGAGTTCTGAACCCCTCTCCCATCGGCAGAGATCACAAATCACTGACCCTCTGCACACCCACGCCCTGTCCTGCCCTCTCCTCCCCTCCTCTTCTCGCCACTTGCCCTTGGCAGCCAGGAATGAATCACATGGTCACTCTCTTCCCCAGAAAAGATGAAGGAAAATGCCTGGGGGCCTGGGGGACAACTTGAACTTGTAAGAGACCTGGGAGGAGTGTGAGTGTGGGCTCAGGTATGTGCATGCACCCTCTGTGTGTGCACGTGGGTGTGTGTGTGTGCACATGGATTACCCGCATGCATCTATGTGTATATGGGGTTGTATGCATGTACGTGCGTTTAGGTGTGCTTGTGCATGTGTGTATATGTGTGTGCATGTACAAGTACCCATTCCTGTGTGTGTGTGTGCACACACACATGCCCGTGGATGTGCACTCCCTGTGTACTCCCAGCTCTTTGAGCGATGTCTTTTGCTCAGTTTCACTGTTCCACCCCTCCCTCTGCTGCCACCCAGGAAGTCAGTGTCACTCTCAGATCTGTTTTAGTCAAAGGTCCATACAGAGGAGTCAGGAGGGCACCCTCAGGCTGGGGCAGATACAGGGGCAGTGGCCCTGCACACCCACCTCGCCTGGCACTCTGCTTCGGCCCAGCAGGTTCTAGAGGGAGCTCAGCACTGCCCCACCCTTCCCACCCCCGGGACCACCTGCACTGATGAGGAAAGGGGTGAGAGGCTGGGACCTCAGAGGACCTGGATCGAACCCTTCCTCTGCTCCTGTATGACTTAGTGCAGTTACAGCCCTGCCCGCAGCTTCTCCGACCACAAAATGTGGCTTATTTCCCGAACCACATAAGGTCTAGAGAAGAGTGAGGTGATGAGTGTGACACACTCACTGTGCCGGGCACAGGTGAAGGCCTCAAGTCAGTGGAAGTGGTTGTTATCCAGCCATCTGTAGACTTCAGAGTGGTTTCAGGTGCTTTCTATCATTAGATCCCCACCACAACCTGAGACCTGGGCCAGGTGAGGTAGTAAGTGTGCTCCCATTTTACAGATCAGAAAGTTGAGACCCAGAGAAAAGACTTACCCAGGGTGTCACATACTGAAGTGGCACCCAGGTCTCCTGGCTCTTGGTCATTTGCTTTTGCCAGCCCCCTCCCCTCACCCCACACCTCCCCAACCGCCAACACAGATTTCTTTGGAAAGCAAAGCAGGGGCTGGTATCAGCAGCTGGCTCAGGGAGGCTGCCAGTGTGGGGTTCCTTCCAGATCACCGCTCTCCCTGCCCACATCAGTCTGTGCGTTCAGAGGACCTAGCTGCAGCCTCCTCCACTGGGCTCGACACTCTGGAGGAGGGGGGGGACCAGGCAACCTCAGGCTGGTTATTTCATCTCTGAGCCTCAGTTCCTTGTTTGTAAAATGGGGCTAATTATACCTAGTTTGGTGAGAGGATTAGCAATATATATGTAAATCACTTGTCACTGATGAGCAGATAGCAGGTGTTCAATAAATGGTACCATCATTATTTTTATCATCTCCACCTGGGCACATTGTCTCTCAAAAAAGCCCTCATTGTTTCCTGGCCAGAGCAGCTCCCCCTTCATCTCCATAGTTAGCATGCAGGCCGGGAGCCCCAGGGGGCATTAAGCAGAGCCCCTCTTTTGCAGGACCCCAAGGCAGGCCTTCTGTCCCACATACCCCAGTGGGAAATGAGGAAGGGGCTGCTCTGTGCTCCAGCGCCAACTGAAGTTTCCAGAAACCTGCTGTCTCCTTCAGGTGCTGAGGGGGCCTGCTGTGCATGGACACTGACCAGGCCAGGGCCACACTCCCCATCCATTTCCTCCTGGTCTCTCTGGCTGTGGGAGCCTGGAGAAGCTGAAGACAGGGGCAGTGAGGCCTAGAGCAGGGAGTGGGTCTGCCAGTGCCCCAAGCCCAAGGTCAAGGTGAAACAAGTACCCTGTGAAAGTACTGCTGGGAGGCCATGTTGTCAGGAGGGTGCCTGCCCGCTGCAGAGGGGCTTTCTCCTTGTAAACATCCCCGACCGTGAAGTCTCGGTCCTCCAGGGCTCTTTGTGGAATGGCGCCAAGTGTCCCTCAGAGAGAGCTTCACCCAGCCACCACTGTGGACCCCCATCCATAGCCCAGATTCTCCCCTGACTCTGGCTGAAGCCGGTCCTGCAGCAGCCAAGCCTCGGTTACAGCCCCCTCTGCTGGCCAATGCTGGAACTAAGCTGCCCAAGTCCCGGTTGGCCACCAGCCTTGAAGGGCTCACACCAGTCGTGTCCCTAAGCTCACAGTCACCCTCCACCAGTGTAGGTATCCCCACACACGCCCAGCCTGGCACTTCAGAGACTCCCAAGGCTCAGGAGATAAAAGGCCAAGGTGGTGGCTCATGTTTCCCTAGTCCCCAGGACTAGAGAAGACCTTGCTATGAAGTCAGAGGACCTCTCCTCTTCTTATGTGATCCTGAGGAAGTCATGTTCCCTCCCTGAGCCTTGGCTTCCTTCCCTATAGAACGGAGGAGATGGACATTGTTGAGCCTTCCTTTAAGTGGCAGAATTCTATAACCCATGGGAATCTCACGTAGGAGCCCACAGTATTAAACAAGCATGAGGTGGTGCTGCTGTGGTTGAAGCAGGAGTTGGGGCTCTAAGGTTCCATGAATTTTAGTAAGAACCCAGCCTCAGTGTGACTCCTGTGCCACCATATTCTAGAATGTTAAGGCATGTCTTGTGCATACTGTGAACACCAAGCAGAGGATGTGACAAACATAACAAACCCCGATTCCAGCCATTTGGCAACCTGTCACTTGTTGCCCCGTGGATGTGTGGACCAGGGCTGACATGCTTAGATCGTAGCGGGCTGGGGGGAGACAGGATCTCCACAGAGCCTCCACGGCCACAGGCCTCAACCTGGGCTGCACATGGGGACCACCTGGGGAGTTTTAAAACTGCCCAAGGCCCCGGCTGCACCCCAGCACAATTAAATCACTTTGTCTGGGGCTGGCACCCAGGTACCAGCATACTTGTGAAGCTCTCTGGTGGGTCCAGTGTGCAGCCTGGCTGAGAACACTGGCCCACATGAACGACAAGAGCCACAGGGCACCTGGAAGTCAGATGTGGGAAAGGTCAAGGGCCAGGGAGAAGATGGCACCATCACAGTCCTTAACCACCCAAAGGCAGGCAGGTGGGGGAGGGCACATTCCTGGGAGGGACCGGAGGACAGACAGGAACAACAGGTAGAATTTACAAGGAGACAGGCTGGAGAACTTGCTAACAATTGGAATCTTCCAGCAGTGGTCCCTGTGAAGCACGAAGCTGTCTGTGGCTGCAGGTCGGGGCAGAGGTTGGGGGCTGGCAGGGACCCTGAAGTGGGGAGACCCGCATGTGATGGGCTGCAGGTCCCTGCCCCGCTGCTGCATGCACCTGTTCCTTTCAGCAAGACCCTGTAGGGCCCTTCTGTCCACGTGGGCATGTGGCCATCACTGCTCTGGTTTTCAGACCTGACAGGGATAATTGGGGTCTGGAGTTACCTCCAAATCAGACTCTTCTTTCTGGAAGGACCTTACCGGTTATCTAGTGGATAACCATCAGCCCCGGCTGCACATGACAATCAGATTTGAAAAGTACCCTTGCTTGGGCCCCATGCCAAGGATTCAGGCTCAGATAGATGGGACGAGTCCTGTGCCTGGGTGTTTTTTCAAGCTCCCCAGGTGATTCACATGTGCACCTAGGATAGAGAACACTGGGCCCACCCCTTTCACATATACCTGAAGACACCAAGCCCAGCGACATGGTCACTTGCTAACAGTCACATGGCCACCGTGGCAGAGCCAGCCAGGACCCCAACTCCAGGTCTCTCTGTTGTACACCAGCTTCCCCTTTTGGGTGGACTCTGGAGGCACTCCACCTTGAGGTAACTCTGGCAGAGAAACTTCTACCCAGGAAGGACATAGTGGCTCTGCCCCCTTTTCCTACTGCCCTGCTCACACACAGACTCTGGGAGTCTCCCACCCAGAAGCCATGCAGAGTGAGCATTCATTGTTAGTTTTGTAATGAGAGCCTCTAGGTGCCAGGTGCCAGGTGCTATGGCCAGTGCTGGGGCCACACCAGTGGGCAGGATGTGGTCCCTTCTCCCAGGAAGCTTTCACTCGAGGCAGGAGGCACGTAGAACATGGGTTGTCACATGCCATCAGAGGCACTGTGCAAGTGTGAGACTTGGGGCTCGGGGGAGCATGTAAGAGGCCCTAACCTGTCAGGGCAGTCACAGAAGGCTTCCTGGAGTAAGTGATATATAATTAAATCTTGAAGGAGTTTGGTGGGAAAAAGCAAGAGGGGAAAGAGTGACAGGGCGAGAGAATTGAATTGGCAGAGCCCTGGCCTGCTGCAGTGGAGGGAGGGCTTTATCCTGAGGGCTCTGGGGAGCTACGACCTGGCCTGTCAAAGCCTCAGGATGCAGGAGGGGATGGGAACCCTGATGTTGGTCCTGTCGTCCTGGTTTTTAAAGACTGTCTCCAGGGAAGGCTACCAAGCAGTGAACAGATTAGAGGTTTCCCTATTGAGATTTGAGACTCAGAGAGGGTTATATCTGTGCCCAGGATCACACAGCCCCAAACAGAAACTACCCCATTCCTACTTCTGTCCCAACATTCCCGTCCTGTAGATGGAAACATGTTGCAGAACCCAGAAAACTCACACAACAGCAGAGATTGGGATCTGCAGGTCAGTAAAAGGGAAACTGAAAGATTACATTGGATTGGCTTCCTGGGGCCTCCCTGGCCCTTCCTTGGTTCTCTTGGTGACAATCAAGTCCTGGCCCAAAAACCTCAAAAGCAGCTGAAACCATGCCACCTCCTTGTTGTAAACAGCCCCATGTGGCAAATGCTGTACCTAGGCAGGCTGCCAGAAGAGGGCGCCATGCACCACACAGCCAGGCCCCCACACAAGCTGGGCGCCCCCGCAGCCATCTCCACGCATCCTCCTCCATTCCTGCTCCTGCACTCATTACCACGTGTTTCCTCTGCTCACCCCGTGCTGGCCACGCAAAGCTGTGGGTGCTGATTCGTCCACATCCTCCATCAGGAAGGAGCCGGCGGTACCAGGGATCCGATAGCTTCCACTGCTCCTCTGCATGAATCAAGGTGCTTGTGTGTGCGCACGTGTACGTGCACATGTGTGCAGACCTGTGTAGACATGTTGTGAGTGCATCCTTAGCCCCTCTGCATGTGTCAAGGTGGGGGCGTGTGTGCGGACATGCACCCTGCCTTCCCCGGGAGGCTCCCTGGTGGGAACACACATCTTCTACAGAAGTGCAGTTACGGGCAAGCTCTGCCCTCCCGGTCCCCCAGCACAAACTGTCCACTGTAGATGTGGCTTCAAGTCCGTGCTGGCCCAGCTCTTCCCATCTGGCCTTCCCCCCCCCCACCCCCGCAGAAAGAATCAGAAAGATCCAGATGACCCCACACGTTAGCCATCAAACCACGACGTGGGGATGGGGAAGAGAGGGTGCTGCACGACACCTGGCTGGAAAGGCTGCGATGGCACCTGCTTAAAGCCAGTGGGAGACAAGATAACCTCTCAAGCTGCCTTCAGCTTGTGGCACTGAGTCGGGAAGGAGATCGGCACTGCTCTCGGTACCAAGTCTGAAAGCTGCACTCACGGGGTTCTGCCCTCCTCCCATGTAGGGGTGGAGATGAGAGAGGAGGGGGGAAGAAGAAGGGCTCATCCTCTGCCACCTTAGGCCAGCTAGCCTTGCAAAGAGAAACCAAATGCCTGCTAGCCCATGAGCGTCTTCATCAGCCTGCCCTCCTCCCACTGGTCAGAGCTCCGGGTGCATCCAGAGGGGCTCTAGCAAGATCAGGCCAGCAGCAGCTATTGGGGAAATTTGTCAATGATGGGGCATTGTTCCCTATCTTCGGGGAGATCCACCTTCGCCCATGTGCCACAGGACATTCATGGGGCTGCCCTAGCAGCGCCCTCTTTCCTGTGGGTGGGGAGTCTGGATCCAACGGCATCATTACCATGGAAAGATCACAGGCATGGGTCTCCGGGGTCTGACACATCCACATCTTGTCCTGTATTTTAGAGATTGGAAAAGTGAGGCCCCCCAGGGGGACAGCGATTGCCCAGTACTGCCCTGCTCTGGGCAGGATGCTCTTCTCGTTCAGCTAGTGGGTGTGACAGAGAGGCTATTAGGCAGGCTCCTAGGGCCTGAGTCTGGTGCTTCATTCCCAGCTAACTTACAGGACAAGTTGGAGACAGCTCCAGGTGCTCCTTTCAAGGCCTCAGTTTCCCCAGTGGCTTCTGTACATCAGCCAGTGAATCAACTATGAACCTTGGTTTTACTCTGGAGTCTGAGAGCAGCGAGACGCAGACAGACAGCAACAAGGGAGTGGAACTACTGTGGCTCAGGATCTGATGAAATCGGGCCATCTCTGGAGATCTAGGACCGCAGACCAGCAGTGCACTGCTTGTTAGAAAGCAGAATCTCGGGCCCCACCCCAGACCTCCTGAGTTGGAATCTGCCCTTTATCCAGGTCCCCATGTGTGTGCCCAAGAGGGAGAAGCCTGCTACAGGGCACTGCGGGAGAGCAGCTTCATGGGGTTCTGATTTCTCTTTGCTCTTCTGCTCTCTCCACCTGGCAGATCTGCGGGATGGTTCTCACCTGTTGCTTGCACCGGAGGCTCCAGCTGCATTTTTACTAACGGCCGACCGCGTTCCCCTCCGACTGCCCCTCACAAGGACAGGTGCCCAAATCCCATCTTCCAGGCCTGCAGAGTCAGCACCAGCTCACCTAGAAACTCCCAGAAACTCCCCCTACTCTTTCCAGCCCCTTTGGATCCACCAAGTGCCCAAGACTATGGCTCCTGTGATTCCCACCCAGGCAGGGGGGACCCATCCTGTGTGGAAACAACAACCAGCACCCCTCACCAGGCCTGGGGATCCTGTGGATGACAGGAGGGTGATAATCAGACCCTCCACTCCCTCCCAGCTCCAGAACCTAGAATGAAGGTCTGAAAGCCCCCCTGGGATGCCTGCATGGGGCACATGATCTCCCCACTGGTGCTGAGCACCCCTCTTCTTGTCTCTGCTTGGTGTGTTTTTCTCTACCCACGGGGAAGTGCTTACCGGCGGGGGGATGGAAGCAGTTAGGGTTGGCTCTGCCCCCAGAAGTTCCAGCCCTTTGATCTGCCCGCCCCCACACCTCCTCACCTGGGAGTACCCCGGCAGTCTGGGGTCTGGTTCCTTCCCGCAGGGTCTGGCAGCAGAAAGGCCTGAGGTGAGGTCCCGGAACTGGGGTTGGGCAGCAGCAGGCTGGTGGGGCCACCAAGGTAGGGAGGAAGGCAGGTAAAGTGGCTACACCGGCACATGCTGCACCAGGACCTTGCATCCAGCCTAGAAACCTTCCCTGGGAGAGGTACCCCAGAAGACCATGGCCTGGAGCTCCAGTCTACAGTAAATGACCCTCAGGGGTCTCCAGTCTACAGTAAATGACCCTCAGGCCCCCTCTAGGGCCTGATTCTCTGGAATGCCAGGTTTTTTAAATGATCTCCAGCCCTTCATGTCAGTGGGAGTAAAAATCCTTCCTGATTAGGCCAAATCACAGACCCTGCAAAGTTGGAGCCACTGAGAAGGTACAGCTCTGAGTAGAAGGGTGCTGTGCCTGGAACCCCATTTTTCCTGGGCCCACAATCCCCAACCACATATGGCCACCACCATTCTGCCTCCAGGAGCCCTCGCTCTGCTTCCCAGAGTGAATATAGTGGCTTCTTTTGGTTCTATCTTGCGTCTCTGAATCAGGCAGGGAATTTTCAGGAAGAATTTTCTCAAATACTAAGGGAGAACAGAACAGAAAGAAAATCCTAGAAAATGCAGACTATAGATGCTGGCAGTTTTCCAAAGAACAGGTGTCAACTTGTAAGACAGCCATGGAGACGAGACCCTCCCCCTCCAAATAGCTATTACAAGTGGGTAACTTGTAGCGAGAGGACCCCACACGTGGCTTCCCACCTTCCAGGTGCCGTGCTTCCCGTGCTGGGGACCCTCTTACATCCCACCATGAGAGAGTGGCCCCTTGTTGCCAAGATCAAGGGCAAGAAAGGTCACACCTTACCTCCTAACTCATTCTAGGCCCCAGTCTGATGAGCTCAGTTCTTGGTGACCTGGGGAGTCCTGGGTGAAGGGTGTTCTCCCTCCCATACACAGCTCACTGCTGTCCCTAAACACAGCCCTCAACTGTACAGAAACCGTACTTGCCCAGAACAGGGATTCCCCACATGCACAGAGGGAAGACCAGGTTCCGGGGGCAGATTGCCTCCCCTATCCTGGGGAATCTTCTTGTGGCTTCTCTCCTCCACCCTCAGGGTCCTGGGGCTGCTGATACAAGTTCATTAACAGGATACCAACTTTCCAGCAATCCCAGACTGCACCAAGGCTGGAAGAAATTGCGCTGTGACTAGCTTTGCTGCCCTCCAGCTTCCTGGGACTCGTGCGGACAGTTGAAAAATGACTCCCAAGCTGTGTGCAGCTGGGCGCAGGCTGCCAGGTGTTACCAAGTAAGGGCTGAGAGAGAGAGTTCCTCCTGGGCAGGCAGTGATGCGCGGGGAGGTGCTGTGTCCTGTGGGACATGTCAGCCCCTGGCGGAGTCCCTGCACTCTTTACTGAGGTCAGCTGGGCTTGTGGAGACGGGGACAGGGGTATGGGCGGGATCGCTTGCACACCTTGTTGTCTGTCCCTGCCCCCCGAGGTGGGTTAGGCTGTCCTAGGCTAAGGGCAGGTGATTCCACCCTGGGCACCTGCCCACCCAGAGGGTAGCTGGAGGATGGAAGGACCAAGCTACAGAGAGAGAATGACCCAGAGCTTTGGGGAATGGTGACCAGCTAGCTCATGCTCACAGCTTGGGAGGGGTGAGGGTTAGAGGGAACTGAGGCCCAGGATGTGACAGGCTCCCTGCTCAGGGCATACAAAGGGCTGGGGTCTGGAGCCAAGGATGCTGTCCCCAGTGAGGTGTGCCCACCACACCTGAAAGGACACAGATCTGCGCCCAGGATGACTGCCCCCAGGGCCCTGCTTAGAGACACAGAGAGAGTGAGCCATGACTGTTGAAAGCTGTCCTCAGTCCTGTGTGAGCAAAAGGCCCCTACACACTGGGACCCAGAAAAGAAGCCAGCATTTTGTAAAGGTCAGAACATGGCAGATGCTGGGATGCACACAACCTGAGTCCCCACAACCTCGGCCTTCCCTCCCGCAGCACGCAAGGGTGGACAACCCCAGAGCACGGCATGTCCCCCACTCTCCGGATGACCTGTGTTGGGGGAGGCAAGAATGAAACTCAGTGTTTGGTGAGGAGATGAAGTCTTGTTTAAAATGTTTGTGACCACCCTTTTCTTCTCCCTACCTCTCCCACCAGCCTTGCCCCGACCCCAGGGGCCCCTCCAGCCTCGCCATGGGGGAGCGTCCAGGGCCTTGTGGTTACTGAAGGCCTACTGTGTGCTTAGCGTGTGTTAGTTGTGTAAGTGCTTTCTCTCCTGGTGATCACAACGGGAAGGCACTATTCCCCCCACTCTGCAGATGATGAAATTAAGGCTCGGAGAAATTAAGAGGTTGGCCAGTCAGTAGCAGTGGTTGTCGACATGCCACCCCCAGCCGGGTAGAAGTAAGGGGAGCCGGTCTGGGAGCCCCCTCTCCTCAGCATCCTGCGGCTCCCCATCTCTGCAGTAAGCTGTCAGGCTGCCGTGCAGGAACAGCACGTCCCTCGGGGGCACTAACAGTCACAGCCTGGAAACCCCTCCCAGACTGGATGGAACCATCCATCCAGCCCCGGCCCAGCGCACCCTGGACATTTGCAATCAGCAGAGCAGTGTGGCTCCCTTCAGACTGACAGCCAGGCCCTCCTGGCGGAGTGGCTCAGGCAGCAGGCAGGAGCCCTGGGGAACCGTCGCTCAGGGGAACAGCCAGCCTATCACCTCAGGTGCCAACGCTGACACCAAGTGAGGGCAGACCAGACCTGAGCAATCAGAAACCGCAAACAGTGTGGAATCTGGTGCCCATATGGAGATCACGTGTGGGGCCGTGGAGGGCTGATGAGGGCATGGTACACCCCTCTCCCTGCTCCGTACTGGGGGCCAGGGGAGAAACCTCAGGGTTCATGCACTCAGAGCCCCCCTGGGCAGGGGGGAGGCACCCCGGGTGGTGATGTTAACCACCTTATGCTACCTTTGCCTCCCCTGTGTTGTCAATGCGGGACTCTGGGCTGGCACAGTGTGGTCGCTGTCGTAGGGAGGGGGTGGCCTGAAATCTCACCAGGCTGCTCACCCTGTGTGCTTAGACCTGGAGGGGCCAATGCAGCACTGAGGGGGGGTGAGGGTAGTGAGCCCCCTGGGACTCTTGAGCTCTGCAGCCAGTTTCAGTCTTAGGATCTGTCACTCTGGTCCATGTCTGGGGTTGGAGGTGGGGAAAGTGAATTGAAACACTTTCATCACCACCCACCCCACTTTCTGCCTTGAAAATGCTACTTTCTGGCCACTTCGGGCCTGGGGAGAGAAGGGGAGGGGGAGGGGAAGGCAGTTGACTAGCAAAGGACAGAACCCATCTTCCATGTCACTGCTGTGTGGTGCTCACATCCCCGAGGATGCTGGTGATATGTCTGAACCAGCAGTTCTCAAACTTGAGGAAGCATCCGGCCACCTGGAGGGCCTTCCAACAGACTGCCAAGTTTCACCCCTGAGCTCCACATCTGCAGGGTTGAGGCCAAGGACTTGCCATCTAATGAGTTCCCAGGTGCTGTTGGTGCTGCCGGCCCTGGAACCACCCTTTGAGAACCACTGCTTTAGACCACGCCACAAAGGACACTCTGCCACCTTCCTGTGTGTGCCACAACCCCCCCAGAGTTCCGAAGCCCCTCAGGCTGTCCAGCTGGCCAGAAACATGCCTCTCCAGCAGTGCCCTCTGGGTGGGTCTGTTATCTCGGCCGGGAGACCAGGTGCCTGGGTCCTCTTCCCAGAAGGAAACAGATCAGGCTCCCAGCCCCCTTTCCCACCGCCTTCTGTGTGCCTTGGGAGAGTGTGGTTCCATTCTCAGCACCCCCACTTTCTAGTTTAGCGCATGCGCCCCCTTCCTCTCCTGCTTATGCCCCCGAGTCACCCTGTGCAAGTGCCCCTAGGAATTCCAGGCAGCCCAGGATTAGGCCAAATGGGTTTCTGGAACCAGCTGGCCCATGGATATGGGATCATCACAGTATTCTAAAAACAGAGAAGTTGCCTTAACCTCCCGCCTATAGAGAAGTTGCCCTGGTTGTAAATATGCTCTCTCTTTAGCCAGCCTCAGCGTCAGCCTGGCCTCACATGCTGGGTGGCATGATAATAAAGGAATTGTATCTAGGACTACTTTCTGTTGCTTTTTTCCTCCTCTGCAGGGAAATCCCAGGTAGCTCATCAGATGTGTTTCAATCTACCGTACAAGCGGAAGCAGACATTAGTCACGGGGAGAAGGGGAGGAAGGAGGAGCCCTATTAGGAAACTCGACCACAGTGATTGGGGTCCTGCTTACCTTTCTTTTATCAGCTCCCACCTTTCCTCTGTTTGAACTGACCTCACTTGCATGTGTGTGCCACTGGCTCCTGGCTCCATTGGCTCCTTGGCAAGAGCCAAGCTCAAATGAGCAAGCTTGAATCGCGTTCCTCTTAAAGCTGTCCGCCTTTCATCAGCCGGCATCCCCGCACCACTCACCACGATGGACGGCAGCCTCTGTCAGTGAGCCTCCGGCCTGCACATCCTGCCGCGGTATCGCCCCATGCTGGCTGCAGCAGATGCCGGGTGTGGTGACAAGTCAGGGGCGAGGGGCCCTCTCTGGCTGGCCCTTGGGCCCCAGCTGAGTGTTGGAAGCTAAGACAACCACGCCTACTGCTACCTGGGCCCCTAGACCATCTCACTAATTTGTCCATCTCCAAGTCCATAGTGGGATGCTTTTTCATCCAAATGCAGAAAGACTTCAATCTTACAAGTCAGAGGAGCTGAGGGCATCAGGTTGCCCAGCGTGGAGCTAAAAGGAAGTAAATGCTTTGATGCATTGACTTGATTTCATTCACTATTATGTCTAGAGAACTTGAGGCAGGTCAGTGAGTGAGCCTGAACAGTACCTGGGAAAGCCAGACGCTGAGGACCCCAAGACGGCGGGAGTGGGGTGCGGTGGGGAGGCAGACTAGAAGTGAGCCTCTCGCCTGGGGAGAACCTGGAAGGGGCCTGTCACTTGCTATCTAAGCAGTTGGAGTCTGCAGCCCAGGCCAGCTCCCGTGTGTCTCTCCCTCCCCTTTGGTCGAGATCATTCACCAATCACAGCAGCAGCCCTCTGATGGCCTGGATGTTGAGAAATGCACCATTTGGGCCTATCCGAGGTCTCCTATCTTGTTGGACCCAGACATCTCACCTCCACCATCACTATGAGTATGAATGTGTGTACACATGTACACAAGCACACAAACGTGCCTGGAACAGACGGGCGCCCCTCCCTGCTGCACACAGGAGTGCCATGGGTGAGTATAACTGCTGTCTGAAATGGCTGTAGGAGCACCTGCGTGGTTCAGTCAAATGTCCAACTCTTGGTTTCAGCTCAGGTCACGATCTCATGGTTCGTGGGTCAAGCCCTTCATCAGGCTCTACATTGACAGCATGGATCCTCCTTGGGATTCTCTCTCTTTCTCTCTCTCTCCTTCTCTCTGCCCCTCCCCTGCTCGCCCGCTCTCCCAAAATGAATAAACATCAAAAATAAAAATAAAATGGCTCTGGTGGCCAACTGGGGCCTCAGGTAGGTGGGCAGCATCGAGCAGCTGTGTGAAGCTGTCCTTGGTGGCTGCTGCCTGGCCTGTCGGCTGCCACTGTTCCCCAGCAGGTGCCAATGCCTCGTGTCAGTCCCAGTGCCAGGCTGTCATGTTGCCACCAGGTGGGCTGCTCTGAGCTGGGACCCTGGTTCCCACTCCGCCCCCCCCCCCCAACTGAGAATAGAGAGGCTGCTGGTGGGGGTGGAGGAGACACAGGCTCCAAATCCTGGATCATTCCACTTACCTTCTTCTTAAAAACAAGTACATGGAAGCTCCTACTTCCCTTTTCCTTCACCTTCTGTCCCGGGATGAAACCCTGTCGAGCGAGGACTGGGCGCAAAGGAGAGGCAGCTGCAAGGGACCCAGAGGGATCTTTTGGATCAGGCCAGGGGTGAAGAGGGCGGTGAGCAAAGCTTCAGTCCGGCCCTTCCCATCAGCAAGGTGCAAACAGCATCACTGCACTGAGGACATGCGCAGGCCGGCCAGAGCCAACAGGGCTATGTTCCCGTCAGTCTGGGCACTCTTGAAGAGGTCACGGGCAATCTCTACCGGCCTTCTAAAATATGGAAAGCGGCTCATGAATCCCTAATTGGGGGTTAGAGATCCCCAAGCTGGGAAGGAGATCAAATTCAACATGTCTCCCGGAGTTGCCAAGCTGTAAGGCTGAGTCCTTTCAGGAACTGGTGTCCCCTTCCAGGGAGAAGAAATGTATTGAGAATATGTCGGGATCCCAGGAATTCACTGGGGGCAAGTTGGGGCAAAGGGCAAGGAGCTTCCTGATGCCATTTAATGCCAGGACACAGGCTCGCCTTGTCCGCATGTCGAAACGGCCCTGCTCCGCATGCTGGGCTAGGCTAGATCTCACAGCTCTGTAGCCGCCAGAAGGAAAATCTCTGACCAACAGGCTCCACCCAGCAGACTGAGCCACAGACCACAGTGTGGCCCTGCTCTGCCGGCTTCCCGCTCTCCTCTGAACAAAGGGACACCGTGGGTTTGCCCTGGCTGGCTCTCAGCTGCCTGGCAGTCTGTAGGGCCACAAAGGGGAGAGTCCAGCAAGCAGCTTCGGAGAGACTGGCCCAAGCGTGCCCCGTGGAGTGTCGTTACGATTTTTGTTAGCTTAAGGAGACACAATAGTCCATCTCCACAGCTGTCATTAAACTCAGCAAAAACGAGATGGCTAAATCAATAGCTTCCTCATCTTTGCCGAATGCTTTAGAAGGGACCATTGCAATGCCAATATTTTCGTGTCCAAAACGACATTCATTTAATCTGACTTCCCTCTTGTTTCTGTGGAGCAGTGAATGCGGCAACCGGGCCATCCCAGAGCAAAATGGAGGCATGAGGGAAGCTCGCCCACTGAGCCCACACATCTCCGCCCCCCGCCACGGCTCACTACCCGCCCCCATATACCGACTCCCCTTTCCCGATTACTCTCCTGTGTCCCCAGCTTTCAAGCAGGGGGATGCTCTTCCTTGGGGTTATACCTCTAGTTTGGGGACTCCTGAGGACCCAGACTTGACCCATTTCTTGCTAAGCACTTACCCTGGTCTAGGAATAAGCTGGAGGTCTTTACATGCATGGTTTTATTTAATCCTTGCAGCAAATCTGTAAAATCGGTATTGTCCTCATCTTGCAGATGAGGAAAGCAAGACACGTTCAGTGACTACCCAGGGCTCACAGCAGTATCATATGCAGAATGAGTAATTCAGACCCTCCAGCTCCCAAACAAGTGGCACCCAGACGTGGCACATCCCTAACATTGAAAGTTCAGGCATCATGACAGCCGATAAAATAGTGGAGGTCAGGAGGAAGCCAGATCATGTATATGAGAGCATTTTGCAAGCTGCAGAGCTCAATGCAAACCAAAGGAGAGATTTAATTATATCACACTGGTCTCCGCTTGCACACGAGCACGGAACCTGGAAAACACACCCTCCATTTGGTGCAGTCATCTACCTGTCCAGGGCGAGGGACGTCATGTTGGATGAGTGGCCCGAATGCTCCTCTCCCCCCAGCATCACCCCCCAAGTAAATCTAGTAAATCTAGTTAATCACTAAGTCTCTCAATTTTCCTGTGTGTCTTTCAGACCTGATGTTTTTCTCCCTCCCACTGACGCTTCCCTGCGGGCTCAGTCACCTCTCAAGTCACTGACGCAGCCCCTCTTTGAAGTCCCAGCATCCACCCTGTCCCACCTTACCACTCTCCAAGCGATCCTTCCCAAAGGCAGATCTGAGCCGGCCGCACATGGCTTCAAGCCTGTCAGTGGGCTCCCACCACTCTTGGCTTCAAGTTCAAGCTCTAACCTGGCTTAGGATCTTGTGATCTGGTGGCTGCTGCTCTCTCCAGACCCCCCTTCGCGCTTGCTCTGTGCACTGGCCCCAATGACATCACCAGGGCTCACCTTCCAATCCTCGCCAGGTTAACTCCTGTCTTTAACTCTCAGCAGTGACATCGGCTCCCCAAGTTGGGGTCAGCACGTCTCTCACCCGTGAATATCACGATCACAGCACTGAGTTGCAATCCTGTTTGCTCTTCTGCGGTTCCTGTCAGATTGCTGGCTCTGTAAACACAGGGGTTGGTCTGGGTCCTTCACCACATACTCTAGGTGCTTGTACAAGTTAGCATCCAATAAGTCTTTGGGTGGATAAACATCTTGTCTCAGGAAGCCCTGGTCGTGGCCATTTTGAAGGAGCTCTCGTATGCGTACCAAGCCCACTGTGCTGCTGCTGGCAAGCCATCTTTCTCGTGTGCCCTTTGCTGAGTGAAGATGGAGAGGCAGCTCTCCCACCACAGCACACGGCCGGGGCGGTGGGGAGCGCCCCCAGGGTCATCTCATTCACCCCCTCTCAGGGGCTGAGGAGCCCACCACCCATGGCTCTAGCCTAGTCATTAGACATCCCTGGGGAGAAGCAATGCCCAGCCCTGTCCTGATAAGAACGTCTCCTCTCCTGCCCAGCCAGGCAGCCTGCTTTCCATGGATTTAGCTCATTTGACTGGAGCCCAGTGCTGAGCAGTCAGTGCATCCCATTGTCCTGTGATCCAGAGGACTTCACTCTGCTCCCCAGAAGCAGACAGCACAGGGACCTGGCCAGCATCCTCGTGGGTGGGCAGGAGCTGGAACCACAGTAGGCATAGAGGAAATGGCTTACACCCACACACCTCTGACTTGGTTGGTGCTCAGAGGATGTTGGAGGGTCACCGCCCCTAGTTCATGACTAGCCCCTGGCTCCACGGCCACAGGGTTCCTTCTGGTAAATCTCCTTAGTGGGGGATTTTTAGGGACTACATTCTAGCTGGACCTTTGATAGAGGGTCAATCCTCAGCAAACCTCTGGGGGCTTTGGGACACAGCAGCTGCAGGATGGGGTCCTAAAGTTTGGTGTTCTGGGGCAACCCTGCCGACCCGGCCACTGCCCTGAAGAGGAAGGAGAAGCCCCCTCCTGCTCCTGGGCCCACATGGCACATTCACTCTTTGTTCCCACCCCAGCCCGGAACACTGGCAGCGATTTCCACGTACATGTGGTCCCGGATGAGGATGACCTCTGAGCTCCTCACCTGTAACTTGTCACCATGACTGTGGCAGCCAAGGACATGGGAGCCCAACTCCACAAACCAGAACCCCAGCCAAGGACACCGGGAGACTTCCATGACCAGGGGCACAGTGTCCGTGGGCTCACATGGTGTTGAATGCCCCCTGCCTCCCTGCTGACCTCTCATCCTGACTTGGTGTTCCTGTGCCCTGTTTGAGGCTGTCTCAGAGCCACCCTGAGACCACAGCCTGGGCCAAGTCATGCTATGAGGTCCCCTCATCCTGGAAGAGCTGTCAGGCCCACTAAGAACGTCGGAGGGATCGGGGAGAGACTGTACCTAAGCCCTGTCCCTACAGGAAGCCATGAATTACTTACTCCCTCCCCCTCCCCCAACACACTTCTGGGCCTTTCCACAAGACTGGCCATGTGTGAGAAGCGACAGGTACTGAGGTGGGAGTTGACCCCTCACACAGAGAGCTCGGGCCTCTCAGACTAGCTCCCGACCAAGCCCGCATCCAGTCACTGGGCAAAGGGCACCCCTAGAGGGGACTGAGCCCCGCCTCCCCCAGCAGACCTGTGACCTGGGCTCGAGGAGGGGAGATGAAGTCCTTGCCGTGGGGGTGTCCTAGACAAACGGTAGAGCCAGTGCCTGATCCGTCCTGTGTCCCTCACACCAACCACTACAAGAAGTCATGGCAGAGTGAACACAAACCACGAAGAGACCACCTGTTTGTGCTTTTGACACATTATCAGTTTTTATTTAAAAACATGCTAAAAACATGGTGTTCGATAAAGCCAGGACCAGGATGAAGGAAACGCACAGATACGGCATTGCAAGCAGAAAAGTGCATTTAAAACCAACAAGCGTGCTGTCCCTGCTCTCCCATGCTCCCCGGGGGTGGGCAGGGTGTGCGCATGAGCCCCTGGCTCTGGCTCTCAGGTGCCCGTTCAGGGCAGGGAGGCCAGGACCCGCCGGGACCACTGCCTCGCTGAGGTGCAGAGGAGTGAGGGGGAGACCAGGACCAGGAGAGGCCGGTCGCAGAAGGGCGGAGGGACAAAGGGTGGACTCAGGCACCTGGCACCCATCCTACACCAGGTCCCTGCTAGTTAGCACCTCCACCAGTGTGGGTGGGCAGGGGGCTGCAGAGGAGGGCACAGCCATTTCCATCTACCTGGACTGCTTTGGGGCCACCAAAGCAAGGAGCGACGGCCACCCGGGTCCAAGTCAAACCAGAACATCTGCGCAAGGGTCTGGGGTGGGGCAGCAACCTTTCTGGAATGAAAGCCCAAGGTGCTGGCCCATGCTGGTGCGGGGGAGGGGGTGACAGTGCTCCAGCGGGGGTCTGAGGGTGGAGACTGTCCCCCAACACCTGCCGCAGCCCCCCAAGGGTGGTTCTCAGTCCCTGCTCGCTCACCACCTCTGCAAGATGGCTGCAGGGAAAGGCCAAGTCTCGGCCGGCACCCCCTTGAAGCTGTCTCCAGAACCTGACCTTCTAAGTCGAATCTGGAAACTGCATCAGACCTGACCAAACTGACGCTGATTTTGGCGAGGGAAGTCACACGTGAGGGAGCTCATCGAGTTAGTGCTGCCCCAGTGGGAGCACAGTCGGGAGAAACAGAGAAGACACTGGGCTGCCACAGACACCATGTGGCGTGACCTTCTATGTGTGGGATCCACCCTGCAGGAAGGGCGAGGGGTCTGGAAGAGTACCCCCACCCCTCGTGCCTTCCCCCAGAGGAGACTCGAGCAAATGCCTAAGCGGCCAAGCACAGGGTGAGGCAGGAAGGCGGTCTGAGGGACTGTGGACAAGCCTCCGTGAACGGACAGGTGAGGGGGCGCTGGTGGGGAGAGGGGGACCGCGGGAGAGGCTCCAGGGCCAGAGGACATCCCTGAAGCTCTAGAAACTAAGACTGCCAGGGAGGCTACACACACCCACCCCCCAAGGTGTCGGGCTTTTGCTGCTGATTTGAACAAAAACTGAAATTGCATTGATAGGCATGAACAAGCCCGCCCCATCCTCCCCAAGGTCATTACACACCCAGTCCCTTCTGTGTGACTCCAGCGCGCGTTGGCGGAGCGCGTCTCCGCAGTGACGCAGTAGCATGTCTGTTCTGTGCTCTGCAGCTGGGAGTCCCCAGGGAGGCAGTTGAAGTCCCGCACCAGGAAGATGGCACCAGAGGACCCAGGAAGGCAGTTTGGCTCCAGCATGTGCTGGCCCCTTTGTCCCCCCAAGGACCCACCTTCCCAGCTTTGCCATGGGCACCTTCACTTCTGTCGTGGGGTGGGCTGTGGGGGGGGGGGGGGTCCTTGCCTGACTCATTGAGCCCACCTTACTCTCCACTTCTCATCCCCCAAAATCGTGACTCCTGAACACCAAAAGTTCCATACTTCTGGTCCCCCCTGATTTTACTTTGGCGGGTGCAGGAGTTGCTGGCTGGGTGGCCAGGTCTCAGCTTTTGGAGCAGACAAGTGCAGGCTGGAGAGGAGACGTGGGCCTGGTGAGAAATCAAGGTATTGAGCCAAACGGTGCAGGGAACAGGCAGCCGCCCCACGTGAGGCCGGGTCGGGGAAGCGCACTGGATCCTAGCCGGCCAGTGGACAGCCTCTGCAAGCTCAGTCCCATGAATTCTTGACTTTAGTTTTTTAACTGCAAACACACTCAGACCAGCTTAAAGCCTGAGGGCCCCCCTGCTGCAGTCAGATACCCCACCCGGCCTGTTCAGCTTCTACACCGTGACTTGGCTGTTTCTCCCTGGGGCTGCTGTAGCAAGATCCAGTCTGACCTCCCTGTGCTTCTCCTCGGGGCCACGGAGGACAGACCTGCCACCACCCCACCATCAATGAACCCTGAGGAAGGGGATGAGGGTCCCGGGACCCCCTGGTCATCTTCCCCTCCCTCTCGGCAGGGAATGTGCAGCCCAGTGAGTACAGCTGGAATGATCACGGGCACTACTTCCACCTTCCCCTCCTGATGGTCACGGGACCTCTGCCACCGTCTGAGCAGCAAAACGTAAGGAATGCTTCCCCTTCCAGAAGCAATGTGAGAAAGTGAGCAGCATCTGAACTAGAGAGGTATTTGTCCGAGAGTTTCTAGCAGGAATGTCTGTGAAAGTAACTGGGGTTTGCAGAACCTGTCGCGGGAATATGCCCGCATGGGGCGGAAGGGGGAGACTCCGGTGCCAGCAGAGGGCAGGAGGAAGGAAGGACGGGAAAAAGAAAAGACTGCTCATCGGTGAAGCAGAAGGACCCACAACGGCCCTGGCCACGTTCCTGGCAAAGCACTTTGCCGGCCCCCCATGGACCCCCAACTGTTCGGGCCGCTGGAGCCAGCATCAGCAAACCTATGGCCCCCGGGCAGGGTGCCCCTCCACGCTGCTCTGTGCCTTTCTGTTGCACACGCCTCATCCAGGCTCCTATGCCACCGACGCGGGCCCCGCACACCCTGGCCCACTCTCCCTCCCACTCAGTGCGTCCTGAACACAGGCCTGGTGCATCTCCCCGGGGACTCCTGAGAGCTGCACAGTGGTTTGTCCTGATTGAAACCTGACGGGACATCCTCTCTCCCCGCACCTGTCCCCCACCCTCAGGAAAAAAAAAAAAAATCAAACCATTACAGAAATCAACGCAGTAAAAAGTTATAAATCAGAAAGCTAACCCTAAACTTATCTGGAAGATAATATTCCTGAATAATCAGAATCAGAGTAAAATAAAATAAAAAAGTTACACTGTAAGGTATAAAAAGCCTGGGCAAGATGCTCCTGGGGGCCTTGCCCAGAGGCAGTCAGACCCCCGCCCCCCCCCCCCCCCGCCAGCTTTCCCATGGATGGCGGTGGGCACCTGTGGCTCTGTGGACAGTCTCTCCACCAGGAGGGAGCACTCTGCACCCCACCCACATGGGGACCAAGTGTCAGCGTGAGGAAGGGCAGAGGCAGAAACGCATCAGTGCTGGAGGGCTCCTGGAGCATGAACCCGGCCCACCCTGTCTTCTTTGGCAAATACACAGATGCAGGAATCCAGGCGCCCCCAGCACCCAAGGTCTCTGTGTGCCTCCTCCACGCCTCCTCCTCCCTGGCCCTCCACCCACCAAGAAGGCTGAGGCGGGGTGGGCTGGGGGAGGGTGGGCTGCGGGGGGAGTCGGGTGCAGGGGTCAGCAGTCTGGAGAGCGCGGGCAGGCAACACAAAGCTCAAATCTTCTTCCCTGGCACAGTGTCTGCGTGGGGGCTGGGGTGCTCCCGGCCAGCCCGCTCAGGCATCGTACTTTTTACCAGTCCGGTGGATGTGCTGGAAGAGGGTCATGGAGAAGGCCATGCCCAGAATCTGAAAGACATGGGGGAGAGGGTTTTGGACAGAAGCCCCAGGGCAAGCGGGGGTACCCACCTGTGTGCCTGAAAATCACTGGTGGACGGGAGCCAGTGGTGGACAGAATAGGTCACACACAGCTGAGCTCAGCCCCTCAGAGCTGTTTGTACAGAAGATCATAAACCTCTCTGAGCCTCAGGAATCTGCCCATTTCAGGGTTCTGTTGTGAGGACCCAAAGCACAAAGGACCCGGCCCTAACTGGTAGCTACCACGGGACTGAGGTGGGGGCAGGAAGGGGACAGGAAGGTTAAAAACCCAAGCCGAGTCCCTCCGTTCGGTTCTGGAATACACGACATGGATACACCCAAAACGGTGCAGCCAGTGTGTCTTCACCACCGATGTGCTTACGACAACATTAACACTCCTCTGTGTTCCCTCAACTCCTGAATCCTGAAGGGGGTGGTGGCCCAGAGCAGTGCAGGAGGAAGCCAGCCTGGGGCCTCACTGTCACTATGGGTAGCATGCCGTGGGCACACACCACAAAGCTAGGGACCGGGAGACGCTGCGTGCCTCTCGTGGTTTGGCGTAACTGGAGGAGACCCTGGCTGGTGATGCTCTGGCGTTCTGGTCCAGGCCTGAGCAGTCAGCTGAGAGGTGCTCTCCTCTCAATACTGAACAGCATCTTGCCCCCGTGTGCTCATCTCACATCAGAGCTCTGCAAAAGTGACAGCGGGCTTGTCTGCTGAGCGGGCTTGTCTGCTGAGCTTGGATGAATCAGACACGATCAGACCCCAGACCCAAGAGTTTAGGGCAAGAAAGATACAAGATGTCAGCCATCTTCCCGTGGACCAGCCAGTCAAGTTCAAGCGCTCCAGGGAGAATCAGGCACTGAAGACTCTTGCTCGCCTCAGGTTGGAGCCATACATAAATGGACCAAGGACGGAGCCCGGAAATGCGCATCCCCAGAAAGGTCAGGGGACTCTTGCTCCCCACCGGCCATGCCACCTTCATCTTTAGGAAGGGAGGCAGGATTCCCTCCTGGTCCCCCTCCACCGTCTTGCAAAGCGCAGCTGGGCACCGAATGCTTGCTAGGAACAGCTCACACCTACTGAGCACGTCCTAGCTGCCTGGTACTGCTCTACACCCTGTTCCACGCATGGGGCTCACTTCATGCTGAGAAGTGGCGTGATGATCATGCCCATTATGCTGATGTGGAAATTGAGGCACAGACGCTCAGCAACCTGCCCGGCTCATATACATTTAATGGGTGCCAAGGCCAGAACGGACACCCAGGGAGTGTGAACACCTCAAGTGTTACCTGAGGACTTGGGTTCCATTCAGTCCTAGGGCAAGTGGCCCCGTGAAGTAGGGCAGGCGTGTTGTCAAGCAGACCCACACAGGGGATCTGCGCGGTGCCGGCCCCAGGCCCCAGGCTCGGAACGGATGCCCAGGAAGCAGAGCCCTACTGTGCCTACGGGGTTGGGACAGGCGTTGGGATGGAGGCCTCAGGACAGAGCAGAGCAGGACAGTGCAGGGGCTCCAGGCTGCTGGGATCAGCTATTTAGTGCGTGTGTGTGTGTGTGCGCTTCGTCTTCCACCTCTGGCTTAGGTCCAGCTGGGAGCTCGAGCTGCGAGGCTTCCAACAGCCCTCTTACCTGCATGATAAGGATGCACATCCCCACTGTGCCAAGCACATGCTTATTGTCATCAAACCACGTCTTCACCTTTTCATAGCAGCCCTAGGGAGCAGGACCAAAGGTTAAGGCACCGCAGGACTGTGAGTGCCCCTTCCTGCCCAGCCCCCACCTCACGTCCCCTTCTGTCCCTGTCCTTGCTCTTGTCTCCTGCCCCTCTCTGACCCTCAGCCCCAGTCCTCTAGCTTTTGAGCAGGCCCCGCCCCTCCCCACCCAGGGGTCCACCTACAGGCTCCCACTGCACGGCCTCTGACCCCCACTCAACCTCCACCCTCAGACACTCCCGACTGCAGGCCCAGCCCTCCCACTGGCCACCGGCCTTTTGGCTTCGGTCCTGCACGTCCCCCACCCCACTTTCCGTTAAGCCAGTTTCTTCCTGTCCCAGGCGACCCTCCCCTGCAGGTGTCCTCTTGCCAGATTGTCCTCCACACCGGCTTCTGGGAGGGGGACCTGGGGAAGCAGCTTCCAGACTCACCGTTCTCCACAGAGGGGTGGTGGTGTTGCGCCCACAGCCCTGGGAGTTCTCCATGCAGCAGCGGTCGGGCACTGTGTTCTCCCCCAGCACCGGGTACCAGTCTGTGTAGTCGGTGACGCCACAGCAGCGCATCTGCAGGTGGGAAGGCACGGGGTCAGACACGTCACTGCCTGCGGGCCTCCTCTGTGCCTCCCCCTGCCTAGACCATCCTGGCCCCACGAAAGCTGCCTCCCTGCGGTTCAGCAGAGGAGAGACAAAGGCCTCCTTCTTGGGGCCTCAGCTGGGCCCTAAAGGGAAGTGACGGCCCCTTCCTGGAGGCCAGAATGCAGACAAGGTAACACCCACCTGCCACTCTGAGCTGGGCACTGGACACCAGGCAGGAGTGCTCTCTGCTTGCCCACCACCCTTCTGCTTTGTGGATCGTCCCAAGCTGGCTGCCAGCCCCTTCCCAGGGCTTAACGAGGGACCTCTGGGCTATACTGACTCGTTCCCCTCTTAGAATCAAGGCCTTCCTTCCTGACCCATAATCAGGGCAACAAACTCTGTCATCCATGCCAAAGCTTCAGAAAAGAAGGGCCTGGATGATCTGCTCTTCTAGATTATCTGTCCTCCCTGGTCCCCTGTACCCACTTAGGTACTCGCCACCGCTCCCGCTCCCGTGCCCTGCTCCCCCTCCTTCCCTCAGCTGCATGTCCCTCTCCAGATGCATCCTCAGTCACCCAGGGTGAGTCTGAGCCACGCCCCCCCACCCCCCCCGCCCTGCCAGGCCCAGCCCCTCACCTCAGCCTGGATGATGTTCCAGGCGTTCTTAAGCCCCACGTTGTTCTCTGTGTTGTACAGCAATAGTCCTTCTTTCAAGTCCTTCTTGGCGTTCTCATTTACCTGTCGGGTAGAGGGCAGGCCCCTGAGTCCCTTCTCCGAGTGCTCCACACAACTATGCTTGAATGCTCCCGGTGATGGGGAGCTCACTAATGCCAGAGGATTCCTAAGACTACACAGGTAATAAACCCCTCACACTCCCCTCAAAGTCACCTTCCTCATGCTCCCCCCTACCAAAAGCCTTTCATCTGGACCTCTCCCAGCTCTCCTGCTGCCATTCTCCTTCCTCCCTTCCTCATAGGTACTCTCTGTCCACGCTTCTCCTCTGGCTTGTCCTGACCCCAGCCCACTGCCACCCCACATGCCCCTCCCTTCCTGTAAGGCCTACCTTGTCCATGTAGACAAAGAAGAGGATGAGCAAGATCAACTCTGCTAGGAGGATGATCAACAGGACGATGAAAAACTGCAGAGAGAGTGTCGGTGTGGGCACACGGTGGTGGTCACGGCCAGGGATGGGGTGCACACAAGGGCTAGGGGAGCTGGGGACAGGAAGCACCTAGACAGGGCTTCCCAAGTATGGGAGAGGCCAGCTACGGCTCCTGAGGAGTCCCTGATAGCTAAGGGAGGCAGATGAAGGAGACAGCCAATCAAGGAGTGGAAGGGACAACTAGGGTCGGGATACGCGATTGTGAGGAAGAGGGGTGTGATCGGGCAGAGAACATCCTAGAAGCAGTTTCTGTCGGGCATCTAATAGGCTGGCGGTTGTCTCAGGCCTTGCCTGTCTCCGTGACCCGGATGCAGGGAGTTCAGAGGGCTGCGGGTATGGAGTTCACTTACACTGAGAAGGAGGCACTTGTTTTCCTTGATGGCCCCCAGGCAGCCGAGGAAGCCTGTCACCATGACAATGGTGCCTATGGCGATGACAAGGTTGGCTGCAGACAGCGAGGGGAAGCTGGGGGAGAAGGTGGCAAAGTTGCCTTGGGACACAGATAGCCAAATGCCCACTCCGAGCAGCCCACAGCCACAGAGCTGGAGAGAAAAGAAAGCCATTAGATCAGCACCGCTTTGTGTTCATCTCCACGGAACCCAAAAGGCTGCATGTCCCCACCTCCAACTCTGAGACTGGGAAAGGGGGAGAATGGGGCTATAGGTCAGATAGGGCCATGGGCCTTAATCGTGTCGGCTCTGAGGCCCAGACAAACCCTCAGCCTCTCCACGTCTCAGTCTCCGCATCTGGCAAATGGCACCCTGCCAGCTTCACAAACCTCCTAGGGTCACTGTGAGGATCAAATTTTAAACGACACAGGCAAAATCCTGTAACAAACACTGACGGTCCCAGACACACATGAGTGGCTGTGGTTACCCCACTTGTCAGTGGAGAGGCCCTGGCATTCAGGAAGGAGTCCGGGAGGAGGAGCGCGGTGCCCAGGGAAGGTGAGTAAAGACTCGTCTCTGGGGCCAGGAAGACTCTCTGAGTCCGGTTTCTCAGGGCCAGGCCTTCCGGCGACCACGTTTTCCTGCCCTGTCCAGCAGGGCCATTTGCCCACTATTCTCAGGAGCCTGAAGAACAAATTTCCCACAGATGGAAGGTGAAAGGAACTCAACGGGCTGGCCGACGTGCAGGCTATGAGAATCCATCACTGCCTTCGCCTTCCATCCATGTGAGCCAGCAGCCCACGCTCTGGCCCCGAAAACCGACTCTCCTCCACGGCCCCCCTGGGCCCGCGACGCCACCGCTTCACCTGGGGACGCTTGGGTTTCACTGGCTGTGGGTCTCCACAGCTGCCTTATTTTATGCTCCGTATAGCTGACACTCACCCCGCTCCCTCCGGCAGCTCTGAGGAAATATGCGGAGTCTGAGGAGCCAATCAATCTGTCAACCGATATTTATTGAGTACCGAAGGCTGCGGCATCCTGTGCCAGAAGAGCCACAGCCACTTTCGAGACCTGCCTTCCTGGGACCTCTGTGCTGCATAGACAGGAACAATAAAAAAGCAGCATCGACCCCACGCAGTATACACTGGTGCCAAATAAATAGTTCAGGAGTTCTCAGAGGAGGCAACCACTGTCCTGGCCCAAGATGTCAGTTGGAGGAGGCAGTCTCTAGAGGACGGCTGGACCTGGGGCAGGTGGGGGACCACAACATTCCACGCAGGGCAAAAGCATACACGTAAGGGCTCAGGAGGTACAGATGTGGATCTGACACCCGGCTCCAGCTTTTCCTGGTAGTGCGACCTTGCAAACTCCTTTTATGCCCAATGAGAATGACACCTTCATTCATGCCATATGACACCCTCATATGCCCAATGAGAATGACACCTGCCTTCACCTTCTGGACTGTTGGGAGAATTTAAATGGAAGAAAGCATGTGAAGTGCATGGCCATGACCAGGTGCTGGTCTCCGAAAGGCATTTGCTGAGCAGCTCCCATGTGCCCGGGGCTGTGCCATGACCCCAGGAACCAAGCACATCCCCGCTCTCGAGCTGCTCCGGCTTCCGAGGGGAGACACAGATGGCCCAGCAAAGACAAGGCGGCTCACGAGTAGGGGGAGAGCAGTTCTCACATGCATGCCTGGAGGTTGAGGGGGAGAGGCACAGGCTGCCCCTCAGGGGTGGCATTTTCTTCCCTCATGCAGTCCACAAACCCAAACAGAGCACCCATGTAGTAAGTGCCAGGGCCCGTTCTGAGTGCTGGGGTGGAGGTGGTAGCAGCACAGGCAACCCCCCTCCCCGCCCCTCCCTGCCTCACTCACGAACAGGCTATTCTTACAGAGCACACGGATGCTACATAAGCAAACAAGTGATAGAATCTCAGGTGATGGTACATGCTATGAAGGAAAATGAGGATGGCCACGAGTTAGAAAGTTTCAGGGGACAGAGTGGTCAGGGATGGTGGCATCTGAGTAGGGACCCAAATAAAGAGGGGAAGTGGTGGAAGGATGTTTTGGATAGAGGGAACAGCAGGTGCAGAAGCCCTGAGGTAGGACTGAGCCTGGCCAGCCCAGGGAGAAGCAAGCTTCCCAGGTGGCTGCAACAGAGTGGAGGAGGTGACAGTGGTGGGGGACCAGTAGGTGGGGTGGCAGGGGTCAGATGAGACAAGACCTTGCAGGCATCACTTAAGAAAACCAGGGTGGGATGCCCCTAGGCCTGGAGAGTGACATGGTTTATATTTCCAATAGATCTCTGAGACTGCTGCTCAGAGAAGACCACCAGAGAGCAAAGGCGGAAGCCCAGGGCGCAATCAGGAGGCCACGGCAGGGATCAGGCAAGAGCTGGGGGTGACCTACACCAGGTGGCTCTGGAAGAGTGGTGAACAGCGGTACAAGGAGGTTTATCTGTAAGGTAGGATTGACAGGACTTGCTGGGATTTAAAAGATGAGTAGGATTTTCATAAATGAGGAACCAGAAAGGTGACCCAGATAGGGCATGATGGAAGAAGTGCAGGCATTCCCATGTATTATTAAGCCAGAGATGGTTTAAGGAGCCGGGGAGGAACAGGAGGAAGTGGAGCAGGTTCCCGGGTCCCCCACACCATGGAGTGGTCCTGCACCTCCTGCACCTGGGAGCAGTCCCAGTGGAACTACATCAAGGCTCCCCAGGTATGGGCACACTCAGGCCTAGAACACCCAGCCAATGGGGTACCCGCCAAGCTTTGCAGGGGGGGGATGGTTGCCACCACCCCTGTAACCACTAGGTGGCTCTCCAGGCTGGGTCAGAAGCTCTGAAACTTCCATCCAACTTCTCGTACTGACTTTTTTTCAATCTGGTCAGTTCCTATACTGCCGTCTCAATTTTTCTTTCATTAATCATACCATGGAAATTCATGATCTTCATGCTGAAGATTTATGGCTCTAAAAGCCAGAGCCTGGAATGATTGAGAGGAAACCCCGTGGCTGCCAGGTCACTCACTGCAGGTAGAGGAGCCTGTTGTTAAAGAGACCTGGCTGTGGGACCCCCGGAGCGGCAAGATGCCGTTACCACCCTGCATTGGGGACACCAGGGCCCCCAAGACCCTCCTCAGTCACAGTGCAGCTTTTTCTGGAAGCCAGTGCCCACTGGGCATGGGCCTGGCGGGGGCCCTCTCTACCTCTTTTCTCTATCTCCCTCCTGGGGAGAACTGCCAGGAGGTCCAGGAGCCCCTCTCTGGGAAAACCTCAACAGTTCAGAAATTCCCAGGACCTGGTCATCCCTCTCAAAATGGTTCTATGATCTTGCTTCATATTCTCTGAGTTGGTCGGCAAGCTTCCCAAAGTCCCACCCAGCAGCCTCCCTCTACCACGGTAAGAGAACAGCACTGTGGCTCTGTCCCCATGCGTGCTTCCTTTCCCACTTCCTGTCTGAGGTCCCACCACGCCCCAGGCTAGACCCCAGGTGAGACCTGCTGCCTCCAGGTGGGGCAGTCCCCACACACAGCGTGTACTTAAGCCCTGGGGTGAAGGGGGCTAGCTCAGTGAATGAGGCCTTGTGGGATCTCAGTGCACTCAGGGACAAGAGCCTCCAGGTGGGAAGAAAACATGACCAATCAGGCCCTGAGTTTACAGATTAGGACAGCAAGGCCACGGCACTGCCAGGCTGGACCCAGACCTGGCTCCCTGGCCCGCCTTTGGTGTGGAGCCCCTCCGTACCTGACGCCAGGAGACCGGCCAGTGCATGCCGAGCCTGGGCCGACCAGTAAAAGGCACTGCCTTAGCCCCTGCCTCAAGCCCAGTCCCAGCCTTGCTCCCCTGCCTGCCTCTGGCCTGTTTTTCAGCCCAGCCGACATAGAGCTGCCTGAATCCTTTTTCTAAGATGCTGCTTTCATCATGCTGCTCCCCTGTGTGACCTTACAATTCTTTAGCTCTCTGAGGCCCAATTTCCTTTAAAATGTAGGATTTGGACTAGAGAATTTTTCAGGTCCCTGCCAGCACGGGCTTAGCCAAGCCTGAAACATGATGCTCTCATGTCCCTACCCGGTCGTTCTCAACCCAGAGTGATGTTGCCCCCCTGCAGACACCTGGCAACATCTGGGGACACTTGTGGCCATCACAACTTGGAGTGTGGGGCTCCTACTGCTGTGTGAGTAGAGGCCAGGGTTACTGCCAAACAACCTATAATGCATAGGACAGTCTCCCACCACAAAGAACTACCCAGCCAGAAATGTGGATAGAGGTCAAGAAACCCTGCCCTAGCCCCTTCCCCATGCCAGGGGTCCACCCTCTGGCAATCACCTCCAGGAAACAGCCATCACAGAAAGAACCCAGTGTATTCCCTCCAAGAGTGGGGCAGCGTCCTAGTTCTGAAAGGGACAGTAAAATGTGGGAGGAGTGGAGAGCTGGCCAGACTCTATCCGGGGAGCTGGTGAGAACCAGGGCAGGAACAGGGAGAGGTCAATGTCTGGTGCATGGCAATGGGCAGGAGGGAGGGGATGACAGCAGAAAAGGTTTGCTGGGCAGGAAGGCAAGAAGACAGACAGGAAGCCAGAGCAAGGGGCAGGGGAGGGAGCGGCAGGCAGGGGAGGGAGTGGCAGGCATGGGGGGGTGGGGGTGGGGAGGAGCACTGCCCCATGTGGACGGTGCCCAGCACAGGAAGGAGACAAGGTGTGCAGTGCCAGAGAACTTAGCTGGTGGCATTCAGGAAGATTCCCTTCCCAAAGCAAAGGACCGTCTCAGCTAAGATGACCGAGCTACAGTCAAACCCAGGGCAGGAAGAGACTCCAAGGACTCAGGGAACCAAAATCTAGCCAAGTCAGCACCAACCAACCTGAGGTCACCAGCCAGACAGACCTGGTCATCAACCCTCGCCAAGCAGGGGGGGATCCAGTGACCACCCTGAATAGCAAGCCCTCCTGCTCCCTGCCCCCTCCCCCAACCGAGGGCATTTCTAAATATTCTCAGTTCAGCGCTCCAAATAAATCCACATCCAAATGTGAGAAAACAAGTTCCTATCCTTGCGCTTGCCTGTGGCCTGGATCTCTGTGAGGGCAGGGATTTGGGTCTGTTTTGTTCACTGCTAAATCCCCAGAGCCTAGAACAGTGCTTTACCCTTGGCAATGCCTTGGGGTATCCCTCCTATGGGGCTCTCCTAAGGCCCTTCACGGACTCTGCAGAGGGAGAAAGTGCAGGCCCTTTCAGGGGACCATCTCAGGGTCTTCCTGGTCACCCTTGGGCCCATCGGCCTGATGCACAGCCAGTAAACTGAGGCCCAGCCATGCCACAGCCATATAGTGAACAAGCACTCCAGACTTACTTCAGTTATGAAGCCTGTTGTAATTAGCTGAATATCCCCGTGGCATTTTTCTTCATCTTCAGTTTGAATCTTATTGATTTGTAGTTTCAATATATGTTTCTGCCTTGTGTCCTTATGTATTTTTCATGCAGGCATCCCATTTCTCTGGGGTGGGGAGTCCTGTGATTTCCCCTTCAATCCAACCTCCCTCCTTAGCTTCTACCCCTGACTCAGAGCACAGGACAGCCACTCCCTGTGTCCCCTCCTAGCTGCCAACCGTCTCTGCCCCGTGCAGGGGTGGCCTTCTCTGGGGGTGACCTCCTGTGCCAGGGCTGGGCCCAGAGCAGCACATCGGGGACCTGCCCAGCCTTCTGTACCAACTTGTTACCCGCCCCCCGCAACGAAACACCAGCACTTTGGGAGTCAGGCTCACTCTCCTCCATTCTTCCTCTGGGAGGGCCCAGAACACGCCTGGGATACTTCATAAACATTAGCTTGATGGATGGATGGATGGATGGATGGATGGATGGATGGATGGATGGATGCGGGTAGGAAGGCCTGAGAAGGCCACAGCCTGGAAACAGGACCAGAACCAGACACACAGACCCACCTGAATAAGAAGCCCCCCACACATCCCCTTGTCCCTGTTCCTAGAACCCCCAAGTGCCCCAAGTTACTCCCAACTCAGCCCCCTGAACCCCTTATTTGCCTGTGTGAGTCATCTGTTTGTCTGCCCCTCACAGCCTCATGTGTCTCTGCAGAACCCCCCCCCCCAACCCCCCCTGCCCCCTGCCAGCCTCATCCCCTCTGCTTTGCAGGAGCTTTCCAAACACTAGGTCTCAACACTCCCCAGTGCTCTCTATGAGCCAGGGCCAAGTGCAGCGTTTAATGGCATTTAATAAATTAGTGGATGTGGAGAATAAAAAAGAAAACCAAAATGACTTTAATTTCACAGCCCGACGTGCAGCTAGTAATGGTCCTGCCTGGTCCTAGGAGAAGCCGTCCTGCCAAGAACTGCATCACAGGGAAAAGGGACAGGACATCAGCACCAGGAGTGGGGCCGCTCCAAGGGGCCTGCAGCTCATTCAGTGTCACAGCCATAAAGGGGGGGAAGGGAGGGAGCCAGACAATGTCTTTGCCAAAGTCACCCGGCAGGCAGGAGGATCAGAGCGCAGAGGGGAAGTGGCCACTCAGCGAGAAGTCTCCTTTGTGAGGCTGTCCCTGGTCCCCACAGACCAGCCCCCGCCTGAGCACCCCAGGGTCGTGGCGTTCAGCATCCATCAATAGTCAGTACACGCCATTCTGTCTTTGTCCAATTCTGGGTCCTCAAGAATTCTTTCTTATTAACTCAAGAACGCACTTCCTTGTGGCTGACACGCACATGCATCAGTCCTAGCTTTGCCTAAGCAGCCACCAAGAACAAGTGTGGCAGGCTTTTAAATATTGGAAGGCCTGTATCTCACGGTCCTTTCCCAAGTCTTCTGGTCTATTCAAGGGCTTTTACAGCTTTGCCTCTGAGTCACCCTCCACTGCTCATCCCTGTCCCACACTCAAAATCAGATTCCAGCTACTGAGGGGATAGCACAGAGTACAAAGATACCCCTCTCACCTCCTACATTCTGAGTCCTATACTTCTAGTAATCCAGCCGAAACCCCCACTGGCTTGGCAGGCAGCCCCCCATGGTTTTGGCTCACATAGAGCTTGTGCATAATTTAAGGTGAAACAGCAGGACTCATCGGTCATTCTTTTTTTGACCCCACACTTTTCTCTCAAAGCCTCCAATTTCTTCACATCTTCACCTCGCAGCCCCCAATATCACCAGCTTACATAGGTGACAGGGAGATCACACCCATATTTCTGAGCCGAATTCTCCTCCAAATAAACATTACATAAAGCATTTGCATATCTAGAACCCAGTTACATTTTGATTATCACAGAATGAGGTTATTTTCTCAGATGGTTCTAGGAGAGAGCATTTAAACCTGGCCAAGCTTCAGGGATGCTGTGTTTGGTTTTGCTGCAAGACTCAGAGGCTGACAGACCTCTTAAATTATATGTTTCAAGAGTCCACTTCTCTCCAGAGAACTTTGTGGAGACACTGAGACCGTGGTAACCCCTTGTTAGGGGGTTTTCTGGGGACAACTCACCAGAACCCCCCCCCCCATCAGGTCAGAGTGGCCACGGGTCCTGTCATAATACCTCTTGTGCCCTCGAACCCTAAGATGTACATGATGATGAAAGAGTCCGTGATGAGGGAGACCTCACTGGAGACTTTGAGGACAGCCCCTGGCCACCCTTCCAGGGGTGCAGGCAAAGATGCAGTCACCAGCAGTCCTGGCCCCCAGCCGGCTGCACATAGGGCTTGGGGTCCTCCAACCCCAGCAGGGGAGGAGGCTGGCTTCGCTGAAGCACTGCCCATGTGTTTGGACTTCCTGGCTGGACCTCAGCACAGAGGGCATGTGCCCTGCCCAGGGGCTCACTCGAACGAAGGCATCTGTGGGACTCCAGGGTGACCAGCCCTAGGGGCAGGGAGAGGCTGGGTCTGTCCCCAGGCTCCAAAGGCTCCAGAGGGTGCTGAGAGCAGGCCTAGTCCCTGATACAGCTGATGTCTAGAGAGCAAAGGGCAGGGGCTAGAAATGGGAGGGAAGGGGATGTATCCACCTGGTGCTCCCCCAACACAGCCCCTTTAAACTCCGGTCTTCTGCAACCACTCCTCTGTCTGGGAGAAAGGCTTGCAGAGCACCGTGGCTCACCTCCCCCACCTCCACCTGCACCCCAGCCCCTGAGCCCTCTGGACGCCTCTAATCTGACGGCAGGTCCCAGATCAACTTTCTCAGGTGCTAGCACTCCTCTGCCTTCTCAAACTGAGTGGGGGGAGAGGGGGATGAAAAAGGATGTAGAGACAAGCCCAGAACCCCCTCAGAGAGTCCAAAGTGGCCCTGAGGCGGCCAGAAGGAAGCCTGAGGAACAGCCCCCAGAAGGGCCATGGAACGATGTGTGGCTGTGATGCCAGAGAGCGGTGGATGACACAAACCGCCGCCAGCCTTGTAAAGCAGGAGTGATCACTCACCAGTCCATAAACATCGATTCCCACCTCCAGTGCAGCCCTCCCTGGGCAGATGGAGCGCAGAGACGGGGGTGCTGGGGGGAAGGGACACTCAGGAGTACTTGTAGCCAACGTTTCCCAAGCTGACCCCAGCCCATCCGACTCCCGCTCATTGCTGGCAACGGGAGCTGGAGGCCCTGATAGGGAGATTCTGCTCAAGGACACAGACAGATTTTGCACAGAGACCACGCAGGTGTTTCATGCCCCTCTCTGGGAGCACACAAAAGGAAGCAGGCTAAAGGCTGAAGGGACAGGGGCATGCACAAGAGGGAGGCTAACAGTCCTCTGTCCCCGGCCCCCTCTAGAGGCTCTGTTCCCTGAGCTAGCTGGCAGGGTGCCCTTGGCTGGGACATTGGGGCGGTGGGGGGAGGGGGGGTGGAGAATGACCCTTGGACATGTCTTTTTCCCAAACTCCGGAACTTGTCAACACTCAGTAGGAAGCAGCTTGGAGCCTGAGGCCACCCACACCCAGTAACACACTCAGTCAGGGTGCCAGTGTCAGAAGGGTGCTGTCTATGCTGGGGCGGGGATCGTACATGTAGCTCTCCTTTCCTGCACCCCCAGAGCCATGACTGCCTGAGCTCCCGGGCCTGGAGGGGACCCTCGGGGGACACAGCCTGGGATCACAGTAGGAGACACGGCCTTAACTCCCAAGGTTGCTGTAAATTGGGAGGGAAGGCGCCAAGGACTCTGAGTAGCTCGTTAGAGGAGTCTGGAGAAAGGATTTTCCAATCACCAGCATATTTTCTCCTTCCTGCATTTGCTTTATCTTATGCCTCTGGGGAGAAAGGCCCTTCTGACAGCATCAAAGTGTGGAGAAGTACGTGAAGCCAGGTTGCCGTGGGAGGCAGGAATGGGCTCAGGAAACCAGCCTTCAAGGATCACAGTGATAGCGGTGGCCACCTGGGCTTCTCTGAGAAGGCAGAGCGGCCAGCAGCCTGGCTCTCGGGACAGCAGGCTCGGGGACAGTGATGTGCTGTGCAGCTCTGGCCAGCCACCTGGCCTTTAGAGACGATGCTCCGCTAAGACAGGGAGAGAAACCAGCTCCCCAGCACTTGGAGATGCAGAGAGGATGAATAGGATTACACCTGCCGAGCACTTTGTGTTCCTTGGAATATAAATATCGCACAAGGTGCTGGGCTATTATTCAAACTCCTTGGAAAAGGCAGGGGAGCAGGACAAGGATCCCTTGAATTCCTATCACATCTTTCTGGCAAAGAGCTCAAATGAGACTATAACTCATCCTGGAGAACGGGGAAGGGGGCGGGGACCGTTCTCCTGTCTAAGGAAAGTGCCCCCACCCCCACCAGAGGTGAAGAAAAGCCACACAGTGGAAACATGTCCATTACTGGGGCCTCTCACGCAACGAGGCTCATCCATTCTGCCCATCACTAATGGACGCCCTTTTAATAATCTTCTACAGCTCAAGTTCAGCAAATAACACTCTATAATTACACATACAGATATCCGGAAAGATCGTGGCTGACAACCAGGTCCATCTGTGGCCCCAGGACAGCCATCCACATACACTTCCGCTGTAACCCTGGGACGTGGCCGACACATGACTGGTCTTCTCTCCAGGGATCCTGTGCCCACAGCCTGATTATTTACACTGCCAGATGGGAGCCGTGTCCACCCAGGCCAGGATTTGGCATTTCTGACACGCTTTGTGGGAGACATGGGCTGGTGACAGTCGGGTCCCTCTGCCAGAGATGGTGTCAGCGCAGCAACCTAAGTGACCACCGGAGACCCCTCCCCACTCTGTGCCAAGCCCTGCCTACCTCTTTGTCCTCCTGGCAGAACAGGAGACCACAGCCCACCCTACTATTATTCCACACGTGCACACAATTCAGGTGACTCTGCTGACAGCTGCCTGTCCAAGGTCAGAGAGCTCATTTGCAGGGGAGCAGTGCCTTACGCCTCACCCCTGCCCCCGCCCCGACCTCCCTGCATTAACTCTTTGATACTGTGCCACTGCAGCCAGCAGAGCATAAGCACTCATGAGCACTGACCATGAGCCAGCACAGTCCCAACTGCCTGGTCTCGCCTGCCTCGTTTAACCCTTTCAACCCAGTGGCAGGGAGCAGGGATGCTATATTTACTCTCCCCATTTTACAGACAAAACAATAAAGGCACAGAGAGGCTAAGTGGTGAAGGAACCCAGGAAAGCTGACTCCAGAAACCATGTTCTGACCCACTGTGCCCCACTGCTCAGACCTAGGTCATCCCAAATAAGCCGTCGTCCCCTAGACACGTCTATCTGGAGAAAGGAAGGCTGGTTGCAGTGCTGTGTGTGAGCGAGGCTCTGTGGCCTGGAAGCCTACTTGTGCACTGGGAGGGCAGGAAGAGAAAAGGCAGTGACGGTGGATAATGGCAGTGGTGACAGGGTGGCGTCCAGGGTGACGATGGTGATGAAGACAGTAATAGTACCTATGAGAATGCTAGCATTTATTGACCCCATATTACATGCCAGGTACCGTGTCAACCTCTCTCCCCCAAAACCATACAAGGTAGTTACTATTATTTCCCTCCCCACCAAATTCGCATATGGGAAAACTAAGGATCAGCGATTAAGCATCTTGTCTAAACTCACACATGGGGTTGGCAGGCCTGGGATCGTAATTCAGTGTGATGTGACTCGGATTCCTATGACTGAAACCTCTCTGTGCCTCCTACAGACCTAAGAAAAATCCAAGACCTCATTTTATGAAAGCTTTTCAACAAGTTTCTAGCCCAATCTGAGTCAAGGCAGGTGGCAAGGGGGTGCTGAAGGGGACACACAGCCCCAACAGCCTTGGGAGGAGTTGTTACCCCACTTCATAGATGAGGACATTGTGGCCCACAGGAGTCAAGCCCTCCTATCACACAGTGCCTGGAACCAAGCTGCGTGATACACAGGGATACAAGGAGCATCTTGGCCTGACCCACCAGGAAACAGAGCTTCATGATACCACATAGTAGCGATTCAAAGGCTGTCCACTTTTTAGACAGGAAAAACACGGAGGGCCTGATAACCTGCTTATTGAGGCTTACACATCAGTCTCTCACCAGGTGCCTCCAAGGTCTCTGCCCTGAGCTGGACACCGCACTGGCCACGGCCACATACGAGCCAGAGATGGGTCACTGCCCTGGGAACAACCAAGCCAGCTGGACCAGCAAGTCAAGGTGATAAAAACCAGCCACAATGTAGAACCACACCGGCCAGTGTTGAGTGTCGGGTCAGGGAGGGCTGTGCACAACTCTGGCCTTGGAACCAGGTAGACTGGGTTCAAATTCTCAGTGCCCTCACCTACTATCAGACCGGGGGTAGTGGGAGGAGTCTCTGAAAACAACGTTCCCACTGCTTGTTTTTAAATGGGGGATTTGTGGTACCTACCATGAAGTCGTAGCTGGGATGAAATGAGATTCATGAAAATAAACTTCCTAGCGTGCCACGTACAAAGCTATAAACGGGAGTCATGATTAGTATTTATGGGCTGCAGTCCCCATTCACCCAGGTTACCGAGACCAGGCGGAGCAGCTGTAAGCCAGAAGCCAGCGGCGAGAGAGGTGGAGAGTCCTGCCCAGGCTGCAGCCCTGCTGTCCCCAGGCCCCAGCCCCACCCCTGGCCGGCCTTCGTGGGCCGTCCTCCTCCAAAACAGCACAGCACGTCTGCCCAGACAAGCTTTACTCACCCTGCCGTCCTGCGGCTCCCCAGCCACCCATCTCCGGGAGGCAGCTCCCTTTCCCGATGTGTGAGCTGCTTTCTTTTGGCAGAGAGCTGCTGCTGTCTGTGCTCTGGACCGTAAAACAAGTTTTCATCAATAAATTAAGATAAGCGGAAAGCCAGCTCAAGAGGGGGCGGGCTGAGGCGGGCAGGCAGGCGGGCGAGAAGTCGCTCTGTGACCCAGAAGGGACCAAAGTAAATCCAAAGCAAGACTCGGGCTCACGGCCTCCTCTCCCCAGATCCCAAGGGCCCCATTTGACCCAGACTTCTCAGAGAGGGGGAGACAAGGGAAGTCACCGTGCCTCTCTCGGGGCCCATTCCATACTCGGGGCGGGTACGCAAGTGTCCGTCACAAGTCAAGTCAGGTTCTCAGCAATGCTCTGAACCAAAATAATGATCTAAGTCACTGCGTTAGACAAGCTAAATCTAATCAGGTGCTGGCCTGCCCCATCACTAGCAGTAGAGAGCCACCTCCGAAAGGAAAAACATCGTTCTCGCAGAGCTTCCCCACGCCTCCTCGTGAACCGCTAGGTCCCTCAAACTCACCTTGCACACATCTACCTCCACGCCTTACTCACAGCATCTTCCCCTACCCGGGAAGTCTTCCTCTTTTCATCTTTCTCTATCCAACCCAGGGCCTTCGAGGCTCAGCTGATGCCCACCTCCTCCTCCACGCTGGCCAACCCCACAGGGACCACACCTAGCATCCTGCAGTGGCTCGACGGTCTGACAACCCATCAGCCTTAGGACCTTCTCCCATTTGCCAGTGCTGACCTCTGCCAGGTGTGTGTTCCTGCCCACAGCGGCGGCACAGGCAGGCGTCTCCCACCTCTTTGTGCATCTCCCTGGCAACGAGCTCAGTGTTGGGCACAGAGAGGTCCTCGTTTATCAACAGCCAGGTATGGACAGAATGAGCTCAAGTGAAGCAGAGACGTGGGAACACGGAAGCAAGGCAAGTTTTCGACCCCAACAGGAGTGCCTCCCCAGACCTGGTACACAACCCCCTTCTGTCCCTGATGCTCTTAAACAGGCCAAGCATATGGCAGGAGACGGGCCAGCTGTCTGTCCAGCACCACACACAGAGAGGTGCATGGCTCTGCCTAGGCTTATGGGTCAGTCGACAGGTGAGCCTTTAGACCAAGCGGGGTGACGAACCCGACCACACGGCACATGCCACCGTGCTGCTAAGGGCTGCGAACCTCCAGCAGGTAGATTCCTCCCCGGAGCCTCTCAGCTCCCTCACTCATAACACAAAAGGTTGGACTTGATAATATCCCAAACCCCTTCCAGCCCTAAGATCCTGGGATTTCACTTCTGCTCAACCCTCACTCTAGCTGTGTGACTTAGGGACGATGACTGCACATTCCGTCCACATTCCGGGGGAAGGGGCCAAGGGAGGGAGAGCGCCAGGCCCTGAGCTGCGCCTGAGAAGTGGTATGTGATTTACGCTCACCCCATGATCTAAACCCCCAGTTAAGGAAACGGACGACCCTGGGAGAGACCTGCTCTGGCTAGGGTCCCCCAGTCAAGGGCCCAGTCGGATGCCCATTCAGCACCCTGCCTCAGGAACCCGCCATGTACATATACCCCCGAACAGTGGGAGGAGGTGGCAAAGTTCCAGGCCACACTGACATTAAATCAAGACTGCTAATTATACCCCAACCTGGACATAAATCAGAATCGATTACTTCTGAGCTCAGGCGCTTCCCATACCTGGAAGGAGCAGAGTAATGTGAGGGCTTTGATCAAGTCTGGGCTGCGGGGAGGCCTGGTTCTAAAGCAGATCCCAGTGGGCCCTCCCTCCTCTCTCCCACCCCTGCCACACACGTGCGCCTGTGCACACAACACACACACACACGTGTGTACACACACACAGATACACACACACACACGCACACACATACAGAAGCACTCCCTCCACCAAGACCTGGAGGGGGCAAATGATACCATTTTATAAAGAGCAAACAGAGGGAAAATAACCTACATGTGAAACTGTGAGTTGGCATGGGGTGCTGAGAACAAAATTCAGCCAGTGGAAAAGAAACATATTGACAACAGCAAAAAGAAACAATTACTACGCATTTTCATAGAGATCCCAAGGAATAAATTTGCTCTTGCTTTTGCTTATTCAACAGAAAAAAGAGAACGAGCGAGCGAGAGAGCAGTAGCCAGAGAGGGGTGAGGACACAGCAGAATGCAGGCACTTGCACTTTGCGGTTCCACATTTCCCTTAAGCTCTCAAAAGAGTGTTTTTTGAGATACAGGCTGACACAGGAGTCAAAAGAAATAGAAAAAATAACACTGTAAGTGGAGAGGCTTAGGGTGCTGCCTCCAGGGGCACCCACTAAAGAGACACCCTCAAAATAAGAGGGACAGGTGCTGCTTCCATTCATTTGGCAAAAGCAGAAGATACTTTAAAAAAAAAATCACTGGAAGACAGAACCTTTAACGTCCGTGGCAACAGCTGCTCAGGGGAGCCAGAGCCTGGCTTCACGTCAGGAAAATTCTGACCTCTTTGCAAAAGCGAGCCCCCAGGGTAGCCCCACAGATTCCACCCCTTCTGCAGAAAGCAGGTCACCACAGACCCAGAGAGGAGCGGGGCTGAGCCAGCACCAGAATCGCTTGTGGGTGGGGGGCTGGTCCACGTTAGGACTCACCAGTCTCGTCCATGAGCATGACACTGAACGCTGGAAACACTGGACGCAGGTGAGGACCGTGCACCTGCACCAGGCACCTACACTGCCTCTCGGGTCACAAATGCCCGAGACCCTTTGCTCTCACAGAACAATGGTACCTCTTTTCCATGGCCTGCCCACCATCTGCTGAATCAGCGCATCTGTCCTAGGCTCCTGCAAATGTGCTTCTCCACCCGTATCCCTGCCTTGGGGATGTGCGTCCTTCACCTCTTCTTCCATCCCAGAGTTAAACTTGGACCTGTGGGGCGCCTGAGGGGCTCGGTTGGTTAAGCATCTGACTCTTGATTTTGGCTCAGACCATGATCTCACAGTTCGTGGGATCCAGCCCCACATCAGGCTCCGTGCTGACAGCGCAGAGGCTGCTTGGGATTCTCTCTCTCTCTCTGCCCCTCCCCCTCCTTCTCTCCCTCCCTCTGAAAATAAACAAAAACAAAACAACATGGATCTGTGTCCAGCAGTTACGAGCACAGGCTGTGGCGTGAGTACCTGGCTTCTGAATCCCAGTTCTACCCCTCACCAAATGTAACTGGACTGGCTGACCTCTGTGACTCTGACCCCTTGTATGTGAAATGGAGAGAAGGGAGCTGTCTCCGAAACAAAATCCATGTAGTGTGCACCATATACAGTGGTTGTGAAAATTAAACAGAACAAAGCTTGTAAAGCTCTTAGAACAAGAGCACGGCCTAACATCATAAAGGTTTACCACTGTCGTTGCTACCCTTCTGTGTCTCATCCATCTCAAATCCTTGGACCACATCCCTGCAAATCTCCTGCATCCACCTCATCTCCTCCACACCCGCAGCCCAGATCTGCTCTCACCCCTTTGGCTGGAATCCTGGGAGGTGCCCCTGTTGGTCACCCCACCTCCTCTCTGTCATCACAATCTACACACTCTGCCTGGCGCCCATCGTGCCTCACGTTCCAGCCCCTGGAAGGCTGCTGCAGCCCATACCACATGGCTGGAACTCCTCAGCAAGGCGTCCATTCGAGACCTCCTACAGGGTCATCTTTTCATTATTTGTGCACCACTATCCCCTACAATCCGAGGTACTCGTCCCTCTGTGATATACCCCACGTCGTGGGCCTGTCTCTTTTCTAGCTCCTCCCCCACCAGCCATGCCCTTCCCTCCACCCCCTACCACTCCGCAGTGCCAATCCTTCCCATGAAGGGTCCGTGACCTCCACTCACCCTTCCGTGTCTGTGCACTCGAAGCACCTGACAACTCGCGGTACCTAACACACTTTGCCCTGCAAATATTCACTGTTTGTTGGCTTTGCCCAAGCCAACCTCATTTTGCATCTCCTACAGTGCCTTGCATACAGTAGGCTCCCAAAAGGTGTCTTTTCAAGTTGGAACTATGTTTTCACAAAGGCAAGCTCCCAGCAGGATGGGACGGAGGTGGTACAATTTGCTCTGTGCAGCTATCAGCTGGTACTCCGGGGGAAAGGGTACTTCCACTTACACTGTCCAGGACCGTAACGGCCAAGCAAGCCCCACCTCCATGAAGACCAAATACACCCAAATTCTTCAGCAGCACAGAAATGTCCTGTCAAATGCAGCTACGTTGCCATCCGTACCCCAACGCACATGACCACAGGGATTACCAACGGCCTTCCTTTGTGTGCCTCGTTCACGCAATCATCTTGCTTTCTCTCCTTAGTCATTAGTAGGCACGAACTATGCCAGGAACCATGTCCAGCAGCACTGAGCACCTCCCAGGATCTCCAAGTGCTCTGCCTGAGCACTGGGGCGGGAGAGGACATCCCCTCTCTGGGCTCCAGACTCATGCAGCCACTCGCCTTCTTGTTCTCTCCATCTGAATGTCTCACAGGCATCTCTCACAAAATAGGTTCACAGGAGAAATCCTGATGCCCAAGTCACAGGGAACCTGAGAGTCCCCAGTGACTCTTTGCCCTACCTGGTGTCCCACACCATCCGTCACCACGTTCTGCCACTTCTGCCCCCGATTTCCACCTCTGGTCCATCCACTTCTCTCCATCACCACTGCTACCATCCCTTCTTTGAACCTCTGCGATCATCTTCTGCTTTCTCAGCAGTCACTCTTGCCCATCTATAACCCATTCTCCACAGAGTAGCCAGAATGGTCCTTGTTCAAATTTCCAAGGTCCCCCCTCGTGGGCAGAACAGATTCCAAATCCTTCCCACAGCCTACAAGACCCTACGTGATCCGGCCTCTGCCTTCCTTGCCTGCTCTGTGCTCTGCTCCACTCACTGGTCTCTGTTAGTTCCCAAGGCGCACCACACTATTTTGCATTTGGTATTTCCTTTGTCCAGAATGTTCTTCCTTAGGTAGTCATGTGGTTGGTTTATTCTTACCCTTCGAGTTTCCCTTGTTTCCTTCCCATCTTGTGTGGCAAGCTGTTATTACTTTAAGTGTTTGTTTTTATTGTCTGTTTTCCCTACTAGAGTATGAGCTCTATGAGATAAGAGATCTCTGACTCGCCCCCCATGTATCTCTGGGGTGCCGCACTGTGCCAGGCACATGATAAACGTTCAGTAAATATCTGCGGACAGGAGGGACAGAGGGAGGGAGGAGACCAGGATTTGGAAATCCTCTGTCCTTGAGAACATTCCTCAGAAGTAGCATTTTGTATACATGGATTAAGCTTCTTGGCACCCCCGAGATCCTGGGAGCAGTAGCAGCACACGGAGTGGCAGGACACAGAAAAGGCCACAGGATGTAGAAAGCTGTGGCAAACAAGAACGAGATGGGACACAGGCTGGAAAGTCAATGGACTTGAGTGAGTTGAAATCTTTGCCGAGGCCATGCAACCTTAGGAAAGCAACTTAATGTCTCCAGGCCTGAATTTCTCACCTACAAAAGGAAGACAACACTGAACTTACAGGGTTGTGTAAATATAGTGCCTGTACAGAGTGGATGCTCACGTAAAATTATTTTTCTAAGGACTCTAGGGGTTCAGACCGCACACACTTTTTTTTTTAATTTTTAACGTTTATTTATTTTTTGAGAGACAGAGAGAGACAGAGCGCAAACAGGGGAGGGGCAGAGACAGAGGGAGACACATATTCCAAAGCAGGCTCCAGGCTATGAGCTGTCAGCACAGAGCCTGATGCAGGGCTCGAACCCACAGACCATGAGATCATGACCTGAGCTGAAGTCGGATGCTTAACCGACTGAGCCACCCAGGCGCCACGCCCTGCCCCCCCCCCCCACCACCACACACACTCTTTCTAGTTAAATGAGTCCCATCTTCCTGCTCCCTAGGCACTGGGCTGCCTATGTGTCACCATCACTCATGCATCAGCCACCTTATCTCAGGATCTCGCCTAAAGGACAAGAGGCAATGAGGAGTGATTGGTGAGGCTCCTGGAGAGCACGCCACACTGCCCACGGAGATCAGATGCATTCAGATGCCACAGAACCTCTGCCGGAGTCACCAGGGGAAGCCTGCTCCCGGAAAAACCCATCATTCTCTGTCTGCAGACCCTAAGGAGCAGGCACTGGGGCGCCAGGAGAAAGGTCATGGCGTGGGGTTATCCAAAAATGTTTGGGATCTAGGGTTACCCCATCTGCTTGCAGCCTCAGTGGGAGGGCGAAGAAGGAGGATAAGAACCAACTTGCCTGACACCTTGGTCTCAAAAACCAAACAGCGGCTCAAAAGCCAGGGAAGGGATCAGGCTCCCTCCACCCTTAGTCACTTCTTGAAGGAGAGGACAAGGTACCTGCCCAGACCAAAAATGCTCACTGAGGTCTCCCTCCCTCTAGGAGTGGAGGGCCTGCCTTCTCCTCCCCCATCCCAGCAGAGAGAACACCAGGGAAATTGTGAACCCCAGAATATATCCCCGGTGGAAAGAACATGTCCTGGGCCTGCAGCACTCAGATGCAAAATGAATCTTGCCAAGGCTCTCCCTTCCTGACCCCCTGACCCTGCGGGCTGGGACACCAGGGTGCAGACTGAGACCAAGAGAGTGGCATGCGGCACCTGCAGATGGCTCAACTCTCAACCAGCCCTTGAGACCCCCTATACTTGCCATCACCATCCCAGCATCTCTCTCAACACTGCCCCAATTATTCTAAGGCTGCTTTTTTACACCATGTCATTTCTATGTTCAGGGGCTCACTGGCTGCCCCTGCCTGTGTGAGGTGCCCAAACCCTCTGGCCTAACAGTCAAGGTCCTCCACAAGCTGAACACAGGCTCATCCCCAGTGTACCCATTGTCAGCCATTTCACTCATCATCACCCAAACAGCCCCTGTCCAGAAGGAAGATCCTGCTTCTCCTGGGTCACCCTGCAAGACCAGCTAAGATCCTGTGCTTTCGGAGGTATCTTTCTCGGGTAAAGAGCATGAAGAAACAGAAGAATAAAATCCAATCCTCTCTGTTTCCGGGCACCTGCAGTATTAGTCCTCTTCCCGAAGCCTCCTGACTTGTCACACGTGGTGGTTAGAAAGAAGCCATCACAGCAGGTAGAAAGGGCATCGGAAGGGGACAGCCAGCAGGCAGGCTCCAGAAACCCTGCTGAGATGCCAGCAGAGGGGAGCCGGGTGGTAGCAGTGGAGGGGCCTGGCTTTTAGCAGGAGAGCTTGTTGGGGATAATTTATTCCCCCCGTGTCTCAGCGGGTTTCAGCTAGTTGAGTTTATAATGGAACAAGCAGTTGCTGTTGTTCTTGGACGCCACGGCTCTGTGATGGGGGAGCGAGTGCTGCACAGATACAGCAGCCATAAAGCAGAAGACGGCCCGTTGGGGGCCATGACACTCCACAGGGACCAGGTTTTACAGTCCCAGAAAGAGGAGGTTCCAAGAAATCCATGAGCATGGCCTATCCATCACAGAAGGAAATAGAGCGGCACCCGTGGCTCAGGGAGGGAAGCGGGTCAGACTTGGGGAAGAAAGCTGGGCCAGAACCCCATGCAAGTGAAGGGGAAGGAACGAGTACCTCCGTAGATGGCAGCAGAGAATTGCCCACCCTCTGCCCTCAGAGTCCCCTGGCAGGGGGGTGGGGGTGGGTAAGGGCCAGAAACTTACTCTTACTCTGCAAATAGGGTAAGGCATTGTGCCTCTGGCCGACTGGGTGGGAACAGGAAACCCCCAAAGCCCAGTGCACTACAGAAGGGGAGTTTTGTGCTTCTACTTATGAGAGTCATTGGAAATTTGGTGGCAGGGGTCTCCTAACTCATCAGACTTGTGGGGGCCGTTGACACACAGGCTGTCTACTAGGCGTCTTCCACCCAAGTCACCGCAGATACTCAGCGAAGCCAGGCTCCCCAAGAGGGGAGAAGTAGTTGCTGTCCTCATTAACCACAGGGCTGTCCCAGAACAGGCCTCTGTGTGGATGGCCTGGTTGGAGAGATGGTCACAGGGCAGAGTCTATTCTGTATTTCAGGAAGCAGCTCTCTCTGGGATGGCCTTATCAAAATCCAGCTCTACTCTGTTTTAGGCAATGTGGAACAGTCAGGACTTTGGGGTTCCTCTGCAGTCCCCCTGAAAGGGTTAACCTGGCCTCAAAGTCAAGATCAGGGGCGCCGCTAGGGAGCTTATCTGACCTCCTGAAGGGATTAGCACCCCGCTCAAGAAATGCCAATCAGCCAACAGGGCCGAATTTAACCTCGTCCATCCCTCCTAACCCTAGCCAGGGCACTCTCAAAATCGACGATTACGCTACAGCAGCCCGTCATCCACTATTTATAACCCACTCGCCTTGTGTGGGGAACCAGACACCTCCCGTCACAGCGAGGTGCTGAGCACCAGGCCTGTGGCCTTGGCCTCAGGGACTTGGCCACGCTGGACCCCTGTGGGAGGGCCTCCCCAGGTTCCGAGTGGCCCTGCCCCATCTCCTCTGAGACACTGAGGGCTGCATTCAACAGGGTCCTTACACTTCCGGCACAGCTCCCTGGGGAGTTCCAGGTCCCCTACTGGATGGGGCTTGACTCCCTGGCTTCTCACTAGCTCACTGCTAGGCCTGGCGGTCCTGCCCCCATCAACTGCCGCACCACCCCGCCCCCGCAAGTGTTCTCCTCCCTCCTTCTCACTCCTTCATCACCTCCCTGGCTCCTGACCACCCTGCCAAGGGGAAGCAAGGGCAAAACCACAAAAGAAGCGGGAGTGGAGACACTCACATAAATAAGCCTTGAGGGCGGAATGGGTCTAGTTCGGGGTACACATCTCCCCACCTTCTGTAAAAGAGGTGGTAAATGAATAATGAACTGTGGCCCATCCAGACAATGGAATAGCTTTCAGTGCTGAAGAGAAACGAGCTACCAAGCCATGCATGAAGAGACACAGAGGAGACTTCGATGCATATCACTAAGCGAAAGAAGCCAATCGGAAATCACACTGGATGGTTCCATACGTACTGCATGATTCCAACCATATGACATTCTGGAAAAGGCAAAACTATGGAGACAATAAAAAGATCAATGGTGGCAGGGGGATGAACAGGTGGAGCACAGAGGATTTTTAGGGTAGCAAAAATGCTCTGTATGATACTACAATGATGGATACGGGACATTATATGTCTGCCCAAACCCACCGAATGCACACAGCCAAGAGTGAACCCCAAGATAAATTATGGACTCTAGATGATCACTGGGTCAATATAGGTCGAGTCTTGACAAAAAAAAAAAAAAAAAAAAAGAATTTACCACTCTGGTCAACGACGTTGATAATGGGGGAGGCTGTGGCATGTATGGGAGGCAGGGGGTACACGGGAAACCCCTGTGCATTCCTCTCAATGTTGTTGTAAACCTCAACTTGCTCTTAAAAAAAAAAGAGGTGGGGCACCTGGGTGGCTCAGTCGGTTAAGTGTCCAACTCTTGGTTTCAGCTCAGGTCATGATCTAGCAGTTCGTGAGTTCAAGCTCCACATCAGGCTCCACACTGACACACACACACACACACACACACACACACACACACACACACACACATACACACTCACTCACTCAAAATAAACCTAAAAACGTTAAAAAAAAGAGAGAGAGAGAGAGAGAGAGAGAGAGAGAGATGGGTGACCAACTAACAGCCCTGCCTGCAAGGATGTAACTAGCGAGAGAAAGATGGCCCTTCGGTTCAAGGAAACAAAAAACAGCAGATGCCCGTGCCTCAGAGATACAAAGGGGAAATCCCGCTTTGTTCCTATGTGGTCCACACGTCTGCTGAACCTGACTCTCTTCTCTGGACCCACGCTATTGCTAAGACTTCCCAACACCGCCATATCCTCAAGGGTTCGTTTATTTGGCTGCACAAAGATTTTATCTTAAGCACGTTTACCTAAATGGTAGTTTGCTTGAACTCAAGGGTAACCTAAAGAGAGAGGTTCCACGACTTCTGGGTTATGGGGCTGGATGCCCCAAGAGGTTCCTCCTGCAAACTAGTCATTCCCATCCTTCTGCCACCAAAAAAAGGGAAATCCCAAGGGTGCTTCTATGAAACCCAAACAGCACCCCTCCTGTCCTCCCTATACCGGCCTACGGCAGCCACATCCCCTTGGGGTGGCATGGGGACAGTCTTGCGAATATGGTGGCAGAGGGCTGAGCGGGGAGAAAGTGCTAGAGAAAAGTTTAATAATAGAGCTGGGTTGGGCACAGCCCGTTTCCTTTTTCAGTTGCCCTGACCGGCTGCTCCCATTACGCGATGCGGCTGTGGGCAGGGCAAGTCAGCTGCCGTGGAGATTCAAACCCAGGTCAGCCCAGGGGCCACGTCTCCTCAGGCCACCTCTGCGAAGGGTCCACATGCTGCAGTCAGATGAGGCCCATATGCACAAACTCACTGGGCTCGCCTAACGCAGTCTCTCTATAAAAAGCCCGGAGCTGGCGGGACAGACAGAGCCAGGCCGGAAGCCCCAAGGTTGACTGTCCTGCACCCATCGGCCCTCTAGCCCAGCCACGTGCCTCACTTCTCATTGTCTCTCTTGACTGCAGACGGCTATTTTGGGCTCTGGGGGACAAAGGGGAGCTGATGACTGCAGCAGGAAGCCCACATGGTGGGCAGGTTGGCGTCAGAACAGCTCTCCTGGCGGCGGGACAGCTGCCGCCCTCTCTCCAGCCTCTCCCCTGTCCCCTGGAAACCAGCAAATACAATTCGCTCAACAGTCAACACTCATGTGCGCACAGAGCATCCGCTGCGCAGCAGTTACAGATTGCAGAGAGAGACACAGGATACACGTTTGTCACCATCGATGGGTCATTAATGAAAAGGGACTCGAAATCCATACTAAAAGAACAAGACTGGGGAAAGGTACACTTGGAAGCAAGACCCTTAGCAATTTTCACTTGCCGGACCTGTGAAATGGGTTTGCTAACAGTACCTCCTTCAGGGCTGTCACAAAGCTACAGTAAGGTAAGGCACAAAAAGCACTTAAAGCAGTGCCTGGTACCTAGTACACGTCCCACAGGCACTGGGTAATGTCATCGTCACTGCTGTTTTTATCGTCATCAGATGGATAAGACAGAGCCAAGTCTTTCGCTTTAGCTCTCTTTTTGGTGGAGAAATGTGCTGAGCATTTGGTCTGAGGCCTGGGGCTCAGGCACAAGCTGGTTAAGAAGGTAGCTGTGGACCCGACCAAGGAGCAGGGCAAGGCCGAGGACCGGTGTCCAATTCTCTGTCCCCCATTGTCCTCACCTCTAAAATGAGAAGACCCCTCCCCATTTAGGCCTCCAACATAGGGGTGGGGGGGCAAGGAAGAGGGTGTCTAAGCACTGAAAAGGCATGGAGAGGAGGCTTGAGTCCTGAAGGCAGTCAGCACCTGGTCCAAAGAAGGCAAGGCGGGGGCTGACAGAGGAGTGGGCCCTCGCCAAGCCTGAGCTTCAAAGGTCACCCCCAATGCCACCATTTAGGGAATAGGCCTATGCACTAAGCTCTGGGCTGGGTGTGTCAGATGCATTTTTCGACTTAATATCACACCTGTCCAAGGACGTAGGGAGTATTATCCAAGACTAACTAGTGGGGTCAAGCTCAGTCCCCAGCTCTGTCTGACTCCATAGTCCTTACCCCTCCACTCTCCTGCTGGGCATAGAGTCGCCTGAGAAGGTTTCTGACATCACAGATGCCCAGAAACTGCCCTGGACCTATGCATCAGAATCTCCAGGGCTATAACCACCCATCTGCCCAGCCAGCAGTTGGCTCCACTGGGCTGAGGCAGAGTGGACAGATATATCCCCAAGGATGTGCTGTCCCTTGAGACTTGACATGCCGTAGCCCCTCCCTACATACCCTCTAGAATGAACACCCTGTCACCACCACCACTGGCATCCTAACCCCATGATAGAGTTCCTGGGGCAGCAACCAGATTCTAAGCCTCACCTGGTGCCCTGTGGACCTCTGCTGGAGAAGGACCATTTCCTACCTAAGCTGATCCTGGGCTGATCAGTTGGCATGTCCTCTCCAGGCTTTGGCACCACCACAAGCACTATGTGTCTATGATGATGTTCTATGAATTCTATGCAGGCTCTGGAAGTGCCAGCAGCAGCCACTGCAGTGGCCAAGCTCATCCAGCACTTCCTTGTGGCAGGCACCCACCCTTCAGACCCATTAACCCCTCACACACCTGCTACAACCGATGAGGTAAGTGTCATTATCATCCCCATTCACAGATAAGAAGCCGAGGCTCACAGAGGTTAAGAAACTTGCCCAGTGAGAAGCTCACCAAGTCGAATCTACATTCTAAGATCCTGAACGCCAGCCTCTATTGGATCTTTCATGAGTGATTATTGTTACTTCATTCATTGAGCCAGTAGGCAGCCTCATAAGTAATTGAACAGCCTTTACTGCCTGTTTCTATCATCATTTTATTTGGTTTTCTTAGAAACTTGGGTCTGCTTCGAGTAAGTTTTGCCTGGTGGGGAGGGTGACTTTGGCAAATGAAGCAGGATGACAGGCTCCAGAGATGTCCCAGATGTGTTGATAACCATTCTCTGAGGTCACAGGAGCACTTTGAGAGGAAGGGCAGAGCCGTGTGAGCCCCCTTTTTCCAGATGGCAAGAACAAACAGGGTGATCAAACAGCTTGCCCATACACAGCCACAGCAACACAAGACAGTGGACAAACCGAGTCTCCCAACAGCAGTCTGGGGCTCACTGTGTAATCGTACAAACCCTCTTCTAGACTGCCCCGAAACAGCCCTATTTCCCATCCCCTGTGCCCTCCCCACAAGACAGTTGTCCACTGGCCCATGGAGGGAGAAAGTGACAAGCCCCCACAGGGGAAGGGTCCTCAGCTCAGCCTGGAAGGTACCTCTCGGCTCCCGTTAGTTTAAAATAGGCCACGAGGATGCCTGCCAAGATCCAATGCTCTTGGCAAACGGGAGGGTTATATTTCTGGCTGCGCACGGTGAAATGCTGGACCAGGGAAGGCTTCCCAAACCAACAGCTGACTCCGGCTGTGATGACAAGACGATCCTGAGAGAGTCGGCTGGAGCCCAGCTAGCTGTGGGCTCCCTGCATGTGTACAGTAGGGGGGCCCCGTCCCCACCCCCAGAGCTCTGAGAGCACGGGGACGGCTATGTAAGGGCATGGGGCTAGGGGGAGCCCAAGGGGACTGGGATTTCTGCCTGGCCCCATCAAGAGCTCACGCACACACAGGCATGTGCCCACACCTGCCACGGATGAACATTCCTGCATGCCATTCCCTGGCCTGGAATGGGCTTCCCCATTTCACTGCCATCACCATACCCTGCAAACACCACTCTCATCTCACCTGCTCCAGGAAGCCTTGCCAGAGGCTCCACCTCTCCCCAGCCACACCAGCACCAGAGAGTGTGAAAATCATGTGGCCCATGAGGGACGGGTGTAGGAGCCAGAGGTGTGTGGCTGACATGTGGCAGGGAACATGGGTACAGGTTTTAAGTACAAGAAGGCCATGGCTCACACTGTCTGGACGTATTCCATGAAACTCTGCAGCATAGAACGGGGACCCAGAATTAGAACTTACAAGGTAAAAAGCAATCCCTTAGCCTCACTTGCCCAGAGACCCAGAGCTGACCAACATGGTGGCTGCCACTGTAAGTCTGGATGGAGACTCCACGGCTACCTGCTAGGAACCTCTGCTCCAGGGGCTGTCCCGTGAGTCTGCTGCCATCCCAGTCACTTTCCACTTTGTGTTTCCACATTAGCTAGAAGCTTCCCAGAGCAGGGTCCTCTTCCCAGCTTAGCTCCCAACTCTGAGCCCAACAGTACTCAAGCATGGTGCTAAGTAGCTGCCCTATCCCAGGGGACAGCCAGCTGGTGGGGGGGGGGGGGTGTCAAAGTGGGAGGCCCCAGGCAGCCCAGGGGATGGGGGCTGAGAGGCCACTGTCCTCCGTGTCCTTGTACTCTTTATAACTAAAGGCATCCTTTTCAACAAAAAACCTACACACACACACACACACACACACACACACACACACCTAGAAACTCATCAAAAGGTGAACAGTGGTTATCTCTGGATGATGATATTATGAGTGATTTTAATCTATGCTGTTTTTTCTCTATTTTTTCCATTAATCCCCAATGATCACATACTAATTTTATAACCAGAAATAAACTTTTTAAAGAAGAAGCAACCTCCTTCTCCCCTCTCAGATCCCCAACCCCATCGTTAGTTGAGAGTGGCCATTCAGAGACCTTGACCCTCCTTTTTCCCATACCGCCTGGGACACTCACACATACCAGGGAAGGAAGTCACGAAGCAAGTGGATTTCATCATTGTTGGGAAAGAAACAGCACTAGACTTTCCAGTCTCTCTGGTACTGGATGCCTGTGTGGCAGCATGCAGCATATGGTGCATGCTCCATGTTACTTCCTTCCCGTAGTCCTGGAGGTGGCCTCTGCTGTTGCTCTTTACACCAGCAAGGCTCCCTACCCATCTCCAAAGACAGCCTTCGACACTTAACATGCCTGCAACCTCTTTAAGGAACCTATGATGGTACGGAGCCCACAACCAGGCTCTAACCTCAGCACGGGATGGTACCAGGCCACACCCGTTATTGTGCTCACTCCCAAAACGCAGATAGGAAAGAGAGAGATAGATGACAATGAAGAAAGGGAGCTGAGAAGGAAGGGGAGGCTGAAAGGAGACAATGGATCACGGGTTGGAGCAGGATGCCATCCCCACCTGCCACGCTGTCCACTTTGCACCACCTTTAATCCCTCCCGGGCTCCAAGCCCCTTCGCCGGGCAGGTCGCCGTGCCCATCACGGCCATGAACCTGGCCGTCCCCAGGCCTGGCAGCCTGTGATCGGCACAGAAGTTCGAGAGCCGAGCACTGCATACTTCGGACGCTCCATCATAGCACCCGAAATGGGTTCTGGTGTCACAGGCGTGATGCCGTGAGCCAGCCAGGCTGGCATGGGCCATCTCCACAAATGCTGAGAAGCTGGCCTCAGCATGGGCAGGCTGGGTTCCGGAGTGGGAGCAGAGACAAGGCTTCCCACTAAAGGTCTGAGCCACTCCAGGCAGAGCTGAGGGAGGGGCACCAGAGCCTGGCCCTCAGCATGCCCAACTCTAATGGGTGACTCACTTGCACACATCCAACACACCAGACACCACAAGAGGCAAGTGAAAAGGTGAGGCATGAAGGCAGTTTCTAAAAGCAGTGAACTCCTCATTCTAGAAACACAAAGCTTGCAAGGATTACATCAAAGTTTGCAAAATCCTGAAGGACAATGACAGAGCCAACACAGACCTGTCCAACAGATCCCAAAATAGAACCTCGGGCATCCCTTGAAGCTTAAAAAAAAATTATCTGAGGACAAATAAAAGTCAGTTCAGCATTACACATGGGCAAAGACAAGGGGCTCATTACCATGCGGGGTGGCACTGGACAAAGACATGGCTAAGATCAAGACAGCTCAGATAAACCCAGGGGTGACAGAACCACAGCAGGCCATTAAAGGAAGCAGGGAAGCTGGGCGCTCATAACCTTCACAGACGGCAGCCCTGTGGCAAACACTGCTAGATGAGCCGCTTACCTGGCATGGGTAGCCCTGCCCACATGCCCTGTGCACTATCAACACCACTCACCGACAAGGTGTGGCATGAGAGGAAGGCACAGACGTCCAGAGTTCAAATCCTAGCTCTAGCACTCACTTGAAGGTCGAATAAATTACCTAACCTCTCTGGAGCCATTCCCTCGTTTGCAAAATAAAGATAAGGATATTTCTGTGTAGGTATGATCTGGATTAAACCAAATAACACATGTGAATCCCGAGGCCAGTGCCTGTCATGTGGGAGGTGGGCAGCAAATAGCAACAATCCATATTCACTTCGCCAATATATCAGATGTGGTTCTGCCCACAGGAACATCAGGTGCGTGCATAAATAACCTAGCATGAGTGCAAGTTGGTAAGGATTGTAGGAGAGAGAGAAAGTGGAAGAGGAGTTCAGAGGTTCTACCTGGAGGAGTCAAGGAAGGTTTCACGGGAGAAGAGAAATGCACTTGATATGGAATCTTCAAGGAAAAGGGGATAGGCTTGTAATGCGCACAGATAATTGGTATGGAAAGAACTGTGGGCAGGAAGGAAAGCGTGAGCCACACAGCAGCATAGGAAGGCAGTAGAACAGGAAATGACATCTGAGTACTTTCTGGGGTCACCCAGGGTGCTGTGTGACAGGTGGCAATGGGGACCATGAGGGGTGGTCCAAAGGATGCTTGAGATCATTAAGAGAGTGACTCCAGGTTGGAAGGTCCAGGTGATGGAGATGGGGAGCATGGCCTCCGCTGAATTCTGAGTGCTGGCACCTTGAATGGGAGTGGAGAGAAGGCTGTTAACATGGCCAAGGCACTAGGAAGAAGAAGCCAGCAGTTGTGAAACCAGTGGTCTAAGAGAAACTGAGGATAGGAAGATCAGAAAAGACCCTGATGAGTGGGCAAGGGATGCAGGGGTCCTGACCGAGGGAAGTGGCAATACAAATGGACAGGTGGATGACGGATGGGGAGGGAACAGGCAGAGTTTCTGGTCTGACAGCTGGGCAGGTGGTGGGACCTGATACCAAACCAAATAACATAGGACAAAGGAGGGCTTCTGAAGCAGGAAGACGACATTAGTTTGAGGAACCAGTGGAAGGTACGCGTGGAGACACCGGAATGCAGTGGGAAGCGTGGTAAGAGAGAGCTGCAGACCTGGCACCAGAAGATACGGCTTAGCCACGTACCCTGTAGCCTCAAAGCGTTATCAGACAAAACATGACTTAACTGTGTTGTGCCCGAGTTTTATCATCCAAAACATGAACAAACCATTCCCTCTGGGGGCTTATTGTAAAGAGCAGACATAACGTATGTAAAGACACACCGTAAACTACAGAGCACTTGGTACACGTGAGATGTTCTTATCAGAGTTCATAGCCAACACCAAGAGGCTAGACAACTTTGTCAAGGGAGAGAGAGAAGAACAAGAGGGAGGAAGGACCAGAGGTGTGATTTTCAGGGACATCCGGTCAGAGCAAAAAGCAGCCCTAGAGAAAGCAGAGAAGCAGAAGACAAACCAGGAGGGTATGACATCTCAAATGTCAAAGAAAGAGTGTCTTATCTCCAAAGGCTACTCACCGACCTCCCCTGCAGCCCATGTCGATGCACCCATGCTGCCAGCCCTGGCCATCACTGCCCAACATCCCACAGGGAACAGGTGCCCTTAGTCCATCCTGAACAGGAGGACAATATCAAAGCTGAGTAGAGTGTGTGCCACATGGAACTGTGGCACCTTGAAGGACTAACCACTGCAGATATAACTATGAGGCGTGAGTCCCAGGGGTCAGACAGGTCAGAAAAGAAGCATTCAGCAGCCACTTGCTCCCCCATTACAATGAAGTGGCTGCTGCTCAAATGTGCAGAGCCGAGCGCATCTGTGGGAGAGGGGCTGTCACTTCATTGAGAGACGGTCTTCTACCCCAGCATCCTCCCTGCCCCGCCACAACGCCCCATAGGCACACATGCGCTGGACCCGCACACTGCCCCATTCTAACGACGGGAACCGATGGGCGGTGGGGCTGGAGGAGGCAGGGCATGTGCTCCTGCGAGGTGGTGAAGGAGCTTCTCTGTGAGTCTGGGAGCCAGCAGTGGGAAATGAATAGCCCAGAGGGTGGTCCACAAGGGAAGCAGCAGTGAGGACACCATCTAGTGGGCCGACACCAAGACTGATGGAGAGGGGCCTGGGCAAACACCAGCGTGGTAGCTCACCGGGATCTGAACCTTCCAGACCAGCCGGTCCTTAAAACCAGACAGCCACAAGAGAAGAAAGATGACAGTGGGGAATGAGGTTGGGGTGCTTGTCTGTGGAATGGAGCACCCCATTTCTCTCTGGGTCTCTTTCCTCCACCACATCTGTCTCTGAGGAGGTTTTGAGACCTTGTCAGTCATTTTGGCCTGACACTCTCTCAGGCCTCCCTGTGCTTCCTCTTGCTCTGAAGGCCTAGAGAACTGAAGCAGGAAGGACCTCCAGAGGGCTTCTGGCCCCATCTCCTGCCTCCAAACTGACTTACCCCCCCACATCACAGATGATGGGCCACCATTACTCTTTCTGCTGGGGATAGGTGGGCCAGCAAATCCCATCAGCTGTACCCAGAGCAAGTGAATCTCTTCTCTCTGAATCTGCCTTTAGCAAACTTCACTGGCCTCTGTCGGATTGTTTCTGCTATCTCTCACTGCTCATGGCCAGGCCTAGGTGAGGTCCATCATCATTCCCAAAATGCTTTCTCAAAAAACTCCTCAGCATTCAAAGCAATACACATTTCTTGAGCACCGTCTAGGAGCCCAGCACCTAAGACACTCCTTTTCTGTGTTCTGGACAAGGCCACACCTTCCTTCCACCCATCGCCTAGGACCATGCTCTTTTCTGATTACCCTCACCCCCAGGAGCCAGAAACACACTGCTGACAATCCTGGAAGTTGTCCCACTTTGCCCACAGAGCAGGCTCGACTTCTTCACCTGTGCCCTCAGGAGCACAGATACACACACCGCCAAGCCCCAGGGCCTTCTCTGTGAGCTGCTCTGAGCTGGGCTGGCAAGGATGGCCAACAGCACTTGAAGGGGGGATCAAGGGAAGGTGCCTGGGTTGTTCTGAACAGCCACCAGGCTCTAGTTTTGCTCTGCCCTACCCCAAATGAGGCTGTTATGAGGCCCAGAAATTGAAGGGTCATGGTCAGGAAGGACGTGGGTGTACCGACTCAGATAACAGGGGTTTGGAACAACTGGCCTGTTCCCTGGCACTGAGAAGGAAATAGACTCAGGATCCCAAACTTTTCAAATGGGAAATTTTCCCAGTTGACCATGTGCCTTCCTCCCTCTCCACTACAGGGAGCATTCCCAACAGGTAAATTGGGTTCAAGCCCTCTGTCACACAGTCCTCCTACCTGCCCCCCCCACCCAGGATGGCTGTGATGAGCTCATCAGAATCCTATGAAGGGGGCACTGACACTGGGAAGAGGAAGGGGGCTAGGCTGGGGGTGGGGGTGAGCAGCCCCCATCCTCCCTAGACTTTGAGGAGAATGCCCCAGGCTGCCCCGCAGAAACTCTTCAGCATACAAAACTGGAGCACCCCCACCAATCACAAGAGTACACAAGACAGACAAAGAAACAATCCCAATGCCACTAAGCTTCGTGGCCCCACCCCTTACACCTCCATGCCATGAGCAAAGGATGTTTGGGGTGAGGGGAGATGCAGCCCAGGCCTCCACCACCCACCCCTCTTTTGACTGTTTTGGCAGCTAACATACTGCAAGGAAGCAAAGTAGGGAGGGTGGGGGAGCAGGCCGCCCTTTCCCTACTCAGTTGTAGGCGGTGGGGGCCCCGAGAGGTAGTCCATGGTTATATGGCAAGTCAAGGGCAAATGCTGTCCCATCTCACTCCCCTTCCTTCCAACACAACTAGGCTTCCACTCAACTTGCTCCCCTCCTTTGAAACATTCAGAAGTAGTTTGGGAAAAACAAAATTGAAAAACATTTCTCTTGGCAAGACTCAACTTTCCCTTTCCATTTTCAGGGTGGAAGCCCAGGAGCAGTTCTGAGGACATCCGTCTGTCCTTCCTGCACCCCCTGGGCACCTCCCTTTGGCAGTAGCTTGGGAACTGGAAATGGACCTGGCACCTTCCGGGGCTGTTCCACCGGCTAGCAGGTGCAAGAAACGTGCCTTGGTCCAGGCATCTGCTCACTCGCTTGGCCGCCTCAGGACGGTCCTATCAGAGTGGTGCTGAGTTCCAGAACCAGACGCTGCCAGTGAGAAGCAGAGGAGAAGCACCTGCCAGGGGTTGGAGGGGGGCATGGATGGTACCTGGGACTCAGGGAGGGCTGTTCTCCTCCCTTCAGTAACACCTCAGCCTGCTAGGCTGCAGCACACAGATGTGTCTTTCCCAGAAGCCTGGATGCCACGGAGTTGAGAAAACTAAGGCACCAAGAGGGAGAGAGACTTGGCAGAAGAAGGTCTTTGAAACTCCAACAGCACGCTGCTGGCTACTGAGAGACAAAGCTGGGTCAACTGTCCTCAGGAAAGGGAGGGAAGAGCCTAGCCACACTCATAGAATGTTCCAGAGCCTGGCTAGGGTGGTACAAACCTAGTGAACCACACACCCTCCCTTCTCTGCTGTAGAACTCCAGCAAGATTTGGCTCCACTAACCCTTTCTCCTCCATTACTCGGGCTCTCACACCCATGACTAAAGACACCATCAACCAGATGGTCCCCTTCAGGGGAGCCGCTGGGGGCTCACCATCTGGTAGGACCTGCTGCCACTGATGCTTGCTGTCTGCCTACAGCAGAGGGACCAATAGGGCACAGGGGACGCAGGAGCGCCTTCTCCCAAAGTGGACCTAGCCAGGTGCTCTGCAGAAGCCCCAGCACACACCGCCAGGAGCCTCTCCCCATCTTTGTACCTTGTGCCTCCCTCTGGGGAGGGCTGGGAGGACCGGGACCCAGCTCCAGAGCTATAGCCAGCAGGACCTGGCCCCCTCCCCGGCTGGGGCAAGAACCAGCGGCAGGTGGCTTCCAGACACCTCTTTGTGGGAATGGCTAAGGAGCTCTGGGGGGTTCAAGGAGAGAAAGGAAGGCCCAGGGTGAGGATGAGACCTGCCTAAACTCACTCACCCATGAAGACCAGAATCCCTGTGGCTGAGTCTAATGGAGAGGGGACAGCAGTTTGGATCAAGAAAGTTGAATCACAGACAAAGTAATCTTCCTGCCCCCCGGGGCAGACTATTGAGGTGAAAAAAAACACATCACTGAAGCATCTGTCCCCTTGGAGTACAGTGTGTGGGGCAAAGTGCCCCGGACAGGCCCTGCTGCTAAAGCTTACACCCAGCAGGCACAGTAGGCAAGCTGGGAGGGCACAGCCTTGCCCGGAGCCCAGGTACAGCAAACAGAGGCCACACTCCTTTCGACTGATTAGCCAACACCTGGCCAATAAACCTTCGGTTCTCAGGGGTGCAGAGCCAGAGGGTATGTGGGGACAGAGGAGCCCTCTCTGATGGCTGGCAGGGGTAGCTCAATCATAGAAGGCTTCTCAAAGGCAGCGGTCTTGACCTCAGTTACCTCCTGCACCCGTGCCATCCACCACAGGCCATGAGGCCGCGCTGTCTGCCCACCAGACAACCTGTATCAGAGGAGACAGGAAAGCAATGGGGCGTGCATGGCCCTCTTCAGCCAACCCTGGGCAAGGAGGGCCCAGAGAGAGGGGGCTGGAGGGGTGGAGGCAGGGCCCGCAGCCTAGCTTCTCCCCCTCTCTGGTGCCCAGGACTGACGCCGTCTTGGCTGTGATCTGGTCCTGCACTAAGCGGCTTAGCCGCCCTATCTCCTCAGCTCAAGGCTCAGCTGTCTGAGGACGAGGGGAGTGGAGCTACCCCACAGGAAGTGAGTGCCTCCAGCCAGACAGAGCTGCTGTGACCCAAGCCACTCTGAAAGCCAAGCCAGTCACTCAGCTTCTCTGAACCTCCTATGTGCGAAAGCCCCTCCGTCTGGGGCTATAGCAGGAGCACAACAAGGCAGGAGGAGCAGAGGCCCAGCATCGTGCCTGGCCCGCGGGAGATGCCACATGGAAACATCCGAAGAAGCCCGGGGACTCGCCATGTTCCTACCGAGGTCCTGGTTGGATGCCCTGCCTCCAAGGACAGGCTCACACTTCACTGGTGGGCGGTGGGGGACATACACAGGGTGTGGGGAGCAGCCACCACAGAGGGGCACACGATGCCCAACGGTCAGTGTCGCTGGAAATCCTGTGAGGAAAGGAGGGAGCACAAGGGGTTCTTGGGGATCACACGCTGGGCACCCGGGCCCAGGGAGAGCTCACTCAGACCTCATGGCACATCCGGGGTACAGCCGGGGCTCCCTACTACAGCAACCTGCCCCTCCCTCCAGGGCGTAGGCAAGCGCCAGTGGTCAGCAGGCCTTCTCTGCACAGTCCTGTGCCATAAGCTGAGCACATGGAGAGGGGCAGGAATAGTCCCCGTCCTTGGGAGGGAGGAAGACAGCTGGCCATAAGGGACTCAGCCCAGAGCTGATGGTGGGAGCTCAGGCAGGCCGTGCCCTGCTCCCAGGAGTTGCTCCCCACCTCTAGACCAGGAGCTGCCCTCGCTAGTCGCTAGGATGGGGCGAGAGGAAGCTCAGCGCAGAGGGGCTGGCTGGGCGCAATCTCAGGGCATCAGGCCACCAGGCAGAAGGCATGCCTACCCCAACCCCCATCCAGGGAAAGGCAGGTGGCAGGTCCCCTCCCAGGCTGTCCCAGAGCAGCCATCTCCTCCCCACTCGCTCGGGGCTTTGAATAAGCAGCTCCTAAGAGCTGGGGTCAATGTCATCTGCAGGTTTCTCCCTGCTGCTGAGAAGCAGTCCTGTTGGGATCAAATGAATAATGTGCCCCAGGGGACGGAGGAGGCCCAAGAGGAGGACCCCTGAAGCTGGCCTGAGGGACACCAGAGGTGGCAAGACGGTGGGACAGCAGAGCCCCACTTGATTCGACTACTCCCTGCCCGGAAGAAGGTCTTCAGGAGAAGAGGGGAACCCCTCCTCCCCAGGGCCAGCAGCGCCCCACACACTGGAGCCCCAACTCTGAGCAGCTGCCTCACAGAGGCCGGTGCCCTCCACTGCTCTTCGTCAGGACGTGGCCCCGGCTAGCAGCATTCCATTCTATCCTGGGCTGGGTGACACAGCAGAGCCCCAGGCTGGCAGCCCCACTGGGCACACCCCGAGGCCAGCACCTCCACCCAAGGTCAGGGCCTGTCACAGGCCTGCAACCACACCCACCGAGCAGACCAGGACTGAGGCGAGCGTGTTGGCCAGAGCTCTAGCGCCCCATGTCACCATTTTACAGGCGAGAAACCGAGACTCAGAAAGACAAAGATGGTCTGAAAACTATGCCACCCATACCACCTTGACCATTTCTCTGGATCTCTGTTCCGTGATGTCCTTCTGGTCCTATGCGGGCACATGTGTACACATACGTGCCCTTAAAATTCAGGAGCTTACTATGTACACACTGCCCTTTTTACAGTGTGTGAAGTACGGTATGTTGCATTTTCCCTGTGTCGTATTCAATAATTCCAAATTCGCTCACTGCCAGACGTATCACACGTTATCTGTTCCCCTAATGTAGGACGCTCAAATTGTTTCCAGCTCTCCTTTACTACAAATTGCTCTCTAATGAACACCCTCACACATATTTGACAGCATTTCTATTTTCTCAGGATAGATTCTTAGAAGTACAGCCCCTGATCAGAGGACAGGGCCGATTTTAAGGCTCTCCATACCCCCTGCAAGCTTGTCTAGCGCAAAGGCTGCATCACCTTACACTCCCCCCAGCGCTGTATCGTATTAGCAAAGAGCAGTGTGAAAATCTGGGCACATTTGAAACACAAGAAAATAGCATACTATTATTGTCAGAATTGGGATTTCTTTCATTACTAGTGATGTTATGCCTTCTTTCTCATGCTTATCGATCACTAATATTTCTTCTTACACAAACCTAATTACGGCAAAAGCCAGCAAGCCACAATTCTCAAACGTCCATGCCATTTCAGGGTTATTGTTATAATATATCAAATACATATTCCATCACAGGAGTTCATATTATGCTCGTATTTAATACCACGGTACAGTAGAGACAGGCACGAAGCAGTGTAGAGAGCACCAGATCTGAAGCCAGACAGTCCCAAGTTTAAATGCCTACACCCTCAAGCACCCACTGGATGACCTTGAGAACGTTATTTAGCCTCCCTCAGCTTCAGTTTCATCTGCTCTGGAAGTAGAACGTGGAACCATAGTAACTACTTTTCGGGGTCCCCAGGCAAACCAGGCAAGGTAATCGGTGTAGGACCGCACCCCAGTGGGTGCTCAGCGGGAAGCAATAGCTACCACGTGGATGCTACTGAATGGCCCAATACGCAGAGTGCCCATCCTCGATTATGGGGAGGAGAAAGAGAGGGGCCAGTGATACTGGGCTCCACTGCTCTGATGCTAACTCCCAGCGTGGCATTCCAAAGCAGGACTTCCACTAGCTACACTTTACAAACAGGGCCCTCATCCTTTGAGGGTTATCAGTGGGAAAGCAAGGGAAGAGACCCAATGACCCTAGCTTTTCCTCTCCAGGAGACAAGAAAAAAACTCAGTGTCCCAGTAAGCTTCAGAAGGGAGCAGGAAGTGATCGCTCTCCTACTTGGGGGGTCCCGGCTCCCACGTAGAGGGCTCAGTTCTAATGGAACAGAGCAGCAGGGAGGAGAGATGCCTGGGGGGTGGCTGGCCCGAACTGCTCTGGGTGCAGGCTGGGGCTGGCTGCAGCTATCGCTACCTACCAAGAGGGGAAAATCATTAAGCCATCCTAAGACACAGCCTTATGGCTTAGATGCCTCCCCTCCCTTCTCTAAAGGTTGGCAGCGGGAATGTCTACTCCACAAACCTGGCAGCTTACTAATGCCAGGAAGCCCAGAACCTCCTTCCTGCTCCGCCTCTCACCATGTAAGTGTCATCCTGGGGCCACAGACAGATGAGTCTAACCAACCCAGACACAGGCAGGTGGGGAAAGATGCCACCAGCCCATCTGGCAAGAGAGAGCAGTCAAATCTCCCCTTTAAGCAAGAAAACAAGGCTTTTAATGGGCAAGCCCTCCGCCCCCACCAGAACACTGAGCTACCCCAAAAGCCATGAAGGGGCCAGGTAGAAAGCAATTCTGATGTATCTGCCCACCTTAACACCCTCAAGAGGCAGTGCAACAACAGATAAGAGCAAGAGCTTTGGAGGCCTATGGCCTGGATTCAAATCCTGGTTTCCTAGCTGCCCAGCTGTGTGAGCTTAAGTATGTTACCTGGCCTCTCTGAGCCTTCACTCCACATCCATAAGATGGCAATGCTGACAGAATGGCCCCCACAGGAGCGCGGTGAGGACTGAGCGAGGTAAAGCATGTGAAGTGCCGAGAACAACATCGGACGCATTACAAGCACTCAATCAAGAGGCGGGGAGTGGAGATTACAGAAAACGCCCTCCGCTCTCTTTGTGGGCTGTCCACTTTCCAGATGACCATGATCCTGCTGGGGCTGCTACTCTAGGAAGAGCTGGCCTCCTGCCCTCCCACCTTGTCCACACCACCCACACCTCAGCCTGCAGTGGGGCCTTCTGAATCCAAACGCACCCCTCAAAGGGTTCAAAAAGCACCTATGTGTGAAATGATAGGCTACCTGGCATCCACTTTAAAATACTCCAGAAGGAAGAAGAGGTGGGGAGCAGCAGGCCGTGGAAGCTGCGTGATAGGTACACAAGGGTTCCTTACACTATTCTATTTCTGCACCTGTTTGAAAATGTCCACAATGTAAAGTCAGAAGGAAACAGGAACTATTTCATAACACCTGGCCCCACTCCGTCAGACCTCGTCTCTGTACCTAGGATCCTGGGGATGCCCTCCTTCTGCACACCCTATCATCAGGTTTCTCTTGCCTTTATTCCTTTTGAAAACTTCCAAACTCCTAGCTGTTCTCCTCCCCCCTGCCCCCACTCAGCCCCTTCCTTCTCTCCCTCCTCTGCCCCTCCCTACCAGTGGCTGTCAGAAGGCCCCGATGACCCTCCAAGAAGGCCACATCCAGGGCAGCGGACTCTGAACTGGGACATCTGGGTTTCAGCCTCAGCCACACCATGGTCTGTGCTGACCTATACAACTAACCTCTGCCCACATCAGATCAAATGGACACTCAGCAGTGACAGCAGGCAGATTTTTAACAGTCACTGCTGCTACTTTGAAAAGGCAGAAAAGAGTCCCCAGCCCGCTTCTCTGAGTCTGCTCATGGGCATGAGACTCAGGCAGTGGAGCTGTGATAAGGTGATTTCCATGGCAAACACTCCTCACCCACAGAGGGGCTATGGAAATGGGAACACAGGCACTAGGGCCATATTAACAGGGATAAAAACGAAAACCGAGAGAGACGAGAGGTGCATTCTTCTGCAGACATATAGGAGTGTACACCTTCACAGATGATAAGCTTGAGGCAGGGAGGCAGCGTTCCTGGTAAGTGTGGACCCCTATCACTCACTCCCTATCTCAGCTGCCTTCTAAGCCCAGGGTTTCTTCCTCCTTTTCCTCCCAGGATGGCAGGAATCAGTCCTGGAAAACAGGCTTCTAGGATCACAGGCTGAATCAGAAGCCCTCAAGTCTAATTCCAGGCCTGTCCTGCCATGTGGGTGACTGTGGAGAAACTCCCCTACCCCTCTCTATGCATCACCTGACCCCTTTGGGGAGTACCATGCCTCTGGGGCAAGTGGAGAGAAAACACAACAGGAGACACCTTGGGAGTCGAGGTACTACACAAGCAGAGGGGCCAGGCTGTGTGCCCAGGAGCTAGTCACCATCAGTGACTCAGGTTCCCCAGGCGCTAAGCACCAACTGGCCCGTCCGCTGCTGTGGTCAAAATGGCCTTGGCTGACGTCTCCCAGGGCATCCACACACTGCCCCACTACGGCCTGGGCTTTGAAGTAGTAATAAACTTCACCTCTGTCTTCTGAGTAGGGCAATGAGGGCATGCAACTTTGCCCCAGAGCAGGGGATAAAAGGACAGTTGGCTTTAGGTCTAAACCCAGAAGTCCTGACCCCCAGCCAAGGCTCTCCCCAGGAGACATCAAAGAGCTGACGTTGTTTTCTGGGAAAGAGCACCATTTGGGGCTCGGTTTTCCTGCTAGTGAAGTGAAGGAGCCAGTCCTGATAAGTCAATGACATTCACAAAGGGCACCGTGGGAACAAACAAAAGCCACACACCACAATTCAGCACAAAGCAGGCTGGCCCCCGGCAGCTGCAGACTGTGCTCAGCCCAACATGTCCTGGGGGTGGGGCAGGAAGGATCTCTGAGCCGTGGCCAGGCAAGGAGTTTGCCCTGCCCGCCAGATTGAGGGAGGGAGGCAAAGTGAGAACAGCAAAGGATGCAGACTCAGGACGCGGGTTCAAGGCTCGGCTCAGCTCAGCTGCTTCTAGCCATCAGCCTGAGGCCAATCGCTCCGTTTTCTTACCTGTGAAATGAGAAGAATCCATCTTGGCTACAGGAGAGAGGCAAGCGCCGCGTAAACTGCGAGCAGCATGCAAAAACGAGGGAATATTCTAGACTTCTTGAGGATGAGAGGGGAGGGGAGAGGAAGAAAGGTGGGAAGACAGAGGAAGTCAGAGGAAGGGTCCCCCAGTGGAGCTGAGAGTTTGAAGCCCGACCTGCTGGCTTTACCACCAAGCCCTTTGTCATCGCAGGAAACGCAACCTGCGGCAAATATATGCATTTGCCGAGTTCATAAACATGATTAAAAAGGTTGTTTGCAAAGTTCATACAGGGGAACGAGCTGCAGATGGCAGCGGTAATGCCCTTCCGCAGCAGGCAACAGCTGGCTGCGTGGACTCAGGACAGCTGGGGGCAGGGGGCAGTGCTGATGCCAACTCTTGGCTTTGGAAGCGGAGGGTGCACTGACCCTACCGTCTCTGGGACTGGGGATCGGGGACCCTTCCAGAAAGTGAAACCCTAAGCTATAAAACTGCCATGCATTCCAGAGAGATCAATCAAGTTTTCGGTTCCAGCCGAAAGAGGAGGGCAGCTCAGGGCCAGACAGAGAAGCATGTGAGGTGAGGAGGCTTCTTCAGGTGGGACACAGCCTGGCCGCTCTGGCAGCCCAGCCCCTGGGCTGTCCGTGGCAGGAGGCAGTTAGCCGATCTGAGGTCTCTCCCTGCTCTGAGGCCAACAGGCCTCCCTGGTATGAGGAGAAGGGGTTGGAAATGCAAGGGACCAGAACCTTCTCTCCTGCTCATGGCTTTTGCAGAGGGCTTTGTAGGTCACGTTTCACCGAAGTAGGCGTCAGCCTACCTGTGTTTGATGGTGAGCCACCAAGAGGCAGGGTCCCAGGACTATCTGTCCCTGGCTTCCTATGTAAGCAGCCAACATAGACACTTTACGAATGCAACGAAGGAGACAACACTCATGAGGATAATATGATGAGCCCTTAGCCCCAGTTCGAGGTGCCCCCTCTCTCATGACACACCTACTGCCTCAGCCCCTTTCCCCCACCCACATTCAGGAGCAGCTCCACCTGCCCCAGGAAGCCCTCCCCGATGGGTCATCCGTGGCAGCCCTCACACCGAGCTGCTCTCATGCGCGCTGCAGCTTCATGCGCGCCTGTTGGACAACCGGGGGCCCCCGTGGTCAGCGCCCCTCCTGTGTGACGTTTCTCAAATGTTCCCTGCAGTAGGAGGAACTCGAAGACTTCCATGACTAGGTCCGAGCATGCAGAGCTGTGTCCCTGCACATCACTATGGGCCCTCTGCCTCCTGCTGAGCTTGGAGAAGAGTCATCCGTCTGCCACCAAGAATCTGCCAAGGGCTGGACTCACAGATGATTCCCCTACAAAGGTTGGGGAGCACACACCCAGGCTTACGAGTCTCTTCTCTACCCCCACCCCATTTTTTCCGGTCCCAGAAAGCCCCAGCTAATCTCTCAGTGAATACCATGGGCTGCATCAGATTCAGAGCCAGCCAACTGCATACCAGGCGCTCTTCACATATCATCTTCTTTACTGAGAGAGGCAACATGGCGGTGACGAAGTGCACAGGGGCCAGCTGGGGATGAACGGACTCTGTAACCACCAACTGTGTGACCTGGGACAAGTTACCTGACCTCTCTGAGCTGCAGCTGCCTCCTCTGTAAAAGAGGTCCCCATCACCACTCTCTCACATTTGCTGCCAAAATAATGTTTGTAAAGTGTTTACAAAGTGTCTGGCCCTCTTAGAAAGCACCCAATAAATGGTAATTAATATTACATTATTGCATCAGTCCCCTCAAGGTATTACTGTCTTCTCTCTACCAGAAAAGAGAATAAAGCTCAAGATGTCAGGTTCAGAGTCACAGAGTTGTTGCTAAGGAGACAGAGATAGGGATTTGAACTCAGGTCTTCTGACTTAGGGCGCACTGTTCTTGCAATACGATGGGCTTGCAGAGAACACTAAAGGTACAGAGAGGCAGCAGGGTATGCCTGGGGAAGGTCACAGCTTCAAGTGACAGGGACCAAGTAGCCGGGGCCCCTGAGTCGGGTACCTGCACTCCTGACTTCAGCAGCCCCCTGAAAGATGAGCCTCGGCAAGTCTTCAAGAGGCTTGGCTGGCATCCCCCAAGTTAAATGCTGCTACAGCAGCCAGGCCAAACCCCCAAAGCTGATGAGACTGGTACCTGCTCTCCCCACATAGGAAACTGGGAAGGTGCAGCCAGCTGCCAGCCTTCACACATGATGGGAAAGCAACAGTTTCCAACACTCTGGCTGCTGGGCAAACCCAGCTCATAGGGGTACTACCTTCTCCATCTGCAAACAGCCAGCAATGACCAGAGGGTGGGAGATGGGATGCAGTGGGCATTTCGCAGACGACAACCCCCTCGATGGGGAAAACCACACACATGCACCCGTCACACCCAGTCTTGCCAATCCCCTGAGACTCTGGTGACATTAGACACAACCTCAAGGAGAATAGGCACGTTCACAGACACGCTCTCCTTTGGCCTTCTGGGCCACCCCGGGAAGTACATACTTTTGCCCCATTTTACAGATGAGGAAACTGGAAAACATTAGGCGATTTCCCCAACGTCATGCAAATAGTAAGGAAAGGGTTAGGATACAAACGCCACTCTTCAGGTTCCAGGCCAGGATTCTTTCCAGAACAGCGTGCTGTTCATTTGTCCTCCTGTTTATTCATTATTCTCCCTTTGTTCCACTCATTCCGTCATTCACTTGCCTACATTTCTGACCCTCGAGGTCATTTATCCACTGCTACCTTCTCCTGTTTCCTGAGAAACAGTGGGAGACCACGGTGATGTTTTCCTTTCCTGCAGACCTGCCAGGAATGCCCCCTTCCCCAAGCCTTACCCACAGAGCTGTACACAGCCAACAGCGGCTGGTCCCATAGTAAGAGCTGGGGATAGCGCAGACGACTCCATGCTTCATCCCTGACTGCAGCCCTGGTCTAGAACCGGCCCCTCCACTGCACAATGAAAAGCCCCATACAGACGTATTTGAACCTTCCAGAAATCTGGCTCTGTGATTGGTATTTTGGGAGGGGGGCGTGGAGTAAGGAAAGGGAAAGGCAATGGAGCCAGTCACCCAGCTCACAGGCACATGCATGTGGCTGAACTGGATCCAGCCAATTAATTGGGCAATTAATGACAGTATTTACTGAGTACTCACCACTGTGCTCAGGGCTGCAGGGGGCACCAGGTACTGGGAGACAAAGTTCCTACCCTCAAGAGACTGGTTGAGGGAAGGAGGCACACATATCTGGAAAGAGAACTGACCAGACAGGAAGCACCACAGTCTCAGCTACAACACAGACATGTAGAGCTACTGAGAAATTCAGAGGAAGGTAAGGCACCTGCAGCTGGGGACAGAAAGATTTCGTTCAGACCATGGGATATCATAGGGGAGATGTAGAAGGATGGCCAGGATTTAAATCTGGGATGGCATGGAAGGAAATTACCCAAACTAACCTTCTCAACACCACAGCTAATGCAAAAGACTGCCTTGATCTTTCTTTCCCCAATCTTAGCTAAATATTTCACCTTTTTTATATAGGCACTTGGCAGAGGCTCCACGATGGGAAAGCAGAGCAGTAAATTAGATCTGTGAGAACATCTCAGCCACACACAGACACACACTGGCACGCGCGCGCGCACACACACACACACACACACAAGCTCACACACTCCATTCATCCCCACTCTGTTGTGAAGTGACTGCCATTCTCTGTAGCCTGCTGTGGGCTCAGACCTGGGGCTGCTGGAAAAAACCTGGCTCAGGCCACTGGCTTTGGAATTATCCCCTGCAGAGACCAGGCTGCTCACCTGACCAGGACAGGCACAGCCTCTCTACCCCAAAACCCCAGAGAAAACCACACCTGATCGGGACTAGCCAGGATGGCTCCTTGCTTTGAGATCCGATGGTTCTAAAAAGAGAAGACTGCCCTTGCCCCACAACCCAGCACCCAAGCCCTAGGATATGCCCTGGAGACACTCCTAGACACACACCTGGTCAGGAATGCTCACCGCAGCTTGCCCCTGCCAGCCAAAACAGGTATCAAAAGACAGACTACATAGTCACACAGTGAAATACTACAGAGAAGGGAAAATGAGCAAACTACAGTTACAAACATAACACGGGTGAATCTTGGACACATAAACCTGAGTAAAAGAAATGCAAGCTACATACAGCATACCACCATCTCGTACAGCTCAAGTGCAAGTAGAACTACAGAGGTTATGTTTAAGAATATGTATCAGTGGCAACACTACGCAACCAAGGAGAAAGAGTGATAAGAATGCAATCAGAAGAGGGGTTCCCTCCAAAGGGAGAGGCCAGGGGCACACAGGCGGGACGAGCAATGACCAGAGGCAAGGCAATGGTGAGGTCGGGTGGTGGGTTCAGGGGTGTCCCTCCTATTAGCCTTCATAACTTACATGTATATTTTGTCTTTATCAAATACTACTTAATAAAATAATCGAATGAGCTTGCTAGCTTAGGCAATTAATAATTTAATGTGGCTGTGGAAGCTCAAGAAGTCAGTGAGCCAATCTGCCGTTGGTCACGTAATGACACAGAACAGCGGGAGCGGTGGTGGGGCTGGGCAGAGGGCTGCGCACTTGGCCAGCAAGAGTTGGGGTTTGGAGCATGCGGGTTCCCAGCCCCTGCTCCTGGGCGCACCCCCTGGGTTCCTTCTCACTGCTCCCACATGGGAAGAGGAGTCAGAAGCATGAGGAGCAGCAGGGGTGTGCAGACTGCAGAGGACAAGACGGGAGGGATGGGAACAGCTGTCAGCACAGGAGAAGGCCAGCCACAGAGAAGAGGAAGGAGAACTTCTCTGTGTAGCTCTGGGGAACAGAGCAGGGCCAATTGGAGAGAATCAGCCACAACTAACGTGTCCTGGAAGGGAGCGAGCAGTCCGAGGAGGTGGTGAGTGTCCACCGCAGGTGGCCACATGGAGAAGCTGGAGCTGGGCTGTCTGCCCCTGCTAAGGGCCAGGGCCGCCCGAGAGAGAGCATATGAGCACACGGGCCAAATGCCGCTCCCAGGACCAGGGAGGGCTGGATGTGTCAGTATCATGTGGGGCGCTGGCTAGCCAAACCACTCCCAAATTCCTCCTTCAGACCAACAAGGTATCTCCACAGGTGGGAACCCCAAGTCCAAAGTTGCATAAACTTCCCCAGCCACTCTGATGCAACGCTAGGCTCAAAACCACCAGATTTAATGTCCTTTAAGAATCCTTTTAGTTCAAGATTCTGTGGACCAACTGCACCAGTGGTCTGGAGCAGGGAGCGGGCAATCAGGACAGGGGATGGGCTTCTATGTCTCAGTACCTCTGATGATCCAGCCCAGATCCCTCCACTATAGGCTTCTTGCCTCTGGATGGAAAAAAACAAAGAAACAAAGTTAAACTGGCTTCACAGCATCTGGCTGTTGGGAGGATGTTTAAAAAGTAAGTAAATCTATCTATCTATCTCATGGTAAAAAGAGATACAAGCTTATAATGGAAACTGGGGATTGGGAGAGATGTTTTGAGAGGAGATGGCACACATTTCCTGGGATTTACCATTACGTGTGCCGGGAGCAGGTACTTGGGTATACAGGGCACTCTGGTAGCTGAAAGCCTATGCCCACTTCACTTACAAAGCTCACCATCCTGAGGCCCATAAGAATTGTGCCAAAAAGAAAGATCCAGGAGTGCACCTAATGACCAGATGGCAGGGGCTTCTGGAGAAGCTGGGACTGAGGTCCTGCAGATGCCCAGTCCCCTCCCAGCGTACATGTAATTGTGCTGTTGCACTGGAGATGAGCAGGATGCTCCCAGGTGGTTCCTGGCCAGAGGCAGCCCAATGCAGAGCCAGCCCCAGGCTCAGGGAGCTCGCAGTGCCGGGGGCGCAGTGGCCAACTCTCCCGGCTGGGCATGCATGCAACAGTGGGTGGAAAGGCAGTGGTGGGAGGAATCTTGGAGGCCAGACGGCCCCCAAAGTGAAAGGCCCTGCCCAGAGCCAACGAGAAACCTGACCCGGGAGATCATCTGAAGGCGCCGCCCGCCCACGGCCTGGAGCGAACCCCATCCAGGCTCCAAAGCGAACATCTGTTGTCCTGGCACCAAGGCTGGCCAATTCCACGTGAATTTCCACCCTCCCCACCCCTACCAGCTCCAGTCTTTGCCCCTTGAGGTTGACCTCTTTAGGGTGGGCCTGGCATGGGGTATACACAGGTCAGGTTGTAACGCGTGGATCTGGTGAGCTCTCTCCAAGCTCTCACCCATGGCATCTCTCCCTGGTGAAACGGGGCCAACGCGAGGGATTTTGCCCTAGCCAAGGCCAGAGCGAGGCCCAGCTTGGGAATGCTGTCCTTGCTGACGCCCCATCTCACATCGTGTTTAGCATCTGCAGTGGCAGCAGCAGAACCAGAGTCTTCCGTCTGAAGGAATCCGGAGGGGCGGTGCTCTGATGGAAATCCCGGGGGCCAGACAGGGGAGGTGTTTGGCCCTAGGTCACGGAGCCAGGGAACCTGGGACTGTCCCTGCTTCCCTTCCCTCCCATCTGCCTCTCCCATTTCTACACCTGCTGTCCTGTTGCTTCTGCAGGGATAAGAGGCTCCACAGAGCAGAGAGAGAAAGAATGCATGGCATTCCCTGGCGAGAAGTTAAAATGACTTTTAAAAACCCACAATCCTTACACACTCTCTTGACCAAGCACTGTCCCCAATTCGAGGTGTCCTTCACCTCCCGGACAGGCTTATGGAGGTCAGGCTGCGCTCTGATAGCACAGAGCCCCCCGGCCCCACCCCATCACTACACCTTTAGGCAGGGAGGAGTGCACAGAGACCCTACTGGCTTAGGGCCTCCAAATAAGGCCAGATAAGGCCCAAGCCACCCTAAGGAGTCTCTAGGGTGACTAAGGAGTAAGCAAGCCTTTCGACAGGTTGGCACCTGCTCAGGGAACAGAGAACCAGGAGCAGTGGCTGAACAACGAAGAAAAGAGGGGTGCACTGGGGATGAAAGGAGAAGGTGGGGGAAGAGTTGGCAAGATGGGCTGGAGGGACTTCTGCCACTGTTCCCAGAGCAGCTTGGGAAAAACTTCATGGACCGAGAAACCACTATTCCCCCCCCATTTTAGAAGACTATACCCAAAGCGTTGAGGAGCATTCAATAGGCACCTACTATTTGCAGAGACAGGTGCAAGGCAAAATGCCTTAGTGTCCTCTAGAAACACTTAGTTCTGGGCATGAAGGGAAAGCCCCGGTGCACGCAGCACTGCAAAAGAAAGGGCTGCCTGGCTCCGGGCAGTGGGAGAAGGGCCCAAGAGGGAAGAGATGGTGAGACATGGACAGGGGAGTCAGGCCCACAAGGGACAGGGAAGCTGGGCTGCAGGACTACGCATCAGAACACACGCAGGAAGAGCTGGGACTTGACCCTGCCTCCTAATCTTCAAAACTGGTCATCCTCCCAGACATCCTGGGATGTCTGCCACCCCTGCCTGGGTCCCAAGCATCTCTAACGGAAGCCCAAGCAGGCTCAGGGCAATCCTGAGGGCAACTGGGGGTAGGGGTGGGGAGGGGCCCAGGTGGTGTGGAGGTGGAGGCAAAGCAGGGCCCCACAGGGCAGGTGCTGGGAAGGGTGGGAACCATAGGAAGGATGGAGAATGAGGATGGAGGATGAGAATAAGGAAAGGAACCACACTCAACACAGTCAGGTCCCAATCTCCCGCTCAGGGACCACAGGAGGCAAACTCATCTGGCCCAAGGGAGACAGGGCTGGCTCTGATCTTCGCACAGAGCAGACGGTTCATGAATGTCTTTGCAACAGAAGCGGGTACAACAGGGCCTGCCTGCCAGAGCAGAGGCTGCAGAGCTCCATCTGCATCCCACACAGGCTGAACCTGGCAGGAGGGAGATGCCACCACGAGCCTGCTTCCCCCCTCTTTCCGAGGTCAGCAAAACTCAGCAGGGAAACTGCACATAGCTTGACCTTGAGGCAAAGCCCTCCACACTCTTCCAGCACTGTGCACAAAGTTTTCAATCTGGTGTGGCCCTCACTGCGTAAAAAGTTCCTAGTGAAAGCCCCTTGCCAGCAAGCCCCAGACAGGAATACTGCAGAGTGCAATTAGGCCAGGGGTAAGGAGAAAGTGTCTGATCAGCAGAGCAAGACAACCGTGGGTGCTTCCCCCCAGTCCCCCAGTTCCAGAGTTTAAGGATGAGAGGAAAGGCAGAGCAAGGCAGCATGCCAAGGGCAGGTTCAGGGTCAGAGACACGCTTGAGGGCCAAGCCACGATGCCACAGCACGATGAGACCCAGTGTAGGAGTCACCTTCCCCGTTCTACTGGCTGTCCCCTGCTGAGAGGGCAGGTACAGATCCCTGGCCTCTACCATCCCCTAGGTCTAAAATGGGACCAACCTCCCTCCTGTGCCCACTGCACCTGAGGATGCCCGGGGTAGTGGACTGACACACCCATGTCCCAATCTCCAAGACCTGTGAGTGTGGCCTTATTTGGAAAAGGGGTCTTTGCATGTGTGATTAAGTTAAGGATCTTGAGATGGGGAGATCATCCTGGATTACCCTGGTGGGCCCTTAAATGCACTGCGAGCATCCTTACAAGAGAGAGGAAGAGGGAAATTAGACATACAGGGGAGAGTGTGACATGAGGGTGGAAGCAGAGACTGGAGTGCTGTAAGACAGAGAAAGAGGTCAGAGTGATGCGGCCACCGGCCAAGGAATGCCAGCAGCCACCAGAAGCTGCAACAGGCAAGGAAGAGTTCTCCCCTAGGGCCTCCCAAGGGAGTGTGGCCCTGTGAACACCTTGATGTGGTCTTCTAACCTCCAGAACTCTGTGAGAATACATTTCTGTTGTTTTAAGCCACCAAATTTGTGGCAATCTGTTACGGCAGCCACTGGAAATCCTGGAAGGGAACTGTGGTAAGTTTCCATCAAGAAACCTGCTTGGGTAACAACCTGTGCCCAGGTGGAGAGGTGCTGCCACTCAGGAACAGGCCCTGTCCCCTAGGAACGGGCCCTGCCACCTGAGAATGGGCGCTGCCACCAGGGAACGGGCCCTGTCCCCCGGGAACGGGCCCTGCCACCTAGACACAGGCACTGCTCTACAGCTCACCAGCAGCCAAGGCTCAGGGCTGGTGCTAGAGCCAGATGCTCTCCCTGCCAGGGGGACAGGGTGGAGGGAGCATGGCCTCCGGAGCCCAATGGCTTCGGTATTACCTGTGTGATCCTGTTACCTAACATCTCTGAGCTTTAGTTTCCTCACAAAAGATGGGGCTGTACTGGTATTGTGTCCCAAGGTGGTTACAGAAACTAAATACTGTAAATATTGTGAAATATTTTTTACTGTCTGTTGAGCACTTAGCACAGCACCTAGCACACAGTAATTGCTCGGTAAATATTAGCTGCCATCGTTATATCCTTGAAAGGGGGCATGAGGAGCAAAAGGGCAACGTATATGAAGGTGTTTGCTGAACAGGGAGGCACTACATGAGTGGCAACTGTTGTCAGGTACTGTAACTCGGCAGAAGTCAGGCTCTTTAACACCGCAGCCCACGCGAGAGGGACCAATCATCTCTGTTCACGAAGAACCTCACCTCCGCTCGTCTTCAAGCCCACCAGGGCACCAGGCGCCACCTCATGCAGCTCCGGTGCAGGGAGCAAAGGGGTGCGTGGAGAACACTGTGAGACGACACGGCAGGAGGGAGGTTCGGGGTGGGTCTGGCCCACAAGGCGGCCTGCTGCACGGACACTCGCCCACTGGAAAGGGCTGTGTCCCCTCAGGCCTCTGACCTTGGTGTCTCAAGGAACCCAGGAGCACACAGGCCATGGAAACTATGCACAAGGAGCTTGTCAGGAGGCTGAAGCAGCCCTCCAGCCCCTCCCCCTGCAGTACAAAGAAGCCCAGACTGTGTATCCTTGGGGGACACATTCAGGCCCAGAAAAAAACCCAGGACACATGCGTGGCAGACAACTTCTAATGCTGTTCTGGGGCTCTCAGTCTCCCTGTGTTGGTTAAAATTACTGTTGGCCTCAGCTCTCACATTTAATTTTTCACCACTGAACAGTCATTTGGATTTGCCCATGGTGGTGTTTCTCATAGAGTACAGATAGTACAGGGCTCAGTGTCCACAGGGAGAGAGCTGCAGACTAGGGTTCCATTTTGGCCTCCGCCACCCACCCAGGCCTGCTGGGGAAGTGCTTGGTGTCCCCCTCAGCCCCTCAGTATCTCACTAATCAATGGGAAGAGGACCTTAGCCCCCTCTATAGTCAGGGCCACCATGTGGAAATCCTCAGAAGGATTCAGGTCACAAATGAGGGGGGAGCCCTAAAATCTGAACACACCTCCTCTTTACCTAGAGGTGGAGGCTTGGGACTCTCTACCTCTAGGTAAAGAGCAGTCAGTGTTCTACCCAGAGAGAAGGAGAGACTAGGTGATCCCTAAGGTCCCTCTTGAGCAGAGGAGTCAAAGGTGGGCCCTCCTAACGCTGCCGACATGTGAATCTGACCTTTCAAGAGCTGACTGCTCCCTAAGAAATATCCTGGCCAGTTTTCCTTGAACTTGTGGACCAACTGGGAACATTCCTCCTTTCAAAGCCCAAAGACCAAGAATGGAAGGTTATCTCCTCTGGCCTATAAAGAAGTTTCTCCTGCTATGTGCAATTCTGGGAATAAAAAATAACCTCCTTTCTGATCCCGCCATCCCCCTCCCATACCACCCTCTTCTCCTCACATACAGATTTCCTCCCCCCAACACTCAGAGCAACCTCCTGCACCCTCCCTCACCCATTTACACTCTGCTCTGGTGCCCCCCAGCACTGACGTCAGCAGGAGAGACAACAGAACAGCGCCTCTGACCCTCCTCCTGCCCACCATCCACACTGATGGGCCCTGTCGTAGTTTGCTGTGGTCAGAAGAAAGGAAAAGCAGTTCCCAGCTGGCTCCCAATTGGGCCAGTGGGAAGGAGCACAGAAGAAATGTCCCTCTGGGTCCCCCGAGTACAAGCTTGTTCTATGAGCTGAGAAAGAACATGTCTACCTTTCCCAGGGATTAAGCCTGGTAGCCCAGGACAAAGGAGTGGCCTGGTCACAGCCCGTCTGATGAGCATAGCCTATTTAAAAACAATCCCCCTGCTTCCCCAGACTTAAGGCAATCACTCTGCTCCTGTCTTCCTGTTATTGTAGAGAGGAGGGGGCTGTTTTCCCACCTTTTTAAAGCTCCGGAACCAAGCATGAGTCAGGCAGTGTGCAGGGATACATTGCTCATCTTCTCATAAGGATGCAACAGGCCAACATCCCACAGAGACCTGCCCTGCTCACAGCTGCCAGCAAACTGCCCCCAGACCGGCACCACACACACGTGACTCCTGCTCTGCTCGGAGCTGCCGTGCCCATCTTGGGTGTGACACCCTTCCCACCACCTGGCCCCCACTTCAATGGAAGGTGCAGAAAGTGCTGCTGACCTCCCCAGCCCAGACTCCCTTCACTGCTGGGTAGGCCTGCAGGCCGGGGAGGGCCCAGGGATGCGAGAAGTCAAAGCCCTGTGTGATCTGAGGTCACTCACTTCCCTCCACCTTGGGTGCAGATGAACGCATTCCTAGAGTCCCCAACATTAGGCTGGGTGCCTCTCCTGGGTGCCCTGCACAGAACTAGTAAAAGGTGACACACTCAGCTGTGATTGAGTGATGGCAAATGATTGCTGAGGTCCTGACTGCCACATGGGGATGAGCATCACTCCCCATGGCCGCCTTGTGAGTTTGACCATCACTTGCCCCCCCGCCCCCAGCAGCCACTCCCCCCCCTCCACAATGGGCTGATCTAAGGCAGACCTGCTTTCACCAAACAGGAAGCATGCTGCTAAAGCGAAGCTGACAGAACTGGGGAATCTGTCAGGGGGCCTGCAATGACGTCAAACCAGACCCGACAGCTGTCATTCCCCCAGCCCATCACGCGGCCATCCTGGCGCAATGCGTGTCTGTGACTGAGCAGGCACTCGGCCTTGTCTGAGATGCAGGGCTGCTCAGAGCCATCCACGTGGATCCTGCCCCTCCAGGCACAGCCTCCCCAGAGACAGGGTCCAGAGGCCGCTTCTCCCCAGCCCAGGGCTGGGACAGTGCAGAAAAACAGCCCTGAACCAGAGCCTGAGCCTGGGGTTCTAGTCCTGCCTCTGCCACCAACTTGCTCTGATTCACAGGCCAAATGCCTTTCCTTCTCTGGGTCCTAGCTCCCTCGTGTGTAACAAGAGAGGGATGGGCTCGCTGAGCTCTTTCCCTCCCATAGCCTGCAAACTCCGGGGCTCAGAATTTCACCTCCCTGGCTTGTGAAGGTGCCTGGCACACCACCTGGCAGAGCGGTGCAACCTCGGTGAGGCCCAGCCACTCCCAGTAGAGAGCCTCACTGTCCCATTTATAAGTGTGCAAGGGTCCCAGGGAAAACCAGGTGCTCCCAATGAAGACAGTGCTGCCTGACACCTACCATACAGAGAGATGGACAGGCCAGGTGCACACATTCAGCCAAGGGTGGAGTGAGTAGGTTGAATTTGAAGCAGTGGGGACTCTGGTAAGATAGGAGGAAGAATTTCCTGCCTGTCAATTAGAAAAACTTCGCTTTCTTTTTTTTCAGAGATCTTTTTAAGTAGGCTTCATGCCCAGCACGGAGCCCAGCACAGGGCTTGAACTCACAACCTGAGATCAAGACCTGAGCTGAGATCAAGAGTCAGATGCTTAACCCACTGAGCCACCCAGGCATCCTCTTTCAGAGATCTTGAGCAATAGTTAGTATGGGTTCTACTCTAAAGAAGCACACACCCACCTACAGATAGAGAAACAGACAGGTAGCAGTTTTCAGCCTTGGCTACACATGCGAATCCTTTGGGGTCTTTCGATACCCAGATGCCCAGGACAAACCACAGCGCAATTAAACCAGACTTTTGGAAGACGGAAGCCAACACCATTATTTCATTTTCAATCCACTGTTCAACTCCAATGTATGAAGAAGACTGAGAAGTGTCCTGACGTCTGGCTGCCTCATCAGTACCGGGTTAATCATTCTCCTAACAAGCTACTCCTGCCACTAGTGCTATATCCGTGCTCCAGCGTTAAAGTGCTCGGACTCCCATTCTCTTTCCAAAATTTCATAACAGTGTGAGAGCAGTGCTATCCCCCCAGGTGAGGGGACGGAAGTAAGGATAGGAACTGCTAGGGAGGCAGGGTGCAAAGTGACAAGTGGGCCTCACTAGTACATTTTTTTACTCTAAGGCAAGACAGACATGCAGACACACACACACACACACACACACAGACATGCACCCACATATAGGCACGTACATTGATACACACAGACAGGCACATACACATAGGCACGTACACACAGGCAAACATGTACAGGCATACTCACAGGCACACACAGACACACACCCACAGGTGCACACACACAGGAACACACACAGGCAAACAGGCACACAGACACAAGCACACATGCAGACACGCATCCACAGGTGCACACACAGGCACATACACACAGGCATGCACACACAGGCACACACACACACACACTCAGGCACATACACACAGGCAAACAGGCACACGGGTGCACATACACACAAACACAGGCACATACAGGCATGCACACACACTCAGGCACATACACACAGGCGCGCGCACACAGGCACACACACATGCAGGCACATACGCAGGTACACACACACAGCACATACACACAGGCATGCACACACAGGTGCACACACAGGCGCACATATATACTCACGCACATACACAGGCGCACACACTCAGGTGCACACACACAGCACATACACACAGGCATGCACACAAACACACAGGCATCACATACATTAAAGCTCTTAGGGCTGTTGCTCCAGGCCTAAAGCATCACAGCAGCAAAGCACACAGAAAACATGCCACAAAAGCTAGGGGGGCTGGAACAGACAATGACACAGACGAGGGCCCCATCCCACACCTCCATGGGACGTCAACATGAGCATTCCCAGGCCCACTCCTGACAAATCCCTTCGTGACATGTCTCCATCGAGAACTGGCCATGCCGGGGGAGGGCTTGGCAGTGAGCTGTGTTCAAATTAGCCAGGGAAAGGGCGCGGAATTTCACTGTAATTGGTCATGTTTGTTCCAAGGATGACGACTACAGCACATTTCTCATGTTAATGTCGTCCAACTACCCGTGTACTGCAATTACTCTGCATCGATTTTAAAGCCGACTTAGCACAATAGCAGCTTCTAATTTGTAAGCAAAACCTCAGTGGCATAAATCAAACTGTTAGAGGCAACGCCACCGTCGCATGCTAATGGGGAGTTAATAGACAGGGGAGGGCAGCTGGGGCACCGGGCCCCCGCGGGTCCATCTCCACCAGGTGCCCACGCTCCACCTGTGTGTCTGCCTTGGCCTCCATGTGCATTTCCGGGGCAGCTCCCCAAGTCTGAATAGCCAGAGCTGTGACTAATGCCCCCCTCTGCTCTCAGCTATAGGACAAAACCCACAGTGCAGAGAAGTCAGTTGGTCCTGTGTCCCAGCATGAGGCCTGGGGATGACTTAAGGAGAGAACTATAAATTGTGGGAGAACAAGGACCCAGAGGCCAGCATTTGGTGAACTTGACTCTCTGGTCCCTACTACCAATTAATATTTCTTGAGGACCCACTAGAGAAAGGGCCCTTGGATTTGGCACGCTCTTGGCAGGAATGTGGGCCTCCAGAGCCAAGACACAAAATGAGCCATCCATCACACAGGACCCCACACACCATCCGATCAGATCACCTTGGTGGCATCAGGCTCAGGAGATACAGCCAAGAGCCAAGACCCCTGTGACTCCTCCCAGATACAGATCCATGGGGTGCTGGGGTGACCTATTAGCCTGGCAAGGGACAAGCCCTGGGCCTGGAGACTTGTGCTGGTAAATGCCCAGGAGGAACTTTTGACCTCTCCCTTTGCCACCATCATCGTCCAGCCTGGGCAGGGTTTGGAACCCACCAGATGCTTCTGCTCCCCACTGTGGAAGTGCAAGTTACACCAAAGCCAAACAGGCCTCACCTGGGATGGAGCCAGGGCCCTATGTGCAGGAAGTGGGGGTCCCCACTCACACACCCTTCTCTTCCCAGGACAGTCATAGCTGTGCCCCTCCCTCCAGCGTCTTCACAGAGCCAAGCCCAGGCTGTGCCTTGGGTACAGGAGAAGTTCGATAACGTTAGAGGAAGAACTGTCAGGAAACGACAGCGCAGAACCCTGCACAGCTCCAAGGAAATGTGTTCATAACAGAGCACCTGAGACAGCTGCTCACTTTCTTTCCAATATACTCTCGTTCGGGGTTCTTTCAACCACACATTTTATGGTGTCAAAAGAAAGGCTTCGATTAGGTGCTCAAGTAGATTTAATATTTCTCTTTAATACAAAATAATGTCTCAATATGTCAAGGCAGTCTAGTATGACAAGGTAGGGACTATGTTCCATCCCTGTTTTTGTCTTTCCCGGAGCAAGTATGTGTTTAAATGAATGAACAAACAAGGGGAAGAGCTAGCAAAGGAGACAGTGAAAAATCTAGAGAGCGGTCCTAACAAGAGATCATCCTCCCACCACCAACAGTGAAGGGAGCCCTGGAAAGCTCTGACTGTGTGTTCATGGTGGTAAACTAGCCCCCTCATCCCCAGGCTTCTCTCTCCCCTCCCCCACCCATCGAGAGCCAGCAAGCCTGCAAAAGGTCGACCTGATACCAAGTCTCCAGAGCTCTCCTTGCCCCAGAGCCATAAAAGGTAACTTGAAATATCTCTTTGAATCTTTGGAAAAGAGCAACGGGTGAAGGATGGCTCCAGAGTCAAGAACCGTCTCACAGGAAAAGGCCAGTGCATCCCTCATCTAAGATCTATGACCAGCAAGGCCCTGTCCTTTGAAGAGCAGAACCTGGAAACGGCCTGCCCTTCCCACCTGAGGCCCCTCGGCTCATGGCCTGGTGTGCCACCGTTGCCTCATACTGAGACAGCTCCACCAGGCAGACTAGGAATGTCCCCCACAGGCCAGGAGAGCAGCGCTAAGCTCTGCGCTTGGGCCCTCCTGCCCATCCAAGGAAAACACATCAATACCAGTTTCTTCTGCGGATATCCCCCATACTTCCCACTCCCCAGGAAACGGCCCAGGTTAAGCCTATCAACAAAAGCATCACCTCTGGCTACTCCAAAGAAACACCTCTGCCCACATTTGCTGAGCTACTCTGTGACACAGCGTGTTCTCCTGGAGGGATGGACGAAGTGAGGCTCAGCCCCTGGGGCAGGGGCACCTGTCACGTGGGTTCCCAACCATGAGGCCCGCAGTCTACCAGCGAGGTGCCACCCTCCCACCCCAGACCCACTGGAGAGCATGTGGGGCGACACCCCGGGTTTGCTGATCCTGGCAGCTTTACTCGGAGTCATACTTCCTTGGTCTATTACCAGCCTGGAACAGAAAAGGCAATGCAGGTATCCCCCTACTTTCCTGAAACTTTGCACTGTGCCACTTTTACACAAGATGTACATTAATACCTGTTTTCGCTGGCTGAAAGAAATCCGAAGAGGATTTTCACTTTACACACATACACACACACACACACACACACACACACACACAGAGCAAAAATACCACTCAGCGTTTGTTTTGCAGCCAGCCATTATAGAGGTGGCACACACCCTGAGCTGTGAGAGTGGCCCCACCGAGTTCTTTCCCTGGAAACTATACTCAGCGTCTCAGCACCAAGCTGCCATAGCTTTGAACTGTATCTGTGAGCATCTGTGCTTTATCTCCACTTATTTTGTGCCTCTGTTAGCTAGATGTGCCTTAAGGTATCAGAAAAGCCTAAGAGAGGTTATTTTTTGTATCTGGGAATGCTCAAAAATTATTTCCATATAAATTAATGGTAATTGCTTCTTCACTTTACACCATTTCTGCTTGTGAAAGGTTTCATAGGACGACTCTACTTTTGGATAGCAGGGGAAACCTATTTGGTGGTTAGGAGCAAGGAAGGCTCTGGAATCAACCAGATAAGGGACAAGGGAGGCGAGGCGCTCAGACCACAGCCCAGCACAGGTGAGCTCCCAGAAGTGGGGGCTGCACAGATAACTAGATTCAGGCCTAGTCCAAGAAACTTCCTTGATTTATTCCCTCTATTTAAATCATCCCTTCTACCTTCCCTCCATTTGTCCCTACTCCTCTATATTCCTAAAGCCAGAGTGAAATATACAAAACTTTAGAGTCTTAGAAGAGGTCTCAGTTTAAGAGAGCTACCTGTCCAGCTGATCCTTTGCTCCTGGCATGAGAGGTATGGACAAGTGTCCCTCCATTCTCCTGAAGGTCAGTCTTGGTCAGGTGCCCAACCCAACACAGGCACTGCGGTTGAATAAATGCAGTTCCCTCTGTAGGTGCTACTCAACAGAGGCAACGTAATAATGATAATAATAATAATGACAATAATAATGGAGACAAAGTAGCAGGAGCTATCCTTCCTTGTGTGCTGTGCTGGGACATTCCCTGTTCTCCCCCCTCAACAACCCCCTGGGGCAGGCTGTGTGTCACGGTCAGTGTTCACAGTGGAAACAAAGTGAGTCCAGAGAGACTAAGGAATCTCATTAGATCATCGTCAAACTGAGGCTGTGACTCTGGGCTCATGTCCCCACCACAGCCACTAGACCATCTGCCCCCTGGCCTGCCAACAGGAAGGAAAACCACCTGTAAAATCCTTGTCCCCAGCACATCACTCTCCATTTAAGGCCCGTGCTTCGCAACAACAGAACCTAGACAGCCAGGAAGGGTGGCTGTCTGTCTGGCTGAGTGGCCCTGACAGCCAACACGCCCACCCTGGCTCCCTGTGCCTCTGGATCCCTCCTTTGGGGGTCCCAGCTATATTCCAGGACATGGATTGCCAGGGGGTGAAGGAAGAAGAGAAATATCAGGTTGTTTTTTTAATGACCCAGATTCCAGCCAGATGCATTTGTTATTGGCAGCGGAGAGCCAGCGGAGCTAAGAACACAGGCAGCTGGCGATGTCTTAATCACTGCGGAGAGGAAGGGACAGGCAGGCTCAGCCCCTGGAGCTGGCTACCTGAGGCTCTCTGCCCGCGTCTGCCCCGCCCCTCCAGCTGTCCCTGCGCCTTTTCCTTTTGTTCCCCTTATTCCTTTTCCTCTCCGTCTCCCTGCTTAGGTTCTGCTTTTGTCTTTCTTAAGTGGGGCACCCAGTCTCCCCATAGGCATGCCTCGGCCCCACCAGCAAGGCCAGGTGGGACATCTCTGCCCACCCAGGTCCCTGGCTGGTCTGGCTAATGCAGACCCCAGGGGCCTCCTCCAGGGCCTTCTTTTGTGAGCTCAGTAAGAGGTTTCAACTCTAGTTTAAACATTGTGTCCCTAGAGACCATCCTAAAAGCATAGAACAGCCCACCTTCGATTTTCTCCCCCATCTCTGGCTGAGAGAGCTCCAAGCACTCAGCAGCTGGGAACCCGTTCCTCATCTGTCCATCTCTCCCTGCCCTGCAGGAGGCTGGGGGAGGGGGAAGGGGCGAGAGGGACCGAATGACTTGCCTCATTCCACTGAGGAGAAAGCCAAAACAAAGCCTAGAGAAAATAAGGGCCCAGCTGAGGAAGTGGGGGCTGAGAACAGAAACAAAACACCTACACCCTAATTCTGAACACATGTTCCCTATTTCGCTCTGCCAAGGAATATGGCTACACTACCCCAGCCAGCATCAGCTGTCCATACGAGCCTCACCTGACCTGAAGACACCCATCACATACCATACAATGGGCTAAACCCTCTTCATTCAGTGCTTCCATTACTCCATGAACCAACCTAGAGAGTAGACCTATTATTGTCCCATTTTACAGATGAGGAGGTCAAGGCTCAAAGAGTTAAGCATCTTGTCAGGTCCATACAAATAGTAAACAGTAATGCCAAGAGACAAACGCACTGCCTCCAGAGCCAGTGATCTTTACACATATTACCTTTCACTTCCCAAACCAGGCAGCCTGAGAAGCCTGGCAGAAGGGAAGGGGCAGGGAATCGCATGCTGGGAGGCAGGAGTGAAGGGTGGCTACAGGGATGCAGACAGGGGCGGCTGAAGCCAGGGGCAATTAGTCTCTGTGGGGTCTGATTTTCATCTCCCCTCCCAAAGGAAAAGACCTCTTCCGATTTCCTGACATAAGTGAAAGGGAGAGAAACATGTCTGCACAGGAGCACAGTGTCTGGAGCGAGGCTTACCCCTCACTCTCCTCTCCTCTCAAAGACCACTCTCCTCTCAAAGACCAGGCCGTCCGCCACACTCAAAGACCAGGCCCCTCACTGGTGCCTCAGTGGTGCAGACAGACAGTCATCAGGGACATCAGGTGCTGGGTGTGGTGTTGTTTTTACTCCTCCCCCACCTTCCTTCTCCCATCACCTAGAATGCAGAAGCTAAGTCCAACCTCCGACTGAGTCCGTGGACATCTCCATCAGGGGACCTATGACTGCCTCCCCAGAAGGGCTCCCAGGTGTGCCCTCCCTCCTCAGTCCCAGCATTCAATGTCAGGAGGCATCAAGTCAGGGGCAGTGTGGAAGGTTCGTCTACTTAGTCATCTCCTAAATACAGCGAGGTGAAGGGAACCTGGAAGGGAGAGAGGTGTGAAGAGAAGTTTGGGAACACCAAACAGAAAAAGACAAGGAAAAATACTCTAGTAAATTAAATATAAATAGCAAGGCAAGAGGCTGCCCTCTGAGAGGTGTCTCTCAGCCCTCTGCCCCCTTCCCCACTTTCTCCAGCCCTTTCTCTAACCACGTTCAGAAGTCCACTCTGGCAGCTTTGCCTTCCCCAAGATGGTGGGCCCTTCAGGTAATGGCCTGGCCTGGAATTTCACAAGGGTCCTGGGAGCCTATGGTAGGCCCAGACAGAAGCAAGGGGCCACGGGTGTCTGTGTCCAAAGGCTGGAGGTCAGGGCCTTGGCAAAGGAAGTGCACACTTCCCCAGGACACCTGCAGTTCTGTGGAGAAACCAGCCCACAAGTCTACTTGGGAAGCTGAGAAGGGTCCACGTAGCCTGGAAGCCAGGCCACATCCTGACTACACGTAATTCAAATGGGTTACCATGCCCACTCGGGCACTCTGGGTTCCAGTGCATTCCATGACAGCCAAGAAGGCTTTGTTTATTCCCCATGTGACTTGGGCCTTCAATATAACCCCTTCTCTCTCTACAACTCAGTCTCCCTAAAAGCAAAATAAGGCTGTTGACACTCTGGTAAACCTCCCCGAGGAGAAAATGTCCTTTGGGAGACAGTATACAATACTGATCACAGGGAGGACTGAAGCTGCCCAGACCCTTGCCTCCAGGCCGACTCGCCTTAACCAGGCTGAGCGTGGGGTGGGTGGGGGTAGACATCTCTGGCGGAAGCAAAGGAACTGCTCACATCTTCGGTGTGCATCCACAGTGATGTGGGTGAATGTGAGCACTCTGCTCGTGCCCTGCCCCCAAAACCTACTTCCACATCTCCATGCTTAAAGCAGAAACCAGTAGGCTTTGTCCCTCAGAGGATGATTGGCCTGGCTTGAGTATCCCCACAGGGCAGATAAGCCCAAGCAAATTCGCTCAAACTCCTGTCAATCAAAGTGCCAGACTTACAGGCTCAGAGACCAGCCCCACAGGCCAGTGGGGGAAGGGCCTCCCCAGAAGATCCCCGGCCAGCACAAGATTCTTCCTTGGCAGAGCTGAGGACACCACAGCCCTGAGAAAGGGCAAGGCAACGGACAGGGTACGCAGTGGGTCTGACGGATCAGCCACTGAGAAAATGAAACCAGCTCTCTGTGATCTGGAGACACAGGTCATCTTAGTGAACCCCTAACCAAAGGAACGAGCCTGAACAAGCCACACAGAGCAGTCCTAGATGAATCTGGAGGGGCATTTGTAGTTCCTACCCAGACAAGCCATTTTCTCCGCACTGACCTGCTACAGAACTTTGGGAACGCTGGAAGGGGCCCCCTCCTGCCACCACACTCCCTGGACAGTCATGAGTGGGCTTGCCAGGGCGTCAAGTATGGTGGGATGCCTTGGCAGGCAGCCTGCAGGAGCCGGAATCACGCGCTTTAGTCACACACGTACGGTGGCCACCTGGATGGAGAAATATGTCCGGGAACAAACCACTGTGCAACTTTACGGCCCACTCGGAAACGGGAAGGCAGGAAGGTGGTGGCAGAAACAGACACAGAGAGCAATGGGCGTTAACAAAAAGAAACGACACAGTAATCCCAATTTACAGAGCGCCACCCTACACAGACTTCAGAGGACTGTCTCAATGTACCCGCCTGACAGTTCTTTGACAGGTTCCTTGACCGGTTGGCCAGCCAAGTATTCAGGTTTATCCCCATTTTACAGATGAGAAATTGAAGTCAGAGATCGTCACAAGGGGAGCCGTGGCAGAGCTGTGAGGGGCACCCACACTCCTGGTACAGGCTTTTTCCATGCTGCCCCAGGGGCCTTCTAACAAAGTCAGAGTAAAGGACAGGCCCAGGGGCTCTGGGCCAGAAGGGGAGATACAGCCGGAGACGGCAAAGAGCACCCAATGTGTGCGCTCTCCAGTTGAGGACACCCACCCTGCTGACCCTCACACCGCAAGGGGAGGGGCAGACCGGTTCCTGAATTCATGATTAAGCAGCCCATTGAAGGGACAGCATCCCCAGCTTGGAGCCTTGAGTTTAGTGGGGTTGGTGGGACTGCTGTTTGTTTTCTCAAAGGGTGGCAGCTGGGGGCACAAGGTAGGGCCACGGGGCAGGGAGGCAGCTGGTGTTGGGACTGCCCCAGATAGAGGTGGGCGGTAAAGAGGGGAGAGATAGAGGCGGGAGGCATCTTGGTGCCAGGGAACAGCGAAGACACTGTTCAGGGGACTTAGGGGAACACAGGAAGGGAAAAGAAAGCTCTTCCTAATGATGAATGCTGGAGGGCGGAATTGGAACAATTGTAATTAAGGCTTCTAACAATAGGATGGGAGCCGAGACAGTTCTGTGTGTCAAACAAGGTGCTGAGCTCCTCTCCTGCAGTGAGGGTGCTTAATAAAGCGGCCCACCCCTCATTACCTGCTTGGTGGGTGACAGCCCTCTCGGGTGGGGGTGGGGGCCAGGCAATACCAGCTGACTGCTGTGGCTGGCCCCATCTCCTGCTCAGACCCAGCCACGACCCTGAGGCGGGAAATGGGAAGCAGGGGAGATTCTCTGCCTGCCACTGAGCAAGGAAACCAAGGTCCAGGGAGTCAAAGCCCATTGGGGAACATTCCGTCTGGAACCCGGGAGCCCCTGTGCCTGCACCCAGCATGTGAGCCTCCAGGCAGAGCAGAATCTGGGGCAGTTTTGTGAGCTTCAGGCAGCGAGTTCCAGCACACCAAGGACACACCCGGCCCTGCTAGGTGGGTCCTCCCTCACTCTGGACTGTTTCCCCACTTGTGAGATACAAGGAATCCTCCTTGTTCCCTCACTCTACCAAGGCTACTGTGAGGAAAGGAAAATAAGGTATCTCAAGAATCATCAGCTCTTTAAAAACACAAAGGGAGCAAAAGAAATGTGTAAAAACGCAGGATGTCAGAGCCCAAAGGGACCCCAGAGATGAGCTGGTTCAAGTCTGTCATTGTCCAGATGTGGGAACTTAGGCCCAGAGAGGGGGAGTAATTTGTCCAGGGTCACACAGCCAGTTAGCAACACAGCCGGAACTAGAACTGAGGTGTTGGCGCCCCATCCCCTGCTCTTTCCCGCTCTGCCACCTTCATCCCAAAAGCAAACTGAGAATTAGCTGGTGTATGTCTTGCGCGAAACGGGATTCCAGCATTTCTACAATGGGGAGGAAATGCAGGATCCATGGCTGGACACACCAGAATTTTGCAGGCTGCTGGAGGGGCCATCCAACCTACCCTGCCCCCCAACAAGTTCTGAGGAGCCCCCAGCCTAAAAGGAAGAGAGAAATCAGCAATGCCGAGAATCTTGTCAATCTTCCTCCTACAGCTCCTGATTCAGACCCGCCACCCTCTACAGAGCGGCTTTTATGAAACACGCACTTTTCACACAGACTCCCCTCCTCCCACCAGGCAGGCTGAGAAAGGGGCAGATGAAGGGGGGCTTGAGGCAGAGAGAGGGAAGGGGGGCCTCGCGCCCTTCTCTTTGGCTGCCATAAATGGTAACAAATCAAGCACCTTGTGCACTCAGCTCTTCCAACAGCATCAACTTCCTCCCCCCCACCACCCTCCTGAGGGTCCCCCAACTTCCTCCCCACCAGGCCCCCAGGCCTCAGGGACCGGTCATGGCGGGTGTCCTAAATGGCTCAGACATCACAGAGCTCTGGCCCAGAACCCAGGCTGACACACTGTCACTCTGATTTGGGTCTCATGAGCTCTTGCCCACAGGCAGGGGAAGCCTCCCTTGAGTGGGTGGGGGGCACAGTCAGGCCTCAAAACACACCTGACCTCCTGGAGAGAACACACTGGGGGCTGCCCCTCAGTGAATGGAGCACAGAAGGCTCTGGGTCCTTCCGCCAGCCACCGCAGTCTCCTTAGACCCCCCTGCCAGTACAGCCGGGTTCACCATGTCCTCCACACCTCAGGGTGCTACACAGACCTTCCACCCAACGGTCTCTACACTCTGCCAGGTACCACCCAAAGTACTGATTTTTTTTTTTAATTTTTTTTTTTAACGTTTATTTATTTTTGAGACAGAGAGACACAGCATGAACGGGGGAGGGGCAGAGAGAGAGAGGGAGACACAGAATCGGAAGCAAGCTCCAGGCTCCGAGCCATCAGCCCAGAGCCCGACGCGGGGCTCGAACTCGCGGACCGCGAGATCGTGACCTGAGCTGAAGTCGGACGCTCAACCGACTGAGCCACTCAGTCGCCCCCAAAGTACTGATTTTAAAGGGGTCCCCAATGATCAGCAAACTTCTCTACCAAAGCAATTCCTTGCCCACCACAATCTGGCTCAAAACTCTCTTGCATTAGCCCCTTTCTCTGGCTTCAAATATCACCTCATTTTTCCTGCCCTCACCTCCTCCATCATCCCCACCACCCCCTCTGCTCATCCAGAAGCCCTTTGCCTAGCTGTCCTCTTGCCCCTTCCCTGCCGTCTCCCCAGGCACACATCTTCCATCGCCTGGGCCCTCGGGTCTTCTCCTCTCTGCCCTCAGATACTCCCTGAGGTGCCTGCTCTGCTCAGAAGACAGACGGCAGGTGCTGGACACGAACATCCTGACACCGCCCTCCATGGTCAGGACAGCACTTAGCATCGTGCGGGGCACGGCAGGTACTCAATACGTACTGTCCCTTCCATCCCAGGGAGGTGCCCTGATGCGCACCTGTTGGAGGACCACCTTCTCCTCCACGCTAGCCTCATTCATCAGGTCTGTACACGTGGCCACAGGGAGCCTGAGGGCTAGGTCCTGCTCCAGGCCCTCATCGTGCTGACCACATTCAGGCCTGCCTGAAAGGCCATCCCGCCTCCTCACCGTGTGGCTGAATACCATTCTTTTGTCAAGGATCAGCTCAAGTGCTGTCTCTTGCGCAGAGCCCTTCCTGTCCACCTGGCCTTACACTGGAACCACTTGGGGCTACCACAGCTCACACTTTCCGGAAGCCAAGGCAAACAGGAAGCACGTTTATGTGATTATGTAAGAATATATACCATTTATAAGTGCCCACTACACGTGAGAGGCCATGCACAGGAACTCTGATTGACATTAGTTATTCAATAAGTCCCCACTGCCTTGTAATACTGGATGGGGAGCCCACGGGTCGCACACTGATGATGTCCACAAAATGCACGAAACTTGGTCTGGCTGACTGCACATGTGGGCTCCCTGTGGCATGCTATACTGCCTTATTGTACACCCTTGTGACAGTAGTTGGCTCTTCCCAGCTAGACTACAAGCCTCTCTAGAGCAGGAACAGAGGGAGTTCTTGTTCCCCTACAATGTGAAGCATGAGGTTAGCAGACCATAAGCACAACTCAAGACTCACTGGCTGGTCACGGAGAACACATTTTTGGGAATTCAGAGACTTAGGACTTAGGACTTAGGACTCCAGGGCAGTGCTGAAAAGTAGCCGCAGCACCGTGGGCACACCCTCCCTAGAGCATCAGCAGGCCCTTCCAGCAGACCCAAGGGCACTCACCAGGGGTGGGCATGGAAAGGGGCTGACACAGTGGAATCCATATGCATGGTTTGCTGGGAGATGCCTCAAAGGCATCTTAGCTCTGGGGAAGCTGGAAAACCAACCTACCTACCTACCCCTGAGCAACTCAGACATACCAAGATGACACAGCCAGGCACAGAGAGATCAGAGGAGCCCCACGGTTGCCGAATCTCCCCCACACAGGCAGCCAGGATGGCCACACAAACACAGCAAGAGCTGCTGGATGGGGGTGGGGAGGTCTCAGCCTCCCCATCTACTCCTGACCTCTCTCCCCAGGAGGTGGGGAGGACACTTCCAGGGGATGAGCAAATCCTAGCAGTGGCATCTGGCATTTGGGGGGCCAAACACTTTAGCACACGTCTACCATTTCTGCCTCTGCCCCTTCTTTTAGTGTCAGCTCCCCTGTTCTCCTTTGGGGAATTCTCTTCTCCCCACTGCATACAGCCATGTCCCATCAATCAAGGTGCTCTGCTCAACCCTGGCCAAGGATGGGCTCATGACCAGTCAGACCCTCTATCCTAGAAGTCAATTCCTGAGCAGTGGGCCCCAACGGCCAAAAACTGACAGAGTCGACATGACCAGGGTCATTGTTACCTCATGGTAACGACACCCTAGAGCAGCTCTGGCTTCTGTCCTTGTGTGTGGCCTGTTGCTTGGCTTTCCTTTTAGCCTGTGAGCTAACCTTGTCTCTCCATAGATACTGAAAGATCCGCAGATAGAAACACAGGAGTGCAGAGAGCAGAAGGGAAAAGAAAGCTGGGCCGGTGCATGGCCAAATGCTAAACAACTGCTGGGCCGAGGTCACAGAGATATATAGGCAGGTCTCTGTGTTCTGGAGTTTGCCATGGTTGGTGTGTGATGCTTGCAATCTATGAGCCCCACAGTCTATCCAGGAAATGGGTTGCTTAAAATGAGGATACCAGTTTACACCCAAGGTCACACACACTTGCGGGGAATCTAACTAAACTGACATATTCATTTACAATGGACCCTTGAACAACACCAATCTCCCCACAGTTAAAAATGTGCATGTACATCAATCTACACTTATTCAAATATGCTGCCAGAACTCAAAGATCTTCCACGTGTCTTTCCAGGGTGTATTAATTACAGTACATTGTGGTTATTACTTTCTTTCATAGAAATATTACCCATATGGAACAAAATGCTATTATTAATAAAAATGTATTTTACACATGTGTAAAAAAAAATTCTGCACCTAACTTTTGACTCCCACAAAACTTAACTACTAATAGCCTAATGTTGACTAGAAGCTTTACAGATAACATACACAGTTGATCAACACATATTTTGTATGTTAAATGTATGTATCATATACTGTGTTCTTACATTAAAGTAAGCTAGAGAAAAGAAAATATTAAGATCATCATGAGGAAAATACATTTACAGTATTGTACTGGAAAAATATCTGCTGTGGACCCACACAGCTCAAACCCATGTTCAAGGGTCAACTGTATATATAAATATAGAGACACGTATTCACACTATAAAAACATTTCTAAACATTTATGATGTATATTCATACACATTTATATGTACACGTGTCTTACGTATGTCTGTATACACGCGTGCACACATACACGTATGTATACATGTGTGTCAACATGTGTCTGTTTGTGTGTGTTTGGGGCAAAGGGGCGCTCTGAGAACTTACAAGTTATGTACCTAACAAAAACCTTTAGGTCCCACAATCCGTTCTACTCAGGGACTCCTCACACAGAGACACACGCCTTTCGACTGCCCCCAACCCCATTCCTTCTGGCTTTGACTGGCAAGTGTCTCTCCTCTGGCGTATGGGGTCCCAGTCCCAAGACTCTGAAAGGGCACCCCCAGCCCTGATCCTGGGGGAGGACGAGCAGTGGGCAGGGCCACATGGAACCCCTGGTTGGGTGCACGGGACCGAGCCCACCATGTTCAAGCAGGGTTGCATCTTGGGGTTCTGTTCTGAGGTGGCTGGCAGCTCCCCTCACATACAGCCACAGGCTCTGACACAGAAATACAATTAAACCCCGCTCCCTGTGGAGAAAGAGGAACCCTCTTGCACTGCTGGTGGGAATGCAAACTGGTGCAGCCTCTCCAGAAAACAGTGCGGAGGCTCCTCAAAAAATTAAAAATAGATCTAACCTATGATCCAGCAATAGCACCGCTAGGAATTTACCCAAGGGATACAAGAGTGCTGATGCATAGGGGCACTTGTACCCCAATGCTTATAGCAGCACTTTCAACAATAGCCAAATTATGGAAAGAGGCTAAATGTCCATCAACTGACGAATGGATAAAGAAGATGTGGTTTATATATTCAATGGAATACTACTTGGCAGTGAGAAAGAATGAAATCTGGCCATTTGTAGCAATGTGGATGGAACTGGAGAGGGTTATGCTAAATGAAATAAGTCAGGTAGAGAAAGACACATACCATATGTTTTCACTCATATGTGGATCCTGAGAAACTCAACAGAAGACCAGGGGGGAGGGGAAGGAGGAAAAAAAAGTTACAGAGAGGGAGGGAGGCAAACCATAAGAGACTCTTAAACACAGAGATAAACTGAGGGTTGATGCGGTGCGGGGGAGAGGGGAAAATGGGTGATGGGCATTGAGGACGGCCCTTGGGATGAGCACTGGGTTTTGTATGTAAGCCAATTTGACAATAAATTATATTAATAAAAAAAAAAGAATAAATGTTAAAAAAATTTTTTTAAAAACCCACTTCCTCATCTCCTTTTCTGCCAAAGGACAAATCTAATCATACTTTTCCCTTCACAGGCTCTTCCCACTTCTCCCTCACATCAGAAATCATTTCTCAGGCCATCCCACTAAATTTCTAACTCCACAATAGGAAGGGAAACTGAGGCGTAGAGAGACAGATGGAATTTTTCGAGTGCTCATCACTCATCACGCAGTGACCAAGAAACAACACCAGGGCCTACCTAGAACCAGATCACAGGGCACCAAAGCCCATGAGTCCACAGCACCTCTGGAAATGAATGCAATGGAGGCAACAGCATTTTCCAGAGTCCTGGGGGAGAGTGCTGTGTGTGCTATAAAAAAAGCACTGATAAACCACTGCTCAGGGAGACACCCACCAAGGGCTTGCTGCAATAAGGCTGGTGGTCACAGAGCCGCCTTCCAAGGTAGTGAGTATGTGTGGCTGTATGGGTCCTGTTTGGCTACACGGGATACTCCAGGTGGGGGGCCAGTATGGCTCCCCCCACAGCATGGGGCCTTTCCTTTAGATAAACCCCAATCATATTTAAAGGGTATCACCTGCCAAAGGCATCCCATGATGAGCCCACCCAAGCCCCCTTTACCTAGCACTTCTGGGCCGTTCAGCCAGCCCACAGACCAACACACATTTACTGAGCACCAATCATGAGCAAGCAAGGCACAGATGATAAGATGAAGGCCCCTCACGCCCCCCTCCTTCTGCTCATGGCCTTGGATGACAATGCCTTTAGCCTCAGTGTCCTCATCTACACAGGGGTACCACTGCCCGCTCGAGGTAGCTGCAAGGATTTCAAGTTCCTAGAAGATGCTAGCAGAGTGGGGGAACAAGATACAAAATATAAAAGCAGGGCCATATGGTTAGAACAGTAAACCCTGCCAGAGGGCCTGGGTGGCTCAGTTGGTCGAGCGTCGGACTTTGGCTCAGGTCATGATCTCATGGTTCATGAGTTTGAGCCCCAAATGGGGCTTGCTGCTGTCAGCACAGAGCCCGCTTTGGATCCTCTGTCCCCCTCTCTCTCTGCCCCTCCCCTGCTTGCACTCTCTCTCCCCCTCTCTCTCCTTCTCAAAAAAAAGGAAGAACAGTAAACCCTGCCATGATGAGATGAGTAGAATCTGAAATATTTAATAGCACAATGGAGGGTCATGCTTTTGGGAAGCTGTGAAGAAAACAGTCTTCATCCTGGGGCACTCGCATAAAAAGCACAAAAACAGATCATGAAACCTAGACTGTACACAACTGACTACCCACTAATCTGAGAAAGGCCCTGACAATCACTAGGTGGTCATCTCCTGACCCATTTCTGTTGGGGCTGGGACTGGGGGAGGGAAGGCACAAATCACCAAGGGGTCACATCCAAATATGCATAACACTGGTCCTGTTATCGCAGGGTTGCACCGCACCAAATTGGAAGCACAGATCCAAGAAAAACACAATCTGAAGTTAACAGAGGAAAGAGCTGGATCAGGATGACCTCCCAGAGTTAGTCATAAAAAGAATATGGGCTCTGAACCCAGGTTCAAATCCCAGTTCTGTCACTTTCCAGCTTAGTGATCTGGGGCAAAAATCCCTAACCTGCCAGAGCTTCCAACTCCTCGGAGGCAAAATGAGTATAAACCTACCTCTCCTCATCAGGTGCTGTGGAGGGCAGATAAGGTAACAGAGTAAGTTAGGGAAGTGTCCAGCACAGCACCTGGCCAACTGCTCAGCCCCACCACACCGTGAGGAGGAGTGGCTGGAAGGTGCTCCCTTCTCCATCCTCGTGTACATAAGAGTTCTGCTGGACTCTGAGGGGAGGAAGGGGTGGTGTTAAAGGACGGAAGACCAAAAGTCTCGACATAACAAAAGCTGTGTAAGAGCTTCATGGAGAACACTATGAGACTTTACAGAAAGACATTAAAGAAGGCCTAATATATGAAGTATACCATGTCCATGAATAGAAATACATGCCTAGAATACAATTTATATTCATAACTGGAAATTAAAAAATAGTAATTCTCCCCAAATTGATCAACAGACTCTATGCAAAGCCAATCCAACTACCAATAGGGCTTGCATGAGGGAGGGTGGGGAGAAGAGGTGACTGATTGATTGATTTTTGGTGAAACTAATCAAACTGTCCAAAATTTATGCAAAAGGACAAAGGGCCAAGAACAGCCAAAACATTCTTGAAAAAACATCAGATAAGAGGATTTGCCTTACCAGAGATCAAGACTTATTAAAAAGCTATAGTAATTAAGACAATGTGGCACAGGGATAAATAGTGCCATGGAAACGGCACAGTTGGCATGACTCATCTGAGGGGAAAGTAAGACTAGCCAATCACTGGAGGCAGGACCACTGATTTGTATATGGGGAAGAAAGAAACTGAGCCCTACCTCACACCACATGGAAATACGCATGCCAGACATAATAAAGACTTAAACGTTAAAAGAAAAACTTACAGAAATAAATACAGGTTGTCACCTTTAATCATTCACTCATTCATTAAAAAATTCATGAATGCCTATTATGTTATGACAAGCACGGTCCTATTACAAGCGATGCAAAGAGATCCATAAGATACTATGTATTTCTTGAACAATATGTAAAAAGTACAATCTAACAAAGAAAAGAGACTAATACATTTGACTATATTATAATAAAGGATTTCTTCCTCTCAAAAGGCCCTATGAAGAAAGTGAAAAGCTAAGCTATAAACTGGAAGATATAGACTGTGTTTGTGGCACACTTAATAGACAACACATTAGCATCCAAAACATAGTAAAACTCCTAAAAAATAGGAACAAGCAAGCAATTCAATAGAAAAATGTACAAAAACATAAAACAGGCATTCACAGAAAAGAATGGCTAATAAACCTATGAAAGGATGTTCACTAGTAATCAGAGAGATGAAAATTTAAGACATAAGATAGCATTTTACACCCACAGTATTGGAGAATGCCAAAACTTCCCATTGTCAACTGACATTCCACTGGTGGAAGTGTCAACGATACATCCACTTTGGAGAACAATGTGGCATTATCTGGAAAAGCTGAAATGTGCAAATCCTAAAACTTGGCAATTCCACTCCTTGCTATGTACCCTAAAGCAGTTCTCCTGAAACTCTGGTCCATGGAAATGTTTAATACTTCGGAACTTTATAGCAATTTGATGCTTCCAGAACATTCACATACATTGTCAACGACTGTCTGGATGTAGGTGAGTCACCTGTGGTTTGAGCTGAGAAACCCTGGCCTATGCACACCAGGAGCCTTGTACGAGAATGTTCACAGAAGCATGTTTTTAAAAAAGGAAATAATCCAAATGCTTATTATCAGAAGAATGATAATGGAATACTTTAGAACAATAAAAATAAGTGGATGATGGCCACACATATCAACACAAATGAATCAATAAACACAACACTGAAGTCTTAAAAATTCAGATGATTCCATCTATCAAAAGTTTAAAAACAAGCCAAACCAAATGATGTGGTGTTCAAGGATGTTTACGTATGTGGAAAAACCACAAAGAAATAGACCTAACACAAAATTTAAGGATCCTGGTTCTCTCCAGGGGACAGGTTGGGGGCACACTCAGGAAGGGGCACACAGAGGCTTTGTGGGTAGAGCAAGTGTTTTCTTTTTTTTTTTAATTTTTTTTTTAACATTTATTTATTTTTGAGACAGAGAGAGACAGAGCATGAACAGGGGAGAAGCAGAGAGAGAGGGAGACACAGAATCTGAAACAAGCTCCAGGCTCTGAGCTGTCAGCACAGAGCCCGACACGGGGCTCGAACTCACAGACCATGAGATCATGACCTGAGCCGAAGTCGGACACTAAACCGACCAAGCCACCTAGGCGCCCCATAGTGTTTTATTTCTTAAGCTAAGGAACACATGGGTATGTGTTCCTCATGTAATTGTTTTAAACTATATGCATTTACATATGATTTATTCCACAATTTGAAGAAAACTGTTTTCAGTGACTGTTTTTCCGGTTAGTCAAGTGACCTGGACCTAGAGCCGCTCATCTGCTCAGGTCACAGGCCAACTGCCCAGCCAGCAGAGTCCAACACTGAGTGACCTGTCCTCTGAGCAGCCAGGGCAGAAGGCCCTTAGAGACCCTGCAATACAACCACTGGCCCAGCTGGCCGGCTCCCGGCCTGATTCACCATGCCAGCGACAAAGGGAAGCAGAAGGGTGTGGGCCGCCCCACCTGGGAAGGCCAGAGGTAAGTGTACAGTGAGTGTGGCAAGTGCGGCTGCCAGCCCTGGGGTCTGAGACCACACCGCACCCCTCCTCCATTGCCTTCCACTCCCACCCTCCATCCCAACAGACCTGCCTGAACCTCCCGGCTTCTCCATTTCTACCCCACATATCCCTATGATCAGAAGACACTCTGAATGCTCCCCAGCCTAAGGAGATACCTGGGGCCTCTTGCAGGGCTCCAAAGCCCTGCCCACCTCTGTCACTCTAGCCCCAGGGCGTGTGACTCTGTTAGAGGGGTTACCTGTTCACATGCTCTCACCGAATGAAGCACAGTGATAGTAATATAACCATAACGGCAGCTGCTAGGCATTATGTCCAGCATGGTGGCATCCTGCTAAGCAGGATCCCTCCAGGACACATAGATGGCCTCAGCTGGGCCTCATCACAGCCCTGGAAGATAGCTGATACTGTCAAGCATGAGGAAATCCAGGCACCTCCAAAACACAGGACCCGTTCCTGGAGACTCTGACTCAGTAGGTCAGTGAATGGGAGGCGGGGAGGTGGGGGGGGGGGGCAGGCAGGGGACACAGCCTCTGTTCATGTAAAAAGGTATCTGGTTGATTTGAATCTGTATCCTAGTGAAGAACCACCAAAGCAGACAGAAGCCACGTCTCTGTTCTCCTCGGCCAGTCACCCTCCAACAGCCACTAAACGGGACCCCCACACGCACCAGTGCACTAAGCCACCCAACACAAGGAAGAAGCTCTGAAACCCCGCAGCCTTCCCTTCCAAGGGCTTCTCCAGGACTCCTCAGAGCCTTCAAAGCTTGCTGGGGCCCAAGGGAAGAGAAGGCAGAACCCTTCCCCGTGGAAGCACAGACTCACTACCTGAAAAGATATTTCAGATATCACCCGAAGCCCCATGACTAGCTAGAGAAGGGTAGGGGGTGAACCTGATCTCTGCCCTGCCCTGCACCCCACCCCAGCCACAGATCTGCTCACCCTCGGGCTCACGTGCCATTTGCAACATCCCTGCCCCAACCCCCCACTTCTGCTGGCAGATTAGCTTTCAAATGTGAGCAGGGACAAAGCTGGCTCAGAAGACTTAACTCTGCCCGACGGGTTTAGCTCAGCTTCAAAGCTTCCTAACTGGAACCAAATAAGCGGGCACATCGCAGCTGGAAGGGAGAGGCCGGAAGGGGGGAGAGGACAGGGGCATCTCTGTAAGCTGGATTACCTACAGCAACAGCTTGCGGCCTGAGTCACACAGCAAGACCCGTCATGGTGCTCACTGTCGGAAAAACAAAACAGCCCTTTCCTCCAGGCCCTAGGGACAAAGTGAAGAGCGTCCACAGACACTGGTGCACACGCCACAGCAGGGCAGGGCCACCTCCTCCTCAGAACCCACGCCTCACTCACTGCCCTGGAAGCTGTTCTCAACCAGCACCACCCAGGCAGACACCAGCCTTTGTTTCTCCGGGTTCAGCCCATCTCATGTGTGCAGGAGGCTCTGTGTCTCTTCCCCTGGGCTGCAAGCTCTCCCGGGCACGGCTCTGGATCAACTCGAGTCTACCTCTCTCCACCTCTATCTGGGCCTGGAACCCCACCCTCATCGATCCAGCACACTCTTCTCCATCCTTCAAAAGCCAGGTGTCACTGGCTCTACTCGGTTATCTTTGTATCTTTTCTCTACTAAGCAGTATCAATTATTCTATTAAGTAACTCTACTGAACACCTACTGCTCAGAACTGCAACTGTTTACTATAATTGTTTGTCACATAAGTGCCTGACTCCTCCCCCGGCCTCTGAGTAGCTCCAGGGCCTGGCTTACAGCAGGTGCTCAATAAATGCATGCAGTACACACTAGCCACAGTGCATCCTGTCAGCCCTCTCAGAAGAAACGGAAAAAGATACATATTTCACTAGTTCTTTTTTCTAAACTAGAAAACTCCTAAAGGAAACTCAGACTTTTTTCCTCCCCTTTATTTCTGATGGACACAAACATTTTAGAGAGGGAGAGTCAGACAGCCATCATGCGGGGGCGGGGAGACAAAAGGACAAGTCAAGCCAGGCCACCTGGAGGCTGGGTCCAGACCTGCTGCTGTCCCTCCCTAGAACGCTGGGGAGGGGGAGAGGGCCCAGCTCTGACCCCTGCCTCGGTAGCCCTGTGTTCAAATGCTTGGTGGAGGACAGGCTGATGACCTCCCGATTCCACGACTTCCTGGCCCGAGAAAGCTGATCTGCTCTATGCAAGCCCAGTCAGCCTGTTCTCACCAACTAGAGGCTCCTGTGCACGCAGCAAGCATTCAGTAAATAGTTGTGTCATGAGTGAATGGGCTCGATTGGGACCCCAACAGCCCAGCAAGCCCCAGAGCCCGCTGCCAAGTTCAGCCAAGGGCAGTCAGGCACATGGAGGCACAGCACGGGGAGGGCGAGGCCCCCCATCCTCAGAAGAGGTCAGTGCGGTTTTCTGTGCTCTCCACTGGCAGGCCAGCCAAATGGAGGGCAGAACCATGGCCATTTCCTCAAGGCAGCGACAGCATGCACCCTGTTTCAGCTGGGACTCTCTCCTTTCTCTCCTCTTCCACCCCGCCCCCTCTTGATTGACACCAGTGCTGGCTCTGACACGATTTAAAAATAGATATTAAGACAAGGAAGTTTAATTTTTAATGCTTTGGAAAGGAAGTGAACACGGAGCCGGCATTCATTCCTTCATGGCCATGCTCTGGGGTCTCACCAGGCCCCTCTCCCCCAAACAGAGCCATGCCTGACCCACTCCGAAGGCCTACTTGGAGCCCTCTGGGGAGACAGCCTGATGCCTCACACCTGAGCACTTCAGGAAGCCTCTAAATGCCTCTTGCTGCCCAGCTTAGCTAGTCTCTCGCTTGGAGAGGCCAGGCGCAAACCTGTCTGGACCCTGTTGGGGTCCCCTCAACCCCTCAGCCCACTTCCCACACTTTGCTTTCCAGACAGAAAGCACCACACAGACCCCTGAGACACGCAGCCCATCCAGCATCGATTGTGCACAGACCCGTGTCCTGGGCCACCATGGACCAACAGGGAGCCCGCAGAGGAACTCATAACACAGCCAAGCCAGTAAAAAAACACATGATGTGACAGGAGAGCCTTAACCCAGTTGCCTGCACCCAGAGGCAAGTGAATGATCTGTGAGGGGCCAAGCCGCCAAGACCTGACCCCACTTAGGGGAGGTTAATCAGGGCCTCCACCCGGCACCCTACCCGTGGCAGGCCGGCCCCAACCTTTCTCCTGCTCCAGCAGGCACACTGAGCACTGCCTCTTTGGCTAATTGGCCTTTATTAAGGGAGCGATCCACAAGGAATAGACTTTCCAGTGGAGCCAGAATGTCACTGCTCTGCCAGCCATGATTTAAAGTGACAGGGCAGCTCGGCTGGCAAGCATGGAAAGTGACCATTATCCTGAGTGGCAATTAGGCCAGCAACCGCAGGCCCATTCCATCCCTCCTTATCAGATAGGAGCTGGATTTGGTTTGGGAGGGTCTGGCAGGGATCATGATCTGCTGTCCCAAGAAGGGAACACGGGCCCCAGCACCCAAAGCCCACGCCTACACTCTCTCTCTCCCCTACTCAGAGTTTAAAGCATCGAGCCTCCTTTGCCCTCCTGGAGGGGCTCCAATTCACTTCATCTCTCCCCAGGGTATTCCACCAGATGGCTCCCGGAGGGCTCAGAGATGGGGCTGACAGAGGGAGCTGCCCCATGGTTTCCACTGCTGGGAGAAAGACCCTGGGGTGGGTTTGATTACCAGTGTACAGGCCCCTTGGGATGGAGAAACTTCTGTCCCAACTCAGGCCTCCTACTCCCTATCCACCAAGAAGCCAGCATTCTCTTTGGCCCCAAGGATCAGGGTGAGGGGCGCCAAGGAAGAGGAGGAGGGGCTCAGTCAGGCATGACCCCTGACTCCTCCTCCCCTAGCCCCACCATCTCTAGCAGGCCCTCAGAAATGCTGCCCTGGGTGCCAGCATGGCTAGCAACATCTGGGTGAGGTCGCTGGTGCCAGGAGCAGACCTGGACACCACCCCCTCCCCTAGCGGCCTACAAGTCACCTGCCCTTTTCTTGGTGAAGAGGAGGAGCACAGGCCACATAGCTCTGCCTCTATCCTGCCCCCGGTGATGTCACCCAGGCCCTCACTGATAGCAATACTCTAGAAGCTCCACCCAGTGGCAAGGAACCAGGATTCTCACGCCTGGGGCTGGGGGGTGCAGTGTGACAGGTGCACCTCTCCTCCACGCTGGGAATCCTCCCAGCGGGCTCTGAGAAGGCAGGGGGGTGTGGCGGCAGCGGTGGGTTTGGAGAACTACCAGGTAGGCTCCAGGATCTATAGGAAGATCTCTATCTATTGATTGCAGACTTCGGTTCAACTCTAATGCCTCAGAAAAGTCTTCTTTTGGGATCTGAGCCACAAGACTAGGAAAAGCGATGGCTACACAATTCCTAACAATTGCTCTGGGTCCCACGGGCCTCGGGCTCTGACCAGCCTTGCATCCCTCCTCACCCTTACCATCTCACTGACCTCCAGCCTTTCTCTTCCTGTATGCATTGGAAGTAAGCAGAAGTCTCCCAGGGGTCCTGCCTCATCAACTACCCCACCTGCCTTGGGCCTAGACACCTTCATTCTTTCTCTTCTGATTTGGCTCTTTCCTCTACTTCTTCTCTATCAGGCCCAAGCACCTGCCTGCAGGATGTCTTTGTTCAAGTACAGTCACCCCATACCCAAATCCTGGCTAACTGCCTGCTACACCTTCTCCACCTCCCAAAGAACCCAGTGGCAAATATTCTCGCACATGCAAGCATCCGTTTCTCTTCTGCTAACTTTCCATCTTTCCTAAGGTCTACATTTTATTTTGTAACTCACATGCTACCAGCATAAAAGAACTGGGTCTTTGAGATTCAATTTCTCCCAGCTCCTGGCATGTCATGGGAATTCTGAAAATATTAAGTAATCAGAAAAGTCAGAGATTCTGAGAGAGAGAGACTCCTTGCCTGGTGAAAGAGGGGTGGTGGGTACCTCCTAATTAGGAAGAGACGGCACGTTCTCTCACTATAACCAAAGAAAAGAAAGCCATTCCATCAATCAGCTCATTAACCTCTGCCAAGCTGTTAAGGGAAGATGAAAAGAGCCCTTGTCACCCCACAGTTAAGTTGCTTAGGAGAGCCTTCATCACAGGCAAGTTGGAGAACTAACTTCTCTTCCCTATCAAGTGGGACTCCGTACCGCACAACAAGATGTGGTTTCACCACCCTGGCCCACCATTCATTCACTCACAAACATAATGAGTGCCTACTACGTGCAGCACACAGCCCACTGTGCCAACCTGTGAGAGAGGAGGTCCCTAAACCAAGCCGGGACCATTCTGGAGAAGGAAGGAGCCACCAGCAGTTATATCTACTTCGACCAGCAGGTGGCGGGGTGGGGGTGGGGAGGAGGGGGGCTGAGTAGGAGGAATTGTTGGCTGAGGCACTGAGCATCCCCACCAAGGTCTTTCTAGTAAGTGTTAAGATATACAGAGTGGGGCAAAGAAGAAAGGTAGGTTGAGACTATGAACAAGGACAGAGAGGGAAACTCCACTATGAAAGCGAGGCAGCATTCATGTAAATCGTAGGTACTAGAAAAATACACACCAGTACTTGGCTGACACAGACACTGGCAAATGAGTCAGAGGACCAGGAGCACTTGCCCAAAGGTGGCCACAAAATCATTCTTGACATTCCAGTGGCTCTGCCCCAATTTCCACAAAACCCTCACCACAAGACAGGTAACGTCCTAACGGCGGTGGCTGGAGGGCCCAGGACCATGCAGACATCCGGGGAAATCCAACTCAAATGATCTCAAACCAGGCTCTTCAGAAGAAAAGCAGCAGCCTGTGCCCCAGGCCAGGAAGGGGGCTCCCCCCACAGAGGGAAGGCAAAGATGCAGGCTGTCCCATAACTAATGGGATCAGACATGAGGGAGACCATCACAAGAGCCCCCCCCCCCAGACAGGAAAGGAAATCCAGTCCTTAAGCGATAAAGCGATTTGCCCAAGGTCACACAAGAAGCTAACACAGAACCAAGACTAGACCCAGTCTTCTTCCCGCCCAGTCCCGAGCTCTCCCCTTCTATGGGAAAAGTCACCCCCCCACACACACCCCCAAAAAAGTTGGTCAGTTAAAGCAGATCACTTCACACGAGTGTTGAACATCAAAGCACAACCGCTTCTACGGAGCTTCACTGTGAATGACTTTCTCCTGCCCCCAGGGCTCCTTCTGGACCATGGGCAGCTGACAGCCTCCAGCAGGCAGGACAGGCCCTGGGGCAGAGCCAAACATCTGTGCTGACTACATTGGGGCTCTAGTGAAGAAAGGAGGAGGCAGCAGCTGGGATGAACAATTAGATGTGAATTTAAGAAGTTTTCAAATGTGCATAACTAATATTTCTTCTGCACACATGCACACGTGTGTACACGCGGCCCCCAGAGTCACAGAGGATGGAGAACAATTCCAAGCTGCCCCACCCACGGATAATCTCTCACCAAGGATAGGGGTGCTCCCTTTGTCCCTTCTAGCCTCTGGGTCTCCTGGAGCTGGAGAGGGCTGGCATTCCATGGTGGGAGCACATGGCCAGCCTGCTCCCTGCCCAGTCCACTGCAATCCCTCAAAAGCAGCTGCCCGCCACCCGATGGCAGCATCCCTCCCACACTCTCCTTTTCCATACAAGCCCTAACTCAGGGGCATATCTGCAGGCTACCAAACGTGTGTCTCTACACTTGGGATAGGGGCTCTTCTCCTCTTCCTGGGACTCACTGAAGGAGTCAGAGGAAGTGACTTCCACTACCCCTCCCACTCCCACCTCATGCCCACAAAATGCTGCAGATTGTATTCTTGTGTATTCAGGAAAAATACAAGAAGAAACTCGAAAACCATCCACACTTGTGCCGGTCTTCCACTCAAGGTCACAGCTGTTAAAAATTCTGGCCCCACACCTATTTCTGCAGGTTACCCAGCTGGAGGCACTTCAGCATGGGTTTCTTACAGGGGAGGGAGGTGGCAGCAAACTTTGTCAGCCACCTAGGAGTAGAGTATCTCCTGGAAGACAGGCAAGTTAGAGCCTCCATTCAGCCACCACGGAGAGAGAAAGGAAGAGAAAGATGAATGAAAGGGGGGGGGGGGGGAGGACAATTTTTTAAAACCCCCACACTTACCGTTGTGCAGAAAGCAGGGCAATGCAGCAGCCAGGAGGAAGAGGGTATCACGCTAGGATAAGCAACGAAGAGGAGAGGTGGCAAAGGAGAGATAAACGCAAGGACTTACCCAGAATATCAAATTGAAGAGGAACATCATGTACTTCAAGCAGCAGAGGCAGCCTCTGGCCATGTTGCACTTCTTAAATTCTAGGAGAAAAACAAAGGACAGGTCCAGGTAAAACACCACGTACTTGCTGCCTTTGGGTGCATTGTACTTGTCAGTCTTAACGCCAGCCTCGGCGCGGCTCTGGCCCCGCGAGCCCGCGGTGCCGTAGAAGGCGCCGGCCGTGAAGCCGCGGCCGAACGGGCGGCCGGAGGTGGACGGCTTGGCAAAGTCCGAGTCCTTGCTGTCCAAAGATGGACTCCGGTGGATCGAAGAATCCTCGCTACTCGACTTCTCCATGCTCGCGTCGTTCCCGGGGGGCGCAAGGGGCGGGGGGCATCGCTCCCGGAGTGGGACGGAGGGGGCGCCCAAGTCGGGCGCGGGCTGCGGGCGGGCTGGCGGAGCCCTGCACGCCCCCTCTCTGTACCCGGGCGCACTCCCGGCCAGACCCCGTGCTCAGGGGCCGCTGCCTCTCGGACGGCGCCCCGCTCCCAGCCGCCTGGCCCGGGAGGGCTCTGCGGTGCGGCGCGGCTCGGCTCTACGCGCGCTCGCGAACGCTCTCCGGGAACCCGCTGGCCTGCGTAACTTAACGTCTTTGGGGAGGCTGCAATTTGATTTCTCTTTCCAAAGCGTCAGCTCGCCTCCCGGCTGCACCGGCCGCTCCACGCGCGGCACAGGGCGCCAGGATCCAGGTCCCCGGGCACACCTCTCCCTGCCCAGCCCCAGCGCTGAGCCCGACCACTTCGCGGGCGCTCCGCCTCCTCTCGCTCCGCGACTTTGCGGAGCTGCTCGCCGGCCCTGGGCTGCCCGGGCGCGCGGCGGGCCGTGCCGAGGGATCCGCCGCAGCTGCCACCGCTGGGCTTTCCCGGCGAAATCCCAGCCCCGACTCCTGACTCCGAAATTGCCCGGAGCCCCCTCCCCGGGCCCTCGGCCCCGCCCCCTGCTTTGCATTCGACCAATGAGCAGTAGCCCTTACGGGGGGCGGGCAGCCTCCCCCTCCCCAATGACACATTATCTTTAATAGGATTAGCGTTCTGCTGTGTGCCTATACAAGTGCGCCGCGAGCCCTCGCTAAATGTCAAGGGCTCTGGAGCTGGGGGTAAACCAGAACCTTCATCGGAAGGCGCTGATCTCTTCAACAGGAGAAAGGGGGGCGGTGAGAGAAAGGGAATGGCTGGAGGTACCAACGACCCAAGGAAACCAGAGGAAAGGGCTGGGGAGGACAGAAGGAGGAAAGAAGCGCGGCCACTGTCGAGGTGGCCGCCGCCCCCCCCCCCCACCGTGCACACGGGGGCCTGTCCGACCCCGGGCACACGGTCTCCCTGCTACACACACACACACGCTTTTGCACACGTGGGTCTGGCTACAGCTTGCAGGGAAAAGAGACCGCAGGGGAGGCGCGAGGTGTGGGAAAGGCGCTTGGGGCCTCCGCGGGGCGCGCGCCGCCCTCCCCGCCCCCTCCGCGCGCGCGCGCACGCTCCAGCACACACGCGGCTCAGCGACGCTCCTGCAGCTGCGCGAGGCCCCCCAACCCCCACCGCCCCCGCGTTCCCGGGTGGGATGCGGTGCTGGCTGGGACCACAGCCGCGATGAGAAGAGTAGGTGGCAGAAGTAAGGTCCTGCCTTGCCCCTCTGAATCCTGCCTATGCCAGGGTGACGTAGGAGTGCTCTTGGACACAGGCAGAGTCCTCTCCCGTGAGGAGGGCACGAAAGGGGCTGGTCAAGGGAAACAGCACGAGGAATGCTCTAAGGGACTTGGGGAACATCCAGGAGGAGCCTTACATCCCACTGTAAAAAAAAAAAAACAAAAAAAAAAAAACAAAAAAAAAAACTGCACGTGTGTCTCCTGGGCTCGTGCAGAAGTCTGCACTGCTGATCTGGGGCTCCCATACTTGGGAAACAAAGAAAACTAGAAGACCTGGGGGGCAAGAAGTCCACCTCTCTTTTCTGCCCCGAGGAAGAGAGTGCTGAGAGCCCCTGAGAGCAGGGCCAAGTATTTTACCAAGCTCAGTATCCCAGCACCTAACACCGGCCTTGGCCTCTAGGAGGCGCTAGACAAGGATGGCTGGAGAGAGGAGAAATTCCGGCCCCTCCGTGGGAGTGGGAGTGTGAAATGTCCACCCTGGAACCCATTAGACATTTATTCCACCTTGCTATGTGCTGAGCATGGGGCCAGGCCCTTGAGGAAACACATAAGGTGTGCTACTCCCTGCCCTTCAGACACACACAATCTAATCAGGAAGACAGAAGGACATTAATCACCAAGGCGATGGGCAGGAACATAATTGGCTGTGGCCCAGAGGGAGGAGGGCATTAATTCCAACCACAGGGACAGGAAGACACTCATCACAGGTTGGCTGTGGTGGTCCCATGCTGAGTCTGCACTCTCACTGGCTCACAGCCAGGGGTACAAGCACCCCACTTCTCTAGAGGGACCTGCAGTGGCGTTACTATTCTAAGCCCCTTCCCCACTCAGATGGCTGCCCAGCAATGAAAGCTAATGAGCATCACAGCCATGACACCTTGGTCTCCTGGCTGGGCACAGTGGTCTTCTGGATGCTTTTTACAGATGAGGGGCACGTGTCTGGCTGGCTCCTGACTGAACCCACTGCCACCTGACTGGAATGGCTAATGTCTTTTGTCCTCTTCAGCCCTGACCGGCTCCCACGGGCTCCCGGCTGCCACTCCATTCTCATAACATTACTTCTTTGATGCAGGAGAGATCATTTACCAGCTGGACTGCGAGTCAGGAGACCTGTTTTTCACTCTGAGCTCAATTTTGAGCTGTGTGATCAAGAACAAGGCAGTTTGCCTTTCTGAGCTACCATTTCCTCCTCTTTAACATGGGGATTAATAGAGCCTCCCCCCAAGAGGAGTTGCGAGAATAAACTGAGCTGGCAGGTGTGAGACCAATCTGAGCACCATAAGTAAGCCCTGAGCAAATGCAAGAGCCTGTTATCACTAGTCTCAGAGATTCGGTGGTGTCAGCTAAGGTGCTCCCAGGCTGGCCCCTCTACCTTCTCAACTCTTTCCCCCTTGATTCACACCTTGTTCAGTGAGAATAGCCTCTGCGTTGTCTCTGGATCTTCACCTTCACTTCTAAGTGGGTTTAGGCCAGTAACTATTTCCTGGTGGGCCAGGGTGAAGGACAGGGTAAGAGAAGAGGAGGCTGCCAGTTAACAGTTCTGCTCACTCCTGGTCACCCTTGTGGGAAGGGCATTGAAGTCCAGGTCGTCTGTCCATTAACAAAGTTCAGTGATGTCCCCTCAGGGCACCTGGCTCAGCCATTATAAGAATAATCAGAGCTTTGTAAGTCCTCATTATATCCCAAGCACCCAGCTTCACACACACTGTAACTCACGGAATCCTCATGACAACCCTACAGAATAAGGATGTTATTATCCCCATTTTAAAGATGAGGAAACAGTATGATTTCAAAGCCCATTTCTTTACTCTCTTGAGCTCTAAACCAAGTTCCCACCCTTGGGAATCTTCCAGTCTAAGAGACAGAATCTAAAAGCACAACAGGGAACCTGAAATTGCATGTTCTGATGAGAGGTCATTAGATAAAAGGATCTTAGGTCAGGGGGAAGCCTTCTGCCCCCACTCCAAGACCATGCCTAGAGAAGCCCAAAGTAGAGCAATATAGCACGTTCCATGACAGGACCAGCAAAGAGCGTCCCTTATGTCCCCTGGAGCGAGTATGGACAGGGAAAGAGGAGGCGGGAGGGCATGTCAGGAAGGCATGGGTATGGTACATGCAGGGGGTAATGAGGAGACAGGCCTGCCTGAAAGTCAAAGTGAGCTACTGTGCACGGCCTTGCATGACACAGGAAAAGTTTGGACTTCATCCTGGAGCTTCCCAAGCAGTGGAGGCACATGACAAAATTGGTGCCCTAGGAAGCCGGGTCTGGCAGCAGCATGGAGAAGTGAGAAGATCAGCTGCTGTGGTTGTCCCGATTTCTTAATATTTTGGGTACATAAGTAACCACCAGGGATCAAAGGTGGTCTGAGACACCATGTCTCCTGCCCACCCCCGATCCTCAACCACTTGCCATGCGCAGGAGAGCTGGAGCCCTTGAGGATCTCTGAGCATGTGAACAAGACAGAGCTGCTTTGCCGTGCCTTTTTTTTTTTTTTTTTTAACAACAAAAAACGTGAAGCAAGTACAGAATCCCCAGAGGGGAGAAAGAGAAGTGAATACGTGAAATCAACATGCAACATCTCCACTGACTGGCAACTGGGGAGATGTGGGCTCCGAGTAAATGTCAAGCTCTCTCTCCCTCTTCCCGAGTTTCTCAGGCTTGCAGTGTGAGACACAGCTCAGCGTTGGTCACTCACTCACCCACACACAATCAGAGCTGATGGGCCAACACAGATCCCCTTCCTGACCTGCACTGAATGTTTCTGTATTTGGCAGTGTGTGCAGCTCATGAGGTATCCTGTACCTCCAAGCTTCAAATAGGGCAGCCTCATCGAGAATTTAGATTAGACACGAGGTGACACTTGCTATCCTAAGGAACGTGTGAAATGGACCACCTCTGATGAACCTTACCTCATCCCAATTTTTAAACTCCAAAATTGGGATCTTTCTAAGCAGTATAGAAAATGCTTTAATTGCTAAGCAAACCATTTACCCATGGTGCCAAAAGAAAAGAAGGCTGGGGAGGTCCCTAACAGGGGGCAATATCCCACAAGGTTTACAAGAAGGTTCAACAGACAAGGAATGGTTAGAAGGGTCCAGAGGCAGGGGCAAGTCTCCCCTTTGCCATGAAAATTAAACAGCTACAAGGTCACATGTTACCATACTTGGCCAGGATTCAGGAGGATGGTAACAATGCCAGTGAAAGGTCAGAGAAAAAAAGAACTAGGGGTAGTTCTGGTTTTTATGCGTTAAGTTTCTGAGACTAGTAAGGAAACACTGCTTGGCTGCAGTGACCAGGTTCACGGTTAGACAGGATTGCTCCAGACAGTCTACCAAGGGTGGTCCAGGTCCCTCGCTCTCTGGGAAGAGAGTCCCCAGCTATTTGTTCGGCCTACAATTATAGTTTGCCCACATGCCTCTGCTCTGGCCACCAGGCTTCCCCAAGGAGGCAGGGGCTGGATCTGAGCCATTCCATCACCCCCCAGGGCCTGTCACAGTGACCACCACGGGGCTGGTACTCAGAATTCGTCAATAGGTAGAGGGGAAAGAAAGACCACCATGCCTAAGTCCTGGGTTCTCTCTAAGGATAGCCTGAGAGCCCCAAGTTCATTAACCAGAGGATGGGACACAAGCCAGAAATCTATGGAATTGTTCCTGGAAAGCAGGCTATCTGAGGCCATCAGAACCTGACGAGGGAACTCAGGAAATGTAAATTTCCCATCTACAGATAACAGGGTATAAAGGCCACAAGGTCAACCATTTTGTTCACAGTCATATTCCCAATACATAGAGCAGCATGGGATGGGTGAGGAAACAGACACATAAATAAACTTACAGATCTGAAAGCCATTTTGGAGGAAGACTCAGGAAAGGCAGGAAGTGGAACACAGGGAAGACAGAGGCCAAGCTGCTCATGGACCCCTCCCCATCCAGGGTGGGGATAGAGGTCCTTTAAGAGGTGCTCTAAGGACAATGCACGTTTGCCTCCACTGAGCCCCTGGTGAACTCGTGCAGGCTCCCTAGTACTGCAGTCACATCTCAAAGCTCAAGAGCTGGCCATGATCGGCCCCTGTCAGAGGCCACTCCTGGCTACTGAGAAGCCATGACTGTGAAGAGACCCTCAGCTGTGCATCCACACTCCACAAGTGAGAGGTGAGCACACTGGTCAGAGCATATGCTGGTGATACTGTGAGTAGTTAGCTCTGAGAAAACTGGGTTATGGCTATAGACCAACTGGACCGCTCATCAGGAGTACTAAAAACAAGGCTTCTAGATCATGAGGAGCCAGGTGAAAGTATGTATGGATCGTCAGAAAACCAGCACCCCTCAGCACATACCACATGCCCTTGTGACTGTGGGGCCAGAGGGGTCCGGGTCTATGAGAAACGATGGCTCAGATGCCATCAATAACCCCTGCCCATACCCACCGCCCGACCCAACCTCAGAGAACAGAGTTCTAGCAAACTAATGTCAGGGAAGTGCTCTGAGCTTTGGGACTAGATGGACCTGCATCCAAACCCCTTCTGGAGCAAGTTATTCTAGAACTGCCGAGAAACCTAGAATGACCACTTACCCACATGTATCTCAGTTTCCACAACCACAAAATGGAGATGATAATGCACACCTCCCCAGACGGTAAGAAGCTAGAGATTAGGGGCGCCTCGGTGGCTCAGTCAGTTAAGCGTCCAACTTCAGCGCATGTCATGATCTCACGGTTCGTGAGTTCGAGCCCCACGTTGGGCTCTGTGCTGACAGCTTGGAGCCTGGAGCCTGATTCGGATTCTGTGTCTCCCCATGTCTCTCTCTGCCCCTCCCCTACTCACACTTTGTTTCTCCCTCTCTCAAAAATAAAAATAAAATAAACATTTAAAAAAAATGAAAAAAAAAGAAACTAGAGATTAAAGGTTAACACTGTAATGCACACAGCACAATGTCTGAAACAGAGACATTCAAAGGAATTGAGGCGCTATTATCATTATCAACATAATTATTATAGTAAATATGGTCCCAGTCCCCATCTAATTACAATGCAGTTGAACAGAGATACAACACATAATCAATACAAAATGTTCTGTGGCTCCAATTCTAAGGTTGAGCCCTGGCAGTTCCTCTTCCTCAGGCCCTCAGTTCTGGGCCCCCTTGTCCTGGGCCCAACACCCCTACATTTGGCCAGCCCATGGGTCCCAATGCCATCCACCTGCCAATGTCACCTAAATGTTTACCTGGATCTGCCCCATCTTCTGAGCCCCAAGTGCACATACCCAGCTCCCACTTGCTGCCTCACAGGCAGCTCCAATTTCACATGCCCCAGAGGGACTGACCTTGCCCTAGCCCTGCTCCCCAGGCCGAACCCTCCCCTTCTCAATAAATGGCCTAACACTCAACCCATTCCTTATGCCAGGAGCCCAACACTCACCCTTGACTCCTCATTAGCACTGCCACTTGCTCCCACCTCCAATCAAACACAAGTCCTGTCCAATGAGCCACCTTCTACTTCTGTATCCATGGGCACTGCCCTGGTCCCATCTGACACCATGTCTCACCTGGGCTCCTGCCTCAGCCCGGGACAAACTCCCGTTCCCACCTCAGCCCTAGGTCCTCTTCACAGGGCACCAACACTGTCTTGTCACACACGGTGTTCCCCTACTTTAACCCCTCCAGAGGCTTCCCACTTCCCTGAGATTAGGGATGTGTGTGTGTGTGTGTGTGTGTGTGTGTGTGTGTGTGCTAGTCTACTTTCAGTTGGCACCACTGGCCCCAGCCTACTTGTCCAGCACCATTTGCAAGTAAGTATTCTTCTCTTGCTCATTATGCCCCAGCCAGCAAACCCTCTGAGCTTGCTCTCTCCTCAGAGCCTTTGCCCATGCTGTTCCCTCTGCCTGGAATGCTCTTCCTCAACCCACTGCCTGACTTAGTTGTACGCACTCCTGAGCTCTTGCAAAAGAGTTTCTTCTGGTTTGCTGGCTACCCCCACAGCCCACACCGAAGCTCCCCTGCCCATCAACAATACAGCCTCAGCACCACCCACCTCTTCTTGCCTAGCACAGTTTGAAAGTATGCATTCATGGGGCGCCTGGGTGGCTCAGTCAGTTAAGCCACTGACTTTAGCTCAGGTCATGATCTCGCGGTTTGTGAGTTTGAGCCCTGCGTTGGGCTCTGTGCTGACAGCTCAGAGCCTGGAGCCTGCTTCAGATTCTGTGTCTCCCTCTCTCTCTGCCCCACCCCCGCTCACACTCTGTGTGTGTGTGTCTCTCTCCCTCAAAAATAAATAAACATTAAAAAAATTTTTAAAGAAAGTACACATTTATTGAGTGACAGTTTGCCATCTGACTCTCCTATTTGACCATGAACCTGAGGGCAGCAGGGATTGGGTCTGTTTTTCTCACTGCTGTATACCCAGTACAATGCCTGACCAATGGTGGGGGCTCAATAAATACTTGATAAATGAATGGGGGCTTAATACAGGGTGTGCACAGGGCAAGCCAGTGTCATTAGGAAGGGCCTTCCAGTTGTATGGTCACTTCAGGCCACCTAAGGAACAAAACCTCAAGATACTAGTTACCTGTATGATCTCTAGTTTCTCAACTACAAAACAAGGATCTTGGACTAGGTGGTTAAAGGCACTTTCCAGAGTTCCAGCCCTGAAATTCCCACTTGTGAAATGGGAAGATGGGTAGGGCTGGACAGGCAGAGGGCAGGAGGAAGAGTGTGCTGGGAGGGGAATGGCTAGGCAAAGCCAGAGGGCAGAAGAGTGCCCAGTCAAAATGAAGCTTTGCAGAAAGTGCATAAGGGAGAGAGGTGGGGCTGGAGCAGAGATGACCCGGATGCCAATTAAAAATCTGCATAGGTGTTTCCCCACCTCCTCCTCCCCCTACGCCTCTTGTCAACTCCACCTTCCTCCACCCACACTCCCACCAAGATGAACACATTCCAAGTTGCCATTTCCTCTGCCTGGAACTCCCTCTCCACACTTCTCTGACTGGCTAACTTTCACAGCCCAGGTGGCATCCGGGTGGCCTCCTCCTAAAGTCTGTGCCCCTCCTTGGAGCTCCAGAGCCCGTCGCAGCATGGCACTGCCCATTCGCCACCTTCCCCGACCCCAAGACTGCACTCCTTGAGAGCACGGGCTGTGTCCATCACCTTTGCAGACCAGCCCTTCGCAGTGTCTCTCACATTGTACTCTTAAACACACAGGCACTCTTAAATACCACCAAACTCTTGAGTGAGGCAGTGAGGGTCTTTGAGGGGCTTGTGAGCCAGAGATAGTCGCTCTTTAGAAAAATGCCCCTTGGCTTAGAGCAGGGGAGGCTTAAGCAAAGAGCAAGAATGGACACTCCCAAAGGACAACAGTCTTTTCTCTGAGGCGGTTTATAGAGTAAGAGGGAGCAGCGGAAGCTGAGCCCTGGAAGCATAGGCTGGTGGTCCACCCTGTGCGATGCCCACCTCTCGGGCCCTTTTTCCCAAGAAAGTCCCAAACCAGCACCGTCTTTCATCCCAAGCCCAATCAGCATCCCGAAAGGGCCTGGTGTGCAACACATTGTGCTGGACAGACGTACCCAGACCCACAGATGCACACACACTGAGCCATTCACTCCAGGGAGACAGAGAGAAAGAAAGGATTTGTTATTAGTACTTATCAAAGAGGGCAGGTGGCTTCAGGGAGGATGAGATAAGGCCAGACCGCCAGGCACAGGGACGTGTGATGAAGCCTGAGGTTTATTGCCATGCACCAGTGGAAATTTACTGACCCAGCAAATCCAATATTCCTAAACCACTCCACAGAGGGCACTGACTTGCCGGCTGGGACCGCGCTCTCTGACCCAGCATCCAGCCTGCCTGCGAAGCTGGCCCTTGCAGCTGGGACCCTTCCGCTGATTCAGGAGCTGCTGCCTGCTGCCTCCCCTCTTCCCTCCGTCCCTCCGCTGAGCCTGGAACCACCGTCAGGAAGGGTAGTGCGTGAGTGGCACCTGGGGATGCTCGAAAGAAGATGGAGAAAACACAGTGCCCCAGGATCCACCAGCTCTGAAGTCCTCAGGGGAAGGGAGCCCACACTTGTTCTGCCCCAGCTGAAGACAATGAGAAGCGTGTGGGTGAGCGGAGGGGAGACATATTTGGGCATCCCTATTGGGTACTACCAACTTGGCTGTCGAAGGACTCCCAAGTCTCAGGGCGCATGAAGCCACTTGTGGTCTCTGAACTCGCACCAGCCATTGGGTAAAGTGCGGCAGCAGCACCAGCCAAAACCCCACTGCATCTCTCTTCCCTCTGCCTGCCTCAGGCAGACCCACATCCATGCAGCTAAGTCAGACAAGGTGCCTCCGGCTGAGGGGGCCTCAGAGAAACATCCATCCCAAACCTGGAAGCATCTTTCTCATGTCATAGTAGTTAAGATGAAAATGGTCACCAACCACACCCTTCAGTCTGCTATTTGGGTTTCCAAAGCTCTCACGGTCCTGCTATGTTCTTCCAAAGCCTCCCAGATTGTGCCACAGAGCTGTTGTAACCCAATCTTACATGACGCGTACCCAACCATGTTCCCCTGACCCAGACGTGCCCAACACATGCTAGAATGCAGATGGCATGCACACACGTTCCCTGTCACGGCCCCCCCTCCTTAAGACTGCCAGCCCTACTCTGCCTCCCAGCTGCCACAGTCTCCTTACTGCCTCCAGTACTCCTCCTAAACTCCCCCTGCCATAGGCTGCCACCATCACTGTCCAGAGACAGGGCTCAGGGATGCCACACTGCCCCTCTCACCGGCTCAAAAGCTTCACTGGCTCCATGGGGGATTTAACACAAACACTCAAGCTTGGCATTTGAGACCTTCCACACTGTACTTTGTGGGCCTTATTTCCCACGAGTCCCTGACCTGTGCCCTGTGTCCCCAGCAGTCAGAGCTCCTCACTGTTCTCTGGACACGTCCCCACCTCCCCGCCTCGATACGCTGGCTCGTGCACTGCCCTCTACCCATGAAGGCTCCCTCACCCATCTCTGTCTTTAGTAAATGGTTCTGGACTCACCTCAAATGCCACATCCTCCATGAAGAAGACTCTGATCCTAAGGGTCCCCCAAAACTTAGAGGCCCTCTTCTTGTTCTTAACCTCTCTTTGAGGCACTAAGTTCACTCTGCCTTGTATCATGGCTGTTTGCATAAATGTCCTCCCACAAGACGACAGAAAGATCTGAGGGGATGAACTCACCGGTATGCCTCTTGCAGCAACCAGTCGGATGTGTGGTGGACACTTAAGAAATCTGAAGGCAAATTAACTGAATCCCTCACACAATCCCCATGGCCCCCAAGCCTCACCCCCACCTTCATCATATGTACTCACCTCAACCCATGAATTGGACACGCCTGACACTGCCCTCAGCCTTTCTGGTAGGTGCTCCCCTTGCTAGATCACTGGCATTTGTCCTCCCTTCTGGAGGCCCTTTCTGGGGTCACCCACCAGATGTGGCCATCTCCTGAACCACCGGAGAGCTCAGATGTCCAGCCTGGAGCTCAGTGTGGCTGTGCTCCGTGAGGCCCCATGTGCCTGGGTGGCTATGTGTCATTCATCCCCCAAGCTCTGGCCCCAAGGGGCGCTTCTATATCCCAGTCGGGCCAAATGCCAGGGCACACCTGCTCTTCCCCTCCCCCACACCACTGCCAGAGGAAATGCTAGCCCGTAGCCTCGGCCGGACACAGCAGGAACAGGCACTGAGCACTGGCACTGCCCCACTCTCCCTCCACCCCCAAGCCTGAGCCTGACCAGCATCCAACCTGGCTTATCCCCGATCCTTCCACGAATGCACGCTCAACCATGCGGCCCTGTCTGCCCGTAAAGAGAGCACAAGACAAACACTCCTGCCGCAGGGAGCCAGGCAGAATAGGGGCTGGGGCCCCGGTCCCAGCTCAGACACCTGCTATCGGTGTCACCTGCGTGACCAGAGGCATACTCTGAGCACACATTTGTTAACTGGATGAATGAATGAGCACATTTTCTTGTGTGTAACCTGGGGCTGGGTATGGTTGTGAGGGACAGATGAGGCATGGTCTGGGAAACTGCTTCATCAAATGGGCAGTTCTACACTTCGGAACCTTCCAGCTACACACACACCGTAACCATCCAAGTTACATGAACTCCATGTAAAGTCAAAGGACACTATACTGGTTACTAATCACTGAAGATTTCCTGGGCTCACTACCGTGGGTGTTACTGAGAAGCATCAGATCTTAGGAACTAAAGATCCATTTGGGGGAAGAGCAACAAAATGAAAGGACAGCAGGCGACAGAGGCCCACGCGCATGTGCCAAAGCAGGTGGTACACACGGAGTGCTCAGGTGACCAGCCCGAGGAGGGTGGGCCTATCTGGGAAGTCTTCCTGGAAAAAAACAGGATGCATGCTGAGCTCTCATCCTCACTGAAGGAGAGCAGAGGATGGGGTCCCACATGCCCGAACACTGTAAGCAAAGACGTGTGACTCAGCTTGTTCAAGGGGCTTTCGTACCTAAGACTGCATGTGATATTCACCACACTCCTACCAGATACATGAGGAGGGCTGTCGTCTCAGTATATGAACGAGGAAACTAATCACCAAAGAGAGGAGAGGGCTTGTCTAAGCTAGTTAGGGGCAGGGGCACCTGGGTGGCTCAGTCGGTTAAGCATCTGACTTCAGCTCAGGTCATGATCTCATGGTTTGTGAGTTTGAGCCCCACATAGGGCTCTGTGCTGACAGCTCAGAGCCTGGAGCCTACTTCAGATTCTGTCTCTCTCTCTCTGCCCTTCCCCCACTCGCACTCCATCTGTCTCTCTCTCTCTCTCAACAATAAATAAACATTAAAAAAAATTTTTTTTAAAGCTAGTTAGGGGCAGAGTTGGGACTGAACCTATGTCTCCTGACTTCTAAACCAGAGACCTATCCTTACACCAAGTGGTTTTACCTGGTCCCAGCACTGGAGCCTGCTTTTATGCACGAAGCAGACCCCTACTGAGGCATGCACATGGCGTGCTACATACACAGAGGGGGGTGAAGGAAAGGGAAGGAATGAGATGAGATTCATCATCAGGATGCCCAGCCAGGAGTGACAGAGAAGCCCCACACATGGCACCAGGGACCAAGCCCTGTCACACCAGCATTCCCAACACCAGCTTGCATCACCCCCTCAGCCAGCATGTCCCTCGTGCTCTTTCTGACCTCACACAGTAGGAACACATGTATGTGCTTTGCCAAATGAAAGCACACAGAGGCCCTACCCTCCAAAGCCACTGTCCACGCATAGTAGAGATAATAAGCCAGTGGTGGGCTGCTAAATGCTTTAACAAACAGCTCTCCAGCGGAAAAAGCCGTGATTTGTAGTGCTTGCCAGTTTCTACAGTGTAGATACTCCCACCATGGCCAATTTCAGGCTACCAATGGCTTAACAAACAGCTGACAAATTTCCTGATTATTTACTAATAGGCTCTTGAGAGCAAGTACCCATAGGCTCCAGCAAACCACTGTAAAAGCCCAGCTCCCTTCCCTCCAGAAGAAATTCCACAGCAAGGAGAAGAAACCCAGTACCATCCTGTCCTCCTGCCCAGTAGAAGAAGTCTCATGGTTAGGGTGTAGGAGTAGGAATGGAGGCCAGACAAGTCCTGGTGAAGGCATGAAGCAACCCTCTGTCTGGTCTCCTGGGGTGCCCCACAGGGGCCTAATAACCAGAGAAAGCCCACTGACATTAGCTCCTGTACTACAGTGACCCTGTAATACAAGTCAGGCCAGGTTACTACTCGGCTCAGAACCCTCTAATGGCTTCCCATCTCTCTCAGGGTAAAAGACAAAGCTCATACACACACACACACACACACACACACACACCACTCACTGTCCCCACTACAGCCACACTGTCCGTCTTGCTGTTTCTTCCAGCAGAGGTCTTATGCTGGCTGTTCCCTCGATTGGAACAGTCTTCATCTAGATCTCTGCATGGCCAGCTCTCTGATCTCCTTCAAACCTTCATGCCAAAGCCACCTTCTCAGTGAGTCCTTTCCTGGCCACCCCATTTAAAACTGTACCTCCCCCCTCACACTCAATCTCTCCTACCCTGTTCAGCTTTCTCCATCGCACTTATCCCCAGCATACAATATAATTTACAGGCAGACCTCAGAGATATTGCGAGTTCAGTTCCAGACTGCTCTAATAAAGCGAATGTCGCAATAAAGTGAATATCATGGTAGTGCAAGTATTGCAATAAAGCAAGTCAACTGAATTTTGGGGTTTCTCAGAGCACAGAAAAGTTTAAACTACTGTAGTCTATTAAGTATGCAACAGCATTATATCTTTTTTTAAAAAAAGTACAGGGGCGCCTGGGTGGCTCAGTCGGCTAAGCATCCAATCTCGGCTCAGGTCATGATCTTGCGGTCCGTGAGTTCGAGCCCCGTGTCAGGCTCTGTGCTGACAGCTCAGAGCCTGGAGCCTGTTTCAGATTCTGTGTCTCCCTCTCTCTATGACCCTCCCCTGTTCGTGCTCTGTCTCTCTCTGTCTCAAAAATAAATAAACGTTAAAAAAAATTTTTTTTAAAGTACATGCCCTTAATTTTAAAATATTTTACTGCTAAACAGCGCTATCATCTGAATCTTCTGCGAGTTGTAGTCACTGATCACAGGTCACCATAACAAATGAAAATCGCGAGAATTACAAAAACTTGACACAGAGACCAAAGTGCACAAATGCTGTCGGGAAAATGGCGCCCACAGACTCGCTAGATGCAGGGTTGTCACAAACCTTCCGTTTGTAAGCAATGCAAGGTCTGCAAAGCACAATAAGGAACAGCACACTAAAACAAGGTATGCCTTTGCCTTTTTCTTAATCGATTATGATCTCTCTCCCCCACCAGACGGAAGTCCTGTGGGAGTGAGGATGTGGTGTGTTCATTCCTTGCTGACTTCTACAAGCCCAGAACAGAGCTTTCCCTGTGGCGGGTACTCAGTAAGCACTTGCTGGATGAATGAATGCTGGAGGACACCCCTGCCTCATCCTCGAGGTGCCATTTTGGCTTCCCAAGAGGAGGTAACTGGGGAGCGAGGGAGCCCAGTGGTAAGTGCCCACCTGACTAGGACTCAAGATACCTGTGTCCTCCTGCTGACCTGGCCCAGCAGCACCCTCCACCCTCACCCCCACCCCACACCTCACTTTCTCTCTTCATTTGGGCTGGAATGGGACCCTACATAGCTAACCCGGGGCAGTACCAAGGGCCAGGGCTAGAGCCAGACAGGACACCAAGCTGAAGGCCTCTGAGCTCAACAGTAGGAGGCTCTGGAGGCAGGTTCAAGGCATTCCCTTAAAAGGGCTTCAGAAAGACAAGCTCTTTGCTTCTCCTCTGCACCACCCACACCTGAGCCTCCAACACCACACACCACCCCCCCGTTCCCCCAGCCCCGAGCCTAGAAGAAACCCCCAAAGAATACTCTCCACCCCAGTAGTTAGAGCCAGTGGAGCCCCAACTCCACGCGGCTGCCCCATCATGCCTCAGGCGGGCTCCCCACATGCAAAGCAGCCAGCTCATACTGCTATTTTAAGCTCTGCGGGCCCAGCTGTAGCACGTAGCCACAGCGGGCCAGAGGCCCGGGCTGGAGGTAGGAGAACTCGCTAAGAGTGCTGACCTGGGGAGCTCAGAAAGGGAGTGCCGGCCACCCTGCATAACACCAGCCCTTCCTTGGTGGGGCCGGAAACTCCCAGTCCACACCCTCAAATCCACCAGCCATGGGGAAAGTGAATCAAGAGCTGCATTGGGCACACCCAGATTCCATTTCTGAATGTGACCCCCTGAGTTTCCACATTAAAATGACTCCTTGCCCCACCCAGACAACCTCAGAAATTCCAACAAAGCTGGAGCTAGCGGGGCACCCATCTTCCAGGACCTGGCCACACGAGCACACACCACAAATGCAGAGTGAATGAAGGGAGCTGGCCCACTCTTGTCTGAGAACAGTTTATTCACCGAGTCCCTCTCCACCCCTCTCCCCGACTCCAGTCCCCCCTCAGTGACTCTGCACACTGCTAGGCACACAGCCAGACTCAACAAATACTTGTTTACTAAGTGAGTATTTCCAAATGTATTCTGAAACCAAGTATGGTCAGGGGACAAGCTAGTCTTGATTACTTTTATCATCTTTAATGTATACATTTCGGGGGCACATGAGTGGCTATATCGGTTAAGCATCTGACTCTTGATTTCGACTCAGCTCATGATCCCACTATTCATAAGATCAAGCCCTGTGTCTGCACTGACAGCTCAGAGCCTGCTTGAGATTCTCATTCTCTCTGTCTCTGCCCCTCCCCTGCTCGCACACACTCATGTTCTCTCTCTCAAAATAAATACTTAAATATATATGTGTATATATACACACACATGTACATATGTGTGTGTATGTATACACACATGATTATGTGTGTATACATATATATATATGTATACACACACACACACATATATATATATATATATATATATATATATATATATATATGCATTTCTACTGCCATCATCAGGCACCAAAACTGAGAATAAAGACTATAGGACCAAGGAACCAGTAGAGTTTAGTAACAAAATAGGGATGCCCCAGGCCGCACCCCTTCCAGGGAGAGCTGCCACCCCTCAACTCCTGGGGGATAGTTATACTGTGTTCTCTGGGAAGCATGTCCCCTGAAGTTGTGCGACATGGAGGCCCCGCCCCTTCCATCAACCACAAACTGGCTTGAGAAACAACTCACAGAACAGAAAGTCTGAGTGCAGGCTATTCCCACCCCAACCTGATGCTACAGGACATCAGTAGACCCTCCCAGGGCAGGATGGGTCACATGTGCAGGGAGCTCCCGGCAGCAACCCACAGCTCTAATTGCTCAGTTTAAGCAACATCAGCACCAAAGAAAAGGGAAAAGCGACCCAGAAGTTGCTCTAATTAGGGAGCTTTGGGACCTCTCTTCTTGCTACCCATCTATCTCAAGGCTGAAGCAGCCACCCACATGGTAGAGCAATAGATTCACCACCCAGTCTAGGGGGATGGAGGGGGAAATTCCTTGAATTTTCTTGTTGGAAGAAGATCCCAGAAGCTATGGGTCTTCAGAGATGGTCTGATTCACTTCTCTCCTCCCCTCCCCTTCCCTGGCTTTAATCAACCTAGACGGATGCTTTGGAACATTTCTATTATAATTGTAAAAGCAATGACGATTGCGTGCAACTACAGAAAAGTGTATACTGTTCAGAGATTTTGCATAAGGAAGGGTCTCGCCTCACGAAAGTAGGCTGCAGCACACGCCACTGTATGGGAGGTGACGCGATTTGCACCGAGCCAGTCACTGAAGGGCCACAACCAGGTCTTCACAGCCCTGATCCAGTGCCCTTTCCAAGTGCTGAGTTCCCTCCAAAACACAGTTCTCTTAGTGTGGCTCCCAAGGCCACCTACTTCCAAATCCTTGAGTGTCCTGATACCAAAGGAAAATTCCTGAGCCCACTCTGGCCTTCCAGAGTCCCTACCATGACAACCTCCCCTGTTAATAAAACCTCCAAGGGACTCTAAAGTGTGCTCAACTTGGAAAGGCCCCGCCAGCCCTTCTTTTCACTACACACTAGCAAATCCTCCAGGCCTAGAGGCTGTTTGGGTACAAGACCCCCACTGCTCCCTTTGGTTCATCTCCTGAAGATACATCTGCACATAATCACCAAAGTCACCCTGAGACATTTCTGTCAGTAATCTGAAGTCACACCAGCTGGGAAGACAATCCTGGCCAACAGCTCCCCTCTCCAGCAGGAACATATCTGCCAAAATCACTCTGTCAGCCTAAGCCCATACTCACAGACGTGCCTAATGAAGAGGGACACGGTGGGGTGGGGGGGGGGCGGTAGGAAGGGAAGGAAGAACAGAATGGTAGGATTAGGTCACTCCAGGGCTGCTTTTCTTTCCCTCCTGCATGTGTCATCAAAGACATAGCACTCTGCCTCTGATTGTTCACTTTCAGATATGCTCTCACCCTGGCTTTCACCCTGACAAAGTGGATACCCAGCTCTCCCTATGTCAGCCCTGGAGTCGGCTTTCAACCCGCCCTCCATCATCTGTTCTGACCTTGGATCCACCATTCTGTCTTGGACTGCACTCCTGTGTGGCTATTCCAGCCTTAGGGAGGGCTACATGGGCTGGCTCAGCTCTCCACCAGCCTGCCCCAATTCTGGGCTTCAATTAGCATCCCCTCCCTTGGCATGGAGGCTCCTCAGGTTGATGGCGCAGTTACAGATCTCCCCGTCCTCATGACCCCAACACACACCTGCTCCCCCACCCTCCCTGCTCGCCACCCCCAATCATGAGTCTCCTTGACTCAGCCCGGGCAGCCCGAGCGGGCAAGTCTTGTCTTTGTAAATGGACTGTCAGCTGCAAGAGAGCAGAGCACGAGTCAATTCCTGCTGTGTCCCCTTAGCATCCAGTCATGTGCCAGTGACTCAGTAACCACTTGTGGAGTGAATGAATGAAGTCTGAAAATCTAGCCCAGCCAGCTCTCCTGGTGGTATCTGGTGCTTACAAGAAAAAAATGTGTGTGTGTCGGGGGGGGGGGGGGGGCGCGGGGTGGGAACCATGGGGTGAGAGAAAGAAGAGAAAGAGACATGCTCACTCACATAAGGACAAGAGCAAGGCAATCAGCTCAGAGGGCCACAGGCCTAAGGGAGCCTGGTAGGGTGTACCGACAGCTTCCATACCTCCCAATATCCTCTGTCAGTAACCAGAACTGGCAAATTAGCAATTTCCTCGTTCCATCAGCAGAGCATCTCCCAAGCAGAAAGTCTGTCTGATCTGGGTGAATTAATTGAGTAATTAACTTCCCTAATCTGCTCCCTCCAGGCCTGCCTTCCAGAAAGGGATAGCAGCAGCCCAGGGGAGGGCTGATAAGGGCCAGGAGAGAGACCACTTGCCCCCTCGGGATCCTGCAGCCTTCTCCACCAGCCTGTGCCACAGCACACACAGCCCGCCAGACTTCAAACCCTGCTCATGGCAGTGCATGTGCTCTGACTGTGGTACCACCTCTCAATCTGCTTGGATACGGGCTATTTTGAGCTCAAACTGAGGCTTCTGTTTGAGGCCAGTTTTGAGCTCTGGTGCCCAAGGGACATCATAGGCAACCTGTCGGATACAGCAAAGGAGCAGGGAGGAGCAGGTGGAATGAATCTGGGCAAAGACTAATGCAAATCACAAGAGGTATATGACTGCTGTAAAGGGCTGGCTGGCAGAGTGGGCAGCAGGAAGGCACATAGGGCGAGGCCACAAGACCCAGGTGTGGGGCCCAGCTTTGTCTTTGAGAACCGTGTGACTTCGGGCAAGCCACTTAATCCCTGTGAGCTGCAGTTTCCCCATCTACAAAATGGGCATAATGTCTCCCTCCCTCCCTCCAGGGCTGTCCTAGGAGCCGGTGAGCCCAGGAAGAGTGGCTCGCTGATGTCCAATCTGCACCCCTCTACAGAAGCCTCCTGAAGAAGACCGTACAAGGCAGCCAAGTGACTGTGCCTGAATGCGACCTGGGCATCACCTCGCAGCTCTAACTACCATAAAGCCGTTCCTTATTCTGAGCTCTCCACCTTAGAGACATGGATGGGGTGTGGGGAGACATGGGCCATGAACTCAGTCACATCAGTATCAAATCCCAGCTCTGCCCCTTGACAAGTTACTTAACTGCCCTGCACCTCAGTTTCCTCATCTGAATTATGAGTCCCATAAATGCCTAACAACACGCCGAGTCGATGATCTACATACAGGGCCTGATTCAGTGCCTGGAACACCCTATGCTCAATAAATAGTAGATAATATTTCTTTTAATTATTATCATCATTATCATTATTCTGGCTAATAGAATTAGCTCTTCCCTCCGGAGCAGTAAAACAGAGGCCTCATTCCTCACCCAGGGGCCTAGCTTTCCCATGTAAGAAGGCAGTATCACGTGCCCCTGAGTCTTCTCTTCTCCAAGCAAAACATCCCCACTCCTTTCCGCTGGTACTCACTCATGCAGCAACCTACAGATCCTTTGCCTCCCTGCCCACTTTCCTCCCGGCGTGTCCCGGTCTGCCAACGCCCTCCCTAAGATGCAGTGCCCTCAACTACTGCATCTGATCGATACAGTACCTCCAGCACCTACCTCAGCACCCAGCACATAGCAGGGGTGCAGCAACTGTTGGTGACAGAGCAGTGATGAAGGGGCTGGACACTATGCTCCATGGAGTCTGAACATTGCAAAGGGCAACAGGCTGCAATAGCTCTTGATCTGGACACTCTGTTTCCACCAGTGCAGTGGTGCAGGCACTGAACTCCCTTCATACTGTGTGTCAGACCGTCACAAACGTAAAGCTCCGAGCAGCACCAGGGCCTGCCTGGGGGTGTCACATCAAGCATTTGAAGCCTGAGCTCCCCCTTCCACATTCCTGCAGGTTTCTAAATCTAAGTATAACTGTAAACATTCGCCCCTCACCTTTCATCTTGTTAGTTTCTCTCCATTGTTACAGCACACTTGTTAAAGTCCTGATTCTATCAACCAATGTATTGGTAAATTATTTCTCTTAACGTTCAGAAGATCACAGAATTTTTGCATTAGAATGGATGTTAGAGATCATCAAGCTTAATCTCTGCCATATCCAAATGAAGAAATCCCAGACCAATGAAGTAACTTGCCCAAGGACATCTGTAATTTTGCAAAACTGAGACTTGAGCCCTGGATCCTTCCTTTCAGCCCAGATCACTAATAGTAATGCTATAAAAATCTTAGTACCTACCTTGTGCAAGGATTTCAATAGCTATTTTCCCCAATCCTCTTAACAAGCCTGAAAGACAAACACTGCTTTCCCTACTTGACAGATGAGAGAGCTTAGGTGATTCATCCTGGACCACATAGACCAGGAGTACATGGCCAAGCTAGGAAAGGAACGTGCTCTTTCTCCAGAAGCCCTGTTCTAAGCCGTCAAGCACTGGAACACTTCCACCAGGATGTCCACCAGGAATGCAAAGCATCAGGCCTAAATCTATATTTGTTACTTTTCTCCCCGCCACCTACCTGTTCCTCCTTTGCTATTTAATACTCCTACTCTGTTAATAGCATCACCACCAACTTAGTCACTTGATCTAGAAACCTAGAGAGGTTCCTCAGACTCTGTTACTTTATCTCTTCACCTTGCAGATTCAAGCGAGCCTCTGTGCCCCCACAACCCCTCCCCCTCCCCCCCCCCCATGCCATTCCCTTGGCCAAAACTCCTCAGTTGTATCTCCTTCTCATAAAACCAACAAAAGGCTATTCCCAAAACTTCCTGCCTGGTTCCCCCTTCCCAGCTTGCTCCAGTTCCTGAACACCTTCTACAGTAGCCCTCACCAGCATCTCTCGGAAAGAAACTGATCTTCTGTTGCTCCAGCTTAAAACCTTTGTTGATTCTATTCCAAATTTCTTTTATCACAACCTCGCAGGCCTGTCACTCAAACTCCTATGCATCCTGCAAGACTCAACTCAACTCTCATTCTGGTTCCAGCCCTCCTGACTCCCCTGAGTCAGTCAGTCTTTCTGATGAAGGCTTTGCAAGCACCTCTACCATGGTGCCTCACACACTGTACTTCCTTCACAAGCCTTTCACCCCTTTGGAGGTGAGCTCCTTGAGGGCAGGAAGGTGACATCTCTGAATCCCCGGCTCCAATCCGTGGATTTGCTAATTTACTCAACCTTGAAAACACTCTATGAATAACTGTTGAGGAAATTAGCCATTTTCATAAGTCAGGGCTCTGTTTATGCTTTTAGTATGAAAAACAACCCATTAGGTTAAAAAAAAAACCTGTGTCTTAGGATCAAATTTATTTTAGAAAGATGATGTTAATATACTGACTGATGGGGTCCTTGTTAAAAGATGTGTGAAATCTAAGCCTCCTGGACAGGAGCTTGCTTTGAAGGCATCGATGACAATAAGGAAAAGAAAAACCCAAACCGCAAAAATAAAGAATCTGAGCTGTAGCAGATGTGCGACTATGACCCAAATGAATTAACTTGCTAATTGTTTCCATTTGCTTTAATCTATAGCAACTCCCAGATTAGTGTTTGTTCCAAACTGCAGGTCATTGCTCATTAATGGGTTATGAAATCAGTTTAGTGGGTCAGGAAGAGTATTTTTAAAAACTAAACAGAAAATGCTAGAATGAGATATCTCACATGGTAATTTCATGAAACATTTTTTCAGATGTAGCATGCACATGTATGTGGGCATAGATGCACACACACGTGCATACACACATGCGCATGCACGCACATACATGCGTGCACACATGAGAACAGGGACTTTATAGGCATGAAGTTCAGAGCTGGCTACTTTCTGCAAGGGCCACACCTGGTCAGGAAGGTTTACCCAGCTACAGGAAACACCCTAGATTCGTCCTCTGAGATGGAAATGTGCTTAAAGATGCCAAAATGTTATGTGCACCATGAGAAAACACAGCAAGTTTTGTCATTGTGAAAACTTGTCCCTGGCTCATTTGATCCAGCGACATCATCTGCTGGGCAGAGTTCTGGCTAGAAATGTGGGCACAGGGTACTCGCTTGCAAAACTGGGAGAACAGAGCCCACCTCCAAGTGAAGCAAAGTCTCAAATGGACAATGTATAATATGGACTCTTTATTCATGTATTCCTCTCTTGATGGCTGAAACAAAGTTGGTTTAAAAAATGCATGAAGTTAGCTCAGCACAGAACTATACCTTCCTACCCCATTAAATGAGAGCAAACCAATTCTGAATTGAGCCAATATTTTATCCATTACAAATTCTACTCAGCTGTCTTGCATCATGTGTCGAAAGTAGACACCATCTCCCACTGGTTCTCCAAAACAGAAGGAAGACATCATACCCTCATGCATTTAAAGGCTCCATGCAGAGGACGATGGCCTCACGTCTTGCTTCATTTAGGGCAGTATGAGGGGACTGGACTCAAAATGCAAGGGGAAGCCTTCACAAGAAAGCTGTTAAGGACAGGGGCAGGTGAGCGAAGCACGCGCCAGCTACCACCCTGGGCGGGCTGAACCCTGGTCCACCTGCAGTCCGAGCGGCCGAGTGGCGGGTGTGTAATGCGCCCAGCATGGAAGCAGCAAGGTCCCTTCCTTCCTAGATGACTTTGGGAGGTGCCTTCCTGTCTGTGGCATCCATGGTTCCAGGATGAGGCGGGATGGTGACTGTGGGGTTGCCACAAACAATCGGCCCTCCCCCCGGGGCCCCACGGCCTATTTCCAGCTCCTGATAGTTCCTGTCTAATGCCAGCGTGGACTGAGGAATCCAGGGCATCCTGGGCTCAGCATTGTTCAAATCACACATTCCTCTTCATGAAAAGCTACTGAATAACTCTCATTCCTCAACCCTCCCAGGAGAAACCACATCAGAGGATAAGCAACCAGATCCCGTGTGTGATGGGAACAAAGGGGGACGGCGGGAGCCATAGGGTGTCTCCACCACTGTCCATCAGACCCTCTGCAGCAGATACACAGACCGCCCAGAAGGTTCACCTGCCCCATCCCATAGGCTGACCCCACTCTCAAACCTTGGCAGCAGGAGCAGGTGTGAGCTGCCCGAGCCAACCTGTATCCTTGGCCCAGACACACTGCTTTCCAAGTGTCCAAGTTTCTATGCCATCCTTCCCCCTGACTTTTTGTGAATACCCCCATTAAACCCTCAGGGAAAGGAAGAAGACTGCCCATGTTTGTTGAGAACCTGAGTGTCAGGCACTGGGTGAAGGACAAGGGGTCCAAAACCTCTCTATCTCTATAGGGCAACAGGCACACTGAAGACAGAAATGGCAATGGAGAAAAAAGCACAACAGATTATGCTACTGTGGTAGCAATGGGTAAGACAAAGCAGAAGGAGGGAGAGGTGAAAAAAAGCAGAGGAGAAAGAGAGAAAGAAGTGTGCAGTGGGGAGAGGCTGAAGCACACCCTGGCCTACCTCCCCGCTCCCCACTGCACCTGCTGCCCGCAAAAAGTCGAGCAAACTGCCTGGAGGCCAAGCAGCGGGCAAGACCCCTTCCCGAGGCAGAGCCCGAAGGACCCCACACTCCCAGGTGGCACCCAGCCCACCCTCACCAGCCACGCCTCCAACCAGAGAAACGCTCTGTGTGAATCACTTCCGCGACAAGGGATTTCACTGCTCTGGCTTCTGACTTGTAAAAAAGACTTGGGAACACTACAAGTCACGGAAATATAAATCAAAGTAGCCAAACTATCACTGTTTACACCTATCAGGTTATATATATATAATATATATATATTATATATATATTTATAATTTTTATATAATGTAAGTACTGATTTATATATTTTTTCAATGCTAGCAAGAATGTGGCACATCTCCTCGGGGCCTCCCACTCCCCAGTGCCTAGCCACCTCCACTGATTGGCCTTGGCTCTCCCTCCTCCCCAGGGCTCTCCTCAGAAGACTGACCAGCATCTTCCTAACACTCAGACCTGCTCATTTGGCTCCACTGTGGAAACACTTCAATGGCTCCAGTTTTTATGGAGTGACTAAGAAAAGCTGGGTTGGGTCATTTGGAGAAGACCGGACAGGACTCCGCAGGGCCTCCAGGATGCACAGTTCTGGGCTGAGTGGCAGTGGGAAGGTGGAGCTGGGTCAGGCAGGGGAGCAATGTGGAGATGGGAAACCTGCTGGGAGTTTTCCAGGGATTTTCTCTAACACAATACCTTCTCCCCTGTGACTAGGTCCCAGGATGGAGTGCAAATCACCAAATGAAAAGGGAGGAAGTCTTAGTGGTGGTGAAGTTATTCAACTCTTTGGTCTTTTTTTCACTAAGTTCTTCACTGGGACTAGACAAGAGACAAAATATTTTAATCACCCGAAAGACACAGCGAGGGAGCAGATATATTAAGTGGACATCACAGCCCACTGGTAACTGGTAACTCAGGTGACAGTGAGGAGATGCCTGTTACATGCCAGCTGTTTGTGCCCTTTGCACACTCTGTTTCCTGTGTTGAATGTACTTCCCTCTCTTGGCCACTGTTTTCTCTGTGGCGCCTCTCCCCTCCCCAACCCAGGCAAAACTGGATGCTGTCCTCATCATTCTCTGAACACCCCCCCCCCCACTAAGATTCTTGCTCTGCACACTGCTGTGTGAGTCTTGATGCTGAGAATGGGGAGGAGAGAGGGAACAGGAGGTGATTCTCGTTGAACTCTGAATCCCAGAACCTACAACAGTGCCTGCCTCATAAGAGGTGAAATGCATTAATGCATGAATGAATGAATGAATGAATGAATAAGCAATGAACAGATGCACACCAGGCAGAGAATAGCCCCAGAAGTAAAGGGACACAAACCCCAAACCCGTGACCCTCCAGGCCCTCTGAGGATTAGGATGGCCCATGAGTGTTCCCGAGAGGGGACAGGAACAGAGACAGGGCTGAGCAGAACCCTGGGAGCCAGGCTGGGTCTGTTTAATATGCAGCATGTAGATTCCCAGCAATCAATGCTCATTTTTAAAAATTTTTTAACGTTTATTTATTTTTGAGATAGAGAGAGACAGAGCATGAACAGGGGAGGGGCAGAGAGAGAGGGAGACACAGAATCTGAAACAGGCTCCAGGCTCTGAGCTGTCAGCAGAGCCCGACGCGGGGCTTGAACTCACGGACCGTGAGATCATGACCTGAGCTGAAGTCGGACGCTTAACCGACCAAGCCACCCAGGCGCCCCTCAATGCTCATTTTTAAAACACGGTTGCCCAGAGCCACCCTCCCTGCTTGGTTCCATGGTCAGTATTAAGTATCTTTCTATTTATAAAGTGACTCTCACTGCAGTGGTGCAATGCCGGTCCTACACCCAGCCACAGAGGTGGGGCAGAGTGGGGCAGAGGGAGAAACTGAGGCCCCAAAACAATCTCTGGACACACCAGAGAGAGACTCTCCTCCTACCCTGGGGCCTTCTCAGTGGAGGGCCTGCTGGCCAGCTGGGAGGTGCTGCTCTCTTCCTCTCGGCTTTCGTGACCACCGCCAGATAGGCTGGGCCTCTCACAGTGAGTCTACGAAGCACTGAGGGAAATGAGCCCAGAGGGACAGGGAGCTCGAGCAGCCTGTCCCTCTGGACAGGACTTTCCAAGTCCAGACTTCTGACCTTCCCCGCATCCGCCAGCTCCCCATCTCATACCTTCTCCAAGGCAGTCACGCTCTGGCTCACAAGAGCCAACCTCCCAATTCCTTCTCCATCTCTCTGTCCTCCCGCCCATCTCCGGGAGCCTGGACGTCCTGGCGCCCTTATGATTAAGGCCCAGGAAGAAAGACACGAGAGAATCGTGTCACCGTCTTGGGCTTCTCCCTCCCAATTTGGGCCTCAGTTCTGAGGGACTGTCCCTCTACCCAGCCTCGCACCTCGGCAAGATGCTTCCCGGGTTCCAGCACATCACATTTAGCAGGGCTCACGTCTCCAGGAGACACAAGAAGTCGGAGGCTCGGCCCAACACTTCACATCGTGCAGGGCACAAAGCCGGTGACGGAAGCCTCATGAGTGCTCCTGGCCACCTCCTCAGAAAATAAGGAAGGAAAGATGACAGGTGAGGCAGGGGAGGCTGAACAGCCAGGCAGACTTCTTATACCACCAAATCAGGAGGCTCCCGAGGTCCCGGCCACGTTGGTTAACACCACAGCTGAACCACCACTGCATGCTGGGCCTGTAACCAGACACCCCAAGGAAGGCGCCAGGCCGAGCAGGATGCACACACTTGTGAAGGCGGACACACAAACCCCTCTCCGTTTTCTAATGCACAGAATCAGGAAATGTCCGAACCAGAAGGTGACCTAGAAGTCATGCAGGTGCAAACACTCTTTAGGATTAAAGGAAAAATGAGCTTCCAGAGGAAAGAATTAACTCTTCTCTGGTCATCCAGCAAGGCCATAACAGAACTGCTAGGAAAACCCACATTCCCTGACTGTGTGATCAGTGTCTTTTCCACTATACTCTCTTCATTCAACAAACACTGGCACAAGCGGTTGATTTAAGACATAGTTGGTCCCTATGCTCAAGAAGCTTAGAATTTAAGACAGAGACAGACAGAGACAGAGGGAGAGATATATGAAACAAAATCTTTAAAACAAAACCAACCCGTTGAGCAGCACAAGAATGTGCAGGTGGTATGATACCAATGGAGCACAGAGAGGGAGGTGACTGCTTCTGCTAGGGGGCAGGGCACAGAGCTGGGCCCACTGGGTGAGCAGGAGTCTGCCCGCGTAGCACAGAGAGGAGGAGAGTGTCACCATCCCAGGGACAGCAAATGGCACGGGTGCTCCCCAGAGACTGGAAGCACTTGGCAAAATCGAGAAGGACCAGAAGAGCAGTGTGGCTGCTGGGTGCCACTTGTGAGGGCCACACAGGCAGGGCCGGGTCCCGTGTGCAGGGCCTGGAAGGCACCCCCCAGACTCTGGACCTTCCCCCAGGACAAGAGGGCACCAATGTAGTCAATCCACCCAACAGAAATGAGCATCCTGCACATATCAGGCACAGGTAACCAGGTGAGCAGGTATGGCCACTCTGCTGTATGGCAGAGGACAGCCCAGAGGGGGCTAACAAGGAAGCTGTTATGACATGGGGTAAGACACCTGGAGCACCTCAACCGGGAAAGTGGGGTCCAGAGGCAGAGTGGAGGTGGAGACAACAGAGCCCAGGTGTGGGGAGGGCCAGGATAGGTGGTAACGTCCTTCGCAGGGACCGCCCTCTTCATTTAATAGACTCACCTGCCTTGTGCAGTTAGTTACTTTTTGTGCCTACATGCCTTGGACAGCTTTGTATTCCCCACAGGCCCAATCGATCCCTGCAGGTGGACGTTGATTACAAAGCCAGCACGACTCCACAGCTGGAGAAAGCCTTCCTAAGTGACAGTGCTGATGGATCTAGTACAAGAGCGGGCCACGCGAACCAGCCCCTCTCGCCACCCAACCCGCCACCAACCTCACCTCCTCCATGTGTCCCCAAATGGGGTCACACGGTCAGTGGCTCCCACCAGCCGTGGGCACCAGGAGCCCCCATGGGCAGGGGACGGTCCACGGAAACACTCCAGACTAGACTCCCATGATGCTGATTCTGTGCACTATAGTGAGACTCAGCAAGCTGCTTTTAAGTTCCCTGGATGACTCAAATGCTCACTCCAGATACCAACCAGTTGTAAAATTCTCTCATTTTAGATATAAACAGGCTTGCGAGGCTACATGGCGGTCCATCGCTTGATGGAGAACAGCCACAGAGGGGAGACCTGTACCAGTGCAGTCTGGCTCCCCCGTGCCACCCTGGCCGCAGAGAGGCCCCAGCACCCAAGCACCAATCTGCATCCCTGCCTCTACAGCAGTGCATGGAGAGCAGAAGCTGGGGCTGGGGGCGGGGACACTAAGATGGATGGATCCTGCTTTGCCAGCTGCTGCCAGAGGGCCAGGGAGGAAGAGGAGAAATGAAAAGCCTGGGAGATATTTTCCCCGTGATTTGTGCCGCTCGAGATGCCCTGTAGCAATATTTATCCTGCGGCTCTGTCCCACTTTCGTTTATTATCCAGCTTAGCCTGAGTTATCACAACCAGGACGGGACCCATAAACTAGCTACCTGACACCATCGGGACCGTGCAGCGTATTTTAAAATCTCAAGGAGCAGCTTCGATCCTCCATGGAAATTTAAAGAAATAGGTGCACTCCTCATCCTCTGGGGGCCGTGGGCATTCTCAAAGCAGACACCAGGAGAACCCGTCTCACTCCCAGAGATGCATCCTGGACACTGCACCATCCACACCCTTCCGCATCCTACCTCCTCACGCAAACTACCATCCGGTCACAACCCCTTGTGTGGGACTGTATCACACGACTTCCAGGGGCCCAGGTCATCTCTAGGCTTCAGTTTTAATCATCTGCCAACAGTATTTCATTAAAACATTTGCCAGTCAACAGATGAATAATGAATTTATTGAGCACATTCCATTGCATCTTAGGTCTGTGCTAGGCAAAGGGGGTTCAAACTATAAAACCAGGCTCTCAGTCTTATCTAGCAGATCTGCTCGTAGAATACACAGGGCTGAATAACTAACAAGGCAGGAAGGATAAGGGTCCCGTGGGAGAGGGAGGGACAGCAGGGGCCACTAGGAGAGGTCCAGGGCTCAGGGATCCACAGGGTTGGGGCTGGCATCAAGAAGAATTTGACAAGAGAGTAGACAATCAATCCCAGACTGACAGCAAACCATTTCGAAAGATCACAGATTAGTTGTGTGATCTAGTTACTGGGTTTATGGCAGTGTATAAAACCAGAAGAAAAAACAAATCCCTTCTTATGGCTTACATTCTTATTTGAGGACAAGGGGGTGACAATAAAGAAACACAAGAAAGAAGTAAAAAAAAAAAGTATATGTCTGATGTGCTGTAGAAAATAAAGAGGGACAGGGGTACCAGGAACACAGTGGGTGGGGGAAGGGAAGCTGTTTTGAGCAGGGTGGTCGGGGAAGGTCTCAGCGATTCACCGGAGAAGACAAGTGGGGAAGCCATTATAGTAATCCAAGCAAGAGATGATGGACGGTGGCTTGGACCAGGGCTGTAGCAGTGGAAGTAGGAAGAAGAAAATGGATCCTCGCTGTTCTATAAAGGACATGGTGGGGGCGGGGGGAGACCAAAAGTCCAGTTTTAGATACATTAAGATGCCTACTAGCCATCCACGTGGAGATATGACCCCATGATTTTATGAGTCAAAGAACTTTAGAAACAGAACAGACTTGAGAAGAACGACCTGGCGTCCTTACCCAGCAGGTAATGATGGGAAAGTGACCACGAAGCCTCACCTGGTAGCTCTCCCGGCGGGTGCCACTGCCATGCGGTCCTTCTACCCTGCTCTGGGGTCTGTGGCATCACCCCCGGCACTCCTGCCTGGCTCGTTGGGAGGACCGACCTACGCATCTGTCTCTTTCTATAGGTGAGGTGCTCTGAGGCCAGGAGGAGCCAAAGGACTTGTGAAGGGCCTCTATTACCCGACTGCAGGGCCCAGCTCAGTGATGTCTTCTCTCCGCTACACATACCCACAAATTAGGCTTTGTTTCTAGACATGAAATTTTGATGACAAGGAGTGAAAGATCTCTGCTCCTGGAAGATTTTTCATAAAAGTTGCTTATGAATTTGAGTTTTTCCCCCCCAAAATAGACGTTAAATACCAAATCCATGCTACCTGATGTCTGGCTGCAAAGTGGACATAGTTAGGAATGACACAAGACTATGAAATGTGAAGTCTGCCTCCACTGAAAGGAAGGAAAATCCTAAGCCCTGGCATGGACCAATGTGGATGTATCAAAAGGCTCTAGAATACTCCCTGCAAACACCATAAAGGAGATGGATGGGAGAGAAATTCAGATTTAAGTGACATTTATTGAGCACCTTCTATTTCCAGGCTGTTCTTTTGCTTCATTCAATCCTCACAGCAACCCTGTGAGACAGGTATTAGGATTCCCAGATGAAGGACGCGGAGCCTAGAGAAGTTAAGGGACTTGCTCAAGGTCACAGAAGCTAGAAAAGGATGGAGATGAGATTCAGGACGACACCTTGCTCCTTCTCCAAGACATTTTGACTCGTAAATCAGAACCCTTCCATTGCCACACAGTCTCCCAAAAATGAGGAAAGAAAGCCTCCCCCACCCCCCGCAAATCAGGATTAAAGGGATGGCTTAGCCTAACTCAGGGTACTGAGCACATCTCAAGGCTCCCCTCATCCTTCCCCTCCACCCTCTTCTCCAGGACTGGCACCTTCCTAGACCCAATTACTTCTGGCCAAAAGGAAGTCATCTGCCCACCTGGATGCCTGACATAGTCTTCTTCCTTCCTTCAAATGTGTTTCAGAACTGCCTCCTCGATCAAGCTCTCCAAACTAATGCCATGCCTCTACCTCCCCCAATGAGCTAACAGAGTTGGAAAAACATCACAAATGTTGGGCTCTGCATGCGTGACCAAGACCTCTCTCCAGCTATAATTACTCACAACCCTCACTGACACCTATGGCTCTGAGTGTTTACAGTATTTATTATTAATAATGATATCATATTACTTTTGAACAGCACTTTTCACTCTTCCTAGGCTATCATATTGTTAATTCCCATGGTCCTTACCACTACCCTGGGCAGTAGGGAGGGTAGGTACGCCTACTGCTACTTGCCACAGGAAGAAATGGAGATACAGGGGACAGGGACTTCTCCAAGGACACCAAACTAATTAATGCCTGAACTAGAAAGCAGAGCTTCTCAATCCCAGATCAAAGATCTTTCTGCTAGACCAGATGAACTCTCTGGCCTGACTTCCTAGAGCAGGGTCTTCTCCCACACCTCCTCCCTGAGAGTGCCAGAGTCCATCATACCTTCCTCTGGCCTGAAGCCAAGCTGTCCCTAACCACCAGAGTGTCCCCAACCGCCCAAGACAGAGTGAGCGCCTTGTGCCTGCCACAGGGAAAGGCAGAGCACCCCAGAGAAAAGATGCCCCGCGTGTGGAGGGCCTTTGCCGCTCTCCGACTCCCCGTCCAGAAGCTGGAATGGTCAGAGGAAACTCATGAGCACATGAAAACAGGGCCAGTCTTCTCCACCTGATGATATCCACAGAGAGTCCCATCCAGGCAGACGGCTGCCAGGGGCTCTGAAAGGGGGAGAGAGATGACAAGCAGATACGCATGCACACACTTCATGTTCCCAGCTCCATTTAATGCCACATGAGATCACCACCTCATATTTCTCCACTACCCTCCTCCTGAGTCACATCCAAACCTGAGCTCACCCATCAGCATATGCTAGCGCCGGCCAGGAGCGGAGGCGGGCCCGGCAACGGACCACATCTTATTCTCTCATTTGCTCAACAAGAGTTTTGTTGATGGAGACACACAGGGAAGGAGGGGTGGGAGGCCACCTTGGCTTCCTGGAGGGGCAGGGCCTGACCTGGGAAGAGACGTGAGATTGACCAGATCCTCCTCACCCAGAGCCCATTCTTCCCCAGTCCCTGTAACCCTTCTTGAGACACTTGTTGGTAAAGATATTGGATGGAGCACTTCACCAGTAAGTAACACTAGTTCCTAGACAGAAAGGGGGTAAGAGAGAGGCTGGGGAATGGGGAGGGGTACGGAAAGACACAGAAAAAGTAAGTGGGCTGTTGCCTGCTCTGGCCCCTCTCCTCAGGGCCCTCGTATGCTCTCGTACCCTGTCCCGGATCTGTTATTTGAGTACACGCATTCTGCTCTGTGTGCTGGATGCTGTGGAACTGGGGGGCTTCAGGCAGAGCCCAGGGCTTGCTCTTCCAGCCCAAAGCACCTGGCACATACACACTGGGAATGACACATACTGGCTCTTGGCGTTAAATTGAAGGAGGCATAAAGAAAAAGGCCAGAGGGAAGATTTTATGAAGACCTTATCAACTAAATAGGTTTGAAGCATCTGGAAGGAGTTGGTGCAGCATAGGGAGATGACTTTTTTTTTTTAATGATAAAAAGTGAATGGCTCTTTGTCAAGAATGGTTGATGCTACCCCTGCCTTGTAGGAGACTGAGCTAAATGGTGCTGTCGGTTCTCCCAAGCCCGGACTTCCATAGTGCTTTTTGGTGCATTACATATGACATGATGGCAGCCTCCTGGGGCTGCTCTCCCCCCTGAACCCTGGGGCTCCCTAGGACCATACAGGGAGAATCACCCCAGGCTGTGCCTTTATCCACAAAGGGCTAAAACCCTTGCTGACTTCACTGTCTCCAAAAGTATATGCCTGTAACCTGAGCCAGCAAAATCAGGCCCAGAGCTCCCCAAGGAGCCAGCAGCATGGCTCTAAGGGGGTGGTCAGCACAAGCGAGCACACTGCCCCAGACAGGGACTCCACAGGTCCAGTAGAAGGTACCTCACCCACCACCTGGGTGATGCCGGTCAAGGCCACAGGAGGAAATTCAGTCAGCCCTGGTCCCTGCATTCCAGGCAAGCAGCTACATCTGTCCCCAGCAGCTCCTGGTCCTTGCCATCACCAACTTGCAGAGGTGACCCATGTTCACAGCACTTAGGCAGCAGCTATCTGGACTTAGAGCCTCCTCTGAGGGGCTTATGCATGCCCTAAATCCAACCCATCACAGGCTCCATGCCCCCACAGTCACCCTAGCCTGTCTCCATCATGCCCTCCAGCTGAACCTTGGGTCTATCTCAACACATGTCTTCACTGAGCACCTACGTACATGCCTGGCACTCTCCCAACCACTAAAGGAGAAGGCAGGTGCAGAAGCATACAATATAACCCCAGCCTCAAGGGGCTTGTAGCTCCTCTATCCTAAGCTGACCAGTACTAGACAGCAGTTATAGGTTTATTTGCCACCCCCGAAATATGTCTTAGGCGCTCTGTGTCCTCATTGGCTGGCCTAGAGTAACTTCCTTAATGGAAGAGCTAAAAATTCCAGTGCATGCCCAAAGCCCCATTTCTAGTACTCAACTTCACTGGTCACCAGCAAAATCAAACAAAAGCCATCCTCAGATACTACCACACATCTACCAGAATGGCTAAAACAAAAACAACAGAAAATACCAAGTCATCGGATAAATACAGGCTATCTGGAACTCTCAGACACTGCTGTTGGGAATCCAGATTGAGACAACCACTTTGGAAAACTAGTAATATCTATGCAAGTGCGCTATTCCCATATTCTATGTCCACCCTTTACTACAGACCTATACAAATTAGATTTAATGATAAAGATACACCTGCATACCCAAAGAGGTACTAAAAAAAAAAAAATTCTGGAAGCTACCAAAACGTCCATCAGCAGAACAGCTGGATCAAAAATGGCATAGTCAGTTCCATGACAGAATGCTACGTAACAATGAAAATGAATGAACTATATAGCCACTCCAGTAATATGGACAACTCTCAAAATTAAAAAAAAAAAAAAAAAAACCTAGAGGAAAAGAAGCCAGACACAGAGGAGCACATACAATATGATCCTACTGATGTGAAACTCAAACATGAATCTATGCTATTAGAGGTCAGGATGGTAGTCACCCTTCACTGGGGGTAGTGGCTGGAAAGGGGCATGAGGGTGACTTTTGGGTGCTGTAATGTTCTGTTTCTTAATGTGGGAACTGGTCCTATTGATGTATGCTCTTCGTACGAATTCAATTAATGCTACATTTCCATGTATGTATGTTCTACTTCAATCAAAGGCTAGAAAAGTTTTCCACTTCTGTTCCCTTTTGTTCACCCTGTAGCCCTTTCATATTAAGGGACAAAGCTGTTCATGTAAAAGAAACCACTGATCACCTGTCAGTGTGTGTAATAAGCTAGTCGTTTTTCATCTCTAAAATGAAGAATACAAGATAATCTCTAAGGAACCTTCCAGCTCTAGATAGTCTGATGCTTTGATCCTATTCTTAGTAAAACCTCATTAATCAGTAATAAGAAATTGTTCCCAAATTAGTGAAAAATAAAAAAAAAATGGAACCTTTGTTTAAAGAAGGCAGTGTGACAGCTTTCAAGAACTAAGCACATTACAAATTGAAATATAAATGTCCACTAAATTGAAGTTAATGAAAAAAATTACAATACACATTAGGCTTACACGACTTAATACTGCTTAGATATTATTAAAGTCCTGTGTCTTGCCCATGTTAAATCTTCCCTTCAACCATTTTAATCAAGATGAGTCGTGAATGCCACAGTACTGCATCTGTGATATTATAAGTGACCAAATTAGAGCATTTTGATGGTAACACAGACCCAGACATCTATAACCTCCAAGTCCCAGCCACCTCCTTTTCCATCCCTGTTGGATGAAGCCTCTGCCCCACACCTGGGAAAAGCTGAGCCCGGTCTGAGCCCTGTGCTGATCCCACTCCTCCAGGGCTGTCCTCTCATATGAGGCTGCCCTCGAACATGGCTGACACACAGATTACTGGGGAGACTTAAGACACCCCTGGGAGCCTAGCAACACCAATGATGGCAGCGGGACGGGAATGCTAGGCGCCATCATAAATAAAACCTCTGCTCAGTAGCTAATCTCACGGGCGCCTCACAAATACACAAACAGATAGACTAAGGCTCCCTCGCAGCCTTGAGGGCTTACAACCGGAGGCACCGCCCTCCCCGACTGCCCGCAGAATCACAGCCTTGCTGGCAACTCTTTGGGCTCAGCACCTCCTTCTATACAATGGGAAGAAATTCTCCCATGCCCCTCGCCCTGCTTTGACAGGATGGCACAGGAACTTGTTCACGAACATTCCAAATATCTCTGGACTCCCCCGCCAAATAAGAAAGTATGGAGGAATCATGGCTCAAAGGAAGTAATTTCCTGGAGGCCTTGATGCAAGTCCAAAGAGCAGTGTCTGCCCCAAAAACAGGCATCTCACAAAAGTTTGCTGAAAAGTGAGTGAGTGAACCTGACTCCCAGCTAACTCCCCACTGACAGCTCTCCTTTCCCCCCACCAACAGAGAGTGGGAGATGGTTTTAGTGGCAGAGTACTTGACTTGGGTCAAGTTAACTCACAGGATCCAGCTTCTTTGCTAAAGATCTAAATGCACTACAGAGGACTCTGTCTGAAGGCCTTCATTCCATCAGAAAAAAGGGCAGCTGAGCTAGGCCTCCCTTCCCCCTACCCTGGGGCTGTGAGTGCACTTCCCCTCCTCCAGGCTCCACCACCTGTCTCTGGACCAAATACGGATCACAGAGAGGCATTTCCTGAGCTCTGCAAGCCTGCTGACCCTGGAGGTTAATCCTACCCCTCTGTGGCCAGGCTACGCGATGATGATCCTCTCCCTCCCAACCAAGGGAACCACAGAATCCTAGAATTTCAGAGCCATAAGGGACCTGAGAAACCATCAAGTTCAAGGCTCCAAAATGTCCAGGCATTAGCCCAGTTTCCCAAAGCAGAACGAAGAGGGCAGGGTTCAAAGCTAGGTCTTCTCTCAGCCTAATGCTCTTTTTACTATACCGAACTGGACATCCAAGTGCCACTTTGGCCCTTTGGTGGTGGCAACCTGCAGTGCTTTGCTAAAAAGGATTGAGTCGGATGCAGAAGAAAGACTGCTGTGATCAATTAGCAACATCCACCTTGAGCCAAGGAGGAGGGTTTTGCATCAAGTATTTGCCAGCCTGCCACGAAGCCACATTGACTCCCAGGGTGAACACTCTGCATCTCCCTATCCAGAAACTCTGACTGTCATTCCACAGTCTGGGACATGTGCAAGGGCTGGGCAGAGTGACTGTCCCTAAAGGGAAGAGAAGAAACTGAGTCAAAGAGTGAAAGAGACCAGAATGGGTTGAGAGTAAAATCCAGAAAACTCTGCTTTTGTCTCAAATCAACTATTTTTATTGAGTGCCCCCTATGCATATGTTGGATAAACATGCATCAGATGCCCACTGTGTGCAAGGTATGGTGTGGCTTCCTCACCCATGCTACATCCCACAGAGAGCAAACCTGCCTCCTGTCCCTGCTACTAACTTCAGGAAGAAGTCAACTTCCTTTCTGCTCTGCGGACCCTGTGTCTGAAAACAGACATCAAAACGTCTCCCGGGATTCTTGTAAGATTCATCAGCGAACATCTATATGAAAGTGTGTTAGGGAACAGAAATCCCCTTCCACATAAGTACAGAGGGTCTCCGTCATTTCCTCCTCTCTCTCTTCTCTCATTAGGGACTTGGCACCCACCAACCCTGAGCCTCCTCACCAGTCAGTCTTCCCCCAGGCCCTCAGTAGCTCAACAGTCTTCCAGATCAGGAACTATTGGGGAGCACTGCAAAGAGATGAGGACAGAGAGACAAGAGCTGCCTGAACAATTGGGAGGGAGAAATCCAGCCGCTACATTAAACATAGCAGGTGAGTCTCTAATATCCACAGGCAGCAACTCACACCAGAGATTTTCTGTATCCTCCAGGGCAGAGCAAGGGATTACCACTGATGTGTTATCTGCTCCAATTCTTCCTGCCAGGAGTCAAGTATCATACCTTAGTAATACGGTCTCTTGGACGCTCCCTACACGGAGATATGCAAATTATACACAATGGATAGAGAGGGCCACACACTGGCATCTGTGCCTCACAGATACTTCCCACTCCAGGATGTGAAACCCAGGAAAATTCACTGGATAACATAAAGCTTGGGTCAACTGTAGGCAGAACACTCACCTGGGGGGAGGGGGCGGGCTGAGACCTGTACTAGTCATCTGTGACCTAGGCACTGTAATCAAGCAGACTTTGCTGAGTGACCAATGTCTGTAAAACATAGCACTAGGTGTGGTGGGATGGATGCAAGGGAGAAGGAATACAATAAAATACAGAACGAGAAAGCATGGTCCCTATCTCACGCCCTGTGTTTCAATTCTGGGGTTAAGACATAAAGATATTTTGCCACAGGGGAGAGTATGCCAAGTGGCAAAACAGAGGTAGAAACATAATGAAGACAAAAAAAGAGAGAGAGAGAGAGGAGATCAACGTATTCAATTATAGGGACAAGAAGGAGTAGCTAACTTTTGTGGACAAAATATATAAGCTATACTGGGAACACTTGATAGGCTCTGGAAGTCGGCCAAAGGGCAGTGGGGAATGAGGTAAAAGGAAGAGATTGGGCACACAGTGTAAAAGCATTCGTTCATTCTTTCATCCATCCATCCACTTATTCAACAACTCTTTATAGCGCCAGACAGTCTCTACATGCTGGAGATGTAGGCATGGAGGTCTGTGCTGACTGGAGACAGCAATCCTGGAAGAGGATGGGAATGAGCCTGGAGAAGAGAGCTGGGCCTTACTGGAGAGATCTGCCAATGACTGGCAACAGAGGGAAGAAAGAGAAGGCCTGTGCCCTCTGAGTCCCCCACTGCCTTCCCATGGGTACTCTACTCAGCAGGCTGCCCAGTGCCTCAGCGCCTACTTCAGCTTTCCTGGTGAGGAATATGGTGCTGGGAGGCCTGGGAGAGAGGGGTACATATAACCCAGAGCCCGATATAACCATAACTTGTCTTACTAACTTCCCTTAAATCCACCCGGGGGACCTATTAGCTCTGTTGAAAAAGTGCTGAGGGGAAAGAAAATGGTCCTCCCCTGGCCTGAAAGCAGAGTCAGATTAAAGGATCCAAAAAACTGAAAATGCCCTCTTTCCTCTTTTCCCCAAACATCCGTCACCTCTGGCCTCAGCTGTCACAGTCATCTCCTCCTCAGCCTGATGGAGGGCCTGCAAGGGTCCCACCAAGTGGACTCTGGGACCCTCAGGTACCTCTCCAGGTAGAAGGAGAGTGGCTAACTTCTCTGCTCTTGGTTCCAGCGGGTCTCACAGGCCAGGGACACCTTTGCTGAGATAGAAGCCCTCAACCTCTTGTTCTGACCTTCACCATCATCAGAACCAATTATTTAGCATATGCAGGTGCACACAACACCATTCTGAAAGTTGTGAGAAGCAAGGTCAACAAACATCGAATTGTAAAATCCCAACACAAAAGACTGTCAAGCAGGGCCTGGGCAGCTGAGTGTTGTTGCTGCTGCAAGTAGAAAGGGAAAGGCGACAGAGAGAATTCTCCCCAAGCCAGGCTCCCAGGCTAGTTGTTCCCCACACTGTCCCCTCTGATGGCAGGCTGCTCCAAATGACATTTAAGGTCCTAGCCATTTCAACACATGCTGCTGGACAGCAACATATCCACACGCAAAGAAATGAAGTTGAACTCTTGCCTCACACCATACACAAGAATTAACCCAAAAGGGATCATGGACTTAATGGAAGAGCTAAAACTATAAAACTCTTAGAAGAAAACACAGAGGGTAAATCTTTGTGACCTTGGGTTAGACAAGGGTTTCTTAAGACACCAAAAGCAGAAGTAATATGAGAAAAATTAGATGAACTTGTACTTCAACAAAATTAAAAGCTTTGACACTGCAAATGATACCACCAAGAAAATAAGAAGACAACCCACAGAATATAAAGGAATATTTATAGACCCTATATCTGATAGGGGGCTTATATCCAGAATATATAAAGAACTCTTACAACTCAGTAATTAAAAGACAAATAACTCAATTTAAAAACAGGCAAAGTGCATCAATAGATATTTCTCCAAGAAAGATACCCAAATAAATACATGAACAGATGCTCAACATCACTCACCATCAGAGAAATGCAAACCAAACCCACAATGAGATGCCAACCTACACCTACTGGGTGGGTGGGTGGGTTTCTACAACAAGACAGACAATAATAAGTGTTGGCAAGGGTGTGAAAAAATTAAGGTCCTGTACACATTGCTGGTGGGATGTGAAATGATGCAGCCACTTTGGAAAACATTTTGGTAGTTCCTTGAAACATTAAATACAGAGTTACCACATGACCCAGCCCTTCCTCTCCTGGGTACTGAACCTAGAAAAATGATACCATGTCCACACAGAAACTTGTACGCTGATGTTCACTGCACTATTAGTCATATCAGCCCAAACTGGAGGAACCCAAATGCCCATCAGGTGATGAATGGATGAACTAAAGGGGATGCACCCATACAACAAACTATTATTCAGCTATAAAAAGGAATGAAATATTTGTATGGTCTGCGACATGGATAAACCTTGTCGTAAAAGATCCCATAGTGTAGGACTCCACTTACAAGAAATCTCCAGACTAGACAAGTCCGTGGACGCAGGACATAGTTAGTGGTTGCTCAGGGCTGGGTTGCGGGAGGAGGAAGTGAGGAACGACTGCTCGCGGGTACAAGGTTTAATCTGGGGGTGATAAAATGTTCAAAAAAAGACTGCGGTGGTAGTAATACTGCTCTGTGAACATACTAACCCCCTGAGCTGTACACGAAATGGGTGTGTCCACTTGCTGGGGCTGCCACAACAAAGTACCACAGTCTGGGGGCTTAAACAACAGAAATTTCTTTCCTCACGGTTCTGGAGGCCAGAAGTCTAAGATCAAGGTGTCAGCAGGTTGGCTTTCTCCTGAGGACTCTCTCCTGGGCTTGTAAATGGCTTTCTTCTCCCCGTGTCTTCACATGGTCCTTCCTCTGTGCGTGTCTGTGTCCTAACCTCCCCTTCTTAAAGCACAACAGTCATATTGGATTGGGGCCCACCCCAATGACCTCATATAACCTTCACTACCTCTTTAAAGATCCTATTTCCAAATACAGTCACATTTTCAGGTACGAGGGGTTAGGGCTTCAACATATAACTATCTGTAAAATCCCATCCACAAATCCTAGAGATCAGCAAGCCCAACCCCTTGTTTTGCACATGGGGAACTGAGGCCCAGAGATGAGGAGCTATTGCCCCCAAATCACAGTTGGTCAGAGGCAACCAGGAGTAGAATTCACGGCTGCTGCTACAAGTCCAGTGCTCTTTCTCCTACATCTTCCTTCCACCTGAAACTCTAGGGCTTGGAAACTGAACAGACAATTGACGGGAAAAGGAAGAGAACTTTAAACTTAAGGAAAATGCCTGAGAACTTAGATCATGTGCGATCGAGAAATAAATAGGCCCCGCGGCTTGTGGGAAAGGGGGCCAACAGCAGAGCTGTAAGGAGGCCCTGGGAGAGACCTGCACAGTGCCAGCAGAGGCCGTGAGCAAATTTGACATTAATTCTGTATCTGCTGTGTGCCATGTGAAATAGAAGCTTATTACCGAGCAAGATGTGCTCTACAGAAGAGCTGGCACTTCAGCTAATCCTTGAAGAATGGGCCCAATTCCACCGGGTGAGGGCTTTCCAAGCAAAAGGGGCCAGGTGACCAAATGCAGGTAATTTCCAGACCTGTTCAGGAAACAGTAAGTTGGCCCGTGCAGTGGAAGCATATGCTTTTGTCCAAGGAGCAGTGGGGGGTTACAAAGCAAAGGTAGGCTGAGGTCAGATCCTAGAGAGCTTTGCATACTATGCCTCAAAGCATGAACTTGAGATGAGTAACAGGGAGCCACTGAAGGTTCTGGGCCAGGAGTGGGGAGCACCCGAGGAGTGCTAGGGACAGGTGGCCCCACTACAGCCAGACTGGGATGCTCTTACACGAAACATTCATGGGACGGGAGAGGATGGTAACAAGGAGAGCTGAAAGGAAAAAGCCGATGGGATTCAGGGAAGAGGAGAGCTCCCTGCTTCTAGGGGAGCTCGCCCAGATTTGTCTTAATTAGACTCGGAAAAGCAAGAAGTTGAGGCAAGCAAGGAGAGGAGGGAACTCTCTGCAGGCACTGAAAAGCCGCCAACTCCCGGAGCCCATGTTGTGATCTGGTGCTGACAGCCCTTCATCTTTTCTGCGGTGGGTTGTTTTTTTTTTTTTTTTTTTAGGAGCTAGAGGGAGGGGTGAGGAAGGGGAGAGAGACACAATGGAGTTGCTTAGTGAACAAAAGCCTGGTACGTTTTTGCTCTTGTATGCATCCGGGTGTGTCGCTCTGTCTGCACCCTATAATCATACGCAATGCGGGGCTACAGCCCGTGCCTTGCTGCCGAGGCATGGGCAGCAGTGCCGCCTGCCCGCCAGTGTGTGCCATGCACCAGCCTGATCAGGGAGGGGGAGGAAGGGTCCAGGTACACGCAAGAGAACGGGGAAGACAGCATAAGAGGTTGAGAGAGTCCTTGGTTCAAGTCCTGGATGTTTCCCTTTCCAGCTTTGTGACCGTGAGTCAGACACTTCCCCTCCCTAGGTCTCAGTTTCTTAGACTTCAACACAGCAATAGCCACTACTATTAAGTGTCTATGTGCCAGGGACTATTTGGGCTCTTATCCCTTACAAAACGCCCTATGAGGTAAGTCTTAGTCTCCCCATTTTACAGATGGAGAAACTAGGGTCCAGAAGTTCAATTGGTTAGTCAAAGTCAGAAAGCTATGCTTAAACCCATATTTGTCTAGCTTCAACATCCACACTCTTAAACAATATCACACTTAATGTAAATTAAGTGGACATAATAAAACCTGCTCTTCCTTCCCCTCACCTTATGCCATGAGGCTCAGTGGGGAGAACTCACTCTCAACACTGTAAGAGTATTGTCTTTACTGATACTGTAGTTACTCAAGGTTCAAAGGTTCATGTCAGCTAGAACTCACCTCAACTGGGCCCTAGCCCCAGGCCCTTCTCCTACACAAAGCCCTCCAACCAGCCCAGCCTTCCACCCTGCTGACCCACTGTCACTTTATCCATGATGCTCTTGGTCCCTGGATTCCATTCGACCCCTGGAAGCAAAGTCCAAGTCTCATCTGGGTTCCAAACTCCAACAAGAGTCTACCCTATTGGAAGATGGTGCATATCCCCATGAGTCCCCCAGTCCTGCTCACTGGGGTTCCCCCACAGCTGCCCTTCACTAGCCCCAACCCTGGAGGAGATTATATGAGAGGATTCAGATAAAGCATCCAGTACAGTGCCCAGCACCAAGATTTAGCCATTCTTTACTGTTCACAAGATCTGGGCCCAGGCACCACACAGCCTTTTGATTCTTTAATAGCATGTTCCCTTCCCCTTGGGTAGTCATCATATGCCAAACGTACACCCAGACACACATCCTGATGCTTCTGACACAAGCTGGGAAGGATATCGACCTATTATTAATAGAGGAAAATCGGACCTGACATTGTCAGTGATCTGAAGCCTCCCAGCTGAGGAAAGCTTTGTTTTTTTTAATAAATAATATATAACACAGGGTGTTTATTTCCCTAGCAAGTCGTACTTCTTAAGTATCACTCAGCTCGTACGTCAAGGCTGTCATCTGGGGAAACCGTAGAGTGATGCTGGCGTCTTCCAGTCCCTTCTTCTTCCTGAGGAGTTAGAGCACCACAGAAGGATCCCTCCCACCCCGCCCTTCGTCTTCTCTACAGCTCTCGGAGGGTACTGGGGAGAGGGGCCCCTGGCAACACTGCCTCCAGAGAGCCTACAATAAATATTTGCTAACTGCCCAAAGGGGATGATTTTCCTCACCGCACAGATGGGAAGATGGAGGAAAGGCAATTTACTCAGCACCCACCTAATCCAATTTTCCCAGTTCTGACTGTGCACTTCAAGCCCTCTCTCACTTGAGACCTAGCTCCTCGCAAAGGCCTTGCCGGAGGGACTAGAAAATTGAATTGCAGTCTCTTGCTCAAGACGGACCAACAGACACAGATGCCCAGTCTCATCGCTGACCAGAACGGTGTAGGGAGAGTAAGTGAGGATGGCCCAAACCCTCACAACAGCACAACCCATGCCTGCCTGGGCGCTTCTCACTGGTGTCACCAATTGTGTAACGTTCCGTGTTGTCGCTGTGTATGCGAGGTGCTCCCCTCCCCATGATTTTTATTAATTGTACAGCTTTATGCTCCTTGTACCCTCCCCTGAATAACAACTGACATAACACAACTGCCCTGCATAACAATTGACCCTAACACATAAAGCAGGCTAACAAACTAGCACCCTAAGCCACAGATATGCTTTGTTTGATCTGTACCATGTTTTTAATTTTTTATCAATTGCCAATAGTTAAAAACCAGGAGACTTTACTCCAAAATCAGGAGCTCAAGCTTCCTTTGAAAACTGGAAACCCTGGCAATAGCAGGCTCACATTCTAGCATGGGAACCAGTAGCTGCAACCGAACCACAGGAACAGGGTAACAGGGTCTTCAATCTGTCACAGACCCTGGCCCACGCCGCGCCTCTGAGTAGGCAGCTTTGCCTATAGTTTGGTTGCATGTACTTGAATGGGTGGGCCTGTGGTCATTTAAGACTACAAGATGCCTGAGGGGGAGAGCTGGATCTATTCACATGCTTTCAATGGGGTCCCATGGGGACATGCACTTAGAGAATCACCGAATGAGTTAAACATGCGTAGTCAAAATCTGTGTGCCCAGGCCGGCAGGCTTCAGAGCCAGAGCTACCACAGACATAGAGTTCCCAGCCTTTAAAACTCTGCTACCTAACTCACTTCCAAGGGTATTTTGTAAGGCCAGACTTAGACCAAGATCTGAGCTAAATCCTGTGGCTGCTCTCAGGCACCTGACTTCCGGCAGGCATTTAACAGCCCAGAATGAGATCTCCCATTACTCTAGGAAAGAATGCCTGGCTTCTTGACTCATCCTAAACAATTATACAAAAAGGGGGGGGTGGGAGAAAGAAAGGGGTGGAGAGAGAGAAAAGAGACACATTCATAGACACACATGTGTGTAATATTAATACATGGTTGTACATCAATGCAGATTCCTACATTAGGTAAGCTAAAAAAGTGTGAACAAAGTAAATGTTCGACAATGGGGAAATTGATAAATACTCAAAGATTGCTATGTAGGCACTTAAAAGCCTAATTGTGATGATTATGTAGCTTGTGGTAGAACAGTAAAGCAAACAGAATGGAAAATTCTATCTACACTACGACTATAATCATGTGAAAATTATGTCTGCAAGTAAATACAGACTGAAGGCATCATAGAAAATGGAAAGTTGATTTCTCATGGTGGCAGGTTTGGGAGGCTATTTTTTTCTTATTCCTTTGATTTGTACCCTCATTGTACAGCATTAGTTATAGGATAACTATTTGTTTTTGAACTTCCAACCCACTCCTGACCCTAAAATAAGCTAGCACAATCCGAAGCCAGATAATGATGAGGGCTAGGTAGAAAATGTCTCCTTGGCTCAGGGCCTTCCAGGAGTCCCACAGGGGTCAGGCACGAGGCAAAGGTTTTGCCACAGATCAGTCTGCAGGGTTGGGGGGCACTCTGTGCACCTTCTCCACCACACATACACTATAAAAAGGAAGCTCAGCACTCCTCACTGAGGTGCTGTCTCCCAGGGCCCCCCTTCACATGCATGTGGCCCTCTATGGCACTGTCACCCAGCTGTGGTCTCAGAATCCCCATCTTCTGGATGCTTCAGGAAAGGAGCAGGCTCCAAGGCTTCCAGGCTGGAAGCAGCCACACCAACAGTCCCACTCCTCACTCCTTTTCAATACACTTTGCATTGTATCCATCACTGGGGACTCAGGAATCAGTCCAGGGAAGAGGCTGCTGGCAGAGGCAGGCAGAGCATCAGGACAGGAGGACCGCCAAAGCGCCTGCTAAATGGAGGGGACCCACCATGGCATCGAGCCAAACCCCACGTGAGCTGGGGGAAGACAAGGGAGGAGCTGAGCATCAGGGGCCATGTGGACAACCAGAAGACATGACCCCACAGTGGCCTCCTGGTGGCCAGGAGCTGAGGACTGTAAGGTAGCCTTATTGTAAGCGGTGACAGAGAGCTGGTGCTTCAGAAAACAGAACAAGACATGTTCTCACATACACTCTCCAAGCTGATCAGACTCCCCAGGGAGAGATTTCCTGCTATGAATTCCCCCTGGGACTGAGAGGCAGCCGGAGGAGGAAAAAACCTCCTCTGAGAATCACACCCCAAATCCAGCAGGGCTTCCCATTTTCAGGGAAATTCACTTACACTCGATGATTGCACTGTTACTTTTCAATTCCAAAAACTGGCTTCTTTTACAAAGGGGGCTGGGGTAAAGGGGGGGGGGGGGCGGCAGGGAGTGAGGAAGAGGGAGAAAGGCATTTATTGCTGCCCCATCCTTTTCAGTGTCTGGGGTTCACAGAGGGAGTCCTCAGGAACAGGGGTGACAGTCCCGACAAGCAAGGGTGGGAAGAGGGCAGCCCAGCTGGTCAGGTCATTAAGACCCTTGAGGGGCATCTGCAAGCCAGGTGCCTACTGGAGGGGAGGTGGTAGGCAAGGGCAAGAGAAGGCCAACGGGACGGAATAGACGCCGCAGCAGGCAGCCGGTCCCTCCTCCTGTAAGCAATCCCCACCCCAGGGTTATTTCCAGGCACTTTTTCCTGTGAGAAAAGAATGGGAGGCATGCAGCCCAGCCATTACCCAAATCCACCCCACCACGGCTCCGTGCCCAATTACGTCCAGTGGGGGGGAGCCCTCCAGAGCCTGTAATCAGCAAATCCGTTTAAGAAATGCAAACTGGCAGCCAGAAACAAGTGACAGAGGCAAGGCAACAGAGAGCCTCCCTTACAGCTGAGTGCACGCATGCTCATGAGCTCCGCGGGTGTGCGAGAGCGTGCACCGGCCACTCCAGGCTCTACAAACCACACGGAAAGGTGGCCAGAGACACTCCTGGACTTTTATAGCTCTTCAGGGACCTGATCTCCAGGAAGTGCTAGCAACTGCAATCCAATTGTGTCCCTGGCTAGAGAAGCCGGCTGGAGACTGGGGACTGCAGGGGGAGGAAGAACTTCATTGGGAAAAAATGTTGACAGAGTTGAATGTCGAGCGGAAGGACAAAGGCTTGGATGAAGGAGCCTTACTGAGCAATAAGGCATTCTGAGTGCTCCAGCAATTTGCATGGGGCTGTACAGGGAGTACTGAGTTCGTTCGGGGCGGGGAGGCTATGCTCCCCAAGGCCAGGCCAGGCACAAGGTGAGGAAGGGGTAGCATGGGCTCTCCTGCAGTGCCTGGGACTTAGCACCCTGAATCAGCCCTTAAGTGGGAACTCGCTGAGGGCAATCCCCAGCTAGAAGGAGGACCCAGAAAACTGAGGCCAAAGAAACATGCTACCTTCACCCAAGAGAAGCTAGTATCTATCGAGCACCTAGCGTGGACCAAGCACATGATACCTCTAATCCTAAGAACCTGCAGCAAAGTGGGTATATTATTCTAATACCGCAGACAAAAAATCTAGGAATCCAGGAGATACACCCTCAGCCACGTGGCTGGAACCAAGACTGAAGCCATACCACACTCCAGATACACCACACTCCATTGGGGGTTTCATGGTCCAGTTTTCCCTAAAGTGAACTCTCTCCACCCCAGACCCCTCCCTCAACAACACCACCACCTAGCTCACCGGCTGCCCCTTTCTGTTCACGTACACATGGAAAGGGTAAGTCAGCCCGTAACTCTGGAAGAGGAACTGAAAGAGACGAAGGAGCCTTCAACATGGTTCTCTGAACCCTAGCTAAAAGTAGTAGCCCCGGTGAGTATCTGCAACACTCCAGCCCTCACGCCTTATTATAATTGTTAGCATTCTTGCGTTCCTGTCTGTCTCCCCCCACCCCAGACTGTGCACTCCCTGGGGGAAGAACACTCCACCTAATTCTGCCTGCACCCCTCTGCCTACAGCTGCATCTGGCACGCCACAGACACTCATTCAATGTCAGCTGGTTGAATGAGTGGGTCGATGAATGAATGCATGAACAAATGCTCCTTTTTAAAGCCAGCACACTTCAGAAGAAAGCACTCATGAATATCTGTTTACCAGATTTCTCCTCAAAGGTAGAAAAGTTGGACCTTCCCAAACCTAACTTTGCATTGAAATCATCTGGAAAGCTTTGTCAAAATACAGATTCCTGCCCCACTCCCAGAGTTTCAGACTCAGAAGAAGATCTGGGCTGGGGGCCCAGAAATCTGAATTATTAAAAAGCTCCCCAGATGTCTCTAGCTCAATGCCAGGTCTGGAATCACTGATGTATATTACTTGGCTAACACCCATTCAGTCCTGCACTGGGACCGGATGAAGCTAAGAAATAAAAACAAAACAAGTGACTCTCTCCTACAGCCTTTTCTCCAAAGAGCTCCAACTGACTTTTTATGCCGTGATGCTGTTACCTACTGAACTAAACCATAAAATAGAATGGCAGTGCTCCTCCCCATTCTGTAGGTCGGCAAACTGAGGTCTGCCCAAGAAAGGGTATTAATTCCTCTTTTCACCTCTCCTTTGAGTTCCAGTAGAATGCAGGGTACTCCAGCTTTCAAGGACTCGGCTACATTTCCAAAAAAACAAAAACAAAAAGGAAGAACAAGGCCAACCACACGCTTGGCTGCAGGACTGACATACCTACGCCTCCTATACAGACTTGAAGGACAAAACATAACTGTTGTTTGGCAGTCACACACCCCAAGTCAGCCCCTCAGACACAGCACCTCTCGAGTGTCAGGCCATCAAGAGGGACAGAGCCCTGTGCCCTTCATCTCAGGCCAGCCCTGGAGGTGGGGGAAGGGCCGTTCATTCATTCGTTCGTGAAAATTCCAGCACTGCTGAGATGCCAAGCAGAGGAGGTTTGGAAGGTGCTGTGTCCCAAGCAGAGGTGAAGGAAGGATTTAGCTACCCCTATTCTTTTCGGTAAAGGAGCAGCCCTGCTGGAGGGCCGGCCGACAGCTGAGCTGCCCACAGCCCACTGTTTATGCAGCAGTGGGGGCAGCCTCTCTGACTAGAGACACCTCTTAGAGGCTGGAGCCAGAGGCACCTCGGCGGGACATGCCTGAGAGGCCCCCTCTTCCCTTCCCCTCCTCCTTCCAGCCGGCCCCGGATGAGATTGATGGAGCTGGGGCAGCTGCAGCAGCGGGAGGTGCAGGGGGGACAACAGCTGGACACAGGGAGGGCCCCTCCCCCGCTGGAGCCGGCCAGGAAGGAGGGGACAGGTCCCCTCCACGTACTTCTTCAGGAGCGGAATGTGGGCCTTCAGGCCCCCTCTCACCGCGCTCCCCCTGCCTCTCCTCATCCTCCAGGCAGGCGGGTGTCTCTGGGTTCCACAAACAGCAGGCCACTCAATGGCACAGCCGCACATTCTAGGCCGCAGAGGGGGCGGCCCCACGCTGCTACGGGCCACACTCCCCGCAAACATTCTGCCCTCCTCCACTGGTGGGGGACCTGAGCACCTGCCCCCACCAGCTATCCCACAGATCACAGGTGCCACAGGAAGGAGCCTGGAGTCCTGCCCCCGATCCCGACGTGGTGGAGGGCAACGTAGTGCCCCACAATATGGAGTGCTGGCCTGTCAGCGGACATGGATTCTGTCACAAATTAAGCTTGTGACTCTTAACAGACTTGGAATCAATACTGGTTCTACTAAAAAGCTTCATGACTTTGATTTCTGGTTGCCTTGTCTGCAAAATGAGGATGATAATACCTACTTTATGGGGTAGTTCTTCTAAGGAGAGAAACCACATCCTGTTCCCTGATAGGTACCTGATGTGTGATGCGCCTCAGGTTGTTCATCTGTAAAATGAGTGGGCTAGCCTGGATGGTCTATCAGGGCTCCTCCAGCACCTATAAAATGGACTCAGCCTCTGGCCAACACCCCGGGGGTGTATCTCCTTCATCCCTTTCCTCTAAAGAGAATTGCTCCTCAAAATCCCTTCCTCAGTTCTGCAGTTTCTCCCAGATGGATAAGGCTGAGGTTTCTCCCCTCCTGTTCCCCCATCCAGGCCCTACAACTCAATCTCCAAACGTGCCAAGGGCCAGCCTTCCATCTGCCAAGCCATGCCCCCTACACGTACGTAAACGATTCACACAGTTCAGTAATTTCTTACCAAGAGCAAATTACTCCTAACACAGCTCACACCAAAGGTGACCCACCAAGTGGAAACTGTTGGTGCAGAACAGTACTGTCCAACATGGCAACCACTAGCAACATGGGGGCACTTAAATTTAAATTGTAATTAATTAAAACTAAATAAAATTAAAAACTCCATTCCTCAGAGCGTCTGGGTGGCTCAGTCAGTTAAGCGACCAACTCTTGATTTCAGCTCAAGTCATGATCTCACCATGAGAGTCACGAGAGCGAGCCCCATGTCAGGCCCTACATAGACAGCACAGAGCCTGCTTGGGATTCCGTCTCTCCCTCCCTCTCTGCCCCTCCCCCGTTTACTCGATCTCTCTCTCTCTCTTTCAAAATCAGTATTTTTTTTTTAAAATAAGGGGAAAACAATTCTGTTCCTCAGGCACACTAGCCACATTTCCAATGCCAGATAGCCTTGTACGACTAGTGACTGCTCTACTGGACAGTCCAGAACAGAAGATCTCCATCACCACAGCGCTGGTCTAGAAGATGCTCTCAAGTCAGGGGCAGAACAGGCCCCAGGTGTCTCAGATGAATCTGGAGGGGGGACAGAAAGGGAGGGGGAGGGCAATCCTGGAGGAGGAGGGGCTATTCCCCATTGCTTCAGCGGGCATACCACCAGAATGGGGGCTCCCACAGGCCCACCCACTCAGGGCAGGCCCCCCGGGGAGGGCTCCCTGGCCCCAACACCTGGCAGGATGCACAGACAGCTGTCACACCATGCTTCATTTTTGGGATGCATGGGACGCTTGTCATTCTCTCCAGCCCCTGGCAGACTCCCTGGCCTTTCCCAGCTCATGGTGTACACCTTGTTTCACAGCAAGGGGTGCCGCCACCCTCCTACCACCCAGCTTCAGCTGGGGTTCGACCTCAGCTCCTCCACGTCCATCCCAGGCTCAAACTATCTGGCTGCTGGCCTAGACAGAGGAAAAGGAAGATGAGAAAGCTACTTTCAATCAAGCACCTATTATATTCAAGGGACCACCTGAAAGTACTTTCACATTTTCCAATTGGGTCCCCGCCCCCAAAACGCTTCAAGGTAAGTGTAGTTAAACCCATTCTCCATATGAGGAAACTAAGGCTCAGAGAAGGAACTTGAGTTGTGCAAGCTAGAAAGTAAGGGTCACAGTCTCTGTGCAAACCCAGAAATGTCGGACTGAGGAACTTATTATCTATTACCCCATCCGTGGCCATGGGGCCCACGGACTACTGATGAAGGAGGAGTAGCCGCTGCCACTCTCCCTCCCAGGGAATTCTCCAAACACATCAGCACGACAGTCAGGACCTACGGGCCTTTGGAGTTTCTGGCCTGAGAGAGTCTAGAATCTCAGGAAGGTCTTGGCAGTGGCGAGGCGAAGAAAGGCCATAGACAAAGCAGGTGGAGCAGGATATGGAAGAGAAGGAAGAAGGCAGTAGGGAGAACAGAAAAGCAAAATCATGGGAGGGGACAGAGCACATGGAGGCATTTGAAAGCATTCCAAGCGTAATTAATACCTGTCTTCCTCCATTAGACCTCAGCCTCCATGAAAGCAATGCCCTCGTCTTGCTCACTGCTGTGTTCCTAGGACTACCACGGTGCCTGGCACACAGCAGGTGCTCAATAAATGCCTGTCGGAAAGATGGAAGGGTAGATGGAAAAACAAACAGAATGTCAAGGAACTGTGGAGAAAGACAAGTCTTCTTTCTGCCCTTTCAGAGCCCAACACCTCCAAGAAGTCTTCCTGACCTCAGTGCTCACTCAGCTCCCGAGGGCTCTAAAACATCCAGGGCAGCCAGCCTCCTGGGCTCTGTCTGCCCCTCTGCATCAGCCATCACCCATCCCTACTGTCCTGGCGACCACAGGTCATAAGTCTAGGCTATGTGAGGGCTGAGAGAGACTGCAAAGATCATGCGGTCCCATCATCTCATCCTCTAGGTGAGGAGACTAAGACTTAGGGGAACTGGCTTGGCCGGGGCACAACCTCAAAGGGGAGAAAGTTTCTCGTGACAGTGTCAGCAGGAGCTTGATAACAGAAGCCCAGTGCTGAGCCCCAATGCTCTGTAGCTCACTCACAGGGCCAGGCAGTGCCTACAGCCCATCTGTCTCTACAGCCTGCCAAGAGGCCTTCCTTCCCCTGTGCCCATGTTGATGAAACCCACTGCGGGTGACTTCAGAACATTGCACCAGGGGGAGGTTTTGCTGGCCATGGCGCCAGGCCTTTAATTTCCGATTTCCCAGCCTGATACCCCTAATCGTCCGAGCCCTCTCTGCTCTGAGCCCCATGTGGTCATACATCATCTTGGCTGATGCCAGCCATGCCTTCCCCCAGCCATCTGGACAGAAAAATGAGGAAAGAGCAGGACAGGATGATTTTGGCAAAGAGGACCGATGGGAAGCTAAGGACACCTGGTCCCTACCCTTCCTGACCTCACTGTGTATATGCTATTGGAATGCAGGGTGATAAGCATGCTTTTCTTTTCCCGGGACTCAGTTTCCCTATAAGTAGTCGGGACTCTTTAGCCTCAAACTCAGCAAGATGTGTTGAGATGGAGATTCCTTTATATCTGCCCCCAGGTATAAACAAGGATATGCATCAGTATAAATGTGTATCCATATAAATCCATAGCAAACTCAAGTTGGGCACTTTCTAGGTATGGTAGGGTCTCTGCCCTGGAAGAGCTCTCAATCAAGTCGGAGAGTCAAAACAAGTTCACATAAAAAGCTACTTTCCAGGGGCGCCTGGGTGGCGCAGTCGGTTAAGCGTCCGACTTCAGCCAGGTCACGATCTCGCGGTCCGTGAGTTCGAGCCCCGCGTCAGGCTCTGGGCTGATGGCTCGGAGCCTGGAGCCTGTTTCCGATTCTGTGTCTCCCTCTCTCTCTGCCCCTCCCCCGTTCATGCTCTGTCTCTCTCTGTCCCAAAAATAAATAAAAACGTTGAAAAAAAAAATTTAAAAAAAAAAAAAAAAAAAAAAAAAAGCTACTTTCCAAATGAGAGCACTGGCACATGAAGGACACAGGACAAGGCCAGGGTGGACTGGCACAGTTAGGGAAGACGCAACAAGAGACAGAAAAGCCAGCACCAAAAGATGGGCATGATCTCAAGAGTCAAGAGGTGAATGCAAGAGGTTGTGGGCCCTGAGCACAAGGCAAGCGTGGTCCCTACTGAAGGACCTCACTGTCCAAGCAGAGAGCAAACACATCACCCACCATGGATATGGCGCCCTGCTCACATGGGGGAGGCGGGGAGCACAGGAGACTCTGGGATGAAGCAGGGCTCCTCAGGGAAGGGGCTGATTCCAGGGCTGGGGCAAGAAGAATAGACCATGAGCCTGGAGTACCTTAGGGTGCCAGAAAGTAAGGATAAGATGAGGCCACGTCCAAAGGGCACAGGAGCCAAAGTGAAAGTGCTTCCAATGGTCAGAGGTGGAGTAATCTGAGCCACAAAACAACTACATTATTGAACTGTAACTATAGCCAATATGAACACATATCCATGATATTTATTACACAGCAGATATCCATACATTTGTTATATACTATACATTTTATAAGATAGATACACTAAATATTCATGTGTTTGTAATGACAAAAGAAATAACTCAATAATCAAATAAATAAATGTGGGAGAGGGGCCAGCTCTTCCTACAGAAGAATTCCAATTAATAAACAGAGGAAATGAAGGAAATAGAAATTACCATGAGGCAAACACTGCCATAATAACTCACTACAGGCAAGAACCACTGATGGATGCTAAAATTCGTGAGTAACATTTAAGCAAAACTTGGATATTTGCATAGTCTCAAAGTATCTTCCCACAAAACACTTATGAATTACCAAAAGAAAAACAGTACCTTTATCGAGGAGATACCTGGCCAACATCACCTTCTCCAAGCAACCAAGGTGAACGTCACCGGTAATAAGACATATTGACAGCATGCACCCCTTGACACGATGCACTGAGAAGGACACAGCATCACGTCTGTGGTATCCTTGCCAAAAATGCATAACTTCAATCTAATCATGGGAAAACACCGGACAAACCCAAAGCGAGGGACATTCTACAAAGTTCCTGATTAGTAATCTTCAATATCGTCAAGGCCATGAAAGTCAAAGAGAAACTGAGAAATTATCACAGGTTGGAGGAGACTAAGGAGACATAACAGCTAAATGCAGTGTAGGATCCTGGGGCATAAAAAGGACATTAGTGAGGAAAACACCAAATAGTCTGTAGTTTAGTGAATAACATTGCATCAATATCAATTTCTTGATTTTGACAGTTGTACTATGGTTATGTAAGATGTTAACAACAACCCAAGAAAGCAAAAGGGCATATGTGCATGTGTATGCCACACGCATACAAGCTACAGGGCACATGCGTGAAGGAATGCAGGAATGTCAGGAAGTGTGCAAGAGAATTGGGGGGGGGGGGGGGAATGGTCCTTTGCTGTTTCAGGCAGCGTGCTGAGCCTAGGATCCGATTTTCACAAAAGGATTACTAGATTACATTCTTTACCACAGGCAGCTGTCCCTGTCAAATAAATAATCACCGCCTTACATTTATATATCACCTTTCACCCTGCAGCCCTTTTCCTACAGCCAGGACCAGCCTGGGAACAGTCTCAGCCCTTCACATGGTGGGGAGGGGCCAACCCACACCAGAGAGATCAACCCAAACCCCATCTGGTTTCTAAGAAAGGAAGGGCCAGGACCCCCAGTCAGAGAAGGAGAAACTCAGCAGCCAAGAGGGGAGAAGGGTGTGGGCAGATGGGTGGGGTGCCCCAGGATTAAATAAAAGCCAGCCCAAGAGAGAGAGAGAGGCAGGTGGCAGGCTCCCCTGAAGGGTATCCGTGTCAAGCAGTGTCAACCCAGGAACAGTAGGGCAGAGTGGCTACCAGCTCTCAGCCTCTGAAGTGTGTGTGATGTTGGGCAGTTTCCTCATTCCTGAGATGTACCTATCACATAGGATTCCTATAAGCGTCAATCCATGTTAAGCACTTAGCATAACAGCTGACACCAAATCTTGCTAGTCACCTGCTGGCCATTTGGGAAAGGGCCAATGCAAGGGCCAGATGGGCAGAGTAGGTGTGGGCATGGTGGAAAATATAGGGACTTACTAGTCCCAAGGAAAGAAGCCATGAGTTTCCCAAGTGGCTGTCACCAGTCCACTGCGGAGCAGCATGGAGTAGGGTCCTTACATCCAAGTCATAGGTAGCTGCCTACTCAGAAGAGGCAACTTGTTCTGATGTGGGGGCTGTCCCAGCAAGGGAGAAAGGCAAGAGCTTCCCTGTAAGATCCACAGAGCAGAGTTGGCCAGGCTGGGGAAAGAGGGAGGGGAGAGCTAAGGATGGGCAGCTCAACTCAGAGAAAAGCCTTTAGACCAGTGTGCCTATGTTTCCCAAGCAACTAAGACACCATGCAGAGCCACCCAGACCCTGCTGGATATTTACAGTCCAGCTGCATTCACACACCCACTGAAAAGTCAGGTCAAAACATGAGTGCCGTCACCACCCGTAATGCAAGCCAAGGGCAAGTGAGAGGACCAGAGAAAATGCCAGGCACCAGAGATGAAAGAGGTCACTCTGGGTAATAGCATCATGCAGGGCTTCCTCAAAGAAGCAGGGCTCTCTCTAGACCTCGAAAGACAAGGAGGGCTCCAAGGAGCAGCGACGGGAGCAGAAAACTGGCACGGACACCAGTGCCATCACAGCATGCTCCAGAGGCCGGCAGAACATCGGTCACCGTCATGGTGGGGGCCGAGGGGGGTGGGCTGGAAAAGCCATTGGGAGTCAGACTAAGAAGGGCTGGAGCTTCAGCCTCTGAGTGAAGACACCTCTGTGTGCTGCCACAGCTCTTGTGCTGAGAGAGCTGGAGAAGTTGGGGGAGAGAGAAGTTTTGGGCATCAAGGAGCAAACTTTCAGTGAACAGGTTGAGTGATTTTTTTTTTAAGTTTCTCATAACACAGGATACTTAACAGCTGATAGAGACCATGGAAGCTTAGGCCACCTTGTGTAAAACAAAACCCAAGCTTCTCCTTTGGCAAGGACCCCATGGTCCACATCAACTGAATCTCCTGGCTCCCCCTCTGGCCTCCCGCATAGAGTCCCAACCTCTCCGTTGGCCTCTACTGTGAACTCCCACATTTCCCATGGCCTTCTCCATGAAGCCCCAATGCTTCCCCTTGGCCTTCTCCAATAAATCCTGAACTCCCTTGGTCCTTAGCCAATACACATCCAAACTTCCTTCTAATACCCTAAATAAAACCCCAAGTTTCTCTTTAGCCTCCCCCTGTCTACCTCCAAACTTCCACTGGTCACATGACTGAACCCATTCTTCTCTTTGTCCTGTCCCAGGATCCCAGTATTGGGTATCCATTCTCACCCATGGAACCTCACACCAGTCATCTGCCTTCCCACACCTAACCCCAAAACATCCCCACGTCCTCCCGCTGCAAGCCCAAACTACCTTTGAACTTCCTGTGCCCAACTACAAACCCTCCTCATTCAAATTCCTCAAGAAATCCTGCACTTGACTTCCCTTGGACCTTCATCAAACCCCCAAACTCTCCTCAACTTCCCCCACCAAATCTAAATCTCCAGCTTCTTCTAAGAAACCCTCAAGGGGTTTCCTTCTAGGGACTCTTGAGCAAGCCTGGGATGCTGACGGCAGCACCTCCCAGCCAATCCGAGGCAAATGCCAGGCATTTTATTCCCAGTCCATCCTGGACCCATGGGTGGGCCTGCCATCCAGGATTAGTACACACTTCACACCACACGTGAATCTTATGGAGATTTTAACAACATCCTGTTTGACAAGACAGGTCCTTCAGCTCTGACTAAAAATCCCCAGGGGTGCCTGGGTGGCTCAGTTGGTTAAGCGTCCCAACTCTTGGTTTCAGCTCAGGTCACGATCTCACAGTTTGTGGGATCGACCCCCACATCAGGCTCTGTGCTGGTAGCACAGAGGCTGCTTGGGATTCTCTCTCTCCCTCTCTTTCTCTCTCTCTCATAATAAACAAATAAACTATAAAAAAAAATAAATGAATGAATGAATGAATGAGTGAATGAATGAATGAATACCCTTAAGAGTTCCCTAACTCCAAACAAACCTAAGAAAGCTATGGCCATGTCCCTCACTAGAAGTGCTGCAAAATGCTTACTTTCCGTTTCCGACCCTGCCTGGTCACCACCGTCCCCAGACCGCACTTCAAGGAGCACTTGCCTAGATGATTATTTCCTCGGAGACTGTCCTGGGGCTGCCCGGAGACACCCTTTGACGGCCCAAACAGGAGGCCTTCCCAGGTGTGCAGGTAACCAAGAGCTAAAACGGTAGAGGCAAGTTCCACACAGAGGGAAGCGTGGGTATGCCCCACAGGACCAGCTGGGGTCTACTGTCCCTGTGCTTCTACCTGGGCTGGTGTGGGTGCAAGGGTCTGAGCCCCAGGTGGGTCAGCAGCGGGGGCTGGAGCCCGCCCACCTGAGATGCAGGAGAAAATCCACCTGAGGGAAGCCCTGAGGAAAACTGTGTCTATGGACTCCAAGGCTACAAACTCTGTCAAGGGATGTATCAAGGGGGGGCGTGAGGCAGGCAGCTGGTCCCGGTGGCCCACTACAAAAGCCAGGCCCCAGGGAGAAAGCCCATCTGACTGCAGGTAAGGGACACACAGGCAGGCTGGCCTCCGGTAGGAGGAGGGAGGAGGGGAAGGTGTGAACAGAAAAGGGGAAAATCTAATTAAAACTGGTTCCTGCTCAGCCACCTGCTAAAAACCACAGCTCACCCAAGGCTTGGACAGAGGATCGCTGACAACACTGCCAAAGGTTTCTCCCCGTGGCCTGGAGCAGAGAGGGGAGGGGGAGGAGGGAAGGAGCAGCGCAACGCCGCCGTCCTTCCGAGAACCCCCCCAAAAGAAAAAGGCTCAAAAAGCTGAAACCTGAGAAGATGCCAAGGGGCAGCGGGAGGCAATTTACAGCCGAGAAAACTGAGCACTCCGGCCAGATGTGGGCCCTGGGGAGGAGGGGGGCCTAATGCCGGTGTGCGCCAAGAGGGTGTGGCAGAGGCCCGAGGGGGTGGGGCAGAGGCGCTGAGGGGGTGGGGCAGAGGCCCGAGGGGGTGGGGCAGAGGCCCGAGGGGGTGGGGCAGAGGCGCTGAGGAGGTGGGGCAGAGGCCCGAGGGGGTGGGGCAGAGGCGCTGAGGGGGTGGGGCAGAGGCCCAAGGAGATGGGGCAGAGATGGCTGCCCTCCCTGGGCTCAGTGGCCAGAGCAAGGCCTGGTGACAGGGCTGGAGAGAAGGAAGCAAAGGCAAGGAGGCAGAAGGAGGAAAGCCAAAGAAGAAACCGAGGAGGGGTGAGCCCAGAAAAGAGGTCCATGAGAGAGGTCTGCAGGAGCATGGCACAGGCTCGACACCTGGGCCTCCGCCCTCTGTCCCATTGGTCCCTGGACTAGCTCCTTCCTCTGACATCTGTGACTCCAAGAAGTGGTGAGTGAGAATCAGTGAGGAGACAAAGCTGACTCTCCTTCCTGGCTCAGCCCTGAACTACATACATATACACAGTCACACACACACACACACACACACACACACACACACACACACACACCACAGGGATCTGGTCTTCCCAGCTTGCTGCCACACCTGCCAAACCCCTCCCCAGGCGGAGGGGCCAGGCCAGGGTGGGGACAGGATAGGAAAATCCATTCCAGAGTGGGAATCTCTGGGCCGCCTCACCATTGCAGATGACAGATGTGGTCCTAGGTGCATGAAGGGGCAGCTGAGACCCAGAGAGGGGGAAGGCCAAACCCCAGGTCACACAGCAGTGAGGGGAAGCCAAGCTCCAGACACCTGACTCTCAGCTCTGTGCTCTCCCTGCTCCCTATACTACCTTCCTTGTTCCCAGAACAAGCAGCAGCCCCAGTTTAAGGAAACAGAGCTGCCCCCTCTCTTGAACATCAAGGGGGTTGGGATAGGATGTAGGGAGGAAGTCAAGCCCCCTAAAGAGCTGAACACAGAAATTCATGTGACAAGAGGTGGAATTATTTCCCCTGGAAAAAAAATTAATAGAAAGCCCTCCCTTACCAGACCCCAGGGGTATTTTGCTGGAAGCTGACGTAATATAGAGAGGAGAGGCCAAGGGGAAAGGAGCCCCCCAACCCCCAGCAAGCCTACTGCCAGGAGCACAACAGGGAGACTGCAGCTGGAGCTGGGGCGGGGGGGGGGGGGGGGCGGGGTTGAGGGGGACAGGACACGCCAAGCAGGATGTTGGAGCCGGAGATGCAGTCCTTGGCGGGTGTCTGGCTGGAAAGCAGAAGCCTTTGAACTGGCAATCCAGGGGGTGATGCTTCCCTGGGGCCCAAAGCCAGGCTAACATAGATGTGGGGTGCCCAGAGAAGGGTGTGTCAGAGGTTTCATAGTGGTTGTGTCGACCAGCAGAACCCACTGGACGTGAAGCCAGGTGGGAGGTGGGAAGCAAAAGGCAGGGTTCTGGGAGAGCAGGGACTCAGGCTCCAGAGGCAGACACTTGGATCCTCCAGCGAGGAGGGGGTGGGAGGCCTGTGGTGGCCAGGAGTAGGGGGCCCAAGGAAAAGTAGGCAGGGCCAGTGTCCATCTTCCCATCGACTCCTGTCACTCAACCACTGCAGTTCTGATAAAGCTGACATGGTTTTGTGGCCAGAAAGAGTGGAGCTGAGTGTAGAAGACCAGGACCTCAAGAAGACCCATCTTGGAGAGGGAAAAAGACAAAGGGGAGGATAGAAGCCAAACCCATGGTTGCTGCTCCAAATTTGGAAGGTGCTGCACCGGGGGAGGGGGGGCAAATGGAAAGGGGGGCTGAGCAAAAGCCATGCTTCAGAGAAGCCCAGAACAGTATTGGTACCTCAAAATGCTGGCAGGAGCTCAGTTCCCAGCACATAAACACCCTCCTTCCCAACCTGATCTGTGCCCTCATAGTACAATGGCCAGTGGAAGGTTCTAACAGCTGGGGCCACCTGGCACTCCCACAGTACAAAGTGTGAGCTGGGGCTGAGTCCCAGGCCAAGCTGCCCTCCATCCTGCCTCCCGCTCAGGGTGCGAGCTGGCGGAATGCCTGAGCTCTTGCTTGCAGGCTTGGGCTCTTTGACTTCCCACAGGGCACCTGCACACACTTTTCACTTCCAGAGGTGCCGGCTGTGACTGGGGTAGGTCTTCTGACAGTCATCCTGGTCCTGAGAGTGAGTGCTTTTCTTACCTCACCCCCGCAACCCCCAACACACACACCTGCTTCGCTACAAAAAGAGAGGCAACACAGTGTGGTCAAACAAAATGCCACCGGACGTGGAATCTGAACACCAGGGTCACCATCCTGTATTTGAAGTGTTGGGCCCATTCTTACTTTTCTATATGCCTCAGTCTCCCCATCTGTAAAAAAGGGGATGTGCCAGTACCAAACACAGGGTAAGACCTTTGGAAAGACCATGGGAGACCACGGGAGATAATGAAAAACCACATAAACTGGAACACAAACTGTAGAGTAATATGCAAAGTGCTTAAGAATGAGCACAACTCTGCCTGGGTGCCTGGGTGGCTCAGTTGGTTCAGCGTCTGACTCATGGTTTCAGCCCAGGTCATGGTCTTGTGACTCATGAGTTCGAGCCCCACATTAGGCTCTGTGCTGACAGAACAGAGCCTGCTTGGGATTCTCCCTCTCACCCACTCTCTCTGCCCCTCTCCTGCTCACTCTCTCTCTTATCAAAATAAATAAATAAAAGTTTTAAAAAATTTAAATTTTTTTTAATGTTTTATTTATTTTTGAGACAGAGAGAGACAGAGCATAAGCAGGGGAGGGGCAGAGAGAGAGCGAGACACAGAATCCAAAGCAGGCTCCAGGCTCTGAGCTGTCAGCACAGAGCCCAACAGGGGGCTCGAACCCACAAACTGTGAAATCATGACCTGAGCCAAAGTTGGACGCCTAACCGACTGAGCCACCCAGGTGGCTAGTTAAAATTTCTTTTAAAAAATGAGTACAATGCTTAGGTGGTGTGTGACTTATCATGAGAGCCAGCCTGCCGGATTCAAGTCCCAGCACACGACCAGCTGCATGGGAGGGGTGGAAGAGTTCAGGGTGGGCAGAGCATCGTCTGGCTCCAACACGTGCTTTGCAAATGTCTGCCACTCCTACGGATCACTGTTAGCGTGGCCCACATCTTTGGCCTCTGTGCTGTGGTCCCTTCCTCAACCACCACTGCACCCGTCAGTGTGTGCATAGACTGCCAGGCTGGGGACTTCGCAGAAAGCAAGTGACTCTGAGTCTCAGCTCCTAGTCCCTTTAAGGCACAAAACCCCAGCCTGGGACATATGAGAAGACTTCCCCGATCATGGGAGCTGTACTCAAGAAGTGTGGGTCACACTGAGGGAAGGCTCCTGAAAAGCCACCCCCCAGCACTGAGGCTGTTTGAGCTGAGACAGCCACTTCTCAAGAATGTTGTGGGAGAGTCCAACATCAGGCTGCCTCAGCTTCACCCCAGCCTTTCCTCATACCCATCCCAGAACCAGCGAGACATGGAATCTGAGAGTCCGTGTGCCATCCAAGAAACGATGGCTGACCACCTAGAGCAAAGGGCTTGACCTAAATAAAATCAACATGGAAGAGAAATTGGTAAGTTTCCTGCTGCCATCTAGTGGCTGACACAAATAAGAGCAGGCAACGAGCCAGCAGGCCACCAGCCAAGGGGTGACCAGTAAGCAGTCAGCCCTGCACCCCTGACCAGGGGTGAGTGACCAGCTACGTGAGGAAGCACCTAGCAGAAGACAGAGGGTGCAAGAAAAATTATTAAAGTGCTGGAAAAACGCCTGCCGGTTAGCCTCCAGAGATTGAGGGAGGAAGGTTCATTCACCCATGTAAGAAATAAAAATGGTGGTCTGCCGGGTGAGCAAAATAAAAACTTAAACAATTTTTAAAAATATTTTTTAATGGCGCTCTGTCTCTAGGGCAAGGAACCACATGGGCACTGAGAAAAATCAGGTAAACAAGGTGCTGGCCCTGCCCTGACCATGGAAAGCTTCCTATGTGGCCTCTCCTCCTCAACTCTCCCAGGCCCCATGCAGCCTCACTCCTGTCACACACGTCTACCAGCCCCTGACTTTGCCATGTCTTTCCCCATGCTGGTCCCTCTTCTCCCTGCAAATGTCACCACCCCTTCCACATCGCATCATCCCCTTTCCTTAGGCTCTCACGCTGGACTATGATTACCAGATTGCATGTCCCACCGGATCCAGCCCCCCTGTTCTCAGCTAGCTGTCACATCAACAAAGCTGCATGGCTGGCTCCACAGACCAAACTGGATCCCAGAGCCCTCAGATACTTCTCACCTCCTGTCTTGAAAAATATAGGACCCTAACCCTGCCATGCCAAACCCCAGGGCCACTGTCCAGAGACCTCCCTCCATCCCTCCAAAAGGACCATCTGTCTGCTGGCCTGTCTGTGAGCCTCCTGCTACAGGCTGCCTTCTACCTGCAAGCAGCAACCCTGAGCAGAGGCAAGCAAGCCCTCACAGATCTTAGGTGTTCCCCTTGGATTGACAGAGTACAGACCAGAATCAGGAGACCTGGGTTCCAGCCTCAATTGGCCCCTAAGTGGCTGCAATAATACTCTGGCAAGTTTCTTCTTTCCTAAAGCCTTAAAATTTCCCCTTAAAACTGTAGAATGAAGGCTCATTACTTGGGTCCCATTACTTGACTACAGGTCAAAACATCTATGGCACTAATTCATACTAAAGTGTCAATGACCAGTAACAGCTAATTGTGTAACTGCTCCCACAATACTCTCATCTTGAGAGGGGGGAAGGCCTTGACCCATCACCCATTCATTCATACAGTAATTGAACACCCATGTGCTTGTGGGGGGATCAATATTTTCAGCAGTGTGACTTGCTTAGGTCTGCTCCAGACACAGGAGAAAGGCTGATGAGGAAGGCAAAATGTCAATGCAGAGCTGACATGGGCAAAGTGGAAGGAAGGAAGGAAGGAAGGAAGGCCCTCACCCTTACCTGACCTGCTCTGCAGGCACTGTTTCTTGTACTCACCCCTCACAGCAACCCTGGGAGCTGACTGTGTTTATAATTGAAGAAACTAAGTTACCCAGTGAGCGTGGAGCTGCGAGCTGAGTGCTGGTGGGTGCTCATAAATGGCCCTGCCCTCTCCTGCCCTCCATCGACATGTGTTTGTGGTATCTGAGCCCTGAGGTTCCCCCACTCCCCATTCAAGGTTGTCATTCCCGTGGCCCCTTATTCAAGTCTGCACACCAGAGTCAGTCAGAGCTCCCAAGGGGGACCCCCAAACGCCTGCCCAGCTTTGAAGAAGCATCATTCTGGGGTACATCTGAACGCATTCTGTTGGATATGCTCAGCCTGATGGCATCCATTGTTTTGGAACTGCCCTTGGATAACAGTTAAAACATAAATGGGAATGCACTGGAAAGAAAGGCCTGGAAGGACCCAGAACCCACAGTAAGTTTTACCTGATTTCCCCTGGGAAGGGATCTGAGGATGGGGGATGGCTATGGGGGTGGGGTCTCTCACCTTTTACTCTATCACTTTTACATTACTTCATTTTTTGCAGCAACCAAATTTTCATATAGTAACTGAGTCATTATTTTAACCACTCTATGCAGATAGACGGCAGGTCTACACCCGGTACTTATAAGGAAAGTGCCAGTGGGGTGCACCAGGTCTCGCAGGACAGGCTCCTAGAGCAGGAGATGAGTCCATGGCTTTTTCCAGGATGGGTGGGGTCCCCTGGGCACAGGCAGATGGTGGCATGGTTTCTGGAGCACAGAGACAAACTCTCTGCCCCCCAAAATACCTCATCCATCTGCTCATTCATGCCTGGAATTCCTTCACTGAGGGGCAGTCTTTGATTCCTTGGTCAGAAATAGGTCTGAAATCGTAAACCCACCCAAGAGAAGCCAAACAGTGCCTTCAAGTCATACTCAGAGGGAACAAGGTCACTGGTGTTGGGGGCACAAGGCTCTTCCAAGGCTCTTAGAATAATCCTATGGCCAAGATGGGGATGTCAGGCTGGAGGCAGTAATAACCTGGTGGATTAGTAACAGCCCAAAAGTGAGAAAGAGGACTTCTTTGTCAGCCTGCAGAAAGGCATGTGGCCTCACCCTGGCTTAGGTGGAAAGAGAGAGCCCACAGACCAGGACTGGGGAGGACAGGCTGAAACAAGCGTGACCACCTGGGCTGAAAGAACCAGACCCTGAGAAGCTCCACAAGCTGGAGGAAGGGATGACACCCTCAAGGAGAGAGTGGATAAGAGAAAGTAGCAGATCTGGAGCAAGGGAACAGGGAGCCCACACCATACTGCTCCCAGCCTCGCCGGAGGCCTGTCCAGGGATCTGAGCATTTTAAACAGGATCTAGACAAATGGGGCCACACACTGTGGAAAGTACCAGTAGGGTGGCAGAAGACCTGAGAACTGGGTCAAAAGAAAGCGGGAACATTAACTCTGAAGGAGAATGCTTCAATGTCACTGATCATCAGGGAAATGCAACTCAAAACCACAATGAGATAGCACTTCACATCCACTAGGACGGTCATAATTATTTTAAAAAATGTTTTAATGGCAATAACTGTTGGCACGGACATGGAGAAATTAGAACCCTCCTACTTGATGGTGGGACAATGTAAAATGGGGTAGCCACTGTGGAATAAAGTTTGGCAGGTCCTAAAACGTTAAACACAGAATTACATATGACCCAGCAGCTCCACTCCTAGGAATCTACCTGGAAGAACTGGAAACAGGTGTCCAAAAGACCTGTGCATGACCGTTCACGACAGGTACATTCACTATAGTCGAAAGGTGGAAACAGCCCAAATGTCTAACAACAGATGAATGGATAAACAAAATACGGTCTATATGATGACTTTGGGGATGATGGTGGGAAGTTCATGGGGTTCAGAGCTGATGACCCGTTACATACTATGAAGTTGGGGGAGGTAAGGTCAAAAGGGAAGCCTCCAGAGGGACTTTGATATGCTAAAGAGGACTCAAAGATACCTGAGGCCTTGCTATTGTCAAGCTAAGATTGTTTTTCCTCTAGTAAGGCATTAACATTAGGACAGTAGGGAGTTCCTGGAGAAACTAGTCCTTTGCCTCAAGTATTTGTCAATGGGCTATAGGTTATAAGGAAATTTAATTTTACCTGCCATTGTCTTCTTGCCTTGGTTCCCTATATCACTATGGAGGAGTGATGTTGGGGCTCCAGGAAGCTGAGTCTATGGGTTTCTGGAGATTAGGCTATTGATAAGATTGCCTTTTCCTTGTAATTTACTAAGATATTTTTGTAAACTGATGGAGACTCATGTCCTGTAAGACTGTGATCTCTATCAGTTAACCATTTATTTTCTTTCCTTTCCTTTGTTTTTGGGCAGCCAGGAGTGCCTGAGGAATATCACACATATCCCACCTGGGGACATGGGGGGGGGGGGGGGGCCCGCTTTGCTAGCTTGTACTTTGCCCTCAGCTTGCCTTATGCTCTCTCATCATATACATACCAGGGAATACTATTTAAGCCATAGAAAGGACTGAAGTACTGACACATGCCACAATATGGATGAGCCTTGATAATACTATGCCAACTATTGAAATAAGCCAGACATAAGGGCCACATTATATGATTTTATTCATACAAAATGTCCAGAATAGGCAAATCCATAGACATCAGATCAGTGGTTGCCAGGGGCTGCAGGGAGGGGAGATGGGCGGCAGGGGAAGGGATGATGTCTCAGGGGTGCGGGATCTGTGTGTGGGGTTGTGAGAAGCGAGATGGTTCACTTTCAGAAATACCAAATAAAAGCAGCACTGTCTAGTTAACAATAGGTTTACAACCTATTGGAAATATGTACGAACCCACCCCCCAAAATGGGAGTCCCAAATCCTTAGACACTTCACTTCCTGGTTCTTCCCCTCTCCATTCCATGGGCTTATTTTTGTGGGCTTATTTTCATGGGCTTTGCAATGAGCATGCGCCAAAGAACTGAAGTCTCTGCGCCACCTCAAGGAATGCACGTTTGGCCTTACATGGGCATAGGTGACACCAGGTAAGGCTGTGACCTCTGCAGTACTCAGCCAATGAGGAATCCAGGGAGGGGCTTCAGGCTAGGAGATAAATTGTCTGCTGGAACTGCCCCAAGTGTGCCTGTCCATTAGACACCTGCTCTTGCAAGAATGTTGATTAAAGCTTCATTTCACTGTGCTCCGAGTCTCGGCATCCCTCCTTTGATTGGGTCAGTGGGCTTATTTCTCACAGGGTGATAAAAAAGTTGTGGCTCTAGATGGTGATGATGGTTTCACAACACAATGAATGTACTTAATGCCGATGAATGGTCCACTTTAAAATGGTTAAAATGGGGGCGCCAGGGTGGCGCAGTTGGTTAAGCGTCCGACTTCAGCCAGGTCACGATCTCGCGGTCTGTGAGTTCGAGCCCCGCGTCGGGCTCTGGGCTGATGGCTCGGAGCCTGGAGCCTGTTTCCAATTCTGTGTCTCCCTCTCTCTCTGCCCCTCCCCCGTTCATGCTCTGTCTCTCTCTGTCCCAAAAATAAATAAAAAACGTTGAAAAAAAAAATTTTTAAAAAAATAAAATAAAATGGTTAAAATGGTAACTTTATGTTATGTGTGCTTTTACCACAATAAAAATAAATGTTTTAAAAAATGGAGAGCACTTTAGGAGGGACATGATACCTGATGGAAAAATCGTGAGGGTCTGTCCAGAAGAGATCAGAGGACAGGACTTGTTCTGTGAGTTCCCACAGTAAGGAACCTACCAGAAGTCAAACTCTGACAGTACAGTGTGCGTGGTGGCACATTTGATGACGGGGTGCGGGGCAGGCTGAGGGCAAAATACAGGCTAACAACACCCCTCTCTCAGGTAGGATATGTGTGATATTCCTTAGACACCCCTGGCTACCCAAGAACAAAGGAAAGGGGTTTAAGTGCTTGTCATGGTGATGTGGGAAACAAAGGCAAATGAAAAATTAAATTCCCTACTGCCTACAGCCCATTAACAAGCCCTTGAAACCGGCAGAGTGACCTCCCTCTAGGAGCTCAGCTGCCTCTATGATGACACTTAGCTAGGGGCTAAAGAGAATCTTAGCTTAACATTATCCCAACCTCAAGGATCCTGTAAGTCTACTTTAACATATAAAAATTCCCCTGGAAACTTCCTTTATCTCAACTCCCCCCAAGATATATGCTGGCAATCATACCCCAAGCTTATGGCCCCCTGATATACATCTGAAGGGTCTCATGACTGATTTATTAAACAGTAATAAGTGGTGTTTCCCTAGCAACAGCTAGCCCCTCAAGGTCCTGGAAACCTTCTTCCAAAATTCCTTAGAGACTTACTCTATCCCTAACCCCCTCTCAACCTGAGGGTATATATAATCAGTTACCTGCCACAACCCCAGTGCAGCTCTTTCTCCCCACCGGTCCTGTCCCCGTGCTTTAATAAAATCACCTTTTTGCACCAAAGACATCTTCAAGAATTCTTTCTTGCCATTGGCTCTGGACCCCTCCACCATCACCCCAAAACTTCATCACATTCACCGCGTGATGTGTCAGGCACCGTGCCAATGGCTTTACCAGCACAGATACTACTGTTGTACCCATTTTTAGGTGAACAAACTGAAGCTCAGAGAAGCCTCAGTCACACAGTTAATGGAGGAGCTAAGCACCTGTGCTCTGTGCCACCATGCTCTACGCCATCCTCAGTGGAGAGGACACAGCTGCAGCTTCAGAAAGCCTTAATCGAGCCCCACTATCACCTTTCTGCATGTGGCCTCTGGCTATCACCTTTCTGCGTGTGGCCTCTGGCTATTTGCTCAGCCTCGCTGTACCCAGCTTCCTCCATTGTAAAAACTGGAACAACTGCCATCAACTGGCTCCAAGGCCTGTTGGGACAATGAAATGAGATAATGAAGGTACCTAGCAGCTCCCGGCACATAAAGGGACTCCATAAATATTCAGTTGCTTTCCCCCGCGCCCCCCCCCCCCCAACGTACAGAAATTTACAAAGGTAGAGTAAACTCTCTTAGCAGGTGGAGAAGGAGGTGAAGAGGTGAGAAGAAGCAAAGGCCCCACTCAGCAAGGACAAGAAGCAGACGGGTGCCCCAGGTGACTTTGAAGCTTCTACCCTTCAAATCTGCTGTGGCTACAGCATGAGACCTTTTCCCAAGAGCAGGCTATGGCAGAGGAAGAAAGGGAGCCATTCGAGGACACTGAGATCCTACAGGAATCCGAGTTCTCTCAAAAAGAAAAAAGGTGAGAGAGACGGGCGGCTGGGAACAACAAAAATAAAGTTTGCCAATAAAAATAGAAGGAACGTACACTTTTAGAGCATCCCCATGTGTGCCAGACACTATGCTAAGCATTTTATATAGATTATCTCACTGAATCTTCACATATCTGCAGGGCAGATACTATTATTACCCTCATCTCACTGATGAGGAAGCTGAAGCTAAAAGAGGTAAAGAAGCTTGCTCAAGGTCACGGAAGTAGGAAGTGCTTGCTCTGCCACCGGCCACAGGCCAATCCTAAGTGCCAGCCTCCAGAAGCCCTATATCACCTGACATGAGAGGTGATGGCCTTTGGGCTTCATCTGCCCAGATCCTGCCTCCTGCGTTCAGGCAGAAGTCTATCCAGAGCAGAAAACTAGCCCCAAGCAGAACCTTCTTCCTGCCTATCTATGGGCAGAAAGCCAAAGCCAGAAGCTAATGCTAAGAAGAAATTGTGAGAAGATCCGGTGAATATTTAGGAAAATTTTGTAAAGTAGAGGGGGAAAAAAAAAGAGGAACTTCTGTTTTCACCAGCTCAGTCAGCTTTGGGAAGAAACCACAGGCCACTTGGGGCGGCTGCCAAATGCTCAGCCCTATCCTGCTGGTGCGTTGGCTCTGTTGTGAGAGGGGTTCAAGTTTCCTGAGCTGGCCGGGCAGGACCAGCCACAGGCACACGGCTGACTCTGCAGTGGCCGGGGAAAGCAAAGCTGCAGGGACATGACCCACGGGCCATCCTAATAGCACTATCCTGAAGGAGCCAGAGTCCCTACAGCCTCCCCCGCACCCCGCACCCCCCCCTGCCTAGTCCATCCCATGGATCAGCGCCCCTTTCAGAAAAGAGGCTGCAGGGAAGGCACCGGCGGTGACCCAGGGCCCAGGGCACGCTCAGGGTCTGCACACTACCTGAATGGGGGCCAACAGCACTGGAAGGAAACATTAGTGACCAGCAGTAAGCAGGCTCTAACGCTGCCTGGCTCTGACCCTGCCTGGGACCCCAATCCACGGTGGAGGCCATTCATCTTACTCGTGAGCCACCTCGAGAAGAAACTATGAGGATAAAAGAGACAGATTCTGAAAAGGATGTTGAGATTCTCATTTGTTCATAAGCTAACTTTTAAGGGCTTATGATGTCTAGGACACTGTGCCAGACCCTATACATGGACTATCTCATTTCATTTTCACAAGAGCCCCAAGAGGTGGTAATCACCATCATCGCCATTTCAAAGGACAAACTGAGTGTTGAAAAGGGGCCTGTGCAATGACAAATTAGTAGGTGGTAGAATTAGGATACACACCCATGTGGTCTGACCTCAGAACCCACACTCTTAACCAAGATCCTTTACCACTTCCTAAAACAGACTCTCAGGAGCTAGTAAAAAGAATTATTAAACAAAGTTCCTGGCCTCAGAGCATTTACAGCCTGATGAGGGAAATGGATAAATAGATCCAATGCACAGGGAAACAGCCTACGACTGCATATATTATTACCAAAGGTACTCATTCATTGCTTCCATTATATAAAGGCACGAGCTAGAGAACCAACGGAATGACTGAAGGAAGACGGTGGGAATTTACCTTTAAAATATGATGTGCACATTTGAGGCTCCTGGGTGGCTCAGTCAGTTAAGTATCCAACTCTTTATTTCAGCTGGGGTCATGATCTCACAGTTTCTAAGTTTGACCCCTGCACAGGTTCTGCACAGTGTGGACACTGCTTGGGGTTCTCTCTCTTCCTCTCTCTCTGTCCCACCCCCCTCCCAAAATAAGTGAATAAACTCTAAAAAACAATAATAAAATAAAATAAATGAAATGAAATGAAATGAAATGAAATAAAGTAAAATAAAATAAAATAAAATAAGACGTGCACAATAGCCATACAGTGGAAATGACCCAAATGTCCATCAACAGACGAATGGATAAATATATGCAGTCTATACATACAATGGAATAGATTATTCCACCTAAAAAAGGGATGAAGTTGTGGCACAGGCAATAGCACGGGTGAACCTTGAGGTTGTTATGCTAAGGGTACTAAGCCAGTCACACAGGACAAATGCTGTGTGATTCCACTTATATGAGGAATCTAGAGCAGTCAAAACCATAGAGACAGAAATTAGAACGGTGGTTGCCAGGGCCTAGGGGGAGGGGGGAAATGGGGACTTGGGGTTTAATGGGAACATAGTTGCAGTTTGGGATGATGACAAAGCTCAGGAAATGGATGGCAGGGGTGGCTGCACAAGATTGTGAATGTACTTAATGCCCCTTTGTGAAGGTAACCTCATGTGTCACCTTGACTGGCCCAGGGGCGCCCAGATGAAACATTATTTCTGGATGTGTCTGTGAGAAGGGATTAGCATTGGAATTGGTGCAGTCAGTAAAGCAGACCACCCTCCCCGGTGCAGGTGGACATCAACCAGTGCGTTGAGAGACTGAACAGAACAAAAGGCGGAAGGAGAAGGAATTCAACCCTTTTTTCCTGCCTCGCTGCTTGAGCTGGGACATCTCTTCTCATCTTCTATCCTTGAACAATCAGCTCCCCTGGTTCTCAGGCCTTTGGACTCAGACTGAATTACACCACCTGGGTCTCTGACTTGCAGATGGCAGAGGGTAGGACTTCTCAGCCTCCCTAACTGCATGAGCCAATTCCTCCTCAATCTCCATTTACATGATGTGTATATCATATTATCCTATGACATCATATGATAAAATACATGTGTGTGAATGTTTCTCCTATTGGTTCTGTTTCTCTAGAGAAACACTACTGAACTGTACACTTAAAAATGGTTGAAATGGGGGTGCCTGGGTGGCTCGGTCCTGCTTCAGATTCTGTGTCTTCCTCTCTCTCTGCCCCTCCCCTCCTTGTGTGCATCCTCTCTCTCTCTCTCTCTCTCTCTCTCTCTCTCTATCTCTATCTCAAAAGTAAACATCAAAAAATTTTTTAATTTAAAAAGATGGTTAAAATAGTGAATGTCCTGTGTACTTTGTCACAATAAAAAAATTTTCTGAAGACAAGATAATATACCAGTGGTGGTGGTGATAGCCTGCTAGCTTAAACGTTTTGTCTTTGCTCTAATGAGTGAGAAACCCAGAGTGCAATCCAAGCAACCTTGTTGTGGGGTGCAGGGGTGTTGAGTGGTCATGAAGCCAGGAAGGCATCTCTTGGGGGATGTGGGAAATTCAGCCTTTTGTCTTTAAGGCCTCCTTGAAGATGACCTGAAAACTGGGCCTTCTGTATTTTGAAAGCTTACTCCCCACTGAGTGCAGAAAGCGAAGGAAGCAGGTGGGCTCAGCCTTTTTGTGTCTGCAGGTCCAAAAGGTCCAAAAGGTCCAAAAGGTCCAAAAGGTCCTGAAGGTGGAGTCTGGGGGTTAAGAAAGTGGTCAGGGCTCTGGATCCATAAGACAATGAGCCACTAAACCCACATTCCTGGCACAGTGTGCCACCCCACGCAAGTTGAGAACTAAGACCAGGATGGGGGTGGGGGGGAGCCTCTCCTCCAAAAATAACAGTATTACTACCTTAATATTAGTTGATCAATATTAGTTGATTAAAATTAGTTGATTAATTAGTTGATTAATATAAGTTGATTACCTTAACCAAGCATTTTATAAGCATTCTCTCATTTAATTTCTATAACATCCCTATAGGGTTTTAGCATTATGCCCACTTTACAGAGGAGGAAAGTAAGGCTCCAAGAAGCTAGGGGCGGTGCTAACAATCACTGGGCTGGTAAGCCAGGATCTGTATCTCTCTGATCCAAAACGTGTTTTCTTAACCACTACAGGATACCATTTTCTTTGTATACTTGAATACAACACACTCTCACTGTTGGGAGGGAACATTGCCACAAAGGCCAGAATTTATACAAACAACACATATGGGAGCCTTAAATGCCACGTGGCATGCTAAGTCGTCATCAATATCTACAAAATACAAACAAAAAGGCAGTTGTTGAATTCGGATCACAAGTCTTCTCAGGGCTCACTTGGGGGTCGGTTTCAAACCTACTATCAGCCACAGAACTCTGTTAAGACAAAACCGTGCCTCTCTCCCATTCCTCTGTGGTGAAACCAGGCAGGAGTGGTATTACCTAATAGGCCATGGGAACGACGCATCATTTTAAATTGGGCTTTCTGAGGCCATTTAAGGCAGGAGCAGAAAATTCTTCTATCTGACAAAGGCCATCTGAACTACAAAGGGAAAATCAATTGGGATCGCATGAGTGGAAAGACACTTAAATTAGGGTTTTCTTTTAGAGGGGAGTATAAAATGTCTCTCTTGTCATCGTATTCAAGAAACACAAACAATAAAAAATAGTGCATATTTTTAAAAAACCCTTCTCCGGTTTATAAATTTATGGCCAACTAAGGGAGAAACCTGGTGAGGGGAGAGTATAATAGGGAAGAAAGAGGGAGCTCAAAGGCAGAGGAACCACCTCCCCAAACACAATTAATGCCATGCTCTGGAAAGTGCTAGAGACCGCCGTGTTCTGCAGGGCACAGTGGTACTACGTCCATGCAACCAATACCCTGGGTCCTGGGAGATGCCTGAGACATGGATGTTCTTGCTGTTATTACTGTAAAGAAACTTTAGGAACTATAAAAGAACATAAAAAAGAAAATAAAAATCACTAATAATCAGTATCATCGTTAGCATTTGGGGTATACTCCCTTGGGTCTTTTTTCTTCACATGTTTAAAAAATTAGGATTTATAGCAGATACAGTTTTAAATCTTACAGTATTTCCTGACATATTCTCATAAGCATTATTTTGAGTCATATATGATTTTTGAAGACATGACTGTTTTTTAATACTGTAAGACATCAGATGAATATGTCAAAATTTACATAACTACTCTATTGTTGGACATTTGGAATGTTTCCAATTTTAACTATCTATTATAAATAATGCTACAATAAAGATAGATTATGCACATCTGTACATATACATACATATATACACACATATGTATATGATTACTTCCTCAATACAAGTGCCAAAAAACAGAATGACTGAGTCAGAGAGAATGAATATTTGATATAAATTTCCAATAACCATACTAAAAATAATTGTAAGTAGTGTTGCATTTTTGCAACTCTAGACATAAATGGCATCACATCTCAGTATTTTTTACATGGACCAATTTCTTTATTTTTAAGTTTTTATTGATTTTGAGAGAGATAGAGATGGTATGAGTGGGGAGGGGCAGAAAGAGGGAAAGAGAAACCCAAGCAGGCTCTGTGCTGTCAGTGCAGAGCCTGACACAGGGCTCAAACCCATGGAATTGTGAGACCATGACCTGAGCTGAAATCAAGAGTCAGACGCTTAACCAACTGAGCCACCCAGGCACCCCTACATGGACCAGTTTCAATCACGGTGACAACTGAGTCAGTCCTGTGGGCTAGGAGTTTCCCACCTCTGTTTTGAAGTGTCTCTTTATCCAGGAGCTCATACACCAGACAAAAATGCAGTTCCAAATCACTCTGGCAGCCCACTGTTAGCACAAGTCACAACATGTCTTGCATCAGAGGTGGGTGATAACATGCCTGTTTCCTTCACTTTCCTATAAACTCCAAGGACACAGGGACTTGGTCCCACTCACTTTTGCATGCTCTCTGCACAGCTTCTTTCAAACCACTCATCATTCACCAAGGGTCCTCAAACTGGTTTCCATACTCTTCCACATACCCCATGCTCCTCCCTAGGAAGTCATATGTCACAGGACTTTGAAATGAGAAGGATCTGAGATCTTGGACAAGCTCCTTGCCTTCTGGTGCATCAGATGCCTTGTCTGTAAAATGGGGGTAAGGATACATCCCTTAGAGAGCTACCAAAGGACTGTTAGATAAATTATGGAAAGTGCTTGTGTGACAGGAACCTCAAAAACACTCAATAAACAATCATTTTTGTTTAAAAAAATCATAATGCATGAACACAAACCCACCAAAAAATTGCTTAATCCTCTGCCCACTGGAGGAGATTAAAGAATCCTACAGCTGTCTTTCTCATCTGAAGCTTATCCAGGTCCTGGATGCCTGGGTAGAGATTCAGAACCTTCATGGATTGTGCCAAACCCACTTAACCTCAAACCCATTTAAGGGAGGTCTGGCAAAGCCCGACTTGGATGGCAGGCAGGCAGCTGGTCAGCACGGAGCCTCTAAAGCTCTGGTCAGCTGTGCACAATGACGGAGTGAGGACAAGCTATAGGGAAACCAAAAAGCAACAGCCTGAATGCAACCCATCCAGAACAGGACTTTGGGGCACCAAGAGCAAGAAGGGAGATGGTTCAAGGTGCCACTGGCTCCTCCCAATGGGGAGCCTGGAAGCAGGTTGACTGGTGTAGCCGCCACTCCCTCGCTGACCCTGGACAGATCTGCTATTGTTCATCGACAGTGCTGGGAGTTGAGTCACTGTGACATTGTCCAAATGCTCTATCAGGAGGAAACAGCTGGACAGACCAACATCAAGTGCAGGAAACCTCCACCTCCACCAGGGCTCCCCTCAGAGCCCCCACCCTGTTTGGGAGGCCCAGCATCCTGCCTGCCCATCCCTCAGGGACCCCTGACCAATCCCAAGGCCTCCACAGTCTGAATAGACATCTCTGTTTCCTGCCTCTATTTGCCTGGGGCAAAATACATGTTCTTTGTATGGCATTTTGGCAACACTCTGAGGCGTGGGGAGGTGGGGTCTCCTGGGTTCAACCTGCCAGTAAATAGAAACCAAGATGGCTCAGTCAGTGAAGCATCTGACTTGATTTCAGCTCAGGTCATGATCTCACAGTCCTGAGATCGAGCCCCACATCTCTCTCTCTTTCTCTCTCAAAGAAGAAGAAGAAGAAGAAGAAGAAGAAGAAGAAGAAGAAGAAGAAGAAGAAGAAGAAAGGGAGGAGGAGGAGGAGGACGAAGAGGAGGAGGAGGAAGGGGAAGAGGAGGAGGGGGAGGAAGGAGAAGGGGAAGAGGAGGGGGAGGAGGAAGTGGGAGAGGAGGAGGGGGAGGAAGGGGAAGGGGAAGAGGAGGGGGAGGAAGAAGGGGAAGGGGAAGAAGAAGAGGAGGAGGAAGAGGAAGAAAAAGAAGTGGAAGAGGAGGAGGAGGAGGAAGAAGAAGAGGAGGAGGAAGAGGAGGAGGAGGAGGAGAAGGAGGAGGAGGAGGAGGAAGAAATCACTCAGAAAAGCCGCTGGGCAGTTCATGGTTTAAGGTCAAAGACAGCCAAGTGTGACTCCTGCCTCTCTAACAGTGAGTGACTGTGTGACCTACACGGTGTGAGTTATATCACATCCTTAACCTGAGGCAGGTAGAAAACACAAGTTAATGACACCAGCTGGGTTTACAGGCACGTTCCCACACTGTGTCAACAATGAGGGGGTCGGGAAAGCACAGGCCCCATCTGAGGGTGGTGGCTGAGACTCAGGTCTGGCCAATTGTTGCACCTAGCAGTGTGGACTCCATGTGACCAGAATTTTCATCTCTAAACCCCAAATCTCTATTTTTGTGAAATCTCTTCAGTGTTTAAGTTTAAATAAATAAGCAAGAACACCAAAGGGGCCCAAACAAAACACGAGTGGCCTGGACCTGATCTAGGGGCCACTGGATTGACTGCAACCTCAGCTCTCAACATCAGGTTCCTCATCTGCAAAACGAGGGCAAGTGAAAGCCTGGTGTCGGGAGGATTTGATGGGTTTAGGCCCGTCAGGCTTCCCACAGGACGGCACACAGGAAGCGCGTGACAAACAGGGACTGCTATAACTTGGCAGAGCTGGAAGGGCCTCGAGAAGACGTACCCAACCTTCTCATTCTATGAAGAGGAAACGTCAGAGAGGGCCTGTGGCTGACCCGAGGTCTGTGAATGAGCCTGTGGCAATAAGGCCTGGGCCTGGGCCTCTCACCAAAGATGCACAGGCCCCCAGCAGCCCCTCCCAGTTATAGACTCAGTTTATCCAGATGGCTCTGCAACTGTCCCTCACAAGTGCCAGCCTCATCAATATTTGTGGGCCACCGGCTGCCAGGCCTGTGATGTCAGGACACTGCGGCTTCCCCCACTCCCCCGCTGCTCCACGCTGTCACCTAGAAACATCTCCAGAGCACAGCAAACACAGCCATCTCACCTCCCCATCTCCCCTCTCCACGCTTCTCACAAAAGCCCAGGGTCACTCACACCTTCTAGCACAGGTCTCTTTCACCGGCTGATGGCTCACTTCCTCCTCAAATCTCTGGAGGTGACAGGCTGGCCTGGTGTGTCACCAGCCACCAGGGGGAGGTTCTCAAGTTAAATACCCCAAATACCCCTCCGGGTTGGAGTGGGCCAGAGGAAGGAGAAGGGAGAAAGAGTGAGGGAAGGGGAGAGGGCTGAGACTACCAGAATAAAAAAGAACACACAAACATCATGTGGCTGAGAGAAAGGATTTCACACCAATCCTCCAGAAAAGCCAGAAGAGAGATGTGGAGACTCCAACAGGCCTTGTGGGGCTCAGAATCAAGTTTCCCCTCCTGGAAAGACCACAGACTTTGGAATCCCCCGGAGAAGAGTTTAAATCCTTCTCTGGCATGTCCCACTGTATGACCTCAGGGGGCAGCTAATGAGCCCCTCTGAGCCTTGTTTTCCTCATCTTATAAAGTAGATGTCTAGCATAGTACTTGAGGCATAAAGGGAAAGTAACAACCACTGGTTATTCATGTCACTGAGGCTTTCTTCCCAGTATTAAACTGCCCCTAGCCCCTTCGTGAGCATCCTGAGGGCAAAAAGCATAGGCACTTGTCCAGGTGGGGATCAGAATGAGCTGGAAGAACATTCACTTGCGACTGATTTTCTGAACAACATCCCACACACTTGGGATGAGCTCTGTGTGTTGTATAAGCGATGAACCACGGGAATCTACCCCCAAAACCAAGAGCACACTGCACACCCTGTACGTTAGCCAATTTGACAATAAATTATATTTTAAAATTTTTTTTTAATAAATAATAAATAAACAACATCCCACATACGTTCTCTGCGGGCAGTGTAACCCATACTGTTGTGCTCACGGTACCCCAAGGAAGGTACTCAGCTCCAAGTTCACCCCCCCTCCAAACCCTGCCCCAGGGTTACTGAGCCCTTGGCCCTGTGCCTTCCATCTCTCCCCTACCGTCCACCAAAGTTCTGTCTTTGTAACCTGTCTGTCATGCTTAATAATGGTGCCTGAAGCCTCTTCCCATCTCTGGAGGGGACTGGGAGGAAGAAGAGGGAGTGGTAGATGTGTTTCCACAGGTTACAGATGAGGAGACAGAGGCAGGGACGTGAAATTGTCTCCTGCTACTGGGAGACCCGCCTCTGGCAGATTCTCACTCAGAGTCTGGGAGCAGTGAAGGCACCGGTCAGCGGTGGGAAGGAAGGGGAGCAAAGGCCTCTGAGGGGGAACGCCATGGGGTTGAGCTCACACCAAAGTTTTCCCATATGTGTCAATAAATATAAACAAAAGGGAAAAAAAAGAGGGATCAGGTAATCCAGTAGGAAAGAGAGAAGTCATCCTCACCATCCTGCTCACCACCACTAACAGCTGCACCATGCTTTCTACGTGCCGGGCAGGTTCTAGAAGCTTTACACGCGTTAACTCACTTCATAGTCACAGTAACCTGCTGAAACGTGTCCTTTAGTGTCTCCATTTCACAGGGGAAAAAGGGTCTGGGAGAACTTGTCCAGGGCCACGACAGGGAGCAGCGTGGCTGGTGTGTGAACTGGGAGGTGGGCCTTGGCCATTCACTTTGCCGCCTCTCGCCTCTAGGCTGCCCTCACCTGCTAAGCCCTGAGATGACAGCTTGCAGGCAAGTCAGACCCCGCGGCTCCAGCACCTGTAGCAACTGCCCCCTGAGGTGCTTCCTTCAACTGGAGGAGCCAGACCAGGATCTGACGGCCTCGACAAACGTCCTGGTCCTTGGCCTCTACCTCTGCCTCCAGGCAGGGAGGAGGAACAGGAGGAGGCAGGGGCCAGAATGTACCGTAGTATTCTGTTCCCACTGACTCAGAATCCCAGAACAGATGGACAGGGGAATTTCTGAATGAGTAACTAACCACAGAAGAATAAAGTTATGTAAATCAGCCTGGAACACAGGAAGAAATGTAGGCATGGGCTTTCAAAAACTCAGGCCTAAGGAAGTGGGAAATGCCCAAAATGTGTGCTCCCTCACCGTTCCTGCCTCGGGGCAGAGCTGGGCATATTGTGGGTTTCTAGACTATTCCCAATTCTAAAACTACTAGGATTTTACCCCACAGGCAACAGTGCAGGAATTGCTAAACATATTTGGATTTCTCCTACCAAAAAAAGAAAGAGGCCCTAGGATACAAAAATCAGACAGACAAATGATAGAGCTCTGATTCCTCCCCCTTCCTCGTGTTGTTTTTGCTAAAGTGCTTTTATTAACAGGCTGCTTGTCACCATCTCCCTCCAGCAGCTTATAAAACGGAGACCAAGAAATGTATCAACAGCTCTGCCCCATCAGGACAGGAGGTGACAGTGGGGAACACTCAAACTCTCAATCACAAAACCTTTCAGCCAAGCAGGTTGCCCCTGCAACGCCCATCAGGAGCCAGATGATGAGGGCAGTCTGTGCTGCCTTCCTATAGACTGAGCTTGGCAAGCAGTAGGGGGAAATGGACAGGCTTTAGCTGGAATTTATTTTTTCTGTAATCTTGAATGAAGTTATCTTTCCTTCCTGAGCACTTTCTTCCATAAAACCATCCTGCTGGTAAAGGTGAAGATTTGTCACCCTCATAGGCTTACAACTCATTCTGGCGCTCGGTTTGTGTGGATCTCCAACGGGGAAGGCTCAGGCTGAGTCCAGAAAACAGTGCTGGAGTGCATCCAAAGGCAGCCACCGGGGCAGTGGGGTCTAGAAATGAAGTTATCTGAGAGACAGCTGGTGGAACTGGAGAAGAGGTACAGGGGTAGCTGTTGTCAAATACTCCAGGGTTGTCATGTGGACGAGGGAGCAGGCGTGCGTTCCCAGGCTCGGCCAGCAGAGACAAGGCCAAAAGACGGCTCCAGAGAAGCAGATCTGAAAACCAGAGCTGTCCAGTGATCAGAGGGGGTGCTCATCACTCGAAACGTCCAGGCAGAAGCTGGCTGCTGGACTGGGATCCAGCACAAGCCACGAGTGAGAAGGACACCCACTGAGGACCCTTCCTCCTCTGACAAGCTATCTTCACCTGACAACAATTACAAGCTATGAGGAGCCAGATGACCTCAGGAAGGGCAGGGTCTGTTGATTGGTTTTGTACTATTATCATTTATGCTCAGCACTTCATACACATGACTCTGTTTCATCTTTACCATGACCCATAAAGTGCATGCTAGGCCTGCCACATAGTAGGTGCCCGAAAGAGACGTGCTGAATAAGGTGAATGCATGAGTGAATCCCTTTTGCCAAGGGGAAAACGGAGGCCTACAGAGACTAAGCACCTTGCCAATGTCAAGCATCTGGGCACAGCAGAGTCAGCCTGTGCCCCGCATTCTGAGCCCCCAGGCCCGCATCCTGATCCACTGCACTGCTCACTATGGCAACTGCCTTGGTCTTAGGGGACCTATTAGAGTTAGCGGGCTGTGACCAAGTGCCACAAGGACATTGCTAACAGCCATCAGGTTCTGTCTCCCAAATATGCTCTAATAAGCATGCACTGCTCTTACAAAAGAAAATGATGGAACTTATCTAGGTGCTCAATTCAGCCTACTGTCTCACAACCAAAGGTGTGTGCAATGAAAAAAGAACTGGCCAATCAAAAAGACAAGCAGTAAAAGAGTCGTTGAAACAATTAAAATAGGGGCACCTGGGTGGCTCAGTCGGTTAAGCGTCTGCCTCTCGATTTCAGCTCAGGTCATGATCTCAAGGTTTGTGAGATTGAGCCCCGCGTGGGGCTTTGAGCAGACAGCACAGAGCCTGCTTGGGATTCTCTCCCTCCCTCTCTCCCTGCCCCTCCCCCACTCACACATTTTCTTTCTCTTTCTCTCTCTCTCTCTTTCTCTCTCTCTCAAAATAAGTAAATAAACTTAAAAATTTTCAAACAAAAAGTCGTCGGCAAGGATGTGGAGGAAATGGACCCCCTGTACACTGTTAGGTGGGGTGTAAGACGGTGCAGCCGTCTTTGGAGAATAATTGTACGTGAACAATTGGAAAAATTGTACGTGAACACAGCAGCTTTATTCACAGCAATCTAAAGGTGGAAACAACTCAAATGTCTGTCAGCAGATAAATGAATAAGGACAAACAACATGTGGTATGTCCACGCGATGGAATATTACTCAGTCTTAAAAAGAAATCCTAACACAGGCGACAACATGGATGAACCCTGAAAATACCATGCTAAGTGAAAAACTAGTCATAAAAGACCACATATGACATGATTCCATTATATGAAATATCCAGAAGAGGTAAATCTATAGAGGCAAAAAAGTACATGAATGGGGCTGTTTGTGGGGATGGGAATGACTACTAATGCATACAGGGTTCTCTGACAGGGGATGAAATGTTCTAAAATTGATAGTGATGATAGTCGCATAACTGAGAATACGCTTAAAACTACTGAATTGTTCACTTTGAAAATGGGTGAATTTTATGATATGTAAATTACTACTTAATAAAGTTTTTTTCAATTTTTTTAATGTTTATTTATTTTGGAGACAGAGCACAAGTGGGAGAAGGGCAGAGAGAAAGGGAGACACAGAATCTGAAGCAGGCTCCAGGCTCCAAGCTGTCAGCACAGGGCTCGACACGGGGCTGGAACCCATGCACGGGGAGATCATGACTTGAGCCAAAGTCAGTCACTCAACTGGCTGAGCCACCCAGGCACCCCAATAAAGCTGTTTTTTAAAAAAGAACCAGTTGCGGGGCGCCTGGGTGGCGCAGTCGGTTAAGCGTCCGACTTCAGCCAGGTCACGATCTCGCGGTCCGTGAGTTCGAGCCCCGCGTCAGGCTCTGGGCTGATGGCTCGGAGCCTGGAGCCTGTTTCCGATTCTGTGTCTCCCTCTCTCTCTGCCCCTCCCCCGTTCATGCTCTGTCTCTCTCTGTCCCAAAAATAAATAAAAAACGTTGAAAAAAAAAATTTAAAAAAAAAAAAAAGAACCAGTTGAGTATCTTCTTCGATTTTAACAGATCACGGGGAATCTGATAAGGAATAGAGATTATGGAGTAGATCAAGGGAAGGCAGCAGCTCATAAACTCATTACTTCTTACTGTGTCCAAGATGCCATCCACTTGTTCAACAAATACTTACTGAACCTACTATAAGCCACGCATGATGCTACATCAGAGGTCCATAAACTACAGGCTGGCCGAATCCAGCCTGCTGTCTATAAAGCCTGCAAACTAACAATCATTTTCCCATTTTTATAAGGTTAGAAAAAAATAAAAAGCAGAATAATATTTCATGACGTGGAAATTACATGAAATTCCATCATTGATGTCCATAAATAAATTGGGAAACAGCTACGCACATTCGTGTATGTATTGTCTATGGCTACCTCTGTGCTTCGAGGGCAGAGCTAAGTAGCTAACACCAGAGACCAGACGATCTGCAAAGCCATTTATAATCAGGTCCTTTACTCACAAAATTTGCCAACTCCTGTGCTAGATGCTGGAGGTGCAGGGGAGGAAAAGGGATGAGCAACAGCAGTTTAGGCCTCTGTCTCCTGGAGTTTATGGCCCAGGGAGAAAGACATTCAGAGTCTGAGGACCACACAGGTAAGTATACAGTTATAAATGGAGAGAAATGCTATGAAGGAAAGAACCAACAAGTCTATGAGAGCACAGAACAAGGGGACTGACCCGGGTTAGGGATCAGGGAAGGCTCCCCTGTAGGCAAACCTGACTAACACGTGAAGGAGCAGATGGGAGCCACGTGTGCAAAGGCCCTGGGGAAGACAGCATATGCCCTGGTGAAGGGCTCAGAGAAGCCCAGCACGGCTGCAGCACAGAGAGGAGGGCAGGCCTTGCAGGCAGCGATGCTCCCAAGTCCGTGCTCCCCTGGAGACTGTGGGAAGGGGGCTGAGAACCATCCAAGAGTGGTGACTATGTACAAACCCTGTGCCTACATAGGCACTACCCAACTGCAAGTTAAGAAGACATGGGTGGGAGTGCTCATCAACCAAAAAATATTTCTTGATCATCTACCAAAGTGCCCTCCACTTTCTTTATCCAATGTCACACAGGACACAAAACAGAAAGAAGAGGCAGTCTTCGACTTCAAAGAGGAAGCAAGGAATTGAGGAAACAAGTTCACGTCCTCAGCTCTGCTACTCACAGTCGCACTCACTGGCCCCCAAGACCTGGAATGTGCTTCCCCAGACACTCAAGAGGCCTGCTCCCTTGATTCCCCCTGAGGTCTCTGGATCCCCATATGAGAGGAGCTCTCCCTGACTCCTAACACAAATAACTCTCCCCATCGCCCTCTCACAGTCCTAGTGGGTGCCTAGTGCTGCCCCATTTTCACCTCCACGCTCGCTCTGCCTGTTACACAGTGTTTGTTTGTTCACTGACCCGCTCTGACACAAGAAGACAAGCTTTATCAAGGCAGGAACTTTTGTCTTCTCACTGCTGTGTTCCCTGCACCAAGACCTGACATGGAGTCAGCTCACAGATCAGTATCCGTGGAGGAAGTGCAAACACAAAAACACTTAAAGAGAAAAAAAAGCACTTGATGGGGCACCTGGGTGGCTCAGTAGGTTAAGTGTCCAACCTCAGCTCAGGTCATGATCTCACAGTTCGTGAGTTCGAGCCCCGTGTCGGGCTCTGTGCTGACAGCTCAGATGGAGCCTGCTTTGGATTCTGTGTCTCCCACTTTCTCTGCCCCTGCCCTGCTCGTGCTCTGTCTCTCTCTCAAAAGTAAAAATGAACATTAAAAAAAAGAAGAAGAAAAGGAAAACACTTGAAAAAAAAAAAAAGGTGAATGTGCTTGATTTGTAACCTTTGGCAAATTATTTCTTTACAGCTCCATCTCCTCACTGGAAAAATAAAAATAATAGAAGTTTCTACTTTGTGAGTAAATAAAGTAATGCACAGAAATACTGATCATTACTGCTGGCACCATCATCTTGTGTGATGGGGCTATTTTGTGTCACATGTTAACCAAGGCACTTTAAATACATACCATATTCAATTCTCACGTAAACTCCATGAGATAACTTTCAATACAAATTCCCTTTGAGAAGATGAGGAAACTGAAGCTCAGAGAGACCAGGTAAACTGTCCAAGGTCACATTATTAGTAAACAGCAGAATTAAAATCCAACCCAGCACCATGGGGCTTCAAGGTCTAGGCTCTTTCCTTTCTACCCAACTGCAAACTAAAAAAGCCAAAGGCTGCTGCAGAAAGGGAGACTGGCATATCCTGGAGCAGCGGAGGACTGTTCAGGAAGGAAGGGAGACTCTGATTCTGTTCTGAAGGTTGGAAGGGTCCAGCTGAGCAGAAATGCAGGCAGAAAAGGCATTCTAGGTCAGAAAAGAAAAAAAAAAGGAAGTAGGGGCAGTTCTTTTCCACAAGAGACCTACACTGTCATAACAGGAGCAAGAGAAGACAGTACTGGAGTCACAGGACTAGCACTTTGGAACTTCGATGCATCTGGTCCAGCCACTTGCTTTACAGAGGAAGACACCAAGGTCCAAGGCAGTAGAATGACCTTGAAAGGCTGCCAAAGCCCTAGATGGTACCTAGGTTCCTATGTGCCTAGGCTTACATTCTAAACTAGACACATTCTTATTCTTCTTCATTTAATTCCTCTTCAAAAATTACAGAAGTATGGCATGCTCACTACGGCCAGAGAAAATAAGCCAAGATGAGGAAAAAGTCCACAGTGTCCCCACCGCTAGCCATCAAGTCTGTTAAACAGTTTGATATTTAACAGGTGTAGAGTTGTGTTAAGTTGTTTGCCTTTCAGTGCAAATGAATTGTACTTCTGCTTCCACTTTTGTTTCCAAGTCTCTTTGCAATTCATTCGCGTGTTCACTCATTGATTCGGCCAGCGACTGCTGAGGGTCTCGTGGGTCACTGGCACAGCTCTGGGTACTGGGGTTCTGCAATAAGCATGCATAATAAAATGATCTTTCATTCCGTTCCCACAAAGGCTGAAGGAATACACCCCCTGCTCCATGAAAAACAACACAGAAGGGCAACTAAACATACCAACTACGCTTTGGCCAAAGCTCTCAGAGAGAACACGTGAGTTCACCGGGGCTGGTCCCTGACACCTCGCTAAAACAAGAAAGAAGAGACTTTTGTTGCAGGCATAAGCCCCCAATTTCGAAGAGAGCAGAAGGGAAGATGGTAGCCACGCAATTTTAGAGACTGGAGGGCACAAGGGCAAAGGCTAATTCTCTTAAGAAACCTGATAGCGCTGAATCCCAAAGCACTGGCCCCCCAGAACCCCCAGAAGGCGTGGGGACCGGCAGCACCAGGGAAGCCTGGTTACAGGTCTGCCTAAGAAAGAGTCCCAAGCCCCCCGACTTCCTCCCCAACTTGCCTCAGACAGGTCAGTGTCCCTCCCCATCTCAAGGGTTTATTCTTTGGAGAGGGTAAAGTGGAAGGTCTGCAGAATGGAGAAACTGAGCAAAAGGAAATGCTGGGCACCGTGCTGGAAACGGCTAAGCTGAAGTACAAGAAGGCCCAAATCCCTGCCCTCTTCCCCATTAGGTTCCTGGGCATAGAGGGTCAGCCTTAGGCTTTCCAGGTAGACTAATAGAAGATTCCCCTCTAGGAAATCTTAACAGCTCAAGAGAAAATACCTAAGATACTAACTTACTGGTTCCTAAGTGAAACAGGCCCACCAGGTCACCCCACATTAGGCCCAGAGTCCACAAGGGCCTGCCACATACAAACACACAGAGCTTAATGCCCCACGCAGATGTAAGCAGACTACCAAAGGTCTGTCACAGGAAAAACAGAAAAAGCATACGTACACACACCTTATAGGCATTGGTAAGGAAGAATACTTCCCCCCAAAATAAAACTATATAGCACCAGAGAAATAAGAGGTGATATTGCATCTATGAAACCAAAACAGAATGCTATTTAAAAAAAAAAAAGATATATTCAGAAAACATAAGAACTCTTAAAAATTAAAAAATATGCTAATTAACATGAAAACCTCAATAAAAAGCTGAAGAAATCGGGGCGCCTGGGTGGCTTGGTCGGTTAAGCGTCCGACTTCGGCTCAGGTCATGATCTCATGGTCCGTGAGTTCGAGCCCCGCGTCGGGCTCTGTGCTGACTGCTCAGGGCCTGGAGCCTGTTTCGGATTCTGTGTCTCCCTCTCTCTCTGCCCCTCCCCTGTTCACTCTCTGTCTCTCTCTGTCTCAAAAATAAATAAAAATGTTAAAAAAATTAAAAAAAAAAAAAGCTGAAGAAATCTCCCAGAAAGGGGTGAGAGTAGAAAAGAGAAAGAAAATAAAATTATAAGACCAATCCAGGAGACTTAGTATCCAAATTCTAGGAGCTCCAGGGGAAAGAAGAAAGAAAGTGGCAAGAGAAAAATCATCTATGAAGTAATTTAAGAAAACTTCCCAGAACTAGACAATGTATGCTTCAAGAGTGAAAGGTTCCAGGGTGCCCTTGCATGAACGTATATCCACACTAAGGAATGTCACTTGTGATATTTCAGAACGCTAGACCAAGATGACTTTTACACAGGACACTGGCAACTCCAGAGAGAAAAATCCTTTGTGACCCACAAAGGATCAAAATTGGAATGGCATTAGACTTTTGGACAGTAACCCTGGAACTGAAAAGAAAACTAAGCAATATTTTGCACACATACACACACAAAAATCCCTAGCCTAGAATTCTACACCAAACCAAGTATCAATAAAGTGTGAGTACAGAATGAATACTTCTTCAGATTTTTAAGGCGAACACATTTATAGAGCACCTCTGATGTGGGCCCCTGCACTACCTGTATAAAGGCAAGATGCCTCACTGTCTATCCCACTAGGCTCAATATGGAAACTGTCTTATTCCTCTCAAAACCTTCACCCAAGGCGCTACAGGGTCACAAAGGAAAGGCACCCTCAGCAAAGGGGAGGCAGGGAACACTTAGTGGAGGGAGGGGACATCTACAATGGCTCCTCAAGACTTTGTAAAGAATGTACAGCCCAGTGTTGTTCCAGGAAGGATGAATGAGTGCAAAGCCTTGGGGACCCATCACAAACCATCAATTTGCTGACCACAGATAAGAGTCCTAGCCAACAGGTGAAACTCAAGCCAGGAACAAACGGACCAGTGATATTGCCAGGTATTTGGGTTTGTTTTAATCATCTTTTCTGGAACAAGGTAATATATAAATTAAGAAAAATACCATTCTGAGTGTGAAGAATGGGGACACTGAGGCAGGAGGCTGGCTCAGAGTATGACCTAAGAGTCTCTGGAGCATTTGGCAGCCAGACAGGGCACAGGCCACCATGAAGCCAGTGCCCTAACAGAAAAGGAAAGCCAGACCTAACAACCACCATGCAAAGGCCTTGGAGGAAGGGCACCTGGCATCTGGGGGCTGGGCAGGGGCAGGGGCAGGGAGGGTCTCTGTACCTGGGTCCTCTCTCCTCACCCTGACCTGAGAAAGCTGGAGCTTTAAGGCTCAGAAAGATTGCAGGTGGGAAGACTAGAAAGAAGGCCCTAGTCACCTGGCTGGTCAGCCAAACCAGCTGGGAATGCAATCCAAGTTTCCAGACCACTTCCCACCCTTTACTGTCCTGCCTCACCACCCTCAGTCTTTGAGGCAGATATTCACTTGCTGGCTTGTGAGGTCAGGAGAACCGGCCAAGGCCGAGGCACGTCTGGCCCCTCTCCCACTCTAACTCGAATTGATGGAGGCAGCGGTCTAGATAGAGCCCCCACCCTCAGCACCCCCTTCCCCACCCCCACTGCAGGAGGCGGCTGTCAGCTCCATGGCCCTGTGATGATGCCACGTTCTGCGGTGGTGGCCTGTCAGCAACAGTGAGGTTTCTGAAATAGAAACAAAGTCAGGGGCCTGTTTGCTCTGCTTCTGTGGCTGCTAACCCGCTGGGATCTGAGCAGCCAAGAAGGAGCCTTTCCTTCCCAAAATGGTCCTCTCTCTACCCTGCGGAACAATGTACCCTCCCCTGCCTGGCCCACCAAGGTCTGGCGCTGTGGGTGGTGGTGTGTATTCAAGGTTGGGAGAGTGCCTCCAAGCCCCAGCCCCAGGGCCCCCGCTGACGCTGAAGCTGAGCAGCCAGGGAGTCTGGCCTGAGGCGGCCACCTCCTCTCTTTTCCAGAATCCCCCTCACTTCACGTGGCCAGGGCCGCATCAGCTCTCCGAGACCACTTGCTAGGTAAGGGCAGGGAGTCCCAGCTCAGTCCCACCTCCCACACACTCAGACACCAAAGGTAAAGCTAAAAAGAACAAACCCAAGTCAGTTCAGCTCTTCCCTCCCTGCCCCACTCCAGGCAAGCTGCACCCAGGCCTGGGATTCCCTCCCTTGATCCACCCCAGCCTCACTCCCCCAGTTTTCCCACCCGGCAGCACTTTTTTTTTTTTTTAAGTAAACTCAACCCCCCAACGTGGGACTCGAACTCACATGCCCAAGATCAAGAGTCACACGCTCTACAGACTGAGCCAGCCAGGGACCCCCAGCACTTTTTTTTTTTTTTTTTAAGACAAGGCAAAATCTTCCTACTTCCTTAGGGAGCAATAAATATGAGGATTATGGAAGTGACATTCTGAAAGTGACCTAAGCTACTTGGAAGAAAAGGGGGAGATAAAATACAGGGCACTTTGGCCCAGACTTCACTCAGAAAGAGAGGGAGGCTGTGTCTCCAGGGAGGGGGAGACCATCTGCAGAGGTCTCCCGCCCACCTGCCTCGGGGCGCTGAGCCCCAGTCGGTAGCAAAAATTCCAGGTCTCTAAGTACAAGGGCTTGTCTGATAGGCCAAACACAAAGACACAAGGCCCTCTCAGGCCCTGAGAGGCTGCTGTCTGGAGACAGGGCACAAATTCCACTCCCCAAACTGCTTCCCTCATCTGGAAGCAATTTGCCCCAGCCTCCACTCAATACGAGAGTAAGAGGAGAGAGCCTGCCCCTCACCCCTCTTCTGGGTGGCCCGCTGAACCCCCGAGAGCAGCCAGAGAATGGGTACACAGTCCACCCAACTGCCACACCCAGATGTCTGTTCACTGCCATTCTAAACGAGCCATCCCTCTGCCACTGAAAAATGGATGACAGTCAAGAGCACAAACTTTGGAATCAGATTGTCCTAAACTGACAGCCAGCTCTACCAGCTGAGTCTAGGTTTCCGCCTAAGGAAGATGGAGATAAAGTAGTCAGGAGGATTAAATGCGACCATGCCTGGCACTCAACAAGCACTTGATAGAGAGCAGTTATTATTATTGCTGCTGCTGCTGCTGCTGCTGCTGCCGCCGCTACATATATACGCTCAGTCGATTTTCTACATAGTAGCCAGTGATCCTTTTGAAATGGGAGGCAGGTCTGTCTCTCCTTCATCAAATTCCTCCACTGGCTCCCACCTCACCACCAGAGAAGCTAAAGCCCAGAAAAAGACTTCCAAGGCCCTATGTGCTCTGAGGACCATGACCTTTCCCTTGCTCACTTCACACCAGCTATACAGGCTTGAACAAGCCACACACACTCCTGCCTCAGGGCCTTTGCACATCCTATTCCCTCTGCCATGGGATGCACCTTCCCCAGGTATCTTCAGGGTTGGCTCCATCACCTTCTGCCATCTCTGCTAAAATTTACCTCCTCGGTAAGGCCTTCCCTAAGTGCCCTGTGTAAGCCGTAATCCCTGAACCCTGCCCTATCCTCCACCCCTTCCCTATTTCACTTTTCTCCATAGCTTCTGTCACTACCCAATGTAATACAGAGCTGAAATTATTTGCTTATGGTCAATCTTCCCCACCAAAATATAAGCTCTTGAGGACAGGGATTTTCCTTCTCTCCTGCATCCCCTGGCAGAGGAGCCCCTCAAACATTTGTGGAATGAGAGTCTCAGAACACTTAGGGTGAACCAAGCTGAGGCCAGGATCGAAATCACAAGTCCTCAGCCCCACTTACACGCTGTCAGTCCTCTGAGGCTCAGTGGCTTCCTCTGAAAAAAAAAAAAAAATCCTCATTCTAGCCACTTCTCAAGGTCATTGTCAGGGGGAAACGACAGTAAAATGATGCCTGGGAGTATGCTTCAGTGCTTTCCTAGCAGAGTGCCCTATAGAAAAGGAAGACTCCACAATGCATCCCCCATGCTAACTTTCAGTCCCAGGGCAGGGACCCTAGTGCTAAGGGGAGCCTTAAACACAGAGGGATTTACACACACAGTTCTTGCCTCGAGGAACCAGCTAAGTCATGTCTGAGGTCCTCAGACAGGTGGACACATCAGGTGCTAGTCCCCACCGAATCCCTGGTGCCCAGGACCTGCTTACATACAGTAGGTGCTCAATAGATGACCGGCAGAAGCACAAATGAGCAAATCCCATACTGATAACCACATAAGGAATAGTAAGATCACCAATATAAACACCCCCAATAAACCATTAGTTGACCTAAACAGCATGCAGACAACAGCTACCATGGATAGGACTGACGAAAATAGTATCTTTTTCTTTTCTTCACATCGAGGGCAAATGTGTTCTAAGGCGGACACTAGGGCATGGGTACAGAAGGCCACGGGGAAGGGTGAACAAATTCGGGAAATCTCTTTTCAGTGAGCGCATTTCAAGAATTAGGCCAAAACACTCCCCGTCATGACAGAGCGCACTCCGTCAATATTAGCTGTAATTATAGCATTGTTTTTATTATTGTCTTGGCAGCCTTCCAGTGGAACAAGCAAGCAGCTGGGAGACAAAACACTGAGGTCTCCCATGTGACAGCGAGGGGCCTGGGCACACTACTGCCCCGCCGAACCTCATCTACCTCATCTGTTAAGTGGCAGAGGCCAGGTGGAGTGCTGCACAGCCCTGGCCATACGACCCTGGCCACACGAATGCCGGGACTCCTTCCTCCCAGATGCTTTCATTCAGTCGTCAGACGTCTACGGGGTGCCCACTTTGTGCCAGCTGCTGTCTCGATGCTGGACGTATAGAGCAAATACAGAGAGAGGCACGCCTTCTCCCCTGGAGCTCCCTTTCCAGTGGGGGCGCCGACTTTGTGAGCCCAAATGCACTTGCACTCCAGCCCTCCTAGCAGATCAGTTTCCAAATAACATTCCCTTTGCTTCTATGGGAGAAAGGACTCCCATTTGCAAGGAGTGCTGCGCTTTTGCTGAGGAAGAGGCTAAGCCCACACTGTCCAGGACGGCGAAAGCAGCTCTGGGAGCAGGAGCCTCGAACATCAGTCCTGCAAACGAGCTCACCCCCCGCTCCCCAGTGGAGCCCTTGTTCTTCCCATTTGCAGAGGAAGAAACAAGACTTCCCCATGTCAGACCTGTCTGACCAAGGCTAAGAGGACCAGAGAACCCGAGTCCGAGTTCAAGAGTGCTCCTCACATCCATGACCATGCGTGGCCCAGCGAGCTGAAGGAAGATGAGCAGCACACTGGGAAGGAGGCTCTCGGGAGCTCAAGGCCACTTGGGGTCAGGCCAGGGCACTCAGCTGCCGGGAAGATTTCTCACCTCAGGTCTGCTTCCTATAAAGCCCTTGCCCCCAGAGCCTGCCCGGCTGTGACTTACCCCCTGGGCACAGCTGACTGCTGCAGACACCACGAAGGAACAAGGGAGGTACCATGGATCCCCTAGCAGACAACCTGACAAAGGTTCCTTCCACTGAGAGGTTGGGCAACAGCTTTAGGGAAGCAGAAGATCGAGCCCTTGGCTTTTTGCCCCTTCTGAGTCAGCCCCCTACACTCCCCAGCCACTGAGCTGCAGACCTGCCCTTCCTTCTCTGGCTGGAATCTTATTTGGAGCTCCCTAAAGACCACCTTAAAAATGGCAAAAGGCTGGGGTGCCTGGGTGGCTCAGTCAGTTAAGCATCCAACTTTGGCTCATGTCATGATCTCACAGTTTGTGTGTTCGAGCTCCATGTCGGGCTCTGGGCTGACAACTCAGAGACTGGAGCCTGCTTCGAATTCTGTGTCTCTCTTTCTCTCTGCCCCTACCCTGCTCATGCCTCTGTCTCTCTCTTTCTCTCTCAAAAGTAAATAAACACTAAAAAAAAATTTTTTTTAATGGGGAAAGGCAGGTCCTTGAAGATTCTCTTGAAAATCCTGCCCCCACCACCATTTAATGGGCCTCCACAGTGTGCAAGGTACCATCCCAGACCCAATGGGGTGGCACCTCCCTGGGAGCTTTCAGTCCAGGGAGGGGAGAGGCCGCACAGAGGAAGTGACACGATCCCAGAGAAGTAAGTCAATGAACAGGTCAAGAGCAGCCGTGTCTGTTCAGAGCGACGTTTGCGAGCACGGAGAATGGCCGCAGCAAGGCTGCCAGATGTTGCTGTGTGGGCAGGAGGGAGAACAACGGGCTAACCAGAGTCCTGCACCGTCTCAAAGGCACTGTGTATCCAGACACAGGAGACACAATGGGACAAGGCACTGACATAAGGCACCAGCCCAGATGGATGGGGTGCCAGTCAGGCTGGAACTGAAATGATGGAGATGAGCACAGACGGCGAGCAGCTGGTCTGCAGGGCCACCAGAAGGAATCCACTTTGGGCAAGGATGAAGGTGTGAGGAGTTCCACAAAACTGTAGTAAGGAGGGCATATTCAGGTGTGCACTGTTTGGGGGGGGGGGGGCGTGTTGGGGACTGGGAATTTCCAGGAGGGATGGATCATTGGGCTCAAAGGGAGGACAAAGATTTAGAATCATTGAGTAGAAAAGTATCTTAGAAACGATCTCATACAACATCATATCTAATCTTACAATCCCAAACACAAAATCCCTGATCAATAAATATCAGTTTTTACTTAAACCCCAGAAGTGATGAAGAGCTCACTACCTCCCAAGATAGCCTATTCATCTGCTAGATGGCACTAGCAGTTAGAAAGTTCCTCCCAGGGCACCTGAGTGGCTCAGTTGGTTAAGTTTTCAATTCTTGATCTCAGCTCAGGTCATGATCTCACAGTTACTGAGTTCATGCCCTGCACTGGGCTCTGCACAAATGGTGCAGAGCCTGCTTGGGCTTGTCTCTCCTTCTCTCTGCCCCTCCCCCGCTTGTACTCACTCTCTCTCAAGATAAATAGAAAGAAAGAAAGAAAGAAAGAAAGAAAGAAAGAAAGAAAGAAAGAAAGAAAGAAGAAATAAGAAAGAAAGAAAGAAAGAAAGAAAGAAAGAAAGAAAGAAAGAAAGAAAGAAAGAAAGGCAAGGCAAGACAAGTTCTTCCTGGAACTGGATCCACATCCAATCTTCTGGAATCCCCTCATCCATGGGTCCTAGGTTTGGCCCTCTGAAGCTACAGGACACGTTTAAGCCCTCTTCTTCCCCATCAATCCTGCACATGTTAGAAAACAATTATCATGTCCCCCTTACCACTCCATAAAAGCAATTCTAGGACAAAACGAACATTCCTAAATCCTTCATCCAACTCCCATGTGGTATAGCATCCAGCACCTTAGTCGCCCTTCTCTGGATGAATTCAGATTTGCCAGTGTCCCAACCAGAATTAACAAACCCGAAAACTACAGATGTGGTGGAAGCTCCACAGAGCACAAAGAGAGTCTGAATTCCATACCCACTGAGACAGTGTTCTTCTTAGATAGTTAGCTTACAGTTTCTTTCATTTCTCATTCACTCATGCAATCAACAAATGTGAGCTGCCTACTATATGCCAGGCACTGGACTATGTACCAGGGAAACACTACATTTTCTTTGACAACAAGAAAATACCATCTCATCTTTGTGTTCAGGGAGACAGCCTACTTAGAGAGATAATAGACCCAGATAAAATTATGAGGAAAAGAATATCCTGCTTATGGGGTCTCATAAGAGTGCTGACTAGAGACACATTCCCCAGTGGGGAAGGAAGTGATGCCCGAGGTAAGTCTTCCAATAATGCTGGACTTTGGTTTACCACCATGGTGAAGTCATGCAGACTGGCTCTACCCTCCCACTTTAAGCAGCTAGAAATCCGAACAGAATACATGAGACAATTCCTTCAGATATGAGACAACAGGCCGCACAGGACTGTAATCCCTGAGAAGAGGAAAACGTAAGAGTGAGTCCTATGGTTACCCAGCTGACTGCCTGGAGGTGGTTTGCACACAGCTGCACAGGAGAAGGAATACAAATGGAGTCCAGTGGGGCACCTGGGTGGCTCAGTCAGCTGAGCGTCCGACTTCGGCTCAGGTCATGATCTCACAGTCTGTGAGTTCAAGCCCCGCATGAGGCTCTGTGCTGACAGCTCAGAGCCTGCAGCCTGCTTCAGATTCTGTGTCTCCCTCTCTCTCTACCCCTCCCCCACTTGTGCTCTCTCTCTCTCTCTCTCTGTCTCTCAAAAATAAATAAACACTAAAAAAAAAATTTTTTTTAAACACACAAATGGAGTCCAGTGGTCTCACCAAGCTGAAGAGACAGAAATCAGAGTTCATGGAGCTAGAATTGAAGGTAGAATAGTAGAGACGAAGGGCTGTGCAGACAGGGTGCTCTAGGAATGTGCAGAAGAGTCTCCTTGACTCTCTGGCTAATCCACACATGTGTGAAGTGAGCTCCACAAGACTGGGAAGAGAACCAATGGAAAGCAATAGGCCAAATGATTGTAGCACACAGGGCCAAAAAGAGGTCACATTCCCCCCTGGAGAGTAGAGAGACCTCACTATACCCAGGGCACTGGGCAGAGTCCTCAGAAGGGTGGTGCCTTAGTAGTGAAGCTAAATTAGCCCTGGACTAAAAGCTGCTCTGGATCCACCCTCACAAAGCTTAAAGACAAGCCTCAAATATTAAACTGATCCCAAGCAATTGAAATGCATGCCAAAATAAAGTCCAATACTATTTAAAGAAATATAATGAAATCCAGCAACATTAAATCTACAATGTCTGGCACTCAATCAAAAATTAGCAAGCATTCAAAGAAGCAGAAAGATATGACCCATAACCAGGAGAAAAATCAGTTAATAGAACAGACCCAAAGATGGCAAAGATGATGACACCAGCAGACACAGATGAAAAGCAGCGATTGTAAGTATGCTCCATATGCTCCAGAATGTAGAGGGAAACATACACATGATGAAAAGAGAAAAGATATAAAAAGACTCATACCGAACTTCTAGAGATGAAAAAGATAGTATCTGAAATGAACGATACACTGGATAGAAAAATTTAACATCAGATTAGACCCTGCAGAAGAAAATAACATTGTACCTGAAGACATAACAATAGAAATGATCTCAGATGAAGCACACAAAGAAAAAAAACTGAAAAAAATTAATAGAGCATCAGAAACCTATAGGACAATATCCAAGAGGCTAACAGTCATGTAACTAAAGCTCTAGAAAGAGAAAAGAGAGAAGGGGGAACAGAAAAATTCTTGAAGAAATAATGGCTGAACAAATTTTCCTACCTGCTAAAACAATGCATATAAGAGAAAACACAATGCAGGGTGGGAGAGGCATTTCAAGCAAGTAGACCACACCGGGAACAATGAGAAATGAGAGCTTGCATGGTGGGAGAGGGAGGAAAGGCAACAGGTAATTTAGCCTTACAGAAACACAAGGGGCAAAGTGGCTCCAAGGGGGAAGCAGTAAGGCTGGCCAGGGCAGGTGCAGACCCCATCTTGTTGGCCAAGGGATGATCACCTCATCCTGGACAAGGGCAACTGATTTTTTAAACCTAACGTCAGATTTTGCAGTTTTCTTGAGCAGAAGTGTCCAGAGAACAGAAGAGAGGTTTGGGGCCCAGCTGTGACATCTGAGCCTTCAGCCTGCCCCCCATGGGGATGACCAGCTGAGATGCCCACCCTTGGACCCCATATGGAACAAAGAGCAGAGGCAACACAAACACCCCGCCCCCATCTGAGAAAGTTTTTCCTCCCTACAACCCCCGAAATCAGATCATTCTTAAGCCAGAAAGGACCTCAGGGATCAGAGACTCCTCATTTTACAGATAAAAAACTAAACTAAAGCCTAGAGAAGTAATGTGACTGGTCCAGGACAAGCCAGGTGTCCTGCCTCCTGGTAGCCTGCTCTGTCTACTGACCCACTCTGCCTGTTACAGTTCCACCCGCCCCTCCAGAACTATGGACTGGTCTGGATGATGCTTCTGAGTCTGAATGTCTACACACAGTCGTCTCTACATGTTCAATCTAGCTCCTTCAGGACAAGGGCAGATTCCTGAACTTCTGTAGGATAGATACTCAGTACACATCTCCCTCCCGTACACTGAGCAAAAGTGACTCTGGACCTGGCTCTGGGGAAGAAAGGAGGCAGTAAGCCCCCCTGAGAATCCAAGGCCACAGCTGCCCCAAGCCTGCCTAAGTCTGAGAGGGACAGAGAAACAGAAAGAGGCAGTTAGAGAGACCCAGGAAGCTGGACCCACTGACCCTGGCCATGGGAGCTCCCAGGCGACTCCCCAAGAGGCCGGGATGGTCTAGTGGGAAGAGGGACATTCCTCTGGCCTCTAAATCCTTCTCTCTTATCAGATTGGCACTGAGCCAGACACTGAGCTTGCCACCTCCTCCACCCCAGGGGAGGAAGAGGAAATGGTCTTAACTCTCCTTCTCTACTCCTCCCCATACCAGCACCCACCCCCAGCCCCAACTTCACTGTGGGCTCTGGGTTGGGCGACACCTCTTTACAGAGGTTAAAAATGAACAAATTCTTGGGCTATTCCTGGAGCCTTGATTTTTATCATCCTTCCATTCTGGTCAATTCTGAGAGGCCAGCGGCCGGGAATGCCAGAGAGATCTGAGCCCGGCCCACCAAACCCAAAATAACCCCACACGTGCCTCCCTCAAGTCCTCACGGATTTGGCCATTTGGGGTGCATGTTTTCCTACAAAGCTGCCCTCAGGCCCTGCAAGGTCACCTCACACACAGGGTGCTAGGAACTCAAGAGGCATCCTTGGGTGAACTGAGGAAGATGGGAGCAGGGGTGGGGGTGGGGATGGAATAAAATAGAATCCGGGGTCAGCATCTAGAAAGTCTGGCTCCAGCTTCCTCCGCTCAAAAGAACCTGGGAAAACCAGCCTCAGTTTCCTCCGCTGTGAAATTTTTGAGCAGGGCTCCCTGTCCACCCCACCTCGGGAAAGGGAAGGTTAAGTCTCTCAGGCAGAGCCACGGCTCCTTCAGTGAGGAGCTCCTGATCTACAAGTCCTGCCCTCCCCAGAGACATTTCAAACCCCTGCGATTATGAAGATGGATGGTTTATTTTTTAATTTTTTTAATGTTTATTTTTGAGAGAGAGAGAGAGAGAGAGGGAGAGAGAGACAGTGTGAGTGGGGGAGGGGCAGAGAGAGAGGGAGACACAGAATCCAAAGCAGGCTCCAGGCTCCAAGCTGTCAGCACAGAGCCCGACACGGGACTTGAACCCACAAACTGAGATCATGACCTGAGCCAAAGTTGGACACTCAACCGACTGAGCCACCAGGTGCCCGAAGATGGATGATTTTAAATCAAGCAAGAGCTCTAAATGTCCAGGGGTATCGGCTAGATTAGGGATACATTTCTTTTTATATCACAAATGCAGTATTTGTTCCGTTCATTCAACAAATATTTGAGTGCCCACCTGGTTGGTACCAGACAATGAGAAAACAGGCAAAGTGTCAGTGGAGGGGAAAATCAAGGGCTCTGCTCCTCAGAAGGAAGGAAGAACCAGAGATCGAGTGGAGCCGTTAGAAATGTCCCTGCTCATCAGAAAAGAGCCGTGGAGGCTGCAGAAGTCCTGAGTCCGAGTCCGTCCCCTGGCAGCACTAACCCTACTTGGAACCTGGGGGATGTGGGGTGGTGGCCGCAGGGGCTATGGAGATCAGTCCCCTAGCCCACTGGGACCACTGGGTTTACAATGTGGCAGCATCTAATGCTTTAGTCCCTGGGGTGGGGACCAAAGAAGAAAGGCCCTGCAGAGTCTGAAGAATCACCTCCTACTTCCCCTCTGCTCCAAAGTCAGGGTGGCCACACTCCCGCACCCCAGCCCATAAAGAAAGGGTCAAGCAAGGCTTCCTGCCTGTGGTGATCAACATTCGCCCCAGAGCCAGCTGCACTGAGGGCCCAGGAAACCGGACTGCCAGCCATCGCCCAGAACTGGGGACAAGTCTGTGCTGTAAGCAGGTCCTACAATCAGTATTAGCATCCCAAAAGCCAGCGGCCCCAGAAGTATTCCCAGAGAGAAGAAAATGTGTCCAATTCAGGTCCTCCAACTCCGGGACTCTGCTGTCCCACATGCATCGGGCTTAACTGGAATGTCAGAACGGGAGCGGTGTGGAGAGAGAGGCCCACTCTGCCTGATATTCCAGCCCCCAGTGTCCAAGCCAGAGTGGGCTTGAAGCATCTACCAGTCCACCCAGCCCCAGGCATGGTGGCACCCATTGTTAACCTCCCCATCAGCCAGTAGAGTGTGGCCCCTCTGGGGAAGTCACACCCATGTTTCAGAAAGGCAGCTGCTGCTGTTTTCTTGAAGAACAGTCCTCAGAGCCCAAGACCTAGTCCACTGAGCATCCCCAGGGGACATCCATCCCTCTCCTACAGGGACACCTGAACTTGTTAAACCACCGAGGGGCATTTGGATAAGAAGTGAGGAAGGTGGGTGCTGGAGGTGAGGTAACATCACTTTTATTCCACATGAGGTGTGGGTATAAAGCAGGGAGACTTCAGCTGGGCCAAGGCAGGCATCTCCTTTCAGCCCTACATAGAGGGCTCTGGCTGCATCTACAGCAACCTCTTCCCTTCCTGGCTGGCCTTCAGAGCCCACTCCTGAGGGCTGTGGATGTGGCAGGACCAAGCCCTGGGTAGGGGGGGGGGGAATGGGAAAACCCACATAAAACACACAAGAAAGTTGGTAGCCAAGAACAGAAAGGGTTGGGGACTCACCTAACCCTGCATCGGTGAAATCAATCTCTCTCTCTCCCTCTCCCTCTCTCTTTTAATAAAGCATTGCGCATAATTTATACCCTATTCAAATAGTTTTTTTCTTTTTTTATTGAAGTATAACTGAGACACATTGCATTAGTTTCAGGTGTGCAACATAATAATTCTACATTTGAATACATTGCTAAATGATCACCACAATAAGTCTATCTACCATTTGTCACCATACAAATTTACAAACATTGTTTTTCTTGATAGGAACCTTTAAGATTTTTCCTAACAACTTTCAGTTATTGACTGCAGTCCTCATGCTGTATGTTACATCCCCATGACTTACTTATTTTACAAGTGGAAGTTTTGTTTTTGGTTTTGGGTTTTTGTTTTGTTTTAAAGTTTATTTATTTTGAGAGAGAGAGCACATGGGAGTGGCAGACAGAGAGAAGGAAAGAGAGAAAATCCCAAGCAAGCTCCACACTGTCAGCGCAGAGACCGATGTAGGACTCGAACTCATAAGCCATAAGATCATGACCTCAAATCAAGAGTAGGACACTTAACCTACTGAGCCTTCTAGGTACCCCTATGAGTGGAAGTTTGTACCTCTTGATCCCCTTCACCCATTTTGCCCAACCCACACACCCCTTCTCCTCTGGCAACCAATTGTTCTCTGTATCTGTATCTGGTTTGGTTTATTTGTTTTGTTTTTTTAGATTCCAGATATAAGTGAAATCATAAGGTATTGTTCTTTGTCTGACTTACTTCACTAAGCATAATACTCTCAAGTTCCATCCATGTTGTTGCAAATGGCAAGACTGCATCTTCTTTATGGTTGAGCAGTAAGTATTCCATAATATGTGTATACCACATCTTCTTTATCCATTCATCCATTGATAGATATTTAGGTTGTTTCCATATCTTGGCTATTATAAATAACGCTGCAATGAACATAGGAGCGTATATATCTTTTCAAATGAGCATTTTCATTTTCTTTGAATAAATACCCAGAAGTGGAATTACTAAATCACATGGCAGCTCTATTTTTAATTTTTTTAAGAACTTCTATACTGTTCTTTAAAAAAAAAAAATTTTTGTAACGTTTATTTATTATTAAGAGACAGAGAGAGACAGAGCATGAGCATGGGAGGGGCAGAGAGAGAGGGAGACATAGAATCTGAAGTAGTCTCCAGGCTCCAGCTGCCAGCACAGAGCCCGACGTGGGGCTCAAACTCGCAAACTGCGAGGTCATGACCTGAGCCAAGCAAGGTCGGACACTTAACTGACTGAGCCACCCAGGCGCCCCAAGAATTCCTATACTGTTTTCCACAGTAGCTGCACCAACAGTGCCCAAGGATTCCCTTTTCTCCACATCCTTCCCAACACTTGTTATTTTGTCTTTCTGATAATTCTAACAGGTGTGAGGTGATATCTCATTGTGATTTGATTTGTATTTCCCTGACAATGACCGAGGTTGAGCACATTTTCATGTGCCTGTTGGCCATCTCTATGTCTTCTTTGGAAAAATATCTATTCAGATCCTCTGCCCATTTGTTAATCAGATTGTTTACATTATTGCTATTGAGTTATAGGTGTTCTTTCTATATTTTGGGTATTAACCCCTTATCAAATATATGATTTGCAAATATATTCTCCCACACTGCCTTTTTATTTTGTTGATGGTCTCCTTCACTGTACAGAAGCTTTTTAGTTTGATGCAGTTCCATTTGTTTATTTTTGCTTGTGTTGCCATTGCTTCTGGATTCAGATACAAAAAGATATCACTAAAAACAGTGTCAGAGAGCTTACTACCTATCCTTTCTTCAGACAGTTTTATGGTTTCTGGTCTTATATTCAAGTCTTTAACCCATTTTGAGCTAATTTTTGCGTATGGTGTAAGATGCCAATCCAATATCGTTCTTTTGCACATGGCTGTCTAGTTTTCCCAACACTTATTGAAGAGACTGTCCTTTCCTTATGGTATGTTTTTGCCTCCTCTGTTGTAAGTTAATTGACCATATATGTGTGGTTTGATTTCTGAGCTCTCTACCCTGTTGCACTAATCTTTGTATCTGTTTTTATGCCAATACCATACTATTTTGTTTACTATGGCTTTGTAGTATAGTTTGAAATCAGGGAGCATGATGCCTCCAGCTTTGTTCCTCTTTCTCAGGGTTGCTTTGGCTATTTGGGATCTTTTGTGGTTCCATAAGTCTTAGGATTGTTTGTTCTATTCCTATGAAAACACCATCGGAATTTTGATAGGAATTTTGATAGTCTGAATCTGTAGACTGCTTTGGAAAATATGGACATTTTAACGATATGAATTCTTCCAACCCATGAGCACAAAATATCTTTCCATTTATTCGTGTTTTCAATTTCTTTCATCAATGTAATAGTTTTCAGTGTACACGTCTTTCACGTCCTTGGTTAACTTTAATCCTAGGTATTTTGTTCTTTTTGATGTGATTTGAAATGGGAATGTTTCCTTTTTTTATTGGTTTTTTTTCCCAATGTTTATTTTATTTTTGAGAGAGACAGAGCACGAGCAGGGGAGGGGCAGAGAGAGAGACAGAGAGAGAGACACAGAATACAAAGCAGGCTCCAGGCTCCAAGCTGCCAGCACAGAGCCTGATGCAGGGCTTGAACCCACAAACCACAAGATCATGACCTAAGCCAAAGTCAGACACTCAACCGACTGAGTCACCCCAGGTACCCCATGAAATGGGAATGTTTTCTTAATTCTCTTTCCTATAGTTCATTCTTAGCGTATAAAAAAACAACAACATATTTTTATATATGGGTCTTGTACCTACCCTCCAATTATATCAAACTCATATATTAGTTCTAACAGTTTTTTGGTGGAATCGTTCAAATTTTCTAAATATAAAATCATCTCCACTAACATTGACAGTTTTACTTCTTTCTTTCTAATTTGGATGATTTTTATTACTTTTCCCTGCCTAATTGCTCTGGCCAGAACTTCTAATACTAAGTTGAATGAAAGTTAAAAGAGTGGGCATACTTTTCTTGTTCCAAATTTTAAGAGAAAAGCTTTCAGTTTTTTTTGTCATTGAGTATGATGTCAGCTGGAGGCTTGTCACTTATGGCCTTTATCACGTTGAGGTACGTTCCATCTATACCCATTTTGTTGAGACCTTTTATTGCAAATGGATGGTGAATTTGTCAAATGCTTTTTCTGCATCTATTGAAATGATCATATGATTTTTGTCCTTCATTTTGTTAATGTAGCATTGACTGGTTTGAAAATGTTAAACCATCCTTGCATCCCTGGAATAAATCCCACTTTATCATGGTATATGATGCTTTTAATGTATTATTAAGTTTACTTTGCTAATATTTTGCTGAGGAATTTTTCACATATGTCCATCAGGGACACTGGCCTGTAGTTTTCCAAATTTTTTAAAATATGTATTTATTTTTGAGAGAGACAGAGACAGAGCATGAGTGGGGAAGAAGCAAAGAGAGAGGGAGACACAGAATCCGAAGCAGGATCCAGGTTCTGAGCTTGTCAACACAGAGCTTGACACAGGGCTCAAACTCAGAAACCGCAAGATCATGACTTGAGCCAAAGTCAGACGTTTAACCAACTGAGCCACCCAGGCACCCCTTGGCCTATAATTTTCCTTTTTTGTGGTGTCCTTATCTGGTTTTGGTATCAGAGTAACACTGGACTCATAAAATGAGTTTGGAAGCATTCCCTCTCTTCAGTTTTTTGGAAGAGTTTGAGAAAAGGATAGGTATTAAGACTTCTTTGAATGTTTCATAGAACTCACCAGGGAAGCCTTGACTTTTTGTTTGTTGGAAAGTTTTTGATTACTGATTCAACTTCCTTAGTAATCTATTCAGATTTTTTATGATTCATGAATCCGTCTTGGAAGATCATATGTTTCTAGGAACTTATCCATTTCTTCTAGGTTGTCCAGTTTGTTGGCACATAATTGTTTGTAGTAGTCTCTTACAATCCCTTGTATTTCTTTGGTATCAGTTGTAACCTCTCCTCTCTTATTTCTGATTTTATTTGAGCCATCTCTTTTTTTTCTTAGTGAGCCTAGCTACAAGTTTGCCAACTCTGTTAATCTTTTCAAAGAACCAACTCTTAGTTTCACTGATCTTTTCTATTATCTTTGTAGTCTTTATTTCAATTATTTCCAGTCTGATCTTTATTATTTCCTTCCTTCTACAATTTGGGGCTTCATTTATTCTTCTTTTTCGAGCTTCCTTAGGTATAAAATTAGACTATTTGAGATTTTTCTTATTTCTTGAGGTAGGCATTTATCACTATGACTGTACCTCTTAGAACTACTTTTGCTGGGGCGCCCGGGTGGCTCAGTCAGTTAAGCTTCCGACTTAGGCTTAGGTCATGATCTCGCGGTTCATGAGTTCGAGCCCTGCGCCAGGCTCTGTGCTGACAGCTCAGAGCCTGGAGTCTAGTTCAGATTCTGTGTTTCCCTCTCTCTCTCTGCCTCTCCCCTGTTCACATTCTGTCTCTCTCTCTCTCTCAAAAATAAATAAACATTAAAAAAAAAACTACTTTTGCTGCATCTCATAGATTTTGGTATGTTGTAGTTCCATTTTCATTTGTCTCAAGTAATTTTTTTTATTTCTTCTTTGATTTCTTCATTCACCCACTGTTTGTTCAATAGCATGTTGCATAATCCCCATATATTTGTGATTTTTCTTTTTTTTTTTTTTAGTTTATTTATTTTGAGAAAGAGACAGAGAGTGAGTGAGTGGGAGAGAAGCAGAGGGAGAGACAGACTCCCAAGCAGGCTTTGTGCTCTCAGTGCAGGCCTAACACAGGGCTTGAACTCACAAACCTTGAGATCATAACTGGAACTGAGATCAAGAGTCAGACACTTAAACAACTGAGCCACCCAGCACCCCTCTAACTTTCTTTTTGTAATTGATTCCTAGTTTTATACCATTGTGGTTGGAAAAGAGTCTTGATATAACTTGAATCTTCTTAAACTTATTGAGACTTGTTTTATGGCTTAACATGTGACATATACTGGAGATGTTCTATGTGCGCTCCAAAAGAATGTGTATTCTGATGCTTTTAGATGTAAAGTTCTATACATATCTATTAAGTCTATGTGGTCTAATATATCATTTAAAGCCAATGTTTCCTTATTGATTTTGGTCTGGATGATCTATTCATTGATGTAAGTGAGGTATGAAATCCCCTACTATTATTCTAATGCTGTCAATTTGTCCCTTTAGGTCACTTAATATATGCTTTGTGTATTTAGATCCTTGTACGTTGGGTGCATAAATATTTACAAATGTTATATCTTCTTGCTGGATTTACCTCTTTATCATTATGTAGTTTCCATCTTTGTCTTTTATTACAATCTTTTTTATTTTATTTTGAAAGAGATTAGAGACAGCATGAGTGGGGAGGGGCAGAGAGAGGGAGAGAGATTCCCAAGCAAGCTCCGCACTTCCAGCCCAGGGCCCAATGTGAGGCTCAAACCCACGAACCATGAGATCATGACCTGAGCCAAATCAAGAGTTGGACACTTAACTGACTGAGCCACCCAGTCGCCCCTACAATCTTTAAGAGTCTATTTTTCTGATGTCAGTAAAACTACCCCGGCTTTCTTTTGGTATCCATTTTCATGAAACATCTTTCTCCATCCCTTCACTTTCAGTCTCTATGTGTCCTAATATCTAAAGTGAGTCTCTTGTAGGTAGCTCATAGCGGACTACTGGGTTTGTTTGTTTGTTTGTTTGTTTGTTTGTTTGTTTTAATCCATTCAGCCACTCTATGTCTTGATTGGAGAATTTATCCAATTATTTATATTCTGTGTAGAATTTATATTCTGTGTAGAATTATTTATATTCTGTGTAGAACTTGTTGACATTTTGTAGTGTTTGTTTATGGTTTATTGTTTGTTTTGTAGCTCCTCTCTCTTCCTTTCTTCTTTTCTTAGTTTCTTCCCTTGTGGTTTGATGACTTTCTATAGTGTTGTGCTTATGTTCCTTTCTCATTATCTTTTGCATATCTATTATGAGTTTTTGCTTTGTGCTTACCATGAGGCTCATATTTAACAGCCCATATACATAGGAATCTATCTTAGGTTGATAGCAGGTTGTTTGAATGCATTCTAAAACTCTATGCTTTTACTCCACCCCTGAACATTTTATATTTTTAATATCACATTTCACATCTTTTTCATGTCTATCCTTTAACTAATTATAGTAGTTACATTATTTTTAATACTTTTATCTTTTAACTTTAATACTAGCTTTGTAAGTGATTAGTCCAATACCTTTACTAAATAGTTGCCTTTGTTGGTTACCATTCATATGCTTTCTTGTTACCAATTAGTCCCCATTCTTTTTAGCTTTAACATTTCACGTAGGGCCAGTTTAGTGCTGATGAACTCCTGTAGCTTTCAGAAAGCTCTTTATCTCTTTTTCAATTGTGAATGATAACCTTGCCAGGTAGAGTATTCTTGGTTGGAAGTGTTTTCGCTTCCCTTTTGGCACTTTCAATATACCATGACATTCCCTGCTGGCCTACAATGTTTCTGCTGAGAAATCTCCTGATAGTCTTATGGGTGCTCCCTTGTATGTAACAAGTTATTTTTAAGATTCTCTCTGGGCATGCCTAGGTGACTCCATTGGCTAAGTGACTGACTCTTGATCTCAGCTTGGGTCATGATCTTGCAGTTTGTGGGTTTGAACTCCACATCAGGCTTTGTGCTGGCAGCATGGAGCCTGCTTGGGATTCTGTCTTTCTTTTTCTCTGCCCCTCTCCCACTCTCTCTTTCTCACTCTCTCTCTCAGAAATAAATAGGTGAACTTAAAAATAAATTCGCTCAGGGCGCCTGGGTGGCTTAGTCGGTTGGGCATCTGACTTCGGCCCAGGTCATTGAGCCCCGCGTCGGGCTCTGTGCTGACAGCTCAGAGCCTGGAGCCTGCTTCGGATTCTGTGTCTCCCTCTCTCTCTGCCCCTCCCCCACTCAAGCTCTGTCTCTCTCAAAAATAAACATTTAAAAAAATTCTCTGTATCCTTAACGTTTGACATTTTAATTTTTTTTTTTTTTAGAGAAAGAGAAAGAGAGTGCAAGCAAGGAGAGGGGCAGAGGGATTGAGAGAGAGAGCAGGATCATGACCTGAGCAAAAATCAAAAGTCAGTCACTCAACCAACTGAGCCACCCAGGTGCCCTGACATTTTAATTATAATGTGTCTTGGTGTGGTCTCTTTGGGTTCATCTTGTTTGGAACTCTCTGGGATTTCTGAATCTGGATGTGTGTTTCTTTCCCCAGGTTACAGAAGTTTTTGGCCATTATTTCTTCAAATAAGTTGTCTGCCTCTTTCGCTCTCTCTTCTCCTTTTGAAATTCCTATAATATGAATGTTAGTCCATTTGATGTTGTCCCATAAGTCCCTTAGGTTACCTTCATTTTTTTAGTTCTTATTTCTCTTTGCTCATCTTTTGGGTAAGTTCCACTGCCCTGTCTTCCAGCTCACAGATTCTACCTTCTGCTTCATTTAGTCTGCTTTTGAAACCCACTCATGTCTTCTTCAATTCAGTTATTCTTCAGTTCTACTATTTCTGCTTGGTACTTATATTCTCGATCTCTTTGTTGAAGTTCTCACTGTGTTTAACCATTCTTCTGAGTTTGGTGAGCATCTTTTAACTATTACTTTGAAATCTACATCATGTAAATTACTTATCTCTATTTCACTAAGGTTTGTTTTTTGTTTTCTTTTTCTGGGGTTTCATCTTGTTCTTCTGTTTGGAACCTATTCCTCTGTCTCCTCATTTTGCTTGAGTTTCTGTGTTTGTTTCTATGCATTAGGTGAAACAGCTATCTCTCCCAGTCTTGCAGGAGTGGCCTTATGTAGGAGATGAACCTTACTGTTCAACCATGCCCTAGCTCTTGTTTGCCTCTTGAACCTTTGTGATTATCTAAGCAGCCGGTTTTTTTCCTGGTGGGTCCCTGTTGTAGAGGGTATGCCAAGATTTGTCAGTGTTCCAGAGGGAAGATTTCAGTTAGCACCTGGTTTCAGGCCATTTGGGAGCTAGATCCTCAAGTAGCAGGTTTTAAAGCATGCAAATATATGCAGTCCTATGGGAACATAATCACAGACCCTGCTGGCCTGCAAAACAAGCAGTCTAGAGGAGTCCCCTCAGTGACAGTTGTAAAACGTGAGGCTCCTTTCTGGGAGGGACTAGCAAACTTTCTGAGAGGTATAGCAAGGCTGAGGATCAGCTCAAAGATGGTATCCTATGTTCCCTGATAGCACCTCTGTAGCCTCTAGATGTGTTGTAAATGTGAAGCCTGCCCCTCAGGCTAAAGCTCCAGGGCAAGTAAATAGGCCTTTTACATCAGATAACTGGGAGTGTGTTTCAGTCTGCTGTCTGTGCAGTGCTCTGGGGATGGCAGTCTGCCAAGAACTGTCTCTCCAATTGTTTCAGACCCATTTGACCCAGAAACACAATCGCTCTTGGTCACTGGAGCCAGGTGCTCAGGCATCCCTATGTGGGCTACATCCATAGGCCAGCTTTGTTGGAGCTGTAGTCAGACAGCAGGTAGTGGCGGGGCTTTTGTCCTGCTGGCTAAGGCACAGTCTCAGGGAGTAGCGCACGGGGGCACCCACCAGTGCTAGCAGGGTAGAAGGAGAGTGACAAAATGTCATCTGCCAGCACCACCACTAACTGGGCAGAAGGAGAACACCAAAAATGGCACCCACCAGCATCTCTGTCCCTGGAGACAGTCCCAACAGCCTCTTGTCCTTCTGGCAGACGCCTTAAGAATAGCAAACGGAGGGGGCGCCTGGGTGGCTGAGTTGGTTAAGCTGCCGACCTCGGCTCAGGTCATGATCTCACGGTCCGTGAGTTCGAGCCCCGCGTCGGGCTCTGTGCTGACAGCTCAGAGCCTGGAGCCTGTTTCGGATTCTGTGTCTCCCTCTCTCTGACCCTCCCCCCGTTCATGCTCTGTCTCTCCCTGTCTCAAAAATAAATAAAAATGTTAAAAAAATTAAAAAAAAAAAAAAAAAAGAATAGCAAACGGAGGCACCTGGGTGGTTCAGTTGGTTAAGCGTCTGGTACCTGATGTCAGCTCAGGTCATGATCTCACAGTTCGTGAGCTCGAGCCCTGCATCAGCACAGAGCCTGTCAGCACAGAGCCTGCTTGGAATTCTCTCCACCCTCCCCACCCCTCCTCCACTCATATTCTCTCTTTCTCTTTGTCAAAAACTAAACTAAACAAACAAATAAATAAAAGAACAGCAAACAGATCTCTTTCACTTATGGTCTAGGCACTTTTCAAACTGCTGCTTCTACACTAGGTCCGAGGACAAGCGAGTCTGCACACGAGCCCTTTAAGAGTGGAGTCTGGGTTCCCTACAGCCCTGTGGCTTTTTCAGACACATGCCCCATTGGTCTTCAAAACCAGATGTTTTGGGGGCTCGTGTCTCTAATGCAGGTCCCAAAGGCTGGGGTGCCTAATGTGGGGCACAAACTCCTTGCTGCACAGGAACAAGCTCCATGTTTGTGAGATCCCTCCCAAATGTGGGCCACCGTGCCAGGGGTGGAGTCTTTGGCAAGACTATGTCTCTGCCTAACCTACCATCTCGACGTGGCCTCTTTATCCATTGTGAAGGAGCTTACTGCAGTAGTTTTCAGGTCTTTTTCGGAGGGAATTTTCCCCTAGGTAGCTGTAGATCTGTGTCTATGGGAAGGGGTGACTTCAGGATCTTCCTACACCACCATCTTGAACAGAAGCTCCCTCATCACCTGGAGCACCAGGACCAAAAGATGCCTCAGATCTTAAAAGAATCAAAGTATTCAATAATCGCTTGTTGATGAATTGATAGTATGACTATTGAGCATGCTGACATGTGAATCCATTCTCACAGCTGTAGAGAACCGGAAAGGGGGGTGTAGGCATGGGCAGAGAAGTTAGGAATCCAAGACAGGCCTCTTAGGTCTCTACTGATGGGGAATTTACCTAGCAAGCAGTGAACTCTCAGTTGAAGCAGGCCGAGGTCCTCCATCCAGTTTTTCCAATTCCTTGGCCAAAAGGAGTTGATGAGGTCTGTCTTGCTGTGATGCCAGCTTTCTCAAGGTTTGCAGACAAGGCTTCACGTTTTCCTCAACCCTACACATTGGTCCGCAGTAAGCCCCATGAGCTGATCAGATACCATTAACCCTGCAGCAGTAGCACAATGCTGGCCCCCAAGTCACCCAGATGTAGCAGGGTGGCTCCAAGCATAGGGCAGCTACTCGCCCTTCCCCACAGTCCTCGCCAAGTCCTCTCTCAGAGCTGGGTCAGCTCCCCCATAGCACAGTCGAGAAGGAGGGGGGGAGAACGACCGAGAGGCTGAGCTGTGCAGCATGGACTGCACTTTCACAAAAAGAGAAGCCTACAGCCACGAAACATCTCTTTTCCAAGAAATGCTGAGAGGGAGCAGGGAGAAAATAAAACACCGAGGCATTTTCAAATGTGGAACCCGCTCAGCCTTTGTTCTTATTTGATGAATGCACCAACCACGAGGCAGATGACAAGCCAAAGAACATTGTTGTGCTGAGAAAGTGTATTTCATCAAGTCCAGCCCGAGATCTCCAAGGAGAGGTAAGTCTGATGAACGATCAGTGCTGGGGAGGACTTCACCAGCAGCCCCACTGCTGCATCCTCTAAACTGGCACTGGGGATTCATAAATGACCCGGAGCTGGCTCTTCCCCTGTTTCTTTCTGCCTCTCTGCCATTTGTGACATTTCACAGGAGAGAAGAGCTACCAAGGCAGGTGAAAAGAAAACTTTAAAAACAAATACATTGTGGGAAGTCGAAATGTTAAGTCCATTGTGCTGCCTGAGAAGGAAAAGTGAAATCTGTGAATCACACAGGCCCGGGTCTTTTTATTTCACATCCGCAGTTAGAAGAGGATGGAGAGAAAGTCTAGGGCTTAGTAGGTGCAGTATTTGCTGGGTGAATGAATAAAAGAATTCCCAGCAGAGGCTTGGATCTGGAGTGACCAGCTGGCTTTCTTAAAGACCTGTCACTCACGGACTCACATTCTTCAGAGACGTCATGAAAATTAGCAAGGGGTACTAAGCAGCCAAGCTCTTGGCAGCTTCTAGAGTGTCTAGCTCTACTTCTACAGCTCCAGTCGCCCTAGCAGGAGAAGCAGTCTGCTCCAAAGCCCAAATTCTGGATTACACTCAGCACGAGCCCCACACACATGCAAACACAGAGAATCCACCTCAAACAGCACTTCTTGCCCAACAAGATTAAGTGTCCTGTCCATGCCAATTTCCCATGTTGACCCATATGGTAAAGAGGGGGCTGGGAGGGGAAGAAGCCTTTGCTATCTTCCAAAGATCAGTGGGTCTAGGGGCACCTTGGTCAGTTAAGCATCCGACTCTTGATTTCGGCTCACATCATGATCTCATTATTGTGGGATCGGGCCCCACATCAGGCTCCATGCTGGGCATGGAGCCTGCTTAAGATTCTCTCTCTCTCTCACTCTCTCTCTCTCTCTCTCTCTCCCCTGCCTCTCCCCTGTGCACACCCATGCTCACTATCTCGAAAGAAAGAAAGAAAGAAAGAAAGAAAGAAAGAAAGAAAGAAAGAAAGAAAGAAAGAAAGAAAGAAAGAAAGAAAGAAAAGGAAAAGAGAAAAAAAGAAAAGACAAGACAGAAAGAAAGAAAGATTGGTGGGGTCTATTCCCAAATATTCTAATTCTCCTCCTTCTGGGCACATGAAGGAGGCCGCCTTCAAGAGGTGGAGTTTTCCCCCAACCCTGGAGTTCCAGCTGGGTCCTCTGACTTGCTTTGATGAAGCAGCAGATGGATGTTACCCTGTGAGATGTCAGAGCCTAGATCCCAAGAGGTCCCAGAGATCCCATTTCACCTTAAAGGACAGTTTCCTTGAGAATGAGAAATCACATGGGGGAAGAGGGGTCCAGATGAGAGGCAACACCAATCACCAGACACCTGAGAGAGGCTCTCAGACTGTCCAGGCCCTGCAGGGCCACCAGGTGACAGTCACCACATTAATAAGCTTAGGTAATGAGACCAACTGGGCTGGGCCTCAATGGCTAACCCACAGAACTGTGAGAAAATAAAAATGGTTCTGCTAAATTTTGGGGTGGTTTGTTATACAGCAATAAACAATCAATACAAAACTCATCCAGCAAGTCTGTGCAGCTATTCACAAGAATGAGGTCATTCTCTATGCACTGATGTGGAAAGATGGCTGGAGAAGTTGCCAGTCAGTATAATACAATTCTACTTATGGAAATTGTTAAGTTAGTAGGTAGACAGCTGGATGCCGGTCTATCCTAAAAATACCTGGAAAGAATAAAAACCAAAGTATTAACAGTGATTATCTCTGAAGGGCAGGATTATAGGAGATTTTCCTTTTATATAATGCATGTAATGTTCGAATATTATAATGAATCTGTGGGGTTTTTTGTGACAACAACAAAGAAAGGTATATTTAAAAAATTCACCTTGAATTCTGCTACAAGCTGATTTTTCCTAAAACATCCCTTTCATCCTGTCATTCCCCCATTCAGGGACCAGCACCTGCTCCCCACTGCCAGCCTCCTACAATCTGACTCTCCTCTGGATGACATTCAAGGTGCCCCCAGGCCGGAGCCCTCCTCCCCCTCCCCCGTGTTCATCTCCAGGTCACACCCATCTCGACCCCCACCTCCAAGCCTGCCACCCACCACCGCGACCACTCAAAGAACCCTCGACCACACAAAGATTGTGCCTCTCACAATCCCACCCCTCCCACAAGGCCCAGCCCCATCTCCCCTAGGACCCTCTAGGGGTCCTCAGAGAAAGTTCCACCCAGCCCTGCCCTGGATTGGATGGTGTACTATATTATGATCTCCCTGCACTGCAGGAATTGACTGTCCCTCAAGGGGCACCTTCGTAGACACAGGCTGACTGACCACCATCATCTCCAGCTTCTCTGGCTAATAGTGGGAGAGGGAAAGAGCACAGACAGGCAATTCCAACTCCCTTCCCTCTCTGTGCCCACCGGCTGGATGGTGGGTAATGACCCTGGACTAGGGCTTCCTCCCCATGCACCTCGTCTCCACAGGCAAGTGGGAGCCAATTTGCAACGGCTGCTAATTCACAGTGACTCATGCCTCCTGGGCTGCTCTAGGGGCTCTCCCTCCCCACCCTCCAGGTCCCACAAGCTGTATTTGGATCCAAACTCTGGCTTCAAACCTAATTGCCTTCCTGGGGGGCCCAACGGCTCTTCCTCCCTCAGGTCCCTGCAATCTGCACGTCCAGTTTTTAAACAAAGCTGTTTAGAATCTCTCAGGATTAAGTGGAAAATTGCAAGCCCAGACCTCTACCTCACTTTCTCTAAAACACAACATGTCATTCTACATGTTCATACAGTCCCATTCAAACCCAGCCAGTCACCCTGCCCCTCTGAGCCCTTCCATAGGGCTTGGCCCTATTGGGGGCTAGAGACTTGCTCAGGCAGGCTCTGCTCCCACTGTCCCTGGCACCGCCACCCCCAGGGCTTGTCGGAGAATATCAGCCCCCTAAGCCTCCGTTTCCACACTGTGGCAGGTGGCCAGGTAAGAGGGCTTAGGCAGGGCTGGCAGGTACTGTGTTCAAGTCTTACACCGCCCTCTAAGGAGGGGGTGTTCCCACCACAGGTAGACAGTGACGTATTGAAAGGGCTCAGGTGGGCCTCTCACCTGAGTCCCAGAACAACACAAGAGAACTCCTTCCCACACAAGCCCACATGGGCACACCCAGCCACACACACACTAGGTCAAACACATGCATACTAACCCACATGCACACAGACACATGTGCATGGCCACACCCTGTCCCAGCCTTGCTCTGAGCACCCCCCCTGAGATCACTTCCCTCACCTGTCCACTGGTCTCAGAGACCCGTTCCCACCCCCAAGCCCTCTCCCTGACTCAGAGCCTGGCACATTTCCCTCACTGGGAGGGGGAGGAGCACGCATGCGTGTGCCGCCAGCCACATGCGCCCCGCATGCTGGTAGGAGGCCGTGGGCACGGGTGGATATACACAGCCAGGACTCCAGGAGAATTCCCAGGCAGAGACAGGCATTGTTCAGGTTTTACAATCATGTATTTGCTTTAATGTTTCTTTTTAACCTGAGAAACAGCAGTTTTTTGAATCTGCATGAAGATGCTATAAGGGTTAGCAGTGGCCTACGCTGCTAAGGCCAAGGCTAAGAACGCACCAAGCTCCCGTGCCAGAACAGGACCCTCAGCCCTCCTGCAGAGACAGTCAAGCCCTCCCAGTACGCGAGAGGATTCCAGGGGTTCTGCTGAGCTGTCTGACTCTCCAGACCCCCTGGACAGTTCTCCACTCACATCCTTTCCTATCACAAGGTCAGATATTTGAACAAACACTGACCATTGAGCATAGATATGGTCACAAGACTCTCAAAAAGTGAGTATTCAAAATACAGTTAATTTCCTACCACTGTCTGAGGAGTGGGAAGGAAGACTAAGCAGAGAAGAGGTGTGATAAACCCAAAAGCACAGACAGTATTAAACAATAGATACTCAAAAAATAATCTATATTTCACTCCTGAGTATAGACTAAAGCACACAGGCTGTGACACTCAAAGCCAGCAGAGGTGCTCCTTCTGGCTCTGTCATATTCACAAGGACCTCAACCCAGTTCAGGCTGAGTTTTTGGTTCAGTACGAGGGAAAGGGTTTGGAAGTTGGACTACACCCAGGCAGATATTCTCGCTTCATTATGCTATGGCTATAACTGAAGTTGAAATTGTCAACTCACCAGGCTGGAGTGCAGCCATGGAACCTTCTAGCTCCTAAATGCATCGGGCAGGGGCAGGAGGCAGTTAAAATGAAAGCAGCAGCAGGGCCACCGGCACAGGACGGAAGTCAGGCCTCAAGACCCTGCCACTAACCGGACAGGCAACCATCTCTGTAAACAACCTCCGCCCCATCCCACTTCCATCAGAAACCAGGGCCTCTGTTTTAATCATTAACTTCACTCTTTCCTCCTCCATGTACCTCTAGGCCAGAGGCAGAGAGGGCCCTTGTAAGAGGAGGAGGTATTCGGGAAGCCCCAGGACTGGAAGCCAAAACCCCCTCGTCCCACTCAGAAACCACCTTTATCAAAGCTCAAGGAACCTTAGCAAAGGGCGGTCCAGACTCCCATTTTTCAGGTGAAGAAACCAGCCTGATGAAAGCAACTAATTTGCCAAAGGTCACAAAGCCCATTAGAGGCAGAGGCAGGAGCCGGGTGAGAGCCTCCATCCAGGAGCTGACCATCATTCCAGAGGCTCAACAGCATGACAAGAAACGACACAACCAAAGCCCTGTGAGGCCAAAACCATAGGAAAGGATAAACTTCCTGTCTGGAGGTCCTTCCCTCAGGTCTCCCTCCCAAATGTACAGAAGGACGGTCTTCTGGCTAGAAATGACTGGTGTCAGGGGCCGTCTGTCTCCCCAAGGCTGTGCAGGCCTCCTGGGAAGCTTGCCACCATGTTCTGCCCTTGCAGGACCCCCCAGGAGCAGGCTGCACAGGATCTCCATGATGGGGCAGGCCATACTGTGTGGGGCCAGGAGGCGCTGAGTGGCAAGGGGTGACCTAGTCCTCAAGTCTTTCCCTCCCTGCTGCTTGCTGTCTGCCAGATTGGTTTCCTTGGGCTCAGGCCACTGTGCCTGGCTGCACTGCACAGTCCATCCACAGGCGGTGCTCCAAACCCCACAGCGCAACAATGAAAGCAGACACCCCACCCGAGCCCCAGGGAGGAGGGGGGAAGACTTAAAATGGGAGCTCCCACATTCCTGCCACGGGAGCCGAAGGAGGGACCTGGAGGTGATTCTCGGGAGCCACAAGAAGGGGCTCCTGGCCTGTGGTAGGAAAAGCAGGCGCTGCGGGCCAGGGTCTGAATCCCCGCCTCACCTCCCACTACAGATGTGGTCTTAGGCCAGGCTCCGGCCAGCCCTCAGCCTCACCTATGGCCACTGTAACATGGGGGCAAATGACAGCTACCTTGTAGGATTCTTGTGAAAATTCAAGGAGATTTAAATGAAGATTTAATATGACTTCAGTTAAATTCGTCGTGGACACAGTCTGAAACCATGGCTACTGGTGATGATGATAAATGTGAACGCTGGCATCCTAAGTATGACGTGCAAAGTATGGCAGGACAATAAGAGGTCCGTGGCCACTCCTGGGACACCAAATAGTCTCTGCTGCAACTCACAGAGAAAGGAATCTTTGGGCAAGATAAGTTACCAGCCAGCACCATCCTTCCAACCACCACCCCCATCCCTACCCCCATACTGCTGAGTTCTTGGAACGTGAGAGATTTACCAATCACCCAGGAGGAGAAAGCCACAGGATAAAACACACATAAATTAAAACATAAAAAGACCCAGGTCTTTAAGCAGTACCCCCAGGGAACCTGAATCAGCACCATCCACAAGGGCTGCCTTACTGCCTAAGTGGCTTCTGCCTGGCTCCAGTAGGGCAGGGACCTTGATGCACAAGTGCTTTGACAAAGAAGCTATCAGCAAGACCCCAGGAAGCTGTGGGAGCAGAGATTAGGATCCTGGAGAGGGTCCTGGCAGAGGGTGCCCACCCGGAGGGCCAGGGACATTGCTGCGGCGGCCAGGATAGAGAACTATAGAGAACAGAGACAGGTAGGATTGGCCAGATTCCCTCAGATTCTTTTCTGGCCAGCTAGTGGGAGGTCCTCTACCCTGGCTCCCAAGCCTGCTGGGAGGAGACAGGAAGCAGGAAGGTACAGGCCTCTCCTGCGTCCCTGGATTTCCTCCCTGTAATCAAGGTGGCCAGGAAAGAAATTAAGGACTACCCCAGCCATCAATCAGAAATAGTGGGGAGGGAGTAACTGTCTCCTTACCCCCAAAGCCCAATTTTAGGGGCTTATCAAAATGCAAAGTCAAAAGCCACGACAGAGAGACATCTAGCAAACATCAGCATACCATTCATTCTATCCTCCCTCCCCAAGAATGACTTTAGATAGTTTATAACACAAAGATTTTCAGAGACCCCATCACACGATGGACCCAGACTGACCTGTTTCTTTGAATTTCCTACAAGCACCTTGGCTGCTGACTGAGGGGAGAAGATCCCAGGATATTCCTGCAGAAAAATAAAAAATTAAGTAATTGCTTTGCTGTGAAGCCACTCTAGGGTGAATTCCGTCCAGCAGTGGCCACTCTTTGGAGAGGAGGCGTCCCATCTAGAACCTTGTCAATCAACAGACGGAGAAAACCAGAAATGGTAAACTGGTTCCAGCTGCTACACCAAGTTCACTCAGCTAGTAGTGGGTGCCTAAAGCATCATACGCAGAACCCAAGCCCTGGCCTGGTGGTTACGACAGCTGTGATCTATTAGTAATGTCTGCTGTGGGCAGAAGGAACAGAATCCATGCTATACATATTTGCCATCTGTGAAGTAGACCTTGGCATCAAGGGCTTAACGTTTGTCATTTTGACCACTCACAAAATGACCCGAACTTTCAAGATATGTAAAACTGTTGAACTTTACTGAGACCTGAGTGTAACACACATCCCCTATGGGGTTGATGTAAAGGAACAGGACATGTTGTTGTTTTCATCTCTACCACATCCAAACTTTCTCTTGTGGAGCAATAAAAACGTGGTGGAAAATGCCCATCAAGTGAGAGAGAAATCCGCAGCAGGAGTTGAAAGGGTAGTTAACTCGGGGTATGAAAATATATACAGGAAACACTTGGCTCTCTGCAGAAACATGACACTGGAGAAAGCCAGGCCCATGTACAAAGACTGCTGCAGATGCAAATCTGGCATTCTAGAAGATACAAGATTCATTTCTTGAGGACATCAGAGGTACACACTGTGCCCACTCTGTGATGCTCAGCAGTGAGTAGTGGGCCAGGAAGAACACAGAGGGAGTCAGAATCCACCCCCTGAAGGGGCTTATCATCTACTTGGAGACATGATGGTACACAATGGAAACAGTAAATGGCCTTGCACATTCCCAGTCACCCAGCTTAGAATCACCTTCAGTGCCCCTTCCTCCTCTCCTCGCCACCCCCATTCAATTAATTCACAAATGCTCTAACCCTGCTTCCAAAATGTCCCAGGTCTAGCTCCACCTTGCCATTCCTCACAGCTGCCCAGTGCTCTCCCCACCATGATTTTCCTCCTTCCTGGGCCCCAGACTCACCCTCCTTAGACCTCGCCCTGCTTCTGCGGCCCCTGCTCGAAAACCTGCCAAGTTCCTGTCTCTCCAGCAGCAGCCCAGTGCCTGCAATGGTGGCACTCAGCTTCTTATGACGGAACGGTCGGACGAATGGATGAGATTCTTTGGCTGTGCATTTGCGGCCACCCACAATAGGCCCAGTATCTACCTGGTCCAGCCTTCTATTTCTCTTCATGCAACCTACTCACCAGCCCACACTCTCAGCGCCTCTCTACAGGCTGATCCTTCCTCCCTTCTGCTCAACTGCAAGCCACTCTTCAAAGTTCACATCAAATGCCACCCGCTGCATGAGGTGCTTCTCCAGAATTGAGGTGGTTATTCTCCTTGTTTGAACTCACATAATGCCATGGGCCACTCACCTTGTACCTTGAATTGTCACTTTTTGAACCCCTTTCTTGACCTTTTACTGCATTATACACGCCATGAAAACAAGGACCTTTATCTTTTTCATTTTCGTATCATCAGAACTTAACACAGACTTTTGTACTATGACACACACACCAAGTGTTGGTGGATTTCACTAAAGAATCACCCCCAGGCAGTGTATAAAAGTCAGGAGAGATGAAAACAGAAAATGCCACAGGAGTTCCAAGGAAAAAGAGGTGCTTTGATGGATGGGTGGACAGAGAAGCCTCCAAGAAGGAACTCAGGCATGAGTAGGGTCTTGAAAGAGGGGGAGGTGGGAGCAGGGAAGAGCAATCCAGAAAGGTGGAACAGTGTGAACTCACGGACAAAGGAGGAATGAGCAAAGCATGCTTGGGAGATCAGTTTGGCTGGAAAATCAGCATGCTTGGGAGATCAGTTTGGGTCCCTGGGTGAGAAGGGTGGGAGATAAGGCTAGCCAGGCAGGCTTGGAGATGGATAGGAAGGATGCTGAGTGCCAGACTAAGGTACCTGGATTTGACTCATTCCCTCTTAGTCAGTGAGGATGACAATCACACCAGGCCTAGGCCTTAATGGTAGAAGAAGTCTTGTTTCTCTTGTTCTGAGCATATTAGTCTAGTCTCCTTAGCTAGGTTATAAATAACAACCACCATTTACTGCACACCTGCTGTGTGTGAGGCCCTTAGCTACGAGCTTCACATACATTATCTCATTGCTCCTTCCAACAGCCCTGAGAGCTTCATATTGTTATCCTGGTTTTGCAAGCAGGAAGCTAAAGCTACAAGAGGTGAAGGCACTTGCCCAAGGCCTCACCCACTCACTCACTTACTCACCAATACAGTGGTACTGGAGTTAGACACAGGGATGGGGCCAGCACTCCAACCAGCTACCACAGGCCCCAGGACTTCCCTTTGAAGCCCGGCTGCTTCTTCACAACCCTCCTCAATAATTGCTTAAAGCCAACATTTATTAAGCACATAGCAGGAGCAGAATAAAGCACACAAAGAACGGTGGTTTGGGGGGGGGGGGGGGGGGGGGGGGAGAAATGGAGAGTTATTGTTTAATGGGTGTACAGTTTCAGTTTTGCAAGGTGAAAAAGTTCTAGAGATCTGTTGCACAACAACGTGAGTATACTTAACCCAAATGAACTCTACGCTTAAATATGATGAAGATGATACATTCTGTTATTTTTTTTTACCACAATAAAAAACTTTTTTAAATAAAGCACACTTATTATTTGACTGATCGGCTATCCCTGGCATCTTATTTTGTTAATCATCTAACTCAGGAAAAGACTCTAGAAACATTTTAATCCAGTGACCCTCCAAAACACAGAGCTGAAAAGGGGAGGTAACATGTCCAGGGCTGCACAAACAGATGGTGTTAGAGCTAAGATCAGAGCCCAGCTTCCACAGACTTAATAGGGAAGAATGACAGAGACAGCAAAGCATAATGCAAAACACATGGCAGGGGGGTGGTCAGAAGCCACAGGTTCAAGTTCTGCTTCCTTCCACCTAATGAGTTCTGTAACCTCAGAGAAGTCATTTATTCTCCTGAGCTTCATTTTCCTAATCTATAAGAAGACAATTAAAAAGAACATATACTTAACAAGATTAGGTGTGAGTCAAATAAAATTATATACAGCTAATAATGCAGTGAAAGCACTTGACCAACTACGAATTACCTTATAAACACTGGTTATTGTGATTAATACTAAATATCTGTTCATAGATTTAAAGACTAAAATCTGATTTAGTCAGATCAAACAAAAAACAATCCCATTCCATTCTGGTCCACTCTCAGCTGTTCAGAGCCTTGCACATAGCAGGTCTTCAATGAGTGAGTGCAGAACTGAATTACTCTTCAAAGTTTTCTCCACCCCCATCCTGTTCCCTCCCTCACCCCCAACCCAGAGCCCAGCTGCATCAGCCATGCCAGGACCAGGTGGAAGATAGGAAGCCCCTGTGAATGTCTGCCTCCCTGGCTGCATTCCTTAGCTAAATATAAATGATTTGTCCAGTCCATTGTTTGAAATTATCCATAATACCTCACCTCCCCTCCCCATTACTTACGATGACAAGCTGACTGCACATCTTTATAGCAGAACATACATACAAAACATTCTCTGCGGCTATTTTTAGTAGAGAGAGGGAAGCTGGTGGGTATACAGGGATCAGAGCATGAGTCCTCAGTTTTCTCCACTAGTCCAGGAAAGCTTCCTGGAGGAGGAAATACCTGAGTCACTTCAGAGAAGGGGGCAGCTGCAGGTCAGAAAGACACCCTCACATGAGTGTGCTTCTCTGGACCAAAGGGAGGTGAGCTGCTGCCTTCTAATCCCCATTTTTGGGATGGGGAGGAAAGGTCGACACAACCCGGGGAGCGGGGGGGGGGGGGGGGAGGGATCCCATATTACTCCAATACTTCAAATTGGCCCAGACAGTACACGCATTTGGGGAGGGGTTAGGGAAGAGGCCAATATCTTTTTCAAAAAGAGAACATCCAAGACTGGATCCAGTTCCGAGATACACAAGTACAAATACTGTTCACATAACAAGCCAGTTTCTTGTTGGGACTTTTTTTTTTTTTTTCCCCAACCACAAGAAAGTTTTTTAAAGTCCCAAACTTGGATACACAGATGGACTACATCTTGGAACTCGGGATGTGCCAAAGCCCTGTCACTGTGAGTGCCGATCTGCCAGCGGTGGCCCAAGGAGTGGTCAGGGGTGTCCGGCGAAGGGGGGAGGCAGGCAATATCCCAGCCCCGCCCGAGCTCCCGCCCTCCCTGAGGGCGCGCTATAGACTACCCCAAGCCAGTCCACGGAGCCACACAGTCAGAAAGCCTTGACAGCTCTGAGGCTCTCTCTTTCTGCTGCAGCCTACAGCCCTCCCATCCCTTCACTTGGCATTCCGCTGTCCGCTCTCCCGCAGTCCCGTTCCCAAAGGGTCTTCGTCCGAGCCTCTCCGCCTGCAGACCCCTCTTCGCTCTGTTACGGGACTCCGCGCACACACACCCCCTTCCCCGGCCGCTTCCCGCGTCCTCACAGGGCGCCTACCCCATCCCTCCCTCGGCTCGCCCACTACCGCCCTCCCGACACCCCTCCCCGGGACGCCCCGGAGTCGCTCCCCTCGATGGAGATCCGGGCCGGGGCTGGCGCGGCCCGCCTACAGCGGGCCCGAGCCCCGCAAGGCCGCGCGCTCCCGAGCCCCCGGGCCCGCCGCCCGCCCCGACCGCACTCACCGCGCTTGGGGAACGTGGAGTCCCGGCTCGCTCCCGCTCCCGCACCGCCGCCGCCGCCGCGGCCGCCAGCGGAAACGGGGGGCGGGGCCGGGGGCTCGCGGCGGGGGGCGGGGCCTGCCCGGGAATGGCGAGGCCGCGGGGCGGGGCCGACGGCGGGGAGGGGCGGGGCCGAGGGGCAGCAGCCCGAAGCGCGAGGGGAGGGGGTCCGGAGCGCGAGGGGAGGGGGGGCCGGGGCCCTAAGAGGGAGCTGGAGCGGGTCCTGGAGGCCGGGGCTTCGGACACCCCCTGGCCGCACCCCAGCGTCCGAGCCGGAGGGAGCCCGTGGTGAGGCCGGGGCCGCGCTGGGCACCGGAGTCCAGGGCCAGGCCTGGCCGCCCTCTGGGCTTCCTTCCGGAAGCCTTCCTCCCCTCCCACCTCGGGGCTCCGACCCGCCGCTCAGCCGGGGCGTCCGCACGACGCCACCCCCCTGCCACCGCGGGCCTGGGCCGCCGCCGAGACCAGACGCGGGGAGGGAGCGGGAGGAGCCCGGGAGGCCGCGCGCCCGCCCCGCCCCGGGGGCTGTCGCGGCCTGGGTCGCCAGCGTCCCCCGGGAGCCAGGCCAGCCGGTCTCCCGCCCCCGCCCCCACGCCTGAGAAATCCGTCTCCGGTATTTCGGGCGGACTAGATGTTGACCACGCGGTGTGTAGTAGGTCCTGTCCGCAGATACCCTGGAGGAGGAGCCGCTATTTGCCTCCCCAGGAGCGCAAGGCCTCCAAGTGTTGGTAAAGGGCACCGTGTGGTGGAGGAACTGAATTGAAGCAGGAAGATTCAAGTTAGGCATCTCTGGCCCAGCGCTTCCTATAGGCCTTTCTGGGCCTGGATTCTTGAAGGCCTGACTCTTTTCCCAAGTGAGAGCGCCTGCAGTCTCTCCTCTCCAGTATTACTGTCCTCAGGCGGGTTCTTTGCTCCCCACGTGCAACCATGGTGTGTTGAGTATGACTTGAGACAGATTTTTTTTTTAACCTGACTGTAATTACCAGGACCCCTTGACCTCTCCTAATTAGACTGGCAGTTTCTTCTCATCTCCAGGGCCCCCTCCCCTTATACACTCAAAGTCTTGCTTTTGTCTATTAACACTTAACCAAATAATCCACCTCCTTCTGACTCCCCTTTTCCTTCCTTCAACACCTTGTTCACACACACAGCCCCATAAAGTCTTCCTACACTAACCCCCACCCACCCCAATGTCTTCAGTCGCTGTGGCAATCCTTTACCCTTGAGCACAATGCTGCTAGTTCTGCCCAGCTTCCAGAAGAGGAAATAGACCCAGGGAGGGAAAGGGACTTTCTAGCAATATCTGCCTGGGAGTGGTCCTACTGTAAAAACAAAGAGAGGCAACCTGGTATGGGAGCAACCATGGGGCTTTGGAACCCATCAGACTCTGAGTGTAATCCCAGCTCTGCCTCTTATGGGTTGTGACCTCTCTAGACCTCAATTTCCAAACCTGTGAAATATGACTTAGTAATATCAATGCCACAGGGCTGATGGGCTTACTAAGACCATGGAGGCCAAAGCACAATATCTGATGCATGCTGGATGTTTAACAAATGTTAGTTTCCCCCTGCCCTTTAAAGGAAGATACACAAATCTGAAATAATAGAATTATGGAGCCTTAGGGCTGGAGAAACATGAGAGGTCCCTAAGCAATACCCCAGAAAGTGGTTGCTCACCCTTCATCTACACATCCAGAGATGGGGACTCAGTGCCCCCAAAGGGGTTTGCAGCTGCAAAAATATCCTGTGGGGCAAAGCTATAGAGGATGTGGGATTACTCACCAAAAAAGTCACTACAGTGACTTGTAGTCTGTGAGGCAGACACACACGGGTCGTATCCATTGAGGACAAAATTCAAATAATTGGACTAATGAGGAGGAAGATGTACTTAGGGCGGGAGCTTCCAAAAGCACGGGGCCACGGTTTTCTGTAGCTGACTTCTGAGGAATGTCATCGAGTTTCTGTCCTGGAGATTCTGGACATGCTGAGGAATAATTCCCCTAGTGATAGGGTGACTATATCCAGGTGGTCAGGACACAAGCCATTCACTCTACTTGTCCTGACAGAGTTATTAATAGTCCCCCTTTCACTCTCAAAATAGCCTGATTTGGACAAAAAAACTATATGTCACGTTAACTATGAACAAAGGCAGTACTCCAAACAGCTCCTTCCAGCCCTGGTTGTCAATGGTTTCGCTGGAATTTCTGAATCCCCAAAGACTTCAAAAATTTCTATGTCCATTTACCCCCGTTGAAATCACCAAATCAAATCAAAAGTGATCAGCACAAGTTACCCCAAGTCAAGCTGAAGGACAGTGCCTGATGAATTGTGACACCTAGTGGGGAAAGTTCACACTGCCTGAGGCTGAGTTTTAGGAACACCACATTCACACAGGTTTCTCCGAGTCAGCCTGAGAAGCAGAGAACAAGCTGTTAACATTTATCAAGTACTTATGTGTCAGCCACAGTTCCAAGCACTTCACACGTTGTAATTCATTTGATCCCGACAACTCCATGAGATAGGTACTACCACCGTGGCTCCATTTCACAGATGAGGGAATTGAGGCTCAGAGGCTAGGGAATTTCCCCCAGGTCATGCGGCCATTAAAACTGAGCCAGGGGGCACCTAGGTGGCTCAGTTGGTTGAGCATCCGACTTCAGCTCAGGTCAGGATCTTGCGGTTCGCTAGTTCAAGCCCCACATTGGATTCTGTGCTGACAGCTCAGAGCCTGGAGCCTGCTTCAGATTCTGTGTCTCCCTCTCTCTCTGCCCCTACCCTCCTCACTCTCTCTCAAAAATAAATAAAAACATTAAAAAAAAAAAAAAAAAAGACTGAGCCGGGGGGTACCTTGGTGACTCAGTTAAGCGTCCGACTCTTGATTTCAGCTCAGGTTATGATGTCAACGTTCATGAGTTCAAGCTGTGTGCCGGGCTCTGTGCTGACAGTTCAGAGCCTGCTTGGGATTCTTGGTCTCCCTCTCTCTGCCCCTCCCCCTGCTTTGCTCATGCTCTCTCTCTCCCTCTCTCTTTCTCTCAAAAAATAAACAAATAAACATTAAAAAAAAAAAAAAAAAAAAAAAAAAAGACTGAGCCAGGATATAACCCCAGGTTGTCTGGCTGCAAGGCCTTGGCACTTAACAGCTACTCTGTCCAGCCCGTGTCAGCTACATATGCTACGTTACTGCAGTGGTGTCTTCCCTCACAAGTGACTTCAACCAACCCTCTGCTATGGAGATGACATGCAGGGAGAGTAGGAAGCAGAGTGTGTGAGGAGCCAACCTCCACATCTACCAATAAAGAGTGATAGTTTCTGCATCTACTGGGGATGAAAATCAGGGCATTAAACCAGACTGTGAGAAGATTTGCAACCATCAACTGGATGCACTTTCCAGCAGGAAGAATCAAAGAGGTCCTCCCCTACCCTGCTCCCTTCAACATTTATTTATGTGGTTTCAAGAGTGTTTACAGGTCACTGAGGCCCACCAGCTACACCCAGAGGGCCAAACCAGAAGTCCCACCATTCTCATGGTGATGAAGGTGGAAGTGACCAAAGATGGTTTTTCTGCTTCCTTTCCATGCTCCCTCTTCTAAAGAATGCAAATCATCCCAAGGACCCCTCTTCCCTTCACCTTCTTTCTCTTTCGAAGCTCAGTGAGATAGGTGTTGCAGGACCAAGGGAACGACAGGAGTCTTGCATCTTTGTGATAGGGTTGCCGAGTGATATTTGGGACAGACTTATTCTAAAAAAAAATGTATTCATTATTTATCTGAGTATCCTGTATTTTTAATTGCTAAATCTGGCAACTCCACTTGGTTATTGATTGATGCTAAAATAGTTAGAAAATTGTACTAAAGCACAGGTCTATAAACTTTTCCTGTAAAGGGCCAGATAGTAAATGGTTTAGACTTTGTAGGCTAGTCCGTCTCTGTCACAACTACTCAACCCTGCCACTGTAGCAGCCATAAACCATTCATAAAGAAAATGAGCATGACTGTGTTCCAATAAAACTTTATTTACAAAAACAGACATCAGGCCATAGTTTGCCTACCCCTGGGCCAAGTTAGGGCTTTGGACTCCTGGCTTTCTTCAGATGTATTGTCAGGGTGAGAGTGGTCTAGACCCATGTTCTCAAGCACAAAAAAAGAGAGACTGATCAAAACCATTGCATATATATAATAAGCACCAGTAATTCTGAGTGGGTGTGCACCTGTGCATGTGTGTGATCCCAGGTGGGTCAGTGCCTGCAGGAAGCATGCACTTCTAGAGGGTTTAGAGCCACCTAGGATTTAGAAAGTCTTGGTCAGACCCTGTCTGAAAAAGTACAGACTCTGTGTCTGGGATTCACCGTGGTCGGCATGTACTCTGTAAAGACAAAAATGCAGAGGCAACATTGTGAAGTCAGACAGAAAGTGCAGAGGCCAAGAAAAGCAGAACGCCCCTGCAGAAGGCCTTCAGGTGAAGCTAACGCTGTTGGTATTTGTTCATCTAATGCAGAGTACTCAGAAACACGTGGTAGCTGTTGGTAAGGGCGAGTGTGTGTGCCACATGTACACCATCTATCTGAACATGTGGGTAGTAACTGAGGAACGTGCATGGTGGGTTGAAATCAATTAATGTAACAGTAATAACCATATCAGTTACATTTAAATCAACTTTCTTATGATCTTAGGATATTACTATATGCCTATCAAAGGCAATTCCGTGGTTTAAAATCACCACTTAAATTCTGCCCTTCAGAATTTAAAACCACATGTAAAAGGGCTGACCAATGAAAAGCATTAAATCCAATCATCAATTTGCCACAGCACAGGAAATGTTAACGTGTCTGGAGCAAGGGAGTTGTGGGGAGCACACTGCAAGATAAGGGCATAGAATCACATAAGCAGCAGACTATATTGAACCATATTAAGGATTTTGACATGCACATATGTCTTAAGATACATAAATCATCACTGAAGTGTTTTAAATAAGAGAATGAATGACAGCATCAAATTTGGATTTTGAGGCTATCACTCTGGCTGTAGTATAGAGAAGGAATTGGAGGGTGGCAGGGGCCAAAATGGATACAGGTGGCTCGAGTAGTGGTCTAGACACAAGATGAAGTTAGCTTGGTCTAGGTTGGTGGTAGTGAATGAAGGGTATGGGTACACTTGAGAAACTTAGAAGGTGAAATGTACAGATTGGTGATGAATATGGGGAATGGCGGGGGATGTCAAATATGACTTGTCAGGTTCCTAGGAGGATGGTTGGTGGAGCCATTGATCGAGATTGGCAATAGGGGAAGAGGACTAGATTTAAGAGAAAGATCATGGGTTCAAAGAAGATGACGACTAATAAGTATCCATCAGATTCAATGAGTTGAAGGTCACTAAGGATCTTGAAAAGAGCCATTTCTTTGCAGCGAAGACACAGAGGCTGTGCTGGAGAGAGTGGAAAAGGCAGTAGAAGCTGAGAAATGGGGATAGAAAGACAATTATCTCAAGAAAACAAGCTGGGAAGATACATGGAGCAGAGAGCTGAAGGAGATTTTGAACCAAGGGTGGGTTTGTGGAATTTAACAGGGAGAATTGAACCTATTAATGGAAAGAGTCCTATTTCTGGTACAGAGGAGTCCACTTCTAACTGAACAACCCTCTCACAGATAATATCAATATACTCTGGACAACTTTCAAAACAAACAAATGAACAAAAGAAGACCAAACCAACCAACCAACTACCCGAGAACTCTGGAGAGTGAATCCACGTAGGTAGATTTTGGAGGGGATTCAAAGTGTGGAAGAAGAACTGACATGAGGTGAGTTCCCATTTTTTGTGGATTTTCCCTGTGTTAGCCACAGTTGCAATGCAGCATAGGACAGCTATAATTCCAGAAGAAAACCCACTGTCTCTCAGCCAGAGGAACCAGAAGGTAGAGCCTAGAGCAATCAAGGTTGCTGAAGAGTGAGGGAAGAATCCTAGAAAGAGGAAAGCAAAGGGCCAAGAAAAGGAACCCAAATTTCTCTGCATAAACTCTGCCCAAGTCTCTGGCTCTTTGTTGAACTATATATGAGCAGGGAATCCCAGGTAAAGATGAAAGAACCAAACTGAGACTTGAGCAATTGCCTGCTGCAGATAGTACAGAGTACTGTACTACAGAGTACAGAGTCTGTAGTTTGCGTATAATCAAGTTCATTACTTGCAAGAGAAAAATATCCATACTTTTCTTAGGGATAAAATAGATTCTAGTCTCCTTAACATAACCTTCATATTATTCAGGATACGATCCCAAATTACTCAACTTACAAAGAAACAGGATAATGTGACCCATTCTCAAGGGAAAGCAAGCAACAGATGACAATCCCAAGATAACTCAGATGTTGGAATTATCAGACAAGAATTTTAAAACAGCTATTAAAACTATGTTCAAGGGTACAAATAAAAATGCATTTATAATAAATGAACAGCTAGGAAACCACAGCAGAAAAATAGAAAATATAAAAAAGAATCAGGAGCACCTGGGTGGTTCATTTGATTGAGCATCTGAGTCTTGATTTCAGCTCAGGTCATGATCTCACATTTGTGGGATCGAGCCCTGTGTCAGATTCTGAGCTGTCACTGTGGAGCCTGCTTGGAATTCTCAACCACCCTCTCTCTCTGCCCCTCCCCCACTCACATGTGCCCACGTGCTCACTCACTCTCTCTCAAAATTAATAAAAATCTTTTTAATTAAAAAATAAAAAAGAATCAAATGGGAATTCTAGAACTAAATATCTGGAGCTTAGAAAAAAATTCACTGGATAAGCTTACTGGCCAAATAAAGATCTCAATAGGAGAAAATGAATATGAAGATAAATCAAAAGAAGTAACCAATCTTAACGAGAGAAAAATCTCTAATGTATGGGTAACTGGAGTCCCTCCCTTATGGGGAGGATCCAATCAAGAATAAGAGGTTGAGGGGCACCTGGGTGGCTCAGTCAGTTTATCATCCAACTCTGGATTTCAGTTCAGATCATGATCCCAGGGTCATGGGATCGAACCTTGTATCCGGCTCCATGTTGAGTGTGGAGCCTGCTTAATATTCTCTCTCTCAACAGGAACCCTCTTGCACTGTTGGTGGGAATGCAAACTGGTGCAGTCGCTCTGGAAAAATGTGGAGGTTCCTCAAAAAATTAAAAATAGAACTACCCTACAACCCAGCAATAGTACTACTAGGAATTTCTCCAAAGGATACAGGAGTGCTGATCCATAGGGGCACATGTACCCCAATGTTTATAGCAGCACTATCAACAATAGCCAAAGTATGGAAAGAGCCCAAGTGTCCATCAACTGACAAATGGATAAAAAGAACGTGGTTTATATATACAATGGAATACTACTTGGCAATGAGAAAGAATGAAATCCTGCCATTTGCAGCAATGTGGATGGAATTGGAGGGTATTATGCTAAGTGAAATGAGTCAGAGAAAGACAGATATCATATATTTTCACTCATATGTGGAACCCAAGAAACTTAACAAGACCATGAGGGAAGGGAAGGGGAAAAAATAGTTACAGAGAGGGAAGGAGGCAAACTATAAGAGACTCTTAAACACAGAGAACAAACTGAGGGTTGATGGTGGGGGAGGGGAAAATGGGTGATGGGCATTGAGAAGGGCACTTGTTGGGATGACCACTGGCTGTTATATGTAAGGGATGAACCACAGGAATCTACCCCCAAAACCAAGAGCACACTGTATACACTGTATGTTAGCCAACTTGACAATAAATTATATTTTTTAAAAAAAGATTCTCATTCTCTTTCTCTCTCCCTCTACCCATCTCCCCAGCTCCTGCTGTCTCTCTCTCTCTAATAAATAATTTAAAAATGGTTGAATATATGGGAAAGATAAGAAACCATAAATAGTAAAAGTTTTTCTAAAATAAGAGAAGGGAAGGAATCCAAGTTGAAGTGCAGAGACTTGGCTAAGGCAGAAAAGATTAACACCTGCACTGCAGCAGGAGGAAGGAGGATAGGATGGGAGCAAACAGGGTGGATTTGTGTCCTAGGTGGAGATTTTCATTTGATGGCTTCTATTTCTCCTTTTTTTTTTTTTAATGTTTATTTATTTTTCAGAGCGAGCATGAGTGGGTGAGGGGCAGAAAGAAAAAGGGAGACAGAAGATCTGAAGTGGGCTCTAGGCTAACATCACAGAGCCAACATGGGGCTCAAACCCACGAACCGCGAGTTCACGACCTGAGCCAAAGTCGGATGCTCAGCCGACTGAGCCAGGTAGGTGCCCCTCTAGAGAGTTTAAAGGGAGAAATTGAAAGACAGAGAGAGACAGAAGTTCATTTGCTGCAAGTCGAAGTGTAAGGAATGGCCAGGAGTTTGAAATAATCACTGTGGGAGAGTGAGTTCATCCTAGAGACTTACTAGTGTCCCCTAGGTGTAGTAAGGGCTCCTTTGAACATAGTAACCATGAATTTACATGGAACCAATATGTCCTACTGTGTGGCTTTCCCAGAGGCTGCTTGAATGCAAGCACCCTGATTTGGGAGACTTAAGTTCATCACAGTTGGGATTTTGCCAGAGGGGTGTGACCAAATGACAGAGGATCAAGGTTCAGGACAGACATTACTTCCAAGCTTGATAAGGAGGATGGGAAAACAGTGAGAGGGCCGATGGTACAGGGATAATTAGAGAGGTTGTAGACCAGAGGTGAAGGGAAATGGTGGCGGTGGGAGTAGTCGAACTGCCAGCTGAGAGGAAAGGAGATAGAAGTCAGACAGGGGCAGCCTGACTCCATGAGTCTGAGTGGAACAGTTCCCAGAGATGCCAAAGCCCCAGTTGTGACTGTGGAAGTAGGTGGCTTGGAGAGAACAGAGATGGCCCCACGAAGAGAAGGAAATTAAGAAACTGAGAGTCTGGGTTGCCCTGTTGAAAACTTCATCCAAACTGATGCTGAGTTTACATGGATGAGAGGAGAATACAAGACAGGTGCTGAGATCTTTGAAGCATGAGAGACCAGGGGGTCGGTAAATGGCAGAGTCTCTCAGAGGGGGAAGAAGGTGGCATAGTCACACAGCTGACACTCAGAAAAATGGCCTACAGGAAATGGGAAGTAAGAAAAGCCCCCCCACTCTCCCAGCTTCCACGCTGTGGTGTGGAAGAACATAACCAGCCACCATGTGGGAGGGTATAGAACAAGCAGGTAGGTAGGTATATTACTTATCTGTTACTGCACGATAAATGACCATAGACTTAGTACCCCACACTTTCTATGAGTCAGTCCCAGCATGGCTTAGCTGGGTCCTCTGCTCAGGATCTTACAAGGCTGCAATCAGGGTATTTGCCAGCTTGCCATCTGGAGTCTCGACTGAGGAAGAATCTGCATCCGTGCTCACTCAGGTTGGTTGTCAGAATTCACTTCCTTGTGGCTGCACGGCTGAGGACACTGGCTTCTTGCTGGCTGTCTGCTGGAGCCATCCTCAGCTCTTAGAGGCTGCTCTCAGTGCTTCGCATGTGGGCTTTCCCAACATGGACACTGATTTCATCAAGCCAGCAAAGAGTCTCCTAGAACAAGTGGGTCAGCAAGACGGAGTCTTGTATCACATAACATAATCACAAGTGTGACATCTCATCACCTTTGCCATATCTTAATCATTCGAAGCACAGGTGCACGTGCACTCAAGGGAGGGTCATCACACAGAGGTGTGAATGCCAGGAGTCAGGGATCATGGAGGCACCTTATGATCTGTCCTCCCAAAAGGGAAGGAGATATGGGATGTGTGTTAGTCACTTAGGGGCAGCATGGTGGATGCAGGTGGGAGGCAAGGAGGTGGGAGCTGGATCAGGGCACGGAAGTGCTGGGCACCTGAGGAGGAGGGTTTGGCAGAGGATGGATGGTGTGACAGGGAAGAGGGGCTTAGACTTCAGGTACAAACTGATGGAAATGAGGTTCTCTGCCTTTCCCCATCATAGGTACTATGGAAGGTAAATCTGCTTACTTACAAAAATATGTTGTGTCAAATAGGTTAGCTTTGCTAAATATATATTGATTCTATTTTCTCCAAAAGTCTGGCCTCTTTAAAGAGCAGATGGTTGAGGCACACACACTGGGACAGCCTGAGAAGAGCCTTAAAGATAACAGGGAGAAACAAAGTGACAACTCCATTTCCAGTATGAAAGGCAGAGGAGAGCCAGAAGGCAAAGATTGCTCCGGGAGAAAGGAGAGAGCTGAAGCTAACACTTTGAAATTGGAATCAAGCCTAGTGAATTCAATAGAGTTGGATGAAATGAAATTGTGTGACTGTCAATAAAATGACCAGAGGATGATGGTTGATAAGACACTCAAGGATCATAAAAGTGACAAGGAACACATTTGCAGCCCCGGACCAGGGCATCTGGGATCTAAGTCAATATACATTCATTTACAACATGGGAAGTTTCATTCATAGTATAATTAAAATATATATAGCATGACATATTAAGGTTGTTTTGAAAGAAGAAGCAGCAGCTGGTAGCTAAAAGCTGGTAGTTTAAAAGTGGGGGAATAAAATGAAAGCCTTTATAGAATATATATTTCTCAGGGACTTAGTAAGGTTGGCGTTAAATTGGATAAATAAGTGTGAACTCATTTTCTGGCTCTCTCACTATTGGACTGGAGGTGGAAACTCCTCCTCACCTGTAGTCCTCATGAGGGTAATCTGATTTGCACAAGGAGTGCCCAGATATTGGTCCCTAATAACACTCACCACTTAAAGAATCCAGGGCTTCTTGGAAAGTAGCTGATAGTGCAAGAAGAATCAAAGCAGGCCTAAATCCGCTAGATGATGCAAGAGCATGTTAGTTTCAAAAGATATTTGAGGAAAGGGACACAGCAAAGGAAGGAAGCATGGAAGGGAGGGAGGAAGGGAGGAGGGAAGGAAGGAAGGAAGAGAGGGAGGGAGGAAGGAAGGGAGGGAGGAAGGCAGGGAGGGAGGGAGGGAGGAAGGCAGGGAGGGAGGGAGGGAGGAAAAAGTGGGGAGGGATGGAGGAGAGGAAGGAGGGAGGGAAGGGAGGGAGGAAAGAGATGAAGGCAGGGAGGGAAAAAGCAAAGCTGCAACAGTCTGAGTATCAGAAAGGAAACGAACATCTTGTGAGAAGCCCAAGTCCATCTTGATATTGAATGTGGGTTATACTAGGGCACCTGTGTGGCTCAGTCAGTCAAGTGCCGGTCTCTTGATTTCGGCTCAGGTCATGATCTCACGGGTTTGGGAGTTGGAGCCCCATGTTAGGCTCCATGTTGACAGTGTGGAGCCTACTTGAGATTCTCTCTCTCTCTCTCTCTCTCTCTCTCCCTCTCTCTGCCCCTCTGCCACTCTGTCTCTGTCAAAATAAATAAATGAACTTTAAAAAAAGAATATGGGTTATACTAAAAAAAAAAAAAAAAAAAAAGTCTATGTGAGTTCCCCAAAATGTCAACTATTCAATGTGCATACCATAGCCAAGTGGGTTAATAATTAAGCTGTGGATTTCTTGTACCTGTGTCAGGCAGTGCGACTTAAGGGACACCCAGGGATAAGAGATGCACTTTCTTTCTTTAAGTGAAGGTCTTACGGATGTTGTAATTGTGGCCGGCAAAATTTGACCACAGGAAGCCACTCCCACAGGTAATTGTCCAGCCAGGTGACATTCTTTAAGAAGGCACATCCAGACCCCGTCCCCAGACTGGTCCAATCTCCAGGTGGCTCTCCACAGCTCTAACAGTACAGCAATTGCAAACGTGGAGCTCACGACTCTAGTCCGTAAGTGTGTATGAGCCCTGCTTTCACATCAGTTATCTCAACCCAACTGTGAGGCTCATTCTGCTTTCTTTGCCTGAGTAGAGGCTTGGAAATAAATATACAGATGGTGAATGACGCAGACATATATTAACACTTTTGTGAGAGGTGTAAGGGTGTGTGTGATAGTAACTGCAACAATCCTTGGAATAATCTGTGTTCTGTCTGTAATTTTGTAACTTTAAATTTTTTTAAGGTTTTATTTATTTTTGAGAGTGAGAGTGAGAGCGGGGGAGGGACAGAGAGAAAGGGGAACAGAGATGACGCAGACTCCGTGCTGACAGCAAGCCCAATGCAATGCGATGTGATGCGGGCTCGGATTCACAAACAGGGAGATCACGACCTGAGCCAGTGTCCGACATTCAACTAACTGAGTCACCCAGGCACCTTTACAGTTTTTGTAACTTTAAAAAATTAATTTAAAAATGTATCGCTTTATAAAAAATTCACAGAACATAAGTTAAGCATCAGCCATTTCAACGTTTACAATTCTTAACTGCTTTTTAAGGTGTGGGAAAAGTATAAAAGCATGTAACGTATTGGCGTTGTGATGTTGATTTAATAACTTAGGTGGATTAAATGATGATTAAATGCTTAAATAAATCTGATTAGATCTACAAGTTGAGACTTACTATGTTTAGTGTATGAATGTGAAACATGAATAGTGTTTAAGTTCTTAGTGTTAAATTCTTAGTATCTGAGATTTGTTAGATTTGTAAGTCTGCCTTGTTAGATTTTTTTGAAGTGCTTAATTATAGCTTAAACAGTCTAAGCTAATTTAATCAATCGGGTTTGTAAGTGATATTAAATGTTAGGAGAATTTATGAGCTAACTGAACATTAATTAAAGAATAAGTGAAAGATTTAACATAAAACACTAGCTTTATGAACAAAATAGCAAGACTTGTAAGTTGAACTTGAGTTAATAAAATTAGGCCTCAAAATTTACAACTTTAATCAGTTGAAAAAAATTAAAATACATAAATAACCTTAAGTATTCTTTTCCATGCATAAAATGTCCCCTCCAACAATAAAAACTCAATTGATAGTGGGTTAGTAGTTCACAAGCTAATACAAAGTATAGAAAGATATTTATTTCTTGAAATGTTGACCGTTGCAAATATTACAAGTCAAGTATTCTAAGTCAAATTAAAGAATGCACCCTTATTTGAACTTGTTTATTTTCTTTTATTCTTTTTTTCCCCCTATTTTATTTATAGTAACTAACTTTTGCAAACAGTGGTGAGTATGTTGCTCAAATGCATACATTTCTCAGGGAAGGAAGCCCTCCATATCCCACCCCACACTCCATCTGCAAGAGGAATTATTAGGAGTTGGTCACAGTCTGGTGTTTTTCTCTGCACCTGGTCAAAGTCCAGCCTGTTGCTTCTCCAACTTGAATGTGCACAGGAATCACCTGCAGACTTCAGAACAACTGGGGTGGGGCGTGTGGGGTGAGAATTTGCATTTTTGCTGAGCTCCTGATGATGCCCTGCATCTATGACCCATACACTAAAGCCCAGGAAGGGCACGCTCTGCACACATGGACATGTGTGGATGTGGCTCTTTACAATGCTTACGGAGGGCACGCTCTCCCCCCCCCCCTCCCCGCCTCTCTCAGGTAAGGAGTTTTCTCTGCAGACGGAACTGTATGTTACTACTCATACAGCAGCAGAGCCCCAGGGGCCCTCATCTACGGAGGCATTGAGGTAACTGCCCTCCCTTGTTCCTGACACTCCTGCTGCTCTCTGACATGTAGCCTGCCCTCCATCACAGAGATCAGATCCAAGACTGTTTGGGTATGGCCATGGAGGGGGTTCCGGGATGGGAGGGGGAGTGGGGTGGGGGGGAATACAGAACAGGAGGCCTGATGTTATTTTCTTGATTTTTTTGTGTGATCTCCTCCTGTTAGCATGTAAGCTCTTCTAGGATTGGCACCAAGATTCTATTCAGCGTTGTATCCCCAGGAGCTGGAAGTGCCAGACACATCCTACGTGCTCAGTGAGTGTTTATGGGATGAACAAAGCCTTTTTTACCTCTAGGCCATTCAAGCCAGCCCTTCTAGAATCTGACATTAGGGCCCAAATCGTACCTGATGAAGACAGTGATAAGTGCCTTGTTTAGCCTCTTTTGTGGATACACCTCCCCCAGTGAAGGGGAGCTGTGGCCAAGGGCAGGACGAGAATCTCTTAGACCCCTCTCCATAGTGCCACTTCGAGGCCACATCCATCTCTGGCCCAGACACGCGATCCGAAGAGCCCAGGCCAGAGGGTGAGCCCTCCTCGCCCCAGGCCAGGGGAGGACACTGAGTCGGAGGTGGACAGAGCAGAGGGCAAAAAGAAAAAACCCTGAGGCCCCAAAAGCTGCAAGGAGAATGTGAGGAGTTGCCAAACTCCAGAGAGCAGAAGCAGATATCAAAGGCAGGGACTACAGCCAGGAACCCAAGGTCCAGGGAGATGAAGGGCCGGAGCAAGTGGGCCGCTTGGAAGTGGGGCGGGTCGAGGCCTTTCCCTGGGGCAGGCATGTGAGGCTTGCTTTAATGTGCCTCCAGGAGCGGGGCCTCCAGGGTGGGTCAGTCAAGATTAAAGAGGGACGTGGGTGGGATGGACAGAATGCTATTTCCCCAAGGCCTCTTGGTTTTCTAGGGCCAAAGCTGGGGGAGCAGCATGTGACCTTAGAAGTCACAAAGCCGACTTCCAATCCCAGCTTCTACTTCCCGACTGCATAACCTTGAGCAACTTACTTAAAAGTAATCCCACCTTGCTGGTAGGAAGGTGCAAACCCTTAATCAGCTTAAAATCTGTGTATCCCCAGCAATCCCCAGATTGGTGGGGATTTACAGAAAGAAATTGGAAAGAAGTCAGCAAAGAAGTTACTGAAGAGGAAAAGCAGAAGGAGAGATTCATGCCAAACTTCAAAAGCTCCCAGATTGGCCTCTGAGGAAGGGAGACTGCAAAGAGAAGCAGATCCCTTTGATACCAAGAAAACATTTATATGGTCACAGGACACTCAGCAGACTTGGTCTGAACATCTGATTGCTACCTGATTACTTCCAAAATGGGATTGCTAGCATGCCACTGGCAGCCACACTTCCCCCCGGTGTTGATGCCTGTCTCATTTTTACCTCCTTTGTTCTCCACAGTCTCCTGTCCTCCACATCACCTTTCTAGAAATACAAGCATTTTCCTGAAAAGGCGACAAAGCTCTGATGCTCCACCAAATGACACCTTCTCCTGGCGACATGTTCTCAGGGACCTCTGGGACCAGCTTCCAATTATCCCCCCAGAATTGGGCAAACTCTGGGCCAGAACCTCCTGCACGTTCGTAACCTGCTCTCCACCTACGTTCATGAGCGCTGGGCAAGGAGTCAGATGACCCGGGTTAAAGTATAAGAGCTACAACCTAGTAACCTTGACTTAGTGGCTTCTCTGAGCTTCCGTTTCTTCATCTATAAAAAAAGAAGTCTACAGAATCACAATGGAGCTGCAAATGTTGAGGAAGGCAGCATGTTTGAAAGTGCTTTGTAAACTGAAAAGTGCTATAGTCAGGGTGTTGTTGTTGTCACAGCCATTCATGCTTCAACCACTATGCCTCTATGTTTGTTGCCAAATCCAACGATACATCGGTTAGAATTAAGTTTGGCTGCTAATTGCAAACACACACACACACACACACAGTAAAAGTGATTTAAGGGGGATAGTTTATTTCTCTCTCATATGAAATCTGTCCAGGGCTGTTATGGTGCTCCATGGTATCAAAGACCCAAGATCCTTTTATCTTGTTGCCTTACCATAGGTAACTTCCATTCCTCAGATCATCTCATGGTCCAAAATGGCTGCAGGAAATCCAGCCATTACAAGACAATCCAGTCAACTGAAAAGAAGAGATAAGAAGAACATGCCTCCTCCCTTTTAGGACACTTCTGGGAGGTGTAGTTCTCCTTACCTCCACTGGCCAGCCTAGACACATGGCCACATCTAGCTGCAAGAGAGACTAGAAAATACGGTACTTATTCTGAGTGACCAAGGGCCCAGCTATAACTCAGGAAGAAGGGGAAGCTAGGGAGTCTCTACCACAAATGGTCATTTCTCTATCTTCATCCTAATCTACTTGCCAGTAGCATTTCAGCACTCCCCACAGAAACTCTTTCTTTCCTTCCCTACTGAGAAAACCATGCCCTCCTGGTTTTCCTCCTCCTCTCTTCTCAGTCCTGGGGACGCCCCTTCCTTCTCCATCCACACGGTCCTTCTAGGTAATCTCATCTAGTCTCAAGGACCTAAATGCCAGTCCAGGTGCCAGGAAATCCTAAATCCTGCCATGGCCTCTCCCCTTAATTCCAGAATCATATATGTGGCTGCTACTTGCCATCTCCACTTGGACGTCTAATAAATGTCTCAACCTCAACTCTTCATCTCCAACCACAGACTTACTCCTCCCCAAGTCTCTCCTGTCACATAAATGGCACCAGTGACTTAAGCCAGGAAATTTAGAGTTGATTGTAATTCCACTTTTCCCGTCCTGCCCACACCCCTGCCATTAGGAAGTCATAGTGACTATCTTCAAAACATCTCAAGGTCCACTTTCTTTGATGTGCGCCACCATACTCTATCCTCTCCTCCAAAGTACCACCAAGTCACCCCTGGATCTCCACAGCAATCTCCTAACTGGGTCTCCCTGCGTTCCCTCCTGCCTCCCATCACCTATCTTCACACAACAGAGTGATATTTTGAATAAGTCAATTGGGACAAAGGTGGTGATTCCACACCTGCATCTACTTTGTTCCCTGCATAAACGTCTAAGACGACCATGAACGTATTTTTTTTAAGCTGTATATCCTAAAGGACAAAGAGTACAGGAGAGGAGAGGACAGTAACAAAAATTCGGAAGCTGGAACACGGAAGGGCCAGCACGAACTGATTTAGCAAACCGAAGAAAGCTGAATCGTAGCCCAGAGAAAGCTAGCGAGGGGCATGATTTACAACCACCAAACTGCCCCAAAGTCAACACGTGATGGCACCAGCTTTCTCTGGAAGTGGAGGTTAGGAGAGGAGGGCTCAGGGTCAGTTCAAGAAGAGACAGAGCCCCCAGATCTTCTCCTCGGCTCCAGCCGCGGGACCGCCGCTCCGCAACCAGGCAGGGGCCGGGAGAGGGTGACGTGGAGGGGCTCTGGGGTGGGACACGAGGTCCGGCAGCAGAAAACAGGGATTGATGAACGAGTCCATACTGAGCCGTCCCAGCACTTTTCTCCCACTGGGTCCCCATACCGCTGCTGGCCAGACGGTCCTCCCCAGCAAGAAACTGTTGGAACCCTTACCATGGAGTCGGGCCGGAGGAGGAAGAAATACCCTAGAGAAACCCACTTCCTCACACAAGAGCTGCCAGAGGGCACAGAGCGCAGCCCCGCCGGGACACGCGCCCTCCGGTGGGCTCCCGGAGCCGCTCGGAAGTACAGCCAGCCAGCCGGGGGTCACCGGCCCGTGGGGAAAGTCTCGAACGCGGACATCAAACACCGAAACACACCAAGAGAAACACTACCGGGAAGACGCGCGTCAGGCGGGGAGAGGAGCCACACCCCTGACCCCTGCGGCGCTCGGTGGGCGGGGGGGGGAACCGGTGAAGACCAGGCCCCCACACAACCGGGCAGGGAGGTGCTCCAGCGCGCATGCGCTCCCTCCCCCTCCCCCCGCTGCACACGCCCCCTTCCTTCCCGCCTCAGCACCCTCGAGGTCGGGGTCTTCCCAGGTCCTCGTGTGTGTGTGTGTGTGTGTGTGTGTGTGTGTGTGTGTGTGTGTGTGTGTGTGTGTGTCTGACTCCCACTGTCGCCCCAGAAGCCTAGCGCAGGAGGAGCAGGCTTTTCTGGAAAGGGCCAGATAGTATTTGGGCATCGCGAGCCGTGTACAGTCTCTGCGCCCCCCTCCTCCGCTCTAGGCGGTAGCGTGAGCCGCCTCGGACAGAGGCTGTGGCTGTGTCCCAACCAAATCCTGCTCGCACGCCGAACCTTGAATTGTGCAGATCCTTCTCATGGGTCACGAATGTTGTTCCCCTTTTGATTTTCTTTCAACCATTTGAAACTGTAAAAACCATTCTTAGCTCCCCAGCTATCCAAAACCAGGCAACCGGCCAGATACATCCAGACCGGTTCTAGTACATCATCCCGTTTTCTGGTCCTGAAAGCACTGACCACTTCCTGCCATTTTCTCGTTTATTTGCTTCTCCGTGTTCCCTGTTTCTTCTCCGCGCCCCCCCCCCCCCCAAGCCAAGATGGAAATTCCGTGAGAGCGCTGCCCCTCCCCCCTCCCCTGCATTCTGCCTGGCGCCCTCGGCACCTAGGAAAGGGCCTGGCGCACCGCGTGTGCTCAAACGTGCCTGTCGCGGGCCAGGGTGCTCAAACGTGCCTGTCGCGGGCCAGGGTGACCATGGCGCCACACTGGGACCAGGCGAGAGGACACGTCCCAGGGACGGACGACGCTGCCCCGGCCCTGCCCTTCCCTCTCCCCCTTCTCTCGCTTCCTGCTCCTGTTCCCCTTCCTTCCTTTCCTCTGGCCCAAGCTGCAAGCCCGTGTGTGAGGCCCAGGGCGACCCACAAACCTGGGAGCAAAGAACCGCTCTGCCTGTCCTCCGAGCCACCAGACCAAAGGACGGGAGAGCAGCGCCCAGACGCGGGGGCAGCCCACGGATCCAGAGGCTGACCAGCAGGCCCTGCCAGTGAGGCGAGACCGCCCGCTTACCACCAAGAGGGCTTCAGAATGACCACCAAGAGGGCTTCAGAATGACCCCCATGAGGAATGGCTGCACAAGCCCGCCAACTTTCAGCATGATGTAATGGGGCTCATGGTGACACAGAAGGAGCCATCTTGCACTAGTGTCCAGAGAAGAGGATTTCTTGGGAGAAGCCAGGTCCCCAAAGTGGAGACGGGGCACCAGACTCTCACATTGGTGTACACGTTCCTCGAGGCTCGCCCAACTCCCTGCTTGAACGTATGCACAAACCACCGTGTGCAAGTGGCCTGGTTTCCCGCCGAGGAAAGCATGCGCGACTAGCAGACAAGTAGTCCCATGACCTGGGCGTGGTGCTGCTCCATGTGAACCAATGAAGTGGCACTCGACCTATCAGTCACGCTGTTTCGATTTCGGTCAGCAAGCCGGTCCTGTGGGTCTGCGCACTCTCGGGTCAAGGGCTAAAATCACGTTCCTAACATGCCAAGCCAGGAACCACAGCCAGCCAGCCCCTGCCTGAAGCTCTCATTTTGACCACTCTTCAAATCCTGTGGTTTTTGTGTCCTTTTGTTGTTTATTAAGCACCTAACACTCTGCTTCTAAAACTGCAGTGCTCACAGAACCTGGCGCCAGAACCTCCTCACTTAGGCGTTGGTGAGGCATTTATGAAACGCGGCTGGCAGCCAAGGCTCTTGTGCTCTGCTAGCCCAACGGCACAGGCTTGAACTTTACCCCGTTTGCAAGCACCCCTAAGGGCTTTCTATTCTCTTGGGAGGGACTGGGCTGGCTGGAGGCGGCTCACGTGGGCTCTGAATTCCTGCTTCCACTGACACGGTTCAGTTTATGCTGCCTCTGTGGCCCCAACCTGCTGCTGCTGTTTTGGGGCTCTATTCACAGATGGGACTCTCTCAATTCCATAAAAAGAAATCACTCGCACAAAGGCCTTTGTGTATGTAGCAGACTTTACTGAAGATTTGGGGACACAAAGGGGGGTTACATAGCAAAAATACAAAAAAAAAAAAAAAAAAAAGAAAACCCTTAAAGTTGAATATTAGACATCCATGAGCTTAAAAATAAAAAGACCTTTAGCCATTTCCACCCATTGGGCTCCAGCCTTCTGCAAAGGGGCCGGACCACCTCCCCCATCCTCTCTTGGGAAGTAAATCTAAATTCTGGACAGTCTCTTAGCCCACCATTTGTTCTGTGCTCCCTTTCGAGACCCTTCCTTGGGGTCTCCTTCCCCTCATGGGCCACAAAGTTATTTTCCTCATTTAAGAACACTTCCTTGACCATTTCTGAGGCCTGAGGATGAAACTCTAAGCATTGTGTCTGTGCTGGACAGTTCCCACTAAACTAAGAGCCCCTGGCCTCCTTATGGGCTCTGGGAGAAATTAGAGCAGAGCTTTTCTCCCCCCTAAACGCACGCGCGTGCGCTTTCCTGGTGGGAAGAACAGTCAGTGCAGGCTTTAATATACCTAAGTTATGACCACTCACTGAGTGCTCGCGTGAGCTAGGCACAGTGCTACTCCTTCACATATACTCTGTCACCTTTCTGCTGATAGCAACCTAAAGTCAGAGCCATTTTCTTCCCATTTCACAAATAGGGTTATGAAGGCTCTGAGAGGGTAAGCTGTTTGCCCAAGATCACATAACTTAGAAGCAGTCAATTTGGCCCTCCAGCAACCTGGCTCTAGGGTTTTAGTTCTTAAGAACAACTTACATAGAGATTGAACTCTTTGGGGAAAAGCTCTTTGTTTTCATTTTTGGAGCGGACATAACAGACAATGTAAGAGTCAAACACAGTGGTCACTGGGCATAACTGCCCCTGGGGTAAAACACACCACTGCTCTTTCACACATTCCCCCTCTGTGCAGACTCAGCCCAGGTGAGCTGGGAGCCCTGCACCAGGCCCAATGCTGCAGACTGTCAGGAGCTCCCTGCTGCCCCCAACCCTGCTTATATGAAATGCCTGCCCTCCTACTTCCAGCCCGTTCTCACCCTGCCCACTGTCCTCTGAAGCCTACAGCTGGTTAGAGGGCACAAGTGATGGATTAAGCACAAACAGTCTATGAGCAGCCTGATACAGCCGCCACTGATCCTTACTCCACTGGCTTTAGTCCCAAAAGGGCAGAGTTGGTATCCACACGCACATGCATGCACATGCACCCTAAGGTCCTTCTGTGTGAGTTTCTCTCATTAGGAAGATCATCTCACTCTATGGAAGTTCACTGGGGGCCCCTGAGGCAATCTGCTCAGTCACTGTCAGACGCCAGGAGACAGGAGGTCTGTTTCCACGTCCCTATCTCAGTGACGCTCCCTGCTACCTCTAGATGTGTTGAGAGGGCAAAGGGGTCCAGAGGGCTCAGAGCCCTCACTCACCTCCCAGGCCCCAATGGCAAGGATCACATTGCCTTGTATGTGTGCACTCCTTCAGCACATGCTTACTGAGCACCTGCTATGTTCCAGATGTGGTGTTTGGTTTACAGAAAGCAACAGACCAAGGAAGCTACAGTCTCCACCCACAGAAGCTGAGTCTAAGAGAAAAGACAGACTCAGAAGCAGACAATTACATGTGCTTCTCTGTGGTCCACAGCAGCTCCACCATTTATTTCTAAAAAAAAAAGGCAAAGATTAAAGACCAAAAATATTTACTGCTTGTTTCAAACACTTCCAGGATCTCCCTTCACAAGGAGTAAAACCCAAAGACCTTGCCCAGCAAGGGGGTGTTGGGCTGCGGAGGAAGTTGGATTGCCTGGCCCCCACCCTGGCCCCCACCCCAGTCTGGGCGGCTGGCCCGACCAGGATCTAGCCCCTGCTGCCTCCGTACCTTAGCCTGTGCAGCTCTTGCTCTCTGTACCTGGCACACACCTCCTCTCTGCACCTGCCCTGCACCCAAACCTCCCTGCCTCTACTCAGAATGCCTTCCCTCACCTTCCCCGGGCGGGAGAGGCTTTCCCAGTGACTCTCAGCACCCCTCACTGCCGTGAAAGCACTTGCCATGGTCTGCACATCCTGTTATGTGCTTTGTTTCCCTCCTCAATGAAATGTAAGCTCCCCAGGGACCGCATCTGTCTTGGTCAGTGATATGTTCCCAGTGCCTGGCACAGAGCAGAAATTAAGTAAATATTTGCTAACTGAATGAAAAAAATGCATTAATACTCTAAGCAAGTTAGTTTACTTCTCTGTGCCCCTTTCCTCATCTTTCAAAGGGGGACAGCACAATACCCACTGGGTGAGGATTAGAAGAGGTGACAGGGTGCCTATGTTCTGGTACCATGTCACAGGTGTCCAAGGGGTCAGGAATAGAAGGCTTCTGCCGCATAAGGGCAGGTGTGGCTAACCCTTCTGCATGAGAAGGGGTGAGTGCACACCAGCTCCTGAAGAATGTAACAGTTCTCCAGTGGGAGAAGGGCAGGGCACAACTGGCCAGGGGAACATTTGGTGCCAAGGCCGAAAGGCAAGGAAGGGCACCCACCTCGGGCCGCAGGGCAGTCAGTGTCAGAGATGCCTAGCAGGAGAGGCGGGCCAGGCCAGGGCTCCCACTTGCCCGCATGGCCGCAGTCTGCACTGCACCAGGGGAAAGGCACCTACGTCTGCATTCCTGTGGCTGACTGGCCTGGAACTTACGGCTGTAAGTACATGACTTTCCATTAAGCTACTGAGGTCAGGTCATAAAGAAAAGGGAAAATGCACAGCCAACACTTGGCCCCCACACCTGCACTGACTCCTTTCCACCCATAACACAAAAGATCATCTCCTTGACTCGTGCATTTGTGCCACGGCCAAGAGGCTGCTCACACATCCTTCCTGCATATTTACCTAGAGGTTCACAGTCAAGCTAGAAGTGTAGGCATAAGGTGCCCCTTATCCAAATAGCCTGAGGGGAAAGATGCGGGGAGAGGGCAAGGCTTGTGACAGTGACTAGGGGTGGGGTGGGACAGGCTCACACAAACCCGCCCACGGACACGTGAGCACACGTGGTCTGCTCAGACACTCCCGGACCCCAGGCCCCACCTCCACATCACATCTTTTGATGCGAGCCGGCCCCGCATAGAGTGCAGTTATGTAACTTGGCACGAGGTCTAGCAGCCGTCCAGAGGCGTCTGCTTAAAGTTGCTTCTTGATGAGAAGTGGCAGTCCTGGCCTGTGAGGTAGAAAACTGGATAGCCAGCTTCTTTTCCCCATCTGGAGCACTGGCCAGCCCTCATCCTATCTGCTGATCTAAACATTGCTTATCTAAACCCTTTAAGGGGCAGCCCCTCTCAATCGCAACCTCTTCCCTGGATCTTCCACACCCTGCTCTCTACCATCTCTGAACTCCAGTTTCTGTGAGGACCAGCCAACCCCACTTAAGAGTTATCCAATCTGGCTTTTTAGATTGCGAGCTCCTGCTATGAATAATAATGTATATTTATCAAACATACTTATGTGCTCGGCACTATGCTAGGCACTCTACGTATACGAGGTAGGTACTCTTATTATACCCATTTTACAGATGGGGAAACTGAGGCATAGTGACATTAAGTAACTTGCCCCCCAAGGTCACATAGCTAGTCAGTGGCTGAGTGCCAGGATTCCAATCCTAGCTGTTTGACTCGAGCCCTTGATCCTAACCACCATAACACCTCCTAAATGCTATTTTACTCACTTTTGTATTCCCATAATATATCTCCCTGAGTGCTGGACACAAAGTAAACACTGGTAGGTTGAATCTTCTTCCCCTTCTGCTCCAGGTTGCTGGAATTGTGGTTCCTGCTGTGGATGATAACAGAGGGCCACTAGATGGCAGCAAAGAGCCAGGCCCAGGCCCCCCTGAAGGAAGGGAGGGATAAACTAATTAACAACACTTAATTAGTGCATCTTGCACCAGGCACTTTTATAGACATTAGCTCTCTTTCTCACTAAGGCCTTCTAAGGTAGGTACTATTGCCTTCCCTTTTAGAGAGAGCAAAGGACACTAAGGCTCAGACAGGTAGAGAAATTTGCCCAAGGTCAGACAGCTAAAAAATACCAGGACTGAAGCCAGGACCACCAAAACCCTAAGCCCATGCACTTCTCAAAAGAGATGAACCAGGGAACCCTTCACTGGTTCCCTCAAGGCCCAGAGAGGGTTTCACCCCCCTCCTCCACCCACAGGGAGTACAGAAACTACTACTGTCTGGGGAGGGAGTGGACAGTCTGGACTGACTCCGAGGCAGTCACCACCCAGCAGGCACCCCGGCTGGGGGTGGAGGGGAGCCCAGGGAGGACTCACAGATCATCAGAACTGTGTGGTCTCAGAGACCACTGGTGCACTGCAGACCTCTGACCCATTTTCTTGGCCTTCACCCCCCACAAAGGATGCTGTGTGATACCAGCCTCACCACCTAAACTCTGCAGGCTGGCTTCCATGCCACCCCTCTCACCCTCCCTGTCTCAAGCTCCTATGATCTGCGACAGCTACTCCGAAGCAGCCAGCATGACCATGGAATCTATGCCCACTGGGGATGGACGGATAGAAACTATCTAGAGAGCTCTGGCTGTGTCCCCTTCCAACCTTTCCAACAACTGTCACCTCCACACCCCAAATCCAGCCCCCGGGCTGGACCAAGCCTCCCTGCTAACTGTGCTGGGGAAGGGGCAACAGAGGTGGCCAGGGCCGTGCACAAGTCCCGCACGTGCACACATGGATATGCACAGAACCCACAAGCCTATCCTCAGGCCTCCCAGGGTGGCCAGCAGCACAGTGCAGGGCTCGATGACAGCAGAGGAGGAACAGAGAACCCGCGAGCCTATCCTCGGGCCTCCCAGGGTGGCCAGCAGCACAGTGCAGGACTCGATAGCAGCAGAGGAGCCATCCTATCTTGAGCTTCAGCATCTGGCGACGTTCCTGGCTGAGTCCACTGGGGATTTCGGGAACTGCTTCTGGCCTGCTTCCCAGTCGGTTCCCCTTCTCCCACAGTCCCTCCCGAGGCTCATACAGCCAGATCAGGTCCTCTGAAAATACACACCATCTTGGGTTTATTTGGGATTGGGCATTGCAGGTTCAGGCACAGTTTGTTCCTGGATAGGAAGAGTCATGACCTCTCAGCTCTCCTGGCACTTCAGGGGCCGCCCCCACAGATCCCCTCCCCATGTCCCTGCACACACGATGTCACTTCCCCCCTCCCTGCTCCCTGAGTCTCTTATTCTTTCACCAGCCGGTAGATATGGTGCTGAGCCCCGTGCTCGCTGGCTGACACCTCAAAGACATAAGCAACGCACAGCAAGGTCTCCTGCGTGTCTCTGTTGGTGACCACCTGCAAGTGATGAAAAAGATGAAAAAGGTGAGCCCCAAACAAGGGCATGCCAATTGCTCTACCTACCGATCCGCTCCCACCCCACACGTGCGGGGCCCCTGTCCCCTCCACACACACACACACCTGCAGGATGGTGAAGTTCTCCAGCACGCTGTTCATCATGTATTTCTCGGGCAGGTGCTTCAGCTTATGGATGAAATTGATCATGTACTCGCAGAGTGGGGACCGATGAATGCGGTATGAGTAGTGGCCATTCTCATAGCGGGCATACTCGGTCTGCAGGACCCAGGGAGCAGCGGAGGCTTAGAATCTCTTTGGACCACCTCCAGCCCAGGCCCAACTCCACAGGGAAGCTCCATGACCCACTCACTCTCAAGTAGGAAGAAAAGGCAGGAGGCCTGGAGGCCCTTGAGAACAGAGCCCCCCTCCTCCCTCAGTGATAGGCAGGCCAGGTACGGGAGGAAGGAGCATTGAGTGTAGCGGCACTGGGCGAGATGGGACAGAGCGATGACTCAGTCCTGACTCCACACTAACACACGCTAACGTGCACAAATGACAGCATGTAAACAGGTGACACCCGAACCGGATTGCTGGGCTGCATCAATGTCAATTTTCTGGTGGCCAATATTATGCTCTAGTTATGCAAGATGTTGCCCGATTAAGGGTACATGGGGTTACAATTGCATTGCGTGTGGAACCATAATTATCTTAAAATAAAATTTTATTTAAAAATAACTGGAAGAGGGGCGCCTGGGTGGCTCGGTCGGTTAAGCGTCCGACTTCGGCTCAGGTCATGATCTCACGGTCCGTGGATTCGAGCCCCGCGTCAGGCTCTGTGCTGACAGCTCAGAGCCTGGAGCCTGTTTCAGATTCTGTGTCTCCCTCTCTCTGTGACCCTCCCCCATTCATGCTCTGTCTCTCTCTGTCTCAAAAATAAATAAACGTTAAAAAAAAAATTAAAAAAAAAAATAACTGGAAGAGCATCTTATAAACTACTATTGCTGTGGAGTGGGGTTCAGGCACTGGTGTGTTTCCAAAGTCCCCAGATGACCGAAGGTGCAGCCAGGGCTGACAAGCCTTGGGATGGGGGGCACTGTCTCTTCCCTGGTGCCAGCCCAGCGTCTGTGTTTGACATGAGGTGGGTTGCCAATAGGTAACAGACTTATTTATGAGGGGAAGAGCTCACTGACTCACACAAATCTGGGGAAAGAGGTGGGGTGGGGGGGACAGGGATGAAGGCCAACCTGAAGCAGCAAGGGGCCTGGTTTAACAAACATATGGGGAGGGCTCCTACCTCCACTTTCTCTACCACCTGCTTGCCGAAGGAGCAGACCTTGGTGGAGCAAGTGATTATCATGTTCTCCGGACTCTCATATTGGCTGGAGACTCCGTAGAAGGAGCTGCCTTCATCCTCGATGTTGGTGTTGAGGTCTGCCTGGAGGAAGACACAGGGAAGACAAGCAGTGGACAGGTGAGTCAGCAGGGGCTCCACAAGGGGTAGAGTCAGAAAGAAGCCTGGGGCCACAGTCCAGGTTCTAGGGCCAGGGAAGACATCAGGAGGGCCTAAAAAGAACTTGGACAGTAGGATCTTGGAAAGCTTCCACCTTTCTCCATATCCAGGCCTGGTATAAGATCAGGTTGTGTTGTCTAAACAATGGAAAAAGAGAACACTGGCACCTGTGTTAGTTTCAGGCCTCTGCTACCCATTTAGGCACCAACACACCCAGCAGGTGGGGCCCCCAATTTTGTCCTTAGGACTTCAAGTCCTATAGTCTAAGGCTCTGCTCTTGTTAAACTGCAAACATCTGAATCTATATCAGTCATTTCTATTTTAGTATGAATTTATCAGATCCTCTCCAGAGTCCATCCTAATGGTGAAGTAAGCGTGGGAACAGAAAGCCAGAATGGGAGACTGGCAGAGTGGAGAGTGGGAGGGGGTGCTGGTACATGGAGGAGAAGCTGGGACTTGACTATGTCTCATCCTCCAGTCCAGCTGGCCACTGGACCCTGCCAATGCTCTTTTGGAAATGGCTCTGGGGGTTGGCCTCTCACCCATCTCTACAGCATTACTGAGTCTAGCTACCCTTGACCTTCTTACATCTCTGTTTCAGCCTCCAGACTAATCCCAACACCAGTCTTCTTCCCTCTGGTTCATTCTCTAACTTCTCAGAGTTCTCTCCGAAAAACAAGTCTGATTGCATCACCCCATAGTTAAAACCCTCTCACCGAGCCCCTTGCCATCAGAGAACACTGCTCTCACTCTCCAGCCTGGCTTGTGAGCCTCTGGTCCTCTAGATCAGCTTCTTGCTATTCTCCAACACACAGCTTTTCCTCCCCTCCTGAAAGCAGAGCCCGAAGCATCTGCTTGATGTTGGGTTGATTAGAAAAGGTGGAGTAAGATTCCTGATTTCACACACGGATCTCGGCCTCGGTCTGATCAGTGAGGCTCCCTGACCACAGGCCCTGCCCAACACCACACAGCTGACAAGGGATGGGTCCCAGGTCTTCAGGCTCCGACTCCAGTGCTTACCCAAATCTGGCAGAGTTACAGGACAGGAAGGGAGACACTGGATGAGATAATTCAGTGCCTTGGAGACTCTGAGGCAAGAACTGTATTTCAGAAGCCCTGAACCACTTGGGGGTCCCTATCCCCAGAACTTAGGCCCCACATCAAATCATTCCATCCGAACCAGGGGTGCTAACAGAGCCACTTAGGACCCAGAACAAATGCACAGATTTAAAAAGGTTCATTCTGAGGGTGGAGCCTCTCGTCCCGCCTACACACTTATCTGAAATCACTGCCAAGCTGGACTCAGAGTGAGCCCTGCGGATGCAGTAGAAGCTCTAGACCCTTGGTGTCTAGATCCTGACACCAAGGACTCTTCTGCACAAAATAAGGGGATCCCCAGAACCCCAGGAAGCCTCTGGCACCATTTAGAGCCAGGCACAGGCAGTTCTGTTACTGGCCATTAGGGGAAGCTCAGTCATTATTTTTCTCTACTTTGGGGAAAGAAATTTTCCAAGAACAAGAACATTCTCTAGACTGGTGGAGGGCATTGAATGTCTTACGGCACAACAGAAATATTATGTAGCCACAAAAACTGTTGAGAAGGACCTGTATTTACTATTGTGAATTGACTACAACAATTGTTAAGTGAAAAAAAAAAAAGCAGGTTATGGTTATGGAACAGAATGTGGATGTGTTCCTTTTATGATGAGAAAAAGAAAAAAGGGTGTTTTCATGTTGAATAGAATGGCATATGTTTAGTGTAGTCTGTGATGGTTTTAATGAGGCCACTGGGAAGACAGGAAAAAAAGGAATTACGGCTACATTCAAGTCAATGCTCAGCCTCTGAAATAAACAGCAGTGTTGTGAACACCCCCCGTCCCGCCCCCGGGCTGGCCTGTCTCAGTACTCTGTGGTGGGGATGGGGCCCGGCAAGAGAGAGGGCCCGAGTCCTGGCTGGGGTGGACCAGGCCTCGGTGGGTTGCACACTGACGGCAGCTGGGACTGGCCCAAAGCTTTGCAGTTAAGTATAAGGTGAACTGGGCTCAAAATCCAGCTATTTTCCCTGCTAAGTCACATGCTCCTCCTGGGAGACGAAGTTTGCCAGACTTCTTTAAAAAGGAACAGTTTGCTCAAAGTATGCTGCAGCTTTTAGCGCAGGGCAGAAGTGTGAAAAAGAGCTGGCAGGAAGCCCGGCTGCCCGGGAGGGCAGGCACCCGAATACGGGATGATGGGTGCCAGCCAAGTGGCAAGGCCAGGGCATAAGATAGTAGCACTCAGACTATAGCCCCTGCCAGCCTCCTCTTGATTAACGGGTACGTGTGTCCCACCTACCACAGGCCTTACCATGCCCCTACTGGTTTCTCTTAAATCAACTCGTTCCCTAACTCCATGCTAAGTAAGCAATAATACCCATGAAATCAGTCAGGGATTCTATTTTTTCTGATACATGTAATAACAACAGCATGACTACTAAAGAAGAAATATTTATTCATATGTCACCTAAAAGAATGCTGTGCACCATGGCTGGGCAGGACTGGTCCAATCCCTCCCTGGTTCTTCCCAGCACACAAAGGTCATGGCTGCCTAGCACCCCTGCAGTGCCCTGGACGTGACATGCCCTTCATCACCTTGTGCTGGTAGGATCTGTTCGGATGGCCGTGGCCCCTTCCAGATGGTAGGCACCCTGCCAGCAAGGACTAAGCTCTCCCAGGGTTTGGACCATACCTGGTGTGAGGTGTGCCTGTAACAAAGGCCACGTGTGGCTGTTCAACCTCTCACCTTTCGGTGGCACTGAGCGGGGAGAGAGATGAGCCCCACACCTCCCACCCCACCCCACCCCTGCCAACCTCCCCCTGCAACCTCCGCACCCTCCTCTGTCCCAGGTCTTGGTCAGAGCCCTCCACTCACCTGGCCCTTCCATCTCTCGGTCACCCACTTTATCCTGCTCCCCGCCCCCAGCACAGCCAAGGGGGTTGGGGCTCAGAGAGGCTGAGACATTGTCTCTGCTGTCAAGGAATTTGGAACTCGTAGGACAGCAAGTAGGATAAATGCGATGGTGTTTTGAGTGGTAGAGAGGACAGAGAAAGAGGGAGAGAGCTAAGGAGGTAGTGGGAGAGAGATAAACATCCCGCCAATGACCATCCAAAGTCTGCCCCGGGACCTGCCCTGTGATTATGCTGCACGGATCCTGGAGAGGCAGCCGGGGACACAGACAACCCACTCTCAGCACCCCCTCTAGCCCTCAGTGCCCCATCCTCCTAGTTACTACCCCACCCCCTCCTGCAGCCACACTTCAGGCACTTCCTGTCCACCCTTACATTCCCCCTTACTCTAATAAGCATGGCTTACCTTTCTCAGCCTAAGAGGAAGACTGCCCCCCCTCGCCCTCCTGCCCTCTGAGTGCCCCCATGCTCCCCTCCCTTCACCCTATTCATAGCTGTGATGCGGGTGGGCAGCCCAGGCGGGGCCTGGAACAGGTGTGGGGGATCGGGTGACTGACAGATGAGCCGAGACAGCCGCAGCCCAGGAGTGGGGGCCAGAGGGGCTCAGATTCATTGTCATGTGCTGGTATGTGCCTGAGAGAAATGTCAGGGCCCAAAGGGAGCAGCAGGCTGGGATGCGGACCAGTCTGGGGTACTCGCCTCCCTCCAAGGCCTCAGCTCACCTCTGCCCAACATTTTCAATTTACAGACTGGTGTTAACAACCATCAGTGTCTAAGAGTCCTCTCTCCCCCGCCCCAAGGACAGAGGTGGCCTCAGCTGGTCTCCTGTGTTGTGGGGAAGGAGGGAGGGATTCAGCTTCTCAGTCCCTGCTCTAGACCGTGCATGTCACATCCAACAGAGCACAGCCTCACAACTCAACCCCTCCTGCACCCAGATGCCAGCTCCAGCTGGAAATGATTTGTCCCGGCAGCCATGAGCCTAGGAACTAATACCGCAATCCCATCAAAGAACAGTAACTTTCAACGGGGGGTGGGCTAGGAGGCTGGGTTGGGGGTATTAAAGTCCTCCTCCAAGCAGACCCTGATCAGCTCCCCAGCATGCACAGTCAAGGCCTAGGCTGGACCAGAAGAACACTGCCAGGCTGGAGAAGAAAGGGAGGCTTTGGGGGAGGGGGCTTTGTTTCCTTGTCTGCTCAGCTCTCCTAACTGTGTGTGGTTGGTCTCACAGCAGCTCACAGCAGGGGAGGGAGCGGCCAGGCAAGTGGGCAGGAGAAGAGAATTCCAGATGGCTGGGAACGCCAGAGCTGGCTGTGAGGACCCCATGGCTGACCAAAAGTCTCATGGTTAGCAAACAGGAGCATTTATTTTCCCCCATCACAGATTTGTACTCCCTGGTGGCTCTGCCCTCCCCACCCAGGAGGGACCAGATGGCTGCCAAGGTGCCCTGGCTGCTGCCATGCCCCCATCTCCGATTTCACCCGTCCTCACCCTGACCAAGTGTCTGGCCTTCAGAGAGGGCCTGGCTCTAGGGGCTCAGGCAAGGGGCAGGGGCAAGGCAGGCACACAGCCTCCCTTCAGTGCCAGCAGACCCCTCACACATCGGGGTCCTCAGAGAGACAGCCTCCTGCAGGCCCTCAAGAACAAATCTGCTGACTGTTCAGAGAAACAGGCCCAGGGAGGCTGAGATCTGCTTAGGTCATCACAGTTCTCAAGCGGCAGAAAGGAGACAAGAGCCTCTACAGCCCAGCTGGGCCCCACTGCTGCCCCCCTGCTCTCCCATGGCACACTGGAAGGGCCCCACTTGTGGCCCACCATGCTCCCCTATATCCTGGTTACTGTTCCGGGACCCTGAGATCTGCTCTGGATTCTCCCACTTGGAAGGTGAGCTCTTGGAAGACAAGGTCCATGTCAGGTCCACACAGTGGGGGCTATGTGCACAGCCACGGGCACAGCGCAGAGGCCACAGGGGAACCTGCTGGTTTTTTCCACCCCTCCCTTCTCCCATCAATCCCTGCCTCCTACCTCCCCCAAAACATCAGAAGGAGGGGATGTGGGCCACAAGCCCACAAGGTTGGACAAGAACACTCTAATTCCTTTTCCCTACCTGCCCAACTCTCACCTCTGGCAGGACAATCTTCTTCATTTTCTGGAAGGGAAGTCTGGACTCTAGAAAACTCAAGAGGCCTAAGTGCCCAACTCTACAAGAAATGCGCAGTTAAGTCTGCCATCTCCACACCGCCATTCTCTGCTGTCCCTCAGGGCCTTGCAGATCCTTTCTTAGGCAATCCAGAGCCTTCTCCAATGGGAACAGGGGGAGCACAGGACCCTGAGCAGGGTACACCCCAGGCACTCTGTAAGGTCGGGCAGCTCAGTGTCATGGTTCCGAGCACACACCCTGGAGACACAGTGGGTGTGAATCCTCGTGACCCTGGCAAGCCATTTCACCTCTCTGTGCCTCAGCTTCCCCTCTATAGAGTAAGGCTGTCAACTGAACCTGCCTTTGGGGTTGCAGCCAGGATGGAACATGCTGATATATGTAAAGTGATGAATAGTGCCTGGTGTGATTGTCCACCAAATGCCCTGACCTACCTTACAACATGTAGATCACGAGAACGACCAAAGGAAAAGAGGCTCACCCTGGCTGGATGTCTTAAAGCCAGGCCCCTGCTTACTCTATGCCTCAGTTCTCCCCTGCCTTTGTGAGATGGGAGGCTGAGGATGGTCCTCGTCTGGATGGTGGCTAGAAAAATACAGAATATTACGACTAAAAGACAGGAACTAGTGAAAAGGCCCCAAATATACCATTCACTCCTCCAGGGTACTGTTCCCATAAATGCTTCCTGCCAACTAGGCCTTCCTCTTGATCCGAAATTGCAACCCCAGGGTGACTGAGCCAGTGCTGAGAAGGAGCCACAAATCACCTTCCCAAGTTCCTTCTTCCAAGTCAAGGCTAAGCCTGGACTGATGTGGGGGCCTGGAGGAGGAAGACTCAAGAGAGGGTGCAGCCTTCGCCAAAGAAAAGACCAGAAGCCTCCCTAGACACACAGCAGGAACAGGAGTTGCCTGTACAGTGACAGTGCTAATGGTAGCCCATGGCAAAGCCTCTTGGCCCCAATTTCCATGTCATAGCTGGAAGGGAGAGTAGGGAAAGGAAAAAGGGAAGTGAGGTGGACTAAGCCCCTCCTGAAAAAAGGGAGAACAGGTCCCTGGGTGGCTCAGTCGGTTGAGCATCTGACTTCACCTCACTCAGGTTATGATCTCACAGTTTGGAAGTTCAAGCCCTGTATCGGTGAGCACGAGCCCTACTTTGGGTGAGCCCTGCTTCTCTTTCTCCCACTCTCTGCCCCTCGTAGGATTCTCTCTCTCTCTCTGCCCCTTGCTCACTTGCACCCTCTCCCTCTCTCACAAAAGAAAAAAAAAAAAGGGAGGACAACCTGCTATGTCAGCCTCTCTGGCTGAGGTCCTGAAGAGGCTGACATGCCTGCCTGACCTACCCTATTGGCTTCCAGTCTGGATGGCTAATTATTCAACTCAGGACAACTCTGGCCACTTCCCACCTGTTCAAAACCCTTCAATGATTCCTTATTACTAAAGAGGAGGGATAGCAAATCTTTCTCAAGTGTGCCACTATCTTCCCCCACTGCCTTCACCCATGGCAGTCATTGCCCGTCAATCCAGAACCTTCTCCTTCTAGATCTTCTCAATCCAGCATGGAGGCAAGACCACACCACAAGAAAGTTCAGCAAACTCAAGACTAAAGGCTGGCCAGAGCTAGAAAGAGCCCTGGGGGCAAAGGAAGCAAAAGGAATTATAACCTAAAGCACCTCCAGAGGGCTTAGAGATAAGAAGTGAGCTGGTGTGCCTGAGAGAAGGCCTCAGTGGCTCTGGCCTGGAGGGACCAGGACAGTGGGGGCAGGGGAGGGACAGGCTTCTACACAAGGAACTGACTGAAAGGCAGTACCAAGATGGTTAGGCCTCCGGGCCACCTCTCCCACCCTTCAGCAAAAGACCAGGGAAAAATCATCTTCAGAAATTAAACAGGAGGGCTTTGGGCTTCAGGGACCCTGGGCAGGCCCAAACAGGGAAGACAGAATTAAGTGAAACCCGCATAAGAAATGTTTGGCGCCCCCCAGCCCTTCCTGCTACCTCACGCCTCGGATGCAGTGACCACGTATACCCCTTCCAGGGGCACAACTCAAGAAGTCTTCTATGGAGAAACTGAGCCACCTCAAGAAAAAAAAGGTCTAACAAATATACTGACATTTATTGATTTCCTAAAAAAAAACAAAAAACAAAAAAAAAACAGATGTCAAGTCCGACCTTGCACACAGAGCTCCCAATAACTATTAAATATGGGCATGGCATAAACAACAAAAGAACTTCAGACTTCATCAAAATGAAAACCCTCTGTGCTCCAAAGGACACTGTCAAGAATGTGAAAAGAGAGCTGACAGACTGGGAGACAAATCTCCAAACCGCACATCTAATAAGGGACTTCTATGTATAATATATAAACTCATGACTCCATAATAAAAGACAATCCAATTTAAAAATGGGCAAAGGAGCTCAAGAAACATTTCTCCAAAGAAGATACAAAAATGACAAGCACAGAGAAATGCAAATCAAAACCGCAAGGAATCCCACTTCATACCCACTAGGATGAGTATAATCACAGAAAATATCAATTGTCAGCATGGGTCTGGAGGAACTGGGACCCTCATACAACTACTGGGGGGAATGTAAAATGGTGCAGCTGCTTTGGGGGACTGTCTGGCAGCTCCTCAAAAAGGCAAAGAGTTGCCATATGACTCAACAATTCCACAAGTGTCTACCCAAGAGAAATGAAAACCTACGGCCACACAAAAACTTGTCATGAAGTTCACAGCAGCATTATTCATAAAAGTTGGAAACAACACAAAAGTTCACCAACTGATGAACACATAAACGAAATTTGGTATATCCATGCAACGGAGTCTAAGTGAGCCATAAAATGGAACCAAGTACTGATTCATGCTATAACACAGCTGAACCTTGAAAACATTATGTTAAGTGAAAGAAGCCAATCACAAAGGATCACATATTGTATGATTCCATTTATATGAAATGTCCAGAAAAGTCAAAGCTATAATGACAGCATTAGTGGTTGCCTAAGGCTGGGAGAGTGAGCATAGGATGTGGTAGCTAAAGGGTATGGGGCTTATTCTGGAGGTGATGAAAATGTTCTAAAATTGACTGGCTGCACAACTCCGTGAATATACTAGAAAACACTGAACTATACATTTTAAGTCAGTGAATGTTATGGCAGGTGAATTATATGACAAGAAAGCTATTAAAAAAATATGGACCAGGGGCGCCTGGGTGGCTCAGTTGGTTGAGCATCCGACTTCGGCTCAGGTCACGATCTCCCTGTCTGTGGGTTCGAGCCCCGCGTCGGGCTCTGTGCTGACCGCTCAGAGCCTGGAGCCTGTTTCAGATTCTGTGTCTCCCTCTCTCTCTGACCCTCCCCCGTTCATGCTCTGTCTCTCTCTGTCTCAAAAATAAATAAATGTTAAAAAAATTTTTTAAAAATATATATGGACCAAAAAATATGACCATTTTAGGAAACTGTCCAACTTAAAATAGACATCAAAACAGATAGAAAAAGGGATTAAAAGGAAACAAAGAAAGGAGAAGAAACTTAAAAAATGATTCTAACTTTGTATCCCCAGAAAGGAAGAGAAAAACTGTAGTCATGAAACAAGATCAGGATGCACTCAAAGAACAAAAAGGAACTCTTAAAAATGTCATGGTCAAAGTTAAATATCTGACAGAAGGTGGTGCAGAGAATGCCACCATATTCCATTGATCTAATCCACCACTAACTGTGTGATGTGCCAAGATCTTTGGAATGACTAAGATAGGAAAATGCCACCAACTGAACTATGACACACTAGCAACTGAAAGACTCATCCATCTTCTTCTACAGTCACAGAACCCTAATTTTATTGAGAATGGCAGTTTACTCCACCAAAAGAGTACATTTCCCTGGATCCTTTGCAGCTAGGTGCAACCATACAACATAATTAGGTGCTGTGTGGGACTTCCAAGAAGGCTCCATAGAGGGAATGAAGTTGGCTTCTTCCTTCCTGATGGCTGGAACTGGAAGATAAATATGATGGCTGGAACTCCAAAAGCCATGATCTTGAGGACAGAAGCCATGCACTCTGTATGGCAGACAGTTGGAAAGGAGACGGGCCCCAGTGATTTCAAGGAGCTGCTGGACCAGCCTAGACAGTCCATCTCGACTTACTTTACATGAAAGAAAAATAAACTACATCTTTATGCCACTGTTACTTTGGGTTTTATGAACTGTACACTTAGATACACTCTTAACTAATTTAGAAGAATTAGAAGATAAAGTTAAGGAAATCTCCAAGAAGATGAATTGGAAAATCAACAAAAAAACTATAAAACTTATAGAGGATAGGTCCAAGAAATCCAACATTAGACTAACAGGGGTTCTTGGTAAAGAACACAGAGCAAACGGAGGGAAAGAAACAATATAAGTAAATTTCCCCAAATTGAGAAATACTAATGTCACAATTGAAAGTGCCTGGCTTAAAAATTAGAAAGTAAAAACACAGACAGCCCAAAGCTCATGAATGTGAAACTTAAGAACATAAGGGATAGAAAGGAAAATGCAAATTTTTCAGAGATAAAAAACAAAAACGAAACCCAGTGGCACAACAAAGGATAGAGAATTAGGATATAATGAGACTACTAGTGTTTGAAGACAACGGAGCAACACATTGAAAAATGATTCTTGCAAATCCTTTCTGGGAAAATGATTTACGACCTAGTTTCTCTACCCAAACTATTGATCTGGTCCCCAAAAACAGGCATTCAAACAGGCAAAGACTTAGAACATTTATCTATCACACATTTTTTTCTTAGGGAGGTACTAGAGAATGTTTTCCAGCAAAATAAGCGGGACACCAAACAGAGAGAAACAGGAGATCTGGAAAGCCATAGATTCAATACAGGAGAAAAGTGGAAGCAGTCTAGGTGTAGAGAATAACCAGTTCAGACTGGAGCAGAACAGAGGCACCCGGGAGGAAAATCTCCAGGAGAAAGGGTAAACTGATGAATGATCTGATAGCATTTGGGGAAAAACTTAATAAAAAAAAAAAATTTATATGATGGTTATGATGGAACAATTTGTAAAATTTTAATAATAGGTTTATTTAGAAATATGCAAGTAAGAAAGCCATTTATTTGTAAGAAAAAAACAAGAAAGTTGTACAAAAAACAAAACGTGATCATAACACATAATTACATCATAAGCATTATTCTTGGCTCTCTGGTAGTCATTTTGCATGGTCAAAAATGTAAACATTTTATTGCTTTTATTAAATTATACAACTTACTGTATATGATAGTACTGAGGTGATGAGGGGGAAAGTGATATAACATTGCTGATGCTTTTCTACAGTACCGGAATAAATACAGAATGTCTTAGTTGTGATATCAAGGTATAGCAATATAAAGGTAGGACTTTGAACTCAGGAGATAAAACCTAGAATAAACAAGCGAAAATTTACATCAACTGCCTCTGGGGATTGGGGTTGGGGAGGAGTGGGACAAAAATCTGACACTTTTCATTATAAGCCTTTGGTATTAGTTAATATTCACTGATTTAAAAATAAGATAAAAAGAAAATATAACCAACCTATTTTTCATCCCAGGATAGATTAAAACCCAGACCTTGTATGACCAAGACCTTCAGGATCCAACTGCCTTTCCAGTCTTATTTTCTATTGTTCCCTCTCACACACCTGTACCCATGATTTCCCCTCTAGAGCCCACTTCCTTATGCCTCCCCCAGGCTGTACCAGCCCTTGCCAGGCTCAGATCCTGATAGATCTGGCCCATCCCTAAAGGCCCAGGTCCAACTTCCATTCTGCTCATATAGCAAGCCTGCAGTGTGTAAAAGCCAAGCACCCTAAAGCTCAGGGGCCCCGAGTCTCAGTTCTAGCACTGTCTCTTCTGAAGACAGCCAGGCCCGTGGGTTTGATTATAGAAGCCCAGGCTGGAGATTCCCAGCCAGCGGCCTTTAAGCCACCTGGAATTATATGTAAAATACTCTGAAACTGTTCAAAGGCTCCAATCAGCATGCCCGAAGGACTTCTGCACTTCCTCACCACTGGCTTAGTGTGCACTTGTCTGACTCTCTTCCCTGCACCCCTTTTCTGCGTATACTGGGCCCCCAGAAGGTAAGCTCCCAGCGCAGGTACTACACCTCCTAGTCTTAGAGGAGATGTTTCAAAAGCAGGGGGCTCTCCCAACACAGAACCCGTCCAGGGGTGAGGCAGGGAAGGCAGCAGAGGCAAAGCCTACGGGCTCAGCTGTTTGACAAGCTGGGTAGGTACTCCTCTTGGGGTGACCTATCCTAATCCTACAGCCTACTTCTCCAAGCCCTGCCCAGCCCAAGAGCTGCTCTGTTCCAGCCCTGAAACCAGCTCAGGAGTTGGCAAACATTCCAAGTTGGCTCTTTGCCTACGCCCCCTTCAGTGTCTCCTGAGGTCTGTTTGCAGCGCTATAGCCCCCTAGAGGCTGCATTTCCTGGCCAGACCCGGATGCCATCACCACCTCTCAGAAGAGGGACTGATTCTGCTAGCTCGGCCCTCCAGCACCACTGGCTGGCTCCCTGTCTCAGCCTCCCGCCACTGTGTGGCCGTTTTGTGCTTGCTTCCCCACTCTGCACTGGCCCTGCCTTCCCCGGGTTTCCACTCATGGAAGGGGCACCTTATGCTCACTCTTCCTCCGTTCTCCTCATTATCATCAACATACTAGGGACTGGAAGGAAGAGTTTATCAAAGGGCTTACCCAGAATTTCACAAGAAAAAAGGCATTGGAAGGTCCCCGTTCAAAGAGCTCCTTGAGTCCCCCCTTTTTCTCTGGGAATTTGTCATAGATCTGGCGGATGTCCACGGCTTCGAGGTAGGGGTCACTGTAGCTTGGGCTTGACTGGCCAATGTGTACAAACAGGTGCTTGTTATACTGTGGAGAGAACAGCTGGTTTCAGGGACAGGTAGAAGGTATCAGGGCAGACACAGCAGCCCAGAGCTCAGATCACAGCCATGCCACCTAGAGCACGTGACTTCACTTCTCTGGGCCTCAGTTTCCCAACTGGTAAAATGGAGACAGTAAAAGGATCAAATGTAAAGCAAAGTTAACGGGTATAAAGCATTTGGTGCTGTGCCTGCACCTAGTCGGTACTCAATAAATTGCAGTTATGTGTATCATTCTTGCCCTGGCTATGGTGGGCATTTTCTATCTTTGGGCCTCTGTTATCTCATCTGTCACGTCAGACCACTGACCTAGATAAGCTGTTTTCAAACGGTGCTCCACCCTATAGATGGGGGCTAGGCTGCCTCTGTGTCCCTTACAGGCACCTGGCTACAACCAAAGTCTACTTCTTCTGTTGTACCCACTGGGCTTCTGAGAAAGAGTATGATTAATGGGTGCCTCAGCTGAAAAAACAAGTTTGAAAACATCAGTGTGAAATGGTCTGTGAAGTCCCCCAGGCTCTGGCACCCTGTCAGCCCAGCCTCCTCTAGCTCCTCCTCCTCCTCTGACCTTTGCAGGTAACGCTGGTCACCAGGGACATGGGACCCTGAAGGAGACAGGGTGGGGATGGGGCTCCTCTCTCTGCTACCGTCCCAAAGATATGGGTCAGACACAGGAGGCTCCTCAGAGCCACAGGGGAAAGGGGGAGCGGTGCTGGGTGGGAGGGCAGAGAGCATGGAGGGAAGAGTACAGATCAGAGAGGGAGCAGCAGAGGGAGAGGCCAGGAGAACCGGGATAGAAAAAGAAACCAGGGGACGGCTTTGGGGTGGGAGCATCAACAGTGTCAGGGAAAGAGGGAGGTGAAGTGAGGAAAGAAGAGGGAGGGAGGATGAAGGAAAGGGGGAGGGCCAATGGAAGGGAAGACTGGGAAGCAACAGGACATCTAAGTAAAACCCAGAAGTGGAGTGGGGCAGAAGGCCAGGGCAGGAAGCCAGAAGCGGGTGGGAAAAGAGCTGGAAAGACATGGGAGCAAGAACCTCTAGGAACAGGAGAGGGTGGGAGAGCCAGCCAGACCCAGGCCAGGACCTACCGTATCAGGGTCCTGCTGCTGCTCCAGGAAGGCAGAGAACTCCAACATCCAGAGCTTGGAGCTGGCCACACTGCGGCCCTGCCATGGGGGTGCCGGGGGCGCTGAGGGCGATGGGGCGGGTCCTGCAGGAGACTCAAACCCTGCATGCAGCAGGAAAGGCACATGGGGACGGGTCCACACCTCAGCCTCTGCGAGGATCCCAGGCCCAGCCGTGAGACCCTGTGCTGGCAAGGGAATCATCTCCTGCCTCCCCTAAATGGGACCCCCACCCCCGGCAGGGGTGGTGGAGGGGAGTGCCTGGCCCGGTACAAGTTAGGCCCCTTGGGCCCCCCGTACAGAACTGTCCTCAAGGGAAAATGGATGCCGCATGGAGGGGCCGGGATGCCAGCTGGGCTGAGGGCTTCCGAGCAGCACAACTACGTTCTTGTGGAGGAACTTCTGGTCCGGTCAAAGATAACCAGACACACTGACTGCTATAGTGATGGAAGCCCCATGAGAACTGGAAGTTTCCGGATCTGTTCACTGCAGTCTCTCCAGCCCCTAGAACAGTGCCTGGCATTCCTTACAGGTTTGCTAATAACAGAAGTAATGAGTGTGATAAGAATTGACAAAGTATGCACTTGGGGGTGGGCAGGGAAGGTTTTTCCCAAGAAAGTGATGCTTGAAGGAAATAGTAAGTACAGGCAGAAGGGGAGAAAGGGGAAAGGGTGCTCCAAGCAGAGGACACGGCAGAGGCAAACTAGGAGCTGTGAGAAGCCCCGTCCTCAGAGGAACTGGAGAGTGGGTGGGTTTGTGCCAGTGGCAGGAAACGAAGACAAGAGATGAGCCGGACGGGGGAACTGGGCTAAGCAGCATGAATTTTAGCCTGAGAGTCTGAGAGGGACAGAGGATTTTAGGGAGGACAGTGAACTGATCAGACATGCATTTCTGAAAGATCCTACTCAGTGTGAGGGAAGGACTAGGCAGGGGTGAGGCGGTCAGAGGCTTGGTCCCAGGGATGTTTTCCCAGTGGAAAAATGAAGGCCTGAATGAAAGCGGTGTAGTGGAGGGAAGAGTAAGGGATAGAGGAGGCACATCCTAGGCCTTAGTTACTGATGGGACGTGAGAAAGCAGTGAGACAGAACTCCAGACACCAGCTTTCCAGGCTGGGAAGCCCCACATGCTCAGGTGGGTGACTCGGGAGCATTCAAGGAAGGAGACAGAGAAGAAACACAGGGGTGGGAGGAGGGCCATGCTGGACACTGAACAAGTGCTATGTGCCAGACATGACTGGATATACAGAAGACACAGACCAGTCAGCCACAGACGTTGCCCCCCAACCCCAGATACTAGCAATAGAGTGTCAAGTGCCAGATGGGGGTGCAGAGCCCTCAGGATGCCTAAACTGGGTGGGGGCAGGGCAGAGGAGCTTCCAGGAGGCCTGAGCAACAGCCCAGAGGCAGGGCGGGGCTGGGGGCATGGAGGGAAGGAGGGAGAGGAGAGAAAGCTAAGTTACCAAGGAGGTCCATGCAAGTCCTACTACAGAGTTTAGATTGTACCCAGAAGGCACCAGGGAGCCAGGATTGGAGTGAGTGAGTGAGTGAGTGAGTGAGTTAGTTAGTTATTTATTTTAGGATTGGAGTTTAAGCCTAGGAACCACATGGTGGGATTGATGCTTTAAAAAGGTCCCTGGGGTAAATTACAGGGTGAAGGGGGAAGCGGGATAAAACCGGTGTCAGGTTAAGAGGCTGCTGCAGTAATCCAGGCAAGAGTAGGTGGGCCTGAACCAAGACAGTGAGGCCAGGGAGAGGAGGGGACACACAGGAGGGTGGATCACTGGGAGAAAGTAGCAATAGGGACACCAGGAGGGTGGTGGGCTGCTCTCAGAACAGAACCAGCCAGGCCAGAAGGTCAGCAGGGAGTCATTCCCCGAGCCAGAAAAGGTGGTTAAGGGGAAGGATCCTGTCTTGCCCTTCAGAGAGGAAGGAGGTAAGGCACCTCCATGAGAAAGAAGCAAAGACAGGGCAGGTTACCTGAGCAGTGAGAGGGAGGGGCCCTACCTATGCTCCAGGCCTCTGCCCAGGAATGTTCCCTCTCCTCACAAGTGGCTCCAGGCAACAAAGCCACGCTCTCCTTGGACCTCCCATTTTGAAGGAGACATCTTAGCATCACCAAGAGGGAAGCCATCCCAGGAGCCAAGCTGCACAGGACACACATGCAGCATAGAAAGATGGCCGGGGGACAGCTGCCCTGGGGCACAAGGACCGCCCCCTCTGACCCGTGTGCACCCCTGGAAGCCCTGAGTGTATCAAACAACCCGAGAGGCATGGCGGGCTTGGTGCACGGCAGAGGTGTGCGTGGCAGGAGCACAGAATGGGGTGGGGCCAAGAGACTGAGCACACGCCAGGGCAGCATCTAACAGGGGCATGAGGGATCCAGCTGTCGGGGGGCCGGGACCTGGAGGGCAGGAGCTGCAGGTGTGCGAGGTGCACGGGAGCTGTGCGCTGCCGACCCACCTGGCAGAGGCAGCGAAGGCTGGACAGCGTAGGTTTGTTGAGAGAAAGGTTTCACACTACGGAGACAGGAGAGAGGAGGTGTAAGCCCTGGGCAGGTTGCAGCCCAGGAGTCTCTGGCAGTGTCCAACGCTGTGTGTGGCTGGCCCCAGTGGTCTGAGCATAAGTGGCCTTAATGGGCTCTGGCCACCTGCTCCCTCCCCTGCCAAGTCCCTCAAGTTTCATGGATGACCCACAGAAGCAGCATGTCTGTTGGGAAAATCCATTCCTCCCTCCTTCCTTCCCTCCCAAGCCAGCCAGAGGTCTGCTTCCTAGCCTCTCTCCCTCAGGGTCCCAAGCTCTGGCCTTGTTTCACGCTGGACAGACTGGAGTTTCAGCAAATGCCACCCCAGCGTGTCCACACCACAGACTGAGCTATTGCCTAAAAAGCAGGACAGCCTGATCCCAAAGCTCAAGCCCCTCCTGAAAGGCTGCCCCCAGACTGCTACCCTGTCCCATACTGGGAGCCAGGCTCAACAGCACAAGTTCACAGGCTCAAGTTCAGTTCAGAGAGCAACTGGTAGCAGGCCATACTCACTCATGGGATGTTCCAGCTTGGCCCGGCAAAGCTCCTTGCCAAAACTGAGGAGGCAAAAAGCACAGAGTCAGCACAGCCCCATGCACCAGGGCTGTGGTGTGGGAAGACCGAGCAGGGGCCTCATCTGGAAGGCAGGGTTGGGGGCCTAGACCCAGTGGGCAGTAAGGAGAGTCAGCACTGCTACACTGGGCTAGGTTACAGCAGTGTCCCAAAGTGTGTTTCAAGGAGCTCTAGTCTCTAGACACACTCTGCCAAGAAGGTGCTCCTTGAGAGAAACCCCAGGTTTAGAATTACAGCAACTGTATTCCTCCCTTAGAGGCCCACAGTGCGTAGCAGCACATAAGGCCTGAACAGTCCAAGGTCAAGAAACCTATTTAGGTGTAAGCGTCCCAAACTTCCTTACACACAGAATTACTTTGTTCCCTATCTATGCAATATTCTGATGGACTAGCAGTCTCTGGAGCACACTTTGAAAACTCCTGAACGAGAGGCTCACTGAGCATGGGGTGAGGTCCTTCCCTACACGCCTAGGGCAGTGCTATGGGTGCATGGTGAAGACCCATGTAGACCCTATAGCCAAGAAAACCTTGTGAGGACACAGCCCTAGAAAGGAGGAGCCTTTCTAGATCATTCTGAAAGGGTGACCAAGCTGGCCGTGGCCAAGAAATTTAAAACCCAAACAAGCGTTTGTTCCTGAACATCAGCTCTCCGACTGGAAAGAGAACAGTGCTGAGGAGCAGAGGGGAGGGGGGAGCCGGGACAGGGCCGAGTGGTGGAGAGCTGCTCAGGGGCATGCTGATGTTACACCAAAGACTCAGGCGTCAGCCCCCTCACCTGTCAATCAGGCCAACTCTGTAGAGCTCCTTGGTTGGTCAGCTAATGGGAGCTGCTTTGCCCCTTGTGGGAGGTCTGCTGTGTCACCGTCAAGGCCCCCGAGAAGGTGGTGCCGATGCCAGCAGAGCTGTGCCTCAGCGTGGCCCCTTGGCCCTTGGTCCCTCCTTCCCCCTGGCTCTCCTGGCCTGGGAGGACTCAAGTGAGAGAAATGTGGCCTGGCCAGTGCCTCTGGCTCCTCAGGAGGGGGAGGAGTGAGAAGGAGGGGCTGGTGTGGTCTCTGGCTCCAGGCAGCCCCACTTACCCCTGAGACTGCTGGGTGGCCTGGGCCCCGGGCGAGGGCCATTTTACTGTGGAAGGCTGTGGCGGAGATGGCCTGGGCGGGCGACATGGGAGCCATGCTCTGCAGGGCCTTGTCCTTAGCTGCCTGGTCCTGGGGAGACATTGGAAGGGAGGGCCTCAGCAGTGGTCACTAGGGCAGGCATGGGCAAGGCGGGGTCTGAGCTTGTGCTCAGGAAAGCTGTCCTATCGCCAGTGGCCAGAGCCCTGGACAAGGCCCTGAGGGCCAAGGCTTATGCCCCTGCAGTGCTATTAACTTTGTTTGTGACTAAGTGCAGGTCACTTGGTTTCTCTGATCAGTTTCCTCATCTGTCAATGGGGCAAAATACGTGTCCAGCCTATTTTATTAGAGCTTAAAGGGCCTTTTGGAGACCATCTGCCAGGCGGTGTCTCCACGGGGATACTCTGAGAACAGAAGCTTTTTAGTCCTTGCTCACCTCCACACCACTGGCAGCTGGCATGGTACCTGGCTCATAGTAGATGATACATAAATATGTCAGAGCCCTCCTCGAATGGACAGGAGGGGTCATCCTCGGTCACACAAACTGTCTAGAGGCATGGGGCAATCTCCTGTGGCCCCACCTGTCTCAGGCCTGCCCCAGGGGTCTCCCCTTGCACTGTGGACACCCGAGGCACCCCCAGACTTTTCCATGTCAGGATGTAAACACGTACGGTCTGCCCTCCCTGGGTCCAAAGGCCCCAAAAACGGGTTCACCCTGCACCGGCTCTGAACAAAGAAGTACTCAGGGAAGCATATGTGAGGAACAAACAGGCACTTAATGACATTAGTGATGATGACAATAATAGTAGTAACAATTTTTACATGTGTGTAAGCCAGCAGTTCCCATCCGGAGTGTCCTAATCCCACAGGTCTTCAAAAGTGATGAGACCGTACTTCAGTACTGAGATTTCTGTATTTCAAAAAGCCTGATGGGAACTGTGTTTTTGTCCAAAATAAGACCACATTTATAGACTGGAATGGCAAGTATTATTCAGCATGTATAGCTTAATTGAGGCCAAAAGATTGGATTATGTCAACTCAGGAGCTCAGATTAGAAATTCTATCTTTATGATGAATATTTTTAAACAGAGAAAATAAATTAGCTGTTATTTGGTAATGAAGTTGGTAGACCCAGATCTGTCCTGAGTCATAACTGAGTCACCCCGGAGAAGCGATGGAGGTCCCTGTAGCCTACAGGTGCCATTCTATGACAGTTTCACTGAGTCCCCACCATAGCCCTGTGAGGCGGGCACCACCTTGGTGGCCCCCGACAGCATCCCAACACCTCGTGATTGTGGAGCAGGATTCCAAAGGCCCCTCCACTCAGCCTCTCCAGGACCATCTGCACTCACTTGGCACAAGGTGACCCACACGTGGACTCTGAACATCACAGCACTCCTGTGAGGCCAACAGGACCAGTAGGATCCCCATTTTAAGATGAAGAAACCGAGGCTCAGAGAATTTATGTGACTACGGTGTTGACAGTGGTGATGGTTGGCCTGAGAGTTTGGCCCCAGTTGGCATTATCAATTTACCTCTGGGCCTCTGCAGGGCCGGGGTAGGGGGGCGGAGGACACGGGGCAGGGAGTGAGGAGGATGGACACTGACATTTACCAGCACCCAGCGCACACCACAGAACACACAGAAAACCCTTCTGAGTGGATGGGTCATCCTCAAACCACTGTCCTTTTGGGGTCAAACTTGGGCCTTGCTCTCAGAGGCTCCCTGATAACCAAAGAGGGAGCTACTCAGCATAAGGTGGCCTCTTCCCAAGGACACTTGCACTGTTCAGGAGGAAGAAGTCAAACACGCCCAGGCCAGCTGGCTCAGGCCTCTCCCTCCAGGAGGACATGTATGATGCAGCAGGCCGTACCTTCCCAAAGCTTGCAGACCTCTGTGGTTAACAACTACATTATGAAGCCAGAGAGCTCCATCCGCTCAATGTCAGCCACTTACGTCCCTTCCCGGATAGCTGATCTAAACAAATGACTGGGACTCAGGAAACCACGTCCTCACCAGGGTGGGACAGGAATCAAGGGGAAGTAGGAAGGACATTATGAGGAGTGACATCAAATGGCCAGGCTATAAGGCCAGGGAGTCACTGAATTTTGGGGCTGGAGAGGACCTCAGACGTCAACTTGCTTAACTCTGTCATTTTACATTTTAAACCAAATGGAGCTTGAGGAAGGTCAGTGACTCATCCAAGTTCACATGGTACAAGGGCAGAGCATGCTACACCAAATCCCGGGTCCTGGAGGATTTCTATCTAATTAATAGAAGTCTGTCCACCAGGGATTATGTTAGGTCACAGACCCCTTTGAGAATATGACAAAATCCTCAAACCAATCTCCCCAAGAAAACTCTTATAAAGATTTGCATATTATTTAAGGGGCTCATGGCTGCCCTTGATGTCCATCCAGTGGTCTACGAAGGCTCTCCCAGGCCTCCAAGTTACAGCCTGTGGACAAAGGTAGGTGCGATTCCTTGAAGCAAATGTGCCCATACAGATGGTCCCCAAGGGAATTAAAAGTTTCCCTGGATGGCTGTAAACAGAACACTGTAAAGTCTTGTCTCCATTCTGGCCCCCTGCCAGGGTCCCAGTGAGAGGCAGACCGGAGAGGGAAAGTGGGGCTCAAGTTGGACTCCAGGACCCAAGGGTGTCTGAGGGTACGTGTGCTGGCTTGAAAGGGAGTGACAGCTGAGGCCCAGCCAGCTGTCCCAGGGACAAAGGAACGAGGTGCCGGGCTGCAGCTGTGGGGGCTGGGGACAGCTGGGCTGAGTGGGCAGCGGGGTGCGGCTTCCTGGGAGTTCCCACCACTCATTTGGAGCCTCCCATGTCAGGATCACGGACAACTGAAGCCACACGGGACCTTCAAGCTCCTCTAGTTCAGGGGTTTTTAACTGGTTTATGAGCTACTTTGGGGTTCAAGAGCCACAGAGCATCAGAAGCAGATGGGAGCAGGGTCTCTGGCCTATTCCTCACTAACCTAGCTTTGACTGGAGTAGCCCCTTTGATAACATACTGGGGTGATATTTTGTTTGGGGGGGAGAAGGGGGACCCGGCTGCTTAAAAAAAAAGTGTGTTAACTGCTGGACTCAGTCTGATTCCCTCAGATGTTAGCTCTTCCTGCCAAGTAGCTGGGCAAACTCTGCTACAAGCGTGTCTATGGTGGGGTGGGGGCTCACTTCCTCTTGCCATTCACCAAAAGGGTCCCCTGGCTCCAGCGACCAGGAGGCCTAAGTCCTGTGGGGAACAGAGTGCCCCAGGGGGGGTCCTGTGGGGCATGGCCCTGTAAGGTAGGGCTGACCTGGGGAGGGGAGAGAACTGCCCATCTCAGAGAGCAGAGTGCAGGAAGGAATTCCACCAGCTCCCACAGTACAACCCACCCCCACCCCACCACCCACAGCATGCCTCCCAAGCCTGACCACCCTGTAGGCTCAGCAGATGGCAAATAAGGGGCCAGTGACTCAAGGACGTCCTCAAGGAAGGGGGTATGGAGGACAATCCCACTGTGATCTGGGAAGTACTCTGTCCAGGGAGGGGGGATGCTCTAGAGCCTGGTGGTCACACATACTTACACACACACACACACACACACACACACACACACACACACACACGGCTCTGAAGTCAAGTGTCATTCCCTATATAGACAGGAGCACGATTATAGGCTAAATCCCAGTCTTCTTAACACCAACAAGCATGCTGGCTCTGCACACAAACAGCCAGCCCCTGAACCCAAGGGAAGACTTTTCCTGCTGGAAAAGGAGCTCCAACTTCTAGGAAGCTGGCCCCACCCATGCTCTAGGTCCTCCCTCCCACTGCTGCTGTTTGCCTTACCTTTAGCTTGGCCTGGATCTCGCGGGCTTTGCGACGGGCCAGCACCTGGATGTGGCTGGAGACCTGCAGCAGGAAGAGAAGGCTCTTGTCCCTACCTCCCAGAAGGCCTGTGCTCCCCATTCTGGCTCCCTGACCCTCAGCACCGCCCTCCTCAGCCTCAATCCACATCTGTGGAATGAATGAATGAAAGGGCCAGTCAATGGTGGGCCTTCAGTCCCTCCATATCCAGCTAATCCAGACTTTGGCAATAAATACAAGTATAGTGCCAGTACTTTGTCCTCTGTTCTTCTGGTGTCCTGGAGAGGGGAGGGGGCTGCTGACTCCCCTGTAAGGTGAGGGATTTCCTCCCAGTTGATAGCAACAGGAACCACAGGGAAACTGAACTATCTGTGGCACACCAAAAAGACACAACCCCTCTGAACCAGCCCCACCAGGAATCCACACTGGGGCCTACAGAGGCCCTGGCCCACCATGGGAGCAGGCTGGAACTGGGGTACCTGCCCCTGGGACTCACACTCATCTTTCAGGGCCCACCTGCTTCCTGGTGCGGGTCTTTCCTGTCCGGAGCTTGATGTAGCGGGCAATCAGCTCATTCCGACCTACAGAGACACCAACAGCTTCTCAGCAGAAGAAGGACAAAAGGCAGGCACACAGGACGATCTGGGAGATCCCTTCCCTCATCCTCTGGCCACCTTGACTGGGTACTTGGGGTGAGGATTCTACAGGTTCCCTCCTGCCCTCCTTGGATCCCACAGATCTCCCAGCAGCAAGAGGAAACTGAGGCCTTGGTGGGAGACAGGTAACCTGAGAGCAAGGAGGTGACAGGGCTGTGGGACCCACACAAACTTGGGGAGCCCTCTCAGAGGCCACCTCCTCCCCTCCACTCTACAGCAGCCTGACAGTCCTGCCTCCTCCTGGGGCCTTCTGCACACTTGAGAGGCTGCAGGGAGGTGCTTGGGCTTTGGCCATCCCCCATGCAGTCCCCGCGGCTTCCACCACCTCCATATGAGCAGGGCCTTACAAGATGTCTTGTCTGGTCTGTGAGCAGCAGCGGGGATGGGGGACATACGTGCTGAGACACCGAGGGTCCCCAGAGAGGAGGTCTGAAGCGCTTAACTCAAAGAAAACCCAGACAGACCACAACTCCAGCTCCATGGCTCTAACCAGTCAACAAGTAATACTGAGTGTGCACCATGGGCCTACCTTGCTAGGGGCTAAAGCTGCATCTAAGGGATCTCAGAAAACTGTGAGGAGCCACCTGTGTCCTCTACTACTATAAATGCAATTATGAAAAGAGGTTCCGTCTTCAAAGAAACTGCCACCTAGCTGAGGAGAGACGTGTGCCCATGCTGTAACTCCAGTGCGTGCCACAGACAGGGAACACACAGTGTGTTCAGAGCACAAGGGGTCAGTTCAGGTTGGGTGGTCAGGTGAGCCTTCAGCTGGACCTTGACCACTGGGTAGGATTAAACCATAAAGAAGGGCATTGGGCTGGGGAGAGGGAGGGCAAGGGGATTTCAGCAGGAGCTACCACCTCCCTGGTCCAGCTCTGGGGTCAGAGGGCACAGCCGACAGCCTGCCCTGTCCTGCTGGCCCTTGTTGAGCCTGGAGGACTGTGACTATGAGTAAGGAGACTGCTGGTGCAGGGGGTGGGGGTGGGGTGGTGGTGATGAATAGGCTGTCCGCCACCCTGCTGTAAGCAGAGAGCACAGCCAAGGCCAAGCTGGCCCCCCAGCTGACCTTTCCCCACTGCCAATGCTGAATTAAGAGGCCACCCTGAAGAGGTCTCATCTGCCAGAAAGACTAGCTGGCCTGAGCACTGGACTGTCTGTGTCAGGGAAAGAAGGGAGGGAGGATTAGACCCTGAGGATATCACCTGCCGGCTGGTCTGCACCTAAAACAGGGATCCAGCAAGGTGGCTCTTCTCAAAGCTCTCCAGGGAGAGGTATTCCAAAGCCTCCTTTAAACAAATGTCTGAATAAAGTTCAACAGTCCTGCCCCATGTCTAACTTGAGACACTCATGTTGCAGCTATGAAGTGCTATTATCACTTGCCAGAGAGTCTAAGTCATCACCAGTGGTGACTATACACGGGTCACAGAACTGGGATTTGGGGAGCCAGATGCTAGCCCAGTGGTTCCACAAATGAGCTATGGGACCGTGGCCAATGGGATTTTATTCCTCCATGGACCTTTACCCAGACTTCTCTTCTTAAAACAGGCCCTTTTAGGTGCGCCTGGGTGTCTCAGTCGGTTGAGCGTCCGACTGGCTCAGGTCATGATCTCGCAGTTTGTGGGTTTGAGCCCCGCATCAGGTTCTGTGCTGACAGCTCAGAGCCTGCAGCCTGCTTTGGATTCTGTGTCTCCCTCGCTCTCTGCCCCTCCCCCGCTCATACTCTGTCTCTCTCTGTCAAAAATAAACATTTAAAAAAATTTAATAAAAATAAAATTAAATATAAACAAACAAACAAACAAACAAACAAACAAATAAATAAATAAATAAATAAAACAGGCCTTTTTAGGGTATTTTCTCAAGATTATTCCAACCAAATTTTTATAGACTTAGGAAACAGACCTTAACTTTGGCTCAGTTTCCTTTCCTGTAAAACAAACAGGCCTGTGGGAGCAGTGTAGCCCCCACCCCACCATAGACACGCTTGTAGCAGAGTTTGCCCAGCTACTTGGCAGGAAGAGCTAACATCTGAGGGAATCAGACTGAGTCCAGCAGTGTAGTAGTGTAGTTCAGAGACCAGCCTGGGAGCAAGGAGAAGAGCAAGGGGAGAGAGAAGGTTCCTGAGAGCCAGGAAGCTGACTGCAGTGCTGGAGGACATGCTCTTGAGAAGGGCAAGTTGGAGAGTCCCGGGGCGGGTGGTGGGAAAGGCAGGGGGCACTCGTCTGAATGGCATCAGAGACCATTGTGTTCTCGTGCTGCTCCTCTAGCCCACACCTTGTGTGCAGGGAGCAACCTATCAGTTCTATCTGTCTTTTCTGTTAGATTCTCACACCTCAGAGCAAGAGACTACACATCCCCATTCAGGTCGGCATCTCCAAAATCTGGCCCTGTTTGTCAAATAAAGGGTATATCAGCAAATCTTGACAGCCGACCCTTGAAGAACATGGGTTTGAACTGCACAAGTTCACTTACACATGAATTATTCTCAATAAATACAGCACAGTACCATATGTATTTTCTCTTCCTTAGGATTTTTTAAATAACATTTTCCTTTCTCTAGCTTACTTTACTATAAGGATATAGTGAATACATACAAAATATGTGTTAATCGACTGTTTATATTATTGATAAGGCTCTGGTCAATAGCAGGCTGTTAGTAGTTAAGTTCTGGGGGAGTTCAAGTTATACGTGGATTTTCTACTGTGTCTGGGGGGAGGGTAGCATCTCTAACCCCCACATTGTTCAAAGGTCAATTGTATAACCGGAATCTAGACACTTCTCACCACCTCACCCTCCGTGGTCCAAGCTCCCATCCTCCCTGGCCTCAACTATTAGAATAGCCTTCTACCTGGATCCCCTGATCAGCCTATTCTCAACACAGCAGCCACAGCAATCCTGTGGCTCAAACACCCTCCAGTGGCTTCCCATCTCCCTCAGATTATAAGTGTCCAAGCCCCTACAATGGCCTAGAGAGACCCACAGGATCTGTTCACTCCATCCCCAGCTCAGCCCCTCCCTGAACTTATGTCACCTGCTACTCGGTCTCCTGGCTGTTCCTAAGACCTGCCTGACCCATGCCCATCTGAAAGCCTTTATGTGCCCTGTTCTCAGCCCAGTCACATGTGGCCCACAACCTCACCTTCACACCCTTGACACCTTCTTTGCTCAGATGCCATTGCCTTAGAGACCACTTCCCTGAACACTCCCCTGAAAACTGAGGTCAGCCCCCGCCTACCCACCTTGGACTGCCTACTGTCTTTACTGTTCTCATAGCACCTTCTCACATGCCATGTGATCTGCCTACTTACTCGGAGCACTGCCTACCTCCTCCCCACTCCCAGCAGAAGGAAAGCTCCTGAGAACAGGGATTCACACCCAACACCTAGAACATTGCCTGCGGTTTTCTGTAGCAGGTTCCCACAAACATTTGTTAAATGAATGATAAGGGATAATGTTAAATAGTGATATGATACTGGCCAAATGTCCCACAAGGCTCTTTAGCCTTCTATAGTTAAGGTACAAGTTATAGAAAAGCAAATACCCTTTTACTTCTGATTAGTCCAACATAATTTTTAAAGTGATTTCTTATCCCAGTCTCATTTGACCCTCTCCATGCAGGAACAAATCCAGATTTGGGGGGAGCCTAAAGCATCTAAAAATTGGAAGGCTCTCATTGAGAAAAAGAATTTAAAATATAAACCAAAATTAGGCTAAGATCATTTTAGGTTAAGATGGGTATGTTTATTCTCTTGATGATAGTAATTGGTTTCATAGGTGTATATGTCTGTCAAAACTCAACCAAATTATCCATTTGAATATGTATGTATAGTTCACTGTATGGTAATTATATTCCAATAAAACTACTTTCCAAATTTAAACTAAAAATAAAAAGCTTAGAGGTGCGTGGGTGGCTCAGTTGGTTGAGCATCTCACTGGCTCAGGTCATGAATGATCTCACGGTTCATGAGTTCGAGCCCCTCATGAGTTCAAGCCCCTCATCGGGCTCTGTGCTCACAGCTGGGAGCCTGGAGCCTGCTTCGGATTCTGTGTCTCCCTCTCGCTCTCTGCCCCTCCCCCATTCCCTCCCTCCCTCCCTCTCTCTCTCTCACCCTCAAAAATGAATAAACATTAAAAAAAGAATAATAAAAGGTTTAGGGACTTTGGAAGGGGCATATACTAGTGATGGTCTTGAAGCATTAGCCCCATCAACTTCACGGTAAACCTCCCTACTGCCTGTTGAAAGGCCAGCAATTACACCTATTACCAAAGGAGAAAACTGAAGTCAGAAAATCTCACCCAGATTGTCTACCAGCAGATCTAGGACCAGCTGCCTGGGTTTGAGCACTGGTGCAGCCACTGCGGGCGGTACAGTGAGCACCTGGCACCAAGAAGGTGCTGCTCAGTTAATGGGAATTCGCCTCCAACACCGGGCCAGCGTCCTGGCCCTTTACGCAGCGGCACATCCTCTACAGTACATGTCAAGCAGCAGCAGCAGCTAGGGAGGAGGCCTGTGTCCTCCAGTGGCCAAGACCCTTACTCCAGACATTACAGATGGCTCGCCTCCTGTGAGAGCCCCAGGTCACGAAGACAGAGCCCCTCCTAGCCCCACAACTGCCTCTGCCCTCGGCTACAGAGTTCAGGAACCAGACAGGCCATCCTGGCCCTGGGCTAAGCAGTGGGGGCCATGGGAGCCAAACCCAAGGGGTCTGGGCTGGCTCAGCTGTCCTTTACCAACTTGTGCATCCTCCCCTCCCTTACCAGCTCATCTCAGACCATTATTCCACCCAGCCTTGTTCTGCTTATCAGAGGCAATGCCAGGAGTCGAGAGCTCCCCCTGGGTGGGAGTGAAGTGCTGGGCTTCTGTGGGTGTGTTGGGCCAAGAGGGGTCAAACAGCTTCCTTCCTGCCACCGGGGTGCTTTGGAGGTCACCCTGGCCATTCTGCCTCCAGGCCAGCTGGCATCTAATCCAGGCTTTACACATACATGGGGAGTTTCTACAGCTTCTTTCCCTCTTGTAACAAGAGCTACGATAGTGAACATTTATTTATTGAGCACTTATATGAGCTAGTACCTGTGCAAATACATGATGTGTACTGGGAGTTTTATTTGCATGCTCCTTGTCAATCCTCATGTCAACTCTATGCAGCTGCTACTACTGTCACATTTAACAGACAGGGAAATCGAGGTACAGAGAGGTTTGGAAAGCTGTTCAGGGTCACAGGCCAACAGGTAGTTAAGACTGAAATCCATGCAATCTGGTTCTATAGTCTGTCTCTTCAGTATTGCACAGAATTACTTCTATTTCACATGGGATTGAGGGCCGTCTCTCTGAAGGGTTGGACCTGGAGATCCCACAGGTCCAGTGTAGCCTAAGGAAGACAACTCTGTGGCCCAAGCAAGGGAAGTGATTTACTGAAAGTCACATAGTTTGTTAGTGTTCCAGGTGCCATGAGAACATACATTTCTAAGGCTTCATGACTATGATACAATGACTGCCCTCCCTTCGCCAAGCTGGGAACTTCCTCTGCAAGACCACTGTGCTCCTCCCTCTGGACTGATCCCCCAATTCTCTGGGGCTCTGCATGAAATAAGTCCTTGATGATGTCTGACTGCCCCTCACCTGACCCAGGTGCTGGAGGAAGAGCCGACTATTTGAACCCAAAAGCCTGCCCACCTGTTTTCATTCTCTTATGGACAGTGGTACCCACAGCTGATAGAAACCAATGTGCTTTGGATGATGTAGACGTCAGGAAGCCACAGAGTCAAAGGCAGAAGCGGAGAGAAGTAGGGAGCATGTGTTCAGAGGCAGAGCCCTGAAACTACAGCCAAGGTCAGCAAAGAGCAAGGGCCGAAAGAAACTAGTACAAAATCCAGATGAGTTAGTGGGAGAGAAAGAGACCTGCATCCTTGTCCCAGCTCTGCCACTTGCTGCTAAAACCCAGGCCTTTCTTCTCCCCTCCAGTTCAGAGACCACATGCTGGGACAGCGGGAGGCCAGCTTGGACCTCGGTGGGGGCAGCTGGGCATTACAGTGTGGCAGGTGGCCTTGGCCAACCCAAGAGAGGGCCTGGGTGGGGCTGGAAAGGACACCTCCACCAGACTGTGGCCCATCTGTCAGGGGACATGTGTCCAACAGCCCCCACCTCATGTCCACAGCCCCATCCCACCATGGGTGAGGACAGCCGATGGACAAAGGTCAGCCTTGGCCTAACTACAGGCTGAGGGTGGGGCGTTCTCGATGCAGGGTCCACATATCACCACCACTTCCTCCCAACCCCACATACAGTGTCACACGTACCTGCCAGCCACCCCAGGCTTTTCCTTGAACACACACTACCACTGAAATCCTTATCCCGTTTGCACAACCCTGTCTGGAACAGGCCATTTCTGCATCTCATTTCCTCTGTATTGCCTCCTCTCTCTGCACCAGCCCTCTGTCTGGGCCATAAGGGTATTAAATGGCACAAAGGAAGTGAAGCACCTACCACCTAGCAGAAAGTCAGTAAGGTCAGTAAGGTGAGCGGTTGTTGTTCAGGTTGTTCATAAGGCCCCATTATGCTGAAAGCTATTAGTTTTCAAAATTGGAAAAGTTGAGAACCTGGGCACAGAGCCTCCCACCCAAGAGGAGACAGATCTGCACGTGCAGTGTTTTGGTTCACCAGAGGCCTCTCACGGGAGGGAGCCTCTTATGAGCTCTCCATTTCACCCTGGCAGCTTGGGACTGGTGGGGGGGGGGGGGAGGCCAACCTTCCTCCACAACAGCCCTAATCCCGATGGCCTGGGGGCCTCTCTGTCCAGGGATCGGCTGAAGCTATAAACACCTGCAGCTGGAGGAGGAGGCTATTTGTGGAGAAGAAACTTCTGCCCAAAGCCTGGAAGCCTGAGAAGGCAGTGATTAGGCCTGACATCAGAGCTATTACCACCGTTGTCCCTGGAGGGCTCTGAGGCTTCTGGTGAAATCCTACTCGGCCTTCAAGGCTGCCGCCCCAAGAAGCCTTCCCTGATCCCCACCCAAGTGGGTGTGCCCACTCCCACCTCCAAGTCTGGGTGCACAGGGGTCTGTGCCTTTCTCTAAAGTCACTGGAGCGCCTGTCTTCCTCCCTCACTAACATTCAAGCTCCTTGAGGGCAGAGGACACGTCCCATTCAGCTCTACACTCCACTGCTGCTCTCTGGGCACCTCCATGGGCTCCCATCCCTGCGGTAACACTAAAAGGTCATGTCTTCTTCCAATGAGCACACGAAAAGATGCTCAACATCACTAATCATTAGGGAAATGCAAATTAGAACAAGATGCCATTTCACACCCACGAGGATGACCATTAAAAAAACAAACAAACGGAAAGTAACACGTCTTTGTTGGCAAAGACGTGAAGAAATTGGAGCCCCTGTGTACCACTGGAACGACATAAAATGGTGCAGCCACTGGAAGACAGTTTGGTGCTTCCTCAACAAGTGACCTCCAATTACCATTCAATCCAGCAATTCCATCTCTAGGTCTATACCCATAAGAATTGCAAGTAGGGACTCAGATACCTGCACACCCATGTTCAGAGCAGCACTACTCACAACAGCTGAAAGGTGGAAACAACTTACTGTCCATCAAGAGGTAAATGGATATATAAAATGTGGTGTATCTGTGCAACGGAGTATCATTCAGCTATAAAAAAATAATAGAGCTATGACACAGGCTACAACAAGGGTGAACCCTAAAGACACTGTGCTAAGCAAAATAAGCCAGTCACAACAGGACAAATATTGTATGATTGATTCTACTTCCATGAGGTACCAAGAATAGGCAAATTCATATGGACAGAAAACAGAACAGAGGTTACCTACGGCTGGGGGAGGGGGTTGGGGAGTTAGTGTTTAATGGCTACAGTTTCAGTTTGGGATGGATGAGAAGGTTCTAGAGACAGATGACAGGGATGGCAGCAACGATGTGAACGAATTTAATGCCACTGAACTGTACCTTAAAATGGTCACAATGGTAAATTTTATGTGATGTATATCTTCCCACAATAAAATAAATGAATGTAACCAAAACCAAACAAAAAGGTGGCATTACTGTCATCACTCCTCGGTTGTACAAAATGAGGAACTGAGGCTGAGAAAGGTTAGACCACCAGCCCAAGGCCACACCAGTGCAAGTTTGAACTGAGGGTCACATCATCAGGCCTCCAGAAGCATGAAGTTAGCATTGTAAACCGGGGGGGGGGGGGGGGGGGGGGGGGGGGTACACAGAAGGGAGCCAGAAACCACAGAGCAACAGAGCAAAGGGCAGTGGAGGATCCAAGGAACATGGTGGTGGCAGGGGGCAGAAGCTCAGATGAGGGCACTGACCGCTGTCCCATCACCTCAGTGACCAGAGCCTTGACCTGGGCCTAGTCCCTACTCTGCCTCTCCTTAGCTGTGTGAGTTATCCAAAACAGGGTCTCTTCACCTCTGACAGTGGTCATCGCAGCACCTGCCTACAACGCCCATCAAAACCACCACACAGAGTCCCTCCTCTGGATGGGTGCTCACTGTCTTCCCCCTTCCCTGAGCACCTCCCTCCTCTACCCTGCTCATGCTACACTTCCTTCCAGAAAACTTCTAAGATAGCCTAGCCCCCTGAGTAACACTATACACAACATAAGTGCCATGAGATTACTTTCTAAAGATGTTTCTCCTGCCCCTCCATTGTCCCATGCAGTTGTGGACAACAGAGGCTGCAGCCCTCAGCCCAGGCCTGGCTCAGGGCAGTGGGAGCTTGTTCAAGAGGAGCTGCCCAGGTGGTAACAAGAACAAGAAGCCTGGGCCACAGGGCACCCAGTGAGACAATGGAGAAAGCAAGGAGAGGAGAAGCAGAAAGAGGGAAGAGAGGCCAGGAGAGCTCAGAGATTCAAGAGCATGGTGGGCAGGAAGGAATGGACACACAGAGAAGACACAGCTGGCCAGCCAGCCCTCTTGCAGGCAAGGCAGAGATGGCAAGACAGCGGGGACCAGGGCAGAGCTGCGAGGGGGGGAAAGACAGAGTGTGCGGGCAGATGGGGGTGACAAGTTGCCCCACGCTCACCTCCCCACCACCTGCCCACGGGGCCAGAGGCCAGGCTGGCCAAAGGAGGTCAGAGTGACCAGCATGGCGATGCCAGGGCGAGGGTCACACAGTGACGGGGCACAAACGAAGGCAGTTGTGAGCGAAGACGGCTAGCGGCCCCGGGAGCCTGTCTGCAAATGTGGGAGGCTCAGCTCAGAAGTCACAGGCGCTAATCTGTGCTGCAGCTCTGCATGCTATCCACATGTCTGCCTGGCCTTCCTCAGTGTCCTGCTCGGCTGCACTGGGGCCAGAGCTGGGAGCAGGCCTAATTCCTGTCCTCAGAGCCTCCAGCTCTAGACTCCTCCTCTGGGCGCCCTGGAATCACCCTGATGATCCTCAGCTCCCACCCTGTGCCCCACTGGGCTGGCCCACCTGGAAAACAACTGATGGCCTCTGAATGTGGGAAGCGGGGTGTGTACGGAGTGGGGCTCTCAGGGGCTCAGGCACTGGAGGATGGCAAGAGAGGGTCCCCAAGGGAAGATGAGAAGACGCAGGAGAGCAGCCAGAGTAAGGTGACGTCTGAGTCAGCTTGGCAGCCTGTCCCTCTTCCTCCACCTCCCGGGTCCCATATCACACACACACACACACACACACACACACACACACACACACACACACACACACGGGGCTGAGCTCAGAGCTATATATACCTCCCAGCTGGACGGCAGCCCCTGCTGAGTGAGGGCCCCTTCATCGACTCCCTGCGAGGTCCTGCCCTGGCTCAGCCCCCATGCCTGGTAAGAGGAGATGGGGATAAGCCAGCGTCTGGACCCCAGCAGGATCTGTAGTCAGGGAAGACAGGTGCTGTGGGGGCTGAGTGAGTCATCAGACTCATAGTGCCCCTGCCCAGAGCCTGGCCCACCTGGAGCCGGGGCCAAGCAGAAGGGGGAGGTGGTGCAGGGAGGAGAGGAGCAGGCGGGGCAGGCTTCACAGAGCACACAAAGGCCGTTCAGGGTGATGGGGGAGCACTGCGCTTGGGGGTAGGGGAACTGGTTCTACCCGTGGCTCTCGCACTTACTACCTGAGAGACTCTGGGAGAAACTCTTGGCCTCTCTGAGGTTCTATCTATCTCTACATCTGCAACCAGAGATTATAATTCCTCCCTCCTCTCCTTGAAAAGATTGAAGCGATAAAGGGTATCAGAGACCACTGAGAGCCTCTATCTTCCTTGGCACAACTAAGAGGCTCCAGGCCCCTGCACCCCTCCCCTCCCTCCCTCCCAGGTCCTCCCCTGTGTGATCCCCCTCCTGGTCTCTCTACACAGGAGGAGAACCACAAAAGGGACACCAACATGGCCAGGGCAGTTTGCCAAACACCATTTTCAGCCTGTTTCCCCACCACTTAACAGCTCCCCTCCAGCCAAACAATTCCAACCCAAGGCCTGCCAGAGACCCGCAGGCTTGCACTTCCCAAACTGGCTCAGTCACAATCTCAGGCTTGCACTTCCCAAACTGGCTCAGTTACAATCGTCTGCTGACTGATAACAAAGTCTCTTAACCCAATTCCTTTAAATGTGAAATGGGGAGAGAAATATCTACCCACAACCACTAAATAAAACTAAGTATCCCCCCACCAGACATCCACCACCAGGTGAACAGATAAACAAACTGTGGTCTATCCATACGGTGGAACGTTATCTGGCCTTGAAAAGGAAGTTCTGACATAGGCTGCAACGTGCAGGAGCCTTGAGGACATTACGCTGACTGAACTAAGGCAGTCACAAAAGGGCAAACAAACAACACCATAGGATTCCACTTCTCAGAGGTGCCCAGAGCAGTAACATCCATAGAGACAGAGAGCAGAACGGTGGTTGTCAGGGGCTGGGGGGAGGAGGGGATGGGATGTAGTGTTTAGTGGGTACGAAGCTTCAGTTAGGAAGATGAAGTTCTGGAGATGGATGGGGCTGGTGGCCGCACCACAATGTGAATCTACTTTCTGCCACTGAGCTGTACACTTACAAATGGTTAAAAGAATATACTTTATGTTATATATATTTTACCATACATGCACACACACACACACACACAAAGAAACATCTCAGCATTCAAAGTCTGGTCCACAGTGGCACCCAAATAAATGTCTGCTGATTCTTCCACATTCTGCCATCTCCACAGGTACCCTCAGCTCTTGCCCTTTCCTGAATGCCTCTTAGCTGCTTGTGTTTGCCAGAAAACTTGTGCTTGTCCCGGGCACACATCACGGCTTCCCCACAAGAGACCCTGACAACTCTGAAGCTAAACAGTTTGCCCTCCCCTTCCCCCCAACCCCTTCATACCTTCACACCTCAGCTCTTAATCAATACCCATCCCATTCTCCACTAAAGTAGTAGAAAGAGCCTAGAACATCAGTTCTCCATTCCTCTCCAGCTCTATGGGAAGAAACTAGGTAAAGCGCTTGATCCCACATCTAGCACCCAACAGGTGTTCCATACGCATCCACCGTCTTCTCCATGAGGATTCCCAAGGAGCCAAAAATAAGAAGCAACTACTAGAGCAGGAAGTGGTTAGAGCAGGGGTGGTACGGGGTGTGGGGAGGACGATGCAGGGCATGGACACCTACAGAAGTAAGACAGACTCTGTAGGGATCCAGCAAAGCCACAGCGGTAGGGCTGGTGAGGAGAGATGAGCAGTTAGAACTTATAACTGGTGCCCGAGGACGAGATCCAGGGTCCACCTTGCCCACCTTGCTTTCCCAACAAGTTAAAGAAAGAGAGGAATCACTCTGGCCTTGTAGGTAAAGCTGCAGGTAAAGAGTGAGTACCAGGTGCTGTGAGAGCCCTATACTCCCCAAGGCAGTAACACACAGGACCCATGTTCAGTCCAGTTGAGCTCAGTTGAATAGTGTCCCCCCAGAATTCTTGTCCACCCAGAACTTCAGAATGTGACCTTATTTGGAAACAGGATCTTTACAAATGTACTAAGATGTACACTGGATTAGGTGTGACTAGTATCCTTACAAGAGGTCAGGACACACAGGAAGACAGTCGTGGGACAACAGAGTCACTGACTGGAGTGATGCAGCTACAAGCTAAGGAAGGCCATGGATTGTGAGCGACCCAGGAGCTAAGAGAGAGGCTGGAACAGACCCTGCCTCAGAGCCTCCAAGAGGAACCACCCCAAAGACACCTTGACTTCAGACCTCTGGACCCCTTAACTGTGAGAGAATACATTTCTGCTGTGTTAAACCACCAGTTTGTGGTCATTTTTCACAGCAGCCCTCTGAGGTGAATACAGCTAGCTCCCACGAAACCCTCACAAAGCGCCCTTTACTGTGTTGGAGGGAGGGGCACCAGCGTTCGATGGGGGAGAGAGAACCTGAATGTAAACTTCTGGGGGTGGATACCTGGCCTAGAACCATTTTGTTGGGAGCCAGGGCAGGGCCCTCTGTTGTCAAGGGTGCCAACCAGTTACAGAAATCCTCCCACCGCCTACCCAAGACCAGTGTTTCAAGCTGGGGGTACTGGGAGACTTTCCACTGGGAATGAAAGCCTGACCTGGGCCTTCCAACAGCTATTCAGTTTTTGGTTTTGTTTTACTTTTCCACATAACCTCTCTTCCATCCAAAAGTCAGCACAGCCCCAGGCAGACTGCTTGGTTCTTCCCACAGGGCTACTGGACATAAAGTATCTCTGAACGTTCTGAATCCTCAGCCACTCACAAAGATCAAGGCTTTCCAGATCACTCTGAGCTCAATGGGACCTTTCCTGAGGGAAAGGTCTACAGCACTCTGCTTGACTCTCTCCTGCAACACTCCACATCTGTCGTGTTGCACAGACATGTGTGTGCTCACCTCACCTACCCCCACCATATTGTGAGCAGGGTCCAGATCTTCCCCGCTTAGGCTTGGCACGCAGAAGCCTCACGACTGAGTGCATGAATGAGGGAATGAGTGAGTCCAGTAACCACCTTCCTAACCTCCCTTCACAGTCAAGGTAGGGAGCTGGGAGCTCATGAAGCATTTGCCTGGGGAACAGCTTATGGGATTTTCCCAGCTTGCTCTGGCGGGAGGGGGTTATTCTTCTCCTTTCCCAAGCCTTCTACCACAGCTTCTCTCCCACTCTAAGGCTTCTCCTCACACACTCTCCCACACTTTGGGAACCCAGGTCAGTGGAAGCAGCGTCCACCTGATAAATGCCCTAGCAGTCATTCCCCCGTGCATTACTTGAAGAACCCCAAGGTTGCTGTGCCTGGCCCCTTGCTGGGCCCTATTTCCAGAGCTGGATCACGAGGGCAGGGGCCTGCCACCCTACCCCAACAGGCTCCTTACCGTACATCTTGCCCTCATCCGAGAGGATGATTTTGCGGCGGCCGCAAGGCGGGTAGATGGCCAGGGCCTCCTGGAAGCTCTGCTCGATGTCCGGACTCCATACACCCTCCGCATCATTGTCGATGGGCTTGTCCAATGCCTGGCTGCCCCCAGAGACGTTGCTCCCCTCAGGGGAGTTAGGAGGGCTCCACTCGTTGGAGGTAATGGTGCCGGCCTTGCCCTCCAAGGCTCCGCTTGGAGGAGCGCCCGTTGGACCTGTTTAGGCAGAAACCTCCGCTTCGGTGGAAGAACACATGTCCATGGGATGGGGCACCCAGGGGAGTGCCAAGCCCCAGGATCAGTTGCCCTTCCTTGCTTGGCCACCCACAGCACAGGAGCTCAGAGGGAATAAGGCCAGGGACCCAGGGGATAAGGAATGAACTGAAAGATCTGGGAGCATCAAGAGACCTGGAATCTGGGGCAGGTCATGTCCCCTCTGTAGACCTAAGCTTCCCACCCTGTTAAGTGAGCACAAACATCCCAGGCACCTGGGATGACCTGACAGATACAGGGAGGTTGGAACTCAGAACTAAATCTCAATCTTCAGCAAAAAGAATACTGACAAAATATGACAAGACTGTCTGTCTGCCTAAACCCTAGGTTAAAAAGACAGTCTTAACCCATACTGCAGAAAATTCCCAAAGATAAAATCTTGCTAAAGAGCTTCTCAAAATCTAAAATTACAACATAGAAGAAAGAGGAAACAATCTACCATGATCAAGATTCAATAGAATTAGAGCCAAGAACTAGAGATAACTGAACTATCAGATAAAAACTATTATATAATGGTATTTCAAATAATTATCGACTTAAACAAGGAATTGGAAACATGAGAAAGAATTAGACACAATCAAAAAACACAAAGCAGACTGGAAAAAGAACCAAATAAATATTTTAGTCACTGAAGTTAAAACTAAATCGTTTGGGGCACCTGGATGGCTCAGTTGATTAATTGTCCTGCTACGGCTCAGGTCATGGTCTCACAGTTCGTAAGTTCAAGCCCCGTGTCGGGCTCTGTGCTGACAGCTCAGAGCCTGGATCCTGCTTTGGATTCTGTGCACCCCGCCCCCCTTCCCCACTCATGTCTGTCTCACTCTGTCTCTCAAAAATAAATAAATGTTAAAAAATATATATTAAAAAAACTCAAAGGTTTAACTGAGATTAACAGCACATTAGATACAGCCAGAGAAAGAAGAACCTGGAAAAAATATCTTAAGATATTACTGAGAAATGTATTTTTGTAATGATGATAAAGAGCAAAGGAGAACAAAATAAGGCACTTCAACATACCTCCAATTAGCATTCCAGAAAGAGAGAATACAGAAAGTGAAGTAGAACAACATTTGAAAAGATAATGGCAAGGAAATTTTTCAGAAATAATGAAATACATGAATCCTCCAATTAAGGAACCATACTGAATCCTAACCAGGATAAATTAAAATAAAATAAACACATACTGTAAGGACACTGCAGAATACCAAAAACAAAGACTAGGTCTTAAAAGCATCCAGACTGAAAAAAGACAAATCACCTACAAAGGAAGGACTATGATATTAATTGTATATACAGATAGTGGACTTCTCAACAGTAGCACAGGAGGACCCAAGATAAAGTCTCTAAACTGTTGACAGAAAAATAACTGTTAACCCAGAATTAAAAGCCCAACCAAAATATCATTCGAGAGTAAACATTTAAAAAAAAAAAAGCATTTTTAGACAAAGATGGAGAGAATTTACTACTAACAGACCCTCACTTAAAAAAAAAAAAAAAAAACAGTAAAGGAGGTATTTTTTTTAAAGGGAGCTTCTAGGAAAAGAAGGCATGACACACATGGAAGAGGTGAGCAAAGTTATGGTAAAATAAAAATGAATCTAAACAATATTAACTATATAAAAACAATAACAACAATGATAGTGGCTACGTTTGGTCATGCAATACACACACGTGTATATATGTACATGCAAGAAAAACCATGTTTCTGAACCATACATTCTGAAGATGCATCTGCTAAAACTCCAGACCCAGTCACAATAAAAAATACTTATTAGCAAACTCTATAAACAAGGAAACTTCCTTAAATGTGACAAATGGCACCTTCCAAAACCCTACTGTGATGTTGTGATTTATAATAAGAAATGTGTATCTGGTCTTTGTCCCAGTTTCTAGCACAGAGTTCCTAAAACCCCTGGAATTTCCAAAGAGATGAGAACGATAAAGGTGTCTTATTATGTGAATGTGGTGACTTTTGGAATGCATCTATCTAAGGATGAAGGCTGGTGGTCAGGAGAACTAACCATGTAATTAGAGGGTTGGAACCTTCAGTCCCACACCACCACCCCTTTTGCAAAGTACAGGGAAGGGAAAGGGACTAGAGGTTGTATTAATTGCCAATGGCCAATAATTTAATCAATTGTGCCTATGTAATGAAGCCTCCATAAAAACAAAAAAGGAGGGGCTTCCGAGAGTTTCTGAGTTGGTGAACACATGGAGATTTGGGGAGAATGGCACACACTTGTAGAGGTTATGGAAGTTCTATGCCTTCCCCCCGACCTTGCCCTATGTATCTGTTTCACTTGACTCTTCCTGAGTTACGTATTTTTTGTAATAAACCAGTAATCTAGTAAGTAAAGTGTTTCTCTGAATTCTATGAGCCACTCTAGCAAATCAGTTGAACTCAAGGAGGGGTTACTAGAACTTCCAATGTATAACCAGTGATAACCTGGGCTTGCCACTGGTATCTGGGGTTGGGGGGGCAGTCTTATGAGATAAGCCATTAACCTGTGGGATATGATGCTACCTCCAGGTAGACAGTGTCAGAATTGGATTGTAGGACACCCAACTGGTGCTAGAGACTTGTTGATTAGTGTAGGAACGTCCTCACCCCCCAACCCCACTCACACACACGCACATTGGAACTGGTAACCAGAACTTTAATGTGCACAACACTTACTGATTAAACACTAGAAGCATTACCTTAAATTCAGAAATAAGGTATCACTTTCAACATTTATACTCACACTGTACTAGAGTCCTAGCCAACACAGTAGGACAAGACAGATCTCAAGATTGGAAAAAAGGAAGTAAACTGTCATTATTATAAGGAATTACAATAGAAGACTGAAGGGATTTCACAAATTACAATTACATTCTTTGATACCAGAAGTAAGATGGCATATCTTACTAATTTCTAAAAATATTCCGTCTAGAGGGGAGTCTGGGTGGCTCAGTCAGTTAAGCGTCTGACTTTGGCTCAGGTCATGATCTCACAGTTCATGAGTTCAAGCCCCACATGGGGCTCTGTGCTGACAGCCTGCTTTGGATTCTGTGTATGTCTCGCTCTCTGCCCCTCCCCAGCTTGCACTCTGTCTCTCTCTCTCTCTCTCAAAAATAATTTTAAAAATTTTTTAAGAAAAATAAATAAATATTCCATTTAGAAACCAAAGTCGTAATTTACCTACTGATAAATCTAACAATAGGTGAGACAAAGGAAATCATAATGGTTTTGAAAGACATAAAATACCTAAATAAATGGAGAGGAAAATTGTGCTCCTGGATGGGAAAATATCATAAAGATGTTGAATCTTTACCAAAAAAATAATTTCAATGAAATTATGATTAAAAATTCCACAAGGTCTCAGGGCACCTGGGTGGCTCAGTCAGTTGAGCATCCGACTTCAGCTCAGGTCATGATCTCACAGCTCGTGGGTTCAAGCCCCGTGTCGGGCTCTGTACTGACAGCTCAGAAGCAGAGGCTTGCTTCGGATTCTGTGTCTCCCTCTCTCTTTACCCCTCCCCGCTTGTACTCTGCCTCTCTCTCTCTCTCTCAAAAGCAAATAAAACATTAAAAAAAAAAAAAAAATTCCACAAGGTCTTCCACAAAACTTAACAAGCTGATCTCAAAATACATGGAAGAACAAAGACCATTCTCAAGTTGTCTTAACTCACTGTCTTCACCCTTCCTTTCTTCTCTTTGGTCTCATATTTTGCCAGACCCATTCCCTACATGTTTTCCTCAGGGTTCTGACCTGACCTCTCCTTTCAAAACCTGATACATACCCTCCTGGGGGATCCCCACTCACAGCTTACATTCCCACTGTATATTTTTGATTCCCAAATCTGTACATCCTTCCTGAATTTGGGCATATATGGCAACTGCTTACCAGGCAGCCCTAATCAGCCTTCTCTGAAGCTCCTCAAACTCAACATGTCCAAAACCAAATTTTCAGCTTGCCAGTGAGTCCTGGTCCTCCCCCTCCTCCTCTGTGTCTCTCAAGAAATGACACCGCCATCCACCCAGAGGCCAGAAATCTAAGAATGTATTGACTTTTCCCTCTTATCTCCATAAATAATTAACAACCACATCCTATCTATCTCCTAAAAGTCTTCTTGAAGCCACATCTCTTTCTATCTCAAGCCCTAATCCAAGCTTCCGCTAGTGCTCACCTGGATGACTGTGCCAACCCCATGTAGACTCCATAATCTGTCACTGCAGCCACAGTGATTTTTCTACAATACAAATCTGATCATGTGATTCCTCTACTTAAAATCTTTCAATGGCTTTCCCATAATCTTACATAAAATGATATGTTCCACAATAGGACTTTATAAGGCCCTTCATCAACTGATTCCTGCTCTCCTGCCATACCTTCCATGCACCTACATGGTCCTCTATACTCTCTTCTTTGCACCCGGCCCTAACCCCCACACTCAATTAACATAATAAGCTCTTTATACCTGGAAGGGCTGCCTGCAGCCTTCCTCCCCATCCCTCCCTCACCTAACTCCTACGCATCTTTAAGGTCCAGCGAAAATGTCATTTCCTCTGGGAGGATGACCCAGACCTCAAGTCTGGATTAGGCACCCACCTCTGAGTTCCAACAGGTCCCCGTGCTTTACATATCTGACCCCTCCATCTCCCATGAATGATCGGCCTCCACCATACGTCAGACTCCACGAGGGTGGGGATGGTTGTCTTTCTCTAAGTCCTCAGCACACTGCACAATGCGGAGAACAAAAGAATGAATAAATGAGTAGATATTTGCTAAGTGTTTTTTGTGAAGTAATGATTTCCCTGTGGGGAAAATGAACTGTTCTGTGTTTAGTGTCAGGAAACCAAAAAAATATCAGTAAATGTCCGGACTTTGGCACACCACGGGGAGAGGTTCAGTTGTAGGTTAATTCCTTTGGGATTTATTTTGGAGGTTTGTAAAATGAAAGTGTGATGTCTGGGCATCAAGAGACTGGTTCTAGTTCCAGTGTTATAAGCAACCGTGTGACCATTGTCAAATTCGTCCATTTCGTAGATTGGGATCTAAGGTCCTTTCTGTCCTACAGTGCCTGTGGCTCACATTCGCTGCCCAGGTCCTCCACTTCTTCTGGGACCGCTCCTACCATGCAGACTTTCACCTGTGGCTTTGCTCAGAGAAGGCTGGAGAACTGACCTGCCATGGAGAGATATCCCATATGCTGGTCAACAAGATCTGATGTTAACTAGCATGGGGCATGACGTAGAGTCAGTGCTCAGTAAGAGCTATATTAATTGTCACCATCATTATCTAAGCTACAAATAATGCCTCACGTGGAAGGTCTAAAGTCCTAAATGGACCTAACAGATACATATACCTTCAGCTAGTATTGATTAATGTTAATAAGTAAATAATATTAATACTTAAAGTCTTGTATGTCCTAGCTTCAGCCTGGATTCTCTTCTGGGACCTGGCACTAAACCCAAATGGTTACCCCAAGCCAGATGGAGGGTGCTATGAAGTCCAGAAAGGAGAGAAGGAAAGGAGGGAGGCCCAATCTCCCTGATACTACATAAACCTTTCTGAGGAGTAGAGACCGGGGTCTCTGGGCCCTCTTTCACCACAGCTGAGCTAGACCAGCCAGGTGAAGTAAGCACGTTCAGCCCCTGTATTAGTTGGGCCCAGGGCAGCCCAGTGGACCACCAGACCTGGGGAAAACCAGAGAGTCCTGTCAGATACTGCCCCACAAGTGAGGTTTCTGAGGACCTGCACTTTGTGTTCCCAAGATTGGGTCCATCCCAGGGGAAGCAAGGCAGGGGGTCACCCAAGGCCCCAAGCCCTGGGATTTGTGACTGAAATGGAGTTGCTCCCAGCCCTGTGTGGCCCTGCTGCCCCCAGGCCATAGCTCTCACTGGCTGGCCTCTCCCAGCCTCACCGCCCACGGCCCCAGGCCTGGCAGCTGCCTTCCCTCACCAGGCAAACCTCCCACACAGCCTAGGCCCTGCAGCTAGTAGAATGGAGGGTAAGCCAACACCAGTCCAGAGAAGGAGCCGCACTCCCCCTCCTTCCCCAAACCCTCCACAATGACCCCATGGGCCTGCCAGGACGAGAGCAGGAGGGGAGGACAGATGGCACAGTTATGCCTGGGCCATGTGCCATGAACAGAGGAATAAAAATAATCCTTGGCTTAGCTTCCAGGGCCTGGCCTGGAGGCCTCTGGTTCTGCCCCCAGCCCCACCCAAAAGCCCACCAGATGGCCCACCCAATGCCAGCTCCAGGCCCAAACAACACTCAGCTCCACCCTAGGGACCATAGATGCCAGTTACTCAGGAATTTTCAGGAGAATTAGAACTCACAGGCTTTTATTAAGATCTTTTTAATAATGAGAAGAATAAACTCCCCAAAAACACTTTCAGGAGAAGAAGGGGATCAGGATCCCCAGGTTATAAATGGAGAAACGAAGCCTCAGGGAGGGCAAATGGCTTGCCCTGAGAAAGTTGAAGAACCAGACCTCATCCCCTTTGGTCCTGTCCCCTGCCTGCTCCAGGGCCATATCCTCAATCAAAATCTCCATCTCCTGCTCAAAAGCCCACCCCTTCAGTACCCTTCCATGGCCATCAGGGACCACTAAGCTCTACCCTTCTCCCCCTAGCCTGCAGAACCCCCAAGATGCAACTCAACACGGGACAGTGCCTGATCTGTGTTCACCTACTTCCCACTGGTCTGTGAGCTACCTGAGCACATAATTATTTCTTATACATTAGCACCTCCCCCAACTCTACTGGCTCAGTGTTGGGAATTTAGATAGATGTCACCCTACTTTAGGTAGTACCAGTTATCCCACTGATTCCCTTTCCTCAGTCAAGAACAAATCTCCCACTCGTTTCCTTTTATCATAGTATCTCTAACTTGTTGAGGGTCAATGCATGTTATAACCTTCTCCCTGTGCTCCCGACCCCAAATCGGAAGTGATGGAGACTGAAACTCAAAGTTTATGACACTTGCCTGGTATCATCCAGAGTAAAGGAGAGACAATTCAGAGGGGCCCTGAGTTCCCTGCCCAATTATGAGGGTAGAAACGGTTCTCTCTGCCCCTTGTCTCCCGACTCAGATTCCAAGAGCTCTGGGATCCAGGCTAAAGGCTCCAGCTCCATCAGGGTCCTCATGACCCGTGGGCCCTGACATCCAGCACACCTGCTACTCTGATGCTCTCCTGGGGCCCCTGGAAAGAATGGCCACCTTTATCCCAATGACTCTTTAAATAAGCTGAAAGGAAAGAGAAAATGGGATTTCCTTCCAGGAGAACCATCCCATCTCCCACTATATGAGTCTCAGAAGTATAAAGTTAGAGGAAGCAGAGGGAGCTGCTAAAGTAGTTAGCAGCTTCTGCCTCAATCTGAGAGCATGAGACCTTCTTCAGGCTGGTGGGCTTATCTGCAAGGCTTGGTAACCAAGGCCAGTGGAGTTATGTCTCTGAACCTCAGGTGCTTTGTTCAACCCACCATAGTTGTGGTTATAGAACATCTACGTTGGATGCAGTGTGGATCCTTTGTATCAATACATTTCAGAGCAGAGACAAGAATGAGCCCTCCCATCATTACGTTGGCTATTCCCACTGGACTAGACTCTGGAGACTGGGCCCAACTGTACGAGTGCCAAACAGTGCTACACACACTGAACCACAAGTACAAAACACAGAGCTCTGTGCAAGCTCCCTGATTTGGGGGGTTGCAGTAGATCTCTAAGTCTTCACTGCCCTGACCTCATTTCTTAGTAAGAACAGGAAGGGAAATCAGGAACAGCGGATGCCAGACTCATCCCCACTCTCCCCTCCAGCCCCCTTGGTCTCCTCAGCAACCCCTGAACCCCAAGTTTACTCACAATGACTTCCTGCTTAGGGTGGGCCTCCTTCCTGACACCAGTCCATTAACAACCATCTGCTGAGGGTAGGAGAAGTGGGGGGAGGTGGTTCAACTACAAGCTGAATAAGGTCTGAGGATCTACTGTAGAACGGGGTGACTACTGCGGATAACACTGTATCGTATCATTGAAAATTGCTGAGAATACAGCTTAAATGTTCTCACCAAAAAGAAAGACATGAGGTGACAGATGTGATAATTAAGCAGATGAGGGGGGATCCTTTCACAATGTGTATGAATATCAGGTCACCACAATGCACACTTAACATATCTTACAATTTTAAGTCACTTATACCTCAACAAAGGTGAATTTTTTAAAAAGAAAAATACATTTTTTAAAAACCACCTGCGTACCTATTTTGCGGACTCAACTCTGGAGAAATGGGTTCGGGCCCTCAGGGAACTTAGATGGGGGAGGGAGGCTGAGTGCTACAGAGGGTGAGTGGCTTCGGAGGAATCAGGTACAAGGCACACAGCTCAAGCCAGGGCCTGCATCGGCCCCGGGCTCCACCCACAAAGTAGTTCAGGTCCGAACTACTCACTGGGCCTCCTCAGAGGTCTCTGTCCTGATTCTAGTTGATGTCTTCTTTACCAGTCGGCGATGTCTGAGGAGCAGGGCAAATTTACAGCCCCCAAGGTGCCTAGAAGACTGGCTGCTTAGTTGTAACTGCAGAGGCTGAGAGGTGGAAGAAGAGAGAACCCAGCCTCCAGGCAGGGCTAGGCCATAGCGGGGAGGCCCACTTCCCCAACACACAGTGCTGCCTCCTCCCCTAGTGCACGGCCCCCATGCACTGGGCAGATGAACTGCAGGACAGGTTCAGGTGGCCCAACACTCGTGGCAGAGAGGGCGAGCAGTCAAGGAAGCACCGGGATACTGAGGGACTGACATTCTGCTCACCGAAGAGAGAACTAGTTTCATATTAAGACTAGAAGGTACCATTTTTACATACCCATTCTGTGCCTGGCACGGGGCTAAGCACTTGACTATAATATCTCCTCCAATCCTCCCAACCCCCCTTTGAGGAGGCTAGTACCGCTCATTTCAGATGATGATGCCGGGGCCCCCCAGGTGCAGTGCTATGCCCAAACCCCAAAGCTCCAAGTGGCAAGGCTCAGTCCCTTCCCCTCAGCAAACTGCCTCTTGCCCACTGCAATGCTGCTTGAACCTCTTTGCCAACAGTTCTGTGAACAACAGGATGCTGATTCTACACCATGCGGGATTTAAGTTAGTTGTAAAGCGTAACAGGGACAGGTACCAGCTCCAGGACTGACCAGGTAAGGGGAGCTGGAGGCATACGGACCCCACAGCCCCCACAGCCTCTGGCAAAGGTCCCAGGTGGGAGATGCAGGCATCCCAAGGTTTGTGTGTGTGACAAAAACCCCAAAAGAGAAAGTTGCCCTCCATCTTACAGATACAGGGACTAAGGCCCTACGAGGTAAAACAACTTGCCAAAAGGCCCCATGGCTCATTAAAACCGGGACTAGAACCAAGCCTCAGCCCCATGCTTTCTTGCCACGCAAGTAAAACTGCCATGCCCATCATCTGGATGCCTCTCAAAGAGGAGAGAAAGTTGGTTCCTAGGAAGGAGGGCAGCAGGTGACCCACATGTGGATAAGCAGGTTCCCCAGCCAAAAAGATTGTTCCCTCCTATTTTCATGCCCAACAGCTCCCCATAAGGGATTTAGTCCTTTGAGTCTTTCATTCATTCATTTAAAACTATATATTGAACAACTACTATATGCCAGGCCTTGAGTACAAGGTCACAACTGACATGGTCCTGCTCTCAACATCCTTCAGCCTAGTGGGTGCAGGGGCCCAGAGTTCCCTGTGAAGCTCCTGATTATTCACAGAACATTCACAAATTCTGTATTGCAAATCCACCTACCTACTAAAATCTATAACTCCTACATCAATACTTGCAGCGCTTCTGTGGTTATTTGGAGAAATGTACACACTCTGCACAGCCAAAAATGTGAGTTACCATCATACATACTCCCACCTGAGGTTGACCAAGGCTGTATCTGCTTTCTGGCTCCAGCTCTCACAGTGTACACAAGTGTCCTTTTCACCGTCTATTCAGTGCCACTTTTTTCACAATTTTATGCTTTTTGTTACTGATTTCGCAGTTTAAAATGGCCCCAAGAGCAGTGCTGCAGCGCTGGCTAGCGTTCCTATGTACAAGAAGGCTGCCATGTGCCCTACGGAGAAGACATGTGAGTCTGATAAGCTTCGTTCAGGTTGACTAATAATGCTGTTGGCTGTGACTTCAATGGTAGTAAATTGGTAACATATATTTTTTTATTGTTTATTTATTTTTGAGAAAGACAGCATGAGCAGGAGAGGGGCAGAAAGAGAGGGACACACAGAATCTGAAGCAGGCTCCAGCTCTGAGCTGTCAGTACAGAGCCCGACACCAGGCTCAAACTCACGAACCGTGAGATCATGACCTGGGCTAAAGTCAGACACTTAACTGACTGAGCCACCCAGGCATCCCAAATCAGTGACACATATTCAATAAGGTGTCTTTGAACAGAAACACACATAAAACAAGGGTTATGAAATTCATCAGTTGAAAACATTGCACTAGATGCTCATAGGGACCTAATAAGAATCAGGTGTACCCATGGAGGGTAACAGATTAAACAATTATAGATGAGTATCTTAGGGGGTGGGGATAGGATTTTAGTAGATGCTGAGCTCAAGGCCTTGGGAATACCACATCTAGTGGAGACAGAAACATCAAAAGGTAGAAACCACCCAAATGAGCATCAAAAGACAAAGGGACAAACAAAATGTGGCATATCTATACAATGGAATATTATTCAGCCTAAAAACAGGAATGAAGTACTGACACAGGCTACAACATGGATGAACCCTGACATTATGTTAAGTCAAATAAGTCAGTCACAGAATGACAATTCTATGCTTCCACTGATTTTACAGCAATCCTTTTAAGCGCACCAGGAGACAGAAGGGAAAAAGATGAGGACAGAGAAGGGGATCAGGAGACACTTCAGGAGACGTGGGCCTAAAATATAGGAAACACAGGAAAAGGGCCTAGTTATAGCTAGAAATGAAAGAGACAAAGACAGCAGTGTTTGGGTCATGGGTGGGGAGTCCCTGCGGATGAAAAGGAGAAGAACAGAAGAGGAGAAAACAATCCAGTGGAGAAATGGGCCTACATGGCCTGAACTGAGCCATATACTCAGCTGAAAAAAACTGGCCCCAATGTGACTTTAGAAGGCTGGCCAGGGCTTACTGGATGTCCGAAGTAATACATACATATAATAATATTTTTATCATAAAAATAATAAAACTGCACAAAACCTGGGTGTCCCAATTGCACCCCAGGAGGAGCCTCCCTAGCTCTAAGGAGTTCCTCTTCCTCTGCTGACACACACAAGGCCCTGGGGAAAGCATGACACAAGCCTGGTCCACTGTGAGCAGCTTCAGAGTGGTACAAGCTGAATGAAAATCCTACCAGCTGTGCAGCCGATCAGGAACTTCTTTAACCTCCCCAAAGCTTCTGTTTCCTGATCTCTCAAACAGGGATGAGAAGACTGGCCTGGCAGAGATGAAGGACTGAGACATAACAGGTAAAGAAGCTGAAACACAGCACACTGTGTGTGAACCACCACCACCCTCACTGACCTTTCAGTGTGAAGGTCACTGATCACACCTTGTTCCCTGACAGGACAGGAGTGGGAGAGGTGAGAAAAAGGACAAAGGAGGACCCCACCACCCCAGCAGTGTAAGCATGCATCGGAAGGAACCAGTCACTGAGAGCCAACCCACCAGGCCAGGAGAGGGGTGCCTGCTTGGGCTCTGGAGTCAGAGGCCCGGCTCAGATCCTGGCTGGGCCTTGAGCAGGCTACTCAACCTCTCTGAGTCCGTCCCCCTGAATACATGCCAGAGGTAATAATGTCATCTTCTCATGGGACTGTTGTGAGGATTAAGTTCAATTGTATCCACAATGGGCAGGCACAGAAGCTGCTCTCAACAGGGCTCCTCAAACATTCGGGGTTCTTGGCAGGATGGTGGAGGGGGGCAAGAACCAGGGAGAAGGAATTTTCTCTGGGACACAGTGAACAGGAGAGAAGCAGGAGGAATGAGGGGTACAAGAAGAGGTAAGGGTGAAGAGGGAGCAGGTCGGTGGGAGGAGCCTCAACAGGGAGGGGCAGCGGTAAATATACGGATGTAGCCCCAAGCCATCAGCCCCATTGGGCAGCACAGAGTCTGTGCTCAGAACCCTCAACCTCAGGAGGGGCAAGCAGGGTAAATGAGAACACGGATCCAGCTTCCCAGGAACTCAACCTGGGACACTGCCCCATCCATCCCTTCCAAGCAGCCAGGAACGTGGGTGTCTATGGACCTGGCCCTAACTCATCCACGAAGTGGGTCACAGCAAGTGGGTGTCCACGGCCCTCCACTCCCCACCCCACTCCACCCCAGCTCTGGCCCCAGAGCCACTAAAGAGTCTGGTGATGCGGTGATGGGGCTTTCGGTCCCCGCAACAGTGCCTGCACAGAAGGCCCCCCGCCAAACAGGTCTCGAAGGAAGGTAAACCAACCTCGCTCCGAGCTCAGCCTTGCCACAGATTCGCTTCCCCTATCTGGACCTCGGTGTCCCCACTCACACAAAGAAAAGGTGGGGAAAGAAAGCGGAATATCATTCAGCGATAAAAAGAAATGAACTATCAAGTGACTAAAAGACATGGAGGAACCTTAAAGGCATATTGCTAAGCAAAAGCCAATCTGAAAAGGCTACACACATACTGCATGATCACAACCACAGGACATTCTGGAAAAGGCAACACTGAGGGATATGCGGAGCACTGAAGTTTTTAGGGCAGTGAAACTCTTCTGTAGAATTCTATAATAGTGGAGAGAGGACATTCACCTGTCAAAACCCAGAGAAAGCACAACACAAACAGTGAGCCCCAATGTAAACTATGGACTTGAGTTAATAATAACATATCAGTACCGGTTCATCAACGTAAAAAATATGTTGCACCAGGGCAAGATGTCAATAATAGGAGTAAGTAGGCGAGAAGGGAAGAAACTGTACTTTCTGCTCAATTTTTCTGTAATCCCGAAACTGCTCAAAAAAAAAAAAAAAAAAAAAAATACAGGGGCGCCTGGGTGGCTCAGTCGGTTGAGCATCCGACTCTTGGTTTCAGTTCATGTTATGATCTTGTCGTTGGCAAGTTCAAGCTCCGCACTGGGCTCTGTGCTGACAGCATGGAGCCTGCTTGGGATTCTCTCTCTCTGCCCCTCCCCTACTCTCTCTCTCTCTCTCTCAAAATAAATAAATAAACTTAAAAAAATTTTTAAATAATAATAATAATACTAATAAAGGAATGGGAGAGGTTAGGCTATTAATTTATTTTTTATTGTTTTCAGTATATTTATTTGAGAGAGAGAACGAACAAGCAGAAGTGGGGCACACAGAGAGAGAAAGGGAGAGAGAGAATCCCAAGCAGGCTCTGCACTGTCAGCGCGGAGCCTGACACAGGGCTCAAACTCTCACAAACCATAAGATCATGACCTGAGCCAAAATTGAGTCGGACCCTTAACCAACTGAGCCACCCAAGCACCCCCCCGCCTTTTTTTTTTTTAAGATAAGGAGAGTAAGGCTTGCATTTTTTTCTCCTTGGGGCCTTTCTTCAGGATTTTTTTTTTTAATTTTTTTTTTTAACGTTTATTTACTTTTGAGACAGAGAGAGACAGAGGATGAACGGGGGAGGGTCAGAGAGAGAGAGGGAGACACAGAATCTGAAACAGTCTCCAGGCTCTGAGCTGTCAGCACAGAACCTGACGCAGGGCTCGAACTCACAAGCCGTGAGATCATGACCTGAGCTGAAGTCGGACGCTTAACCGACTGAGCCACCCAGGCGCCCCAGGATTTTTTTTTTTTTTAACGTTTATTTATTATTAAGAGACAGAGAGAGACAGAGCATGAGCATGGGAGGGGCAGAGAGAGAAGGAGACACAGAATCCGAAGCGGGCTCCAGGCTCCAAGCTATCAGCCCAGAGCCCGATGCGGGGCTCAAACTCACAAACCGTGAGATCATGACCTGAACCGAAGTGGGACGCTTAACTGACTGAGCCACCCAGGCGCCCCTTCTGGATTCTAAAATAAAGCAAAGGTTATGAAAGTTCTGGAGAGGCAAAAGTACTGAACCAAACTAGCTGACTTCACCTTAGATAGGCCTACGAAAATTCAGATCAGGGCGCCTGGGTGGCTCAGTCGGTTAAGGGTCCAGCTTCAGCTTAGGTCATGATCTCGCAGTTCATGAGTTTGAGCCCCGCGATGGGCTCTGTGCTGACTGACAGCTCAGAGTCTGGAGCCTGCTTCAGATTCTGTGTCTCCCTCTCTCTCTGCCCCTCCCCTGTTCATGCCCTATCTTTCTCTCTCTCTCTCTCTCTAAAATAAGTAAACAAGAGGGGCGCCTGGGTGGCTCAGTCGGTTGGACGGCTGACTTCGGCTCAGGTCACGATATCGCGGTCCGTGAGTTCAAGCCCCGCGTCGGGCTCTGTGCTGACAGCTCAGAGCCTGAAGCCTGTTTCAGATTCTGTGTCTCCCTCTCTCTGACCCTCCCCCGTTCATGCTCTGTCTCTCTCTGTCTCAAAAATAAATAAACGTTTAAAAAAAATTAAAAAAAAATAAGAAAGAAAGAAAGAAAGAAAGAAAGAAAGAAAGAAAGGATAGATTCAGATCTCAAGGTAGATCCCAGAGCTGGAGAGTCTTTGCCGAACAGACTGGCTACTGAATCCCATCAAACAGTGACTCTCCCTGGGCACCGAAAGAAAGAAAGAAAGAAAGAAAGAAAGAAAGAAAGAAAGAAAGGATAGATTCAGATCTCAAGGTAGATCCCAGAGCTGGAGAGTCTTTGCCTAACAAACTGGCTACTGAATCCCATCAAACAGTGACTCTCCCTGGGCACCGACAGAACCAATGTCTTTACATGAGCCCAGTGTGCTGCTCCACAAATGCTTGCTTTCCCCAGCCTTGGGTGGGTTTGCCCCAATCAGCTGCTTTGCCAAAGACAGACATGCCATACCTCACCCTGCCAGGACCCGAGGGTGTGCCCACACTGGGCCCCCAAGCAGCACAAGGCACCATGGGTGGGGGCTCTAGGTGCACACCCCGCCCACGCAGGAGCTCTCAGTGCTGAGGAACAGCCCTCCAAGGTCCAGAGCATCAGGGAGCTGCGGGGAGCCTATAGGGCCATAGAGGTAACCAGGCAGCCAGCCTTAGCAGCTGCAAGAAAGCAGGACCCATCTTCAGCTCTGTCCCATTCTCCACCTGTAGGCCTCTGGAAAAGGCCTACCCCTGGGAAGAATGAAGGCTCTAGCATCTGGACAGTGCCATAGCTGCCAAGACACAAGAGCAGGGGACATGCTGGACTGGACTTGGCCAAGAGGCAGGAGGCAGCACCTATGCTACCATTGGTCGTCTTTCACAGAAATGTTGTTCTGTCTCAGAGCTACCCCGCCTGGACAGGGACAGAGATGACAATCACAATGCTCTGGAGATTCTAATGGCCCAAAGCCCTCAGATCTTAGGCTGAGGTCACCATCACCGAGGACCCAGCCTGACCCAGAAAACTCACTGCACTGATTCTCTCTTGCACCAGCCACACAGCTACCCAGTGGCTTACCCCTGCAGGCCCAACAATCATTCCACCTCCCATTCCAGAATGCAGTGGTCATCCAGTTTGGAAACAAGGCCATGTAAATGGTTGGTACCCAGACTGGGCACAAGCAGTGTTGTTCTGGATGGGGCCGGCCCAGCTTGAGCCAGGGGCAATGAGGAGTAGACCAGGCATAGCAGTCAGTCAGGGAAGGTCCTAGCAAACTAAGAAGCTACGTGCACCTCCTATTCAAAGTATACTCTACTGCAGGTGCTAAGCCAGGAACAGAACTTCATAGAAGGCCCTGTTCCTTCCTCCTTTCCTCTTCCTAAGTCATTCTGTAGGTGTTCCCCGCCCTCTATCCCCCTGGGCCCCACCTTTGCCTCTGAAGAAAGGCCAAGGCTCAGGGCACCAAACTCTTTCCTTGCTTTCAGAGTCCCTAACACCCACCATCTTCTTTTGGAGATTCTCTCCTTAAATGAATTTTCTCCAAAAATTTGTAAGTCACACATCTGACAAGGGACTTGCATCCAGAATATTAAAGAACTCTCAAAACATAACCATCAAGAGGAAAAATAGGCAAAAGATTTGGTAGACGTTTCATCAAAGAAGTTACATAAATGGCAAATTAAAAACACAAAAAAAGTTCAACATCATTAGTTATTAAGGAAATGAAAATTAAACCGTGCTGAGCTACCAGGTATCAGCTACCGTGATAGCTGACCACCTATCAGAATGTCAAAAAGACAAAAACAAAAAGAAAGCCAACAAGACCAAATGCTGTTGAAGATACGGAGAAACAGAACTCTCCTGCTTTGCTGATAGAAATGCAAAGGGTATATACACTTTGGCAGTTTGCCAGTTTCTTAAACCACTGCATATATACTACCACGTGACCCAACAATCCCACTCCTAGGTGTTTAAGAAAGAGAAATGAAAGCTTGTGTTCACACAAAAACCTGTATAGAAATGTTGACAACAGCTTTACTCAAAATCAACAAAGGCTGGAAACAACCGAAAAGTCCTTCTGCCAGTGAATGGATAAACACACTGCAGTGTAGCTATAAAATGGAATACTACACAGCAATAAAAAGGAACAAACTATTGATACACACAACCGGATGAATCAAGGCATTATGCTGAGTGAAAGAAACAGACGCCAAAGCTCCATACTGTCTGATTACCCATCTGATATTCTTGAAAAAGCACAATGACAGGAGTGGACAGATCCATGTTCTCAGGGGATGGGCATGGCGGGGGAGGGGGAGACAGATGGACAGCCCACAAAGGGTGGTAGCGTGAGGGCATCTTTTGGAGATGGAGCCCTTCTGTATCTTGACTGTGGTGGGGAATCCCATGCCTTGCATTTGTCAAAACCCACAGAACTGTATACCATGAAGAGTAAATTTTGCTGTATGTGAATTTAAAAATAAATTTTTAAAAAGTCCTCCTTACTCTGCCCAGAGGACCTGGCTCAAACCCTCCTCACTTATAAAGCTCCACTGTCTCCTCTCCTCTGATTATTTCATGACCATGACCCTGAAATCACTACTTTTCCTGTCCTCTCACCTATATTTCTCCCTCTGTCCCTGTTTCTCTCTCACACACACACACACACAGCGTGCAACACTACCCATCCTTCAAAGTCAGCTCAAGTGCCTCCTCCTCTGAGAAGCCTTCCCCGACTCCTCCCAGCCCCATCAGAATGAATCACCTTTACAAGACACCCCCTCAGCGCTAGTCTGTGCTTCTAACTAGCCCTTCTTTAATCTTGCAGGTGTTCAGTGTTTGCTGTGCAGTCTGTCTCCCATGCAGTATTGCAAGCCCCTTCAGGACACAGACCAGGTCTTCCATTCCACATTTCCCCCACTGCCCCTGGCACAGTGCCAGGCACACTGTGGGTGCTCTGTGACCACTGCAGGCTGGCTGGGGGCAGGTGCAGGCAGAGGGGGCTGATGCCAAGAGGGGCAAGCAGGCAGTGTTGGGGCTGGCAGAGTCCTGAGGAGGGTATCGGAAGCCACTAATACAGCTCTGCTTCCTCTCTTGCATAAGCAGCAAGACTACTGCTTCAACCTCCAAGTGCTGGAAGTGACCTCACCCCCCATTCCAACATGAGGTCACGCAATCTAAAACGAAGCATTTCAGAGGATCCTTCTGTTTCTTCCATGTCACGCAGCACATTTCCAAGCCCCAAGCAGGACAGCTGCTCGGGACATACCTGTTAAAGGATTGGAGCCTATCTTATACGGGTGCTGCCATTTCTTCTCACTTCCAGAAGGCGGGCCCTCTCTTCAGCAATAGATTAGGTCCATCTGATCTGAAGGCAATTTCATTTTGTAGAACTACCAGATATAGGCACAGCCTACCAGTAATGTACAGGGACTCTCCACGACTGGGTTTTTCCCAGCGTATCACAGGCCTCTCCCTCCAGAGTTTATGGGTCATTTACTTGATAAACACTTAGATGGTGTTTAGTGTATGCCAGGCAAAAAAACTAAGTATATTACAAATATTAACTAATGTACTCTTCACGTCAGCAAGAGGTTGGTCCTATTAATATTATTTTCCTCATTTTGCAGAAGAGGAGAATAAGCTACTGTGCAGTTAGATAACTTGTCCAAGGCCACATAGCTTGATACGTGGCAGAAAAGGGATTCAAACCCAGGCAGGCTGGCTGTAATGCTATACTGTCTAAACACAAACCACTAGCCACACATGGCCATTCAGCACTTGAACAGCAGCTAGTCCAAATTGAGATGCGCTATTAAGTGTAAAATGCATGCTGGAATCCAAACAGTTTGTATGAAAAAAAATGTGAACTTCTCATGAACATTTTTTCACTATTGATGGTACAGTTAAGCGATAGTATTTTAGATACAGCTGTTTAAATTTTTTTTTAAATTAATGTTTATTTATTTTTGAGAGAGAGAGACCGAGTGCAAGTAGGGGAAAACACAGAGAGGGAGACACAGAATCGGAAGCAGGCTGCAGGCTGAGCTGTCAGCACAGAGCCTGACACAGCACTCAAACCCACACACCATGAGATCATGACCTGAGCCAAAGTTGAGCGCTTAACCAACTGAACCACCCAGCTGCCCTCAGACACAATTGTTTAATAAAATATATTATTAAAATTCATTTTACCAATTTCTTTTTACTTTGTAAAAGTGGCTCTAAGAGAACATAAAATGACATATCTGGCTTACATTGTATTTCTATAAGGCAGGACGGGTCTGGAGTCTGTGCTTATAGCCACTACCCCATGCTGTGCTCATCTTCCCCTGCCCCAGCCTCAGGGGTGCAGCCTGTCCCTAACACCTGCTCATGCAGCTTGTACAAAGGTGATGGGGAGCCAGGCAATAACTCCCACATATCCTCATTTGGTCTCCTCAAACTGCTGGGACTGGACATTCCCACCTCACATTTCTCAGCCTTGCTTCCAGCTTTGGAGACAGCTTATCTTTACCTCCCTCCAGCAGGGATCCCAGAAGGTCAAGGTGGGAAAATATCTCCTTCATCGCCAGGGCAATCCCCACCTGCTGCATGCAGAGAAACTGAGGCCCAGGACCACATGGAGGAAACAGAAGCCCTAGAGGTCATCTGGTGCAATCTCCCACCCACTGGAGAAACTTCCTCCAAAGAAGCCCTAGCAGGTTCTACCTACATCATTCTACATTATAAAACTCCACATAGGTCTATGTAGTACTAGAGTGAAACCGACTTCCGATCCCTTGGACCTGATCTGCTATTACTGCAAAGAGGGACTAACTTCTAGCAATGAGAAACGACAGCACGCTGAGGACTGCACAGGTTCCAACCCCCCCTTCACCAAGACACTCACAATATCTACAAGCTCAATACTGAATAGATCGGGGTGTATCTACCCCCAAAACCAGACATGGTTCTCAGTGTGACCAGAGCATCACAGAGCCTAGCAGACTATGGTTTTCCTTGATGCAGAGCCCCCGACCCCACTAGCCCACAGGCTCAGGGTTTAACGGGTGACAGGAAGAGTCAGGCTGACCTGGGTTCAAACTCCAACCCCAGCATTAATCTCTGGGTAACTTTTCTCCTCTTTTGTTAAAGCAAAGGTAAAAAAAAAACCACGGGCACCTGGGTGGCTCAGTCAGTTATGGGTCCGACTCTTGATTGTTGCTTAAATCATCATCTGACAGTTCATGAGTTCGAACCTCACCTCGGGCTCCAAGCTAACAATGTACAGCCTGCTTGGGATTCTCTCTTGCTCTCTTTCTCTGCCCCTCCCCTGCTCACGCTCTTTCTCTCTCTCTCTCAAAAATAAATAAACATTAAAAAAAAAACAGGGGCGCCTGGGTGGCTCAGTCGGTTAAGCGTCCGACTTCAGCTCAGGTCACCATCTCGCGGTCCGTGAGTTCGAGCCCCGCGTCGGGCTCTGAGCTGATGGCTCAGAGCCTGGAGCCTGCTTCCGATTCTGTGTCTCCCTCTCTCTCTGCCCCTCCCCCATTCATCCTCTGTCTCTCTCTGTCTCAAAAATAAATAAAACGTTAAAAAAATTAAAAAAACAAACAAACAAAAAAAAAAACGGGGCACTTGGTTGGCTCAGTCAGTAGAGCCTGTGATTCTTGATCTCGGTGTTGTGAGTTCAAGCCTCATGTTGGGTGTAGAGATTACTTAAAAATAAAAATTTAAAAATTAAAAAAAAACAAAAACAAATCAGCAAACCCTATCTCACAGGGCTGCCATGAAAATTAAATGAAGTGATGTAGACAGAAATGTCTAGAACAAAGCTTGGCACCTGGTAGGCACTTAATAAATGCTCATATCCCGGGGCACCTGGGTGATTCAGTCGGTTAAGCATCCAACTTTGGCTCAGGTCATGATCTCACGGTGCGTGGGTTCAAGCTTCATGTTGGGCTCTGTGCTGACAGCTCAGAGCCTGGAGCCTGCTTTGGATTCTGTCTCCTTCTTTGCCCCTCCCCTGCTCGCGGTCGGTCTCTCACTCAAAAATAAACATTAAAAAATTCTTTTTTTAACTTGTCAGAATGGCTAACATTAACAACTCAGGCAACAACAGATGTTGGCGAGAATGCAGAGAAAAAGGATCTCTTTTGCCCTGCCGGTGGGAATGCAAACTGGTGCAACCATTCTGGAAAATGATAGGGAGGTTCCTCAAAAAATTAAAAATAGAACTACTCTACGACCCAACAACTGCACTACTAGGTATTTATCCAAGGGATACAGGTGTGCTGTTTCAAAGGGACACATGCACCCCAACGTTGATAGCACTATCAACAATAGCCAAAGTATGGCAAGAACCCAAATGTCCATCGATGGATGAATGGATAAAGAAGATGTGGTATATATGTATACAATGGACTATTATTCGGCAATCAAAAAGAATGAAATCTTGCCATTTGCAACTACGTGGATGGAACTAGAGGGTATTATGCTAAGCAAAATTAGTCAGAGAAAGACAAATATCATAGGACTTCACTCATATGAGGACTTTAAGATACAAAACAGATGAACATAAGGGAAGAGAAGCAAAAATAATAAAAAACAGGGAGGGAAACAAAAACATAAGAGACTCTTAAATATGGAGAATAAACAGAGGGTTACTGGAGGGATTGTCGGAGGGGGGATGGGCTAAATGGGTAAAGGGCATTAAGGAATCTACTCCTGAAATCACTGTTGCACTATACGCTAATTAACTTGGATGTAAATTTAAAAAATCAATTAAATTAAAATTTAAAACAAAAAAAAATATTATTTTTAAATTTTTTTAAATCTTTATTTATTTTTGAGAGAGAGAGAGAGAGAGAGAGAGAGAGAGAGAACGAGCGGGGGGAGGAACAGAGAGAGAGGGAAACACAATCTGAAGCAGGCTCCAGGCTTCTCTGAGCTGTCAGCACAGAGCCCAACACGGGGCACAAACCCACAAACTGTGAGATCATGACCCCAGCTGAAGTCGGACACCCAACCAACTGAGCCATCCAGGCGCCCCTAAACAAAAAAATTTTTAATAAATAAAATAAATGCTCATTTTCCTTCCCCTGCTTCATCAACCAAAACCCCAACTTTTTTTCCACAAGAATTGACAGTAAATTCCTATTATATATATATATATACCTATTATATATATACCTATTATATATATATATATATATACCTTTTATATATATATATATATATATATATATATATATATATAATTGATGCTCTGACCTTAAATGCAGGATTTTACATTTATATCTATTAGAGTTCATCTTGAGATAAGTGTACCTATTTAACATCACTCAACGTCAAGTAATTTTTAATGGCTAAAAATTGAACACAATTTTTAAAAATGTTCAGGAGTGTGCAGTTAAAGAAATTAAAGTGTATTCATATGAGGTAATATTATCCAGATCCTTACAATTATAGCTTTAAATTATTTATGATAGGGGATATTACTCACTACATAGTATTCAGTAGGAAAAAAACCAGGATAGAGTATAACTGCAATTATGTTAAAATACACAGATTTATTTGCATGAACACAAATTTGAAGGGACATATACCAAAATATTAACTGTGCTCACCTGAGTTGTGGCATTATGTACCAGTTTTTCTTGTTTAATTTATAAAAGTTGTCTACAATGAGTATGTATTAATTTTAACAGAAAAAAACATGGTTCTTCATTTCCTATTTCTGCTTAATCTCAGCATTTAGTTAATTAAGATGACTTTGAATCCTGGTTCTGTCATCCAATACTCTTGCTATCCTAGACACGCACAGAACTGACAGGGGACAAAACCAAAACGAGAGTTCTGTGGCATATCACTAGAGACTGCCCACTCCATGGTGACAAGAGCTCAGTATGAGTAGCCTGGACAGCCTTTCAACCAGTTACAAATCCATCTTACTGCTGCATCAACCAGATCCTATTTATTTCTCTTGAACCCAAGAAACCTCATTAGACTCAAAGTCCTTACTAAACGTTCTTCCATCTAAACTAGATTGTTTTTCCAAGACTTGGTAGGGTGACCCATGTGGGCTAGTAGCTATCTCAATGTCATTTTTGAAGGCCCCACATCAGTAAGAAGCTTACCGGCCTGCCATTTCCTGGATCCCCATCTTGCCACATTGAAGAAATAAAACAGGACAACATTTATTATGTTGCTACCCTTACCTCTCCGCTCCCATTTGTCAGGGCTCCTCCCAGATCCTAGAGTGATTCTGTGGTCACTCCTGCAGTTGCTATCAGGACCCCAAAACCTGATCTGTAAGAACCTGGCCACCTGAATTCACAAAAGGCAACTCAGTGCAGTCTCTCACTTCTCCCAAAGCCTGCCTTAGCCCTCTTGCCAACTCTGTTCTTCCTTTACAGAGATAAAGGCAAGATAAGTGTGTTGTGCCTCCAAGAACATTCCACCACCTGCTTCAAGCAGGAATCTCCCCCCCTGCCTGTCCTGGTTGTCTTCTTGCTCTGAAGATGGCTTAAAAAAAAAAAAAAAAAATCCCTTTATGTTGTCCAGCTGACCCAGGCCTGTTGCCTCCCCACCCAGAGCTCTGCCTACTGAACAAATTGCCTCCCTCGTCAACTATTACTCAAGGCTCAAAGCCAAGATGGAGACCAGCCAGGAAGAAACAAAACTAGACTTTTATTCAAGCCAGGACAATTCACGCAGACCTCTGAAGTGCTTGAAGGGAAGGGGAATTCATGGTTCTGGCAGGGGTCAGCTTGGCATGAGCTGACACTGGCAGACACCACAATACCTTTGCTGGTAAGACACAAAGCAGACGGCTCCATCAAATAATGAGCTCTAAGCAGCTCAGGTTTCACTCTAAGTCAAGGGCCCCCTTGGAAGGAGAGGCCCACCCTATGTGTCATCGGCCCTACCCAGTGCCCTCTGCACTGCCCCCAACACCCTGCCTTTCCTTTCAGCCGGATATGCAACCCCATCCTGCAGGAGGGTCACCCTGCCTTAGCACAGCTCCTATTTCCTGCCCCTGGTGACTCCTCTGAAGTCCATTGTTCCCATGAAGTTTGGGTCAAAGGAAGCTGGGTCCCCACCCATGGGGGCCCGCCTACCCTCAGCTCAGCTGGCCCACACCACAGGGAGGCAGGGCCCATCCTCCGGCCTTTCCAAGGGCCTGTATTACAGATAGGAGGGCACGGTACCTATCTTAGGGACTGGAGTTCCAGTGGAAATGTTCCCAAAGATCCAGTCGCTAGCAGCTGAAGGCTCCAGGACAGTATCACCCAGGAGGTGACTCGAATCTCCCTAATATCTAAATGGAAAAACCAAAAGCAAGGGAAGAACTGTCATTTCAGAAGAGTTCAGGAAAAGCTCCAGAGTTGGAGACCGCACTGCCCAGTGACAAAGCCCTGCCCCCACCTCCACCTGGGCCCCTGAACTGGTTAAACCCCTGGGGGGGAAGGGGGGGGCAGGAGAGCAGCTGTTCAGCTCCAATTTCAGAGCTTTAAAGGGAGCTGTCCTCCGAACCCCTGCCAACAAAGGGTCATGGGGGGCAAAGCAAGACAGACAAGGTAAAGCCACCCTCACAAGCCCTGAATTTCCCACTGCCCCCAGACTGACCTCAACTACAGGAAAGGCAATGGAGCAGAGCTGGTGACCCGTGTCCTCCACTTCCACTGAGAAGGAGGAGAGGAGCCACGGATTAGGCAACAGGTATTGCTGTGTGACAGTCACCAGTACAAGACTCCAGAATGGAGGCAGAGGGAAGTTGCGACACTTGCATCCCAGAAAATCTAGAAAGATAAGAAGACCCTTCTCCACCTGGCTGAGTAATGTACAGACCAGAGAGGAAAAAGGAGGGTGCATTTAAAGACCCTTTGAGGGTCCCTTCCAAAGTTGGCATTCTCAGATTCTACAGTTCTGTGCTTTCTGCTGGGAAGGAGGGGAGAATTTCTGCTTCCTATCTGAGCCACAGGATGGGAGACATTGCCAAGCCAGACAGTTCCAGCCTCCACACCTGTTAGATGAAGTGGCTAGGGGGTCTGAGCATTGGGAGCCACAGAGCAGGAGACAGAATGCAAAGTGGAAACAAAATGGACTCTAGTCCCAGCTCTGTGACTCACCAGTTGTGCAATCTTAGGCAAGTTACTGTCCCACTAGGGGCCTCGGTTTCCCCATCTTTAAAATGAGGGAGTTAGAGGCTAACATTAGAGTATCCAATAATGTTCAGCAGATTCACCCTGAGGTCAAGGCAAAACTGAAATTAGAACAAAGGTGTTGGAGGACTGCCTGGGTAGCTCAGCTGGTTAAGCATCTGACTTCTGCTCAGGTCATGATCTCACAGTTCATGAGTTCGAGCCCTGCATCAGGACCTGCACTGACAACTCCGAGCCTGGAGCTGCTTCAGAGTCTGTGTCTCCCTCTCTCTCTGCCCCTCCTCCCCCTTCTCAAAAATAAATAAACATCAAAAAAAGAAAAAAAAAAGAACAAAGGAGTTGGAGACCCTGTGCCCCTGTGACAAAGCCCTGCCCCCACCTCCACCTGGGCCACTAGCTACCTTGGTTCCTAAGGATGACGAACATCACACAGGGCCTGGTCTATGGTAAATGCTCAGTTCATGTTTGCTGAGTAAACACAAATGAACAGGGCAAGGTTTGTCAAAGGGTATTCAGTGAAGTTCTTGGGGAAAAAAGAGGTTCCATGCTGAAATAAGCTTAGGAAACACTGGAGTCTGCAATATGCCATGCACTGTGCTAGATACTTGGCAAACAATTAATTTTCACAACAAACGTTTTAGATAGATATTAATTAACCCACCCTCCCATATTACTCATCAGGAAACTAAGCTTGAGGGCCTTAACAGTTGTGACTGTCGGGATTTGCACCCAGGTATGTCCAGCCCCAAGTCTGTACCCTTTCTATTCCATCAATGCTACCTTTAGACCCGGTGCCCTCAAAGCCCCAATCACACACCTGGTCAGGTGAGAGGGTGAGGTGGCTCCCACCAAAACATCTGCATCCTCAAGGTGCATGGAGGAGCAGCAACCAGCCCCCACCCTTCTGAGAGGATCTTGTTCCTTCCTTCCAAGAAATCCTCAACATTATGCTCCCCATCACCTTGTTGTAGGAATGAAGAAAGAACTCTGATTCCAGGTCTGCCTGTGCCCCCCCTCCCAACACCATCACATGCTGTGTCACTTCTGCCAATCTCCCGGACATCTGTGGCTCCCTCCCCACCCAGCTCCCACCTCTAAGATATTTCAAATGGGTAAATCCCAACTGGAGTTGGGGGGGGGGGGGAGGGAAGCAAAGCATAAAGGAAGGGGTGGGGAAACTGAGACACCCAGAAGGGTCTTCCCTAGCAAGTCAACTAGCAAGTCAGAGGCAGCCCTTCCCTCCCGGGTTGGTACCAAAGCATGCCTGCAGTTACCCCTCTCCCTTCCCACAGCCAAGTGCAGAGTGGTCTAGCAAGTTGTAAAGAACTAGGATTCTTCCATCTGACTGCTGGGGAGCTCCAAGGAGAGGTGGACCAGCAGAAAGTAGTTCAGGCTGGTACACATCCATTCTTCTTTGTCCTTGGGGCCAACTTGAAAAGCAGGGGCTACACACCCTTCAAGATTCAAAACGGTTTCCTGGGGGGGGGGGGGGGGGGGGCGGGGAATCCTCCCCCACGAACATCCCCAGTTCTCTCAACAACCTGTCCCATCAGGGAAAGACAAAGATCTCCACTTCCTTTAGCCTTCTACCATCTTGCTCTGTGAAGTGTTTCAGGCAAGAACAGCACCCACTCTCCCTCAGAAAGACAGCTGCCTGGAAGAGGCGGGTGTGCACAGCTTCCTTCCAGCTCTGCCCAGTCCAGGGCGCATGCAGCCCGCGGACCGCACTCCCGAGCACCACGGTCCAATTATCCCTGCACACCTCACCAGAGACAAACTCTCTTGCCCACGGCCATGCAGGGAGGAAGTCATGCCCAGAACCAACATCCTCGCAGAAAAATACACACGCAGAGACGTAGCATTGCACAAGGGCTCAGAGACACTCAGACTTCCAGATAGGCAGCACTGCTCTCAAGTGTAAATACACTCACGTTCAACACAAACAAGGTGAGTCACATGTGAACAGATATCACCCTCACCTACACCCAAACCTAGGGAGACGGGACAGTCAGGCGGTCACATGAAATCATCCGACAGCCACCGTGTGTGCCCGGAATCCCCTCTCCACACGTGTGCACGGAGGCTGTGTCCCTGGGAAACGTGCGCTTCGGGTCTGGGAGTTCTCCTCCCTGGAGCTAGTCCCCACCACAGAATACAACAGGCTTCTCAAGTCCCGGGGAGCTGGGGACCCTGCGGAGGGCTCTCCTCTTTCGCAAAGCCTCAGCACTTAAACCGGCCAATACACTACCTCCAGGGCTCGCTCTTCCAAGTCGGAAAAGGGCCCGGCAGAAAAGAGGCATGGGTGCTGGGTCTCTCCGACCGCCGCTGCTCTCGGTTCTGCTTCTGGGCCTTTCGGCTTCCGGGACCCCCTTCCCGCGAGCCCCGAGCATCCACCCCCGGCCCGGCCAGAGGTCCGCGCCGCCTCCACGTGCCGGGAGAGCTCCTCACGCACCGCCGACGCCGGCCCTCGGGCGAGGTCCTGGAGTCCCCGCGCCGCGCCGCAGCCTTACCGGTCCCAAGGTGCGGGGAAGGGGGGGGCGGAGGCGCTAAGCCGGCTCCACGGGGTCCGCAGCGCGCGCCAACTCCTCGCCGAGGTCCCGAGGGCGGCGACGGAGCTGCGGGACGACAGGGGTCAGCGCGCGCGGCCCCGCGGCGGCCCGGGCCACCGGCCGGGCAGGGAGGAGGGCGGGCGGCCGCCGGAGCCCACCCCGCGCCGGCCCGCACGCGCTTCGCCGCCGCCGGGGGGCTGGCGCGCCGAGCCGAGCTGAGCCGAGCGGAGCGGAGCGCGCCGAGGGAGGAGTTTTCCCAGAATGGGACTGACGGGAAAGCACGGGAGCTCCCTATTCCTGGAGGAGTGAGTCAACGGGCGAGAGGAAGGCAGCTCGGGGGCCGGCGGCGGAAGGGAGGGCAGCGGGGGCGCGGGCCGGGCCGGGAGGTCCGGGGCGGGAAGGGCGAGGGGGGGAAGAAAAGAGCGGCGGCGCACGCGGGTGAGGGGGCCGGCGGGGCGGAGGGGTGGGGGCGCGCGGCGGGGCGGCGGCTGGGCGGGCGCCACTCACCTGGGGGACGCGGCCGCGGGCGGCGGGAGCCGGGAGCTCGGGCCCTGCCCGCCCCCTGGCCTGGAGTTTGAAAGGAGGAAGCCTGGAATGTGCGGAATGAGGGCTGGTATGAGATGCGCGCAGCTGAGGGAGGGAGGGACCCGGAGGGAGGGGCGGCCCTGCCCCCGGCCCCTCGGGGAGGAGACTGGGGGGGGGGGGAGGGGGGAGCCGGGCGGGGGCGGGGCCGGCGGAGGAGGGGAGGGGCGCGCGCGGCGGGGCGGCCGGACTGCTGCGGCGCGGACCCCTCCGCTGGGACCCGGCCTCCGCTGGGACCCGGCCTCCGCTGGGACCCGGCCTCCGCTGGGACCCGGCCTCCGCTGGGACCCGGCCTCCGCCGCTCCCCCGCACCCAGACTTTCCCTTGGGTCTCTCCGCTGCGACTCTGTTCCTCCTCCCCGAGCCCCCCGGTTCCTGCCTTTCCTGGCCGAGTCTCCGACTGCCTTTCCCAGGAGCTGAAAACCTTCCCCGTAACCGGGATGGGGGGTCCTGTAGGTGGCCCCGCCACCCTCGGCGTCCCCGGTTGCCGGCTGGCGCCTCTCCGCACAAGTCCCTGGGAGGCCGGGGGAGGGGCGGGCGCCCGACGCGCAGGAAGGGCTGCTCCCTTCCCCGCGGCTCCCACCAAAGGACACTCGCCCCGGGGAACCAGGAAGCAGGAACTCCCGGGCTGTAGTCCCAGATCCGCCGCCAATGCCCCCACGCGCGCTCTCCCTTGCATTGGTCCTTTCGGTCGTTGTCCCGTGGCCCCGGCAGATCTGTCACTACCAAGAGCAAAGCACATGGGGAGAGGATATTCGATGTGAAGTACGTGTGGTGCGAGGAGCCACCTTTTGGGCTCAGTAACTGAATGAATCTTTATCCAACATGTATTATGTGGCCACCAGATGCTGTGAGAACAAAAATGAAAATACGACTTAAGCACCTGCCCTCGAAGAGCTTATAATTTAGCTGAGAAGACTCCATATATAGAAGAGCATTACCACAAAGTGGGAGTCTGGGTTTGAAACAAACATGCCAGATAGTTTAGTCTCTTGTTGGGGAGAGGGGTACTGGAAACGCGTTGGGCTCCTGTTTGGCATTGGCTTAAGGCAGTGTGTTATCACATACCTCTGTCACTCACCTTGTTGGAAGGTTGAAACCAAAGGACTTTTGGCTTTTTCCAAAAATCAGATCACTGGGGATCTGATCACTGGGGAACATTATCACTTAAGCTTGTATTGCAGTGTTTGCCCAGATCTTATCTCCCTTACCAAATAGAAACTTCTTTGAAGACAGAGTGAATGTCTGATTTATCTTATCTTTCACCCAGCACCAGTTTGGTGCCTGGGATAGATAAGCACATAATAAATGTTTAATAAGTGGAAACAAACAAAAAGCTACCACGGGGGAGATTGAAAAGAAAGTGCTACAAATGCCGAAGTTGTTTCCAAGAGAGGTGTTCCAGAGGTGTTTTGAACAATGAAAGCATGGCAGGACTAAGTATCCAGCCTCACAGGATGAAGACTTTGAAGGAAGCAGCTAAGCAGCTCTCATTTGGTTCCATAAATTCTGGTATGCTTATTAAGTAATGAGTCACATCACGGCTTGGTCACACCTCATATGTTTAAAAAGACTGCCATACAAGACAGTATTAGGCACCAAGGGAAGTACAAACTGTAAACACTTGGCTCTCTAATGGAATAATTATTTGTTGAATGTCTATTGACTTTGAGCACCATGCTAAGTGCAGATTCAGGTCCCTGCCCTCAAGAAGTTCACAGTCCAGGTAAGAAGGCAATTATACAGAGCTCAATGGAAGCCCAAGGGAAGGAACAGTGAATTCCAAGTTATAGATGTTACATTTGCTCCAGCTCTTAAAGGGCAAATGAGAACGTACCAACTCGAGGGTGGAAAACCCACAAAGGTATAGGAGCACGTACACACGGGGTGTTTAGGAAAACTGGTGTGCTGGAGGAAGAGGTTACAAATAAGTGGGTGCCAGGTTGTGAAGATCATTATATACCATGCTGAAGAGTTTGGGCATCAGAAAGGCCCTTTAGACAAAGGTGTGACACGATCAGTACCATTAGAAAGACCCCTCTGGCAACAGTGTCTGGCCGGATTGGAGAGTCAAGATACCCTAAACTCAGGCAGTGCTCCTGAGTTTAAGGATGAGGGAAAGGCTCTTAGAAACAGCCCAGAGGCAAAATCAACAAGAATTGGTAACTAGGCTGGCTGTGAGGGTGAGAGAGGAAACCAGAATCACTAAGCTTTGTCAACTGAACAATTGGTGGTGCCATTCACCGAGATAACAATTCAAACACAAGAAGAAATAGGTTAGTTGGGAGCTGAGTCCAGCCAAGGTTCAGAGGGTTTAGAGGAAGACAGGACAGAGTCCAGAATGGAGACAATAAAGCAACCTTGGAGTATCACATCCAACCCAGATTGCTGAGAGGAAATTCAGAGCTCAGACTGGCTTATTCCCCCCAAATCTTAACTATCCAAGACCCTAAGTGATCCAGGCTGGAATAGTGTGCCTTCAGGACCTCAGCCTCCTGGTCCACACCCTTACAGGCTAGGGAGCTCTGTGTCTTCAGGAATCCCACTTCCCAAGCTTTTGTGGTCCCTTTAGGTAGAAGAAAGTTCTCAGACATGGAAATTCCGAAGATTCAAGACTAGCAGTGATTTTACATACATGCCCTGCCCTTACCAAGGGTATGTACATTTCTTAAGGGACAGGACCCTCTTTCACTGACCCTCAGGAATGAATCTGTTGGTGGAAGTATTGCATCTGTCTGGATCAAGCTAGAAGAGATACATGTGACTCCCCTCAAATGACACCATATAATCCACAGCTCACCTCACTTCTTAGCAATCCAGGCCACTCTACCTGGTCCTACAAATGGCTCTCACCCAGGGCTTGATGTTCAGTAGCACAGAAAGAGGAGGGCAGGGGTGTGGTCAGAGCTGGTTTTCACGTGGGAAGGCTATTTGTGTTGTCTGTACTCCAAAATTATAGTAAAAAATTTTATTAATTACTATTATCACATGTTGTTTGGTATTATTTCCACTCCTTTAATAAATTTTGTTTTTCCAACCCACATGGTCATGGTTAAACAAATTATCTATATGTGTTAAACAAATTCAACCACATCTATGTGATGGAATTCTTTTCAGTTATTAATAACAAGATTTTTAAAAATAATCCAGACAAACATTGGTCATGATATAATGAATGGAAACATGGATTCTAAGAGCAGTATATGTGGGATGATCCTGTCTTTGAAAACTAAATTGAAAAGTGTTGGAGAATGACGGGTTAAAGGTAAACAGGATCTTTTTTTAATTTTCTCATTTTTATTCTTTATTATTTTTTTTAACATTTTTAATTTATTTTTGGGACAGAGAGAGACAGAGCGTGAATGGGGGAGGGGCAGAGAGAGAGGGATACACAGAATCGGAAACAGGCTCCAGGCTCCGAGCCATCAGCCCAGAGCCCGACGCGGGGCTCAAACTCACGGACCGCGAGATCGTGACCTGGCTGAAGTCGGACGCTTAACCGACTGCGCCACCCAGGCGCCCCTATTCTTTATTTTTTTTACTGAAGAAGACTTGACACACAATGTTACATCAGTTTCAAGCATTTTTTTATTTTCTTCTTTATTCTTCTATATTTTATTTTCTTTATTCTTCTTTCTTCTATATACAACAAATTTTATAATCAGGGAGAAAAATGTGACTAGAACCCTTCCCTAACTTCTCCACATCTTTTTTTAAAAAAACACCCACTACTGGATTTAATGGCCTCATAAGAAGTTGACCAGGAAAAGATTGTTCCCGCGCCTTTAGGTAAGAGGCATCTCTACTGTTTTTCGGATATCTTCAAAGCATACCCTCGCCCCCCTTCAACACTATCACGTGGCTGACCCCTACCGTGGTTGTGGTATCCATGACTCAGGTTCCTTTTCTTTTTTCACTTCTCCATACTACACATCTATTTGCTTTCCCTGAAGAAGACTTTTCATTCCATATCAGCTGGACTGCATCTTGTGTTTTGGAGAACAAAGCAGACCTTTAGCAAAGGTGTTTGGAGTCTTTCTCTTTCAATAGAATAAAAGTAGCCTATAATTTGATAAACATAATATTCGTTGCTATCTCTTGTCAAAGAGAAATGTGGAAGAGAATGGACTCTGGGTCTATCTAGGAAACAATGTACACTTATGGGCTGAATTGTGCCTCCCCCAGACTCGCATGTTGAAGCCCTAATCCCCAGGATTCAAAATGTGAGTGGTTTGGAGATAATGTCTTTAAAGAGGTGATTAAGTTAAAAAGAAGTCTTTAGGGTGGGCCCTAATCCCATCTGACTGGTGTCCTTATGAGAAGAGAGATTAGGAAGGACAAAGACAATGCACAGAGGGGGACCACGTGCAGACACAAGATGAAGATAGCCAACTGTAGGCCAAGGGCAGAGACCTCAGGAAAAACCAAACATGCCAACCTCTTGATCTTTGTCTCCTAGCCTCCCTCCCAAACCTCGAGGAATAAATTTCTGTTTAAGCCACCCAGTCTGTGGTATTTTGCTATGGCAGTCTTGGCAAACCAATACAGTGTATTTACAGACCAAAACAAACCATTGGTTCCCAGAGACCAGAGGTTGGGGCCTTCCCCACCCAATTCTCAAGTGAGAGTGTTTCTCTGAGGTTCCCAAGGGATCTTTAGGATCAGATATCCAAAACTTCCAGGAAAAAAAAAATCAAAAGGAAAGAAAAGCTTTCTCCAGTGTTATTCAGCTAAAATTTTCATTTTTGGTAGCTATTGATTCAGTATCTTGAAATGAAAGTTAACATAAGTCATGTCTTATAACCTTACCCAGGGAGCTAAATAATCTGGGTTCAACAGCTGAGGCATATCCTGATTGTGACCTTGGGCATACTTAGACCAGGAGCCTTGGTGTCCTCGTCACTCATGTTTTCACTCCACATTTATTGAACATGGATGATGTCCTTGGCACTGTGCTAGGTAAGCACTAAGGAGAAACAGAGGAAAGTTCATCATCCCTCCAGATGCTGACAGTCTAATGAGGGAGGTACAAGAGGAGCAACTTCCACATGGCAAAAAGGTAGAGAGTGACCTTTAGACCTGAGGTTGAGATTTCTGTGCACCCGTGCTCTCCAACAGAACTTTCTGCAACAGTGAAGTGTTCTTTATGTGCCCTGTCTGATGGGGTGGTCACTAGCCACTTGCGGCCACTGAGAACTTGAAATGTAGCTAGTCTGACCGAAGAACCGACTTTTATTTTGATTATGTTAAATTTGAATAACTGAACAGCACAAGTGGCTATGGTGTTGGCCAGCATAGCCATGGACCACCCTCAAGGAGATGCTCAGCAAGCAGTCAGGGGACACTTGCAGAGCAAAGGGGAGAATTCAAGGCTGTGGGAGGCACCAAGTGTAAAGGGGTAACGTTGTGGTAGTTACTGAGTATGGGGAGTGAAAAAGAAGAAGATTACAATAGGTAACATGGTCCCTGGAACACTGCTTGTATTCAAAACACGTTGATAAAATTTCTTTTTTCACCTCCTCCCCTGATAAAATTTCTTAATGTGCAAATTGTCCATGTATAGGGGATTAGTTGAAAACACTGTGGTACTTCCCACAGTGAAATACTGTGGTGCACAAGCAAGTATAAGGCCTGCATTTACTGATCTGGAATTATCTCCAGTGTAAGTAAAAAAAAGCAAGCTATCGAACTGAGTATATAGTATGCTACCTTTTGTGCACAAAGATTGGGGAATTACAAATGCGGGGTTTTAAAAAAATTTTTTTAATGTTCATTTATTTTTGGGAGAGAGAGAGCATGAGCAGTGAACGGGCAGAGAGAGAGAGGGAGACACAGAATCTGAAGCAGGCTCCAGGCTCTGAGCTGTCAGCACAGAGCCTGACACAGGGCTTGAACTCATGAGCTGTGAGATCAGGACTTGAGCCGAAGTCGGATGCTCAACCAACTGAGCCACCCAGGCACCCACAAATGCATTTATTTTTGCATAAAGATACACTAGAGGGAAATTAAAAATAGTTAACTACAGGAGGAAGTCAGGGCAAGGGAAAAAGGGGACAGATATGGGAAGAGGCTTTAATTGTAATTTTTATTTTTTTTAACTATAGTGTTTAAAGTTTCTTTTGGACCATATGAAATTATTAATATTTAAAATTTGTGTCTCTATGTATCTGATATAGAATATAAAATTGACTAAAGACAAAATCAGGACATGTTTTTTAAGGTCCTATTTCTATCATATGTATGTATTTTGTCCTTAAGTGTATTTGTGCCCTAGAAATTGCATATTCACCTCATTTTTCTTAATTTTATTTTTTATTTTTTTTTAATTTACATCCAAATTAGTTAGTATATAGTGCAACAATGATTTCAGGAGTAGATTCCTTAGTACCCCTTACCCATTTAGCCCGTCCCCCCTCCTATAACCCCTCCCATAACCCTCAGTTTGTTCTCCATATTTATGAGTCTCTTCTGTTTGTCCCCCTCCCTGTTTTTATATTATTTGTGTTTCCCTTCCCTTACGTTCATATGTTTTCTCTCTTAAAGTCCTCATATGAGTGAAGTCATATGATTTTTGTCTTTCTCTGACTAATTTCACTTAGCATAATACCCTCCAGTTCCATCCATGTAGTTGCGAATGGCAAGATTTCATTCTTTTTGATTGCCGAGTAATACTCCATTGTATGTATATACCACATCTTCTTTATCCATTCATCCCTCAATGGACATTTGGGCTCTTTCCATACTTTGGCTATTGTGGATAGTGCTGCTATAAACATGGGGGTGCATGTGTCCCTTCGAAACAGCACACCTGTATCCTGTGGATAAATGCCTAGTGGTGCAATTGCTGGGTCGTAGGCTAGTTCTATTTTTGGTTTCTTGAGGAACCTACATACTGTTTTCCGGAGTGGCTGCACCAGCTTGCATTCCCATTACCTCATTTTTAAAATCTTAATCTAAATCCTAGCCCTCCTCTACCTGCCACTCTCTCTCGGACCATTCTTCCTCCCTAGTCTTACTGTCCCCAGACTACAGAATAAAGAGAACTACTGGATTATTCTTTGAATCTTTGAAAATCATGATAAGGGACAGAATCTAGGTAGATAGTAAGTACTTAACTAGATGTTAACACTCTGAGGCTTGAAAACCTCTATATTAAATGAAAATGTTTGATAAAAGGTGGTAATAGGCCAGAAAAAACCCCACTCCCACATGGGCCCCTGCCACCTTTGCGCTTTCTGGGGCTTATTCTTTTCTTGCCCTCCAGATGCCTGGGCCATAGCCCTAGAAGGTAACATGCAAAGGAGCTTGGGCCCGATGGACCAAAAGACTAGGCAGAGCTGTAAAAAACGTTGGAGGCCCATTTCATATTTGAAGTGTTTCCAAAATTTCCATTAACATCAGGGTTTTTTGTTTGTTTGTTTGTTTGTTTGCCTAGGCTGTTCCTTCAAGTAGAAATGGAGAGATGGGTACAAAGAAAGGAATGTAAGGTAGGATCAGGGCTGAGACTTGAACCTGGATGTTTAGTTTCCCAGTTAAACTGTGTTTTTCTTTCCTCTCCTCATAGTCCCTAGAAAACCATCTATAGTCTATGATGCATAGACTATATGCAATCTATGAGTGCATATAAACCATTTTGTATAACTGCATGGCTAGCAGAATTATCTGGAATGTATTGCTCCACTTTGAAAGGATATTAATAGAAGTGATATTGATACTTATGTGCCAAATCCTGGGCATTTAAAAAAAATTTTTTTTACACTTATTCATTTTTGAGAGACAAAGAGAGACAGAGCACAAGCAGGGGAGGGGCAGAGAGAGAGGGAGACACAGAATCTGAAGCAGGCTCCAGGTTCTGAGCTGTCAGCACAGAGCCTGACATGGGGCTCAAACTCACAAACCGCGAGATCATGACCTGAGCTTAAGTCAGAGGCTTAACTGACTGAACCACCCAGGCACCGCCCCGCCCGCCCCACCCTGCTCCTGGGCATTTTACCTGGAATACCTCTACGGCTTCTAAACTCCAGAAATATTACTGTTCTCAAACGTTTAAAAGACTCACACCGTATCACAAGGGTGCTTAGTAAATATGTGGTAATAGGGACTAGTCGTTACGGTCACTGAGCCCTTTGTAACTTCCTCTTCTGGATTACAGAATCAGTTTTAGTCATTTTAATGTACTTGTAATGTACATCCTTAGTCAGTAGGTGGTGCCATGAACCCATCTGTGGTTTAAGGCTTGCCTAAGTTCTGAGCATCAATGGCAAATCCTCCATTTATTGTGGTTTCCCTGGCTTTTGGTGGATGAGAAGAGTGTGTGAGACTTTTAAGGAATGTACATTGACCAGGATAGCTAGGTGAAAAGCAGGAAGAAGAGGCAAAACAATCCATTATGCAATTGGTCAAGAAATGTGTCTGAGGGGGTGGGACAGGATCTGGCCAGTCCTTGGCAAGCCCCTAGCTGGGAAGATGAAAGGAGGGCTATAGATGGGAGTAAAGCAGCTATTAGACATATGGCATGAGTACACAGGCAGGAGCCATTCTATCTAGAGGGGGATCTGGAGGCTGAGGGAAAGGGCAACTTGCAACACCCCAGGTTTTCTCAGTGGAGCAAGATGTCTCCAGTGGTTAGGGAAAAGCAGTTCTGAGGTTTTGCACGTCCTTAGCATCCGACCCTGTCTCTCCCACATCATGTACCCCTGCCATTTCAGAGTCTCTCACCAAAGACACATTGAGAATCTCCCCTCTCCAGTTCCTTAGTTTAAGCATCCATGGTCCTTTCCTGGGGTATCTGGCACTCCTCTCAGAAGTATCATCAGCTACGAAAGGCATAAAGCTGTCCATGAGGTAACCAGAGTTCAATTCAAAACACAAGTAGATGGACCTCCACACTGTTACCAGATGAGTGGGGGGAACCATACGCAAGAATCGAAGATCATATCAAAATCTCTCAATCTATAGATGAGGAAAGGGGCACATGGCAAATTATTGGCAGAAAGGGGGCCAGAACCCTGGGATTTGGCCTCAGTCAAACCATCCCTTCATTTCTGTACCTGTAATGCTATCTAAAGGAAGTGAATTGATGCTAGTTGTGTGATCTACTAAACTTCTGATTAAAAAGAACCTTTTGGGGGCACCTGGGTGGCTCAGTCAGTTAAGTGTCCAACTTCAGCTCAGGTCATGATCTCGTAGTTTGTGAGTTTGAGCCCTGCTTTGGGCCCTGTGCTGACAGTGAGGACCCTGCTTGGGATTCTCTCTCTCTTCCTCTCTCTCTCTCTAAATAAATACAACTTAAGAAAAAAGAACCTTTTAAAGGCCTGTTTTAGATTTTTAAAAAACACTTGCTAATATCTTTCATGTCAGTGACCATTGATATTATTCCTGGTCACTGAAAAGTACACAAAATTGTGTCACAAATGATGTTTAGCTAGCCACGCACTTTAACCAAAAAGAACCACGTGAAAAAGAAAAACCAAGCTCTAAGAATTAAATTCTGACTCCAGCTCTCCTCCTAATTTTTAGGCACTTCCTGCTTCCTTCCACATGACTCATTTTCACTATGACACTGATAAGAGCAGGAAGGCCTGGTAAAGATTTGTGAGCACATTTTTTTTCAAATTGTCTCTATAAGGTGGCTCTAAAATGTGAACATGCAGAGGCAAGAGATAGGGTCTATTTCGGTTTTAGATATTTAATTTGTTTTGCTGCTGAATCAGTAAGCAGTACCAATGAAGAAGATCCAGGAGGCCGACTGGTGCAGGTTATCTACAACAATATAAAATCCCACCCTTCTGTGGCCCCCTCTTTGTTCAGTTCTTGGCCCCATCATGTATCTAGAAAATTCTTGGCGTCATGAATATGATGAGTCTAGACAGTCTCTAGAATACAAACTTCTGAGTCTGCAGACTCCTGCTGTCCTGGGATGAGCTGATTTACATGATGAAAACGATTATTACAGGGGCGCCTGGGTGGCTCAGTTGGTTAAGCATCCAAATCTTGATCTCGGCTCAGGTCAAGATCTCACAGTTTGTGGGATCGAGCTCCACATCAGGTTCTGGGCTGAGTGTGGAACCTGCTTGGGAATCTCTGTCTCCCTTGCTCTCTGCCTCTCCCCCACCCATGCCTTCTCTCTCAAAATAAATAAACTTAAAAAAAAAGAAAATGATCATTACAGAACATGACTGCAAGAACTCTGTAAGGGATAGGACTTTGCAAAGAAGACGATGACACATTTTTATATAAATTATCTTTATTTCTGTAGCATACAAAAGGTATAAATATGATTTATGTAAAACCAATCAGCTGCACGCTTAAGCAGAAAGTACAAGGAGCTGGGGGATAGATGTCTCTGAGCTGAACAGAGAGGAGGAAGCAGGATTAGATCCAGTAGTCCCATCAGGCTCCCTTTCCCCAGACACTGTCATATACGCAACCGGAGAAAAGTGAACAGCTTTCTGTTTTCAACAAGGGTTGATCGGACAGTCCATCAGGACGGTGGTGCCAGAGGCCTGAAGGGCTTTAGGGCACTTCTATGAATGAGGCACTTGATAGGAAGCATGCCTGAGATGGAAACCAGCCATGTCAAAACCAAGCAGATAGGATTTGCCAGCAGGGGATGAGTAAAGTCTTTTCATCTCCCACATCTCTTTCCTTCCCATTGCTATTTGATGTGGAGCAAGGAACAACAGGAAGCGGGGACGAAAAGGAAGTCCACAGAAAGGAAATATGATGGACCAACAGCCACTGATCCCTTGCCCCACGCTGGCCAACAGCTCAGTGCACACTGGGAGTTGAACAATGCTGAATGTAGAACTCACAAAGTTCTTGGATTCTCAAGATTCAGATGCATTCTGAGACTGGTGAACTAGTAGCAAGCAGAGTCATATGGTTTGTTGGGAGGTGCTAACAATCTGAAAGACTTGGCAAAACTCTTATGATCTGTGAGGAAAAGTGACAGGAGTGTGATCTCTACCAATGAGCCAGGCTTTAGGGAGCTGATAATATTTAGGTTAAGAAGAGAGGCCCAAAGCTCCACCTAACAAGGTCCACAGAGCTCAGAGTCAGCTAGCTGGTCCTCACCAAAGCCTCCCTGCCACCTCTCTGCACAATGACAACAAGTTTCGAAATATAATGTTCTCTTACTTCTTACATGGTCTATAGGTGTGTGTGTCCCTTTATACTAATGGCTCCATGTAATAGAGCTGTAGGAAGCACTCCTGGATTGGAAATGAAGGCAACTGTCAAATCACCCTGTCTTAACTAAACTAAGTCACCCCTAGACTTTATGCTTTCAGCCTAAACTGAAATTAAGACAACTGCATACGTTTCTCACATCCCTGATCACAACAAGTTTGGCCACAGCCACTTTGAGATTGCTGCTGGCCGACCTACTCTGAGGGAAGAAAGGGAAGAGGGGAACTGTGACATCAGTGCCTTCCAAGCCCCAGGGGAAAGTAAGCTAGCCTCACCAAAGAAATACCACACTCCCTCTGATAAAGGCAGTGCAATGCCCGATTTATTTCCTAGTGAGCAGAACTTCTTCCCATAGGGAGGGTAAAGTGGCTGGCACTGGCTTCCCCCATGGGTACTTCAGGTAGGACAGCAGAATTAAGCCACCTGTGTGGACTCAAAATGATCACTAATGGGGGTTTTTCCCAGTTCTGAGGGTAAATGATGCTCTGGAAATGACTGTCACCAAAACAAGGTAAAAGCAAGGCTTACTTAATAACAACAACAAAAGGTAAAATAAAAAATTTTTTAACCCCCACGTTGGGCATAATACTTACTTGAAAAAAAATTTTTTTAAATAAATTTTTAAGGGGTACCTGGCTGGCTTAGTCGGTAGAGCATGTGACTTTTGATCTCAGGGTCATGAGTTTAAGCCTCACGTTGGGCGTAAAACTTACTTAAAAAATAAAAAATAGAAAAATAAAAAACAGGTAAAAGCTATATGGATGTAGCCTTTTCAGATCCAATTTATGGGACCGTTGCTTCCCAGAGATATGCATTTCCCACTCATATGTTGTCATGACCACAGGCCCATTCTGGAAGATGCCCAGGTAACTTACAGAAATATACCTGGAGCAGGGGTCAGCAAACTATGGCCCACAGGCCAAATCTGGCCTGCTGCCTGTTTTTGTTAATGATGTTTCAGTGGAACACAGCTGCACTCATTCGTTTATGAGCTGGCCATGCCTGTGTTTGCAATACAACAACAGAGCTGAGCAGCTGTGAGAGCCTCTCTGACCATTTACAAAAACAGTTTGCAGACTGAAGACCGAAGGCAATTTAGGGAACTATCCCACTCAGGAAAGGTCTTCAAGAAAAAAGACCCAAGTATTTACTCATTAGAACCTGATTCTAGCTGTACATTTCCAAGCACAGGAAATCGGACCCTTGAGGGCACAGAATCTGTTGGGCAATAACTTCCGGAGTCGCCAATGTGCCCTGAACAAGAAGCTCTCTGTGCTTTGAACAATCTGTCCCCCACGTTAAGCTGTGATCCCTGACCAGGTCCGTGAAACCCAGAGAAGTTGGGTGCATGTGTACATATACGCATGTGTATGCACATGTACCTATGTACACATGCACACGTGTATGTACACATACATACATACAGGGATTACTCCCAAAGGGGCAGGCAGTCACTCTTCAGTCCTGGGGCAAAAGCAAAGGAAGTGACTCAAAGCTGTGAGTGAGAAAACTCAGCCCTTTTTCTTTCTCTTATTCACATGCTAGCTTGCTGTCAAAGCTGGAAAGTCCAATGGCAAAGGCCTGAAGTGCACACAGTGGGTAGTTGTAGTCCAGGGTGAACACATCGTCTGCCACACGTCCAAACTGCATGACTATGTAGTCAGCTAGGAAAAGAAAGAAATTAGGACATTAGAAAATAGTGGGGCTGTACTGGGGAAAAGCCTATGAAAGATACAGGGAAAAAAATCCTTCAGATCGATCAGTTAATCACCAAGTCTCTTTAAAATGGGAAACTTTGAGAAGGATGGAAAGAGGCATTGACAAGAGTATCTGCTAACCATGAGCCAAGCTTCTATTACTATTCCTCTCAAATACAGAGAGCAGGAGACCACTCATGACTAGCATGACAGGACAAGAGGAGGGAACAGTACAAGCTCCAAGGACCAGAGTTTGAATGAGGGTCATTTGCATCTGCTTCCCAAACAGTGGTTCAGAAGTTTTACTCTAAAGGGCTGCCTGGGTGGCTCCGTCGGTTAAGCATCTTCTGACTGTTGATTTCAGCTCGGGTCATGACCTCAAGGTTCATGAGATTGAGCCCCACACAGGACTCCAAGCTGTCAGCACGCAGAGCCTGCTTGAGATTCTCTCTTGTGCGCTCTCTCTCAAAAATAAACATTTTTTTTAAAAAAGAAGTTTTATTTTAAACTACACTTCAATCTTTCCAAAGAAATCATTTCTTTCTTAAATAATTTTCCCCTGGGGGTGGGTGGGGGGGCACCTGGGTGGCTCAGGCGGTTGAGCAACCAACTTTAGCTGAAGTCATGATCTCATGGGTTGTGAGTTTTGAGCCCTGCATCAGGCTTGCTGCTGTCAGTACGGAGCCCACTTCAGATCCTCTGTCTCCCCTCTCTCTCTGCCCCTCCCCAGCTCATGCTATTTCTCTCAAAAATAAATAAACATTTAACTAATAATAACAATAATTCTCCCCTGGGCAGAACTTCCTGTCAATGATAGGAAGTGCTCATTTCCCCACCGTGTAAGGGCATCTTTCCTCCTATTCCCGCCCAACCCTTCCTGCAGGCTCACGGTCATTCTCGTGGACTATCTGAAAGTTCTTCACAGATGCCTGAGTGACCCGGCCGTGGAAGTTCAGGACATAAGACTGTGTGTCATCATTCCAGACTGGGGACTTGTTGTGCAGTTCAATCAAGTTTTCCATGGTTTTGTTCTGCCATTTGGAAAGCAAGCTCTCGTGGTCCTGTTTGAAGAGAAAAATCACTGCTTTGTACTGAGAACCACAGGAAATCATTCACTTTCAGCTCTGTGAAGTAAAAGGTAGAGTAGGAGAGTATTTCCTCCATTGCAGAAAGGGTACAACAGAAACAAAGAAAGCCCACAGTGAAGGCAGCTTTTAAAAATTGTGGTAGATTATCTAGCATCGCTCTTGGCAGACCAAGCGGTTTCAAATCAACCGCTTTCGCAATTCTGCTGCAACGGCCCTCATCCTGAGGTTCGGGACTGATCACTCTCGTGAAGAACGGTATGAGCCACACTCCACTTTGGGATTCTGTAAGAATCAATACTTTTTTGTAGTGATCTCATCTGTACTGTATTCTTGTCTTTGAGGTTCCTTTGTTGATTAAATACGTTCTTACTTACATTTCGTGGCCGAAATGGGATCCGTTCATGATTCATATTCATTCCTGGAATGATCACAGACATTTTCCTAGGACCTTTAAATCCAAGTACATTTGTTTCCTGGAAGACAGAATAAGGCAGGAATTTGAAAACGGAAAGGAAAAACACATGACTTTCTTGGGCATGTAAAATGTCCAGTGATGATGTCAAAAACACTAAAAACTATTTTATTACTTTACTGTAGGTGAACAAAGAGACAGAGAGTCAAAACAAGGAAGGTAATACTGTACCTCCTTTTAAACCTAATTTGAACACTTGAATTTAAAACAGATTCTATTGGCTTAAAACTTTATTCTCTTTACTCTTAAGTGAAACTTGAGACAACTGTGAGCACTTTCCAATTTTGTCCTCAACACAGGGGCGCCTGGGTGGCTCAGTCAGTTAAATGTCTGACTCTTGATTTCAGCTCCGCTTATAATCTCACAGTAGTGAGATCCAGTGCAGAGCCAGCTAGGGATTCTCTCTCCCCCTCTCTCTCTGCCCCTCCCTCATTCATGAGCACATGGTCTCTCTCAAAATAAATAAATAAACTTAAAAAAACTAACTTTGGGGGCGCCTGAGTGGCTCAGTCAGTTAAGCATCCGGCCTTTGGTTTCAGCTAAGGTCATGATGTCACAGTTGTGAGTTCAGGCCCCACATCAAGCTCTGTGCTGACAGTACAGAGCCTGTTTGGAATTCTCTCTCTCTGCCCCTAACCCACTTGCTCTCTCAAAATAAATAAATAAACTAAAAAATATTTTATTTTTTAATTTTGTCATCATCAATAAATATTTATTTCCCAATGAGGACATATGATATACAATGAGAATTACAGCTTAAATTATATAGGGAATGTACCAGGAAGTAAAAACTTCAAATGCCTGTATCCACATTAGGAATATAATCAGTGGTATTGTAATAGCCATATATTCAGGACAGATGGTAGCCACATTTGTTGTGAACACAGCATAATGTATAAACTTGTCAATCACTAAGTTGTATACCTGAAATTAATGTAACATTATGTGTCACCTATATAAATAAAAAATAATGATCATAATACTATACTGTACATTTGAAAGTTGCTAAGAGAGTAGATCTTAAAAGTTCTTATAAGAAAAACAGCTGTAACCATGCGTGGTGATGGATATTAACTAAACTTAATAACTAAACTTATTAACTGAATGTGATGATCATTTTGCAATATATACATATATATAAAATCATTACATTATACATATGAAACTAATATGCCAATTAGACCTCAATTAAAAAAAAAAACAATAAACCTAGGAGCACCTGGGTGGCTGTGGGTACAGCCTGCTTGGGATTCTTTCTCTCTCCCTCTAACTCTCTCTCCTGCTTTCTCTCTAAACACATACTTTCTCTCTAAAATAAATAAAATGAAAACTAAAAATGAAAAAAAAAAAAAAACCTAAAAAACCTTAAATGCCTGTCAGGCCAGGCAGATTATATATGAATAAAATAAGCACATTAAAAAGGTAAATATATACATTTGTATGTATACCTATACATATATACATGTACACGTGTACATATATATGGAAGTTATGCATAGTTAAAACATGTAATGGAGAAATGAAACTAGGAGAAAAAAACTATACATTATAAAAATATTAAGTTAGCCATTTAATTTCACAACATTTCATGGGAAATGATGAGATTAATTCCAATTTATGAAAAAGTTGTGACTTTGGGATCAAAGCAACAGGTTAAGTCAGGTTAATTGCTTCTTATTTTCTTTTACTCAATGACTTTTGAGTGCTTACCATGCACCGGGCCCTGTGCTAGTGGGGATGTAGCAGAGAATAAGAGTTTACAAGAGAAGGTTCGTGTGGCACAAGCAGTAACAAGTATAATGTGTGAGTTACTAGAGGAAGCACGGGGGCCATGGGGATGTATACATACAAAGGTCAACTCTATCAAATGTTCAGAAAAGACTTCTCCGATGGCATCAGTTGGTTAGACAAAGGACAAGGAGGGGGAAAGGAGAGGCTCTAGGGTAAGGAAAGATCACATGGTGCAGCAAGGCAATGACAGGGGGCTGTTATGTCTCCCATTATGGGAACAGGACAGGGCCAGGGCCGTTAGAAGAGTCTGGAGGAAAGGCCAAAGCATTAGGGCTTTTTTCTGTATGCAGTGGGTAGTCACTAAATGCTGTGAAGCAAGAGAACCACAGGATTTACTGGCACTGTATTTTAGAAAAGATCCATCTGGCAGCAGTATAGAGTGAATCAGGGAAACTAAAAGTAAAGAGAGATCAGTTTCCACTTTGTTGTAACCTCTGGCCAGTGGGTAAGAGATAATAAAGGACTGAATTAATACAATGGCATTAGGAAATAAAAGAGCAGACAAGAAATGTTTTTAAAAAATTAAAAACAACCAAACTTGGTAATTCATAAATAATTAAAATGAATATACAGAAAAAACGATACCAGCAACAGAAAAAAGGGGGATCATAGAGATAGAAACAAGCTTGGGAGGGAAGATAGTGAGTTCAGTATTGGTTAGGTTTAAAGGGCCAGCAGGACACCCAGGAGATTAAGGAAAAGACTCAGGAAAAGAGTGCGTTCTGAGACTGGCACGTACGTAACAGATGGCTGCCAGCTCCTGCCGGGTATAGGCCTTCTCTACCAGACCCTGGGCCTTGGCTGGGCTGACACCGTGATCGTAAACTGTAAACTTGGTCCCCATGAGGTTGGATCTAGAATCAAGAGGAAAAAGTCGCCATTAATGATCTATATTTTTGCTCCTACACAAATACAAATCTAGGACAGGTATGTAACAGAGTGGAAGTCCATTTGCCTGTTCTCCAAATGTTCATCACTACTTTTTCAAAGATCACTCATTAAATAAGGAAGGGACTTAGGTTTTCTGTTAACTTTTATGTTTTTTTAAGATTACAACATAAGTACATGCTCATTGCAAAGAAGATATGGATTGTTTTGGGTCACCTGGGTGTCTCAGTCTCTTGAGTGTCCGACTTTGGCTCATGTCACAATCTCACAGTTCATTGAGTTCGAGCCCTGCATCAGGCTCTCTGCTGTCAGCTCAGAGCCTGCTTGGGATCCTCTGTCCCCTCTCTCTCTGCCCCTCCCCTGCTCATACTCTCTCTCAAAAATGAATAAACATTTAAAAAAAAAAAAAAGAAAAAAGAAATTGTTCTAAAACAACAGGAATAAAAGTATCAGAAAGAATAGATCAGTAAAACAAGGCTGCACTCACCTGAGTTTGCCAATGTAACTTTCCCCTTCACGAGATAAATCTGTTGGATCAGTGGAGATAAGATAGTTGGATGTTTTGCTCTTTTTCCGCTTTCTACCTGCAAGAAGAAATATCTGGAAAAAGAAAAAAATGTCAGTCAAAAATGTCAAGAGAACCACCGTGGCTTATTCCTTTTTTTTTTTTAAGTTTATTTATTTTTGAGAGAGAGACAGCATGAGTGGGGAAGGGGCAGGGAGAGAGGGAGACAGAGGATTCCAAGCAGGCTCCGCGTTGTCAGCACCAAACCTGATGCAGGGCTCGAGCTCACGAACCATGAGATCCTGACCTGGGCTGAAGTCAGGCACTTAACCGACTGAGCCACCCAGGTGCCCCATCCCATCCTTCTAATTCTTTAATGCAGCTGCTTTCCTCATATTCCTTTTTGTATCTTCAGTGATATGAATACTGTCGTATTTATGCATCCTTCCTAAATCCCACTAGACTTGGACAATGACAGGGAAGCAGGAGAATGGCAGTAGCTAAGGAAGGGACTTTGAAATCAGACACAGGTTTGAGTCTGGCTCTGCCACGTATTAGTGTGACTTGAGGCGGGTATGTCACTCTCTATGCCCCAGTTACTCATCTATGAAGCAGGGATAAGAAATCCTATCTCACAAGATTGTGATAAGGATTATAGGAGATATTATATACATGAAGCATTTAGCACATGCCTGGTACAGCATAAACAATAAATAGTGGTTATAACAACAATGATATAAATCATCATCTCATTTCTGTGCTGTTAAAATCATCCACTTAGACCTGGCAGCAGCAATACAAAATACATTGTTCATTAGCAAGTATTAAATTGCCTCAAATTTGTATTTAAAGTAAATTAGAATTCCTAAAGTGAGAAATAAGACATTTCACTTGCATGTTGTTCCGTATTTCCACTTCCTCCTATCCCCTAAAGCTTGCTCTTTCTTCCACAATGTCATGTTCTACCATAATTAAAATAAAAACCAAAGAGCACACAGTAACACCCTCCCCCTGCCAAAAAGTTGGATAGAGGTGCAAATAATTACATTCAAATATTCTCCTCTACTTTCTTATATTCTGGATAAAACTTTTTTCTTTGGGGTGGAACAGATTTTGCCTATGAGACTATGAGCTCTTTCTTTGAAGACAGAACACAGCACCTGGGAGTTAGGAAGTACAATCTGCTTCCAGATGACTTAGTCTGTTACCAGTGCTGTTCCTCTATCCTAAGGCCCTTCAACAATCTATTCCCACAACATTCTTCCCCTCTATTTCAAGGTTGTCTTAAGAATCAATTCTTAGGGTGGCTAAAATGAACAAATCAGGAGACTATAGATGCTGGAGAGGATGTGAAGAAATGGGAACCCTCTTGCACTGTTGCTGGGAATGCAAACTGGAAAACAGTGTGGAGGTTCCTCAAAAAATTAAAAATAGATCTACCCTATGACCCAGCAATAGCACCGCTAGGAATTTACCCAAGGGATACAGGAGTCCTGATGCATAGGGGCACATGTACCCCAATGTTTATAGCAGCACTCTCAACAATAGCCAAATTATGGAAAGAGCCTAAATGTCCATCAACTGATGAATGGATAAAGAAATTATGGTTTATATACACAATGGAATACTACCTGGCAATGAGAAAGAATGAAATATGGCCTTTTGTAGCAACATGGATGGAACTGGAGAGTGTTATGCTAAGTGAAATAAGTCATACAGAGAAAGACAGATACCATATGTTTTCACTCTTATGTGGATCCTGAGAAACTTAACAGAAGACCATGGGGGAGAAGAAGGAAAAAAAAAATTAGAGAGGGAGGGAGGCAAACCATAAGAGACTCTTAAAAACTGAGAATAAACAGGGTTGATGGAGGGTGGGAGGGAGGAGAAAGTGAGTGATGGGCATTGAGGAGGGCACCTGTTGGGATGAGCACTGGGTGTTGTATGGAAACCAATTTGACAATAAACTTCATATTTAAAAAACAAAGAATCAATTCTCAGGGTGCCCAGGTGGCTAAGTAGATTGAGCGTCCAGCTCTTGGTTTTGGCTCAGGTCATGATCCTGGAGTCGTGGGATTGAGCCCATGTCAGGCTCTGTGCTGAGTGTGGAGTCTGCTTGGGATTCTCTCTCTCTCTCTCTCTCTCTCTCTCTCTCTCACTCTCCCCCCACCCCCGTCCCTCTCTCCCACACTCACTCTCCCAAACAAATAAAAGAAAAATATTAAAAAAAAATGTTTTTAGTGTTTTATTTATTTTTTGAGACAGCGTGAGTGGGGGAGGGGCAGAAAGAGAGGGGGACAGAGGATCCAAAGTGGGCTCCATGCTGACAGGCTGACAGCACCAAGTCTAATGCGGGACTCTGAGATCAGGACCTGAGCCAAAGTCATTCACTTAACCAACTAAGCCACCCAGGCACCCCTAAACAAAAAAAAAAAATTTTTTAAAGAATCATTTCTCATACCTTCCGATTTTCATCTTTTTCCAAGTGCATATAGTAAGTGGGGAAGAGACCCCGATCCATTCCTTTTTTATCCCTGGTTATCCGACACTTTACTGTAATACCCCGAGGGGCAGGACTATATGCAAAGTCCTCCAAATTCTCCACTTCTCCCAGCTGGTTATCACTTTGTTGGGCTGCAGTACCATAAGCTCCTGTATCCTGAAAGAACAGCCACATGTGAGCGATAGAGGTTGGATCAGAAAACTTGTTATTCTTATCAAGAAACAACATACAAAATAATTTAGTGACTTATCCCTATGTCTCTAGTCTTCTGACAAAATAAAGGGAAACTCTGAGAAGTGAAATAGGCATATGAATATTGGGAATAATGAAGGAGCCAAGTACAAAAGTGGGATATAACTTCACAATAGCTGGCTTGAAACACAAGAAATTTAGGGGGGGGTCATGAACTTTAAGACTAAATTTGAGCTTAAATCTTTTGAAAGAGGGGCACCTGGGTGGCTCAGTTGGTTAAACATCTGACAGGCTCAGGTCATGATCTCATGGTTCATAAGTTCAAGCCCCGCATCAGGCTCTCCACTCTTAGCACAGAGCCCACTTTGAGTCCTTTGTCCCTCCCCTTCTCTGCCCCTCCCCTTCTCTGCCCTTTTCCTACACGCGCATGTGCATGCACTCTCTCTTTCTCTCTCTCAAAAATAAAACATTTTTAAAAATCTTTTGAAGGAACCCTCATTCAGTAATCCTGTTTAAATATTAGAGATGCATTTGGGAAATAGTTAAATAAGTTCCAAAGGAAGAAGTTTCAGAACTACGTACTGTGGTTGATTTCTGGCTGGATGCAGAATTGGGTCTCTCTGCATCTGAATATGGCGAATGACATAATTTCTTTCCTTCTTCTTCCCCATCAGTCTCCTCTTCATCAAAGTTCAAACTACCTGAGATACCTGGAAGAAAGGAAGAACTGTCAAAACTGCCAACACTGGTTTAAAAACTAAATCTTCAAACCAAAATAATTTTAATTTTCTTGCTTAAAACATCCCAGCTATTCTGACTTAAAATGTAGCTATTTTATCCAAATTTTGACAGCTCTTTCTTCATATTCTCACTCAGATCTATCCCTTGTTTTCCGTTTCCACTGTTGTCATGTATCTGATACAGAATTAATATCCAGAATACATAAAGCACTCCTACAACAATAGCAAAATAAACAACCCAATTCAGAAATAGGTAAAGAACATGAATAGACATTTCTTCAAAGAAGATATGTAAGTGGCCAATAAGCCCATGAAAAGATGCTCACTGCTAAGTGAAATATGCCGTCACAAAAGGACAAATATTAAAAAAAAAAGGACAAATATTTTATGATTCCACTTATATGAGAAATCTAGAGTAGTCAAACTCATAGAGACAGAAAGTAGAATAGTGGTTACCTGGGATGCAGGGCATAGAAGAATGGGGAGTTATTATTTAATGATATAGAGTTTTATGGGAAGATGAAAAAGTTCTGGAGATGGATGGTGGTGATAGTTGCACAACAATGTGACTGTACTTAATGTCACTGACCTGTACACTTAAAAATGGGTAAAATAATAAATTTTATGTTATGTGTATTTTACCACAGTTTTAAAAATTCAATGATCTAGGGGCACCTGTGTGGCTCAGTTGGTTAAGCGTCCGACTTCAGCTCAGGTCATGATCTCGCAGTTTGTGAGTTCAAGCCCTGCGTTGGGCTCTGTGCTGACAGCTCAGAGCCTGGAGCCTGCTTCAGGTTCTGTGTCTCCCTCTCTCCCTGCCCCTCTCCTGCTTGCCCTCTGTCTCTCTCTCAAAAATAAATAAACTTAAAAAATTAAAATATAAATAAAAAATATATAAATAAATAGTCTATTGTTCTCTACTACACCAGTTACTTTTTCGTTTTCCAGATTTTGTTCATCTCTAAGTCTAGTTAACTAATTTGAGTTGGGAATGTTTGAAATGCCTTAGATTTATGAAGCATCTTTTTTTAATTTTAATTTTTTAATTTAATTTAATTTTTTGTTAAGGTGAAATTTATTGTCAAATTGGTTTCCATACAACAGTCAGTGCTCATCCCAACAGGTGCCCTCCTCAATACCCCTCACCCACCCTCCCCTCCCTCCCACCCCCCATCAACCCTCAGTTTTTCTCTGTTTTTAAGAGTGTCTTATGTTTTGGCTCCCTCCCTCTCTAACTTTTTTTTTTTCTTCCTCTCCCCCATGGTCTTCAGTTAAGTTTCTCAGGATCCACATAAGAGTGAAAACACATGGTATCTGTCTTTCTCTGTATGACTTATTTCACTTAGCATCACACTCTTCAGTTCCATCCACGTTGCTACAAAAGGCCATATTTCATTCTTTCTCTTTGCCACGTAGTATCCCATTTATTTTTATTTTTTTATGAAGCATCTTTTATGAAAAATTAAAAATTATTTGATTAAAAACTATTTTCTCATTTTATCCTCACATTTATATGAGTTCAAAGAGGAGATACTGGTAGTCTTTCTTGTTTTGTTTCTTGTTTGTTTATGGATCATATCTAGGGAGGAACACAGACATAAAATAAAGTGTGATGTGTGTTGTCAGAGAAGTATAGTACTCAAATTTATATGTGATAATATCAGGCTGAGGAAGAATCATTTGCCCAAGAGAAAGACGCAGAGCCAAGACTGAAACTAAATTCCCTTTTCTCTTTAGGATAAAGGTATCCCTCATATCCAAATTATGAATTTACAAGTAGACTTAAAAATAAGCAGTGTGGCTTTTTTCTCAAACCATTTCTGCTTACATTCAACCATCTCAGAGGACGGACAACTATGATCTATTCAGTTTGCATTATGACTTTCAGTGGCATGTTGAATAAAAGTGGTGAGAGTGGATATCCTTGTCTTGTTCCTGACCTTAGGGGAAAAGCTCTCAGTTTTTCCCCATTAAAGATGATGTTAGCTATAGGTTTTTCATATATGGCCTTTATTAAGTTTAGGTATGTTCCCTCTAAACCTACTTTGTTGAGAGTTTTTATCATGTTGAGAGTTTACTGCATCTATTGAAATGATCATATGGTTCTTATTGTTTCTCTTATTGATGTGATGTGGATTGATTTGCAAATATTGAGCCACCCTTGCAACCTAGGAATAAATTCCACTTGATTGTGGTGGATAATTTTTTAAGGTGTTGTTGGATTTGGTTTGCTAGTATTTTGTTGAGGATCTTTGCACCCATGTTCATTGGAGATACTGGCCTGTAGTTTTCTTTTTTCGTGATATCTTTATCTGGTTTTGGAACCAGGGTAATGCTGGTCTCATAGAATGAATTTGTAAGTCTTCCTTCCTCTTCTATTTTTTGGAATAGTTCGAGAAGAATAGGCATTAACTCTTCTTTAAATGTTTGGTAGAATTCGCTTCTGAAACCATCTGGTCCTGGACTTTTGTTTGTTGGGGAGTTTTTTTAAATTACTGATTCTATTTATTTTCTGGTAACCAATCTGTTCAAATTTTCTATTTCTTCCTGTTTCAGTTTTGGTAGGTTATGTGTTTCTAGGAATGTACCCACTTTTCTGTCCAATTAGTTGGCATATAGTTTTTCATAATATTCTAACTGTATTTCTGTGGGGTTGGTTGCTATTTCTCCTCTCATTTATTTGAATTCTTTGTCTTTTTTTTCTTGGTAAGTCTGGCTAGAGGTTTATCAATTTTATTGACTTTTTTCAAAGAACCAGCTCCTGGTTTCATTGATCTGTTCTATTATTTTTTTTAGTTTCTGTATCATTTATTTCTGCTCTAATCTTTATTATTTCTTTCCTTGTGATGGTTATTAGGCTTTGTTTGTTGTTCTTTTTCTAGCTCCTTTAGGTATAAGGTTAGGTTATTTGATACTTTTCTTGCTTCTTGAGGTAGTCTTGTATTGCTATATACTTCTCTCTTGGAATGGTTTTTGCTGCATCCCAAAGGTTTTGAACCTCTCCCTCTCTAAAAAAAAGAAATGCACGGTATGACTTCAATCTTTTTGAATTTGTTGGGGTTTGTTTTGTGGCCTAATATGTGATCTATTCTGGAGAATATTCTATGTACACTTGAAAAGAATGTGTATTCTGCTGTTTTAGGATGGAATGTTTTTTTTTAAATTTTTTTTTTCAACGTTTTTTATTTATTTTTGGGACAGAGAGAGACAGAGCATGAACGGGGGAGGGGCAGAGAGAGAGGGAGACACAGAATCGGAAACAGGCTCCAGGCTCCGAGCCATCAGCCCAGAGCCTGACGCGGGGCTCGAACTCACGGACCGCGAGATCGTGACCTGGCTGAAGTCGGACGCTTAACCGACTGCGCCACCCAGGCGCCCCTAGGATGGAATGTTTTGAATACATCTGTGAAACCCATCTGGTACATTGTGTCATTCAAAGTCATTGTTTCCTTATTGATTTTGTTTGGATGATCTGTCTATTGATATAAGTGGGGTGTTAAAGTCCCCTACTAGTATTGTATTACTATTGATTAGTTCCTCTATGTTTGTTGTTAACTGTTTTATATATTTGGGTACTCCAATGTTGGGTGCATATTTACAATTGTTATATCCTTTTTTTTTTTTTTTTTTTTTTTTTTTAATTTTACAGAGAGGGAGCACAAGCAGGGGTCAGGGGGAGAGGGAGACAGAATCTTAAGCATGCTCTACGCTCAGCATGGAGCCCAACATAGGGCTCAATCACATGACCCTAGGATCATGACCTAAGCTGAAATCAAGAGTTGGACACTCAACTGACTGAGCCACCCAGGCACCCCTACAATTGTTATTATTTTCTTGTTGTACTGTCACCTTTATGATTATATAGTGTCCTTCTTTTGTCTTGTTACAGTCTTTTTTTTAAAGGATTTTTAAAAAATGTATTTATTTGAGAGAGCACATATGAGTGGGGGAGGGACAGAGACAGAGAGAGGGAGAGGGAGAGAGGGAGAATGAATCCCAAGCAGGCTCTGCACTGTTAGCACAAAGCTTGATGCAGCACTCGATCTCATGAAAAGTGAGGTCATGACCTGGGCTGAAATCAAGATTCAGATGCTTAACCAACTGAGCCACCCAGGCCCTATAGCCTTTATTTTGTCTAAATAAGTATTGCTACTCTGGCTTTCTTTTGACATCCATTTGCATGATAAATGTTTCTCCATTCCCTCACTTTCAATCTGCAGGTATCTTTAGGTATAAAACGAGTCTCTTTAAACAGCATATGGATAGGCCTTTTTTTTTTTTTAATCTATTCTGTCACCCTGTCTTTTGATTGGAGTGTTTACTATTTATATTCGAAGTAATTATTGACAGATTTGTCTTCATTGCCATTTTATTACTTGCTGTGGTTGTTTCTGAAGATTTTCTCTGATCCTTTCTTGTCTTTCTTTCATGGTGCTGGGGTTTTTAATAATACATTTGGATTTCTTTCTCTTTATTCTTTGCATATTTATTAGTGGTTTTTGATTTGTGGTTAGCATTAGGTTTGCATATAACCTCTTCTGCATGTAGCAGCCTAATAGTCTATATTAAGTTGATGATCATTTAAGTTTGAACCCATTCCTTACTCCTCTCTTCCCCACTCCAAGTATATGATGTTATATTTTACATCATTTTATTTTGTGAGTTCCTTGACTCATTTTTTAGAGAAAAATTCATTTTTACTGCTTTTAAATGTTTCCTACCTTAATATTGTCATTTTTGGTCTTTCCTTTCCATTCAAGGAGTCCTCTTTAATATTTCTTGCATGGCTGGTTTAGTGGTCATGAGCTACTTTAGTTTTTGTTTTTCTGGGAAACTCTATCTCTCCTTCTATTCTGAATGATAGCCTTGCTGGATAGAGTATTCTTGGCTGTAGGTTTTTCCCATTCATGCCACTCTTTTCTGGCTTGGAAAGTTTCTGCTGAAAAATTCACTGAATATCCTTATGGGGTTTCCTTGTATGCAACTGTTTTTGTCTTGTGGCTTTTAATATATTTTTGTTATCACTATATTTGCCATTTTTTTAATTAAAAAAAATTTTTTTTAACGTTTATTTATTTTTGAGACAGAGAGAGACAGAGCATGAACAGGGGAGGAGCAGAGAGAGAGGGAGACACAGAATCTGACACAGGCTCCAGGCTCTGAGCTGTCAGCACAGAGCCCAACGCGGGGCTCGAACTCACGGACCATGAGATCATGACCTGAGCCTCAGTTCGATGCTTAACCAACCAAGCCACCCAGGCGCCCCAATATATTTGCCATTTTAATTACAACATATCTTGGTGTGGATCTGCTTTTTGTTGGGGGATCTTTGTGCTTCCTGGGTCTAGATATTTGTTTCCTTCCCCAGATTAGGGAAGTTTTCAGCCATTATTTCTTCAGATAAATTCTCTGCCCCTTTCCCTCTTTCTTCTTCTTCTGGGACTCCTGTAATACAAATGTTATTATGTTTGATGGAGTCACTGAGTTCCCAAGTCTATTCTCATTCTGCATAATTCTTTTTTCTCTCTTTTGTTTATTCTGTCTTCTAGGTCATTAATTTGTCCCTTTGCTTCTTCTAGCCTGCTTTTCATTCCAACAAGCATGTTTCTCATTTTATTTATTGAGCCCTTTATATCTGCTATGCTATTCCTTATCTCTGTGTTAATGGTCTCACTGATGTCCTCTACTCTTTTCTCAAGTCCAGTGAATATTCTTATGATCATTGCTTTAAATTCTCCATCAGGCATGTTACTTACCCCTATTTCACTTAGATCTCTTGCTTGGCCTTGTTCTGTTCTTTCATTTGGGACAAATTCCTGTCTTCTCATTTTGTCTAAATCTCTGTGCCTGTTTCTCTGTGTTAGGAAAGTCATCGATGTCTCCTGTTCTTGAGGGTAATGGCTTTATGAAGAAGAGATCCTCTAGTGCCCTGCAGTGTACCGCCCCCTCTTCCCCAGGGCCTGGTGCCTCTAGGAGTGTCTCAAATGTGTCCTACATGTGCCTCACTGTTGTGTCTTAGCCATTTTATCCTCTGGCCAGTCCTCTGAAGAGGCTCCTGTTGTGGGCAGTGTTTGGTCCCTGGCCTGAACGAGATGCGTCTTAACTAGATATGCTCTGGTCTGCTTGTGAAATGAGTCCTGTTGCCACCACTACTGGAATCGAAGCCTCACCAAACTTCTGGTCAGGGAGATATGGTGTGGGCAGGGTTTGGGCTGGTCTTCTGGGGGAGGAGACTTGTCATGCCAGGACTGAGGCATGCATGACTGGGAAAGGCAATTCCACCCAAGCATGGGGGCAGGTGGGGCTTAGTGTAAGCAAGTTAGGTAGTGAGTGTCAGTGCTGCACTGGTTCCTGCAGGTGGCTGTGTGCTTTTGCTGAGGGATGGGGGAGAGAATTGGTGCCTGCCAGTTCCTTTGTTCCTGGAGGGGGTCTCTCTGTGAATGCTGTCTCTCTGGGGCATGCTCCAAGATGAGCAACTAACCTCCCCACTGTGTGTCTCTTCAGATCACTGCTTCCATACTCTATGTCCACAGGTTGTTTGCCTGCCTTCTCTCCAAGAGCAGTGCAGTGCCCTCTGGGCTCTCCCTGAGCCAAGCCCGCTGACATTTAGAACTCTAGGCTTTAAGCCCCACTGGTTGCAAAAACACGCAATTCAGCCCCTCTCACTTTCTAAATCAATCACTATGGGGATTTATTTTCTCCATGCGCTTCCCTCTGTGTTAGTCTGTCTCTCACCCTTCTCTGCAACTGCAGCTCCCTCCCCACTGTAGCAGCCATGATTCATTTCTTCCCAAACTTTATCTCCATACTTCCTAACTTCTTCAATATGGCCTCTTCTCTACCTTTAGTTGTGAAGTATGTTCTGCCAGTCTTCAGGTCCATTTCTGGAGTATTCAGGATGATTTCATAGTTATCTAGTTGTGTTCAAAGGGCGAAGTGAGCCTAGGGTACTCCAAATCCACTGCCATCTTCCCCCTCCATACCCACTGTTCACTTTAAATGGGTCAATAGTATGGCATGTTAAGTATATCTCAATAAGGCTATTTAAAAAATTCTTCAGTTTGTGAAGGGGATTTTTTCTTTTGTTTTCTAAAATGTTAACCCTTTTTCTCTTTTGTAGCAAAAAGGCGTAAAACTCTTCAGATCTCACCATCAATATGGATGTCTTCCGTTAGTACTATGTTTGCAAATTCCATTTTTTTTTTTTTTTTTTTTTTTTTTTAAATTTTTTTTTAACGTTTTATTTATTTTTGGGACAGAGAGAGAGAGAGACAGAGCATGAACGGGGGAGGGGCAGAGAGAGAGGGAGACACAGAATCGGAAACAGGCTCCAGGCTCCGAGCCATCAGCCCAGAGCCTGACGCGGGGCTCGAACTCACGGACCGCGAGATCGTGACCTGGCTGAAGTCGGACGCTTAACCGACTGCGCCACCCAGGCGCCCTCAAATTCCATTTTTATAGAAAGAACTCAGCTTATATGAACATAAGTCTGGTCTATATGATCAGAGCCCACTTACCCCTCCTCCAGGCTTACCTCTCTAATCCCTCTGCCCACATCTTATCCCCTCATACTCTGCTCTAGCCATTCTGAACTGGCCAGTGCCTCTTCCTGCATCATGCTCTAGCTTGGACATCATTTTCTCTGGGAAGCTTTCCAAACCTTCAGCTCTGGGTTAGGTACCCCTCTCAATGCTCCGTTGGCTATTTATGTACATGATGCCTCAATTAGAATACACACTTCAGGAGGACAGGAACCTTGTTTACTATTGTAGCCCAAGTGTCTAGAACAATGCCTAATATATAGTATATACTCAATACATGTTTCTTAGATGAGTATGTGAATTTGTTTGCGTGTACATCTGTTCTACTACTGTGTGGTAGAATCTCCTGCTTCACACATCCCAGGACCTACGATGTCCATCTATTACAAAGTAGGGACCTGATAAACATGTCTTCATACCAATTTCAGTCTTCTTAGCAGAAAAAAGGACACTTAATTCCTTCCACTATAAAATTATTTTTCTAAGAAGGAAAATAAACTACAAGAGATCTCCAAAATGTATAGGAATATCCATGGAAATGATAACTCCAACTAGCAGAAAGTAGGCTCTAGTAAAAGTATTAGCTCTAGTAAAGTATTAGCTTAAGGATATTTTGATACAATTTGTATTTCTGCTCAGCTGTTACTTGTTTTTCCCCTTATCACTAGATCAATATAAACTGAAATGGAGGCCAAGTAGGGGTGCTGAGTGGCAACTTTGTCAAAAGAAGGGAGTGGGAACTAAAAATAAAATGTCATGTTGCCTGGCTGGCTCAGTCAGTAGAGCATGCAATTCTTGATCTCGGGGTTGTGAGTTCGAGCCCAACACTGGGTGTAGAGATTACTTAAAAATAATATCTTAAAGGGAGCCTGGGTGGCTCAGCTGGCTAAGTGTCCAGCTTCAGCTCAGGTCATGATCTTGCAGCTCGTGGGCTCAAGTCCTGCATCTGGCTCTGTGTTGACAGCTCAGAGCCTTGATCCTGCTTCGGATTCTGTGTGTCTCTCTCCCTCTCTCTCTCTCTCTCTCTCTCTCTCTCTCAGTTCGGATTCTGTGTGTGTGTGTGTGTGTGTGTGTGTCTCTCTCTCTCTCTGCCCCTCTCCCACTCATATTCTGTCTCTCTCTTTCAAAAATAAATATTAAAAAAAAATTTTAAAGGGGCACCTGGGTGGCTCAGTTGGTTAAGTGTCCAACTTCAGCTCAGGTCATGATCCTACGGTTTGTGAGTTCAAGCCCTGTGTAGGGCTCTGTGCTGACAGCTCAGAGCCTAAAGCCTGCTTCAGATTCTGTGTCTCCTTCTCTCTCTGCCCCTCCCCCACTCACACTCTGTCTCTCAAAAATAAATAAACGAAAAAAAATTCCACACTTCTAAAACTCAAACAGGAATAAATAGAAAATTTGAACAGACCCATAACTAGTGAAGAAATTGAATCAGTTATCAAAAATCTCCCAACAAATAAGAGTCCAGGACCAGATGGCATCCCTGGGGAATTCTACCAGACATTTAAAGCAGCGGTAATACCTATCCTTCTCAAGCTGTTCCAAAAAATAGAAAGGGAATGAAAACTTCCAGACTCATTCTATGAAGCCAGCATTACTTTGATTCCCAAACCAGAGACCCAGCAAAAAAAGAGAACTACAGGCCAATCTCCCTGATGAATATGAATGCAAAAATTCTCAACAAGATACTACAAATCGAACTCAACACATATAAGAATTATTCACCATGATCAAATGGGATTCATTCCTGGGCTGCACGGCTGGTTCAACATTCACAAATCAATCAATGTGATACATCACATGAATAAAACAAAAGATAAGAACCATATGATCCTGTCAATTGATACAGAAAAAGCATTTAACAAAATACAGCATCCTTTCTTAATAAAGACCCTCAAGAAAGTCGGGATAGAAGGAACATACTTAAACATCATAAGAGCCATTTATGAAAAGCCCACAGCTAATATCATCCTCAATGGGGAAAAACTGAGAGCTTTCCCCCTGAGATCAGGAACACGACAGGGATGTCCACTCTCACCGCTGTTGTTTAACATAGGGTTGGAAGTTCTAGTATCAGCAATCAGACAACAAAATGAAATCAAAGGCATCAAAATTGACAAAGATGAAGTCAAGCTTTCACTTTTTGCAGATGACATGATACTATGCATGCATAGACTCCACCAAAAGTCTGCTAGAACTGATACATGAATTCAGCAAAGTCGCAGGATACAAAATTAATGTACAGAAATCAGTTGCATTTTTACACACTGATAATGAAGCAACAGAAAGACAAATAAAGAAACTGATCCCATTCACAATTGCACCAGAAATCATAAAATATCTAGGAATAAACCTAACCAGAGATGTAAAAGATCTGTATGCTGAAAACTATAGAAAGCTTATGAAGGAAACTGAAAAAGATACAAAGAAATGTAAAAATATTCCACACTCATAGATTGGAAGAATAAATATTGTTAAAATGTCAATACTACCCAAAGCAATCTACACATTCAATGCAATCCCAATCAAAATTGCACTGGCATTCTTCTCGAAGCTAGAACAAGCAATCCTAAAATTTGTATGGAACCACAAAAGACCCCGAATAGCCAAAGTAATATTGAAAAAGAAAACGAAAGCAGGAGGCATCACAATCCCAGACTTCAGCCTCTACTACAAAGCTGTAATCATCAAGACAGTATGGTTTTGACACAAAGACAGACACATAGACCAATGGAATAGAATAGAGACTCCAGAATTGGACCCACAAACGTATGGCCAACTAATCTTTGACAAAGCAGGAAAAAATATCCAATGGAAAAAAGACAGCCTCTTTAACAAATGGTGCTGGGAGAACTTGACAGCAACATGCAGAAGAGTGAAACTAGACCATTTTCTTACACCATACACAAAAATAAACTCAAAATGGATGAAGGACCTGAATGTGAGACAGGAAACCATCAAAACCCTAAAGGAGAAAGCAGGAAAAAACCTCTGTGACCTCAGCTACATCAATTTCTTACTTGACACATCTCCAAAGGCAAGGGAATTAAAAGCAAAAATGAACTATTGGGATCTCATCAAGACAAAAAGCTTCTGCACTGCAAAGGAAACAATCAACAAAAATAAAAGGCAACTGATGGAATGGGAAAAGATATTTGCAAATGACATAACAGATAAAGGGTTATTATCCAAAATCTATAAAAAACTCACCAAACTCCACACCCAAAAAACAATCCAGTGAAGAAATGGGCAGAAGACATGAATAGACACTTTTCTAAAGAAGACATCCAGATGGCCAACGGGCTCATGAAAAGATGCTCAACGTCACTACTCATCAGGGAAATACAAATCAAAACCATAATGAGATACCACCTCACACCCGTCAGAGTGGTTAAAATGAACAAATCAGGAGACTATAGATGCTGAAGAGGATGTGGAGAAATGGGAACCCTCTTGTACTATTGGTGGGAATAGAAACTGGTGCAGCCACTTTGGAAAACAATGTGGAGGTTCCTCAAAAAATTAAAAATAGATCTACCCTATGACTCGGCAATAGCACTGCTAGGAATTTACCCAAGGGATACAAGAGTGCTGATGCATAGGGGCACTTGTACCCCAATGTTTATAGCAGCACTTTCAACAATAGCCAAATTATGGAAAGAGCCTAAATGTCCATCAACTGATGAATGGATAAAGAAGATGTGGTTTATATATACAATGGAATACTACTTGGCAATGAGAAAGAATGAAATCTGGCCATTTGTAGCAATGTGGATGGAACTGGAGAGTATTATGCTAAGTGAAATAAGTCAGGCAGAGAAAGATTTAACATATGTTTTCACTCTTATGTGGATCCTGAGAAACTTAACAGAAGACCATGGGGGAGGGGGGAGGGGAGGGGAGAAAAAATAGTTACAGAGAGGGAAGGAGGCAATCCATAAGAGACTCTTAAATCCTGAGAACAAACTGAGGCTTAATGAGGGGTGGGGGAGAGGGGAAAGTGGGTGATGGGCATTGAGGAGGGGACCTGTTGGGTGTTGTATGGAAACCAACACTGGATGTTGCATGGAAACCAATTTGACATAAATTATATATGAAAAAAAATTTTTTTTAATAAATTTTTGTTGCTACTCTAAAAGTAAATAAAATCTTAAAAATAAAATATCAAAAAGAAATAGTCACATATAGTAGCTAATGCTTCTAATATATATTTAATTATTTTATTTTTCTCAAGCAACAGGATAAATACTATGGTTGACAATGGTCAGTTCTCAGATATTACCTCTGTAAAGCCAGAAGCCACATTCCAAGCAATTTTGTTTTTTTGTTTTTTAAAAAAATGTTTGTTTATTTATTTTGAGAGAGAGAGAGCGAGCGAGCATAAGCAGGGGAGGGGCAGAGAGGATCCCAAGCAGGCTGATGACCATCAGCACAGAGCCCAACGTGGGGCTTGATCCCATGGCCCTGGGATCATGACCTGAGCTGAAATCAAGAGTCAGACACTTAACCAACTGAGCCACCCATTCACCCCCCAAGCAGTTTTGAATCATGTAGATTGTTAACCAACAATGAAAAAAAGGAAAGGAAAAGTTATACGTGGCTAAGGTGATTGACTGCCTTACAATCATTACCAATCCTCACCATGTTTTTGGAGAATCTCCTGGAGATCTGGCTTGGGCGCAGTATCCACAGTGCTTTCCCCATCAACACTTCCTTCGGTATCCTCTTCTGTAGCAGAAGAGCCTACTGAAAGAACATGAAGTTTGGTCTCCAAATCTTGAGCATCTGGCTTCAAAAAGGCAGCTGGACCATCAATGCCTATGGTCCAAAAGAAAGGAAAAAAGAGGAAAATATTATCCATTATTCAGCTGGTGGTTTTGGTGTATGTGATCGAATTAAGAACCACCAAACCATTTTGCTTCTCCTTCCTTAACATTCACACAGATATTTGTTAATAAAGTAACTCAGGACTGGTGTTCAAGTTATTAACATTGTGACTGTCACTAAATAAAACGTACTTGGTTGTATGCTCTAGAAACTAAAGAATGAGACCATGAAAACAAAGTAGGTCCTCCAAAGTTCAGATCCTGTCCAAGTCAATAGCTCACCATCTCACATGGTCCATTGAGTCCTATCTATTGGAAGAATGGATGGTCTCTACTACTCCTGGCTTCATGGTTAACTCTGTCATGATGCAACAATCAAGACAATCCCTTCCTCAAATAGGCCATTCTGGACTAATTCATTTGGCAATGAAAGCAATAGTTCTAGGGTGGACACGAACTTCAACGTATCTTCCACTGATTAATCTATGGCTTTTATTTTAACTCAAAGATCCAGAATGTAATTAAAAGATTTATGAAGGTACCTAGTAACGATGCTAATAATTGTCCCTCTGGTCCATCTGAAAATCCTCCTGCCTTCTCCTAGGTTTGTGAAAACTATACCCTAGTGGGAAGAGGTGCTGCCTAAACACACACCATGTAGGATGACATCATTCTGTGGGGTATGAGGTTCCACCAAAGGAGTTTGCTCCTCGCTACCTCTTGGCTTTGATCGACGTAGCCTTGCTTCTGGATTTGGCTGTACCATGAGTGGCTCAAGGCGCTTTTTTCTCTGCTTCTTCTCCAGCAGCGCTCTCTAGGAAAAAATTGTGATATTATAGCCAGAAGAGTTATGACAGGACCTAGCTGCTTCGAACATTTACAGTTTTTCACTAATCCTCACAAACCTCTTGTGAATTAATTTCTCCTGCTTAAGACATGGCAACACTGAGGCACAGAGAATGACAATGATTAACTCATTTTGTTTACTATATATTTACCAAACACCTTTAAAGATCTATTTAAAATGATACAAATGCATTTCTAGCCAAGCTGAGGCAGTGATCCAAGTCTATTTAAAATATTTATAGTAATTATGGGGCACCTGGGTGACAGTTGGTTGAGCATCTGACTTCGGCTCAGGTCATGATCTCACAGTTTGTGGGTTCGAGCCCCGCATCAGGCTCTGTGCTGACCACTTGCTCAGAGCCCAGAGCCTACTTCAGATTCTGTGTCTCCTTCTCTCTCTGCCCCTCCCCCGCTCATGCTTTGTCTCACTCTGTTTCTCAAAAATAAATAAATATAAAATATTTATAGTAATTATCATATTATTATCAAAGCACAATCACAAGTTTAAAATACATAAACGTGCATAGGAGAAAAGATAAAGAAACATAGTAATGGTGATTTCTTTGGGTGGTAGATTACGGATTTTTTTTCCTTTTTCTAGTTTTTGTATTTTCTAAATTTTCTAACTTTTATAATTGAAAAAACATAAAACTTCGTATCCTCTAAACTTCAAATTATTTCCATATTTTAGTCAACTACGGAGCAGTGGCTTTTCCTTTCTTGCTCATTTTTACATAATTAGAAATAAAACAAATCAGAACCAAGGATAAAGAGAGGGAAGAAAACTTTCAGTCAGGACATTCTAAATAGAAGCAATCAATTTTATGGACAAAAGTGATAGAGAATATGGTAGCAAGGAAAGTCAGGGAAAAAGTATGAGAGACTCTGAGAAAAAAACCCAACATGATGAAAAGGAAGATACTAGCACATATATTATTTTTAAGCTTTGACAAATAAGAGATTATAATACCTGGAAATTATTATGGATCTGGGATATCTCAGAATAGGAAAGTGCTAAGCCCCAAGCTAAAAAAACTAAACCATGATTTTAAAGCAAAGATATTATAACCTACTTTATTGTTTCTTAGGCAGAAAGCTGTCTATTTACTTTTTTTCACTGATACTGCTTTTAAAAATTGCCACGAGAAGAAGAGTTACTCCATGGGGTGAGACAATCAGTAGAAAAGGATGTATGTTTTTCCTCAACTGGGCTGATGAAAGCTTGTAGATAAATTCAGAGGACACAGAAGAAACAGAACTACTCTTTACCCAACCCCGTGAATAAGAAAAAAGACTAGGGAGCGAAGATAATGTGCCAAAATGGACTATTCCATCAAGAATGAATAAAGGTTAGAGCAAGCTGGGAAGGAATAACTGAAGTTTCTCAGATTATTTTGAGACTCATGAATTGATATGAATAGATGGACCTTAATGTAAAAGGAACACTAAATACATAAGAGGCCCTAATGAGCTGCTTCTAGCAACTGAGAAGTCTTACGTAGTGGATCGGAAGTAAGCCGGCTGAAGAGATGGGACATGAAACATAATAGACATGAGAAACTGCCGCATCTATGTGGCCACAGTTATCTAGTCTCATATAGTCTCATAACTGGCAACAATTGATGAAGCAAAGATGCAAGCCACAGCCAATCCATTCTGTTAACATATGTAAAGAAAAAATGCTCTTCAGAAAAGGGGTATTCTGCTGGTGGTCCAGAAAAGAGCAGCCAAAGACCAAGAATTTGATAGAGGTTATCCAACCTGTCCCAAGACAGAGAAATGTTGAATCTGGTAGACAAGAGTATCCAATTTCCTGGGAGACCTTAGTCTGTTTGTGGACAGGAAACCATATAAGGGCTTCTTCACCGCCTTGGTGAAATGTCCCTTGGGACTACTAATTTCATTTCCTCAAATTCCCTTCTTACCAACCAGCATTCTAATTTTCAATTAATTTCTTAGGTATCATGTTCCCAGAGCAGGGAAGCATGAGCAGCAGAGATGAATGTACACTGGAAGAGCTGGGGTTCCCATTGTATATTAATAAATTGGTATCTGGTTTCATACCTGACTGTCGCGAGTTTGACCAGTGTGAATTTGTGCCAAAGGACCTGGTTATATTTAGGTTCACTGACAAAACCCAGTTTTTAGACCTGTAAAGGGCAGACCAGACTCCTGGCCACAGTGATCCTACCAGTGTATCTGGTGAAGCCTTTCTCTATCAACTTCAACACAAGTCACACTTATTTAGATCAGCAACTTGAGGGAAAGACACCAACTGTAGATTGTAGTAGCCACCACTACTACTACGTTATAGAACTGAATATAACCTGCTATTGTCCAAATTTTTAAACGAGAAAAAAATCATAAAATATTGGCGGGCAAATTGCTATTTTGGTGAAAAGTGTCTCCTGATTTAGCATTCTAATCATCCTCACACAGTTTGGAGGAGGGAGATAGTAGGTGTTAATTGAGCTTCAATGCAACAATGTCAACTCATATTTCATTTGTTTTACCTTCCCTAAAAAGCTGTAAATGAAGCTGCATAAACAAAGGATTCTTTACAATATTAAAAGAAGGATGGGTAGTCAGGAAGAGAGCCACAGGTGACTGATTGATACCCTATATGCAATTAAAATACGTTGCTTTCAGGACCTTCAGTGTCACATAAGCCAAACCTTTAAATTTCCCAATTCCCTTGGAAACTGAAGAATAACTCAAAGAATCCATCTTTTCCAGAATGCAGTGGTATGTCCTATTATCACTCCCCGGGAGCAAAATACTGGATGGTAATTCCAAAATAAATGAGGAAATAAAGGAGATTAGATGGAGGGGGGATTCCATCAAATGGCTTCATGCAATAAAATAATAAAGCTCAGGCAAGCCTCAAATTAGTGAGAGTCTGACTTCACTGATGCTCAATTTTACAGAAAGACTCCCTAGAAGTGATGGGTTGGTTACAGTATGACACTTCTGGAACAGACTGGCTGACCACAAGGGGCAACCAGCAATATCAGAATGGTTGCCTGCAATCTAACAGTTTGGCTAAACATAACTAATCTCCCTAGCACGCAAAGTCAGATCAAAAGAAGACGAGACTAAAATTTTTAAATCACACTTCTTTCTCTTTTTTATTTTAAAGAGAGAGAGAGAGTGAGTGAGTAGGGCTAAGGGGGAGAGTGAAAGAATCCTAAGAAGGCTCCATGCTCAGCACAGAGACCAATGCAGAACTAAATCCCACGACCCTGGTATCATGACCTGAGCCAAAATCAAGAGTCACGTGCTCAATGAGCCACCCAGGAATCCCTAAATCACACTTCTTTTTTTTTTTCAACTTTTTTTTTTTTTTTTTTTTTAATTTATTTTTGGGACAGAGAGAGACAGAGCATGAACGGGGGAGGGGCAGAGAGAGAGGGAGACACAGAATCGGAAACAGGCTCCAGGCTCCGAGCCGTCAGCCCAGAGCCTGACGCGGGGCTCGAACTCACGGACCGCGAGATCATGACCTGGCTGAAGTCGGACGCTTAACCGACTGCGCCACCCAGGCGCCCCAAATCACACTTCTTAAAATACCAATTCAGTGTGCGAATGACCACCTCTGTTATAATGATAGGAACAAACAGATGAGCAACCTGACCAAAAGGGACTATGTTGTACTTCAATCCCTTGTCCACCAGATGGCATAAATGTTCTCCACCTAATGTGCATCCATGGCTGAGTAACATCCCTGGAAGAATCTAAAAATCTTTACAATCTGTAGCCAGCTAAGGAGTTCACATACCCTGAAAAAAAAAGTGAGTACCCTAGAGAAACAAGTAAAAATAAAAACAAAATATACTCAATGAGAAAGAATACCTTTTCAATAAATGGTACTGGGACAACTGGATATCCACATGCAAAAGAATAAAGTTGGACTCTCATCTTACACCATATATAAAAATTATCTCAAAGCAAATCATAGGAAGTGTAAGACTCTTAGAAGAAAACATAGGAGCAAATCTTGGTAATCTTGGGTAAGCAATGGTTTCTTAGATATGACACCAAAAGCGCAAGACACAGGAGAAAAAATAAATGAAAACTTTATGCTGAAACCAATACCATTAAGAAAGTAAAAATTGCAGAAAGTATTCACAAATGATACTTCTGATAAAAAACTTGGATCTAGACTATATAAAGAACTCTTATAATTTAACAACAAAAAGACAATAACCCAATTTAAAAATGGGTTTTCTCCATTTCTCCATGTCTCCAAAGAGGACATACAAAGAGCCACTAAGTACATTTTAATGCTCAACATCATTAGTCATTAGGGAAATGCAACTCAAATGGCTGTAATCAAAGACAGAAAATAATAAGTGCTGACAAGGATGTGGAGATGCTGGAGGCCCCAGACATTGCTGGTGAGAATGTGTAAAATGGTTCAGTGACTTTTGAAGACAGTCTGGCAGTTCCTTAACATGTTAAACAGAGTTACCATATGACCCAGGAATTCTCTCACTCCTATTACCTGAGGTATATCAGACAAGAGAGATGAAAGTATATCTGTACAGAAACTTAGACACAGGTTCAGAGCAGCATTATTTGTAATAGCCCAAGAGTGAAAATAATGCAAATGTCCATCATCTGATGAATAGATAAATGAAATGTGGAGTATCCACAACTAGGAATGTTATTCAACAATAAAAAGGACTGCAGCAGTGATACATGTGACAACATGGATGAACATTTTCCTAAGTAAAGGGGCCAGACACAAATGACTACATATTATATGATTCCATTTTATATGAGGTCTAAAAATCATTTGTACACTTTTTTCTCAAAGTTTATTTATTTTGAGAGAGAGAGGGTGTGTGTGAGTGGGGGAAGGGCAGAGAGAGCAGGAGAGAAAGAGAACCCAAGCAGCTCCATACCACCAGCACAGAGCTCGACATGGGGCTTGAACCCACAAACCGTGAGCTCATGACCTGAGCCAAGATCAAGAGCCAGATGATCAACTGAGCCACCCAGGCAACCTTCATGTGTACACTTTAACTGGGTGTATATTTACCGTGTGTGAATTAGACCTCAATAAAGCTGTTCAAAAACCTATATAGGACAAAAACAGCCATGTGTAAATTATCTGTGAATCTAGGATTTTCAAACATTAAATACTAAGATTATACTATCAGGGAAAAAAGACAGATATGAAAGAAGCAAACCTGCTCAGTACTGCTGAAACATGGATGATGAAAGAATGAGTTAAGAGAAGGGAAATGGTCAGTGTGGAAATAAGGTAGGATAAAACTTAGAGCAAGAGTTACCTTGTGTCTCTTGTACTATATAAGGCAGCGAGTGGCCTGGCCAGATACTCACATATCTCATTCTGTTGGCAGGTGTATCCCTTTAGTAGAGATGAATTAATTATACCTTCACACAATGATATTTACTGTAGATATCATTTTACAGACTCCACTTGCTCTGATTCCAAACTTACCAGGCCACTTTAATAATTGCAAACCTCCCGCAGATAGGAATGTGATGACCAGCTGATTCTGGTATATAGTTCATTAGAAATTAATAAATTAATCCCCTGGCTTAGGTTCATCACTTATGAAATTGGTTAGTATGAACCAATCCTCATGAGACTTATGACCTCTGGCTGCTCTTATCAAACTATCTCTCATCCTACAAAATTCATGACCAATGACTCAACCATGGGAACATTCCCAAAGCAGGACTCCTAAGAGGTTAATCTACTGTATACTTCAGGCAGGCGTGGGGAGAATAAGGTTCCCTAGGCTCTCCCACCTCCACTGATAATCACTGCCACAGTAAGCCACTGTCATGGATGGGAGTGCATGGTACACCTCAGGTAGGTTGGCAGGCCCCGGACTATGAGCCTTCCATCAAGATCCTACCAGCCTGTGAGGCCCAGACCAAGCAGCAACCTAGCCTTCCTCAATATACTTCCATCTCAGCTCTAACTTACTCTAAGATCCTATCTAACATTCTGTTATCCAGTCTGACCCCACTCTACAGATGAAATAGTGGGCCCCAGAGTTGAAGAATCTTACCTAAAATCAGGAGCACCTGGGTGGCTCAGTCGGTTAAGGGTCCAACTTCAGCTCAGGTCATGATCTCACAGTTTGTGAGTTTGAGCCCCGTGTCAGGCTCTGTGCTGACGGCTCAGAGCCTGGAGCCTGCTTCAGATTCTGTGTCTCCCTCTTTCTGCCCCTCCCCTGCTCATGCTCTCTCTCTCAAAAATAAACACTAAAAAAGTATTAAAAAGAATCTTCTCTAAGATCACATAGCTAATTAATGGCAGACTAAAAACTAGAACCAAAGGCTTCTGATTCCCAGCCCTATGTTTTATTCATTCTGTAGTGCTGCCTTTGTTACAGGCCATTTGAACACTCAGTTTGCATTTGTGGAAATTCCCTTGCCCCCTGCTGAGCAACCTCCTTCTTATGCCCAAGGCAGCATTTCAGGCCCCTTACAGTATTCTCGCACACTATTTAACACCATTTGTACATCAGGCCTGGACATTTTTTGAATTTTAAAATACTCCTACAAAATTTTATGTCTTGATATTCATTGACCACCTCTGGAAAGATACATTAGAAGTTAGTGACAGCCTCTGGTAAAAACTAAGTCATATAGAGAGGGAGAGACTGTTCACGAAATATCTTTTCTGTATTACTGGAATCCATACTTTTAAAATAAAATATATCTCTATACAAAATTCAAAAACTGCAAAATTCAAAAACTTACATCTACTATGTTATTTCATAGATGACCATAGATTTTAGATGCTAGCACAGTATGTACCAGTTAGCCTTATAAAAATAAATCAAACAAAGATCTACAATTTTATGGGCACATCTCCCTAAATAGAGTTTGCTATGCAATGGAATATAGAAAATAAAGGGCCCATCTCAAGTATTTCAATCTCTTTTGTGTGTGGTGGGGAGGTAAGTATAAGTAGAAATATATATATATAATCAGAATTTTCCCCATGATCCCAGTTAGATTAGTTTCCTTCCTAGTTTTAGTTTATGTTTTCCCAGTATTCAAAAGGATTGTTTATTTCACACCCTTTACCCGGCAACTTTACAGATGTGTGCACAACACTAGATGGGTCTCTGTTTAGAGGCAGCCTGCCTCGCAGAGGAAAATGCTGAGACAACCACCTGTAATTGCTGAGAAGTTTTTTTGCCATTTTCCTGCTTGGCTGTGCAAAACTAGACTTGCTTAAGATGTCCCTGCGTCTCTTTAAAGGAAGCAGGTTGGAGGGAGGATACAGCTGGTATATTAACCTCAGCAGTGGTTTCGAGGAAGCCTACTTATAAAAAGTGCTACAGCCAGGCTCCCCCAGGACAGGTCACTCATGTTGGGGTCCCCAGCCTTCCAAGCCCACGTGCCCTGGGGATCCCTAAGCCCCAAAGTGGATTTCACCGACATATGCCAAGATACAGGTGCCAGGCTGTTGGGGTTCACTTGGCCCTCCCCACGTGGAGGGTGGGCTCTGAACACCAGGCTGCACAAGCACTCCCACAATGGCCCAGGGACAGGCAAGCTCTGTCGTGTGTTCACCTGGGTGCAGGGAGAGCCTAGGGCAGCTGGGGCCCAGAGCGCTAGGCCCAGTGGTACTTGTCCCTGCCAGCCAGCCCTCTGGGGCCCTTGCCAGGGGTGGAGAAGCTGTGGTTGTCCTGTGCCTAGCCAGGTGGCTCCAGACAGGCCTCTGTTGCTATTTAGACCTTGAAGGTGACAGAACTAGATGGGTGGAGCCACAGCCGGGCCACCCTGTCCAAGCATCGTGGCTGCTCCTCTCTGCATACTTCACGATGCAGCATGTGAGGAGGGCTAGGGCCTGAGCAGGATGATGGCACAGCTGATGATGGAGGCCACCACGGCCACCTAGAAGCCAAATGTCTCCTATGGTGGCACAGGCTTGCATACACGGGGTCTCTGAAGACCACTGGGCAACATTTCCCCTCCAGCTGCACGTGAGGAGACTAGACCCCAACATTTGGTGACTTGAGTGTCAGTAGAATGTGATGACAGTTTCTGCCATCACCATGAAAGACTCAGAAGGTGCCATTCAGGGGTGGCCACACATGAGCACAAGCACCAGTGCTGTTCCTGAGGCCAGTGTGGCGTTCCAACCCACAGGGGCCTTGCCCTATGGAGAGTAGGCCTGCACATCCCCACATGCCCCAAAGAGACCTCTTCCCCAGTTTTTAATGAGTCCACCTTTAAAGCAACTTATTACACTAGAAGTCCCATTATTAATTCCAACATTAACATAAATAAGGCAAAACTTTAGAGGTATGTTTAGTCACCTAGAGTCTAGACACTACATGGGAAGACTACAGCTATAGAATGTCCTAAATTAGAAAACATGCTCAAATGAAAGCAAAATATGTTGGGCATAGGTTCTAAGCTGACTAACAATGATGATCATAGCATATAACGACACACAAGTGTCCATTTATTCCTTCCTTCCTTCAAATATTTAACGAAGGATTATTATGTGCCCAGCCCTATGCTGGGAACTTCTGGTCATCATAAACAGACTTGACTCCTATTCTCATGGAGCTTAGCCTAGTGGAGGAAACAAACATAAATCAAATCACTGAAGAAAAGAATGAATGTGTAACTGAACACTGGGACCAGTGCTGTGAAGAAAACTGTGCTGTAAGCAATCGGGGTTTTAAGCAGGCACAGCAGCATGCTCAGGTCTGTATTTGAGAATGAGAAAAACATTGTAGTTCAATGAAATTGAATAAAATTCCATGAAATTGTAGTTCATTCTTGTAGTTCAATGAAAGTACAATGTAGAGACATATTTAAGGCAGCAGGACCAAATTACTATACAGAAATACAATGTTAACATTCTTCTAACTCTTAGGAAAGGTGCCAAGGAATTTCCAGTGACTATAAATCCAAGGCCAGTTTTATCGCTGTGCTCCTGAAGGCAGTTGGGTCTTGCCAGAGCCCAGGGCCTTGGTTCAGCACTGCTTAGTTACAACATCAGAACCTTTCCCTTTCCTGTCTTCTTTCCATGACCCTGCCAAGACTTCAGAGTTCAAGACTCTGCATCAGCAGATGCATCATCATCATGGATCAGTATAGCTGTTCACTTATTTCAAAACAGGAGGGAGACTCCTGATTTGCTCACCTGATTATCTAGTTTCAGCTGTCGAAGCTTCATTGTCTCATCTTCAAAGGCACTATTTAAAAAGGAAAAAAAAAAGCATGTAAAGAGAAAATTCTGTTAAAAACATGTCAATTTCGTATTCTCCATGTATCTACTCCCCTGGGCTATTTTCAGCCAAATGATTCTGCCTTAGGGAAAGTTTCTAGATGTTACCTGACACTGGCTTCAGGAGGACTTGCCACGCTTATTCTATGGAAAACCTCAGGAGACTGAAGTACCCAAAGGGTAAAAAGAAAAAAAAAAAAAAGATGTAGAACATAGACTCACATGCATGCAGGAATTTTTTTTTTTAAACCGTATGTTGGGTACTAACTATAGCCCAGACACAGTGCTAAGTATCTGACATGCATTATTTTATTTATTCCTCAAAACAATCCTACAAATTAGGCACTATTATTCTTCACACTTTGAACATGGAGAAACAGACTTAGAGGGCTATGCATAAGGTTAAACAGCAGAAACAGACTCTAATCCAGGTCTCTTTCTAGAGTCTAAATTCCACCTAAAAATCCAATATATTTTTCTTCTTTTTTGGAGCTAGTTCTAGGAAATAGAGAATTAAACTGAATGGGGATTGTGGCAGGCTGCCCCCAAATACGTCAAAGTAGGACACTGATAATTCTGAATTAAAGTTTACTTGAGAAACAGCCAATGCAAGCACATTCTGACCCTCCTTTCTGTCCCCCAGAAGCAGGAAGTCAATTTCCCATGTGAAAGGTACTCTTCCTGTACCAGGAGGTAAAAAAACATTTATCACCAGAGATAGAGAATTCAAGGCCTAGAAGTCAATGTACACAAACTCTGCTTAAGTTCTTCACTAATTAGTAGCCAAGACTAAGGTTCTTTGTCTTGTCATTTCTTCACAAATTTATTGTTTCTTTCTCTAAAAGGTATATAAACTGCCTACTTTGGTCATTTCTTAGGTTCCATATCTATGAGACCTCCACATGTACAAAATTAATTTTTCTTCCCATTAATCTATTTTGTGTCATTTTAATTGTTAGACCAGCCCAAAGAACCAAGATTAGTAGGGGGAATTTTCCCCCACCCCAACAACTGTGTATAGCATCTGACTACAGCCTACTGATTTCCTTAAGATCTAGGCAAGTTGGGCACCTGGGTGGCTCAGCTGGTTGAGTGTCCGACTTTGGCTCAGGTCATGATCTCATGGTTCGTTAAGTTCGAGCCCCACATCGAGCCCTGCATTGGGCTCCACCAGGCTCACTGCTAGTAGAGCAGAGCCCACTTCGGATCCTCTGTCCACAACCCCCCTACCCCCCGCCACCCCTTCCCAGCTTGCACTCTTTCTTACTCAAAAATAAAAATAAACATAAAAAGATTTAGGCAAGTCATTTAACTTACTTTGCAAGTTTGCCATTAATAAAATATGATGCCAGTCATGGAAGGAGACTATAAGTACAGTTGAACAGGCAAGACTTAACACCACTAGGAGACAGATTTGTTTGATGGAAGAAAACAACAACAAAAATGGAATCCAATGACTGTTTTCAACTGATAAACCAAATGCTTTTGAACTTTTAAAAAAACTCTCTCTGAAGCCATTTCTATTTTTGAAAATTTTCTAACTTAAGATTTTATTTTGTGACTCAGAATTCTTGGAAATAGTAGAGAATGAAACAAGGCAGAAATGGTTCTCAGTTATTATTATTTATAATAATAGTAATTATTATTTAATTATAATTTTTTCTGGAGCTTACTATCAGAATCTATTTGAGAAGATAAATTCCATGGTTACCAAGGGAAGCATGGCTTTTCCTGCATTTGAGGTAAAAATACCAAAGCATCTACCCACAGCTTAGTGGTTTACCACTACCTTCACACATTTTAGAAGGTTTTATGCATTTTATTTTATTTATTTATTTATTTAAAAAAAAATTTTTTTTTTTAACGTTTATTTTTGAGACAGAGAAAGACAAAGCATGAACGGGGGAGGGTCAGAGAGAGGGAGACACAGAATCTGAAACAGGCTCTAAGCTCCGAGCTGTCAGCACAGAGCCTGACGCGGGGCTCGAACTCACGGACCACAAGATCATGACCTGAGCCGAAGTCGGCCGCTTAACCAACTGAGCCACCCAGGCACCCCAGTTTTATGCATTTTAAAAATGCATAACAACTTGGAATTTGTGTACTATCTCCAAGACTCCTCCTGCCTACTAACCTGTAAGCAGATTTTTTTTTAATGTTTATTTTTGAGAGAGAAAGAGAGAGAGCACATGCGTGAGCAGGGAAGGGGCAGAGACAGAAGGAGACAGAGGATCTCAAGCAGGCTCTGCGCTGACGCAGGGCTCGAGCCCAACAGTGAGATCATGACCTGAGCTGAAGCCGGACACTTAATCGACTGAGCCACCCAAGCTTACAGCCTGAACCTGTAAGCATATTTCATAACCCCTTAGATATAGATGACATCCTGGTTCTCTGACAGTTTCCCTCTATTAATTTCCTTCTAAACCATATGCTTAAAAACCTGTTGGGTATTTAAAATAAATCATCTCCTTTATCCCAGTTCAAAAAAGGGAGGGACAAGCAAACAAACAAAAATGTCAGATATGATGTATTCAGGCCTTGACTTTGTAGGTCCCTAACAGTTCTCCTAGACATGTTCCTGTTTTCCTTAATATTTTTAATATTCATTCACATATTTTTAAATCCTAGCTTTATGAGTACAGTACTAGAATATTATTAGTATTTAGTGGATATTAGTATAAATTTGAAAAACTCTATAAAGCAACTAAGACAAAAAATTAAGAATATTAGGATATATAGGGAAAAAAGTATGAATACACAGGAACAGATAACATGGTAAAAAAAAAATGCACTGTTACGTGCTGGTATTTTCAACAGCTACTGCTATGAATCCTGCTTCTCCTCTAACTCACTTTGCCTTCAACACTAAACTAGAATTGCAAAACCCCCTGGCATAGAAAATAAATCATCCTATCCCACCCCCAACCCCACCTCTACACACACACACACACACACACACACACACACACACACACACACACAGCTAAAATCTCAATCATGCTAAATTCTCACACACATCTAAAGTTCTCAAACACTTCTGTTAAAGACGCTAAGAGTGAGGAAACCAGCTGTATCTTCAATGCCAATCTCGACACCATGTAATTCCTTTCATCAAGCCTGAGCAAGCTGAACAGGTTTTGTTTTGACCTTAACAAAAGAAGCACTAAAAATATGCTATATAATTATAACATTTAGATACCTCCTATACATCAAGAGCTATGCTTCCCTTGAGCTCTAGTTTTAAATTGTAATTTACCAGAAATAACATATTTTATATACTTATATTAATCTGAACTAGAATTTCTGGTCTAAACTGGAAGATGATCTTACTAAATTTGCATTTTTTCCTTCAATACTCTCTCCTTCCTTTAAAACAAAGTTGTTTAATGGCAGGCCTAACCAAGCCTGGTTCATAAATCAACATAAAACAAGAAGAATTCCTACAGTGTAAAAGAAATGGAATTACGTACTATATTTTCTCCCATTTTTCTCATGGAAAATTTCCTATTTCTGGATACAAACAGGAAAAACCCTAAATATACATCTTATAAAAACAACATAGATCCAACATTGAAGTGCAGCATAGAATAATACTCACAGAACGCCATTCTCTTGAACTACTCTCCATTATATATATGTGCATTATACACACACACACACACACACGCACGCACGCACACACACACACACAATGCTCACCACAATAAGTGTAGTCACTATATCTGTCACCTTGAAACATGATTACAATATTATTGACTATATTCCCTGTGCCATACTTTTCATCCTCATGACTTATTTTATAACTGGAAGCTTAATGCCCCTTAATGCCCTTCACCTATTCACCCTATTATTTCTTTAATTGAAAGGATTTTTGAGATAATATATGTGTTACAAGAAGATTGCTGGTGACAAACTCTTTTTGTATGATTTTTTTCTTTCTAGTTTTTTTCTTCATTGGTTGTAAAAATAAAGCATATTCATCTTATAGATTTTGTAAAAATTTATAAAGAAATAGTCTCTTCATAATCCTACCCTCATGAGATAATAATCCCTGCTAACAAGAAAATATCTTTACAAATATTTCTAGTAATTTTTATATATTTGAAATAAAATTTATGATTTTTATATCATTTTAACTCAAGATTATATCATAAGCATCTTTTATGTTATATAGGTTTTTGAAATATAATATTAAATGGCTAGTATTCTAAAATATGGACATTCCATAAATTTTTTATTGTGGTAAAAACATGTATCATAAAATGTAATATCTTAACCATTTTTAAGTGGACAGTTCAGCAGTGTTAAGTATATTTACATAGCTGTTTGCATACAATTTTTTATAGCAGCATTATTCACAAGGGCCCAAAAGTAGAAACATCTCAAGGGTCCATCAACTAATAAATAGGTAAACAAAATCTGATTTATCTATACAATGGGATTTATTCTGCCATAAGTAGAAGAGCTTGAAAGCATTGTGCTACCTGAAAGAAGCCAATCAACAAAAGCCCACATATTATATAATGCTGTTTTTATGAAATGTCCAGAATAGGCAAATGCATAGAGGCAGAAAGTACGTAAGTGATCGCTTAGGGCCTTGTGGGGATCAAAGTTGAGGGATGATAGCGAAAGGGCATGGGATGAAAACATCCTAAAATTCACTGTGGTGATGATTGCACATTTCTATGAATATACCAATAAGCACTGAAGTGTGTATAATTTAAATGGGTGTATTGTATGGTATATGAATTATATTTCATTCAATAAAGCTGTTATTATTAAAAAATTCATGAGTCTATACTAATTATAAATAAATGGCACAACAAAGATCTTTACAGAATAACCAACTAATAAATATAGAATGAATAATGGAAGTAGAATGTCACCATTTTATAACCACCATATTAATAATTGACTCTTGCAAGAAACATTGATGGATCCTACAACCATTGAGTAAAATAAGATATTCAACACAATCTCAAGTATCTCCCCACAGATTATATTAGTTACAAAGAGGGAAAGGTAACCTTACAATGAGAAAATCTAGCAGATATCACCTTAACCAAATGAACAGATTCAGCAATGATGGGACAGACTGACATAAGGTATTTCCTGATGTGATGTATCGAGAAGAAAACAATATCACGTATGCAATATTCCTGCCAACAATGTTTGTCCTAAATCTATTCAAGAGGAAACAAACCAAATGGAGGGAAATTCTGCAAGACAACTCTCAGAATTCTTGAGAAAAACATCCTTATTAAGAGAGACCAAAAAAATTTTTTTTCTAGATTAAAGTGGAGAGACTTAAGAGATTTCTAGCAAGAAAATATAACACATAATCTTTGAATATTAATCATAACATACACACAGTAAAGACTATTATGGGTGCACTAAGGATATTTGACTCTGAACTGTGCTTTAAATAAGAGTATATTAGCATATTAATGTGATAATAGTATTGTGGCCATGTAGGCGTGGGAATAAGGTGGAAATAATAATGGAACAGGGTAGTATGGATGGGGGGAGCCACATTTCTCTGAGTATCCATGAGTCCATAATGATTAGAATCAATGAATCAATGAATGAATAAATAAATGAAGAAGGTACACCTCTTCCTTACAGAAAAAAAATCCAATTAAAAAAGATAAAAGGGTTCTCTGAGTATCCATGAGTCCATAATGATTAGAATCAATGAATCAATGAATGAATAAATAAATGAAGAAGGTACACCTCTTCCTTACAGAAAAAAAATCCAATTAAAAAAGATAAAAGGGAGGCACCTGGGTGGTTCAGTCGGTTAAGCATCCGACTTCAGCTCAGGTCATGATCTCCTGGTTTGTGAGTTCGAGCCCTGCGTCAGGCTCTGTGCTGACAGCTCAGAGCCTGGAGCCTGCTTCGGATTCTGTGTCTCCTTCTCTCTTTGCCCCTCCCATGCTCATGCTCTGTCTCTCTCTGCCTCTCAATAATAAATAGATGTTAAAAAATTTTCTAATAAAAAAAAAGATAAAAGGAATGATGGAAATAGAAAGTCACCAAAGGCAAACACAGTAATAACCATTGCAGACAAGAACCATAAATGGACACTAAAATTAGTAGGTGTAAGTATGATGGGAACTAGATATTTGTATAGTCTCAAAGTATCTGTCCACAGGATAATTACTGATTGCAAAGGGAAAAAGAGTAACTTTATAATGGAGAAACCTGGAAGACAGCACGTTAGCTAAATGATTAAGATTAACATCACCAGTAAGAAGACACAGCAACATCACGCTCCTTCTGATATGATGTGCTGAGAAAGGTACAGCATCATTTTTTTGTGGCACTCTCGCCAGAAGTGCACAGCCTTAATTTAATCATGAGGAAACAACAGAGGAGCCCCAACTGAGAAACACACTACAAAATAAAAGGCCAGTACTCTTCGAAACTGTCAAGATTAGAAGGGATGAAGGAGAATGGGAGGTACGAGCTTCCAATTATGTGATGAATAAGTCACAAAGATAAAAGGTACAGCATAGGGCATGTAGTCAATGATACTAGAATAGCCTTGTATGCCAACATATGGTAGGTACACTTATGGTGAGCATGGCATAAAGTATAGACTTGCTGAATCACTATGTTGAACACCTGAAACTAATGTAACACTGTATGTCAACTATACTTTGATTTTTAAAAAAGGAAAGGCAAAGGGGCACCTGGGTGGCTCAGTCAGTTGAGTGTTTGACTCTTGATTTCAGCTCAGGTCATGATCTTGCAGTTCATGGGATGAAGTCCCACATTGGGGCTCCACTGTCAGTGCAGATCCTGCTTGAGATTCTCTCTCCCTCTTTCTCTGCCCCACCCCCACTCGCTTGCTTACCATCTCTTTCTCAAAATAAATAAACATTAAAAAAAAAAAAAAAAAGGAAAGGCAAAGAAAGACTGAGATACTAAGCAAGTTGGAGAACACTAAAGAGATATGATGACTAAGTAGACTACAGGATCCTGGATTTGGATCCCAAATTATTAAGAGACATTAGTGGGAAAACTGGTAAAACTCCAAGAAGACCTGTGGATTAGCTAATGGTACTGAATCAGTATTAATGTCCTGGTTTTGATAATTTACTATGATTATGTAAGATATTAACATTAGGGGAAGCTCAGCCAGGGAATTCTCTTACGTTTTTACAACTGTTTTTTAAGTCTCCTTTAAAAGATTTTTAAAAGTGAGATATTAAGAGATAATGTTAATAAGTAATGACTCTAGGTGAAAGTCATAGGTTATCGGTTTATTTTCCTTGCTTGATTTCAGTATATTAAAATTTTTTCAAAATAAGAAACTTGAGGGGAAAAAACAAAAAACCAGACATTTTCCTAAATGTGTACACTTAAAAATCCACATGCCCCGGGGCACGTGGTGGTTCAGCCAGTTGAGTGTCTGACTCTTGATTTCAGCTCAGGTCAGGATCTCATCATGGTTTGTGAGTTTGAGCCCCACATTGAGCCCCGCATTGGCCTCCATGCTGACAGTGAGGAGCTTGCTTGGGATTCTCTCTCCCTCTGTCTCTGCCCCTCCTCCTCCCTCAAAATACTTAAAAAAAAAAAAAATCCACATGCCCCTTAGTCGAGGGTCTAATTTACATGCACAGTATTTCTAAGGAATGGAGATGGTATGAACAATAAAGAAATTTGCCCAAGATCAAATATCTGAGACACTCAAGAGCCCACCTTAAAATGTTACTCACTGAATTGCTAGTCTAGAGCTGTACCCAACAGACCATGTTGCCAAATAGTTTGAAGCATTTAATAATATATCAATGACATGCTAGATTCTATGATTACACTTTTAGCATTCCTGTCAAGTTCTCTACGCATACAAAAAAAAAAAAAAAAAGGATAATTTTTTCTAACACAAAATCCATTGCTGCAATACAGTCAGGGAGTGCTTCTTGCCACCTCCTACATGGTGCCAGATAATAAGGATGCTGTAATCAGCACTTCGCTGCAATTTGGCCAGGGATGCAGGTGGCTAAACAGCTCCTTCTGTGGTGCCGGAGGGAGTAAACACCATTCTTGCCAGGAACACAGCAGGCTAAGACTTGCAAAAATGAAGGCTATGAACAGTCCACGGCTCTTCTAATAGTAACTTGAGTGAGTACTTCCTTTACTGATTGCAATATTGCTTCATAACATCACAAATGATCGTTTTTAGTCTCAGGAATTAGTTAAGAAACAAGGAAAGGCTTACCCTGCTTTATTACATAAATTCAATAAATGCCAATGGGGATTGATAAAGGAGACAATTTCGAAGGCAATTTATTCATTTTAGTTAGAGGAATTCATAATTGTAAATTGTTAGTAATTAGCTGCCTGTGTGAAGTTACAATAAAGCAATTTATGAAAATCTGGTTCAACTCAATCAGAAATAAATGTACTATGTGTGACAACGAACTATTAGATGATATTACAGGAAAGATGAAGGAAAAAAGGTTTACCTGAAGACAAATAACTACATAAAGCAATGTAATTTTTTAATTCTTAAATCTAGTCCATTATTCATACTTAATAAAAGATCTGACTCCTACTTCTGGGAGAAAAACTGTACATTTTATTATGCCTTTCACTTAAATACACATACTAAAAAATCAATAAAATCAACAAATTAGACTTCATCAAAAAGAAACTTTTAGGGGAGTCTGGGTGGCTTAGTCGGTTAAGCGTTTGACTTCGGTTCAGGTCATGATCTCACGGTTTGTGAGTTCGAGCCCCGCACTGGGTGCTGTGCTGACAGCTCAGAGCCTGGAGCCTGCTTCGGATTCTGTGTCTCCCTCTCTAAAAATAAATAAAATGTAAAAAAAATATATTTTTTAAAAGGAAACTTTTAGAGAGAGTACATCAAACTAAAAAGTTTCTGCACAGAAAGGAAACTATAAACCAAATCAACAGGTAACCTACTAAATGGGAGAAAATATTTGCAAATCATATATCTGATAAGGCGTTAAAACCCAAAATATATAAAGAACTCCTACAAATCAATAGCAACCTACCCCCAACAATCCAATTTGAAAACAGGCAGAGGATCTGAATAGACACTTTTCCAAAGACAGACAGATGACCAACAGATACATAAAAAGGTGCTCAATATCACTAACCATCAGGGAAATGCAAATCAAAACCACAATGAGATATCACCTCACATCTGTCAGAATGGCTATTATCAAAAAAAACTAGTGTCGTTGAGGATGTGGAGAAAAGGGAACCTGTACGCTGTTAGTGAGAATGTAAATTGGTACAGCCACTATGGAAGACAGTATGGAGGTTCCTCAAAAAAATTAAAAATAGAGCTTCCATATGATCCAGTAAGTCTATTTCTAGCATTTATCTGAAGAAAATGAAAACCCTAACTTGAAAAGATATCTGCACCCCCATGTTCACTGCAGCATTATTGTGCTGCAGCATTATTGCAGCATTATTGTTGTGCTGCAGCACAACAGCCGAGACATGGAAGTAACATAAGTGTCCATCAATGGATGAATGAATAAAGATGTAATATGGAATATTATCCAACCATAGTAAGAATGAAATCTTGCCACTTGCAACAACATAGATGAACCTTGAGGGCATTATGCTAAGTGAAGTAAATCAGAGAAAAGACAAATATTGTATCTCACTTATCTGTGGAACCAAGCTTACAGATTGGTGGTCACCTGAAGTGGGTGGGGGCTAGGCAAAATGGGTGAAGGAGGTCAAAAGGTTATAAAATAAACCAGTTACAAAATAAGTGATGGAGATTTAGGGTATAGTTAATAATAAAGTATTGAATATTTGAAAGTTGCCAAGAGAGATCGTTAAAGCTTTCATCACAAGAAAAAACAAATTTTATAACTATAAATAGTTATGAACATTAACTAGACTCACTGTGGTGTTCATTTCACAATATATACAAATATTGAATCATTATGTTGTACACCTGAAACTAATATAATGTTATATGTCAATTATACCTCAATAAAAAATATGTTCTCTTCATCTGTGGCTTTTGTTGTACAAAAAGATATTGTTATGAAAATTAAAGGACAAGGCTCAGATGAGGAGAAAATATTTGCAAAATACATATCCAACAAAGGATTTATATTTAAAATCAAAGGTAGTCTTACCAGTTTACTCAGAAGACAACCCAATTAAAAATTGGACAAATGTTTCAACATTCATTTCATAAAATAAGATCTACAAATGGTCAATAAGTATTTGGAAAGATGATCAATATGAATAGTCATTAGGAAAATGCATATTAAAACCACAATGAGATTGGGGCGCCTGGGTGGTTCAGTTGGTTAAGTTCCCAACTCTTGGTTTCAGCTTGGGTCATGATCTTGTGATCTCACGGTTCATGAGCTGGAGGCCCACAATGGGCTTCGCACTGACAGCATGGAGCCTGCTTGGGATTCTCTCTCTCCCTCTCTCTTTCTGTTCCTCTGCTGCTCACTCTCACTGTCTCTCTCTCGGAAATAAACTTAAAAAAAAAAAAAACCCAAAATGAGATATCAATACATAAACACTGGAAAAGCTAAAAATTAAAAGACAGACCATACCACGTGTTGGTGAAGACGTAGAGCACCTTGAACTCACATTGCTGGTCAACCAGTATTTGTGTGCAAAATGTGCAACCACTTCCAGGTAATTTTTTAAAACAGCAAACGCCAAACTGGATGGCTCAGTCGGTTAAGTATTCGACTTCGGCTCAGGTCCTGATATCCTGGCTCGTGAGTTAAAGCCCCATATCAGGCTCTATGCTATCAGCACAGAATCTGCTTTGGATCCTCTGTCCCCCCCTCTCTCTGTCCCTCCCCTGCTTGCACTCTCTCTTTCTCTCTCAAAAATAAATAAACATTAAAAACAAAAGTCAAATTATACCAACTATTTAATCCAACCACTCCACTCTGAAATCTACCTAAGAAATGAAAGCATATGTCCACAAAAAATATCTACATATGCATGTTCATAGCAGCTTTATTTGCAATAGCCAAAAAGTGTAAACAACCCAAATGTCCCTCATCAGATGAATAGATACACAAATTTAATGTGGGATGCCGTTTGGAAATAAATAGGAAAAAGCTATTGACACACAAACAAAATGGATGAATATCAACATCATTCTGCTAAGTACAAAAAAGAGAATATACTATAAGATGACATTTACATAAAATTCTAAAAGATACTAAATCAGTAGTGACAAAAAGGAGTGGGTTTCTGAGAGTGAGAAGAATTGGATTATAATAGGGCAAAAGGAAACTTTTGGGGTTCATTATCTTGACTGTAGTGATGGTTTCACAGGTGTATACATATGTCAAAACTCATCAACACATACAGTTTAAATGTGGGGTTTGACGTATATCAATTATACCTCAATAAAGCTATTTTAAAAATCCATCTACAAAGGGAATTAAACGAGTAAATAATTCACAATCCAGTTCCAACTACAGTATGAGTATCAATATAGTGTTAAATCAATGCAAACCATATATTTTAAGCTTTTGCAAACTATCATGATGAAAAATCTCCAACATATTAAATATATCTCCAATATATTAAATGTGTTCCCATGCACATACTTCAGACATTTTATAAATATTTGGACACAAAGATCTAAGGTCAGGCTTGCCACAAAAATTCACACAATAAAAAAGCATGTAAATTGGAGGCGCGCCTGGCTGGCTCAGTTGGAAAAGCAGGCAATTCTTGATTTCAGGGTCAGGAATCGGAGCCCCACGTTGGGTGTAGAGATTACTTAAATAAATAAACTTAAAAAAATTTTTTTTTAAAAGCATGTAAGTTGGAGAATGAAACATACCATGTGAATTAGGTTTCAGCCATTCTGTTATTCTTCTCCCAAGAGGGCCCAAGGGCCACATAGCTCCTCTTTACTTAGGTGAGGTAACAATTTGAGAAGCAAATTTTCATCATCTTCTCCAACCCTACTCATAAAAACACACTTTCTCTTCCTATCACAGAGGAAGATGTTCTTCTCCCTAAAGTGAATGCTGATACTGGTGAATTGATTCTGTCCCGTTTCCCCAGAATTAACAATGCATATTGCTCCTGTATCCTCCGTCTTTCGATCTCTAGTAGTGCCTTTCCTCAGCTCACAATCTTTCTTTAAAAAGATACCTTCCTAGACCTTATCTATCTATAAAGCTATGAATCTATCTCCACTTTCCATCATCATTAAATAACTTCAGGATTATCAACACTCACTGTCACTTTTTTAACTATAATTCACTTCTCAACTCGCTGCAGCCTGGCTCTATTCTCTCATTTTCCTGAAACTCTTTCTCTGATTGCCAAAAATAACACTTTGTTTTCACCCTTCATTCCTCCTTGATTTGCCTAAAGTATTTGACAAAAATAACCACAGGCTCCTCACTGAAACATGTTCCTCCCTTGTTTTCTTGAAAACTCCTTGGTTCCACCCTTAACTAGCTGCTGCTTAGTCTCCTTTCATTAAATTCAGCCAGCAAATATTAAGCATGTCCTGCGTATCAGGCACTGAGAGGTAGGCACTAAGGATACAGGAATGAACAAGGAATTCACCTCAGCCTTCACAATACTTTCACACCTGTATTTTTCGTCCTCTTCCACTAACCATTATTGTAGTCAGGATTACATGCTGATCTACACCAATCTATTCTCCATTGTTGGATACTTATGTTGTTTTAAATTTAATAACAATAAGTGTTACAGGTATGTATCCAGGAGAAATTAGCAGATACGTCCTCAAAATGACCTATACATGAATGTCCATAAAGCCAAAAACTAGAATCATATATCTATGAACAGGAGAACAAATAAGCAAATTGTAGCATATTCATTTAATGGAACACTACTCAGAAATAAAAAGAACAAACTGGTAATATACACAACAACATCGTTAAATCTCAAAAACATTATGGCTGATTGAAAACAGCCCTGCACAAAAGAGTATACACTGCATGGTTTCACTTATATTAAGTTCAAGAACCAGCAAAAGCATATATGGTGATAGAAGTCAGAGCAGTGGTTACCATTGTGGGGTGACAGGTAGAGTATAACCAGAAAGAGGGCAAAGGAAACTTTCTGGGTGACAGAAATGTTCTATATCTACATAGGTAAAATAGTCATTGAGCTGTACACTTAAAATGTGTATTTTACTGTATATAGATTATACCTCAATAATAAATAAATAAATAAATAAATAAATAAAATGTACAGTTTATATCTGCATTTCAAAATTTCTTTCTCCTTTTTTAAGTAGGCTTCATGCCCAAAACAGAGCCCAAGGCAGGGCTTGAACTCACAACCTTGAGATCAAGACCTGAGCTGAGACCAAGAGTCGGATGCTCAACCGACTGAGCCACCCAGGCACCCCTCAAGGTTTCTTCTTTTTTTTCTTCCTCAAGGTTTTTTCTTGACACAGATTCCCAGAAATAGGCTCACTAAGTTACAGGGTGGATCTAAATCCTTTGTGGAATGAGAAGACTGGTCAAAAGCTATGACTAGTTTTATTGCCAAATAGCTTCCCAAACTACATCAATTCACACTCCACCAGCAGTGCACTGCGGATCACACATAAAGTGAAAATTATCTTTCTTGGTAGTCCACATTTAGATAACCTGTTTACAGGTATAAAAAAAATACCTTGACCATATGTATCCTAACACCATAGATATTTTAACTTTACCTTTAAAAATAGTTTTAAATTTACTTAGCCATCTGGTTCTTATTAAGTCTACTATAACTTCACAATTCTCCTTAAAATAAAAGTAAAAAAAAAAAAAACTGTCTATAATTTTAACCAATGCCCAACCAATGCCAAGTATAACAAAAGCCTATCAACAACAGAAATACAATAATAATAATCACATGTCACTGGGGTAAAGGGTAAGACAGAGGTTCTACTATTTGCTAGGGAGAGTGCTAAGGGGCTTTATACATATAAACCTTATTTACTATTCATCTGAACCATGAAGGTCGATATTATTTTATAGGTGAAAAAACGGTGGCCCAGGAGATTAAGTTACTCACTAAGCCAAGCTTAAGGTCATATAAATTAGAAAAAACAAAGCAAATTTTAATGCAAATATGTCAGACACCAAATTCCATGTTCTTTCCATCACCCTGCTTTTCAAAAACAGGCACACATCAATAAAGTAAAAAAAAAAATTGATGTATAAAAAGCATTTGACAAAATTCAAGATCACTCAACAGAATAAAAATAGAAGGAAACTACCTCCATATACTAAAAGCCATACATGAAAATCTACAGCAAACAATACACAATGGTGAAAGCATTTCCTCTAAGATCTGGGACAAGGCAAGGACGCCCCTTTCATCACTTTTATTCAACATGGTACTGAAAGTTCTAACCAAAGCAATTAGGCAAGAAAAAGAAATAAAAGGCATCCAAACTGTAATGAAATAAGTAAAATTACTTCTGTTTGCAGATGATATGATCTTAAACACCGAGTATTCTAAAGACTTCACACAAAAGAGACCCTGTTAGACCTAATAAGTGAACTCAGCAAAGTAGCAGGATACAAAGTCAGCACACACAAATCAATTACATTTCTATACACAAACAATAAGCAACCTAAAAGGAAATTATAAAAATAATTCCATTTACAACAGCATCAAAAAGAATAAAATATTTAGGAATTAACTTAACCAAAGAGGTGAAAGATTTGTACAAATAAAACTACAAAACATTGCTGAAAGAAATAAAGGAGACATAAATAAATGGAAATGCATCCCATGTTCATTGGTTGGAAGACAGTACAGTTCAAATGTCAATATTACCCAAAGTAATCCCTGTCAAAATCACAATGATGTTTTTTGCAGAAATAGAAAAACCCATTCTAAAATTCATAAAGAATCTCAAGAGGCTCTGAATAGTCAAAATAATCCTGAAAAAGAAGAACAAAACTGGAGGATTCACATTTCCTGATTTCAAAACTCACTACACAAAGCTAATTAGTGTGGTATTGCTAGAAGACACATACAGACCAAAGGAATAGAAATAGAGACCCCAGAAATAAACCCTCAAATATATAGTCAAATGATTTTGACAAGGGTGTCAAGACCATTCTCGTGGAGAAAGGATAGTCTTTCAACAAATGGTGCTGGAAAACTTAATATCCAAATGCAAATAATAATAATAATAAATTTGGACCTTACCTAACACCACATACAAATATTAACTTAAAAAGATCAAGAGCCTAAACATAAGACCTAAAACAATAATTCTTAGAACAGGACAAAATCTTCACAACATTGGACTTGGCAATGATTCCTTGGATGTGACACCAAGGGCACAGGTAACAAAAGAATAGACAAAATGGACTTCACGACAAATTTTTTAATTTGTATATCAAAAGAGACTATACACAGAATAAAAAGGCATCCCACAGAATAGGAGATAACATTGGCAAATTATATATCTGATAAGGGATTAATACCAAAAATATATAGAGAACTCCTAAATGTCAACAATTACCAACAACAACTCAACAGTCTAATTCAAAAATGGGCAAGACATTTCTCCAAAGATATACAAATGGCCAATAAGCACATGAAAAGATCTTCAACAGCACAGATCATTAGGGAAATTCAAATCAGAACTACAATGAGATACCACTTCCTACATATGAGGAGGACTACTATCCAAAAAGCAGAAAACAAAAGTTGGCAAGGATGTGAAAAACTCAGAACCCTTGTACACCACTTGTAGAAATGTAAAATGGTACAGCCATGGTGGAAAACAGTACGGATATTCCTCAAAACATTAAAAACAGAATTACCATGTAAACCAGCAATTCCACTTCTCAGTATTTACCCTAAAGAAGCAGGGTCTTAAAGAGATATTTGTACATTCATGTTCACAGCAGTATTATTCACAATAGCTAAAGTGCAGATGCAACCCAAGTGTCCATCAACATTCGAACGGATAAGCAAAATGTGGCATATACAAACAGTGGGATATTATACAGCCTTAAAAAGGAAGGAAATTCTGACACATGCTACACAAAGTTATAGAAAGACAAATACTATATGACTCCATTTATAGCAGTTATCTAGAATAGTCTAAATTATAGAGACAGAAAGAATAGTGGTTGCCAGGGGCTGGGGGGGTGGTGTGGGGGGGAGGGGAGAATGAGAAGGTACTGTCTTACAGGTAGAGTTTCATTCAGTTTTACAAGATGAACAGAGTTCTGGTGATGGAGGGCGGCCGGGGGTGGTTGCACAAGAACGTGAATGAATATAATTCCAGTGAACAGCACACTTAAAAATGGTTAATGGCAAAAAAAGAGAAAAGCTTAATGGTAAATTTTATGCTATGTATATATTAACACAATAAAAAAAGAAAAAAACACTAAACATAAATTTGAGAAAATATAGGCTAATGTTTTTATAGTGTGAACTATAGAAAAGTCACAGCAAGACATAAAGCCCAGAAAATATCAAGGAAACAACTGATAGATTTCATTACATAAAAATTTTAAACCTGAATGCTAAAAATTAGTAAATAAAATAAAAGCCAAGGACTACCGAAGGGGGAAAAAATGTAACAGGTACACCAGCAGCTCTTTAAAGTGTCATTATTTTCTCATTTTTAAAATAATACTGCATTGCTTTTTAATTCAAGCAATGCTCCATGACACCACAATGGCCAAATAGCCCAGATTATCCAAAATAATCCTGATGCTTTCCACATTTTATATTTGAGGAGAATAAAAATCAGTGGTTTTGAAGGATAATAGTAGTAGTAAAAGCTTAGTGTTTGAAGTCTGAAAATCTGGGTTCAAATTCTGATTCTGGTACTTCCTCACTGTTTAATCTTCAATAATCAGTTCATACACCTAAGCCCTAGTTGCATCAATTATGAAATGTGGACAGTAATATCTACCTCACGTTGTTTGTAAGTATCAGATAGTTATGTGTGAAAGTATATGCAGACATACATAAAAGTGCTTTGGAAATTGGCTGCTAAAGCATCCACTTTGTTCACTGCTCCGAAGGTAGGCCACAGGCCAGTACAGTGAATTCACTCTTTAATTCTGACAATACTGAGCATAATATAAAAAAGACCATCGAGTACCCTGGTGATACAGAGGAAAGAAGACCAGTGAGTCTGGTGAGACCAGTCTACTGAGTACTGACTAGTCAAAGTCTGATGAGAGTACCAAATATAGTTGGATGGTTGCAATACCCTGTGAAAAATACATTAACATAGGTACAATCTACCCAGTAGAAGTTTAGTGACATTTCCTCCCCTTAGGCGATTAGACAGGCATCCTCAACTTTGGAACATCTATACATACAAATGACAAAATCATTCTCAGAGTAGGTAATCCTAGATGAGTAATGTAAAAAATGAACAATATGCCTTTATCTACCATGATCTAAGTCAATTATAGAACAATTTTCTCCATAAAAATTCTCAAAAAAAATTTTTTTTAATGTTTATTTATTTTTGAGAGAGACAGACAGACAGAGAATCCAAAGCAGACTCCAGGTTCCAAGCTGTCAGCACAGAGCCGATGCAGGGCCCGAACCCAGGAACCATGAGATCATGACCTGAGCTGAAGTTGGACACTTAACTGACTGAGCCACTCAGGTGCCCCTCCATAAAAATTCTTATAATTAATGTTTAGGTTTCCAGTCAAGCTCAGAAAGGCCTCAAACCATGGTAAATAAATAATCAATTGGGTTTTTAAGTTTATTTATTTATTTCGAGAGAGACAGAGCAAGTGGGGAAAGAGGAGAGAGAGAGGGAGACAGAGAATCCCAAGCAGGCTCCGTGCTGCCAGTACAGAGCCTGATGTGGGGCTTGAACCCACAGAACCATGAGATCATGACCTGAGCTGAAACCAAGAGTCAAAAGCTTAACCAACTGAGCCACCCAGGTGCCCCAATCACTAATTGTTTCATAAACTTGAGTTATATTTACTTTTATGTATTGCTCTGGAAATCCAATTTCATTTGAAAGATTTTTCTATAGGAAAACATCCTAAATGCCGAACAACCAATTCATACTAACAATTGGAACATAAATACGGCTATAAATTGGGGAACTATCCGTATATCCTTTTTTTTTTTTTTAATTAATTTATTTATTTTGAGAGAGACGGAGAGAGCATGAGCAGGGGAGAGACAGAGAGAGAGAGAATCCCAAGCAGGCTCTGCAGGGTCAGCACAAAGCCCAATGCAGGACTTGAACGTGTGAAACTGTGAGATCATGACCTGAGCCGAAATCAAAAGTCGAATGCTTAACCAACTGAGTCACCCAGGCAACCCTACCCGTGTATCTTTATAAACTCACCTGAAGTACCAAAGTTCGTGCTTAAAAAAAGTACCAGAGGCTACAATGGCAATACAGTCCACTCCAGACAGCATCAGCATTTACAGCAAGGACAGGGTGTTAATGTAACAGTAACAGTAATTCTAATGGATGTGACAACAGAATAGTGAGTAGAGAGAAGAGAGAGAAGAGAGCCTCTTTTCTACTCTGCTATTGACAAAGTGAGTTATTTCCCACAGTCTTTCAAAACCTCCATCTTACTAATAAAAGAAACACAAAAATATGGATTTCTTATTTAACTAGCTAAGAATATATGAAAATAAATTTAAAGGTGGCAAATTGTTGTGGTAGCCTCAAAAGATCATCAAGTTTACTACTTCCCATATGGAAAAGTGAAGAGAACGCAGGAAAAAGAGGCGATATTAGAATTGGGAGTAACCTTTCCTTTTTTCTTGTTCTTCTGTTATATCGGGGAGGGGGCGAATATTAGAAAAAGGAAGTTTACAACTTCCTATATATCCTGTGATACATATGTGAGGATTTTGCTAGGAAGCCTAATGTTAGTATCACCACTTGCTGGTGATATGGAGCCTCGCTAACCAACAGTATAAGGCACTGTGTAGCCCTGCCAACTAGGAAATCACCATAGAAAAGCAGAGGCCAGGAGAGGTGAAAAATAATGCCAACCGAGAAAAAATATTTACAAAACACATAACTGATAAAGGAGTCATATCCAAAATATACAGAGAACTCTTAAAACTCATCAATAAGAAAACAACCCAATTAAAAAATGGGCAAATGATCTAAACAGACTCCTTGCTGAAGAAGATATACAGATATCAAATAAGCATATGAAAAGATGTTCCACATCTTATGCCGTTAGGGAATGGCAAATTAACAAAAACAAAACAATGAGTTGCCACTGCATCCCTATTTTGTAATGGCTAAAATCCAAAACACTGACAACACCAAATGCTGGCAAAGATGTGGGGCAATGAGAAATCTTGTTTATTGCTGGTGGGCATATGAAATGGCACAGCAGCGTTGGAAGACAGTTTGGTAGTTTCTAACAAAACTAAACCTACTCTCATCATACGATCCAGCAATTGTGCTCTTAGTATTTACCCAAATGAGTGGAAAACTTTTGTCCACACAAAAACTTGCCCATGAATATTTTCATTGTGGTTACAGTCGCTTTATTCATAATTGCCAAAAACTGGAAGCAACCAAGATGTCCTTCAATAGGTGAATGGACAAACTGTGGTATATCCACACAATAGATTATTATTCAGTGATAAAAGGAAATGAGCTATCAAGCCACAGGAAAAAAAAGACATGGAGGTCTAGTGATAAGTGAAAGACACCAATATTTTTTTTTTGTTATTACATTTCTTTATTTTTGAGAGGCACAGAGAGATAGGGAGCAAGCAGGGGAGGGGTAGAGAGAGATGGAAACACAGAATCCAAAGCAGGCTCTAGGCTCTGAGCTGTCAGCACAGAGCCCAACACGGGGTTCGAACCCACAAACTGTGAGATCATGACCTGAGCTGAAGTCGGATGCTTAACCAACTGAGCCACCCAGGCACCGCTAAAAGACACCAATCTAAAAAAACTGTATATACTTTATGATTCCAACCACATGAAATTCTGGAAAAGACAACACTACAGAGATAGTAAAAACAGACCTAGAGGATATAACGCTAAGTGAAGTCAGCCAGAGAAAGACAAATACCATATGATCCCATTCTTATGTGTAATTTAAGAATCAAAACAAATGAACAACAACAGCAACAACAAAAGAAACAAACAGAAAAAACAGACTCTTAAGTACAGAGAACCAACTGGTGGTTGCCAGAGGGGAGGTGGGTAGGGGTATGGATGAAAAAAATAAGGAGATTAAGTATACATATCTTGATGAGCACTGAGAAATGTATAGAATTGTTGAATCAGTATATTGTATATCTGAAACTAACACAACACTGTATGTTAACTATACTTGAATTTTAAAAAATAAAATAAATAACAACAAAAAGATCAGTGGAGAGATGAATAAGTAGAGCACAGAGGTTTTTAGGGCAGTGAAACTATTCTTATGATACTGTAATGGTAGATACATGCCATTATACATTTGTCAAAACTCACAGAATGCACAATACAAAGAGTGAACCCTAATGTAAACTACAGACTTCAGTTAATAATAACGTATCAATATTGGCTCATCAATTATAAAAAATGTATCACACTAATGCAAAATGTTAATAACAGTGGAAATGGGGTGGGTGGGTGAGGGGCTATATGGGAACTCTCTATACTTCCATTTATTTTTCTATAAACATAAAACTGCACTAAAAAGTAAAATCTATTAATTAAAAAAAAATGATAGTATCAATACTGTGCTTTTAAGTTCCTGCCTTGCCCAAAATAATCCCCTATTTCTGACAAGACTGGACGTCTGGAACATGTTTATACGGCTTATTATTCTGTATAGGCCTGTTTCCACGGCCATAAACTGACAGACTGGAATACACACCTGATAAAGGCTGAAGTAATCAGACTCTCCTGGGATTTTTAATTGGCTCTGAGAGATCTGAGATCTGAGTTCAGTATAGGCTATTTTATTGTAATTCAACCTTTCAAAAAGTAATTCAACCTTTATTTTACAGTTGGAGAAACTGAGGCACAGCTAAATTATGTGGTCCCACAATCAGTAAATGAGAGTGCCAGGATCCAAACCCAGGAAGCCTAGTTCCAAAGCTTATGCTCTCAACCCTTATATGAAAGAATATTTTACTTTACATTTTATTTGTAACCAAGAATACTAGGACACCTAAAACTGGATCTGACACAAATTGATCGGTCAGTTACAACTGCCATCTCTAATTCAAACTTTCTTTTAGAAAGGACACAGAATTGAGATCTAAGAAAAAATATGGATATATATAAACATTCATAAACAGGTAATTTTCTTTAGGAGAATTGATACTGCCTTTTACCCTCTTGGCATTACCTTCAATGATACCATCAACCAATGCAAAGTAAGGTTTTGTACTCCATATTTTTAGACCCTTTCAAAATACAACTCTCTCTAAAATTTTTTTCCTTTAGAACTCCTTTGAAAAGTCTAAATTTCCCATATGCCTTTCAAATGAAAACACCTGATATTTTAATACATTTATTCCCAATCACTGAGTCATAATATTTTGTCATATTGTGACATCCTTCGCTTCCTTATTTCCCACTGCCAAGGAATTTTGGCATGTGTACCTGTGAGATTATACACAGCATTTGTAACAAAGAAATCAGAATAATTTTAATGAACTACATGTAAGTTATTTTCACTGTTTTATATGCATATGATAAACATTTTTAAATGTGAATATGGATGTGAATTGATAAACTTCTGAAAAGATATAGATGAATCAGGGACTAGGAAAGTCAATGAAAAGGGAACAGGGAAGCATTCCCTCCCCGCTGCCGTATCCACCCCCAAGTCCCCATTTTACCCACATCCCTAGAGTTGCTCAGCAAACATTTACTTTAATAAATGTCAGACCTTTACTAACACCAATGAAGAGATCCCTTTTTCCCCCAAATGTAGTGCCTGGTCTTCGTTTCTTGAGGCTTTCTTCTCTTTTTTCCTGACCAATTCTTTATTTCTTTTTTCTTTTTTTTTTTTTTTTAATGTTTGTTTATTTTTGAGAGAGAGACAGCGCGGGGGAGGGGCAGAGAGAGGGACGGAGGGCGGGGAGACACACAGAATCTGAAGAAGGCTCCAGGCTCTGAGCTGCCAGCACAGAGCCCAATGTGGGGCTCGAACTCACCAACCAGTGAGATCATGACCTGAGCCAAAGTCAGACGTCTGACTGAGCCACCCAGGTGCCCCTTGACCAATTCTTTCAATGATCAACATCATACAGAATTTTACCCTTTTGTATGGGACATCAAATGACAAAATACCAAAGAGAAAGGGCATTTCAAGACTGCAATATATTTACAAGAATCCCAAAGTTGAATTTAAAAACCAGTGAAATTCACAGACCATAATTCTCATGACTCCTGGAAAGTTCCTTCTGGAGCTGTCATGGAAACATAATACAATTCCTCTCTACAGAGCAGAGTGAATGATCATTTCTTGTTTCCTGCTACCTCAATTCTATTATATTTTTAAGCCACACACCCTTCCTTGTGAATTGTTTTGTTAGTGTAAATATAAAAAAGCCTCTTGGTTGACAGATAAACAGAAAGGACAAGAACAATCTGTTTAAACATATAAATTGCTGTCTTAGCCATAGTCAAACCAGTGATTGCTTAACAGCTATGCTATTCAAAGTCCAGGAGGAAAAACCTATCATCTTCCCCCTAGGATCTTTACCTATCAATACTTTTTTTTTTTTTTTTTTAATTTTTTGAACATTTATTTATTTTTGAGATACAAGGAGACAGAGCACGAGCAGAGAAGGGGCACAAAGAGACAGGGAGGCACAGAATCCGAAGCAGGCCCCAGGCTCTGAGGTGTCAGCTGAGCCTAATGTGGGGTTTGAACTCAGAACTGTGACATCATGACCTGAGTCGAAGTCAGATGCTCAACCAGATGCTCAACTGACTGAGCCACCCAGGCGCCCCACCTATCAATACTCTTAAATTGAAAGCACTAACCTTAGGCCTTCCATAAACATGGAAGCAAACAATCTTACTTTTCTACATTTTCCTTCCCTAATAAAAGGGATAATAATAACGATCTCATAAAACATTTAAGAATGAAAGTAAAGTCAATCAGCTTTACAGAAGAATAAACTAAGGACAGGCTCTGGATCCAGACTCCAGATTCCCTGGCTTTTTAATATCATGGCTCCTTACTACCTCTGATGTTATTTCACCTCTGCCCACCTCATGCACACCATAAGGATAATAATAATTTTTATCTCATATGACTATATAAAATTTAGACAAAATAATAAATAGAAAATGATTAGAATAGTGTCAGGTACATAGGAAGCACGCATTAAATCTGTATTATTTTCTGAATCTCTAACTTGCCTATGTGTTTTGTTAAGAGTTAAAGATATAGTTAATGACACTAACATTATTAAATGTTAAAGAAAATTTTTGTGTTAAAATAAAATGGCCTACTACTTATAAAATAATAATGGGCACTCAATAAATTCAAGCAGCTACAAATAAAATGTGTGGCCTCTGTTAATATAATGCATCAAAGAGGGAGCAGTGATTTTTACTCTGAACCTTCCATAAGGAATTATCATAGTGTCAATGAAGTAATTTTTTTTTTAATGTTTATTTATTTTTGAGACAGAAAGACACAGAGCATGAATGGGGGAGGGTCAGAGAGAGAGGGAGACACAGAATCCGAAGCACGCTCCAGGCTCTGAGCCTCAGCACAGAGCCCGACGCGGGGCTCGAACACACAGACCGCGAGATCATGACCTGAGCCGAAGTCGGACGCTCAACGACTGAGCCACCCTGGCGCCCCTAGTGTCAATGAAGTAAGAAAAAAAAAGTAAGAGACACAAGTTCCCACTCTTTCCCTCCCCCCACTCCAACCTTCCAATAGCTCCCACAGTTCCATTATTTTTTTAACAAATAAGCTTAACAAATAAGCTCAGCTGTGGATAATGATCACATATTTGCTCTAACATTAGTTTTTGAAATATTAAAAAATATGTTGGTATGAAATGTAAAATTTCTGATCACTAATGAATTCAACTTATACTCTTAGAGAAACTCATCTTTAGGGAAATATATGCTCCTTATTAACTTATTATTTCCCAACTTTAGCCAACTGTCCAGTATGATTATAAACTTTACATGACTTTGCAGCACTATTTGTAACAGCAAAAGATAGCACAATCTAATGTTCATCTGTAGGGACTAATTAGATAAAGTATACCATATCCATACAATCAATACCATGCAGCTGTTTAAAAAAAAAAAAAGCACAGATATAAATAAAATATGGAAATATATAGAAACATAGGGATACTAACTTGGAACAATTTCCAAGAATGTTTTATTAATTGAAAAAGGCAAGGTGCAGAAAATTGGGGAGTATTTACCATCATTTATGAAAGAAAAATATATATACAGATATTTCATCTGAAATGCAGAAAATATCTGTGGAAGGATACACAGTAAGCTGGTTTTGGTGTTGCCTTCAGGGAGGAAAACTAAATAGGTAGGGGATGGGAAGTATTCTTACTTTTCATTATGTGCTCTTTTCCACCTTTTGAATTTTGTACCTGTGAAGGGCAGATCACCTGGTAAGAAGCTCGGAAAGATCAAGCCCTGATAAGAAGCTTGACATTTTCAGCTCGGCTACGCATTCTCTTGAAGAGGAAGGGCTGAGAATGGAATTCATGATTGATAATGCCTATCTGATGAAGCCTCCATTAAATACCACAAGTAGAGAGTTTGGAGAGCTTCCAGGTTGGCAAACACATCCACACTGGGAGGGTGATATACCCCAACTCCATGGGGACAGAAGTTCCTGCGCTTGGGACCCTCCCAGGCCTTGCCCTACGTATCTCTTGATCTGGCTGTTCTTCCACATCCTTTATCATATCCTTTAATAAGCCGGTAAATGTTAAGTGTTTTCCTGAGTTCTGTGAGCAGTTCTAGAAAATTAATTGAACCCAAGGAAGAGGTCTTTGGAACATACAGTCTACAGCCAGTTGGTCAGAAGCACAGGTGATAACCGGGGCTTGTGAATGACATCTGAAACTGGGGGGGGGGGGGGACAGTCTTGTGGGACCCAGCCCTTAAATCTGTGGGATCAGACACTACCTTGGGTAGACAGTGTCAGAATTGAGTTGAATTGTAGGGAACCCACCTGGTATCACAGGGAAATTGCTTGCTGTACGGACAAAACCCCCCACATTTGGGGACCAGAAATGTCAGAAGTGTTCTGTGTGAGTAGCTGAGGAGACACAACAGGGAAGAAACACACAGTAGGAAAGGACTGGGTTTTCCCCTACCTAGAAAGGAAAAAGCTGAATTTTTCTGTAACAGTACCATGTAAAGGCATTTTAAAAATATATATTAAGTCAACTTTTTTTTTAATGTTTATTTACTTTTGAGAGAGCACGTGCATGCACAAGCGAGGAAGAGGCAGAGAAAGAGGCGGACACAGGATCTGAAGCGAGTTCTGTACTGACAGCAGAGAGCCTGACGCAGGGCTTGAACTCACAAACTGTGAGATCACAACCTGACTGAGCCACCGAGGTAACCCTATTAAGTCAACTTCTTAGCTCATTAGGTGTAACTAAGAATAAAACAATTTGAAACTATAAATGGTTGAAATTAATATAGGATCCAGCAATGTTCTGCTTTGTATTACTCAACCCCATGTCTCAATTATAAGCACACTGGTCTGATCTCCACTAATTGCTACATGTGTTCACTCAAAATATGCTTGAAGGCTCTTAAATGGCTGCATTTTAAAATGAAAAAAAAAATGACTGTAAATGTTGTTATTTATTTTTATTTTTTAAGTAATCTCTACACTCAATGTGGGTCTCAAACTCACAACCCCAAGATAAAGAGTTGCATGCTTTACTGACTGAGCCAGCCAGTCAGCCCTAATTTTTTCTTTTTTTAAAGTAAGCTCTTGGGGCGCCTGGGTGGCTCAGTCGGTTAAGCATCCGATTTCAGCTCAGGTCACGATCTCGCGGTCCGCGAGTTCCAGCCCCGCGTCGGGCTCTGGGCTGATGGCTCAGAGCCTGGAGCCTGCTTCCGATTCTGTGTCTCCCTCTCTCTCTGCCCCTCCCCCGTTCATGCTCTGTCTCTCTCTGTCTCAAAAATAAATAAACGTTAAAAAAAAATTAAAAAAAAATAAAAATAAAAATAAAGTAAGCTCTATGCCCAATGTGGGACTTGAACTCATGACCCTGAGAATTTTTGTTGATTATTTTTCAACTAGAAATCAAAACTGATGCCATTATCCCAGTTAGCAACATGAACCCCCAGAACAACCACAGGAGCACCGTGCTGTGTTAGCAATACAGTTGACGCTTTTAGGAGAGATCTGTTAAGGGAATGTGTGCATACTTCTGGTTCAAGTGCAAGCTTGTGAGTACTGAAGCTAAATTTATCCACATCAGTGTCAGTTATAGGGTGTTTATGCTATGGCTGTGCTGTCAGGAGACACACTCTACACTTCCCTGGGAATTCTCTTGTTTTCACCACAACAGAGCAACTGCCAAAACAGTGCCTCTGCTAAGCTAAGTGACACCCACAGTAATTTCTTTTATGACTTTTGAGAGACCACTTCGAACACTCAAAAAAAAAGCAAAATTACAAAAGAAACTTAATGAACATCAGTACTTTCTAACATTACTCAACATTGGCAATGGCACATGATGTCTAGAACATGGAAGGCGTGAAACAGATGTTTATAAATAAATTAATTTTAAAGTTAGATGAAAAAACTCCTTTTAAGTATGCCTTAAAGAAATATTCTAATTCATTATCTCTTACTTTTGGACTTTCCAAAGTAGGTAAAAATTAGATATTACTGTCCCCATTTTATAGTTGTATGGCTATGGAAAATAATTAAGAAACTGAGAAAGGATCACTAAGTTACCCTGCCTAACCATGAGAAATAATCTGAACAGAAGTTACTGTAAACTTAAAATCATTTTTAATGAAAAAAAAACTTTATTTTCAGTTTAAAACTGTGTATGAATTTTTCACAGACTTAATAAAATAGTACCTACCCTATTAGCTTTACACATTACCAGAGATGATAAAGACTTCTGCTCTGTTCTTTGGTTGTCTCATTTAAATTTCCTCTTAGTTATGTGCTTAAATGGGACAATATGTCTAGCACATAGCAGACCAAGATTACTCAGTCTGAGATCATTATTCTATATCAGAAAAGCTGGAAGCAGTTATTTTTTTAAATTTTTTAAAAATCTTTTATTTCTGAGGGAGGGAGAGAGACAGAGAGAGAGAGAGAGAGAGAGAGACAGAGCATGAGCGGGGGAGGGGCAGAGAAAGAGGGAGAATGAGAATCTAAAGCAGGATCCAGGCTCCGAGCTGTCAGCACAGAGCCTGATGCGGGGCTTGAACTCACGAACTGTGACACCACGACCTGGGCCGAAGTCAGATGCTTAACTGACTGAGCCACCCAGGCGCCCCTAAAAAAATTTTTTTAAAAAAGAAAGTGAAAAGGCAATCCACTGACCAAGAGGTAATATCTGTAAATCATTTATTTGATAGGGAATCACATCCAGAATACATATAAAGAACTCTTACAACTAAGTAATAAAAAGACAACCCAATTTAAAAGTTTACAAAGTAAATGAACAGATACTTCTCTAAAAATATAGGAATGACCAATAAGCACACGAAAAAATGCTCAACATTATTCATCATTAGAGAAATGCAAATCCAAAAGAGCGCAATGAGATGCTACTTCACATCCACTAGGATAGCTATAATCAAAAAGATAGCAATAACAAGTAATGCTGAGGATGTAGAGACATTGGAACCCTAACACACTGCTGGTGGGAAAACAAGTCTGATAGCCCCTCAAGTTGTAGAACATAGAGTTACCATATAACCCAATAACTCGACTTAGGTATATATGCAGAAGAAATAAAAATATATGTCCACACAAAGACTTGGACACTAATGTTCATAGCAGTATTATTCAAAACGGTCAAAAAGTGGAACAACTCAGCATGCTAACCCACACCCCGACCACATACACTCAAACGGTCAGCAGAGTCTGGAATTTCACTACCATGGTATTTCAGTAAGTCTGCCAAGAATCTTTTCAGTCAAAATGCCAGTTAATTTGAATTGTTAGGTAGCAGAATTTCCAACCCAGTGTATGCACGCTGAAGAAACCCATGGGAGGAATGGATTATAGTATATACAAGTGAAAAAGAGTCATCAGATTTCATGGTCTGAACTGATTACGGTGACAGGTAGTTGGGGCAAGAGCTATCAATAAAGTAATTTTCTCTAAGTCAACTGACAAATAGATTCGCCTTGTCCAAATCCCAAATGTTAATATTGGAAGGCCATATTTTCACATGTACTGAGACACCAAGAATACCTCTGGCTCTAACAAAACATTGCTTCCGGAGAAAGGTATGTAAAGGTCAAATTAGAACTGCTAGAAAAGACTCCTTTGAAAGCTATCTTTCCTCCTCTGAGGATGAATATTAGTATTCTAGTCTCAGCTGTCTTCTACTTGAATGACTGCCACAATCTGGAACTAACTTAATTGAACCTAGGGAATGAAAATCCATTTCCTAAGAGGCCCATTTAGTGGGGCCCATTTCTTTCCTTCAGAAAGAAGGGGGAATTGTTTGGGGATAGAGGCAATGAGAAGGAAAAGTTGGCAGCTGATTAAATCATCAGTTTGTCCCCAAATAATGCAGCAAGGAAAATTACTTCAGAATGAACCCTCTCCGTTTGCATGTTCCACAGAACAAAAGCAACAACATTCTTTCGAGTGAACCAATCAGAAAGGTTATTTTAAATGCATAATTTGATTCAGAAGTCAAAAAACTTCATTTCTTCTTTCTAGATCTAAAAAGGCATGTTACTCAGAATCTAAGTTCATTCTACCTTTTGCCTGATTCTCCTTTCCTCGGGGGTTACATTTCTCTCTTCAGGAATGTTACTTATTTCCCTTCTATTTCTTGGGTAGAGATGAAAGTGCATTCGTGTGTGTGTGTGTGTGTGTGTGTGTGTGTGTGTGTGTGTCTAACAATACCAAAGAAGTATTTCTATTCCCTTTACAATGGATGAAATTAATACTCATTTGTACTTCACTAAAACATCTGATTTCAACTGTTCATCCTAAAAATAATTAGAATGTAATCAGTATCTGTTGTTATCATTTATATGTAAAAATGGCATCCAGAATATTTGGAATAGATATTTTGAAAAGTGGTGGGGGATGGAGGGTGGGGAGGGAAGAGGAGACTTCCCTCAGGGGCACTTGGGTGGCTCAGATTGAGTGGCTGACTTCAGCTCAAATCATGATCTCACAGTTCATGGGTTCCAGCCCTGCATCAGGCTTGCTGCTGTCAGCACAGAGCCTGCTTCTGATCCTTTCTCCCCCTCTCTCTCTGTCCCTTCCATGCTTGCTATCTCTCAAAAATAAATTAAAATATTTAAAAAAAGAAGAAATCAAAAGCCTGGATTTTACTTCTGAATTTTACCTCTGACTACATCATTTACTGGTCATGTGACCTTAGGTACATCACATCCTTTCTGAGCCTAAACTTCCCCATCTATAAAATGAAGATAACAACGACAGCCCTGCTTTCTTCAGGGCTATGAAGCTCAAAAGAGATCAAATGAGTGAAACACTATGAAGGCTGCAAAAGCTACCCAAATGTAAGCCCTTATTACTGATAATTTTATCTTGACAGATCTTCCCTTAATGCACAGCTTAAGAACTTTACTCAGCCAAAACACTCTTTTCTACTTTGTCTCTGGCTCATATGGCATTGCTGTAACAAAATTAAACTGTTAGAATAGGGAAAACAGGTCAATCCTCTATTAAATTTGTTTCATTCTAAAACCTAAAATCAAAGGCAAACTGCAGATTTATCGAAGTTTCTTCCTGAAAAGCTGAATAGCAATGATTTATTCTTCCTGAAGACTGAAAAATAATCTTTGTTTTCTTCTTACAGTTCTATTTTCCATACTTTAATTACTACAGGAAAAAATTAAAACTTGCAGTAACTATATAGTTCATATTTTTTTTTTAATGTGGTCATTTTTTAAAATTTTATTTTAGTGCTTTCATTTATTTATTTTGAGAGAGAGAGAGAGAGCAAGCAGGGGAGGGGCAGAGAGAGAGGGAGAGAGAATTCCAAGCAGGCTCCACCAACTCGGGGCTCAATCCCACAAACTGTGAGATCATGACCTGAGCTGAAATCAAGAATCAGATGCTTAACCGACTGAGCCACCCAGGCACCCTGCTATAGTTCATATTCTAAAAATACATCTTGCCAATGATGAAAGTAGAAATCTGAGTTTAGTTAATTATATTTTACCCTAAAACTCAAAATCATCCCCACAGTATTAGCAGTGGGGAAAGAATATTTGAAGATTTTTTAATATAATATCTTTGAAAGGTCCCATAAGACGCCCATCAATGAACTAGATGACATGAAGACAATAAGACACATTTTTCACTGAAAATCATTTTGTACCTTTTGAAATTTGAGCCATGTGCTGTTAAATATATATATATTTGCTATTTATTAATTCGTTATAAATCACTTAGGGCATCCAAGGAAGCTCTCATTTTCCAGAGGAGAAAACTGAAGCCAAAGAAGGAGATGTGCGGCTCAACATCACACTGCTAGAGAGGGAAAAGGCTGGGATTAGAACTCAGGAACCCAGAGGAAGTTTCCAGTGCCTCCCACAATACCATGCGGTCAAACAGCAAATGCCATCTTATAAAAAATAAAAGCATTACTCTAACCCTCTTCAGAACTGTGGTCTTCCAGGGGGTTCTGGTGACGCATATGACACAATGCTAATCATTCGTGTTTTCACAGAAGTTCTAAGGCAGAGACAGACATGGCAATCTTCATTATCAAGCCTCATACCAGGTATTAAAGTAAGTGAATAAAGACAGCACATCAATCGGCATGTGGATAGGGCGTCTTCTCTCAAGCATAAGTGGATTTAAGTTGTAACCAGGCCAGGAAAATTTTGCAGCTTTCATTATTACTAACAGTAAGGATGTCTGATGAGGCAGAACAGATTCAGTAGAACAAAGAGCTTATTTCTAGTGAATTGATTCAGAGAAAATAAAGCAAAAGCAGACTGCAAGAAATTCTAGTTTTAAAGAAGCCATAATAATTCCACTATTCTCAAACAGGAGATCTAGGGGAATTATCAAGTCCCCTTCTAGTCCTAAAATCCTCAAGCAAGCAACTTCAACTCCTCCTCTTGAGTAATTTCAAGCATACTTTTCCCCTTAGTAAGCAGAAACGTTACCATTTTCTTTCAACAGGCACAAATGCAGGGAAAACAGAGTTTCCATAGGAAAAAATAAGAGAAATCAGAAATAAAAACTATTCCAAAAACTGTCTGAATTGTCTGCTTGGAACAGAAGGATCTTAGAAAAAAGAGAATTTACTGCAGGGATTATTCTCTCCTTTCTAAGTCTGTATTTAGCTTTCACATTTGGAAAAATACATTCATGATTGATATTGGGAGCTTTTAATATTTACCAAACATACTGCAGTGCTGTATTAGATAATCTGAGTATCTTTAAGCCCTGAGTAAGTCTCTTTATTTGTCAACAAGTAGTTGATCCGATGAAACATTTAAAAAAGAAAGAACATGAGAGAGGATACCAAGCCTGGATGATACATAACCTCCAGCTACTACTGTTCATATTTCTAAAGAGAAAGCATGGCGTGTGGATAAACCACAGATGACTTTCTAAATCAACAGGGCTGCAAGGTCACATCACACCAAGAAATCTCTCGCCATACCTTCAATTATCTATCAGGAATAAAAGGCCAGAAAGAGCTCAAGTTCTACAACCAACCACAAGCATCTCCAAAGAATCTAGACTATAAAATGCCTAGCTTCACCAAAGGTCCTGAGTGTTGTTTCAAATTCCATCTCCAATTTTCACTAAATATTTCAGAAATAGGAAATATTTGGGGTTAGTAATTTTTCCATTTTGTTGAAAAGAAATCTTTAAAAATTTTTAAAAATAAAAGAGGGGGGGGCCTGGGTGGCTTGGTCAGTTGGGCATCCAACTTCAGCTCAGGTCATGATCTCACAGCTCGTGGGTTCCAGCCCTGCATTGGGCTCTGTGCTAACAGCTTGGAGCCTGGAGCGTGCTTCAGATTCTGTGTCTCCCTGTCTCTCTGCTCCTCCCTTGCTCACACTGTGTCTCTCTCTCTTTTCAAAAATAAATGAACATTTAAAAAAATTAGAAAAAAAAAAAAAGAAATCTGTTTCATGGGAAAACAGTCACATAATTCAAAGAAAAAAAAACACAGGAAACTTAAAAGTCAGATGTTATACTTCACACTGAAATGTATTAATACCAAAAACTCATTGAAACCATTAAACACACAACCTGAAGCCAAAATAGAAGAGATGTTCCACTCCCTCTCAGCAACAACTGAGTTAAGTAGTGATAGAAACTGCACTTAAAATTACCTAGGGCAGGAGACACATTTGGTGACTCACTCTCCTTTGATGTCTGCTTTTAAATTAAAGAGCTGTTTTCTTTGGGAAGAAAAAGGAGGGAAACTTTAAAATTATCCCTTTAAACTTCAGGTCCAATAAATTAAAAACCATTTTGCCTCATGGTCTCGGTTTCTAAGTCAATTCCTTTTTTCCCCCCAAAATCATGAGTCATATATCAACATCTGGTACCCATGAAATTTACTTCCGTAAATTCATTTAATTAACTTATTGAATGCCCACAAGTGAACAAATACCATCTGAATTCAACGAAGACGCTGATTTTTAGCTCTACCTCCTCCTAGCACTTCCATATTTATGTCGGAAAACGTGGGTTATTTTTCTCTCATCTTGAAAAAAAGAAAGCGTAGCAAAGAAATTTCTCAGAGAGCAGCTATCACGTAAATAAAAAGATAAAAGAGGAAAATGGGCGTTCTCTATCCCCAACACCTCCTTCGTGACTTTTTAAATGATTTAGAATTGCTTAAATATCTACTAAACATCAGACTAAATCATTACACGCTACATCTTTATTTGCTTTGGTAATGGAATAAAAAGCGGGGAATACAGTTGGCGTGTATGATTTCAATCCTCAGACAATACCAAAGTTTGAAGCCAATGATTTCATGCCGCTCCCTGTTAACTTTTCATTAACCTAGCTAACAAGAAATTGACAGACTGAGATTTCAGATTGTTGTATTTCCCAGGCTCTCCCTCTGGCGGAGGCAGGAAAAAAGGGCACCGCAGAGAAAAAGAAGCACAAACAAGGGGTATGGTAGATGACAAATAAGACGAACAATCCTAAATAAGAATTACTGTAAAGCAGATAGATAGAAGCTAAAGAACAGTTTTGCACTTTCAGTTCTCGGACTCTGTTCTAGAATTCAGCACCGCCTGCCAAAAACAATGGCATTAGAGCAAATGATTAAATATCACCCACAGCCTTCCCCTGCGACACCCCGAGAAAAGACTTCATCCACTTCAATTACGATGACACTGCTCGGCAGTGCGTGAGAAGCAATAATACCGAACATTTTGAGTAAGCGAGGCCCACAGAGAGCAAGGCGAGCTTGTAACCAAAACTCCAAGAGTTTCCCAAGCAGGGACGAGAACACAAAGTCTTTGCTCTCAGTACCGGCTGCAGAACCGCTGCCTCCTACCGCCCACAGATAAAAAGGGGATCCTCCACCTTCGAGAAGGGGTTAGGGGATTCGCCTCCTGCCGCCAAATCTGTCCCTACCTCCCCAACCCAAGCCCACCGCCTTCTCTCTTCAGAGCTCCCAGAGAGGAGCGCCACAGTCTCACTCCATTCTTCCGCCCCGCTCGAGACGAAACCAGCCATCACCCCTCTCGGACCTGTCCCCGCGGGGTCCGAGTCGGCAGCGCGACGCCTCCATCCCCGCAGCTCAGGAAGTGGCGACCACGTCCACAATCCCCGACTCCGCTGCTAGGGTGGCAAGCCTGGCAGGCATCCGGGCCCCGCCCCCTGGCAACCACACTCTGCACTGTCGCCACCGCCTATTGGCCCTCCTGTCCACCGCTCTTCTCTCATTGGCTATTGCTGCCGCCCCAAGATGCGGGAGGGTTTCTAAGGGGCGGAGGCGCTAGGAGTTAAAGGCGCCTGCGCGGGAGCTCTGGTGAAGCGCCAGCAGGGCTGGGTCCGCTGACCGCGGCACGGGGAAGAGGCCGAGGGCGGAGGGATGTGTTCGCTTCAGCAGTGTTGGCTTCCAGCTGCGAAGTCACTTCGTCGGAAGAGCGGCCCATCCCCCTAACCGCCACCCACGGAACGGCTTCCCCACATCCCAGCAGTGTCTACCCAAAGACCACCCAGAGCGCTTCCAGAGGTCTATGTAATGTTAGGACTCCTAGACCTCCGCCGACTCCGTCACAGTCCGGCCCCTCCCCTGACACCAGAGCCTTCCGGGAACCACACTTGTACCCACTATGGCAGTCATTCCCGGGTAAATGCATCTTTCATAGTTACCTGGTCTCTCACTCCAATTGAACAAAACTTTAGCCCCCTTCCTCCAGCCCAAACTTTTAGAGCATTGCTAGACCGACTCTACAGACTCTAGGAACCTTTCCCATTTATCTTTCTCTACAGCCTATGAACGATCTTCAAACATCCACATCCCGTGAGATCCGCTATCTAAATATGTACTCTCGTTTCCAATAAACGTTGTCGCCAACCGTCACCGCCTTCTCACCACCAACTTATACATATCATTATAACCTGTACAAAATATCCTGGCAAAAGTTATCGCATTTTATAGCATTGCGAGGTCAGCTGTTTCCACATCGGGTTCGCTTAAGAGGCACAGGACTTGGCACAAGCTGGGAGAGCAGAGCATCGCCTTGATGTGTCAGCCTCCACTCACTGTGTGACCCTAAACACAGTTCATTATCTGGGCTTCAGATCCCCATCTATAAAATAAAACGAAATAATCCCTGCTTGTTCAGCTCGGGCTGAACAGAATAGGTTCTTAAAGCTGAATGGCTGCAGTTAAAGGAGACGCTATCTGTGTTGGCGAAAGGGCAATGGAGGCAGTTTTTGACTGGGTAGTTCCGCATTAGTTATGGTAAGCAGTCTTCTCTGAAAAGTTTCCATATTTGGGGCGCCTGGGTGGCTCAGTCGGTTGAGCATCCGACTTCAGCTCAGGTCACGATCTCACCGTGGGAGAGTTCGAGCCCTGCATCAGGCTCTGGGCTGATGGCTCAGAGCCAGGAGCCTGCTTCCGATTCTGTGTCTCCCTCTCTCTCTGCCCCTCCCCCGTTCAAGCTCTGTCTCTCTCTGTCTCAAAAATAAATAAATGTTAAAAAAAAAAATTAAAAAAAAGTTTCCATATTTAATTACATATTTTAAACAATCATTACAAGAAATCAGTTTCCCACCCTGTGTGGTATTTTCAGATCTGTTTGAATGGAAATATAACCAAAACACAGCAAGCTTAAGTAACATCTCTGTCCCCTTTTTTTGCTCCTGATCCCACTGTATTCACTAACACAGGGCTTGGCACCTTTCCTCATCCTGACTTTTTAGCAGATGAGCAAGGTTGCAGAGGTCTAAAAAGGTTGCTCAGCTCTAAAATGTCAAAGTTTGCTTTGATTTTTCCATCCAACATGTCACAAAGGAAGCTGCCGCTGAGCCTGACACAAGAGTTGGTACTCAAAAATGTGGAATGAATTAGGTTGAATGGGGTGATTAGAGGATTAATTAGTGGCTTAAAAAAACAATGAAGACCTTTTGTGGAGAATGCAGTATTGCTGCATGATCAGTAATCAGGAGCAGGGTTCTCTAAAACCTTTCTGCAACCATTTATTTACAAACATTTTAAACAGTTACTATAAGATACTTTAAAATTTTAAACAGTTAATAGAAGAAAAATTTGAAGTGAACTGTTTATGACACTAAAAACTTTTTAGGAAAAGACATTTTAAAAAGCAAAGCTGGGAATCAAATTCCCTTATGACTCCAAGTCTCTAGTTAAACTATCTTTTTTCTGTTGATGTTATTGGCAGTATTTGCATTTTATTCTTCTGACATACACTTCTGTGAGCCAGAAAAGTAATTTAGCAACTCTATGAAAATTTCTTGAGATTGCTGCTGTCTGAGAAATCCAGTGAATTTTTCACAAGGAATTGGTTTTTATTCAGCTTCCCTCTCTCCCTGAGGTGAGTAAACAAGTGGCGTCGTCTCCTCCATGTGACCTTGATCCCATACTTCTCCTCAGGAGTGTCTTTAACTAGAACAGGCCCAGGCCCTGGGGTCTTGGGAGTACTGGTGTGAAAGGAGCCACTTGGAAGGCTATCTTCCCTTTGATCTGGGGGAATGGGCCCCTCCTTCACAAACGAAGACTCTGGGGTCTGAATATCAGGTGGAATGAACACGTAAGGTAAGTTTTGAAGTGTATGTGTGGACAGCTCCCCACAGCTTTGAGGACTGAGCACTGGAACTAAGGGCCTTCCAGAAATGCACTTTTCTGACTGATTGGCGCACTCCCTGGTTAAGGGGATCCCAAGTGTGGCTGAACTGGAAGACGGGGGGCTCTCAAATGTTAGATGTGGAAACTTGGAGGTGATGGATTTCCGACTTGAAAGTCTTGCCTGGTTTCGGTGATGGTGTTTCTGGTTCATTGGGAACCAGCTTTCTCCTGTTGTATCAAACTGAGGTGAAACCTAAGTAAGAATCAAAAACAAAAACCAAAAAGAAGTGAGGAGGGCTAGGTACCAGGTATGAACCTGAAGGAGGAAACTACATCCAAAGACCAGAATCTAAATGGGGGCCCATTATAGTAATGGACACAAAACAAAACATCTGTCTAATGGGACATTAAGAGAAAGGGATAGGAGCTGTGGGCAAGTTACTCAATCTGGTTTTCCATTTCCTCATGTGTAAGAAAGGGGACAATGCCACCTTCACGTTATCACACCACATGGCTGCAATTTGCTTAATTATCTTTAAACCTTGAGGGCAGAGATGGGCAGTGTTCTTCGCCTTTGATCCCCAGCACCCAGCAGAGTGCCTGGCACCAAGAAGGCCCCCAGGAAAGTGAATGGATGGATGCAAGAATAGGGAGTCGATGGACAGCAACTGGCCTAAGACCTGGCACGTGATGAGTTCTCAATAAATGCTCACTCCTCTTCTCATCCACAGGATTCTAGCATTTCAGTTTCTTCTACAACTCCGAAGCAAGCATTATGGTTCTTCCTAGCAATCCTCAACAAGTTTTATTAATCAAGCACTCTTACGTGGAGATTTCTGCTTTTGTCTGGCCGTTGGCTATACCACCTCCCTGAAATATAGTAGTTCTGTTCTCTTCCCAGCGCTTCGAAACTGTCAAAACACAACATGCCATGGTGCACCTGGGTGGCTCAGTCGGTTGAGCATCCAACTTTGGGTCAGGACAGGATTTCACAGTTTGTGAGTCTGAGCCCCAATCAGGCTCACTGCTGTCAGCACAGTGCCGGCTTCAGATTCTCTGTCCCCCTCTCTCTCTGCCCCTCCCCTACTCATACTCTCTCTCTCTCTCTCTCAAAAATAAACAAATATTTAAAAACAAAAAATAGGACACGCCATTTTCTATGAAACAGTAAATATAGTGCCTAGCTAAATATTTTACCTCTCACATGAAGCTCAGGGAATAATCTCATTGTTTACTCATTCTGCCATTTGTCTGGCTTTTTCACCCAGCTACTGGTTAATGAAACTTTTATACTGAACTCTTTAAGAAGAATGTGGGGGGAAAGACTCCAATTCCAACCAGCCCTCAGCTTGAACTTAGAAAAGATATATACCAGAGAAGACGGCTGATGACAAAAAGAGTACATTGCCTCCTTGTCCCTGCCCCATGAATCTTATTCTTTGGAGGCCCTGGTTCAAGGGGCAGAAGAGTCAGCATCCTGAGAAGCCTAAATGAGCAAAAGTCAAAGTTAGAATCCCATGGCCTACCCAGGAAGTGATGGTGTTGTGGTCAATGGGCTTGCTGGCCACCTGTCTAGTGTGAGTGATGGGAAGTTGTGCAGATCCGTAGTGGTGTTTGGGGCCCTCCAGTGGTGGTTGTTGGAATAGCAGCTGGGCTTTCTGGAACCCTTGGCGGCGTTTTTTTCTGGGAGGCATCAATAGGTGAATGAAGAGCGGTTAATAACCACATCATGCTAGCTGTAGTCAGGTCGGGGTACAGGCTCCGATTCCGACCCATGCCTGCAGAGAAGAAACAAAAGCTGGGAAAAAATAATTCCGATGATTCCATCCCCAGCTCTTCCTCATACTCTGCCAGCCAGTTCTATCAACCACCATTCCTACCTCAATACTTTGGGGGGCACAGCTTCCTATTCCTACACCAAGTAAAAACACGGTAGTTCACATTCAACAACATTCAGTCAATGAACAATTGACCAAGCACGTGTTGAGTGCCATGCTGGGTGCTGGGAATTTAAAGATGAAGAACCATTGATTCTACAAGCATTTATCAAGTGCCAAGTACTTGTAGGGACTCATAGGTGAGACTGTCCCTTTCTTCAATGAGCTGAGAGTCCAGCAGGGGGAGAGAGACAATTACAATAATGAGGAGAATGCTTCCACTCATTCCAGAGGAGGCTTTTAGACTTTCTAGAGAGGATGATATCTGACCTAGTATGAAAGGGCTACAGAAAGCCAAAAAGCAGACAGGGCAAGGCCCTCTGGGCTGCGGAGCAGCACATACAAAGGCCCAGAGACTTGAAAGGGCACTGTGAATTCAGGGTATTGCAGACTATGTAGCCAGACACAGGGTATGAAAAGATGAATATAGGAACTGAGAGGCTAGACCTGGTGTCAGGGTCAGATAAGAAAAGCCAGGAGTGCCACAGGAGTTTGGACGTTAGCCTAAGGAATCACCGAAGATTTTCAAGCAGAAGGATGTGATCACACCTGGATTTTTTTCTTTAACTTTTTACTCCAGATAATTTTGAACATACACAAAAGCAGAATGAATAATATAATGAGCCTCCAACAACCATCAACCCATAGGCAATCTGGATGCATCCACGCCCTTTATCCACCTCCCTACACCTGTATTATTTTGAAGAAAATATGACATTCCCAGTCTTTGTACCATTCCCATGAATAAACCTTACATATATGTATTCTTTAACATTATTACATATCCAGACATGTTCAATTTTTTCAGCAGTTTCATAAATGTCACAGTTGGTTGTTGTCTTTTAGACAGATCATCCTGGCAACCGTGGGAAAGGAGAGAAGTACCCTGGAAATACAGGGACCAGTTTAGGAGGTTTTGCTATGTTACTTAAGTGAGAAACGATGAGGCCTGAATCTGGGCTGTGTCAGTGGAGATGGGAGGCTAGAGACAGAGGCAGGATCAAGGATCAAGAGGACCCACAGAGTAATAAAAAGTCTGAAAAAAGTGTCCACGGACTCTAGTAACCAGATCAACTTTAATAAGAACTTCATCAGTGGAAGAGTGAGTGGGAAAGATGTTTGAATTCAACAGAGCAGTGAATGGGAGGAACAGCCAGGCATCCTGGAAAGTCTGGCAATAGGGCAGACTGGCCATTCGTGATGCATTCATACAGCCAACAATCAAAAGTAACCTGCTCTGATTTATGTCACTAGGCCGTGGAAATATAGGGAAAGCAAAAAGGAAGGACAAACTCTCTACCTCAGCAGCTAAACATTTTTAGGGAGAACACAGGTAATACATACATCTACTTGTTCATTCATTCGGCCACTCAACAAATATTTACTGAGTACCAACAGTGCTCCTGGTGCTGGAAATATATGCCAGAGAACAAAATGAAATCCCCGCCCTCATGGTGCTTACATCCTAGTTGGGAAGTGACTATGGAGAAAAGTCAAACAGGATAAGGGGTTGAGCCTACTTAGTGCTCCTTTAGACAGGGTTGCCAGGGAAGGTAACTGAAAAGGTGATATTTGAGAGGTGCCTGGGTGGCTCAGTCAGTTAAGCGTCCAACTCTTGGTTTTAGCTCAGGTCACGACCTCACAGCTTAGTGAGTTCAAGCCCTGCATCGGGTTCTGTGGTGACGGTGCGGAACCTGCTTAGGATTCTCTCTCTCCCCATCTCTCTCTGTCCCTCCCCTATTGCACTGTCTGTTTCTCTCAACATAAATAAACTTTTTTTAAAAAAAAGTGATATTTGAGCAAATACCTGAAATGAAAAAAGGAGAATAAGCAATCAATAGAAAGGCAGAGTGAATAATACTGCAGGCTTCGAGAACAGTAAATCCAAAAATCACAAGGTGAGAATATGTCTGATTTGTTCAAGAAACAGTAAGGTCAGCATGGCTGAACTGGAGAGCAGTAACAGATGTGAATGGGTTCACAGGCAAGGTTAAGGACTCCAGATTGAATTATTCCTAGAGTGATAGGAAGCCACCACAAGGCCCTGGACAGGTAAGGGACATAATGTGATTTACACTTTTCAAAGATAACGTGAGGTGGTTTGTGAGAAAAGGTGTGTTGGGGAGTGTGGGCGTGGAGAAAGGCAGCAGGACAACCTAAAGAGTTGCTACAGGAGTTCAGGGGAGAGTTGACAGCAATAGCAATGGCTCCAGTCAAAAGTGGTGACATTAGCCAGCCTGCAATGGACACTACGGTGCTCAACAGCAACCCTATTATGTTTCCTTCATCAGCTCATTATCCGCAATGATTATCTTAAGATGTTTCCACTTTCAGGGGTACTTGGGTGGCTCAGTCGGTTGAGCATCCTACTTTGGCTCAGGTCATGATCTCGCGGTCTGTGAGTTCGAGCCCCGCGTCAGGCTCTGTGCTAACAGCTTGGAGCCTGAAGCCTGCTTCGGATTCTGTGTCTCCCTCTCTCTCTGCCCCTCCTCTGCTCATGCTCTGTCTTTCTCTGTTAAAAATTAAAATAAACATTAAAAAAAAAAAAGATGTTTCCACTTTCTTAAAACTTCAGAACTCCCATTCTCTCTTTTTAAAATAAATAAATAAATAAATAAATGCTTATTTATTTTTAGAGAGAGAGCACGAGAGGGGGTAGGGGCAGAGAGAGAGGAGAGAGAGAGTCCTCAAGGAGGCTCTGCACTCAAGGGCCCCATCAGGGGGTTTAATCCCAGGAACCATGAGATCATGACCTGAGCCAAAATCAAGAGTCGGGTGCTTAACTGAGCCACCCAAGTGGCATTTCCCTTCTCTCTTAACAAATGACCTTACTTCCTACTTCCAAGGAAGCCGGGAGACACCAAAGAAAATATTCTCACTTTCCAGAAACCAAACATACAAACCTATATAGATCCATATCCATCCTCTTTATGTGACAATCACAGATCAGTCCCTTCACTATCTAACACCTTGCCCTCTGGCTGTGCCTCAGAACATTCCTTACTCTACACCTTTCTTAGGCAATCGGTTCACACCTAAAAGTGGGTGACTTAAGTATTTATATATTCAGCCTAGAGTTCTCCACGCTCAGGACCCATATACCTGCTGCCTACTTGACAGCAACCAGAGGACTCAAATGCACCTCAAAACCCAATACGTTTAAAACTGAATTCGTGATCATTTCCCCTGCACCCGCTCCACAGGTGATTACCTTCCAAGGCCCTTGCTCAGGGAATGGTATCACCGTTCATGTAGTGATGCAGCCAGAAACCTTGACATTTCCCTCCTGTCTCCCCATCCAACAGCACAAAGCCCTGACGATTTTACCTCTTAAGTAGGTCTTCAATAATGCCCCTTTCTCCCCTGTCACTCTCTTTCTCTCCCCACCACCCTTCAATTCCAACAATTCTGATCCGGAGTATTGTAATAGCCTAAGTGGTCTACCCTAATCCACTCCAAAATGCCCTGAATGCATCATCTGATCTTGACTCACTTCTGCTTAAAATATTTGATTTCTGGATAAGGACCAAATTCCCCCAGTTCCGGCTAAGGTCCTACTTCCTGTGGCTCCAGCTTCATCTCACACCACACTCCACTCAGGCCTGTTAGCTCAGACTCCTCAGATGGTCTTTAGCCTTTGTACCTACCAATCTTCCTCCCACCACCTCCTTGCACACCTTAATCCTTTTGGTTCGAGGGTTTCACTCCTTTCTTTGCACAAAGACATCAGATCTCCCAACAAGCTTCAGTTCGGAAAAGCCTTTCCTGACCTACCTAAGGTAAGATCTTATTGTAGATACTCAGTTATCAGTGACCTCTAATTTATCCCTTCACAGCTGTAATTCTCCTTTTGCTTATTTGATTCTTCAAAACCGTCTGTTCTGTCCTCTCTTCCCATTACAGGTACCCAGGGTAAGAAAAGAATCTCCGCAGCCACTGTATCCTAGCAGGTCCCTGGCACATAGTAGGTGCTCAACAAAATTTCTTGACTACATTAGTCAAAGAGCTTTATAGTGTGGAATTTAAGATGTTGGAAGCTGAAACGAGATGATAGGCTAGGCGACTAGTCGAGATAGCTAGCCGATCGTTAGGTGAATGGAGTACGGTGTCCCCTTACGGGGAAGCCAAGGCCTCAGAGATTTTGGAAAAGGCCAGAGGGAGGCGGGAGGAGCGGCGTCGGGGGCGGGATCAGGGTAGGGACCGGGAACACGCGAGGGAGAGCAGGCCGAGGGCCCCGGCCGTCCCCGCCCGCCCCCCGCCGCGGGAGCCCCCCTGAGCCCTCCGGGCCGCCCACGGCCGCTCTCTCCCCACGAGCCGGTAGCCGGTCCGCCTTACCAGCCCGGCTGCTTCCCGGCCTCAGCTCCCCTCCGCCGCCGCGACGTTCGAGCCCGGAACACGGAGACAAGGGCGGCTGCCGATTGGCGACGCTCCGTCACGTGACCGCAACGCTCCGCCGGCGCCAATTTCAAACAGCGGAACAAACTGAAAGCTCCGGTGCCCGACCCCACCCCCGGCCCCCCGGCCCGGGACCCCTCCCCTCCCGGGATCCCCCGGGATTCCCCACCCCTCCCGCACCGCCGGGGACCCGGCCGGCCTGGCGCGAGTCCCTGTCCGGGCCCCTGGCTCGGCCCCCAGGTTGGAGGAGCCCGGAGCCCGCCCTTGGAGCCACAGCCCAGCAGCGGCGGCTGCTGCAGTCGGGAGGTGAGCGGGGGGCGAAGGAATGGAGTCTGAGGCCCGGCCCGGGCAGAGGCAGGGAGCCCGGGCCCGGGCGCCGAGGTCAGGGGGTCTAGCAGCAGGGCACGCGACCCGAGTGGAGGTTTGGGGCCACACGGAAACCAGGGCTGAGAGAGGGTGCAAACTTTTTCTGCATCCAACCTCCTGGCCTAGTCCTCACTCCATTCTCAAAGCACCTTTTGGCCTTCCCTGGAAGTTTGACCTCTGCACCCTGCCCACAACCTTGAGAGGGCTGCCGGGGTGGTCTACCTTTCTAGGCAGACTGGCTGGGATGAAGACTGGCTTTATTCTGCATTAAGTCAAAGACAAACCTGTCCACACCCTCCCCTGCTCCCAGGCGCTCTCACCACTAAGCAACACTGCCTCCGCTCCACCCTTTTCCAGGGCCCTTCTCCTGGATCGTGAGAACCTGAAAGATTTCTCTGGTCCGGATGGGCAGTGGTGTCGGAGGGGTCACTCTGGAAGTCCCCTAGGTTAGATAAAGTGTTGGCAATGATAAGAAAAGACTGGTCAGAGAGTAGGAGGCAAAATTAAGCCTTAGACCAGGAAGATATCTTTTGGGGATGGGGAAGGAATAATAGTATCTACTGTTTGGCAGGGGGGAGAGGGAGGCCTGAAGAGATAGGAGGTAGAAGTAAAACTGAGATTTTAAAGTAGAGGAAACCTGGTTATAAAGGAAAGGGAGGGGGGCAGAGCGGAGAGGGCCTATGAGCTCTAAGCAGACAGCAAATGTCATAGGGGTGTCACAGTCATTTTCAGGGAGATAGATGTCCTAAAACAACCCATTCCTCTGTCAAAGTGCCTCTAAATAGGATTGCACAATGTTACATGATAGCAGAGTATCCTGTGTATCTATCTATTTTCCTTAACATTGCGAAATCACCTTGGCATATTGATGATAGTGCATTCTATTGGTCAGGAGATAATGGATTATAGTCTTAGTTCTGGAAGAGAAATTAAGCAATACAGTAACATACTTTGAAAGTTAAAATATGAATAAGCACATGCAAGTACTAAAATGTCACTATATAAATAATTTGTAAATTGGTACAACACGGTGGTTATATACTTAATAATACTATATTGTATATTTGAAAGTTGCTAAGAGAGTAGACCTTAAAATTTCTCATCACAAGAAAAAAAAATTGTAACTGTGTGTGGTGATGGATGTTAACTAGACTTACTGTGGTGATCATTTCAGAATACACACAAATATCGAATCATTATGTTGTGCACCTGAAACTAATATGTGTCAATTCTATCTCAATAAAAAATAAAAGTACAATAAATAAATAAATAAACAAATAAATTGTAAATTGTGAAAGAAAGATGAACTTTTTATCAATGCAAGGATAATGGCCTGAGAAATGAATAACACCATGGGCCTTGAATAGAGCAGTTTCATCTTGAGATTTTGTGAAGGAGGTGATGGCATGAGAGCAAGATTACAATCTGCCTTTCTCTCCCCTCCCCTCCCCTCCCCTCCCCTCGCTTCCCCTCCTTTCCTCTATGGGCACTGATCCTTTTATTTATAACTAAGATGCTATAAACATATACCAGCTTTATCAACCCTAAAATAGATTATGGGAGCAGAGTTTTGTCAGGACTCCTAAAATTGCCAATGTCCTCCTATTCCAGCATTCTTGTCCCTACAGTCGCTACAAGTGATCTGTATTATAGGAGGCAGTGATAGAAACTTCCACATTTTTGTAACTGTTCCACTCATTTCTGTAGCCAAACATTCTTAAGCTTCCAGAAGACTTTTGGCCATGTTGACCTACATTCAACCCAATCCCATTTTCCCCTTTTGAAATGCTTCAGTTTTAGCCTTGTTTTGTCGTACAACTCATCTCCTCGTTGTCTGAGGTCTTTATGAGGCCCAGAGATCATTAACCTGGGCACATGGGCTCATGTTTTTCGTCATGGAAAGAGGAAAACGCCTTTCTCTAACAGAACCTCCTTCTCAGTCTAACAAATCTCTGACATCCTGCTGTTCCTTGCACTTTCCAGGGTCTATACTTGTGATTCTCAATGGAGAGTGAAAGCACAGATTCATAATGAAAACCAGCCCCCATCGGCCACTGATTCTGAAAAGACGGAGGCTGCCCCTTCCTGTTCAGAATGCCCCAGGTGAAACATCAGGAAAGGAACTTAAGAGGCCCCCTGCCCAGCAAGAGCCTGGTCAAGCCTCCAAGGAAGTGGCAGAGTCCAGCTCTTGCAAGTTTCCAGCTGGGATCAAGATTATTAACCACCCCACCATGCCCAACACCCAAGTGGTGGCCATCCCTAACAATGCCAATATCCAGAGCATCATCACAGCATTGACCGCCAAAGGAAAAGAGAGTGGCAGCAGTGGGCCCAACAAATTCATCCTCATCAGCTTTGGGGGAGCCCCCACGCACCCTTCAGGACACCAGCCTCAAGCCCAATCCAGCAATGATCCCAGGAGGACAGAAGTGGTCACTGAGACCCTGGGACCAAAGCCTGCAACTGGGGATGTGAATCTACCTAGACCACCTGGAGCCCTACCTGGGCAGAGATGGGAGAGCTGTGGTATGTGGCCTGCAAGGCAAAGGAGTGAGGAGCCCAGCCTTTCCTTTCTGGTAGCAAGGACCGCAGTCCATCACGTTGATACCTAACAGGCACCTAGCCTGAACCAGGGGAGCGTCTTGTCTTTCTTCATCTCGAATCCTTGACCCAGATCCTTTGGGCGCCATCAAAAGTGCCCCAAGTATAATTTAGCATTTCTACTACTTCATATTAGAAAAGGATGTTTATTTTTTCTACTTATCTTTCTCATTGACCATATAAGGAAATAAGAATCTTTCTCCATTTTAATAAAGGAGAAAACTGAAGCATGAGGAAGAAAAGTGACTTTCTTTGTGCCAATACCCAGTAACTCTTTTGTAAGGTTACCTTGACTGATTGTAAGGCTCACTGAAATGCAGCTTGAGCAATGCTCCTGAATTTCTCCTGAAATCCATAATAGGGCAGAGTATCTGAGGGCCACATTAGATTGAGCATGTGTTCCCTGTCCCTAAGGGTAGAGGTCTTAGAGAGCTGCTCCCTAACCACCGATTTCAGTGGGCCTGCCAGGCACTGGACCGGGCAGCTAAGTGGCATCTCGGATTGTTTCCCCTCTAGCTGGCGGTGAGGCAGCAGGCTGCACTCTCGACAACAGCTTGACCAACATCCAGTGGCTCAGAAAGGTGAGTTCTGATGGACTGGGCTCCAGCAGCATCAAGCAAGAGACGGAGGAAAAGGAGAATCGTCACCTGGAGCAGAGTCAGGTAAAGGTGAACAGTTCTGTCACTCACTAGGGAAGTCAGGGCCAGTGCAGAAAATTTCTAAGAAGGGAAATGGATCAAGTGGCCTGTGGAGGAGAATTTCCAGGTTCCGGTATTAGCATTTCACTTACTGTGATTCTGCATAACTTTTGAGCTACCTACCTTTCTGCCTGGAATCTTTTTTTTTTTTTTTTTTTTGCCCGGTCTCTGAAATTTCCTTGAGGGCAGATTCCCCTGGCTCACTCTGTATTCCATTAACATGAAGTTTAGTACTCTGCCCTTAGCAGGTACTTAGTACGTATTCAGGAAATGATGAAGAGATCTTAGTGTGGAAAGCCACTTGAACTTTAAAGAGACACCCCCAACAGCATGAAAGGAATGGAGCATTTTTAACAAGATAGATTTATTAGAAGATACAGTAAATAGCAAATAAAGTGAGTGAGGTGTGAATTTTAAATACTTCCCCAGCAATCAAATTTGATTTGGCCCAGGCTTGTTTTTCACAGTTACCACATTGTTGCATACATCCTTAAATCATTCATTCAACAACCTTTATGAAAGTGAAAATTTGCATGGATGTGTGCATAAGTAAAAACTCAGCTGTTTGCTTCAAACTTGTGCACTTTCTAAAGTTAGAGCTCCGTTTTTTAAAATGTAAATGATCAGCTCTTTGCCTAAGACTTAGCCAGATGTGTGTTTTGCAGACGTTTGTCTATCCCATGCTCTTGGGAATATGTCTCTCATAGAAACACTGAAAAGAGACAGTTTTATTCACATCACATTAGTAGAATGCAGACGAAGACCTTGGTCTCCTGACCCCCCCCCAGGTCTGAAAGATGGGTACTGGACTTCCACTTATTATTGGACAGTATATTCGACAAAATGAACAGTGACAGAGAAATGGCTCCACATTGTCTGGGGACATCGCTACCATTCCTAATCCTAAAATTTGATTCTATGGAATAGTGGTCTCAGATGAGTTGGTTTCTAGTATAATTCTGCAGGTTAAAGTTTTCTCTAGGGAATGTTCTTAAGGGGCCCCGGGGAGGTCTTATGAACTCTTCCATGTCATTCCTTTTTCTCCTTGCCTTTGGCTTCTCATAACCCTCAGGTTGAGGAGCCCCCGGGAGCATCAACTTCCTGGCAGGACTCTGTGTCTGAGCGGCCACCGTATTCTTACATGGCCATGATACAATTCGCCATCAATAGCACCGAGAGGAAACGCATGACCTTGAAAGACATCTATACTTGGATTGAGGACCACTTCCCCTATTTTAAGCACATTGCCAAGCCAGGCTGGAAGGTACATAACAACCCATGACAATCCATAGCAACCAAAGTCAAGGTCACTCTGACCCCGCAGTTTGTCTACGCAGATGTGCAGCAGTTCTGTGTCTGGTACTCTGAGGAAGCAGTTAAATGCAAAGGAAGCTGGAATTATAAACAATTGTATCTTTTAGACTGTGACTTGATCCTGCTGAATCCAGGCAAAAAATGGTCAACAACAGCTCTGCAAAGCACTTCATTGGTCCCTACCTAAATGGAGTCTCTCCAGTGTAACACTAAGCCTATGTTTGTGCTACAATGAAAGGCAGCTGGAGTGACTAAGTAGCAATGAAAAAATGCTGTCTTTGAGCCTCGTGACCTGAGATTCACCTCCTATAATGTCACATGTCATCTCCAGAAGGCAGGGACTTTCTCTTCATTGTACTTATGGGAACACTGAGGTCCTTTGGAGTTGCTGTAGCTCACTCCACATTGTCAGAGCTACAGTGTTGATTTTCTGACAGGTGGGCAACTCCAAGCAAGGGTTTTTTGTTTTGTTTCCTCCACAGAATTCTTAACTGCACTGTCTTACCTCAAAGAAATTTCCTAGTTTCTTAGTTGCTTTACTTACCTATCTTGCTACTGATTGCTTCATAGCCTCCATACCCTTTCCTTGCTGCTGACAGCCATCCAGTTCTTTCCTTTATCACCAGCTGATGGCTTTGTGGACTGATGGCTTGATGGCCCAGCTTGCCAGCTCTGCAGTGTGGAGCAGCAGGGGAGAGAGTCGCCAATAGGCGAGATCATGAGGATCCTGCTGGCCACAGTGGGGGAGGCCTGAGGCTGCTTTCAGCCTCAGGAAACATCAAAGGTGATAATTCAGAAGCTGAAATAGCTGGTAACTAGTTGTCTTTCTCTCCTTCCAGAATTCCATCCGCCACAACCTTTCTCTCCATGACATGTTTGTTCGGGAGACATCTGCCAATGGCAAAGTCTCCTTTTGGACTATCCACCCCAGTGCCAATCGCTATTTGACATTGGACCAGGTATTTAAGGTGAGTGTCCTGGCTTCATCTCAATAGGGCCAGAGTTGGTCATCATAATATCCATCTCAAAAGGAAACAAGTCCTCCTTGTGATGATCTTACCTGGCCAGGGCCGAGTTAAAAGCCAGCCAGCCCAGAGATGAGCTGTATAAAACTAGCTGAATTCAGTACAGTTGACAGATACCAAATGACACACTTCTGTGCCAGACCAGGCCGTGGAGGAGACCGCTTTGATCCAAACAGAGGACTACTCTGGGCAGTGTTTCCCTAACTGCCTTGCGGATAAGAATTGCCTGCCGCCTGTTAAAAAAATACAGCTTCCCAGGTCCCTCCCTGGGGGCTTCTGACTCAGTGGGTCTGGAACGGGGCCAGGAATACATATTTTTAACAGGCATCTTGGGTGATTCTTACAGAGAAAGTCTGGAAAACCATTTTAAAAGAGCCCTTCTTTAGCCTGGAGACCAGAAATTGAGCCATCAGAACCTCTTTTCAGAAATGATTGTTTGGGGATTTCAGGGTGCCCATAAGGCCGCTATCAGCTGTAACTGTTCTCCTGGGAGGGGAAGTTGTCCCGGGTGGCCCTCAGCATCAAACAGAAATAGCTGTTTTTCCCGACCTGGTCAGATTGGCCACGCTGGTGGTAACTTCATTTCATTTCTTTCCCACAATGCCTGACCGCCACCAGCCACTGGACCCAGGGTCTCCACAATCGCCTGAGCACTTGGAATCAGTAAGATTCTTTTCCTCCTGGCTCGGGGCTTGGCCTTGTTTTCCTTTCACTGCTCAGCATGACTTTAGTGGACAGGGGAAGGGAGCCTGGGGCTGTGTGACTTCCAGCCCTGAAGGCAGAGCACCCCTGAGCTTCTGGGAGTAAGGAAATTTATACCGCCACCTCATCCCCCCACCAGCTTCTGCCCACTTCCCTCCCCTCCCCGCACCCCACGCTCTGGGCATGACGAAGGTTCACTGAGCAGAGCAGGGTGTGGCAGCAGGACATGCCACAGGCTTCGTGCAAGATGGCAACCACAAGTGCATGGCATGGGCCTGGCAGGTGGCAGTTTTCTCTCTTCCTTTTCTACCTGGCTTTTCTTTGTCGCTCCTAGAACAACACGCGTTAGCATCCCCCGGGGGTGGTGAGGACACCCAGATGAGGTGGTAGGACTGTCCTGCCATCATAGATCTGTGTGCCGTCCACCTCTTCCCACTAACCAGGCTTTGGAGACAGTGCTCACCTGCATCTGCCCCAGACGGCCTTTTCTTTCTGGGCCATCGGTTAGCTCGGTGCACAGTCCCAGAGCAGCTGGTGGGTTCTCCTGGCTTCTCCCCCTGCCTTATTAACCCAGGTTTCTTTCTCTCCCCATCTGCCACAAGCAGCAGCAGAAACGACCCAATCCTGAGCTCCGCCGGAACGTGACCATCAAAACTGAACTCCCACTGGGCGCACGTTAGTATGGGAGAGTGGGCATCAGGCTAGTCCTTGCTCTGGGGGCGTGTTTTGAGTCTGAGCCCAGAGAAGGAGAGCAAAGCTCCTGGGATTGAGAAGGGGTTTATCCCTGGACCCCTGCTCCTGATCTCCCCTGTTTCCTCTTAGGGCGGAAGATGAAACCACTGCTGCCACGGGTCAGCTCATACCTGGTACCTATCCAGTTCCCGGTGAACCAGTCGCTGGTGTTGCAGCCCTCAGTAAAGGTGCCATTGCCCCTGGCAGCTTCACTCATGAGCTCAGAGCTTGCCCGCCATAGCAAGCGGGTCCGTATTGCCCCCAAGGTGAGTGGCTTCGGTTTTTCTCCAAGGAGAGACCGCAGTCAATTAAAAGTGTTGGACCTCTAGTTTGCAAAGCACTCTGCTAAGTGTTCCTTGAGAAGTTTATAAATCTATATGGGTAGACAAGGCATAAATACAAAGGAAAATTCAAGAGCATTAGAAGAGCTAAAAAAGAACTTGGATTACAATATGAGTGGTGTCAGAAGACCCATGAATACCTAATGAGTTTATAAGAATTCAGACCAGGGGGATTATGATAGATGGGCTGGGATGGGTAAGGAAGAGTTCACAAAGGAAGTAGGTTTTAGAAAGACGTACATTTGGATAAACAGGTGTAGCAAGAGCATTCTAATTGGCAGTGCCATGGAGGCAGGAGATGCCAGTTTATACCTAGTAACAGCAGAGTGATTGGGTCGGGTTTTCATCCTTGGTACTATTGACATTTAGGGATGGATCATTCTTTGTTGGGGGTGGACAGGCGTGGTCCTGTGTGCTGAGGGATCTTTAGCAGCACCCCATGTCTCTTCCCACTAAAATGTGTCTGGACATTGCCAAATATCCCATAGGGAGCGGAAGAGTGCAGATATGGCCCCTGGCTGAGCATCAGTGGTCTAGCTTCAGGAGAAGGTGAGGAGCCGTATCTTGATGGGCTATCAAGTGTGGACACAGAGAAGGATTTGTGAGCAAGAGCTCTCCTTTAATAGAGCAGAAGAAAAGGCCCTCCCTGCCTCCTCCACTGAGATGGCAACAGCATGGGCTCTGGAGTTCAGAGAGACTTGGCTTTGCTTTAGTTTTGTTTTTGTTTTTTTATTTTTTTTAACTTTATTTTGAGAGAGAGAGAGAGAGAGAGAGAGAGAGAGAGAGTATGCATGTGCGAGCGTGGGAGGAACAGAGAGAGAGGGAGACTGAGGATCCCAAGCAGGCTCTGTGCTGTCAGCGTGGAGCCTGACTCAGGGCTTGATCTCACAAACTGTGAGATCGTGACCTGACCTGAAATCAAGAGTCAGACTCCACCAACTGAGCCACGCAGGTGCCCCTATTTTTTTTTTATTTAAAAAATACTTTTTAAATATACATAAAATTATACATACTACCATAAGTCATTTTACCTAAATGTATCCATATGACTGTAGCACATATACTGTTCTTGTTTTAATGCAGTCTTTGTTTCTTCATCCACATCCCCCCTGCTGACATCCCCCCCTGTTGACAATTTAGTATGCTTGCTTTTATAATTTATCCATGCTCTTAGTGTACCATACATACATCTTGCCATAGCCATTTTATATAGACACATACAACACGCAGAACATTAAAAACGGGATCTCGTTGCACTTTTCTGCCACATGGAAATTCTTCCAATTCATTTGGCATTGGCTCTAATTCATTGTTTTTTAATGGCCACCTAACATTCCACTGTGTGGCTATGCCAAAAATTTTCCAGCCATTCCACTTTTATGGGTACATTTTGCTTCTAGTTTTTTTTTGCCCTATGAACAACACTGCAGGAAATATCCTTGCAAGTATCTTTCTTACAAGTGCTTGTATTTCCATGGGATAGAAAACCAGACACAAAATTCCTGAGTGGAAACGTGTTACCAATTTTATTAAATATTGCTAGATATTGGTTTCCAAAATCATATACAGTATTTTACATTTCTACCAGCAATATATGACAAGACCTGTATCTTTGCCAGCAGTCGGTATAGTCTTTTAAATATTTGCCCATCTGCTATATATAAATGATATCTCCTTGTTTCATTTTATCTTTCGTTGCTTATCGGTAAGTGTGAGTACCTTCTTATTATGTTGGGTCACTTGGAATTGTTCACTATCAGATACTTATTTATGGGCTTGGCCCATCTTTCTATGGGGTTTTGATAATATGTGAAAATTCTTTGTTATTAAAATACTAACTTCAGTCTTTTATGCTGAAGATACTTCTTTTACTTCTGTTGTTTGTTTCTTTGTTTATGGAATCTCTTGCCACAGTAAGATTTTAAGTTTTTATGTAGTCAAATATGTCTCTCTTCTCTTTTACAGCTTCTGGGTTTCCAGTCTTGCTTAAGAAGGTCGCACCCACCCTCAGATTGTACATGTAGTCTCCTAGATTCTCTTTCAGGATTTGTATGGTTTTACTTCTTCTATTTAAGTCTTTGTACATGGTATGAAACAGGCATCCAATTTTATTTTCTCTCCGATGGGTACTAATTATACCAGCACCATATTAAATGCTCTTTTACTCCCCGGAATTGAACCACCGCCTTCATCCTATATTCTCCTATTTAATAGTTTGTAAAATTTAAAAAGACAAAAAAGAGGAACAGCACCAGCATGTGGCTTGCTTTAGCCAGGATCTTGTGTCCCGCCTGGTGACCGGGTTGAATCTCAAGGCCTGGAGAGCTCTGTCTCACCGTATCCCTGCTTCACTTGCAGGTGCTGCTAGCTGATGATGGGGTAGCCCCTCTGCCCACCGCAGGGCCTGTGCAAGAGGACAAATTCCTGCTTGGAGAAAGGCTGTCTCCTCTGCTTCCAGTTCAGTCCATCAAGGAGGAAGAAATCCAGCCCGGGGAGGAAACGCCACTCTTGGGGAGACCCATCAAAGTAGAGAGCCCGCCCTTGGAGGAGTGGCCTTCACCATGCCCGTCTGTCAAAGAGGAACTGTCGCACTCCTGGGAGGGTTCATCCCACTCTCCCACCCCGAGGCCCAAGAAGTCCTACAGCGGGCTCAAGTCCCCAGCCCGGTGTGTCTCAGAAATGCTCGTGATCAAACGCAGGGAGGGACGGGAGATGAGTCGGTCTCGCAGAAAACAGCACCTCTTGCCTCCCTGTCTGGATGAGCCTGAGCTACTCTTCTCCGAGGGCCCCGGGGCTTCCCAGCGAGCCACAGAGCTCACTTTGCCTGCAGTGTCCTCCGAGCCCACCTCCCGGCTTGGCTCCTGCCAGGAGGAGGGAGGACCCTTTAAGACACCCATTAAGGAGACACCGCCCATATCCTCCACCCCGAGCAAGTCTGCCCTCCCCGTGACCCCTGAATCCTGGAGGCTCACACCCCCAGCCAAAGTAGGGGGCCTGGATTTCAGTCCGGTACAAGCCCCCCCGGCTGCCTTTGGCCCCCCGCCTGATTCCCTGGGGCTAACGGATTTTAGCACCACCCCACTGAAAAGTATCCCACTCTTTGACTCACCCCGAGAGCTCCTCAATTCAGAGCCCTTTGACCTCACCTCTGACCCCTTCAGCAGCCCTTCCCCCTCAGATATGGAAGTCCCCAAGCCGGGCTCCCCCGGGTCACAGGTTGCCAGCCTTTCAGCCAACCGTTCTCTGACGGAAGGCCTGGTTCTGGACACAATGAATGACAGCCTCAGCAAGGTCCTCCTGGACATCAGCTTCCCTGGCCTGGAGGAGGACCCTCTGGGCCCTGACAGCATCAACTGGGCTCAGTTCATTCCCGAGCTGCGGTAGAGGCCTGACCTTACCCTTGCTGCCCAAGCCCTCCGCACTTCCAGGAGCTCATGCACCTGGGCCATCCAAGCCCTCTGAGTGAGGACAGCAGGCAGGGACCGTCTGCTCCTCTAGCTCCACTTTGCCTGCTTATGCCAAGGCAGATGTCACGCCGTGGCCACCACTGGGCCCTCTGCAAGCCGCGAGGGCCTGGTGACTGGTCCCTGGGCCACCTGATGCTCCCCAAGAAAATCTGACTCCTCACTCTCCCTGCTAGGAGCTGAAGGGTGAGAACAGCAAAAGAAAGGGTGAAAGAGATTAGGAACCCCCCCCCCCCAAACTGCGCCTGTGCCCAGTAGTCCCCCACCTTCCCTGCTCCTTGTAAATAGTGTATATTCTCCAAATTAACCTCTAATTATAAATATAAGCTTATTTCCTTAGATCATTATCTAGAGACTGCCAGAAGGTGGGTAAAGTGACAAGGGGTTTCAGTTTGCTTCTGTTCCTTGCTTTTAATTCCCAGAGAAGGGAGGACCTGCAGTGCATGGTTTCTTCCAGGCCTGGGGTACTTGCCTCAAGGGCTCTTCACTGTAGGCACCCATACAAGCAGATCTGCTTCCTAGGGTCCCTCTTATTGCCCCTCCCTCCCACCTTCCCACATTTCCAAGTCAGCTTTCCTGCACAAAGAAATCCTGGTAAAAGGTAAAAAGGTCTCGTAATGGGTCAAGAGTTGAATTGGGGGTGGGGGAATGGATGCATCTGAAGCAAAGAATGGGTGTCCAGATGTGCTCCCGAGAGATGTTTCTCTGATAATATCCCTAATCATGCCAGAGAGACTAGCATTGCCAAGAACTTGGCCCAAGGCTTGAGAAGACTAAAAGGGCCCTGTCCTGCCCTGCCTAGCTTCCTTAGCTCACTCACACCTCAGCTTTGCAAAGAGCCACCCTACGCCCCAGCTGACCACATGCATGTGAGCCAGCTCAAGAACACTACCATAACTCAATAAAATCCAGGGTGGAAGTGTGGTCTCTGGTGCATCGGTGTCTGGTCCCTGAGGCATAAGGAGGGGTTGGAGAAGAACGTGGGAAATATTGGGCATGGTGGTGACAAAGAAGAGGTAAGGCCTAAAGCTGAGAAGAAGCAGGTGAAGGAGAGTGCTAAGGGTTTTGGCCTGGCCTGCCTCCCACACGGCATGGGCACACATTTTTAGCACAGAAACTGCCAGCTTTCTCTTTAGAACCTCTGAAACTGATGGTTAACTTAGGCCTTTTAGAGATCTCTAAGGGAAAGGCCTGCAGAGGGGCAGGACCCTCCCCTCCTGCAGGATTAGGGAAGGATGGGCACAGTTTTAGATGCCTCATGGCCACCTCCACCCTAATCCAGGGCCTGGAAATCAGCCGGCCCTGCTTCTTTTCTCTTCCTGCCCTTCTAGGCAAGCCCTTCCCAGAAGCCCCTCTGGTTACCATCTTTTGCAATCAAAACTTAGGAGTCCTATCCCATGCCTGTCTCGCCTGAAAGGCAGCCAGGGCCCAGGGGACTGATGAGTGCTCCCAGGGAGAGGTAAGGGCCTCCTCCTGCGACACCATCCAAGAAACATCACCATAGCAACCCCAACAGCAAACAATGCTGCCAGGAAAGTCTTCCCTTACCAAGCTGCTCCTCCTGGCATGGCAGTCAGGCCCAGAAGAGGAATGGCCAGTAGCCCACAGAGACAACCCAGAGGGCGGAATAATCCACTCCATGTCCAAGAACCTTTCTTACAGGTAGGAGGTGGGGCCCCATCTCCACAGCCTATCTGTTTGCACCCTGCTGGACTAAGTCCTCCCCCTGGGATGGGCCATACTTTCCTCTGGTCAGTAGATGTGGCCCAGAGCTCTCCACTTACTTCCTCTCTTAATCCTGTACTACTGTGAACACAGAGCTCAGAGCAGAGGAAAGGAGGTGCCTGGTTATTACACCTCCCAGCCCCACCTACTAGGGTGATGCTGTGGAAATGACAGAGGAGTGGGCCCAAGAGACAGGTGAGCTTTTAGGATCAATAAAGTCCTAGGGTGGAAAGGAGGGAGAAGCACTTTAGAAGAGCATATATGATAAGTAGTGCAGACAGATGGCTCGAGTCCCAGCTCTGCCACTTGGGTGAGCTATTTGCCCTCACTGTGTCTTGCTTTTTGCATCTTTGAGATGGGATAGTAACAACGCTTGCTCACAGGGTTATAGGGTTAACTGAGTTGTAGATGTATTTAGCACAGTGTCAATACATATTTGCTACTGTTTATTTCACGGGAGGTGGGACACAGAAAAGGGAAGGAGGCAGCCTTCTAGATATTTTCCATACTTGCTTGTATTTGGATGAGAAGTGAGGGAAATGCACCAATGACAGTAACAGGTCGAGTCCGGGAGAGAAGAGCACCTGGGCTGCATTCTCCCGAGAAAGCTTTTCCTTCTATGCGCGTTGCCCGGTAATGGGCACTACCCCTCACTCCACCCCCCACCCCACTCCCACCCCCACCCCTCAGTATCCTCAGGCTTAGGAGCACCAGCTCCAGGCAGGGGTGCGGGAGAGCCAGAGCGCGGAGGATGTGGAGTAAAGAGTGGAGAGAAGGGAAATCAAAACCCAACAGACGGAGAGAGAGCGAAAGCTGAGGAATCCTACAGAGCGGACATAACTTCTGACGGCAGGGCAGGCGCGGAGAGAAGGGTTCCGGCCAGGCCACCGTGTCCTGATGAGAGTCCGGGGTCCGAGGAGGCCGGCAGCTTGTTGTCTCTGCGGCTGCTCCTGGAAAGAGAGGCCGAGCGGTCCCCCCGGCACCCTTTTGTCTCTCCCTAGATGGCCCACGCCCGAGAGCCCCTCCTGACCCACCAACCGCGGGCCCGGCGTGAGTTCCTCCTCCCCAGTGAGCCCGGGGAGTGGCCCGGCTTCACCCGGCAGGCCTACCACCGGCTGGCCCTGAAGCCGCCGCCTTGCACCGAAACGAAATCCGAGGTGCGCCGCCGACTGATCCGCCCTTGGAAGGACGCGGCGCCGCACACGTGGGGCTTTCACACGTGGCTCGATGTGGGCCGTTTGCCAGCCACCTTTCCCACCAGGCCCGACAGGCCCTACGACAGCAACGTGTGGCGCTGGTTGACGGACTCCGGGGCCCACGGCCGCCCCCCAGCGGAGCCTCCCATCCCTCCTCCCTCCTGGATGGGTCCCAACAGCTTTCTGACCTTCATCTGCTGTACTCCCATCTTCGCGGACGACAACAGGAAAAACCAGGTGACCGTCAGGACGGTGCAGGAACTGAGGGAGCTGGAGAAACTCAAGCTGAGGAGTGAAGCAAGGGCACCTCCCCTCGACGCCAAGGGCAACATCCTGCCCTCGAGGAAGTTCAAGAAGTAAGAGGAGCTCCTTCCTCTCTCTGATTCCTGTTTTCTGATGCCGCCTACCTTGGTACTCTGACCTTCACGCCTTTGGGCATCTGACAACTAAACTCTGTTTTAAGTGTAGCTGGAAGGAAGGTGTGGGAGCAAGAGAGGGGACAGCCAGGGGAGAGGCTTAACCGTTTAACTAGAATGCAGGGGATACAACTAGGTGCTTAACACCTGCTAGGCCCTGGCAGTACAGAGAGATGTCATCCAGTCCCTTCCTGCAGGGAGCTTATGAAAGGCAGAGACCTACCTACATGCATGGAAAGGCAGCTGACCATTCAAGCCCACGCGTGCTACATGCCCAAAATGTGACACGGATAGGGAGTGTGGTAAGAACATCAATTACTAGTGGAAAGTCCTGAGATCTGGAGTCAGAGGTTTAGGTTAAAGTCCAGACTAGGCAAATTGTTTCGTTTTTCCAGACTCAATTCCATCCTTGATAAAATGGGGACAGTAAACACCATGTCTACCAACCTCGGTGAAGAGAAAATGGGTAATGAATATATGAGAGCACTATACAAGAAAACATGTTACTACAGAAATTCAGAAGAAGGAGGGGGTGCTGTGGGCTGGAGCATTCCCCCAGGAAGCCTTTGTGGGGAAACCAGGTAAAGGCTGGAAGGGTAGGAAGCCCTCAGAAAGGTAGAAAGAAGGGGGTAGAGGGTTGACTGGTCTGAGAAGAGGCAGCAGTGTGGAAGGAGTTACTGGAGTACCCAACAGCCCTTCCTCCCTGCCACTGTGGGAGCACACACAAATCTCCAGTCTAGTCAAGGGGATAAGAGGCAGGAAACGGAGTGGGGAATAAGGACAGAATATCTCAAATTCCAATCCCAAGGGCATTAACAGAAGCACTAAAGGGTTGGAGGGGAGGCTGTGGAGATTTTTGATTTTTTTTTTTTTAATGCCAACAGTTGGTGATTTTGAGAGAAGATTATTCAGGACCTTGGCTTCTCTCTGCAGCCCTCGCAGTACAGATTATTGGTTGCTAGTATGTGCTAACACTAGGGATACAAAGGTGATAAAACTTAGATCACTCCTCAAAAAATAAAAATAAACTTCAGTGAAATAATAGTGCCAGATGTTCTAATCACTTGAGTTATATTACTTATACCCTCCCACTACCCCAGATAGAAACTATTACTATCAACCCCATTTTACAGAGGGGGCATCTGAAACGGAAAGGTCACTTATTTCGCCCAAGTTCATATGGCCAGTGAGTGGCAGAGCTGGGATTGGAACCTAGAGAGCTCAGTTTTAGAACTGTGTTCTTAACCTCTGTGCTCCACTTCCCCTCCTGTCTACCTGGGGAATCAAAGAAGTTCACAGCTACTCCTGATGTGATATAATGTTCTATAAAGACAGCATAAGAGAAATACAGTTATCCATAGAAAGAGCTTAGCACAATGCTCGGCAAACAGGAAACCTGTGTGTGATGGTGGAAGCCTTGTGGGTTCAAGAGCCAAACACATCTTAGGTTGCAGTCTACCCAGCTCAATCCCAAACTTGCTATACAACAAAGAAACTTGACTTTCTTTAAGCCTGACTTCCTCAAGTCTGGATTGGAGATGTACCTGGTACCTTGCAGGGTTGTTAGAAGACAAAAAGGCACAATGCCTGGTGTAGAGAAGGGGGCTCAGTAAATCGTGTCATTAGTACACTGTCCCCGTGAGAGAAGGATCCTTGTTTCCCTCTGTTTGCTGCTGGAGGCCCAGTTCCTGGAGCCAGGAATGAGAGAGTCACAGGCAAGGTTTTGCTGTTCACGGAGGATGTGGTACCTGAGCTACGTGGACCTTGAAGAATGTGTACAAATTCACTAGGTGGGAACCAGACAGGATGGTGGGAAGAAAGGCCCATCCAGTCGTGTTATTCCTTTCGAGCAGTTCTCTAAGGCATTAAAATATAGTTAAAAATGTCTCTAGATCAGCGACCAAGCACATTTTGAACATGAGAGACCCAGAAAGGACTTCAGACAGGTCTAAGCTTCAAGAAGTCCATGATGTTGGTGAGAAATAGAACATTTATACATAACTCATGATATTGCTGAGAAATAGAACATTTATACATAAACCCATGATGTTGAGAAATAAAACATTTATACATAAATAGAACATTTGTACATATACATAAACCCATTTATGCATACATCAACTCTGGTTGATGGTACATACAATCACCTGGGTCTTTTTAAAAAATGTGTGAGACCCACCCATGAGATTCTAATTTACTTGGCGTTGGGGGTGTGCAGCTTGAGCACTGGAATTTGCAAAAGGCTCCTAGGAGTGATTCTAATGTGCAGCCGGGCCTGAGAATGTCTGATGTAAACCAAAGACAGTAAACAAGAGAACATCTACTGGACGAGGTGCAAAGCATGTTGAAACAGGAAATTTGCCACTATTCAACTATGTTTTTTAAAAGGTCCATTTCTCTCGGTTGAACCTAACACTACAGGCCTGTAGAAGAGGGAGCCATCAGATCAGGTGTCATATGGCAGCAGGTCAGAGCAGGAAGGGCTCTGAGACATCATCAAGTTCACCAGATGAGAAGGGGCCCTTGAGTTTCATTCTCTCTTCTTCCTGCTGGCACTGTGTTAGCAGAGGAAGTGGGACTGAAAGACAGAATCTGGATAATGAGATACAATATGTAAAAAGGATAGGAGACTGACCATCTAAACAACATAATTTCACCATCTTAACACCAAACACACAGACAGGGTGCATGCTATCTGGATAGGCCAATATCCAATCAGGAGGAGAGACAGAAGTGATTCCCTACAACCTGATCATTCGTTAGCTTGTGTTAGCTTAATAGAAACATATTGGCAAAACATGGCTTTATACCTCAGTCTCAGGATGCGCACGACAAATATACTTTCAGAATACAAATGCATTATTTTCTTGTGGCACTCACATCAATGACAACAGTTGGTCACCCTTTGCCACCATCAAAAATCTAACAGGATCCCAATGATGATTCTTTCTTATTTTGAATGATTTTAGTTTGGGATCATGATTGGTTAGCATTTTATTATTGTCATAAGTTGAAATGATTCAGATTTTTTAAAAAGCCTACAGAATTTTTAAAAGTATTCTCTACATCCAGTGTAAGGCTCGAACTCACAACCCTGAGATCAAGAGTCGGATGCTCTACCGGCTGAGCCAGCAAGGCTTCCCAAGTCCATAGAATTTTTAAGCATGATTTGATATTTAATACTAAGGCTTTTCAAAAAAAATTTTTTTCAAGAGGAACATGAAGAATTATAAATTTGGGGGCTTACCTTTGTAGCATTGTGAAAATAAACTTTGAGTAAGCTATGAAAAAAGCATCAAACTTTTCCTTCTTACTCCTTCCACCATGCCTGCATCCCTCTTTTGACCTCTTTGTTCTCTCCACACCCCTTTCCCCCAACAGGTACCGGCACATCTCAGCTGGTGGAAGGTTTGAGCCTGGAGGCCTCCAGCTCATGCCCAACCCACTTCCCAATGATTTCGCCAGGGGCTGGCCCTGCCCAAACCCTCTGCCTCATTACCAGGAGAAGGCGCTAAAACTGGCCTTCCTGCCTAGTGCACCCCTGAGCCAGGACCTCCTGAGGAATTACCAAACCCTGATAGAGAACCGGGTTGCCTTGCCCCTCTATCAACTCTCCAAGGCACAACCTGGTAAAACCTTAGTGAGGAAGACCAAGAGAAGACCTGGACAGAGCTAGTAAAGCCTCCAGCTGGGCAGGGACCACTGTGGGCTACAGCGTTCTCAACCAATGCACCTTCAACAAGAAGCTTCTGCAGAACAGAACCTCTGCACCATCCCTCCAACTGCAGGCCACCTCTGTCTCCCAGGCTCCTAGAGACTCTACTTAAACTCTAGATGATTATCTGTCTTCCTTGGAGGATGCTCTCATAGCAGGTGGGAGGATTGAATCAGGTAGAGCAGAGAGAGCAGAGGAGGATACAGCTTTTAGGGACAGAATGAGGAGTGGGGAGGAAGAAGGTGTGTGTGTGTGTGTGTGTGTGTGTGTGTGTTGGGGTGGGGGGAAAGGCACTGTAAGAAATGTGAATAAGAAATTACCTTTACTCCCATAATCCATTTGGAACAAAACTGGGATTGGTCAGGGTACAGGAAGCTTCTTAGACAAAATAACCTCAATTCCACACCTCCCTAGACCATTTTAATGTTGGACAGAGACCAGAAGCAACTCGGCTGGGTTGCAGTTCCCATGCAGGGTCTGGGGGAGCAGAGGTCAGGCCAAGGCTGGTGCTGGAAGATGGAAAAGTCAGGTCTGAGGAAGGCTGACCAGGTCTCTGTGGAGGAACAAGAGTACAACAAAGTGGAGATTTAAGGCAAAATAGTAGTCACCCCAGAGCATAATGTCAGGGCCTTGGGCCTATATTGTGGTTGACCCCAAATGCCTCAGCTTTTGTCATGGGGGGCCAGAGGCAAAAGGCCTAGAGTAGAGACTGGCAAATCGGGTTGGTCAGAAATGTGCTGACCCCAGCTGGGGTGGATATTGGGTATGGGAAACCCAGTAGAAGGCAGCAGGGAGGTGGCTGGAAGGGGAGAAGTTGTATGGTGGGGGCCTACCTCACCTCCTCTTGCCCCTGTGACACCCCAAGTTGGTCGTCTTCCTTGGCTGGGATTCTCCTGGCCTTCTGGCCACTGCCCTCTCACCCACTTTTCTCGAGCCCCCTAGGTACCTGGGAATCAAAACCCCACCAGGGTTCTAGCCCTGGTTTAACCACTGACCAGCTATATGACCTCAGGCTTTCAGTTTCTTCCTCGGCACAGTGGGAGCCATGGCACAGTGGGAGCCACGAGGGTACAACTAAGGGGAATAAATAAAATAAATGAAGTACCCGCAAAGTGTCTGAACATTGGAGGCCCTCCATAAACGAAGTTATCAACCAGTCATTACTCATGGGATGAAAACAATGGATGGGCTATTATTCAGTCAAAAAAAGGAATGAAGTACTGATACCTGCTACAGTGTAGATGAACCTCGACAATATCACACTGAGGGAAAGGAGCCAGACACAAAAGGCTGTATATGGTATGATTCTATTTACATGAAATATCTAGAATCGGCAAATCCATAAAGACAGAAGGTAAATTGCCAAGTGCTGGGGGTGGGGGAAATGGGGACTGACTGCTCAGTGGGTACAGGGTTTTCTTTTAGGGTGGTGAAAATATTTCAGAACTAAATAGAAGTGGTGGTTGCACAACATCATGAATGAACAAAATGCCACTGGATTGTATACTTTAAAAATGGTAATTGCTCAGGGAGCCTGGGTGGCTCAGTCGGTTAAGCATCCGACTTCTGCTCAGGTCATGATCTCACAGCTCTTGTGAGTTCGAGCCCCGTGTCGGGTTCTGTGCTGACAGCTCAGATCCTGGAGCCTGCTTCTGATTCTGTGTCTCCCTCTATCTCTGCCCCTCCCCCACTTGTTCTCTCTCTCTCTCTCTCTCTCTCTCTCTCTCTCTCTCAAAAGTAAATAAATATTAAAAATAAAATTAAACTGATTACAATAAATAGGGTGTGATATAGTGAGTTTCCAAATTTTCTTCTAGTTCCAAATCTAAAGTTCTATTAATAGTTCTTCTCCTTAACACTTCTCCCCCTGATATGTATGGGGGATGGGTGGGGGCAACCAGAGCCAAAGGGTGAAGGAGAATTCTCTCAGTACTCCAGGGGCTTGCCAGAGCTCTGGGAATGTGCCCATTCTCCCCACTCTGGGTTAGGAATAATGGTGGAAAGCAGGAGGTCCCCTCACCTAGGATCCTAACACGTCAGAGCTGGGCAGGCCATGAGGACACAAGTCGAATCCCCTCAGTGTTTAGGTGGCCAACCGAGGCCCATGGGCAAGTGACTTGCTTGGGGCCACAAAGCCAAGCAGTCCCTGCCCCTCCTGGCAGTAGAAAGGAGGCTGGTTGCTAGGACTCAGGGGCTTGTTTTCTCATCCTGCCTCTCTTCCGTTATTCTACTTCTGCCCATGATGCATGGATTTTGTCACCTCCACAATGAAAGGCCCTGGGGAAACTTAGAAGGTTGGTATGAAGGTTTGGGGGGTGGGAGGAAGTAGGCCAGGCAGATGCTTAACCGACTGAGCCACCCAGGCTCCCTGAGCAATTACCATTTTTAAAGTATACAATCCAGTGGTTCTTCACAGAAGGCTGCCTACCCCCGGCCTGGAAGGTGCAGGAAAACAGAATGGTAAGGTGCACTTACACAGACTCCTGCCTTGGCCAACCAAGACCACTCAAGAGGTTGCTAGCCTCATGTCAGAAGGACTTCCACCCTTCCCACCAGCTGTTTGTTCTCTGGATAACAGTCTTTTTCCTGCTGGCAGGGAGACCACACATTATCAGAGGCCTTCTTGTCCACTGGCCACCCTAAACTGCAGAAGCAACACCCTGGAAATTCCTGATGCGGTGGGCCGTGGAGATCTGAGGGACAATGATAGCATCCATACACCCTCCTGGTCCTGGGGTCTCTTCCAAGGCAAGCCCCAGCTCAACCTGCTGGCAACCATGAACACCCCTCATCCCCCAACCCCACATTCACTAATAAATATGGCATCCTCGAAAGCCTCTGTTGGGGTGGAGTGGGGGATTCCTGTAACCCAGACCTGCCTTAGAGATCTACTGTCCTACCACAACTTTTGACGGGAAGCAGGGTGAGCATCCCTCCCTCGACATATCACCAACCCCATGGGACACCTTATGACCTGCTGAATGCCACCAGCCTCATGGAAACTGATTAATCTCACCCAGCACAGAGGCCTCAGAGCCACTTCCGGGTCAACACCTCCCCTTCCTCAACCACCCTATCCGTAAGCCAGGTAGAGTCTCATGAGCTGGATGGCCAAGGCCAGTTCAGGTCCCTGAGTTACCAGGGCCTGAGGAATGGTTGGGGGTCAGTGAGTGCTGGAGGCTGTGGGGCTGGGAACCCCTGAGGGAAATGCAGGGGTTTTGCCAACCATGATCTTCAGTCTTCATTCTTCATCTGGCTCTCTGCCAGTGTTGTCCTGTCTAATTGCCATCCCTCAAAAAGCCCCATTGCTGCTCCCCAGTGTGACACATCAGACATCCTCTCTCCAGGCTTCCCCAGATTCACTTCCCACCTTCCTCAGGGCCCTCTGCCCTGTCATTTCTACTCATCACTGACTTGCTTACTCCAAACCCTTTGTCTTCTTGCTTCTCTTCCACCTCCAAGCCCTCTCCTACTTGTACTGTCTGCTGAACCACATACATGTGTTTATTTACAATGTAAATAATTACTTCTTCCTATTTATCATATTTAGTGGTTTTCTGTGGCCACTCATACAGTTCCCCATCTCATGGTAGTCTCAAGCCAACACACACTCTGCAGGTCCCAGGACAGAACCTCACAAATGCCTCCATGCTTGTAAGCTAATGCTATTGCATCTTGCCATTGTTCAGAGGCAAAGGTTTTGCTGGGTGGCTCCCCTCGGCCCACCATCACTCCCACTGGATGTCCACTGAACACTGACACTAGGTATCATATATGGTTCTTAGAGAATAGTCTCTGACTTCGTTAGCATGAATGTCACTAGGAAATGGAGGTCATGTCTAGGGGTGCCAAGGGCAGGCCCAAAGCTTAGGCAAGGAGGAAGGGGGAAATGGAGGGAAATGGAAGCAAGAAAGGAAGCAGATAAACACAAGAGGGAGGAAGAGAAGTATTGAAGCCAGAGGAAAGGCAAAACAGGAGTCTCTGAAGCTCAGAGGTCCAGAATATTTGGTGGCATTTGGCAGCTTGGTCAGATTCTCTGAGGGTATTTGCAGGATCCAGATTTTGGCAAAGTCCCCCGCGGTGAGAAGAGTTGGCAAATAAATCCTATGGGTGCAAAGGAAAGGGGATGAGTAGAATAGGGTCTTGAATGATCCCCTAGGGCATTAGTTGAATTCTGAGGCTGAAAAATTCAGGCGGGGAACTCGACAGGCTGTTCTGGTGTCTCATCACCTGCGGAGATGGGGTAATAACAACATGTTTCCTCCTGTGTCCACTGCAGTCCTGCTGCCCAATGCATTCAACTAATGTCTTAGCCTGGTAGTTTTTGGGGTGGAGGTAGGGTGATACATTTCAAAACTGGTATGACCTCCTGGGACCTTTGCTAGACAGGAGAATTCTGGAAAACAGCTTCATTCCTGTCCTCAGCAGATCTGACAGGGCCAGAGGATAAAGACTGAAATAGAACTGGCTGCCTTTAACCTTCCACGGGCTCAAGGGAGCTGTTTGTCTAGCTCTGAATAACCCATTCTATGAAGAATATTCTGGGAATTTCCTTATGTGGCAGAGCAATGTCTGGGTGATTTCACTGTGCCAAATGAGCTCTCCTCCCCATCCCTACCATCAGAGATAAGAACTGGTACTAGTCAGCCTTGAAGAAAAAAGGTTACAAGAAGAGGTATAAAGATATTCAGAGGCATGAAAGTGTATCACAAGGAAGGTGGGAACCAGTTCATCTCCATCTCTACTAAGGCTTGGACAGGAAGGCAGGGATTCTGAATATAGGTACAGGGATTTAGATTAGATAAAAAGAACTTCCTGAGTCAGTGGAGAGTTGTTGGCATAGATTAGATCAGGTTCAAGGAACCAGCTGTGAATCTATTTGGACCAGTGCCATCCAATAGAAATATAATAGACCGGTATATGTAACTTTAAATTTGTTAGTTGCCATATTTAAAAAAGTAAAAATAAACCAATGAAGTTGATTTTTATAATGTACTATATTTTATTTAATACAATAGATCTGAAATATTATGAATATAAAATAATGTAATCCATGTAAAAATAGTTGAGATATTTCACATTGTTATCTTATATTGTTTTCAAAATCTGGTGTATATTTTACACTTATAGCAAAGCTCTCTTCAGCCTAACCACACCTCAAGTGCTCAATAACTGTATGTAGCTGGTGACTGCTATATTGGTCAGCACAAATCTAGACTTGCTAAGGGTTGTCTGACACCCAGTGGCAAGTATAAGGTGTGATCTGGTTTTATCTGAAGGCAGAAAGTTCTCTAGAGACCTGAGAGCCTCTGAGGGTAAAAGTCAAGAAAGCCTTAACTTAGGAGACCCTCTCAGCCTTCCTCATTGCCAGAAATACAAAGACCCATCGCCCTCTGGCTGTTCTTAGAACCCACACAGCAGTGTTCTGTGTTCTCTTTCAGTAGAGGAAATCCCAACTTCCTCAGGTCTGTTGGACTTGGGGTTTGGCGGCTAGTCAACCCAAATGGGAAGAGCACTGCGCCAAGCAGAGCAAGGAAAAGGGTTCATCCTGGGGTAGACAAGGTAGCTCTATTCTCTCCATGGCAGGAGACAATGCTCCATACCTCAGTCAGTCTTCCTGGTGCAAGTGACTGGTCACCAGAGGAGCCAGGCTGGACAGAAGGGATGGACAGGTGTAAATCTACCCTGTGTGGGGTGTGTGGGGGGACAAGCACTGTCTCAGCCTACCTTATCTTACCTGCAATATTCTGAGTTCTCTGTCTGAGACACCCTTCCTCCAGGTATGTGCACAGCCTTCACCTTGTTCTCATCTCGGCACAGTGTCATCCACCCACCACCCTACCCCCATCACTCTCTCTCCTCTCATCCTGCTCTAGTTTTGTTCAGCATTTACCACAACCTGACATTATAAATGTCGTTGTTCCTTGTCTGCCTTCCACGTTACAATGTGAACCCCATGAGGGTGGGGCCTTCATTTGGTTCACCATCCTAGGCCCAGAGCCTACCTCGGTGTCTGACACATAGTAGGTGCTCAATAAATATTTTTTGACTGAATGAAAGGAAAACTTGCTATAATTCAGAGGAGAACCAGTGCAGTGAGGGAGCCAAATCTCACACTTCCATTTTTCTCCTCATGAAATTTCTGAATCTGGATCCATTCACTTCAACATCTATGTGAACCACAAGATGAAATAAATGAGAGAAATTACAGATATTTCCCAAGTATCTTGGAAGGGAATATCTCCACTTCCTCTGTTCCTCACTGTAGAAGACTGGTTTAATATTCCTGAATAGTGCTCCTGGAAGTTTTCTCCTCCTGTGTCTCATCATTAGAGCTCAGTGTAGTTATCCCTTGTTAATGAACTGGTTTGTTGAAGTCTATAATCTTTAGGTTAAAAAAATGACCAGGGGATGAGCATCTGGCTGGCTCATTAGAAGAGTGTGTGACTCTTGATTGTGGGTTCAGGCCCCATGTTGGATGTAGAGATTACTTAAAATAAATAAGCTAAAAAAATGACCAGGGGAGGGGAGTGAGGTAAATTATTGGCAAAGACACAGACCACCCAGCTGAGGATACAAACTGCCTTCAGAGGTAAGTTATTGGCAACGACACAGAACACCCAGCTAAGGATACAAAGTGACCTCAGAACATTCCCTGGCACTCTCCACCATTTTTTTTTAGGATTAGATGAGGCTAGATTTTTTTAAGCCAAAGTATAGTTGACATATACTATTAGTTCCAGGTGTACTACATAGTGATTTGACAATTATATACATTATGCAGTGCTTGCTATTGTGAGTGTGGTTACCATCAGTCACCCTACAAAGTCTTAAAATATTATGGACTATATTCCCTAGGAGATAATTTTCACCCTCATGAATTATTTTTTATAGTTAGAAGTGAATCTCTTGGGGTGACTGGGTGGCTCAGTCTGCTGAGCGTCTGACTTCAACTCAGGTCGTTGTCTCATGGTTTGTGAGTTCAAGCCCCATATTGGGCTTGCTGCTGTCAGCACAGAGCCCGCTTCAGATCCTCTGTCCCCCTCTCCGTCAGCCCCTTCCCCCTTGTGCTCTCTCTCTCTCAAAAAAATAAATAAAACATTTAAAAAAAGTTTGCACCTCTTAATCCCCTATACCTGTTTTGCCTATCCCCCTAATTCCTTCCCTCTGGCAACCATCAGTTTGTTCTCTGTATTTATGGGTCTGTTCCTGCTTTTTGTTTATTCATTTGTTTTGTTTTTTAGATTCCACATATAGATGAAATCATGTGACATTTGCCTTTGACTTAATTCATTTAGCACACTACCCTCTTGGTCCATCCATGTGGCTGAAAATGGCAAGATCTCATCCTTTTTATGGTTGAGTAGTATTCCAGTGTGTGTGTGTGTGTGTGTGTGTGTGTGTGTGTGTGTGTGTACTACATCTTTATTCATCTATGGGTAGACACTTGGATTGCTTCCATATCTTGGCTATTGTAATTAGTGTTGTAATATGTATAAGGGTATATATATATTTTTTCAAATTAGTGTTTTCATTTTCTGTGCATAAATACCCAGTAGTGAGATTTTATACCACATCTTTATCCATACATCTATTGATGGACATTTAGGTTGCTTCCATATCGTGGCTATTATAAATAACACTGCAATAAACATAGAGTGCATATATCTTTTTGAGTTAGTGTTTTTTTTAAGTTTATTTATTTACTTTGAGAGAGAGGGAGAGAGTGAACATGCAAGTGGTGGAGAGGCAGAGAGAGACAGGGAGAGACAGATCCCAAGCAGGCTCCACACTATCAGCACAGACCCCGATGCAGGGCTCAAACTCATGAATGGTATCATGACCTGAGCTGAAATCAAGAGTCAGACGCTTAACTGATGCCCCTTGAGTTAGTGTTTTTATTTTCTTTGGGTAAATACCTAAAAGTAGAATTACTGGATCATATGATAGGTCTATTTTTAGTTTTTTGAGGAGACGCCATACTGTTTTCAGACTGGCTGCACCAGTTTGCATTCCCACAAACAGTGCAAGAGGGTTCCCCTTTCTCCACATCCTCACAACATCTGTTGTTCTCGTATTGTTGATTTTAGCCATTCTGACAGGTGTGAGCTGATATCTCATTATAGTTCTTATTTGCATTTCCCTGATGATAAGTGATGTTAAGCATCTTTTCATGTGTCTGTTGGCCATCTGTATGTCTCTGGAAAAATGTCTATTCAGTAGGTTGCCTTTTTGTTTTATTGATGGTTTCCTTTGCCATGTAGAAGCTTTTTATTTTGGTGTATTCCTAATTGTTTATTTTTGCTTTTGTTGCCATTACCTTTGGAGTCAGATCCATAAAAGTGTTGTTAAGGTCAATGTCCATGAGTTTACTGCCTTGTCTTCTTTTAAAATTTTAATGGTTTCAAGTCTTACATTTATGTCATTAATCCATTTTGAGTTTATTTTTGTGGATGGTGTGAAAAAGTGGTCCAGTTTCATTGTTTTGCGTGTGGCTCTCCAGTTTTCCTAGCACCATTTGTTGAAGAGACTGTCTTTTCCCCATTGTGTGTTGTTTCCTTTGTTGTAGATTCACTGACCATGGGTTTATTTCTGGGCTCTCTCTATTCTGTTCCATTTATTTATGTGTCTATTTTTGTGCCAGTACCATACTGTTTTGTTTACTACAGCTTTGCAGTATAACTTGAAATCTGGAATTGTGATGCCTCCAGCTTTGGTTTTCTTTTTCAGGCTTGCTTTGGCTATTCAGTGTCTTTTGTGGTTCCATACAAATTTTAGGATTGCTTGTTCAAGTTCTGTGAAAAATACTACTGGTGTTTTGATACGAATTTCACTGGATCTGTGGATTGCATTGGGTTCATCATCTTATCAAAGGGAGTTCTTTAGCTCCTTAAAAAAACTCGGCTTTCCGTTGCCAAAACATTCTCATTCTCCCTACAATTTGAGGAAAAGCAAATTTACAAAGAAAGAAAACAAAGAATACAAAAAAGGCAAAAGAGAGTTTTTTTACCCCTTAGCCCTACTCCAAGATGGTGTGCTAGATAATGAATGAGACAGTATTAGTTTGGGTCACAGAACACAGGGACCAATTTGACTCTTTTTGCACAGCTATATTCCAAAGAATGGCATTTCCTGAGCACTAGTGGTTCTGAGCGCCAGGCAACAAAAGCCTTGTCAGAACTGGAAAAGAGGTGATGCCGTCCCCAACCTCACTGCATCCAAACTGTAAACTCCAAAGGCTCCATTCTATACCACAGGTATGTTTACTCCTCCCTCGGGTTTTGTCTGCAGACCTAAGTGCACCGATGAGTTTGGAGACATCCCATCCATGTCGTCAGCCTGGCCCAACGCAACTTTGCTAAGTGCTCTGGAATCATCTCATTCTTGTTCATTGATAGCATTACTTTTCCAAGAAATGGATTAATGAAGGACTCTTGAAGATGTTGAAGGATTTTTCAAACCTAAAGAATGAATTGCCAAGAATAAAGTTGAAGGAGATACCTTTTAGTGTTGGCCTGCCCAGCATCATAGTATGTAGGCCACTCACTCATCTATCAATGCGTACAGTTGATCCTATCGAAACAATCACAGGAACCAGTGCAACATGTCAGTGGCCCCTCCTCGATCTCTATCCCAGGCAAACGTGTGGTGGTAAAGGATGCCAAGGCATGGGAAGGGGCTGGAATAGTCCACTGAAACTGTGTTTAAATGAAGCCAGGTTGTGGGTGGTCCAGAACTCAATCAATGGAATCATACTATAGCTTAGTTTTCATGCCATGATTTTCATCTCTGTCAGTCTTCTCTTTATGGCATAGTGGACACTGAGCAGCACTTGGGAGACAGAACATAAAGGGCTGATTCCTGGCTCTTCCATACAGTAACTGAATGTTAGGTGAGATTTCTAAGTCTCAGTATTAGCTTCCCAGGGGTGCCATAACAAAGTATAACAAATTGGATGGCTTTAACAATAGAAGATTATTGTCTCACAGTTCTGGGGACTAGAAGTCCAAGATCAAGGTACTGGCAAGGTTGGTTCTTTCTGAGGGTGCTGAGGAAGAATTTGGCCTAGGCCCTTCTCCCAGCTTCTGGTGGTGCTGGCAACCTTTGGTGTCCCTTAGCTTATACATGCATCACTCACACTCGGCCTTCATGTTTATGTGGTGTTCTTCCTGTGTGTACCTCTGTGTCCAAATTTCCCCTTTTAGCAAGGATACGGTCATATTGGATTAGGGTCCACCCTAGTGACCTTATCTTAGCTTGATTATGTCTTTGAAGACCCTGTCTCCAAATAAGGTCACATTCTGAGGTGCTGGGAGTTGGGACTTTAACGTACAGATTTATGGGGGACACAATTTAACCTGTACACCTTAACTACTTTCCCATCTGTAAACAGGGATCAAAACGCAATTCTTCCTCATATAATTGTCATGGCTGTGAAAATACCTGAAAAAGGCTGGGTCTGCAGGAGGCCAGAGGACATCTTGTCTGTCTGAACGTGTGTGTGCCTTGTGGATGTCTGGATCAGACTGTGCCTCTAAGGAGCAGGGCTCAGTCGGGGCTCCCAGCCTGTAAGTGTCCAACACAAGTAAACAGGTGCTTGACCAATGCCTTTTGATGATGGTGAAGATAAAAGGCTGGAGAGAAATATCTGACGACAGGTGAGCCAGGGCTATAAAAAAGTTTGATTCCAAGTGCTGGTGAGGAAGGGGAGGGCGTGGAACCCCCGGATACTGCTGCCTGGGGCGTACCCTGGTATAAATCCTCTGGAGGGCAAGGTGGCATTATGCCAAAGGGGGAAAGCTGTGAGCTGATGCCCTGGCCATTCCACACCTAGGTATGTACTCTAGAGAAATGCTCATATGTGTGCCCGGGACACAAGTGTAAAAATGTTCAAAACACCATTGTTTGTAGAAAAATAATCTAAATTTCCTAAGTGTGATGTATTCATATAAAGGAAAAACATACAGCTGTTAAAGAGAATGCATTGCTCAGGGATGAATCTCACGAATAAAGTAATGGGCAAAAAAGAACAAGCTGCAGAAGGTCATATATAATGTGTCAGGCAAAATAAATGATATGTTGCTTCGGATACACATATACGTACATGCATAAAGAGTGAACAAACGTGGGAATGCTAAAATGCCAAATTAAGAAAAGGATGTTATCTGGGGAGAAGGGGTGGTGCAAGGGGTCGTTTCAACTATATTTACAATAGTTTGGTTATTTTTTTTAACTGGGGTGGCCAGCAAAAGGTAAAGGTTATTCTTTACAACTTTCTGTATGTTTGAATTGTAATACTTTTTAAAGAGCCAGGACTCCAGAAGCCTTAAATAAAGAAAAGGGAGGGGCGCCTGGGTGGCTTAGTCACTTAAGCAACCGGCTCTTGACTTCAGCTAGGGCCTTGATCTCACGGTTGGTGGGTTCGGGCCCCACATGGCAGTGCAGAGCCCGTTCGGAATTCTCTCTCTCCCTTTCTCTCTGCCCCTCCCCCGCTTGTGTGCTCTGTCTCTGTCTCCCAAAATAAATAAATAAATAAACTTTAAAAAAGAAGAAGAAGAAGAAGAAGAAGAGGGAGATGCTGGGGCGCTGCTTGTGGGGAGATTCAGAGCTGCTCTTGCTGTCCCCCTGGAATCCAGAACCCAGAATAAATAAGACTCTGACATCCGCCACATCCGAAAGGTCGAGACCCAGAAGGGTGAAGCCTCTCCTGTTGACAAGAAGGAGAGGGGGGAAGACCATTTTGAGGCCGCCCGTCTCTGTTCTGAACCTGGCTGTTGGCCTGCGCCCCAAGCCCGAACTGCAGAGGGCCCCAGGGGAGAAAAGAGCGGGGCAGCGCAAGAGGAGACGGGAGGGCACACGCACAGGGCCGCACGTGCCCGCATCCCACACGCAGGCTGACTCCGTCCCAACACCCACGCACTGCCTTTCAAACAAGCTGGCACGGACACCCTGACAGTTTACAACACCGTCACACCCCTCGTGCTTGCAGGCGCCCGCGCGCGCGCGCACACACACACACACACACACACCCCTTCCACCGACCGCTCCCACCAGGACCCCAGAGTTGGACGCGCTGCAGAGCCTACCACCACCACCCCCCCCACCCCCGCCCCTCCTCCTGGAGTGCTGGGTTTTTCCAGCCGGAGCCTCACTCCCTCTACTGCAATCTCGGGGAAATTGGTGTCTGACGCGGCTGCTCCAGCACGTTATTTATTGATTTACTCTGTCCCCCGGGGAGACCCTCCTGTCAGGAGAGCTGCGACCCGGAACTGAGGGAGGCGGGAAGCGGCGGGGCCACGGGTGGCGGGGCAGAGGGGATGGAGACGAGGACGGTTCAGCAGCCCCCGCCCTGCTCATCAAGCTCCGGGAGCCCCGCAGGGGCCACCCGGCAGGAGGCCAGAAGAGTGGAGGGAGACTCCAGGAGGAGGGGACAGGAGGCAGCGCTTCGCGACCGAGCCCCCCTGAGCCAGCAGCGCCGGCTCAGACAGGCCACCCAGTTCCTGCACAAGGACTCTGCCGACCTGCTCCCCCTGGACAGCCTCAAGAGGCTCGGCACCTCCAAGGACTTGGTGAGGCAGCCCTCTCCCCACCCTTCCCCTCTCTCTTCCTATATCCTGGGGAGGGGGCGGAGGGCCGGAAACTGCAGACCCTAACCTTCAGATCCCCCCTCCCTTGCTGAGAGTGGGGCAGAGGTAGTCCCAGGTGGAGGGGCTCCACCCCGACCATCCTCAGACTCTTCACTGGGGGTGCTCCCGTGGCTTGGTGGCTCTGGGGGGGCCTAGTCTCCTTGCTCAGTCAGCTTCTCTCACACAGCCCAAGACTTATCTTGGGGGTGATGAGGAACTGTGCTCTCTAGGAGAAGAGGCTTACAAGGACACAGGAACCTTCTGGAGCAGTCATTTACTGCTGGGAGGGCCTGGAGACCTGGCCAGTTTAGGGTTATGGTTTCTCTCCTGTCCCTAAACAGCGGATTCCTTCCTACCAGCTCTGACCATCCATTTGCCTTTTCCCTCCAGAATGGAAGCACTAAGGGCCTCTGTCCTTTCCAGAGCCTCAGGGTTTCATATGGCTCTTGCCTGGGCCACCAGCCCCCTGAGTGCCCCCTTACTTCCTCGTAGGGGCAATGGCCCTTCCAGGCTTCTTTCTTTCCATCTCCCTGCAGCAGCCGTGGCCTCCAGAGGGAATGGGGTGGGGGTGTAACAAGGAGGTGAATGGGTCAGGGGCAGCTGCGTACACTCATCCCTCCCCCGCCCCCACCGAGACAGTGGTGAAGAGCATGGGCTTTGGAGCCACGCTGCTTGGGTTCAGATCCTGGCCCTGCCACTTACTACCTTAGGCAAATTGCTTGATGTCTCTGAACCTGTTTCTTCATCTGCTAAATGAGGACGAAATTAGTAGTATCTCCCTCATGGTGTTGCTGTGGGAGTTGCACAAACTAATGCCTATAAGGAGCTTAGAAAAGAGCCTGGAAAATAGAAAGCATTATCTAAGGTCTGAGTATGATTGTTCCTCCAGCTACGACTCCATTTAGCTTGAGGGAGAAAGTAAGCTCTGTAGGGCCCAGAGAAAATGGAACCCTCTGTGGCCTGTGGCTCTTCTAGAAGAAAGGAGGGCTTTTGCTTGGAAGCACTCTGTTCCCTCACCCATTTCCTCATCAGAAGGTCTGAGAGGAGGACACTCTTCCAAACTGAAGGGCACGAAGTCCCTTCTCAGCCAACGCAGCCCCTCATTCCCTTTCCTGACCCAGCCCTACCAGATTCCTCTCAGACGAAATGTTCCTTCTCCAGGAACCCAACCCAGAGGCCAGCAGATTCCCAGCCTCATCCCGGCAGCTCCCAAACAGGAAAAGTGACCAGACCGAGATCTCAGTTCAGGGAACTTCGGGGCTGCTCTTGCACACACACAGAGAGCACAGCTGAGAAACAGGGAGAAACGGGACAGCAGGGAAGCTGGTGCTTTGGCTCCCGGTGGCTAGGACCTCTGAGCCTCTATGGTTTGGAGACCACCCTACATCCATCTGGCCCTGGATTAGAGGCTCTGTTAACATTACCATCCCAGCGTGGCAGGTCCAGCCTTTTGATAAGTCCTGAGCTTTTCACCTCACCCCACTGCCTCAGGACGTCCCAAATTGATCTCAAGCAGTTACCTTGTGTGGCTTTGGCAGTGAAGACACAACAGGTTGGGGGGACCCCACCGTCTCCCTCCTTAGGATGACTCTGGAGCAAACCTCACAGCAGTGGGGGCCTGAAGGCTGTGTCCATCGTGGGAAAGGTGGGAGGAGAGCTGGGAACTGCAGAGCCGCTCTTTCCGGCCTGCCCTGGAGTTCACTGCCCTTTTCCCAGACCTGGGTCTCCTGCTGGCAGCCTTGCTGGCGGGAGCAGCAAGTCTCAAGGGGCTCATTAAACCAAGGGTAGAAAAACAATCCCACGTTCCCAAGAAGAAAGGGCAGGTGGAGAAGGATGTGTGGCACCTGGACAGATAGAGTCATTCTTCAACAAGCATTTATTGAGTGCCTACTATATGTTAAGCTAAGCCTTGGGGTATAAAGATCTGATGTCACAGGCTCTCCAGGATAATGGGAGAGTAAAAGCCACAAATAACAACTGTGAGAAGCATGACAAAGGGAGCTAAGAGAAGGGATGCTGGCCCCAGCCTGGCGTGTGGAATGAAGAGTACAAAGAGGTCAGAGAGGGCTTCCTGGAGGAGGTAAACCCTGTGTTAATTACAGGACACACATGGAATTCCAGACTTAGATAAAAACCTCTCTCCCAAATAAAGAGTAGCTCCGGAACAAAGTACGTTGAACCAGTCATCCAGTCTGGCCCACAGAAGAATGAGAGTCGTCTCAGGAAGGGGGTTGAACAGGAGCAAATGTGTGGAGGCCAGGAGCAAGCAGCCTGGTACAAGCGGTACACGTAGGGTCAATGGGGGCAGATAGGCGGAGCAGAGGACAAGGCTGAGGACGAGGCCATGACCAGGTCATCTGGGCTGAAAGTTTCAGGTCACCCCTGAAAGTTTGGGCTTTATCATGCAACAGGAAGCAGGCATGCTTTGATGGGAGTTTAAACAGGAGTAATATGGTTAGTTTTGTTTTCCTTTTCTGCTTCTCAGACTTTACCATGCACACGAATCATCAGGACATCTTGTTAGAATGAAGCTTCTGATTCAGTAGGTCATGATTCTGCATTTCTAACAAGCTTCCAAGTGATGGCAAGTGATGTTAAAGCTACATATCTGAGGACCACACTTTGAGCAGAAAGGGTTTTATTTTTCTTAAGTTTATTCATTTATTCTGAGAGAGCGTGAGCTTGAGCTGGGGAGGGGTAGAGAGAGGGGGAGAGAAAGAATCCCAAGCAGGCTCCACATCATCAGTGCAGAGCCTGACATGGGGCTCGAACTCACGAACTGTGAGATCACGACCTGAGCCGAAATCCAGAGTTGGACCCTTAACCGACTGAGCCACTCAAGCACCCGAGTAGCAAGGGTGATGCCAGATAATCACTGGCTTCAAGCAGTTGTGTCTGAGAGACAGCAGTACTGGAGGCCAGTTCTTAGGAACTTAGGGAGGTGGTCCAGTGATCCGGGACAGCTGAGGTGAGGCTTGAATAAAGGCAGTAGTACAAAGCAGGGTATAAATACAGGAGACAAAGCTGGCAGAACTTAGTAAATTGACCAGATGGAGTGAAGGTGGTTTCAGGCGAGGGATGGTTCAAGCATCCTAGTTTTGAAGATGTGACTTTTTTTCTCTGACTTCCATCACAACATCAACTCTGGGATCTGCAGCCCATTGAAGGATGAGGTCAGAAGGGGAAACAAAGGGGGAAAAATGTTAAAAATGTGTTGTAGACCTGAGACAAAAAGTTCCCCAAGCATAATACTAGCTCCTGAGAGGTCTTGGCAGTCAATAGGTTGGTCTAACCTAGAATGGACTGTTCTTTTCTCATTTCTTCATTGCTGAGCAATCTATTGGGGTCTCAGCAAAACAGTATGATTTGATACGAGGGTTCACTCTGCTATAATGATGTGACGGCTGGGACTTGGGTAAGATCCTGCCCCTTTCTTACTCCCGTGAGACGCGGGACTGGGGTGGGGTTGGGTTGAACATCGTGGGAGATCTAAGGTGGGAGAGCTGAGTGGCCTGGATACTTGGGTTTAGACCTGTCTGTCTTCTTTGTTTTGTGACGGAGCCAGCAGCCGCACAGTGTGATCCAAAGACGCCTGGTGGAGGGAAACCAGAGTCGGTTTCAGGGGGAGTCTCCCCCCGCGCAGGCCCCGATTCACAGCCAGGAGAGCAGGAGGAAGACCAGCAAGACACAGATTCCTGCTCTTCTGGTGAACTGCAAGGTGAGAGGCCTCCCAGGGCACTGGCTTTCATGAATGATCCTGTGAACGGCTCACTTCCGCCACTCTCCTTCCTCCCCTGGGTGGTGAGGGAAGGAGGGAGGGAGAAAAAGCACCTCTCCCCCGAGGTTGGACCTAAAAATGGGATCCTGTACATTCTCTACTTTCTACCTCAACCCATCTTCCCTCCGTGCAATTCCACATGTCCGTGCCAACCCTTTTATCAAATGTAATCTCCAAATGCGCATGTGTAAATACTTGCCAGTGTTTCCCGATGACAGCCTTGTCCTCTCTAGAGCCATTTGACCACCCCAGCGGTACTGAACACCCACCACTCCTCTGCCACCACTTTTGTGTGGCATTTCCTCTTCCTGCTCTCCAGTCTGTGGCCACATTCTAGAACCTTTTAAAGCCTCAACTGTTACCTCTTCTTTGAAACCTTTTCTGATTTCCCCAGGGGAGAAAGAGCCTCCCCTCCCTCTCAATATCCAGGACACTTTATTGACAACCCTTTCATAGACCTTAAAACTTTCTACCATGCATTAGTTACATGTCACTTCCCCTACACCCGAGCACAGCATTCATTGATGTACCTTCCAGCAACATCTCTGGCACATAGCAGGTGCTCAGCAGAAGTCTGGATTGAGAAAATGACATGCATTTGGGATGTCCAAGTGTACCCACAAATGTCTGTATATATCCAGAAGAAAGTGAACCCGTCTGTTTCCGTGATAAACCTGTCGCTTACCCTCATCTGAACTTCCCGGCGAGACAGCCTGGTCTTCTCACCCCTCCTGTATCCCTCACCTAGACCTCTCTAACCTAAGCCCCCAGCTTCCCAAGAATTCCTCTACACAAACAGATCTCCATTTCTGGTCAAGTGGTTCCCAAGTGTATGATCTCCCCATAGACAGCTCTATTTCCTTTTTTGATTCCTCCATCTAAGAGCCAGTTTTGCCTCAATTGCATGAGTGCCATAAAGATCACTCTGAAAGGCTTGGTTCATTCCCTTCACTCGTTTTTGAGAGGGAGTCATCAAAGGGCTGGGAAAGGTGAAGGATCCAAGCCCAATCCATTCTCACTGACTCCCCGCGACCCTCTCTCTCAGTGCCGAGACCAGGAGCTTCGGGTGGCCGTGGACACAGGCACCCAACACAACCAGATCTCGGCTGGGTGCCTCAGCCGCCTGGGGTAAGAGTGCGGCCTAAAAGGATGGAAGGGGGGTGGGGTTTCTTTAGGGGGGGTGATGAAAATATTCTGATATTAGATAGTAGTGGTAGTTGCATAACTCTATGAATATACTAAAAACCTCTGCATTTATAAAAGGGTAGCTTTTGCGGTATATGAACTATATACCAATAGAGCTATAATTGGAAAAAAAAAGATTGGATGGGGGCTCTGGTAGATAAGACAAGGATTCAGACCCCACGTGGGGGCAAGGGATTGGATGAGAACCCACGTGTAGGGGGAGGGGCGTCAGCTGACAAAGGCATTGGGGTTGGGGGCTGTGGTGGCCATAACCCTTGCTTCCCAACCACAGGTTAGGGAAGAAGGTCCTCAAAGCCCCAGGTGGGGATGTGGCACCTGGGCCCCCCACGCAGGTGGAGCAGCTGGAGCTACAGCTGGGCCAGGAGACGGTGGCCTGCTCAGCCCAGGTTGTGGGTGAGTCCTCCGTTCATTCACAGCCTCTTCTTCCTCTTCCGCCTTCCTCTCCTGGCACCATATGAGGTGCCCCCAATCTCTGGGCCCAGATCCTCAGAGCTGGGGGTGGGGAGGGAAGACAAGGAGTGAGTGCTCACAGGGCACTGTGACCCCTGGGTGCCCTCCAGCCTCTTCTGTTTTCAAACGATTCCTGCAGATGTTGAGAGTCCTGAATTCTGTCTTGGACTGCAGACTCTGCTTTCTCTCAAGGTAAGAAGGATGCGGGCGCTTGACCCACATTTGGGGCCTGATCCAAAGGGCTGGGATAAAGAGGTAAAAGGCACAGGCGAGGAAGCGTGGGCCAGCTTCTGATGAGAATGGCTCAGAGTTGTGGGATTTCACCTTGCTTCCTTAGAGGTTCCTTATTTGCCCACAAGTGAAACATAAGAACCAGGTCCCACTGCCCACAACCCCAGAGTTCCAGGTGAATGGAAACAGGGGGATGAGCAAGGAGCAGGGGGCTGGGGGCTGTGGAAAGTTTGGGGTGGGGAGGGCTGAGGGAGAGGCTACCTGCTGAGAGAAGCACACATTTCCCCCCACCCCCCACAGTGCTGCATCGACCTCGAGCATGGAGTGCTGCGGCTGAGGGCCCCCTTCCCAGAGCTGCCCTTCCTGCCTCTGTACCAAGAGCCTGGCCAGTGACTGATGAACCAGTCAGTCCCCGGGGGAAGGACCTTGCCTTGGGGAAGAGCCATGTTGGGGAATGGGGCATTACTAGAGCCAGGTACCTGGGACTACCACGTCTGTCCCTTCTGTTACCACCCTGACCCTGCCGTCCCATTGGCCTCAGTCAGCCACATTCTTCTCTGCTTCTCAGCAACTGCCCAATCCTCCAGAAGACTTCCAGAAAGAGGGCCCATGATCTCAGGGGACTGGCCTCCCCGTTCCCCTCCAAATCAGGACTGTGGAAAAGGATGTAAGCGTGGCGTGGTAGGAACTGGTCCAAGTCAAAGGCTGCAGCCCGTACTGTCCTTTACCTGCCTCCAGATCCACCCCACACACCCCTCGGTGGCCTTCACTCCCATGCCTCTCCCTTCCCCTCCTGGGGCTTAGTACCTCTTGCAACTAGACTGCCACATCTCACCCACCAGGGGTCCTGTCCCTGCTGCCGCCTGCCTTTCTGATTCTGCGCACATCTGCTCACAGCTGAGTGGGGGAAGAAACAGGAAACAGAATACTCCGGTACAGTAGAAAGGCGAGTTGGCAGAGGAGCTTCAGAAGCTTTCTCAGTTACCTTTCCTGGGGTTGCAAATGTCGGAAGTCAGTTATTATTTGATTTCCCTGTGCAAAACCTTGGGTGTACCTCTAGCATTTCTCCAGGTGTCTCTCCTCCTCCACTTGCTTTTTTACACTTGAGGGGGATGGTGAGGAGCCCTGTTGGGAACTGCCCCTACAAGGTGGACAGGATGGCAGGGCCTGGCCGTACTCAGACTTGGAACCTAACCAGTAGTCTTTCTTATTTCTAGAACTACTCACCTCATTAGACGTTCTTCCTTCCCCTCATCTCTGGCCTCCTGAGCTTGAGCTTGTCTTATTTTGGAATCTTATTTTGATCCCTTGCCAGGCTCTGAGCCAAAGCACAAAAACAAGGAGGCTTTTCATCTTCACTGTAAAGAGAGGAACCCAAACCTTAAGGAGCCAGACACCCTGAGCGTCTTTCTGGCAGGTTTGAGTCTCTCAAGTCACGGACGAAGGGGAGAAGAAGACAGTGGTGTAACTAACCTCAGCTAGGGAACTAGGACCTTGGGGTGGAAACAAGATTGTGAGCCTGGGGTAGATTAGAGGAGAACCAGCTGCCCTGTGACATCTGGTCTTGCCTTTCCCAGCTGAGTCCCCTGACCTCAAGAGAAGAGGAGGGGGCTCACTACCACGCGTGTAATGTGGGTACCCTGGTCCCTCACTGCCTTGCCCCATAACCTCTGCTTTCCTGGCTCTGCTTGTTCCTTCCTGCCTCCTGCTGCTTCTATAACCGCAGACCCCAGACCCAGTGGCAGGCCTTCAGCCCAGCTGCTTCTCCACTTGAATAAACACCTGTTTCTCTATGCTCATGTCCTTCTCTGGTTTCCCTCCATGTCGATCAGAGTCCAAATTGGTAACTCTGCCCTTATTCCCTTACAGAAAGGTGATGTGAATGTGGACCTTTCCCCAGGTTGACCCGTCTGGCTGGGTTAATATAATTGAGAGCAATGGCTTTCTGACTCCCCTGAACACAACTCACAGCAGGAAATACATTTTACAGAGCAGTTAGCATACACACGCACATGCACATGCACATGTACAGATATAACAGAACAATACTTCCCTATGCTGTGAGTATGACACTCTGATATTTTTCCTTCTATTTTATTCTACCCCATTTCGTTTATTCAAACAATGCTGACCACAACCCACCAAAGAATTGCAGCCTGTAACGTGAAAAACACTAACTTACGGTGCACAGAATCGAGAGCAGAAGGAATATAAATGGTCCAAGATAGAATTCTGATTGTGGTCTGGATCATAAACCCGCATCGGATTCTAAAGGTGTTTTGGGGGGATGTGGGGGCAAGGCCCACAAAGTTGCACAAGCAACATGGCAAAATGAGAAAGTGCTAGCCCAGTTTCTTTGGTAAAAAGAAAACAATCATCTCAGCGTTGCTGGGAACAATTAAGACCAGACTGTAAGATAATTAAAGACCCCCGCTTCAAAAGCAAAACAGTGTGCCATTCCTGTAATAATCCCTAATGCCAGTGACTTGGAGCTGTGCCACGGAAGACGGAGCTTGGGATGCGGGGAGCCCTTATCTCATTGCCCTACTGGCTCCGAAGTCTGGTTTCCTTACAAGCATCAGAGCCATGCAAAGGATCTGTGCTCCCTCCTCATGAACAAGTCTGTTTTCCACACAATGAGATTTGGAAGTGGGGGGGGGCGGGGGGCGGGGTCTAGGAAGGGGGCAGTCCCAGATGATGTGGAATGCGGCTGGGGTTCTATGATTCTGCTGACGTGATGGGTGAGGTACATAAGGAAATAGGGCCGAGGGCCAACTCGCCTCTTCTTTCACCAAGGAGACCATGAAGGCTATAGTTCACAGCTTCCCTAAGGTTGCTGCCATCTTTCCACGCTCCTCTGTGATGTCTACTCCCAATCCTTCCAGCACTATGGATACCTTGGGGGGTGGGTTGGTTCAGGAGGCTCCTTCTTCAGCTAAGAGGGCAAGTCCAGCTAGGTGGGATCGTGAAGGCTTGCAGGAGCACACTGTGGGGGCTGGTCTGGATGGTAGAGGGTTTGGTGAAGCAGGGCGCGGACAGCTGGGAGGTCATCAGGATCTGAGGGCAAGAAAGGGGCGGTTCAGAGGCTGTGGATCTCCTGGGCACCTGGCATGGGGCTTCTCAGGCCCGAAGCACTCCTGGGACTCACCCACGCCCAGCTCCTGCAGCAGGCTCTGGAACTCTGGCTCAGCCTCCAGTAGCTTCAGCAGATTGGTCGACTCCATCCGCTCAAGCTGCACCTCCCAGTACACGTAGATCTTCTGGTTGAACGTGACGTACACGAGGCAGGGGCTGTTGCGGCCCTCCTTGCAGGCATACAGGCCTGCAGGGTGTGGGGGTGAGACAAAGGTCAGAGAGTTCCAGTCCCAGTGGGGAAGGGCAGAGAACAAGAGGCCTTGGAGTCAGCAGTTTGACCCTCCCACAGACGTCAAGCAGAAAGCTAAAGGCCCTCTTTTTTTTTAATTTAAAAAAAATGTTTATTTATTTTTGAGAGACAAAGCATGAGTGGGGGAGGAGCGAGAGAGAGGGAGACACAGAATCTGAAGCAGGCTACAGGCTCCAAGCCTGTTGCGGGACTCAAACTCCCAAACTGTGAGATCATGACTTGAGCCAAAGTCAGGTGCTTAACCGACTGAGCCACCCAGATGCCCCTAAAGGCCCTCTTTCTAATCCATTTGTGTTGGGAACTCAGTAAAATAGGTAAAATACCTCCCCATTTCAGATATGAAAAAACACCATGAGGGAACCTGGGTGGCTCAGTCGGTTAAGCGTCTGACTTCGGCTCAGGTCATAATCTCACAGCTTGTGAGTCTCAGCCCGGTGTCGGGCTCTGTGCTGACAACTCAGAGCCTGGAGCTTGCTTCAGATTCTGTCTCCCTCTCTCTCTGCCTCTTCCCTGCTTGCACTGTGTCTCTCTCTCAAAAATAAATAAACATTAAAAAAAAATAGGTGTTGAGTTATGGTATGATGGCTTAATAAATTTAAAAAAAAAAGAAAAAAAACTCACCAGGCAGAATGGCCCCACAAAGGTGCTTTGCTGATTTTCCCATCTTAGTGATAGGCTTGGAGGGATGAAGGACAGTCTTGGTAGTCCAAGGGGTAGATTAGCAAAACACGATCAGAAACTAAAGCTGGGCACCTGGGTTGCTCAGTTAGTTAAGTGACCCAACTCTTAATTTCAGCTCAGGTCATGATCTAACAGTTTGTGAGCTCTCTCTGATAGCATAGAGCCTGCTTGGGATTCTCTCTCTCTCTCTCTCTCTCTCTCTCTCAAAGAAAGAAAGAAAGAAAGAAAAAAAGAAAGAAAGAAAGAAAAAGAAAGAAAGAAAAGAAAAGAAAAGAAAAGAAAAAAGAAAAAGAGAAGAAAGAAAAGAAAGAAAAAGAAAAGAAACTAAGGCTTCTCTTTGGTGGCAGTCCCTTCTTCAAAGGCATTTTAACCTTCTGGGTCACTGGAGTATGTACACCAGAGCGCTGTACAATTCTTACCATTTCAGCAACCAAAGATCTCCCCATGTCACCTGAAAAAGCCAGGACTGCTTTCCAAGTCCCTGATTTGGAACAAATGCAAATTGTCTGGGAGAATGCTCCTCACAGAGTTCTGACATGCTCAGATGGGAGAGAACTTTCCCATGCCTTCACACATCCCAGACGGGCAGATGATAAGAACTCATCCCATTCTTTAACATATTGAGAGATGAACCTGTCACTGTCTCTCATTCCTTATTTAAAACTGTGCAGACGGTAATTCAGTACCCACCATCACTCTCTAACAAAAGTGCCAAAGAGCTCATTTGTTTATGAAGACACACGTTAGGGGACACAGAGAGAGTAGAAATGAGAGGCAAACAAGTGTGGTTAGAGAGGGTCCATGGGGTGGGGTCCCACCTGCACAGAAGGCTCGGATATTCTCGTCCACTTGGAAGCGGACGACGGTGCGGTTGTGATCAATGATATACGTCTGTCCATCCCAGGCACAGGCAACCACCTCCTCATGCCCATTGCCCTGAAAAAGGCCAGAGACAAGGATGCAGGGGTGGCGGGGAGCTGGTAAATAGAAGAGCCCGAACGATGGGTCTGGATAGCACATAAAGGACTTGTGGACCTAGTTCTGGGTGGCCAACAGCCGGGAAGGAAAGCAGCCCTAAGTTTCTTACTGAACTTCCTCCGTGCGCCAGTCACCAAACAACTGATGAAGGAGACACCATTATTCCCAATTTTATGTGGAGGAAACTTCAGCTTATAGACATGAAGTCGCTCACTCGTGGTCACACAGCATAGAAGGGAGGCAGCACAGAATCAGGACTCAAACCCAGGCCTGTTCTACTGACTTCAAAGCCTCGTGCCTTTTCTCCTACCGTCACACATGCACAACGGCAAAGTATGCCCCCGTGTCGCAGATTCTGCGGCTGCAGCCTTGGTAAAGAAAGGCTCATAGATAGACGAGAAAAAAAATTACAGAACATACATCTGGAGTTGAGGCCAAAAACTCACTTCTGGACCCTAATAAATTATTTCTCTTTGGAGCCATTACTCCTGGAAAAGGTGCCGCCGAGAGATTCCGCGGCAGTGCAGAGATGGTACTAAGCCCTGAGAAGTTAGGAAAAAGACTCACTTGAGACGCAGTTAAGAGTCTGTCTGAAGAGACTTAGATAAACATCGGGAGCGAACTGTGAAGTGAGAATGGACTCATTTGTATCACATCTCTCCACGTGAAGAAGGTAAGAATGTTCCTCTCACCGTGACATCCAGTTTCTCTAGGGCAAAAAGCTGGTGATCCACCTGCACCGACCACAGCAGCTTGTCCGCTTCCTCCATGAGCTTCAGCGTCCCTGCAGGGTGACAGGCAGGCCGGGGTGGGCAGGACAAGGACCCCTGAGCGCACCCCACAGGCACACAGCCTCCTGCCCCAGCAGGAACTCACCATCCAGGGTGCAGAGGGCAAAGAGGCCGGAGCCACCCATCTCAGAGTTGTGGCCTGCAGGAGGGACAGAAGGACAGGAATAAGAAAATGTGAAGGGTAGGGCAAGGTCAGAGCACACAGGGTGGGGTGAGAGGCGGCCCAAGGTAGGGAGGAAGGGAAGGCCCAGCATCTTCCCTCTCCCAGGACTGATGCTTGCCCCTCAGCTCCCTCCTGTGTCCCCACCCCACCTTCACCTCGTTTGATGTTGCCAATGAGGTGGGTGGAGACATTCTTGTTGTGGATGCGGCCGGAAGTCTGGTGCAACATGACATCTCGGGCAGCCGGGGCCTCCCTGTGTGGGGGTGGGGTGGGGTGGGAGGGATACTAAGTGGGGACCAAATGAGCCTAGTTCTGCAGGATGTTTGTGGCCCCGATCTCTGTACGAGCTTCTAGGATGTGAATCAGCCTGGAAATCTATTGCTGACCCTGTCTGGCCCATGTGGCGAGTAGAAAAGAGAGGGACAGAGCTGCCAAGTTAGAATCTTGGAATCTTTTCCAGGTGCTACGAGGTTAAAGCCCAGGATTTCCTGGGTCCTGAAATCATTTTCCTTAATGGGGCAAAGGTGCTGTGCCAGGACCCAGCCGAAGCAGCTCTGCCCACTGCAGTCCTGTCCACTGCCAGTGCATCCAGGAGCCCATCTAGATTCCACACACCCACACCATCCACAGGTCTGCGCCCTTACCTGCTGCCCTCCGGGGCCCCCTCAGAGGTGGGAGGGGGCCTGGCGTCCTTGTTCCAGGTACACAGGAGAATGGCGTAAGCACAGCCCGGCTGAGACACCATCAGTTCAGGAACACCCAAGGGCCCTGGAGTCACTGAAAGACTGTCCACCTGCACCAGGGAACAAGGCCTTAAGGGGGGCTGGGGACAGAAATGGGACCCTGCCGAGAGCATGGGAGAGAAGTGGGGCAGGGGCCCTGGGAACAGCATCCCAGGCTTGGGGGGCAACAGCAGGAGGAAGAATTTGAGTTTGTAGGGTTCCTGCCTCGTGCCATCGTCTCCACATAGCCCATCTGCTCTCCACTGTGCATGTCTCAACCAGGGTCCACACTCTGACACAGAGCACATCACACCCTCCAGCACACTCTTAACTCTTAGCCTGGTGCTCTTTGCCTCTTATTAGTAATTTTCCCCTAAGACCCTGACTTGAAACTCTCTTCTTTGGATTTCTCTCAACAAGGAGATTTTCCCTTCCTCCCACTCTAAACCCTGACCCACGACTGTTCTCCCAAGAGGGCCCCTGCAGGAGGGCTTCCTCCCTGCTCTCTGGGCTCCCTGAGCACCCCCCGCTCAGCCTCTCACCTGACCCTCCAGTGTCCACTTCTTGAGTGACACCAGCTGCCCTGTTGGATGTTCAGTGCCTTCACCCAGATCTTCCCAGCGGAAAGCCCGTACCACACGGTCCGTGTAACCGACCACCAGCTCACAACACCCATCTCCATCTGTGGGTCCACAAAGTAGGACGAGTTTGGAGCCACATGTGTGTTCATTAGCTTGAATCCTACACACATGTCCTCTCCGCCTCCTGCTAACATCATCAGCGTTTGCGCCGAAACCCGGTACAACTTCAGACCCCAAGAGCTGTGCTAGTCCCCTCACACTTTGTGCTGTGCTTCTTCTCTCAGATACACAACTCGAGTGTCCTGATTCATGCCACATACCATCACCTTTGTGACAGCTTCTGGCCGAAACATCAGCCCTATATCTGTACGACTCACTCCCTTGCCACTTTCAGTGTCTGATCAAATGTCACCTTCCCAGAAAGGACTTTCCAGATAACTCCATTTAGAATTGGTAGCTCTACTTCTCTACCCTGACACTCCCTAGCCTCTTTCTGTGGTTTATTTTCTCCACGGCACTTACTACATTCTAATATACTATTTAATCTTCTTAAAATATTTTACACTGTTTATTTTCTGTCCTTCCTAGGAAAGGTCCAAGAAGGCAGTGATTTTTGTCCATTTTATTCACTGCTGCAATCACAGTGCTTAGAATGATACCTAGTTTATAATGGGAGCTTAGTAACTCAACATAAAATGCATAATAATTGCACCCATGAATACTAACTACCTCCCTGAATCCTGTGACATCTGCTCTACTACCCATTGACTCCTATTCCCCTGGCTGCCTGCGGAGAGAGCCATGCCCACCGATGTCGCTGATCAGCATGACCTTGGTGTTGGCAGGGATGTGCTGCTTGAAGACTGGATGCTGCTCCTCTCCCATTAGGGTCTCGTGGTGCCCAGAAGCATCCAGGGCCTTGGTAGGCGTCAGGTCACACAGGTGAAACCATCCCTCAGCACTCACCGCCACCACCAGGTTCTGGGAGAGGCAGAGGCATAGGAGGGATGGCTGGGGAGGGAAGTTTGGGCACAAGCCTGGTCGTTAAAGGACAGAAGTGAGGGCTAAAGCCTTTAACTCTCAACTGATTTCCACCAGGAGAGGGGGAGCAATCTAGGCAAAGCCTTGGAGTTCTACCGAAATCCCAACGTCCCTTAGAGTTCTTACCTTTCCTTTATTACAAACATCTCCAACCCCAACACAAGTCAGCTGCAAAGAAAAGGGGAGACATGCTGAAGGAGACCAGTACTCTCTAATCTCAGTGAAGCAAGGAGAGGGTTTGCTAACTACCATCATTTGCTGAAAAGTTGTGCCACATGACCTACACAGATAGTTCGTGTTAATCGCGTTCTTGTGCTCTAAGTCTGGTTTACCTAGAGCAGTAGGGAGACCTCAAGTAGTTAAGTCTGTCTGGGCTGAACAAGACAAAGCAAAAGATACATCTAATACAACCAGTCTATCATATTTCTAGACTTATGCAAAGTATTACCCCCATTTTGTACTATACTTTATGAGATCAGATGACCTTGGCAGTTTTTAAAGTACTGAGAGCCACGCGGAAACGGAAGATAAAAAACAACCCACCAGCTGGAGGCGCACTGTCCAGCGGCTTCCCTCCCTGAATGGAATGAACCCTGAAACAGTGGCTGGCTGAGTAGCTGGTGAACTGGGACACACTGGTCGGTTTCTGTATGGCTCAGCCTTGATAGTCCCTGCACAGAAAGGATTCTTCTGCCCCTTACGCCCCAGGAAGTTGAATACTGACCATGCCCTGGCAGGAACAGGTGAGCCACGGCCGACTGTCATCATTCTTATACACAAACAGCTTCCCGCTGGTGTCCCCCACCACCAATTCATTTAACTTCAAACGGAGAGAGAAGACAGTGTTAGGATGGGATCCTATGGAACCACCTGAAGCTTTTCTCTAGGCCCATCCTGGGGACATCATAAGACCTTAATTTGTATCTTCGCCAACTTTAGTAAAAATCTTTTGCAACCAACAAAGCCACAGTTTTCCAGTTTCTTTTTTTTTTTTTTAATTTTAGGGATATGCATTGGGTGTTGTATTTAAACCAATTTGACAATAAATTTCATATTTAAAAAAATTTTTTAAAGTTTATTTATTTTGAGACAGCAAGCGTGAGCTTGAGCAGGAGAGGGGTAGAGAGAGGGGGAGAGAAAAATCCCAATCAGGCTCCACATTATCAGCGTGGAGCCTGATAAGCCTGATGTGGGCTTGAACTCACGAACCATGAGATCATGGCCTGAGCTGAAATCAAGAGCTGAAATTAACTGAGCGAGCCACCTGGGCACCCCTCCCAGAGTTTCTTTTTTTCCCTGTCAGGGGTGTGTGTGTGTGTGTGTGTGTGTATGTGTATGTGTGTGTGTGTGTCAGAGGAGGATAGCAGAATGGGGCAACACGGAATCTATGACTCTTCCCAGAAAAGTCTGACAAGTGAATAGCTCCATGACCCGCTTGCCTGATTTCAGCTCTTCCAATCTGTCCATTGCCAATAGGACATGTTTTGAAAACAACCTAGAACATTGAACTTTTGGAAAATTGAACTTCAGACCACGTACTTAATCAAGGGCCAAATAAAAAGACAAGGTCAGCTCTGGGGGCCCTCCTTCCTCTACAAACATCTCCAACCCCAACACAAGTCAGCTGCAAAGAAAAGGGGGCCTTTTGAACTTGGTGTGTATGAGTGAATATATACAGGGGATGGAGGTGCTGGAGGGGACAGCACGAAGGGGTTGCTGGTGTCAGCCTCCTCTGTACTCTGGGCTTCTGGCGCCCCCAAGTGGTGGCCCAGCTCTCAGGAGGGGGGGTTCCCTGAAGACGAGTCTCTTCCTATTTGTATTTGGGTACTCCATTTCCCAGTCATTCCGCAAAGGCTGCCTGCCTTTCTAGGGGTAAACAGTGATAACAAGGTAGCACCAAACCCTGTTTCCACAAGTAGCTTTCTGATTTCCCCTGTTGAGGAGTGGGAGGGTGGTGGGGAGGGAAGGGGTGGAGGGGTGGGCAGCCAACACCCCCTTCCTATTCTCAAAATAGAGTGAATATCAGATTCTCAAGAGATTTAATTCTAAAGGCAACAAAGACGTAACAGATCACAAATAAAGTTAAAAATGAATTGGGATTTATCAATGATTTACTTGATTTGAATCTTCGATTTATTTTTTTAATAGTTATGGGAATATTATATTATATTATATTATATTATATTATATTATATTATATCTGGTGGGAATATTAGATCACAGAAGCATAAAACAAGTTTATTGACATTAAACTCTCTCCACCTGATGTTTCCATTTCGGCCGCTCCAGAGGACTTTGGCAGACACACCGGGGGCAGGCTGCACAGCACAGAGGCTCAGTGCAGCTGCCTGGATTTGAACCCAGCTCTCTATGCTTAAATTTTGTCATCTATAAAACAAAGATCATAAGGGTATTTACTGAATAAAGTTGTTCTAAGAACTGAGCTAACAGAGGAAGGCCTTTAAAACAGTGACTGGCAGGGGCACCTGGGTGGCTCAGTCAGTTAAGTGTCCGACTTTGGTTCAGGTCATGATCTCACAGTTCATGGGCGCTGTGCTGACAGCTTAGAGCCTGGAGCCTGTTTCAGATTCGGTGTCTCCCTCTCTCTCTGCCCCTGCCCCACTCCCACTCTCTCTCAAAAGTGAAGAAACAATAAAAAACAAACAAGCAAACAAACAAACAAACAAACCAGTGACTGGCATACAGCAAGCACTAATACCAGGTGGTTTTCAGCCTCTAGTTAAAAGGCCTCCATGGCTAGGGACCCTGGTATCTTTCACACAATCTATTCTTTTTTTATACATCCATTCAGCAAATGCCATAGTCCATACCAGCACCTCAGTAAATGTTTGCTTTTCTTTTAAATTAAATTTGATTTTAAAAAAATTGTTTTTTTCATTTTTGAGAGAGAGCGTATGTAGGGGAGGGGCAGAGAGAGTAGGACGGAGGACCTGAAGTGGGCTCTGTGCTGAGCACAGAGAGCCCAATATGGGGCTCGAACTCATGAAGCATGAGTTCATGACCTGGGCTAAAATCAGACACTTATCTGACTGAGCCACCCAGGTGCCCCAAATTTAATTTAATCTGAGAGAGAGAGAGAGTGCGAGTGGGGGAGAGGGGCACAGAGAGACAGAGACAGTGAGACAGAGGGCGAGAGAATCCCGAGCAGGCTCCATGCTCCGTGAGGAGCCCAGCACAGGGCTTGACCCCATGACCCTGGGATCATGACCTGAGCCGAAATCAAGAGTTGGACACTCAACTGACTGAGCCACCCAGGCGCCCTGATAAATGTTTAATTACTAGACAATTAACAAAAAAGATTTTAAGAAACAGAGAAAAATCAGAATGAAAGGGAATGCTCAGTCAGCCCTTGAGTTTCCAGGTAAAGGTAGATAGTGAGTTAGGGGTACAAAGATAAATGCCACAGACTCCCTACTGAGGTGGACCTTACAGTTTTAACAAGGGCACAGACATGGGTATGGTAAGAGCAGTGACCAAGTAGATGTGGCCCAGCCAGGCAATGATAAGCAAGACCAAGCAATGACAGTGAGGCAATGGCTGGTCTCCTGGAAGAGGACATTTCCAAACTAGCCCATCTGCTTCCTGGCAGCTATAATGCTTCCCAGCAGTTCTGCTTCCCTGTGGCTGATCCTGGCTCTGGCCTCTGGAGGTCACTCACGGACGCTAAGAAACCCCAGCTAGAGGGTACAGTCGCCATATAATACTAAAGGAGGCAGGAGGAGAGATCTCTGATCTGCTATAGCCTTCTAGAGATTTTCCCCTGGTGTAGCCAGGCTTCCATGGGCAATCCTACAGGGTGTGCATCCTATTCCTGGCTTCCCTTCCCCCACAACTTACCAGGAAACAAATTAGTTTCAAAGAACTTTAGGCTAATGATTTATGAGGATGAAATAAGTCTTTTTCCTGCCCCAAATGCTGAACTAATAACAGCGTTTCTATCCACACTCATGCAGGCTGAATGTACCACGTGCATACATACATGTACCACTAGGCAACGATCTCAACTACTTGCCCTTCTTTCAATTATATTTATCAATAACATGCAAAGCCCTTCAAATTGCTTTGGGACAAATAATCACATTTGCTTTCCATAACAATCCTCATTTATTCAACAAACATCTGAGTACCTACTATGTGCCAGGCACAATTCTAAGTGTTGGGAATATAGCAGTGAAAAAGCAGATAAATCCCCAGCCTTATGGAGCTTACAACTCAGGGTTAAAAAAAAAAAGTAGTACAATATATCTAATATTGTAGAACTGAGTGTATTGGTGCAATCTACTTAGAAAAGTACAATTTCCAAAAAAGCTGATGCCATGAAGCTATGAAAAAAGGCAGGTATTTTTCCCTTTTAAACAAAGAAGACCATCAGATAACACGGAAAATCATGTACGCCTAAAGTCACTCTGTTAATTTACTATTTGAAAATGCCTCTCTTGATTTTCTCATAAAATTGTACTGCTTGGCATATTACGAAATGTGAAAGTCCAAAAAACAATACAAATTTATGAGAATAACTCCTTCCTCCCTACAGGGAGTAGAACCAAAAGAGGCTTCATAAAATATCTTCTCTATCACAGCACACAGGAGGCTGGGGGCAGGGGTATGTTCTAGCCCTTTTTTCCCCCAGGGAAGAGAGCACAGAACAGTTAGGGACGTGAGAATGAGAAGACAGCAGAATAGGAAGGTGGGGCAGAGGGTAGGAGAGGATGGCAATAAGGTGCTTTGCATTAAAAATAGGGAATAATGAATGAAAAGAGTCTGTTAAGAGTGTCTCACACCAGCAACAGCCCCCATCCCCTCTGATGCTCCACCTCAAAACTCTACATATTTTCATCAATGCACCTCCTTACATTTCGTTGTTCTGGTGACTATCACCCTACCTGACTGTGAGCTAGCTGAGGGCTGGGGCTGTCTTGTTCATTTTGGAATTCCCAGAATATAGCAGAGTCCTTGGCGCACACAATGGGCACTTGAATAAACATTTGCAGAAACAGAATCAAATACTAACAACACTAACACTTGGTGTTAACTGTGGGCCAGGCATAGTTCTACCTGCTTTATCTGTATTAATGCATTTCAACAACGAGAAAAAGAACAGCTGCGGAGATGGTAGATGTCAATTGTTTTTGTAATCCAACCAAGGTGTAGCGCTTTCAAGTTGCCATACGCTTGGTGTACTATGCAGCAGGCATTACAGAAACCAGGCATTACAGAAACTCGGCATTAGGAATGGGGTGGTGGGGTGGAGAGGCAGAAAAGTACAGCAGTGTGTTCCGGCGCAAGGAGCCACGTGTAAGAGCAGCAAAGGCGCGTTTTAAGCTTCTATGGAGGCTTCGAAAGGCAAAGTGATTTGAGGTGATGCCCCTGCATAAGGAGAGAAGCAGTGAGCCGGGATATCGGGCCACCGGTTTACCAGGTTCCTACTGTGAACCAGTTACTGACTTAGGCAAAGGATCAGTTATCTATGTCCCTAAATGAACACCAGGGCAGGGAAGCAGTGCAATTCGGACCTGACTTCCAGGCACGTAAGCTATCTGCCAAGTTCTCCTTAGGTCACCGCGCAGCCCCACCGCGCACGCGCTCCGCTCCCCCCGCACGCCTAGGGCGGCTTCTCCATTTCCCCGGCCCCGCCCTACCCTGGCGCAGAGCTAGGCCGCGTCTCTCGCAGTGCGCATGCACTGACCGTATCATTATCGACGTCTCCGAGGCAGATCGCGTGCGGGAAGAGGCTCCCGCTAAATTCCAAGGCCACGCGTTGCACGTAGCTAACCGACCTCATCGCACTTGCACGGGCCGAGGGACCGGGGAGGCCTGCCAAATGTTCCCCGAGCCCCTCCTGAGAGCAGCCCAAGCGGAAGGCAGCCAAAGCGGAAAGTCACGTCACCACTCGAGCCTCCAATTGCGGCCTTTCTCGCTTAACCTGAAAGAGGAGGTGGGTCTTCCTAGCCCTCTGAACTTGGGGGCGGGCTTATCTGATGTGAGTGACAGGGGCATGGGCCACTCCTAGCCTGGGTAGACCAATCTTAATGGGGGGGGGGCGATCTGTTCCCCAGGCAACAGGCTGTTCGGGGTTAGACCTAATAACCTTGACCTCTTCCTTTGTTGCCCTAGCATTGAAGTCTCCAGGCCATTAGACTAAACCAGGGAATCATAATAATCGTAATAATTGACAACTGTATGGTTTCCAACAGTGTTTTTTTTTTGAAACAACTATAAGTTACCTGTTAGGAGCCCTGCAAACAATGTAGTGAATTGAACCAGCATTTAAAAAAAAACAATAGAATAGAAAATACCAAGTGACTCTAGAGTAGTAAGTATTCTTTTTGTGAAACCTTTGTTTCAATTGTAAATATTTATATATGTATATTTTATATACTGGCTTACCACGTGAAAATGACTTTTTAAATGGTGTGTGTATGCTTTTGTGGTCCTTAGTTAGAAAGGTCCTTAGTTACACTTGCTGTAAAGCACATTTCATGTATATTGTTTCACGTAATGAGCACAACAACCCTGAGAGCTTGTATTATTATTCAGTATTTTTGGATGAGAAAAACAGGTTCAGCAAGATTAAGTAAGTCTTTCTTTGGGGTGCCTCATCAATCAGGGCATCAGAAGTATTATTTGCAAAATTCTGTAGTTGTTCAATACACTTTAAAGTTCAGATCTGCAGCTCTAGGCCAATTATGCACTGGTTTTTCAGGAGCCAACGTTGTAAAAATAATATCTACCTCACCTGGGGATGTTGGACCAGGGGCTGGTCCCGCTTTCTATATCTGAGCATGATGGGAGAAGGCACTGAAAAGCAGGACATTTTTGTCTGGGAGTGTGAGAGGGGGATGACACATTTTGTCCCAGAGGTCCCAATGGATCTGACAGCCAGGTAAGATGAAAACAAGGAAGAGCAAACAAAACGGTAAACAGGAGGCAGTCTAGACAAACGCTGGGGACTGCAGATACATTCATGTTTCTGTTTTTGGTGATACATATACTGTGGGGTTGGCCGGGTCTATTCAAAGGTACTGTGTCACACAGGTGTACCTAATGCTTTCAATATATTATCTAATTACGGAGGGGCTGCATGCAACCTCCGGCTACCATATCTCTATCCTTCTCCCATTGTAGCTGAAACCTTAAGCTTCATTGTTGGTTTTAAGGGGTAGGAAAATAAAAAGCCAATTTAAAAATGTTTACCTCTCAATGTAAAGTTAAAATGTTTTGAGTTCTGTTTCTTCTCACTGTTATTTCTTCATTGTTTTCTCTTCTTCCAGCCTTTTGAATGAAATTGTAAAATAAATAAATAAATTCATAAATAACCCAGGACAAAATAGATGAGGATCACCCTGCTTCTGCCACCAAGTGCCCTGGCCTGACCCAGTTCTCTGAAATTATACCCTGACCCAGCACTTTGCAGTGCCTCAGTTTTATCTTCTCCATTACTTGAGTTTCTTGTTCTTGACCTTTCTGTGCCAAGGGGCGCCTGCTAATGTTTGTCCTGTAGGTCATGTCATTATGGTATTATGTTACATGGCAACTTGGATACCATGCCTTTTAGCTTTTGTCAAGAGAACCAAATGAATTTAGAAAGGGAGGAAAGATAAGTCTTCAGGAAATATGACATGGACCAAGTCCCTCTCCCCACTGTGTGTCAATTACTGTAACTGCCTTGTGTTATAGTCACAGTAAGTGGAACACAGGGGTTGCACAGCCATGTGGACAGAGCCCTGGTTCCACAAGGAGCACCCATGTTCTTGACCCTTTCTAGGGGATGGTTGGTGGGTCTCCACCGGCACCATCTAGAGCTCACCTTTTTAAAGTCAAGCACTCTTCCAGTATCAGTTTTGGCTTACTCCCCAGAACTGCCCTAACCAGGCCATCTTCCTGGTTAGATGACATGGTACAATTGTGTGGGTAGTGGCATAGTCTTTACCAACCAGCCAAATGGTAGCTTCAGTAGAAACCTGCTATGGGAGTGGGGAGTGGTGGGGAGGTGTTAGGTGGGAAGGATTTCTAGGGAGATTCTTTGTCCACTTCTTCCTCCAGGAGTAGACCCCAGTAGAGGGGTCCAAGTTCTGTCTGCTTAGGAAGGCCAGGTAAGAAATAGGACCTTTAAAACTTTCTACACAGCTTTCTATACGTGAGGTCCAGAGTCACTCACCATCCTGGGGCGGGGCAGGGCCTAGGGCTTCCTAATGGGCTCAGTTTGAGACTTCCTCATTCTCCTTCGTGATCTACAGTGCACCTTAGCATACTAAAGGTTCTGAGAAGTCCTTAAAGACAGAAACCTGTTTCTCAGACTGACTTGACCCAGAAATTAGGTAGAATTAACAGTGTGGGCAGCCCTGCTCTGAGTGAAATGCTGTTATTTGCTGCTCTCCTTTTGAGTCCCACCCCCTCCCTCACAAGTTTGGCCCGTTAGAAGGGACCACCCACTCTGGGAAGCTTTGATCCTAGAGCCTGTCTGCGTTGTTGTCTGGTTTTTGTTTTGTTTTGTTTTTTGATGTTTTAAGTAATCTCAACACCCAACAGGGGGCTCACAGTCACAACCCTGAGATCAAGAGTCACATGCTTTACCAACTGAACCAGCCAGGCACCCCAGGGTTGTTGCCTGTTAAAAGACTCTTCTGGCCATTCACTTAAGGATGAAGAGTGGTCCTTCATGGTCTCTGAAGTCAAAACATGAGGACATGGGCTTCAAACACAAAGGATGATGAAAATGTTTTAGAACTAAACAGAAGTGGCAGGTGTACAACATTGTAATTAGACTAAATACCACTGAATTGTTCACATTAAAATGGTTAATTTTATATTATGTGAGTTCCACTTCAATTAAGAAAAAAAAAATATATATATATACAAACAACAATTTTATGTGTGAAGCACTCCTAACAGGGGCACAGGAGACTGGTGATCCTGGAGCCCACATGTCTTGGGGGAGGGGGATGGGGTATGGCCAGTCCTGTCTTCTAGCCAAAGAAGTCTGGAAGGTCATGAAGGCATTATTAATATTATTATTATGTTTATTTATTTTTGAGAGAGGGACAGAGCATGAGCAGGGGAGGGGCAGAGAGGGAGACACAGAATCCAGAGCAGGCTCCGGGCTCTGAGCTGTCAACACAGAGCCTGATGTGGGGCTCAAACTCGTGAACTGTGAGATCATGACCTGAGCCAAAGTTGGACACTTAACCGACTGAGCCACCCAGTAGCCACCCGCCCCTACTATTATTATTTTTAATGTTTGTTTATTTTGAAAGAGAGGGACAGCAAGCAGGGGAGAGGCAGAGAGAGAGAGGGAGAGAGAGAATCCTAAGCAGGCTCCATGATGTCAGTGTAGACCACGACTCTGCTGTGGGGGCTCTATCCCACAAACTGTGAGATCATGACCTGACCAGAAAACAAGAGTTGGAGACTTAACTTACTGAGCCACCCAGGTGCCCTGGCATTGTTTTTTTTCTTGATCGTCTCTCCTCAGAACCACTTTGTGAATCTTTCATTCTTACTTTGCCTCCCAAATTGGTGTATTTAGTGTTGTGTCATTACACGCTAAACAAGGTTTTATTATGAGCCTTAGATTTTATAGTTGAGGATAGTGGGTACATCCAAGTTATCTGAGGTTGGCAAGCAGCTGGGGAACTACAGCCATAAAGTCAGCAATAATGATTTCCAGAAAGAGGACAAGTTCTCTTACGTAGATCTTTCCTTTGGCTTTATTCAGCACTGCCCTTAGCCTCTTTCATTTCAGCTTAATGGTTACAAGGCTCTGAGATGATCTGCGCTTGGAAAGGGAATGGAAGAAACATGGAAGACAGGAATAAGATGTGAGATTCCACTCTTGTAAGTGAAATGACATGCATAATTTCCCCCTTCTACTCTTCAGGTGGTGTGGCCGGTGTAGAGTGGAGTCCAGTGCTCTGATGCTGGTGTAAGGTTGGCAAGGTTGTGCTGGGCCCCACAGTGGCTGTGGACTAAAGTTTCTAACCTTCAGACTAAATGGGATAGGAAAAGATTTTAAGCAGTTGGAGAGGTAGAATTTGGATGCAGTGTAGAGTCAAGTGCACCTGGGGCAAGAGAGGATGCAGGACAGGAGGAACCTTTTGCAGGACAGGAGAGTGGGCTGGAGGTGCATGGTGACGTTGGAGAGGGGCTGCTGGAATGGAGATGGGAAATACTCAGGAGATAAACTGTATAGAACTTGACATTAGGATCAGCAATAGGACAAGATGGACCCTTACATTTTCTAGAGACTGCAAATCTGCAGGAACAGCTAGCAGTGCTGGTCACTACTGGTTTTCCTTTATTCAAGCACATTGTCTCCGTATGGGAAGGTTTTAAAGGTTGGTGAGGGTCAACGGACTAGGTTATGAACTTTGAACGTGGGTCAGAGCAGAGTGTAAGTACGTGCTGGGTCTGTTTTTAATCCTGAAGACTTCTGGCCACTTAAACATCTTCACAACACAGTTTTAATGTTACATAAAAGACTTGTCCAGTTCCATAGAAGTGCAATTGTTTGAAATTCCCGGAATCCCACAGAACCATCCAGGGGTATTAGGAACCTCAGGAGTGCATTTCATCCACTCCTCTATTTTTGCAGATAAGGAAATCTCAACTTGCCCAAGGTCACGTAAACCTCATATTTAAGAGTTTGGGTTTGTTCAAGAGAGCTCCTATTCCAGGCAGACCCTATTTAACTTGAGCCTTGGTTTCCTCTTATGTAAAATGGGGCATTAACTCCTTTGCCAAGGATTAAGGTTAATTCACATGAGGGGCACTTGGGTGGCTCAGTCAAGGGTCTGACTGCAGCTCAGGTCGTGATCTCCTGGTTTATGGGTTTAAACCCCACATGGGGCTTTCTGTCAGTGCAGAGCCCACTTCAGATCCTATATTCCCCCCCACCCCCTCCCCTGTTCATGCAAGCACATGTGCACTTGCTCTCAAAAACATTAAAAGAAAAAAAGGTTAATTCACACGAGGTTCCTGGTTTAATGCTAGGCTTATGTTCTAGGTGCTTAGTGAGTTAGCTTCTGTTGTTGGCTCTAGGGGCATGACAGATCTTGAAATGTCAAAAAGACCCAGAGGCACAGGACTGTGTGAACTCAGCAAGAGCACTCAGGAGACTAAAACAAATATTAGTTCTGGCTCTGGCACCAATCATGATGTAGGACTTGGGTGAAATCTTCACACAGAAATGAATCTTCCATAGAAAAGCATGGAGAAATTTCTTCTGGGAGGAACTATATAGGCATGTAGGTAGGCAGACTACCTCCACCACTGTACAGGCCAGCATACATTGGAGAGAAGAGGGTAAGGCTATAGACAGAGGCTCTAGCCTACAAGCAAGATCATCTGGAGAAGACAGATTTGTGCCCCCTGGCTTCTCTGAGGGCCCCATAATGCTATAGGAGCCAAAGGTCAACACATAGTTAGAAGCATAAGCATAAGCTTTTTTCTATTAAGGTCAAAGAGGAAGCTGGAAAGCGGGCCTGAGTCCATGTTCCCTGGCTTTACTGTTCTTCACCTTAATTGTGTAAAAGGTGTCTAACTGGAGGGATGGGTAACAGGAGTTTTACCTTGATGAGAAACCAAGAAAGCTGTGCTTTCTGCTAATCACTTAGGCAGAAGTAGACAAATCTAACCAAAACACACACAACTGGTCCCAGTATTTTACATGTTTATATTTTCCTAAGTGTTAGGGAACAAAAGCAGAGCTATGAAAACCCACCAGGCTGTGGGGTTGGGGGGTGGAGTGGGGAGTGGGGTGGCGGTGGTGGCAGTGGTCTGGGCAGCACCCAGGAGGCCCCGTATGCGGGCACCACTCCATGCTCAAAGAATGCTCCTCCATCGTTGTTGCACTTGCACAGCCACCATGCCCACCCTCTGAGGCCAAACAGAAAAAGGTTGCCTGACACTCAGGTTTCGTTTCCACTTTATTGCTCAAGCATAGAACTTGAGGCAAGCCTGGACCTTCAGCAACGTGCAGAGAAAAGGCTGAGGGGGTTGGGAACACAACCTGGTTGAGAAGGGAAACAGATCCAAAGGGAAATATTTGGGGGGGGGGGGGCGGCAGAGGCGGTCATCAGGACACCAGAAGACATCTCAGCCATACCATCTGGGGCGAGGACGGGAACAGAGAGCAGTAGCGGGCACAGCAGTGGTTTTCCCCATGCCCCTAGCACCCACATGGAGGCCACATGTTTGGGAACGGACCGGGAGGAGGGAAGGACAAGGAAAATGGCTGCCCAGGAGTCTCCCTCTCCACCCTGGTTTCACATCAGACCCCACAAGTATCCCTACCACTCACTCCCTTCTACCATTTGAAAAATGGACATAGCAAACAGAAGCAGCAAAATAAATTAACGTTCTGATGAGTGTGCGTGTGGATGGACATTCGTTCACATGTAATGGGGGAAGGGGGAAGGGAAGAGGGGGTGACATCACCTAAACCGATCCCCCAGCCTACTCCTTTCCCCCTTCCCCCAAAGCCACCATCTAACCAGATAGAAAAATAAAGGTCTAATTCACTCAAAATTCTTCAGTTTTTACAAAACTAACAGGGTGGAGGAGGGGAGGGAGCAGGGGAGGCAGGCAGCCGCAGGAGTAGGGCTGGGTAGAGGCTATGCTTCCGTCTCCACCTGAGGCTGGCTCCCTGCCACATCATTCTTCTGGTCATCCTTCATCTCCATGTCAGCATGATGGTTTCCTGCAGCTACTGCTGCCTTGGCCTGCGGAAAGGAAGACAGGAAGGGGATGAGTTCCAGTTCTCATCTGGCCCAATCCCTCTGATGAGAAAGGGGACTTTTCATGTCCCCACTCCCACTTGATTGCACTGATCTGGGGACACAGCTATATTCACCTACCACCATGCTGACACTGTGTTGGGTCTGTACCACAAATACTCATCCCAAGTTGAAAAAAAAAAAAAAAAAAAAAAAAATACATGCTAGCTTCCAACAGAATTACCCCAACACAGCCAACTCCTTTTTCAGGTATGTCCTAAAGGCACACACACATGAAATTGTAAATTTACAAAATCGTTCACTATGGTGCTACTTAGAACTGTACTCATCCAACATGGCAGTTACTACCACATTGGCTACTGAGTGCTTCAAATACAGCTAGTTCAAACGGATGGGTTTTAAGTATAACAGAACAGTGGATATTTAAGAGATTTACTTAGTCTGGAAAAGAAAAAAAAAAAGAAAAAAACCCAAACAAATGCAATTAAAAAAATTTACCCACTGCTATATTTTTTCTGTTCACTTGTTTATTTTTAATTTTTTTTTTTTTTTTAATTTATTTTTGAGACAGAGAGAGACAGAGCATGAGCAGGGGAGGGGCAGAGAGAGAGGGAGACACAGAATGGGAAGCAGGCTCCAGGCTCTGTCAGCACAGAGCCCGACGCGGGGCTCGAACTCACAGACTGTGAGATTGTGACCTGAGCTGAAATCGGATGCTTAACCGACTGAGCCACCCAGGTGCCCCTCTGTTCACTTTTTTAACACGGCCACCAGAAAACTTAAAATTGCTGTGTAGACTGCGTTATATTCCCATCAGACAGAGCTAGTTTAGAACACTGGAAGACTAATCAGACTGGGTAAGAGGATATAGGTTATGTGTCCCATGCTACACCATGTTAAGTGCAGCGAAGAATGTGAAAGCTATTTTTTCTGTTGATACAAAACAATCTTCTATGTATGATCTGAAGACAGCATAATGTAGAAAAGAGGTGGAACATGTGGCCTTTTATTTCGGGAAAAAGGAGAAAACGGTCTACTTGTGCATGTACGAATGATCTAAGCACTGGTAATATCAATTGCTTCTGGGGGTGGCAGTCTTTTTACTACATGTTCTTTTGTGCTATTTAAAGTTTTTTTGTTTTTTTTTAAGTTTATTTATTTTGAGAGACAGAGAGAATCCCAAGCAGGCTTGGCAATGCCTGTGCAGAGTCTGAAGTACGGCTCGATCTCACAACTGTGAAATCATGACCTGAGCTGAAATCAAGAGTCAGATGTTTAACCAGCCAACCAGGTGCCTCTGCGCTGTTTAAATAAAACTACATAACTGTATTATCTATTTAAACATAGGGCTTTTAAAACCTAGGTTTAGCAGGTGCCTGGGTGGTTCAGTTGGTTGATTTCGGCTCGGGTCTTGATCCCAGGGTCATGCACTGAGTGTGGAACCTGCTTAAGATTCTCTCTCTTTTTCTCTGCTCTCCGCCCCCCCCCCCCCCCACCATGTTCTCTCTTTCAGACAGACAGATGGATAGACAAACAGACAGATAAAACCTAGGCTTTAAAAAGGTACAGGTTGGGAAGCACACACAGAGTAACCAACTCCCCACCTCTGGGGCTTGTGAGTGGGTTTTTAGCCCTGATCACTGAGGAAGTGTGGCCCCCACAACAGGGTTCTGTGCTGAAGGAACATACATGTTCTTCCTCCAGAGACAAGGGTAGCTTCTGGTTTCCAGGAGTGACCCATACAACCAGAGGCATGAACAGCCACGGCACTTGGGTTAGGCCTAGCCTCCTCTTCTGTCTATCCCAACTGTTCCCTGTCCCAGTCCTTACCTTGCTCTCCTCCTCAGCTAGCCTCTCAAACATGTTGGCATAGAGCTTCTTCTCCCGAGCGAGCTGCTTGCGGATCCGCTGCTGGCAGATAGCCAGCTGGGCCTTGGCGGCTTTGTTGCTGGGGTAGAGCTGCAGGACCTTCTGGAAGTCAGCCCGTGCCAAGTCAAAGTCATTCACCGCCAGGTGGGCCTCTCCCCGGCGGAAAAGGCCCTTCTCGTTGTTGCTGTCCAGTTCCAGGGCCTAAGGAAGCAACAGTGAGACGTCAGTCCCTGCAACCTGTGGCCAAGACTGGGTTCCAAAGGTAGTCCTCACTCCGCAGGATGAGGCAGAATGGAAATGGCTGGCTCCACCCCAGAAAGGAGTTTTGGGGCACTAAATGAACAAACCAAGGTTTAAGAAAGAATCCCAGTTAGTCCAAGAAGCAAAGGGAAAACAGAGCTTTAGGTGAAAGAGAAAGACCCATGACAACATTTTCGTTTTCTCTAGAATAAAGCAGGTATAGAAGAGGGACATGGGGCGCCTGGGTGGCTCAGTCAGTTGGGCGGCCGACTTCAGCTCAGGTCATGATCTCGCGGTCCGTGAGTTCGAGCCCCGCGTCAGGCTCTGTGCTAACAGCTCAGAGCCTGTTTCGGATTCTGTGTCTCCCTCTCTCTGACCCTCCCCCATTCATGCTTTGTCTCTCTCTGTCTCAAAAATAAACGTTAAAAAAAAAAAAAAAAAAAAAAAAAAAAGAAGAGGGACAGACTAGGAACCAGGGCCGAGAAAATGCCATAGCGGTTTTTCCCATCCCAGGTTTTTCTACCTGTGTCAGCTGCCTCCTACCACTAAAGCCAAGGTGCTTGCTTCTCCTACCACTAAAGCCAAGAGCCCTTGCCTCTGGGCCCTTCATCTCTGAGCTTCCACTAGCCCACCTACTATCCTCCCCTATCCTAGTCACTGAGACCAAGTTTCAGACCTGCTGGCAGCTCACCCAGCCAAATCCGTGAACATTGCTCCCATGCCTTCTCTAAAAGGGCCTCACCTTGTTACAGCTTTCGATAGCAGCTGAGAAGGCCTGTAGTTTCAGATGACACATGGCCAAGTTGAGGTGGGAGGCCAGGCGAAGGGCCTGTGCCTTCTGTGCGTCCTCATTAGAGAAACTCGACTCGTATTCCAGCCAGGATACAATCTTCTTGTACTGCAGTACAGCTTGCTTGTACTTGCCTTCCTAGAGAGGGAGGGAGGCTTAGGCAATAGACACAGGTTCAGGGGCACCAGGCTGTCAGACTCTGTAGACATCAGTGATGTATGGGCATGAGAAGTCCTGCCTCCCCTCCTCCTCCAGCAAGAGCAGCTAGCTTAGATCTACTAGGTGAAGACTATAGGCATTCCCGCCGCCGCCATCCTCTCCCTGGCAGAAAAGGACTTCAGGCATCAGGAGAAAGGATGGGCCCAGAGGGGCCTTCCCCCAGGCCCCAGATGCTGGCTCACCTTGAAGTACACCGTGCCCCGCTCTTTCACTATGGTGCTCTGTTCCAGCTTCTCCTCGGAGTTCATCTCCCAAGACTCCTTGGCCTAATCCCAAGACAGAAACAAAGCTGTGAACTACCTCAAGGCCACCTACCGGGACAGATTCCGGGACAGAGAAGACCTCGAGCAAGCTCACCTTCTCGAAACTCTTGAGGTGTACTTCGTATTTCAGCTCAGCATTTGGTGGGATTTGGAATTTTTCCTTCCCAACACTGCCAAAAGCATAGCTGGGGGGAAGGAGGGGGGCAAAAAAAATCTAGGTCACCGCTGCCATGCTTAACCCGCTCCCTACTGAAAAGGCTTCCTGTCTGTTTCCTGCAAAGTAACTTCCCATCCCTTGAGACTTGGTTCAAATGTTTCCTGTTTGGCAAAATCTTCCCTGACCTCTTCACACAATTAGCTGGTCTCTTAGCATCTTCCACATCCTCCTCACGCACACTACACACTGGGATGATTACTCAATTACTAATTGCTAAAGCTCACTGAGCAACGAGTCACTAGAAGGCAGGAATAAGGTCTTTGAATACCTGGGAATTTTCAGCATTATACCTGGCACATAATAGGCATGTTATTAAAACATTTAATAAATATCACAATGATGGAGTACATTAATGGAAAATAAAAATTTTTACATTGGTAAAGGAGGGAATCCTGAGCAGCCTTGACTGAAAAGGTTAGCCTTTGATTTGAGATGTGGACAACTGTGACCGTGCTCCTAAATATGGAGATCACTTTTGCTGTGCACAGAGTTGCAGGGCCCTCTACTGAAGCTGTGGGAGTAGTGAACACACACAGAGGAAAAGATACAAGTGTCCAGTTACACAACTAACTGTGGACATGTGGATCTTGGACTTTTGATCACCCCATCTGTTATACAAAGCACCCACTCCTCACCTGGGCTTGAGGTACACAATGGAACGTTCTCCTTTTTCCATGCGCTGAATGGCTTTCTCCAGCCCACAAGGCAGGTCCAGGCTCTCCCCCTCACCAACCTCAAAGCGGAGCTCCCGCCGGTCGAACATCTGGTCCTTATAGTACCCTTCCAGTGTAACTGGCATGAAAAAGAGGCAATGTGTCAGGGATGTGAGCAGGCAGGGGATTGAGGAAGGATGCCACCGGCTTCCCTCTATCACCTCATCACTTCCTGCCCCCAAGATGTCTTTGTCGTGTTCTCAGAGCTGGAGGGACATTAAGAGGAAATGGTCCAATCCCTCGTCTCTCAGACAAGAAATTAGGATCAGAAAAGGAAGTGACATGGGGTGCGTGGATGGCCCAGTTGGTTGAGCGTCCGACTTAGGCTCAGGTTATTATCTCACAGCTTGTGGGTTCGAGCCCCACTGTCAGGCTCTGTGCTGATAGCTCAGAGCCTGGAGCCTGCTCTGGATTCAGTGTCTGTCTCCTCTGTCTCTCTCTGCCCCTCCCCCACTCACGATCTTCTGTCTCTTCCTCAAAAATAAACATTGAAAAAAATAAATAAATAAAATTAAATTAAAAAAAAAAAAAAAAAAAAAAGGAAAAGAAAAGAAAAAAGGAAGTGACTTGCCCAGAACCACCCAGGGCCTAAGTACCAGAATCAGAACGGAAATCCCAGACTATACTGTCTCACCCTCCACGATAGCGCCCTCATTGGGCCTGGCATAGCCTTCACCCCGAGTCCGTATTCTCCGGATGATTCCGCCATCTTCTTCTTCCGTCAGGTCCTCTCCCTTGAACTCAAAGAGCTCTACCTGTGGGACAACACATAAGGCAACACGACTCCTTTGGGCACTAACTCCATCAGCAGTGAGATGCAACTTCTCCCTCACTCAGAACAGTCCTTAGTAACTGCCAGACCAGGAGTGGACAAAATGGCACTTAGCAAAAGTTCTAAGTCCCGGGGGCTCTAGTCTCAACTCTGGTAGGGGTGGGCCAGTCCCACGGCTTTTGTTGACCTCAGAAGATCCATCCATTTACTACCTGGCTCCACACAGGAAGGACACGTTCCAGCCTATTCTAATCCAGCTACTTGAGAAGGCCAATCTGGTAGGCATTGGAAATGACCCAACATCTTTCAGTAGTCTTCTGAACATTCTCCAAGTATCCAGTAATGAGGGCTAAGCCATCCTCGGAATGAATGAAGTTCCACCTCTCAGTGAAAGCTTTCCTCATCCCCTTGACCCACGGGGCGCATCCCTCCCCTCCTCTGATCCTAAAGCACTGGTATTCCATACTGTCATTTAGAATGTATAGACCTCATGACCTCTTCCAGTCAAAATTATAACCAATCTCTGGGTGCTGCTCCTGACATAAAACATGCCTCAACCCTCACCCTGCTTCAGGTCCGAAGAAGGGTTTGTGGCCACCTCTCTCCACCCGAGACCTCCATCAGCTGCTGCTCTCTGGCAGCAGCATGCTATGTGTACAGCAGAGTGAGCTGCCCTCTCCCTGTCTCTTCCTCCTCTAAGGCCAGGCCCTTAGCCTTGGCTACATTGTCTCCAAGCAACAGGAAGGGCTGGAGGGCAGCCAGGACCCAGGCGAGATAAGGCTGGTTCTTCGCCTTGCTCTCTGCTCCTGGACACTCACCTCAAACACAAGTGTGGCATTGGGGGGGATTTTTGGAGGGCTGCCTGCTGAACCGTAGGCATATTCGGGTTTGCACGTGATGTGGCACACTTCTCCCACCTTCATGGTTGCTACAGCAATGTCCCAAGCCTTAATGACCTCCCCTGTAGGTATAGAAAGCAAACAGGTCCTCTTTGGCAGGGATCCGACTCTGGGCTCAAACACTGGCTCCAAAAGACTTTTATTATACCACGCCCAAGGGGAGGCTAGACACTCTTTAGAAAAGTAGAAAACTTAGTTGCAATAAGTGCTGTCAGGTCTCAGACCTCTTAAAAAGAGAAAAGTAAAGGAAAAACAAAACAAAAAAACCCCCACTCAACTCTGGAACAAAGGAGTTTAAGGAATAAGGCAGTCCATCCCTGAATAGGAACTGAGGTGTTCAGAGATGATCAGGGAAGGTGAGATAGAGATCAGAGATCGATAGTTACAGAAGAATAGAAGAAAAAAAAAAGAGTAACAGAAGAAAAATTAACAGAGTGTAACAAACCATTCCTCCTTAAACTTCTGAGAGTATAGTTTCTGTTTGTGACAGCTTATACCCTCCACAGAGCCTACACTACCAACCCACTAACCATGCCTACCTTTGCCCAGGTCAAAGGAGAATTTGTCCTTGCGGTCCAGACTGGAGTCAAACTTAGTGCCATCTAACAGCCAGCCAGTGTAGTGGACAAAGACTCGGTCCCCAATCATGGGCAACTCTGTGCCCATGCCCTCTCGCTTGATGACCTGGGAGGAAGGGGGAGAAGGTGAGTACCCAGGCATGGGGGCAGAAAGAGGCACCCACGCTACCTGCATACTTCTGATGGAAACCCAGAAGGAATCGTCTGCTTCCTTGTAAGCCAAGGGACTAAGCCTCAAATGATTCTAATATGGAGTTTGGGTAGAAGTCAACTGACCTCTCACCCCCTCCCCCCATTTTACTTGAGGTGGAACATAAAACTTGGTTTGAAAACTAGAGCCAAAAGACCTGAGGTTCAAGTTTTTGCTGTATGATCTTGTACAAGTCCAACTCTCTAGACCTTATTTGTAAACTAGCAATAATAATCTCTATCAGGGTTGGAGAATTACATTGGTAAAAAGTTAAAAGATGATCATCAGCAGCAGCAAAGAAATGCCAGTGGTCGTCAGATCAAGATCTGGTTTGCAGATAAGACAAGGATGAGAATATGAATAATGAACAGGATAGCAGCAGTCCTAAAATACCAGGTCACTGATAAGCACAGGGGCTCTCACTCGGGCCCTTAAACTGACTTGGGACACCACCATTCCTGACTGGTAGGCTAATTAAGTCTTTTATTTCTGGGCTAAGAGCATTTCTCAGGAACTTGAGTTCTGCTCCTCTTCTTTAACACTTAAAAGAGGTGACAAGGAGACTCCATGGATCACCTGGATAGGTATACCTTCTAAGGAAAAGGACAAATGACTTGAGGAATAGAAAGGCAAAGGGGAAGGACTGGAGGAAAAAAAGGGGAAATGGCCCTTCTGGGATGAATAACCTTGTAGAAATCACCAGAATGCTGGAAAGAAGGGGAAGCCACATGCCCACTGGGAGAACAGCTTAAGATTCGAACATGTGGGGCAAAACCAGGAGCGTTTCTGGACCAGATAAGGGCTCGCCAAGATCTCTAGCTTTGCTCAGGTCTGTCTGTCTGTCTCTCTCTCTCTCTCTCTCTCTCTCACACACACACACACACACACACACACACACACACACACACACACACGTGGAACTGAGCAGTGGGAGGCCAGGACGAAAAGAAACACTGGTTGAGGAGGAGGTATGAAATCCAGGCTGATTTCACCATCCTGTACTCTGCAAAACCTGTTCTGAATCTGAAGCACCATCAGTCGTTCAGACCCAGGTCAAGATGCCCTTCCCCGAATGCCAGATCCCTCCCTTTCCCTCCTCCGAGGCTCCCAGCAAAGCACCTCCTCCCGGCCCCACACCCCATGCCCCAAATCAAGACGGCAGAGGGCGAGGTGGGAGGGGAACTACAGGTCCCGGCATGCACTGCTCCCTGATTTTCCCGGGGCCGGGGGGGGGGGGGGGGGGGCGGGGGGCAGCATGGCCGAGCGGGTGACCTAGCTGAGTCCCAGCCTTTAGGAAGAGGGTAACCAAGGGGACGGAGGGCACCAGAACCTCTTTCACGGCGAGGCCCCGGACGCCAAGTCGTACAAAGGCCTCTGGGCCAGGAAATAACTCTGGTGACCCGCTTCAGGTCCTAGCTAATGTTTAACTGCCCGGGGGGTGGGGTGGGCGAGCTCTCGCAGCACCGCCAGCGAAGGCGGCCAGGGACTTCCCGCTGCGGCGGGCGGCCTGGCCGGGGACGCAGGGTCGCGGAGAGCTGAGGTGAGGGAAAGGAGCCGGAGCGGGCCCGGGTGCATGTCGCCCGGGGCCCCCTAGCTGCAGCTCGCGTGCAGCGTTGCGGCCCCGCCCCTCCCTCCGCGCTGCACCGCGCACGCCGGAGTTGGCGCTGCAGTCCCGGGCCCGGGCGCCGCAGGGCTGGGGGGCCGGGGCCTCACCCGCATCGCGGGCCCCCCCTAGGGGGCCAGAGAACGGCCGTGGGGAGGCCCGCGCACATCGGCCACCCCCTGCGAGCGTGCGGCGGCCCTCCCAGCCCGAACAACGCAGCTAGATCCAGGAAGGCGATGCAACCGGCCGCCGGCCCGGCTCAACGACCCGCCCGGACGCTGCAGAGGCGGCCCGGGGCTCCCAGGCTCGGCGGGAAGGGCGGCTGCGATGGGCGTCTGCCGTGCCCCCCATCCCCCTACCTTCAGCACGCCTTCGTCTTGCTTGGGGCTAATGTCTACCCCCTCGAGGGGCAGCGGCGCCGACTGCGCCCCGCTCTCGGCCGCCTTCATCTCCTCGGCGGTCATCGCCACTCGGTGCGCCGTTTACTCCGGGAGCACTGGGCGCGAGCCAAGCCCTCTCGTACGGGCCTGTCTGCACGGGCGTGCGGGCGGGAAGGCGCTAGCGCGGCGGCCACCCAGCTGCGAACCGGTCGAAGGCTCGAGTACCTCTGGCTACCGGCGCGCTCGCAGCCCGCGGCGGATCGGGCGCGGGAGCAGGAGTAGGTGGGTAATGAGCGGCCGCGGGGAGCGATTGGTCCCACCCCGCCGCGGAGGGAGGGGCTGGGAGGAGCTGGGGCGGGAGCGACGGACGGAGGGGGAGGAGGTGGAGAACTTTCTAGAGACGGCGGCGTCTAAGCCTGTTCGGGCTGTAGTACTAAGGGTGCTTATATTAATTTTTTTTTTTTTTCCGTGTGGGGGGGTCATTCCTTCTCCTAGCTGCTTGGCTCTCCCCTGCCCCCACTCCTGAAACTCTAGGACTCTGGGGGTTTCCCCCGCTCACTACTCCTGCTCCCCTCCGGCCCAGCGCCCTTCCCCGGCCCTCCCCCGTCCGTTTCCCGGTCTAACCGGATTCTTCCAGATCCTTCTCCATCCCCCTACATCACTCCAATACCGAGCCTGCCAGCCGCCCCAGATCCGCCCTATACATTGCATCTTGCAGCGTGGTTTGCTTAGAGCCTTGTAGCCGGATGTGAGTGGCAGCGCGTCCGTCTCCCCGGGACCCGAGACGCGCATTTTTATAAAAGCCGGTCGTAAGCGCGGACAGCATGATCTCTCCATCTTTACTCGGTGTATATACTTAACGAATTGGGGAGAAAGTGAGTGAAAAGATGTAACCCCACTGCACAGAATTGGGGAAAGCAGCCTTGATTGCCCCAGAGCCGGCAACACGTGCCGCCTTCAGCTCTTTAAAATGCTACAAGCAGCAGATCTGCAAGAAATGACCCGCTGAGCTGAGGGCTCTTTAAATGGGGCACATATTAAAGGGACCTAACCCGGCAATAATAAAACGACCGTTTAGGTTAATATTTAAAAATAAGAATGGTTTCAAGTCACGAAAAAAGTCATTCCATCTTATCAAAGGCCCGTGGGAAGGAATCTTTTCTTAATACTTGGTTCCGAAGTATTTAGCGACTGCCTGTGGAGTACCGAGCATTTGTGTGGCAAGTCAGAGCTAAATAGCCTTTGACAAAAAGATACATCTAGGGAGAGTCGGTTTTGCTCAGCACTCAACCGTTTAACATAGTGCCTGGTGAGCAGTTATTGGCTGCATAAATTTGTATTCCAATAATAATTATTTATTTATTTTTTGGAGTCCTTGCTATGTGCCTGGTTCTGTGCAAACTCTCCCATTTAGGTACGCAATTTAATTTGCTTGTGCCTGGTCCTGTGCAAACTTGTTGCTTGTGCCTGGTCCTTGCTATGTGCCTGGTCCTGTGCAAACTCTCCCATTTAGGTACGCAATTTAATTTGCCCTATTATAGATGAAATTTCAATACCATAACATAATTTGATAATTCACTGTAGTCTTTTCTGATGGAACTTGAGGGGAAGGGGATACAGAAGAAATAAAACCGTCTCCTCCAGCAGTTTACAGCAAATGACTTTAATGTGTATTTATTTTAGAGGGGGTGTGTGTGGGAGAGGCAGAGAGAGAGGGAGACATAGACTCTGAAGCAGGCTCCAGGCTCTGAGCTATCAGCACAGAGTCAGATATGGGGCTTCAACTCCGGAATGGTGAGATCATGACCTGAGCCGAAGTCGGATGCTTAACGAACTGAGCCACCCAGGCACCCCTACAGCAAATGACTTTAGCCACAACTAAGACATTTCTCATTAGATGACTGGGGATACCCTCAGCGGGAGGGTATGGGGGGTTAAATTTTTTTTTCTTTTTTCCTCAGTAAAGGAGGAAATAACTGTGAATGGAGGTCCTCCAAAACTCCAGGAGACAGAGGTGGTGGGGAAGGTGCTGGCTTGCTGGGTTGGCAGTTATCTTGCTGTTGGTTTATGCACAGGGCTATCCCATCATGTGATAGTTTCTTTTGATGCTAGGTTCATTGGGTATTATCTGGAAGAACCAGTTGGGATGGAAAAGAAAAGTTCACCTTTAGAGGACTGCTTTTTGCATCTGTTTCCTAATTGGAAGCAAACAGCATAAGTCTGCGTCTTTTAGTTCTTGTCAGTACATATTGAGTGCTTAAGATGCACCTGCCATTGCCTGAACACATAATAACAGAAAGAGCATGTGCTTTGGAGTAAGCAGAGAGTTGGGTCACTGGCATACTATCTGATTTGGGGCAGGTTATAGGGATAGTAACATTGGTCAATGGAAGTAGTTGTGATGGTTAGGAAAGAGGAAACACATGGCAGGTGTCTAGCACAGTGCCTGCCTTCAAGTGGGTGGTTACTAAACAATGGTCATTATGTGATAATGTGATTATGTGATAAGTGTAATGGTAGAGACGGGGGCAGAGTGCTAAGAATACAGAGGTCTATTAGAGAGGAGAACGATGGGGTGGAAGGGAAAGGGGAAGGATAGGAGGGACAGGTTTCCAGTGAGAAAGTTCTGACCCCTTTTGAGTATAAGGGAGCTAGGGAATGGAAAGGAGAAGGGAGAAGCAATAGGCATTGGATTTTTGAATTCCCAGACCAGAGCCTTATTGTTTCTAGATTTTTTCCCCCAGTCCTTTACATTATATTCTTCTGATTGTAAAACTTACACATACTTAATGTAGAAAGTGTGCAGACGTTTTGTTCTTTCCCTCCCCTGACTTACCCCTTTGTCCCAGCCCATTTAAATTAGTACTCCCATTAAAGATGTTTAAGAGTGTAATTATTTTCACTGGTATTATTCACTCATTCAAAACCCTTCCAAAATTTTCCCCTTTTGTTGAAGAAGAGAACATACTTTTTTTTTTTTTTTAAATAAATCCACTTTATACTGTACATGACTCATGCTGTGGTCAGAAGCTGTGTTATTACCAAAATCAGCCTTCCTGAGTTCATCTGGTTCATCTTTGTAATGCTAGGCCCATCCTTCAGACATAAAGACCCCATTATTTAAAAAAAAAATTTTTAAGGTTTATTCATTTTTCAGAGACAGAACGTGAGCAGGGGAGGGGCAGAGAGAGAGGGAGACACAGAATCTGAAGCAGACTCCAGGCTCTGAGCTGTCAGCACAGAGCCCGACGTGGGGCTTGAACTCATGGACCATGAGATCATGACCTGAGCTGAAGTCGGATGCTAAACTGACTGAGCCACCCAGGTACCCAAATACCCCCCTTGGTTTTTAAAGTTGCTATTTTGACCTTAGACTGCCAATACTCTTAAATGTTAAAAAAAAAAAAAAAAAAAAAAAAAAAATATATATATATATATATATATATATATACACACACACATATGAATCACTTAAAATTATGTGAGTTGAGTATGTGTGTGTGTTTATACATGTACACATGCACACTTTATACAACATACCAACATAACGAACCTTGGGAGTATACCACCTAGCCTAAGAATTAGAATATCACCAATATGATTTGTGCTAAAAATAGAAGAACAAACACTACTGGGTATTTACCCAAAGAATACAAAACCACTAATTCGAAGGGATATTTGCACCCCTATGTTTATTGTAGCATTATTTCCAATAGTCAAATTATGGAAGCAACCCAAGTGTCCATTGATAGATGAATGGGTAGAGATGTGGTATAGTCACACAATGGAATATTACTCAGTCATAAAAAATGAAATCTTGCCATTATCAGCAGCTGGCTGGATCTAGAGAGTGTAAGGCTAAGTGAAATAAGTCAGAGAAAGACAAACGCCATATGATTTCACTCATATGTGGGATTTCAGAAAAAAAACAAAGAAGAGACTCTTACCTATAGTGAACAAACTGATGGTTACCAGAGGGGAGGTGGGTTGGGAGAATGAGTGAAATAGGTGAAGGGGATTAAGAGTACGCTGAGTACTCTTAGAGTAACGTATAGAGTTATTGAATCATTAAAAAAAATTGTTGAATCATTATATTGTACACCTGAAACTAATATAACACTGTATGTTAACTATATTGGAATTTAAAAAAAATGTAATACTAAAAATGTTAAGGACTTATATCATTTCTTGCTACTTTCGGTGTCTTTTGACTGAGGAAATACAAACTATACTACTGACCAAAACAGCTGCTCCATAGTTCATGAAGCATACATATATTTACTTATTTATTTACTGGTCCATTTTCATACACTTGAAAATTGGTAGACGTCTGTGTGAAGTTTGCACATAAGAGAGATCTGCATAGTGTAAAGCTCTTGAGCTCTGGATTGGGTTCAAATCTCGGTTTCATCATTGAACATATTGTGGGCCCTTGGGCAAGTTTTCCTGAGCTCTAAATTGGGAATCGTGATAGTCCCTACCTCATAGGGGTTTTCCTGGGAGGAGTAAATGAATTATTATGTGTGAAGTACTCAAAGCAGTGCATGGCACATGGTAATAAGTAAGTCGTAATAACCCTAGTGCCCCGTTTTATTGATGCAGGCTGTCGATTGCTGGACCATGAAATAGAAGCCCTGGAGGACCCTGGCTCTGGCCTTTAGGTTGAGAGCCACTGGGTTTGCTCTGTCATTTCCAGAGGAGTGCTCTCTCCTGATGTTAAATCGTATCTGTACCTTTTGCTCTTTAACACTCAATTATGAATCTACCTAATTCTAACTCATAGTATCTTTGTGTGCTGATAATTTGTCATTCCAAAGAGACCCGGAATCCTGTGATGGTAAAGATTTGGTCCTAATATTTCCTTGGGCTCCACCATTATCTGATCTCTCTGGGGACAGGAGGACAGGATATTTAGTGGTTATCCTGCTAAGTAAAGAGTTTTTCTTCCTTTTAAAACTAAAATTTCCCACCACAGATAAATATATATTTTTTTGTTTTGATCCTAAGGTCATAAAAAGTAGCCAATCTTCATCCCCTGTATCTATGAATGCACTGAAATATGGCTTCGGCCTTGTTTTTCAGAGGGTCATATAGCCAAATACTTACTTTGGTATTATTTCTAGGTTCCCAAACTTGAGTGTGATTGAAGATCAGGTGTTTGTCGTGGTTGTCATCATGTCTAATTAACATAATTAAAACGGAGATTTTCATTTCGGAAAAATACAATCTTGCCCTCTATTGTCCTCATTTGAAAGTAAATGTATATTTAATATCATAAATGTGCACTGTAATGACCACAGGAGCAACCCAGTAGCTGTCATTACTGAAAAATTAAGAAATTATTTTTCCTTCAGTATAGTGTCAAACTTCTATAGTTGGTCTGCTTACATTAAGTAAGTTCTGGGGGAACCTGAGTGGCTTAGTCAGTTAAGCACTGACTTAGGTTCAGGTCATGATCTCGTGTTTGGCGAGTTCGAGCCCCACATCGGGCCCTGAGCTGATAGCACAGAGCCTGCTTGGGCTTCTCTCTCTGCCCCTCCCCACTCACACTCACCCTCTCCCTCTCAAAATTGAACAAACATTTAAAAAAATTAAAGTGTTTAAATTGTAATAATAATAAAAAATTTATGTGAAAGTTCAGATTTATTCTTATTTCCCAGAAGTTTGTTCTATATCGGTAATAGCTTTACCAGTTAGTCAAATATTGGCTTAATGTTTATTCTTTTAGCATTTATTCAGAATGTGTATTCAGAACATCTCTGTCTTTAACCTTTCACCTGGGTTCTCTCCACAACTAGCCACCTCCAGGGAAACTATTCTGGTATTTCCTTGGGCTCACTTCCTCAGGTTTAATTACTTCATATGATACTGGGAACCCTAACCAAGGTTGGAAATACTCACATAGATTCTGGGATAGACCAGACAAAGCCTCATACACCTTTGGGGGGAGAAGGGTATCCTTTTATAAAGGGGTTCTTGGTCTGCTCCTTCATTGATCAATTATTCGACATTCCAACTGTCCTCTCTTTCCCATGGGAAGGAAAGATAGAGTTATGGAGAACATCCCTCATCCCTTCCTCAAGACTGGTGCCCACTAATGCTTGCTGCTACTACTTCCTATAAATGGCCAGTTGGTATAAAGTTATTTACTGCACACATATTGAGTTCCAAGGTCATCACTAGGGTTTGTAGGGTGCCTAGAGTCTACAACAGAAGTACCCTACCCTTGAGATGCTCACACAGAGAAGTTAGAGCAAAACCAAGGGCGAATCAGTGTGGCACTGTTTCAGAGAGCAAAATGCCCAGATCTGGTAAGGGGGAAAGTATGCTGGGAAGGCCTCAGAAAGAGCTAGAACTTAAGGAAGATCTGGAAAGATGGGTAGTATTATCTATTTACTTAAAAAATATGTAAATGTACAGCTCGATAAATTGTTACATATATATGTGTATATATATATATATACATATATATGTATATATATGAATCCACATATATATGTGTATATATATAGGTATATATATACATACATATATATGTATACACACGTGTGTGTATGTATACATATATATAAATGTATACACACACATGTGTGTATATACACACACACACACACACACACACACACACACACACACACACACACACATATATACCTAACTACCACCCAGATCAAGATATAGAGCATTTCAGCACCCCAGCAGCCTCCCTCATGTCCCCTGCTTGGGCAATAATCATCCCTAGGAGTAGGAGTAACCACTATTCTGACCTCTATCACCATAGATTAATTCTCTCTGTGTTTGGACATCATTCAAAAGGAATCATACAGTATGTACTTTTTTGACTGGCTTCCTTCATTCTACATTGTGTGTGAAATTCATCCATTTTGTTATATGCAGGAGTAGTTCATTACCTTTTGTTGTTATATAATATTTGATCTTGTGACTGTATCACAATTTTATTACCCATTCAATTGATGATATTGGGGTTGTTTCCAGGTTTGAGCTATTATGTGCAAAGCTTTTATGAACATTCTTTTTTTTTAAACGTTTATTTATTTTTGAGAGAGAGCGAGAGGGAGGGGGAGCAGAGAGAAAGGGGGACAGAGGATCTGAAGGAGGCTCTACACTGACTGCAGAGAGCCCAATGTGGGGCTTGAACTCACAAACCGCAATATCATGACCTAAGTCAAAGTTGGACGCTTCACCGACTGAGTCACGCAGCCACCGTGTGAACATACTTATACATGACTTTTGGAGACACAAGTGCTCATTTCAGTTTGGTATATACCTAATAAACACAATTGCTGGGTCATGGGTTTTCCTTATATTTAGCTTTGGTGGATACTGCCAATTTTCCGAAGTCATGGTATCAAGTTACACTCCCACCAAGAGTGTCTGAGAGTTCTAGTTCTTGCTCATTCTTGCCAAAACATGGTATTGTCAGTCCTTTTAAATTTAGCTTATCTGGGGGAAGTAGTGCTATGTAATTTGTATTTCCTTGATAGCCAATGAAATTGAACACCTTTTCATATACTTATTGGCCATCTGTATGGGTTGTTCAAATCTTTGTGAGGTACCTGTTTGTATCTTTGGCCCATTTTAAAAGATTACATTGTCTATGTTTTTGTTATTAATTTTGGAATTTCTTTATATATTATAGGTATGATTTGCTTTGACAGATATATTGCAATATTTTGGTCTGTAGTGTGACTTTTCACTCACGTAATGGTATGATATGTGTTTTTTTTTTAGTTCATTTATTTTGAGAGAGAGAAAGCATGAGTGGGGAAGGGCAGAGAGAGAGAGGAGGAGAGAGAATCCCAAGTTCCATTGCCAGCACAGAGCCCGATGTGGGGCTCGAACCCATGGACTGTGAGATCATGACCTCAGCCGAAGTCAGATGCTTAACGGACTGAGCCACTCAGGCACTCCACATAATGGTATGTTTTGATGAACATTTTAATTTTAATGAAGTTCAGTTTACTAATGTATTTTTTATGCTTGGTGATTTTCTCTAATAGACTTTAGTTTTTAGAGCAGTTTTAGGTGCAAAACAAAACTGAGCAGAAGGCGCAGAGATTTCGCCTAGAACCCTACCCTCACACCCATTATAGCCTCTCCCCATTATCAACATCCCCCCACCAGAGGAGTACATTTGTTAAAATCAATGAACCTGCATCAATACATTACCACCAGTCAAAGCCCATAGTTTACATAAGGGTTCACTCTTGGTCTTTTTTTTTTTTTTTTTTAAGTTTATTTATTTTGAGAGAGAGAGAGAAAGGGGAGAGGAGAGAGAGAGAGAGTGCATGAGCATGGGAGGGGCAGAAAGAGAGGGAGAGAATCTCAAGCTGATTTTGCACTGTTAGCAAATAGCCTGACGTGGAGCTCAAACTCACGAGATGGACTTGAGTTGAAATCAAGAGTTGGACCCTTAACCGACTGAGCCATCCAGGCACCCCAGGTTCCCTCTTGGTCTAGTACATTCTATGGATTTGGACAAATTTGTAATGACATGTATGTACCATATACCATACCATATACCAATAACTGAATAAAGCTGTTACAAACACCTGTGTGCAGGTTTTTGTATGGACATAAGTTTTAGACGTCTTTGGGTAAACCATTGTATGATAAGAGTATGTCTGGTTTTGTACGAAACCGCTAAACTATATTGCAAATTGGGTGTTTTGCCTTCCCACCAGTGACAGTTAGGAACTCTCTTTCCTAATACTTCACATCCTAATCAGCATTTGGTTTTGTCAGTGTTATGGATTTTGGCCATTCTAGTAGGTGTATAGTGTTTTCTTGTCATTTTAATTTTCTTTTCCCTGTGGTGTATGATGTAGAACACCCTTTTGTATGCTTATTTGCCATCTGTGTATCTTCAGTGAGATATCTGTGAAGGTTTTGGGCCCATTTTTAAATCACATTTGTTTGGGGTGCCTGGGTGGCTCAGTCGGTTGGGCATCCAACTTCAGCTCAGGTCATGATCTCGTGGTCTGTTAGTTCGAGCCCCACATCAGGCTCTGTGCTGGCAGCTCAGAGCCTGGAGCCTGCTTCAGATTCTGTGTCTCCCTCTCTCCCTCTGCCCCTCCCCTATTCATACTCTCTCTGTCAAAAATAAATAAACATTAAAAAAAATCAGATTTGTTTGTTTTCTTATTGTTGAGTCTTAAGAATTCTTTGTATATTTTGGACAGCAGTCCACTATCAGATGTGTCTTTTGCAAATACTTCCTTCTTGTCTGTGTCTTGTCTTCCCATACTCTTGACATTGATTTTTAGAGCAGAAGTTTTTAATTGTAATGAAGTCCAGTTTATCCATTGTTTCTTTCATGGATTGTGACTTTGGTGTTGATCTAAAACCTCATTGCCATGACCGAGGTCATCTAGGTTTTTTTTCCTGTGTTACCTTCTAGGCGTTTTGTAGTTCTGCCCATAGACATTTAGATCTGTGATCCAGTTTGAGTTAATTCTGTGAAGGGGTTACGGTCTGGGTCTGGATTCTTTTTTTTGCACCGGGGTGTTCAATTGCTCCAGTGCCGTTTGCTGAAAAGACGGTCTTCGTTCCGTTGTATCTCCTTTGCTCCTTTGTGAAAAATCAGTTGACTGTATTTATGTGGATCTGTTTCTGCACACTCTGTTGTGTTCCATTGATCTGTTTGTCTTTTCCTTTGTCAATACCGTGCTGTCCTGATTACTACTGTAGCTCTATAGCTCCTTTGTCATCTGTCACATGTGACCATATATTTATATCTGTTTGTGTACTCTATTTTGTTCCATCGGTCTGTTAATCTATCCTTGTGCCAATATCTCACTATCTTAGTTGCTCTAGCTTTAAAATAAGTTTTCATATCTTGTGGTACTAGTCTTCTAGTTTTGTTCTTCTGTTTCAAGATTGCCTTGGTTTTTCTATTCTTTGATTTTTTTCATATGCATTTTATAGTCACCTTGTCAATGTCTTCAAAAAATGCTGGGATTTTGATTGAGAGTTCATTGAATTTATAAATCAAATTAGGGAGTTTTGACATCTAATACTGAGTTTTCCAACCCATGAACATGATATATTCCTCCATTTATTTGGATATTCTTTACTTTTATTTCAGTAATGTTTTATGTTTTTATTTTCAGTATAGAGGTCTCACACATCTTTTATTAGATTTATTCCTAGGAATTTTTTGTTTGTTTTGGTGCTATTATAAATGCTATTTTTATTTTGATTTATTTTTAATTCTTTTAAATGTTTTTTTGTTTGTTGTTTTTTTTTTACTTTTGAGAGAGAGACAGAGACAGAGACAGAGAGACAGAGTGTGAGTAGGGGAGGAGCAGAGAGAGAGAGGGAGACACAGAATCCAAAGCAGGCTCCAGGCTCTGAGCTATCAGCACAGACCCCAACATGGGGCTCAAACCTATGAACTGTGAGATCATGACCTGAACAGAAGTTGGAGACTTAACCAATTGAGCCACCCAGGCACTGCTTTATTTTTATTTTTTTTAACTTTATTCATTTTGAGAGAGAGAGAGCGCATGCACGCAAGTGGGGGAGGGTAGAGAGAGAGGGAGAAAGAGAATCTCAAGCTGGCTCCACACTGTTAGCCCAGAGCCTGATGTGGGTCTTGAACTCACAAACGGTGAGATCACACCTGAGAGCTGAAATTGATGCTTAACCGACTGAGCCACCCAGGTGCCCTGGAGCCTCCGGAAGGAATGTGGCCCAGCTGACACCTTGATTTTAGCCCAGTGAGACTGATTTTGGACCTCTGACCTCGCACTGTAAGATAACCACTTTGTGTTGTTTGAAGTCCCACATCTGCGGTGATTTGCTAGAGCAGAGGTATATCGGCACTCAGTGTTTATGGAACAATTCGGAGCCTTTTTCTTTGCTTCTGTGTCCAGTCTTGATTTTGTTTCTGCCATACTGTTCTGAGTGGAGGGGGCAGGGTGTTCAGGAGGTGAGAACAGTTATGAGAGAGTTGCCCTAAAATGGACGTGAGCACCTGCTGCACAGAGTAGATGGGCCTCGGATGGGGTAGAGTGTGCCGGAGAGCGGGAGATGAGATTATTAGGTGGAAGCAGAGGAATTTGGCCCTCCACTGATAAGAGACCACTCGGATTGGAGTGTTTAGGCGGTTCATTGGAAGTTTGGAGGGGGGTGTTGGCTGGACTGGGATGCAATGAGCAGGGGGAGAAAAGACTCAGCCTCTCTCACTCCACCTGGTGGGAGGGCGAACCTGGCATGCTGTTGACTGTTATTCCAGAACAGCGTCACACAGTTCTGAGAATCAAAGGGACACTGTTCATGAAGGTTGGCGGATCTGGGAGTCACGGCCACCTCATCTGTCTGAGACACTCTGGCTCTCCAGATTGCCCAGCATGCCCCACCCCGTCAGTCGTCTCTGAACTAATGCAGGCCTCCCTGATGACATTCTGAGGTGGCGCTGTCAGCCTGGCCAGCACTTCACTACACTCTGCACGGGCATGGGTTTTGTTGGAGGGGGACCATATTCAAAGGGCACCAAAGCACACTATTTGGGATCTTGAGAGGTATGCACTTGTCCTCTCCACCTCTCTCTCTGGCCCTGGTGGCACACTCCATGCTGAGAACGCGGGCGGGCTTACACTGTCTCTCCACCTCTGGAGCTTTGATGAGACTTCTGTCCCTCAGACCCAGGATGCCTCCAGACCCCTGGACAAGGAATTTTCCATTCTCTTTACTACTTCTACCTAGTCTAGGAGAGTTCAAACCCAGCCTCCTTCAGGAAGCTTTCCCTGGTAGCTCCACCTGAATTCTACTTATTTTCTACAGTGCATGTTTTCAGCGCCCAGTGATTGTTGGTTGACTATTTCATCCTGTATTATAGGGTCATCTAATTATTCTGAAAAGGCAGGTACAGATGGACGCCTTGTGTTCCAGTGAGATGACTTAGGAATTGGTGACTCAATTGTTCCCTTCCTGAGGACAGGGAACAATTTTCTTCATTCGTGCTACGTCTCACCAAGTATATTGTAAACCACTTGAGGGCAGGTACAGTTTTATGTGGAGACAATGTTTATGATCCCATTCCAAAGTTGTTCAGTAAACTCTTCAAGGGTAGGATGATTGGACCGGAACTAAGTAAGAGATGAGGAGGCCTTCTTTGGAAGCCCAGAAGAGATCATTTGTTCATTGAAAAAGGCATTTCCTTTCTAGTGGGGTGAATCCCTAAATTTAGGGCAAATCTATCAGGCAGCTCTAATCATTCACACTATAAAAAGTTGGGCCTCTCATCCTTGTCCCTTTTTTTCTTTCGTGTGTGTGTGTGTGTGTGTGTGTGTGTGTACTCTCCTTTCAATATTTCAACAAACATTAGATATTTACTGAGTACCTTGTGTGGTAAACATTAAGGACTCAAAGATGAGTAAGAGGTGATGTTTCTCTGCAGGTGGCTATCTTAGCTGCTCTGAGTCTTTACCTATCTGGGTACACATCACTCACCAACTTCTGTCTCCAGTCTCAAGCTCCTTCACCAAGTCGATTTCTCATGTTAGGTGTTAGACAATTTTCCACATGTCAAAATGCAGGCAATAAGACTATGGCCCCAAGAGGAGCAAGGTAATGATTCTCCTTGCCGAAAGCCACCCTCCCCTGCCATGACTTCACGTGGCTTGTTGAAGCTGTGGGAAGGGGTGAAGGGTGGGGGATCCTAACTGGTGTTTGTAGTTTGGCAGAAAGCAGAGACACCCAGAGCACTAGACACAACACTAGACACTAGACACTAGACCAGTGGGAAGTTGAATTAAAATCAAGAGAAACTAATGGTCAAATTCAGTCTTTCTATGTACAAGAACAAAACACATGTTTTATTTATTAATTTTTAAAAATGTTTTATTATTTATTTTTGAGAGTGAGAGAGAGCATGAGCGGGGGAGGGGCAGAGAGAGAGAGGGAGACACAGAATCTGAAGCAGCTACAGGCTCTGAGCTGTCAGCACAGAGCCTGACGCTGGGCTCGAACTCACAAACTGTGAGATCATGACCTGAGCTGAAGTTGGACACTTAACTGACTGAGCCACCCAGGCGCCCCAAAAAACATGTTTTAAAACAATGGAGGAAAAAATTACTGATTGCCTACTAAAATGAATGAAAACAGCAGGAATAGCAACAACAATGACAACAGGACAGAGTGGAAAACAAATACAGTATAATTTAGAGTTTACAGTTCAGTGTGAGGGACAGACCCATTCTAAGGATATGCCCTCCTTTGGAAGCACTGACCTGGCTTTTGCACCCTAGCTTGCATGGACATGGGAACAGTGTGGGAGTGGACGAAGGTGTCCCACCAACACCTCAATCCAATTCTATTCTCCATCCTCCCCTTTTCCAGCTTACTCCTCCTCCAATTTTTTTTTTTTTTTTTTTTTGCAAGGTTGGATGGTGTCTGTGGTTAGGACAATGCCTCATGTTGTCAGGAGAGGGCAGCAGATCATTTCCCCCTTCACCCAGGTGATCACTCCAGAGCTTCCTTGGATTCCATTCAGTTTTCAGATGGTTACTGACTGCCCACTATGTGCTGGGCACTGGGGATGCAAAGCTGACTAAGATATGGGACCCTGCTCTGGAGAAGCCAATGGAAACACATAAAGTGCCAGATATGGCGTGAGGTGCTAAGGCAAAAGGCTGCTTGGAGGACTGCAGTGTCTCAAGGAAGGATGGGGAGACATTACAAAGCACCCCCTTAGAGGAGATGCTTGAACTAGGTCTTGAAAGATGATGGGCACCTGGGTGGTTCAGTCAGTTAAGCAGCCTACTCTTGATTTTGGCTCAGGTCAAGATCTCATGGTTTGTGGGTTCGAGCCCCACGTCTAACTCTCTGGGATTCTCTGTCCCTCTCTCTCTGCCTCTCCCCCACTAATGCACACTCTCTCTCTCTAAAATAATAAATAAATAAGTAAATAAATAAATAAACAAATAAATGAAAGAACGAAGTCATATGTATGTGTCCATACACAGCCAAGAAGGGCATCCCAGGCAGGGAAGCCAGGGTGAGCATAACACTGACTATGGGCAAAAGGTGCTGGGGAGGGAGCAGGAGAAGAGCCTCTGGAAGCTGATGGATCATGTAGTGCTATCCTTGGCTGCCATGCTAAGAGCCTGAACTAGAGCCATGAAGGAAATGGAAAGCCATCGTAGGGGTTTAATCAGGAGAATAACACACTCAGATTTGCACTTTAAAAAATTCACTGTTTTAGGGGTGCCTGGGTGGCTCAGTTGGGTAAGTGACCAACTCTTGATTTCAGCTCAGGTCATGATCTCGTGGTTCATGAGATTGAGCCCCTGTCAGGTGCTGTGCTGACAGTGTGGAGGCTGCTTGGGGTTCTTGCTATCCCGCTTTCTACTGTCCCTCCCCTGCTTATGTGTGTATGTGCATACTCTTTCTCTTAAAATAAATAAAAATTAATAAAAAATAAATAATTAAAAAGTTCACTCTTCCAGGTCTGTAGAGGAGGGATACTGTAGGGTTGTAGGAAGGGCAGACCTGAAGACTGATTTACCTGGAACAGGCAGGGGTGCGAGATGATGGTGCTCTAAACAAAGATGGAAGCAGTGGGGTGGGGAAGGAGAGTTGGACATGAGGTTTGGTCTCTGATTAGATGGAGTGGGTTGGGGGCAGATGTCTCCCAGGTTTCTGGCTTCAATGGCAGGGGTGAGTGCTGGTGGCAGCTGATGAGATGAACAGAAGGGAGGAGGAGAGATCTGGTGAGAAAGATGGCATGTCGTTGACAAGTATGGGGCATCATGTCCTACTCTACATTTCATTCCTGCCATACTCCTCCAATCTAGACCCTTAGTATTTCTCACTGGCAGAGGCTTCCTGTTAGGTCTCACCATGTTTAGTTTCTCTCACTGTTGGAATAACTTATGACTTCTTTTATTTATTTATTTATTTATTTATTTATTTATTTATTTATTTATATATTTATTTATTTCCATCCTTCCTTCCTTATTTATTATTTTAGAGAGAGAGAGAGAGAGAGAGTGCATTAGTGGGGGAAAGGAAGAGAGAGAGGGACAGAGAATCCCACAGAGCTAGATGTGGGACTTGAACCCACAAACCATGAGATCATGACCTGAGCCAAAATCAAGACTAGGCAGCTTAACAGACTGAGCCACCTAGGTGCCCCAAAAGAGAGAATCTTTTTTTTTAATTTTTAAAAAATGTTTACTTATTTTTGAAAGAGAGAGAGAGAGAGACAGAGTGTGAGTGGGGAGGGACAGAAAGAGAGAGGGAGACACAGAATCTGAAGCAGGCTCCAGACTCTGAGCTGTAAGCACAGAGCCCAATGCAGGGTTCGGACCCACATAACCGTGAGATCATGACCTGAGCCAAAATTGGACGTTTAACTGATTGAGCCACTCAAGTGCCCCAACCAAGAGAGAGAATCTTAAGTAGGTTCTATGCTCATCATGGAGCCTGATGCGGGGCTCTATCCTATGACCTTGGGATCATGACCTGAGCCAAAATCAAGAATCAGACACCCAACCGACTGAGCCACCCAGGTGCCCCACGACTTCTTTCACTTAATAAATGTTTATGGGTAGCCCATTACATTCAGGCACTATGATAAGTTCCTTCCCCCACAGAGCTTATGGCCTAGTTCCGGGGGATAGGGTGAAGGAAGAGATAGATACCTTAAGCTGATAGTTGCAATACAGTATGAAAAATGCTCTCATAAATGAGAACATTCCAGGGGCTGGGGGGTGCACATTATCTGGATGACAGCAGTGTGGGCCAGGTACCCAGGCAGAGTTTTTAGAGCAATGACATCAGGGCTCAACTGGATGAGTAGAGACTTACCCAATGAGGGAGCAGGTGGCAGTGGGGGTGGGACTGGAGAGAAAGTGTTTAAACAAGACTGGAAATAAAAAGGGGGGGGGTATGTGTGGTGCCTGACCCTAAGGTGTGCAGCACAGGAGAAAACAAGCAGCCTCCACTTGAGAGCATGCAGGAAAAATCATGTTCTCAGGTTTCCATTTGAGGATATGGACACCTGGGTGGCCCGTATCCTGGCTCAGTCAGTTAAGCGACCGACTCTTGATTTCAGCTCAGGTCATGATCTCATGACCCCTTGTCAGGCTCCACGCTGTCAGTGTGGAATCCCTGCTTGGGGCGCGCGCTCTCTCTCTCTCTCTCTCTCTCTCTCTCTCTCTCTCTCTCAAAATACACTTAAAAAAAAAGAGTTGAGGAGAGAAGGAAGTTTTTGTAATACAGAGGCTTTTCCAAAGGCATTGGAGAGAAGTTGGAAGGGGTGGAGGCAGAGGGGTAGTTGGAAGGAAGAAGCACAGAGCAAATAGGGCAACTCATTTATTTGTTCATTTTATTTAATAAGTTGGTACTGAGGACCAGGTTCTAGGCCAGAAATACAGTAGCGATCAAGATGAGCAAGTTTCCCAATCTCATGGAACTTACATTTTTGTGGGAGAAGACATATAATAAATAAGATAATTTCAGATAGTACAAAGTGCTATGAAGAATGGAAAATGGAAATGTAATTGAGACTGACTAGGGGAGCTTTAATAGGTTGGGGGACCAGGGAAAACCTCTCTGAGGAGGTGGCATTGACATGTGAGCTGAGTAGGAGGTGAGCATCCCTTCTAGGGAGAGGAGACAGTAAGAGCAAAGGCAAAGAGGATGTGGGAGAGTAAGACGTTTGGAGGGGCTTGTATCCTTGGGGGGTAAGCAAGGATAACAGTGGTGTGGGCCTGATGGGGTTTAGCCGTCACAAGCTTAGGCAGAGAATTAGTTGCTCCGGTTCTTCAGTGGGCAGATGGACCCTCAGGCCTAGAGGGATTGTACTTCTGAAGGAGCTTTCTTAGTCTTTGATGAATGACACTAGTTTTCTGGAAGGAGTTGGAGTTGGTCTGTATCTGGATTGGTCACTTGGGTTCTGGAAGAGGCTCCAGACTCTAGGCTAGGAGTTGGCAAACTATGGTTCAAGGGCCAAGTCCTATGTTATTAGAGCACAACTCAGCTCCTTCATCTACACGTTGTTGTCATTGGTTGTGTTAGTGAGTTGAGTAGTTGCAACAGAGACCACATGGCCTGCAAAACCTGAGACACTTACTATCTGACCGTTTTATGGAAAAAAGTTTGCTAAGCTTTGCTCTAGGCTGTGGCTGGAAGTTTTCTCCGAGGCAGTTCAGTGCTGGTCTGGGTGCTGTACTCTGGAGCGCGGTCTCCAAAAGCTTCAAGTGCATCTTAGGTGCTATAAATCTGTTAGTCATTAAGCTTGTTCACATGCATGTAGGAGTGTGCTGTGAGCCTGGAGATGTAGTTCAGGCTTGAACTGGTCTTCCACGAGTGGTCTGTGGGCTCTGCCACTTGCTGCAAGACACATTGTTCCAAGTCACAGTTCTGTGCGTGTCATGCCCTGCTCAGTAACATTAAACAATTCTCTGTTGCTGCCTAATAAAATTCAGATCCCTTAACCTAACTCCACATAATGGCTCTATCGTATCGTTCCAGCCTTAGTTTCCAACTCTACCTAGACACTTAAATCCTCCCGCCAATCTTGACTACTCACCACTTCCCACTTTGGTGACTGAATCATTTTGGGACCATTTATCACATTCAGCTTTCTATTCTTGGTTGTTTGGGTTCTTGTCTCATGGGCTCTATCAGTTTTTAAACTATGTGAGGGCGAGTACCACATCTCTGTTTATTTATTTTTCCAGTGCTCATCAGTGATAATTTTTTCATAAATACCCTTTATCAGAAAGCTTTTTCTTTTCCTAATTTACTGAGAGTTTTTTTTTATTTTCTATTTTTTTATTTTAATTTTTTAAAAAATTTACATCCAAATTAGCATATGGTGCAACAATGATTTCAGGAGTAGATTCCTTAGTGCCCCTTACCCATTTAGCCCATCCCCCCTCTCACAACCCCTCCCGTAACCCTCAGTTTGTTCTCCATGAGTCTCTTCTGTTTTGTCCCCCTCCCTGTTTTTACATTATTTTTGTTTCCCTTCCCTTATGGTCATCTGTTTTGTGTCTTAAAGTCCTCATATGAGTGAAGTCATATGATTTTTGTCTTTCTCTGACTGACTAATTTCACTTAGCACAATACCCTCTAGTTCCATCCAGGTAGTTGCAAATGGCAAGATTTCATTCTTTTTGATTGCTGAGTAATACTCCATTGTGTGTGTGTGTGTGTGTGTGTGTGTGTGTGTGTGTGTGTGTGTATACACATACCACATCTTCTTTATCCATTCATCCATCGATGAACATTTGGGCTCTTTCCATACTTTGGCTATTGTTGATAGTGCTGCTATAAACATGGGGGTGTATGTGTCCCTTGGAAACAGCACACCTGTATCCCTTGGATAAATGCCTAGTAGTGCAATTGCTGGGTCACAGGGTGGTTCTATTTTTAGTTTTTTGAGGAACCTCCATACTGTTTTCCAGAGTGGCTGCACCAGCTTGCATTCCCATCTCTGTTCATTTTTATGTGCCCAGTAGAGCTGCCTTTTAGGAGAGAGTTAGGTTGTGTATTTGTTACAGTTACTTAGCACTGTTTCTTGAATGCATTTGGCACTCAAAAGTATTCATCTAGTGTTCAACCAAAGGGCTACTGTGTTTTTTTAAAGTAATCTCTCTGCCAAACATGGGGCTCAAACTCACCACCCCTAGATCAAGAGTCGCATGCTCTATTGACTGAACCAGCCAGGAGCCCTAAGGGTCTACTGTATTAGTATTTATTAGTATCTACTGTATTAGTATTTATTTGTATCCTTACACCTAATACTGGACACATAATAAATTAATGAAAATAATGACTAAATGAATGATTGCAAGTATTTCTGCAAGGTGAGAGGAAAGCAATAATTTATTAGTAGTGATAGGGAGGCATTTGGGATTGTTGCCTCTGCTGTTGTAGGGTAGGTTTGGGACTCTGAAGGTTGGCATTTCCTAATTCTAAATTTGAAACTTCAGTAAATTACTACTAGGTGGATAAAGTCATATGAACCATGGGTCTTTGTCTAAGTAATGTACTTTTAGGTGTGATTAATTAATTGAAAGGGAATATAAAAGTGAAAAACAATGTTTAGAGGTTATCTTCAGCCATGGTGATAAGCCCTCTAGATAATTACTTATTACTACAAAGTCATGAAGTAGATTTTTAGAAAAACTTTCTATTGTGGAAAATTCTAATCATACAGAAGTCAAGAAAATAGTGTAGTCAGCCTTCCTGTTCCCATCACTAAATGTACTGTTTATTAGCTCATAGCCATTCTTGTTTCACATATACTCCCACCCATTTCTTCCCCTCGCTTATTATTTTAAAGCAAATCCCAGACATTATATAATTTCATCCATAAATATTCAGTATGTATCTGTAAAAGATAAGGTCTCTTTAAAAAAACATAAGCACAATACCATTGTCACACCAATCATCCCACACAATTATTCTTCAATATCATCAAATATTCTGCTATCTCCAAATTTACAGTTTCATATATCTTTTTTACAATGTGTTTGTTTGAACCTGGATCCAAATAAAGTCCCACTTCATGATTGTTTGATTTGTCTCTTAGCTTTTTTGAACTTTGATTTCCCCTTTCATCTCTTTTTTTCTCCCTTGTGATTTATTTGTTGAAGAAAAAGGACTGTTTTTCCCATATTTTGGATTTTGCTAATTATAGCCTCATGATGTTGTTTTACATGTCCCTCTGTTCTTTGTATTTACTATAAATTAGTTTGTTCTGGTGGCTTGATCAGACTCTGGTTAGAGATGTGGGGGGCAACAGAGATAATCATATCTGGATGTCTTTTTTTTTTTTTTTTTTTTAGTATGTTAGCAGCTATTGATCAATTATGAATTGAAAAATGTTGGCATAGGGTGCCTGGGCAGCTCAGTCGGTTAAACATCCAACTTCAGCTCAGGTCATGATTGTGAGTTCCAGCCCCGTGTCAGGCTCTGTGCTGACAGCTCAGAGCCTGGAACCTGCTTTGTATTCTGTGTCTCCCTTTCTCTCTGCCCCTCCCCCACTCACACTCTGTCTCTCTCTCTCTCCCTCTCTCAAAAAATAAATAAACATTAAAAAAGTTTTTTTTAAATGTTGGCATTATTATATCATTGCTTCTCCCTTTATTAGTTGGTATACTTCTGGAAAGAGATACTGCTCTTTATAAACTGTTTTTGCTACCCAGTGCTACAATTTATATAGAAAAGCCTGAATAATTGCTTGATTTTTATTACCATTTTTCAAAATAATTTTTTTTATTATGCCCTTCAAAGGTGGCCACTTTTTTCCCCCTTTAAGAATCATTATGAACTCAGGAATTTAAATGCGTTTGATGTATTTTAATACATTGCAATTATTAACTTTGTTAATATGCAAAATGTCTCATCTTTGGTCAGAAGGAGTTATTTTTATTTTCTTCTTGATTTCTAGTGACTAATGATGTTGAGTGCTTTTTTTTACGTGCTTATTGGTCACTAATATATCTTCTTTGGAGAAACGTGTATTCAGATCCTTTGCCCATTTTTAAATTGAGTTATATGTATTTATTATTGAGTTGTAAGAGTTCTTCAGGATACAAGTCACATATATCTATATGATTTGTAAATGTGTTCTCCCATTCTATGGATCATCTTTTCACTTTCTTAATGTGTCTTTTGAAGTGCCAAAGTTTTTAATTTGTCATTTTGTTTTCTCCTTGTGCTTTTGCTTTTTGCCTAATACAAGACCACAGAAATTGACTCCTATGTTTTCTCCTAAGTTTTTGTTCTAACATTTAGGTTAGATGTGACCTATTTGAGCTAGTTTTTGTGTATGGTGTGAGGTAGGGGCCCAAATTATTTTTCCTCTGAGGTTATCCAATTGTCCCAGCACCATTTGTTGAAAAGATGATTTCTTTCCCATTGAATTTTGGTACTTTTGTAGAAAATCACTTGACTATAAATGTAAGAGTTTATTTCTGGACTTTCAGTCCATTTCCATTAACCTGTATGTCTATATTTATGCCAGTACTACACTGTCTTGATTATCTTTGTAGTAAGTTTTGAAATCAAGAAGTATAAGTCTTCCAACCCTTCTTATTTATTTATTTATTTATTTATTTATTTATTTATTTATTTAAATGTTTGTTTATTTATTTTGTGAGAGTGAGCATGAGCAGGGGGAGGGGCAAAAAGAGAGGACAGAGAGAATCCCACGCAGGCTTTGTGCTGTTAGTGCAGAGCCCAATGTGGGGTTACCATGAACTGTGAGATCATGACCTAAGCCAAAATCAAAAGTTGGATACTAACCAACTGAGCCACCCAGGCGCCCCAACCTTTCTTTTTAGGATTGTTTTGGGATTCGTTGCATTTCCATATGAACTTTATGATTAGCTTGCCAGTTTTCACAAAAAAGACAGCAGGGATTTTGATAGAGATTATGTTGAATTTGTAGACAATTAGGGGAGAATATTCATCTCAATTATGTTTAGTCTTCTGATCCATGAACATGGGATGTCTTTCTATTTGTTTAAGTCTTCTTTAATTTCTTTCAGCACTGTTTTATAATTTTCATTGTACAAGTCTTACACTTCTTTTGTTCAGTTTATTCCTAAGTATTTTATTCTTTTTTATCTTATTGTGAATGGATTAATTTTCTTAATTTCATTTTCACATTGTCCATTGCTACTGTATAGAAATACAGTTGGTTTTTGTATATTGATTTTGTGAACTTGCCAAACTGGCTTATTAATTCTAGCTTTTTTTTTTTTTTTTAGTGGATTTCCTAGGATTTTCAATATACAAGATCATGTCATTTGTGGGTAAGACTGTTTTACTTCTTCCTTTCCATTTACCCTATTCAAGTCTGAACCTGGAGTGCTTCTCCTTGGCCCCTCCTCTCACCTTTCCTTTTTATTTTTTTTTAAGTTTACTTATTTATTTTGCATGCATGTGCAAAATAAGTTTATTTATTTTCCATGCCTGTGCATGCACAGGCAGGGGAGGCACAGAGAGAGAGAGAGAGAGAGAGAGAGAGAGAGAGAGAGAGAGAGAGAGGGAGAGAGAGAGAATCCCAAGCAGGCTCCATGCTGTCAATGCAGAGCCTGACACAAGGCTCGATCTCATGAACCTTGAGATCATGATCTGAGCCAAAATTAAGAGTGGGGACACTTAACCAACCGAGCCACCCAGGTGCTCCTTCCTCTTGCCTTTTCTTTCTGTCTCTTTTTTTAAAAATAAAAAAATGTTTATTTATTTTTGAGAGAGATAAAGAGTGCGAATGGGGGAGAGGCAGAGAGAGAGGGAGACACAGAATCCAAAGCAGGCTCCAGGCTCTGAGTTGTCAGCACAGAGCCCAACATGGGGCTTGAACCCACGGACTGTGAGATCATGACTTGAGCCGAATTCAGAAACTCAACCAACTGAACCAGCCAGGCACCCCTCCTGTTGCCTTTTTTTTTTTTTTAATTTTTTTTTTTACGTTTTTATTTATTTTTGAGATAAGGAGAGACAGAGCATGAACAGGGGAGGGTCAGAGAGAGGGAGACACAGAATCTGAAACAGGCTCCAGGCTCTGAGCTGTCAGCACAGAGCCCGATGTGGGGCTCAAACTCACAGACCGTGAGATCATGACCTGAGCCGAAGTCAGCCGCCCAACCGACTGAGCCACCCAGGCGCCACTCCTGTTGCCTTTTCTAATCAACTGCCTAGTTCTGCCTATTTTAACCTCCAAAGTATCTTTGTAATCTGTTCTTTTCTCTTCATCTCCACTGCTACTACCTTAGATCAAGTGACTATTATTTCTCACTCCTCCTCAAATCCACCTTCCACATTACCCAAAGGGTGATTTCTCTAAATCACAGATCCTCTGATATGTGAACCCTTCAAAGATTCCCATTGCCATAGCATGGCAAACAAAGTTTTTCCTCCTCAGTTTCATTTTGTACACTTCCACCAAATATTGAACTCATTAATGCACTTAAGATATCAATTTTAACAGCTACATGACACTTACATCATTTGGAGATATTGTACATTTTTTTTTTTTTTAAATTTTTTAACGTTTATTTATTTTTGAGACAGAGAGAGATAGAGCATGAACAGGGGAGGGGCAGAGAGAGAGGGAGACACAGAATCGGAAGCAGGCTCCAGGCTCTGAGCCATCAGCCCAGAGCCCGACGCGGGGCTGGAACTCACGGACTCACAGACCGTGAGATCGTGACCTGAGCTGAAGTCGGACGCTCAACCGACTGAGCCACCCAGGCGCCCCGATATTGTACATTTTTGATGGGTTCTGTGTGTACTTCCCTTTACCTATCATGTTGTCTCATGCCTCAGGGCTTTTTGTGTATCTTGTTCCTTCTCCTTCCATATTATCCCCTCTACTCTGTTTCATCCTGAGAAACCACACTCACCAGCCCATTCTTTCTGAAAGCTTCTCTAACTCTTACAGAATTAATTATGTGCTCATCTCTATTTTTTTCAGAACATTGTACATGCCTATAATATTGCACGTATTGTCCGATAATTGTCATGTGTTCTTTACTAAGTTCTTTGAGGTCAGCAATCATGTTAGATTTATCTTGAGGGGCGCCTGGGTGGCTCAGTCGGTTAAGCATCCGACTTCAGCTCAGGTCACGATCTCGCGGTCCGTGAGTTCGAGCCCCGCGTCGGGCTCTGGGCTGATGGCTCAGAGCCTGGAGCCTGCTTCTGATTCTGTGTCTCCCTCTCTCTCTGCCCCTCCCCTGTTCATGCTCTGTCTCTCTCTGTCCCAAAAATAAATAAACGTTAAAAAAAGAAAAAAAAAAAAGAAAAAAAAAGATTTATCTTGAATACCCTCACAATACCTATCATATAGACAATGCCAAAAATTTTTTGTTGAGCTCACTTGAATTAGGCTTTTTCTATAAACCTTGCTTTTAATAGACCATTTTCTAAATTGTCAAACTGTTTACATTTTCAAAAGAACATACTTAAAAATAACATTTTTTTAGATGAGAAAAGTAACATATGTTTATTTAAACTGAATGGTACTTATAGAAAAGTCCTTAGAAGAAAATAAAAATTCTTTGTAAATCTACCATCTGGATATGTTACCATTTTGATGTAAGCTCTTCCACTTTTTTCTGTGGACTCATATGTGTTTGTGTATATATGTGTGTGTGTGTGTGCATAATATATGTGTGTGTTTTTAATTTTTTATTTTGAGAGAGTGCAAGCGGGGGAGGGGCAGAGAGAGAGGGGGACAGAGGATCCAAAGCAGGCTCTGTGCTGACAGCAGAGAGGCCGATGTGGGGCTTGAATTCACAAACCCATGAGATCATGACCTGAGCTGAAATCAGACGCCCAACCAACTAAGCCACTCAGGTGCCCCTACATGTGTGTTTATATAATGTACACAAATACGTATATATTCATATATACTACACATATATTTTATACACATATATGTATATGTGTAGTATATATGAATATATACGTATATATGCATATATGTATACACATATGTGTATGTGTAATATATATGAATATATATGTATATATATAAAACAGTATGATACATACTTTTTGTAGCCTGTCTTTTTTAACTTAATGTAATATTAATGTTTTATCATGTCACTAAATATTATTTTACAAAATTATTATTACTTTTTAAAGATTTTATTTTATTTTAAGTAATCTTTACACCCAATGTGGGACTTGAACTCACAATTCTGAGATCAAGAGTTGCATGCTCCACCAATTAAGCCAGCCAGGGTCTCCTACAAAAATTTTTGAAAATATTTTTTAAATTATTAAAACAATTTTTTGTTAATATTTATTTACTTTTGAGAGAAAAACAGAGTGTGAGCAGGGGAAGGGCAGAGAGAGAGGGTGACACAGAATCTGAAATAGGCTCTAGGTTCTGAGCTGTCCACACAGAGCCCAATGCAGGGCTCAAACTCATGAACTGTGAGATCATGACCTGAGCCAATGTCAGATGCTCAACTTACTGAGCCATCCAGGTGCCCCCCAAATTATTTTTAATTACTGTACATATATGTATGTACTGTGATGTAAATATCTATGTATTGTTGAGTGTCAAGAAAATTTTGAAATTTTACTTATAGACGAATAATGCCATGGTAAATATTTTTGTATATAAACCCTGTGCACACCTTTGGTTCAACATAACGAGTTTATTGAATAGTTACTATGCAGCAGGTATTGTAAAGAAGTTATAATAAAGCCATTTCTCTCCAGGAGTCATAATTGGGGGAGGGGAAGCTCTATTCTACCTTCGGTTCTTTAGAATAGGAGCTGGTGGGTTAGTTCCAGGGTACACATTCCAGGTTTGGTTGCTAAGGTGTAATTGTTTCTCAATAATTGGGTAGTATTCCCAGGAGACACTTCTATGCCATCTCAACTGCTTCCTCATAGTGCTGTTGTCCATCTGGTGTGGGCAAGAAGGAGAGAAACAGGGACTGGAGCAGGGTCAGGCCTAGAGAGAAGGTGAGTCTGAACATGAGAAATGAACTAGACAGGGGTGGGAAAGGAATGGATTCAAGGGACTTTTTTTTAAAGTTTATTTATTTATTTTGAGAGAGAGAGAATAAGCAGGGGAGGACAGAGAGAGAGAGAAAGAGAGAGAATCCCAAGCAGACTCCATGATGACAGTGCAGGGCTCGAACCCATAAACCATGAGATCATGACCTGAGCTGAAACCAAGAGTTGGCCACTTAACCGACTGAGCCACCCAGGTGCCCCATTCAGGGGACATTTAATAAGTAAAATTCTCTGTCCTGGCAGGGCTGTGGATGGTGTGGGAGAGAAGTCAAAGATGACTGAGACTTAAGCTCTGCCCAGAGATAGGGATTAATTTTGGGATGGAGAGAAGATAATATGTTCAATGTTGGATGTGCTGAGTTTTAAATACTACAAGAAATGAAGAAGTCTAAAATATAGAAATAACTATTTGCAACTTAAGGCCTAGGGAGACAGATTTTGTTACTCTGAAATTACTCTATATTTTTCTAACGAAGTTTAAAATTTACCAATTCTCTATTTTTCTTCTAAAGAAGATAAGGATCTTAAACTCCTTAATTAGCCTGCAACCTCACCCTTCTCATCTTTTGTGCTGTGTTGTCTAATGTTTTCATTCCATCATGGTTTTAACTCCCTCAAATTAGAGGTTATTATTATATTTCATAGTCAATACTTATTTAAACTTACCAACCTCTCAGTCTCCTAACAGAAAATAAATTACACACTCAAATTAGGATAATTCAAGGACAGTTTAACAAATAAATTAAAGCAACTATTTCTAATGAGTATGTGTGAATAGAGATTAAGAAACCCACAAGATATTAGGGTACCTGTGTGGCTCAGTCAGTGGAGCATCTGACTCTTGATTTTGGCTCAGGTCATGATCTCAAGGTAGTGGAATTGAGCCCTGTGTTGGGCTCCACACTGAGCGTGGAGCCTGCTTAAAATTCTTTCTCTTTCTCTCTGCCCCTTCCCCCTGCTTGTACTCTTCCCTCTCTTAAAAAAAAAGAAAAGAAAAGAAAGAAAGAAACCCACAAGAGATAGTATAATATGCTGGAGCTGATAGCAACCAGAGTTTTATCACCCCTAGACCTGAAGGGATCTGGGGAGGGAGCCACCATGAAAAGCTGAAAGGAGAGTAATACATATAGGGCTATCATGAGAGAAATAGTGACCTCAAGGTATACACCCAGCCAAAGACCACCATGATAGGAGGAAACAAAAATATATACTCTGATTTGACATCTTTTCTTTCTGCAGTGTACTATTAGGGCTCCCCATTGGCAAAACCCAGTTCCAAGCCAGAGGACAAGGGAGTTTATTTGATGTAGCTTCCAAAGCATTTAGCAGAGTGTAGAAGAGTGTAGGCAAGATCTGGAGAGCCAACAGAAGATATTCAGGATACAAAGTGTTTTACTAATTCTTAGTACATAACTAATACATTTCTTGAATCTTCCTCCTCCTTTCCAGGTTTATTTTATTCCTTGCTGAAATAAGGAAATATACTAGTATTTCTTTCATTGGGGGCTTACAAATAAAAAATTTCTTAGCCTATCTGGAAATGTCTTCATTTAGCTTTCATTCTTGCATGATATAGCTGAGTATAAATTTCTAGATTGATAGTTATTTTACCTTATTTATTCATTCATTCATTCATTCATTCATTTATTTATTTGAGAGAGAGAGAGAGAGAGTGTGTGTGTGTGAGTGAGCAGGGGTGGGGCAGAGGAAGAGAGAGAAAGAGAGAGAGAGAGAGAGAATCTCACGGGGCTCAATCTCATGACCCTGATATCATGACCTGAGTTGAAATCAAGAGTTGGATGCTTAACTGATTGAGCCACCCAGGTGCCCCATGGTTATTTTCCTTCAAAACTTGGAAGCTATTATTGTGCTGTCTTCTCTGTTGTTGCTCATGAGAAGTCTGTCTGGTAGTCTTGCCTTTGTAGTTAATCTTTTTTCTCTGAAGCATTTAGTATTCTTTTGCTTTCTCTGGTCTTTTATTTTATTCCAGTGTATGTAGATATGGATCGATTTTCTTTATCCTGTGAAAGACTTGGTGTTCTTTTTCAATCTGAGGATTCATATTTCCTTTAATTCTGAAAGACCAGACATTTTCACTTCAACTATTAGCTCTTGCCTGTTTATTCTTTTGGAATTCCCATTAAGTGTATATTGGAGTTTTTCATCCATCTCTCTAAACTTCTCTTTTATTTTCTTCTCTATATGTCTGTGCTATATTCTGGGTCACTTTTGCTACTCTTTCTTCCAATTCACTAACTCACTCTTTAGCAGTATCTTGTCTACTATGAAGCCTATCTACTGAGTTGTTTGATGTCTATGTTTTTCTTTCTGCATTATCTTTTAAAAATATAACTTCTTGTTTCTTTTATGTAAAATCCTGTATTCTTTTTATAAAGATTTTTTTATGTTTACACACTTTTTAAAGACAGAGAGAGAGCACAAGCAGGGGTGGGCCGGAGAGAGAGAGAGGGACACAGAATCTGAAACAGGCTCCAGGCTCTGAGCTGTCAGCACAGAGCCCGACACAGAGCTCGAATCCACGAACCGTGAGATCATGACCTGAGCTGAAGTTGGATGCTTAACCGACTGAGCCACCCAGGCGCCCCCTGTATTCTTCTTACAGTTCCTATTTTTTTATTAAAAAATTTTTTTTATGTTTATTTATTTATTTATTTTTTTTAACGTTTATTTATTTTTGAGACAGAGAGAGACAGGGGGAGGGGCAGAGAGAGAGAGGGAGACACAGAATGGGAAGCAGGCTCCAGGCTCTGAGCCGTCAGCCCAGAGCCCGACGCGGGGCTCGAACTCACGGACCGTGAGATCATGACCTGAGCTGAAGTCGGATGCTCAACCGACTGAGCCACCCAGGCGCCCCTATGTTTATTTTTTGAGGGAGGGAGAGAGAGAGAGAGCGCGTGAGTGAGTGGGGGAGGGGCAGAGAGAGAGAGAGAGAAAGAGAGAGAGAGAGAGAGAGAGAGAGGGGGAGACACAGGATCTGAAGCAGGCTCCAGCCTCTGAGCTGTCAGCACAGAGCCCGACATGGGGCTCGAACCCATGACCAAGAGATCATGACCTGAGCTGAAGTCAGATGCTTATCCGACTGGGCCACCCAGGATCCCTTACAGTTCCTGTTTCTTTTTTTTTTTTTTTTTTTTTTTTTTTTTTTAATTTTTTTCAACGTTTATTTATTTTTGGGACAGAGAGAGACAGAGCATGAACGGGGGAGGGACAGAGAGAGAGGGAGACACAGAATCGGAAACAGGCTCCAGGCTCTGAGCCATCAGCCCAGAGCCTGACGCGGGGCTCGAACTCACGGACCGTGAGATCGTGACCTGGCTGAAGTCGGACGCTTAACCGACTGCGCCACCCAGGCGCCTCCTGTTTCTTAATTTAAAAACTATTGTGTTGGGGCACCTGGGTGGCCCAGTTGGTTAAGCATCCAACTTCAGCTCAGGTTCCTTCAGGAGATCCAGCTTCAGATCTCCAGGTTCCTGAGTTCGAGCTCTGTGTGGGGCTCTGTGCTGACAGCTCAGAGCTTGGAACTTACTTCTGATTCTGTGTCTCCCTCTTTCTCTGCCGCTCCCCTGCTCATGCTCTGTCTCTCTCTCAAAGATAAATAAACATTTTAAAAAAAACCCTATTTTGTTAAATAAACACACAGAAAGGTGCATGAAATGAGTAAGTAGACGTCAATGATTTACCACAAATCAAATATCTGTGTCACCACCATCCAGATCTCTCTATTGTGATCCTTCCTAGTCATTACTCCCTTCCAAGATAATCATTAATTTAAAACATTTTATTATTGAATTATAGTTGACACACAATGTTATATTAATCTCAGGTGTACAACAGAATGATTTGATGACTCAATATATTGTGCAATGCTCATTACAATAAGTGTAGTTACCTTCTGTCACCATACAGCATTATTACAACATTATTGATTATATCCCTATGCTGTCTTTTCATTTCTGTGACTTATTTATCTTATAACTGGAAATTTGGACCTCTTAATCCCCTTCACCTACTTCACCCATCCTTCCCCTGCACCCTTTCCCTCTGGCAACCACCAGTTTGCTGTCTGTATTTATGAGTCTGTTTCTGTTTGTTCATTTGTTTTGGTTTTTAGATTCCACATAGAAGTGAAATGGTTATTTTTTTAAATAAAAATCACATTATTGCTTTTCTTTAAAGTTTTACTACCTAAATTTGCATTCTGAAACACAGTAGTTTATATTTGTCTGTTTTTGAGTTTTTTATAAATACAATAATGAAGTATGTATTATTTTGTCTCTGGCATCTTTCACTTATTTTGTATTTGTTAGATTTACCCATATTGTTGCAGGAGATTGTGGTTTGTTTATTTGCATTGTTTTTTTTTTTTTTTTTTTTAACGTTTATTTATTTTTGAGACAGAGAGAGACAGAGCACGAATGGGGGAGGGTCAGAGAGAGAGGGAGACACAGAATCGGAAGCAGGCTCCAGGCTCTGAGCTGTCAGCACAGAGCCCGACGCGGGGCTCGAACTCACGGACCGTGAGATCATGACCTGAGCCGAAGTCGGACGCTTAACCGACCAAGTCACCCAGGCGCCCCTATTTGCATTGTTACATAGCATTCTATTATATTAATTTGTGTGAATATATCACACTTTATCCATTAGGATGTTATTGGACATATGAGTTGCAGTTGGGGGCTATTATGGATAATGGCGCTATGTTGCTATGCACATTATCTGTTGCTATTAGTAAGCATGCATTCCACTAGCTGTGTACCCAGGAAAGGATCATGGAGTATGCATATTTTAAGCTTTAGAAGGTAATAACAAATTGTTTTCCAAAGTGGCTGTATTATTTTACATCCCACTAGTAGTATGTGAAAATCCCCATTGTTCCAATCCTTGCTACACTAGTTATTGTAAACCTTTAAATTTAAGCCATTCTGGTGGGTGTGTTGCAATATACTTTTGTGGTTTTAACTTCTACTTCCCCAATTCCTAGTTAGGCTGAGCCGAACCTTTACATGTGTTTATGGACCATTTAGATATCCTCTTTTATAAATTCCGCTTAAGTCTCTTACCTATTTTTTTATTTGTGTTTTTCTCTGATTTGCAGGGGATTGTTATATATTTTGGATATGGTTACTATGTTGATCTTATGGATGATATGTATCTTTTTTCACTCTGAGCTTTACCATTTTTACTCACCTAATGGTGTCTTTTGATGACTGGTGAATTTTAATTTCTCTCTTACATTTTATTTTAATAAAATACCAAACCTATAGAAAAGTTGAAAGAATAATGTAATGAACACTTATTATTCTTCAACCTACATTCACCAATTTGCTAAAATATTTTGCCATCTTTGTGCTCATCTCATATTGTCTCTGTCTCTGTCTCTCAATCCATACACAGACACACACACATAAAGATCTGAATCATTCCAAATTAATTTCACACTTATATTATAGACTTTAAGTATTACAGCATGTATCCCCTTAAAAAAAAAGGAGGGCGTGCCTGGGTGTCTCAGTCAGTTAAGCATCCAACTTCGGCTCAAGTCATAATCTCGCAGTCCGTGGGTTTGAGCCCTGCATTGGGCTCTGAACAGCTCAGAGCCTGAAGCCTGCTTCAGATTCTGTGTCTCCTGTTCTCTGCCCCTTCCCCACTCATGCTGACTCCCTCTTTCTCTCTCTCTCACAAAATAATAAGTAAACATTAAAAAAAAAGGAAATTCTAATAACTTTATTATCTCAAGGAACTTAATATTGATACAATATTATTATTGTCATATAGCCTATGGTCAAATTTCCCCAAGTATCCTTGAAATTTTCTTTATAGCTAGAATTTCCTTTCTAGCTGTTTTTCTCCCCAGCTAAGATCCAATCAAAGATGATTATTGCAGGGACGCCTGGGTGGCTCATTCAGTTAAGTGTCTAATTTTGGCTCAGGTCATGATCTCACTGTTTGTGAGTTCGAGCCCTCCTGTCGGACGGAGCCTGCTTCAGATTCCGTGTCTCCCTCTCTCTCTGCCCCTCCGCTGCTCACGCTGTGTGTGTCTTTGTCTCTCAAAAAGTGAATAAACATTAAAAAAAAAAGATGATCATCGTATTCTCCTTTCACTTAAAATAGTCCACTCAACATTTTTGCCTTTACTTGTCTTGTAGAATGTCCCATAATCTGGATTTGACTAACTGTTTCCCATTTTAGATTCAGGTTAAACATAGTGATACTATGTTTATAGTACTACATGGCGATATGCATTCCCCATGGCATCATCAGGAACACATAACATCAGTTGTATTATTGATAATTTTAAGTTTGATCATTTGGTGTAGTGGTATCCATCAGATCTCTCTATTGTGAAAGTACTTTCTTCCTGTTATAATTAATACATGACATGTATGGTGATGCTTTGAGGCCTTGTCAATATTTTGTTCCTTGATATTTCTTGACTGCATCAATTATTTCATTTGTAGTTGTATTTCTATCATTCTCTCCCCCACTATAACTACCATGCATTTTTTAGCTCCAATTTGGGTCCATGGATTCCTTCCTTTTTCTTTTTTCTTAAATGGATTTTATTTAATTTATTAAAAAAAATTTTTTTTAATGTTTATTTATTTTTGAGACAGAGAGACATGGAGCATGAGCAGGGGAGGGTCAGAGAGAGAGGGAGACACAGAATCTGAAGCAGGCTCCAGGCTCTGAGCTGTCAGCACAGAGCCCGATGCGGGGCTCGAACTCAGGAACTGTGAGATCATGACCTGACCCGAAGTCAGACGCTTAACCGACAGAGCCACCCAGGCGCCCCTCTTAAATGGATTTTAAATCTATTATCATTCTTTTTTGATGTTCAAATTGCTGCTCATTTGGATAGTGAGAGAAACCTTTAATCTGGATCTTTTGTCCTTTTAATGCATACCCATTAGTTTTTGAGCACTTCCCTGTTTCTGGCACAAAAAGGTAGAGACTTATCTTGTACTTTTCCTACTCCCAATCAGTAATCATTTCTCCAAGAAGCTTTTTTTTTTTTTTTTTTTTTTTTTTTTTAAGACCAGGCTATGAATGGTATGTAGAAAGTCGATTTTAGGTAGTAGGTGTGGTCATTGCTTCTAGGCCTCTTCAGTGGACACAGTGATACTTTAAATCAGGAATTATTAATTAAATTATTTAAAATTAATTAAAATTTGAACATCATGGGCTCCCATTCCATATTTGCATCTGCCTTTTTCCATGGTAACAGTCCTGTTTCCTGAAAAACAGTTTGTTTCCTACAATATACAGAATAGTTTCAGAATCACTACCCCAATAACACTACCAATAACAAACTCAGTAAGTAAAGTTCAAGGCTTCTTTGCAGGTCTTTTTATCTTTAGAATATATCCCAATAAGGGCATATGCTTAAGGTATTGTGTTTAAAAGTTACTGGAATACTTTTCTGTGTAGTTATATAATCACTTTCATATGCAGTTAGGTTCACTTCTTTCTGTTTTATTCATTTATAGGGTCTGTCTTTTTTGTCCCATTTGGATTTAGCTTATTTTTGAATACATGAAACATTTACATGGTTGAAAAGTCAAAACTTTATAAAGAGGTAAAGCCAAAGAGGTCTTTTTTTAAGCTTATTAATTTATTTTTAGTAATTTCTACATCCAGCATGGAGCTTGAGCTCACAACCCTGAGATCAAGAGCTGCAGGCTCTTCTGACTGAGCCACCCATGTGCTCCAAGCCGAAGGAGTCTTGGTCTCATATTTCTCTCTTTCTCTTCCCTCACGCACTAATAAGTAACCATTTCTATTAGTTTCTGGTTTTATCCTTTCTCTGCGTTTTCTTTTCAAAAAGGAGCAAAACTTAGGGGCACCTGGGTGGCTCAGTTGGTTAAGCGTCCAACTTTGGCTCAGGTCATGATCTCACTGTTCGTGGGTTTGAGCCCCATGTCAGGCTCTGTGCTGACAGCTCAGAGCCTGGAGCCTGCTTTGGACTCTGTGTCTCCCTCTCTTTCTGCCCACCCCCCCCACGCTCTCTCTCTCAAAAGCAAATAAATAAACATTAAAAAAAATAAGCAAAACTATACACATACATAAGAATATATACATACACAAAAATGTACACATATATTATCATTTTATTACACAAAAGGTAGCATAATTTTATATCATTTTGTGGAGATCTTCCTCACATTTTAGCTGCACATTCCCCCACTGGGGAAGGTACCATAGTTTCTTCATCCAGTTTCCGATTGATAGGCATTTTGTTTCCGGTATTTTGCTGTTACAAGCAATACTACGATGAGTGATTTTGTCCACATATTGTTTCATATTTATAGAAGAGAAGCTTCCAGGTAAATTTTAGAAATGGAATTTGCTGAGCAAAGAGTTAATGTGTATGTGATTTTATTAGATGTTGCAATACGTCACTCCATTGGGGTCATGCCATTTTGTACACCTACCAGCAATGTATGGCAGAGTTTGTTTTTCTAAGCTTTATTGGCTTTGAAAATTTTGTTAATCTGATGAGGGGAGAAATTGATCTTGGTGTAGTTTTTTTAAAAAAAATTAATGTTTATTTATTTATTTCTGAGAGAGAGAGAGAGAGCAAGCAAAGGAGGGGCAGAGAGAGAGAGGGAGACAGAATCCCAAGCAGGCTCCATGCTGCCAGCACAGAGCTCGATGTGGGGCTGGAACCCACAAACCATGAGCCAAAACCAAGAGTCAGACATTTAAACAACTGAGCCACCCAGGTGCCCCCCTTGGTGTGGTTTAAGTTGCTGGTGTGTGTGTGTGTGTGTGTGTGTAGACCTTGTAATGGGTTAACATTTTATTAAATTTTATTTTTTATTTTTTAAAATTTACATCCAAATTAGTTAGCATATAGTGCAACAATGATTTCAGGAGTAGATTCCTTAGTGCCCCTTACCCATTTAGCCCATCCCCCCTCCCACAACCCCTCCCATAACCCTCAATTTGTTCTCCATATTTATGAGTCTCTTCTGTTTTGTCCCCCTCCCTGTTTTTTATTATTTTTGCTTCTCTTCCCTTATGTTCATCTGTTTTGTATCTTAAAGTCCTCATATGAGTGAAGTCCTATGATATTTGTCTTTCTCTGACTAATTTCACTTAGCATAATACCCTCTAGTTCCATCCACGTAGTTGCAAATGGCAAGATTTCATTCTTTTTGATTGCTGAGTAATACTCCATTGTATATATGTACCGCATCTTCTTTATCCATTCATCCCTCAATGGACATTTGGGCTCTTTCCATACTTTGGCTATTGTTGATAGTGCTGCTATCAACGTTGGGGTGCATATGTCCCTTCGAAACAGCACATCTGTATCCCTTGGATAAATACCTAGTAGTGCAATTGTTGGGTTGTAGAGTAGTTCTATTTCTAGTTTTTTGAGGAACCTCCATACTGTTTTCCAGAGTGGCTGCACCAGCTTGCATTCCCACCAACAATGCAAAAGAGATCCTCTTTCTCCACATCTTCACCAACATCTGTTGTTGCCTGAGTTGTTAATGTTAGCCATTCTGACAGGTGTAAGGTGGTATCTCATTGTGGTTTTGATTTGTATTTCCCTGATGATGAATGATGTTGAGCATTTTTCATGTGTCAGTTGGCCATCTGGATGTCTCCTTTGGAGAAATGTCTATTCATGTCTTTTGCCCATTTCTTCACTGGATTATTTGTTTTTTGAGTGTTGAGTTTGATAAGTTCTTTATAGATTTTGGATACTAACCCTTTATCTGATATGTAATTTGCAAATATCTTCTCCCATTCTGTCGGTTGCCATTTAGTTTTGCTGATTGTTTCCTTCGCTGTGCAGAAGTTTTTATTTTTATGAGGTCCCCGTAGTTCATTTTTGCTTTTGTTTCCCTTCCCTCTGGAGACATGTTGAGTAACAAGCTGCTGTGGCTAAGATCAGAGAGGTTTTTGCCTGCTTTCTCCTCAAGGATTTTGATGGCTTCCTGTCTTACATTTAGGCCTTTCATCCATTTTTTAAGTTTATTTTTGTGTGTGGTGTAAGACCAGTGGTCCAGGTTCACTCTTCTGCATGTCGCTGTCCAGTTTTCCCAGCACCACTTGCTGAAGAGACTGTCTTTATTCCATTGGATATTCTTTCCTGCTTTGTCAAAGATTAGTTGGCCATACGTTTGTGGGTCCATTTCTGGGTTCTCTATTCTATTCTATTGTTCTGAGTGTCTGTTCTTGTGCCGGTACCATACTGTCTTGATGATTACAGCTTTGTAGTATAGCTCGAAGTCTGGGATTGTGATGCCTCCTGCTTTGGTTTTCTTTTTCAAGATTGCTTTGGCTATTCAGGGTCTTTTCTGGTTCCATACAAATTTTAGGATTATTTGTTCTGGCTCTGTGAAGAATGCTGGTGTTATTTTGATAGGGATTATATTGAATATGTAGATTGCTTTGGGTAGTATCAACATTTTAACAATATTTGTTCTTCCTATCCAGGAGCATGGAATCTTTTTCCATTTTTTGGTGTCTTCTTCAATTTCTTTCATAAGCTTTCTATGGTTTTCAGTGTATAGATTTTTCACCTCTTTGGTTAGATTTATTCCTAGGTATTTTATGGGTTTTTATGGGTTATAATTTTTTATATATTATTATTATTATTTAATTTTTTAAATGTTTATTTATTTTTGAGAGAGCACACAAGCAAGCAGGGGAGGGGCAGAGAGAGGGGGACAGAGGATCTGAAGCATGCTCTGTGCTGACAGCAGTGAGCCCGATGTGGGGCTCAAACCCACAAACAGTGAGATCATGACCTGAGCTGAAGTCCAGACATTTAACCGACTGAGCCACCCAGGTGCCCCGAATTTTTATATATTATTGCTTGATTTAGTTTTTTACTCAAAAAAAAAAAGTTTTTCACATCTAAAGTCATGAGAAAGATTGGCCTCAGTGTTCTGTTTTTGTACAATCTTTTTAAAGTTTTAGTATCACCATAATGCAGGTTGAGTAATGTCCCTTCCCTTTTTTTTTTTTTTGATTTTCTGGAAATTTTGTGTATAAGTGGAATTATTTTTTCTTTAAATGTTTAGTAGAATGTATTGATGAAGCTGTTTAAGCCTGGAGTGTCTTTGTGCAAGGCTATTATGAGTTAAATTTCTTTTTCTTTTTAAATTTTTTGTATACTTAAATTTTTTTTTTAATGTTTATTTATTTTTGAGACAGAGACAGAGCATGAGCAGGGGAGGGGCACAGAGGGAGGGAGACACAGAATCTGAAGCAGGCCCCAGGCTCTGAGCTGTCAGCACAGACCCTGATGCAGGGCTTGAACTCATGAACTGCAAAATCATGACCTGAGCCAAAGTTGGACACTCAATTGACTGAGCCACCCAGGCGCCCCAAGTTAAATTTCTTTAGGAGCAGGGACTATTCAGTTTTTTCTACTTATGTCAGTTTTAATAGAGCATCCTTTTTTTCTAGGAATTTGTCCAATTTACTGAAAAACCTTTAAATTTGTCATAACATTGTGACCTTTTGAGATTGATTTTTTCATTTAACATAATACTCTTGAGATCTACCCAGGTTGTTGCATGTATCAATAGTTTCTTTCTTTGTTTCTTTGTTTCTTTGTTTCTTTGTTTCTTTCTTTCTTTCTTTCTTTCTTTCTTTCTACTGTTTATTTATTTTGAGAGAGAGAGAAAGACAGAGAGAGGCAGGGGGAGGGGCAAAGAGAGAGAGAATCCCAAGCATGCTCTGTGCTGTCAGCGCAGAGCCCGATGTGGGCCTTGATCCCACAAACTGAGATCATGACCTAATGCGAAATCAAGAATCAGACTCTTAATCGACTGAAACACCCAGATGCCCCAATAGTTTTTTTGTTTTGTTTTGTTTTGTATTTTAGTTGCTGAGTAGTATTCTATGGTATGGATGTACTATGGTTTATTTAGCCATTCATGTATTGGAGGACATTTTGGCTGTTACTAATAAAGCTCTTTTGAACTCTTTCTTTCTTTCTTTCTTTCTTTCTTTCTTTCTTTCTTTTTTTTTTTTTTTTTTTTTTGCTGGTTTGCTGGCAAGCCAAGGATGGTGATTAAGGAATGAGGGGGTGGGACTGGGACTGGCAACAAAACTTTCTGGATAGTGAGCACCACTGCATGTCCCACAAACATACCATGCCACAGGAATGGAAGAGTAGAAGCTCATCTTGCAGATTTTTCTAGCTCCATCTACTAATAAAGCTTAACATCATCATGTCAACTAGCAAAGAAGAAATGTTTCAGGGTCCAGTTTCAGTATTACAGAGTGAAGCATGAAGGGGTAGATTTGAAGCTAAGAGGCAACAAATTGATAACTAGAACACAGGGTTTTACTTCCTTTAGTTTTTAACATGTCTTATTTACATTAAGCTAAAAATATACATATGACGTTTTCGGAATGTTATACCCATATTATTACTGACAATGAGACTATTGAACGCAGTTCAAGATTTCTTTTTGTCTTTAGAATATACACCATTATGATTGTACAAACAAAATACTGGATTTTAAAATCACCCGAAATAATTTCTCTCCTGATTTTTTTCTCTCTGATTTCACTAACAATATGCAATGAGCTTTGTTTGTTTCAGTTTGTTTTCGATTTTTGAGGATTACTCTATTTCTGACTTGTACTTTTTACTTATACAAAACATTTACTTTATTTCAAATTATGTTTATATTTAATGCTGTAAACTCCCCTATAAAGAGTTTTAGCTGCCTCATAGCAATTTTGACATGTCATATTTTTGTCATTCAGTTGAAATATTTCCTAATTTCCACTGAGGTTGCTTCTTTGTTCCATTGTTTATTTAGAAGTATATTTCTTAATGTTCAAACATATGAAGATTTTGAGGTTATATTTTTATTATTTCTAGCTTAATCACATGTGGACAGAAAACATGTTCTATATGAACTTAGTTGTTTGAAATCTGTGGATTCTTGCTGTATTGCCCAGCACACAATCGATATTATATGTTTTATGTATGCTTGAAGAGAATATACATTCTGCAGTTGTTGGGGACAGTGTTCTGTAGGTTCCTTATATAAATTTGTTAATAATAGTTTCCAAATCTATATTCCTACTGATTATCTTTTTGTTCTATCAGTTCTGATAGGTGTTAAAAAACCTGACATTTTAAACCTGGGTTTATCAGTTTCTCCTTTTTGTTCTATCAATTTTTGCTTTATACATTTTGAGGTTATGTTATTAAACTCATCCAATGTAAGAGTGTATCTTCTTGGTGAACTAAATCTTTTATTAATATGAAATGATGTTCTTTAGTACTGCTCTTTGCCTTAAGATCTATTGAAGATCTGCTGCTAATCTAGCTATACTAGCTTTTTTTTGGATTCATGTTTGCTTGATATATCTTTGCCTTTCCTTTTCTTTCAGTCTTTCTGCATCCTTTTCTTGAGATGTGTCTCTTGTAGATAGCATATGATTGGTTTTATTGTTAATTCAGTTTAGACATCTTTTTCTTTTAATTGGAACATGTAATAAATTTACATTGAATGTAATTACTAGTATATCTGGGCTTAAATCTACCCTCTTTAAAAGCATTTTCTGAATATGCCACCTCTTATATGTCTCTAATTTCTCTATTTTCTTGCCTTTATTTGGATTGAATTTTTTAAAAAAATCATTCTATTTTCCCCTTCGATTACCTAATTATTTACACATTCTTTTATATTTACTACAGTGGTTATTTAAAACTTTATTTAATGTTTATTTATTTTGAGGGAGAGAGAGACAGAGTGCAAGCAGGGGAAGGGCAGAGAGAGGGAGACACAGAATCCTAAGTAGGCTCCACACTGTGAGCTGTCAGCACAGAGCCTGACATGGGGCTTGAACTCATGAACCATGAGATCATGACCTGAGCTGAAGTTGGACGCTTAACCAACTGAGCCACCCAGGTGCCCCTACAGTCGATATTTTAGACTCTTACTCTATAGGGTAGAGTACAACATCCATCTTGATATTTCTTTACTATCTTTTAGCATCTCTTGTTGCTGTTAAGGAACTAGCTGATTGTTATTCCTTTGTAGGTAATTTGTGTTTTATTCTAGTGGCTCTAGAATTTTAATTTTTATCCCTGATGTTCTGCAGTGTCACTGAAACATCAGTTTATCTTTATTTGTCCTGGTGAGTACTTGGGTTACACTTCCCATCAGAGGATTCTTGTCTTTTTTTTTTCAATTCTAGAAAAGTCTCAGTTATCTTTATATATTACCATCCTGCCATTCTTTTGGAACTCCTCTCAGTCCATCCAACACACCTGCTACTTGTTCTTTTATTAAAAATTATTTTCTTTATTTTCCTACATTGCACACTGGGTGAATTCCTCACTATTTTCTAATTTACTAATTCTTTTTTTTAAACTTTTTTTTTTAACGTTTATTTATTTTTGGGACAGAAAGAGACAGAGCATGAACGGGGGAGGGGCAGAGAGAGAGGGAGACACAGAATCGGAAGCAGCCTCCAGGCTCTGAGCCATCAGCCCAGAGACCGACGCGGGGCTCGAACTCACGGACCGCAAGATCGTGACCTGAGCTGAAGTCAGACGCTTAACTGACTGAGCCACCCAGGCGCCCCTGATTTACTAATTCTTTAACTGTATTCAGTCTTGATTATATATTATTTGTTGAGATTTCAAATTTTGATGCCTATGTTTTTCATTTCCAAGTTTTCTAATTGGTTCTTTTCATATCTACCTATAAATTATTTCATTCTGTCTTTATTTGTTCTTTTAAGATGGAAATTATTTCTTCACTTTTTTAGCATCCTAAGCACATTCATTTGATGATAATGAGGAGGAGGAGGTGGAGGAGAAGAGGATGGTGACAATGATTATCATTATTATTATTTTATTAAAGTCTTTGAGAGACTGTTTTACAAAATTAATCTCCTCTGAAGTAATTTCCTGTTCCAATTGTTGATTTTGTTATGTTGTCTATCTTTTGTAGCATTAGATTTCTACATGTCTTTGGGAACTTGAGTTTGTTTATTTTAAGTAGCATCTCTCTATTTCTCTTCCTTTCCCTCTTTCTCTCCTTCTGTGTAAAACACTTCCTTTCTCGTTGCTTTTTGTGACTGTCTCATTTGCACCCCTACTCCTGATCTAATGTCCAGAACCTGGTCTTAAAATGACAGTAAGTGGCTCTTCTCCTGTAGAGATATGGGGATGTTGTGGATTCAGGTAGAGTGCCAACAGTTTCTAATTGAGAATAATAATCAATATTTACTGAGTTAATACTATATGCCAGGCACTATTCTACATATATTATTTCATATAATGTTCCTAACAGTTCTATGAGTTAGATACTACTACTACTATTGCTACGACTACTATGACTATTACTTCTACTATCACTACCACAATGATGACCATTTTACAAATGAGTAAATTAAGGCATGTTAATGCCTTTAGTGAAGACAAACCAGAACATTTGAATGAATGAATGAATGAATGAATGAATGAATAAATAATCCATTGTTGCTGGTAGCAGATAGACTGAACTCAGACCAAATTAATTTTCTGGCTTTTTTTCCCTATCATTATTAACCAAAACTATGGGTATATGTCACTGGAATATAAGTTTGTAGTTTATAATAGCCAATTTTATTAATATGAAATTATTTTATTTCTATGAAATTTTTGTAGTCCTATAGACAAGTACTCTCCTACTCCAAATCTCTATCCAACTCTCACCCATAGAAAGCACTTTATAATGTCAAGGGAAAAGATGTGATCCAAAGGGCAGGCTGAAATGCTGAAAGTGATACCTAATAGTACCTATCTCATCTTTTTTGACTCTCATGTTAATTTTTATTATACTTATTTTACATATGAATAAATAGAGTCTCCAGGAGTTAAATAAATTGCCTAAGGATATATTGCTAGTGGGGGACAGACTCTGAGTCAGGAGCCAAACTTGTGTCTTCTGATTCTTAATTATTCTTTGCATGTTTTCATCATACCATGATACCCACCTGTGATGAAATACCCACCTATAGCAAGAGAGAAACAGCTCCCCCTCCTCACCATTTTTATTTCTTATAGAGATGTTTATAGTTATGGTAGGTTCTTCAGAGATCACGGACAGGAACTTGGATGTCTCAGAAAAGAACATCAAGGACTTTATGGAGGCACTCCAAGTTGCTGGTCAGGTGAGGACATCTCAGACATCTTCCTGGCTCCAGCCAGCATAGGACCATCTCGATCAAGGTATTTGGTTGGGCACACACCCACTGTGCCAGGAGAGTGGGAAAATTTCCAGTCAGCAGAGCACTACTTGGTCCAGTCCATTCATAGCTCCAGGTCTAGTTCCAGTGTTCCTAGTCTGGCCCATATTCTTCACTCCTCAACCTCTGGTCCAGCTTTAATCCTCTTCCTAGATTCACTCCTCCTCTTCCTTTCTTGACCAGGGATCATTATTCTCTTTATTATCTTTACCCTTCAACCTTCCTTTCTTCTTGAGTCCCCTCTCTCCTATAGTTGTCAGCAGACAATGTCTTACAAACGCTCAAGTTGCTGAAAGTCAAAATCCTAAATAACAAGATGGCAACTCCACGATGCCAGAAGGTGACAGATATCATCGTTGACTACATGAAGACCATGGTGAGGAGCTGTGCCTCTGGGTTGGGAGCTTTGGGGAAAGAAAGCACCCCAGGTATGAGCCCAAGAGTTCTTTCTGGTGGATAATGACACTTGGAAACTATGTGAAAACTTGGATATGAGTATCTCATTTCTAAACAGTTTGCTGGAGTCTGTATCTTGTACTGTGAGCCTATCTCAAGAACTGTGACATAGACAGAACTGGAAGATACAGTAGTGAAGTGAAGTGGTGAGGCAGGAGGAGTGAAATGGAAAGGGGGAAGGATTTGGGCTGTTGATCTCAGAGTCTGACCTGGTTTTCAGACTGTGTCCTGGGATTCCTTAGGTGGTCACCTTTGTTATTACAACTCAACTAAGCATCTCAATCTATTTACTAACTTATTTAAACCCACATATCTGTATGCTAGCCCACCTTTAGAGTGAACATTCATGATATCTACTTATCCATCTATTCACATACTTTGTACTTACTTCCCTGACATTGGGTTAATCTGGTTCCTTATTTTCTTGGTTAACTACCTACCTATGGGGTATCTTCCTTCCAGTTTGCCTGCCTTCTTTGGCAGGCCTGTCTTCTGATCAAGACCACTGACCTTTCAGGGACTTCCAAAGTTGCTTCTGTAATCTACCCACTTTCCTGATGATTCACTTGCTGCTGCAGTGAAACCTCTGTGCTTTGGAAACTTTAATCCCCACTCCCACCCCAATACACAGATTGTGCGGATTTCTTGTCTTCCTGTTCTTTGCACACTTTAGGAAGCTCTTGCCCTCCATCACTGGGAAGGTGTCTATTGGATGGGTGGTAGGTGAGTTCCTGCCTATTCGATGGAGGAGAATCACTTATTGACCAAATCTGATTCTCAGAGCTGTGGGACTCATCTTGGGGATTAGCCTTGGAACAGTTAGTCTTTCTCTTTTCAGAAGCCAGAGGGAGAACTGGAGGAGTTGTGCACTGAAGTCCTATTGGCTCTGGGGTTCCAGTCTCCAGGAATAGTCATCTTCAAGCTGTGGGACAGATGGCATTTGAACAACTTGCCCCCAAACGGTCTCCTGGTTGCAGTGGGGAGACTCATCTTCTGCCAGGGTATAGATCCCTATTGTGGAAGAGTTAGTCTGAGAAGAGGATAGGGCCAGCAGGGGGTGGGGGCTTTGTATTTATTCTAGACTAGCTTTATTCTCCTGATTCCTCTCATTGGACATCTCCATTTAGTTCAGTCATGGGATGTATGTGTAGATGGGAAGGGGACAAACTAGGTCCCTATTGGGCTGCTGGGAACTCAGGAGGGAGTTTATGGAGACCAAGAATGGCAGAGTAGGACATATTAGGGCATGAGAGACTGTGGAGCTGGAGAGAAGACTCCAGGTGGAGAGAGAAGGCAGAATAGAGTGGTGGGGTGGGGCAAAGGAGGAAGCAAGGAGTGGTTTACTTAAGGGAACCTTAAGTTTTGAATTTGATTAGGGGCTTGGAAGGTAATAGGTAGCAGGATGAGACCAAGAATCACCATACAATCTCTATCCTGGTGGCTATTGGTGATGGCAGTGGCTCTCTTACTCATTCCACTACCCTCTCCCAATCACAAAGTATGAAAAAATAATCAAGTCACCGGCCTATGACAGTGACTTCCCTTTACCACTTGGAACTGGGGCCAAAGAGAATCTGGGGGAAGTCAGCTGACCTTCTGGGCATTAAGATAAAAATGACAAGGCATGTGGCTTAGGCTGCACAGCAAGCTCAGAGGACACAGTAACAGAAATTGGAAATGTGTATCCTGATATAATCAGGACAAATGTTTTCACATCCACTTCAGACATCATCGCTCTTTATTTCCTTAAGGGTCCTTGGAAGGGAGTGTTCATGCCTAGGCTGTACCAATATCTTGTATCTGTATGCTATGCTAACATCCATTATTGAGCTTAATCTTTCCAGCAGCCCTGTGCAGCAGTCACATCAGGAATTGTAGTCCTATTTAACAGTTGAAGAAGCTGAAACTCAGATAAATTAAGTAACTTGCTCCAGGTTGCCCAGACTCTGGAGGCAGAGCTAGGATCAGAACCCAGGTCTCCTGCCTCCCAATCTATAGAGTTTCCTACACTAAGGCTAGGATGCACCCCTCCCTGGGATAGGGATGTTTTTCTTGTACTCTCTCTCTTAGGTGCAGACCCCTACATTGGTGTCACATGGGAATATATACTGCACCTTCTGAGGATGGCCCAAAAGGAGGATGACATGTTGGCAGTATGTCATGGTGAGGATTAGGAGGGTCTGGGGAAGACTCTACTGGAATAAGGGAGAGAGGAAAGAAGGGAAGAATGAGACTGGGTCCCTCTGAATAGGGATCCCAGAAGGCTGGGGAGGGGCAGGAAATGTCTGAGAGCAGCTGCTCTTCTCCATCTGACTTTTCTTCTCCTGATCTGGGGCAAGGACCAAGTTTGATTAGGGATGCTGTGGGTGTAGACAGCCTCAACCACTTTCCCTTTCCCTGCTGTGTGGACAAAGTGTGGTCAGAAAAGAAAGATAGTTGGGGAGATGGTGAATGGGTTGGTGTTTCCCAGCACAGGACACCACAGACCCTTTTAGAGTTGGGGATGAGAAGACTGTGCCCACATGTATGTATGTTTCGTTTTGCGGGAAAGGAAAGGTGATGTGCAGCTCAAACTCCCTGTAACCCTCATAGTGCTCAAAGGATTGGTCATCAGTGCCCGGAAACATCTGGATCTGGGTACTAAGAATGATGAAATGATGGACATCACACAAGAGGCACTGTCCATCAAGGCTTACCTCACCCTTCGGGTTCTCTTCAATCGTTGGTCCCTGAGGAGCAACAACAAGGTGGGATTGTAGATAGCAGGGGCTGGATGCATGGGCTGAAGGAGTAAGTCTTGAATCAAAGATGGGACAGGGCCATGTCTAGCCACTTATTGGTGGGAGGATAACTTAAATGGCTCTTCCAAAAGAGCAGGGTGATTTTCCTCAGGTTCCTCCTCCCATTCTCCTTAAAAGGGAAACTTTTAAGACAGAAAACTCCACTGTCTGTTCATATAATATGTATGCAATTAAGCAACCTTACATTTACTGATTACCATCATTTGCTAGGCACTGTGCTAAACCTTGCAGATACAAAAAGGACTAAGGCAAAGCCTCTAAGGGATTATCTTGCCTTCATCCCTGAGCTGAGGCAAGTTTGTTGTGTTTCCTTGGGCACAGGTGACAGAGGAAACTCTGGTGATAATTGGCCATCTCTTCTTCCTCATTCCACCATCCAAACTCAAGAATCAAGTGAACCGTTTAACCCGATGGTTAATGACTTTGATGTCTGCAAAAGTGGCACCTTTCTACATTTCCCAGGTGATTGGAATGGGGTGAGAAGATAACTTAATGGGTTTATGCTTTCCATGTTTACTGAGTAATTAATGCTGGGGTTGGCAAAGCACGGCCCACAGGCCAAATCCAGCCTGAAACTTGTTTTTGTAAAGTGAGGTTTTGTTGGAATTCTGCCACTCCCATTTTGAATTCATCTCACACTTTGAATCTGACTTTCCTCTTACCTCTAGACTCAGATTTAAATGGCTCATCAGAGTAGATCAAGCCCACCTGGATAATGTCCCTATTTTAAGGTCAACTGGTATGGGACTTTAATTATGTCTGCAAAATCTCTTCATATAAACACCTACATTACTGCTTGATTGAATAACTGGGAGAAAGGCCCTGGAATCTGGGGGGGCCATTGCTATATTCTGCCTACCTTAGAACTGTTACACCAATATTAGATATCTTTAGGAGCAGAGGACTCGGAACCACTACCCAAATTTTCTGATTGTTGTTTCAGTCCTTCTTCCATTTCAATGGCATTCCTCAAACCAATTTCCCTTCAAATTTTAATGGGGATTCCGCAAAAAGAAGATGTGTTAGTTAGCAAAATGGGTGGGAAATACTGAGTTAAAATTAAATAAATATCTTAAATGCAGGACTTCTCAGAGCTTTCAGTATGTAGGCTAATCTGGTCCTCCAAGAAGCAAATACTAACATGTGATTAGAGGTGCAAGAGATTTATTGGAGAAACATCTGTGAGGGAAAACAGGGATAGAACCAGAGAGGATTTGGAGAGCCATCAGACTATGATGTATGTCTGACCCTTGATAAGGCTAGGGAGAAGGAGGGAAGGAAGGGAAGGAGAGAGGAAAGAGAGGAAGGTTTTAGATTACAGTGCAGTTGTAAGAAAGTTTTAGTAAAGCCAACAGGGAGTCACTGAACCAAAGTTACCCATCAGAAAAGTCCTATATCTTGAAGGACTAATAGGCCCGTTTTAGTGGACCTGCCATATTCAGTCATTGGCTGGGACAAACCTGTGGGAATCTGACTTCAGTTTTAACACAGTGATGGATTTTAGAGCATGGCAGCTGCACATATTGGTCAATTATGCACCAATAGGCATCTGAGAGGCATATTTTTCAGGGTTACTAAATATGCTAATGTGCATTTGTGAATTTCAAAGAGGAGGATTTTTTTTTTGAGTGCAACACACATTAACATCAAGTTTCCAGTGACTACAGTGTTCAGTCTACTGTTATGCTACCACCTCAAATACACTTTCCTTGGTATATGAAGGGATGGCCTTTCTCACACATATGCTCTGAGTTTTCCACATTAGTGGACCAGCCACACAATCTCTTGTTTAATCTCCCTTCTGGCACATGTCTCCATGTTGCCTGGTGTATGGTCTATGAATTTGGAACAAAGGTTTGCTCTATGTAGCCAATTAGCCAGTTGAAGGCTGAAATTTGTATACCAATTACTAGTCTGAAGATTATTCAGGTGGAAATTTCACCTCATGTCTTGGCTGACAGTGGAAATGTTTTGACTACTCCCTTTCTTCTTCTCATTCCTCCTCCTCCCTCTCTCCAAGGAATGGTGGTCAAGAATCAAGATAGTTATCAGCCCACAGTATAATTTTGTTTGGACATCAACTAGCACTAGCCAGCTCTATTTAAGCAAGCTGGCCCTAACTGGGAATCCATCAGGTAGACCAAAGGAGAGGAAATGTTGATTTTTTAAATTTATCCTGCTCCTTTGAAGACAGCCAATACTTGCAATGTTGAATTTCCCTATAGGTTTCTGTGGAATAATGAGATTATATGAAAATAAGTATAGCTTATTGGGCAAAGTGGAAGGGCAGGTCATGACTGTGTTAGGCTATGAAAGAACTAGACCCTGAGCCTTTTTTGGAAATGTCCAAGAGGGCAGTGTGAAACAATGATGACTTGGGCCATCCTTGAAGAGTAGATGTGAGGACAGAGGATTTCTCTTGAGGCTGTGGAAAGTCTGAGCTGACTTGTACTTATTCTGTCCTTATTCACACAGTGTATCTTCCAACTTATAGATGCTCTGGCTCTTAGTGGCTGTGGAGGTATAAACTTGGAATCCCAGCTGGGAAATATTATAGGCATGCTGTTCAAACAGGTGAGTGTTATGGGGCTAGAAGGATTATGGGCTTGCTTTCTCTCTTCTTTGGAGGTGATGGCTACCCCAGCTCAGGTCACAACCTCCACACGATGGAGGTGTCTTTCACATGGTGACCTTAACCATACACATCAGGTTTCCCTGGAATAGGCAAATGCCTGGATTCCGGGAACTGAGTGGGATATTCTCCATAAGGTAAATTGGGTACATTCTACATGTTTCTTGAAGGTCACAGACCTTTGCTGCTTCCCCCTAATCTCTGGTTAAAAGGCAGAAAGTTCAAACCACTCCATAATACCTGTGCGAAATGTCAGGCCCTCTGTTTTGCAGCCTAGAGTAGGAAGAGGAAAACTGAACATTTTGCAGAAAAGGGTTACCTTCTGTATGTTTAATTTGCTTCCCACTGTCTTCTTCCCTTTGGGGCTGGGAATGTGGATTCCTGGGTTCTGTTTTCTTGTTCTCCTTATGGCTAAGCACCACACTTCCCATGGATACATGCCTTGGTTTCCTCATCCACATTCAGGGCCCTTAGTTTCAGTCCTCCTGGGTCTGATGGCCTTGGTCTCCCCACAGCTGAGTGAAACAGTTGAGGACTCAAATCATCACTCGGTACAGAACCACAGCCTTGCCCTGAAGGCCTTCTATATCCTGAGTAAGTTACCACAGTTCCCTAACCCCAGGTATTTGTGTGGGTGGGCACTCAGGATCATTTTTTTGTCTCCTTGGACTGGAGCAGGGGCCTAAGTTCCCATAAGAGGCTTCCATTCTTCTAGATTAAATGCAAAGTGATCCATGTGAGCTTTGCCTGAAATTCAATGAATCTCGAAGGGTATAGACATAGCTCCATTCCCTTTACCTGAAGTTGACTTCTCTTTCTCCTTCACTGATTCCCAGCTCAGAAAGGTGATCCTGTAGGGGCTCCTGGGTGGCTCAGTCAGTTAAGGGTCCGACTTTGGCTCAGGTTGTGATCTTGCAGTTTGTGGGTTTGAGCCCCGCATTGGGCTCTGTGCTGACAGCTCAGAGCCTGGAGCCTGCTTTGTTTGGATTCTATGTCTCCCTCTCTCTCTGCCCCTCCCCCACTTATGCTGTTTCTCTCTCTCTCAAAAATAAATAAACATAAAAAAAATTAAAAAAAAGAAAGGTGATCCTGTAATTACAACACTAATCATCACGAAAAGTGTGCTGACCTATGGGAGGGCGTGTGGTGGAGCCGTGGAGGGACAGAGCCCAGCTCAGGAAAACGATCTGGCCCTGTGCTTGGCACATGGTAAATGCTGAGTAAACACTGGCTCTCTTTTTCCCTTTTTCCTTTCTCCAACCTAAAGGACACTAGTTTATCTAGTTCATGGCATCAGTGGTTTGCTAAACATGATTTACTTCTACTTACCACTTCCTACTTAAACATACACTTGATTCCCTTGTATTCACACCCTTCTGATAGCCAAGTTATATAATGATCGGGTGGTAACCTTAATACGAGAGAACGTGGAATCCAAGGATCCAGCCAAGATAGTATCAACCATTCAAATTTTCACAGATGTGCTCCAGAAAGGTGAGTGGCCTGGTCCTATGGATCTTCTTTCCTATGAGAGCTCTTTTCTCTGGGAGACAGTCCCATGTAGTAGTTAAAAACTTGGTTTTAAACTCAATGTAAACTCAAAGTAAACTCAATAGGTTTAAATCTTGCCTTCACTTCTTATTAGCGTGCAAACTGTAACAGGTTGCTTTTAGTCTGTACCTCTATTTCCTCATCTGAAAATGGAGGTAATATTAATACCTACCTTTCAGGGTTTTTAGTGAAGATTAAATGAGAAAAACATATGCCAGGTGCTTAGACAAGTTCCCACTATGCAGTCAGTTTCATAGTGATGTAGTCTATGATTGTTATCTTGTGGGAATAGGCTTCAACTCCAATCAAGTGTTTGCCAAACCTTTGCTTTGTGCCTAGCACGGTGCAAGGTACTGAAAATAGACACTTAAATAAAACATAGTCTCTACTCTCAAAAGAGTTCACTATCAAGCAGGGAATATAAAGCTGTTCACATAGTGAAACAATGCAAGATAATATGTGATAGGTTGTTTAAATGTGAGCATGGTGATGTGCAATAGGAAAACAGAGAAGCTTGTCAATCCAGAGATGAGATGGGCTCTGTGCAGGAGATGCAGGCAAGGAGATTGTAACAGCAAGTTAGGAGAGGGAATTCACATAAAGAAGAACAGAAGAACAGTGGTCATAGTTCTAAAGGTTGAGATATATATGGGGCAGGGGGAGCAGCTGGAGAGGTGGATTTGTGTGGGCAGTCATAGGAAACTGGAAAGGGCTGGAACTCAAATGCCAGCTTGATGAAAATACTGTTTTAGGTCACTCTTCAGTCTGCTTTGAAGCAAAAGTATGGTGGAAATAACCTCTAAGGATTCTACCTGGCCCTTGAATACCAGGACAGTACCTAGAATTCCTCCCAACTGTCTATCTTCTTGTGCCTCCCAAAACAACAGAGAAGGGTGGAAATTGACCCCCAGCTGCATGTCTGTCTTTTCTCTAGTGCCCCAGACAGAGCAACTGAAGAATGAGGTGATGCATTCAGTCATAATCATGATTCAGGAGGATCTCAAACCAGTGAGCAGAAAGGCTAAATGTTTGGGCTGGGAGGGCAATTGGTTTTATGAGACCTTGAAGTTGTATAAAATGGAGAGGGGGAGGTTCATGGATGAGGGGAGAGGTAAGGCACTCTTACCAAGCTCTTCATGGCCTCAGACATTCCCATGGGTTACATTTGGGCTCTTCAAACCTGAGAAGGATTTGAGAAGCGGACGGGTGGTTCCAGCTATTTTCTGAGCCTTGTCAGTGGGGACACAGAGCTCTAAAGGATACTAAAAATTCAGAGGGGAAGAAGACCTCAAACATTATATCTAGCATGGGGTCTGAGAAGCCATGGTTTTAACAAGCTCTGCCAGGCTTAGAGGCAGAAACTGCTCCCAGCTCTGAATCGTGCAGGACAGGGAGAAGAGGAGCAGTGGTTTAGGGTGCTAAATGGACAACAATGACACTGTCCCTAAAAACAAAGTCCTAAATATTCAGAAGGTTAATGGAGAGACTGGGATCATGAGGGCTGGGCCCTCAGGACTTGAGGAATTCATTCCTGGCTTTCTCAACGAAGGCCAGAACATGGTACTTTTCCTGGACTCCGATTTCTCCCTACCCAATACTTCTGCCAATTTCTTATCTTATATAAGGTGTGGGCAAGCTAAGTGCTTATAGTTCTCCAGGAGGATGGTAGCATCCTGGTAGCAGCTGAAATGGGCTAGAATTTGAGGGTGGAGTAAGGTGGTCAGGGTCAGTGGCTGTCATCCCCTGAAGCCCACTGAAGAGTCACATTGGGTTTGAAGTCAGGAGATCTGAGTCGCTTGAAGATACCCCTCACCTGCTCTGGTCCTCTGTGTCCTCACCTGGAATAGGAAGGGTCATACTGATGTGCCTTCCTATGTTGCCACATGATGGTCTATAACCCCCACAGGTGCGAAGGGCCCTCCTGAACTTCATCGAGATGCTGATCCAGCATGACTACTTGGCCCTGCCCCAGGGGAGCATCATCATCAACTATGTCATCAAGCTCAGCATGTCTGACTGCTCAGTGAGCAGGGTCCAGGCAGGGAGCAGACAGAGGGTGGGAGCAAGAGAAGGGCAGGTTTGGGAGCAGAAGGGAAAGAAGAGGAGGGTATGGTTGGCACAATGAGAATGGGCTTTGATATCTTAAACTCTGAGAGGTGAGCCAGGGGAGGCCTTGAGCCAGAAGACTCAGCTAGCACTGGTTTCAGATTTAAATATTTCCTTTTCTTATTCCAGAATGAAGAGGACATCCAACTAACGTGTTCCAAAATCCTACAGATGGTACAAACAACTAGGGTCAAAGAGGCCCCTTCATCTCCTCCTCCCCTGACTCCCCAGATCACTACCCTGACACCCAGATTGCATACTCTCTGCCTGCCTTCCACCCCCTCCCAACTCCATATAACCCCTTGTACTGTCTCTTCCACCCTCCCCACCTCTGTCTGAAACCACTCAAGTGCCTGGGACTTCTCTAAGAAGTGGCTCAGTGGAGCAGAAGAGGGTCACTGGATGGTAAACCTGGAGGCCTGAGCCTGGGTCCTGTTCAGCCAGTTTCTGGCTGTAAAATCTTGAGTAAATTGCTCTCTAGGTTGCAGTTTCTCTTTCCGTAAAAAAGTTGGTGACTATTCACCCTTGCTGGTCTTAGCAATCTCTAGGGATTCTTGAAGACTCCTACGGGTTGCTGTGTGGTCAGAGTTGAGTCAGGGGCCATGGGAGGAAAAGCTGTGATTTACTCTCCCTCCCAGAGTCCCCCTCTCCCAGCAAAGCTGTCTCCTGATCACTAGCATGTCTTCTACCCTTGGGATGTTCCCCAGTGAAGGTGATTACAAGTGACACAATTCCAAATTTCAAGAAGTCCCTCTATCTAATCAAGTCCTTCCTACTGTAATTTTAATCAGGACCTTGGTTATGTTTTACCAACATGGAGTGGAAAGGGAAAGAGGGTGAGAGGGAAGGGCAGGAAATGGGCAGACTGTGTATATAAGGTCTCAAATGCCCCTCCAGGAAAGGAAGACAAAGCCATGGGGTTGGAGAACTTATAGTTGGGGCTAATTTGGGGCTTGACATTGAATCCCTTGCCACATCTTACTAGGTAACCTTGCCCAAACTGATCACCTTGGTATGCCAGCCCAGCAACACCTTGGCCTTCGTGCCCCTGAGTAAGATGGCCACGAAAATGGCTCTGAGGGCCCGTTCCCTGGGCCAGGTTCCCTACCTCAGCAGCTTTCACCTCAGGCGTAAGTGCACGGTGGGGAAGACTGTGGAGAGAGGTTAACTGTGAAAGCACAGGCTGCCACAGGCCAGGAGAGTGGGGGCAGGAGACAGGGTGAGATTCTGAAGGGGCGGTGGGTGTAGGGACAGGGTGCAGATCTGCAGGGCTATGACTGTGAGCCTGAGCCATGATGGAAGAGGTAGGCAAAGGGTTAGCACAGCAGATTGATGCCATTTGGCCCTTCACGTGAATGAAAAGGGGATTTCTTTGGGAGACAGGCAACCCCAGACACAAATCCTTCTTGCCTTTATTCCTCATCTTGAAACACTGGAGTAGAGATGTAAGAATATTGTTGTTAATTACAAAGTAATGTGTACACAGACATTCCTGACCCTTTGCCCCGATTCTGAGCATTACTCTTTGTTCACCCCTTCTTGACCTCGAGTCCCAGTGGGAGTCAGAGTTGGGGTGAGGATATCTGTTCAGCACATTACTTGGGGTATGTATGTGTGCTTGTGTGTTTGGAAAATAAGCATTCTTTATTAGGGTTTAAAAGGTGGAAAGGTAACAAATTACTTTCCCAGTGTTGAGAGTTCTGATTATAATCCATATGAACAATAGATATTTAAAATATGGACCTAGGATTTTCAAATATGAAAGTCTACGCTCAATAAAATGTATACCTGGATTACAACTTAGAATAGTGGGAGATGTTTTCAAGGTGTCCACTAATAGAATACACTCATGGGTAATGACCATTTACCATGCTCTGGCTGGACAATGCCAGGCTGACATAGCAGCCTTTCTTCCCTAGTTTCTCTCTCTATCTCTATCAAAAAAAAAAAAAAAAAGCTTTTAAAATTGTGATATAGGTGACATACAGTGTTGTATTAATTTCAAGTGTACCATGTAGTGATGTGACAATTCTATACATTATGTTCACCATGATAAGTATAGTTATCATCTGTCACCATAAGTATGATTACAATATTGTTGACTATATTCCCTACTTTGCACTTTTCATCCCCATGACTTATTTCTTTTACAACTGGAAGTTTGTACCTCTTCATCCCCTTCACCTATCTTGCCCATCTCTTACCTCTGGCAACCATCTGTTCTCTGTATTTATGATTCTGTTTCTGTTTCTATTTTTCTTTGTTCATTTGATTTGTTTTGTAGATTCCACATAAAAGTGAAATCATATGGTATTTGTCTTTTTCTGTTGTGCTTATTTCACTTAGTATTATACCCCCTAGGTCCATCCATGTTGTCATAAATGGCGAGATAATCATTCTTTTTTATAGCTGAATAATATTCCTGTGTGTGTGTGTGTATGTGTGTGCGCGTGCGCACGCATCTGTTTTATGCTGGAAATGGTTTGTTTTGAGGCTGAGTCAAAATGTCAAAATCCCCATGGCAATGGCACCAATGCTCACTCTCCACTTTGCTTTTTGTCCTCCACTAAAGAATGGATGGTGGGCTGCTGGGAATGGGGGGCTGGAGGTTGGGCATCCTGGAGCTGGCACTGACTCTGTCCTATTCTCTTATCCTCTTTTAACTCAGCTACCCAGTTCATCTCCCCACAGAAACTCCTGACCCATCTTGTGGTAAGTGATGAATGAATGGGATGAATACTACCTTGCCATCCATCCTTCCATCCATCCATCTATCCGTCCATCTCCCCATTCTACAAATAGTTGAGTACCACTCTATTCCAGGCATTGTGCTGGGCAAGGAATAAAGGGTAGGGCCAAAGATCATAGAGACTTTGGGGAGAGGTGATCCAGGCCAAACAGCTCGGAGGAGGGAAGGAATGTGGGTCGGAGAAGACCTGGCCTGTATTCTATGTGGCCTTATTGTGAGCTGTTCTCTGTTGATCTTAGACATGGCTTTCTGGATCTCATTTTCTCAGCAAGTGTGTTTTGAGTTTCTCTATTTGCCCAGACATTATGTTATAGACATTATGTATACTTGCAAAGACAAGGTGTAGAACTGCTCTTGAAGTGTTCACAGTCTTAGTGGGAAAGACAAGCCTGGGAATAACTACCCATAATGCAGTGTGATAAATGTTAGTAGAGGAATACATGGGGTGCATTGGGATCTTAGAAGAGTGATGGGCTGATTTGGTCTTCAGGAATCAAAGAAGGCATCACAGAGGAGGCAACGTTTTGAGAGCATCTTGCAGAACATGTAGTTCACAGGTGGAAAAGAATGGGAAGGTCTAAGCTTCAGCTCTACCATTCAATGGATTTGTTCTTATTTTCTTCCTTCTTTTCCCTTAAATCCGTTCTCTGCCTCCTGCTCGCTTCTCTTGTTTCTCAGATGTTTTCCCTGAAGCCCTATAGAGAAGGGGAGTTTGGTGTAAGCTCTCTAAGGCTACTATATGCCCTGCATCCTATCACCTCCCTGCACCCCGTTATCAACTCGAATGTGGGCCAGCTGTGGATGACGGAGATCCCACAGATGTTGCAGATGCTGGATGGTGAGGGGTTGGCTGCAAGGTGGGAGAAATGGAGCTGGGGCAGGGGGGCAGACTCCAGAAGAGTCTGAGGTACAGGATGGATCTTCCTTGGGGTGAGGAGAACCAGGACCAGTCTCTCTGTCTTTCTGAGATGCCATTTGGGTAGGTCTGCTTCTTGGACCATGTTCTGCACTGAGTAGATATGCAGTCCAGAATTCTGTGGCTCCAGAGTTCCCAGAATGCCCCTTCTTGTGGGCAGAGGATCAGGGAAAAGTGTGGGCTTTGGAACCAGAGAGACCCAGGTTGGTATCCTTGTTCTAACACTTGCCTGCTGGGTACGTTTGACCTTTGAAAAGTCATACATTTCCTGGAGCCTCTGTAAAGTGGGAGAATAGTTATATTGTGGGGTCATGGTGAAAATTAAATGTGATGATGGGCATAAGGCCCCTGGAATAGTGTCCAGATGTTGGTTCTTTTTCCCCATCTGGGGCCTTCTGGTCGGGCAGATCATGCTTTCTCCTTTCCTAGATCACACTGAGAAGAGCCTGAATCAGGAGGAGTGGGAAGACAGGCTGCTCCAGGTGAGCACCCTATGAGACATTCCTCCCTCCACACTTGCCTTCTTTCTCCTCTTTAGGATCCTGAGGGAGACCCCCCCAGAGACTGAGACATGATCAAGAGACCTCCCTACTCAAGAAAACTTATTTCTGGGGAATCCTTGGCTCCTGGCCTCTGCATCAGAGTCTCTGACTATATCCTAAACCTTAATTTACCTTCCACACCCTCAAAGTCCGACTGTCAAGAGAGAGTAAGGAAATGGGGCCCTAGCTTTGTGATCTTGGGCAAGTTATTTAGCCTTTGCCAGCCTCAGCTTCTTCATCTGTAAAATAGAAATAACTCCTATCTCTCATAATTGAATAGGATAATATAGGAGAGAGAGAGAGCCTTGTAGACTATAGTTTCACATACATCATTGGCATTACCATCATTGTTGCTATATTGTCATTCTCAGTCCTGACTAACCCCCTTTGTATATTTCAGCTCCTCCCCATTTCTTGAGCTCTTTTTTCATATTTAAAGACCATGTCCCCTTGTCTCTTGCTTCTTTCTTACCCACTTCATGAGGCAGACAATCCCGGCCACTGCTCTGTGTGGTCCTTTTCTCCTTTTTTACTCAGTTTTCAAGTCAGTCATTATTGGCTATCGATGATGACAGCTGGCTGGAGCAACTCATTAATGTTGTCTTGGAGAGAATAAATTATTTCAACGATGATGATGAGGAGGAGAAGGTAGGTGTGTGTGTGTGTGTGTGTGTGTGTGTGTGTGTCTGCGTGCATGGCACACCACACGGCTGGGGGTGGTAGTTGCAAAGAGACAAATGGGGGGGTGGAGCTTGGGGGGAGGGAATACAGAAATGTACATAAAGTACAGGTCTTGGGGGAAAAGCAAACCCATGTTTCTTGGTCCTGGGGAAGGGAGGGTTGGGGAGGACATGGAGCTGGTGGTCACACAAGAACAGCAGAAATATCAGTGTCTTATATTTGCTTAGTGTTTTGGGTTTTATTAAGAACTTTGCCATTTGTTGCCTTAATTAAACCTCCCAGTAGTTCAGAAGTAACAGATTAGATCTGGTATTTGGGTGCAGTGGAAAGATTATTGACCTAACAGTCACATTTAAGCAAGTTAATTCAAGTAATATTTGAGGGCATACCATGGATCAGGCACTGTGCATGATGTTGGGGCTGCAGAGCTGAGTAAGGAGGAAGGGCTCTTTGCTCACAGAGTTCAAGGTCTATGCTGGTGAAGGCTTTGTTTCTGTCCCGGCTTTTCCTGTGTTCTGGGTGTAATCTGGGTCAGGTGTCTCAGCCTTCGTGAAATTTCAGTTGACTCACTTGGGAAGTGGCAATAACTCCTACGGCACAGGAGAGTGGGTGAATATAGACAACAACATCTGTGCAGTTGCTCTGTAAATTCAACAGACCAAATAACCAGACAGCTCAATCCAGAGGGACTCAGAGTTTTACACAAATTATAGGTAAAATTGGCACCTGATTCCAGGTTTCTTGATTTTTAATCTTATTTTCCTATCACTGAGCAACACTTTACTTGGGCTTTGGGGGGTCTCCAGGGAAGAGGCCCTATTTTCAAGACTGATTATTAGCTCTCTAATTATTAATAAATATTTATGAAGCACCTGCTATATGCAAAGCTTTGTGGGTGGTAAAATGAAGCAAGCAGGAATTCTGATCTTATCAATAAAGTTATTAAAAATATGTACTAAATGCTCACAGCACAGGAGGCATGAATCAGGCATAGAGTACTCACATAAAAGACACAGACTCTGCCTTCAGGAAATCATTGTCTGCTTGAGCAAACAGAGGACAGAGTGGACAATTACAGTAAGTGTGGTAAGCATCAGGATCAAAATGTGCACTGTTTGCTTGGGAACACAGAAGGCAGCTGTTTACTTGGCCTGTGGGCACTGGCCAGAGAAGCTTTCTCAAAGGCGGTCCACCATCTCAGTTCACTCATGACTGTTCTGGTTTCAGCTCTGAAAGTCCAGCATATTAGGAAATACCTCAGTCCTGGGAAAACTGAGAAGATCATCACTCTAGAGAAGAATAAATAGGTCTGGGAAGAGTAATCATTTGTCAGCTGAGCAGAGAAGCAGTTTACCTTAGGTCAGGTTTCATAGAAGCAGAGCCTAAGGTGGGGGTCCTTGTCAAGTGATTTAGCAAGAAAGTGCTCTCAGGAGAAGCTGATAAAGTAAAGGAAGCATGATAGGAAGGGGAGAGGTTAAGTAAGGATATGGGGAGCCCTGATGGAAACTATACTGCAGAGTCCATCCTGTTAGAGACAGGTGAGAGGGGCTTTTGTACTTCCCCACCCCTCCACCTCTCTGTCACTTCCATAGTTGGTATGGGGCAGGGATGGGAGAGAGAAGAATGTAACTCTCAGGAACCTCCAGGCAAAAAGGTCCAAAAAGGCTGCAGGTAGGAACTGCTCATGATGGTGCCTGCAGTCAGGGAAGGGAAGGAACCCTTGAGTCTGGCCAAAGCACTAAAGGCATCTGCTAGGGGAAGAAAAGGTGCCCACAGACAGGAGGTTTTAGGGGGAGAGTTGAAACATTCACTGAACATCTGGTATACCCTATTTGTCTACTGTGTCAGACACTGTGTTAGCACTGGAGTTGAGCAATGAACCAGACACGCACTGCTCCTGAGCTTTATTCTCATTGGAGATGAGAGCATGGGGCAAGTTAAGAACTAACCTAACAAATACATTAACAAGATAATTAGCAGTTGTGATGAAGCTTTGAACGAAAGAAGCAGGATGGTGAGCTGGAGAGGAATTTAGGAGGTCAGGGAAGGCTCACTGAGCCAGGATCAGAAAGAGAATGAAACAGCATTTTGAAGAGCCCAGGGAAGATTCCAGACAGAGAAATAGGAAATATAGAAACCCTGAGGCAGGAAAGTGGGTGAGTACGTAAATATGAGTATTACAAGGTAGACAAAGGCAATACACAGTAAGCAAGGATAAAGACTACTGAAATTCAGAGGAGGGAGAGATAAACATTACATAAAGATACTTTTTTGATTATGCTATGTTAATTTTAAAATTACACAAATTTGAGGAACTGTTTTTATTTTTAAAATTTTTCAAGTGAGACATTGTTATCAAAATTTATTTTATTTTTTGTTTGTTGTTTTTTAATTTATTTTTTCATTCAAGTATAATAGACATACAGTGTTGTATTAGTTTCAGGTGTGCAATACAGTGATTTCACAATTCTATACATTTCTCAGCGCTCATCACAATAAGTGTACTTTGTCCACCCACCGATCCCCACTCTGGCAACCAGCAGTTTGTTCTCTGTGTTTAAGAGTCTGTTTTTTTTGTTGGTCTCCTTTTTCTTTGTTCATTTGTTCTGTTTCTGAAATTCCACATATGAGTGAAATCATATGGTATTTGTCTTTCTCTATTTCATTTAACATTATACCCTCTAGGTCCATCCATGTTGTTGCAAATGGCAAGATTTAATTCTTTTTATGACTGAGTAATATTCTATTCCACATCTTTATCCATTCATCTATCAATGAACAGTGTTGCTTCCATATCTTGGCTGTTATAAATAATTCTGCAATAAACATAGGAGTGAATATATCTTTTTGAGTTAGTGTTTTCATTTTCTTTCGTTAAATACCCAGGAGTGGACTTGCTGGACCATATGGTTAGTCTATCTTTAATTTTTTGAGGAGCTTCCATACTGTTTTCCACAGTGGCTGCACCAGTTTGCATTCCCACCAACAGTGCACAAGGGTTCCTTCCCCCCCCCCCCCATCCCCACAAACTCTTGTTATTCCTGGTGTTTTTTATTTTAGCCATTCTGGCAGGTGTAAAATGATATTTTTTTGTGGTTTTGAATTTTCACTTCCCTGATAATTAGTGATGTTGAACATCTTTTCATATGTCTACTTGCCATCTATATGTCTTCTTAGGAAAGATGTCTATTCAGGTCGTCTGACCATTTTTTAATTGAATTATTTGCTTTTTTGATGTCGAGTTGTATAAGTTCTTTAAATATTCTGGATATTAACCCTTTACCAAATACATCATTTGCAAATATCTTCTCCCATTCAATAGGTTGAATTTTTGTTTTGTTGATGGTTTCTTTCACTCTGCAGAAACTTTTTATTTTCGTGTATTTCCGATAGATTAATTTTGCTTTTGTTTCCTTTGCCTGAGGAGACCTATCTACAAAAATGTTTCTATGGCTGATGTCAAAGAAATTGCTACCTATTATTTCTTTTAGGAATTTTATGGTTCCAACTCTCACATTTATGTCTTTAACCTATTTTATTTTTGTGTATGGTGTAAGAAAGTGGTTCAGTTTCATTCTTTTCCATGTAGCTATCCAGTTTTCCCAATTTCATGTGTTGAAGAGACTGTCTTTTTCCCATTGTATATTTCTGTCTCCTTTGTCATAGATTAATTGACCATAAAAGCATGGGTTTATTTCCGGACTATATTCTGTTCCATTGATTTATGTGTCTCTTTTTGTGCCAGTACCATGCTGTTTTGATTACTACAGATTTGTAGTGAAGTTTGAAACCTGGGATTGTAATACCTTTTGTTCTTCTTCTTCAGGATTGCTTTGCCTATTCAGGGTTTTGTTTTATTTGGTTTGGCTTGTTTGTTTTTTATAATTCCACACAATTTTTAGGATTGTTCTACTTCTATGAAAAATGCAGTTGGTACTTTGATGGGAGTTGCATTAAATTTGTAGGTTGCTTTGGGTAGTATAGACATTTTAACAATATTGGTTCTTCCAATCCATGAACATGGGAGATCTTTCCATTTGTTTGTGGCCCTGATACCAAAGTTAGATAAAGGCATTACAAAAAAGGAAAACCACAGGACAATATCTCTGATGAACATAGATGCAAAAATGCTCAACAAAATATCAGCAAGCAGAATCCAACAATACATTTTAAAAAACCATTCACCATGATCAAGTAGGATTTAGTGCAGGGATGCAAGAGTGGTTCAATATTCACAAATCAATCAACAATACATCACATTAACAAAAGAAAAGATAAAAACCATATGATCATCTCAATACATGCAGAAAAAGCATTTGACAAAGTACAATATCCATTCATGGCAAAAACTCTCAATGAAGTAAGTTTAGAGAGAATATACCTCAACATAATGAAAGCCATATATGAAAAACCTACAGTTAACATCACACTCAATGGTGAAAAACTGAGAGCTTTTACCTTAAGATCAAGAATAAGACAAGGATGTCCACTCTCACCACTTTTATTCAACATTAGAACTGGAAGTTCTAGCCACAGCAACCAGACAAGAAAAAGAAGTAAAAGCCATCCAAATTGGCAAGTAAGTAGTAAAACTTTCACTATTTGCAGATAACACGATACTATGCACAGAAAATCCTAAAGACTCCACCAAAAAACTGCTAGAACTGATAAATGAAATCAGTAAAGGATACAAAAGTAATATACAAAAATCTGTTGCATTTCTATACACTTAATGAAGCATCAGAAAGAGAAATTAAGAAAACAGTCTCATTTACAATTGCACCAAAAATAATAAAATAGCTAGGAATAAACTTAACCAAGGAGGTGAAAACTGTAAAACATTGAAGTAAGGAACTTTTCATTTCCTAGCTGGAAATGGGAAGTATGTGGATCAGGGAAAGTCCCTAAAGGGATGATCCATGCCCTAAGAGTTTGAGAAATTAGAAATACAGTTTTCTCTTAACTCTAGCTTGAGTCCCTGCTCTGTAGGATTACTACCTTATCCAGATGCCCCCCCCCCCCCAGAACAAGAGGGACTGTGTGGAGGATGGGGCATTGGGGGAAGGTGCTGGCTGACAGTTACAAAGCCAGTTTGGGAAATGTCTATTCCCCAGGCTACCCTAAGCTTATTCCAAGCTATGCATAGCCTTTCACCTCTACCCTTTCACCTCTCCTAGGCTTTTCTATATAAATTCTTGGGCTTCACCCTGCGGACCTCGAGGAATATAAAAATGGTGCAGATGATGCTCTCTGCCATCCTACAAACTGTCCATGAAGAGCTGCATGAGAGGGAGGTGAGGTGGAGGAACTGGCAAAGCAGGGTGGATGGGGGGAGCATTTTTACTTTAAGAGTCAGGATGACAAAGTGGTTAAAAGCTGGGACCTGGCAAACTAGACAACCTGGGCTGGAATCCTAGCTCTACCACTTTATAGCTGTGTGCCCTTGGGCAAGTTACTTACTATTATTATTTTATTTTCTGAATCACTTCAGGAAGTTGCAGTCATGATGCATGCGTATTTACCCCTAAATACCTCAGGATGTACTACCTAAAAATAACAATATTCCCTTATATAATCAAAGCACAGTGATCAAAATTAGGAAGTTAACATTGCTACAGTACTAGCAAATTACTATCTAATTATCTAATTTATACAGCTGATCTATGAAAAAGGCCAATTGTCCCACCAACATTTTTTTAGAGCAGAAGAAAAACATTTTTCCCCCCTCTGGTCTGGGATCTAATTTAGAATCAAATAGTGCATTTATTTATCAATTATCTTTAACAATTTTTAATATGGAACAGTTCCTCAGTCTTTATCTTTCATGATCTTGACATTTTATTTTATTTATTTATTTATTTATTTATTATTTTTTTAATATATGACATTTATTGTCAAATTGGTTTCCATACAACACCCAGTGCTCATCCCCAAAAATGCCCTCTTCAATACCCATCACCCACCCTCCCCTCCCTCCCACCCCCCATCAACCCTCAGTTTGTTCTCAGTTTTTAACAGTCTCTTATGCTTTGGCTCTCTCCTACTCTAACCTCTTTTTTTTTTTCTTCCCCTCCCCCATGGGTTTCTGTTAAGTTTCTCAGGATCCACATAAGAGTGAACACATATGGTATCTGTCTTTCTCTCTATGGCTTATTTCACTTAGCATAACACTCTCCAGTTCCATCCACATTGCTACAAAGGGCCATATTTCATTCTTTCTCATTGCCACGTAGTACTCCATTGTGTATATAAACCACAATTTCTTTATCCATTAATCAGTTGATGGACATTCAGGGTCTTTCCATAATTTGGCTATTGTTGAGAGTGCTGCTATAAACATTGGGGTACATGTGCCCCTATGCATCAGTACTCCTGTATCCCTTGGGTAAATTCCCAGCAGTGCTACTGCTGGGTCATAGGGTAGGTCTATTTTTAATTTTCTGAGGAACCTCCACACTGTCTTCCAGAGCGGCTGCACCAGTTTGCATTCCCACCAACAGTGCAAGAGGGTTCCCGTTTCTCCACATCCTCTCCAGCATCTATAGTCTTCTGATTTGTTCATTTTGGCCACTCTGACTGGCATGAGGTGATATCTGAGTGTGGTTTTGATTTGTATTTCCCTGATGAGGAGCGACATTGAGCATCTTTTCATGTGCCTATTGGCCATCCGGATGTCTTCTTTAGAGAAGTGTCTATTCATGTTTTCTGCCCATTTCTTCACTGGATTATTTGTTTTTTGGGTGTGGAGGTTGGCGAGCTCTTTATAGATTTTGGATACTAGCCCTTTGTCTGATATGTCATTTGCAAATATCTTTTCCTATTTCGTTGGTTGCCTTTTAGTTTTGTTGATTGTTTCCTTTGCTGTGCAGAGCTTTTTATCTTCATGAGGTCCCAATAGTTCATTTTTGCTTTTAATTCCCTTGCCTTTGGGGATGTGTCAAGTAAGAGATTGCTACGGCTGAGGTCAGAGAGGTCTTTTCCTGCTTTCTCCTCTAGGGTTTTGATGGTTTCCTGTCTCACATTCAGGTCCTTTATCCATTTTGAGTTTATTTTTGTGAATGGTGTGAGAAAGTGGTCTAGTTTCAACCTTCTGCATGTTGCTGTCCAGTTCTTCCAGCACCATTTGTTAGAGACTGTCTTTTTTCCATTGGATGTTCTTTCCTGCTTTGTCAAAGATTAGTTGGCCATACTTTTGTGGATCTATTTCTGGGGTTTCTATTCTATTCCATTGGTCTATGTGTCTGTTTTTATGCCAATACCATGCTGTCTTGATGATTACAGCTTTGTAGTAGAGGCTAAAGTCTGGGATTGTGATGCCTCCTGCTTTGGTCTTCTTCTTCAAAATTATTTTGGCTATTTGGGGCCTTTTGTGGCTCCATATGAATTTTAGGATTGCTTGTTCTAGCTTCGAGAAGAATGCTGGTGCAATTTTGATTGGGATTGCATTGAATGTGTAGATAGCTTTGGGTAGTATTGACATTTTGACAATATTTATTCTTCCAACCCATGAGCACGGAATGTTTTTCCATTTCTTTATATCTTGTTCAATTTCCTTCATAAACTTTCTATAGTTTTCAGCATACAGATCTTTTACATCTTTGGTTAGATTTATTCCTAGGTATTTTATGCTTCTTGGTGCAATTGTGAATGGGATCAGTTTATTTGTCTTTCTGTTGCTTCATTATTGAAGCATTGAAGCATTCTGTTGCTTCATGTCATCTGCAAAAAGTGAAAGCTTAACTTCATCTTCGCCAATTTTGATGCCTTTGATTTCCTTTTGTTGTCTGATTGCTGATGCTAGAACTTCCAACACTATGTTAAACAACAGCGGTGAGACTGGACATCCCTGTCATGTTCCTGATCTCAGGGAGAAAGCTCTCAGTTTTTCCCCATTGAAGATGATGTTAGCTGTGGGCTTTTCATAAATGGCTTTTATGATGTTTAAGTATGTTCCTTCTATCCCGACTTTCTCGAGTGTTTTTATTAAGAAAGGATGCTGAATTTTGTCAAATGCTTTTTCTGCATCGATTGACAGGATCATATGGTTCTTATCTTTTCTTTTATTCATGTGATGTATCACGTTGATTGATTTGCAAATGTTGAACCAGCCCTGCATCCCAGGAATGAATCCCACTTGGTCATGGTGAATAATTCTTTTTATATGCTGTTGAATTAGATTTGCTAGTATCTTATTGAGAATTTTTGCATCCATATTCATCAGGGATATTGGCCTGTAGTTCTCTTTTTTTACTGGGTCTCTGTCTGGTTTAGGAATCAAAGTAATACTGGCTTCATAGAATGAGTCTGGAAGTTTTCCTTCCCTTTCTATTTTTTGGAATAGCTTGAGAAGGATAGGTATTATCTCTACTTTAAACGTCTGGTAGAATTCCCCTGGGAAGCCATCTGGTCCTGGACTCTTATTTGTTGGGAGATTTTTGATAACTGATTCAATTTCTTCTCTGGTTATGAGTCTGTTCAAGCTTTCTATTTCCTCCTGATTGATTTTTGGAAGTGTGTGGGTTTTTAGGAATTTGTCCATTTCTTCCAGGTTGTCCAGTTTGTTGGCATATAATTTTTCATAGTATTCCCTGATATTGAATTCATAGAATTCCCTGATATTCCTTGTATTTCTGAGGGATTGGTTGTAATAATTCCATTTTCGTTCATGATTTTATCTACTTGGGTCATCTCCCTTTTCTTTTTGAGAAGCCTGGCTAGAGGTTTATCAATTTTGTTTATTTTTTCAAAAAACCAACTCTTGGTTTCGTTGATCTGCTCTACGGTTTTTTTTAGATTCTATATTGTTTATTTCTGCTCTGATCTTTATTATTTCTCTTCTGCTGGGTTTAGGGTGTCTTTGCTGTTCTGCTTCTATTTCCTTTAGGTGTGCTGTTAGATTTTGTATTTGGGATTTTTCTTGTTTCTTGAGATAGGCCTGGATTGCAATGTATTTTCCTCTCAGGACTGCCTTCGCTGCATCCCAAAGCATTTGGATTGTTGTATTTTCATTTTCATTTTTTTCCATATATTTTTAAATTTCTTCTCTAATTGCCTGGTTGACCCATTCATTCTTTAGTAGGGTGTTCTTTAACCTCCACGTTTTTGGAGGTTTTCCAGACTTTTTCCTGTGGTTGATTTCAAGCTTCATAGCATTGTGGTCTGAAAGTATGCATGGTATGATCTCAATTCTTGTATACTTATGAAGGGCTGTTTTGTGACCCAGTATGTGATCTATCTTGGAGAATGTTCCATGTGCACTCGAGAAGAAAGTATATTCTGTTGCTTTGGGATGCAGAGTTCTAAATATATATGTCAAGTCCATGTGATCCAATGTATCTATTCAGGGCCCTTGTTTCTTTATTGACCATGTGTCTAGATGATATATCCATTGTTGTAAGTGGGGTATTAAAGTCCCCTGCAATTACTACATTCTTATCAATAAGGTTGCTTATGTTTGTGAGTAATTGTTTTATATATTTGGGGGCTCCCATATTCAGCGCATAGACATTTATAATTGTTAGCTCTTCCTGATGGATAGACCCTGTAATTATTATATAATGCCCTTCTTCATCTCTTGTTACAGCCTTTAATTTAAAGTGTAGTTTGTCTGATAGAAGTATGGCTACTCCAGCTTTCTTTTGAATTCCAGTAGCATGATAAATAGTTTTCCATCCCCTCACTTTCAATCTGAAGGTGTCCTCAGGTCTAATGTGAGTCTCTCGTAGACAGCAAATAGATGGGTCTTGTTTTTTTATCCATTATGATACCCTATGTCTTTTGGTTGGTGCATTTAGTCCATTTACATTCAGTGTTATTTTTTTTTAAATTTTTTTAAATCTTTATTTATTTTTGAGAGAGAGAGAGAGAGAGAGAGAGAGAGAGACAGAATGTGAGCAGGGGAGGGACAGAGAGAGAGGGAGACACAGAATCTGAAGCAGGCTCCAGGCTCTGAGCTGTCAGCACAGAGCCCGATGTGGGGCTTGAACTCACAGTCCGCGAGATCATGACCTGAGATGTCGGACGCTCAACCGACTGAGCCACCCAGGCGCCCCTACATTCAGTGTTATTATAGAAAGATATGGGTTCAGAGTCATTGTGATGTCTGTAGGTTTCATGCTTGTAGCGATGTCTCTGGAACTTTGTCTCAAAGGATCCCCCTTAGGATCTCTTGTAGGGCTGGTTCAGTGGTGACGAATTCCTTCAGTTTTTGTTTGTTTGGGAAGACCTTTACCTCTTCTTCTATTCTAAATGACAGACTTGCTGGATAAAGGATTCTCGGCTGCATATTTTTTCTGTTTATCACATTGAAGATTTCCTGACATTCCTTTCTGGCCTGCCAAGTTTCAGTTGAGAGGTCCATCACGAGTCTTATTGGTCTCCCTTTATATGTTAGAGCACGTTTATCCCTAGCTGCTTTCAGAATTTTCTCTTATCCTTGTATTTTGCCAGTTTCACTATGATATGTCGTGCAGAAGATCGATTCAAGTTACATCTGAAGGGAGTTCTCTGTGCTCTTGGATTTCAATGCCTTTTTCCTTCCCCAGATCAGGGAAGTTCTCAGCTATTATTTCTTCAAGTACACCTTCAGCACCTTTCCCTCTCTCTTCCTCCTCTGGAATACCAATTATGTGTAGATTATTTCTCTTTAGTGCATCACTTAGTTCTCTAATTTTCCCCTCATACTCGTGGATTTTTTTTATCTCTCTTTTTCTCAGCTTCTTCTTTTTCCATAATTTTATCTTCTAGTTCACTTATTCTCTCCTCTGCCTCTTCAATCCGAGCTGTGGTTGCCTCCATTTTATTTTGCTGCTCATTAATAGAATTTTTTAGCTCCTCCTGGCTGTTCCTTAGTCCCTTGATCTCTGTAGCAATAGATTCTCTGCTGTCTTCTATACTGTTTTCAAGCCCAGCAATTAATTTTATGACTATTATTCTAAATTCACTTTCTGTTATATTGTTTAAATTGTTTTTGATCAGTTCGTTAGCTGTCACTATTTCCTGGAGATTCTTTTGAGGGGAATTCTTCCGTTTCATTATTTTGAACAGTCCCTGGAGTGGTGTGGAACTGCAGGGCACTTCCCCTGTGGTCTCTTGAAAAACTTGTGTTGGTGGGCGGGGCTGCAGTCAGACCTAATGTCTGCCCCCAGCCCACTGCTGGGGCCACAGTCAGACTGGTGTGTACCTTCTCTTCCCCTCTCCTAGGGGCAGGATTCACTGTGGGGTGGCGTGGCCCATCTGGGCTACTTGCACACTGCCAGGCTTGTGGTGTTGGGGATCTGGCGTATTAGCTGAGGTAGATCAGCAAGGTGCACAGGGGTAGGAGGGGCAGGCTCAGCTCACTTTTCCTTCAGTGATCCACTTCAGGAGGGGCCCTGTGGCACTGGGAGGGAGTCAGACCCGCAGGAGGGATGGATCCACAGAAGCACAGCATTGGGTGTTTGCACGGTGCAAGCAAGTTCCCTGGCAGGGACTGGTTCCCTTTGGGATTTTGGCTGGGGGATGGGCGAGGGAGATGGCGCTGGCGAGTGCCTTTGTTCCCCACCAAGCTGAGCTCTGTCGTCTGGGGCTCAACAACTCTCCCTCCCGTTGTCCTCCAGCCCTCCCGCTCTCTGAGCAGAGCTGTTAACTTATAACCTTCCAGATGTTAAGCCCCACTTGCTGTCAGAACACACTCCGTCTGGCCCCTCCACTTTTGCAAGCCAGACTCAGGGGCTCTGCTTGGCCGGCGGGCTGCCCCTCAGCCCCAGCTCCCTCCCTCCAGTCCGTGTAGCGCGCATCACCTCTCTGCCCTTCCTACCCAATTCTGTGGGCCTCTTCAATCCGAGCTGTGGTTGCCTCGTCTGTGCTTGGCTCTGGAGACTCTGTTCTGCTAGTCTTCTGGTGTTTTTTTGGGTTATTTAGGCAGGTGTGGGTGGAATCTGAGTGATCAGCAGGACGCGGTGAGCCCAGTGTCCTCCTACGTCGCCATCTTCCTCCCTCCTCTGGGTGAGATGGTTTTAAAGGGCAAATTGGGCACTCATTCAGCCCTGAAAGCTGGTCAGGCATAAAAGTAGGCTAGCACCAGGGCTGGGGGGCTCAACCTTTGGAGAGGACTCTGCTGGGCTGGCACTGGTGTGAAAGAAAGTTTTTTCTGAGTCTCTGAGTGCGTGTCACTTGTCTCTTCCTGTGTGCCAAGTATTTGCTGTAACAACTTTCTTGAAATTCCTTTAAATGACAAACAAATATTTGAATTGATCTTCCTGAAATCTGATTCCTTTGTACCTAGGGATGATGTGTCAATTTCCAAGAAGCCTCCTGCCAGATGTAGCCCAGACAGGGGGCAAAGGGGGAAGAGAATCTCTCCACAGGGCGTGGGTCTGGGAAAGATGCAAAAGGCAGTCGTGACATTTTAAATGTATAGACCATTTATTTTGTAGAATATATGGCATTTTTGGTTTGTCTCATATTTCTTCATGATTAGGTTTAGATTATGTATTTTGGTGGGAATACCACAGAGTATGTGTGTCAAAGGATGGTTTTAAGGATTAAATATATAAAAGCTCCTAGAACAATGCCTGGCACACAAGCACTCTCTAGGTGTTGGTTACTGGTAGAGTTGGTACCCATGTTCTCAGGCCTCCCCTCTCCAATGTCTCTTCCCTGCCAGATTCTCAGAGCATCCACCATCATCATGACTATATCATCAGGTATTTACCAAACCCAAGATGCAAACAGTATCGTTGAAGAGACAGACACATATAGGAAGAAAACAGCTGACTACACAGAATAGCCTTACATGAGTGGTCACAGAGACATACAGTGGCTGTGTGGGGTGGTGGGGACTTGGGCTAGTTGGGTCTAGATTAGGAGAAGTAGTGAAGTGGGTATTCTCACTTGACATAATATTCCAAGACAAGACTCAGGAGCAAGAACTTTTGGGGGCATGTCTATAGAACTGTTAGTCGTGTGGTAGGACTGGAATGCAGAATTCTTTGACGGGAAGTGAAAATGACCCCTCTGCTGCCACCTGGGGACAGACTGGATACAAAGGATAAAGATAAGAGGGAAGAGGATGTTCAGGATGTTTCCTGGGTTTCTGGCATGGTCAGCTGGGAGGATAATAGTATCCTTCACTGAAACCAGGAATGGAGGGCAAAATGGGGAGGAAGATGATGCATTCAGTTTTTGATCAGGAGAGAAAAGGGTGCCCTTGGTATAGCCAGGTGGAGATGTTCAGTAGCCATGTAGATCTGGAGCTCAGATCTGAGCTGGATGGCTACGTTAGGGAACAATTATATTGTCCCTTTCTGTAAAATAGGATTGGTAATATTTACCTCAAATCTTTAGGGTTAGGATCAGTGAGATAGCATGTGTTAAGTTTGGTAAAAACTAAGCAGTAAATACTCTGATGATGTCAGTGATGAAGAAGATGATGATGGATGATGATGATGATGATGATGATGAAGAAGAATGACCAGGATGACTGGAAGCCATGGATAAGGGATGGCATAAGAAGAGGGACAGAATAAACCCCCTTTCTGATTTTCAACTAGTCCCTGCTTCACAACTAGGCAAAATTTTCCCTTCATCTACTTGGAGGTCGAAAGTCTGTAAGTCCCACTAATACTTCATCCTTTCTTGAAGATCTGTGTCCTGGAGCAACTGTAACTGTCCCCAGGTCCCTGTCACTCTGCCTCCTCTACTGCAGAATCTTAACGGTGGCCTATCCTGCATAAACAAGCCAGTTGGCAAATAGCTGGCACCTGCTTGTCTGTGTTAGATGTTCCTTTAGCTCTGTGCCCAGATATCCTTGTTGAATAAGCTCTGGAAGACACTTGGCTGACATTTAAGTCAAAGGGCCTGTTATGAGGCAGAGGGATTTAAATTAAATGCTGTTCCTGGCAGGAATTATAGAATCCCCAAGTTTCCCTTGCTCTTGTCTCCCACTCAGTCATCTGTTCCCAGATCCACTAACCACTGATAGCATTTTCACTTAGTTGTCCTTCTACTATGTCCTACAAAACACATGCAGGACGTTCCTCATTCCTCTCTCCCCAACTCTAGACAGGCCCCCCTTTTCCACCTTCCCATTATTGGTCAGTTACTGCTGTTTCCTGTTATTCAGGGTTAGAAATATTTGCACTGTCTGTTAGTTGTCTCTCTCTTCTGTTTCTTCTCTGATTATCCATCCAATCCTGTCAATAATGTGCCTTGGATTTGTTCTTCCCCTTTGCTCCCTCCTCACCACCCTTCTCTGAATTACTAGTGCATGTAAGTATTCTCTGTTCTGCAATGTTGGATTTGATAATCCCAAGATTTTGTAAATCTGTGACTCTAATTTTTCATAATCTGAGTTAATTTGCTTCCCCACCCCCATGCCTTAGGCACCAAAACTCTACTGAATCCACAAATGAATTCATGTACATATGAGGGCCCACAGTTCACAAATATTATGGCAGGGTGTGTGTGGGGGGTGTTCCTCTGCTCCATGATATTCAGGAAGGGCTTTTCTGGATGTTGTCAATTAGTATGAAAAATACAAAAATGAGGACTCCTGAATTTTGATAAACTCTGTGCCACTCTATCATCTGTCTATCTATCTATCTATCTATCTATCTATCTATCATCTATCTATCTATCTATCTATCTATCTATCTATCTATCAATCATCTTTTAGAGTTCTTTTTTCCCCCATCATGATAACTGCACTCTCTAATCCCCATCCCTTATTTCCCCCATCCTCCCACCCACCTCCACTCTGATAACCATCAGTTTGTTCTCTATAGTTAAGAGTCTGTTTCTTGTAATTTGCTTCTTAAATTATTTCTTGTATGGACTTTGGTTCTCCCCCTTGATTTTAAGTAATTTGAATCAGAGGAACCAAATTTTCCTTCCATTTATTTTCTTTCCCATTCCTCTCTCTTCCTCTCTCTAAATCTATAGTTCTGGGAGAACATAAAGTTCTGGCTCACTTTGAGCTGTGGCATGAGGTTGAGGCTATCCCTATTACAGGGCATTGCTGTGGCGCTCAGTATCGTGTCCATGAAACATCTGAAGGTAACCCTGGACCAACTGCAAGCATATAGTGCTATACTCACTGAAAAGAACTCATCATCCATCCTCAAACTGATGAAGGTGATGGCATTCCTGGGAGCTCTGCCAACCTCCCACACAAAGCCCTCCAAGGCATCCCTGTCACCCCAGACTCCTCACTTCTCTGAGGTGTGCTGACCCACCTATAAATGTTTCTATTTCCCTCTGGCCAACTGTGGGGAAGTTTCATCCTCTTGTCCCTTTCCCGTGCTCCTTTATGCCGTGAATCAGGCCCTGGTATCACCAGCTGCACCACCTTCCTCCCAGCTGTTCACCATTCCACAGCCCCATCTTCCCTTCCGTGTCATGCAGGCAATCCATTCCTCTCTGAACCTCCATTTCCCCATCAGCCAAGGAGGATAAGATGAAGAGAAGGCAAGTTTCCCCCTTCCCCCTACAGGAACATCAGCAAAGGGAATGGGGGCTGGTCTGTAACATCATCTACTTAAGCTATAGCAAGATTATTTCAGAGAGCAAGGGAGCCATCTTCATGCATTTAGATGACATCCTGGCCATGGTCCTGCAACACTACCGCAACTGTATTGTAGAAAAGGTACTTCCTGCTTTCTCTACTTCTCCAGTGTCCCATCCCTGACTTTTTTGGCCCTTCCGCTCCAAGAAAATGATGCCTGGCCTTGAATGGAACTCGGGGGTGGGGCGATCACAGTTGTTTCAGGGGAGGTAAGAGGGAGCCCCAAATAATTTTTCTGCCTTTGCCATTTGTTCAGAGCATATATCCCTAGGGTAGGAAAAGAAGCCTTTCCCATTCCCTATTCATTTACCATCCAACTAGACATCCTTCGGAAGAACTTATTTGGTAAAAAGACAATAACTTAAGAGACATGGAAGCTTTGGGAGCTTTGCTTTCCTAAGCTTCCCTCAGAAGGAAGATGCAGGGTTTTAGCCTAAGGAAGCCTTAGCACCTCATCTCCCAGATTTTGTGTAGGTAGTTTTCCCTTGCCCCAGGATCATTCCTACCTTGGAAATCTCTGAGTATACTGGTTGGTTCAGGATAAGAACCTGAAGTTGGAGTACCTGGATGCCCTGACCAAGCTAATAAACATCTTGAGCAGCCAGCCCATGGCCTTTCAATTCAAGTTCCCTCAGAAAATAGAAATTGTAACCTTTATGATGGTAAGTACAACTCAGGAGGATGGAGGTAGAAATGCACAGAGGAGGGAGGATGGGTCCTCATTCATGGAAACCATTGGCAATGCTCCTAGACTAGGCCTGGAGGATAAAAGTCCAGATTTTCTGGTTGTTTTTTCCTACCTTATTGTTCCCTTTCCCATTCTCAAGGTAGGGGTGAGTGCTGTGGGGAAGGTATGGTTGGGAGTAGGAGAGATGTGCTATCCTTCAGAGTCTTTGGAAGTCTCTGAAAATTCTAGGTCCCAGTTTCCTGTGAATACAGCCTGGGTGGGAGGAGGGGGAGGAAGGCAAGAAAGATATATTCACATCCTCTTGTTCTCTGGGGTGGGGGATTGGGGTGGGTGTGTTACAGGAGTTAATCAGGGAGGAGCCATTGAATTCCATCTCCAGTTCCATTAGGCAGAGGGCAATGAACTTCATCACTAACTTCAGGTAACAATGTTCCAGCCATTCTGTCCTCCTTCCTCTGAATGGATTTCAGTTCTTTATTCCCTAATCTATCCCCACCTTATTTTCTTCTCTGCTTTTAGTATGGGGGCCCCAGGCAGTTGTAGACATCTGTTGGACAATGTATGCCACCTCTTTTTACCAAGATTTTTTGGATGGGATTTTTGGAGCATGTGGCAGAGACCACCTCTCCCATCTTCCATAGGCACTTGCTGTTGTTTCTGGTCCAGTCTTTCTTCTGCTCACAGGGATGTCCCTGACTAAACACCTCCATCTCCATCATTGACTGCCTCCCCCATTCCCTCAAAATACCCGGGGAACCAAACAGTAATATATCATCCCCAAATATTAGTACCCTTTTCTGTAATAGTTCCTCTTTCCCTTTATCCTTTTCTTTCCATATTCCTGGCATTTTAAAACTTTTCTTACTGTTTCCTCCTTTTCTTCTTTTGGTTACCTTTTCTTTTGGTATCTTCTTTCTCCCACCTCTCCCTCTGTCTCCACCATCTCTCTCTTATTTTCCTCAGCTGTTATTCCTGGCCATTACTCTCTGGTTACATTTTTGCTCCTTCCTCATGGATCTTAGGAAGCTCCATCCCCTCACAGAGGTGGAAGAAAGAACAGAGCTACTCCAAACGTGCTTTCAGAGTGTGCTATGCCTGCCATCCACAGAGGATTTGCAGAAGGAGGCATCCAGTTCCCAGGAAGCCCAGGCCACTGAAGTAATTAACTCTTTGATGTTTGTCTCTTTGTTTTTATTTTTTACTTTTGAGAGGATGAGAAGTATAAGTTCAGCAGTTATATGTAAGGACCTCTTTGATAAAAACATGATAATCATCAGAGATTACTAGGTCATATAGTCTGAACACTACTCATGAAAAGTACTTCCTTCTTGAGAGCACTCATTGATTGCCACTGTCACAACTTTAATATTCTGGCCCAGACACGGACACTCAATTCTTTACCTTTTACTGTTGTACAATTGAAACCAGACGGGAAGGTTTCAAACGTGATTTTACTAAAGGCCCATGGGTAAATAAGTTCAGAGAGTCAGCAAGAGAGCTGAGTCCATTTCCCACAGGGTCTGTAGTGTTTCCTTGAAGGAAGGAAGAGGGATTCAGTTTTCCAATTTGCATTTATATGTTTAGTTCCTAGGAATTCTTTCATGTTCTCTGATTACTCCTTTATTTTGACTGATTGTTCTTGTTTTACTGATACCACAATCTCCTGCTTCTTTTTTTTGAGGATATTAATAAGAATTTTTAAAAATAAAGGTTTCTATTACTTACTGAATTAGTTTGGTTTTCTTTAGGACCATTTGGTCTATTTGTTTAGTTGGGCCTTTTCATCAGATGTCTGGTGGTCCTTCTTTGTCAGTTCATATTTATTTATGTTATGAAGGAAGGACTGGTACATACAGAGAAAGCTGAGGTCGGTTTCCTACGCTTGTACCCCCATGAGGCCTTATTCAGTGTAGCTCTGGTTAGAGAGGGAAGGTTTTGACAGGATTTCCCCATGTTTGGGGCAAGCTGGGATCTCCCCATCCACTAGGACAAACCGCGTATCAAGCAGATATTTGTGCTCTGCTGAAAACAACAGAAAAATTTCTTCAAGTTAGTAATGGGCAAGTGGCACTTGAAATGTTAGGGGGAAACTTGCGGAGCAGAACTTCTCAAGGAAGGCTTCCTGGGAGAGCTGGAGCACTGAGCTAAGTTTAGAAGGAGGGATGGGACTGATATCTCAGCAAGTCTTTGAGATCTCTCTTTTCTCCCTCAGGATTTGCTCATGGAGACCCTTCAATCCCTCCTAAGGCTAATGGAGACACTTATTGTTGAGATGCCTTCTCAGATCCAGTACTGTTTGGAGGTCAGTGGTAAGGAGCCCCTGAAGTTGGTGTATTGGTTTTCTAGGGCTGCCATAACAAAGTACCACAACTGAGTAGCTTCAAACAACAGAAATATATTCTTTCACAGTTGTAAAGGCTGGAAGTCCAAAATCAAGGTATCAGCAGGGTTGGTTTCCACTGGAGGCTCTGAGGGACAACCTGTTCCATGCATCCCTCCTAGCTTTTGGTGATTCCTGGTGGCCCATGGTGTCCCTCGGTTTATAGACCTACCATTACAATCTCTGCTTCCATTTTCACAGGGTATCTGTGGGGTGCAGGAGGGTGTGTGTGTGTGTGTGTGTGTGTGTGTGTGTGTGTATGTTTCTCTGTCTTTTCTTCTTAATAAGGACAGGAGTCATAAGATTAGGGCCTATCCAAATCCAAATCCAATATGCACTCACCTTTACTTGAGTTCATCTGCCAGTGACTATTTTCCAAACAAGGTCACATTCTGATGTTCTGGGTGCACATGAATTTGGGGGGGACTCTATCAACGCAGTACAGTTGGGAATAGAACAGCAGAACAGTTGGGGGGAAAAGTAAGAGGTCTGAGGATGAAGGTTGGATTCAGACCTTTTAGGGAAAGGATAACCAGAGCTAGGATCCAGATAACATTGGTCTGCTCTTTGGAGGACATCTTTTCCTTTTTCTTTCTTCCCCTTCAGTCATTGCTGTGGTCATCTTTCTCAGCTCCCTCTGCTCCCTCATGGGAGCTAAAGGTTAAAAGCATGGGCTCTTGACTGCCATACGCTGCAATTCCAGATTCTGATTCTGCTCTTAACAGTATAGCCTTGGGGAATTATTTAACTTCCATCTGCCTCAGTTTTCTCCTGGAAAATGGGATGACAGTAGTTAACATAGTCATTTTGATAACTGAATGAGATAATGTTTACAAAGTGCTTGGCTCATCTGCTCATTTAAAATTTGTTTGTCTTTTGATATCATGTTTTCACTCACATGTGGAATTTGAGAAACTTAACAGAGGACCATGGGGGAAGGAATGGGGGAAAAATAGTTTCAAACAGAGAGAAGGCAAACCAGAAGAGACTCTTAAATACAGAGAACAAACTGAAGGTTGATGGGGGGAATAGGGGAGTGGGGCAAATGGGTGATGGGCATTGAGGAGGGCATTTGTTGGGATGAGCACTGGGCCAAGAGCACACTGTATACACTGTATGTTAGCTAACTTGACAATAAATTATATTTAAAAAATAAAAATAAAAAATAAATTTTGTCTTTTAATTGATTTGATTTACTTTATACTATTGTCATCATATTTTGGCCTTCTCCTAATATCCTGTTCCCCAGCTACCACATGAGGCTCAAAATTTCTTTGTAGTTTCTTTTGTTGTCAAAATATAGATCACTAAGTAATATAGTCAGACTATTGTGCTCAAAAGCTACTTGAAATAATTATTTTCTATATGATTATATTATCAAATTGGGATAATTTAAACTTGTTTGTGTTAAATTTTAGGGCTTCCTTTCTTTTATTTAATTGAAGAGAATAAAACTTAAAACTTTATAATGTTTCATGCAAAGAATTCTTGCTCCTCCTCTGATTCTCTTAACCTCATTCCCACTTATCCCCTGTAGATAACCATTTTTAATGGCTTCTGGTTTGACCTTCCTGTCTTTCTTATTGTGAAAATAAGCAAACCTGTGTTTATGATATATTATTATTATTTTCCTGCCTTTCTTGTGCTGTAGGTAGCACATTTTATCTACTGCTCTGGATCTTACTTTTTTCTCTTATCCACAATCAGTTCACAGATACAGTCCTTATTTTCTTTGTGGTTTTATACATTGTGTGGATGTACCATAATTTACTCAGCCAGTTCCCTATGGACAGACATTGGGCTGTTTCCAATCATTTTGCTGTTAGTTTTCTTCTTTTTAAAAAAATTTTAAATGATTATTTATTTTTGAGACACACACACACACACACACACACACACACACAGAATGTGAGAGGGGGAAAGGCAGAGAGAGAGAGGGAGACACAGAATCTGAAGCAGGCTCCAAGCTCTGAGCTGTCAGCACAAAGCCCAACATGGGACTGGAACTTGTGAACTGAGAACATGACCTGAGCCTGACCTGAGCCAAACTGGGATGCTTAAACGCCTGAGCCACCCAGGCGCCCTACTGCTAGTTTTCTTCTTAACTTTATTTTGCAATGATTGTTGATTCATTGGAAGTAGCAAAAAAATAGTACATATAGTCCCTTGAATGCTTTACCCTGCTTCCCCTAATGGTGACATCGTATATTACAGCAATAACTATCAAAACCAGGGAATTGTCGGTATATTACTGCTTGGCTACAGACTTTACTCAGTTTGGCCAGTTTTTACACATACTTATTTGTGTGTTCTATGAGATTTAATCTCACGTATAAATTGTGAAACCACCACCACCACCATCATGATATACGATGTTCCCTCACTAAAAGAAACTCTTGTACTGCCCCTTTATAGTCACATCTTCTCCCGCTTTGTCCCTGTTCCCTGGAAACCATTAATCTGTTTTCCATCTCTGTAATTTTGTCATTTTGAGGATGTTAAGCACATGGAATCAAATAGTATATAAAATTTTATGAGATTGGCTTCTTTCATTTAGCTTAATGCTCTTAAGATCCTTTAAGTTGTCTGCATCATTAGTTTATTCCTTTTTATTGCTGAGTAGTATTCCATGGTATGGATACTAGAGTTTGTTTAGCCGTTCACCCATTGAAAGACATTTGGGTAGTTTCCAGTTTTTGACAATTATGAAAAAAACTCCTGTAAATATTCATGTACAGTCTTTTGTGTGAATATACATTTTCACTGTTTGGGATAAATATTCCAGAGTGTAATTGCTGAGTCATGGTGAGTACATGTTTAGTCTTATCAGAAAATTACCAAACTATTTCTCAGAGTGACTGAACCATTTTATGTTTTTACCAACAATGTATGAGATGTCTAGTTTCTTCCCATCCTTGCTGGAAAATAAAATCCTTGGTATAATTTTTAAATTTTACCTCACTGTGGTTTTAATTTATGTTTCCCTTATGGCTAATGATGTTGAACATATTTTCATGTGCATATTTGCTATATACATCTTTGATGAAATGTCAGTTCATGTCTTTTGCCCATTTTCTAATGGGATTGTTTTCTTACTGTTGAGTTTTGAGAGTTGTTTATATATTTTAGATAAAAGTCCCTTGTCATATCTATGGTTTGCTATGTGTAGCTTGTCTTTTCATTCTCTTGACAGGGTCTTTCACAGAGCAAAAATTCTAAATTAAAAAAAAAAATTTTTTTTTAACGTTTATTTATTTTTGAGACAGAGAGAGACAGAGCATGAATGGGGGAGGGGCAGAGAGAGAGGGAGACACAGAATCGGAAGCAGGCTCCAGGCTCTGAGCCATCAGCCCAGAGCCCGACGCGGGGCTCAAACTCACGGACCATGAGATCGTGACCTGAGCCAAGTCGGACGCTTAACCGACTGAGCCACCCAGGCGCCCCAAAAAATTCTAAATTTTGATGATGTCCATTTTATATTTTTTTCTCTGTGGAATCATGACTGGTGTCATGTCTAAGAACTAGGTCATGAATATTTTCTTCCATGTTTTCTTCTAACAGCTTTTTAGTTTTACATTTTACTTTAAATCTATGACCCATTTTGAATTAATTTTTGTATAATGTATGAGCTTTAGGTTGAAGTTCAATTTTTTTTGCACATGAAATTTCAGTTCTTCTAATGCTATCCTTTATATATTGAATTGCCTTTACACGTTTGTCACAATCAATTGGCCATATTTGCATAGATCTATTTCTGGACTCTGTATTCTGTTCTATTAACTTCTGTGTCTATTCCTTTACCAATACCACACTGTCTTGATTAATCTAGCTTCAGAGTAAGTCTTAAAATTGTATAATCTAATTTCTCTTTCTTCTTTTTCCTTTGCATATTAATTTAGAATCAACTTGTCTATATCTATAAAACATCCTGCTGGATTTTTATAGAGCTGCATTACATCTATAGATTCATTGGGAAAAATTGAAAGCTTTATTATGTTGAGTCTTCTAATCCATGAACATGTTATGTCTCTTCATTTATTAGATCTTCTTTTTCATTCACTAGCATTTTGTAGTTTTCAGCATGAAGAACCTGTATATACCTAAGTATTTCATTCTGAGGAGATACTGTAATTGCAACTATTTAAAATTTTTAGTTTTCAATTGTTCATTGTTAGCATATAGAAATTCAGTTGAGTTTTGAATACTGACTTGTATTCTAGAACTTTTTTGGTATATGGATTCCTTGGAGTTCTCTATGTAGAAATCATCTTGTTTACAAATAGGCACAATTTTATTTCTTCATTTCAAATCTTATACCTTTTATTTCACTTTCATGCCTTATTGCACTAGCTAAGACTTCCAGTATGACATTGAATAGGAGTGCTAAGAGTAGACATCCTTGCCTTATTCCTAGTCTTGGTGGGAAGGCATTCAGTTATACACTACTAAGTATGATATTTGCTATAGATTTTTTTGTAGGTGCCATTTATGAGGTTAGGAAGTTTGCTTCTGTTCCTAGTTTGCTGAAAAATTTTAATATGAATAGATGCTGAATGCTGTGAAATTCTCTTTCTGTATCAATTGATATGATCATGTTGATTTTCTTCTTTAGACTATTAATATAGAAGATTAGATTGATTTTCAAATGTTGAAACAGTCTTGTGTTCCCAGAATAAATTGCATTTTGTCATGGTGTATTATTTTTTTTATATTTTGTTGGATTTAATTTGCTAATATTTTGTTGAGAATTTTTGTATCTATGTTCCTGAGGGACAGACTTATGGTTTTCCTTTTTTGTTGTCTTTGTCTGATTTTGTCATCAATTTAAGATTGGCCTCATAAAATGAGCTAGGTAGTGCATCTTCTTCTATCTTATGGAAGAGACTATGTATAATCTATGTTATTTCCTTTTTAAGTATTTGGTAGAATTCACCATTGAAAACATCTTGACCTGGAGATTTCTTTTTTGGGGAAGTATTTAAACTATGCATTCAATTTAAAAAATAGTTTTGGACTATTCAGGTTATCTGTTTCATTTTTGGGAGTTTTAGTTTTTGAAAAATTGGTCCATTTCCATTTCATCTAAATTATTGAATTTATGTGAGAGTTGTTTGTAATATTCTCTTATTATGCTCTTATTGTGAACTTTCTTTCATTATTGTGCCTTTTCTCTTTTTACTTCTGTCCATCTTTCTAGAAGTTTATCAGTTTTATTGCCCTCCTTGAAGAACCACTTTTTGTTTCATTTTTTCTCTATTAATTTTCTTCATATCTTTATGTTTTTGTTTATGATTTTATTCTTTGATGCTATTATCTGTAGTATTTTCTTCCTTCTGTTAGCTTTGAATTTATTTCACTTTATCTAGGTTTTTTTAAAGTAGAAACTTAGATTTTTAATTTGAAACCTTTCTCCTTTTGATTTTATTTTAACTTAGTATAGTTATCATACATTGTTATAATAGTTTCAGGTATACAATATAGTGATTCACTTCTATATGTTACTCAGTTCTCATCAAGAGAAGTATACTCTTAATTCCCTTCACTTGTTTCACCCATCCCCCCACTCACCTCTCCTCTGGTGTGCATCTGTTTGTTCTCTATAGCTAAGAGTCTGTTATTTGGTTTATCTCTCTTTTTTTCCTTTGCTAATTTTGTTTCTTAAAGTCCATGTATGAGTGAAATCATACGGTATTTACCTTTCTCTGACTGACTTAATTTGGTTAGTATTATACACTCTAGATCATCCATGTTGTTACAAATAGTAAGATTTCATTCTTTTTTACAGCTGAATAATATTTCATTGTGTGTGTGTGTGTGTGTGTGTGTGTATACACACATACATATACATATACATATACCTATACATATACATATACACGTACATTTTCTATATCCACTCATCTATTGATGGACACTTGGGCTATGTCCATAATTTGGCTATTGTAAATAATACTGTAATAAATATAAGGGTGTATATATCCTTTTGCATTAGTGTTTTTGTAATTTGGGGGTAAATACCCAGTCGTAATTACTGGATTGTAGGTTAGTTCTAGTTTTAATTTTTTGAGGAATCTTCATATTGTTTCCCACAGTGGCTACCCCCATTTGCATTCCTACCAACAGTACTTGAGAGTTCCTTTCCTCACCAACACTTGTTGTCTCTAGTCTTTTTTTTTTTAATTTTTAAAAATATGTATTTATTTTTGAGAGAGAGAGAATGAGCAGGTGAGAGGCAGAGAGAGGGAGACACAGAATCCAAAGCAGGCTCCAGGCCCCGAGCTGTCAGCATAGAGCCGATGAGGGGCTCAAACTCAGGAATTGTGAAATCATGACCTGAGCCCAAGTTGGACACTTAACTGACTGAGCCACCCAGGCACCCCTTGTCTTTCTGATTTGAGTCATTTTGACAGGTGTGAGGTAATATCTCATCGTAGTTTTAAGTTGCATTTCACTAATGATGAGTGATTTGAGCATCTTTTCATGTGTCTGTTGGCCATCTGCATGTTTTCTTTGGGGAAATGTCTATTCATGTCTTCTGCCCAGTTTTCATTAGATTATTTGTCTTTTGTATGTATCAAGTTGTATAAGTTCTTTATAAATTTTGGAGACTAACCTTTTATCAGATATGTAATTTGCAAATGTCTTCTCCCATTCCACAAGTTGCCTTTTAGTTTTGTTGATTGTTTCCTTTGCTGTGGAGAAGCTTGTTTTGTTTTTTGTTTTTGTTTTGTTTTGTTTTGTTTTGTTGGTATAGTCCCAATAGTTTAATTTTGCTTTGGTTTCCATTGCCTCAGGAGACATATCTAGAAAAATATTGTAATAGCTGACGTCAGAGACATTACTACTAGTACTCTCTTCTAGGATTTTTATGATTCAGGTCTCACATTTAGGTCCTTAACCCATTTTGAGTTTATTTTTATATATGGTATAAGAAAGTGGTCCAGTTTCATTCTTTTCCACATTGCTCTCCAGTTTTCCCAATACCATTTGTTGAAAAGACTATCTTTTCCCTATTGCACATTCTTTTCTCCTTCGTCAAAGATTAATTAACTGTATAATTGTGGGCTTATCTCTGGGCTTTCTATTCTCTTTTGTTGATCTATGTGTCTATTTTTGTGCCTGTACCATACTGTTTTGATAACTACAGCTTTGTAGTATAACTTGAAATCTGAAATTAAGATACTTCAATTTTTATTTTTCTTTTTCAAGCATGCTTTGGCTATTTGGCATCTTTTGTGGTTTGATACAAATTTTAGGATTCTTTGTTTTAGTTCTGTGAAAAATGCTGTTAGTGTTTGATAGGGATTGCATTAAATCTATAGATTGCTTTGAGTAGTATGGACATTTTAACAATGTTGGTTCTTCCAATACATAAGCATAGAATATCTTTCCATATGTTTGTGTTGTTTTTAATTTCTTTCATCTGTATTTTATAGTTTTCAGAGTACAGGTCTTTTACCTCCTTGGATAAGTTTATTCTTAGGTATTTTATTATTTTTGGTGCAATTGTAAATGTGAGTTTTTCTTAATTTCTCCTTCTGATGCTTCATTGTTAGTGTATACAAATGCAATGGATTTCTGTACATTGATTTTGTATTCTGCAGCCTTACTGGATTCATTTATCAGTTCTAGTAGGGTTTTTTTTTTTTGGTAGAGTCTCAAGGGTTTTCTATATACAGTATCATGTCATCTGCAAATAGTGAAACTTTTATTTCTTCCTTACCAGTTTGGATGCCTTTTATTCCTTTTTTTTTTTTTTTTTTGTCTGATTGTTGTCGCTATGACATCTAGTAGTTATGTTGAATGAAAGTGGTGAGAGCAGACATCCTTGTCTTGTTTCTGACGTTAAGGGAAAACTCCTAGTTTTTTACCATTGCATATGATGTTAGCCGTGGGTTTTTCAATTATGGTCTTTATTATGTTGACATATGTTCCCTCTAAACCTACTTTGTTGAAGGTTTTTGTCATGAATGGATGTTATACTTTGTCAAATGCTTTGTCTGCATCTATTGAAATGATCATATGGTTTTTATCCTTTTTCTTGTTGATGTGTGTATCACACTGATTAATTTGCAAATATTGGGAGTAAGCATTGTTGAAGTCTCCCCACCCCCCCACCACCACCATATCTAAGTCAGTCTCCCAAAGAGCCTGAACAGCTGCAGAAGATTTTCACCAGAGGTTTGAGCTTTGAAACAGCTGATGAATGTCTGAGGAGCCATTTTGAGCATTGGGAACACTTATGGACTGTGTGGTAAGGAGAGGCCCAAACACCAAGAGCTCCAGAAGCTTTGGGTTTGTCACATATGCCACTGTGGAAGAGGTGGATGCGGCCATGAATGTGAGGCCACACAAGGTGGATGGAAGAGTTGTAGAACCAAAGAAGGCTGTCTCAAGAGAAGATTCTCAAAGACCTGGTGCCCACTTAACTGTGAAAAAGATTTTTGTGGGTGGCATTAAAGAAGACACTGAAGAACATCATCTAAGATTATTTTGAACAGTATCGGAAAATTGAAGTGATTGAAATCATGACTGACTGAAGCAGTGGCAAAGAGAGAGGCTTTGCTTTTGTAACGTTTGATGACCATGACCCTGTAGACAAGATTGTCATTCAAAAATACCATATTGTGAATGGCCACAACTGTGAAGTAAGGGAAGCTCTATCTAAGCAAGAGGTGGCTAGTGCTTCATCCAGCCAAAAAGGTCAGAGTAGTTCTGGAAACTTTGGTGGTGGTTGTGGAGGTGGTTTTGGTGGGAATGACAACGTTATGGGTGAGGTGGCTTTGGTGGCAGTCGAGGTGATGGTGGATATGGTGGCAGTGGGGATGGCTATAATGGATTTGGTAATGATAGAAGCAACTTTGGAGGTGGTGGAAGCTATAATGATTTTGGCAATTGCAACAATCAATCTTCAACTTTTGGACCCATGAAAGGAGGAAGTTTTGGAGGCAGAAGCTCTGGCCCCTGTGGTGGTGGAGGCCAATACTTTGCCAAACCACAAAACCAAGGTGGCTATGGTGGTTCCAGCAGCAGCAGTAGCTATGATAGTGGCAGAAGGTTTTAATTACTTCCAGAAAACAAAGCTTAGCAGGAGAGGAGAGCCAGAGAAGTGACAAGGAAGCTACAGGTTACAACAGATTTGTGAACTCAGCCAAACATAGTGATGGCAGGGCCTAGCTGCTATAAAGCAGACATGCTTTAGACAAATTCATGTGTATGGACAAAAAACTCAAGGACTGTATTTGTGACTAATTGTATAACAGGTTATCTTAGTTTCTGTTCTGTGGAAAGTAAAAGGATTCAAAACAAAGGGTTTTAATGTAGATTTTTTTTGTACTCATGCTGCTGATTGCTAAATGTAATTGTCTGATCATGATGCTGAATAAATGTGTCTTATTGAAAACATGTTTTTGCAAATATTGAACCATCCTTGCATCATGGGACTAAATCCCACTTAATCATAGTGAATGATTTTTTTCAATGTATTGCTGGATTCAGTTTGCTAATATTTGTTGAGGATCTTTGCATCTATATTCAGAGATACTGGCCTGTAGTTCTTTTTTTTTTTTTTTTTTTTTTGTAGTAGTTTTGGTATCTGTAATGCTGGCCTCATATAATAAATTTGGAAATTTTCCTTTCTCTTCTATTTTTTGGAATATTTTCTTTAAATGTTTGGTAGAATTCACCTGTGAGGCCATTTGGCCTGGACTTTCATTTGTTAGGGGTTTTTGATTACTGATTCAATATCATTGCTGGTAATTGGTCTGTTCAAATTTTCTGTTTCTTCCTGATTCAGTTTTGGGAGTTACATGTTTCTAGGAATTTATCCATTTCTTCTAAGGTGTCCAATTTGTTGGCATATAATTTTTCATAATATTCTTTTACAGTCCTTTGTATTTCTGTGGTGTTGGTTGTTATTTCTCCTCTGATTTTGTTTGAGTTCTCTCTCTTAAAAAATTTTTTCCTCAAAAAACTAAAAATAGAAATACCCTATGATCTAACAATTGCACTATTAGTTTTTTACCCAAAGCATACAAAAATATACAGATTCGAAGGTGTACGTGCACCCCAATGTTTATAGCAGCATTATCAACAGTAGCCAAACTATGGAGAGAGCCCAAATTTCCATCAATTGATGAATGGATAAAGAAGATGTGGTGTACACACACACACACACACACACACACACACACACACACACACACAATGGAATATTACTCAACCATCAAAAAGAATGAAATTTTGCCATTTGCAAAGACATGGATGGACCTTGAATGTATTATGCTAAGTGAAATAAGTCAATCAGGTAAAGACAAATAGCATATGATTTCACTCGTGTGTAATTTCAGAAACAACACAGATGAACACGTGGAAAGGAGGGAAGAGAGAAGAGGGAAACAAACCACAAAGACTCTTTTTTAAAAAAGATTTTTTTAATGTGTTTTTTGAGAGAGACAGAGACAGAATGCGAGTGGGTTAGGGGCAGAGAGAGGGAGACACAGAATCCGAAGCGGACTCCAGGCTCTGAGCTGTCAGCACAGAGCCCAACATGGGGCTTGAACTCACGAGCTGTGAGATCATGACCTGAGCCGAAGTCAGATGCTCAACCGACTGAGCCACCAAGGCACTCCTAAGAGACTCTTAATGATAGAGAACAAACTGAGGGTTGATGGAGGGAGGTGGGTAGAAGATGGGCTGGATGGGTGATGGGTATTAAGGAGGGCACTTGTTGTGATGAGCACTGTGTGTTGTATGTAAGTGATGAATCACTGAATTTTACTCCTGAAACCAACATTGCACTGTATGCTAACTAAAACTTAAATTGAAAAACATTAAAAATTTTTTTTGATGAATCTGGTTAAAAGTTGATCAATTTTGTTGATCTTGTCAAAGAGCTAGATCCTGGTTTCACTGATCTGTTCTACTGTTTGTTTGTTTTTTTATATATTTCATTTATTTCTACTCTAATCTTTATAGTTCCTTCCCTCTACTGGTTTTGGGGCTTGGTTTATTCTTTTTCTAGCTTATTTAGGTGTAAGGTTAGGTTGTTTATTTGAGATTTTTTTTCTTGCTTCTTGAGGTAGGTCTGTATTGATATAAATTTCCCTCTTAGAATAGTTTTTGCTGCATCCCAAAGATTTTGGGCCATTGTGTTTTCATTTTCATTTGTCTCCATGTGTTTGCTGATTTTCTCTGTGATTTCTTGGTTGAATCATTCATTGTTTAGTAACATGTTATTTAAATTCCATGTATTTGTGCTCTTTCCAGATTTTTTCTTGAGGTTGCATTACAGTCAGAAAAGATGCATGGTATGACTTCAATCTTTTTGAATTTGTTCACGCTTATTTGGTGGCCTAATATGTTATCTATTCTGGGGAATGTTCAATGTGCACTTGAAAAGAATGTGTATTCTTATGTTTTAGGATGGAATGTTCTTTTTAAAAATGTTTATTTATTTTTGAGAGAGAGCGTGTGCACAAGCAGGGGAGGGACAGAGAAAAAGGGAGACAGAGGATCCAAGCAGACTCCTCACTGTCAGTGCAGAGCCTGATGTGGGGCTCAAACTCATGAACTGTGAGATCATGACCTGAGCTGAAGTCAGACGCTTAACTGACTGAGCCACCCAAGTGCCCCTGGAATGTTCTGAATATATCTATTAAATCCATCTTGTCCAGTGTGTCATTCAAAGCCATTGTTTCCTTGTTGATTTTGTGTTTGGATGATCTGTTCATTGATATATGTGGGGTGTTAAGGTTCCCTACTATTATTGTATTACTAGTGATTACTTCCTTTATGTTTGTTATTAACAGTTTTATGTATTTGGGTGTTTTCATGTTGGGTGCATGACTATTTACAATTGTTATATCTTCTTGTTGGATTGTCCCCTTTGTGATTATATAGTGTCCTTCTTTGCCTCTTGTTACAATCTTTGTTTTAAAGTCTATTTTGTGCGTGCGCGCGCGCACACACACACACACACACATAAAAGAGTCTAATTTGTACAATATGAATATGCTACTCTGGCTTTTGTTTCACATCCATTTACATAATAAATGTTTCTCCATCTTTTCACTTTCAGTCTGTATCTGCATGTGTCTTTAGGTCTGAAATGAGTCTCGAGCCTCCTATAGGCAGCATGCAGATTGCTCTTGTTTTTTTGTTTTTTTTTAATTTTATTTTTAACGTTTATTTATTTTTGAGACAGAGAGTGACACAGCATGAACGGGGGAGAGTCAGAGAGAGAGGGAGACACAGAATCCGAAGCAGGCTCCAGGCTCTGAGCTGTCGGCACAGAGCCCGACGCGGGGCTTGAACTCACAGACCGCGAAATCATGACCTGAGCTAAAGTCGGGGGCCCAACCGACTGAGCCACCCAGGCGCCCCTACTCTTGTTTTTTTAACCATTCTATCACCTTATATCTTTGATTGGAGCACTTAGTTCATTTATATTCAAAGTAATTATTGATAGTTATGTACTTATTGTCATTTGTTACTTGTTTTATGGTTGTTTTTGTAGTTCTTCTCTGTTCCTTTCTTTTGTTTTCTTCTCTCATAATAAGTTGGCTTTCTTTAGTGATATACTTGGATTCTTTTCTCCTTATTTTTGCATATCTATTACTGGTTTTTGATTTGTGGTTACCATTAGATTTGTATATAACATCTGCATATAGCAGTCTATATTAAGTTGTTAGTTGCTTAAGTTTGAACCTATTCTTTACTGCTTTCCCCACCATGCTTTAGGTGTATGGTGTCATATTTAGCATCCTTTTATTTTGTGAGTCCCTTGACTGATTTACAGATATACTCTTTTTTTCAAATATACTTATTTTTACAGCTTTTGTGTTTCTTACTTTTCTTGATCTTACTTATGATCTGTCCTTTTCACTCAAAGAGTCTACTTTAACATTTCTTGTGGGGCTGGTTTAGTGCTCATGAATTCCTTTAACTTTTTTTTGTCTGGAAAATGATCTCTCCTTCTATTCTGAATGATAGCCTTGCTGGATAGAGCATTCTTGGCTGCAGATCTTTTCCTCTCAGCATTTTTAATATATCATGCCACTTCCTTCTGGCCTGCAAAGTTTCTGCTGAAAACTACTCTGATAGCTTTATAGGGTTTCCCTTGTATGTTACTTTTCTTGTCTATTGCTGTTTTAAAAATTCTCTCTTTACCACTACTTTTGCCATTTTAATTACTATGTATCTTGGTGTGTACCTCCTTGGGTTGATTTTGTTGAGGGATCTCTGTGCCTCCTTGATCTGGATTTCTGTTTCTTTCCCCGGATTTGGTAAGTTTTCAGCTATTAATTTATTCAAATGAATTTTCTTCCCCCCTTTCTCTCTCTTTTCTTTCTGAGATTACTGTAATACAAATGTTATTACACTTGATGTTGTCACTGAGTTCCTTTATTCTATTTTCATTTTGTATAATTTTTTTCCCCTCTTACCCATTTGTACTGATTATTTTTCATCATTCTGTCCTCCAGGTCACCAATTTTATTCTGCTTCCCCTAGTCTGCTATTAAATACACTCTAGTGTATTTTTAATTTCATCTATTGTGTTATTCATCTCTAATTACTTCTTTTTTATTTCTTTATGAAAGGTCTCACTGATGTCTTCCACTCTTTTCTCAAGTCTAGTGAGTATCTTTATGAGCATTACTTTAAATTCTCTATCAGGCATATTACCTATCTCCATTTTTCTTTGGTCTCTTTCTGTAATTATGCCCTGTTCTTTAATTTGGGACATATTTCTCTGTCTCCTCATTTGTATATAACTCGCTGTGTCTGTTTCTGTGTTAGGAAAGTCAGCTACATCTCCTGCTCTTGAAAGTAGTAGTCTTGTGAAGAAGAGGTCCTGTAGTGCCCTGAGGTGCAACATCTCCTATTCACCAGAACCTGGTGCTTCAAGGGTGTCTCCTATGTGTGATGTGTGCACCCGACTATTGTGGCTGAGTCACTCTTGCCTTCAATCCAATCATCTGCAGTGGCTTTCTTTGCTTGTTGAAGGCAGAGTTTGGTCCCTGTGTGGTCAGTGTATCAGTCTGGGGCCAACTTGGGCTTCAGCTGAGTCAGAGCAGGCATTTTCCAGAAATACAATAGCACCAAACTGCAAGGCACTTTCCCTGGGTTGTCCCTAAGAACGTTTTATTGGTGAGCAGGGCCTGTAGTTAGATGGGCTAACCATTAGCCCCCAACCCATTGCTGGGATAGTAGTTTGATTGGTGTGTCTGGTTATCTTTCCCTCTTCCTAGGGCAGGAGTCACTTTGGAGTGGTGGTGGTCCCTGTTGGGGCTGCTTGCACACTGCTAGGCTTGTGGCTCTGCTTTGGATAGGCTCAGGGCAAGAGCATATTGGAGGTGGATCTGCAATGTGTTTTGGGACAGGAAGTGCAGTGTTAGCAAGGTTTGTGTGCTGGTCCTCTGAGGGAGGGGTCCCACGGTGCAGGGACTAGGGCAGGCCTGGCTGGAGAGGATGGATCTGCAGATGTGAGAGGGGCAGTGTAGGATTCATGGTATTAGCAAGTTAGGTAGAGATTTGGTGCTGCCTTGGTCCCCACAGATGGCTGTGTGTTTATGCTGGGGCATGGGCACCTGCCAGCTCCTTTTTATTCTTGGAGGAGCTTCCCAACAATCTCTGTCCCTCCAGGACATAATTTGAGATTAGTAAACAACTTTCCCTGCCATATGCCCCAGATGTTTTTCAAACTGCTCCTTCTATGCTGTATCTCTGAAGGGCTGTTTTTTTGTGCTGTCTCTTTAAGGGCAGGGACTCAGTTTCCTCTCACCCTCTCAGCTCTCCCAGAGCCAAGCCTGCTGATGTATAAAATTCCAGGTTTTGAGTCTGCTGGATTCATCAGTAAGAACCGATGAAATTTGGCCCCTCTGGTTTTCATAGCCAAATGTTAAAGGGATTTGTCTTCACTGTGTGGGCTTCCCAGATCGATAGACTATTTCTCTCCCCTGCCTGTGCCTGTGAGCCTCTTGGCAGACAGTCCCCCAGCTCTGTTTAGCTCCTCACCACCTCTCTCCCCTTCCTACCCTCTTCTCTACATTTAGTTGTGGAGTTTGTTCTGCCAGCCTTCAGGTCATTTTCTAGGTTATTTACACTGAGGTGAGTGTTATCTAGTTGTATTTGTGAAACGAGGTGAGTCATCTTCCCAGCAATCCTCTAAAATATACCTCCAGGAAGAAGGGAACCCAGGACTTCAACTGCTGGGAAGGAAGGGGACACTTGGAGGCTAAGGATCAGGCCACCTATACTTCCTCCTGCAGTGGAGATGGTACAGAAATCCAGTGTATGAGCCACTTCAGTCACCCCTTTCTCGTTTTTTATTTTTTAAAAATTTTTTTAACGTTTATTTATTTTTGAGACAGAGAGAGACAGAGCATGAACGGGGGAGGGTCAGAGAGAGGGAAACACAGAATCTGAAACAGGCTCCAGGCTCTGAGCTGTCAGCACAGAGCCCGACGCGGGGCTCAAACTCATGGACCGCGAGATCATGACCTGAGCCGAAGTTGGCCGCTTAACTGACTGAGCCACCCAGGTGCCCCTTTTCTCCTTTTTTACTATAAACATTTAGTTTTCTAAATTTCCCTCTAAGCACTACTTTCGCAGCATCCTGTACATTTTAATATATACCTCCAATATCATTTCAGTTCAAAATATTTTGTAATCTCTCTCAAAACTTCCTCTTTGGCCAATGGATTATTTAGAAGTGTGTTATTTCCAAATGTTTGGAGAATTTTCTATTCTCTTGTGGTTATTGATTTCTGGTCTAATTCCTTTATGGTCAAAGACATACTTTTTACATGATTTTACTTTTTTTTTTTCGGATAGAAAACTTTCTTTTCCCTAGCAACACTTTGCTTATTTATCACCTAATTAATATCACAAGAATCACAGTAATTTGAGTTGACAATATTGCCAAGTACAGATCATGCCACAGGGTTCAATCATATGCATTTTTAAACCTTGCTAATTACACATTTATGTAAAAGATAATTCATGCAAGATGTATTCTTTAGAATGTACCCTGTTGGAACTTTGGAGAAGTACATTATGGAAACATCTGTTAGTGGCCATAAAATTGCTTAAGAATAACTGGCATTCACTTAGCTTCTTCCATTTTGGTGTCATTAGTGCATTACATATAAATCAGAATGAGTCTACTTCATTTTAGTGTAAATTCATCTCTCCATTCCACCACACAGAGTTTTTGTTTGTAATCCAGCAGGATAGCTACAAAGTTACTATGATACTTAGCAACTCAAAGAAATGAAAAAAATATCAATTTGTTTGATAAGTTTGAAAGGCAATGTATCCTTTTTATTATATACCACAAGGTCTGACTCCTTTGAAATTTCCAAAGGGTGTTGTTGTTGTTGTTCTTCTTATTCTTTTTAATGTTTATTTATTTTTGAGAGATAGAGCATGAGCAAGGGAGGGGCAGAGAGAGAGGGAGACACAGAATCTGAAGCAGGCTCCAGGCTCTGAGCTGTCAGCACACAGCCTGATGCTGAGCTCGAACCCACAAACCATGAGATCGTGACTTGGGCCGAAGTTGGATGCTTAACCAACTGAACCACCCAGGTGCCCCCAAAGGGTGCTCTTCTGATTAGAATATATTATTTCTGGGAGACTGATTTCAATTTTTAAATGTTTATTTATTTATTTTTAATGTTTATTTGTTTTTGAGTGAGAGAGAGAGAAAGAGACAGAGCGTGAGTGGGGGAGGGGCAGAGAGACAGGGAGACACAGAATCTGAAGCAGGCTCCAGGCTCCACACTGTCAGCACAGAGCCTGATGCGGGACTCGAACTCACAAGCCGTGAGATCATGACCTGAGCTGAAGTTGGACATTCAATCAACTGAGCCACCCAGGTGCCCCTTATTTCAATTTTTTAAAAGTTTTTATTTAAGTTCCAGTTAGGGGCTCCTGGATGGTTCAGTCAGTTAAGCGTCCAACTCTTGGTTTCAGCTCAGGTCATGATCTCACAGTTCGTATGTTTAAGCCCCATATCAGGCTCTGAGCTGTCAGTGAGAAGCCTTCTTGGGATTCTCTTTCTCTCTGACCCTCCCCTTTTCTCCCCCTCTCTCTCTCAGAATAAATAAATACACTTTAAAATAAAATAAAACAAATTCCAATTAGTTAACACACAGTATAGTATTAGTTTTAGGTGAACAATATAGTGATTCAACACTTCCATACAACACCCAGTGCTCTTCACAGCAAATGCACTCCTTAATCCTCATCACCTGTTTTACCCATCTCTGTATCCACCTCCCCTCTGGTAACCATCAGTGTGTTTCTTGGTTTGCCTCCCTCTCTCTTTTTTTCCCTTTTGTTTATTTTGTTTTTAAAATTCCACATATGAGTGAAATCATATAGTATTTGTCTTTCTCTGACTTATTTCACTTAGCATAATACTCTCTAGCTCTATCCATGTTGTTGCAAATGGCAAGATTTAATTTATAAAAGGAAGGATAAAACCATATGATCCTCTTAATAGAGGCAGAAAAAGCATATGACAAAGCACAAACTCATTCATGATAAAAACTCTCAACAAAGTAGATTTACAGGGAACATACCTCAATATAATAAAGGCCATACATGAAAATCCACAGCTAACATTACTCCGTGGTAACAAACTGAAAGCTTTCCCTCTAAGATCAGGAACGAGACAAGGATATCCACCCGCACCACTTTTATTCAACATAGTATTGGAAGTCCTAGCCACAGCAGAGAGGAAAAAGAAATAAAAAGCATCCAATTTGGGAAGGAAGAAGTAAAATTTTCACTATTTGCAGATGAAATGATACTATATATGGAAACCCTTAAAGACCTCACCAAAATAAAATACTAGAACTGATAAATGAATTCAGCAAAATTACAGGATGCAAAATTAATATACAGAAATCAGTTGCATTTCTATATACTAATAACAAAGTAGCAGAAAGAGAAATTAAGTAAACAATCTCACTTACAATTGCAGTAAAAATAATAAAATATTTAGGAAAAAACTTAACCAAGGAGGTGAAAGGCCTGTACTCTGAAAACTATAAAACACTGATGAAAGAAAGTAATTTCATTTCTTGGTGTCATTAAACATTCACACATCCCAATCAGTTGGTTTGTCTCTTTTATTTTTTTTAATGTTTATTTATTTTTGAGAGAGAGAGAGAGAGTGTGGGGGAGGGTGAGAGAGAGAGGGAGACACAGAATCTGAAGCAGGCTCTAGGCTCCAGGCTCCACACTGTCAGCACAGAGCCCAACATGGGGCTGGAACCCATGAACCACATGAGACCATGACCTGAGCCGAAGTTGGACGCTTAACCAACTGAGCCACCATGCGCCCCTGTCTCTTAATTCTTTTAATCTATATATTGCCCTTCAATCATTTTTTTCCTTGAAATTTATTTGTTGAAGAAACCTAGTCATTTGTTCTCTAAATTTTCCACATTCTGGGTTGTACTAATTACATCTTTTGGGGGCCACTTAATAAACTCCTCTAAATCTGTCCTGTAAATTGCGAGACCTAGAATCTGTTAGATTCTAATTGTAATTGTTGGATCTAGATCATGAACCTGATCAATTTTTGGCAAGCTTACTTCACAAGTAGTGTTGTCTTCTTCTATCAACAGCCACATGATGTCTTGTGGTGTTTAGAGCTTTTGATGATCACTGCTTAGATTCACTAATGGCTGAGAACTGGTGACATTCTTTAAAAAAAAAAAAGACCTTGTTATTGAGATATCACTTGCTATGATAAAGTGTACAAGTCTTAAGTGTACACTTAGATACATTCTTACATATATACATATATACACGTATATATGTATATATGTTTGTATATATATGTATGTATCTGTGTAAATATCAGATCAGGATATAGAACATGTCCAAGACCCCCAAAAGTTTCCTCTCCCAGTGAATAACCACTGATAGCCACTATTCTGACTTCTATCACCATAGATTAGTTTAGCTTGTTCTTTAAACTTCACATAAATGAAATTTTATAGTATGTACTTTTTTGTGTCTATATCATTTTGCTTCAACATTTTATCTGTGAGATTCACTCATGTTGTTACATGTAGCATCAGATCATTTTTTTATTGCTATGTAGTAGTCCACTGAGTCAATATACTTCTATTATTTTTGCAAAATGATGACACTGTAATTCTATCATTCCTTATTTATTTTTACCTGGAATTCTTCTATAAAGAGAAATCGACTTTATAAGCTGTTTGGTTACTTTGAGGTATAGCTCATATAGGAAAAACAAGATAAATGCTGGTTTCCCTTCATTAGCTGTCAAGGTAATGTAAGTATTTATTTCCTAGTCATCCAAAGATAACTAGTGAGGGTTATTTCTCTAGTATCATATAAATTTAAAATGAATTAAAAAAATTTTTTTAATGTTTATTTTATTTTTAACAGAGAGAGACAGAGCATGAGCAGGGGAGGGGCAGAGAGAGAGGGAGACACAGAATCCGAAGCAGGCTCCAGGCTCTGAGCTGTCAGCACAGAGCCCAACACCGGGCTCAAACTCACAGACTGCGAAATCATAACCTGAGCCGAAGTCGGACGCTCAACCGACTGAGCCACCCAGGCGCCCCTAAAATGGATTTTTAAATGCTTCATATGTTTTGATCAATTACAACTATTATTCTTATGGATGCTTAAATTGTCCCTTCTTTGGTCAATGGGAGCCTCTTCAGGTTAGCTCCTGAATCCCTCTAATATAACGCCAATAGTCTTTCATGGCTTCCTTGCTCTCCAGTATATTATCTTGTATATTTCCTGTCTCATTCCTGGGATAAACTGTTTCTCCAATGACCAATGATTCCTCTTAGTGAAAAATGGTATTTAGAGACCACAGTCTTGGCACGGGGCTATTTCATCAGAGTCTGGCTGCAAGGAAGACTTGCAGATCTCCCACTAGAATTCTTCCAATCTTCAAGAAGAATGTTGTTTTCTTATCAATGCAGCATCAGTATTCTCTTCCATTGCTTGTAGATTTTTCATCTGTTACCCTTCTTTTTTTCAGTTATAAATTGCTGTTTGTTTAGTTCCATTAATATCAGATTGATTATTGTAGATTGACAATGCATCTTTGGATTGGTGGTATTTTGGGTCCATAATTTACCAATAGTGATACACTGACATATTATGTTTCAAATAGGAATCATCCATAATTATATTTCTCAAGCAGGTTTATACATAATTCAGCTAGGAATCTGTGAATATAGTGACTCTTTTTTGTTACTACCAAGTTCTCTTTCTATTGAAGACTGGGAAAACATTATTGGGGGACCCTGGGAGACACTGACCCCCATTGAAATGAATAATAGTCAATATAATTTGAGAGCCACTGATTTAATTTTTTTAAAAAAGGAGGTGTTAAATGAGGGTGTTTCTAGCACTTAGATAAGGTAAATTGGGGGCTGGAGGTATGAGGGCTTCTGGTGCCAGAGCCACATATAACCTGCCTGACAGCAAAAGAAGTCCTGTTCTCAGAAGTCTTGTCCTGATCCTGTGCAGAAGCCAGGTTCAGGTTACATTTCTACCCTCCAGAATACAGCTTAACAGGTCTCTCCCTTCATTCTCTTCTTCCTCTAGCATCTGAACATATGGCTGAATTCCCAGAACGACAATGAGAGGGAACGGGCCATGTGGTGTGCTGCCCGTATTCTTGGCTTCACTGCAAAATGGAACAACTTTGGAGTGAGCAGGAGCCTGCCCTGGAGCGTGGGCCCTCATCTCTACCCTTATGTCAAACTTGGTCACATATTACCTAGCCTCAATTACTCACCCTCACCCCACCTTCTCTCTTTCCTCCCTTTGTCTTTTTCCCTGTCCACCAATTCAATTCCATTTCACTTGGTTCAGTTTGATTCCAGCTATCTCAACAAACAGTTGCTGAATACTCACCAGGCACCATGCTAAGCGTTACAGTGGATACATAGATGACCAGACAGTTTTTCTATTTTCATGGATCTTATAGTCCACTGGGGAGAGAAGCATGCATAGAACAAACTTAAATAGAAGGTGATTATGAAAGTACAAACCAAATCTAGGAGGAATGAAAGATCAAAACACAAATGAAGTGTAAGTGAAGGGAAAGCTTCATAGAGGAGGAGACATTTGAGCTAGGCCTGAACAATGAGTGCAATATCAAGGGGCAAAGAAGAGGGACAGTGTAAGGTCATTCCAAAACTATGATCCCACAAGTTTTTAATAGCTACAACCCACCTGTCTAATTTCATTCCCGTTAACCTCACCTAGTCTTTCCTTTCATATCTCTCCTGAATCCCCACCTCCTCTCGTTTTAACTCAGCCTAAGGGAATGGCTGGGATAACTTGTGACTTCCTGCTCTCCTCTCCAGGTGGAGATCAAGTTCTCTCGGTTGGGGTGCTTGGTAAGGCTGCTGGCCATGCGCTGCCAGGACCCAGTGGACAACATCTGCTTCCTGTCTTCACAGGCAGTCTACAACCTCTACCGTATCCTCCTGCTGCAAAAGCGTAGGGAGAATCTCTTTTCACTTCTGCTCTGGCCTCCCATTTAGGTTTGGCCATCCACCCACATACTGTTCTGGAAGAGTGAGAGCTAGGAAGTGACCTGAGCAACCTCATTTCCAATGAGGAACCTGCCCCTAGACATCTACCTATACCCTCTTGGGACAAAATAGCTACTCAGGAAACAGTTCTTTTGAATTAGTTTCTCCCCCTCTGGCTGAGCACCATACTCTGACCTTATTCTGTCTCTGCTCTGAGGCAGGCAACATGGGGATTCCTTTGACATTAGCTCTCACCTTTCCTTATCTTACAGCCCATTCCCCTTCCCCATGGGATATACATCTCCCCAAGCTGATTTAGTGCAGTAGGTGATTTGGGTTGGGCAGATGGGAACCTAAGGGGAACCTAAGACACCTTTCGAGTGTCTGAGGGGTGGGGTCGGGTGTCTTTGTTTCAGAGATGCAAAGGAAAAAACAGGGCTTATGGGAAGAAGAGGGCAAGAGTGAAGTCTATAGCGCCAACGTGTTCTATAACAACACCTTTGAGATTGCCAAGGTGAGAGGGCAGGGCCAGAGACAAACTGGGAAGAGCCTGGGCCTCTAACCTACATCATATTATAGACTCCTGCGGTGGGACTCCTTTATCCCATCCCCTTTCCCATTCCATTGCTGATTGTGAACTTTTACTTTGGGGAAATTTTTCAACATGCTACAGTATGCTCCCTCTTAAGCATCATGGGTCCTAATCCTTCTTTCTTACCTGTCACCCCAGAAGCATTTGCTTCACACTAATGATGCTTTTTGTAGACTCAGCCCATGCCTCAAACACATGTCATTAAGGATCTTGGTGTCAGCCCTTCTTTCCCAGCACTCTGCCCCTGACCTGTGAGCCCCTCGGTGCATCTGAGGTCAGTGTTTTCTCCCTCCCATTCCCAAAGACTCTGTTCCCAGTGAAAGAGTCTTCTAGGAGCTAGGCAGATAGCACAGGCCTAGGACAAAAGCACATCATGTTTTCAAGAAAAGGTCTCTCCTCCTACCCCAACCAGGAAGGATGGCACAGGCTACCTCAAAGAGGAGGCCCTGGGTGCAGGCGGCCTGATGCCACCCTTACAGGCATTTGCAGAGTACTTCACCGAGATGCAGCTCACCCACCTGGTGCTGACGGCCATGGAGGGTCTGACTGACAGCAAGGCCACGGTGTCTCTGGCAGCAGCCCAGCTGATGAGTGCTGTCATGAAAGAACGGGGCAGAGATATGATAAAGGTAGTGTGGTGCTGTGGTGGGAGCTCTGTCATGCATCCCAGGAGCCTGGGCTCTCTGCTGGCTCTATTCCAAACCAGCTGAAGGGCCTTGGGAAGTCCCTTTCCTCGTAGGCCTTAATTCACTCACCTCTAACATGTAGGCTTGGGCTGGATTTACTCTGTGGTCCCACTGAGCTCGGACATCTGTAATTCTGAGCTCAGGGCTGGTTCTTCAGAGAAAGACAACCACAAGCAGTGGTGTGGGCAGCTGCAGGGCCTAGTGGCTGAAGCACAAGGAAGCACTGAAGGGGGGATTCACTCTGATTCCCAGGGAGGGGGGGGGGTCAGGGGGCTTAGATTTCTGTGAAGGTAAGGTTGTGGATTGCAAACTAGCAAGCTCATGGAATGACTGACCTTTGAGTACATTTTCTTTCAGGATAATGTGTACAAACAGGAAGGTTTTGCCTAAAAATCCACATTTCCTGCCTCACTGAGAAAAACTTTTAAATGAGGTCACATAGGGCAATTCTTTGGCCACTGTCCCTTTTATATATGGCACGGGCTCTCTAGACCTTCCTATCTCTGAATCTCCTGACACCTATTGCCTTCACTCATTTATGTGGCTTGCCTGGCCTAGGTGCCAGAAATGGAAGGATACTTCTGAGGGTGTCCTTGCGGTATTATAATAAAATGGACTTGGCAGCGGGCCATAAACTAGGAATCTAAGGGCCAGATGAGAGTCTATGGTACCCCCCACATCCAATGCCAACTGTTCCTGCAGTTTCAGGGATTTCAAGTTGATCTCAGTGGGGAGAAGAAGCCCTGAAGGGTGTATAGGGCTTTTGTCTCCCTCCCAGAGCCTTTTGTGTCTCCTGAGTAACCTTGGAGTAACTCTCTGGACTTTGGGCTGCGGGCAGACATCTGTCCTAGTGGACATCAGTGCCAGCTTCTGGAGTTCCTTTTGTCACCCCTGCTGGTCCAGCCTCTGGCACCCTAGAATTCTGCCTTAAGAGTCACTGGCAGGATTGCAAGTAGCCCCTTGAGTCAGGGAGTTGGTAGGTAGAAAGGAAGGGGGAAGGTAGCAAGGAAACACTTGCTGAGACTCTTTTGGCTCTTCCCTATAGATTGAAGAAATTGTGGAGGGGATTGTGGGACGGCTCAACTTACAGCTGGAGCCCAACACAAAGGAGGAGACAATGCGGGCCATGTGCTTGCTGGCTGGCAACAACACCCACAGGGTTGTGCCCATGCTGCTCAACAAGACCCTGCCTTGGGACAGGTATCCCTCTCATGGCCCGGGAACACAGTCTCCAGCCCAGTACACCCTCCCCTGCCTCAGCCCAAGCCCAGCCCAAAAATCAATGCATTGGGATGCTTTCTCTTTGACACCAATCACACTTCCTGTCTGCGTTCTCTGGCCAAGTCTAGACCCTGAGAACTGGCCCTTCAAAGGCCCAAGACCAGACTAATCCTAGGAGCTTGGTCACCAGGGCCTGTGACATAGCTGCCCCTGGGTCCCGCAGAACCAATCTGGCCCTTTGGAAGGCATTTGGCACCCGGCGAGAGACCACAATCAGCGTCCTGCAGCTGCTCATAGGCATCCTGGAAAAGCTCCACTCCAGAGAGGAATCTAGGGAGATGGCCTTCCAGCCTGTGGCGGTCAGCATGGGAGCAGGGGAGCCGAGGACTTCCTGTTCTGGGACTTGGGGGCAGAGCTGAAGGTCAAGAGCTGCAGGGTGGGAGCAGGTCTTAGAGGAGCAATCACTAATACTGTACATTCAATTTACACTTGTACCTCCTCTTGGTACCTGTGTATCTAAGAACTGCATGTTGCAGAGAGAGCAGGGATTGATCCCATTTTATGGACAAGGAAACTGATGTTTAAAGCTAAGCAGCTTTCTCTGTCTCCTGATTCTGGGGCTGGTACTCCTTTTCCCAGGGCCTGGGGTGTGGCATGGGGGTTAGAGGCAGAAGAGGTTTGGTTGCCAGGGATGGACAAAGTATTCCCCAAATCCTTTTCTCCTAAAAATGTTAGAGTTGCTTCCAATTTTGTTTCTGATGTCAAGAGAGTGAAGAGAAAGCAGATTGTCTGTGTGTGGCCCCCTTATTTTCCTAGGGAAGAGTGGTGGGCTTTCAGTTCTTAGATGCTTCTTATAAGCCTGAGTCAGAGTGAGCTGTGCCCTTTGGGCAGTGATAGGGAGGGCAGGGTGTGGGACTCCGTGTGTGGGGCTGTGGGACCATTTTATGTCTTCATCCACCATCTGCCAGGTGACATGTGCTTTGTGTGAGATGCTGTCAGGGTCCCTGTGCCAGGAGGCTGTCCAGGAGCTCTACCCCCGGCTGTTGCTGGCTATACTGCATCATCTCTACTGGGTGATTGAACAAAACGTCCCCCAGAAGATGGTGGTCTACAACAGGGAGGAGGGCCCAGGCCGCAAAAGCAAGCCCTTTGATCCTACTAGGTAAGCCCAACAGCCTTGTGACGGACAGCTGGGACTAGTCCATTCCAGAGGGCCCTGGACAACTGGATGCTGGCCCCCTAGGAATGCCAAGGAAGAGAACAGAAGAGCGGAGACAGAACACGGGTGTGCGTACTGTGGTCACATGTGCTAGAATATTCTCACATATTTTCAAGCTTCTCATTTATCATCTTCTTGTATGCATTCTTCAGCTGATTCACTCAGTAGTTCATGTCCATATTCATAACTGCCCATGAAGAGATTCAACTAGATGGTAGGTGGTAGGGCAAGCCCGCATCTTTGTCATTCTCTCCATGCTGTTGTGGCATTTGAATCTGGATGACCTTTGACTTGGCTTTGTCACTAGCTTTGCTGTCTTGCACAGGTCACAACTGGGAGTTCTGTTTTCTCATCTCAAAAATGGGGGCTGGACTCCTAAATACGTGGTTGTCATGCTTTTTTTTTTCTTTTAAACCTCAGGACATTCTATCCATATGGAATCTTATATAAAATGAGAACAAATAAAACCAAAACCAAATAAAACCACATACTGATTAGGTGGGTGTGGAGTTGAAGAGATATCCTAACCCCATTCTGTGCCCCAGAGAGCAGAATTGGAAAACCATAGCACTCAGATATCTCTATAGTCTCTTTCATAGGATTCTGTGGTTAGATGAGGGCCAGAGTTGAGGGAGTGGATGGGCATTTGGAAATGGCTTTCACAGAGCCATTGATTCTTGTCAGCAGGAAAGGAGAACCCAGCTACCCAAGCAGGAAACTGTCTCCTGGTTTGCAAGCACAGGATGCAGACCGGGGCATAATGCCTTGTTCATCCTTCTCTCCCTTTCTTTTCACACACCCAATGGTGGTGACCTTCAGTTGTGCCTTGGAGGTAGTGAAGCTGGTGTTCGTGGCAGCTGCATATGAAGGAGTGGTGGTCTATGCAAATCAGCATCACTGCTGGGACCTTCTGTCCAGCCCCAAGTGTTACTACATAGGGATCATGGACCTGACAAGGTGAGGCTATTTCTCCAGTAACCCTGGTACTGCTCTAGTGCCAGCCTTTAGTGGCCCCTTCCCCACCTCCCAATCCTTTGGTCTCCTGCCTTCGTGTCTTCCCTGTTCCATGCATGCTGGTCCCTTGCCACCTGCCCCCCCCCACCCCCGCCAGCAACTCTTGGCTTCCTGTGTCCCACCCCAGTGGCATTGTGAAGAACTGTGAACCTGCCATCCTGCATCGAATCCTCAACCTCATCAGGAACATCCTCTATAGCTCCAACTATCACAGGAGGATTCTGGCCAGGACTTTCTATGCACAGGTGAAGCGTGGGGAAAGGTCCACAGCCTGAGGCCATTCATATCCTGGGCTGAGGAACATTTAACAGAAATGTTAAATAACTAGCCCCAGAAAGAGAAAGGATAATCTTAAGTCATTTAAAGTGGGGTCCCTTCTCTGGCACTTCAGGTGCCTGGTTAAAGGAGGCAGGAAAGCCTGAGGAGGGGGCCAGCGGCTTGTGCTCCAGAATGATCCAGGGATCCTAGTACCTGACTCAAACTTCAAACCTTTTCAGCATTATCCTCTACCTCCTAAACTTAGTCTCCACCCCGTGTATACAGAGCTACCACTGTGCTCAACTGGACACACACATTACCTGAGTATGGGATCTGAGGGAGGACTGAGGGAGTACTGGGTACTTATAACTTTTTCTCCATCCATAGCTGTGTCTCCTCATACCCACAGCTGCTCTGGCACCGATCAGTGGCTCAGACTGTGGGGCAAGACTTTTTGGGCAATCTAATCAAGTGGACCAACGAGCCCAACATCATTATGAAAGAAGTTGGGCTCCGTGGAATCAGTAACCTCGCATTGCACCCAGGACAAGTAAGAGTGGGGAGAACCAAATGGGAATTGAGTGTTACTCCCTGAAGAATTGGGCTTACCTCTTCAGCCCAATTCTTCTTCTCCCTGAAGAATTGGACTTACCTCTTGGTTCTCTTAGTTATCCAGGGCATAGTACATTCCCCAACCTCTCATCCAAGGACAGCACAACGTCCAGTTTGTAGACTTACATAGACTGGCCATCAGACCTCCTAAACCCTGTGAACACCAGCCTTCTACTTCCTGGGCACATCTGGCCCTCAGATTCCCCATGTCTGTTCTTCTTAGGCACTGTTTTCCAAAAATCCTGTCCCTAGGGTGTTGCAGGATCCTCAGGTGGTGAGTGATCTCTGCCTTCTTCCAAATAGTCAGAATCTCTGAAGAGCCAGGTTCCATTCTTGCGAGACTTCCTGAAGAATGAGGCACGAGTGACAATGCAGGCAGTAAAGAGCCTACGGAACATCATCTGCTTTGGGAAGCAACAGAACACCAAGGTGGTATTTTGCAGCATCTCCAAGCAGCTGCGTCCACTCATCAATGATGTACGGGCCAAAGTTCCTAGGATCAGTTGGAAACAGTATGGGCTGGGACTGAGGATGAGCCCTGGAAACTGAGCGGAGGGTACTGGGGCAGGGCTGTGGGACTGTGGAAGAAGGCTGAAGTCACCAAAGGGTAGCAAAAAGGATACTTGGCTACCTGAAGCCATGCATAGGGTTGTCCCCAGTGCATTCTCCATTACAGACAGACCTAGCACACAGTTATCTACCCATTCTCTCACCAAGAGCCACTGAAGGAAAAAAAAATGGCACCCTGCTATGAAATTGGTTCTGGAGTGAAGTGTGGGGAGACAAGTCACAACTCTACCCTTCTCCCAGATAACACAGGAACCCTAGAATGCTAGGAACCTTGTCAAAAGGACTCAAAGGCTCAGGAATCTGAACTGCCTACACCAATACCAATCCATTTCACATCTCAGCCTGGGACCTGGACTGTTGTCTGTCCTGTAGTTCAGTTTTCAAAGTCTATGGTATGTGGTTTAGGGTCAGATCTATGCATGGAGTGAACACAGGAGTTCATAAACAACTTTATAGGGTCACTCTCCCTAGCTCCTCCCTCTCTGTGACCTCCCTGGTTTTACAGTTCTTTGGGGCTCCCTTTTTCCAGTTGTCTCACAAGAAAGCTGGTACTTTAGTTACTCTGCAGTGCCAGGCACCTCTATGTGCCCACAACGGGGCCAAGTGGCATGATGGCAGAGGAAATAAAGCAATGGGGGCTTATCCATCCTCTTGGGGTCTCAGCTCCTTCAGATGGAGAGTAAGCTTCCCCTCTCTCAGAGTTTTGGCTCCTATAGACTCCCATGGGGCTTGTTTTGGAACTGTGACATGAGAGAATCAAGGGAAGAAAAAGAAACTTCATGCATTAAGTAGAGGGCTTCTCTTGGAGCTGTCTGCCCAGGGTGCTTGCTTCCCAGTTTCTGGTTTCCTTGTGGGCCAGCCAGGGAGACCAGCTGGTATGAACAGATGTGCCCCTCAGCTATTGAGACTGGTGGCATCCTCCTACCCCCACAGTAGCTGGAGCGTCAGGAACCTCTTCATCTTTGGCTTCTGGGAATCTCTCTTACTTCCTTAAAGCTTAGCTATACATTAAAAAAATTTAGGGGGGTAGGGGCACCTGGGTGGCTCAGTCAGTTGAGCGTCTGACTTCAGCTCAGGTCATGATCTCGCAGTTCCTGAGTTCGAGCCCCACATTGGGCTCTGTGCTGACAGCTCAGAGCCTGGAGGCTGCTTTGAATTCTGGGTCTCCCTCTCTCTCTGCCCCTCCCCCACTCATGCTCTCTCTCTCTCTCTCTCTCTCTCTCTCTCTCTGTGAAAAATAAATAAACATTAAAAAATTTTTTAAAAATTTTGGGGGTATTTATTATCTAGCATTTAAAGGCATTTATAGTGATAAGGTTATCAGGTTATCTTTTCTCCCATATTGCTAGAATGGAAAGTTGAGATTTATGGTCTAATCAAGAAATAGTAAACGGTTATCATGTACACAATGACAACCTGCCAGAATGAAAAGAACACTGACCCTCGGGTCATAGGTTCTGGGTTCCTGGTGCTGCTTTTACGATTCACCTAGCCAGAGGAACTTAGGCAAATCTCTGTTGTTTTACCATTTGTAAAATTTTCTTCTATTATTTTATTGCTATATCCTCTTTTTTTCTCTTCTTTCTGTTCTGTCGTTTGCAATTTCTTTAGATTTATTCTCCGTGTTTCTTCATTTTTCTTTCATATTTCCCATCTCTTTGTCCACCTTGGAAGAATTTCTGGGCTGATTCTCCTCTTACTAACTCACACTTTAGCTGTGGTTATTCTGTATCCAACCCACCTATTGAATTTTTATTTAATATTTTTTTATGAAGCAGGTCCTTCCTCTTTATTTTTCTCTTCTAGTTGATGGTGTGGTATCTGAATAGCTATTACATTATTCTATAGAGACACTACTTTACTTTTACCTGTATTTATTTACTCATTTATTCATAATTTCAAAGTTTGGACTTTAAAAAATGTCATATATCTATCTATATCTATAGATATAGATAGATATTACAAAATCTTCTGGATGATTCAACTATACTTTCTCTAAGGTTTTGTTTACATTGTAATTTTTTTTTTTTTAACATCTATTTATTTTTGAGACAGAGAGAGACAGAGCATGAACGGGGGAGGAGCAGAGAGAGAGGGAGACACAGAATCTGAAACAGGCTCCAGGCTCTGAGCAGTCAGCACAGAGCCCGACGCGGGGCTCGAACTCACGGACAGTGAAATCGTGACCTGAGCCGAAGTCGGACGCCCAACTGACTGAGCCACCCAGGCGCCCCTACATTGTATTATTAATTGTATCCTCGGGTGGTGCAGGTTTTTGTTTGCTTCTCTTGTGGTCCTGATTTTCCTGAACATTTGGTGAGTCTTGGTGGTGAGTTCTGGAAAGTTTACACTACTGACTCTTGGCCAGCCCTCTGTGAAATACCTATGACTGCAGCCTGGCTTCAGTAACTGTGGGACGTGTCCAGGGATATGTGGACAGTAGGATGCACCAATAGCCAGTCTTTGTGGGATTCCCTGTTCTTCCTGGGTGTTGCCAGACTCGCAGGGCCCCATCCCCTCTCTCTGGTCGAGATAGCACACTCCCTGCTCTGTGGGGGTGGTATGTCTCCCTCCTGCTTGCTATTTAGCAAGGAGGATACTGGGAGGGCAGCACGGAAGGAGACACTGTGCTGTGCCCCTGGACTACCCCTCTCCAAATGACCACCTGTCAGTTGCCCAGCATCGCTTCTGCTCCTCACATTCAGAGCTGTTAAGCTTGGAGCATTCCCAGAACATGCCCACCTCCTCCAGCAGTCTGTTCTTGCCCACACTTTGGACTGTGGTTTCAACTTTAATTCCAATCCTGTCTGCTGTGTGTCTTTCAGGGATATTCTAGTCCTCTGTCAGGGGGGATCCCATCTACTATTTCAGAACCATTATGGATTTAAAGAGACGTGTCTCTACTATTTCTTTCAGGGATTTGGGGCAGGAAGGGATAAGTGAAGCAGTACTCAATCACTGATCTTGAGCCAAACTGCCTGTGATACTTTTTAGTTAAAGTACTAACACTGAATCATCTGTTTTGTTATTATGTTCACTGTGCAAAAAATAACAACATGTATATCTATTTTGTTAAAATGTCTGCTTCCCAAATCCTACAAGTTCAAGGACTATCTGTCTTGTCCCACCACATCTCTGTTATTTGGTGCTATGCCTAGCTCCTGAGAGCTATCCAATAAGCATTTGTTCAATTAACATAGAATATACTCTTGAAAGTGTACAGTTTAGCTGTTTATGACCGTTGTTAATTAGTACAGGCTAATATTGATTTAAACAATTTTATTCACAGTATAACTAGGATAGCTATAGGTATTTTTAAAAATTTGGCTAAAATTTTAGCCAAATCCTTAGCTAAATCCTTAGAAGAGAAATTAAGCTGTCATTGTGACCCAGGGAAGAAATGAAACTATGATCTTGGCTTCTCTAAGCCTGTGCCTTAACAGAGGGACTTACTAGCTCTGGACTCTAAAGAGAATTACTCAGATACACAAACCGTGTTGCCTTTACATGGTAAACACAGTGCCATCAGGGTACTTTGGACGTGGAAATGAGACGTGGGAGTAGGGAGCCAGGCCAGGCAGGGCCAGAGGGAAAGCACAGCCGCCCATCTCTGTTTTGCTCTTCGTGGCAGGAGAGGGACCTGGTGAAGATCTCGGCCACCTCTGCCCTGGGCCACATGCTGCATCGAGTTAACAAATTCAAGCCGGGAGCCATCACCCGAAGAGAGATCTACAGTTTTCTAGTCCCGCTGCTGCTTAGCATTCAGGATAATAACACCGAGGTAGTCAAGGTACTGGCGACCTTTGTCCTGGCAGATTCCCACCCCTCCTTTTTTTGCTAGAGCAGAGCCCCCTTCCCTTTGACTCTATTTCATGAGCCCAGCCTTGGCTGTACATTTCCTGTCCACATCTTTGGTGTCATCCTCGGGGCTGGCTCTGAGCACTTTTACCCTCTCTTTTGGATGCTGTTGATCTCATCCTGATATGGTTCTGTTCCCTGAAGCTATTTATGTCCCATGTCCTGAACAAGGTCCCACGTTTTACCTGATTCCAGCTCCAAACCCTCAACTGAGCCCCCTGGGGGCTACCTTCATGGTCTTCCACTTAGCCTCCTGCCCTGGCTCCGCAGAACCATAGGAGTGAGGCTTTGGGGATCCCCTTCTCTCCATCCCGTAGGCCTGTGGAGGGGCCCTGACTGAGTGGACTAAGGTGATTGGCTGGTCATCACTCACACAGACATTCCAGCACACCACCCTCAGTGATCACATCCAGGTATTGGAAGAAACGTGCAAGTACCTGGTGAGTGAGAGTCTCTGAGAAGCCAGGCCACAATACTCATGTCAGGAACCCAAAGGCAGGCTAAGAGGCTAAGGAGGGGAGGGCTGACAGAAGATACATTCTTTCTTCCTCAATTCTCATTCTTTACCATCAGCAAAATCTGAGAACACACATTTGGGAGGCCAGTCCTTGGTTCTTCATATTTGATTCTCTTAACATCCCAGTGTCTGCTTTCAGAGGCTAGGGAGGTCATGTGAGGGTAGTAGATGGCAATGGGGCAGAGGTTTTCTGGTGACACTTGGCAGGAAGAGATGCAGGCAGGAGTCATCAGGGCTTTAGTGGTCATGGTGTTAGGGTCTGTGGCTCCTACGAAGTCAAGAATAGGGACGAGGTCAGGAATCCTTGTTGAAAAGTAAATATTTAAGGGCTAAGCAAGTAGATTAGGAATTAACATTAGTAATTTTAATATTATGGACTTGGGTGCTTATTGCCTTATATAGGTAGACCCACTTTAGGTTTACAAAGCACTTTTATATCCATTATCCCAGTGGAGCCTTGCAATTCTGTGAAGGATGGGCAGGTCTTATATATCCACTCTTAAAGATCAGAAAACCGAAGCCAGTTTGCATTCCCACCAAGAGGGTTCCCATTTCTCTACATCCTCACCAGCATCTGTTGTTTCCTGAGTTAATTTTAGCCACTCTGACTGGTGTGAGGTGGTATCTCAATGTGGTTTTGATTTGTATTTCCCTGATGATGAGTGATGTTGCAGCCACTTAGGAAAAGAGTGTGGAGATTCCTCAAAGTTAAAAATAGATCTACCCTATGACCCAGCAATAGCACTGCTAGGAATTTACCCAAGGGATACAGGAGTGGTGATGCATAGGGGCACATGTACCCCAATGTTTATAGCAGCACTTTCAACAATAGCCAAATCATGGAAAGAGCCCAAATGTCCATCAACTGATGAATGGATAAAGAAGTTGGGGTATAATACAATGGAATACTACTTGGCAATGAGAAAGAATGAAATCGGGCCATTTGCAACAACATGGATGGAACTGGAGGGTATTATGCTAAGTGAAATAAGTTAGTCAGAGAAAGACAGATACCATATGTTTTCATTCATATGTGGAACTTGAGAAACTTAACAGAAGACCATGGGGGAAGGGAAGGGGAAAAAATAGTTTAAAACAGAGAGGGAGGGAGGCAAACCATAAGAGACTCTTAAATACAGAGGACAAACTGAGGGTTGATGGGGGGGTGGGGAAGAGGGGAAAGTTGGTGATGGGCATTGAGGAGGGCACTTGTTGGGATGAGCACTGGGTGTTGTATGTAAGGGATGAATCACGGGAATCTACCCCCAAAACCAAAAGCACACTACACACTGTACGTTAGCCAACTGGCCAACAAGTTCTATTTAAAAAAAAAACAAAAGAAAAGAAAACTGGAGCCAGTGTCAGAGTCAGTATTCAGCCCTGGGTCTCCTGGCTCCACACCAGTTGTGTTTCCCCTTATCATGTTGGTATGAAGCAGCAAAATCCTCTTTATGAACTTCCTGCTAAAGTCTGCCCTGTCACTGGGGTAGGGATCTCTGAGGTTCCAGATTGAAGCTCTCTCAGCTGACTGAAGACAGAACAGTGCTGCTTGTGGACAGGGTGAGGGGGGTGAGGGGACCTCTAGTGGTGCTCCCAGGCACCGCCCCCCCCAGCTCCTGGTCAGCACCACCCCTCTTTGGCTCCGCAGGTGGGCACAAAAAAAATACAGCTTGTGGGGGAGTTTCTGTCCCAGAGCTTCGACTTCCTGACGAGCCCTCAGTCCTTCCTACGGGAAGCTGCCATCAACTTCATAGGTAAGATGCTTCCTCCTGGCAGCTCTTCCCTCTTGTCTTCAGCAAGGGACCCTCCTTGGCCTTCCACAAGGGCTAAGCCAGAACCATGGTACTGTGAAACAGGTCACTTCCTTTCCTAGCTCTGACCTGATTAGAGAGGCTGTCCTGTGACCCAGGCTCAAAGTCCATGTTAGAGGGGCACCTGGGTGGCTCAGTCAGTTGAGCATCTGAATCTTGATTTCGGCTCAGGCCCTGATCTCACTCTTTGTGAGATAGAGCCTCATGTTGGCTCTGTACTGACAGAACAGAACCTGCTTGGGATTCTCTCTCTCCCTCTCTCTCTTCCTCTCCACAGTTCACCAGCTCTCTCTCTCTCAAAATAAATAAATAAGCATGAAAAGAAATCCATGTTAGAAAGGCTGGAGGAAGAAGAGAAGGCTCTGTGCCTTTGCCCCACTCTGTGTGGGTCCACCCACACTGACTGCACGCTGCTTTGTGGGGAAAAGAACCATACATGTTTGAAAAGGAAACAACTATTGCTTCCATTGGAACCCCATGGATTTTCAAAAATATTTTTGTTTCAAATTATAATAGCAGTACAGTGTGTGTTTGTGTTAGAAAACTTAAAAAAATTCAGATTGGCAAAAAAGAAGAAGATAAATAATGCCAGAAATTCTACCATTTGGATTTAACCACTGCTAACATTCTAGAATTTTCCCCTAAGAATATACTACACACACACACACACACACACACACACACACACACACAGCCATTTTAAAAACCATGAAGTTTGGTATACTGTTTTTTCCCTTGCCTATCACAAATACATGCCATTACATACCCTTCAACATTTTTTTTAAATCACTGCATAATATTAATTCCATTTTACAGGTAGATTTATGAAACTATTTAACCAGTTCTTATTTTTGAATATTGAGACCGTGTCATCTTTTGTTTTTATAAGCAGAGAGACAGTGCTTAAATCTCTACATGCCACCATGATTATTTTAAGATAAATTTCTTCAAAAAAATTTTTTTCTTAATGTTTGTTTTTGAGAGAGAGAAAGCACGAGCAGGTGAGGGGCAGGAAGAAAGAGAGGGAGACACAGAATCTGAAGCAGGCTTCAGGCTCTGAGCTGTCAGCACAGAGCAGGACACGGGGCTCAAACCCAAGAAGTGTGAGATCATGATCTGAGCTGAAGTTGGATGCTCAATGGACTGAGCCGTCCATGCGCCCCAAGATAAATTTCTTAATAAGTAGAATTGCTGGGCCCAAAGGGTAGGCACAATTTTAAGGATTTTGGTGCTTAAACTGCCATCTAAAAAGTTGCAATCATTTCCCATTGTTACCACTACTGCATGTATGTATCCATGTTACAGATATTTGCTAACCCTGGGTAGTACTTTAACGTTCATTACCAATTTGATAGGTGAAAAGAGTAGCTTGCTGTTGTTCTGATTATTTTTTTTTTTTTACCAGTAGTGAGATTAAACATTTTTCCTATGTTTACTGACAATGCATATTTTATTTTTGCAGATTAGTTAGTTGCCTCATGCCCTTTGTTCATTTTCCAATTGGTGTGGGAACCCCATGGAGTTTGACACCCTGGATTCATGCCCTACTTGTCATCTGCCAACAACATTTTCCTGGGTCACAGCTGCTCTGAGCATTGCTCTTTCACTAGAATACTGACACGTGAGCCACAGGGAATCTTGGAGAAACATTTCTTGCTAGAACTGGTTTACACACTTCCTTGTTCGCTAGAGGGGGGGAAAGGGTGGCCCAAAGGTCTGGAATTCTGAAAGGACTTTACATCTGTCCTATCCTTAGGATTAACAATTAAGAGGTTAACCATGAAACGAATTCACGAGGATGATGTGGAGCTGTTACAGAATGGTGAGTCCGGGCCTTGTACCTGGGTTCTGGGTACCACAAGGCATGGGGCAAGACAGAAAGGAAGAGGGGGAATCCCTTAAGGACATGTTTTGTTACTTTCAACAAAGTATGTCTTTACCACTATAAATGTTATATGGACAAGGAGAAAATGGAGAGAAGTAGGAGGAAGAAAACAAGTTATCCATTGTGTTGCTGCTTAGAGAAAAACAAGGCTAACCAAAATGTTCTAGTCCCTCAAAATTTGTCATGTGCTGTCAGTTGCTGATGCTACAGTGGTGTTCAAGGGAGACACCCCCTGTCCCCTAAAGAACTTGCAGTTTTGTGCTCTTTTTTATTGCAGTAAAAATATTTTAAAGCTAATTTTTATTTACGGAAGAAATGCATGAATGTAGTCTGTTTGCAAAAAAAAAAAAAAATGGGAACATTATTGATAAGGGTAAAGTTCTTTTTTGGGGGGTAAATTTCTATTCACGCTCAAGTCTGGCTCCTCTACCCTCTTCCCCTGTTTGTTATGTAGTCTTGTATGCTTTTGCTGTGTACACATAGAATATATATGTTATGTAACATATAATATATACTGTAATATATTATAGGATATACAATGTTATATATATGTATACATACATATATACATGTATATATAACTTTCTGCAACAGATATATGTGTGTGTGTCTGTGTGTGTCTGTGTGTGTATGTGTGTGTGTATACACATATGTCTCCTTGTATACAGGTGTAAGTGTTTCTCTGGGCTGGATACCAGAAAGTAGGCTTTTATCATGCATATTGAGCTTAACAGGGTTTAGAGTAAAACATTTTAACCTTCCTTCCTGTGTTGACATGAGTTCCAATTACCACCCCTCCCAATTTACAGGCTTTTGTTACTGAATATTTTAGTTCTTTTTTTTTTTTTATAACCCAGAACTTAGATACTATGATTCTTGTTGTTACATTATACAAACAGTGAGGGCTTACTGCAGCGTTATATGCTCTCCATTCCTTTCTCTATCTCTAACCATCCTTCATTTTTTTTCATCCTGAAATACACTTTTTAGAAGTTTCTTTAGTGCTAGTATCTTGATGTTATGCTCTCTTGGATTTTGCTTGTTTGTAATGACTTTTTCTTATCACCATTCTTGCAAGGTAGCTTTACTAGTGGCACAATTCTTTTTTTTTAATTAACAATTTTATTTTTTAAAAGTAATCTCTATATCCAATGTGCGACTCGAACCCACAACCCGGAGATCAAGAGCCACATACTCCCCTGATTTAGCCAGCCAGGTGCCCCTAATAGTGACACAATTCAAGACCAACAGTTTATTTCTCAGCACTTTGAAGATATACTACTGTCTTCTGGCTTTATTTGCTGCTAAAAGGAGCCTGCTGTCATTAATTTTTGTTCCTTTGCAGGTTAATCTATCCCTTTTCTCCAGCTAATTTAAGATTTTTCTTTTAGTTTTTAGCATAGCAAATAGGGGCACCTGAGTGGCTCTGTTGGTTAAGCATCTGACTTTGGCTTAGGTCATAATCTCACAGTTTGTGAGTTTGAACCCTGCATGGAGCCGGCTTTTGATCCTCTGTCCCCCCCCCCCCTCTCTCTCTGCCCTTTCCCCACCTGCTCTCTCAAAAATAGCTAAACATTAAAAAAAAAATCTAGCAAATAGTATAATAAACCCTCCAACCCTGTCCCCCAGCTTCAACAAGTATCAACTCATGGTTACCTTGTTTCCTCTGTTTCTCTACATACACCCCTCCCTGCCAGCTTATTCTGAGCCAAACCTCAGACTTCATATTATTCATCTATAAATATTTTAGTATATATTTCTAAATGAAACTCTTTTAAAAATTAAAACATTAAACAACTGTTTTAATAATAGACATGTTTTGGAGTAGAATGCAAATTATACATGAATTTTTAAGATAAAGAGGTTCTAAAGATTTGTGGAGTATATGAGATTTGAGGTAATTCATCCAGACCCTTGAGGCTACGCATTTATTCTCTTCTGCCTCTGAAGTTAGGGGTACTTCAGAGAAGTGTTTCCTAGTCCCAGTCTCTAACCCTCCTAATTTCAGAGGTATTTGTCCATGATCATAGAAGTGAATTACTGGGAGAGCCAGAGCTAGAATTCCAATTCAGGGAACTTTTTTTTTTTTTTTTTTAAGTTTATTTATTTATTTTGAGAGAGAGAAATGGAGGGGTAGAGAGAGAGGGAGAGTGAGAGAGAATCTGAAGCAGGCTTCACGCTGTCAGCATGGAGCTCCATGCAGGGCTCAATCCCATGAGCTGTGAGATCATGACCTGAGCCAAAGTCAGACGCTTAACTGACTGAGCCACCCAGGTACCTCCAAATTCAGGGACCTTTGCACCAATGAATGCTCACTCCATTGTCCTTTAATTTCATCAAAGTCCTGAAAAAGAGGGAATAGGAGTTGGGGTGTGGAGGAAGAAGAGCTGAGATTCCCAACGTATATCAGAAGAGAAATTTTACCTCCCCTGCAAAATCCTTTGGTCCCTAAAATAGCCATACCTATGTTTGCTATAGGAGGTACTTCTGCGCTTGCTCTCAATTAAATTAGTTTCTTAATTATTAAAGACCTGCTGTCTACCAGGTATTCTTCTAAGCCCTGGGAAATTGCAGCGAACAAAACTGATGTCCCCACCCTGCTACAGCACCCCTTCCAGCGGGGTAGGGGAGGAGCCCTAACCAAGTACATATGTGTTAGATAGGCACTATGGAGAAGGTGAGGCAGGACCAGGGATCCAAGGGTCAGAGGTGCCCCCACCGATAAGAGGCATTGGAGCGGAGACCTGGAGGAAGTGAGGGAGTGAACCATCTGAGTAGCTGAGGGAAGAGCACCTGGCATGTTCAAGGAGGAACAAGAAGTCAGCGTGTTCATGTGGAGTGAGCAAAAGGAAGAACAGGAGATGAGCTCAGAGAACAGCAGTGGGGCCAGAATCCTGCCAGCCTTTTCGGCCATGGTAAGGATTTAGGACTTTGCTGTGGGTGGTAGGGATACTTCACGAAACACAGTTCTCAACTCCTCCAAGGTGGGGGGTGGGGTGGGAAGGATTCAGGGTGCTTATGCTAAGTGGTGCCTGTGTGATTCATTCCAGTGCCGAATGGAAATGATGTTTGAATTCTTCCATGCCACGGTTTGCTTCCTTTGATGCAGAGACAAGATGGAGAGAATGTTGGCTTTTACAGCCCTGCCCCTGTGTGCGGGTCCTTGTGTACATAAGAGTGGGTGTGCGTGTCAGAACGGCCTGACACGAGTACCACAGCTTTGCTGTTGTCACTGTTCTAGTGCTGCACATGCTTGTCCTCAGGGACCTGCCTTCTGGTTGGAGCCCACTTACCTTCCTGGGACCTGCTTTGAGCTAATACTCTGGATATGCTGCTTTTAAAGGGATGGTGGCTATGGGGTGCCGGGGTGGCTCAGTCGGTTAAGCGTCTGACTTCAGCTCAGGTCATGGTCTCACGGTTCATGGGTTCAAGCCCCGTGTCGGGCTCTGTGCTGACAGCTCAGAGCCCGGAGCCTGCTTCTGATTCTATGTCTCCCTCTCTCTCTGCCCCTCCCCTGCTTGCACTCTGTCTTTTTCTGTCTCTCAAAAATAAATAAATGTAAAAAAAAAATAAATAAATAAAGGGATGGTGGCTCATCTTTCAGAGGAAATGCCTAGCAGGCACTGCAGAAAGACAAGTTTTTGTTTCCTTTCTGGCTTATTCACTGCTCTTTATCTAGGGTAAAAAGTGGTGAGGTAAATGACTTTTAAGGGTCTTTTCTTCCAAGTCAATGTGTAATGAAAAACACAGGCTCCAATGTCGGCTAGCCCAGTTTCGAATACTGGCTCTCTCAATAATGAGCCGTGTGAACTTGAGCGAGTTACTGTCTCTGTGCCTCAGTTTCTTCATCAGTATCATGAGGATAATAGTGCTGATCTTAAACGTTGTTTAAGTATCAGATACAGATGCATGTAAAGACCCGTGCTTTGCTGGGCACAGACGTGTCCCACAGAACCTTTGTGTTGAGTTGGCTTAGTCTTCTGGACTGAGGCAGGGCAGGGTGCCGGAAGCAGTTGGCAGAGAGGGTGCTCGGAGTTCTGGTCAAGGAAGAATGAGTTTGTTAGCTGCTGTTAAGAGTAGCCATGCCTTCTCCTGCCCCCCAGTGACCAGGTAGCAGCATCTGTCCCATTAGGGCCCTAACCCTGGCTTCTGACCCTAATGTTTTGTACCTCTATTGCCTTCTCCTCATTTTTTTTACAACTGAGGTCTCTACTGGGTAGTAGAGCCCTATTCCCAGTGACTGGAGCATGTCAGGGAAGGTACACCTAGAATGAATACCCTAGACTCCTCAGCATACCAGAGAACTGCCTTCCTCATCCCAGCGAGCCTCTCAGAAAGACTGCCTAAATGATGTAGACAGGAGGGACTTTTTTCCCCAACAAAAGTAATTCCGGTTACATTTACACTCATATCTAGTGCCTAACAAACCTTGTGATCACGAGATGGCTCTTCACAGGATTTATGTATTTACTGTGTAGCTTGAGCCCAGTTCTTCCGCCTGTGCTAAGTACAAATGAGATGAACCTGAAGCAGATTTTGATGGGCTTGAAGGCCCTTTTGAGCCAACACCTGTCCTGTTCTCTTTATTCTTTGCATGCTAACTAATTTCCAGTCTCCATCCCTCTGTTCCCACCTGGATCTAAGCCCCCCTGTAGGCCATTCCCTAACTGGACCATTTTAACAACCCCCACCCCTGTCTCTTCTCTACACAGAAGCCAGATTCTCTTTGAAACATGTACATTGAATCATGTCGCCCCTTGCTTAAAACCCTTCAGTGATTTTCCATTGTTCTTCAGGTTGAAGTCTGGTCCCTTACCTTTGGCCACGAGGCCCTGACTGATCTGGTTTCTGTCTCTCCACCCTTAGCCTATAGCACCATCCCCCCCCACTAGAAGGTGCAGCCACACTGGCTACTTTCTACATTGTGAATAGAAGCCCCCATCCCAACCTTCAACCTTCGGGAGTGCTTCTGCCCTTTCTCTTCATGTAGCTTCTTACTTCTCAGCTCAAATGTTGCCTTCTCAGAGTGGCATTCCCTGACTGGCCTATCTAAAGAGCTCCTTCCCAGGTATTCACTGCCATTACTCTGTTAATTCCCTTCCTCATACTTCATTTACATTTGCTTGTTTGTTTTGTCTTTCCTCCACTAGAATGTTAAGTTCTTGAGGGTGGGGAATCTTTCTTGTTCACCACTGTATCCCTAGCACCTGAGCGGATAGTAAGCGCTCAGTAACAGCTGTTGAAAGAATTAATAGTTATTGTTTATAACAGTGAAAAATTGCAAACGACCTAATTACTCACTAATAAGAGAGTTCATCAAAGAAATTATGATAGAATCATGTGATTGGATATTACGGTGTATAGCAGAATATTTTGTGGGAAGAAAAAAATGTAAATCTTATTTTTGTAAAAAGAAGTGTCCATATTCGGTATCTAAAAAAATACTACCGGCGTGACTGGCTGGCTTAGTCAGCACAGCGTGCAACTCTTGATCTCTTGGTCATAAGTGTGAGCCCCATGTTGGGCACAGAGATTACTTAAAAAATATATACTGCAAAGATAGGAACGAAAATATTAACAGTCTTATCTCTGGGCGAGGGGTGAGTGATTTTTCTTTCTTTCCTTTAAAAAAATGATTTCTATTTAAACATTTTTTCTACAGTAAAAGAAGTATTACTTTTATGGTGACAAAAATTATTCTAAATGAAGTTATAGAATAATAACCTGGCATGTGGGGTGGAAAAAAATGGCATCCTTGGAGATTGAGAATCTGAGTTGACCTCCTTTCTGGTTTCAGCTATTGGAAGCCTGAGGAATGATCCTGTGGAATCTATCCAGTCTTTGGTCACTACTACCCTGAAAAACCTTGATGAATATCTTAATCCCGAGTCTATCTCTGCTTCCAGGATGAGCCAGCTGAGCAATAACATCTTCAAAGTCACTGGCATGAAAACCTCAGAAAGAAAGAAGCGACTGTTTAAGACTGTCAAACAGGAAAGAGATGATGATGACAATCAGAAAAAGAATATCTGGAATTGGCTTCGAGGCCCTCTAAATTCCTTGTGCAACTGGCACAATAGGAGGGTGAAAACTACTCCACTCATAATAGGTAATTCAGATAAATAATCAATATGGTCACAGGTCCCAACATCTGAAAGTCCACCTACAGAAGCTGGACCTGCCCCTAAATAAGTTGCACCTAACTGCTCTGGGACTGAAGCCTTTTCCATTTGTTGTCCAGATAAGCAGTACTTTGATTCACAGTAGCTCTCCTACCTTTTTCCAACTGGACGGGCTACCTGGGATTAAACCCAAGGAGGCGGTTTTGATCCTAGAAGGCACAGTATGTGTCTCTCCCTAGGGGATTGTTGGCTATCAGCATATACATTTGTCAATAAAACTTATTTTCTCGTCCTAAGACAAGGTGACTTTCATCCTAGTTTTGGGGGATTGGGGGTAAACCTGAGTGACAGGGACAGCTTTGTATCTCCTTCAACCTTCAGGTAAAATTCCAAATGACGAGAGTGAAGAGGAGTAGGATGGTGGAACAGCACACCCTCTGGTTTCTGATCTTTTTCCCCCCACCGCCTCACACCTTGGATGAAATTCCCAGGCCTGACACACTTACATGGGCACATTCAGATTTCAGGTTGGAACAGAAAAAGGTAGGCTGTGGGTGTAAACAGTGGAGTGGCAGTAACACCAGCCCCATCTCTCTCACTTAAAAAAGCACATCAGATTGCAACAGAGTAAGTGACATTCTTGTGGGGATAAGTTTGAGTCCATTCTAATTTGTTTTTAAAAATCACTCTAGGGGTGCCTGGCTGGCTCAGTTGGAAGAGCATGTGACTCTTGACCTTGGAGTTGTGAATTCAAGCCCCATGTCGGGTGAAGAGATTACTTAAATTAAAAAAAAACACACACACACACTTGGGGTGCCTGAGTGGCTCAGTCACTTAAACATCTGGCTCTTGATTTGGGCTCAGGTCATGATCTCACAGTTTCATGGGTTCGAGCCCTGCATTGGGCTATGTGCTGACAATGCAGATCCTGCTTGGGATTCTCTCTATCCTTCTCTCTCTCTACCTCTCTCCTGCTCATGCTCTTTCTCTCTCTCAAAATAACTTAGAAAACAACACTTAAAAATCACTCTAAAACTCAGACTTGAATCCTTGCTCCCTCTCCCACATAACCATTATTAGTGACTGGTTCTTTTATCCTACCTCAGAGCTCTGCACTTCACTGCTGTGCGTCTGACGTCTCATCTAGAAATGGCCTTGATAATACTGCCTGTGGATCCTCCAGTATTTTTTCTCCCCTTCTTTTTTTTAACTGTGTGTTTGGTTGCCTAGAAAAAGGAATATGTTTCCTAACCTGCCTTGCTGCTAGGTCTGACCCACCCAGGTGGGTGGAAGAGAAAGTAGCATATCTGACTTCCAAGACATGTTCTTCAAGGGCAGGGGCCCATCCATCTTTGTCATGTCTCCCTGGTGACTGGAACGTAGGCATGATGGTTGGAGCTAAATAGCTATCACAGATCATCAGGAGGAAGTGATCTACTGAAGATGGCAGAACACAAGGATAGAAAAAACCTAGGCCAGTTATGATGGTAGAGCTGTTTACCAGTTTGGATACCTTCAGACTTTATCTGGGGGGTTGGAGGGTTAGAGGTAAAATTTTATCTGTCTTACCCAATGCTATTTGAGTTTTCTGTCAGCGGCAAAACCCAATCTTGATGGATTTACTTAAACTTTCAACATTGCTGTAGGGATTAAAGAGGGTAATGAATATGAAGTGCTTAGCGGTTTGCCAGGCACAAAGTAAGAGGGCAATGATTTTTTTTTTGTTTTTTTTTTTGACAAAGGTCATGCCAGTTAGGTATTGGAACTTGGTTCTTTGAAGTTTGAAAGATGTGGAAAGACCAAAGAACTAGTTCCCACTCTGGTCAAATTGATTAAATTAATTTCTTTGAAGTTAACCATGATGAGAATGGTTTTGATTGCTTCTGAATTTTATGAACTTTTAGATAAAATCTTTCTAAAACTGTTTTCCTCCTATTTAAAAATGAGAATATCAAACTTACCTTATGGGTGTTATGGACGGAAAGGAGATGGCTGTGTACTTTGTATATAAATAAGTGTTTACTAATGGCTATAATTATTACCTGGGTATGATGGTTAATTTTATGTGTCAACATGGTTGAGCCATAGCTCCCAGATATTTGGTTAAACATTATTCTGGATGTTTCTATGAGGATGCCTTTGGATGAGATTAACATTGCAATTGTAAGTAAGTTAATCAGACTGCCCTCTATAATGTGGGTGGGCCTCATCCCATCAGTTGAAGACCTGAACAGAATAAATTCCTGGGACGCCTGGGTGGCTCAGCTGGTGAAGTATCTGACTCTTGATTTTGGCTCAGGTCATGATCTCATGGTTTGTGAGACTGAGCCCTATGAGGGGCTCCATGCTGATGGCATGGAGACTGTTTAGGATTCTCTCTCTCTCTCTCTCTCTCTCTCTCTCTCTCTCTCAAAATAAATAAATAAACTTAAAACAAAACAAAACTGACCTCCTGAGAGCTAGAAGGAATTCTACCAGCAGATGACGTTTGGACTTGAACTGGAACATGAGCTCTTCCCTGTGTCTCCAGCCTAATGGGCCACCCTATATATATTGGACTTGCTGGCCTCCATAATTGGCAATTCCTTAAGTCAATCTTTCTCTTTCTACACACACACACACACCCTATTGGTTCTGTTTCCCTGGAGAACCCTAATTAACACTAGGCAGTCTCCTCTGAATGAGTAGAGCAGCATCAACAATTTGGGATGACATAGGTGTGGTTGGTGACAGTTGGCAGAAGAACTAAACTTTAAAGGAGAAACACTACTCTGACTTAGCTTCTGAACCCAAGCACTGAGACTTTCCCTGCTTTGTGTATTGGCATTTGCCCCACTGGCCTTTGGCCTACCTTTTCGTTCTGTTTTTGGCTTTCTGACTTTCACTGCAATTTCCTTCAAACTTGGACTTCTCAGGATACCCCCAACCCTGTCATGATCTCTAATTCTTGCAACCACTCCCTGGCTGCCCATTCTGTACTAAGACAGCTGCCTTGTCTGTATCAGGATTCTGTAGGGCCCTTAGTCTTGTATTTGGGGAGATCTTGCCCAAATCAGGCTACCTGGCAGAGGAAGCTGGTCAATGGCAGAGGGAAGAGTTGCCCTTTCACTTGGTCCTTACATCAGCACCCCCTGTCTTCCTTTGCATGGTTTCCCCTTCTTCTGCCTTCCAGCATGCATCTCCCCCTTGTCTCCTCCCCTCCAGACTCCTTGAACAGGCGGAGCACTTCTGCTCCTCCAGGCTTCTCATCATTTAGACTTTTCTTAACCCTTGCAAAGTGATTTTGTTCAAACTACTGTACTGACTCTCCCTTATTAAGTTGCCAGGGAATTTCCTTCTAATTATTGTCCTTCTTGACCTTGCTGTATCCAATATTTTTGATCATTTTCTCTTTTAGCTCCGTGGTGGCCCTAATTTGCATTCTACTCCTCTAGTTAATCAATCTCTCACCTTCCTTTCCCCCAAATGTGGCCATTTCTTAAAGGTCATTCCCTGCTGTTTTCTTCTCTTTAAAAAATGTGTGGTAAAATATATATAACATAAGATTAACCATATTAACCATTTTTAAGTGTATGGTTTAGTGTTAAGTATGTTGACTTTGTTGGCAACCAATGTCCAGAACTCTCTTCCTCTCATAAAACTGAAACTCTATACCCAGTAAACAACAATTCCCAATTTCCCACTCGACTCAGTCCCTGGTAATTTCCATTCTACTTTCTGTCTCTATGAATTTGACTACTCTAGGTACCTCCTTTAAGTGGAATCATACAGTATTTGTCTTTTTGTGACTGGCTTACTTCACTTATCATGATATGATGGTTAATTTTATGTGTTAACTTGGATGGACCATGGTTCCCAAATATTTGATTAAACATTATTCTGGATGTTTCTGTGAAGGTGGTTTTTAGATGAGATTAGCATTTAAATCAGTGGACTTTGAGTAGAGCAGATTATTCTCCATAATGCATGTAATCAGGTGAAGGCCTTAACAGAACAATGGATTCCCAGAGCAAGAGATTCTGCCAGCAGACACCCTTTGTACTTGAACTGCAACTCTTCCCTGAGTCTCCAGTCTGCCTGCTGGCTTACCTCACCAGATTTTGGGCCTGCAAAGCCTCCACTTTGTGAGCCAATTCCTTAAAATAAATTTTTTGCTATACGCATCCTATTGAATCTGTCTCTCTGGATAACCCTGACTATAATGTCCTCAAGGTTCATCCATGTTGTAGCAGATGTCAGAATTTCCTTTCATTTTAAGGCTGAAAAATACTCCATTGTATATAAATACCACATTTTGTTCATTCATCTCTTGATGGACACAGGCTGCTTCAACCTTTTGGCTATTGTGAATAATGTGGCTATAAACGTGTACAAATACCTGTTCAACTCCCTACTTTCACCACTTTTGGGTAGACACCCAGAAGTGGAACTGCTATATCATATGCTAATTCTATTTTTAATTGTTTGAGGACCCACCATACTGTGTTCCATAGTAGCTACACCATTTTACATTCCCACTAGCAGTGCACAAAGGTTCCAATTTTTTCATGCCCTTACTAACTCTTGTTATTTTCCTGTGTGTTTTATAGTAACCATCCTAATGGGTATGAGGTGGTATGTCATTGTGGTTTTGGTTTGCATTTCCCTTGTGATGAGTGATATTGAGGATTTTTTCATGTGCTTGTTGGCCAACTATATCTTTTCTTCAGAAAAATGTCTATTCAGATCCTTTTGCCCATTTTTCTTTCTTTCTTTCTTCATTTCTTTACTTATTTATAAAGTTTATTTTGAGAGAGAGAGAGAGAGAGAGAGAGAGAAAAGAGAAGAGAGAATGAATTCCAAGCAGGCTCCATGCTATTATTGAGGGGCCCAACATGGGGCCCGATCTCACAAACCATGAAATTGTGACCTAAGCCAAAATCAAGAGTCAGATGCTCAACCAGCTGAGCCACCCAGGCACCCCTCCTTTTGCCCACTTTTTAACTGGGCTGTTTTGTCTTTGCTGTTGTTAAGTTGCAGAAGTTCTTTACATATTCTAAATATTAGCCCCTTATTAGATACATGGTTTGCAAATATCTTCTCTCATTCTGTAGGTGGCCTTTTCACTCTGTTGATTGTGTCTTTTGATGCACAGAAGTTTTAATGTTTATTGTCGTCCAATTTATCCATTTTTACTGTTGCGCCTATGCTTTTGGTATCCTATCCAAGAAATCATTGCCAAATCCAAATCCCCTCTGTCTTCTTCTAAGAGCTTTATACTTTTAGCTTTTACATTTAAATCCATTTTGTGTTAAAATTTAACTTTTTTTTTTTAAGAGAGATAGTGAGTGAGCAAGTGTGGGAGGGGTTGATCCCATGAACCTGGCATCATGACCTGAGCTGAAATCAAAAGTCAGATGTGCAACTGATTGAGCCACCCAGGTGCCCCCATTTTGTGTTAGTTTTTATATATGGTATAAGGTAAGGGTCAGACATCATTTTTGGCATGTCAATGCCTCCCCTCCCCCCTGCATTTTAACTGTTCACATCTTCAGAAATTTTATCACTTACCAAGGCTTTAGTTCTTTTACTCAGGGGTGATCAAATCCATATACCGAGCTTCTATCTCTTTCCTGAACTCTAGTCCTCCATTTTCAAACACTGCTGAATACCTCATGGAAACATTGATGGGGTAGCCTATAAATTCAGTCCAATGAATTAGATCAACCTATTATGTGAAGAAACAGAGTGTATCCCATGTCCACGAGAGTGTGGCTTAATGAGGAAAAGTCATACACCTAGATATGCACTGGACATAGTAATCAAATAAACTAGGGCTCAGAGAAATAATATTAGGGTGCATCTTCCACTGTTCCAGGAGAGGCACATGGATTCTTGGGGATGGGAGAAATCTGGTCTCTAGAGTTTTTCTCTTAGATGACAGGCACATTTCATGGGATTTTCCCAGTAAGTAGGTGATACATTTCACTCAAATTTCTATGTTTTCCTTGTTCTGATTCTATGCTTACCAAGAAATCTTCCAATTCACATTGGCTTCCTAAATAGAAAGAGATAAATTAGCTTCCACTCACTGGAAACAGCTCTGTTATAAAGGAATCCATTGGTATGGATGTAAATTTAGTGATCATGCATTTGTAGTCTGACATTTTTTTTTATATTTATTTTGAGAGAGAGAGAGAGAGAGAGAGAGCGAGCGAGCATGAGGAGGTGAGGGGCAGAGAGAGAGGGATAGAGAGAGAATCCCAAGAAGGCTCCACACTGTCAGTGCAGAGCCTGATGCGGGGCTCAAACCCATGAACAGGGAGATCATGACCTGAGCCAACATCAAGAGTTGGGCACAACTGACTGAGCCACCCAGGCGTCCCAGTTATCTGACACTTTCTGAGTTTACTAAGATAATTCAGCTTCTGGACTGATGCTCAGTTGGTATTTATTGAATGGATGAATGTTAAGGCCAGGCTATACCTTGGAAAAAAGATGCCTTTGAGAAATCCTGGTTCTGCCTGCAGCATGGCATGTAACTAATGTGTACCCCATCAAACTGCATAACAAAGACAGAATATTCCTACCCCCCTTCAAAATGCATCATCACTCCTGACCTCCTCATTTTTGCTCTACTTCCAATTGCCAAAAGCCTAAATCTCAAAATTTGATTTACACTTAGGACCCAAGTTTACTTATTATTAGATTTTATTTATTTACTGTTAGATTTAGAGCACAGCTGTATCTACAGGGGATCTAAGGAAACTTAAAATAAAAGCATAGGAATGGTAGGGGTGGGTAGCTCAGTGGGTTAAGTGTCCGACTTTGGCTCAGGTCATGATCTCGCAGTCTGTGTGAGTTTGAGCCCTGTGAGCCCGGTGTCGGGCTCTGTGCTGACAGCTCAGAGCCTGGAGCCTGCTTTGGATTCTGTGTCTCCCTCTCTTTCTGCCCCTCCCCTGCTTGTGCTCTGTCTGTCTCTCTCTCTCTCAAAAAATAAACATTAAAAAAAAAGCACAGGAATGCTAAATTAATATTAGTAACAGCTAACCTTTGTTGAGCTTTTATAATGTGGCATGCAAGGTACCTTAGCACCTTATCTCACAAGAATCCTGTAAGGTCGGTTCTGTCACTATCTCCATTTTAGAGCTGAGAAAACTGAGGCTCACTAAGGCTCAGAGTGCTTAAACAGCTTGCAAGTTCATTGAGGTTGTTAATAGTGGAGCAGGGATCTGAATCCAGATGGTCTGACTTACTAGAGCATGGACTTAAAATGATCAAGAAGTAATAAGAACAGAAAAAGAAAAGTATCAAAAAATGCTGGTCAATGAAAAACTAAAATAGCACACATGTAGCTTTGAGGTTATTAGCAGCAGAGGCAAAAAGGCATATATAATGGGCTTAAGCAGCTCTCACTGTTGAGTTATAGAAAATGTATTTGTACGTGAATAGGCAATTTTTTCTCCCTGGATTTGAGTTTTGAAAGGAGTTTGTTAAGAAGGTCTTGGAGTTAATTCAGTGAATGGCACCATCTAAAGCTATTTAATAAGAAATGCAGAGGTGGTCTACATAGGGCTAACAGTCTTGATTTTACCTTTGGGACAAAGCCCAGGGTCCAACATTAGGAGTGTCAATCTTGTATATAAGCCATAGAGTGAGGATGAGGGGAAGACAGAGGGTCATATGCAGGTTTATGGCCTAGCAGTAACTGCCTCCATCCCCTCCGTTCCTACCGCTGGCACTCTTGAAGTCCATGTCCCTATTGCATTGTCTGCTTTTCTACCTAACCTGGCTTCTTTGCTTGCTCCTGGTCTCTCTCCCTCCCAAACACCCTTTGAGATAGGGAAACTGAAGGACTTCATAAAAATCTGCTTTTTTCTCCTTTTCCTGCTTCTATTCTTGCTAGGACTTGCACCCACCCCCACCTTACACATGCCTCATAGTGCAAATAATGTATGTCTTCTTCGTAAGAGACAACATCTAAGGAAGGACCAGGTATGAATGACGGGAGGAAGCCATCCTATGTGTTCCACTGGCACTAGACATCATGACACCAAGACCCTCTGGCTCCACGTAATAACACTTGGGCCCTCCTCTTTGTTCTAACCGGTTCCTGGATGCCTGAGGACACGTACAACAGACCACACTCCTAGATAAAAACCCAGACCCCAAACATAGACCAGACTCTCTCTCCTTTCCTTTCTGAGTCTCCCAGACACTTTGTCTGTAATTGTACTCTTTCTATACTTTCAATAAATTCTGCTTTCATTTCCTGCTGGCTCAGGTTTGATTTTTTAAAAAAATAATTTATTGTCAACTTAGCTAACATACAGTGTATACAGTGTAGTCTTGGCTTCAGGGGTAGATTCTCGTGATTCATCACTTACATACAACACCCAGTGCTCATCCAAACAAGTGCCCTCCTCAATGCCCATCATCCATTTTCCCCCCTGTCCCAATTCCCCACCCCCATCAACCTTCAGTTTGTTTTCTGTATTTAAAAGTCTCATGGTTTGCCTCCCTCTCTGTAACTTATTTTTCCTTCCCTTCCCCTATGGTCTTCTGTTAAGTTTCTCAAAATTCCACGTATGAATGAAAACACATGATATATGTCTTTCTCTGGCTGACTTATTTCATTTAGCATAATACCCTCCAGTTCCATCCATGTTGTCACCAATGGCAAGATTTCATTCTTTTTCATTGCCAAGTAGTATTCCATTGTATATATAAACCACATCTTCTTTATCCATTCATCCATGGACATTTGGGCTCTTTCCATACTTTGACTACTGTTGATAGTACTGCTATAAACATTGGGGTACATGTGCCCCTTTGAATCAGCACTCCTGTATCCTTTGGATAAATTCCTTGTAGTGTCATTGCTGGGTCATAGGGTTGTTCTATTTTAAATTTTTAAATTTTTTGAGGAACCTCCACACTGTTTTCCAGAGCGGCTCCACCAGTTTGCATGCGTGCTTGGTCAAAGAGGACAACCTTCCCCGATAGAGGAGGACCGTTCTTCGGTCAAGGGTATACAAGTAGCTGCGTTCCCCTGCTAGAACCTCCAAATAAGCCACCCCCCCCCCCTTCCCGCCAGCACTGCCGAGTCCCTGGACCTGGCCTGCTGGCATCACCTTCATACTGCTTCCAGTTTAATATTTCCAAGACATTGCCTTTGCAACTTAACCTCTGTGTTTAAAAACATTTTAGTGACTTGCAAATTGCCTACAGTATGTTAAAAAGAAAACCACAGGCCCAAAATGCATCACTTAGGCCAAGTCAGTAAACCAAGACTCAATACCTGCCCTAACTGCAGTTTCAACCTCCAGGAATTGTAACCTTTAACTAGTCAGCATGGAATTTCCTGGTCAACCACTAGGAAATTTACTGATATACTCCTGCTCCAGTTGGAAGGGGATGGTGGTGGGCAACCTTGCCTAAACAAATTCCTTGCTAACAAATTCATTTTTTTTTTAAAGTCTTCTTTGTCTTTAAAATCCTTTCTTTTGTTTAACTTAGTGGAGCTCCCCTATGCTTCCTAGATGGGATGCTATGGATTCAAGAACTGTTTAAAAAAGCCAATTAGATCTCCAAATGTACTTGAATTTTGTTTGTTTTTAACAAGTATGAAGTCTAAGTGTACTATTTTGCTGTTTAAAGTCTTCTACCACCAGACCCGACTTACCTTCATGTCTTATCATCTTCTATTTCTCCAATGGTGCTTCTTAAATTAGAGGCTTCATACCAGGAGTGGGGGGTGAGGGAGGTGGAGGAGGGAGGTGGAGCTTTGAAGCGATAGGGCCAAAACCTAGCGAGCATTTCAGACCACAGCCTCTAGGGGTCTGTCATGACCAGGACTCCCAGCGCCAGAAAAAAAGCCCAGCCCTGAGTCTGCCGCGCAAGCGCAGTGGAGCAAAAGGAGACCAACTCCCACCCACCCCTTCGAATTCAGGGGTGCGCAGGCGCAGTGGTGCGGGGGCGTGGCAACGCAGCACGCTCCTCCCAGAGGCCGACGTTGAGGGAGAGGCGCCGCGAATTCAAATTCCGTAGCGTTATGCTCAGACTCCTCAACTCCTCCCTGGCCTGGACTTCGCGAAGCAGTCCCTCGGGCGAAGACGGTGAGCGTGGTGCCGTGTGAGAAGGCGAAGCGAGAGGAGAGAGGGCAGGCGCTGGTGGAAACGCAAACACGGCGGGCTGTAGTGCAAAGGGGCAGGGCGAGTCGGGAGCGGGAAAGCGTTCTGGAACCGGGGGGGCGGGGCCAGTGCATGATTGGCAGGCTAGAAACCAATGGGAGGGGTAAGGGCCTACCAAGGAGGGTGGGACCTGTAGTTGACGCCCCAAGCGCTTTTGGAGTGAGACTAGCTAGCACGCGTCTGGGGGCTTCAGATTAGCCCGGCTGTGCTAAGCGCTTTTCATAAATTGCCTTATGCAGTGGTCACTACAACCACATGTGAATAAGTGCTGTTACCTGAGAAGACTGAGGCTTAGGAATATTCACATAAGCTGCGATCCCAGACCTGGCCACCCGAGCCCAGTTCCCATACTGTTAATGGCTCCGCCCCACTGCCCATCAAGGAATCAAGGTGGAGTAGAGTCCAGTCAAGAGGACTGAGATGAATGGAATTGACCAGCTTGTTGGAGGAAGTGTCATGAAAGTGGAAATAAATACAAGTAGAGAGAGAGAGAAGGCCCCAGCAAGGTGTCACTGTGGGGGTTGCAGCCCAGGCTGTCTCTCCCGGCCTTGGAGCATTGCCGTTGTGCAACATGCTATGGCTTTGGACTAGCAGCAGGTGCAGGAAAGCTTTTCTTTTGGGGCTGTGTTGTCTCCCAGGTGTGTGAAGTTCAAGTATTTTCGGAGCCTAACAGCACAATAGTACCTGGAACGTACTTGTGTCAGGTTGCTGTAATAAAATACTTTAGGCTGGGGAGCTTAAACAACCGAAATTTATTTTCTCACTGTGGCAGAGTCTGGGAATTCTAAGGTGCTGGCATATTTGGTTCTTGGTGACAGCTCTATTCCTGACTTGCAGATGGCCTCCTTCCTTATCCTCATATGGTGTGGAAAGAGAGCTCCTCTCCCTCTTTCCTCTTCTTATAAGGCCACCATTCCTAGTAAGGATTAGGACCCCACTCTTAGATTTTGTTTAACCTCAGTTTTCCCCAAAAGCCCTATCTTCAAATACAGTCTATATGGGGGGTTAGGCCTTTAATACATAAATTTTGGGGGGACACAATTTAGTCTATAGCAATAGTTTATACACAGGTAAATAATGAGTGATAATTGGGTACCCGAGGAAATGAACTCTAAGAATTAATATGTCCCTGAGGGCTTTCATGTATCTTATGTCCTTTATAAGTGTATGGCATGTGCCTTGCCACTGGTGGGGATTTCTAGGGAGAACTCGTGTGGGTCGTGGTTGTCCTCCACAAAACCAACCTGAAGAGGTCAGAGTTACACCAAATGACCTTAATAGCGCTTAGTGAATCCATGATTCAAGGATTTATGCAAACCCTTCTTTAACTTGTGATTTGGCTTGTGCTGCTTTGGGAATAATGAGATCCATAATTACCACCCACAGGGAAGTGAAATAATAATTGCTTTTCTTCTGTATTGTTTCATGTTGTCATTCTGAAGTTTAGTAACCAAGCCTTTCTTTTCAGTCTGCTTGCCCTGGTGGGAGGAAGAGGGAGGAAATATAAAGCCCAAGGGCTTGGAGATCTGGCAGATGAGGGTTCACATCTTGAGTTCAAGCACTTGCTGAGTGACTGGGCAAGTCTCAATCTTTCTGAGTCTCAGCGTTTTCATCTATAAAATAGAGCTAATAAAAATATCACACAGGGTTGCTGTGAGGTTATGTGAAAACAGTTTGAAATTATTAACGGGCCCTTGGACTAGATATTTTAGTCATGGGGACTATTCTACCCACACCTCTGAAGAACAGAAACCTCTACCTACAGCCACCATGTCAAGCTGGCTATTCATTCATTTCATCAAGATTTATTTGAATACCTAATAGGCGCCAAAGTACCTATTCTGGTGCTAGGGGCAGGGAAGAACAAGACAGACAAGTTTCCTCCTTTTATGCTGTGTATATTCTGGTAGGGGAGGATTGTAAATAAGTTCAGCTAGTGCTAAGAGCTGTGAGGAAATTAAATACAGGGTAATAAGACAAAAGAGTCATTTAAAGTAGGGTGGTGTGTGTTTGGATGGGAGTGTTATTTGACCCACATGGGGTGGCCAAATAGGGAGGGACTCATTTTTAAGGAGGTAAGGGGAGTCCTCTAAATGTCCATTGTTTCCCACGCAGGGGTGGAAGGGAGTGGTGGACAGTAAGCACGAGGCCCAAGCTGATTATATCAGGCAGGGTAACTCATCAGTCTATAGGCTGACCAGTGAGTGATCTATTTTAAATGGAGAGGCAGTGCTGACTAGATTTTTCTCTTGGGATTTAGAACTAAGAAACATGGAAAGATTTTTCCCTTGGCATTGAGAGTTGGAGCTAAAAGGTAGAGGGTGCGAAGAGGCCCTGTGCAAGCTGAGGTTTTGGGTAAACAGAAGCTATGAATAAGCAGAGGAGGTCAATGAGTGGCTCCATGTGGCATGTGACTGAGTGGGAGAAGGACAATCCATGGGTGTTTACTTGCTGGTGAAGTTCTTGGAGCCCTCTTAGAATCCAGACTACTTTGTAGTTGTGGTCTGCAGAAATCACACTCTGCTAGTGCCTTAGGTTCTAGGTTTTGGCACGTTGTCTCAATTTTTAATTTCTCAATATGTATATTTTCAGTAGATCTCCCTTTTACTTATGCTAGTTATCTTTTGCCAGACGAATCTTACTAAAAGAGCCATATGGATCTTGGTTTGGATCCCTGGTTTTCCTCTTATTAGCTGTGCCTTTGAAAACTAATTTCTGTAAGCATTAGTATCCAGCAACTGTATCCTTAGAGTGTGGTACAGGTTAACTGAGATAATAGTAGTAAAAAGGCCTGTGAACTGATCAAAATTTGTTAGATACCTTCCTCTTTTATTCTGATCTGAATGGTTTTTTGATTACATGCCTCCCTCTCAGTATTGACTTGTCCTAGTTTTTAAAAGTCACCCCCTTTTTTTTTAAGTTTATTTACTTATTTTGAGAGAGAGAGCATGCATAAGTGGGGGAGGGGCAGGGAGAGAGAGGAGACGGAGAATCCCAAGCAGGCTCCATACTGTCAGTGCAGAGCCCCGTGTGGGGTTCTGTCTCACAAACCGTGAGATAATAACCTGAGCTGAAACCGAGTCAGACGCTTAACTGAGCCACTCAGGTGCCCCCAGAGTCACCTTTCTTGTAGTTCTTTCACCTCTGTAGTCATTTTAGGTGTCCCTAAACTGGAAGAACATCATGGCAACTACCCTTCTTTCATAAATGTATGGACACTGTCGTTAGTCTTATTGAGGCCAGTTACATAGCAAGTGGATTTCAGATTGATAATTATTTGTATTTAGAAGAGATGGGCCTGCCCAATAGTTTGGAGCAGTGACTTCCAAAAAGAGAGTGGGAACCAGGATGGAAGAGTCAGTCCTCCAAATGGTAATGAAGGAAGAAAGGGTATGGAGAAGCTATCTCAGAGAAATTTGGTTCAGAAGAGGAGGGAAAAAGGAGGCGCAGAGTTCTTAGACCTTGGCCTGGCAAGGAACAAGAAATGCTGTGGTCTCAGTATTGGAAGCTCTGGCAACCAGGTCTTAGTCCCTGTGAAGAGAGCTTCTCCCAGCCTGCAACCAGACAGAAAACTCTTTATTTCTTAAAGCTGGAGAAGTTTTAGGAGGAGGCTCTGGTTTATGCTGGAAGTGGAGGCTAGGACGAACTAAGAAGCACATTAAAGATACCTGTGAAATATGTATGTATACGTGAACCTGTGCCTCGGAAAGGACGTACTAGTAATTCTCTGCCTGTGCGTCATGATCTTCCAGATCTTCCCAGCAGGCTTCAGTGAGGCAGCTGTGCCAGGCGAAGGCTGCACTGTGGAGATGTGAGAGAACCATCCTGCAGAGGTAGCCAGGAGTGACATCCTTGACATCAGGGGCACAGGTCTCTGAGAGGAAGTCTGTGCACTTTTCCTGGAGGCATTAGAAGGGTGTCTAAAAAGCGAAATAATCCCAGGTAAAATGGCAGGGCAGTTTCTGTTCAGGGGCTTTGCTAGGCTGCTTTCTGTGTAACCATTTCTGATAAATGTCACCAAGTGGATTACATGATTTGGGTATGGCTTCGTGACGATACCTGGAATGGAGAGAACGTGGTCTCTGCTGGCAAAAAAGTGTATAACCTAAGGAGAAATTCCATAACTAGTATTGAAACTGCTCTTAGGAACTGTTCTAGATTTCAAGCCAGTACTTCCAGGTTTATTTTTTCCCCCTAGGACCATGGCTAATAAAACCCAGGAAGATGGTGGCATCCATTTCCCTTTTCCCTTCACACCCTATTCCATCCAGAAAGACTTCATGGCTGAGCTCTATCGGGTGTTGGACGCTGGCAAGATTGGAATATTTGAGAGTCCAACTGGCACTGTAAGTATGCATCATCAGGGGCTAAGAAGTGTCCTGAGAGACCCCTGATTCCGACACTGCAGAGGCCACCTAGCATGCTTGTTAGTCTAGGCAGAGATTTTCATGGTTTGACGTCAGGCAAAGTAGTTCTCTCAGTTTATCTTTCTGAGTAATAGTCACTTCCTGTATTAAAATGTTAAACAGAAGGGCACCTGGGTGGCTCAGTCAGTTGAGCCTCTGACTCTTGATTTTAGCTCAGGTCTTGGTCTCGGGGTCATGGGTTTGGCTGAGCCGTGTTGGGCTCTGTGCTGGGCGTGAAGCCTACTTAAAAAATAAATAAATAAACACAGCCCCAGAATCTGAGAACAATTAGGCTAAAGAATTTGAATGCCAGTAGAAACCAAGACCTGTAGCACTAAAACTTTCCAGATTGTTCTGGGTACACAACTGCTTTGATGTTGAGAAACAAATTAGTTTGGCTTTTTCACAGATTAAACCTATCGGTTTAGTCTTTAGCAACGAGGTTACTAAGTGCTGAGGGTTCCCATCAAAGGGCCCTGAGTTTTTCCTTCTGGGACTGGAATGAGAGAGGGATTTATCAGAGGGTGGCCTTGAGGAGGATTAGGGCTATGGCAAGCAGTCCCAGCCTCTTGCCTCCCGCTCAGAAAGCACCGTGTGATGGTGAGATGCCTGCATTGATGTGAAGGTCCCCCAGTGAGGCCGCGACCTCCTGGAGGCTGTCCTCCATGTCTCTGTCATCCGGTGGAGCTCGGCATTTTCGACCCACGGAAGGTTCTTAACGCAGTGCAGCAGTCCACTACCAGTCCACTGAGGTGTTTCTTAGTATTAGCAGAGGCTTCCTGGTAAATAGACTTGGGTGTTTCGAGTCCTTATTTGACCATTCTGCAACAGTTGGTGGTGGTGAACATATCCCTCTCCTTTTGTGTAAAGTGATCCCAAAACATGAGTCAAAAATAATGCATGTCATTTAAAAAGTTAAATGTATTAAACTTGGTTCTTTGGGCAGGTACTTATAATTCTTTTAACTGTTTACCAAGAAATATACTTGCATAGCACATTTGAAATTGTAAGCTTTGTGCTATTTCTAGATTTATGGATTTAATCATTGTACCTTCCTCTTGTGAGAGCTAAGATGCAGCTTTCTTACCATTTCTTTTCCTTCCCTCGCCCCATCCTCCCGTTGTAGTTAGATGGAAAGTGTTAGCCTCTCCTAAGCCGGTATGCTCTGATTATGGGTTTTCATCTTGAATAATTTTTATTTTCCCAGGGTTGATAATTGCCTTTTAAAGTGTGTCTAGCTAATATGCCTACACCACTTTCTTTCACACCATCCAGTGGCCTCCGTAGGACATTCCATACATAAAATTACTGCTTAGTCTGGCTCCTCAGCTGCCATAACAAAATACCACAGATTGGGTGGCTCAGATGACAGAAATTTATTTTTCACAGTTCAGGAGGCTGGGAAGTACAAGATCAAGGTTTGGGCAACCTCTAGCTTCTGGTGGAAACTCTTCCTGGCTTGTGAGGGCCTCCTTCTTGTTGTGTCCTCACGTGGTAGAGAGATCTTTGGTGTCTCTCCCCTTTTATAAGTAGACCAGTTCTATAGGATCAGGGCTCTGTCCTTAGGACTCCTTGAAGGCCTTTTCTCCAATACAGTCACATGGGAGATTAGGGCTTCAACATGAATTTGGGGGCAATATAATTCAGTCTATAGTAATTACCAATTCCATTTTACCCTGCAGACTTCCTTCTTGAAATTCTCCCATTTGTTCTTACGATCTGCTTCACAACTATTGTACTAAGATTTCCCATCTCTCCTTAAGAATAAAAAAAAAAAAGCAACATTATGAAGTATAATTGACATACAATAAAATGCACGCCTTGTAAGTCCACAAGTTCAGTGAGTGTTGACAGATGGAAACCCCCATATAGCCACTGCCACAATGAAAATGCCAAACATTTCCACCAGCCCAGAAAGTTTGTTGTACCCCTGGCTGCTGTTCCTCCCCTCACATCCCGCCCCAGCCTCAGGTAGTCAGTGATCATTTACCATCTCTGTAGATGAGTTTTAACTTTCTAAAATTTCTTGAAAATGGCATCATATCATAAGTACTCTTTTGTGACCAGCTTCTTATGCTCAGCCAGCATAATATTTTGGGGATTCATCCATGTTGTGCGTATTCTTAAGTTTTTTCTGTGTTTGAGTCTCTTGTTTCCTGGATTCGTTATCTTCTTTGTTTTGGTAGAGAACATTCCTGAAGGGTTGTATGGGAGGTAAGATTTTGAGACTTGCTGAAAGGGTATTAATCTGCCTTTCTCTTGATTGATACTGATAGTTTGGTTGGGTATATAATTCTAGCTGCAGAACACTTTTCCCTCACAACTACTCCCTTTCCTCTCTAGTTTCCATTGTGGCTACTAAGAAGTCCATTGCAACCTGCACCCCAGTTCTTGGTGGTGACCTGACCCACCTCATCCTCCAAAGTTTTCAAGATCTCCTCTATCTTTTGTATTCTGAAATCTCATGTTGATGGGTCAGATGTGTGTGTTCAGTTCCTTGTGTTGGCCACTTGGTGGGCTCTTTCCACCTGGAGGCTTCTATCTTTCCATTCTGAGACATTTTCTCACATCTGATAATCTTCCTGGTACTCCCATTCTTTGAGTTTTGGACTTGCTGGTTAATTCTGTAATTATGTTTTCTTCTAATTGCCCATCTCTTTGGGCATCCTGGTTGGGTTTTGTTTTGTTTTCTTTTTGCTTTAAATTCTGCTTAAGATTTCTTTGACTTTGCTGTCCAGTCTTTCTATTCAGTTTATTTTTATTATCGTAGCCTTAATATTCAAGAACTTTTCTTATTCTTTGATTTTTAAAAATAGCATCCTGTTTTTGTTTCATGGAAATAATATCTTTGTGAGGATATCAATTATAGCAGTATTTTGAATTTTTGTCCCCCCCTGTATCATCTTGTCATGCAGCCTCCTCCCTCCCCCAGTTTTGGTTCTGTGTTTTGTTGAGAGGCTTTCCTCAACTGTCTGGTGATCTTTGGTTGTCTTCTATTGGTGTTCAAGAAAAAGCTACCACAGGGCTGATGGACAGGCCTGTGGTGCAAGCTGGCTGTGGACCACTGAACTGGCCTCTCTTTTGGGGCCTCCAGTGATCAGTGTCTGTGTGATTTCTCTTGAGCCATCCAGTTTTTCCAGAGAAGTCTCCTCTAAACTCTTGCTTTCTAGTCCTAGGCTGATGGTTAGTATTCTCCAGGGTGTCCTGGGGAAGTGGCTTCAGGTGCATGGTTTTTTGCTTAGTGTCCTGGTTTGATTTCAACTCTCTTCTCCACCCTTCACTCGACCTGCTGTCTCTGGGGCCCTCCTGGCTTAGCTCCTCCAGAGGGTGCACATCCTATCTTTTGCAGAGAAGATCTCTGCAGGCACTTAGGCTTACAGTCCTTTACTCTGTCACGTCCAGTTCTCTGCTTTTCATCTCTCCTAAAACTTGTTACCCTCCCTTCTTCCACTTTCTTTCTGTGGGGTTTAAACCTCTTCTTCCTTTGGTGTAAATTTAGTGTGTTTCAGAAAAGAACACAGAAGAGCATGTATTTATTCTGCCCTGTTTAATCTGAAGGCTTCAGGTCCCCATCTCAGCCCTCTGCCCATTCCGTACATCCTCTTCCTCTTCTCAGCCCTTTGTTGTTGATGTTTCTGATTCCAGGGCCTCATATCTTTGTTGTGTCTTCAGCTACCATCACATTCTGAGCCTGTCTGCATCTCACTTGGTAAGCTCTTTCTCCTGTCGCCATGTTGTTACATGCCAGGCCTCACCTGCTGGGCCTCTGCCCTGGGTGGCCACCTCCCCACTTGGGTCCTCATGATGCCTACTAAACTTGGACATGTCACCTTTTTAGCCTTTCATGACTCCACCACGTTGTGCTGACCTTCTGACCTTGTGCCCCCTGTGCCTTGTGTAACATTGCAATTTTGGGCACTCTAAAACCTGGAGTCCATGCTTCGCAGAGAACTGTGATGCCCTGCAGGTCCTGCATTAAGTTTGTGCCTGTGGGGATTTTTAGGGAGCTGCTTCCCAGCATCAAGCCCAGCACTTGCTACAATGTGGGTGTTTAGAATGAATGAATTTACTTATCTTGGCATGTATTTTATGACTGTGATATCTTGGATGGTACCCCAGGAAATAACATTGTTCAAAGCTAGGTATATTGTGGGTACTTTATTAGATTTATTTCATAACTGAGGCAAGCATTTGGTCATACATCCTTTTAACATTTTCCGATTAATACTTTTGCTGTCTTATTAGAAGGTATAGAATTGCAGGACCTTAGTTCTCCTTTCTCTTTGTGTTAGAGTGTATTCACAGTTGTTTCTGGAGGATAACTTTGACCTTCCCCTTAGGAACTTCCTCAGCTCACTTTGAAGTGGAGAGTGCTGGCTCTCTAACCAGGTGTCTGGCCCTGGGCCATTGTTACAGGGGGATGTCTCACCTGCTGCTAGCCAGGTGATGGCTAAAGGCAGTAGCTCCCCATTTTACTGGCAATACAGAATGGCTGCTCTCCAGGTTCTGCTGGGGAGTGCTGTCTGGAAGTCTCTGCCACTCAGTATTTCTCAAAAGCTGAGAGAAATGGTATATATGGGGCTTTTCCATAGATATGTTAGAAGTGCCATTCTATCATAGGGCCTTTCAAGAATTGATGAAATAGGTTCTTAATCTAGGACAGTAATAATTGTATTATTATTACTTAATAATAGCCAAAAAAAAAAAATCTCCAGCTGCTTACTTATGTACCACGTATTGTTCTAATCCTAGTGTAGGTATTAACCTTTTTTTTTCAAAAAAATTTTTTTTCATGTTTATTTATCTTTGAGATGTTATGTTTCATGTTATTTATCTTTGAGAGAGAGGGAGAGACAGAGCGCAATCAGGGGAGAGGCAGAAAGAGGGAGACACAGAATCTGAAGCAGCCTTCAGGCTCTGAGGTGTCAGCACAGAGCCCAATGCGGGGCTTAACCTGTGAGATCATGACCTGAGCTGGAGTCGGATGCTTAAGCCACTGAGCCACCCAGGTGCCCCTGTAGGTATTAACCTTTATGGGTAGGAACTTAATGCTTGCAGCAGTTCTCTGAGGAAGGTACTATTACTATCCCCCTCCCCACCTTTTTTTTTTCCCCCCAACTTCCCATGTTTGTACGTGTGGAGCAAAGAAGCCTAGAAAGGTTAGCCTCAGGTCACAGCTGGTGAGTGGAGGAGCCAGTGTTTGGCCAGCAGCCTAGACTCTGGAGCCTTAGCCACTGTGCTCTGCTCTTTCCCCAGCTCTGAACACCTGTGCATTTTACCTATAGTTCGTTTAAGCCCAAATTAGGTTCAGAACCCCTCTGGATACTCTGGGACCTCCTAGTTTAAGCAGGCTCGGAGAGCTGACTGCCTGGCTGGAACGTGTAGGTTCCTGTAGAGACTCGCCTGAACTGAACTGCCCTTTGGACACCAGAAGAAGCAGCCTTAAGAAACCCATGTCAGCGGCCTCCCAGAAGGACTGTGTTAGTGCTCCCCCTGCCGTAACAGAGTTTCACAGGCTGGGGGTTTCAGTAATAGAAACTTACTCTTCACAGTTCTGGAGGCCAGAAATGCAGAATCACAGTGTGGGCAGGGGTGGGTCTCTCTGAGGGTGAGAAAGAAGAGACTGTTCTGGCCTGCCCCCCTGTGTTTTATCACATCGCTTTCCCTCTGGGCATGCCTTGGTGTCCCAATTTCCCCTTTCTGTAAGGACACCAGTCTTACTGGATCAGGGCCCTGATCTTAACTAAATACATCTGGAGTGACCCTATTTCCAAATAAGTTCACATTCTGAGACACTCAGGGTTAGGACTTAACACAAGAGTTTGGGCGGAGGGTCCCAATTCAACCCACAGGGAAAATTCTGGTCTTTAAGTAAAGAATTGTGTTTTCCAGAGCAATTCGTTTGCTTTTAAAGTGTTTTGGAGACCAGGACTCATGGGGCTGTATTAAAGTGGAGAGCCCAAGGTGGCTCCCCCTTAGTGAGGATATAGGATTTCAAGCTATATATTATTTGGCCTAAATTCTTTTTGGGGGCTATTTATCTAATTCTTCACCTTTTTTTTTTTTTTTTTTTTTTTTTTTTTAATTTTTTAATGTTTATTTTTGAGAGAGAGAGACAGAGCGAGAGTACAAGTGGGGGAGGGGCAGAGAGAAAGGGAGAATCCCAAGCAGGCTCCGAGCTGTCAGCACAGAGCCCCATGTGGGGCTTGAACTCACGAACCGTGAGATCATGACCCAAGCTGAAGTCTGACGCCTAACCTACTGAGCCACTCAGGTGCTCCAAATTCTTCACCTTCTAATTTTGTTAACTTGCGATATTTATATGTAACCTGATAAGCCACATTAAATTATTTTAGGAACAGTGAGCTGTATAATTAAACCATGAATTTCATTTTCATTTCTTCCTTTTTCATATTTTCCTTGGCTATCCTTTTGCTAATTCCCTTCCTGCCCTTTCCCAGCTCGGTCTTAAACTACCTTCTAGTAATTAAAGGTAGACCTTCCCTGAAGGCTTTATTAAAATGGGAAACATCATCTGGAAAGCTTTAATTTTTGTTCTCTTTTCCTGAAGACCTTTTTCTTCCTGTAGGGAAAATCTTTAAGTCTGATTTGTGGGGCCCTTTCCTGGCTCCGTGACTTTGAACAGAAGAAACATCAAGAAGAAGCACGTCTCCTTGAAACTGGAACTGTCCCCTTAAGTGATAGGAAGGATCAGCCCCCATTTCTTTCATCCTCCTTCAAAGAGACCCCAGACACCCTGAGGCCTGCCGGAGAGCCTGACTGGGTGACTCAGTTTGTGCAGAAGAAAGAAGAAAGGGACCTGGTGGACCGGCTGAAGGTGAGCCCTAGGGTGATGGGAGGTGAGAATGATCCAGGAAACAGTGTTTGGGTGGTAATTTGGGGTTGATGAGTGTGTCCTTCTCCTTTGCAGTGCCTTCTTGAGCCAGTGGTACTGTGCCCTTGCTGTCTTTTTATTTTTTATTTTTATTTTTTATTTTTATTTATTTTTTTTTCTTGCTTGCTGTCTTTTTAAAGCTTCTTTGTTTATTTTTGAGAGAGGGAGAATGGGGGAGGGGCAGAGAGAGAAGGAGGAGGAGAGAATCCCAAGCAGGCTCTGCGCTGTCAGCACGGAGCCCGACACGAGGCTTGAACTCTTGAACCATGAGATCATGATCTGCGCTGAAACCAAGAGTTGGACACTCAACTAACTGAGCCACCCAGGCATCCCGCTTTCTGTCTTTTTAAAGCTGATGTCAGTGGGCCTTCTCTAGACCAGGGATTGGCAGTTCCATTCATTACCCACCTGGAAAAAGAACCTCACTGTTGCCATTGGCAACATGGTTCAGTGGCTGCAAACTCCATTCAGGGAATGAATTTGATTGAGAGTCCGTGGCTTCGGGAGGGAGTGTGTAGACCTGCAGTGAGCAATAGGGCTGGGACCCAGTGAGGGTCAGGGATGCTGCTGCACCCTTGAGAGTTGCCCATGGAAGGGAGAACCGCCCTGTGTGAAGAGGCACGAGGCCGAGCCCCAACTCTTTAAGGAGGGCCTGGTTTGGGCTTCCTGCGGGAGTTTCCCGTGTGGCTCCTTTACCCTGTAGGAGGAGCAGGTCAGGCGGAAGAAGCGAGAAGAGCGCCTGCAGCAGATCCGTCACAATGCACAGCTCAAGTATGCAGCCAAGCGCATGGTGAGTGTCCTCTCGGAGTGGCAGGGATGGTGTACGGGCACTGTCCCACTGCGTGGGGCCTCACGGAGTTGCTCCTTTGAATGAGTGGTCAGGACCTCAGTATTCTTGCCCTGACCCCCCCTCATCACCCGGAAGCTGGCAGCTTGAGCTGAGGTATTGATGCCTGGGGTGTAGATACCAGTAGGACAGCGAGGCCTGTGGAAATGGCATGTGTGTTGTCCTTGGTGGTAGCCACTTCGAGGCTGACTCCATCAAGGGGGCAGGGGCACCCGTACTGAGATTCCTCTGTCCCACTTGTAATGCTCTTACACAGAGACGGGAAGAAGAAGAAATGGAGCGTCTCCTCCACCTCAGCAGGGAGATGCTAGCAGAAGGAACAGGGACCGAGCCCCTAGAGCAGCTGGAATGTGGGGACGAGGAGCTGGTCCTCGCCGAGTACGAGAGCGATGAGGAGAAGGGAGCAGCTCGTGGGTAAGATGGTGCTTCTCCTTTACCCACCTCCCCTGCACTGGTCTGCATGGGGGCTCCCAGGGAGGCAGCTCCTGTGCCTAGAGAGAGGCAGCCTGCTGTGTCCCTCATGAGACATCTGAAGGGATGGAATGCCATCCCTTAAGTTCCTCATAAATGGGGGCTGTGCCTTAGGCTACAGGGCTAGGAAGGGGAGGAGCAGGGACCTGCACCCAGCACCCAGGCCACTCTTGATCATGTGCTCTTAGCTCCTAGACTACACCTTGTGAGGTTTATGATATAAATCATCAACGTATCCTTAGCCCAACTTGTTCTTTTCGCCTTCTGGCTTCTGAGTTTCTGATGTGTGAGTCCTAAGCTGCTGGGTGGAGTAGAAACACTGAAGGTGACAGCGAGGATGTTCTGAGGCCACACTGCCCTAGTGGGAGCCTCCTTTTTCATTCATGCTTTAGTTGCACAAATGACCTTCGAGGGTCTGCTCTAGGTGTGACGTGGCTCCAGATGCCACAGACGACAGACATGACCCCTGCCCTCCGAAGCTTGCATGTAGTTGACGGCAGGGGGGTGGGGAACATACACCAGAACTGTGAAATGAGCACATTTACCCAGGAGGAGAATAAAACTGGTGAAAGGGGTAGCGTGTGGGGTCACACCTCCAGGTGAAGCCAGGAGAGCCCTCCAAGGGGGTGACAAAGCATGAGAAAGAGCCATGGGGAGACCTGGGAGAAGAGAGGTCTAGTCAGTAGCCTGAAGGTACCCTGGTCTGGAAACGGGAACAGGTTTGGTAAGTTCAAGGGGCACAGAGAAGGCCCAGGGGCTGAGCAAGAGCGAATGAGGGAGAGAGGGGAAGAAGAGGCAGCTGTGTGTTTGGGCCTCATGGGTCCACTGAGGGTTTGGGTGTTCTCAGTGCAGTGGGGCTGTGGGGTTTCAAACAAGGGAGTAACAGGATTGTATTTGGGCATTAGGGCATTAAAGTCATTTTGATATCAGTTCTTTCCCCAAGTCACAAGTACCCCTAAGAGGTCATCCCTCTTAGGCTCCCAACTTGGAAGCATTGTTTTCTGCTCCTCTAAAGGTGACTCCAGTGTTCTACATTCTCATTGACACTGTGGTCACCATGTCTGTGTAGAGTGTAACTCCAAGGCCTGAAACCTTCGGTTGACTCTTTTGTGATGGAGAAAATCTTCAGTCTGTCTGCAGTGCACCTTCTCACTTCACCATCGGGTGCTCAGCGTCCCAGCTGCCCTGACTTTTCTTTCTTTTCCCCCTCAGCTTTATTGAGATATAATTGGGTTATAACATTGTGTAAGTTTAAGATACATACCATGATGATCTGATATCTGATACATGTATGCATTGCAAAACAATCACTATGATAAGGGTAGTTAACAAATCCATCATCTCACATACTTAACATTTCTTTAAAGATGTGCTCTCCTAGCAGCTGTCAGGTGTACAATACAGTGTAGTTAATGACAGTCATCATGCTGTGACCCTAGAACGTATTATCTTATAATGGTACCTTTACCTTTTGACTACTTTCACGTCCCTCTTCAGCCCCTAGCAATCTACTCTGTTTCTAGGCGTTTGGTTTTTTTAGATTCCACTTAGGATATGCCACAGAATTGTCCTTCTCTGTCTGACTTACATCACTTAGCAGAATGCCCTCAAGGTCCATATATATTGTCACAAATGGCAAGACTTCTTTCTTTTTTATGGCTGAATATTTCTCTGTGTGTGTGTGTGTGTGTGTGTGTGTGTGTGTGTGTGAGAGAGAGAGAGAGAGAGAGAGAGAGAGAGAGAGAGAGAGAGAGATTTTCATTATTCATTCATCTGTCAGTGGATACTTCGGTTGTTTTCATCAGTGCTGCATTGAACATGAGGATGCAGAGATCTCCGTGAGATAGTGATTTCATTTCCTCTAGATATATACCCAGAAATGGGATTGCTGGGTCATATGCTACTTAATATTTCTAATTTTTTGAGGAATGTCCATGCTGTTTTCTAGAGTGGCTGCACCAATTTACATTGCCACCCACAGTGCGCAAGGGTTCCCTTTTGTCCACATCCTTGCAAACATTTCTTTCTCTTTCTTCCTTTCCTTTCCTTTCCGTTCCGTTCCGTTCCGTTCCGTTCCTTGTCTTTCAGAGTACAAGCAGGAGAGAAGGGCAGAGGGAGAGAAAATCCCAAGCAGACTCCATTCTCAGTGCAGCGCCTGACCTGGGCCTTGATCCTTATGACCCTGGGATCGTGACCCAAGCTGAAATCGAGAGTTGGATGCTGAATGGGCTGAGCCACCCAAGCACCTCATCTTTTATCTTTTTGGCGGTAGCCATGCTAACAGGTGTGAGGTGAAATCTCATTGCGGTTTTGACTTGCATTTCCTTGGGGATCAGTGATGTTGAGCATCTTTTCGTGTACCTGTTGGCTATTTGTATGTCTTTGGAAAAATGTATACTCAGTTCCTCTGCCCATTTAAAAAATTTTTTTCTGTTTATTTTTGAGAAAGAGACAGGGTGTGAGTGGAGGAGGGGCAGAGAGAGAGGGAGACACAGAATCTGAAGCAGGCTCCAGGCTCTGAGCTGTCAGCACAGAGCCTGATGCTGGGCTTGAACTCACAAACCATGAGATCGTGACCTGAGCCAAAGTTGGACGCTTAACCAACTGAGCCACCCAGGCACCCCACCTCTGCCCATTTTTTAATTGGATAACTTGTTTTTTGCTGTTGAGTTCTATGAGTCCCTTATATATTTTGGATATAAGCCCCTTATCATCAGATAGGTGGTTTGCAAATATCTTCTCCCATTTCTTGGTTGCCTTTTCATTTTGTTGATTGTTTCTTTGCTGTGCAGAAGCTTTTTAGTTTGACATAGTCCCACCTGTTTATTTTTGCTTTTGTTGCTTATACTTTTGATGTCCTATCCAAGAAATTATTGAGAAGAACAATGTCATGAAACTTTTTGCTGTGTTTTCTTCTAGGAGTTTTATGATTTTAGGTCTTACGTTTAAGTTTTTAATCCATTTAGACTTAGTTTTTGTGAGTGGTATAGGAGAGGGGTTCCGTTTCATTCTTCTGCCTGTGACTATTCAGTTTGCCCAGCACCATGTTGAAGAGGCCATCTTTTCCTCATTGAGTATTCTTGGCTCCCTTGTCCAATAGTACTTTACTATATATACCTGGGTTTATTTTTGGGCTCTGTTCTGTTCCACGGATCTTACGTGTCTGTTTTTATGCCAGTACCAAAGTGTTTTGATTACCATGCTGTTTGAAATAAGGAATTGTGATTCCTCCAGCTTTATTCTTTCTCAAGATTGCTTTGGCTATTTGGGGTCTTTTGTGGTTCCTAATGATTTTTAGGATTCTTTTTCTATATCTGTAAAAAATGCCATTGGAATGTTGATAAGGAATTGCATTAAATCTATAGATAGCTTTGAGTAGTATGGACATTTTAGCAACGTTAATTCTTGTGACCCATGAACATGGGGCATTTTGTCATCTGTGTCATCTCCAGTTTCTTCATCAAAGTCTTGTAGTTTTGAGTATATGTCTTTCACCTCCTTGGTTAAATTTATTCCTGAGTATTTTATTGGTTTTTTTTTTTTTTTTTAAAGTTTATTTATTTACTTTGAGTGAGACAGAGAACAGGTGAGTGGGGAAGGGGCAGAGAGGGGGAGAGAAGAGAGTCCCAAGCAGGCCCCTTGCTGTCAGAACACAGCCTGATGCAGGGCTCAGAATCACAGACCGTGAGATCAGATCATGTCCTGACTGAAATCAAGAGTTGGACGCTTAACCAACTGAGCCACCCAGGCACCCCAATATTTTATTGTTTTTTTTTAAATGTTTTTTAAAATTTATTTTGAAAGAAAGAGTGTGAGTGGGGGAGGGGGAGGGAGAGGGAGAGAGAGAATCCCAAGGAGGCTCCGAGCTGTCAGCTCAGAGCCCAATGCGGGGCTCAAACTCACAAACTGTGAGACATGACCTGCGCTGAAATCAAGAGTCAGACACTCAACTGACTTAGCCACCCAGGTGCCCCAGTATTTTATTGTTTTTGATGCCTTTATAAGTTAGACTTTTATTTCTTTTTCAGATAGTTTATTATTAGCATACAGAAATGTACCTGATTTTTGTGTGTTGATCGTGTGCCCTGCAGCTTCACTGAATTTATTAGTCCTAGCAGTTTTTTGGTGCTATCTTCAGGGTTTTTGTAAATAAAATCATGTCGTTTACTTCTTCCTTTCCAATTTGGATGCTTTTTATTTCTTTTTCTTGTCTGATTGGTCTGGCTATGACTTCCAGTATTATGTTGAATAGGAGTGGTGAGAGTGGGCAACTTTGTCTTTTTCCTTGTCTTGGTGCAAAAGCTTTCACTCTTTTACTGTTCAGATGTTAGCCGTGGGCTTGTAATAGATGGCCTTTATTATGTTGAGGTACATTCATTTGTACCTAATTGATTGAGAATTTTTATCATGAACAGGCGTTGGATTTTGTCATGTTTTTTTCTGTGTCTGTTGAGATGATTATGTGACTTTTATATATCATTCTATTTATTGATGTATCCCATTTACTGATTTGCATATGATGAGCCATCATATTTTAGGGATAAATCCCACTTGATCATGGAGTATGATCCTTTTAATATGCCATTTAGTTCAGTTTGTTAGTGTTTTGTTGAGAATTTTTGCATCTGTATTCATCAGGGAAATATGTTAGCCTGTAGTTTCCTGTGTTTGTAGTGTTCTTACCTGGCTTTGGTATCAGGGTAATGGTGGTCTCATAAAATGAGTTTGGGAGTGTTCCCTCCTCTTCAGTATTTTGGAAGAGGTTGAGAACGGTTGGCATTATTTCTTTAAATATTTGGTAGAATTTGCCTATGAAATCATCTAGTCCTGGGCTTTTCCTTTGGTGCTCAGAGGCCTGCCCCTAAGCACAGATTTCGGGATCTGGATTAGAACCAAAACTTTTGACCCTGCCCAGGGCTGAGATGTCCAGACCTCTTTATGCATCCTATCTCGAAGAGATAAGGGCAGAGAGGCTCTGTAAACCCTTTGCCACCTGCCTCCAAGACTGCTTGCCCACTCCTCTACTTCTCCTCAAGAGGCCCCTGGGAACAAGAGAAAGAACTTGAGTGGAGTTCGTGAATATTAGAGAAAGTGCTACTTAGGGTCTGGGCCTGAGCCAGTAATCCTGCAGATTTCTACAGCTTCCAGTGCCCTGGCATTTCAAGAGACATGAGCCTCTCTGAGAACACAACTCATTCTGAATATAAAATTTTTGCTCTTCATTTCTTCACATGTCCAGCTTCTTACTAGATTTGGTTGATTTTGCTTACTGTGTGATTTAAATCAAGGCCTTTCAGACAAAGCTGACTGAACAATTATTGATTTATTTATTGACCAGGAAGGCAACCATATAACTCCTCTTCTAATCCCCCAAAGCAATTAGCATTTCTGCTTTTTTTTTTAAATAAAATTTGCCAGGTGAGTAAAAAGAATCCCAGTGATGGCCCTGTAGGTAGAGTGTGTCTGTGAAAGATTTTGTGTTTTCTGAGGAACCTAGACTAATAATGTTGACCAAACATTCAGCCTTGTAATGCAGGATTTACCTCCCCACCAATCTGCCAGTGCACATGGGCTCTTCATTCATTGCTGGGAATGGTAGACTGAGGTGCTGGCGAGAGAAGAGATTTATCTGGTTCTGAGTGACAGCATCTTTTATTCAGTCAGTCAGCAGTCAGTTGTGACTTCCCTCAGGAAATGTGAGTGGAATTCCTGCTGTGTGCCAAGGCCTTGGTGGGACCCCTGGCATTCACAGAAGCTAGATACTCCCAGGTCCTGCCCGTGGACGTGACAGTCTGGAGGGGGAAACAGACCAAGAATAAGTTATTTTGAATGAGGTGCAGGGGGGCCATGGCAGTGTGTCAGAGGCCAGCCAAGCCTATGGGGGAGGTTGGAGAAGGCTGAACAGAAGAGACAATGTTTATATGGGGATCTCAAGGTTGACAGTTGGCTAGGTAAAAGAGGAGGTGAAGGGAGAGAGCATTCCAGGCAAAGAGAACAGCATGTCCAAGGCTCTGAGGTGGCAAAGAGCAAAGTTCTGTGGGGAACTGAGAGAATTCCAGTTTTCTGGAGGGTGGACAGTGAGGACAGAGTAGCCTTTGATGAGGGACAAGTCAGACACTGAACCTAGGCTTCGGGCATACTGTGCCCCTTTCTCATTTCCCTCCTGAGCGGCAGTAGGAGGATGGGGTTGGTGTTAGGCTGGGGGTGTCTCTCTGACTGAGCGAATGAGCACCTGCTCATTGGTGGAACCTGGTTGTTGGAATGGTCTGTCTCCCTTTGGCTGAGGGCTCCAACCCCAGCAATGCTGGCCTCCATGTGGGGAACAGCTTACTTGTTTAGCTAGTTCCCATACATGGCACATGCTCGGTACAGTGCATCTCAGTTGACCTGAGTCCCCAGGGAAGACTGTTCCGTGTTATTTTTCTCTCTCAGAGTGGACGAGGAGGAGGAGGAGGAGGACCTGGAGGAAGAACACGTAACTAAGGTAAGACATCGTGTCCTGGGTATTCTGGGATTGGTCCCCAGTCCAGGGCTGTATCCCCCTAGCTGCTTCTCACTCTCCTGGGGTTCCCCAGACCCAGACCTTGGTGTCGGTGCTTACTTGGCCAGATGGGCTAGGCACTCAGAGGAAAGGCCTCTCCTGGCAGTGAAGCCTGGGCTTGTGTGCCCCAGGGCATCCAGGAGCTGCCGTTCTGGGCCACGGACCAGTGGTATCTCTCTGGGGAAAGGGGGGGCGGCAGGCCAGAGCAAGAGCACCCTGCCCTTTGGCTCCCTCTTCTCTGGTTTGTATTTTCGTTGGCATGGAGTTCTGTGAGGTACATATGATTCTGACACCTCTCATGTTTAAAATCATTTGGTTTCATTTGTGTAAGACTCTTGTTTTCTCCGTTAAAAGTAGATATTTTGCCTCTATTTTTCTCTTCTTTTGTCGCTGTTCTCCATCTCAGAGGAGCACAGAGAGTTTAGCTCAGTGCCCCCCTGCCTTACTGCCCGCCTGTCTTCCAAGCCCTTTGGGAGGTGTGTGTGGACAGCCCACCCCCCAACACACTCCCCAGAATCTACTCTTTCCCATTTGGGAACCACAGCTCAGGGAGGCGGCCTGTCCTGAGATGAACAAGCCCTGTAAAGTGGCTGGATTAGCGGCTGAGCAGGACTGATGGGAGGCGCTCCATGTCGTGGGTGTTCTCATGACCTTCTGGAGCTGAGGGGATGGTGGGGACTGCCCCGGCCCTGTGTTAACTGAGATCTGCTGTGGGACAGAGTCCCCTTGCTTTAGGTTTGTGTATCTGTGGCCACTCTCCCCAGTCCCTCAGCCTATTAGACCATGTATTCCTTGATGTGCAGACAATATTTGGAGAAATTGTGGTCTCCTCTTTGAAATACCCTGCTTTTTCTCGGAGCAGATTTACTACTGCAGTCGGACGCACTCCCAGCTGGCCCAGTTTGTACACGAGGTGCAGAGAAGCCCCTTTGGCAAGGACACCCGGCTTGTCTCCCTTGGCTCTCGGCAGGTAAACAGAGGCAGTGGGTCTTGGCTCAAGTGCCGACCTGCTCCCTTCCCTGGGCCTTCGTCTTCTTCAGAGAAGAATTCTTCTTAGAAGAATTGTGGGTCCGAGGCAGGCCGAGCGGTGGGAGGATCGGCCTCTTCCGGTCCTTGGGGGGCTAGGCAGGCTCTGGAGGGTTGCTGTGTATCACATAGCTGGGACCATTGTATTGACTTTTTCTTTATCCTCTGTCTTCTAGAATCTTTGTATAAATGAAGATGTGAAAAACCTGGGTTCTGCGCAGCTTATCAATGACCGCTGCATGGAGATGCAGAGAAGTAAACACGGTAGCCGCCAGCACCCTGGAGCTGTGCAGCAAAGAGCTCTGGGACTGTCGTGTAGCCTCAGGCAGTACTGGGAAGGGGTCGGGAGTGGGGCAGAAGTGGACAAGGATGTGGGAAATAGTGTCTTAAATGGCAGTGACGGCAGAGCAGACGGCCGGGTCCTTCCTAAAGACCATCTCCTTGGGAAAAGGCGTTTTGCTTTTTGGGTCAGTGTCTAGTTCAGAACCCTGGCTCTGAGATGATTTTACTGGCTTTTTCTAGCGAACACCAAATAAAATACCAGAATGGTGTGCTGAGTACCGAGAAGTACTGGGAAGGGTTTATCGGACGCCACCCTATGGAATTGGGCTTCTGACCCCATGGACACTTACCATTCTTTCTGCCTTTGCCCCCTTGTGCCTGTGCCCCTCAGAGAAGAGCAGAGCTGAGGATGAGAAGCCCAAGAGGAGAAGGCAGGAGCACCAGGCCGCATGCCCCTTCTACAGCTATGAGCAGCTGCAGCTCCTCCGAGATGAGGTCCTGGTGGGGGTGAAGGACATCGAGCAGCTGGTGTCCCTGGGGAAGGAGGCTCGGGCCTGTCCCTATTACGGGAGCCGGTTTGCCATTCCAGCAGCCCAGGTGAAGACCCTGGAGGGTTGGGCAGTCACTCTTGGCTCTAACTGTGGCCTCATCCCCAAGGAGTTTCCTCATTCCTCTTAATTTGGGAGGATGTCACTGGCCATGGTTGGACTGACCAACACACTGCACACCAGTGACCTGTCACCCACACGCCTGGTGCGTAGAGTCAGAGGCGGCCCCAGGTGCCTTGTGGCTCTGGGTTGCAGGAATAGTTGGCATTATTGGGGACAGCAGATAAAAGCCAGGAAGGGAGGGGCGCCTGGATGGCTCAGTCGGTTGAGCGTCTGACTTCAGCTCAGGTCACGTTCTTGCGGTCCGTGAGTTCGAGTCCCGCGTCGGGCTCTGGGCTGATGGCTCAGAGCCTGGAGCCTGCTTCTGATTCTGTGTCTCCCTCTCTCTCTGCGCCTCCCCTGTTCATGCTCTGTCTCTCTCTGGCTCAAAAATAAATAAATGTTAAAAAAAAAAAAAAGCCAGGTAGGGGTGTGCAGTCCTAGTGAAAACACAGAGTCGGGGGCGAAAGCTGAGGGGATGAAGTAAAGGGGCTGCACCAGAAACGTGTTCCCAGATGGCCTTTCAGAGGAACCTACCCACCAGTGTGTGAGAAGACAGTCTTCTCTAGACTTGCCACATTTGGTGTCATCTTTAAACAGAAAAACTGCCGGTTTGCCAGATCAAAAATACCATAGTTATTTGGTACGATTTTACTAATTGCCACTTCTTAATTTGAATGGCTTTTGGAAATAGGGTTTCGATTATGGAGACTTCCATATAAGAAAGAAGAGATTAGGTAGGTTTTCAGTGATTCAGGGAACATGAGTAATAATTTTACAAGGCAGTTAAGTGCTCATTAATATACTACGTTGAACCGTGTTGCGTGGGTGCTCAGAATTAAATTCCAGAATCCTCCCAGCCCTCAGCATTGTTGCATGCCGTGCCTGGGTCTGTTTGCCACATTGCAAGATTAGTGCCATAGATACCTGTGTGCAAATATAGTAAGATGTCTTGAGATTTTCATGATCTTCACTTTTTGAGATACTTTTCACCTCATTTTTGCTTTGTAGTATCCTACTAAAAAAGCAAAGGCAAGTATTATCCATATGTTCTCATATCCATATGAGGACACAGGCCCAGAAAGGTTAAGTGATTTATCTGTTTTCTCTTAGTGGGTGAGTAATGGAGCCAGTATTAAAGCTGGGCCTTAAGTTTCTAGTTTTCTGGATTTTCACTCTATCAGTATTCTTTTAACTGTAAAATCATCATCACAGAGAGCACCTAAAAATTCATGGAATGCTTTTATTTTTGTTTACCCTCCACCCCTTAGCCCTTATTTGAGATAGAGTTTATCATTTTGCAGATGAAGAAATTGAGGCGCAGAAAGATTAAGTCATTCTTCCAGAGTCATTTAGCTGGGAAATAACAGCTCCAAGACCAGAACCCAGGGCTACCTACTAGTACACCACTGGTTTTCACAGTGTTTTGAGGAACCTTGGGTGCCTCAGGGGCTACCTCGGGGGTATGGATAAGGCTAAGCAGGGGTTCCACGCTTCTCTCTGCTCCCCTCTGCCCACTGCCACTCTTGGTTCAGTCAGATTCAGATTGGCCCCAGTTATGTCTGTTTCATATTTCATGTTCCACATAAAACCTGAGGAGGGGTCTGTTGCTAAAAGCACAGGGCTTTGCTAGAGCTTTCACTCTTGAATGCCCCTACACGTATTCTGGTTGGGAAATGAAACCACTCACACCAGGAGCTTAGAGCAGGTGGGGCTGCTGTGGCAAGGAGCCCAGCCCTGCTCAGGTGGCCACCCCCTCCTCCCAGCTCGTGGTGCTGCCCTACCAGATGCTGCTGCATGGGGCCACCCGCCAGGCCGCGGGGATCCGGCTGCAGGGACAGGTGGTGGTCATTGACGAGGCTCACAACCTGATCGACACCATCACGGGCATCTACAGTGCAGAGGTCAGCGGTTCCCAGGTGGGTCGGCCTCTCCCTTCTTGGGCCAGTGCCTGCTGTGGGGAAGAGGGATGTGGATCATCTCTCCAAGTGCCTAGACCTGGAATTCGTCTGGCAATGGCGTGGGGAAGGGTGCGCTGAGTCGAGGCAGTGGCCTCATCAGGGGCGGACTGGCTAGAACTACGGGGACCCAGATCTTAGAAATGCTGGCACCCGGCGCAGACAAGGTGACTCATTTCCTTGTTCCTCACTGGCGTATGTCATCCTGAGTCCCTCCAGCCCAGGGTGGTACCAGCCAGTTCTCTATAACCCAGGACAGTGGGGTGAGGGAAGCAGGGTCCTCACATGGTTGGACATCATTATTGTTGCTTTGAGGGGTTCTCAGTATTTCTGAAAGCCACTATTTATCGATTATCTCCTCTGTGCCATGCAGCATACACAGTATTGTGAAACCCCACACTGCCTCTGTGCAGGCTGGTATTCCTAGTTAACGTTGAGAACTCTTGAAATTCAGGGGGGCATAAGCAGTGTGCTGCTCTCTTCACCTTGGTTGTTTCCCATGAGGTGTCCTGGCTAGCATCTTCTAGGCATGATCTAAGATATCATTGGCACAGCTCTAGGCTGCTTGCTCAGAGCCTGGGCCACCTTCACACCTGTTCTCTGTTCTCTCCAGTTCTGCCAGGCCCATTCCCAGTTGCTCCAGTATATGGAACGATATGGGTAAGACACTGCCTCCTGAGGGGGAAGGGAAATCCTGCTCAGTCTCTGGGAGAAGCAATTGGGTCTCCATCTCTGGCCCAGGCACCACACCAAGTGGGCCAGGGTGCTGTTTACCTCCTGTTTGTGGTGGTGTGTACCCCACATAGGCCGAGGGTGCTTGGGACACAACAGCTGGCTGTGAAGGCCTTGGGCCATGGCCATCCTTTTTCTCTGGGACCATATTTGTCACTGTGGTCTACCTTGAAAGACTGGACAGAAACGCCACAACTTGGGGCATTTGGAAGGGAAGCAGCTTGGGGAGTGCTACCACTTGATGTCCGTTGGTGTCTCCTCAGGAAGCGTCTGAAGGCCAAGAACTTGATGTACATCAAACAGCTCCTGTATCTGTTGGAGCAGTTTGTGACTGTGTTGGGAGGTAAGGAGCACTATGCCCACCCCAGCCCCTGGCCTGCTAAGCTTGCTGCAGTCCCTTCTCTGGATGCCAGTCAGGACACCTGGGATTTCTGTGTCCTCAAGAATTGTCTTGGCCATTGATTTAGAAGATTCTTATTTTTCATAGCTTTGTTGAATTGTCTGACCGTAGATCCTTTTTTGGTTTCTAGTTTATATTTCCCTGAGTCCTTTTTATTTTGCCAGACTTTACTTCTCAGGTAGTAATAACAGCATAGTGTAATAGAAACGGGTGACGTTACTTTGGAGTGCTCCTGTGAGGAGAGCTGCACAGGCACGCTCACTGTTGTTGACAGAGGAGTCAACTAAAGCTCAGAGATGTGACCTGCCTCTGCTTCATGAACCTAGTAGGAGAGACTAGAGGCTTCCGGCTCTAGGTTTCATACTGCTTTGCACAATTCTGTGTCACCTACCCTTTCCTTTACTATATATATGGCTGTCATTTGAAGGCTTTCATAGAAGCCAAAGTTCTGGAAAACCAGTGGGGTGTTCCACTGGAGGGATTTTGTCTAATGTCGGTGTTCCTCCCTTCCACCTCTGCCTTGCCACTGGCCACTGTGCAGCCTGGACAACTCTTTGTACCTGTGTAAAGTGGGTGGTCCCTTGGCCCCAGCCTCCTTGGAGGAGGTGTGGAAAGAATGAGATAACAAGGCTTGGGGCTCCATATGCAAACGTGGGTTAGATTTTGAGGCTTCCTAGAGCTTCCCACCCTCTCAGTGGGTTCTTTGGGTACCATAAATGGCAAAAAACCTGTTTACATGTGAATGCTCTTATTTGATGAGTACATCAAATAGTGTACACACAAAATGTGTGAGAGGATGGGGGTGGGGGGCAGAGGATCCCCATCCTGACCTGCTTGAATTCTGTTTTAGGAAACATTAAGCAAAATCCCAACACACAGAGCCTTTCGCAAACAGGTAAGAGGGCGGCCTTCAGAGACTCAGAGATGGTCTGAGCCGTTTCTGAGCTCACCTCTGGGCCTGTGGTCTTCAGAGCAAGGATTCCAAGGCCCTTCTTTGTTTATCCTTAGGGACAGAGCTGAAGACCATCAATGACTTTCTCTTTCAGAGCCAGATCGACAACATCAACTTGTTCAAGGTAGAGGTTCTCCCCCTTCTGTGTCAGCGCCCAGTTTCCTTATCCTTAACTGCCACCTGCGAGCAGAGCACTGTGTTAAGACTGGAAGGAATAAAAAGTAAATTTCTTCTGTTGTGAGTCAGTCTAGAAGTCTGAGGATCTACAGCATAGATGTTTGTAATTAACCCTTAAAGTGTCAGCAAGAAAAAAATCTTCAATCCAGAGTGAAGGGTCCTAGGGATTGGTGAGAAAAGGTGCCTTTCATTTACCATGTAAGCACAGATAGAAACTCCCAGGTCCTTAACCTCATTCCATCTTTCTTCTGGCCCAGTCTTTGCCCTGGACTAGAAAGAGCAGGTCAGCTTTGTGAGCACCATCCTGCTATTGGGCTGAGGTGGCTGAGAACACTCCCAGGGCCACTCTGTGTGACCCGCCCCCATCCTTGCACACCAGCCGCAGGTGTCTGCCTGCTCCAGACCTACTGTTCGGGGTACTGCTGCCATCACTTGACTCACAACTTAGCGATTCCAAATTACTAAAAATACAGAGCACTTGCTGTGTCCAAGGCAGTGCACCAGGTTCTGGGACCCCACGGTAGGAGGTACCATCACCATTCAGAAGCAGAGGAAACCAGGGCTGGGTGAGGTTTCCCCAGGACGACATGTACTAGCCATACATGAGTGAGCAAATGGTGCCTGGTGTGGGAGGCAGCATGTGAGCCCTGGCTTGGCCTTGAGACCCTGCTTGCTTCCCTCCTGCCTTCCCATTTTTCTTTAAACCAGCTTACCTGTTTTGATCACGGTCACTGCCATTACCCCATCTGACCGGTTGAGGCCATTTTGATGCCTTTCTTCTCCCTTTGGGTCCCGCATCCAAACAGTTGCCGGGCCTCAGAGCTGGAAGGAGCACTCGAACTCCCACTGCTTTTCCATTCCCACAGCTGCCACTTCAGGGCCGGCTCGTTTCCTCTCGCCTCCTTTCCGCTCTTCCTGGCTTCACTCTCTGTCCCTTCTCAGATCTTTCCTACACTGTCATCTGGTGAGTCCTCACTGGAAGATAGTGCCCTTTTTAGAAATCTTCAAAGGCTTCAACTCCCTGTCTTCCTTTCCAAGCTGCACATGTTGTACACACTGGAGGGCCCCCGAACAAGCCCCAAGCTTTACCCTCTCTGTGCCTTTGCTCGTATGTGTTTTTTTAAACTCTTAATCTTTTCAGGGTTCATCTTAGGTGCTGTCATATTGAAGGAGAGCACAGAAGACCTGTCACCAGGAACCTTTAGAGAGGGTTGGGGCTATGCAGACGTTAGTGAGGAGGCCATGTGCATGAAGGTTGCTCTTGTAGGAGAGCGCCGTGTTGTATGTGGGGGTGGTGGCAGAGGAGTGACCTCAGAAAGGAGGTTGACCCGGTTGGCCACAAGGAGGCTGGGTTCCTCAGGAGCTGTCAATGAATCATGCTCCCTGGGGTTTTGGAAGGTGGTGTTGTTTTTTTTTTTTCCAGCCTAATTGTTGCATGTGCCTGCGGTGGTTTGCTTTTGCAGGTGCGGCGCTACTGTGAAAAGAGCATGGTCAGCAGAAAGGTACAGCCTCTCTTCCTGGGTCTGGCCAGGCTCCACAGCACCCCACCTCCTGCCCTCCCGGTACCTTGCTCTCCCCTGCCCTTTGGAGCCCCAAGTCACCCCTGCTCCCTTCTTACTGCAGGCCTGCTTGCTGTGTCGGGTGGGGGTGCCAAGATGCCTTGTGTTGGGGGGCAAGTTGTGGGCTATGTGGGGTGCAGCAGAACCTCCAGCCTGGGCTCCCACTGCTGCACCCTCATTCCTCCCTGTGCTTTCTCTCCCCGTCCCAGCTCTTTGGCTTCACAGAAAGGTATGGCACGGTCCTTGCATCCTCCAGGGAGCAGTCCAGACTGGCTGGGTTCCAGCACTTCCTACAGAGCCTGCAGCCCGCATTGACCGAGAGTGAGTCAAGAGGGGGAGACAGGGCTGCAGGTGGGGGCCAAGAATATCCATCCCTCACGTGTGGACTCCTCTCCTGCCTCATCTGTGGTCCCAGACCGTCTTCCTTCTGCTCTGTGCAGCTCCCGTGCCCCACGGAGATGAGGGAGAGGCCAGGGTGCCACGGTCTGCTTCCCCGCTGATGCACATCGAAGGCTTCCTTGCAGCCCTCACCACTGCCAACCAGGATGGCAGGGTCATCCTGAACCGCCAAGGTAGTCCAAGGAGGAATCAGCATGGAGCTGGGAAACCAAAGCATGAAAAGATTCTACCTTGCACCTCTCTGGGTTAGGACGAGGAGACAAGGTGGTGAAAACTGGTCCTCTGTAGCCTGGGTGGGCTGGTGTAGGTGCGGTGAGGAGGGATGTGAGGCACTGGGGAGGCTGGCATCTCACGCCAGGTTATGAGAGAAGTTGTATAGCCTACTGGTTACAGGTATGTGAGTTTTGGTTTGAGTCTTGATTCCGTCACCTCCAAGCTGTGTCTATCACTCTGAACCTCAGTCTTCATGTGCAAAAGGAGCTGGTAGTGCTGTCTGCCTCGGGCTTGTCCTGCACTTTGAATGGAATCTAATCAAAAGGGAAAGTGGTATCTCTAGTGGCTCCTTCATGGACACAACTGAGCTCCCATTTGCCTCAGACTCATGGAAGTCTTTGTTCGGCCTGCCTGCAAACCACCCCCTCCTTCCCCAGCTGGCTCTGTCTTTTTTTCAGGAAGTCTTAGTCAGAGCAGCCTCAAATTCCTGCTCCTGAATCCAGCCGTGCACTTTGCACAAGTGGTGAAGGAATGCCGGGCAGTGGTCATCGCAGGCGGCACCATGCAGCCGGTAAGGGAACCAGACCCAGCCTCTTGTGGCCCGAGTGCTGGGATGGGACAGGGACAGGGGGAAGAGGCGCTGTCCAGTGGGCCCCCAAACCAGAAAGGGGTCAGCTTGAACAGGCCAAGCAGCATCCACCAGGTGGCATTGCTGTGCTGTCTCATGCCTGGGTCTTTAGCCTGGGGCAGGGGTGGAGTGGGCAGTGGGGGTGGAGGGAGGCACATGGCTGGTGATTTGGTGCTTTTGTAGGCTAGGTACTGCACTTCTCCCAAAGATAGCCGTTCTGGAATTTCAGGCCCCCATTTTAGTGCCATTCGCTCCTTATACCCACCATAGATACGACCTTTCCTTTCTTTTCTAAATTTATATACACACACATGTATTTAGGAAAGTATTATGTTTTTGTTGTAGAAAGCAGAGACCAGCAAAAGCAGGAAAAAAAAATAGATGATAATTCCACCAGCGAAAGATTTTATTTTAGTGTATATCATTATACTAGTCTTTGTGTGCATAATTTTTACAAATATACATACATATTTTAAAAACAAAAATCTGTATCTCTACATGCTGTTGCTGTGATTTGCTTTTTTCACTCAGCAACAAATGTCATAGACATTTTTCCTTGTCAGCAGTATGTATTTATTCTACCATGCTCTGGCTGTGTTTTTTTCTGTTACATGAATATGTTATATCTTATAGAACTACTCTTCTTTTGTTAGATATTTAGGTGATTTCCAGTCTTTCTCTGTTTTAAGCAACACAGTGGCAAACAGAACCACGTCTCTGCACAGCAGTTCTGTCCTTAAGGTACACCTAGCCCAGGACTTTGGTGGAAGCCTCCTCAGTGCCCACGCAGTCATTCGTTTCTAACCTCAGCCGCTAGAATCCCCCATTGCTTGATTAGTTTCCAACTTTTCTTTCTTTTCTATAGACTTGTATATTTTTGTTCATGTATTAAAGGCATCTATAGTCATTGCTGCTTTCAATGCCCAGGTGTCTCAGACTTGGCCTGTCAGAGCCTGACGTGTTGCCTCTGGTCCTTGATGAGGCCCCACTAGCTTTGGGATGCTTTCTTGCTTTCTGGCAAGATGAAACATCCCAGCCACCTTATGCCTTCTTTATCCCATATCTGGGATCATTCATTTTTCTAAGATAACCTGGTTTCTTTTATTGGGGATTGGTGTTTAAAAACCAATATCTGGGTATCGGGGTGTTTGTGGTACTCCTGGATTATAAATGTTTTTAGGCCTTCTTGTAGACTGGGGAAAATGGTTTTAAAAAACCATGAGTCCATATTGATATTTCTAAATGAACATCAGTCAGTTATTTGACCTTACACTGTATGTCTTTTCTCTTGAGCTGAATGTTTGGTTTCTTATTACATTGACATAACTACTTATTTGCTATGTCCCATAATATACTTAAGATATACTAAAATAGCTTCATATACAGTATTATTCTAACAATAAACTATTGATGAAAATTTCATTTCTTTGCATTTATTTTTTGCCCTTAGGTATATCCTACTAAGGATGTATGGTCACTAAGGATCTGAAGTCATTTGAAGTCAGCCATTGCTTTGTGTGCTTATGTTGTGAATGTGACAGAGAGTTAGGCTTTCTTTGTTGCCATGTGTTTTCAGTTTTAGAGTTTGATTTTTCATTTTAGACATATATATATTTTTTAATGTTTATTTTTGAGAGAGAGACAGAATGCAAGTGGGTTAGGGGCAGAGAGAGAGACACATACAGAATCCGAAGCAGGCTCCAGGCTCTGAGCTGTCAGCACAGAGCCCGACGCTGGGCTCGAACTCATGAGCTGTGAGATGATGACCTGAGCCAAAGTTGGACGCTCAACCAACTGAGCCACCCAGGTGCCCCTAGACTTAATTATATTTTTAAAATAAGTAAACACCTGTATGGTTCAAAAGTCAAAACTGCATGGAAGATACATTCAGGGGCTCCTGGGTGGCTCAGTTGGCTAAGCATCTGACTTCTGCTCAGGTCATGATCTCATGGTCCATGGGTTTGAGCCCCACATTAGGCTCTGTGCTGACAGCTCAGAGCCTGGAGCCTGCTTCAGATTCTGTGTCTCCCTCTCTTGCTGCCCCTCCCCAGCTCATGTTCTGTCTCTTTCTCTCTCAAATATAAACAAACATTAAAAAAAAAAAAAAGATGCATTCAGGAAGTCTTACTTCCATCCATTTCCAGCCTGTTCCCCATGCCCATAGGTTATCATTTTTCTTACTCCTAGTCTGTCCTTCTATGCTTTCATTTTATTTTTCTCCAGAAATAAGCAAATATATATACTTACTTTTCCTTTCCTTTGTCTTTTACATCAAAGCATAACTGGTTTTTAGTCACCAGTGTGTTGTGGCACGCCATTCAGTAGCCAGCGCCATCTGTGCGCCTCTTGCTGGCTCGGAGCTCTGCGCTGGCAGGATCCAGTGTGATGCTTTCAGCTGACCCCTCCTGAAGGGGATCACTGCACAGGAAGTATCCTTGTGCATGGGTTGGTTTGTGGAGCTGTATGCTCAGAGGGGACTCCTAGGTAGGGGGGCTGCCAGGTTGAAAGATAAAAATACATCTGATTTATTAAATATTGCCATGTTCCCCCCCAGCTGGAGCTGTACTGTTCTCTCTTCCACCAGCACTGTGTATATGTGCCTACAGAGGGATACGCTTTGGGATTTTTGCCAATTCAATAGATGAAAACCCTGGAACTCTTTTTTTTTTTTAATTTTTTAATTAATTAATTATTTTAATTTACATCCAACTTAGCATATAGTGCAACAGTGATTTCAGGTGTAGATTCCTTAGTGCCCCTTACCCATTTAGCCCATCCCCCCTCCCAAAACCCCTCCAGTAACCCTCTGTTTGTTCTCCATATTTAAGAGTCTCTTATGTTTTTGTCTCCCTCCCTGTTTTTATATTATTTTTGCTACCCTTCCCTTATGTTCACCTGTTTTGTATCTTAAAATCTTCATATGAGTGAAGTCAGATGATATTTGTCTTTCTCTGACTAATTTCGCTTAGCATAATACCCTCTAGTTCTTTTTTTTTTTTTAATGTTTATTTTACTTATTTTTGAGAGACAGAGACAGCATGAGCAGGAGAGAGAGAGAGGGAGACCCAGAATCTGAAGCAGGCTCCAGGCTCTGAGCTGTCAGCACAGAGCCTGACGCGGGGCTTGAACTCACGAGCTGTGAGATCATGACCTGAGCTAAAGTCAGACACTCAACCGACTGAGCCACCCAGGCGCCCCTAATACCCTCTAGTTCTATCCACATAGTTGTGAATGGCAAGATTTCATTCTTTTTGATTGCCGAGTAATACTCCATTGTATATATATACCACATCTATCCATTCATCCATCTATCCATTCATCCATCGATGGACACTTGGGCTCTTTCCATACTTTGGCTATTGTTGATAGTGCTGCTATAAACATGGGGGTGCATGTGCCCCTTTGAAACAGCATACCTGTATCCCTTGGATAAATACCTAGTAGTGCAATTGCTGGGTCATAGGCTAGTTCTATTTTTAATTTTTTGAGGAACCTCCATACTGTTTTCCAGAGGTGCTGCACCAGCTTGCATTCCCCCCAACAATGCAAAAGAGATCCTCTTTCTCTGCATCCTTGCCAACATCTATTGTTGCCTGCGTTGTTAATGTTAGCCATTCTGACAGGTGTATGGTGGTATCTCATTGTGGTTTTGATTTGTATTTCCCTGATGATGAGTGAAGTTGAGCATTTTTTCATGTGTCGGTTGGCCATCTGGATGTTTTCTTTGGAGAAGGTCTATTCATGTCTTTTGCCTATTTCTTCAATGGATTATTTGTTTTTTGGATATTGAATTTGATAAGTTCTTTATAGATTTTGGATACTAACCCTTTATCTGATATGTCATTTGCAAATATCTTCTTTCATTCCATCCAGTTGCCTTTTAGTTTTGCTGATTGTTTCCTTTGCTGTGCTGAAGCTTTTTATTTTGGTGAGGTCCCAATAGTTCATTTTTGCTTTTGTTTCCCTTGCCTCTGAAGACATGTTGAGTAAGAAGTTGCTGTGGCCAAGGTCAAAGAGGTTTTCGCCTGCTTTCTCCTTGAGGATTTTGATGGCTCCTGTCTTACATTTAGGTCTTTCATCTACTTTGAGTTTATTTCTGTGTATGGTGTAAGAAAGTGGTCTTGGTTCATTCTTCTGCATGATGCTGTCCAGTTTTGCCAAGACGATTTGAAGAGACTTGTCTTTATTCCATTGGATATTCTTTCCTGCTTTGTCAAAGATTAGTTGGCCATGCATTTGTAGATCCATTTCTGGGTTCTCTATTCTGTTCATTGATCTGAGTGTCTGTTCCTGTGCCAGTACCATACTGTCTTTATGATTACAGCTTTGCAATACAATGTGAAGTCCGGATCGTGATGCCTCCTGCTTTGGTTTTCTTTTTCAAGATCGCTTTGGCTATTCGGGGTCTTTTCTGGTTCCACACAGATTTTAGGATTGTTTGTTCTAGCTCTGTGAAGAGTGGTGGTGTTATTTTGATAGGTATTGCATTGAATATGTAGATTGCTTTGGGTAGTATTGACATTTTAACAATATTTGTTCTTCCTCTCCAGGAGCATGGAATCTTTTTCCATTTTTTTGTGTCTTCTTCCATTTCTTTCATAAGCTTTCTCTAGTTTTCAGTGTATAAATTTTTCACCTCTTTGGTTAGATTTATTCCTAGGTATTTTATGGTTTTTGGTGCAATTGTAAATGGTATTGATTCCTTGATTTCTCTTTCTGTTGCTTCATTGTTGGTGTATTGGAATGTAACTGATTTCTGTTCATTGATTTTATATCCTGCCACTTTGCTGAATTCTTGGATCAGTTCTAGCAATTTTTTGGTGAAATTTTGGGTTTTCCATATAGAGTATCATGTCATCTGCGAAGAGTGAGAGTTTGACTTCCTCCTAGCTGATTTGGATACCTTTATTTCTTTGTGTTGTCTGATTGCAGAGGCTAAGATTTCCACTACCATGTTGAATAACAGTGGTGATAGTGGACATCTCTGTCTTGTTCCTGACCTTAGGGGGAAAGCTCTCAGTTTTTCCCCACTGAGGAGGATATTAGCATTGGGTCTTTCATATATGGCTTTTATGATCTCAAGGTATAATCCTTCTATCCCTACTTTCTTAAGGGTTTTTATCAAGAAAGGATGCTGTATTTTGTCAAATGCTTTCTTTGCGTCTACTGAGAGGATCATATGGTTCTTGTCCTTTTCTTTTATTGATGTGATGCATCGCATTGATTGTTTTGCAGATATTGAACCAGCCCTGCATCCCACTTGGTCGTGGTGAATAATTTTTTTAATGTATTGTTGTAATGTATTGTTGGATCTGGTTGGCTAATATCTTATTGAGGATTTTCACATCCACGTTCATCAGGGAAATTGGTCTGTAGTTCTCCTTTTTAGTGGGGTCTGTGTCTAGTTTTGGAATCAAGGTAATGCTGGCTTCATAGAAAGAGTTTGAAAGTTTTCCTTCCATTTCTAGTTTTTGGAACAGCTTCAAGGGAATAGATTTTAACTCTTCCTTAAAGGTTTGGTAGAATTCCCCTGGAAAGCCATCTGGCCCTGGACTCTTGTTTTTTGGGAGATTTTTGATTACTACTTCGATTTCTTTACTGGTTATGGGTCTGTTCAAATTTCTATTTCTTTCTGTTTCAGTTTTGGTAGTTTACATGTTTCTAGGAATTTGTCCATTTCTTCCAGATTGCCCATTTTATTGGCATATGATTGCTCATAATATTCCCTTATTATTGTTTTTATTTCTGCTGTGTTGGTTGTGATCACTCCTCTTTCATTCTTGACTTTATTTATTTGGGTCCTTTTTCTTTTTGATCAAACTGACTAGTGGTTTATCAATTTTGTTAATTCTTTCAAAGAACCAGCTTCTGGTTTCATTGATCTGTTTTACTGTTTTTTTTTTTGGGGGGGGGGGTTCAATAGCATTGATTTCTCCTCTAGTATTTATTATTTCCTGTCTTCTGCTGGTTTTAGAATTTATTTTTTCTTTTTCCAGCTCTTTAAGGTGTAATATTAGGTTGTGTATCTGAGACCTTTCATCCTTCTTTAGGAAGGCCTGGATTGCTATATACTTCTCTCTTATGACCGCCTTTACTGCATCCCAAAGGTTTTGGGCTGTGGTGTTACCATTTTCATTGGCTTCCATGTACTTTTGAATTTCCTCTTTAACTTCTTGGTTAGCCCATTCACTCTTTAGTAGGATGTTCTTTAGTCTCCAAATATTTGTTATCTTTCCAAGTTTTTTCTTGTTGATTTCGAGTTTCATAGCATTGTGGTCTGAAAATATGCACGGTATGATCTTGATCTTTTTGTACTTGTTGAGGGCTGATTTGTGTCCCAGTATGTGATCTATTCTGGAGAATGTTCCATGTGCACTTGAACAGAGTGTATATTCTGGTGCTTTAGGATGAAATGTTCTGAATATATCTATTAAGTCCATCTGGTCCAGTATGTCATTCAAAGCCATTGTTTCCTTGTTGATTTTTTGATTAGATCATCTGTCCATTGCTGTGAGTGGGGTGTTGAAGTCTCCTACTATTATGGTATTATTATCAATGAGTTTCTGTATGTTTGTGATTAATTGATTTATATATTTGGGTGCTTCCACATTTGGAACATAAATGTTTACAATTGTTAGATCTTGTTGGTGGATAGACCCCTTAATTATGATATAATGTCCTTCTTCATCTCTTGTTACAGTCTTTATTTTAAAGTCTAGATTGTCTGATATAAGTATGGCTACTCTGGCTTTCTTTTGTCAACCGTTAGCATGATAGATTGTTCTCCATCCCCTTACTTTCAATCTGAAGGTGTCTTTAGGTCTAAAGTGGGTCTCTTGTAAATAGCATATAGATGGATCTTGTTTTCTTATCCATTCTGTTATCCTGTGTCTTTTGATTGAAACATTTAGTCCATTGACGTTTAGTGTGAGTACTGAATAAACCCTGGAGCTCTTTAGAAATGCCAATACATGTTATCTTCCCTCTAGAGGTTCTTATTCAGTGGTGTGGGCTGGGGCCTGGCCATGTGTATTTTGTTTTGAATGCCCACTGGTGATCTTGTGGGCATGGGCTGGGGTAAGGTCCACTGTGCCCAGTTTACCAGATTCCCTTTGGTGTTTCCACAGTTTAATTTTTTTTTAATGTTTATTTTTGAGAGAGAGAGAGAGAGAGAGAGAGAGCGAGCATGAGCATGGGAGGGGCAGAGAGGGAGGGAGACACAGAATCTGAAGCAGGCTCCAGGCCCTGAGCTGTCAGTGCAGGGCCCCATGTGGGGCTTGAACCCACAAACTGCAAGATCATGACCTGAGCCGAAGTTGGATGCCCAACCGACTGAGCCACCCAGGTGTTCCTGGTATTTCCACAGTTTAAGTGAGACTGTCAACACTGGGTATCAGTAATTTTTTTTCCTTTTTGTTATCTGCCAATTTGTTATCTGCCTTACGTTTTACCTCTTTTTTTCTGTTCCTATGTATTTGCTGCCTTCGAGCCCAGACTTCTGTCTTCCCCGGAGTGTTTCTCTCTGTCCCCCTCCCTGTCAAGGCCCCTGCCTGCTCAGGCCTGCGGGGAGCTCATGGAGCCTTGCTGTTGTGGTCTGCAGGTGTCTGACTTTCGGGAGCAGCTGCTGGCATGTGCTGGGGTAGAAGCTGAGCGAGTGGTGGAGTTTTCCTGTGGTGAGAATCCATGGCCAGGGTGGAATGGGCCATGTGTCACACTCTGGCAGCTTATTGTCACAGTTGAGGAGGCCACGAGGTGGGAGCTTCTCCCTGTGCCAGCTCTCCGGCGAGCTTACTTAGCCCTGTGCTTCTGCACTGTGTCCCTCCACCTACGTGGGAGAGGTCTGAGTCCCGCCCACCTGCGCTGTGCAAGCAGGGCAGGTGGCAGAGTGTTGGAATTGTTCTCCTAGCATGGAAGACAAGGTTGCGGAATGCTCCTTCTGGACACTGCCTTGTAGAATAGCCCCTCCTCGGTCTCTGCAGGTCACGTGATCCCTCCAGACAACATCCTGCCCCTCGTCATCTGCAGCGGGCCCTCCAGCCAGCAGTTGGAGTTCACATACCAGAAGAGAGAACTGCCTCAGATGGTTCGTACCAGCCTGCTTGCCTTACCACAGCCTCTGCCAGGGCAGGAGAATAGTTTCTGGGGTGGTGGGTGCTCTGGCCAGTGCTTAGTGTCCAGGTGCTGGGGTCTTCCACCACAGAGCTGGCACAGAATGGCTGGTGTCCATCTAGATGCTTATCAGGGGAAGTCTGAGCGTTCCCCTCCCCTCACTCCCTGGACTGTTAAGTTTTCTTAAACCTCAAGGTGTTCCTTCAGGATGAAACTGATAAGGAAGCTGTTCATTTCCTTTGCTTCTCTTGCCATTTGGTTGCATCAGTCCCCACCTTGGGCAGGGATGCAGGTGTCAGGAGCTTGTCACTAGAGGCTGCCTGGGGTTTTCATGGCGCAGTGGGCATTGGGAGTTGGAGCAGGGAGGACATGACACGCCAGCAGCAGGGTTATTAGCTCTGGAGTGCTGGCCTTGTGATGTGTGTGGTACACTCCCCAGAAGCATCAGCTGAGTGTGTGTGTGTGGTAAGAGGGTGGCACTTTCCTGTCTGTTGATTTCTGCCCGGGGCCCTCTGGGCCCACACTTCTCTTCCCCGATCGTAGTCACCCTTGGATCTGTGCTTGGTTTTGAGTCCCAAGGTTAGGAAGCATTGTTCGGATATGGCTTCAGGGAGGGCTCTGTCTTCTTTCCTTAGATGGATGAGACGGGTCGTATTCTCTATAACCTGTGCAATGTGGTCCCTGGAGGGGTGGTCTGTTTCTTCCCCTCCTATGAGTACCAACGCCAGGTCCATGCCCACTGGGATAAGAGTGGTCTGCTGGCCCGCCTGGCTGTCAGGAAAAAGGTGAGTGACCCCCTCATCTGGGACTCCCACTTGTGAGGTCAGTGGTACCCAGGGTTCCTGCTAGGATTTCTCATGCATGTCAGACCAGAATGTTAGGCTTACATATGGGCTTCTGTTAGTTAGTTACTTACTCCCACCACTTCTAACACCTCGTCACCTCCCACAGGATTTCTCTCTAGCCCCTTACTCTGTGGGGTTCTCTGGTTCCCAGTCTGGAAAATATAGGGCTGAGAGCAGACCCTGGGACCTATGCATTCTGAAACCTTTTCCTGGGAGACATTGTTCTCCTTCAGATATTTCAGGAACCCAAGAGAGCGAACCAGGTGGAGCAGGTGCTGCTGGAGTATTCCAGGTGCATTAAGGTGAGAGGTGTAACTGAGGCCTTGGGCCCAGAGAACATCTGGAGCTGGCAGCTGCAGATATTTTGGGTGGCATCCAAGCTCTGGCTCCACAGCTTGGGCTGTTGTCTCCTGCAGTGCTGTGGCCATGTGGGAGGCACGGTGACAGGTGCTCTGCTCCTCTCCGTGGTTGGAGGAAAGATGAGTGAAGGCATTAACTTCTCTGACGACCTTGGCCGGTAAGTTGTGGGTCTCTCGTCTCCTGGGCTCTGACACCGACCACCCCTCACTCCAAATAGCAGGGACCCTGCCTGGAAGCCAATGCCATCTGAGTCTGCACCCTGGCTGACTGCTCAGGTCACTCAGCTGTATGGGGAAGTGTTTTGGCCCTTTGCTTCCAGGTGGAAGTTAGGCTGATCATCAGGGTTCAATTCACGTGGCCTGCATTGGGTTTCTTAGCTGAGAAAATGCACTAGAGGTGGAGGTACAGGGTGGGGAGGGAGGGGCAGAGCCAGTGAGCACAGCTTGAGGGGGCAAAGGTGTGCTGGATATAGCAGCTGAGGATGCATGGTGAGGACCGGGTCCTATATTCTGGCCCTTGAAGATGTGATGGAGGCCTGACTGCCCACATGCCATGGCCTCATGTTCCCTCCATGCTAGGTGTGTAGTTATGGTAGGCATGCCCTACCCCAACATCAAGTCTCCAGAGCTACAAGAGAAGATGGCCTACCTGGATCAGACTCTTGTGAGTACCTTCAGCGTGCCAAAGGATGGGAGGAGACAGCTGGGGAGAAAGTTCTGTCGCCTCTAGGGCTGTGATACCAGGGCGGTACAGCTGCGACCTCCCCACTGCCCGCTGATGTGTGCCAGTGTTTCCCGCTTGCTCCAGGGGATGGGATGTACCTCCTTACCCTCTTGAGCCTCTCTGTGATCTCATCCGTTATATCAGCTGCTGGCATTGTGCCCATGAAGACTACTGTTCTTGCTCCAAAGCCTGGCAGTGTAATTTTCTCAGAACACTAAGAAGGAGGCAAGAAGATACTGATAGATCATCTCCTCTGCCCTTCCCAGCCCAGAATCCCAGGTCAGGCCCCACCAGGGAAGGCTTTGGTGGAGAATCTGTGTATGAAGGCTGTCAACCAATCTATAGGTAGGCCGGGGACTGTTCCTGTGGATAGTGGTGATGGATGGTGGGAGAATGAGTTGACAGGGAAGAGGGATTTTACTGCTCTTTGGGGTTGGGGGGACACAATAGACACCGTGGCGGAGGCTGGTTTAACCAAGAAGCCCCAACCTCTGTTGCCATCTAGGCAGGGCCATCAGGCACCAGAAGGATTTTGCCAGCATAGTGCTCCTGGATCAGCGGTATGCCCGCCCACCTATCCTGGGAAAGCTGCCAGCCTGGATCCGAGACCGCGTAGAGGTCAAAGCCACCTTTGGCCCTGCCTTTGCTGCTATGAGGAAGGTCAGTCCTACCTTACCCTGCCCCCTGAGAGCCTCCCCACCCCTGAGATCTAGTGTCTCACTGCCTATGCCTGTCTCCCCAGTTTCACCGCGAGAGGCCTGGCCCCTCCTGATGGATGACCCACCACTGCCTGAGTGCCAGGCTCTTCCTTCACCCTGCCCACTTGAAGTGTTGGGGAGTGTGGGGAGCCAGCCTAAGAAGGTGATACCCAGGTGGAGACCAGACCAACCCCTTTCTGGAGTCAGTGGGCTGCCAGGACTGGGCACAGGTAGAAAAACCAGTAGGAGAAAAATCGAGTCGATCTGAAGAAACAGTGGGTCCTGGCCATCCTCTGGCCCACCCCGGGGCAGTTGTTCCCCTCCCTGTAATTGAATGTTTGTCCATTCAGCATGGCCCAGAGTCAAGCTTCCTGCCCTGTTCCACTGCACTATCTCTGGCCTTGCAGTCTCTCAGTGGCCACCTTCTCAGGCAGGCCCTCCTGCCTTTCCCCCCTTCTGGCTACAGTTAGCTGTTCTAGACCTTCACCCTCTCTTCAAAACTAAGAATGTTCCCTATTTCCAGCTTCCTGGTGCCCATAGGGCTCTTTCTGCACCCCTCAACCCTACCTTCTTTCTCTATGTTGTTAAGAACTAGGAAGGGGCACCTGGGTGGCTCAGTCAGCTAAGCATCTGACTTTGGCTCAGGTCATGATCTCGCAGTCCGTGAGTTCAAGCCCCATGTCAGGCTCTGTGCTGACAGCTCACAGTCTGGAGCCTGCTTCGGATTCTGTGTTTCCCTCTCTCTGCCCTTCCCCTGCTTATGATCTGTCTCAAAAATAAACAAACATTAAAAACAAACAAACTGGGAAGAGTGTCCTGGGCCTTTGTTTTTAAACCATAGGGCTGGTCCCTAACCTCTTCCACAGCATTTCTTGCTCCCTTGGCTTGGCTCCAGGTCTTCCTCCAAGTCAGTGGCACCTTCCCCCTCAGCTACTTGAGCAAACTCCAAGACACCTCCTCCCCTGACTTAGCAATTATGCTGAGGGCCATTAGGCTCTCAGCAGGACTATTTTTAGAGACCCCGTGTCTATCAGGGAGACATTTTTCCCTGTGTGAAAATACCCCCGCCTCCGTCTGCACCAGCTTCCCTTGTTGACTGCACCTCTCTTCTCTCCCTGACCCAGAGGAAGGGGCCTCGGTCCGCCAGGTGCTCTGCCCCCGTTGCTTGAGCCTGGTGGGAACAGGAGGACAGACACTGGCTGGGAGGAGACACTTGCACTCTGCACAGCTATAGTTCCATGATTAAAAGTCTGCCACTGGTTTATGCTTGGTTCTTGCGGTATTATGTCTTTATTGATCCACGTATTTATTTCAGTCTGTAGCTGGAGGAGAGCACAGGCAGAGAGCAGGGGGCTCCCCCCTCCCAGCCATTTGGCCTCAGAAGCTGGCCACCTCACTCCTTGAAGAAGGTTCCGGGCACAGACCTGGGAGGGGGGCAGTCCTCCACAATCCCTGTTCCTCCAAGGGCAGCAGGGGCAGAGCGACTCACGGGCCAGGCAGCCCTTCCTAGCCATGTCCATGTGAGGGCAGTAACTAAATCTGGGTTTTGGTGGGGAAGGAACGGCTAACCCCTAGGATTCCCAGTCGTCCTCATCTTCCTCTCCAGGTGGCTGCTGTGGGGGAGGCAGAGGCGGTATGGAGTCTGACATTCGGGCAAAGGCTCCTCCTGGCCCCTCACCGGTCCCCGTTGCAGGTCCTTTGCCAGAGATACCTGGGGGGACAGAGTTGGAGGGTGAGGGGGTTGGTGTGGGATACCAGTTCACCCAGCCCCTAGAGACTTAAAAACAGTTAGAAAGTGGCAAAACGTTCATGATACAAAATATCCTGAGCCTCCCAGCCCAAGGGAAGGCAGCAGGCTCTGCTTCCTACCTTTACGCCTCATGACCAGCTTGTTAAAGAGATCCGACATCAGGTCCCCACCTTGGCTTGTGGCTCTCACTGTAATGGGAAAGCCACTAGTAAGGAAAGATGAAGGAACCAAGGGGAAAATCTGCCTCTGGGGTGACATTCTCAGGGTTTGGATCTATTTATTTTTTGCTCACTATCAACACATGCCAGCCCCTCCCACAGCCACCATGTCTTGGAGGTTCAGGCTGGCACTGGATCCAGCACTGGGGCACTAATATGAAACTGAGTAACACAGCCACCTGAAACAGAGGGGGAGGTATGAGTGGCCCCATTGTACGGATGAGGAAACTGGCCCAGAGAGGTCAGGCAATTTGTCTGAGGTCATAGAGCAGAACTTAGAAACTGGTGATGGGATTCAAACTCAGGACTTCCAGGGCATTGCTGCTTTGTGCCCAGGTGTTCTAGTCACGCCGGCATTTAAGATTCATAGCAGGTGCAACCTGCAGCCTCAAGAGGCTTAGCAAAGCAGGACTGGGCTAACCCTCCAGGTCCTCAGTCTCTAAAGGATCTCATGTCCCCAACCATGTCCTTGGACAGCCCCTGGCAGATTCTAAGAAGATTCTCTGTTGTCATAGTTTGAGCTGGGTGAGGCTCTGTCTCCTATTAGCTTAAAGAGGAAAGTTCTAAGCAGGCTACAAAACCAGGAAGGATCCCACAGCCTAGGCCACCCAGGGTTTCCAGCAGAAGCATAAGGCAGGTTGGCTAGGTGCTGCCTTTCTGCACCACCTTTGGGGTGGGCAGAGAGCACCCTATTAGAGTCATGGCTACAAGAGAAGGTGGCCCTTTCCTAGAGCCCTCCTGGAATGGTCCTAGGATCCCCTCACCTTGCTCCTGCTCCTTCTGTTTCTTCTTCTCCAGCTTGCGCTCCTTAACGCTGCGCAGCTTGGCCTTGCCGATGCCCCCAGCCTGGCGGATGGACTCCAGGAGAGTGGCCCGGCCACTGGAGGGGTCCACCACTTCCTTGGGAGCTCCCTGGACTGTAGCTGGGAGGGGCAGGGTGTGAGGAAGAAGGCTGCTCAGGCAGGCTGCCCTATGGGACAGCCTTGCCCAGCTGGAGGTTCTGGGGGTCCAGAGGCTTCCCCTCAAACCTGGCTGTGAGAACAGGCTGTTCCTCTTGACAAAGGAAGCCAGTGGGTGAAGCCGAGCCTTGGGAGCCCATATGCAGCCTGAATGCTGACTGTGTCTGCCTGCACTCAGGAGGTCCTGTATGCAGGCACCCCTGCTCCCTTCCAGCGCCACTTGGTTTAGGGGCTACTGCAAATCTACCCGTTTGCTGACAGTGTCTGAACTTGACACATGAACCAACAAGGAGTTTTTGTGCCACCTGTGGGTTCTGGAGATAAACCAGATGTCATACTAAAACGAAAATCCCCGTTTTAAGGATTTGGATATTTTATTGCTGAACTTTTCCATTTTTTTCAGTAGCCCCTTTTTAAATAGGAATGAGGGACCACACCTTCATGTCTAGGCTCCCTCTCCCTGGAGATTAGAATTTTGGGAGGCTACAGTTTGAAAACCACTATTTCATGTACCCAGGGGAACAAGATTTTGAAATTACAATTCTTCTGAAAGTCTGAACCTTATGGCCACATAAACCTACAGAAAACCCTTCAGGAATCCAGAAATCAGAGGCATCCTCAGAACACATGTCCCCTCCCCGCCCCCAACCCCGGGGGCACCCTGCTGCTGCTCTACCTGGAGACAAGCCACCACTGCGGTCTTCTTCCCTGGCACCTTGGCCTGGGGAGGCCAGGGTCTGGGGTGGGGGTGGCGGAGCGCTGACCAGCACAGCTGGAGCTGGGGGAGGTGGCGGGGGTGGGGGTGGGGGTGGGGGTGCTATCAGCACTCCATCTTCCGGGTCTGCAACGGAAAGGTGGGAAAGTGTGATGTTCCTAGGATGCAAGTGTCCGAGCCCAAGAGCTCCTGCCCAACTCCTGTTTCCAGCTCACCTGGCTTGAAAGGCTCGGCCACCTCTGTGTGGAAGGTGGGCAGCTCTGGAATGGTGCCAGGGGCGGAGGGGGCGATGCCGGGGCCCAGGTCAGCACTGTACATGAGGTCGTCAGCGATGCCTGGCAGGTCAGGCAGGTAGGATGGCACGTCGATCTCAGGCACTTGGCCCAGGTCAGGCACATAGAAGTAGTTCTCTGGAACCTGCACGATTAGGTGGGAGCGTATGAGTCGGGGGCTGCAGGGGACCGGGGCCCTGTAGTTTGACCTTGGGGCAGTGAGCAGGGCCTCGTGCACACCCATGTACAACAGGGGGGGAGCAGGGCCTCAGCAGACCCTGAGGATGCTGGCAGACTCTCCGCTGCACCCCTCCCCGACACGCGCCCTCCATCTCCACCTGTTGCTCCAGCTGCTCCCTCTTGCTGATGGACAAAGGGGCATCGAACAGCTTCTCCTCTGTCTCTGCCCCCAGCATCACGTGGGTCTTCGTTACAGCACCAGCCAGGGGGTCCAGGAAGACGTACTTTTTGTACCTGCAGAGGTGGGATGGGTGGGGGGGAGTCCATCATATCTGCTCTAGGCCCATGGTCCTGACCCATCTTTCCTGTTTCTTCAGCGCCACGGTTTGTACTATGGACTCCGAGGCCTTACAAGGTAAAAACCAAACTGCTCAGCGCCTGAGCCCACCCCCCCCCTCCAGCCTGCAGGCTTCTGCACCCAAGTCTGATACCCCCTGTATCCCCCACAAAGCCAGGCTGGGCCCCCAGCCGCCCTTCCAGAGCCCCGCCCTCTGCCGTACAGGTTCTCAGTGGTGTTGAACAGCAGCAAGGAGCTGACGGAGCTGATGTTGCTGGGAAGGCCCCCAAGCCCCTCCTCGGCCTCATCCTCAGGCTCTTGCTTGGTGTTCACACACACAGGGAAGTATTTCAGCTTCTCCTGGCAGGATGAGGGGTGGTAACACAAGAATGGTGGGTTTCAGTACTGGGTCAAAGTGACCACCCATCCCAGTCAAAATCCTCTGAGGGGACAGAACCCTCAGTTCCTCCCCCACAGCCAAGGCCACCTCTGGTCACCCCTCCAAGTGCATGAGACCTGCAGGGCCCACTCATCCAGGGGGCGGTGCTTGCTCTGGATCCTGTGGCGGGGGCGTCTCTGTACACCAGGGTCCTGGGCACCTGTGAAGATGGAACCATACTCCTGCAGACGCTCTGGTGCTGGGTACTTGGCACTGGAGAACACCTGTGGACACAGAATCTTAGATCAATTCTTCAGGGGGCCCAAGATGCTCCAGAGCCTAGGGTGGGGTTGGAGGGGTGGATTCTGAGCAGGAGGAAAGCTTGAGGGGTGGCTGGACAGGGTGGGCAGGGACCTGAGCAACCTCAGAGGTGTGGGGATGGGATTTCTGGGACTGCTTGCCAGCTACAGGGACTCAGGGTCACATGGGCTACCTTGATGGCCTTCTTGCTGCCCTTGATCTTCTCAATCTTGGCCTGGGCCAAGGAGACCCTCTCCCCAATGGCCTGCAGCTGCCTCCGGCTGAGCTCTACTCGCTGGGAGATCCTGCCATGGAAAAAGAATCACAGGCTGAGGGCCGCTCCCCAGAATGCTACAGCTTCCTGCACACTTGCTTCTTCCTGCAAACCTGCAAAGCCAAGGGCTTGGGCAAGGGCCCTTAAAATACAGTGTTCTCTGCTGGTCACAGCAGATCTTGGGACTGCCCGGGTGGCCTCTGCAAGGCTTGTCTAACCTGAAGAGTCTATGAATGAATTCCACTGGGTTCCTTGGAGCTCTGGGTAGGAATGGGGAATCGCTCTGGCCTCAAGTCGGTGCCTGGATGTGCCATCTTAAGGGACAGGGCTCCTGCCTCCAGGAGTTTACAGCCTCAAGCAGGGGCAAGCAGAGACAAAAGTATCGTGACTCACGTACGTAATCACCTACTTCCAGACGAGGAAACTAGAGCTCGGCAAGGATGGGTGACGGGCAAGACTGGGTCTAAATTCAAGTCCCAGACCCGTTCACAGGGAGCTGCCCCAACATAGCATAAACAGCTTGTGTGGGCAAATCCAAAGTCCCCACCGTGGTTCTCATGGTTGTGGTCAGGGTGCTCTTGGGTTTCCACTCACCCTTCCCTGATCAGTGGGCTCCAGTGACACCAGTGCCCTGCTAGTCCCCAAACATGCCAAATGTATTATCGCATGGCCTTTGCATCAAATGGAGTGCTGTCCCCACAGATAACCACAAGGCTGGCTTCTTCGCTTCACTGAGCACCCTCCTCACGGAAGCCTTCCTGGCCAAGGACTCTTAAAGATGCACCTGTCACTTCCCAACCCGCTTTAACACAGAGCCATTTGACATTATGCATGTGTGCTCCAAGGGGGTAAGCGCTTTGCTTTGGTCCCTACTACATTCCCAGTGCTGGCACCTGCAGGGGCTCGCTGAGTGACAGTACCCATATGCCCTAAATGTAAATGCATGTGAGTCTCACTTATGCTGTCCCATATTATTGAGCAATGGCAAGTTTCTTCTCACCGCAGAGTTGACAGAGACACCAGGGCATCCTCCTCCCGGTTGCTTCCCCACCTCCAAGAACACCAGTCCCTGCCTGCGACCACCGGGTTTCATATAAGCACTCACCTGGCAGGAGTGGGTGCACAAGTGAAAAACAAAAGAGGCAGAACTGCAAGTTTACTTTGCAGGGGAGGAGGACACATTGGATGGCAGAGGGGCCCCGCTGCCTCTGGGGTCAGAGACTATACAGCCAGGGAACTCTGGGATTTCTTTAAAAGTTGAACAGTCAAAGCTCTGGACCAATCTTCCTAAATCAACCAACCTCCACCAACTCTAGAGGATTCTGTCCCCCAGAGAACCAACCCGATCAGCCAATTTCACAACCGTAGGGGTCTCTGTTCCCCAAACTCCCTGATTACTCCTGGCTCCTTATGTGTAGGGAGCTACATGAGGTGGGGGGCTAGGGTACAAGCAGGTACCCAAAGCAGCTTAGTCTTCCTTGACAGACTGGTCTGAGTGGGGCAGTAACAGAGAGAACAGAGGGCAGAGCATCCTTCCAGTGAGAGAATGCAGAATCACCAGACTTGCGTGAGCTCCATCTTTTCTGACAGGAAGAAAGGTTTCCATCCACTGAGAAAGGTTACTCACGCACAAGCTACTTCCTCCCCTTCCCAACCCAGCCACATTCTGCCCCTGGGTGCTGAAGCAACGTCAGTGGTTACATAACCACTCGGCTTGAAGTCAACATGGAGAGTGGGAGGGACATCAGAACTGGAGAAGGACAAAGGCTATTCTGTTCCAGTTCTTCCATCAAGGAGAGAAGGGCCCGTTTCTCCAAGTTGCAAACATAAAGCTTAAACAATAAACCCTGGCAAATTTCCAGAATGGATTATTAAATCGAGGGTCTGTAAGCACTTCGAGGAGAAAGAGGCAGATCCCAGGGGCCAGCATTGTTCTAAATTCACAGCATTTCTTTTTTTGACAGCGTTATTAGACTGGTGTATCAGGGGAAAGCCTTAAACACAGTGCATCTTGAGTCAGCAAGGATTCTGACGGCTTCTCACAAAATCCTGTAGACGAGATGGAGCTATGGGGGTTGGAGGAGAGCACATTTAGGAAAAATCAGAGCCAGATGAGCAACAGTACCCAAAGGGCACTGCCGAAGAATGAAATGATTTCAGCCTTGCACAAAGGCCTCTGGCAGGGCCCCATCTAGCTCATGTAACACTGGATTAGTAAACTGGGGGTACTGAACGGAGGAGGGTCAAAATGGTCCACATAGCAGAATCAAGACTCAAATAATCTCGCGAGGCCAGAAAGATGAACTGCAATCAACAAGATGAAATTGACAAGGGATGAAGTCCAGCATTTAGGTTTAAAAAGTACACAAATACAGAAAAGATGGAGGTTTAGCAACAAGGCCTGAGGTTCTGGTTAACTATAGCTCAGTATGAGCTAAAAGTGTGTTAAGCAGCTTAAAAAGGAAATGTGATCTTGGGGCACACAGCTCCTTGTCCCTCCTTCCTTCTTTCAGTAAACAGGGGACATCCACTCTCTTGGAGGCACTATAGAGAAAACAGACCCCAGATTAATGAGCTAACCTATGCTGGGCACCAACCTCTCTGCAGCTGTGTCCCCTTTAAACTGGATCCACATTTTTTATTTATTTTAGAGAAAGAGAGAAGAGAGAGCACGAGTGGGGGAAGAGGGGCAGAGACAGAATCTTATCAACACAGGGCTCAATCCCATGACCCTGGGATCATGACCTGAACTGAAATCAAGAGTTGGACGCTCAGCTGCAAAGCCTCCCAGGTGCCCGTATACTGGATCCACATTTTAAGAGTCCTCTGAATTCCATCCGGACTATAGGGTCTGTTTTCATTCACTGCTGTATCTCTAGTACCTGGGACTGTGCCTGACATGTAATGAATACCAGCTGAATGTAAAGTGACAAGTTAACGTCCAAAGGAGGGTGATGAGGACAGCGAGGAGTCATACAAAGATGACTGAAGGGTGTTCTGGCTACAGGTGAGATGACTTAGGGAATATGGTGATTCCCTTCAAATATCAAAACTATAACAAGTGCTGTTGGGCTGAGAAGCGAGTAGACTTATTCCGTCACCCCAGAAGGCTGCATAAGGACCAGCGGGTGGAGTTATAAGGAAGCAGACCTCTTGTGCAGATCTGCACAAGAACTTTTTAGTAAACAGTTACACAGCTTTGAAAATCAGAGTCCAGCAGGATGACCACCTGTCAGGAACGCTCCAAGGGAGACTGCTGTGCAGGGCAGGGGAGAGGAGGACAGGAGCTTACAAGCATCCAAGAGCCTACAGGTCTAGGTAATGGCCTGCTTGTTGACAAAGCCCCCATCTAATCTGTCACAGTCACAGCCATGGGGCCAAAGACAGTGCAGACCATGGGTGAAAGGGCTCTCACTGCTGGGCAGTGGCAGTATGAAGGCTGCATTAGGAAGGACTGGCAGGCCATACGCGGCTGGGATGGAGTGCCACAACCCATTAGCGGCGTCTCCCGTGAGGGTGGGGGGTAGTGGCAAGTGGGCGATCTGCCATTCCTAATTGATGCCCGCTGGCTTGATGGTCTGCTTCAAGGCAGGTCTGTTTCCAAGCTTATCATGGAAGCCATGTCCTCAAAACACATTCGCCCAGACACCAGGGCTGTTTCTGCTGGCGGTGACAGGAAGGAACTGGCTTAGTTGGTCTGCTCAGAGCCTGGGACAGAAAAGAATCAGGTAACGCAAAACCGCCCTCAGGGAGATTCCCCTCTCCAAGGGAGAAGTGACTAAGATGCCCCACAAACCTGGGTCTAACATCCAGTTAGCAGCAGTGTGACCTTGAGCAAATCACTCAGCTGGCCTCGGCCTCAGGTTTCTTCAGCTAAAACAGGGACAGTGACTTCTAGATCATGGAACTATTGTAAAGGTTAAAATGAGCACTTGTATGTCTAGTGTTCCTGTACTAGCAGCTATATCCAAAGTACTCGGTTAGCATTTGCTATTGCTACCCCCGAGATTAGGAAGGAAGAGGGGCTCCAGGCACTCAGATGAAAGCAAGAAGAGGTGGTGCTGAGCTGACGTGAAGCAGGAAGTTCCAGGCCAGGAAAGAATACCATGGAGCAGAGAGCTGGGCAACAGCAAGGGCTCCTCTGGCTGGCGTGGGAGGGATTCAAGGAAGCGCCCTAGGGACCACTCCCCGCCTGGTGTGGGGGAGGTTGGGGACAGGTGGCCAGGATAGTGCTTGGGCCCGGGGGCCCCTACCTCCAACGCTCACTCCCATTCCCTCAGGGATGGTTTTCTGCCACGGCCCCTGGCCATCAGCACTCCCACCCTGCCTTCTGCAGAGACTGCTGGGGAGGAGGGAGGAGGGAGCACCCTTCATGCCCCAGAGTCTCTGCTTCTCCCCTCGCCTGTCCCACCCCTTGGCATTGAGACCCCCCTGAACCTGCTCTTGCCATTCTCTCCTCCTCCTCCTCCTCCTCCTCCTCCTCCTCCTCCTCCTCCACTCACTGAGATGATTAGGAATGATGTGCTAATTATGCAGGCGGCTGACTGAGTGCTTGCCAACCTCGGGAGTCACCAGGTGCCAATCAGGACCAAGAAAGGAGGGGAGGGGAGGGGAGTCTGGAGGAAGTGAGGCAGAGGGGGAAGGATGGGAAAGGAGGAAGGGGAGAGAGGGAAGGAGGGGCTGGAAAGACAAAAGAGAAGCAGGGGAAAAGCTCTGCAGAGAAAAGGAACCCTTCCCCAGGCTGCGGCTTCCTCAGTGAGGTGGCCACAGCGCTAGGGCTGATGGGGACACCGAGTGACAGCACTTGACCCCAACCTCCACACTGTCCAGCTCCTCTTCCCTATGCCACCCCAGCCCCCTCTGCCTTGTCATCTAAGTCATGTGAAGCCACTGACGTCTCTGGGCAGCTATTTTGGAGCCTGGCTCGTCCCAGGTGAAGATGAGGGCAGGTGAGGGATGGGCACTCTGCCAGGCAGGAGGAGAAGCAGGTCCAGGAGAGCCTGAGAGGTGCTTGTCATTCTCTCCATTCTCCCTGCGGCTCCCGCTGCGGCAGAGCAGGAGGAAGAAGGCCAGCTCAGAATGCTAATTTTCCATGAGCTCACCTACCTGCGGAACTGGGCACAGACGCCCCTGGGGCTGATGGGCCTGCGCCTGAAATGGCAAAACAGTGGGGAGGAGAGACAGATACCTGCCTGTCTCTTCTTTGCAAGAAGTTTCCAAGCAGGTGGAATAAGTTTAAGGGGGAAGATTCCAGGCGGGGGTCACATTCACTGCAAAAGCCCATGAGAAATGAGAAGCACACACACTTGCTGACTGCTGCAGGATGGGGGTGGGAGGAGCAGACAAATAAGGCTGGGTCTGGGTACGACCCCCCACCCCACACTATCCCTGACCCCTCCTTTTCCTTCACCCCAATCTGTCATCATTCCCTCTGAAATGTCTCTCATCCAGCCCTCCCTGCCGGCAGCTCCCCTGGACTGCAGCCTCACCCCTTCCCTGCCCTGACTGCAGCAACAGCTCTCAGTGGGTCCCTGGAAGCCACCCTCTCCCCTTCCTGTCCACTCTGTGAGGGCTGCCTGCTGAGCCTTCTCTCAACTCTTCTATGGCACCCTTCCCGGCTCCAGAACCTATCATGGCTCCCTACAAGGCCTGAACCAAGACCAAAGTCCCGTCCTGTTAGGAGAAGCCCCCTGGACCCTAATGTTCTGATCTCAACTGTTCACTCCCCCACCTCCACCCTCCCACTCCCCTGCCATGGTGCATTCCCACAGCAATGCGGAGCACAGGAAGAAGAGACAGCCCAGCTCCCAAAGGCACACAATCTAAGGGGGAAGCGAGGCCCACAGACACAGGTAAAGTTGACTTTTCACACCCTGTTCTGCAGTGAAGGAACTGAATGTGTGGGGCAAGCAGTAATGTCTCTACTCCCAGTACAAAACACTCCCCATTCAGGCCACCCTCCCCTGGGGAGCCTGGGATACACCATGCTCCCCATTCAGGACTCTGAGCCTCTGGCACCCGTTTGTGGACCTCACTAGATGACCTGTACATGCACATTCCTACCCTGCCTAAACACAACCTATCCCTCCTATGGCCACCTTCAGGAGGCCGGCCTTCCCTGACCATGTGTAGGAGGCATGTGGGTTTCCTCTACTTCTTCCTTACTCAAGTAAGGGCCCTCATTTCCTGTAAGGAATCCACTGCTCCCATAGGCCGGGTCCCTGCACTTCAGCTGGGGCTAAACCCAGGGTGTAGGAGTAATACCCTTAACAGGGTCTATGCCAATTGGCGTGTCATGCCCTCTGCCCCCACAATGGGCTCTGGGATAGACAGGAGAACCCAGCCAGGCCAACGGGCCTTCCGAGGAGATACTGACACAGAGGAAAGCCCTCTTTCCTGCTGGACCTGAACCTGAGTGTATGAGCTTCTGGCCCTATTGCAGAGTGAAGCCTGGTGGGGAATGGGACTGACCCAGAAGCAGCAAGCTGGGATGGAATGGAAGAAACGTCAGGTACTGAGGACATCACTTAAGCCCTGCAACTCCAAATCCTGCTCTACTGATTGATTGCTGTTTGCTTCAACTGGTTTAGGGAGTTCTGACTGATTAAAAAAAAAATGGTGGCACATTTAAGTTTTTACTATTTTGAGAGAGAGAGAGAGCACAAGCAGGGGAGAGGCAGAGAGACAGGATCCCAAGCAGGCTTTGTGTTGTCAGCACAGAGCCTGACGCGGGGCTTGATCCCATGAACTTCGAGATCATGACCTAAACCAAAATCAAGAGTTGTACACTCAACTGCCAGAGTCACCCAGGCGCCCCAATGTGCCACCAATTCTTACTTATTTCTCCCTTCTCTAGATCCCTAGAAGCCTGCACAATTAATGTTATACAACCAAGACTCCATCTACCATCATCCATCATCAGGGAAATATGAATAAAAACCACAATGAGATACCACCTTACACCTATCAGAATGGCTAAAATTAACAACTCAGGAAACAACAGATGTTGGTGAGGATGCGGAGAAAGGGGCACCCTCTTACACTGCTGGTGGGAATGCAAACTGGTACAGCCACTCTGGAAAACATTTAGGAGGATACATAGAAAGATAGAACTACCTCAGAAATTTAAAGATAGAACTACCCTACGACCCAGCAATTGCACTAGTAGGTACTTATCCAGAGGACACAAAAATACAGATTCGAAGAAGCACATGCACACCGATGTTTACAGCAGCATTACTGACAACAGCCAAATTATGGAAACAGCCCAAATGTCCACCAACTGACCAATGGATAAAGTGGATGTAGTGTGTGTGTGTGTGTGTGTGTGTGTGTGTGTGTGTGTGTATACACAATGGGATATTCTCAGCCATCAAAAAGAATGAAATCTTGCCATTTGCAACAATGTAGACAGAGCTACAGTGTATTATGCTAAGCAAAATAAGTCAGTCAGATAAAGACAAATACCATATGATTTCACTCATATGTAGAATTTAAGAAACAAAACAGATGAACAAAAGGGAAGGGGAGGAAAAATAAATAAAATACGATAAAAACAGAGAAGGAGACAAACCATAAGAGACTCTTAACTATAGAGAACAAACTGAGGGTTGTTTGTAGGGCACTTGTAATGAGTACCAGGTGTTATATGTAAGCGATGAATCACTAAATTCTACTCCTGAAACCAGTACTACACTATATGTTAAGTAACTTGAATTTAAATAAAATCTTGGAAAGAAAAAAAAAAAGAATCCATCTAGAGACTTACTGTTTTAGCATTCTAGACTATAAGATCCGTGGGGACAAGAACCACGTTGTACCCCTCACGTATCGGTACCCCTCAGGGTCCAGCACATTTGGCACATGGCTGGAGGTTAATGGAGTGACCAGGCACCTGGCTGTGAGGGGAGCCTGGACTTAGGTCCTGGGCTCCTGAGAAGCACCGTACCTTCTCTGGACCAGGCCTAGCCACTTGGGAGGGCCCATATTTCACCACTTTCTCCCAGGAGATAGACTTCCCGCCCTCCCCTCATTCCATCCATGGGCACAGGGACAGCGAAACTGTCTACCAGTGTCAAACACCAGGAAGGGAAAGGGCAGCATACTAAAAATCCAGTGCTCCCCTTAGAGAAAGGCAAGCATACAATCACAATCCTGGAGAGAAAACACAAATGTTTCTGATGGATTGTTTTTGGCATCCATTTCAGTCACTGGGCATGGGTGGCTATAATCTGGGACTGATGGCTCTTAAAGGCTTGTGTCCTTCGCTTATGTGTTCCTTAGGCATATTTAGCAAAAATTCCTTAGGCATATTCAGCACAAATATAGGCACAAAAGGCAAATTCCTTAGGCATATTTAGCACAAATATAGGCACAAAATGGGCACATAACACTTTTCATAACTATTGATAGCAAGTTAATGGAGGGCCACCATAGGCAGCAAAGGAGCAGAGCTGACAGCAACTGATAAAAGAGGGGATGTTTAACTGAATGCTTACTATACTCCAGGTACTTTAATTCCCTTGCAAGTTTTAATCTATTTAATCTTTACCACAATCCTATGAGGAAGGCAGCATTATTGATGCCATTTTATAGATGAGAACACTGAGGCTTAGAGAGATTAAGTAACTTGCTCAAGTTTATAAAGCAAGCAAATGGGGAAGTCAGAATGGAGCCCAGGCAGACTGCTCCAGAGGCAACCCCCCTTCATCACTTTGGGGCACCACCCTTTTGTTACATTTACCTTCTGTATAGGCTCGGGGTAGGTAGGTGATTTGGGGGTCAGGTCAGAGGCCAAAGAGTAAGAGGATCTGCTGTTTATATCAAGTCTAACTCCTCCCATTTTCTGCCCGTACTCGGGAAGGCTTCCAGGAGGAGGCCTGCTTCCAGGTGATGAAGGGGGAGGTTACATGGTGAAGGAGCAGGGGTTTCCTGGTCAGGGGTACAAGCAGGGGAGGGGGGGTGACTTGGACCACAGGAGGGACCTCAATCAAATACTTCACACTGGTTGGGATAAAAGGTCCCCATGTGAAGGCATGATGTGGGCACCAGGAAGGAGATCTAAGCCCCATTTCAGGCTTCTTCTAGCCAGAAAAAGACAAAGACCTGCATAAAGGACAAAACCTGGGACCTTTGCAAAGCAACAGCAAACACCAGTCAATAACCGCTGAGTGAAAATCATTATAGCAGAGGGTTATGCTAGATAAGCACTGGCAATACTCCTACTCAAAACCATAAACTACCCCTAAGGCCCTGCCTACCTCACCAGGGCTTCTCGGCCCCCTCAGTCTCTTACTCTCCTTGCTCCAACCACATTGGCTTCCATTCGGGTCCTTCCCAGCTCGGGGCTTTAGCTCATGTCCTTCTTTCTTTCTGGAATTTTCTTCTCAATCTACCCACTCACAATAACTCCTACTCACCCTTCAGATTTTCTCATAAATGTTTTTCCTCACATATGTCTTCCCTGATCCCCCCAGACCAAATCAGGCTTCCTGTTACCAACTCCTGTCACACCCTATTTCCCCATCACAGGGAGACAGTGATAATTCCAGAGTCTAGAGCCATAACAGCTGGGTGTGACCCCTGGCTCTGCCACTTGGGCAAGTCTCTTAGCTGTGCCTCAGTCTCCTCTAGTAAAATGGAGATAACAAGCACATGTCCTCATAAAGTTGTTCTGAGGGTTGAGTTAATGCACTCAGATCAATGGTGGCGCATGGATAATGCCATATGAGTATCAGTTATTACAAAACCACTATAAGTAGGTCTTCATCACAATTGTAATTAAATCACTAATTACACAATTGGTTACAGTCTGTCTCTCCTGCCAGAGTCCAGGGTCCCCCCCCCGCCCCGACCCCATCACCATCCACCGGTAGAGTGATCCCGTGAACCTTTCAGAAACTGCAGAGGTGTGCAGCGAAGAAGCAACTACCGGTTCATACAAGTGAGAACCCACTTTGGATTTCTTTCAGTTAGCAAACACAGGTACGAGCGTAGGTCATTCATAAAAGCAAAGTGGCAGAACGTGACCTTTCAGACAGTGAGGGAAACCCGCACACTCTCTGGTTGGGACAGGGACACTGCCTTACCCGCTGCTGTAAGTAACTAAAGAGTGCAGCACGGTGCCTTGCACACATAAGAAGCACTGAATAAATATTTGCTGACTGCAGGAATGAGTGAGGGCACAGGCCCCCCGGGGGCTCAGTGGGATAGCATGCACTGAGTTCCCATGAGCACTTAAGAGAAAAAGTTTCTAAGTTGGGCTCCTACCTTGGGCCCCCTGGGCACAGGGAAGCCAGCTGGGTCCCTCCAAGACCAAGAATCACCAAAAGGGCTGCTCCTAGAGGGTGCACTCCCACCGCCCAGCCCCCAATCAGGTGCGGGTCGGTGGCGGCACCCACCTGCTAAAGATGTCTCCAGAGACTTTCTGCAGGTACTGAAGGGCATCTGCCACCTGCTGGATGGCCTCCTCTCGCCGCAGGTCTGGCTGGATGAGCGGCACCGCATAGGTCTGCCCCGCCAACGAGTGCTGGGTCCTCATGGGAGTCATGGTGCCTGTGGGAGGGAACCAGAGCATGAGGACCGCCCACACTCAGCCACCACTGGGCAAAGTGCTGGGAGAAGAGAGCCCAGCCCCCCACCCCAACTGTCTGCCACATGTTCAGCCAGTGCAGGCCGGGAAGTGAAGGACAGGGCACTGGGTGGGAGGCCAGGAGCTCCCAGGAGCTGGTACTCTGTAGATGCTTGCTGCGTGAATGAGGAAAGAAAATTGATAGGGATGATGGAGGCTGAAGAGAAGCAGTCAGAGAAGGTGCTTGCTGCTCTGCTAGGCACCCTTTCTGTACATTATCTCATTTCAAACTCCTGAGCCTGGATGAACAAGAAAGAAACCCTGGCTGCAGAGTTCAAAAGAGGCTGGGAGCAGAGGGATGGATTTGGGGGGAAAAATGCCTGTGTCAACTGCCAAATGACAGCCAAGTCTGGAAAAGCACAGAAAATGTGGACTCCTGAATTCTTCCCACTTTGACCCCGAAGAACTCAAGACCTGTTCCTGAGACAGGATAGGTAGTGGCTGGTGACTCTGCGTACACCAGTGTCTGGGCTCTGCTCCCCGAGGCTAGAGCTAAGGGGGGGCCAGGAGGAAGGAGGGACATGTGGGGGCGGGGGACAAGAAGGAAAAACACTCCTTCGAATTGCAAGATGAGGGCAGAGTCTATTTATACTGGGTTTAATTAACTCCGCTCCCTGGTGCCACTAAAGCAGCAATCACACTGCAGACAGCACTGATTTGATTGGCAAGGGATGTACCAGGCAGAATATTAAGGCACCGGGCCCCTATAAATAGGCCTAATCACAGCCCCTCAGCAGAAGATGGCGAGGAAGACATTAATCAGACCTGGCACTGCGCTGCACACCTGTTCTCTCAGGCACCATGTTGGGGTCCCTGATTGCAACAGAGGTGTGGGTGAGGCAGGGTAAGTGTGATGGGGAGGGTTCAGGAGGCTTCATTTAGGCTTAAGAACTGTGTGACTTCGGGTAAGTTGCTTGCCTTCTCTGAATCTCTGGTTTTTTCCATTTCCCATTCTGCAGACGGAGAATGGTACTACTCTTGAAGAAGTGGTTATTCCCAACGTCACACCATCTTCTCCAAGGAGTTTACACCTTTGCTCCCTCTGCTAGCTTCCCCAGCACTTCCTTCTACCCTACAGGTTCTCTCCTACCCTGCCCAGGCCAGGCCTCTTCATGATCTGAAATGACGGGTCTGCTCTTCAACTTTTTCTCCAGCAGTGACAATCCTCAGTTTCCCAGACCTGAAGCTGCCTAGAATCGTCATCAGGGCCCAGGAGTTACTCCCCACCTCCCCACTTCTCTTCTCTCCTATCAAATGGCCAAAGTGGGGCCAGCTGATGCCTGAGGAACCTAACTCTGAGACCACTGCCCTCCTTCCAAGGAACCCCCCTATTTATATTCATATTGATGCAAATTTGCTGGCCACTCTAACTTAATTCTGTACCTCAGTTTTCCCATCCCTGAGATCAGGAGAGGGTAAAAGGTAGAAGATACTTTCTGTGTACATCTTGAGATGCATTCCTCCTAAGTTACCCCTTCTGTGTGTGTGTGTGTGTGTACATTAACGTGAGGGGGTAGTACGGGGACAAATCTCCCAAACAAGGAAGTAACAGGTCCACTCAAGAATTAAGAGATTGAGTATAGCTAGTTAGTGGCTTACTCGTTCTGTCTGCAAGCATCTACTGATCAACTATTAGATGCCAGCCACGATCACAAAAAGATGAATAGGACACTATGCTAGTCATAGAGACAGCCTCAAAACAAACACCATGTGATAAGCGGTCTAATTCAGCCAGGAATACAGTGCTAGGGAGGAAGCACTGAGGAAGCAGTGATAAATCCCTCCAGAGGTTAGGGGAGTCAGGAAAAGCCTCTCCGCAGAAGCTGCATCTCCCTACCAAGCCTGGAAAGGCAGTGCAGGAGAGAACATTCCAGGCAGAACAGCTTGAACAAAGCTGTGTAGGGAATGGCAAGTGGCTTGAGTGATAAGGGTATGACGTTCCTTGGGCCATTAGCAGGGGAAAAAAGGAGAGGCCAGACTGTGATAAACACTGAAAACCATGGCAAGAAGTTTGGACTGAAACCCTTAGGCCTGTGCTGTCCAATATGGTAGCCACTAGCTGCATGTGGCTATGGGCCATCTGAAATGTGGCCAATCCAAGTTGAGGTGCAGTGTAAGTGTAAAACGTACACCAAATTTCAAAGACTTACTAGGAAAAAAATGTAAAATATCTCATCAAAATTGTTATATTGATTACAGGCTGAAATGACCATATTTTAGATATATTAGGTTAAAGAAAACCTATTACTAAATCCATCTCACCTCTTTCTTTTTACTTGTAAAATCACATGTGTGGCTCACACCGTATTTCTATTGCGTGGCACTCCCTTACAGAATCTGATAAAAACCATGGACTCTCCCAGAAAATGAACATACACCAAACCCATCTCGCAGTGCAGTTTATAATTTCAGAAGTGCATAAAGTCTTTTCTGCAAACCATCCCCGGACAGCCGGCTCCCAGGGTCTACAGCCCAGGTTAAAACCAGTGCTGTGGGCAGTCAGGAAGCAAGACCGGGGAAAGCAGTGGGAGGTCAGCTAAGAGGGGCCGGGGAGGGACGGGAGCTGCAAAAGAGGGGTCCGAGGGTTCAGTTCGGCCCACTCGCAGAGCCCAGCGCCCGGAGTGTGGAAAGGCACGTGAGGGTCACGGGGCGCGGTGGGCCGCGACAGGAAGGGAGGCCTGGTGCCTGGGGCCGCGAGTCCGGCGGGCCGCCAGGGCCCTCCCCGCGCCCCGGCCTCGGCCTGGGCCTCAGGCCGGGGGAAGACGGGCGCCCCGAGTGCAGGCGAGCGCGGAGGGGCAGTCTTTCTGGGGGCCGACGCCCGACACCGCTTCCGCACGCGGGGCGGCGGGGTGGGAAGTGAGGCCGGGCGCAGGCCTGTGCGGGCGGCAGCTGGCGTCGGCACCGGGAAAGGGGTGCAGCGGATCCCGCCTCCCGGAGCCCCTCCCTCCCGCCTCTCCTCTGCGTCCCGCCCTCCACGTCCCCGCGCGGCCCCGGGGCCCGCGCCCTCCCCTGGCCCGCCCGCCGGCCGCCCGTTCCTCACCTGCGCGCCGCCCGCCGCCAGCCGCTCCGGCCGCCGCGCTTCCGCTGCGCCCGCTCCGCCGGGTCCTGGCGCCGCCGCCGCGGCGCCGCTGCTCCGCCTCTCGGGGCGCTCGGCCGGCTGGTGGAGCTCTGGGCGGCCAGTGGCGGGCCCCTGCTCGGAACCGCCCCCCACCGCAGCCCGGAGCCGTAGTCCAGGCGGGCGTCCCGTCCCCCCGTTCCCAGCCGCCTTCCGCCGATTGCCCGCCCCCTCCGCTCCGCAGCGCCGCCCCGGAGCGCGACCCCCGACCCGGGTCCAAGAACCGCCCTCCCTCCAGCCGTGCGCTTCATCGCGGGTCCGCGGCTTCCCCCGCGCCCTGTGGCCTGGGCTGTGCCTCCGGGGGCACCTGTCCCCTCAGAGTCACTGAGGAGTGACCGTGTAAGGCAAACGCAGAAGGACTGCCACTGTGTGAGTGCCTGGGGCAGTCGAACTCAGACAGACAGAAGGTAGAGCGGTGGGTGTGCGGCGGGGCGGGGTGACCGTTTAATGAGCACAGACATTCTGTCCGTCTCTCTGCCCAGAACTGACTCAGGCTCCTCTGAATTCTCTACCCTTGGACCTGCATCACCCAGTTGTTAGCCAGAACCCTCTTAAGTTTCCTTAGCCGGAATCCCCTCGTCTCTACATCAGATCACCCTCCATATCTGACCAGGTACCTCATTCCCCACGATCACCGCCCCCCCCCCCCCCCCCCCCCCCCGGAACCTCCGGTGCTAGGCCATCGCCCTGGCTGCCTTCAGCGAGAATCCTGTTCGGTCGGTTGAGCAAAGACTGACTATCCAGTTAGTGATTTTCTATCCCCCGTCCCCGCCCCAACCTGCTCCTTGACTCTGAATCCCCACTTGTCCATGCTGTATTTGCAAGTGACCCTGCTTCTATACCGAGGCTTCTTTTCCCCTGTTGCAAAGTCCTGAATAAATCTCTTTTCACTGCTCTAACTACTGTGCAGTTCTGGTTTTCTTTGACATGTCAGTTTGGGATGAGGAGAAAGTTCTGGAGATTGGTAGCAGTGATGTACAACAGTGTGAACATACTTAATGCCACTGAACCATATACTTAAGAATAGTTTAAACGTTACATTTATGTTATGCACGTGTTACAAAAATAAAAAACAAAGCCGGTTAGTATTTTTAAAAGATAAAACAAAAAGTTAAATGCATAAAAGAAGCATCAGTCCAGAGATCCTGCAGCAGCCCCTCCCCACATTTATGTCCTTGTCTCAGAGTTCTTGGCCCCTCTCTTTTAGGGTTGCCTGATAAAAATACAGAACACCAAGTTTGAATTTCAGATAAGAAATGAATATATATATAGATATATAGATAGATATTCCAAACTAAACGAGACACACTTTAAAAAATTAGTTTATTTGAAATTCAAAATTAAGTAAATGTTTGTTTTTGTTCGCTAAATCTGGCAAACTTAACTCTCTTCTTAAAACTCTTTGAGTTTTGCCCTCCTTCCCTGCTGCCCACCCCCATCCTAGAGTTATTTTTGAGAGAGAGAGAGAGTCAGAGAGAGTGTGAGAGGGATAGGGGCAGAGAGAGAGGGAGACACAATCTGAAGCAGGCTCCAGGCTCTTAGCTGTCAGCACAGAGCCTGATTCGGGGCTTGAACTTAGGAACCGCAAGATCATGACCTGATAAATACTGTCTTTTTTTTGACAAGAACATTCCAATGTCTTGCTGGCTGCAGCATACAATCGCCACCAATGATGACAAAGAGATGTGTTTCCACCTGTACTGTAGACTGAATATTTGTGTCCTCACCCCCTCAAATTAATATATTGAAGCACTAACCCCTGGTTTGATGGTACTTGGACATAGGCCTTTGGGAAGTAATTAGAGTTAGGTGAGGTCATGAGGGTGGTGCCCTCATGATGAGAGTAGAGCTCTTAAAAGAAAAGACACCAGAGAGGTTGCTCTCTCTCTCCACCATGCAAGGACATAGCCAGAAGATGGCCATCTGCAAGCTGGGAAGAGAGTTCCCACTAGGAACCAAATATGCTGGCACCTTGATTTTGGACTTCCAGCCTCTGGAACAGTGAGAAATAGATTTATGGTGTTTAAGCCACTCAGTCTATGGTATTTTGTTTTTGACTAATACAACCTGCAAACACATTTTCTCCTCCCTCCACCCGAACAATGAGCAGATATTTTTAATGTTTATTTGTTTATTTTGAGAGAGAAAAAGAGAACAAGCAGGGCAGGGGCAGAGAGAGAATCCCAAACAATCTCACAGCACAGAGCTTGACATGGGGCTCAATCTCACGAACGTCAGGATCATGACCTGAGCTGAAATCAAGAGTCGGATGCTTAACTGACCAAGCCACCCAGGCGGCCCTACTGAGCAGGTTTTTAAAGGTCTTTTCAGATAGTCAAAACACATCAAAGAAGGGGAAGTGTGTCATTCAGAAAGGAGAGCATGCAAGCTTGGGGCCCTGCAATTCATTCTTCATGCAACTTTGGGCAGGTCATCTAAATGAGACCTCAGCTGACTCATCTACAAATTGGGCTTGCGAGTGCTTGCCCTGCCTCCTTTTGAGAACTGCAGAGAAAGGATGTCAAAGCACCTAGTGATCTATAAAGATTATTCGTACATGAAAGGAAATTCCTATGTGCTCCAGGATGTTTGTCTATACACAGACACATACATAGACACACAGACATACACAGACACAGACACACAGACACACAGACACACACATAGACACACACACACACACCACCACCACCACCACCACCACCACCACCACCACCACCATAGCAGCCCCCAATCCAGACCACCCAGTTCACCCTCTGTTAATACTCCATAAAAGCTCTTTCCCTAATCTACTGAGAGGCTCATCCCACACCTAATTTGAAAGGTTTCCTAGGAGCTGGATTGTAAAGACATTTAATCTCAGCCACTTGAGCTGCAGTGGGAATCCTTGACCTCAGGTTGGTTGGACAAAAAAAACCCACTGTCATCCTAATGTGTGAACACTGAGACCCTACCTGCCCTTGTTGGCCTGCCAGGTCACTCCATTTATATGAGATATCCAGGATAGGGAAACCACAGAGACAATGCAGATCGGTGGCTGGTGGGAGCTGGGGGGAAGGGAGAATGGGAAGTTGCAAACTTGATGGGTGCAAACTTTTATGTTGGGGTGATGGAAAGGTTTTGGAGTTACATAAAAGTGCTGATTGCACAACATTGTGAATGTACTAAATGCCACTGAATTTTTCACTGTATTTTATTTTTTTTTAGTTTATTTGTTTTTTAATTTACATCCAAGTTAGTTAGCATATAATGCAACAATGATTTCAGGAGTAGATTCCAGTGGTTCATCCCCTATGTATAACACCCAGTGCTCATCCCCACAAGTGTCTTCCTTAATGCCCCTTGCCCATTTAGCCTATCCCCTCTCCCACAGCCCCTCCAGCAACCCTCTGTTCTCTATATTTAAGAGTCTCTTATGTTTTGTCCCCTCCCTGTTTTTATATTATTTTTGCTTCCCTTCCTTTATGTTCATCTGTATTGTATCTTAAATTCCTCATACTAGTGAAGTCATATATTTGTCTTTCTCTGACTGACTGTACTGAATTTTTCACTTTAAAATGGTCCCTTTTATATGCCTTTTGCCTCGCTTAAAAAAAATGACAGTGGGGTCTAAGAAGTGCTGTGTAAGCATTAGCTATTATCCAGTATGCATTCCTGGACTTCCCCAAAGGAGGGCCCAGCCTGTGTCTTATATTTTTGTAGCCTCCTCTGTGAGGCGAGTGTACTGGATGTGAGATGGAATCAGAGAATTTGAGAGCTTGAAAATACCTCACAGGTCATAGAGATGATGCTCCGCCGACGGAGGAGAGAAGGGGCAAGGAGGCCATAGGCCGCAGGCCTTTCCTGTGTGTCAGGAAAGACACAACAGTGTCCCTTGTCACCATTCTCTCAGCAAACGCTTATTGAGTGCTTGCCCCATGCCTTCAAACACGTCAGGGAAACAGACACTTGAGCAGATGATGGCCAGAGTGTGATCGTGTTTCCACACAAGCAGTGGAAGGGAGCATTGGGCTCTCAGAGGCTTGGAGTGTCCAGTTAAGATTGCTTTGTGTTGTACCACATAGAAACCTCCCTGCAGGGTTTAAGTGTTAGGAGTTTCCTTTTCCACATTGTAGGAAAACCGGTCGTAGGCAGCACAGGGCTGATACTATGGCTTCATGGTTCATTGAGGAACCTGGAATTTTCTTTCTGCTCTGCCCTTAGCACATGGCTGTCATCCTTATGGGTGTAAAATGTGTGCTCCACTCCCCAGCACTGCATCTGAGTTCCAGGTGGGAAGGCAGGAAGCACAAAGCAAAAAGGTAAAATGGAGATATGAGCCCAGTCTATTCTCATTCTCTCTCTCTCTCTCTCTCTCTTTTTTAAGCTTTACTTATTTTTGAGAGAGAGCATGTGCAAGCAGGGGAGGGGCAGAGAGGGAGGGGGACAGAGGATCCAAAGCAGGCCCTGAGCTGACAGCAGTGAGCCTAATGTGGGGCTTGAACTCACCAGCCATGAGATCATTACCTGAGCCAAAGTCAGCTGCTCAACCGAATGAGCCACCCAGGCATGTCTGTTCCATTTTTTGAAAGCTTCCCTAAGAATCTCTATCCAGCAACTTCCTCTTACATTTTATTGGCCAGGACTGGATCGTATGCTCTGCTAACTCCAAGGGAGTCTTGAGAAGTGGGTATTTTTCACTGGGTACATTACTGTCCTGAACAAAACTGAGATTGTACCAGGAAGAATGGGAGAACGAACAGAGGGCAGTCAACTGTGCAGTGTCTGCTAGAGTGACCTAGAGCTCATTCTGGGAGTTGGGGGTTGCCCAGGGAAGTCTTTCTATAGCATGTGATGCCAGAGATGAAGTTTAGAGGATAAGTAGGAGTTACTCCGGTGAAGCAGGGTGGAGTTAAAGGCATTCCAGGGGCACGAACAGCAGGAGTGTATCAATTAAGGTAAGCCTAGCTACTGCAACAAACCGCAATTTACATAACGTCTCACTAATTAATGGAACGTCCAAATCAGTTGCCTGGTTTTCCTTCATGTTTTAACTCAGGGACACGGGCGCTTTCCGCCTTTGGCTCTGCCATCTTCAACCTAGGGCTTTCAAATTTGCAACTTTCCTTAGAAGGGGAGAAAGAACATGAAGAATACGTGGGTGGTTTGGAGGAACAGGCCTGGAAGCAGCATACAACGCTCTTACTCATATTCCATTGGCTAGGGCTTGTTCAAGTGGCCACATGTAACTGCAGAGGAGGCTGGGAAATACAGTCTATCTATTCTCCCCAGAGAAAGAGGTAGCCAGTTTGTGCAACAATGATCAGGATGTGAGAAAATGTACACTTGGGAGCGGAATAGGAAATAGGAGACAAGACCATAAGCAGTTTGATGTCACCGAAGTTCAAGACAGAGAGGGGTGGGGATGAGACTGAGAAGTAAGTGGGAACCAGGCCACAATACTGGGTACCATTTTGGGAGCTCCTACTCCATGCCAGGCAATACACTTGGTACTTTACATATATACTCTCAGTTATGTGGCGCATCTGAGTTGTGGAGAAGAGGTGGGAGATGGTCTATGTTTATTTGTCTTGCATAACAATCCTATTTCCTAGAAAATGCTTAGAGCTTTATTGTATGCAAAACATAAGTACATGTACAATATTGAATACTTACAAGAATCTGGTGAGGAAAATATTCCCATCATCCCCATGAAGTATTGGAGAAAAATGAGACTTTGAGAGGTTTAAGAACTTGTCCAAGGTCAGACAGATCCACCTCTTAATAAGCACTCTCATCCACTATATTATATTACCTCTTGAAGAGGGTCTCATGTGTCCTAGTAAAGAGTCTGGACTTGAGCCAGCATGTGTCAAAACCTTGGGACCATAGCCATTGGGTCTGGAAAAAGCCATCTCATTCTGATGCCAAAACTGGGCTCCCTCAGAATTGCTCAGACTTACCTATAATCAGTGGCAGCAGGGGCAGGAAGGACTTCATGAAACCATGGATGTGTTCTTCTTGGGGCCGCACCTGGCTCTTCCAGGTGAGGAAGGTCCCCATTTTCAGACAGAGGGGACAGGGAGCTTCAGTGCCCCTCTCTGAGCCCAAAGAGGTAGTGCTCCTATCAACCAATACTGTAGAAGAAGCCAGAATTGAGGGTGGTAGGAGAGCTGTAAGGTATTCGAGTGAGTCATTTTGGGCTCAGAACTCTCTGTGCCTTTCCTTTGAAAATGGAGACCTTCCTCACCAGCGAAAAGAGAGAGGGGAATGTAAGTGGGACCAGAGGCAAGGCCAACTTATCCACCAAGCACAGTAACAATACTTTCAAGGGACCACAAAAATATTTTAATTAAAATCAGAAGAGAAAAATGAACCGTAGATTCAGGAAGATATTTTAATATATATTAATATATTCATCTATATGCCAATATAGTCATAAAACCTAATTTTTAATATTTTTTTACGAAGTAAGGTCCTCACGAAGGCAAAAGTGCTGTCTATGAAAGTAATAATGAGGCTGGTGGGTGAAAGTGATGGAGAGACAGGGAGGTGTGTGTGTGTGTGTGTGTGTGTGTGTGTGTGTGTGTTTCAAGGCACAGATTGAGGCCCCAGAGTTTTGGGCTGTCATGTCTCCAGCTCTTAGACTCACAGTCATACTTATGGTCACAGGCTGCCAGTGTCCATCTCACTGAACTCCACATATCACGACAGGCTCTAAGAAATTGCACCCTGGACCCTGGTGCCCTGCCCTGCATGGATCTGCATTACAGGAGCTGCACCCCTCCTTTCCTGGCACAGTGTCCACAGCTCTGGAATCCCACTTGTGTGGGAGCTGGACATAGGGCAGCAGGACTAATCCTTGAAATAGCTCAGGGAGGATTATCCCAGCCTCTCAGCAGCAGGCTGCACAGCCGGGCTCATCCCCAGGGAGGAGAAGGCCAGAGCAGGGTGGCTGCCCAAAGTAGGAAGACTAGGGAAGGTGAATACCCAGCAGAGGTTCTGCATGGGGCACTGCGAGAAGGGGGGCCTAAGGGGTGGAGCTAAATCCTCAGAGGTGAGATTATGCAAATAAAGACAATTCCAGGCAGAGATCTGAAGCTTGAAAAAAAATCCAGCGGTGGGGGGTGGGGGGGAATAACTTAAATTATAAAAAATTTTAAAGTATGAAAGATGAAATAATCCCTTAAAGTACTTATTTAACAACCAAGTCATTCTGACACAATAAACCATATGTGAAATGTCCTCTCCCCACCCACACACACCCAAGGCACCCACCTTTCCTGCCCCCTCAACTACCATTCAGGCTCTGACAGCTTTTCTTTCTTACCATCTCATAAACCAAGCAAGTACTGAAATCCTGTCTTCTCCAGTAGATGACAAAGAAGGCAAGTCCCAATTTTCTGGAGCCCAATTCAGTATAGGGAGAATACTCCTGATCCTGAAAGTGTGTGAATCCGCTTAATCACTATGCAAATTGGCCTTCTGGTCAGCTCACGTTTATGCATAGAAATGATAATCCAGATAGAAGGACCAGGTAAAAAGTGGGCTAGGGGAGCCAGGGATTGGGTATGAGTCATGGGTGGCTCCCGCAGGTTGGAGATGGGGGCGCAGGGGGGAAGGGAGGCTGTTGTTTCAATGTTTGGGTGGACATGCTGAGGACAGGAGGGTCTGGGTAAATCTGGGTGATTGGAGAAAGCAGAAGCTGAGTGGTAGATCTGGGGCCCAGACTGTAGACAGCAGTCATTTGTGGGCATTGAGCACTTGAAATGTGGCTTGTGTGTGCCACTAAGGAACTGAACTGTTAATGCACTGAATTTTAAGTAACTTAAAAATTAATTTTAAAATGGATTCAGTTATTGGAAAACTTAAATAATGTGTGAGACAACTTGGGTATGTGAATTTACTTTTTCAACCTAAATTTTGTGGAATCTAAATACAGACTGTGTATTTCCAATAAAAATTGAGGATGCCAACTGAAATGTGGCATAAGTATAAAATACCAATAAACTCTTGGGACTTAACATGAGAAAAGAAAATTTTCAAGTTATCGTTTATAATTTTTAATATAAGTTTAGATATATAGATTATATAAATAATTTCACTTTTTCTTCCCCCAATTTTTTTTCTAAGTAATCTCTAAGCCCAACATGGGGCTCAAACTCACAACTCCAAGAATCCAGAGTTGCATGCTCCACCAACTGAGTCAGGCAGGTGCCCCAAAATTAATTTCACTTTTAAAAACCTTTAAAAAATGTGGCTACTAGAAGCTTTAAAGTCACACATTTTGCTCACATTATATTTCTTTTTTTTTTTTTTAATTTTTAATGGTTTTTTTTTTGTTTTTTTTTTTTTTGAGAGAGAGAAAGATAGGGAGCAAGTAGGGGAGGGGCAGCGAGAGAGGGAGACACAGAATTCGAAGCAGGCTCCAGGCTCTGAGCTGTCAGCACAGAGTCCGATGTGGGGCTCGAACCCACGAACCATGAGATCATGACCTGAACAAAGTCAGATGCCTAACTGACTGAGCCACCCAGGCGCCCTAACTCACATTATATTTCTATTGAACAGCTCCTCCCCAGATGTAAAGGCTGTTAACTCTGGCTTCAGACGGAAGAGAAAAATTAGTAAAGAAGGGCAGAAGGCTTTCTAGGACAGGGCCGAAGATAGCCTGGTGGTAGGAGCAGGGTGGTGGGGGAGAAGGGAGAACAGAGACAGCTTGATGTGGCTATGTTAAAAATGTGTTTCAAGGGGGACCTGGGTGGCTCAGTCCATTAAGCATCCGACTTCAGCTCAGGTCATGATCTCTTGGTTCGTGAGTTCGAGCCCTGTGCCAGGCTCTGTGCTGACAGCTCAGAGCCTGGAGCCTGCTTTGGATTCTGTGTCTCCCCTTATCGCTGCCCCTCCACGGCTCGCTCGCTCTCTTTCAAAAATAAATTTTAAAAAATCTTTTTAAAAAATGCGTTTCAGGAGGCGGGCTGTGTCTGTTAGTTTATATCCTGAGGCTTGGGTACCTCTATACCCCTAGATCCATACCCCTCAGTGCCACTGTGGCCTCCTCCCCCATTCTTTGTTCATGTGCTGGCAGAGCGTGTCCCACCTATAGTGGCCTAACCATTACTGGGCCACAAGCTTTTCCAGCACATGGATCATTGCTTCTTCCTCCTTGTAGGCACAGTATTAACATCACACCGTAGTTACAAGTGACATTTAGCAAATATTTTGCTGACAGATGGAATGACAGTCCAATTGCTGTTCGCTTCAGTGGACTAACCAGTGTGTGCTGGGCTTAAGAGACCTTAAGGAAAGAGGAGGATGGGCCCTGAGAGACGGGAGGCAGAGGGGCCAGAGCCTGCTTGGGGAGGACTGTCCTCATCCCCTGGGGAAGTTCCAGGGAGCCCTAGGAAGTGGAAGAGGACCGTGTCTGTGTCAATCTAATAACAGCCTCCTAGCCCATCTTTCATCTGGATTTTTTTTTTTTTTTTTTGCAGTAGCTTTCTAACTGGTCTTCTGCTTCCACTCTTGACACCTTCAGTCTGTTCTCAACATGGCAGCCAGAGGTGTCCTTTTGAAACATGGTAGGTCATGTGATTCCTCGGTTCAAAACCCTTATCTGAGAGTAAAGCCCTAGACCCTTAAAATCGCCTATGTGGGAACAGCCTCTGAGGTGACTCCCATGATCCCCACTGCCTGGTGTTCATGCCCTGTGCAACTCCTGCCCCTTGAGCGTGGACAGAACCTGTGACTTGCTTCTAACCAAGAGAATACAGCAAAGGTGACAGGACAGGAGTGACTACATGTACCTGATTACATTATATAAGAATACAAAATTGTAATAACATGTTGACAGGGGCAAGCCCTGGCTGCCTTTGAAGAAGTGGGCTGCTGTGTTACAAGCTGCCATATGGAGAGGGTCGACAGGGCTGGGCAGCAAGGAGCTGAGGCAGCCTCCGGTCTGCTTCCACAAGAACTGAGCCCTTCCATTTCCATCCAGCAGCCTGCAAGGAACTGAATGCTGCCATGTGAGCTTGGAAGCAGATCCTTCTCCATTCAGGCCCCGATGAGAACCCAGCCCTGGACAACACTTTCTGTTTTTAATTAAGATATAATTCACAAGGGCGCCAACTTCGGCTCAGGTCATGATCTCTCAGTTGGTGGGTTCGAGCCCTGCATCTGGCTCGCTTCTATAGGTGTGGGACCTGCTTCGGATCCTCTATCCTCCTCTCTCTTTGCCCCTCCCTTGCTCACGCTCTCTCTCTCTCTCTCTCTCTCAAAAATAAAAATAAAATATTTTAAGAAATAATTTTTAAAAATATATAATATACCATATAATTAGCCCTTTTAAGGTATAAAATCCAGTGGGTATATAGTATATTTAGAAAATTGGGCAACGATCACCACTATCTAGTTCCAAAATATTTTCATCACACTGGAAACTCTATATCCATCCCATCAGAGGTCATTACCCATTCTCTCCTCCCCTGCCCAGCCTCCCCCCTCCCGCAAACCACTGGTTTCCTTCCTGTCTCTGGGGACATCTTTCCTGTTGCCTTACAGAGGACCCAGTTCACTCAAGCCCAGACTTCTGCCTTCCAAAAACTGTGAGATAATAAATGTGTGGTGTTTATAGCCTCTAAGTTTGTGGTAAAGTTATTGCACAGCAATAAACAAGGAATACTGATTTTGGTGCTGGAATGGGGATGCTGCAGTAACAAAAAAAGGGAGGAATGTGGGAGTGGCTTTGGAAGGGTGTGGTGGGCAGAGCTGGGAGAAATTTTGAGGAGGTGGTAGAAGGAGCCAGGATTGCCTTGATTTGATTGTTAGCAGCAGTGTGGACTTGGAGGGCTTGCCAGTGAGGATTAAAAGGAAGTGAGGATTTTATTGATAGCAACTGGAGGAAGGGGTCCTCATTAGGTAGCAGCAGAAAGTTTACAAACATTGTCTCCTGCAGCTCTGTGGAAAATAGAACATGTAAGTGATAAATTGGTTAATATAGCTGAGATTAACAAGCACAACACTGAGGTGCTGCCAGGTTGCTTCTAGCTGCTTCTAGTAAAATGTGAGAGCAGAGAGATAAGTTGAGGCGGAAAATGGTTTAAAAACTGTTGAATGTCAGGACTCGATTTGGAAAATTCTCGGCCTCCTTACATAGCAAAAGGTGCTAAAATTAAGAAATGGCCTCCATGCACATGGAATAAATAAACACCAGTTTAGAAAAAAGGCAGAAGGTGTGAGGACACCATCTTTTGTTAGAACATCATGAAGATCAAAGGATCAGAGTAGTATTGAGTCACACAAAGGACTGTTTCAAGAGATTAAGGATGTGCCTCCCAGAACCTTTTAATCTAACCATGGGGCCTTGAGGAAGCTTAAGTGAGTTATCCCATGGCCATCTGAGCAGGAGCTGGGTAGAGAAGGGCTTATCTCGCAGAGATCTGGGATATAGCTTTTGCCTAATGGAATAAACCCCACTGAAATCCGCAGAAGACACACAAAGTTTTTGAGAAAGCTGTTTCAGCAAGTGCACCGCCAGCTTGAACTGTAAGGGATAGAGTGCAAAATGAGAGGGGGCTGTAGGATCTTCCAAATTCTGCTGGCAAGTAAAAAAAGCTCGTAAAACTACTCAGGTACATGGGGTATTTGCGTGCCCCAGTAGGTTCGCTCAGGTCATGATCTCATGGTTTGTGAGATTGAGCCTGGAAACAGTCTGTGTGCTGAGCATGGAGCCTGCTTGGGATTCTCTCGCTCCCTCTTCCTTTGCCCCTCCTCCCTCAAAATAAATAAATAAACTTAAAAAAAAAAAACCTATTCAGAAGCAAATGCGTATGAACTTTCATGAGAAAGGATGACCCAGAGGACAGTACCCAGAAAGCAGAGCCAAGAAACATGGATTATTCTCAGGTCTTAAAACCTAATCAGGGAACACCCAACATTTGCTCATCTGGATTTCAGAACTGCTGTGGACCAGTGATTCCTTTGTACCTCCTACATTACCCTTTTTTGAACAAGAATGTCAATAGCTGTTATCCCACCATTGTATGTTATGTTTATGGAGGCAGATAACTTGGTTTTTTATTAAAGTTTATTTATTTTGAGAGAGAGAGAGAGCACAAGCAGGGGAGGGGCAGAGAGAGAGAGGGAGAGAGAGAGAATCCCAAGCAGGCTCTGAGATGTCAGCACAGAGCCCAATGAGGGGCTCAGACCTACGAACTGTGAGATCATGACCTGAGCCAAAATGAAGAGTTGGATGCTTAACCAACTGAGCCACCCAGGCACCCCAGAGGCAGATAACTTTTATCTTTCGTTTTACAAGTCAAGTAAGAGGAACAGCTAAAGGAAGCTCATCTATACCTAAACCTGCTTTAGATGAGTTTCTGGACTTTGATCTTGGGGGGGAGGGCATGAATTTATTTTGCAAATGCAATGGACATGAGTCACTGGGGGACAGAGGGCAAAGTGGACAGACTCTGAGGTGACCCCCATGACCCCCACCTCTTTGTAGTCACACCATTGCATAATCCCCTTTTCTCAGGTATATGGGCAGGACCTGTGCCTTGCTTCTAATTGATAAAGTTCACTAAAGGTGACAGTTTATATGTGATTATGCATCCATGATTATGTTACATAAGATTCTACACCTGTCTTGCCAGGGCCATGACTCCCTTGCTGTCTTTGAAGAAGCAGGATGCCTTGTTGGGAGCTGCCATATGGTGAGGGCCACGCAGTAAGGAGCTAAGAGATACCTCCAGTAGATATCCAGTTGACTGAGGGCTTCCTTTCAGCAGTCTGCAAGCAACTGAATGCTGCCACATGAGCTTGGAAGCAGATCCTCCCTTAGTTGAACCCTATATAAGAACCCAGCTCTGGGGCGCCTGGGGGGCTCAGTCGGTTGAGCGTCCGACTTCGGTTCAGGTCACAATTTCGTGATTCATGAGTTCAAGCCCTGTGTCGGGCTCTGTGCTGACAGTCAGGGCCTGGAGCCTGCTTTCGATCCTGTGTCTCCCTCTCTCTCTGCCCCTCCCCCACCTCTCTCTCTTTCAAAAAATGAATAAACATTAAAAAAAAAAAAAAAAGAACCCAGTTTTGCCCAAAACTTTGACTGCAACCTTACAGGGAATCCAGTTAAGCTGTGCCCAGACTTCCAGCCTGCAGAAGTTGTGAGACGGTGTGTGTCGTTTGAAGCTGCTACATTTGTGCAACCCGGCAATACGGCACCGATACAGCCTACAGCCCCTTCTCAGTCTGAGCTTCACCCACCTTCTCAGGGCAGGAGTGCCACTGGGCCCCAGGTTCTCTCTACCATAGCCACACGGTCCCTTGCTGGTCTTCAAAACCACCAGGAAACACCTGTGTCCTGTCTTGGCACTTGCTCTCCCTCTTCTGGATGCCCTTCCTGCACATAAATACATGACTCACTCCTTTGCCTCATTCAGATTATTGCCTAAATTTCACCATTGCAGTGAGGTCTTCCTTTGTCACGCTTTAAAAATTGTAGCACACCTCTACCTGTCCCCAACACTCCCTACCTCCCTTTCTTTATTTTTCTCCAATGTTTTTTTATCATCATTTTTGCTCGTTTTATTTTTTACTGTATCGTTCCCAGATCATGGGATGTGCTCATTAAGTACTAGGAGAGAAAATAAATGAACCGTAGGGATTCGTGGATGTTGGGGATGGTTGGGATAATGAAGAGGAAGAGACTGTAAGGCTGGAGGACATTTTCTAGCTGGTAGATTTCTATTGAGTCTAACTTCTAACGTACTTTCCCTGGACATACTCCCTATTATAGAAAATCTGATCCTGCAAGTTGGAGCTGACTGTGGGTCTATCCCTATGTCCTATAAAATAGCAATGGCTATAAACACCGAATTACTTGAAGCATGTCCAGGGATTAACACCTAGTAAGTGGTTGGCAGTGATGGATAGGCCTGTCATCTGACCCATTGTACACATGCGAACACCCAGATCCAGAGAAGTCAGTAAAGTTGACTAAGGTCACTCATTTATTTTATTCCAGATCTAGGAACCAGAAAGGCACTCTCCTGACTCACAGTCCACAGTTGAAGAAGTGGCTTACCAGGAAAGCTTCCCTAGGAGGGGTCAACCCACAGCAGCTGTGAGTTCAAATCCAGCTCTGCCACCAAAGTGCCCCATGTCCTGGTCAAGCTTTGTCCACCTGAAGAGAAGCTGATGTTACCCACTGAGCTGAAGGCGGGTCACTTTCTGACCAGACAGAGAAGATGAGGGCGCTGCATTTGCCGGATGCTAGAGGCCCCATGTAGACACATGAAAAGGCAAGAAGCTCTGACCCACAGAGGAACAGGGCCCTCTGGGAGCTGGCCAGACAGGAAGGCAACTGGGGAAACCACAGGGCCCTCCACAGGCCTTCCTCTGTCCGTCTTCCTCTACACTTCCTTCTCTCCTCTTCCTTCCTCCTTCTGCCTGACTTCCTCTTTGACTCTCTGTCCCTCCTTCTCTCTTGTTTCCTCTCTTCTTTATCTTCTTCTCTTGGGTTTCTCAGTCCCTCCCTTCTGCTCCCTCTGCTGCCCCTCTTCCTGCCTTTCTCAGCCTCCTCCAAGCCCAGCCTCTGTGAGGCAGCACACCCCTCTCCAGACCCCAGAGCTGGTTGTGGTCTATGGGGGAGCTTCAGTCAATCTGTGGAGAATGTGTGTACATGGACTGAAGTAATGGACTGAAGTAATTCCTGTGCATGGGGAATGCTTTGCTCCGACTTCTTCCCAGCCAGGTCAGTGACGGAGGCATCTGCACTGGGGTCTACACTTCAGAGACCAGTCACAGCCAGAGGTCAGGACTGCATTGTGGGAAAATCGATGAACCTGTTCCTCTCCTAATCGAGCTGTGTGACTTTGAGAAAGTTACCTAACTTCTCAGAGTCCCACTTTCTTTATGTGCAAAATAGAAATAATAACCCACCTCAGTGGGTTTTTTGAGGATTCAGTTCAATCAAATAAGCATTTCCCTAGCAATTTCAATGTGCCAGACACTATGTTAGTTGCAGAGGAAAACAATGATGGATTAGATATGCGCTCAAAACTCAAGGCAATTGGGAGAAACTGACATTTGAATTAAGCTTTATTCAAGCAGAATGAAAAACACGAAAGAGAGGTGTAAAATGTACTATGGGAACAGAGGAATATGTGATGAGCCCTGATTGGGAGAAGGGTGAGTATTTCAGAGGTGTTTTGTCAAACAGAATCACAATAGGCAAAGGGAGGGATGGAAAGATAAAGATCGAAGAAGGGATGTGAGCCAAGCTATGTAAGCATGAAGAGGGATAGTGTTTGGAGGAATGTCCTGGTTTGGGTAGAATATAGGATATGGGAACCTATACACATAGTGAGAGACAGGAAAGGTAATTGCTGTCCCATCGTACCAATATTTTTTAGGCTTTTAGACCTTTTGATTGTAATCCACAGCAAGAAATCCATGTTATATCTCTGGTCAGTACATAAATATATACATCTATGTATAGATAGACCTAACTGAATCAGAAATTTCAAGAGATAGTATCTAACCTTAGCACATGTTATATACTCTACTTTCTTTTCTGTTCTATTTACTTTCTTTTTTTACGTTTATTTATTTATTTTGAGAGAGAGAGTGTAAGTGGGGAAGAGGCAGAGAAAGAGGGAGAGAGAGAATCCCAAGCAGATTCCATGCTTTCAGTGTAAAGCCTGACACAGGGCTCGATCTCCCAAACTGTGAGATCATGACCTGACCTGAAACCAAGAGTCAGATGCTTAACTGACTGAGCCACCCAGGCACCCCTTTGATTTCATATTTTTAAATGACCCATTACATTGATTTCATGACCCACTACTGCCTGAGTTTTACAAAGTACTGCCGAGGCAATGGGAAACCATTGAAAATGTTGTAAGAAGGTAGTGACACAACTTCCTTTGGGAACCCCCTCTGGTGGTGGTATGGGGAGTGGTGAGCAAGGGCAGAATAGGAGGCAGAGTGAGCCATCATGTGGCCATGGTCACTGTCCAGGAGAGAGCACATCACCAGGGCTGGGACTGATCAATGAGCCCCAGGAAAGAGCTTTGAATGTAGTTGTCCTTAGCACATGCTTCTGGAGTTGGAAAGTGTGAAGTGTTGTCTGTGGCCATGTTGAAATCCCCGCAAGATGAGGGCAGGAGACGATGGTTCCCCTGGAGCAGATCTCACGGTGGCTTCTGGGTGTGCGGCGGGCCCAGGAAGAACCCCCAACCCCGGCCTGTCATCTTGCTAGGGCTTCCCTTGGACACAGTGATGACTGACAGAGAGAATATGGCAGAAGGCCATCCTCACGGTGATCCCCATCCCCTCCACCTGAGTGTGCAATCTTCTCCATTCTTCCACATGGTTTTTCAGATCCAGGCCCAGCCCTCCAGCTGCTGCCTGTCTTCCTCAAAGAATAGGACTTGGGGTCCTATTCTCTGGGCTGTCATTATGCTCAGCCCATGACCCAGGACTCTGGATGGGGCAGACTGGAAAGAACATGTTCCTTAATACCAGATAGCTTGGCTCCAGGCCTCAGTTTTACTACTTAGTAGCTGTGTGATCTTGGGGAAGTCACTTCACTTCTCTGAGCCCCGTTTTCCTCATAGTTAAGATGGGGTCGACCCTACCTCTTACCCGTTGATAAGATTAGCGGCTGCAGGTTCTCTTTTTCTCTCTCTATCCTCTTCACTTAGTGAATCTTATCAATACTTGTGACTTCAATTAAAAAAATTTTTTTTTTTTACTAAAGCATAATTCACATAAGTAAAGCTCTCCCGTTTTCAGTGTCCAGTTCTGAGTTCTGACACATGCGTGTGGTCAAGTAACCACCACCACAATCAAGATATAGAGCAGTCTCATCCACTCCCAAATCTGTGCCCTCCTACCACATGTCAGTCAATCCACCCCGCTCCCCCTCCCATACCACTGACCTGATGTCCATCACTAACAATAATTTTTGCCTGTTCTAGAATGTCACGTAGATTGAATTATACGTATGCACTCTGTTACATCTTTCACTAAGCTTAATATTTTTGACATTCATCCACATTGTTACAGGTACCTGTAGTTTGTTTCTTTTTGTTAAAATCAGTATTTATGGATATAGCACGATTTGTTCATCCATCAATCGCTGCACATTTGAGTTGTTTCCATTTTGGGCTGTTATGAATAAAGCTGCAATGAACATTATTTTTCAAGTCTTTGAGAGGACAAATGTTTTATTTCTCTTGGGTAAATATCAAGGAGTGCAATTGCTGGGTTGTCTGTTTAACTTTTGAAGAAACTGCCTTACTGTTTTCCAAGATGGTCGTACAATTTTACATGTCTGCCAATAACGTACCAGAGCTCTGGTCATTCCACATCCTGACTAAAATTTTGTTTTGTCAATTTCTTAAAGTTTTGGCCCTTGTAGTGAAATGGCCTCTCACTGTGGTCTTCATTTTGCATTTCTTTAATGACTAATGATACCGAGCACTTTTTTTTTTCTTTAAATAGGCTTCACACCCAGCACAGAGCCCAACACAGGGCTTGAACTCACAACCCTGAGATTAAGAGTCGGGTGCTTTGCCGACTGAGCCCAAAAGGTGCCCTAATACCGAGTACTTTCTATGTACTTTCCGGCTGTCTGGATAATCTGTTTTGTAAAGTGCCTATTCTAGCCTTTTGCGTGGCTGAAATTTTTTATTAGCCAGTTTGCTTCTGTCCAAACGCACTTCTGGGCTCTGGATAGATATGCCCAGGGTATTCTTGATGCTTCTGCTTAGATGTTTCAAAGAGACCTCTGCTGAACAAAAAGGTAAACTCACGACCTTCTCCCCTACTCTTCCTTCACTCTCCAACCTTGGTCCCCCAACTGAAACGTCTTTTAGAAATAGCCTCACTTTCCACACAGTGGCACAGACCAGACACTTAGGGGTCATTCCTGATATCTCTCCTCCTCTATTCTCCGGACCCCAACAGCTCCGTCTCTTTTCTTTCTGCCTATCTCTTAGCACATTCAATCTCTCTATCCCCACTACAGTCTATGCCACCATCTCTTACCCAGTTACAGCAAGAGCCTCCTTTCTTTTCTTTTTTTTAAAATTTTTTTAACGTTTATTTATTTTTGAGACAGAGAGAGACAAAGCGTGAACGGGGGAGGGTCAGGGAGAGGGAGACACAGAATCTGAAACAGGCTCCAGGCTCTGATCTGTCAGCACAGAGCCCGATGCGGGGCTTGAACTCACGGACCGCGAGATCATGACCTGAGCCGAAGTCGGCCGCTTAACCGACTGAGCCACCCAGGCGCCCCAAGAGCCTCCTTTCTAAGGAATCTTCCTCCATTCAGGCTGTTCTAACATATGACACTTAGTGTCAGACCTTTTTAAAACACAGATTTGATCACATTACTCTCATGTTTAGATTCCTAATGCCTTCCCATAATTTCTAGGATAAAGATAAATTCTTTAATGTGATTTATAAGTTTTCTTTTAGCTACTATGCCAGGCTTTCTCCTATCTCAGGGCCTTTGCACGTGCTGTCCCCTCTGTCTGGAACACTCTTTCCTTTTCTTTACCTCACTAACACCTGCTTATTCTTCAGTTCAGACATCACTTCCTCAGAGAAATGTCCCCTAATTCTGAGGCTAGATGAAGTCCTACTACTATATGCCCTTAGAGAACACTATAATTTTCTTACTTAGCATTTCTCAGCTTATAAATATATATGGCATTTTAACTTTCTAGTTAATGTCATTTTAAGTTTAATAATAATTTAAGTTATTGGGGCACTTGGGTGGCTCAGTCAGTTAAGCGCTTGACTCTTGATTTTGGCTCAGGTCATGATCTCACAGTTTGTGAGTTTGAGCCCTGCATGGGGCTCTGTGCTGACAGCATGGAGCCTGTTTGGGATTCTCTCTCTCTCTCTCTCTCTCTCTCTCTCTGCCCCTCTCTGATTGCTCTCTTTATCTCTCAAAATAAACATTAAAATTTAAAAAAAATAAAAGAAAATAATTTAAGCTATTATTATAATATTACCATTTATCTTTATATTATATGATGTAAATTTTAAATGGAAATATGAGCATTTAACTCATATTTAAAATCACCAGAATTACATGATTCACATTTCGTAGCTTGTGCATGTGTATGAATTTCATTCTTACAGAACAATGGAAATGCTGCACAAAACAAACTCCAATGTTTTTATTTCACTTTTTGACACACTCACATTCTACCTGCATGCTCTACCTTTGAGTTGCTGATGAGTAAGTCAGGTCTGAAAGGAAAAAGAGCTATAGGTCACCCCCTCCTTGTATGTAACCATTTTTAGCCTAAGTGTGGGCTAATATAGGGATGTAACAACAGTTGGAAAGGATTTCATAGGCTCCCTTGGTCATTTGTGTATCCTCAAATGTCATTGCTTTCTTTCTGTGTACAGTGTAAGTTCTGGTTTGAATGGAAAGCATGGCCTCTCAGGTTTTTGGGTGTCCCTGCTCATCAGTCATGGACATCCTTTCCTTGTGCTCTGCCCATAGCGTGGGTTCACCAGAAATCTGGGCTCCCGGGGCACTGAAAAGGCTGAATGGGAATGGGGTGGCAAGGAATGGCAGACATTCATACATGTCCTCTGTCTATGTGCATGCTCCATTGTCCCACTGGACTTCAGTTAGAAAACACAAATTTCAAGTTGTCATCATTAATGACTTCAGGATGGGGACAGCAGAGCATCATACTTAGTGCAAGTCTCAGGCACAGGACCCCGTGGCTGCACAGATCACACTCTAATGAAGGTAGTCCTTCTTAACATACTTATATAGTGCTCAATAAATATGCATTACATGAATGAATGAAGAGTTGTCACCTGATACAAGAGACAGTTCCTTTGGTTTTGATAAAAATTAAGGACCTCCCTCTTCTACTACCTTGGAGAGTCAAGGCAAACTTCAGATGGGCACCACTGCCTGGAATTCCCTGTCTTGGAGAGAGACACTTCCTCTAATATTTCAAGTGGAATAAGAGAAAAGGGAGTGAGGGGGCAGAGAAAGCTTGACAAGTCTCGCCTGTCAATTAATCACTGCACTTTGCACATACAGCATGTAACATCTTGTAGCCTGTGCTCTTATGACATGGCCTAAGTGTGAATTAAGCTTCACAGCTCACTGCCTTCATCCACTTCCTCCCCTCCCTTTCAGCCTCCACCCTGGCTCCAAGAGAGAGCTGAAGATGCTCCTTCATTAGCAGGGGACCTCTCAGACCCATCCTGGAGGGGATGGGAAGCACAGAAGCTCAGCCAAGGTTAGACTCACAGGCTGCTGGGGGATGCTCAAATTGTCTCTGGCCTTGACTTCTGGTCCAAAGTTTGGCCTATGAAGGAAGATCTCTGAGAACTGTAAAGGCCAAGAGGTAGAAGACCTCAGCTCCAGATCTGGCTTTACTCTACACACTCGGTTGTGTGACCTTAAGCAACTGATATTTCCTTCCTGGGCCTTGTTTTCTCCTCTGTCAGATGAGAAAATTAACTAGATAAGTTACCTACAAGCAGTTCCCAGAACCTGCAATGTCTCAAAAATTTCACTGGTTAGGAGAAGGGAGAGTCTCCCCAACTTCAGTCAGTGGTAACAACAACAACAACAACAACAATGACAACAACAATAATAATGGCAGACACTTACTGAGTACTTATGGCCCCAGGTGTTAAGTGCCTTATGTGCATTAACTCATTTAGTCATCACAATATTCCTATAAGATGTATTTTACCCATTTTCAGATAAGGAAACTGCGGATCTAAATTAAATGACTTGCTCAGGGTCACATAGCTAGTAAATGACAGAGCAGGGATTTGAACCCTGGCCCTAGAGTATACTTACTTAACCACATTCTTCCCGTTTTATCTAACTACCTGCCCATCCATCCACCCACCAATCCGCCAATGCATCCATCCATCCATCTATCAATCCATCCACCCATTCATCTGATTTCTGTGTAAGAGTTTATATGATAAAAAGGATTCTGCTGAAAAAATTATTTAAAAAAATAATAAAAATTTGAAAACTACTGAACATCACCATTCAAACTGGAGAAGCCCTAAAGGGTGGGGTGCTTCCCACTTCCTGGGTCATTCTTAGAACAATTTCTGTGGGTTGGGGGTGAGAAAGAGTTGGCAGCAATCAGAAACAGAGAATATTTTAAAACAATTTGTCAAACATGACACCCACAGCTTGTGTGTAGACAGAGGCTATGTAAGAAAGCTCAGGCAGTTTGGATCTGGCTTCCCCCCTCCTTCCTTCTTTCTTATCTCCCCTGTTCTCCAGGGAAAATAGAGCTGGAAGGGGTTTAGGGATTGACTTGTATAGTGAAACTTCAGAGGGCTGAACTCAGACCAGTGGGAGAAAGGGAAAGGAAAGCATATCACAGCTCAATAGAAGAAATATCTTCCTAGCCATTTTGCCATCCTAAAATTAGATAACCATCTTGTGATGCAGAGACTCTGTTGTGGGAAAATTTGGGCAGAGACTGGTGACCAGGAATGATGTGGTGGGGATGCTTGCATTTGGGTGTAAGGGTGTGCTAGGGTCGGTGAGCTCCCAGGTCCTTTCTCCTAGATCCAGTGACTCAACCTCTACCTCCTCACTCTACTGTGGGAATCCTGAGGTCCAGAGAATGACACACCTTGGCCCCAGCTCTGGAAGCTTATCAGGAGCAGAGAGAACAGATTAAAACCAGTAACCAGGATTCTAGACCTGCAGCTCCACCTCGAAGCTTTCTCAAGTATTCTCTCTCTTTTTTTAAGTTCATTTATTTATTTTTGAGAGAGTGAGAGTGAGAGCGAGCACACAAGTGGGAGAGGAGCAGAGAGAAAGGGGGACAGGGGATCTGAAGCAGCCTCCAGGCTCTGAGCTGTCAGCATAAAGCCCATTGCAGGGCTTGAATCCATGAACCATGAGATCATGATGTGAGCTGAAGTCAGACGCTTAACCAACTGAACCATCTAGGTGCCCCTCAAGTATTTTCAGTGACACCCCACAAAAGTCCCCCTCAAAGAAGGAGGAAAATTATTTCTATGCCCTTCTCACTGTAGGTCTTTCTGGATTGTCTCAATGTGCTTGTCATAGAGGCTGTGACCTTCTCCAAATTTAAGACAGTCCATTTACTGGGGCTAGAGATAGGCAACAATAAGGGAAGGGTGTTCCTACCTTCTGCTGAGCCCACGGATTCCATTTGGTTTACTGCCCTAACAATTTGTTCACTACTTTCCAGTTCATAAGAGCATTCATAGTCATGAGCTCAGGGAATACCAACATTGACCCATTTCACAGATGACGATGGGAAGCTCAGAGAGAGTGACTCACACACGTGCCATGACCAGAGGGGTAAAATCAGTTTTCTGACTCCAGGGGCCACTCCTAAATGCTAAAAACTATTAAGCATTTACTCTGTACCTGATATTGTCCTACTACAACAACCCCATGATACCCATTGCATAGAGATTCAGACCAGTTAGATAACTTCCCCAAGGTCACATTGATTGGAAAAAGAAGAATGAGGGTTCAAACCCACATCTGCCTTTTCCAGAACCTATGTTCTTTTCCATGACTCTATTTCATTCTTAAATCCAGAGAAGCCCCAAGAAAATGGTATCTTGGGAGAGCAGGGTATGAGGGGTCTGTTCAAGCCAGAAATCTTGGGAGGCCTCCACAATGTCTCAGAACCTGGCAGGACTAGCATAATCCATCAGGTGGGCAACTAGGGATGAATAGGGCTTCCCTAGCCCAAAAGCTGATAGCAAGAAGGCCTCAGAGACTTCTTCTGAGGCCCGTACCATGAACGGCATCTCCTCAACTGATCTTTGCTATGTGAGATGTGGAAAAAGTCACCTCTCAGGCTGCATTTAAAGGAAGCCCTGGCTGAAAAAAAAACCAGAACAGCTTTGTCTGAAGGGGGATTTCTGGCTCTGTTATTTACTAGCCTTGTCACTATTTCTTTGTGCCCCTGTTCCCTTTCCTGTAAAATCGGGTTAATAAAAATATTCCATAGGCATATTGTGCAGACCAAATGAGATCATGTATCTGTAAAAGTACTTTATACATAATATAGCGTTAATTACTTAGTAATAAAGCTGATTTTTATTGGACACATGCTCTGTGCCAGACATTGTTCTAAGTGCTTCATATCCTTTATTTCATTTAATCACACATACAGCATAAGGTCATTGCTGATCAACACTCCCCCAAAGTATTGTCTCCACGTTGGATGTCCTAATATGTGGTGCAAAGGAAAAGGGGTAGGAGCTTAGAATGGGAGACTTGGGTTCTAGTCGTGCTTCTGCCTTGACTGGCTGTGTAACTTCAAGAAAACTACCCACCCTCTCTAAGCCTCGTTTGCCACATCTGAAAAACATGCATATCTTTCTCACCACTCACTGTCAATCAAATAAAATGAATATGTGTTATTGCACAGCACATGCACTGTTTACTTATCCTTAAAATAACCTATGATACACATTTGGTTATTATTTCCACTTTATAGTTGAGGAAACCAAGGCCCAGAGATACTTAAAAGCATAAAGTGAAGTACAAATGTTGGCTAGAATTATCATCACTATTATCATACAACAAGACAACACCTGTGAAAACAGATCCAAAAGGTCATAAGGAGAGACCATATTTACTTTACTTCCCTGTAGGCTGATAGCCTAATGTATTTCTATCCCTGGCAACAGAATACATAAGAAATATATGTGAGCCAGGAGAACTTCTTGTCTGTGGGGCTTAGTTGCTCTTCTGCCGGAGGCAGAGGGTTGGATGAAATGATCCTGAGTGCCCTGTCCAGTTGTTAAGAATCCATCAAGTCTTCTGGACAAGAGCAATACTGCCACTTTCGACCCCCTCCCCCCAGCCCCACCTGCCCGTCTGGAGAATTGTCCAGTCAGAGTGAGGTGTGAAATCTGTGGGCCTTCTGTGCTTATAGGAGAGGATTTGTCACCAGCCATGACAACACCCTCTGTTTTTGTCAGGTAGGTGGGGAAGGAGAGAGGTACCCTGGACCAGAAAAACCAAATGCCTTGCTATTCCTGCAATGAGACATTGATCATCAAAGACCTCATAAATATCCCTTCTGCTCCCATAAAACTGCCCTAGAATTAGGACTTTACAAATGTATATGTCAAAGTTAAGAGGAAATCTAGAAATGACTTTGTTCTACAGTCTGTTTTTATACGTTTTTATTGTTGTTTATGTATACATGTAGACAAGTACACGCACAACACACAATTTAACCAAAGTCCCACCATGTCATTTCAAAGGAGAGACATCTCTTTTAGGAATTCTTCCCTACAAGTAAGCATAATTGGTCATTATCTTCTCCCCAACTGCACTTCTTCATTCATTAAACATATTATTTGAACATCCATTGTGCTCTAGGCCCTGGGATTAGTGCAGATGTGGGGTGGGTGTTCAGATTTATAAGCCACTAATTTTTGCCCTCCACAAGATTGCAGTCCAGGAGGAGAAGACACCTATACAGATAGCTATATAACAGAGTAGTGAATGCCAGAAAGAGACACATAATAAGGTGTTTTGAGAATCTAAAGAAAGAAGAGGAAATGGAAGATACTCATGGTGTAAATGGCATTTTTACTGAGACTTGGTGGGACAGGATTTAGATATGCAGGGATTCAGGGTGAGGAAGCCACGTTAGCCAGAGTAGAAAGTACAAGAAAGAAGAGTGTTATTGGATTTGGGGAGGAGTAAATGGTCCAGTTTGACTGGAACCTACCTGGAAGTGACAGAACATAATGCTGGAAGATAGTCTAGAATGCAGTGGCAGAGAAAGAACAGTCTGAGCACTGGAGAGAAAACACATGGCATGACTCAGGGAAGGGTAATCCCAAGCTCACTCTTAGGCCTGTCTCATCCAAGGTTCCTCACTTCTCACAATGTATGAGAGATGAGTCTGTGCATTAGGGTCTGAAGACAAAGTTCCAGCTGCAGCTGTCCCATCTAACAACCATCCTGCTTCAGAAAAGTCACAGCATCCTTGGGCCTCAAATTTTGTGTCCTAAGAGGGGAATCATAATCCTGACCCTGCATTCCTCAGAGGGTGGATGTGAGGATCAAATGATGATAATGCATATGAAGAGTTCTTGCAACCTGGAAAGTGCCACACAAAAGTAAGGCATTACTTTTATTTCCCTCTAGTCCAGGAGTCCTCCACATTTAGAGTACAACAGAATCACTTGAGTACTTGTTAAAAATGTAGTTTTTTGGCTTCTGGCCAGTTAAAAAATTTTTTTCTGGCCAGTTATTTAAGGACAGAAGCCAAAAATTAGGACTGCACTCGCCCTCCTACTCTCAACAATTAGAAAATTGTTATATTCCAGTATAAACATATATTTGAAATCCAATTTCCAGACATTGGAAAACTATCAGCACAGGATTATGATTCTTGAGACAAGGAAAACAAACTAGGTGAGCCCTACAATCACCTTGGCTCACTGCCTAGAGAAACTTTCAAGATTGTAGGACAGGGAGAGAGAGCCAAAGCAGGACATGATGGTCTCTCTGAGTTGAGGACACAGAGAGTGGAGGAGGCTGGGGTGGCTGGAATCTATAGGGCAGAGTACTAGAGAAGAGAGAGTTACTTAAAGAAAGAGCTCCAGGAATCTGCAGACAGCCTTCTTGAGTCTGCTAAGCCATACATACACAGAGTGAAACTCTATGTGACTGAGTAATTAATGACTGTGGGGGTTTAAGGTGAATAATTTCAGGGCTCAGACAGACTGGAAAAGATTAGAGTTCTGAACAGCCAGACTGCAAATACCTTGATGCTGTTCAATCAGTTGGTAGAATGATCACATCATAGTAGTAAGGATAAATTAGACAAGAGTAATGATTACTCTTAGACTTGCCTTATACAAAGCTTAAAACAAGTTTTGAGAGGATTGAGTGGGTCCACAAGTAACAACTACCTGCAAAAACAAAGTCCAACACTGTTTAAAGGAAAACAACAAAATTCAGCACTCAATAAACTCACATTCAAACCGTCCAGCTTAGAATGAAAAAATCACTAGATATGTGAAGAGGCAGGAAAATAAGACTTCAAACTAGAAGAAAACATAAACATAATGAGATGAGAAATGGAATATATAAAAAAGAGCCAAATGAAACTTCTAGAAGTGAAGCTATCTAAACTGAAGCATAGACAGAAAAAACACACACAAAAAATTGAGCCCCACTGATCTGTGGATCAACATTGATCAGGTTAGATAATTTTTGCGGCTATATCTTTAAGTTTATTGATTTTAAGAAACCTGTTAATGCCCCCCGAGTAAAACCTTCATTTCAAATATTGTATTTTTACCTCTAGAAGTTCCACTTATTTTTTTATATTTTTCACTTCCCTCCTCATTGTATTCATTGTATTTCTTTAAATACTTACACATATTTATGACAGATATTTTTAAATCTTTGCTAATTTCACCTGTCTTTCATTTCACATGTTGTTTCTATTGATTTTTCTTCTCCTTATATTAGATTATAACAATGATTAGATTATAACAATGATTAGATGATAACAATGATCATCATATCCAATGATCCCTGGAGTGCCTGGGTGGCTCAGTTGGTTAAGCCTCCAACTTGAAGGCTCCAGTCATGATCTCACAGTTTGTGAGTTCGAGCCTTGTGTCAGGCTCTGTGCTGACAGCATGGAGCCTGGGGCCTGCTTTGGATTCTGTGTCTCCCTCTCTCTGCCTCTCACTTCCCCATGCTCTGTCTCTATCCCTCAAAAATAAGTAAACTTAAAAAAAAAAACAAAAAGAATGATCACTGACTTCTTACCACAAAATGTAAGCCAAAAGACACTGGAACAATATCTTTAAAGTGCTGGAAAAAAAAAATCAAAGTCAAAAACTCTATATCCATGAAAAAGAAATTTTCAACAATTGAGGAGACATAAATAATTTGCCTGGCAAAAAACAAAAACAAAAACAAAAACAAAAAAACAGCAACATAACAGCATGTGTCACCAACAGACCTGACTATACAACTATACAATATGTTAAAGTTCTTGAGATGGAAGGATAATGATACCAAATGGAAACTTGAATCTATAAAGAAATGCAAGTGGCCAAAATGGCATATGTATGAGTAAATTAAAAAGATATTAAAATTTTAAAAAGTTTTTTAAAGATAATTGACTTAAGGTAAAAATGATAGCAATATATTGTGGAATTTATAATAAATATAGAAGTAAATCTATGACAATAGTAGCACAGAGGGTGAGAGAAATAGAAACAAACTGTTGTAATGTTTTTACATTATATGTGAAATACAATATTTGGACATAATGGGAATTTATTTTTAAAAAAAAATTTTTTTAACGCTTATTTATTTTTGAGACAGAGAGAGACAGAGCATGAACAGGGGAGGGGCAGAGAGAGAGGGAGACACAGAATCTGAAACAGGCTCCAGGCTCTGAGCTGCCAGCACAGAGCCCGACGCGGGGCTCGAACTCATAGACTGTGAGATCAGTACATCATGGGAATTTAAACAACAAATATTGTAAACTCTAGAGCAATGACTAAATAAATAAATGAGCAGGTAGTGTCAACAAGCCACGAGTAGAGATGAAATGGAGTACCAGAAAATATGCAAGCTAAATGAAGGCAGGAAAAAGATGAAAAAGAACTAAGAACAAAAGAAACACATAATAAAATAGCAATACAGTAGATATAAATCTAACCATATTGATAATTAAATTAAATGCAAATGATCTAAGCATGCCAATTAAAAAACAGATTGTCAGGCTGGATTTTTAAAAAGCCAGTCCAAATACATGTTATTTATAAGAAAAAATACTTTAAATTTGAAGATATAGATAGATTAAAAGTAAAAGAATTGGGGGGGGGGATGTAACATGCTGTATTGTGTTTCTGTGGCCGTCCAAATTTATTATCTTACAGTTCTGTAAGTTAGAAATTTAACATGGGTCTTACTAGGCTAAAATGAAGGTGTCAGCAAGGCTGCATTCCTTTTTGAAAACTCAAGGAGAGAATCAGTTAGCTTGCCTTTTCCATCTTCTGGAGACCACTCATAGTCCTTAGCTTATGGTCCCTTCCTCCATCTTCAAAGCAAGCAAAGCAGGTCTAGTCCTTCTCACATCACACTACCCTGACCATTCTTTTGTAGTCATATCTCTCTGTGACCACAACCACAAATGATTTTCTGCCTTTAAGGAATCATGTGGTTATGTTGGGCACAGGTGTGCCCAGAGCAAAATCCAGGACAATCTCCTCAATCTCAGGGTCCTTAATTTTAATGGCATCTGCAAAATCTCTTTTGTCATGTAGGGTAACATAATTACAGGTTCCTGGGACAGTATATGGACATTTTTGGAAGCCATTTTTCTGCCCACCACACATGCAAACATTAATAATGAGAAAGCTGTGGGGCACCTGGGTGGCTCAGTCAGTTAAGTGTCTAACTTTGGCTCAGATCATGATCTCACGACTCATGAATTTGAGCCCCATGTCGGGCTTTATGCAGACGGCTTAGAGCCTAAAGCCTGATTCAGATTCTTTCTCTCTCTCTCTCTGCCCCACCCCGGCTTGCGCTCTGTCTCTCAAAAATGAATAAATGTTTAAAAGAATTTTTTAAATGAGAAAGCTGGAGTGGCTATCAGACAATTGCACACAGACATTCATCAAAATAGACCATAAATTAGACCATATAAAAGTTCCAAAATTTTCAATAAATTTTAAAAGATTGAACTCCTATGGATATGTTCTCCGACCATAAAAGAATTAAATTAGAAATGAATAATAGAAAGATTTGAAGATATGAAAAGAAATTTAAAAAATATTTTGCACTGAATAAATAAGAAAAATTTAGGATACAGATAAAACAGTGCCTGGTGAGAACTTTAGAGCTTTAAATACTTACACTGAAAAAGAAGAAAGACTTAAAGTCAATAATCTAAGCTTGCATCTTAAGAAGCTCGTTTTAAAAAAGCAAATGGAGGGTTGCCTGGGTGGCTCAGTCAGTTAAGTGTCTGACATTGGCTAAGGTCATGACCTCATGGTTTGTGAGTTCAAGCCCCACATTGGGCTCTGTACTCACAGCTCACAGATCAGAGCCTGGATCCTGCTTCAGATTCTGTCTCTGTCTCTCTGCCTCTCCCCCACTCAATTTCTGTCTCTGTCTCTGTCTCTCTCTGTCAAATATAAATAAACATCAAAAAATTTTTTTGAAAAAGTAAATGGAAACAAAAGTAGGTAGAAAAAAGAAAAAAGAAACATGAGAGCAAATCAATGAAATAGCAAATGGACAAACAATAAAGAAAAATCAGTGACACCAAACACTGGTTATATGAAAATATAAAAATGGATAAATATCTAGCCAGACTGACTTTTAAAAATACCCAAATTATCAATATCAGGAATGAAACAGGAGCCATCACTACACAGCCAACAGACATTAAAAGGCTAATAGGAACATATTATAAACAACTTTGTGCCAACAAGTTTGACAACTCAAATGAAATTGATACATTCTTGAAAGACACTTGTATTCATTTCTTATTGCTGCTGTTGGATTATGACAAACATAGTGACTTAAAGCAAATTTATTATCTCACAAATTTATTATCTTACAGTTCCAGAAGTCAGAAGTCCAAAATGCATTTCGCCTAGCTAAAATTGAGATATTGGTGGGATTGCATTCTTTCTGGAGGCTCTGGAGAAGAATCTGTTTCCCTCCCTTTTCTAGCTTTTATATGCCACCTGCATTTTCTGGATTCTTCTCCCAAGATAGCATCTGCCCCATTCTGACATCTGCTTCTGTTGTCACATCTCCTTTCTGACACTCTCACGGCCCCATTACAAAGACTCTTGTGATTAAATTGGACCCATCCAGATAATCCTGGATAATCTTTCTATTTCAAGATCATTAATTTAATCACATATTTAAAGTTGCTTTTGCCATGTAAGGTAGCACATTCACAGGTTTTGGGGACTAAGACAGAGACATCTTTGGGTGGCCATTCTCCCTACTAGAGGCACAAATTACCAAAATGGATACACAAAGAAACTTATTGGTTGAATGGCTCTGTATCTATTAAAGAACTTGAATTTGTAGTTAAAAATCTACTCACAAAAAACCCTCCAGGTTTGGCTTCAATGATGAATTATATCAAACATTTAAGGAAGAAATGAACTTTGACTCTTCATAGCAAACACAAAAATTAACCTGAAATAGATCACAGACCTAAACTTAAAAGCAAAAATGATAAAACTTCTAGAAGAGAATACAGAAGAACATGTTTTTGGCCTTGGGACAGGCAAAAAAAAATTTAGATAGGACACAAAAAATATGAAGTATAAAAGAAAATGTTTTTCTTTTTCAAATGTTTTTCTTCATCAAAATAAAAACGTTTGTTCTTCAAAAGACAATGTTAAGAAAATTAAAAGGAAGATACTGACTAGGGAAAATATTTGTAATGTATACATCTGACTAAGACTGCTTTCCAGAATATATAAAGAACTCTTACAACTCAATACATAAGAGAAACAATTCAATAGAAAGAGTAGGCAGACAAAATAGTTAAATGGCTAATAAGCACATGAGAAGATGCCCAACAGCTTTAGTCAGAAAAATATCTATTAAAACCATTTTAAAGCTACTACTCACTCAAAGTGATAAAGTTTTAAAAGGCTAAAATTACCAAGTGTTAGTGAGGATGCAAAAACACCTGAACCTCTCATACATTTCTGGTGAAAATAAAAAATAGTACAACCACTTTGGAAAACAATTTGAGTTTCTTATTAAGTTAGATATATATTTAGTATATGACTCAGTAATTCCAATTCTAGGTTTTTCCTCCCAATAAAACATATGTTCACACAAAGACAGCTTTATTCAAAATAACCAAAACCTAGAAACAACCAAAATGTCCATTTTCAGGTGAATAGATAAATTATGGTTTATCCATACCATATAAGACCACTCATAAATAAAAAGGAACACACTATTGATAGCATAACAGAATAAATGAACCTCAAAAGCATTATGCTGAGCACAAAAAAACAAACACAAAAGAGTATATACTCTATGATTGCCATTTACAAGAAATTCTAGAACAGGCAAAACTAATTTATCTTGGCAAAAAGCAGATGAATGGTAGACCAGGACTGAGGATAAAAGCAATTGACTGCAAAGGGGCATGAGGTTACTTTTTAAAATGATGTTAATTTTGATTACATGGGTGTATATGTTTGTCAAAACTCATTGAACTGTGCATTCAAAGTGGGTGCATATTATTACATGCAAGCTGTAACTCAATAAAGTGGATTTTTTAAAAAAAGAAAAAAATTAAAATTAAAAAATGAATCACATCCCTAGTGATTCCAACACAGCAGGACTAACATGGGGCCCAGAAATCTGCATTTCCAACAAGTCCTATGGATAATAATGCAGGCTGTTTTACTTATAGAAATAGTATTGTCTCTATGAGCACCCAACTCATGAAGAACAAATCAACTAGACAAGCAAAGAAAATTCAGAAGAAAAGTGTTTCAGTTTTTGGGTACCCTCGTTCTATCCCTCAACTCCCATTCTTTACTTGGGGGATCATTACCAAAGGATCCTCCCTGGTACTCTGTTCTGCCAACTGTTGGCTCAGCTGTAGATAAGCCTCCTTCCTTCATTCTTTACAAAAGAAAATTTCCTAGGAAAATAAATGGGAGGAAAGCAAAATAAAAACATACTGCAGGTGCAGAGAAACCAATATATTTGCAGAGCACATATCCTTTCCCATAAGGTCATTCAAGTCTGGCACCAGATGGGCTTGGCTGGCCCAGCTCACTGGACACATGGTATTCACAGATAGGCCTACCTTGGGGGAACACAACCTGTGTGGAGAGTAGAGCAGTACAGTAACAGATATGCTAAGAGCACTTATAGCCCAGAGGAAAAGGTCATTTCTCTGCCAAATTAGATTAAAGTGCTCTATTTCATTCCTGAGTCCTTCCTGCTGTCTCACATATCTTCTCCATCTTCTGCCCCGCTCCCCCGTTCTGTCTACCTGTTGCAATCTTTTCCATCCTTCATAGCTTAGCTGAATAACACCTCTTCCTGATCAGATCACCATAGTCAAACACAATCTATTCCTCCCCTGAGCTCCTATGGCACTTGGCTTGAAGAGCTCTCACAGAAATTTTGATTTGTATTTTAGTTGTTCATGTGCACACCATATCTATTGTATTTGATTATAATCTCCTTGATTATAGAAACCATAAATTTATTATCTATGCTAGGTATAGCCTGCATAGTTCCTAGTACATTACTTAGCAATTAATGGGTGTTTTATGTACATTTGTTGTAGTAATTTATGAATTATTCAGTTCATGCTGATTCATATCTCTGATCTTTTGCTCATTCTGTTCCCCCTTTCTGGAAAATCCTTTCCACTTTAAGTGTTACTTTCTGCAAGAAACTTTCCTAGATACTCCAAGCTGTTGGGCTCCTGTAGCACCCTGGGCATATCTCTATCTTATAACATACAACCACCATCATATATCAAAATTAAGTATTTACTACCTGTTTCACCTACTTAATTGTAAGCTTCAAGAAGCCAAAGATTCCGTCCTAGTCATCTTGATCTTACCACCACCTAGCTCAGTGTTTGTTAGGAGGACGCATTTCATAAATGTTTTTCTTTTTTTAATTAATTCATTTATTTTGAGAGAGAAAGAGAGAGAGAGAGAGAGAGAGAGAGAGAATCCCAAGCAGGCTCCACACTGTCAGCACAGAGCCCAATGTGGGGCTCGATCTCATGAACCGTGAGATCATGACCTTAGCCAAAATCAAGTGTCAGCTGCTCAACTGACTGAGCCACTCTGGTGCCCCCATAATTGTTTTTCACACAGAATAATCTCTTCAGAAGTTTCTGGAAGCATGAACCTATGACACACAGGGTTTGGTATATTTAGTTCATGTTCATATTAGAGTGGCCAAAATTGTCCTGAGGTCTCATTCCCAGAGAACACCCAGCATAAACAGACTTCTCACCCTAAGTTTCCTCTTGGCTGAATGAAGGACTGGATGTTCTCTAGGGTCCCCTATAGTTCTATGACTTTTGTGTCTCAGGGAATTCCCCAAGAGAATAGATTGTTTAGTACAAAAGGTGCAAGTGTGGCTTCTCCTCAGAAGGTCTTTTTCAAATTTTTAAAAAATACTTTTTATGTTTATTTATTTATTTTAAGAGAGAGAGAGAGCGGGGAAGGAGTAGAGAGAGGAGACAATCTCTAGCAGGCTCCCTGCTCTCAGCGCAGAGCCCAACGCAGGGCTCCATCTCACGAGCTGTGAGATCATGACCTGGGCGAAAGCAAAAGTCAAGGCTTAACCTACTAAGCAACCCATGCATTCCAGAAGGTGTTTAAGATGACCCCTAACCTCTGGGATGGCTGGACATAGGAAACAGAAATCATGACCTCTCAGAGTCCCATGACTTCCTCGTTTTAAATACATTTCTCTTTCCTTTTGCCACTTTCTCTCTCCCCCGCCCCCCAACATTCTCTCAGTCTCCCTCTTCTTTCCCTCTTTCCTTATCTGCTTCTCTTTTCCTACCCGTCCCACCACACTCTCACAGCACAGGTACATCTACCTCAGCCGCTTTCCTTTTCTCCCCTGATTTATCTATCTCCAGTCTCTCGTTTATGCTGCCCCCGCGCCACCCCCACCCCTCGCCCGACTCCCTCAGTCGTCTCCCTTTTCTCCTGTCAGCCCTGCAGGAGGCCGAGACTCCTCACGAAGCCCGGAGGTGGGAGAGTGGGTGGGTGGGCCCTGGCGCCGCGGTCCCGCCCCTCGGTGCGTGTGTGAATGTCTGTGTGGCCGTGACGCGGCGCCGGCGGCTGGGAGGGAGGCTGGGCCCGCTGGAGAGGGAGGTGAGCGGATCGCTGGGGCTGCTCGGCTCCTGCGCGCCCTCACGCTCCCCGCCGCCCGCCGAGGCGCAGGCAGGGCGCAGGCGGCGGCGGGCGGCATGGAGAGCCTGCTGGAGAACCCGGTGCGTGCCGTGCTCTACCTCAAGGAGCTCACGGCCATCGTGCAGAACCAGCAGAGCCTCATCCACACCCAGCGCCAGCGCATCGACGAGCTGGAGCGGCGGCTGGACGAGCTAAGCGCCGAGAACCGCAGCCTGTGGGAGCACCAGCAGCTGCTGCAAGCCCAGCCTCCGCCCGGGCTCGTCCCTCCGTCGCCAGCCCCGCTGCCCGTCACCCCGGCCACAGCCGCCGCCGCCGCCGCTGGGCCCCAGGAACCGCTCCAGAATCACGGACAGCTCTCGCCCGCCGCGCCGCAGCCTGCGCCGGAGCAGCCACCGCTTCAGCACCACGGACAGCTCCTGGTGCAGCCCCAGCCGGGCCCCAGCAGCAGGGCTCACGCACCCCAGTCTCCCCACCAGCACCCAGTGGCGCCCGGGGCCGTCGCCGACAAGGAGAAGGAGCGTCCCCCGAGTTGTTGCACTGCCGCTGGAACCCTCCTTCAGCACAAATCCCCCGCCGCCCTCGGCAAGGGCGTCCTGAGCAGGAGACCCGAGTGAGTGGGGAAGAAGGGATGGGGACTGTTGTGACAGACAGGGAAGCAAATGGGTAAAAGGAGGAGATAAGGGGGAAACCAGGTGCACCTAAGAGTCTGAAGGACTAGAGTAACCTGAAGTGAAGAGATGAGCAGATGCTTGGAGGTAGAAGTGTGTCAAGGAGATTTGGGGGAAAGGAGGGATTGATATCAGTGTTTGAGAGGGCTGAGGGGATGCTGGAGCAAAAGAGAGCATCCAGACCATTACTGGGGGCAAAGGAGGAAAGAAATGGGTTTTAAGTTATTGGGGATACCGGTTTTAAAGAGGTTTTAAAGAGCACAAGATTGGAAGGAAGTTTTGGCGAAAATTAAACCAAAGAAAAAAGAACAGTTGAATTTTTTTAAGTTAGGAAAAATTTGGAAGGGAGTTTGGGTAGTAAAATTATTTGAATGGAGAGTGAGATATGAAAAAGACAGAGGCTTGCCAAAGAGACATGTTAAGAGCTTTAGAACGGCTAGGGTCTAGGCAGCGTAGAATTGGAATCTGAGAAAATTTAGGATGCAGGGGATACAGTTGAAAAGCAGGTATGATGTGAGAAGGCAGGGGAGCTGGAGGTAGAGGAAGATAAAGGGTGAGAGAAAGCATTTCCCAGAGGAACGAGTCTGGTTCTTTAAGTGATGCAGTGGGAGTCAAAGCCAGGAGTGGCTCTTTGGGGGAAGCTTACTCTGCTCTGACCTGAGTGGGCATCTTTCTTCTGAATCCCCATAGAACTAAAGGGGTGCAAAGACACATCCCACCAAGCCAGTGGAGGACTGTGTTATAGCCTGAGGTCTCAATCTGGCTATAGCTTTTTCCTCTGACTCAAGGAGGATTTCTGTGTAGGGTGGTTGGCAATTGTGGAAAGGGAACAATGATGAAAGGGATAGTTGACAAAAGGAATTGTTGGTATTTGGATGTTTAAATCTTTCTGTTATGGCTGGTGACTGCAAATCTTGTTTCTGCTTGGTTATCTGGTGATAATAGGAATCCTCATGTTGGCTCCTGAGAGAGATAGACTCATAACCCCAGGGAGGGACTCTAGAACCTCAAGCTCTTTACTTTCAGTGTCTGTGAACTAGGGACATGGGAAGAAGAGATGAAAGAGGACTGGAATATTCCCACCTCTGTACTGGAAAGGCCGTGACATATCAGCTTCCTTCCTCTGATTATACAGGTGATGGGAGAACTGCATGGAAGAACAGCTCAGGGGAAATCAGTACCTAGTCAGCACCTGCCCCTGACAATGGTGATGCTAAAGGAAGAGCGGGGTGGGGAGAGGAAGGAGGAGAGCCAAGAATCCCACTTTCATCCAGTCTCAGCATGTTTTAGGTCTGCAGATACTTGTAAAGATTTGATGTATTCCTTAAAAACTCATTTTCTCCTCACATCTACATAGTTAGAGAAGTTGGGTCAGGATATGTTAGCTCACGGGGTAGATCTGACTGGAACCATGGGCTCTTAGGGGTGAAGATCCAGGATGATCTGGCTTGGCAGACGTATAGCACTTGATTCAGGCCCCAAGAAAATGCGGCTTTCTTCCCCAGGTCCCTCAATGGCCCATTTGCTCTTCCTTCAGTTTCATGGTTTTCTTTCCTTATCTGGCATGAAAAGCAGAAAGTCAGTTTTCCCTCAGTGCCCATGGTTCAACAAAAGACAACATTCTTACAAGGTATTGCCTGGCTTTTCCCCCAAATGGGGGGGGGGAGAACTAGTCCATTCATTTCCCTGGGGGCAGCCACAGTTTCCTGGTAATTATCGTTCTTCACCTGATTCTTCTCCTCATGCCCTTTGATATCTCCCTTCTCTTTCACACTTTCTTTTCATCCCTTCAGGGAAGCATGAGCAAGAATGATTTAGTTAATTTTTCTTGGAGAAGGACTTTACTGTGGTCCCCAAAGTAGCTTAGAGAGCCCAAACTCTCCTTCCCAGGTGCTCTTGCTAGGAAACCAGGGATTTAGGAATCACTTGGATTCCTATCCAGCCTCACAAGTCAAAACCAGAGACAAACCATAGTGTCCTCATCTTTTCTTCTCCTTTGTCCTGCTTTTGCTTCCCATAGGAGCAAAACAAAAATAAGAAGTAATTAGAATGGTGGAGGAGAGTGGAAGTTGTTAAAAATCTTTACCTTAGAAAGTTGTGCCAGGCAATAAGAGGTTAATACCACAAGTGGCTCCTTCCTTCCTCCAGATCCTCCAGCTTTTCCCTCTGCTCTCTCTGAGGCTGGATACCAAGATACTTAGAGAGAACGCCTTACCTCCTCCCTGCAACTCTCTCCCTTTGGGTGTGAATCATGGACATCTTGGCTGGCTGAATGCTTTTTGTGCCTTTTGTGCCACTCATTTCTTTCCACGGTTTTGCCTAACTTCAACCTAAGTCCCCCTCCACCCCCACAGAACCTCAGGAATAAATCATTGTTGCTGACTACGTGTTTGGCCCCACCTTGCTTTCTACCCGTGACCCCCATTTTGTATGGCTGTCATCCTCTGCCCATACCTCTCGATGGTGCAGGGCTAGATGCAGCCAGCAGGCAGAGAGAGAGAGAGAGAGAGAGAGAGATCTTTATGGATAGGGTGAGATGAGGAGAAGAGCAGAGCCAGCAGCCCTCTCCCTGGTGTTTCTCCTGGGGAGCTCCCTGCTGAATCAGTTCTCTACTGGGTGTGCTGAAGTAGGAAGACGGTATGGCAGATGAGGTCTTTGGATCATAATTTTACTGAAATCTTTTCTCATTTTTTATTTGTCCTTCTCTGGCCTCGTTATAGTAAGAATGCAGCCCTGGTGAGGTTGCTGAGGCTTGAGTGCGGGTTACAAGGGCCCAGGCATTGTGTTAGATGCATTATCTTCCCACACGGTTTGTCTCTTATCCTCAGAACTCCTCTTCCTGCCCAAATCCAGGAGAGGCAAGAGCCTTGGGGAACCTGGAACCAAGAAATAATGGATCGTTTAATTGTCATCAGATCTGCATTAATATGCAGCCTGGCCTCTCTCCCTTCTCTGCTGAGGGAGATGGGAAGGTGGTGGCCCTGGAGGTTAGGCCAAGGAAGCAATGATGAGGGGGTGAGTGAGTGCAGACATACCATGGAAGAAAGATGCTGGAGGGGTTAATGTTCTTTCTCTGCATGCTTCCTGGCTCTTGCTAAGCTCCAGCCCCCACTGTTTTTGCCTCTTAATGAAAGCAGTGATCTAGCTTCCTCCTCTTTATTTTTTCAATCAAGGCTCACAGCATCTACAGAATTGATTATCCCTTTTCCTGGCTGGAGTCAGAGCCTTAGCCTGATCTGGCAAAGTCTACTTCTTGCCATGGAAGCACATGACCCTCCCTTGAGGCTACTGCTTCAGTGTGACCACAGCTCCTCTGTCTGAGCACATGCTTGCACACCCACCCAGCCATGCATTTAGAGCCGGTGGATCCCAGGGCTTTCCCGTGTTCCCCAACCCTTAAGCAGAGGATTACTGGAGGCTGGGTAAGATTCCTGAATTGTGAATCAAATTCAGCTCCTACTCCCCACCTCCAAGTAGCCATGAAGTCTGGGTGGCTCAGTAGTAACCCCTGTCCTCTCTTCTCTTCCTTCGTCCTTTGTCTTCCTTTTATACTTTCTCTTCCTCACCACTTTTTCCTTTCTCTTTGTCCTTCCTTCTCTCTTTCCTCTTTCTTCTCTCCCCTCAAACTCTTTCTCTCTCCCATATTTTCTTCCTTCTATCTATCTGTTGGTTCCACGTAAGCTGCCCAGGGAAGACTCCTCTACTCCCATCCTTTAAGCATGAAATAAATCTTAGGTCAATTTTTGAGCTCCATGGTATCATACTGACTGGAGGCTGAAGGATAGTTAGAAAGTCATTAGATGTGCTTCTTAGCCTGTTGTCTAAAATGCTGATTGGAGCAGGTGTCTCTGTTCCTACTGAGTCAGGGTTGTCCTCCTGGAGATGGCAGCTCAAGTCTGGCCCATTCTGAGAGCTATTAAGAGACTGTGAAGGTCTGTCAGTCAGTCAGCTGTATTTTATCTAGTGTCCAGTCCATTCAAAACTGTACACCCTGTGCTGGGGAAAAACAGGAAAGAAGCAAATAGACCTTGTTCAACATACATGAGACATATATCGAGAAATATCTAAACAAATATAAGCAGATTGCTGCTGCCTAGAGCCACCCTCTATCAGAAGAGAACAGGGTGAAAAGGGGGAGCATATAAATCATATTGAGAGCCCAGAGAGAAGGTTATCTTGGTTGGAGTCAAGGGTTTATGTCAGGAAGAGTAAGAGCCAAGGGTAGCTGGAAGGAGGACACAGCCTTGAAGATTCAATTCACAGAGATACCTGTATTGCATATGAACATCATCCCATCCCCTAAAAGTACAGTCCCCCCTACCCTAATCACCTCCTACTAGGCTAAACCCTTTCAACAGAGTAAGAAGGGCCTTGATACTCAGAGTCCTTGTCTACCTGTAGCTGGAAGGCCTGCTTTGCTGGGGAAGCAACGAGAAGGTCAGTGCTCACCAAACTGCATATCCTCCTTTTCTTCCTCTACCCCCAGCAAGAAGAGGACTTATTGCCGGTCAGCTGGAAAATGGGGCCAGAGTGAAGGCTCACCAAGAGGAAGGAGTGTGTGTCTTTTTGCTCACCTAGAAGCCGGCACAAAGTAGGCACTTATAAAGATCCTCTGTTCCCTGCTTGTACAAGAGCCCAGACCACTGCTCTTTCTAGTTTTTCATCCAAAAAGAACACAATTCAAGAGAAACAAGTTACTCCTGCTTCAGGGAAAACCCACTGGGCTCTGTCCTCCTCACAAGCTCTCTGTGCCTTGCTCCATCCTGCTCTGTCCTTCCATATCCCCAAGCCCTTCCCAGGCCCACAGAGTTAGCACCATAAGGGCCCCATACAAAGACATCCTGGAACATTTTCCTATTGGCCTGAAACCAAGCAAGAGGAGCAGCAGTTGGTTCTGCTGATTCAGCAAATATCTGTGCAGCCTGAGTTTCAAAGGTCACTTACGAGAAAAGGCAGATGGGGTCAGGTCTGGGTGGAGAGCTGATGAAAGTGAGGCTGATATGGGAAAGGAGGGGAAAGGTGGGATCAGCAGTAGGACCTGTGGTCCAGAAAGAGACTTGGATCCTGAATTTAAATCCTGTGTAAAGATTTTTAGACAAACTGACCTTGTTGGGGACCCTCAAAAATTTTCACTGGGGCCCAAACGGACTCTCCATGGCCCTGAACACTAAGCAGCTGCTTAGTAAGGGGGTTCTTATAAGAAGTCCTGGGGACACTCTCATTGCGCCTGGCAGATCCCCAAATGCAAGGCCATCTGGCAGGATTTCCAAGGCTTGGGCGACTGCAGCACCTTCTTTTTCTGCTTCTGGAAAAGCACAAAGTGTAGGTTCTCATACAGGCTGGAAAGGGTTTCTTGTTTCCATGAGGAAGGTGGTCACCTCCATTTCAAGGAACATGGGCATTAACAAACAAACAAACAAACAAACAAAGATCAGGAATAGAATGAGGGAGAAATTAGGTTTTTCAGGCTAAAAAGAACTTAAGGAAACCACAGAATCACAGAATTTTCAAGACCTAGGTGGTTAAGAACATGGCCTTTGTGGGGCACCTGGGTGGCTCAGTCGGTTAAGTGTCCGACTTTTGATTTTGGCTCAGGTCATGATCTCACAATTTGTGGGTTTGAGCTCCGCATCTGGCTCCATGTTGACGATGCAGAGCCTGCTTGGGATTCTGTCTCCCTCTCTCTCTGTCCCTCCTCTGCGCTCTCTCAAAATAAACATTTACAAAAAAATTTTCAAAAAGAACATGGGCTTTGAAATTAAGCAAATCTGGGTATGAATCCTGCTCTAACATCTATGAGACTTTACATTCATTATTTGCCCTCTTTAAGCCTCTGTTTTTTTCATTTATAAAATGAGAAGTAATATATACATTGAAGAGTTGTTGTAAAATTTAAAAGTTAAATAGTATCATTTGTTAGTACTGTTCAGGGCACATAGTAAGTGCTCAATACATTGTAGTATTTCTTTTTTTTAAATTTTTTTTTTAACGTTTATTTATTTTTGAGACAGAGAGAGACAGAGCATGAACGGGGGAGGGTCAGAGAGAGAGGGAGACACAGAATCTGAAACAGGCTCCAGGCTCTGAGCTGTCAGCACAGAGCCCGACGCGGGGCTTGAACTCACGGACCGCGAGATCATGACCTGAGCCGAAGTCGGACGCTTAACCAACTGAGCCACCCAGGCGCCCCACATTGTAGTATTTCTACAGATAAAGAAACCAGGGCCTAGGGCCCATCCACAGTCAGACCACAGTGAAAGACTAGAATCCAAGTTCAGGATTCCTCCATCCTTCCAAGCCTGCTTTCCACCTGTGCCCTTTTCTCATCTACCCCTCTACCTTTGGACAATGCATACCCAAGCTATTGCAGATATGAGAATGTGGAGCTTACCCTGAAATGCAGCCAAGCAGGACAAATCCTCTAACCCTTGGTGATCCGTGATGAGGTCCCATGACTTTATAGTTGGGAAATACTTCCTTAAACTCAACTAAGTGTCTTCTGTTGCATCATTGTAAGATTATTTGCACTTCTCCTAAGGAAATCAAAGGGATCTGAATTATCACCCAGTGCCCCATGGTGATAAGAATGACCTTGCCCATTTTCTAAGTGGGGAAACCACAGTCTCATCTAGTATATGAACTTGTCAAGGATTAAAGTAAAGGGTGAGGGGAATGGAATCTGAACCAGGAGAATGCTTGCAACTTCCCTGGAATGAAAGCTATATCCATTCTTCCAAATTCTTCCATCCTGGGGATGGAAGGGTAGACCTGCTCTTTGCTTACCTCTGAGGTCAAAAAGTTGCAAACAACAGCAGAGATTGACTGAGAAAAGGAGAGTCTGATGTGTTGTGGGATTTGGGGTGGTGGTTGAGGGGAAAGGCAGGGAGCTGGGGGAGGGCTCTACTTTCTCTGATCAAGCCTAGAGAAAAGAGAACTTTCTTAGATGAAATAACATCTAGGAGAAACAAAGAAACAAACAAGCAAACAAATAAACAGAAAAGAGAGTGGGCTTCTGAAATTCCATCCCAGGGTGGTTGTGACTGTGAGGCCACCACAGGCAAAGCCTGCTATGTGTGGCCCTGGGCACCGTGGGGGCATGGGCTGTTATGCTGTTGCTTTTTGTTTGGAATATCCCATCTGGGAGGGTTATGTAACTCTGCAGGACCAGTGTATGTGCTGAGTGGTACCTTTTGTCACCAGCAGGCAGGCAGGCTACTGTGGACAGAGGCCATGCAGTCTTGTCCAAGTCCCTGCCCACACTCTGTGCTGGCATCAGGCCATTCCCTCTGGCCACAGCTGTAGGGGCTGGAGGGCTTTAGGAGCTGGATCAGGGTCCTCCTGCCCTTAGGGGGAGTCAGAGCTGGAAAGGTACTAAAAAGTCCTTTGGTCCAAACTTCTCATTTGGCAAATGAGAAAACTGTGGCCCGAGAGGTGACTGATGCTTCCAGATGCGTCAGTGGCAGAACTGGGCCTAGAACTCATCATCTGGTTCTCCTGACACTATACGGTAATGGGCTGTGGGCGTACAAGGCCAAACCTATGGCGACTCAGGGGACCCAGGGAGGTCTCTGCCTTCAGACTAGCTTGCCTGTGCCAACAACTCCACAATTAGAGATTCCTTACGATACTTCAAGGTTATCCCCCTTGTTAAAATGCAAATTCTCCTAGGATAGGAGAAAAACAACACATTTAGCTATATCAGCCTTCACACTTCAGCATGAAAGAGGTTTTATTTGAGCAGTGTCCAAGAGCTGATTTGATAAGGAAGGAGGATGCCATGGTGGCACCGATTGACTAAGGGACCAGGCATGAGGCTCACAAAAGTTGAAGGGCTCATGGGGGAGGCTGTTGAAAGCCTAAATGATTTTCAGCTCTGCTGTATTTTTCAGGGAACCAGCACTGCTTTGCCTGGATCTGGCAAGCGAAGGGGTAGGGGAACCCATGGCACTCCTGCACTGGCGTGTCTTGGAAAAGTAATTATCTGGGTCGTAGAGGGATACTTTCTCAGTGAGCTTCATGTGCAAGTCATAAGGCAGGAACTTAAGGAGCATCCTGACACTTGGTAATCTCTTTTGATCCTTTTTAGGATCTTAAAATACTTTTTTAGTTGGCAACTCTATTGGGGTTTGCTATGCAGTGGGAACCTGTGGACAGGAAGGGTTAAACAGGGAGAGGTTGGTACTTCATGGGCCTGGAACAAATGGGGGATGAGAGGCTACCTCAACATCTCGTAGGTTCTTGATGAATACTGCCTGAATAAATAAGCTCTTAATATGTACGATCCAGGCCGGCTCAGCAGTTGCAGAGTTGAGGGAGGCAAGGGTATGGTGTCAGAGCTGAAGAAGATCTCAACTGGAGGGGAGGCCCCACAGGGGAAGTAGGTTGTAGTTAAGCCCAATAGCCCAGTTTCTGCAGTTAGTATGCGTGAGAACCTAGATCAGTGGCTTAGCTCTTAAGGCCAGTTGGGGAGTGAGAGGCATATGAGGGTTCCTCCCAGCTAATAGAGCCCACCCCCATAGCTATCCATGAGCATGGAGAAGCCTCCCCTCCCACTGCCCCCAGCCTCTGACCCCAGACCAGTCTGGTCCTGAGCCTGGGAAGCTGTGTTAAGAGTTAAGCATGAGAAAGCCCTTTGAGTGTTTCATCTCAGGGCCACTCACACCACCCCCCTGATCTGCCCTTGGCCTCGTCAGAAGGTTATATAAGAAATAGGCAAAAGGTCTATGATGATGGGAGAGAAAGGAAACCCAAACTGTGGCCATGTGTCCAGGTGGAAAGAGAAGAGAGAGCTGGATTCTGGCCAGGAGAATGCAATGGGAACCAGTCTCAAGCTCCAGGCCTCTTCACTCCTATTTCTCTACCAGGCAGTATCAGCTGTGTTGATGGAAATGTCAGGACACTGCAGGGAGGGTGAGTGGATGTGTATAAGGTGTGGACGTGCTTGCGGGACTGAGTGGGTGCAGTTGTGCATGGGTGAGTGGGTTACTTGGGCTGGGGGAAGTGGATCACAACGGACACCATATAAAGACATGCAGGTCTCACAGCAGAACTCAGCGGGTCTTCCTCCCACTTCCCCAGGACACCCCGCTCTGGTCATACTGTCAGAACTCTGGGTTCTATCTCCTTTCTCTGCATGACTTACTTCATCTCTCTTGGCTAGCCAGTTTCTGCTGGGTCTTCCCCTCTGTAAAATGGGGCGAGTCTATAATGCCTCCACTCCCTCACTCTGTTGCAGGTGTGAAAGAGACCTGGCCTCCAAAGTCTGTGAGCTCCTGGGAGGAAGGCTGTCTGGAGGGTGGGCAAGTGCAGAGGTTGGGGATCTGAGACTCTCTATTGAGGTACCGCGTTTGGAAGTTCAAGTAGCCTGCAGCGGTGTGATACATGGAAAGCTGCCCTGTGGTTTTCCCTGAACCTGACTTTGGGTAGCTTCGGCCAGGACCTGGCACCACATGACCTCTCAGGGCTTTGGAGCCATCAGGTCAAACCAGCTGCCTCCCTGCCTCCAACCAGGAATACACTCCCCATCCCAGGCAGAGAGGCAAGGGAATTCCACGATTTCTTCCTTGATAAATGATTCCAATGCACCACGATTTTCATTCAACACATCAGTTCAACCCAGTGATTATTTTAAAGCAGCAACAGCAACACAAACTCTGCAAAGCAGTTGGGAATCTCTTGCTTGTGTCTAGTTTCAGTATTTCCTGTGCACAGTCTGGTCTTTACAGAGATACCCTGGATGCTTCCGAACCGGCTTATTTGGCATCTTTGACATTCTTGGGGCTACTTAAACGCTAAGAGGCAATCAGGGAGGGCCGAGGGCCCAAGGGTATTCCAGAAGCAGGCTGGACTCTGACCGCGAAGTCAGGACCCCTGAGTTCTGAATGCTGTGCCCACCCTCACAGACCCCAAGTATAAGCTTGGTGCAAATCCTTCCCCTTCTCTGGGCCTTGGTTTTTTCTTTGATCAAAGGGGACAATCACTCTTTGCTCAGCTCTTCAACTCTGTCTCCCCTCGATTCTCCAAGTCCACAAAAACGAGAGCTGTTAGGAGGTTGCTGCAGCACGAAGGACCTCGCTCACACGTGAAAAGTGGCTTCCAAATGATAAGAGCCTTAGGAAGGGAGCTCAGGAAGGGGGATAGAGGGAGACTGAATTCACTTTCCCTTTCAAGAAGAAAAATGAGACCCCTGCAGTGTAGGGCGTTCCCTGCAGGTCGGGGAGGTACGAGGTGAATGCTGCAGAGGCTACCAGCTGTAAGTGCCCAAGGAATTTCCACCGGGCTCCCTCTGGATTTTGCATGAAAACCAGGAGCAGCTGGAGGGGAGAGCTCAGGAATCAGGAACCTCTGCCCCCCGAACTCGCTCGGAAAGCCTGGGGAAAGCCCTTCCTTCTCTGGCCGCTTCCCCGGGGGCTTCTCCATGGGGAGGGCGCGTGCCGCCGGGCTTTCGGCTGCGTGGGCGGCTTGGCGAGCTGCTGACAGCAGGATGGAACCTCCGGCCCCCGCGCCGCTCCCCGCCCCGCGCCGAGCTCTGCGCTCCCCCGCGGGGGCGGGCACCCCGGCCGGGGGAAGCCGCGCGCCCCCCGCCTCCCGTGCGCACGCGCCCCGCGCCCCCAGCCCTCCCCCGCCCGGCGCGGCGCCGCTGAGTCACCGGCTCCGGAGGCGCAGCCTTGGCACCTGTGCGTTCGGGCTCGGCCCGGCCCGCGGCGCCCCCGCCCGCCTTCCGGGGGCCTGGCCGCGCTCGCGCTGCCGGCCTCCGCCTGAGGCCGCCCTGCCCCTCTCCCTGGTCCCCTCTCCCCGCGCCCCCGCCAGTCTCTCGAGTGTGACCGTTCCCCTCGGTATCTCTCCGCCCCGCGGCCCCCTCCGACTCAGCCCGGCGAGCGCGCCGCCGCCCGCCCACGGCGTCTGGGAGCGCCCCCGGCGCCACCGCCGCCCGCGCCTTCCCGGGAGCCGAGGGGGAGGTCGGGGGGCCTCCGTGCTGCGTCACCGTGCGGCCGCTGCTGCTCCTGCTGCCGCCGCCCGCGGCCCCGCCGGCTCCCCTCCGCCCCACACCATGACTGCTCCGCACAAGGGTGCGGATCCTTTCCCAGGCCTCCCTCCGTAGGCCCCAGCCCAGGCTGGTGTGAGTGGATCCCCTTTGAAGGGGAGAAGGCGGGGGCGGCTTCAGGGATCCGGATGGTGTCACCGAGGTCCGACATTTACACAGCATCCACCTCCCCTAGCTTCCCGTGTACTCAAGACATGTCGGCGAGAGAATCCCGGCTGTAACTTAGCTTCCCGTGTTTATATTTGTGCTTTATAGGATCACATAATCTTGGGATTCTGGCCCAACCTATGATGAAGCATATGGCTTCATTTGTAGCACTAGGTTTGAATCCTGACTCCGTCATGAGCTTATACTCAGTAGCGACAGGCTTGGTTTTCGTATCTGTAAATGCGGATAGGGATAGTCCTAACTTCATAGGATTGCTGTGGAAATTAAGAGGAAATGCCAATAAAGCACCAAGCAAGGCAAGCGCCTGGCACACAGTAAGGACTCAAAAGAGCATAATAATTGCTGTTATTTTAGGACCTTTGGAGTCAGAAAGTGGTTTTCGAAAGTAGAGCGCTCTTCCTTACCTCCCTGTGGCTTCCAGAGGGTGCAGAACAGGACGACTTCTCCTTCACAATCCCTCAAACATTTGAAGAAGGGTCATCTCTTCCTTTCCTTGCCTTCCTGTCCATGATCCACACCCACCCCCCACGCCTTTTTTTTTTTTTTTTCTTTCAGAAGAACACACCTAAGCCTACCACTTCCTGCTCCACGTGGCTTTGTGGGTCACTCTGTGTGGCCACCTCATCACTGCTTTCTAGAACACAGGAGCCAGGAATGAGTCCTTAGCCCAGGAGGTATGGGCAGACCAGCCTGGGCACAGGGAGCCCCTCCTCACCCTGTACCAGCAGGGTAGGTTCTGGATCCTGCCCAGCTTTGGATGGCACCTGGGAACCCACTGGCTTTCTCAGCCCCTGGCCACAAGTGGGACCTATCAAGTGAGGTCAGCGAGGGCTGAAGGACTCTGTCCTCAGACTTCTGGTGGCCTGTACTTGTGCAAGTGGCTTTCGTTTTAACACCAAAAATGCTGAACGTTTCACCTGGCCCTGTTGGTTTTCATTTTGTTAATTTATTTGTGCTCTTTTTAAAATTTAAATTGCCCTTGGGGCTCCTGGGTAACTCAGTCACTTAAGTGTCAGATTTGGGCTGAGGTCACTATCGATCTGTCGGGTTGCTGAGTTGGGGCCCTGCATCAGGCTCTGTGCTGACAGCTCAGAGCCTGGAGCCTGCTTCAGATTCTGTCTCTCTCTCTCTGCCCCTCCCCCATTCATTCTCTCTCTCTCTCTCTCTCTCTCTCTCTCAAAATAAACATTAAGAAACTTAAATTTAAATTACGCTTTTCAAATAAATAATACATAGCACAAAATTAAAAAATGCAGGAGTTGATAGTGAAGTGTCTCCCCACCCTGTTTCCAACCCTTCATCCCCATCGCCACCCCAAAAACTACTGTTAGCAGCTTCCCATGAGTCCTTCCACGGATAGTCCATGTAGATTCAAGCAAATACACACACACACATACATAAATGTTTGTATATATTTGTGTTTATGTGTGTGTGTTTCTTTTTACACAAATGACAGTAAGCTATATGCTGTTCTGCACCTTGCTTCCTCTGCCTAATATCCATTTGGTGATCCTTCCATATTCAATATAAAAAGAGCCACCTTATTCTTTTATAATAGCTGTAAAATATGCCATTGCATGGCTGCGAATCTGAATTCTTTCTTCTTGTCTGCTGAAGTTTGGAAGGCAAGCTCTGGGTAGCCTGCTTCTGTGTAATTCTTTGGGGTGTGTTTTTCTGAGAGGTGGGTGGGTAGGCACACATTACCTAGGAGGGCTATTTCAACTTGGACCTCCATCAGCTGCTGTAGTCTCCTGCAGACATTGGTAAATCGCGGTGGAAATAAGATTCAGGAAGTGTACTTCCTTACCTGAAAAGTCTTCACCACTCTTTTAGCTTGGCTCCCTTTGTTGCCTACGGCCATCAGGATTAGGAGAGCTGCCAGGGTGTTATAATCTCCTTCATATGAGCTGAAGGTGAGTCCTAAAGCCCCACCTCCTTCAGGAAGTCTTCCTGGACTGATAAGAGGAAGAAACTGAGGTTCTCATCACCACTCTCCCTACCTCCCACCCCTGACTGAGTATACTCCAGTCCTTGCAAAGTATGAAATCAATTCTTTATTCCTTGGTTTAAAAGTGCTTGTTTTCTTCTCTACATAAGTGTATATTCATGGCATGTGTGTTCTTTCACTTAACAAATATTTGATTGTCTACTGTGTGCCAGTTACTACTGTTCCAGGCACTGGGGTACAGTAGTGAACAAAATATCCTCAACTCCCTTTGTGAAGCTGACAGACTAAAAACTAAGCAAGATTAAGAATGAAACCATACAGGGAGGGGTGTTCTGGAGAAAAATAAAATGGAGAAGGGGACCTGGGAGTAAGGGGGTTTACAATTTCAAACAGGGGACCCTGGGAAGGCCTCCCTGAGAAGATAAGACCTGAGCAAAAGGCCGGAGGAGGGGATTCTGTGCCATCGGGTTGGGGGGTGGGGTGAGCACTCACAGCAGAGGCAGAGTCCTGGTGAGAGAAACCACCTGGTTGTTCAAGTAAGACAGGAGCAGAAGGACTGCAGGGAGAGTAGTCTGAGGCAACATCGGAAATGTTGGTGGGGTGTGGGGAAGGTGGGAGAGTGCAGGGGTGCAGCAAATCCTGGAAGAGATGCTCACCTGGGATCCATCAGGCTATTTGGAAATGTGTGGGGATCTTCTAGTTGTTACAATGACTGACAGGGTTGATGGGGAAGTGCTGAGGGGCAAGGAATACACTTAACATCCTATAGTGCACAAGACTGTTGCCATGGTGAAGTATGTTCCTGCCCAAAACACCAATGTTTCTTTTTTTTTCTTTAAAGTTTATCTTGAGAGAGGCAGGGACAGCACAAGTGGGGGAGGGGCAGAGAGAGAGGAAGAGAGACATTTCCAAGCAGGCTCCACGCCCTCAGCACAGGGCCTAATGCAGGGCTCAAACCCAAGAACTGTGAGATCGTGACCCCAGCCCAAACCAAGAGTCGGATGCTTAACCGGCTGAGCTACCCAGGGGCCACCAAATACCAATGTTTCTTGTTGAGAAACACTGATAGGGTCTTGACGTGCATTGTGATGAGTTTGGCTTTTACTTTCAGAAAAACTGGGTTAAAAGGAACCTTGGCTGCTGGGTTGAGTTTCAGTTGAGAATAGCCTGAAGAGGAAGAAAGCCAGAAGCAAGGACACAAGCAGGACATTGTGGTAAGGTCCAATCGAGAGATGGAAGTGGTGTGAACCTGGGGTAGGAGCAGTGACGGTGGTGACAAGCAGTCGAACCAGCAGTATTTCCCGAAGGATCAATGCGGTGTGTGAGAGAAAGAGGATTTGAGGGTGAGTCCAAGAGTTTGGGCCAAAGTTATTGGAAGGAGGAGATGGGGAAGTCTGGACAGGGAGAGACGAAAGGTGAAGTCTCAGACATGTTAAGTTTGGGATGTAGACGCCCAAGTGGAGACAATTAGTAGGCATTTGGAACGGACTGGACGTATAAATTTGGGATGGCTTTGAAAGCCCTAAGACTGGATGACATCCCCAAGAAGCAAGAAAATACTAAAGAGGACTAGGGATGGAGCCTTGGAGCATGCCAGTTTCAAGAGAAAGGCTGGAGAAGTGTGCGGTGTCCTAACACAGAGGTGTTTCAACCAGGAGGGTAGGAAGGTGGAGGCAAGCCCTGGAGTAGGGTGAGAGACGAGAACTGCCGTCAGCCTTCACAGTATTGAGGTAATCAGTGACCTTGAAAAGCATAGCTTTGGTAGCACCACGGGGGAGCTTGATTAGTGTGGGTGTAAGGAAGAAGGGAAAAGAGACAAATCAACCAAATGTGAGGTGTGGAACTTGAGTAGGTCCTAATTTAGGCCAAACAACTCTAAAAAGACATTTTTAAGGCAAACAGGGAAATTTGAACACAGATAATGGAGAATTATTATTCATTTAGTTAGGTATAATAATGATCCTCTTATTGTATCTTTTTTAAAATTCTTATTTGTTAGAAATACATTCTGTCTAAAATGATATTATTTCTGGGGTATGCTTTAAAGTCCGCCAGCTGGGGCTCCTGGGTGGCTCAGTCGGTTAGGAGTCTGACTTGATTTCGGCTCAAATCATGATCTCACAGTCATGAGATTGAACCCTGTGTTGCGCTCTGCTCTGGACATGGAACTTGCTTGGGATTCTCTCTCTCCTCGTCTCTCTGTCCCTTCCCCTCAAAAATAAAATAAAATAAAATACTCCTGCAAAAACTATTGGGGTAAAAGATTGGTAAAATGTATGTTTGAAATTTCCCTACTAAGAACTTTAAAGGTTGACAGAACAAGAGGAACAGTAGACAGTGAGTATAGAAAAGTCTTTGATGAATTTTCTTATAAGGAAGAGTAAAGTAATGGGTTGATAACTGGAGGGGGACATGGGTTTAAGACAGAAGACCGCTCTGGAAGGTGGGAGAAATCACACATTTGTTTCCATCATACAACAGGCGACTATACTTGCTGACCATCTGCCACAGAATGGCCCTTAGCTGAGCCCTGTAGGGAAACTGAGGAAGACTGCATCACTACCTAGAGGGAAGCCACAATAATTTAATGAAAGTGAACATTTTGTCATGTGCTTGCTATGGGCTAGGCACCAGGTTAAGTGCTTTACAGACTTATCCTTGTATATGTGCTGATGACTGCTACAGTGGGGGGTGAGGCCAAAGAGTTAAGGTAAGTTGTCCTAGGGCAAGCAACCGTCATGAGGTGGTGTCCACACCCAGACCCAGGCAGTGTGATTCCAGCAGTTGGTATCTTCACCTCTGCTCTCCACTGCCTTCCTGCAGATGATGCAGTAACAGGTATCCAGATGGCTAAGAGATGCACTCGCCCCTGACTCCGCCCTGGAGACTGTCATTCACAAGGCGGTTAGTGGAGGGAGGGCAGCCAAAGGTTTTTTAAATGAAACTCTCAGGATTCTGATGCTGCTCCCTGCTTAAGAACCATTAGAATAGATCGGCCCAAGCACACTCATTTATCAACACATATACACAAATATTCACATGAGTGCTGTGAATAATTAGACTAGCTGGGGGCTGGGAAAATATTAAAAGATAATGAACTATGCTGTATAGGAAAGAGGAAGGTGGAGAGAGGGGAGCTGAGCACATTATTGTTACTTAGGGATGGAAAAATCTTATTTAGTTGCCTCAAGGGCTGGAGTCATATCTGTATATTCATGTAGCAAATATTTATTGGGCTCCTACTGTGTGTCAGGCTCTGCTGCAGGTGCTGGGAATTCACAGTCAGACAAAGACTCTGCCATCACGGAGCTCATATTCAAGAGAAGACAGGTATTAAACAAGAAAATGACCATATGTGTGTGCATATAAACTCATAAGGACTCTAAGGGATAATAAGGGGATGACTGGGGGGGGTAGTTTTGCTAGGCAAGACCTCACCTAGAGATTAAATAAAGCTAGGGACAGAGCCATGTGAAGACTTGAAGGGAAAACATTCTGTGCAAAGGCCCTGGGGCTGGAAGACATGGATGTATTCAAAAAATAAAAGAAGGGAAGGGGGTGGGAGAGATGGGGTTGGAGGGTCAGATGGGGCTTCCAGAGGAGTCTGGGGGGTGAGAGACAAATGGGAAGACATGGGGGTGGAACTTTGAACAGGGAAGGGTGCACTACTGTGGAAAACTGAGTTGGGAGTTCAAAGGGCAGAAGAGGGAGAGCAGTTCAGCAGAGAGAGCCCTAGAATGCCATTCCCAATCATCTGCTATTCAATCATTTATTCCGTCTTTCTTTCAATATCCGTGTGCTAATTTCTGCTATGTGCTCGGCCTTTATGTCCATCTACCACCTCATTTTATCCACACACCCCTGACGGGAAGGTATTATTATCCCTATTTCACAGGTGTGATAACTGAGGCTCAGAGAGGTTAAGGTGGCCCACCCAAGGTCACACAGTAAGGTGGTGTCTTCAAGATTCCCATGCAAGCTTTAGCCTCTCGTACCCTGACATAGCCATCCCCACTCTAGGGGAGTCCTCTGCAGCATGAGAAGCCCTTCCCCTAGGCATGTCCTGATGGGGAACCTGGCTCAATGTTCAGGGACAGAAAGGTTGGTGGCACCATGCCCATGTGACAGTTGTTTGTGTTGCTGCAGCTCTGAACTTGGCCTTTGGCCCACTCATCTCTGCCATGCCACACAGGACTAGGCTAGAGGACTGGCAGAATGCCACCCACACATAGCCACAGATGGATGATTTGTAGGTCCCCATGGAACATCATATCCTTCCAGGACCCACATGGTCAGGAGGGTTCATGTAGGGGCTAGAAAATCCTTGGGCTCTGTGGTGTGTGTGTGTGTGCACGCACATGACTGCACATGCAGAGTTGTATGTGAAAATATGTATATATGTATATGTGTGTCTACATACGCAAGAGTGAATGCATGTGCATTCGCGTTTTGTGTGTGCATAGGTTTGTGTGTGCATAGGTTTGGGGAGTTTCTATTGAGTGTGAGACTTGGAGTATATTTAGGAAACATGTGCATTTTTGTGAGAGTTGTGGGTGTGTTCACAAAATGAGGTGTGAGTGTTAGGGAGTGTGTGCACATATGTGTGTGTGCAATGAGGAGCATGCATGTATATTTATGTGTGTATGAATCTCTGCACTCCCAAGCAAGTGTCTGTAAGCACACTGAGTGTTAGTGTGTAGCTGGTTCCCAGAAGCAGTGGGTGTTTCTGTGGGTTTGTGAATTGGGTTGCAGCACATGAGCAGGGCAGGTGGCTAGGAGGTAGTTGAGGTACAAGATTGGGGATTGGCTGGATGGGGTTTTATGTTTCTGTCTAACTCCAAATCTGACTATGCTATAGAGGGCAAGATCAAGGCTCTTGCTGTCACAGCCCAGAGGCCATCTCTCCTGCGATGCCTGCCTTGGGGTTGTAGGGCAAGGCAGAAGCGAGTGCCAGGATGCAGTAGACAGCAGTGGCGGGGCATGGGGCTGGAGTCTTAGCTGTGTCTCAGGAGTCATCAAACCTCCCTTGGCCTTAATTTCCTCGTCAGGTACATGGCATTAATATTAATATTAATTATTATTATAATTACATAGTATAATTATTTTTACTACCATTATTCACTGGGATTATTCATAGGGCACTCAAAAATGTTACGGTAAATCAGAAACACTGACAAATGCAGCCATTGTTATTGACCAGGATCTGCCTTCACCGTTCCTGGAAAAAGCAGTGAATGCCCACAATTGACTAAGGGTGGGTGAGTAACACTGTGTAGGTGCGCTTCTCTGGTACGAGGCAGGATGTGGTGTGAGGCAGCCTCTGTGGCTGGCATGGGCTCGGTGGCTCCGATCCGTCCTCTCAAGCTGGCTGTCCCCTGTAGCCAGGCACCTGTCTGCCAGGTAATAGAGAGATCTCTCATGAGAGGAGCTGGCGGGATGCAGCCGAGCGCCTGGCTCTGTAATTCCTGCTGAGCCGCCCAGCCTGGCACCGGGAGTTCTGCTGGCTGGCTCCCTACAAAGACGGCTGGACTTCACACAAGTAGGCTTCAAGATAGGCGACTGAACGGCTCAGGGGTTGCTGGCAGGGCCACTGTGCTGGGCAGGAAGGAGAGAGGGCAGCAGGAAGCTCAGGGGCTCAGAGGAAGCCCTCATGCCTGAGGCCCTGAGCTTCCTGCTGCTTGGAGGGAGGAGGAGGTTGGGGTCCCCTGTCACACTCAAGTGAGAGACCGACTTTCCTGGTCTGAGTTAGGCTTCCCCCAGACTGCCACGTTGATGCCAAGGCTGTGTGATATTAAGCAAGTATCCTGTCTCTCTGAGCCTCCTCATCTGTAAAATGAGGATTAAATTGAGGCAATGTCTGGAAAGGGCTTTGTACAGCTGCACATTTGATAATAATGGTGGACAGGTCTTTGTGGCATGTACTTGGGCTTTTGTTGACATATGTACACATTTCACAAATGTGCATGTTTAATTCCCCATTTTTCTCCAGCACCCTTGGTAATAAGGACTTTATTCACACATTGAGTCAACAAATGATATCTACTGCATGCCACGAGCCAGACTGCATGCCTTCCTGGATGGAGAGGCTAATTGTTCCCAGGCGCTGCTCTGCCCTGGAGAACTCACTCTAGTATAGGGAAAGATGTATACATAAACACTGGTGACGCAGCGTGGAAAAAATTGATGGTGCGGCCCACTGGGGTTGGAAGGAGGCTGGTGTGGGAATCCAGAGATAAGAGGGTCCAGCTCAGGCAGGGGCAGGAGCTGAGGCCAGCAGGGCTGGGGTGCAGGCACGGCAGCAACAGGGGAAGGCTTTGCAGAGGTCTGGGTGCTGGGCCCTGGAGGGTGGGTGGAACCTGGAGATCTGGAGATCGAGGCAGCCTGGGATCTCTGGTGGAGGTGTCCATGCATTTCACTCTGTTTCCTAATGATATAATTCAGAGATGGATAGGGGCTGTTATTGCAAGACTTTGCATGCAACTCCAGGGCTGGGAGAGAGGAATTCTGGATCTAGGGAGAGCAGGGGCATATTGACGTGGCCAGGCACACTTCTGAGCTCTTTAGATATATTGGTTCATTGAATCCTCATGCTAACCCTTGAGGTAGATGCCATTAGCGTCCTATTTTACAGGTAAGGAAACTGAGGCTCCGGCAGGCCAACCTATTAACTAGAAAGTAGCAAAACCAGACTCTGGACTCTGGACTTGCCGTGGCCTGTATTGGTGCATGGTCCCGTATCGGTGCATGGTATGGACATCGATTTTGACTCTGCTCTCTGCTAAGCATTGCACTAGCATGACATGGGTTATTTTGTTTGATCTTCACAATAACCCTATGAGGTAGCTTCCTTTATGATCCTCCCTCCTCACAGCTGAAAATCTGAGGCAGAAGAAGGTCAGATGATCTGCCCAAGATCTCACAGCCATCCCAGTGGAAAGGTAGGGCCTGAATGTATGTCTTCCCAAACCTCCAGCCTGCTTGCTTTCCATGGGACCATGCTACTTCCTGTAGTTTAAGGGGCCTTGATGGAATTCTTCCCTAGAGTATGTGGCTCCCTCACTGCTCCATGCCGGTGCACTCCTAGGACCCGAGGACCTCAGTTCAATACTCATTCCCCCCCTTACTGGCTGTGTGACCTCAGGGAAACCAGGTCACATCTCTGTTCCTCATCCGCAAAGGAGAATAACTGGCTCTAACTCACAAGGTGGTACAAAGGGTAAAAGATAGGTAAGAAAATGCTATATAAACTGTGAAGTGCTGTAAAGAAGGGAAGAGACAGCAGCACTGTGTGCCCATCACTGTGGTGAAGGTGACTGATGAGGACTGCACAAGGCAACACCAGCAAAAATAACCAAGTGGGATCACATCAGACTAAAACGCTTCTGCACAGCAAAGAAAACCCTCAACAGAGTGAAAAGGCAACCTACAGAGTGGGAGAAAATACTTGCCAAACATACGTCTGATGAGGGGTTAATATCCAAAATCTATAAGGAACTCAATAGAAAAGATCCCCAAACATCTGGCTAAAAAATGGGCAAAGGACCTGAATAGACATTTTCCAAAGAAGACATACAAATAGCCAACAGGTACATTAGAAAAATGCTTGGCATCACTAGTCATCGGAGATATGGACATCAAATCCCCAATGTATCCCATCACCTCATAGCTGTTAGGATGGCCATCATCAAAGAGGCAAGAAATAACAGGTGTGGGTGAGGTTGAGGGTGGAAAGGGGGCCCTGTGCACTGTTGGTGGGGTATCAGCTGCAGCCACCATGGAAAACAGCATTTTCTCAAAATCTTAAAGATAGAACTACCATATGATCCAGCGATCCCACGTTGGGTATTTACTTGAAGGAAACTAAAACTGAATCTGAAAGAAATATCTGCATTCCCCTGTTCATTGCAGCATTATTTATAGGAGCCAAGATAGGGAAACAGCCTAAGTGTCCATCAACGAATGAATAAAGAGTGTGCTGTAGATATACACTGAAATATTATTCAGCCATGAGAAAGAAGGGAATCCTGTCATTTAAGACGACATGGATGGACCTTGAGGGTATTACACTGAGTGACATAAGCCAGACAGAGAAAGACAAATAATGCATGGTATCACTTATGCATGGAATCTTAAAAAAAAAAAAAAAGTCAAACTCAAGAGTAGCACGGTGATTGCCAAGGGCAGGGGGCTGGTGAAAATAGGGAGAGTTTGGCAAAAGGGCACACCCTTTGAGCTGCAAGATGAATCAGGCCTGAGGACCTCATGTAAAACATGGTGACTATACCCAGGCTGACTCTGCTGTCAGTTTAGCAAGCAATGAACAGGTAATCAGTGGCAGGCCCTGTGCACGTGCATAGGGATATAGACACACACAGGGCCCAGAGTTGGCCATTTGGCTGGAAAATGGAACAACTAATTCAAGAATGGAGCGACTGCCATTTATTATACACTACTGTGGGCTATGGACGAAATTCCTAAAGTATATTTTCTCATTGAGTTCCTTCAACTATCCAGTGAGGTACTACTATTATGATGTCCATTTGAGTGATAAAGGAAGATGTTCAGAGTGGTTAAGAGACTTTCCCAAAGTCACAAAGCTTAGTAAATGGCAAAGGAGCTATGTACGTCCAAGTCCTCCTGATTCCAAGCCAAGGTCTCTCCCCTGTGCCTGCCACCTCCACGAAATGAAAACACTTTTTCAGAAGGGCACTGTGGTGGTCTGAGAGATGGGCTGGGAGGTGGAGCTGCAGTCAGGAGGCCATAACAATGAGCGGCCCCACCCCGGTGTGGCCTTCAGTCTGCCTCATGCACAAGGAGCTTGTTGTGCCGGTTACCTCTTACGACACTCAAAGCAACGCAGTGAGGTCATGGGTTTCACAGATAAGGGGAGAAGCTCAGAGAGCTCAAGTGACTTGCCCAAACCACACAGCTAGACGTCTTTCTGGAACTCGCACCCAGGCCTCCTATTTGGCCGATTGCACATCTCCAGCTCTTTCCGTGGCAGTAAAATAACTTGGGGGCTGGAACCAGGCCTGGGTTCAAGTTCTACCTCAACATCTTCCTAGTGGTGTGACTTTGACCATGTTACTAAATTTCTCTATTCATCTGTAAAATGGGAATAATAATATCTACCTCTCCAGTCCATCATTTCATGGTTATCGTACATCAAGTTTCTAGCAGGCAGGAAGTGCTCAATGAGTAAATGAACAAGCAAGCAGTTATGGAGTGTTATTGGCTCTGAGCTCTGTGGGGGAGAGTAAGGAGGAGAGGTGACCCTTTCTGTTAGGAAGAGAATACCCTGATGCCTTTTTAAGGAGATGTGAAGGGAGATGGGGTCCACTGTTTCTCATTTGAATTGAGTGAAAAACTTGCAAAATCCACATGTAAGTAACTACAAGCCACTTCCTTTCTCTGCCCCTGGCTGCTGGATCATCTGTAAGCACTTGCCTTACTGAGATCTTTCCAAAGCCTTCCGTGGAAGACTGTGCAGTGGCAGATTGCACCAATGAGCAAAGAAAATCTACCCCTTCGTTCGTTGCCCCCATGACTGGAAGAGGGGGTGGGGGCCCAGGAAGAGGAAGTCAAGATGGCACCCTGGTAGGTCTCTGCTTGCAATAGCGCTGTGGTTGCTGAGTTCCTCAGTGACGAGGACTAATAATATCAATAATAGTCATTATAAGATTTTGCATCTGTGCAGGGTTTATTATGTTTCTCCCAAGGCAGTTTCACATTCAAAGTCTTATTGAATCCCTATAATTCAGTGACATAAACAGGGCAAGAATAAGAGCCTCATTTACCATGACTTGACCTTCCAGAGGGCCCACAGTTTTGAAAGGGGAGCTGGGTCTCCAGCTCAGCACTGTTACCGCTGCACTTCTCAGGGGCTCTCGGCCCCAGGCCCAGCTCCAAAATTTCCCCCATTCAACCATCCCCACCCCCAGTTTCTCATTGTCCTAGTTTCTGGCCCCCTGGACTCCTTTGGCTCAGTCATGAGCCATCTGGTCTCTGAAAATCCAATCTAGCGGTTGAAGGAAAGGAAAAATCCGGTGTTTTTTATTGCTGCTTGGAGGGGGGTTAATAATTAGGTGATCTGGGGGCAATGGGAGGAAGAAAGTTAGAAAAGAAATTATTCTAAAGCCTCTTGATGAAGTATCAAGAAGTGAGAAGGGGGAGAAAAAGATTTTAGTCTTAAAAACATCAGCTATATTAAGGCACAATTACATACAATGAAATTCACTGACTTTAAGTGTATGGGTTTAGACAAACCGTCTACAGTTCTGCAACCATGACCTCAATGAAGCTATAGAACATTTCCCTCACCCCGAGGACCCCTTGTTCCCTTTTGCAGTTCACTGTCTCCCTCCCTTATCACTGAGACTGATCTGATGTCACTGTTGTTATATTGCTCTTTCTAAAAAGTCATACAAATGGAAGTCATACAGTGTGTAGACTTTTGTGTCCAGCTTCCTCCATTTAGTATGATGCTTTTTTGAAACTCATCCATGTTGGTGCACATATGAGTAAGCTTGTTCATTTTATTGCTGAATAGTATTCCATTGTATAGATATACCACAATGTGCATTTACTGGTTAATGAACATTTAGGTTGTTGCTGGTTTTTTATAAAACATGTATTTTTATTTTATTGATAAAAACTGGCTCTACGTACATTTAGAACACCTGGACCATATGTGTGCAGGATAGATCATTTCCTGAATTTATAGACAGTGCTTGGTGAGGACATGTACCTGTGCCCTCCTTGTATTAACTCTGGGCCAGTTCTACTCCCTCCTACTCCTCTGGCCAAGGTGCAGATGCTCCCAAAGTGGGAACCACTCATTTTAGTCACATGGTTTAAGACATGGATATTCAAACCAAAAAATGGTGTTTAACTTTATTCATTGTATTTTATTTTACTCTGGTAAGAACACTTAACATGAGACCTACTGTCTTCAGTTTTTAAATGTACAATATAGCCTTGTTAACTACAGGCACAATGTTGTACAGCAGATCTCTAGAACTTACTCATCATGTGTAATCAAAACTATGCCCACTGGTTAGCAATTTCTCATTTCCCCCTCTTCCCCAGCCCCTGGTAACCACCATTCTAGTCTCTGATTTTATGAGTTTGACTATTTTAGTTACCTTCCATAAGTGGGATCATGCTGTATTTGTCTTTCTGACTGACTTATTTTACTTAATGTCTTCAAGGTTCATCAATGTGGTCATGTATTATAGGATTTCCTTCTTTTTAAGTCTGAATAGTATTCCATTGTATGTATATACCACATTTTCTTTATCCATTTATTCATTGATGGACACTTAGATTGCTTATAATCTTGGCTATTGTGAATAGTGTTGCATTGAATATTGGGGTGCTAATATCACTTCAAGATCTTGATTTCAGTTCTTTTGGATAAATACCCAGAAGTGGGATTTCTGGATCATATGATAGTTCTATTTTTAATTTTTTGAGAAACCTCCATACTGTTTTCCATAGCAACATTTTGCATTCTCACCAACAGTGTACAAAGATTCCAATTTCTACACATCCTCCTCAACACTTGTCATATACATATGTTTTGATGATAGCCATCATAACGGGTGAGGTGATACCTCATTGTGGTTTTGATTTGTATTTCCCTGGTAATGAGTCACATTGAGCATCTTTTCATATACCTGTTGGCCTTTTGTTTGTCTTCTTTGGAGGAATGTTTCACTCAGGTAAAAACTCAGCTCATTTTTAATTGAATTATTATTATTTTTTTTTTTTTTGCTCTTGAGTTGTAGGACTTTCTTATATATTTGGGAAATAAACTGCTTATCTGATACATGGTTTGCAAATATTTTCTCCCATTCCGTATGTTACCATTTCACTCTGTTGTTTCCTTTCTGGCTTAATGTAGTCCTACTTGTGTATTTCTGTTTTTGTTGCCTGTGGTTTAGGTGTCCTATCCATGAAACAATTGCCAAGGCCAATGTCGTGAATCTTCCCCCGGTGTTTTTTTCCTTCTAGGAGTTTTATGGTTTCAGGTCTTATGTTTAAATCTTTCATCCACTTTGAGCTGCTTTTGTGTACAGTAAGATACAGATCCAAATTCATTATTTTGCATGTGGATATCCACTTTTCTCAACACCATTTGTTGAAGAGACCCTCTTTCCCCCGTTGTGCATTCTTTGCACCTTTGTCAAAGATTAATTGAATGTACATGTATAGAATTCCCAGTTTTATTTTACTGCTGTGAACGTTTGGTGCTATGAATAGTTTTATCAATCTATGTTTATATTTATCTTGGGTAAATACCTAGGAATGTGATTACAGGGTCATGTGGTAAGTGCATGTTTAACTTTGTAAGAAACTGCCAGAGTGCTTTCTGAAGTGTTGCACCATTTTACATTTCCACCAGAAAGATGTGTGTGAGAGTTCCAGGTGCTCCACACTCTTTTCAACACTTGCTATTTTCAGACTTTTAAATTTTACTAATTCTGGTGAGTGTGGAATGGTTTCTCATGGAGGTTTTAATGTGCATTTCCCTAATAACTAACCACTTCATTAGTATATTTTCTTTGGCAGAGTATCTATTTTAAATCTTTTGTACATTTTTTTCCATAAGGTTGTTGATCTTATTATTAAGTTGTAAGGATTATTCATTTTTTAAACAGTGTCTTTCAAAGAGAATATTTCTTATTTTGATGAAGTCTAATTTATTAATTTTTTTCTTATGATCTGTGCTATTTGTGTCCTAGCTAGGAAATCTCTGCATACTCTAAGATACACATTTTCTCCTGTGTTTTCTTTGAGAAGTTTTAAATGGTATCTGCTACTTTAGGTCTATATTCCATTTTGTATTAATTTATATATAAATATGGCACAAGGTATGAGGTTAATTTTATTTTATTTTAAAATGTTTTAACGTTTATTTTTGAGAGAGAAAGAAGGAGACAGAGCATGAGAGGGGAGGGGCAGAGAGAGAGGGAGACACAGAATCCAAAGCAGGCTCCAGACTGAGCTGCCAGCACAGAACCTGACACAGGGCTCAAGCTCACGAACCACAAGATCATGACCTGAGCTGAAGTCAGACGCCCAACTGACTGAGCCACCCAGGCGCCCTGTTCTTGTTTTTCAAAGTTGTTTTGGCTATTCAGCCTCTCCCACCCCTCAGGAATAGGAGTGACCTCTGAGCAAGGGAGTGACCTTTTCCTCCTATTCCTCATGTTTAGATAGAGAAGACTTCCTGGAGGAGGTGAAAAAATTAAGAGACAGTGAAAAAAATTAAAGGAGCTCAGTCTTCAGGCTCTGCCAGCCCTTGTGATGATGGTACCAGGAGGGGTAGGTGTCAGGGAAGTGACGGGAAATGATTTTATGATTTCTGCCTTTTCCTGGAACTCAAGGAATCTCCTTTGGAGAGGTTCCCTGGTGGTTAGATCTGCTGTGTTCACCTCAGTGAAGGAGAGGAGGGGGTTCCTCGTTCAAAGTTGCCCCTCTGGGATCCTGGTTTTGCCTCCTTGATTCTCCTACTGGGAGTCCCCCTTCTTCATGCCTCTACTTACTGTGATGTTGTACACACCATTAGTTCCTCCAAACTACTCTACCATTTTTATGGCCATGCAGTGGAATCCTGAGTCTCAAACTGGATATAGATGTGGGAAGTGATAGGTGTACAGTGTCCCAGAATTTCGAGGGCCTGGCCCTGGCTAAAGCTTTAATTAGCTCCTAGCTAAGTGCCAGTGCCCTGAGTGGTGAACACACTCTGCCTCTTTGCCGAGGATCTCGGGGACATTTGCTGAAATTCCGAACCTGACCCCCAGGGCACAGGTACACCTGGTGGCAGGAACTGGGGTGGGGGGGGGTACGTTCTCTGCCATACCTGCATACTTGGGTGATGGCTCTGAGCCCTTCTGGTTTCTTCCCTGTCTCCTTCCTCCTCCTCTCCCTTCTCCTCATTCCTAGGGGCTATAATCAGACATTTGAGATCCAGACAATTCCCTAAACACTCTGATTTGCCCCAGGAACCAAGGGCTGGAGTGAGGGAGATGAGGGTGTCTGGAAGACGGAGCTGGGACTTTGGTCAGGGAACTACTCTAGACAAATTACTTCCCCACTCCATGCCTCAATTTTCTCATTTGGGAAATGAGGGGTCAGATTCAATTATTTTCCTTATTGCCCTTTTACAAAACTAGATTAGTTACATTAATTATTAGTCCATAATCTATAGATTATATGTAATCCATAAGCAATAATTTATTAAATTAACACAAACCCAAGATAAAAATGTCCATGATCTGTCCTGAAATGACATTAATATTTGTGTAGGTTCCTGAAACTTTCTAGTCCTTGTTCAGGTACATATCCAATTTTAATGTATTTACAGTAATATCATGAGTAGGAATTTATATTTAACATTTTCAGCTAACATTACACCAAACATATGTTTTCCTTTTCCATTTTTTGCCTACGTTGTCCCAGTGCCTTCTTGCTGAGGTAGCCAGTGTGAACAGCTTAGTTATATATGCACTCGTATAGAAATAGAGCACAATGTATAGAATAGGAATTTGAGGGAGAGGGGTCCTTGTTTATTTTACAAAACTACATATGCTTCTCTGAAGCTTCCTTTTCTCATTTAGCCATACGTGTGGAAATCCATCCAGGCCAAGAGATATCACACATAATTCCATATAGAGGTACAGTGCACAACTCCCTGGTATAAATGAAGCTATCCCAATTCATTCAACCATGCCCTGATTGGTGGGGACTCGGGTTATTTCCAGTTGTTTTGTTTCCCCCACTGAAAACAATGCTGCCACAACATTTTGTACAAATACTTTTGTGAACAGGTTACTTACATTTCTAGGATATAAAATTACAGAGGTGGGATTGCCAGGTCAGAAGACATGTGCTTTTTTTTTTTTTTTTTTTTTTTTTTTTTTTAGAGAGAGACAGAGACAGAGACAGAGAGCAAGCAGTGGGGTGGGGAGAGGGGGAGAGAAAGACTTTTTTAAAAAAATTTATCTATTTAAATTCAAGTTAGTTAACATACAGTGTAGTATTGGTTTCAGGAGTAGAACCCAGTGATTCATCACTTACATACAACACCCAGTGCTCATCCCAACAAGTGCCCTCCTTAATGCCCATCACCCATTTAGCCCATCCCCCCACCCATCTGCCTTCTAGCAACCCTCAGTTTATTCTCTGTATTTAAGAGTCTTTTATGGTTTGCCTCCCTCTCTGTTTTTATCTTCTTTGCCTTCTCCTATGTTTATCTGTTATCTTTCTCAAATTCCACACAGGTGAAGTCATATGATGTTTGTCTTTCTCTTACTGACTTATTTTGCTTAGCATAATACCCTCTAGTTCCACTCACTTTGCTGCAAATGGCAAGATTTTATTCTTTTTGATCGCTGAATAATACTCCACTGTATATATATATTCCACATCTTCTTTATCCATTCATCAGTCAGTGGACATTTGGGCTCTTTCCATACTTTGGCTATTGTTGATAGTGCTGCTGTAAACATTGGGGTGCATGTGACCCTTTGAATCAGCATTGTTGTATCATTTGGATAAATTCCTAGTAGTGCAACTGCTGGGTTGTAAGCTAGTTCTATTTTCAACTTTTTGAGGAACCTCCACACTGTCTTCCAGAGTGGCTGCACCAGTTTGCATTCCCACCAGCAGTGCAAAAGGTTTCCCCTTTCTCCACATCCTAGTCAACATCTGTTATTTCCTGAGTTGATAATTTTAGCCACTCTGACTGGTGTGAGGTGTATCTCATTGTGGTTTTGATTTGTATTTCTCTGATGATGAATGATGTTGAGCATCTTTTCACGTGTCTGTGACCATCTGGATGTCTTCTTTGGAAAAGTGTCTATTTATGTCTTCTGCCCATTTCTTCTCTGGATTATTTGTTTTGTTTTTTTGGTGTTGAGTTTGCTAAGTTCCTTATAGATTTTGAATACTAACCCTTTAGAGAGAGAGAGAGAGAGAGAGAGAGAGAGAGAGAGAGAGAGAGAGAGAATCTTAAGCTGGGTCCACACTCAGCTCAGAGCCTGACGTGGGGCTTGATCTCATGACCATGAGATCATGACATGAGCCGGAATCAAGCGTCAGAAGCTCAACCGACTGAGCCCCACAGGTGCCCTACATGAGTTCTTTTTCATTTCCAAAACAGCTGTAAAACTTCACAACCACACAGGTGGGAGACAAGGGCACGTTTCTCCCCACATTCACACCAGCACTTATCGTAACTAGTCTTTTGAATGTTTGCCAGTATGGTGGTTGGGAAATGGCATCTCAGTGCTGCTTTAATTTGCACTTCCTTATTGACTAGTAAGGTAGAGCATCTTTCCATCTATTTACCAGCGCTTTGGATTTCCTCTTCTGTCAACTGGGATTCCTAATCTTTGCCCATTTTTTCTACTGGGTCTGTCTTTGCATTAAGAATTTGTGGGATCTCAATGTAGGATATGAAGGCCTTCTGTCAGAAGGATATGGCCTTCTGTCATATGTGTTGCAGATATATTTTCCCACTCTATCATTTGTTGTTTGGCTTATGAGAGTATCTTTTTCCATACAAGATGTTTTCATTGTATGTAGTCAGATATGTTTCTCTTTCTTAATGGCGTTTCAATTTCCTGTTTTGTTTTGAAGTCTCCGCAACACATAAACTGTATTCCTAAATTTCCTTGTAAATCTTACCTTGTTTTATGTTTTCTCACTTAAGCATGAAATCTTTCTGGAATTATTTTTGTCAGATTAAGGTAGGCTCCAACATTATTTTCTTCCATGAAAAGAGATAAACTCAGCAGTTTCTTTCTTTCTTTCTTTCTTTCTTTCTTTCTTTCTTTCTTGAGAGAGAGAGAGAGAGAGGGCACAAGTGACAGCAAGTGAGCAAGGGGTAGAGAGAGAGAGAGGATCCCATGAGGGGCAGAGAGAGAGGGAGAGAGAAGCCCGGCTTACCCAAAGCGGGGTTCATATTTTACCCAAAGTGGGACTCATGTTCACCTGAAGCGGGGCTCCAGCTTACTCGAAGCTGGGCTCTGTTCACCTAAAGCCGGGCTTGTGTTCACCCAAGGTGGGACTCGAACTCACAAACCATGAGATCATGACCTGAGCTGTAGTCAGATGCTTAACCATTAGGCACCCCAAACACAGCAGTTTCTAATCTATGCTCTTATAATCCTGGGGCCCCCAAGAGACACATGGGAGGTGGCTACCAAGACTGGGACCAGCAGATCAAGGAGGCATAGACCTCCAATTCCCTGACCATAGAGGGACCACCTTCGTTGTTTTACAAAATGGGCTTCCAGGAAAGATTGGGTTTGGACAAAGTGTTCTGAGGCTAAAGGAAGTTTTAAAAATGTCTTTTGGGAAATCTTTGGGGGCCCTCCCAGGTCTGTCATTCTCTGACTCCATGATGGTGAATGCTTGCTAAGGGAGAGAAGACCACATGTCAGCATACCTTCATCCAAAATTAATTTTACTGTTAAATCCCAAGGTGGCTCAAAGTAGATATTAGAATCACAGAGTTTTAGAGATGGAAGTCACCTTGAAAATCATCTAGTCTAATGGCTCTCAATTCTGATTACCTTTTGAATCACCTGGGACCTTATAAAAAGTCCTTATAAAAAGTCCTGGACCTTATAAAAGTCCAGACCAAGTGAATCAGTCCCTGGGGGTTAGGGCCCAGGCATTGATGGTTTTTAAAGCTCCTGGTGATTCTAATAAGCAGCTAGGGTTGAGAACCACTTCTCTGGTTCAACTCATTTACTTCATTAGTAAGTAAATTGTGGCCTGGAAAAGGTGATGAGGTATCACACAGCTGGCTAGCTGTAGAGTTGGCACTGGAATTTCTATCTCCGCCTCCGGGTTAGCGTTTTCATTTGCATCAAACAAATTCCTCATCAAGCACCGTGCCTTGGATTTTCAGCCAGCAACCCTAAAATCTCTGTATGAGTGCTTTCTACCTTCGCATACGATCAGCTTAAACACATTCCCTGCATACAGTTCTGTGCACGATGGGTGAATAGACCTAGTTTGGCCTTGCCAGATCATAGTAGGGAACGGAGTCATAAAGAACTTAATGATAAACGGGAGGGCTGAATAAATGGTACATCCTATGCAGAGGACAGGGCCGGGGATGGGGGTTGCTCAGAAGGAGGAGGAGGAGGCGGTTGATGGGAGGTCCGGGGACTGCAAGCAGGAGGTGGTGTTTGAACTGGGCCTACTGCGTGTTGGAGAAGAGCCAGAAGCTCCTCCCTGGAGTAATGTTAACACAGGTTGAAGGGTTCTCAGGTCAGGTGGTGGGGGATGTGTCAGTGCCAGCTGGGCCCAACGTGTCAAGGCCACCCCTGACCTTCTCCCTCTTGCTCTGCCCTCAGGAATGAGACCGTGCTGCACCAGTTCTGCTGCCCAGCCGCTGATGCCGAGCAGAAGCCCGCCTGCTCCGACTTGGCCTCCCAAAGGTGGGAATGCATTGGTGGCCGTCCTCCCTTCCCCACCCCCACTGTCCTTCCCCTCGAAGCAAAGCACACTGCACAGCGCCATTCGGCCTCTTCCTCTGAGTCCTGTGTTTTTGTCTGTCTGTTTTTACCTCCTGCCTCATGCCTTCTATTGCTCTTGCCTTCCTCTGGTCCCCAGATGAGCCATTCCCAACTCTGGAGGCCATTATACCCTAATGTTCAAATGCCAAACTTAGGCTCCTTCCCCTAAAGAGCCTACATAAAATATCATCTTTTTAGAAATCAAGGGAAGTTAGTTGGATTATACACAGAATATATAATCACGTGGTAGGGTGTCTGGCACTAAGCAGGTGCTCAGTCCAGGGTTGTGCCTGCCTTTTCTATGGTAGCAAAGATTTATTCTTTTCTTTCTAATCTTTCTCCTCCCATAAAAGAGCCAAGATGACTGAGTTTTAATTGTCAGGCTTTTCAACCTGCACTGAGTTAGCTGTTGACCTGGGAAGGAAGGGGGAGAATGTTGAGTCAGGGGTTGGTCTCACTGTCCCAGGCCCGCTTCATCTTGTTGTGGGTTAGTCATAGTCCCTTTCTCATTTATTAATTTTTTTAATTAAAGAATTTTAAATTAATTTAACTATTTTAAGTAGCAAAATATCAGATCACTTCCTAGTCACTGATGACATCTTAGGGTAATAAAACTTAGATATATATACATATATTTGATGGAACGGGCCCAGCATGCCAATCTAATCAGACAGAAAATGTGAATTTTACAGCACATATTTGGGGTCTCTCCAATAATGCCAACAACATAGCGGTCTTCCGTAGGGAGTAGTCATCATCGTCACAAAACCTATTTGTTTAGCTTTTACGTGTACTATAAACTTTTCCTTTTAATGTGGAGTACCTCCACCTCTAAGTTTCTGTGCGGAATTATCATCACGTTTGCAAAGCCTGCACGGGAAGGGCGGTGAGTAACAAAGTGCTGAATGGATACAGAAACGCTGCAAGGCTGTGGGCACCGCCTGCTTCCCACAACGTGGCCCCTCTTCTCCACAGCTGTTTGCTGCAGACGTCTTACATTGTGGGACTAACACCTAACAGTCGCCTGAACAGGTGCTCAGTGAGTTCTTTGGGTTTCTTAAGCTCTAGACTCCCCTGGAACATAAGCGTAGGTAAATAATTCTGTGCCACGCAGATCATTTCCTCAGCTAGGGTAGGAGAAATGAGAGTCACTCTGAGTAGCTGAACTCGGTCCCTCTCCCCTCCACCTCCCATTTTGTGGCCCCTCCTCCTTGCACTTCTGTGCTTCTGTCTGTCTTCCACCTTCACCTGTCTCTCTGCCTCACCTCTCTCCTTCTGGCCCACATCAAATTCCTCTCCTGTGTCTACATCCCGGGGCCTTGGTCACGCTTTGTTCTCTTTCCACCAATTCTTCTTAGTTCTGCACATTTCTCTCTCCTTTTTTACTTGTTTCTTATGTCACTGGGAGTCAAGATACTTGGATTCTGGCCTGAACTTGGCCTCATCTACAGTCTCCTGTTGTTGGGATGAACTTGGGCAAGTTGCTCAGCTCCCCTGGGCCTCAATTTCCCAAGAGGGTGGTCTGTCAGGAAAGTAACACTGACGCATAATCTCATTGGGTCTTTCAGCTGCTCAGCGAGGTTAGACCAGGCTTTCTTGTCCCTGTCTTATTTGAGAGCAGAGTACGTTTCAGAGCACTCAAGGGCCCTGCCTATAATCACGTGGCCAGAAAGTACCAGCGCCCAGACTTGCCCTGAAGGCTTGTCACTCCTACCGCTCACCATTTCCTTGTTTGAGACTGAGTGATTCCATGATCTTTCCTCCTTTATTCCTTGGAGAGCACTAGGTAGGCATCAGAGATGGTAGCTATTGACACAAAGACACAAAATCACCCCTGAAAGGCATCACTACTCATGTTCCCTTAAAGGGAAGTCAGGGCCGGGGTGTAGGCAGGACTCTGAGGTGTCAGAGTCAGGCCAAAGCAAGTGGCACTTTGGGATCCTTCAGTCCAGGGCTGAGGGAGGTGTGCTTGTTCCGAGGGTGACCAGGTAGGATCATGGAAGGCAAAGAGAGGGACCGAGCGCTGTGCCCATGCCCTGGGTGGTCTGTGAGTCAAGTTCTGTGCCCGGGGACATAAGAACAAGTAAGGCCACTTGCGTTCTGGAGGATCTCCCCATCTAGTTTCCAATTTCCAAATTGGAAATGGCTCACCTGGAAACTGGAAGTAGACAGAAATGGGAGAATGTGAGGGCAGGAGAGAAGAGAAAAGAGGACAGAGAGCAGAGTGGCATCAGGATGATCTTCGAGGAAAGAGACAGAGGGTCCTGGTTCCTTCCGATGGGCTGTCACTGTTCAGACACACAGCTGAGTCTTCTTCCTAAAAATCTCCTCCTTGGCAGGCGGGGAGAAGGGCTGTCTAGTCTGCCTCCCACCCCGTCAATCCAGCTCCATTCAGTAAGCATTTAATTGCTACTACCCAAGCACAAGGCATCATCAAAGATGGATGACAGGGTGCCCTCAAGCTCAGTCCTAGGGGTGTGGCAACAGGAATCCTTCCTTGGATTTTCCATGGTCATCCTTTCTCTCACTTCTCAGCCCTCTTATTCCTTCTCATGCCCACACCCCTCTGCCTGCCCACCTGCCCTGTGGCCCTGGACCCTGGTGGGAAGGGATGGGGGGGGCTGGTGTGCCATGTGGGAGAGAGTGACAAGTGTATGTGGGGCAGGGGAGGGGTGCTCCCCCATCATGGCTGCCAAGGGAATGGGCCTCTTTCTCAAGATTTGGAGTGGGAGGGTAGGAAATCTATTATCTTAGTTTTCCCTTGAAAAGGCAGGTGCCAAGGTGGGGGACAGAGGTGCTCTGGGAGGGAGGGTAGGGGGATGTTCGGTTATGGAGGGACTACCCTCCCGCAGCCCTCCCCTCTGGGTGGGACAGGGAGAATTACGCCCAGTTGGTCCAGACCTTCAGCTGTTGTCTGCCTCTGTTCCCAATTATTCCAAGTTGTTCTGTTTCATTTGTAGTTTCCTAGAGTGTATTTCTGCCTCTCTGTCTGTCTATTTCTGATGTCAGTTTCTCGGCTTCTCTGGGAGGAGGTCCTCTGGATGTTTTCTGACAGTCCAACAATGTATGTGTCAGTCAGTCTGTCTGTTCCTGGCTTCCTGGGGGGATTGCATCCTAAGAACGTTTTCTCCCATTAGACCCCCACATCCTTGCTCCTAACCCTATCTGTGACCCCTTTACACCCCCTTATCACTTTCCTTTAACCAGGTGCCCCACCTCCACAGAGCATAGCCTACACCTCCCCAGGAATTTCTCTGTGAGAACCTGCCAAAGTCAGAGATTGGGCTGAGGGCTAGCGTGGGGTTGGTGGGTCACAAAGCCCTCTGGGCCACCCTGGGAGATCCTGGGCTGGGCTGCAGGGCTCTGAGACAAGGTAGGCTCTTGTCAGTCTGGCTTCCCACCAGCTCAGCCAGGCTCCAGCCCAATCAGCCTCTGAATCTTCTGGGGATAAGCCCATTGGTCTGCACAGGAGACCCCAATAAGAAACCTAAGCCAATTGATCAGGTCTCAGGGTCACTGGGACCTTTGGTGTGTGACCTCAGAGCTGGCTCCCTGACATTCTTCTTCTGCACCCCAGCTGAAGCCAGTGGTGATCAAGATCAGCCCAACTTGAAGGGTCTGTCCTCTCCCTGCCCCACTCCAAGCTGTGGGACTTAGCAAGAATCCCTTTCTTAAGAACTCTGGACGAATCCCATGGAGGCCTCACGGCAGCTGATCACCCACAGCCCCATTGGTCAGACCAGTGGAGAGGAGCCGCCACAGCCGGAGGCAAACCCTCAGCCCAGAGGAGAGACTAAGGGGCCAGGAGAAACCCTCCCCCCTCCCCAAGAGACCGATAAGCCCCAGCCCTGGGTTGGAGGGTGGGCGTTGCTAGGACAACCTGCCCCAGCCACCTGAAGAGAAGCCTTGAGGGATGGGGTCAGGAGAAACTCTACCTTGGGATGTGGAGCCTGCCAGGGAGTGATACCCCAGGAGGTAGGAACACCCAAAGTTGAGCAAGTCTGGAAGCTGGGTTTCTGTAAGAAAGGAGCCAAGGGGTGGCATCAGGGACTGGGGGGCAATGGAGTAGTTATGGGGCTGGCAGAGGCCTCTGAGGGGATGGTGAGACCACCCGGGAATGGGCCTGGGTTCACACACACACCTCCCAACCCCCCCCCCCCCCCAGCCCAGGCAAACCCTCTGTGCTTACCAGGGCACTTAGGCCCTCAGGTGAGAGCTGGGTGGGGGGCGGCGTGGAACCCAGAGCCGGGTGCAGTAAGTGTGTGCCAGGCTCTTTCTTCCCCCTTCCCTACCTCCTCCCGCTGCTAGCTAATGACAAGGGCTTTATTCTAGGGAGCTGAATAGGCTAGTAATTGCAGCCCTACTTCCAGTTCCATCCCTCTCCTCCCTCTCACGCTCTCCCTGACAATGACCCTGGAACTGGCCAGCCACCACGCAGCATCCAACAGAATGGCAGCCCATTTGTCTCTGTGGGTGGCAATGGGGCCGAGTGGAGGAAGATTGCCTTCTATTAGTGTAATGAGAGGAGGCTTGTAAGGGTGGGGTGGCGGCTCAGCTAGGGGAAGCATAGGGAGGAAACAGAACAACTCCCTCCCCTGGGGAGCCCTGGGGAAGAAGGTACTCTGGGCCCCAGTGAACTCAATGACTCACCCCTGGTATTCTGTCCTACCTGCCCAGCCTTCCTCCAGGATGGAAGAGACACTAATATTTCTTGAACATGCCAGGTATGTTGCACTAAGCACTCTGAGTATTTTATCTCAATTCTGTGAGATAGCTGTTATTCAAAGTTTTAGATAAGGAATCTGAGATGGAGGGAAGCCCCGTGTCTTGACAGAGGGACCTTGCTAATCAGTTCTGGAACTGGAAGGTGAACTCAGGTCTAACTCCAAAATGCAACCACTTTCCACAGAGCTGCTGCTAGGGTTTTTTCTTTTTCTTTCTTTCTTTCTTTCTTTCTTTCTTTCTTTCTTTCTTCCAGAGCACAGGAGAAACCCTTCTAGGCATTTCTTTTGATCTTAAATAACATCTATTTTCTCTGATTATAAGTTATACTTGCTAGTTGTTGGAAATGTGGAAAATACAGAAATATAAAGAAGAAAATAATTGAATCCAGTTATATAGAATTAACCACTGTCAATATATTAGGGTGCAACCTTCCAGGGTTTTATTTTTCTAAGCACTGTATTTTACATTTTCCCCCCATAAAAAAAAAAAAAAAGATTTTGTAGCCTGCACTTCCCACTTAGTATATGGTGTCCAGAGAGAACCTCCCGCCCTAAGCAGCCTCTCCGAAGCCCCCATCCTTTCCTGGCGCTGGTCTGCACTGCTAACCAGCCCGCAGACTGGGCGGTGGGTGGCTGTGAGCTCTGCTGGAGGCTGCACTCTGTACTATATCCTTGAGGAAGGGATTTCCTTCCAAGGATGCTGTCTGGGAGAGCCCTTCGTTCGCATTGCTGGCGCCTCTGTCCCGCCTCTTGGCTCTCCCCAGCTGGCCTGGGGCATGATCAATGGACCAGCCAGTGTTTACTCAGCGATTACGGAGCAATTAAATTCTCAATCGATACAGTTTAGTCTTCAAACAGCTGGGCTAGGGAGACTCGGCATCACGCGCCAGCTCCATCAGTCACATCCCCAGCTCTGGCTCCGAGGCTGCCGGGAATCCTGCCCCACCCGCAGTGGAGAGGGTAGGGGCTCATTCTGGGACTGCGGAACTCTGTCCCCTCTTCCCTAGAGAAGCACAGAGAAGACACGCTTCCCTTCTAGGCCTGAGTGGGGCTGGAGGGTTGGCCCACCTAAGCTGCCCAGCCCCTAGGCTCTGGGGTCTCTGCCTCGGCACAACAAGAAGGCAGTGGGCAGCAGACAAGGCCAAGGGGAAGTTGTCTGGTCTCCTCAGCGTCCAGCGGGTAATTCCCAAAGGCCTTGGCAAGGGTTGGGATCATGTGACCTAACACAGTGCTCTGACAGTTCCCATGATGACCTGCCCTGGAATGGATCATCTCCTGATTGTGGGGCCCAGGTGGGATTCCTGAGGATTGAGGACATCAGTCTGGCCCAGAACACAGCAAACCTGGACTCAAGTGGCAAACAGCAGGGGGAGGGGCGGGGCTGCTCCTTCTTATTTGGGCTTTCTGAGCAGGTTAGGTTTGCTCATCAGTGTCCTGAGGATTTCTGTGTAGTTACGGCAGAATCTGCCTCAGCTGGGCTTTACACCTGAGGATAACCACAGGCAATGGCAGAAGAATTTGGTCCTGGAGCTAGAGAAACCTGTTCCCTGACCAACCACGTGGTCTGTCCCTTCATGTCCATGCTTTTTGTCCCATCTGTGTCTTCCCTGCCAGACTCAGGAGGCACAAAAGACAAAATAGATGTCAGAATACTTTGATACCCTGCTAGGGGATGGCCCCCACACCCATACCCCCAGTTCCAGAGAGTATTAGGAAAGCTTTGTCTTGTCATGGTTTTTGGCTTTCTGTTCAGTGAGTTTTCCTCAGCTGCAATGTGAAACTTGTGTTTGGAGTCAAGTATTTGCCCAGGCCGATTTCCTCATGTATTTTTCCCACCCAGTGATCCTCTAAGACCAGTCTCTTCATGAGACCTCCGTTGTCACCAAAGGGCATTTTCAAACTTCCCTGTCCACAGGCCTGGGCTGGGTCTGTGTCATGTGAATGAGGCCAGGCTTGGGCCCACCTTCAAAGAGCTGTGAGTTAGGACAGACAGCTTTCTGTCAGCAGTGTGTTGAGAGATGATTAGAGAATTCCTCTTCAGTCTATTATTTCTATTCTGTGTCCCTTACCCATGAGAGAGGGAAAGAGAACACTGGCTGTCAGCTAGTGAGCCCTTGCTACGTGCTAGACAGATATTAGCTTACTTAATTCCCACCAAAGGTTCATGAACTGCTTTCAGTCCCAGGTTCGAGGACAGAGTGAGGATCAGAGCTGATGAACGGCTTGTCTAAGGGCCATATCCCTGGCAAAGGGCGGAACTAGGATTTGAACGAAGTATCTTTTGCAGGTGCTGCCGCCAGTCAGGTGACCAAAGAAGCGGGGGGGGGGGGGGGGGGGGGTGCTCTCAAGCACAGGAAGTGAAAGCATGGTGGGGGAGTGAACAGCAGGCTCTTACTTCTCCTGCCACAGGAAGGGGGCTGCTTAGAGGGGGCTCCTCAAAGAAAGCCTGGTTTGTGGGTCAGCGACAGTGAAGGCTGGCCCTCCACCCTACAAATGAGGCTTTGAGGACTCTAGGCACCTGGAGGTAAACACATCAGAGCAACCAAGCTGAAGACAGGAATAACTGGGAGAATATCTTCAGGGGGAGAAAAAACCTCAGGCTTTATTATTTAAAGAAATAAACATAACTAAGTATACTACTCCCAGAACAAAATGAAAGCCACCACAAGGAACATCTAACCATCTCTGTTCCGCTGGTGTTCATTAATGCACAGTTTTGTCCAATTTAGGGAAAGAGATTCTTTTTTTCATTTCCCAGAAACTTCTTGTTTGAGTCTTTTGGGTATTCCTTTTTTTTTCATTCCCAGAAAGAGTAACCTCTCTTTGCAAGCCTGGAGATTTTAATTTTTTTTAAATTTTTTTTATTGTTTATTATTTTTGAGAGAGAGAGAGAGACTGAGAGAAAGCAGGGAAGGGGCAGAGAGAGAGGGAGACACAGAATCGGAATCAGGCTTCAGGCTCTGAGTGCTCAGGACAGAGCCCGACACAGGGCTCGAACTCACAGACTGTGAGACCATAACCCGAGCTGTAGTCAGCCACCCAACCGACTGAGCCACCAAGGTGCCCCAAGCCTAGAGATTTTTCTAACCTCACTCTTAAGCCTTTTTGATTTGGGTTTGTTTTCTCCTCTGAAAAGTCATCTTCACCCATTCATTTGTCTTTCAACCAATAACATGACCATGACAATAATTTATGATTTCAGTGAGTGTTTCTGATATATGACAAAAAGGGCTTTAAATCTGTTTCATCAAACCAAAAGAGAGGAGATCATCATAGTCTGCAGCAAGTGGTTTAATCAGACAAGGCGTTCTTAACGATTCTACTGCCTTTGACAGAGGCCTTGGAACAGCTTAAGAAAGGAGATTCTTAGAGATTTTGTGTGTGTGTGTGTATGTGTGTATATGATGATTAAAAAACCACAAAAAGAAAACAAAAACAAAAACCAGGAAAGACAGCTGTCTGTGAAGGAAGACTGGCATATGATGCTGTCCCTGACAGGCAGAAGAGCTAGCAGGAGCTATTGCTTTTGAACCAGAGGGTTTCTGGCTGGAAGGGACCCAAGTGATACACCACTCTTTATCACACAGATAGGAGACTGAGGACCGGAGGAAGGTGCCTTGCCCGAGCTCTCCCAGCTGGTGACGTGCCCAACAGGGTCTAGAACTCAGGCTTCCTGAAGAGCTGGGGCTTTCTACCACCAGCTCCATGCCTCAGTTTCCCCAGCTACTACATAAGGGGGTGAACCGTCTAATGTCCAGGGTCCCTGTGGCAGTAATTCTGTAAGAAGACACTCTGCCTTGGGCCGTGGCAGCAGGAGCACCCAGGAGCATTTACAAAGCAAAACAAAGGGCAAGTGGCATGGCAGGAACATGGGGGACAGTGGACCCAAGAAGCAGATGGGAACGGCAACATCCAAACTCGTGCGAGCACACATAAGAAAGGAGAAGCGTCAAGTGGGCCGGTGCACGGGTTCTTTCTCCATTCTACTGATTGTTAAAACACAAAAGGGAATTTTCAAAAGGAGGAAAGCCTCGCCTCACTCTGAGTCGTCCAGGCTCTCACAACCACCTTCTGTCATTTTCCCTGGTCCTCGCCCCACTCCCCGCATCCAAGGGCCTGTGCTGCCTGGGCGCTGGACTTTGTCCCCCGGGATGCTCCAGGAAAAACCCGATACCCGCTTCCCTTCTGCCATGCATGCAGCTTCCTTCATTCCAAGGACAGAAATGATGGAAAATGAAGGAAGTTTCGGTGGAAAGCTGGTCATAACCTTAACTAACATGTGTACAGGGTGCTCCGGGTTGTAAAACTCCTTCCCAACCATTCACCCATCTGATCCTCACCACAAACCTGTTAAAGGCCACAGGGGCAAGAATTACTGTGTCTGTTTTCCAGCTGGGGAAATAGGGGAAAGAAGCAACTTGTTCAGGTTCCAAAGAAGCTGACAGAGATCAAAACAAGCCCGCATAAAGAGAGGGGCTGCAACAAATGGGGGGCATTAAGGCCTGCTTCCTGCCTGTCACTGTTTGAATGCGCTGCCTCGGCCATGCTCCACCACCCACACAGAGTGGCAGGATCTCAGCGTGGTTCCCGTGTTCCACGTCTAGGCTGCAGGTTGGCAGGTTTGGAGAAGCGATTAGGTGACCCTGAGGTCCTCAGATTTCAGGGGACCTGGCTCACCAGAAACAGCATTATAAGAGACTTGTATATTACTATGAATTTATTAATTCATAATGAGCAATGATACCGGTGAACAGGATACTCACAATTACTGATTAATAACGAACTTAAAAATATGAGAGTCTCTTTTCTTCTCCAAGTGCAGAGGGGTGTGCCAGATGAGTTTTGTGGATGCCCTTCTAGGTTGGACAGGAAGATCTGAGAAGTGGGGAGGTAGTAAAATAGTACCCTGGGCTCGAAGATAAATTCAGGAAGACTTCAAGGAAGTACTAGAATGTGGAGCGGTTGAGAACACAGACAGAGCAACTCAAATCCAGGTCTAAATCCTGGCGTGGCAACTTACAAACTCTGTGACCTTGGTTAAATTACATAAACCTTCTAATCCTCAATTTGCTTACCTGTAAAATGGGGATAGCAGGAGCAGTTACCTCTTACAGTGGTTGAGGGGGTTAAATGAGATGATTCCTGGAAAGGTGCTTGGCATATAGGAAGTACTCAGTAAGTGCTATTTGAAAACTGGATTTTTCAGGAGCAGAGAGGGAGAAATCAATCAAGATCCAGGAGTCCCAGAGAAGGGACTAGAAACTCAGGTATGACTAGGAAATGTTTAGAAAGAATGGGCTGACTACTTTAGGAGATGAGGGTCTAATGGCAGAGCCCCTGGTATGGCAAGTAGGAGGGGACACACTACCTGGAATGTTGTTCAGAGTCATTGAGACATGCCCTTCAGAAAGAGGGTCTAGTCCCTCCTTTGGATGGCAGGTGATGGGCATGGAGAAGGAGGCATCTTTCAGATGTTTCTATTCAAGCCTAGCCTGGGACATAGGCTGCTGGAAAGAGCCCAATATCTGAATGAAAGAGAGACTCTCAGAATTAAGGGACCAATTTGGGGAAAAGATCAAAGAAGCTAGAGACCCAGATGAATGCCAATCCAGTGGGGCCAACCGGCCCAGAGAGTAGATTTTCTAGACATCAGGGCAGGAGAGGAAATGATTTCACCCAGCACCAGGCTGTCACAGTGCAGGCTAGGATGAGATTAAGAGCAGAGGCATTTTATCAGAAAATTCTTGCCAGCTGACACTTTGTCTGTTCTCTTAAGAAGAGGAAATGGGAGCATCTGGGTGGCTCAGTCGGTTGAGTGTACAACTTCAGCTCAGGTCATGATCTCATGGTTGGTGAGTTTGAGCCCCACGTCGAGCTCTGTGCTGACAGCTCAGGGCCTGGGGCCTGCTTCGGATTCTGTGTCTCCCTGTCTCTCTGCTCCTCCCCTGATCACACTCTCTCTTTCAAAAATAAATAAAGATTAAAAATTTTTTTATTTAAAAAGGAGGAAACGGTCGAACCCTTTCAGGGAAAGGTTTATGGCCTGGCACTGACCCCTGCCCTGCCTGGAGGGGTGGGTGGTTCCCCAAGCTGGGATCTCTGAGGCTTCTTCCCAAAGCCAGTGTGCCATGCATTGTCCCTTCATCCTAAACACGTTTGGAGAGACGTGTGAAACCCGCAGACATGTAGAAAATAGCACAGCCATTCTGATACTTGTGAGCTTGTGAAGGTTTCTTCGGTAGCAAGAACGACTGAAGCTAGACATTAGGAAGAACTTCAAGTCGGAAAGCAAAAGATAATGAAGGTGACTGAAAGGAAATAGGTCAATAATCTTGTTCCGTAGAAACTGGATGGATGGCCAGAGCAGCGTCCTACACTACTGGGCATTTGCCATTTCCATCTCTTGTGTCACAAGACTCCTGTTTGGGGTCAGCACACACCTGACTGCCACAGACACCTGTAGGCCATCGGAGACCTTTTCCCTGGCTTGTGGTGAAATTGAGTCTGTGAGGAGCTGGGAGAATGTCTTTCCCTGGAAATCGCTCAAGATCCAAAAAAAATCTGCTCTGCTGGGGTGAGGTAGGGCCGATCTGAGTGGGACAGGAGGAGGATGGAATAAAGGGACTTTATAGCCATGAGGAAACAAAATAGCTGGGCGTGGCCCAGCCTCTGGGATGTACTGTGTGTGTTGCGATCATCACCATCCCTCAGAGGGACCCAAGAAGGATTAGATGAGGTCTTTGCTCTCCAGGGAGTCATCACTCTTGAGCCAGAAGGTGAGGAAGTGCCACATGCCCAGATGAAAGAAGGAAACCTACATTTACAGGGCATCAGTAGGTCCCAGAAGCTTTATGGACATTGTTTTGTCAACTCTCCCAACAGAAGAGGAAACAGGCTCTGAAAAGTTAGGGAACTAGCCAAGGCCACACAACAAGTGAGTTGTTAGATTTTAAACCATGGTCAGTCTGGTTCTTCATCTCCCACTCATTATATCCTGCTGCCTCCCAGCCCTTATACCTCCTGGCAGGATTCTCTTGGCATCGTCTGTAACTCAGAGCTTCAGAAATTATGCTGTGCAGAAAAGAGCACTACTTTTCCATTTAAAGAACTCTCTCACAAGAACGTGAGAGAAAGATAGTTCAAGTTAAGGACTGTTCTTTATTCTGAAGTCACTTCCTTCCTACCTTTTCATATTCGGAAACAGAATGAGGTTTTTGCTTTTTTGTTTTCTTGTTTGAACAGAATAGCATGTTGGAAATCCTAAAAAGGAAAAAGATAGTTGTTCATTATATAGGGCTTACTGAGCATTTTACACACCTTAATTCTCTACCTTAATTCTCCCATAGAGAAGAAATCGAGGCACAAGGTTAAGCAACTTGCCCAAGGTCACACAGCAAGTCGATGGCAGAGCGAGCGTGCAAAGCCAGGCCGTCTGGCATGGAGTCCTACCTGCTGCAGCGCTGTCCCCATCTGTGCACTGGCCAACATTGCCTGTGGCCTCCTGTGTTCCCTCCTCTCAGGGACCCCAAAGCACTCACACCTTGGACCTGGCTCCCAGCTGGCTCATGGGCTGATGTCTTTCTTGAGTACACCTCTCCCAGCATCACTTATGTGGCTCCTGAGAGTCACCGTGGCCCATGGTAACATACCTAGACCATGGTGGTGGTGGTGGGGCGGGGGAATAGGTCCTTAAAGAATGAGTCCATTTTCTTTCCTAAAAGTCTTCCTTGCTGAGACAATGGGTGCAGCTCAGCTGCGGCCAGATCCCTGCCATCTTTTCTGTCCTGCCAGCATGGAGTTGCAGGCCATTGCCCTTGGAGAAGGACCTCCTGACCTGTGTGGGGTCTGCAAGATCTCGAGTGTTCCCGGACCTGCCCCGTGAGCACACTATGCAGGCTTGGTGCTGCTGCAAAAGCAGCCACCGCCACTTATGTAAGGACAAGGAAGAAATTTGCCCCCAAGGAAAAGCAGGAAATAATAAACACAAATTCAGGACAAAGATTCCTTAAGAGGAGAAGGAATATGTGAGGTGTCAAAGGCTTCTAATGTGCCATTTCTTGAGCTGGGTACAAGTGAAGATTTTTCTTTACACTTTATACATATGTCACTCATATTTCCATATGTAAAATGGCTCATAATAAGAGAAAAAATTAAATAAAATCCAGAGTTTCACCAGGCTGTAAATACGAAGTGTTGCCTGCACTGGCTGTGTGACGACTTTAGGCTGTGTGTCCAGAGATGGTTTTAAAGGCAGTGTTTCTGGAGCTTCCTTGCAGGGTTGGGTGCCACGAGGATGTCAGGCGTGGGAAATGTCTTCTCTTAGGGACGATAACACAAGCAGACATAAACGGTGAAGAAATCTGAGGTGCATTTAGGGGTACAGTGAGTTCTGTGTCTGGGCTTAGAGAAACATGCATTTGTGAAATTGTGTGTTGTGTGTCAGGGAAGGGGCAGAAAGCAGGTAGGATGTCCTTAGAGCCTGGTTTTGTTACCAGATCTATGCCTATTTGTGAGAAAATAAAATGCTCAAAATATTAGGATTCCAGTGGCAAGAAGATGGCATTAATCAGTGTGCTCAGTTTAGGAGCCTGTGAGGGAGGTGTCCAGAGGAAACTTCTAGATGAGATTTCCCTGGAGCACAGCAGGTTCTGATGTGCCCAGGTGCTGCTGTTCCCTTGTGGGGTGGGCTGAGTAGGGGAGGCTGATGCCCACACTGGACATCTGGGGACAGTCTGCCTGGGCTGCTTCTGTGACCATCCTTGAGTGCGCACCACGGTACTGTGGGCCTGGATATGGGGAAGGCACAAGTCCAGAGGACTGTGGTTCCTTTGACAGGAAACCCCTAAAGACAAAGCAAACCAGCCAGCACTTTTTTGGAACAGCTATGAGACCAAAGCCCAGAGTCTCCAAGGAGCTGACAAGAGAGAGCATCACTTACTCTCTCAGGGCCCTTGGGAGAGGGGAAGGAGAAGCATCTGTCACAGTCAATGAATCCAGGGCAGTTTCTGCAAGTGGATGAACCCAGAAAGCCACAGCTGCCCTCCTCCAGGGGTTTCTATTCTGAGACCTGGCTTCCAGCTTGGATAATGGAGGTCAAGGAGCCATGGGCTGGGGCAGGTGCTGCCATGGATTAAATGACGTAAAGGAAGTAAAGGGAGGCTTATGCTGTGTCCTTGGGTGTTGAGGGCAGAGGAGCCAGAGCCCAGCCACTGGGCAGGGATGGTGCAGTGTGGGCCTGGGGCCCATGGAGAGGAAAGGAGAAATGGAGAAAGCTGAGCCTCTCCTTCCTTCCAGATGTCAAAGCATTTTGCAGAGACTGTCCATTTCATGATGAGGAGACAGAGGTCCAGAGAGAAGTGGCATGCCCAAGGTTATACCAAATGCTGCAGGCAGAAGCCAGATTGGACCTTGACTCACAGCCCAGTGTTCCTTCCACCACCTGGAGTAGCATTTTCTAGCCTGTCCTTAGAATGAGTACAGAGCGACTCTGTTTCCAGCACTGGCCCTCTGTTCACCTCAGATTTCCCCAGTACTATCTGGGACCCAGAAGATGCTTGGCTTTCCTTGCTTGGTGCCTTTATTCTGACCATCTACGATCACCTTATTGATTCAGACATGGGAGATAAGGAAGTGTTTTAGTAAAGGCTGAAAAGTCTCCAGATGTGAGCCATGTTGTTAGCTTTTTTCTGCAAAATGCCTAGTTTCTTTGTCCCAAAAGCACTTTAAGAAAGGCAGGCAGGGGCACCTGGGTGGATCAGTTGGTTAAGCATCTGACTTTGGCTCAGGTCATGATCTCACCAGGTTGTGGGTTCAAGCTCCGCATTGGGCTCTGCACTGACAGCTCAGAGCCTGGACCCTGCTTCGGATTCTCTGTCTCCCTCTCTCTGCCCCTCCCCCCCCCCCCACTCTCTCTCTTTCTCTCTCTCTCTCTCTCAAAAATAAGCTTGAAAAAAAAAAAAGAAAGGCTGGCAGAGTTTGGGCTAATGTAGTGCAATTGGTCAGGACTTCTGGAGATTCTTCCCACATGAGGAATCCTTTAGCCCCCCCAAACCCTCCTAGCAAGGTCTCTAGTAATCACTGCTTTAGCCTTGCACAGATGGGAAAACAGCCTCCCTCGGCCACCCACCAGCACCAACACCAACAAGCCCCTCAGGAGGTGGGCCTCTAGGTGCCTCCTCATTCCTTTCTCCACCTTCATGCCAAAGGCCATCACTCAAGCCAGCCTCCGGTAGGGCAGCATGGACCTAAGTGCCCTCTCCTGGCTCTTGCACAGTTCTCCAGTTACCTCCATCCTTCCAGCTCCTGGCAGGGGGCGACATGGCTTTGCCTGGGAGCCCAGGGAGGACACTCACTGACCTGAGTCAGCTCCCTGGCAGAGGCTGTATGAGCACAGGGTCCTGCCAGGTGCATAGAAAGGCTGTATTTCCAGGACACTTGGGTGGCTCAGTCAGTTAAGCATCCAATTCTTGATTTTGGCTCAAGTCACGATCTCATGGTTGCTGAGACTGAGCCCTGAATCTGGCTGTGTGCTGACAGCACAGAGCCTGCTTGGGATTCTCTCTCCCTCTCTCTCTCTACCCCTCCCCCACTCATGGGTGCACTTCCCTCCCCCCCAAATAAATAAATAAACTTAAAAAAAAAGAGGCCATATTTCCCGTTGTGGTCAGCATACCAGCCTATCTATGAATTAATTTTACCTTTCTCACTCTCTTTGAAAGGAGATATTCACATCCCCACTTTGCAAATGAGCAAACTGAGGTACAGAAAAGTTAGGTATCTTGCCCAAGTCAGCTAACGAACAAGTTGCAGAACCAGGGGCCTCACTCCACTCAAGCTCTCTTACTTGTGAACAAGGATGCCGTCAGTGCTAGGATAACAGTAAACAGTGTCTGAAAGCTCTCAGGTGGGTGGTAGCCAAACACTTTGTCTGTACGACCAGAGCTGCCTATGGCCCTTGGCACAGTCTTCAGCGTATGGCAGATAATCTGTGATCATGTCTCCAGAATAGTGTTTTTAGCCTGGGTCTATGGAGTCTCTAAGGCCTCAGAATGTGAAGGTAAAATTTGGCATGTATGAAATCATGTGCATTTTTCTGGAAAGAGAGCCCAGAGTTCTTTCAAGGTGTTTCAAAGTTGTTGGGAAATGGGAAAGGTTCTACAGGTGTGTGGGCAGGCAGACCCAGGTAATCTTTGCTGTCTGGAGAAGAAGGAAGAAGAAAGAAAAGCTGGTTATGTCACTGATTTGGTTCTCTGGGAAGCAGACTCTGAGTTGAGGGTGCTGAATGTTTCCTAGAGGATGTGCTTGGGATCAACACAAACGGAAAGGAGGGCAGGAACATAGCACGGGGCAAAAGAAAAAGTCCAAGTGACAGAAGTCCAACAAAATGCTCAGCCAGTCCCAGGTGAGCTCTGAAGGGAGAATGACCTACCAAACTTGCCCCATGTTAAGTAACAATGGCTGAGCCTTTATATACCCGCCGCAATCAGTCACTGGATTCCGACAGCTCTGGGAAGGACGTGACTTTGGGCCAAGGAGACACTGCCTTTGAGACACTCCCTGAAGGAGCTGAAGGGGCTGACAGCAGAGGGCAGTCTCCCAGAGCTGGGCAACAAGTCATTCCTTGAAGGAGAGTCTGGGTGGTGCATCACTGACCCTACCTCAGTACCTCTGCCCTTGGGAAAGTAGTAGAGATTAAATGATGTCCATCCATCGACCTGTCCAGCCATCTATCTTTTCATTTAACATTTATTAAACATGTCTTATGAGCCAGCCCGCTGTGATTGCACTGGTGATAAAAAGATGTACATGGCATAGTCTAACAGAGAGAGACACATCAATGAATAATTAGAACACAAAGTGGTCATTGCTGAAATAGAGGCGAGTGCCAAGAATTATGAGAGCACATTGGAGGGTGGGACTGATTCTTCCCAGGGGCAATGAGAGTGCGTCCTGAAAGAGTTGACAAAGCAGAGAAAATGGGGGTGGGAGATTAGGATCATGGAGAGAAAACATCTCAAGGCAGAAGAAGGTTATTGAGAGACATAGTGGTCTGAGAGGGCTTGGCAGATTTGGGGAGAACTTCAGTGTGCACAGAGTGGGTGGATCACTTGGTGGAAATGTGGCTGGAAGGGGAGGTTGTAGTAAGATCACAAGTGCTTCAAAGTCCACGCTGGTGGACCTCATCTCAGGAGTATTGGGAAGTCACTGATGGGTTTTGAGCAAAGTATTGGCATTAAAGTATGTACATTTTATGAAATCAGCTTTGATAGCAGCAATGATAGGATGGAGTGGTCACTAGAACTCCAGGGGAGTCATATATATGCCATGCTCTCTGGGCCCCTATCATCCCTCCAAGCACATCCCTCAGCTTCCCACGTAGGTGACACTCTTTGATGTGATGTTCAGTCCCAACACACAGGTCATTCTGGTCTTGGGCACATGTAGTATTCCTCTGAGCAACTGCTATTCCCCCAATTTCTCAAAGACTTTCATTTGCCATGCTCAAATCCTGTCTTTTTCTCATGTGTGGAATAACCCCCATTCATGGCCTGAGTCCTTGTATGTTTATTGGTCTAATGTCATATGGGTGCCACCAAAGCCTTCTCAGAACCCTCTTGTTTTGGTGCCACCTACATTCTTTTTCCCTTCTCAAGTGGGTGTCCCAACCCAGGAAAGATTCTTATGACTAGCATCTCCTTTATGTCATCAGTCACACTAAGTTTCTCTAGGCTAGTGGGCTGCCATTCAAGGAATCTGTTTCTGTACAGCTGGATAATGAGCCCAAGATAGCTAACATCACCAGCCTCTCTCCCCCCTCCTCTCCCTCTCTTCTCCTTACAAGAATCTATGCAGGTCATGGAGTGAATACCATTCACATGATTCCTGTCCAAGTGCCAGGCTGCCTGAAATATGACCCACTGGGGACAGCAGCTTCATGATGTCAGGTCAGCCCAGTAAACTCTAGACACTCAAGGGGACACAGCCTGTGTCTTGCAAAGTGTGATGTTCTGGGCATTGGAACAATGGGCTTACGGTTCCATAAGAGACTGGGATTGAAGTAGGTGATCTCTAAGTTGAAGTATATGGCCTTCTAGCTGCAACAGCTAGGATGAATATTCTAAACTCTTTCACTGGCCCATTTTTATAGATGGGGTACAGAGAGGGAAAGAGAGGCTGGGAACATTCTTTTGATGAGAAGTTTTAAGTACTCAGTCCTCTACAGCTCCCTGAAAAGTGACTACAACACAGATCCACACAAGGAGCATTGGACAAATGTCTGCCTAGGGCATACCTCATATTGTGACTGGTACAGCCAAGGAGACTTCCTGTAGGTGGTAGATGTGTATGGATTCGTCAGAGGTGATGGATCCCATGATTTGTGATCCCCAACATCAAGGTCCTTCACTGTGTTGTTGCTCCAGTGGGTGGAGAACAAGGGTGGGAGGAAGCCTCTGTAAGCCAATTGGCCTTTGCTTCTCTCCCTAAAGACCATGGGAGTTAGTCTGGAGGTCTGGGAAAGACCATGAGCTATGATGGAGAAACCTTACTGTTTGTTTTGTGAAGGTTGAGGAGGGCTAAATGTTGAGAACCCCTTCTCCTTCCACATAGAAATTCTCCATGCTGTTTTTCTGGGAATTCCTTTGAGACTCCATGCTGTAGGTTTCCAGCTCCAAATACTGCCACCACTGTGGTCATCATTTATCAAGGACTACTGTGTGCCAGGCACTGTACTAAGTTCTTTGCAAGCTATATTTATTCCTCACAGCAACCTTGCAAAGGAGTTAGGATGCCTGTTTTGTGGAAATAGAGGCACAAGGAGGTTAGGCAACTTGCCCAAGTTCACATAGTAAGTAGCAGAAAGAGGATTCTAACCCAGGTTTTCCTGACACCAAAGCCCATGTTCTTTTCTCTGTACTGTATAATCTTAAACTTTGCCATATTGATGACATTAGTTCTGAGTCTCCCATAGCTACTTTATACCACACAAGTGAGTGGAGAAGTCTAAGGAGGGAAGGCAAGGACAGAGTCCTCTTTCTAATACTTTTCATCATATACTCGGGTTGGGGGGGGTGTCATAGTCTCTCAGATCCCTTTGCATAGAGGTGGGCAAAGGCAGAGTTGGTTCCATCAGCCAGACAGTCTGGAACCTTGGGGCTGGTGGGCCTTGGTGGACTGGCTTTGGCACTGGAATCCAAGCTTCCAGAATTCCAAGCTTAGAGATAAGTAAGTTCTCATCATGTGACAAGTAAGGAAAACTGACACAGAAGGATGAACAAATTACCCAAGCCACAGAGCTAGTTAGAAGCATTATGTATGCATCAGTGTATGCGTTGGTGTGTGTGTGTGTGTGTGTCTGTGTGTGTGTTGGGGTGTGTGTGTGTGTGTGTGTGTGTGTGTACGTGCATGCATGCATGCATGTATGTGCATGTGCTAGAGATGACAGTGAGGGGTCTCCTAACTCCCAGGCCCTATGAATGAGTTCAGGAGATAAGGCCTTGGAGTCTGTCTATATTCAGAGGGGTGGACCACAAAGAAGGCTATTTTTAAAGTCTGTTTTGGTTTAACACAAGTAGTTTATTTGGGATAAGGTGACTCCAAGAAATGCCAGTGTGGGGGTGGGGGATGAGACACAGAAGAGAAGGAAGCCAATACATGTTCATTAATGATCAGGTCATGGCTTTGGCCACTGGGCATTTTTGGGAAATGGCATGGAATGTGCCTTGGAGTTATTCTGCTCAAGGGATGAGAGGCCAGAGTATTTATTCACCTGCCTTCATCATCACTGGTTGAGTATTGTTATTGGGGGGCATCAACTCCTCCAGAACCTCTTGCCAAGCAGACTCCCACAGTAAAAGAAAGCATAGGGCTATTTTTAAAGGTGTTTGTAGTCCTGAGTAGCCACCAGTTCTCTAAAGATTCTGGAAAACCTTTTAGGGTGAAGAGGCTTGGGCATTAGCACCAAGAACAGTCTGGAGAAGAGATGTATGTATGAGACTGAATGGTGCCCCCCAGGCCCTGGAGGCAGGTTGTGATAGAAGAAGGAAGGGCTATATCTGTGTGCCCTATGGGAAGAATGGGTAAGTCTTATGACAAGATGAGTTGCAGTCAGATCTTCAACCAGTGAAAACTGGTGAAAAAAAAACCATATCAGATAACTAGAGCTCATCCAACTATACAACTCGATTAATGGCCATACAGAAAGTGATGGAGGAAAGAATCATGCATATAGAGGGTTTCCTTAGGGAGTTTGGGGCTCCTTGTTGCTAGGGCCAGCCAATGCGCTCTCCTTTATGGGAGCAATGAGGCCAGGAGTATGGGGAGGATAGATGGAGATTGAGTGGAAGGGTTCGCCACTCATCCTTGGTTATTCTAGTACCAGGAGGCTCCAAAGTTGGGTGAAAGCAACACGAAGAGGTCTCTTTTTTGCCTGTTGATTTGGGGGCACCTTACATGGAGGCAAAACTATAAAGGAAAGAAACCCTAAGTATTGCCTGGCTCTTGGGCCAGGGTCACCCCACCTTCTATAAGAAAGGGAGATTGGAGGGCTGGACTAGGTGACATTAGGGTCCCTTCTAGTCCTGATCTTCTATCTCTGTCTGCTGTCCCTTGACTCTTGCTCTCCCTTCAATTCATCCATCAACAAGTATTAACTGAGCACTGATCATCTGCCCAGCATTAACTGGGGAGCAGGAATAAAATAGAATATAGGTCCTGGACTCTAAGAGGCAATAGATGGGGGACATGAGTTAACACTGACTGAGCACTTATTCTGTGCCAGGCAGTGTGCTAAACACCGTATATATACTGACTCCTCTGCCCTCACCATAACCTGATAAAATAGGTACTAGTACCTCCACCATACAAATGAGGAAGCCAGAGATGGGCTCAGAGGAAAAGCAACTTAACTGAAGCCACACGGTGGTAGAGTATGGATTTGAGCCCGTGCTGTAGCCACGATGCTTCTGCTCCTGGGAAATAGAGATAGACTCTCTAAGTGCAGCTCCTAGTGTGCTAGCAGACGGAGCAGTCAAAGCTGGAGTTGCTTGGGAAGGCTTTATGGACAGGTGGCTTAGCACTTGGCCTTGAGGGAAGGATGGAACTAGGAGACTGGCCAGGGAGGGGAGCAACCTGAGTGTATTAATTCCCCAGGGCAGGCTGGGGTATGACGGCTCCAGTTAGCAGGTATCTCCTTAGGGTAAGGAGGTGGGCAGCAGCTATGGCTCAGCCTCCTGGGGGCTCCATGGGAGGGGAGGAGAGGCCAGGAGCCAAAGACAGATCTTCCCCTAGACCCAGCAGGGCAACCACCCTTCTCTTCACAGACCCAGTCCTAAAAAGCTGGTGTCCGCCTGGCCTGGAGGGGCTTTATGCTCAGACCAGGCCTGTAAGCATCACTCCTTCCCCACAGTCATTTGGGCAGCATAAAGATGGAGCTGGTTCAGTGTGTGGATCAGCTTCTTTCCAGCTGCCTAAGCCACTGGCCAGGGAACCAGACCACTGATAATGATGATAGTTAACACTTACATTTAGCAAGGACCCTGAGCCAGGCACTGTCTTAACTTTAGCTAATGTAAGCCTTCCAACATCCTTATGAAGTAGGTACTATTACTGTGCCCATTTTATAGATGGGAAAACAGAGGTACAATGAGGTTAAGCAGCCTGTTCAGGTTCCCATAACTAATAAGAGTCAGAGTCCAGATTCCAACCCAGGAAGTCTACTCCTACCTACTCTGCTGTACTGCAGAGCAGAGGTTCTAAGCAAGCAGAGGTTCATGAGCTCTGATCATAGCTGCTCCTTTCCTCTGCCTGGGATACCCTCTCCAAATTCAGGCTCTCTTCCTTGCCTGAAGCTCTTCCCTGCCAAGGTAGCCCCTCCCTAGAGGTGACTTCAGGAGGCACCCCCAAGCCCCCACCACTAGGAAGGCCCATCGCTGCCTGAAAGGCCAGGCCAGAGTGCCCAGTCTCTCTCCTCACCCCCACACCCACATGCACCCTGTCCCGCTCCCCCCCAACCGAGCACCGTTGCCTTTTGTTCACAGCGATGGCTCCTGTGCCCAGGCCGGTGGGGGCATGGAGGACTCCGTGGTGGCAGCGGCGGCGGTGGCAGCCGGCAGACCCAGTGCCCATGCCCCGAAGGCTCAAGCCCAGGAGCTGCAGGAGGAGGAGGAGCGGCCGGGGGCGGGGGGTGCCTCCCCGAGGGCTGGCTCCCACCGCGCGGCCTCCCCCGGCCGGCAGCAGCCTGCCTTGGCGACGGCGCTCTGCTCCCACGCCCCTAACGCCTCCGATTACGAGCTCTCCCTTGACCTAAAGAATAAACAGGTACCCAGGGCCTCCAAGGGGGGCGGGGAGGGTGGTGAAGGGGCCCTGCCTTCGGGGGCTATCCAGGGTATCTCCCCACTTGGGCCCACCTCTGCTGTGCTGTAGGCACGCCTCTTTTGCCACTAGTTCTTCCAAATTGAGCTAAGTGTTCTGCCCATCCCTGTAGCCCAGTTTGTCAGGCAAGCAGCCTTAACAGGGCCTGGGCCACACCCTTGCAATGCCTGTCCCTTAGGCAGCGTGTCCAGAGGTCTGCTCCTCTTGCCATGTGCAGGATGCCTAAATTGCCCTCACAAATGTCTAAGCAGGTGGCCCACTGTTCTCTGGGGAAGCCCCTACTTCCACTGCTGCTTAGAAGAGATAGCCCACTCACATGTCCAAGTAGCAAGCCCCATGTGTAGGCACACTTAGGTTCAAATGAGATGCAAAGATGGTGGTCTCCTCTGGGTAGACTGAGGATTCCCAAGATAAACCAAAGTCCCCTATTGGAGAACAAATTCCATTTGTGTGTGTGTGTGTGTGTGTGTGTGTGTGTGTGTATACTCATGTGCATATGCTTAGAGAAAGATATCATGACTGAATTTTGTTAAGAAAGAGCATTGAACTTGGAGCCATAGACATAGGATCCACCCCTTGGTCTCGCTCTAGTTAAGTCTGTGACTGGGAATGCCAGTTAAGCACTCCGGGCACTGGTTTGAAATTGGGAATTAGACCTTGAATCATCTCCAAATGTGTAGGTTTTAAAGAAACATTCTTAACTCCATGGACAAAGTGGGTTTGGGGAAGGAAAGCTAGTAGAAAGGTCACTAAGACTGAATCAGGCCAAACCAACTTCATTTCTTTCCTTCAGCATCAAGGTCGGCTGGAGGTGGAACATCTGGTTTTCAGTAAAGTATTTAACAAAATCTCCCATGATATATATGTGGACAAGATAGGAAGTGAATCGGATGACAATATAGTCAGGTGGGTTGTTTTCAAACAGAATTCTCAAAAAACGTTGGTTTTTCCATCCATGCCGTTTCCTGGTGCCTTGAGTGGTGCACTGTCCTTGGTCCTGTTCAGTTCAACCATTTTTGACAAGGCACTACTTTCTAGTGACACAAAGCTAAAGGGAACAGCTAATACCTTGGTGATAGAATCCAAGATTTTGTAGAAATCTCATCCAGACATAAAGATTTAAATGCAAAAGTCTAAATGAAGCAGGGAAAGAGCTAAAGTTCTGCTCTTAGCTTTGAAAAGCCCACAGCATTAGTATAAGATAGGCAGGCTTGGTCCTGGGAGAGAGAACTTGTGGCTTCGGCTGACTGTAAGCTCAAGATGAATCAATAACCAGTGAAATGGCTGCCAGAGAAGTGAGTATAGCAGCCTTCACAGGAGGGTGGATAAGCCTCAGTATAGGGGAGCAGCTGGCTGGAGCCCCACACTGGTTTCTGGTCAGGGCCTGTCTGGAGCCTGTCCTTGGTTCTTGGGGCTTCATTTAAGACAGAAGTAAGAATCGTGAGGATTCCAAGGTTCTCCTAAGAAGGAAAATAGGATTGGCTGGAGTCATATGGAGAAATTGTAGACGTGAAAACAAGTTTTAAATATGGAAGAGCTGGCATGTGAAAAACGGATTTGATATATTTTCTATCATTCCAGTCAAAAATAGTGGTACTAACGTATGAAAGCTACAGAAAAGGAAGCTTTTAGCTCAATTAACAATTAGAGCTGTTAAAAATATAGAAAGTCCTGCTTGTGAGGTAGTGAGTTCTGTGTTACCGGGAATGCCCAGGCAGGGGCTGGAAGACAGTCCATCTGGAACACTAAGTGTGATGTGGGTGGTCAGTTGGCCCAGATAAGAAGTATTCTCAATTCCACATGACTATGCTCCTTGAGGACAGAGATCATGTCTTACCCATCTTTGTACCCTTCCCCCAGCATCTAGCAGAGTTTCTTGAACATAGTAACAGCCCTCTGAGTGAATAATTTTTGAACAACTATGATGTGCAAAGCAATAAGAGAGTGGGGTAACAAAGAGAAAAAAGTGCTCCCTACTTGCCCCCCCCCAAAATTGCAGTGCAATTTAACGAATATCTGGTGACTAATACCAAAAGAAACCTGTACTTCAGCTTAGGCAGGAGAGTTAGTTTAATTCTGACTGACTAGGTGGCATATGGAGAGCGATACAGGCTTCTGATTGGCATCATGGGCCTTTTTATAGTAGACACCATTCTGAGAGATGGGTTTGCATGTCAAGCCAGCAGGGGTGGGGCAGGAAAGTTGAGGGTGTGACAGGCACCTTTATGCTGAGTGAATGCAGCTTCAGGGAATAGCGCATCTCCTCTGGCTCATGTATCTCTCTAGGCCAAGCATAAGCTGGGGGCAGAAGGAAGAGGGCAAAAAGTGAGGGGGCTAGAGAAAAGTGATTAAAAACACGACACACGTTTATAAGAGACTGAGCTCAACTCCTGTCTCTTCTGCAAATGAACTGTGTGATCTTGAACAAGTTGCTTAGATTCTCCAGGCCTCAGTTGTCTCTTAACTCTTTGGGGCTTCATACACGCTGTTCTCTGTGCCTCTACCACTAACGTTCCTGCTCCCCCCCTCACTTGGCACTCAGCCTCAATTTGTTCTCCCTCCTCCTCCCTGGCAGCTTTCCCTGCCCTCCCAAAGCTGCATTGGATGCCCCTTCCCAGAAATCCCCTAGTACCTAGGGGGTACTGTCATTGCCCTTCAGCCCTGTATCATCATTCCCTGTTGACTTGACACCTCCTAAAAGGCAGGGCCCATAACTCATTATTCATCATTATATCCCCATCATTATATCATGCCTGACACTGTCCCTGGCATGAAGAAGATATGCTCAGGGCTGGAAAGGGGAAAATACTAAATTAGTGACCTGAAGGGGGAGAGGCGAATGAAGCCTGGGTCCCGGACCTGACTTTGCTATAGGTTTCTTTAAGATCTAGGATTTAGTATCTGATTCTGTCATCTCCACCAGTTGTGCAAATCCTATAGTACTTACACTAGAAAGATCTTGGGCAATCATTATCTCCCCAGTCCACCAACCTGCCAGGCCTGCTCCATCAGCCAGTCCAGAATCTCAGGCACTGCCTGTGGCTCCTTTCTGTCCCCACACCCCTCCCCCCCCCCAAGATCTGCTCCATCCCCAAGCCCACTGATGCTACTTCTTAACTATTTCCCAAATTCTACCCTCTCCTGCCAACCCCACTGCCCCCACCCCAAGCTAGGCCACCATCACTTCTCACCTGAGCCCCTGGGGAAACCCCCACAGGTTCCCCTACTTAGAGCTGTGCCTCTCCTAACCTGATCTCCACCCTGTAGCTGAGCCCTCTTTATAGACAGCACATCAGATGATGGTATTTTGCTGTGTGAAAGCCTTCCATGGCTCCTCACTGTGTGTAGGACAGATTTCTCCTGGTTCTTCTACCATCTGACACAACCCCACATCCTGCCCCACTGCCATGCAGTGTTCCTGCCATCCCCACTCACCTTTCTCCAGATCTCTGTGCTATGGTTTGCCTCTGGGCCTTGCCATATTTTATTTCTTCTGCTGGGAATACTCACCACCTGTCCGCCATCACACTTCATCTGGGTGATCTCTACTCATACTTCATGTCTCAGGTCAGCATCCCCAAGCCTGGGTGTGTGCTTTTACTGCGTGCTCCACTGCTGACTCCATGCCATCTGGTAGCTGTCCCACTCGTACAGGCAAGGACTATGTCATTCTCAGGGCTGTCACACAGTTGAGCGGATTGTGCACAGAATACCTTCGGAGCAGCCAGTTACTTCATGGTCTGTGTGAGGAGTGAGCACTCCCTAGGGTTCTGTGTTAGGTGATAATGCTACTCTTGCTCACCTTTGTTTCCCCACACAGCACAGTCCCTGGTGCCTAGGACATGCTCTGTACTGGGGGAAAACATGAGAGAAAGAAAGAAAGAAAGAAAGAAAGAAAGAAAGAAAGAAAGAAAGAAACCTGCCTCTGGGTTTCCCTGTTCTCCCAGCCCCCAGGGCCTCGTCCCACAATCACAGTGGGAAAAAGTGCCAGCTTCTCTGGGACAGCTTTTCCATCCTCCATTCCCTCTGCCCTCAGCTCCCTCACTTCATCTCACAGTGAGCCCGGGGCTACAACCTAGGGGGACAAGGAGGGAGCATGTAGATTCCTTTGGAGGATTCTTTAGAAAAGTGGTGTGGCAAGGATACATAGGGCACCCGAGTGGTTTCCAAATTCATTCAGGTTCTCTAGGGAGTTTGTATCCTGTTCTGTGCCACCGTTGAGGAGCAGCCCACTGGAGCTCATGTGGGATGTCCAAATGGCATCACTGTGTATGCTGTCCAAGCCAGGGGACCATGCAGCTACGGTCAGTAGCATCCAGGCCCTGCCCCCCACCCAAGTCAGGTCCTGGGTGGAAACTATGTTCTCTTTTTGGAGAGCAGACCCTTCCACAACAGATCTCCCATACCTAAGCCTCAGGGTCCAGCCTCACCAGGGGATACCTTCAAGGGGAGAGATTAGGGTTAGGGTTAGGGTTAGGGTGGCCATGTTTCCAATTCTCTGGGTCTCAGTTTCTTCACCTGTGAAATGAGGGATTGTACCAGAATATCTAAGGCTCCTTTCTCCTCTGAAGGCAAGAATCCCACCAGGGCATGGAGGGCACCTGAGGACCAACCCCCAGAGCATGATGGTGAAGGCAATGCTCATCAAGGATAGTCCTGTTCACTTGCATCCGGTTCAGGGAACAGAATTGCATTGCTGTTCTGTGCAAGGCTTGGGACACCACAATACAAAAGACACAGGCACAGTTGTCAGGGAGCACATTCCAGAGATGGGCACTGACTTGTAACCAGTACTAGCTAGCACTAATAGCATTAACTATGTGCCAGACATTTTCCATGCAATATCTCCCCAGACCTGCATAATATCCCCGTGAGCTAGGTACTACTACTATCTCCATTTTAAGAATGAGAAAATCACGGCTTAGCAATATTAAGTAACCTGCCCAAAGACACATCCCTAGGTGTGCATTCCTGGTGCAGCCAAGACTGGGACTCCACAGTCCTTGATTTTATCCAGAGTCTTCCACAGCCTCCTCATCCCAGTGAAGGGGTAGGTTCCAAGGAAGCAGTGCACAGGGTTCTGTGGGAGCACTGGAGACAGCAAGAAGCCCAACCCGGGGTTCAAATCAGGCTCCCCGCAGCAGCTCTACCTGAGACAGTCTCTGTGATCCAGGAGTAGCTGAGCCGTCATACCCCCCTACCCCTAGCTGGCTGTAGTCAGAAGAGGTTCCCAAGAGCATCCCTGCTCTTAGGCAGGCCTCAGTGCCCTGCTGTGTTGAATGCTTGCTGTATTTTGGACAGTTGGACAGGGAGGTGGGCACACAGGGAAGACGCGGGGCTCACAGCCTGCCCAGTGCAGGCCGGCTTCCCTTGGGGCGGCCCTTAGCATCTCCAAGCTCCTCTCTCCCTACCCTAGACTGTCTGCTCCTAAGCCTCATGTAAGGCTTCCCTTGCCAAGTTCTGCAGCCTCATTCCATGTAATGCTTTAACATTCTCAGCTGGGAAATCTTGGATCAAAGGAAATCCTTGCTCACATGTGAAAGCCACCCCCACCCCGGCCTGGCTCCCTCATTCCCCAGCACTGCAGCCCCCCAGCTAGCTGCTCTTCCTCCCTCACCCTGACTTGGCGACCATCTCTCAGCGGCCCTTCTCAGGCTCAGCTGCTGCAGCAACCTGAAAAGAGGGAGCATGTTCTAATTAACACTGAGAGGCTCGTTAGGCAGACAGAGCCCCCCGAGCCCCCCTCCACTGCTTCTTCTGGCAGAAGCAGAGAGATTGCTCTCTTGGGAGGAAGCGAGGCTACAATTACCCATGATTCATGGGGTTTAGGGAGAAGTGAGATGAGCTGTTCTTAGGCCTGTGGGCCCAAAGACCCCTCCCCACCCTGGGGACCACCCTCCCCCCATATCCAACTCTCTTAGCTCTCTGACCTGGTCTTGGTTAAGAAAAGGGTTAGGGGCGCCTGGGTGGCTCAGTCGGTTGGGCGGCCGACTTCGGCTCAAGTCATGATCTCGCGGTCCGTGAGTTCAAGCCCCGCGTCAGGCTCTGTGCTGACAGCTCAGAGCCTTGAGCCTGTTTTGGATTCTGTGTCTCCCTCTCTCTGACCCTCCCCCGTTCATGCTCTGTCTCTCTCTGTCTGAAAAATAAACGTTGAAAAAAAAAAAAAAAGAAAGAAAAGGGTTAGGGTTGTTGGGAGGGCCAGGCTGGGTGGACAGAACTGACCTGGGACGCTGCCAAGTTCCCGAGCCCTGTGGGAGGGAAATTGTATATGTATGTGTCTGAGAGAGTTGTGGGGGAGGGGGAGGATGGAGCATTTGACTCCAAGCCCGGATCCGGAAGAGAGCCTAGATTTTTATTTGCCCTGGGACATAGGACAGAGTTCAGTTTAGTTCATGTCTGCAAACATTTATTAAGCCCTAACCATGGCTCTGGCTCAACACTGGGCACCAAGAATGTAGAGACAGATAATACCATCCTTCCTGTAAGGTACAGTCCATGGGAATACAGAGAGCATGGAGGGTGGCTGCGAAGGATGGAAAGAAACAGTGGGGGACAGTGCAGGCTGGGGTTGCAGCAGGCACGAGGCTGGAATAAATGGGAGATGGTTGTGTTAAATGCACTGGAACAAATGGAGAAGATCCAACAACTGAATTCAAATATCATAGTGAGCACTTGGTCCTTGCCAGGCTCTGGGCTAGGTGCTGTCCATAGATCAGGGGCCTCGAATAACTGATGCTCTGTTGGAGTCAGGATAGGGGGTGTGGAGAGAAGGAAGGGTGGGTTAGTTAAATATCACAAAGATTAGTGGAGAAAACTGGGCATCCAAGACAAGTGAGAAACAACGTTCTCCACAGGCACCTAAAGTGGTAAGATCCCTGTCTGGTTGGGGAACTGAGGAGGCTTCACAGAGGATGCCCATTTGAGGCAGGTCCTGAAGAAAGGAGAGAACATCATGGGCTGAAGGACAAGGCTGAGCAAATGCTCAGAGCAGGAAAGCCTAGTGTGGGCTGGGGGAGGAGCAGGGGTCGAGCCAGCATGTACAGAGGCTTGGTGTAGTAGTAGAAAACGGGAGGTAGGCTGAGGCCAGATTGCTCAGGGTCAGAAGGCCAGCAGGAAGCATTTATATACTTATTTGGGGCAATGCTCTCAAGCAGCTGAACGTCTGTATTCACATCTGCTCCTCAAGAGCCTTCATCAGGGTAATGTAGTGTAGGATGGATGGTGGGTGTGAGAAGGGAGCAGGGAGGCAGTGGGGAGGCTGCCAGGGTGGTCCAAGTGGGGAGTCGAAGAGAGCCCCATGTGGCAACAGTTTGGTGGAAAGGTCAGGATGATGCAAAAGGTTTTGGGGGTGGGGCAGGTTGTGGAATAAAGGCTTGGAGGCTGACAAATGCAGAAGGTGGGCAAAGGAGGATGCATGGACAAATACAAGGTTCCCAGACTGGATAGCATAACAGCCAAAGTGCTGTAAGGTAAATAAAGAAATCATTGAGAGCTGATTCGGGGAGGTGGGGCAAGGCAGTGGCTTTGTATAGGTGAACAGAGGGATCTAGGATCAAGCTTAGGAATTGAAATTTGAGAGTCATTCACCGAATCATCATTGTCATCAAATAGCTACCACTTACTGCACACTGATTATGTGACAAGTTCATATGAAATGATTCAATTCTCATAACAAGCTACAGAGTCTGCAGGATTAGCTTCATAACAGATAAGAAAACTGAGAGTTGGAGATGTTAGGAAACTTGTCCAAGGCCAACCAGCAGAGAAGAAGCAGATCTGGGGCTGATTATCTCCCCTAAGGCTTGTTCATCAGCCGATTAAAGTACAGTGAAGTTATGATAGTGGACAAGGTTCTCACACAGGAGGTGAGAAGATACTAGCCTGCAGGACAACTGTAGAGTTGCCACAAAGGCTCTGCCGGAGATAGTTTCCCTCTTAATTAGTTGTTAATTATCAGCTACTGGAGGCTGCTCTAATGACCTCCAATGTAAAAGTCATGGAAGATGTCCAGAAGTGCATGGGAAAATAATTCAAATGTCTCTGCAGAATGGAAGATGGCACTCATATGACTTGTAACTGGCATGCTTAAGGATTTTGAGGTCAGAATATAGTATGGAAGTGCTGTATGGAAGCAGGCAAACCAAGGTAGACTGGGTCATGAGAGCCGAGGTCCGAGTTTCAAGGTGATAAAAATACGAAGAGCTGCAGAAAAGAGGGAGGAGGAAGGTTGAGGATGGACCCTCAGGTTTCATGAAGAAAGGTCTCTGGTTACCTTCATAAGAGTCATTTTAGAAAACCAGTGGGAGCAGAAGACTGATGCTGGGGGCTCAGGGCATATAAACTTGGATCAGCCATTTGCCATTTGCTCATGGAGTGAGGCAGAGGGTGTAGACTAGTGTTCCAAGAGGTTTGGTGGAAAACAGAAAGAAAGATATTGGGCTAGTGCCCCAGAGCTGGGGAGTCAAGAGGAGTTATGATTTAGCCTGGGGAGATCTGAGAGGGTCTGTAGGCAGGTGGAAAGGGGCCAGTGACACAGTGGAGTTTGGAAACACAAGTGAAATGCATCCGCTCCAGGAAAAGAAAGTTATGGGTTAGTTAGGGTGGTTTTTGAGAGTCACAAAGATAACTTTGCAATTAAGTCTTTAATCCATTCAATAAATATTCCTTGAAGGCCTCCTATGTGCTGAGCATTCTCCAAGCACTGGGGATAAAGCAGTAAACATGGCAAAGTCTCTGCCTTCATGGGACTTACAGTATAGTGGAAGATTTGATGAACCAGATTCAAGATATTTAAAATCTTGTTTTCTTCTCTGCTTGGGTGACACTGGGGACATTGGCTAGTAGAAGTCTCCTAGGGTTAGTTCAGCCAGCCTTCTGCCTCCAGATAGGATGATACTGTGCCAGGGGGATAGACATCTTTACCATTCTGGAAACATTTCAGGCAATGGGATTTCATACCTTCCCTCTGTTGCCAATGGCATCTCATAACCTGAAGAGAATGCTTTTGGGTCTAAGGTTTCCCTTGAAATGTGAATAGGCCAGGTGGGAAAAAAATATGAATTCCTCCCTGGTGTCAGTTTCTCATGGGACTTGAGGAGGGATAAGAGTGTGACAGAAATTGACGGAAGGAGAAAGTTAAGTGGTCAGTTTCCCTCACTCTCTATAACTTCCCCCTTGGAGTGCTCTCCTGCCTAGTCAAGGCCAATCTCCATTCCAGACCTCAGGGAGCCTGGCAGGGTTCTGCAGGGAGACTGAGCTGAGCTCTCTCCCCTCTGACATGATTTCTGCAAAAGCAGTGATGAAATGCCTCTGAGATGTCAGAAATTTCTATGTTTCTCTGGAGATCCTGGGTACGTGATAAAACCCCATAGGCAGAATCCTGATGGTCCCCCAGATTCCTGATGCCCCTCTCCGAGATTCTTGCCCCCTGATGTGCACATCCTGTATTGTTCCCTTCCCTTGAGTGGGGATGGGACTAGGGGGTATAATAGGATATCACTCTGTCATTAGGTTACCATGCAGTTGACCTTGACCAAATCCAAAGGAAATCATTCTGGGTGGCCTGACCTAATCAGGTGAACCCTTTAAAAGGAGGTGAAGCCTCAGAGCCACTCCTCTGGTTGGCCCTGAATGGCCAAACTACTGTGTGGCCAGGAACAGCAGGCATCTGTAAGTGAGGACCTCAGTCTTAGAATCTCAGGAAACTGAACTCTGCCAACAGCAATGAGCTTGAAAGAGGACCCTGAACCTTGTGTGAGACTGCAGTCCCAGCTGACATTTGATTTTTTCCAGGTGAGATCTCAAGCACAGAACCCAGTTGAGCCATGCCCAGACTACTAATGTACAGAACTATGAAAAAATAAGTGGGTATTGTTTTAAGCTGCTGAGCTTGTGATAATTTGTTATGCAGCTATAGCTAACTAATACACTTGGTGTGAGTTTTAAGAGTACCTTGAAAGCCCTTTAATATGAGGATCATGAAGACATTCTGCTTAAGGCCTTGTACCTTGTGACATGCAAACCCTTCTGAGGGGAGCCATACAGGAGGCCTTATTGGCCACTTAAACCTCAATAAGCTGAAGTTTCCCAACTATCTTCCAAGAGGACAGCTGGATTTGGGAAGAGAGACAGCATAATGCCACTAGGTTTGGGGTTGGGAAGGGCCCTGAATGGCAAGACGGAAGAGCTGAAGGCAAGATTGAGGTCATCTCCTTTTACCTGGGATTGTCCCTGGGTTTGGGGTTGTATCTATGAGATTTTCTGGTCTAGAAGGGTGCCTCTGCTGGTCCAGCAGTGGGGGGCACCCACAGGGAAGGAGCCCAGGAAATTGTTGGCATTGTGAGAGGCAGTCACTCCAGCTGCCGTCCCTGGTGAGCCTCCTTCAACAGGAGGCAGGTTGAAGCATGGTACTGAGGGACAAAATTAGCCTTTCTATCTGTCCCATTCCATGACCCTGGGAAACATGGTGAAATATTATTGGTTGCTCATATCTCATCTAGTTAGCATCTACTATGTGCCAGCCCTAAGGCTGGGTGCTAGGAACACAGCGTTAATCAAACCCCAGTCCCAACCGTTATGATGATCCCAGGGTCGGGGATTTCCACAATGCACTGATGTGAATGCTGAGGAAGAAAGCAGGTGAACAAGGTGTAGCAGCGAGTTGGGGTTTTTTTTAGCATTTCTTTTTAATTTTTAATTTTGTATTATTTTATTATTTTAAATGTACACACAAGTAGAAAGAATACTGTAGTAAACTCCCAGATAACTACCATTAACATTGTGTCATCTAACAGTTCCATTTTTTTTTGATGAAGTATTTTAATACAAATTCAAGATAACATGTGTGTCACCCATAAGTGTTTCCATACGCATCTCTGATATGAGCATTTAAAAATGACTACCACAGGGGCTCCTGGGTGGCTCAGTCAGTTAAGCCTTTGACTTTGGCTCAGGTCATGATCTCACAGCTCACGAGTTTGAGCCCCGCCTCAGGCTCTGTACTGACAGCTCAGAGCCTGAAGGCAGCTTCGGCTTGTCTCCCTCTCTCTCTGCTTTCCCCATGCGTTCTCTCTCTCTCTCTTTCTCTCTCCCTCAAAAATAAATAAACATTTAAAAAAGTAAATTAAAAAAAATAAGTAACCACCACAACAAGCAGAAGTAACACACCTGTCCCCTGCCCCCAGGACATGGCCAATCCCTGGAAGCCAGTCCCACATCCTACCTCTCTAGGAATCTTGGCAAGTATCCATGACACGCTGGGAGTTCTCAGACTTGGCCCCTCCGTACCCGCCAGCTGTGCACTGCCGGGCCCCGCCAAAGCTTAGTCGGTGACTCCCAGTCCTAACTGCGCTCTTCCTCTTTGGTTCTTTTCGCAGATTGAAATGCTAGAACACAAGTACGGGGGCCACCTTGTGTCCCGGCGCGCCGCTTGCACCATCCAAACCGCCTTCCGCCAGTACCAGCTCAGCAAGAACTTTGAGAAGATCCGCAACTCCCTCCTGGAGAGCCGCCTGCCGCGGCGGATCTCCCTGCGCAAGGTGCGTGCGCCCATGGCCGAGAGCCTGGCGGCCGAGAAGGCGCTCATGGAGGGCTACGGCCTCATGGGGCTGCCGCTGGTGCGCTCGCCCTCCCTGCCGCCCACCTTCGCGGGCACGCTCACCGAGCTGGAGGACTCCTTCACCGAGCAGGTGCAGTCCCTGGCCAAGTCCATCGACGACGCCCTGAGCACCTGGAGCCTCAAGACCATGTGCTCCCTGCAAGAGAGCGGCGCTTACCAACTCCACCAGGCCCTGCACGCGGGCGCGGGGCCACCGGGCCTGGAGGCCGAGATGCGGGAGCTCAATAGCGCCCGCCCGGCGCCCGGGGAAGAGGCCGCCGAGGTCGCCGGCCTGCCCCAGGGCCACAGCAGCACCCTCATGATGGCTTTCCGGGATGTCACCGTGCAGATCGCCAACCAGAACATCTCTGTCTCCTCCGCCACGGCTCTGTCGGTGGCCAACTGCTTGGGCGCGCAGACCGCCCAGGCCCCGGCAGAGCCCGCGGCGGCGGGCAAAGCGGAGCAGGGCGAAGCCCCGGGGCAGGAGCCCCCCGAGGCCCCCACCGCGGGTCAGGGGGGTGCTCCCGCCGAGAACACGGGCGCAGAGGCCGGAGCCAGCGCCGCCTTGGGCGCGCACCCACCTGGGGCTGCCCAGGCCGTGGTGGAGGGGGCCGCGGTAGCCGTCTCGGAGGCAGAGGCAGAGGAGGAGGAGGCCGGGGAGGCGGGGAAGGAGACGGAGGCCGAGGCCGGCGACAACTCGGAGCAGCTGAGTAGCAGCAGCACGTCCACCAAGTCGGCCAAGTCGGGCTCGGAAGCATCGGCCTCAGCCTCCAAGGAGGCCCTGCAGGCCATGATCCTGAGCCTGCCGCGCTACCACTGCGAGAACCCCGCCAGCTGCAAGTCGCCCACGCTCTCCACAGACACGCTGCGCAAAAGGCTCTATCGCATCGGCCTCAACCTCTTCAACATGTGAGTGAGCACCGGCCCTGGAGCTCAAGGGACTCCCAGGCCGCAAAGGAGAGGCGGGGGCGGGGGCGGGAGGGGGAGGACCTGTAAAGGTGAGCAGGGAGCCAGGTAATTGTCCTCATCCTCCCAGTTCCCTCCCCTCACGTGGCGTTTGTGTGCCGTGCCTGCTCCTTGAGACACTGTGTAGGAATACACGTTCTATTTTCCATTGTCACAGATGTATTTTAAGGATTAGGGACAAAACGACACATCAAGCCCCGTGCTTTCACCACTATTACTGCTTACGATGAAGCTAGGACTTGAAAAGCGAGAGAATTTAAAAAAAAATACAGTATTCAGTGAATAATAGTACCGGTCGTATGAGGATTGAGCAGAAATCATTCAGGTAGGACCGGAGTTAGGGAAACAGCATTATCTTCTGGGGATGATGTCAAGGAGACAGGAGAGGATGGGCGAGGAGGCAGTGACCAAAGGCCAGTGGGGTGGGAGAGGAGAGACCTAGAATAAGGAATACAGATTAAAGGCAGGAGAGGGACATGGATAAAAGGGGGAGACAAGGAAGCTGGGGTGAAGCAAACAGAGGGGGGACAGAAAGAGAACAGGAGAACGGAAGCAGAAAAATGGCATCCCCAGCCAGACACCCAGTCAAAACTGTCCTAGCAACTAGAATGTATACAGCTGGTGGCAAGCACATGTTGCTCCCATGGAAGCCTCAAGTATAGGTTCACTCATCTCCACCCTCCATTCACCCCTTCCTTCAGAGCCCTGAGCCAGGAAATAGAACACCCCTTCCAGCCACATGGACGTGCATCTATTCACTCAGCTGTTATCTATTGAGTACCATGATATGGCGACCACAAAGACAGATAGGACGCATCCCCCAGTCTCAAGAAGCTTGTATTCTAGAGGGAATAGCGCCCGTTCATGGCTCACCTTGCATAAGACATCTTGCTAACTTCTGAACAATATCTACAGGTAGCATTACTGTGCCATCTTATAGAAAAGAAACAGGCTCACACAGGTCAGGCGAGTTGCACACGGTGACAGTGACGTAGCCGGTGAGCTTCAGGCCGGTCTGGCTGCTGGTCCATCGTTCTTTCCTCCAAGTCAGGCTGCCCCCTGGTGAACCCAGCCCCCACCCTCACACCTCCACAGCACGACTTCTGCGTGCACGCTCACACGCACACAGATAACTGCGACCCCTCAAGATAGTGCTTCTCAAACTATCTGTGGTGAAGGACCAGTTTGGGTTTTTACCTGACATATTGTGGGCTGATACTTCTGTAAAATGCAATAAAAATGAACTGCTAGAAAAACAATCACATGCTTGGTTATCCTGAAAATGTCAAAGTGCTATAAAAGGTTCTAAATGCTTACCCTCTCTCTCTGTACTTGTCTTCTCCTGAACCAATAAGACACAGTTCAGGGAACAGCATGGATGTGCAGACCACACTGTGAGTACATTTGCCTGAAGACATGGCACCCACACCCACATGTAGAGACTGGAGCCTGAGAAAGTAAATGGTGGAGAGCAGGAGTCTATGGACACTATGGACAGTGTGGTAGGAGAGCTCACCTCAGTCCCTCAGTCTCACCCTCCTTCCAGATTCCAGGCTGGGAACTGAGTATAGACAACAGAATACAGACAGGGAGGAAGGGCTTTGGTGGCAGGACTCAGGGCCCTCAGGGAACACAGAAGAACACCTCTCCACCTGTTCTGGAATTCACTCATTTTGGCCAAACCTCCTCCAACCCCTTCCCTCCCCATGCTACCTTCACTCCTGGGTGTGTGTGTGTGTGGGGGGGGGGGGGCGGTGTGCAGGAAGGTGAGGCTCTGGAGAGAGGTGCTTTGGATCCAGAGCCCCTCTGCAGTGGAAGGAATCCTAGCATTTCATAGGAATTCTTCCCAGAAACCTCCAGGCACCTTTATGGGCTCCATGGGCTGGAAGAAAGTAGTCATGGATGCCCTTGGCTCACTCTCTACTCCTTCTTCCCACCTCTACCCGCACCCCTAGAAACCCGGACAAAGGCATCCAGTTCCTGATCTCCCGAGGCTTCATCCCTGACACCCCCATTGGAGTGGCCCACTTCCTGCTCCAGCGCAAGGGCCTCAGCCGGCAGATGATCGGGGAGTTCCTGGGCAACAGCAAGAAGCAGTTCAACCGCGATGTGCTGGAGTGAGTGCCCCTCTCCCTGGCCCATCCACCTAGGGTCCCCTAGGATGCAGGGGAGTGAGCAGGACCCCTGGAGTCTTGGCCCAATCTTGACCAGCCTCTGTTTCCCCCTCCAAAGTCCTGTAGACATTTACTGAGCGCCCTCTGGCAGGGTACCATTGAAGGAACCAGGGGTACAGGAATGGTCAAAGGAGACAAAAAGGCCTCCCTCCCTGCTACCCTCAGGCGGCAAGAGAATGAGTCTGGAAAAGAAGGGGACTATGTCTGCACTGGGGCCATCTCTGCCTGGTGAAAGGCCTCAGCCCACCCTCTAGCGGGCATCTGCCCCGCCTCCAAGCCCCCAGAGGCTGGTCTGCTCCCCACATGGACTCAGTGTCATATTGGTGGAGGCAAACAGGAGGCAGAAAAAAGAAGTTAGACTGAGGGTTTTTAGAGCAAGAAATAGAGTGATTCTGTAAAGATATATTTACCACCAAGATCAATAGATGGGGGCAGGATGAGGGGACTGCTGCGTTCAGCTTTGTTCATGTGGAGGCTTGAGCACATGAGAGTCTCTTCACACTCGCCACCCCGGGAGCCACAGGGCATGGGGTGGCATCCCTGGGGCCTTGGAGCCACCTCTCCCTGGCAAAGAGAGGGTGAGGCCCCATGAAGCCTGATCCAGTCTCCTTAAGCTCACTTCCTTCTTGAAGGTCACCATGATGTAAGAAGCCCCCCCGCCCCGCCCCACTTCCCCCCTCTCTCTTGGGTAGTCAGCAGAAGTGTTTCCTCAGAAGTATTCCTGAGAGACCTCTTTCCTTTGTACTTGCTCTCAGAACAGCAAGGGCCTGCTACATGGGGGCAGGGGGCTCCTCCTCAAGGGTTTGGGAGCATGGGCTGACTGGCAGGGTTGTCCGTGTCCCTGGAGTGGGAGCTCAGAGACATGGCTTCTGTTTATGAAGGAGTTTTGGTGCTGTGTCTTTCTACAAGTCCCTGCTCTCTGGGCCTGCATTTCCACGCCTGTAGAGTAGAGGGTTTGGATTATGAGGGGTAGACCAGTTGTCCTCTGGAATCCCTATCACATTTCTAAATTCACTGGTAGTTGTTTCACTGAGTACAGTCCAAAGAGCAGGGGCTTGGACCCAGCTGAGGGACCTTGAAATCCCCAGATGCCCCTTAGTTGACTGAACCCCGGTCCTGCCTCTGACTCTCTGCAGCTTTGGACATTCAGACCCCGCCCCCCTCCATTAGGTCTTAAGATGCTCTGAGTGCCTGCAAAGAAAAGTAAACTGATAGGTGTGCAGGGTTTCCTTCTCCCCCTCCTTTCCTCTCCCTCTCCCTTGGGCTCCCCTTCCTCCCCACCACTACCTCTGCTATGCAGGGGGCCCTGAGGGGATGCCCTGAGGAAATGATAGAAAGAGGAGAAAGATCAGGTTTTCTTTGTCTCCTTCCTCACCGTGTTTTCTCCCATCTGGCTCATCTCTCTGGCCTTTTCATTGGCTATTTGTCCCCGTTCTACTCCTCTGTTCCCTAGGAGGGGGCCTGGGGGGGGGGCTATGCCTCATTGTTTAGTTCTTCCCAGCTGCCCCCACCCCTGGGTGACCCTGCTTTGTCTCTCTGCTCTGGGGGCACAGGCCCTGACTGACTGCTGTCTCTTCTGCCTTCCCCAGTCCCTGTGTGTCTGGCCCTGAAATTCTGACCTGCTAGGCCCACAGTGACCTGGAGTGCTAGGAACACATGCTTTTCCTCCAGCCCCAGTGGTGCCTCCACAGCACAGTGCAAACTGATTACCATCCTCCCCGGGAGACTGAGTGTGCCGGCTGGAGACAGATTAGCACTGCAGCCCAAGCTGGGGACCCGGCTAGCAGCTGAGGTGGGGATCTGGCTCTGGATGAGAGGGCAGTGTGTGGTGGCAGGAGAAAGCCGGGCCTGAGAGGGCTTGCTCTGAACCCTGGCTCTGATCCTCGCATGCTGGGAGGCCTCCCCTGGGCCTCAGTTTCCTCACCTGTAAAGTGGGAGGGTCGGGCTGTGTGCTCCCAGAGGTCCCTTGGACTCCTGTGAATCTGTGGTCTTTCCCACTCCTCAGGGCCTTTGTAGCACACTGGGATCATGCAGAATTGTTTGCCTTAAACATCCAGGTCATGCTTTGTCATGCTACCGGCTCATCCCAGAGCAGCCCGCAAGCTCCAGAGCAGTGCTGGGGGACCAGGGTTCTCCATTTGTTCCACAGACGTTGAGTGCCTACTCCGTGTTGGGAATGAGGCTGAGCTGGGCACCCGTGGGAATGTGGGATGGGGGCAGTGAGGAATAGGCTTGGCTGTGGGCTGGGGGGAACTTACAAGCCCAGGTGTCAAGGGGAGAGAGGAGAGGAGTATGGAAAGGAGACAAAGGGCCAAGGAACCTCCAGCAGGCATTGTGGTTTCAGGAGAGTGGAGTGCAGACCAGAGCCCTAGTCTGCCCCAGTGGGTGCCTCAGCCCCTCGTGTTTTGTTCTGCAGCCATGCAGGCCCCTGGTGCTGAGACCCTGGCACGCTCAGCCGCTACACGTAAGAGCTCCACAGAAAGGAGCCTCTTCACCCAAGTGTGCGTTGCTGACCGGCTGGCTTGTCTCCTGTGGGGCGCCCACAGGAGATGGAGAGCCAGGAAAGGGCAGGCACTCGCCGGGGAGCCAGACGTTGGGGTTCAGAGGGTTTCCCTGCCACCCAAGCCAGCTATCCTGCACCCTCTCAGGGTCTGCTACCTCTTCCTTCCTCCCACCAGAGAAAACACACAGTAACAAAGTCACCAGTGCCATTTCGCTCAGGCTGAAAAGGCTTCATTGGGATTCCACACAGCTTCCCTGCCCCCGCCTGGTGACATTCAGCATGTCGCGTCCGTTCTGTACAAAGCTGCTTGCTGAATAAAAGGACATAAATCACCCAACCCCTTGGAGACTGAGACAGCCCCAGCCCCAGCACTCTCCAAGATGCAGCCAGGCAAGAAGAGGAGAGGGTGGAGGCTTCTAGTAGGGGATGGGGTGGGACCCCCACCACGACCAACTGCTTGTGGGCCTGTGGAGGAAGGGAAGAGAGAAGGGGCTGAGCAGAATCCACCTCAGGTGCTGACTTATGTCTGAGCACCCACATCTGATGTGGTGACATTGCCTCCAGAATCTGACCCTTGGTGCCCTTGGAAGCTGATCTCTTCACTGCTTAGTACCCTGTTTCCATGGAAGATACACTCCAAGAAGGAATGTATTTAACCAGGATTTATCAGATAATAATAGAAGGCATTCTGAGCTCAAAGGGCCACATCCATTCCACTGGTTACCTAGGAAAGTTTTGGGTTTTTTTTTATCTTATTTTTTTAAGTTTATTTATTTATTCTGAGAGAGAGAGAGAGAGTGAGTGGGAGGGGCAGAGGGAAAAAAGGAGAGACAGAGAATCCCAAGCAGTCTCTGCACTGTCAGCACAGAGCCTGATGTGGGACTCGATCTCATGAATGTTGAGATCATGACTTGAGTGGAAATTAAGAGTTGGATGCTTAACCGACTGAGCCATCCAGGCGCCCCAGCTTTGGTTTGTTTTTAAAGGAGAAACCAGCCTGTTTCCTCACTTGTCAAATGGGAAAAATATTACCCATGTCATATGAGTTAAAATTTTTAAATGCATGTAAAGTGCTTAAGTCAGTGACTGATGCTTAGGAAGTTGTTTATAAATATTAGCTATTTCTGTTATTATTTCTCCCACTTGAAAACACAAGGCATTGAACACCTCCCCACCCTGGCCAGGGAAACCTCAGACCACCCCATGTCTGGTTTGGGATCAGGTCTATTCCCCGGACAACGAGAACATGCTGAAGCTTGCTGGGGAAGGGAGAGCTCCTTTGGGGACCATCCTGCACTCTGGGGAAGCCCCCTCTGATGCCGAGGAGAGAGGGGCAGTGTTGGCTTAGCAGAGGGAGCCAGACATCAGCTGGGGTTAGGATCCGTTGGTGCTGGAAGCTTTTCTCTCTGTTTTCACATGGCTGGGAAATTTGACTCTGCTCTATTTCCCTTCTGAAATGTTCGCTTCAGCAGGTTTGAAGGCCAGTGGACGGGGGAATGTTCCACGCTGGCTGTGAGTGGTCTCTTTTCTGGGCTGGGTGATCTTTTCCAATGTGAATCACATACACATGAAGGGCAGCAGTGTCTGTCCTTTCCATAGCAGTGTGCGAAGGGCAGCTCTTGGGTTGGGTTGCCAGAAGAGTTTCCTGGGTGTTCTTTCTCTCACTGTGTCTACTCCCATCTTTTGTTCAATATTAGAGTTTGACATTTTAGTCAGACTGCATTATTTCATTTCCTTGGAAATGTGTTGGCCGGAGTGTAACAGATTTGTTCTTCTTAGGGGACATTCAGAAATGAAGACAGATTGTCTGTCAAACTCAACAGGCTGGAAGGCTCTAGCCTTTCATGGCTAGGAAGAAATTACTTGAGAATATCCTGCCCATTGTGTCACGTGTAACCTCAGAATGGTTACTTTATTTCTGAAGAATTCCACTGAAGGAGAGAGGAGGCTGGGGCCCATGCAGACCCCTGTGGGTCTGGAGGAGGGTGGAAGAGGCCCCGGGTAGGCAGAGATAGACTTTGGGGTTATTTCCACTGCTTTGAAAGTTTGACACTGCGGCCGCCCAGGGGGATGGAAGGCGGGAGTCTCTTCTGAAAGTGAAGTCTTTAAGTTTATGATCTTGACCCCTCACCTCTCCAGTGCCCTTCCCCCTTGCCCCCCCCACCCCATCATACACACACACACACACACACACACACACACACTGACAGATGAGAGATTTTCCTTAACAATAAAGAGTCATGAACATTTCAGACCCACTTACTCCTATAGTGGAGATTTTTGGACCCCAAGCATGGGGTGAACAAGTCCAGAGTGGAGACTCCCTTTGGCTTGGTCACGTTAGCATCTAAGTTGGGCTTTCATACAAAGACCTACCACCCAGCCCCTTCCTGATAGCTCGGGTCCTAGCTCTGGAGGGCTCTTGACATCCCTATGTGATTCTCAGGTGTGGCTTCAACCCACCACTCGTTGAAGTGGGATTTCCAGGGAGCAGGATTCTAGGAAAGGGGCTTCCTGAGATTACATTCTCCTGGGGTTTTTAGGAGGGCCAGCTGCGACTGAGAAGGCTGTGAGACATAACACTGACAGCTCACATCTATCAAGCATTCGCTGTGTGCCAGCAGGCACTGCGCCAAGACCCATACATGCAAAATCTCATTCCGTCTTCACAGCAGCTCTGTGAGGTGAATGCCGTTGATCTGTGCCAAACGTGGGAGCAGAGGAACAGAGATGTTAGGTAGCTTGCCCACAATCACAGAGCTAACCAATGGCTGAGATCAATGATGGCAGGCACAATGGTTCTATAACCCAAGCCGCCCTCCCCTGTGCCTTATCTCAAGGGACGTGTGGTCCAAATGCCTTGTAGTTTTTGTCAGACTCCAGTAGTGAAATGTAGTGCTGGAAGACCCCTTGCACGGCCTGTTGGTCCAGCCGTCTCATCTCACCCGGGCAGAAACTGAGGCTGGGAGAGAAGAAATGACTAATCCCCTGGCCAGTGGCAGATTGAATGAAATCAGGTACTATCCCGTCCCTTGACTCACCTTTGCTCACTCTGCTCATCTGAAAAGAAAGCGGGACTGAGAAACTGATTCATAAAATCTCAAGAGGTCTGAGCTAGAACCAGTTTCCCCTCTCCCTGATAGATGGACATTTTAAGGAGTCAGATGAATGTCTAGAGATGGAATTTCAGGCAGATGGAACTGTTCATGAGGGAAAGGTCTTAATACCTATGCTAGAATGGACTTCAACCTCACTTACTTGATATGTCAACTCAGACTTGGTCTCCAGGTGCCTAATGAAAACTGTCATTTCCTAAGCTCTGTTACAGACCAGGCACTTTATATAATAAAATGTCTCTTTCAAAACTCATAACCACCTGCCCACTAGATGTTATAGTTGTCTGCTCCATTCTGTAGATGGAAAAAGGGAGGCATGGAGAGGCTAAGGGAACTGAACTGAAAAAGGCTAAATGATGGGAGCCAGATTCAACCCCAAGGGTGTCTGACACCAACAGCTGACTTCTCATTCCACCCACTGTTAATGGCACAGAGCAGTGGTTCTCCAAGTGTGGTCCCCGGAACGCCAGCAGCAGCATCACCACCTGAAAAGCTGTTAGCAATGTCAGTTCTCAGACTCCGGCCCAGACCCGCTCAGTCAGAACTCTGGGGGCAGCAACTGTGGGTTAACAAGCCTGCCAGGGGGCTCTGATGCCCACTCAAGTTCGAGAACCCCCAGCAGACAGGGATGCTGCCCCAGGCCGAGCAAAGGGAGAATCACCTCAGACATCCACATTGACTTCTAATTCACTTGGGTAGTTTAAACTTGGTTCTTTTGGTTCCTGAGTCCTCAAGGTGTGACTGGCAGCCATCCCTTCTGGGGCCCTCCCCAACGAGATTTTTCTTTGTTCCCATGTCACCGTCAGGGACGCTGGCAGGTCCTCTTGCGTCAGCTCCCTTCTGCTCTATTTTCTGAGCCACGTTGCACTTTTCCAAAAAGCCTTGACCTTTGTTGGGCATGTTATGAGTTGTGCCTAACAAAAATAACTCTCTGGTGGATGGGGATATTTTTAATTGAATTGTATGAGCCAAGAACTGCAGAAATAAAACCAAGGTTCCTATATCCCATGGCAGTAGGCGGTTTCATTTTCCATCCTAATCCTGAAACCCGGGCTTAGTCTCCTCCCCGAGGGCCAGTGCCCCCACCCGGACCCTCCCGCCCCACCGCCGTCGGCAGCACATGCACCTCTGCCGAGCCTCAGCCTGCGTGCGCCTCACCTTCCAGATCTTTGCTGTCTCTTCTGGCCAATTAAAAATCCCTGCTGCTATCATTACCTATTTTCAGCTCCCAGTCAGTTCCTTTGTCTGCCAGACGCTGTCTTGCTATCATTTAAAAAAATTGAGATGACGAAATTCATTTTGATCACAGTCGTGTATGACGCTTCATTTCCCTGCAACACACTGACTCCACGCATTGATCAGTATTAACAAACAATTTTATGCCAGATCGTACCTGTGTATGCAGACGCAGGGAACATCTGTGCTTCTGCTTGCCCAGCCCCTGTGAGGTACTTGCCACAGGACAGAGAGAGGGGGAGGCCTGGACAGAAGCTTTGCTCCCCTGATTCACTCATTTGCGGATCCGCAGCGGCACCTCCCTGGGCAGGTGCAGCCGTGCTCGGTTGGAAGCGGTTTAATGGGCACCAGTTAGCCCTGGCTCTCATCACTCACTCACCTGCACGTGAGGCTGAAGGAAGTGGGAAGCACATGTACTCCACCCTGCTTCACCGCCCACGGTCTGGAATCTGCAGGGCCATTTCCTGGGCAGCTCCGTCCAGTCTCGGGTGAGCTCCAGATGACCTTGGCAAAGCAGGCCTGGCAATCCTGGACCGCCGGGCAGAGCTCCCAGAAGCTCAGGCCCCTGGGCTCCCTCCCCAGCCGAGCACATGCTCAAGGTCCCATTCATTCACCCAGCTGGTCTCTCACTCACGCATTCATTCATCCCGGGAACAGTTATTGAATTCGTATGTGCGCCAGACATGCAGAGGGGAAAAGAACTGCCTGTGCCGGAAAGAGCACAGAGCCGAGTGGGAAGACAGGCAGGTAAATGTTATGACACAGGAGACACCTGCACTGGTGGACAGACGCCTGTCTGGGATAGCATGGAGGTCGAGGGGGACTCCTAGAGAGACGGATCGCTCAACAGGGACCTCCAGGTAGGGGTTGGGCAGCAAGAAGAAAGAACACTGTGTGCAAAAGCATGTAGGCTTGAGAGCCAGACTGCAGGAGGGGAGGCGGTACGTGAAAGGGGCAGAAGCTGAGTGGCTAACAGGGCCTTGCTTGCTCGGCTGAGAAACTTGGGCTTCATGCTAGGGATGTGGAAAGCCCTTGAAAAATATAAACAAAGGAGTGAGTGGCAGGACCAAATGGGTGTCCTGGAAGGATTGTTCTGGAACATGACTTGGAGGCAGGGAGGCCAGTTAGGGAGGCTACTGCAGTCACAGTCGTGGGGAGAAATTTGAGGAAGGAGGAGACCCTTAGCCTGGGCAGTGGCCCAGGAGTGAGGAGTCCTCGGAGCCTGGAGACATGGTGAGGCAGGTGACAGGCTGGAGGAGAGCAGAGGCAGCCAGATCGCAGGAAACAGCCTCCTGAGCTGTTAAGGATTTGGAACAGTCTTTGCATGTGAATATATTTGTGCTCTCAGGCTCTCTAGGGTAATTCGTGAAATTATACCAAATAAACATGCATGTATTATTCAGTTTGGGAGGGGAGATGCTGGGTTTGGGGACATTTCATCTGAAGAATTCCTCAAATCAGACAGTGTCAAGTATTTACTGAGAACATGTTAAAATATTAAATAGCAGCTGAAAGGTGAAATGCGGGCAGCCTGACTTCCCTGCAAGAGTTGCCAGCACAACCTGTGGTCTTGTGAGTGTTGCCCCCGTGACTGCCGTTCAGACCAGAGCGCCCAGGGGAATTCAGCAACCAAGGCACTCAGAAGTGTGTTGGTCAACTTCCAATCAAATGCAGAGTCTATGGTTTACATGTGCCCTCTGGACTCAGCAACGTTGTCTTTTATAAACAATACAGATCAACCAAAAAGAATTAACTAGTCGTGACTAATAATAAAATTAAAAGGGTGGGGGCACCTGGGTGGCTCAGTCGGTTAAGCGGCCAACTTTGGCTCAGGTCATGATCTTGCGGTCCGTGAGTTCAAGCCCCATGTCGGGCTCTGTGCTGCCAGCTCGGAGCCTGGAGCCTGTCTCAGATTCTGTGTCTCCCTCTCTCTGACCCTCCCCCGTTCATGCTCTATCTCTCTCTGTCTCAAAAAAAAAAATAAACGTTAAACAAAATTTTTAAAAAAATTAAAAGGGTGAATGCATCACAAGAGAGAAACACTTAAGAGCTGTTGAAGGGGACATTCAGAGCCAGAGAATTGGGTAAGGCCACCTAGAGAGAGGTTGTTAAGAGCAGGAAGGGAGGAGTGCCTGGGTGGCTCAGATGGTTACCGGTTTGGCTCAGGTCATGATGTCACAGTTCATGAGTTCGAGCCCTGCATCATGCTCTCTGCTGTGTGGAGTCTGCTTGGGATTCTAACCTCTCTCCCTCTCCCTCTCTCTCTCTCTCTCTCTCTGTCTCTCTCTCTCTGCCCCTCCCGTGTGTCTCTCCCTCTCAAAATAAATAAATAAACTTTTAAAAAGTCATTTAAGAAAAAGAGGGGAAAAGGAGCCTGGTGTCTAGTCTTAAGATAGAGGTGCAGCAGAAGGAGGCCCTTCATGAAGGAGGTGCACCTTCAGGGAGGAAAGAGTCAACCTAGGGGAGGGTGGTGTGAGGGAAGCAAGAGAGAGGAGTGTTTCAAGAAGGGAATGATTAGCATGTCGGTGCTGCCCAGAGGCTGCTGGGATGAAAAGTTGGTGCCATTGGACTTGCAACATGTCGGCCAGCGTGGCCTTGACAAGCAAAGTTTCCGTGGAATGCTGGAGGTAGATGCTTGGCTGGAGCGGATTGAAAGGTGAATGGGATTGAGGATGTGGAGACAGCAGGCATAGGGACCACCTAGCAGTTTGGCTCCAAAGAAGAGTAGAGGCAAGGGGTAGTGACTGGAGGCAAAGAAGGGTCCAGGCAGGGTTATAATTTGTAAAATAGGAAAGACAAGTCTTTGGGTGCTAAGGACGATGGTTTAGTAGATACTAAATTGGTACTCCAGGAAAGAGCATCTCAGACATAACGTGTCCAAATCTGCAGTCTCAGTCTCTCCTTCAGCATATGTGTCCATCCCATCATGGACTCGGCATAAAAAATAGCACCACCAGGCCCTCGGGTGCTCAAGCCAGGGCTTGGAGACTCACCATTGACTCCTCTTTTCCTCACCTCCCACCTTCCCTCCATTGCCCGCTCCCATCAGTTCTTCCTCGAGGATGTATCTCAGATCGCCCATCCACTTGGTCTCCACCTTACCCTAGGCTCCATCAGCCCTAACTTGGGCCTTGGCAGTAGCATCCTAACAGGGTCCCTGCTTCATTCTTGTTCCCTGCCATCCCTTTTCCACTCATTCTCCCCCAGTAGCCAGAGAAATCTTCATAAAACAAACTGGCTTGTATCACTCCTCTGATCATATCCTATTGTCTCCTGTTGTATTCAGGCTAAACTCCGAAATCCTCTTGTGACTCACAGAGCTCTGTCTGGTCAAACCCCTGCCTGCCTCTCTAGCCCCACAGCCTGCCACTCTCCATTGTCCCCTTTACTCTCTGCATTGCAGACTCATTGACCTTTCTAGGTCCTTGGAAGTTCTTTCCTACCACAGGGCCTTAGCATATGCTTTCCCCCCTCTGCCTGAAAGCTCCCCCACCCCTCCCTTTCCCTTGGTCAGCTCCTCATCATTCAGGTCTCAGCTCAGTGTCATGTCCGTAAAGGGGCCTTTCCAAAATATGAAATACATATTTTGTCCTCTCACGGAAGCCTGTCCTTTGCCTACATAGGATTCGCCACAATTACAATGAAATGATTATTTTTGACTCTGTGTATAATGTTTCTCTCTCACCAGGAAAGGGTCTGTGTTTGTGTTGTTTGTCACTTACACCAGGTCCCAAGCACAGCGTCTTGCATACAGGAGGAAATGCATGTTTGTTGGAAAGAAGGAAGAAAGGAAGGAAGGAAGGAAGGAAGGAAGGAAGGAAGGAAGGAAAGAAGGAAGGAAGGAAAGAAGGGAGGGAGGGAGGGGAGAAAGAAAAAAGTCACCAGCAGGGGCCAGAGAAAGCACCAGAGAGGGAAGGGGGAAGGAAAGAGGTTGGGGATTGCTCCCTGCTGTGGCTTCTGGGTGCCCAGGCCAGCTCTGAAACTGAGGGATGGCCCCACAGCTTCTGTGCTGACTGCCAATAGTGAAGTGACTCCCAGCACGTGACTGTGACCATGATGGTGCCCAGTTGTCCCTCCCCTTGGCCCCTCACTGGCTCCAGCCAGGCATCAGGGTAAGACAGCTGCCCCCAGGGCATCAACACTAGATGGGGAAGGAGGCAGGCTTGCCTGGCCCAGGAGATGCCAGCAAGGCATGTGATGTGTGCAGCTCCCCCTGCAGGAGCAGCTCTTTTGTGAGCTGGTTTCTTCACATGTAATACAAAATAACAGGATAATGGTTAATATCGCACAGGATGGAGAGAGAAGATGAAGTCAGGGTGCACTTAGTGACAATCCTCAGTAACATGAGCACAGAGGGCGCTTCCCCCGCTAGTGTTGGACCCCCGTTGAAGTGGAGACGGCCCCTGGGGGAAGAGGCCTCACAAGAGCAGGAAGCCTGGCACAAGCCCCTTTGTGGTCTCAGTTTCGCCTTCTGCAAAATGGGGAGATTATACACCAGAAAAGACCACCCAGAAACATGTGATGTTTTTCACCTTAAAAATGATCAAAGAGGGACTGATGTCCTTGGCTGTCCTGGGTAGAGGCCACAGGGTGGATTTGGAAAACTGTCAAACAATCTGCTCCCCACCACAATTGCAGGGTGGCAAAGAAGGATGGGGAAGAGGAGATTTTACATACTGGTAGACACAACAAAATAGGAGAAGCCGTGGGTTGGGGGGGGGGGGCGGCGAGGGGAGGGGGGCGGAGCCTGGATGGCTCAGTCGATTGAGCGCCTGACTTAGGCTCAGGTCATGATCTCACGGTCTGTGGGTTGGAGCCCCGCGTCAGGCTCTGTGCTGGCAGCTCAGAGCCTGGAGCCTGCTTCAGATTCTGTGTCTCCCTCTCTCTCTGCCCCTCCCCCACTCGCACTCTGTCTCTCTTTGTCTCAAAAATAAAATAAACATTAAAAAAATAATAATAAGAGAAGCCGTGGGAAAGAGTGAGAGAAGAGGAGCAGGGACTGGGTCACGGTGCAGCCTGGGCTTGTACCTCGGGAGAGAAAAGAGAATCAGGCTGAGTGGAGGAACAAAAGAGTTGTGGATGATTGCAGGATGGCAGAGGCCCCTGAGGTGAGGGGCTGCCGGGACAGGCCTGTCAGGAGAGAGCACAGCCTCAGCGCAGACCACAGGCCCCACCAGGAAGGTATACAGTGGTTCGCTGGGAGGAGGGAGAGAAGCAGTCGGTCATCGGTCATTGCCAGCTCTATTCCAAAGCCAGCCAGAAATGGCGCTGTGGCCGCCTGCTGTCCGGGAGCCCTCTGTCTGTTCTGCTTCTGGGCCCTTCTCAGAGAGCGGGGGCAATCCTGAGAGGTCACCTGGCCCAAAGCCCAACTCTACAGAGAGGAAGGCATTTGTTTCCTTGGAGACAGTAGTGCCCTGCCGTCACTCAACACAGCTCTTTCCCTCCTGTCTGTGGGTTTTGCAGAACACATTCAGATTTGTTCCCCAGGATCTGAGAGCCCCAGGACACTGCCCGCATTGAACACTGATGCCCCAAGCTGGCAACTGCACGGAGTAAGGCGGGAATACATGTGTGTGTCCACATGTGTGTGGAGGGGGCGCGGCATCCGTCTCCACGTTTTTCCTCCCTCACCGCTCTGCAGAAGCAGCCTCTGAGAGCCTGACAGGGACGCACGAGTGCCCCTGAGCTGCTGCCCTGGTGGCCTGTGAGTTGCTGGACTCACTTTGCAAAGGCTCCACTTGGGCTGGACCCGCCTCCTTCCCTTGCACTCAGCTCAGCTACTAGCTTTCAGTTCTTAAGAAACACCTGGAGAGCTTGTGAAGAATGCGGATTCCCAGGCTCCGCCTCTACATATTCGAGTGGGTAGATCTGGGGTGGGGCTCAGGGAGCTGCATTTTAACAAGCCACTTCGCCACTTCGCAACTCTCACACGGGGTCTTTGAGATGTAGACTTTCAGCCCCATGGCCCAGGCATCCTCCCATGAAGTCCTTCCCACCCCCCACCCCCCCCCCCCCCCCCCCCCCCCCCCCCCCCCCCGCCCTGGCCGGTGACTGATTCACTCAGAGCTCCCCAGTCTGTGCGCTGGCGTTTCCACCTGGCTGAGTCTCAGGCTCTGGGCTCATTCCTGGAGCTTTTAGCCGCAGCCCCGAGCGAGCCAGCGAGCGAACGCGCGTGCAGGCTGCGTGTCACCTGAGCGAAGGCCTGGAAACTAGGCCATCGTGCTTGGCCGAGCAGATCCTACTTTCTCCCAACTGCCCCTCTGCCTCCTTTGGCGGCCCCCACTGCCAAAGGAGCTTCAGGCGGTCCGCCCTTGGAGCACTGGGGCAGGGGGCACAGGACAGAGACTCTGAGGGATATGGAGGCCAGGTAGGGGTGCAGTGGACAGGCTGATGGGGCGAGTTCTGGGCAGCAGCTGGACGCCAGGCTGGGGGGCTGGGGGCCATCCTGGGGTCCTCCGGGCTTGGCCAGCCTGGGGCCCACTGCCCTCCCCCTGGGCCTTGACGAGTTAGGCGGGGGCCAGGATGAGTGGGTGGGGCCCCTCTGCTCCATGCCCAGCAACACCCACCCCTGTCCAGTCTGTTGTACTGTCCTCCACACCCATCTCCTGTCCTTTTCCACCTCTCTCTCCTCTCTCTGTCTCTGTCTCTCCCCTCGTCTCTGTCTCTTGTTCTCTGTCTCCGTCTCCCCCATTTTGTGGGTCTTTCTCTCTCCTCTTTGCCTCCTTGCCTCTCCTTTTCTGTCTCTCTTGCCTTCTCTCTCTGTCCCTGTTCTCTTGGTCTTTCTGACCTGACTCTGTATCCTCTGTGTCTCTCACTGCCTCTATGTCTGTCTCCTCCCTCCCTATCCTTGCTTCCCCGGCTCTAGCTCCGGTCCCCTTGCTGCAGGACCACACTGGTTCACCTCCTCTGACGGCCTCGCTGTCTGGGTCGGTCATGCACGATTCATAACTCCTGGCTGTGCTGGGCTAGGGGATACATGGGTGTGGGCCCCATGATGCTGCTCCTGAGGTTCACTTGCCAGCCTGGGAGTGCTCAGGGAGGACGACAAGAACTGCTGAGAAATCAGAGTAGCCTCTCCCCAGGCTGGAGCCGGGGGCTGCTACCACCAGTTTCTGTCTCAAACACCCAGACACTGACATTGCCACTTGTCATACTTGAGCCACATGCTTGCCTCGGCCCCCCAGTGCCACCCTCCCTCTCACTATCCAGGCAGACAAGTCTGAGAGGAGGCTGGGCTTGACTATGAGGAGGATGGGCTCCCAGCCTGAAGATGGCCATCTCCCCTGTGGGAGCCGAGAGGGGGGCTCCTAGCCTCCCCTTTCTAGAAGTCTCAGTGATGCTCTCTCCTCCCTGTTCCCCCCTGAAAGGGACCACCAGGCCCCTGACCACTGTTGTGTGGCTGTCTCCCATTGCTTCCTTCTAAAAACTGACACCAGAGCCAGGGTTGAGTCAGGATCTCTGAGTCTCCTAGGTGGTGGGCCTTGCACAGGCACTGGCATCATGGAGGAAGTGGGTCCTGCTTAGGGCTCGTCCCTCTGCTCACACGGTCACTGGGCAAATGTTCCAAGTCCCCCGGTATGCTGGGCACCAAGCCACACATTGGGCTCGAGCCCGGAGCTCGCCTCGCCTTTTTGGGCAGGAAGGCAGGCAACGACCAGGCCGTGACCCTGTGGCGGTGGTGGCCGGGGCTGTGGAAGCAGAGGGGCTGCTGACCCCAGCAGGCATTGTGGGGCTGGGTATGAAACGACCAGGAAAGAGGAAGCTGGACCACAGCACGGGTGCAGAAAGGGGGGAAGTCGTCTCTGGGAGCCTGGTGGCACGTGGGAGCGTCTGCAGTTCTCAGGCACATCAGGGCTGCTGCTTGGCCAGACCTGGATCCCTGCCCGCTGCTCATGGCCCTGGGGACAGGCCACCCCAAAGGAGGGCAAGGCAGCAGGAGGACAGGAGGGGCCCTGGGAGGAATGACACTGCCTCACGTCCCCACCTCCATTTCCCCAGGCACTGCAGGGAGACATTCAGATGCAAACTCTCCAGGGCTAGATAGAGGTGGCATTTCAGAGGTAGAAGGGCCCTTGGGGAGCAGGACTCTGACCTCTTTCCTCCTCAGAAAAAGAAACCAAGGCTCTAAAAGATGAGTCTTCACCAAAAGACACAAAAAATTCAGTGGTAGGCCCAGGCTCAGAACCCGGCCGTGTTTGTCACACTGTTCCCCTCCCACATTAGGCTGATTTGTCATTTACTCTTCAGAGGCCACAGCTTCCCTGAGAGCTCAGGGCTCCTTGGCTGCAAGGGAGCTTAGGATGAGCTCACTCCTTTCCCATCTGGCCTGAGGCAGACCCCGAGGGGTGGTACGGGAGGAGGGGTCCTTCACCTGGAAGCCCAAATGGGCAGAGAAACTAGGCTCCTAACAGGACAGGAGCAGATAAGTAAATTGCATTTACTCCTATTTCAAACCTTTGCCTGACTCTGAGACCCTCTGAGGCTGAGAGGAGACGAGCTGGGAGCTAGAAGATCAGCCTCCTTCTGGCTGTGTGGCTCTGGATAGCCCCCCTGGCCTCTCTGGGTCTCCGGCTCTTAGCTATGGAGACAGCAGTCAGCCATCTGCCTCCCAGGGCTCTTGTGCTGGAGGAAAGATGGTGTAAGGGAGGGTCCTCTTAGGTTACCAGAGGGAGAATCCTGGCCACCAGGGTGGGCGGTCCAGTGGGAAAGGGGGCTACACCTTGCACCCTACTCCTCAGCTGCCTCCAGCTGAGAGAGGATTAGGGGCTGACCTCTCCTCAAGAACCCCCCCTCCTGACCTGCCCTCAGCTGTGTGGTGGACGAGATGGACTTCTCCAGCATGGAGCTGGACGAGGCCCTGCGGAAGTTCCAGGCCCACATCCGCGTGCAGGGGGAAGCCCAGAAGGTAGAGCGACTCATAGAGGCCTTCAGGTAGGACCCCCATCCCCGCTTCCCTCACACAGCCCTCAAAACACACGCCTGGGATGTGGGGCACCAGAGATGCTGGGGGGTCCATCTGGGGCTGGGAGAAGCCCTCCTGGTGGGGGGGGGGGAAGGGTGGGGGGCTGGCTGCAGAGGAGGGAAGGAAAGAAAAGGGACAGGAGCCCTTGAGCTCTCTAGGCTTAGAGCAGCACCGGGGCCCTCCAGGTAGACAGGGTGCATCCCACCCATCCCCATGGACCAGCAAGTCTTTGGTGAGCATCTAGGTGTGGTGACGGGCTCCATGGCTGTGTGACACTGGCCCTGTCCCCTCAGTGGGGAAGAGGGCCAGGCTACAGGGACCCGATGCCCTCAGAGAAGTGGCATCTGTCCCCCCAACGACTCCCCACTTCTGGAGCCCAGGGAAGGGGAAGAAGGGCCTCAGCACCCCGCTTGTGTCCCCACCGCAGCCAGCGCTACTGCATGTGCAACCCCGAGGTGGTGCAGCAGTTCCACAACCCCGACACCATCTTCATCCTCGCCTTTGCCATCATCCTCCTCAACACCGACATGTACAGCCCCAACATCAAGCCCGACCGGAAGATGATGCTAGAGGACTTTATCCGAAACCTGAGAGGTAAGGAGGATGGGGAGGAGGGCCAAGGCTGCTGCTCAGGCTCCGTTCTGTTCAGCGTGAATTCTGTGTCTGAGCTGACTGTAGATTGTCACCCTAGCAGCCAGGGGCACTGGACACTGCTCTGTGGTCCCAGTCACACACAGCCATCTGGAAAAGTTGCTTGCATGCCAGGCATTGGGGGAGTTTCCAGGAGTCATGGCCACTGCCCTACATCAACCGGCAAGGGCCCCTGGGCAATGCCCCTTGCCCTCCGTGGAACGTCCTCCATTGGTTGACTTCTAGGCCCCGGCCACACAGCTGGCGCCTATGTGTGCCAGCCCTTCCCACCGCACGACAGACGGAGGCTTTTAGGTCTTGGGTCCATGGACATCAGCCTTGCAGATAATTTCATGGCACCCAGCAGCCAAGTCCTTCTCTAAATGACATAGTGCACCACCTAGCAGGGATCAGAGCTAAACTGGCAGGATGTGATGTGTACTCAACTCACTGGCTTTTTTTCTTCTTTAGCACTTAAGGAATCAAAGCTATACATGCACATCATTTAATAAAGTCAAATCATTCTACACGGCTTGCTACAAAAAAAAATTAGTCCCTGCCCCTGTCGCCACTCTTCTGCCACTCTCAACGTTCTTTTTGCCATTTATCGTGTTTCTTCTATATCGCGAAACCACGTGCTTCTTCTTCCTTTTTTTTTTTTTTGTTCTTATTCCTTTTTTTAAATTGCTATGAAAGCAAACTGTAAGGTGTACAAATCTGAAAGCATGATGAAGTTTATGTTCATATGCATGTGTGATCACAGCCGGCTCTCGTTCCAGATCATTCCCCTGGCCCCAGAACATCCTCTCATGTCCCGGCCCAGTCAGTGCCCCTGTCAGAATGCCAAGGCTCCTGACCTTCCGTCCCCATTGACTAGTTGTGTAGCTCTTGAATTTCATATAGATGGGATGAAATAGTATCTATACTTTGCTTTCTTTTATACACTGCTACTTGTTCATTTTTAAAAATGTTAAGCATTATCTATTAATTTATATCTTAATCCGTTCGGGTTGCTATAACAAAATACTACTGGCTGGGTAGCTTATAAACAGACATGTGTTTCTCACAGTTCTGGAGGCCAGGAAGCCCAAGATGAAGGTTCTGGCAGATTTGGTGTCTGGTGAGAGCCCGCTTCCTGGTTCCGGCTGGGGCTTTCTCACAGTGCACTCGCCTGGTGGAAGGAGTGGGCTCTGTGAGGTCCTTTTTACATGGCACTGACCCCATTCACGGGGACTCCACCTTTATAACTTGGTTTCTAAAGGCCCCACCTCCTAATACTATCAGTTTTGGGAGCTAGGATTTCAGCATATGAAAGGGGGAAGGGAAACACAGACATTCAGACCATAGCAATTTCATAGAACATGAGCATTAGCCCTCTTTGATCCACCTTCCCCAACCCACCCCCACTAAAACTACCCTGAATCCCCATGATCTTCTTACAGCTGTAGCATTCTTTTTGTGACGTCAGTGTTTATGGTATTAAAGACTAGGTAAACACAGTTCAAAGCTGAGTCTTGAAGTATAGCATGATTACAAACCCTTTCTATTTCTCCTTTCCATGGAGTGAATACTTGTGTTCTTTTCCCATTTGCTCAACTCTCTACATACCTGCCACTGATTTATCTCCAAACTCCCCAACCTAAGTGTCAAGTTCCTCTCTGCACGTGGAACACGGAGAGGTATTCTTCTTGAGGTCTCTCTCCCAAGAGCCTCTAGTCTCTGCTCCTATCTCGACAGGTGGCTGGGCCAGCTGCATGCAGTCACCTGGGATTCCCTCCACCATCATCCGGGCACCTCCTTTGTCTTGTTCCTGTGTTTGGTTCCTGTATCCTAGATTTCATAGTTGGCTCATTTTTAGTTTTCTTCCATACGAAAGGTACATTGGCCGCAAATTTTTGAGAACTTGTGTGTCTGGATATTTGTTTTCTACCTTCACTCTTGATTGGGAGTTTGGCTGGGCATAGAATTCCAGATTGGAAACACTGAACTCAAAATTTTGAAGGCATTGCTCCATTGTCTTTTAATGGGCAGTGCTACTCTGCCATTCCAATTCCTCACCTTTTGCATATTATTTCTCTCTCTCTCTCTCTCTCTCTCTCTCTCTCTTTCTCTGAAAATGTACAGGCTCTTCTCTTTCTCCTTTGTCTTCTAAATTTTCCTGATGTTTCGCCTCATTATGGTTCTTTTTTAAATTGAAGTATAATTGATGTCCTATTAGTTTCAGGTGTATGTCATAGAGATTTGATATTTTTATACATTGGGAAATGGTCCCCATGATAAGTCTGGTTACCATCTGTCACCATACAAAGTTATTACGGTATTATTGACTATATTTCCTGTGCTGTACATTATTATATCCCCATGACTCAATTTATTTTATAATTGGAAGCTTGTACCTCTTAATCCCCTTCATTTATTTTGCCCACCCCCAACCTGCCTCCCCTCCGGCAACCAACAGTTTGTTCTCTGTATTTATGAGTCTGTTTCTATTTTGTTTTGTCCATTTGTTTTGCATTTAGATTCCACATATAAGTGAAATCATACTGTGTTTTTCTTTCTGAGTTGTTTCACTTAGCATAGTACCCTCTAGCTCCATCCATGTTGTTGTAAATGGCAAGATTTCATTCTCTTTTATGACTAATATTCCATTATACACACACACACACACACACACACACACACACACCTTCTTTATCCATCATCTCTCAATACACACATAGGTTTCTTCCATCTCTTGGCTGTTACAAGTAATGCTACAGTGAACATGAGGGTGCAGATATCATCTTCTCTGTACTGTCTTTCTGGAACTCATGTTATTCAGATGTTAGATCTCCTGGTTTGATGTTCTAATTTTTACAGTTTTCTATTTTCCATATTCGTCTTCTGGTTGGACTTTCTTGAAGATGTCCCTTGGCTTTATCTTGCGAGTTTCCTACAAATTTTTTCATTTCTGCTGTCATATTTTTCATTTTTAATAACTCGTTTCTTCTGTAAATATTCCCCTTTTATAGCATTTTAGTCTTGTTTTGTAGATGCAACTATCTTCTCATATATCTCTGATGGTATCTGTTTGTTTTGGTTACTCCCTACTTGCCTCTATTTCTTCTGGCTTCCTTTTTCTGTTTTTCCCATACTTCTTTCTCTCTTGTGTTGTAGACTTTCCATATATACTTGATGAAACTTGATTGTTCTCAAATATTTAAGAGTGAGCTAAAAGGCTGATTAAAAACTCTGTGAGTATGGGTGGGGGGTTCTGAGTGGTGGGCTTTTTCATACGGTGATTAAACTGAGCTGTTTCATTGGGACACCCTTACTACAGTATCTTCAGATTTTTCTCTTGTGCTGGTTGATTCCCCAGAAGAGAAATGTCCGATCTGTTGACCAGAGGGTACGAGTCTGTCTGCCAATAGTCTAAGATCTTTTGGGTAAGAAGGATTGAGAGGGTCTCTTAATACATAGACATCAACTCCATGCTCCAGTTTTCAGCACAGACTCCCACCTTGGACTGGGCTTGGGTGCCCCCACCCCAGAGTTCCTGGTTCACCTCTTCCAGAGGACTGAACTTCAGTCCACTGCTGAAGCAGAGGAAGGGACAGGGAGATCTAAATTCTTTTTAGACTTATTATCAACCTATTTTCCTGTTTCCAGCCTGACCTCCACTAAAAGTGGGATTCCTGTTGCCACCCATTCCAGAGCCCTTTGGTGGTTCTGTGGTGTGCTGAATAGCTTGTAACTTCTCGGCTGGCTTCAATTTCCACTTTCTCAGGATTGCTCATGCATCCACTTTCCAGGTCATATGGTGCCCTTGTTTCTTCCCCCATTCTCTTTCTCTTTGTGTGTATATGCCTCTTTAAAAAATTCCCTTTGACCAGAATATTCAGAAGGAGCACAGGTGTGCAACCTGCCATTCCGGCTGGGAGCCTCTGTGTGTTCAGTCCTGGTCCCTGCTCTTTCTTGCCCCCAGCCTGATGTCTTTTAGGCCCCCAGGGGTGCTGCATGGGCTAATTTGCCTGACTTGAAGAACCAAGATCAGATGTGGAAGAAACGGGGTTGATACAAAGAGTTGCTCATAGAAGGTATAATGTCCTCTCACTAGGTAGGAAATCTCCTCTGAGGACACTTGCCAAAGTTGCTTTACTTTGAATGTTTCTGTCTTATAAGAGAAGCATATAGTCATTAAAAAAAGATTTAGGAAAGGTAGAATGAATAAATTTTTTATGGCTTCTCTTTCTACCTCCCAAAGAATTTGTTTCCAAGTCAGTATATTTCCTGCTAGTATTTTTTGTTCCTGGAGTTTTATTACTATGAAGTAGGAGATGGGAGTAGAGTGTCCTTACCTGCATTGCTACAGGGGGCTGTCTGGCTCCTCTTCACCTAACATGTAACCACCACCACCTCCCCACACTCCCAGTGAGGGAAGAATCTTGTCACACATTCTTAGTTAACAACTAATCAGGGGCGGGGATTAGGTGTGAGAGGGAGGAGATCCAAGAGAGAATAAGACAGAACATCAGCTCGGCACCTGGGCATGCGACTCTTGGTTTTGGCTCAGGTCATGGTCTCATCGTTCATGAGTTCAAGCCCCATGTTGGGGTCTGCGCTGTCAGTGTAGAGCCTGCTTGAGATTCTCCCTTTCTCAAAATAGATTTTTTAAAAAAACTTAAAAAAAAAGACAATATCAGCCTTCAAGTTGTTCTCATGGGGGACAGGGAGTGGGGTGGGGGTAGACAAATACACAGAGCACAAGAAGAACTACAGAAGTGAGGCCCTGAGTGGGAACATGGAGGCTGTATTTGAGGATGAGGAAAGAGACCAGGGAGGTGAGAGTGGATGTTCTGGTTATGGAACAGCAGGAGATGAGACTGCAAATGTGTGTTGGGACCATATTGTAGTAGTTCTGGTGCCTGGCTAAGGAGTCTGTCCTTAATTCAGTGGGGCTGGGAAGCCAGTCACTGAAGGTTTTGCAACAGTGACAGGGCAAAATCAAGGCCACCCCTGCAGAACATCAGCCTGGTGGGGGCTTCCCCTCTCTGGCTGCAGGCCTCTGACACCTCCATCCTCTGCCTCCCTCGCCTCCCCTTCCCTTGCCATGTTGGTAGGTGTGGATGACGGTGCTGACATCCCCAGGGAGCTGGTGGTGGGCATCTATGAAAGGATACAGCAGAAGGAGCTCAAGTCCAATGAGGACCATGTCACATATGTCACCAAGGTGGAGAAGTCCATTGTGGGTATGAAGACGGTAAGTGCCCACCACAGAACAGCACTCACCCCGTGGGAGCCACTTCCTCTCCCATGGCTGCCAGGCACCCCCCCATCTTGCACCTGCCTTTGTTTCAAGACCAGCTGACATCTCCCAATCTCCTCCTTCCCTTTCAGGAACACTTTTCCATTATTTGCTCACTTCATAGTAATTGAGTCCTTACTCTGTGCCATACACTGCACCCTCCATTTTCCCTTACCTCACTTCCTCAGTGCTACCAGCTACGGCAGCAGAGAGGCTGAGGTGAGATGTTGGGAAAGGCTGCCCAGTGGTCTAGGGTTGAAGCATCTGGATGGCCAGATGGGGAGACTTAGGATAAGATGGATACTGGGCTTTCCTGGATGATCCTACTGAATAGAAGACAGGAAAGAGGCTGAAGTAGGCTCTAGACTGTGGTAAGCCACTGGTGTGCCCCTTAGTTGTGACCTGTGTCGCAGGCAATATGGTCCATGTTGGCAATGATTCTCTGTAGTTTACTATTCATATGTCAGCAGAGACTCTTCATGCCATAAACTGAAAGCATGCAGAGTGGGTTCTGGTATTTGTCTCCAGTTTCTCCTCCCTAAATTGCTGGCCTAAGAAGCAGTCTGAGGATGTCGTCTGAGCTCTACACTGAGCTCCTCTCTGCAGGGATGGCCCTTTTCTGCCCAGAGCCTTTCTTGCCGAGGTCTGCAGTAGATTGTTTTACACACGGCAGATTTGAGGTATCCCTGCAGTCCCCTCCCTCTTGCACACTTGCATTTGGGTGTGCGGTAGAGAAAGGGACAAAGGGGCCACTTTGCAGGCTGCAGCCTGGGTCATGGGGGTTGACAGCAACCAGATTTGACCAATCTGGAAGCTCTTTTCAATTTCCATTCCCCGTGCCTTCATCTCACTTACTCCAGTTTGATGAACGCTTCTCCCCAAGCCTTGCTCCCCAAGAAGCATGACGAGGGAAGAGCCCCGGTGAGGAGAGAGGACAGTTAGGGTCAAGTTCAGGCCTTGCAGTAGAAACCTTGGCCTCCATCTGCTTTCCCGGAAAGTGGGTGCTATGGGGTGGGGAGGACTGTGAGCTCCGGGGCTCCTCCCCTAAGTTCCTGCTTCCACCGAAGGTGCTGTCGGTGCCCCACCGCCGCCTGGTCTGCTGCAGCCGGCTCTTTGAGGTGACAGATGTCAACAAGCTGCAGAAGCAGGCCGCGCATCAGAGGGAGGTGTTCCTCTTCAACGACCTGCTGGTGGTGAGTACACGGGCCAGGCCGGGGCCACCTGCTGCCCAGCTCAGCCTTAGCCCTGACCCCAGAGAGGGGCAGGGAAGGCCTCAGAGACTTCACTCAGAATGCCACAGTCAGGGGCTGATTCCTCTTGCACGACACTGTCCCATCATGGGGGGTGAGGTTGCTTAGCCACATAGGGCTACTTTGTAAGTTATGAAGCTGAGGCTCAGAGAGGTCAAGTGATTTGTTTATGGTTCCACAGTCATGGTGGGAATGAACCAGATCACAGATCATGAGCCTCTCCCACAGTACAGGAAACCTGGGGCAGGACAGGACAGGGGTGTGCTTCTCATCCCACAGCCAGTGGGGGATGGTGGGCCTGAGCAGGGCCTGCGCTGCCTGGGGCCCAGAGGATGCGTGCATGTGTGTGTGTGTGTGTGCACATGTGTGTGTGCATGTCTGTGGAGTACTCATTCTTTGTTCTTTGGAATAGGTATCCATTCCACAATATTTAATGAGGGTCAACTATGTACTGGGCATTTTTGTAAGTGCTGGGAAACAGCAGTGAACACCATCGGGTCTCTGTCTTTCCCTTGTCTCCCACATCCTCTCTATCCATGAGTCATGGTGGCACTATCTCTAAAATTATCCCACATCTAACCATCCACCCCTGAGCTCCACCTTGCACAGAGCAGCAGAGTGATCCTTCCAGAGTACAAATCGGGCCTCATATCTGCCATGTTTCCCATGCCAGGCAAAGGAAGCCCGCACCCCCCACTTGGAGGCCTCCTGGATCTCTGACCTCCCCTCCCCGCCCTCCACTCCACCGCTTGCCTGTGCTGGCACCTTGGTCTCCAGAGCTGAGTCCCAAGGGCCAGGCTCCTTCCATCTCAGACCTTTGTTCTTGCCACCACCCTGCCAGACTTTGCCCAGCCACCTCCCTGTCTTCATTCAGGTCTCAATTCAAACATCACCTCCTCCCAGAGGCCCTCCCTGTGCACCTCAAAAGGTAGCCTGCCCAGTTACCTTCTATTCCTTCCCTATTGCATTCTCTTTAACACTTGTCAGTTTCTGGAATTACCTTATTTATTCCTTCACTTTGGTTTTCTTCTGCTTATTATGCTTTATGGATCAATCCACTGGTTTACCCCCTGACCAGTCTTGCTCCGCAGCTCTGTTAGGCACTCTGGGGGCACAGCTGTCTCTGGCTTCTGCGCTCCTGTGCCTCCAGGGCCCAGCTGGGAGAAGGTGCTGAAGAAGTGTTTAAGTACTGAGCAACTGGCTAAGTTTCCATTTTAGTTGGGGAGGGAGATAGGAAATAATGAAGGAAACAAATAAACCAGATAGTATCAAATTGGGAAAAAGGTGGTGTGAAGACGATGAAACCCAATGACGGGATAGGGAGGAAGGAGGGGCTGGGGTTAGGGCCAATGTGGTTTGGTTTGTTTTTGTTTGTTCCATGGGCTGCTCAAGGAGATCTCTAAGCAGGCGGCATCTGAGTTCAGATCTAAGTAATGAGAGCAATCCAGCCATGCAGAGAGCCGCAGGGAGAGGTGTGGAATGGGGATAGCATGTGCAAAGGGCCTGCAGCAGGACCAAGCTGGCCCTATTCAGGCCACGGAAAGGATGACAGCAGGGCTTGAGCATGAAGCCAGAGTGAGGCAGGGACCAGATGGGGAGAGGCGGGCAATGTGCACTTCTAAGTGCAGTGGGAACAGCCACTGAGGGGTTTTATGCAATACAAGAAACCCCATATTGTGATACGGTATGTGTATTTATATACCTGTTATATGTGTGTGTGTGTGTGTGTGTGTACGTATGCATGGATGTCAACGTGTGAATGTACCCTAAGTATATAAGCGTGCACGTGTGTTCATGTTTCTTTTTGGGTGTGTGCTCACCTGTGTCCCTGTGTGCTCGTGGGCCTGAATGTGCACACATGTGTGTACACACTCAGTGCATGTCTCTCTCCCTCTCTTGAACAGATTCTCAAACTTTGCCCGAAGAAGAAGAGCTCCTCCACATACACGTTCTGCAAGTCAGTGGGCCTGCTGGGCATGGGGTTCCACCTCTTTGAGAATGAATGTGAGTCTCCCTCGGCCCCGGAGATGTGGCCAAGGGTATTGGGGAGAAGTTGGAGGCTGCAGGGAGGGGGAAGGGGGCAAGCACCCCAAAAGCCCCGTCCAACTCTCCACACTGGGCCGGCTCCCGCCTCGCTCACTGCTGCTCATGGCCGTGGGGGCCTGGGGTCTGCTTTCCAGATTACTCTCATGGCATCACCCTGGTGACCCCGCTTTCGGGCTCTGAGAAGAAGCAGGTGCTGCATTTCTGTGCCCTGGGCTCAGACGAGATGCAGAAGTTTGTGGAGGACCTGAAGGAATCCATCGCTGAGGTGACAGAGCTGGAGCAGATCCGGATAGAGTGTAAGGACGCGGTGGCCGGGTGGGCGGCCGGGCTCAGGGTCAGCAGGGAACACAGGCTGCTTGCGGCACAAGTCTGACTCCTCGCCCCACTGTGGAGCTAGTGTGGGGTGAGCCGAGGACGCTCCTGCCATCCCGAGGCCACCCCAGCCCCACTGCACCATCACAGTTAAAGCGAGGTGCACATGCTCCGGTGGGGCTGTGGGGGTGCCCCTTGGAACAGGGGACTCTGTGGTGTTTGAGCAACACATCCAAGCCAGCCGACCAAGGCAAGGAGGCAAACCCAAAAGGCCTGGGGACCCAGGTGCTTCTCTTCCCACCGAACTGCCTTGTACAGCCCCTCCCCCTGGATCCAGTCACATTCACGCATTACATCTGGTTGTGTCATTTTCCTTAATCTCTTTTAATCTAGAATCATAGTCCCCCCGACTTTGTTTTTTCATGAGATGGTCTTTTTGAAGAGTCCAGCCTGGTTTTCTGACTATCCCTCACCTAGGAGTTGTCTTTTTTTTCCCCTAAGGAATGCCTTGATTCTTGATTGTTCCAATTCAGGCATTGTAGAAACTATGTGGGGTCTTTGTAGGTCCGGGTGGTTTGCCAGTTACTTTGTGGTTTAGGAAAAGAGTGGCAGTGGCCTGCAAGCTGTGCCCACTTGCAGGCTTTTGCTGCTTAAGCATAGATCGCCTTTATCGGGAAGTTTAGTAAGAATGGATTCAGAAACTAAACCAGAAAGTACAGACAGACTTCAGGTCTGCCTTATACGGTCACTCTGTTGGAAAGTGGTTCTAAATTAATATAAACGCATTAGGCAATAGGAAAGGCAGTGGGAGTTTTGGGAGCAGGGGACCAACATGACAGGGCAGTGCTTTTTAATCAGCGTTTTTGGAACACCTACTACGTGCCAGGCAGTTTGCCTACAGCATTCACAGTGAGGTCGCAAGGTAGGTGCTTGTCCGCAGTTCACAGACGAGACCCAGGGCCACTGAGGGATGTGTTTAAGGGCGTGCGTATTAGAAGTGGAGAAGGTGGCACTTGCGTTTGAGTCTGATTCTGAGGCTCATGTAGTTTCTCCTCTGAGAACGACAGAAGACGTGCCATGTATAAGATCGTCAGGAAACCGCTAAATCCGGTTGAAACAAAAACCCACCAGACCAGACCGTACAACTCGGTAACTGCTTGGGTGGTAGGGGTGTACATTCCCTTGTCTGCGCTCTGGGGGCAACCACGAGCTCAGCAGGATAACAGACAGACTCTTCAACGGCTGGACTGGATGCTCAGAGATGCCACCTTGGCTGTTGATCTTGAACATGCTCAAGGACACACCCTCAAATGTCACTTCTGTCACTGTCAAAATGTTACAGATGGCTCTGCACAGCCCTGGGGAGGCACAGCACACCAATGGGCCCCATGCTTGCTGGAAGAGATCCCTTTTCCCCCATCAGCCCGGGAGCGGCATCCCTGTCCCTTCCAAAGTACAAAGGAGTAGACATTGCCAGAAGCAGTATATCAAGAGTGAATATCATCTCCTGCTGTCTAGAGGGCAGGGGAGCAGAGAGAAAGCCTCACGTCTGGCTGGAAGTAACAGCTGAGAAAAGATGAAGTACTAGTGAGGGAGGCAGGGAGGGAAGGAAGTAGAAAAGAAAATGAAAACAGTAACAGCTACCATGCGTTACATGCCCGGTACTGGGCTGAATGCCAGACCTATCATATTGTTTAATCCCTGCCACAATTTTCCGTGAGGCAGGTAGGATTGTCCTCATTTTACAAATAAGGAGAGTCTAACAGAGCTTAAGGAAGCTGTCCAAGTTCACACAGTCATGACAAAGCAAGATTCGCACCAAGGTCCTCAGACTCTGTCCTTATAATTACGATGCTAATTTCTCCAAAGCCAAGACAGCCCTTTTCCAGGGAGGGATGACCCCCCATTCAGGAGAAGTATCAAGTATTGACTGGTGGTGTACTTCAAGCAGTCAGGACAAACTGTTCTGGTTTGGAGTGTGCAGTCCAGTGTCCCTGGCTTCCTGACAACTAGAGAGACAGAAAATGGGACCCAGGAGAGCGGCCTTAATCAAAGGAACTTGAGTTATGTCTCCTGGAAAAGAGACACTGAAGGAGTGATTTAATAATCGTCAAACCTCTGAGGATGGTAACTGGCGCTTCTCTAACACCACCGAGAGAACGAGAAGGAACAGGTTGACAGTCTAGGGAGAGGAGTCAAGGTTGTGGACAAGACAGATGCCCTGGCCACACGGACTGCACCCCACCGATACCCTCGGTGGGGAATCTCCTCCCTGGGAGAGCTCTGGAAACCCTGAGGAAGGTCTGTCCTGCTGGGCACAAGGTGGGCAGGCTGGCTGTCACCAGCCATCACCGAGGTCCACTGGTCCAAGTAATTTGTTTCTGCTATAATAAAAGCTAATATTTATTGAGCACCTGCCTCCAGCCAGGCCTTGTTCTAAAGGGCTTTGATGTATTTCCTCACGTAATCCTCTTAACAGCACTTTGAAGTGGGCACCGCTGTCCCCTCCGGTAAGGCATGGAGATGTTAAGTAAATTGTCCAAAGCCACACAGGTAGGAAGCCCCAGAACCAGGATTCAGACCCAAGCAGCCCACCGCCCTCTCTTTTGCCTCTGACATTCAAGCAGCTAATAGCTTCCCCCCACACAGAGATGGAGAAACCGAGGCTCTAGCTGTGAAGTGGGGTGCCAGACTCAGGCCACACTTTGTAGCATGTCAGGGAGCCCCCCTCTTCTTGTTCTCTCCTCATTCCTCTTCCACCTCACTGTGCTTGAGGCTGGGTTCCTCTCTGTTCACGGGCCTCTCTGTCCTGCAGGGGAGCTGGAGAAGCAGCAGGGAGCAAAGACGCTGTCCTTCAAGTCCAGCGGGGCACAGGTGGACCCACAGTCCAAGCACGGATCGCCTACAGGTGAGCCCTGGTTCTGCTCCGTTGTCCCAGGCCCCAGGCCTACAATGGCCCTGGGCCTGCACGGGGGCCACCCTCTGCCCCCGGCCTGGGGTTCCTGGGGAATTGGGGTGAGGAAAGTACTTGTTCCCATGGCCATTTCTTTCTGCTAGGAGCTCCAGGCTTAATCTCATGGGCCTTAGTGGTATGAGTGAGAAGGAAGGCGTGAGAGGAATGTGTCCATTTACATGCTGCCTTGAGGCCCTGGGTCCCTGTGAAAAACAACCATTCTCCCTGGAGGAGTCAGGCCAAGACAGCCCTAACCCCAGTCAGGGAGCCTCCTACCCACCCCCTCCCACCCACACCCAGGCTGTCTGGGGACTCTGGTTCACTGGAAGGGGTGACAGGTGTAGTAAAGAGAAGCAGCATGAGCCCGGTAAGGAGGGTGGCCAGGAGGGTCTGGAAATCTTGATCTGCCCGTCCAGTCCTTTCCCTAAGGAGCCACGAGTGCTTTCCTCTCCCAGGCCAGAGTCAGCCTGCCCCCAAACCCAGATAAACCTCCAAACCTAACTTCCCAAATGGTTTCTTCAAATTGACTTATGCACTCCAGACACATCAAGCCAGCCTCAGATTTTTTTTTTTACCACCTTTGGCCACGTTTTCTAGACCTGCCTTATTTCTTCCATGGACATCTTCCTACTTTCTACCTCTTGCCCCTCACCTTTACCCCCACCCACAGGGGGCATGGGAAGAGTTACCTCCACCCCCACTCTGCAGTCCCAAATAAAAATTGGAGAGATGGCGTGAGAATTAACTCCCATCCCAACAAACCCCCAGCAAACCATCAGAACTGTTCACTAATTAATTCAGCCATTTGTTCTTTCATTTAACCAACATTTATTGGGTGCCTGCTGTGTGTCCCCTGCTAAGCACTAGAAGACCAGGGTTCCAGCAAGACATTAGCTTGAGCTGAGACACTCCGGTGGGTTTCAGGCTGGTCCCCAACCCTCAATTACAGCCATGACACCGTGATGCCAGGACAGACAGCATCACAGCACTGGTCACTCAGCTAGGAGATGAGATTCATTTTCCAGACAAGACCTGGGGCTGTTTTAGCTGCATGGAGATTCTCACTCTGATATCATCTTCTGTGTATGGGTTTGACCTGCCATCATGCAGTCATAATTCTCCACCCTGCCTGATTTTTCAGCCGGCCCCTTCATGTCTGTAAGGTCACAGTATACGAGTCGCTGCTTGTTTGCACAGCTGTTGAAACTCCAGAGCCAAACTTCAGTTGTGATTAAGCACTTGACACCCCACCCCACTCTGCATCCCAGCATGCCTCTTCTGGAAGCTGCACCCCCCCAATCAGACCAGGATGCATGTCTCCATGGCCTGGTCCATCAGTCACCTCCCCAGTGGGGTTCTCCTAGGTTCCAAATAACGGCAGAGCTCCCTCTGTGGTACAGAAAGCAGGGCGATGAGCACAGCAAGGGAACTTGCTCATGCGTGAGCACACACACACACACACACACACACATGCACACTGTGTTGAGAAGTCACAGGGGCTCCAACAGAGGAGCTCTGGGTGGCCTGCTGGGGGCAGGGGTGGGAGCCAGGAGCGACTGAGCCAAAAAAAGCTACCACGATGTCCCTAGAGATCTGCAGGGTCCCCGGTGCTGTGCTGGCCCAGTCAGAATGCCCCAGCAGCAGTTACACAGCCATCATCAGCTAAGCTTAAGCTAAGCATGCCAGGCCCTGTGGTGAGTGTTCTACAGGTCCCCGCTCATTGAATCCCCACCACTCAGCCAAGTAGCAGGGGTAGAAACACAAAAGGAACACGGCCCCTCCCTCAAGGTGCCTGTGGCTGAAAGAGGCAGATTAGTGCAGTGCCCACAAACACACAGCAGAGCCTCCTGGTGTCTCTGAGAGCCAAGAACCAATGCCACTGCAAAACCAACTTCCACAGTCCATACCGGGGAACCTTTGACAGTGGCTCAGGCTGTCAAGACTGAGCAATGCTTGCTGAGACTCAGTAATGCTTGCTTAAAAAACCTCAGAGATCTTCTAGGCTGGACTCCCAAGGTCGCACAGCTAAGTGGCAGAACCGGGCTCCGACTTCTAGCCCCCGCCCTGGGGCTGCACCTCCGTCAGGAGTGGCATGGTACCCAGAGTCTTCTGGCCACAACGTGTAACTGCAAGGATGCTTGGTATTGGGGGTGGAGGGGTGGGGTGGGGGCTGGGAGGGAGAGGCAGGGATTTGTGTCAGGCTGGTTGGAGAGTGAGCCCTGTGCTCTTTGCATTCAAAGCCAAAAGGGAAGCTGCCCTGGGGGAGAAGCCGGTGGAGAGCACGGTGGAGGTAAGTGGAGGCCTGGTTGCCCAGGTGAGTGGTTCCGTGCACCCCCGCTTGTCCTTCTTCTCACTGTCTCTGTTGTTTCTCTTCTCAGGTATTAATCAATGCCTCCCCAGCCCGACTCACCATTTTACCAATTTCAAGAGATACAATTAAAAGTTACTGCTAGCATGGGTAATGCCACTGTTCCAGCACCTAATAATGCCACAGCACTTTCTGCCCATTCCCCAGCTGAGTGCCCTCTGAGGCCGAGCTCCCAGACCAACACCTGCAGAGATGCCCATGCCACCTCCATAGCGACCCCACCCATCCCCCAACCCACTCCCCCAGCAGATCGCTCACTGATCCCCCTAGTACCCGCTCTATCAGGGAAGCCACTGTTCCCTTTTCCTCAGTTGCCCTATCCTCCATAGGAGGGAGCCTGGGCCCCTCCAGAGACTCACCCCTCAAGTCCAGCCCCAGTGACCACTTCCACCCCGGATCCTGCCCTCAGCTGCCTCTTGGGGCAGGTGGAGAACTGGAGGGGGCAGCTGAGAGGGTGGAGCTCCTCCCTGGACCGGCTGGTCCATTCGGAAAGCTGGCCATGGCGTAGGGGTGTGTGCAGGAGCTGATGAGGCAGAACAGGGTTGAGTCATCCTAGGGATTTCACTGGGGGTGGGGAGCAGGTAAATTTGAAGACTGTCCGTGTGTGGGGGGGGGGTGCCCATCCCCAAGCCACATAGCCACAGAAGCTGGTCCTTGCCAGGCCCCCAAGTGTCACCTGGGGGGCATTCAGTGGCCCCTACCAGCTTTGCTGGGGCCCAGTCCTCCCCCACTGCTCCCCAGTGAGCCTTCCCCTCCCACGCCTCTGCCAGGCTTCCAGGGACTACTAGCTTCTCACACAGATACCTCCTTTCCCAGCCCCACCCCAAGCTGGAGGAGCCCCCACTTAGAGGTCTGAGGGAGGAGCCTGCCCACCCCAGGGGTAGCCCCTGTTTTCCCTCTTTCCCCATGGCCCCCACCCCCCACACACCTGTGTCTGGAGGAGGCACCTTTACACGGAGGAGCTTCCTGCCCCGGCAGCTGACAAGCCCCCAGGGTGGGTATTCCATCCCCTGCCCCCTCTTCTCCCCATCTTCCTGCAGCTGCCCATTCTCTAGCCTTGCAGATAAACACACAAAGTTACCAGCCTTCCGGTTTGTTCTACCAGCCGTGCCCGTGCCTTAGCCTGACCTGCCCAGGGAGGACAAGTGACCTGATGGCCCGTTCTCCCCTCCCACCCTGCCAGAGGGCCATGTGGCTATCTGCAAGGCTGCCACCCCCAGCCAGCCCCAGGGCCCTGCCAGCCTCTGCTCCCCTGCACGGAGGGCAGCCTCGCTGCTCCCGGCCTCTCAGCTGGACCCCAAGCTCTCTTGTCCTCTGCCCTCTCTCGTCATTGCCTGGCCGAGCCCCTCTGGCAGGCGCTTCTCCATCTTCTCTGAGCTGTTCTGACCTGCTACTCATGTTCCATCTCCTCTCTTTCTTTCTCTCTCTTTCTCTCTCTTTTCTCTCCCCTTCATCAGCAGGAAGGTGAGAAGGGGGTCAAAATGAATGTTTTGCTGTCACTTCCTGCTGCTCACTTACCATTAGAGATACGGGATCCAGGCTGGGGTGGAGATGAGGGAGATGCAGACAGTGGAGGGGATCAGGAAGCGAGAAGTGAAGAAGAGGAGGAGCCAAAAGCTGCGGGGCTGTGTGGGCGGGAGGGTCACGGCAGCTGGGAAGAGAAGGCAGGCTCAGGGGATCTGGATTAGGGTGGTCAGACTTCTGCTGTACAGTCTGGGGGAGCAGGAGGGCAGAAAGCCTGCGCCCACCATTCAGGCCACTTATCTCGTGGGGAATAACTCAGAATCCATGCAGGTGGGGCAAGGAGCCAGTGCCCTCTGGCAGCAGGGGGCAGAGGCCTTCTGTCAGAATGAGGTCCACAGAGGGCTCCCCAGGAGGAAGGTGGGCCCCAGCAATGCCCTGTGCCTGCCCTGTGTCCTGGCAGGGCACTGAGGGACTCGGGGGCTCCTTCGTTTCATTGGGGGGAATTTCAGGCCTAGAAAATGCTGCCAAGGTTGGAGGTTGAGAGGGAAGAGCAAAGCCTGCAATGTGGATATTGAAGGGGCGGACGGAGCCGGCGCTTGGGGAACTGTGGAGCAGCCCAAGGGGAGAGCACAGGCCCAGAGACTGCACCTTCTGCCGACAATAGGATCTGCTGGTTTAGGTCTCTGAGATAGTTTTGAGCTGAGCCATCTTGGTCTAGGCCTGGCGATCAAGGCCCCTCCCCTACAGCATCGATTTCCCCCTCTGTGCTCTTCTGGGCAGCCCATCCTGGGTGACGGTGCCCAAGGGCAGTAGGATGGGTCCTCAGGGTGAAGATCTCAGCCACTCCAGAAGGCCAGGTGTTAGAAGGGGACTGAGGCATGTCGCACCTACAGGCTGGGGAGCTGGAGGGTGAGGAATTAACCCCTCCCCTCCCAGAAGGTGCTAGCTCCCTTCCTCCCATTTCCTCAACCTCCCCCTGCCAGCAAGAGGAGGCCAGGCTGGTTCACAGTGACTTCCAGGGGCTGAGAGAGGGGGTGAAGATTAGAGTCCTTTCTGGGTACCCTCTCCTGCAGCGGGACACGTTTAACCGGGACGCAGGCTGGCCCAGAAAGGCAGCTAGGGACCACACTCTGGCCTTGGCTGTCTGGGCTGCTTTCACATGCATGGTTTTGGCCTTGGGGATCCAGGAGGATCCGGTAGGTCCAGATCACGTATTCAGGGGGCCCTGGCATTTTGGGTTTGGGCACCTTTGTAATTCGACAGAACAGTGAAGCTTCTCCTTTAACAAAGCGGGCAGAGGAGGGGGCTTGAAAGGCTCAAAGATGACTGACTGTCCTTCAACACAGCTCTGAGAGGCAAGGAGGGGGCAAAGACCATTTCCCCTGTTTTCCAAGCTCAGAGGTGGTAGAGAGGGAGGCAGAGAGAGGTTTGCCTGTGAAATGTGATCGCAGAGCACTGCAGAACCCTAGGGGCAGCTGGCCCAGGTGCCCATCTCACAGGTGAGGAGACGGGCTCTCCCTTCCCCACCCAGGGTCGGCACTTGGGTTCAGCAGTCAGGTTTCCTCCAGGTGGGTGGAGAGATGGTGGGTCCAGGTGAGGGCTGGGAGCCTCCAAGGGGCATAGGAGACAGGAATGGTGGGGAGGGAGGCTCAGGGTAGCCAGTCCTAGCAGCTGGGAATTAGTCTTGTAACATTTCATGCTTCTCTGGCTGTTTCTAAACTAGGTGTCAATTCACAACAGGCTTCAAACGTCTCAGCACAACCCCGGGCTGGGGGCCGAGAGGGGAGCGCCGGTGCCACTGCCAGACCCGCAGCCTAGCCCCTTGAGGGAGCAGCCCCCGCCGCTGCCACCGCTGCCACCCACACCCCCTGGGACCCTGGTGCAATGCCAGCAAATTGTCAAGGTCATTGTCCTGGACAAGCCCTGCTTGGCCCGCATGGAGCCCCTGCTGAGCCAGGCTCTCTCCTGCTACACCTCGTCCTCCTCCGACTCCTGTGGCTCCACACCCCTGGGTGGCCCAGGCTCCCCAGTCAAGGTCATCCACCAGCCTCCGCTGCCCCCGCCCCCACCCCCCTACAACCACCCCCACCAGTACTGCCCGCCCGGCTCTCTGCTGCACCGGCGCCGCTACTCCAGCGGCTCCAGGAGCCTGGTGTAGACTCTGCCCCCCCCCACCCTGCTGCTGTCCCAGGAGGGCTGGCCGCTGGGGGGCCCTCGGCTGCACCCAGCAGCCCCCACCGCCCCTTTGCTCGCTGCTCCCCAAGCCCTGGCACGATGCACTACTGGTCACTGATCACCATCATTTTGGAAAGAGAATCCCAATCCTTGGCACCTGGGTTTGCCTCGCCCAACCCTGCTCTCCTCACTCCATTGAGCACCCCTTCCCCCCAATCTAGAGACACCACCTCACTCTCCTGGGGCCCCACACAGCCAGGCACGTCCAGGCCTCCTCTTCCTCCTGCCACCACTCTGGCCACTTGGGCCATGGACTGAAGAAAGCAAGAGCTGAGGGCCTAACCGGCTTCTGAGTCTTGAGTGTGTTAGGCCCCAGGCCTCAGGCCAGGTAAGGAGGCTTCCTCTGCTGCACCCCAAAGCCCAGCAGTCTCAGGAGTTTGGTCACACCCTCTGCCTCCTCCCGGGGCCTTTTCCTGCTTTCTCAGGAGCTGGGCCCTGCCTGCCCAGGGCTGCTCAGACTTCAGGAAAGTTTTGAGAAAGGTTAAGAGGGAAAGATCAAGTCGGCAGAGCCATGGAATCGTGAGGTCCTACATCCATAAAATCCAACTTTTAAAAGGGTTTCTTCGTTTTCTAGCCCCAGATATGACCTGGCCAATGCAAAGTGCCCAGGGCGTGGACTTAAACACACACAGGTTCTTCCAATGTGGAAGTACAAACAGGGAGAAGGAGCAGTGATTTGCCCAGGGACAAATGCAGCCAGCAGAGGTAGAATTTGGACCCATGTCCAGACTCCCTCTTGAATGATTTCTGTGGCCTCCAGGAGAGGTTTGCACACATCCACAGGTGAGAGGAGCAGGTGGTCCAGAGGTGCTTGCACGCCCCCTGCTGCCATCCCAAACCAGCCCTTCAGCCTTTAAATCCCTGACCCCCCTCCCCCACCCCAGAAGGTGCCAGACCTGCCTCCAGTAGGAGTGGCTAAAAGACCCCTTCACCTTCACAATTGCAAAGGAGAGCCAAGCTGGGCTGGCTGACCTCCCAGGTCAGCTTTTATGAGACCCCACGGAACCCAGGCAGCCCAGCCCCAAAGACCTGGGGCAGCAGCATAGCCTGCCCCAATCCCAGGCCTTTCAAGGAAGTTCTGTCCCAAACCAGGCTGGACTCTCCAGTCCTGTGCCAAGAGCTCGTTGCTGTCCTTCATTAAGATCCTGTCCCACTTGGAGCCCATTATCAAAGCATGCCAAGAGATGGCAGTGAATATCGGGCAGGTCTAAAGTGAATCTGCTTCTTCCTGATGCCTACCCTGTGCCCTAAAGGGAGTGCCCTGAGCCAGCTAGGAGGCACAGAGTCCTCCCCCACTCTAGGAGGTTCCAGATGACCTAGTTTCGTGTGCGTGTGTGTGTGTGTGTGTGTGTGGTCACCCAGACGTCAGTATGATGTCACCCAGTGAGTTTATTTCTGGCTGTGTCTTTGTCAGCCTGGTTTCCATAACTTGTGACCAATTTGCTGCCTCCTCCCTCAGTGGCTGCCCAGCTAATGTCCCCCGTCCTTGTTGCCCTGGCCCCTGTCCTGGGTCTTCTCTATAACAGGTGGCTCCAGTCCACAGCCTTTTGGAACAGACTGGCTGACAGATGGGGCACAAGGATTCAGTCCCCTCTGGTGCCCTTGGCCAAGGCAAGGATCACCCTTAAAAAGTGCAGGCCTAGGCCGCAGGAGTCGGGGACTCAGGAGGGAGTGGATGAAGCTCAAATGAGAAGCCGTGCTGGAAGGGAGTGTAGGCAGCAGGGAGGAAGAGGGGCTGTGAGGTGGCTAAGTGTGCTCATAGGGTGGGGACCATGAGTGCCAGAGCTGCTGAGAAGGGACACAGTCTCAGCCATCGGATCCCCTTGTCACCTACTCACATAGTGCTTCTCGCTGACAGCGCCCACCTCCCTGTTGATGGGTGTGCCAACACTGGCCCCTCCCCCCACCTCTGCCACAGCCCTAACCTTCCAGGTCAGGACCAGCCTCAGGGCTGGCATGTGCCTGGAGCCTCTCTCTGAGGACCCAGATGCTCAGGCATCTCAGGGCCCCTTTCCCAGGTGGGGGCTTCCCCCCCGTCACTGCAGTGGCAGCACTGGGAGGCCTGGCCTAGGAGGCAGACCAGCCTGGGGTCAGCAGCACGTGGCACCAAGCCCAAGCTATGAGGACCTTTTAATTCCTGATGGCCTGAAGCGGGGTGCAATGGGGCCCCCTCACTGTTGGGGAAGCAAGAGTTCCCATTGCCTATAACCGCCCTCCCCTGATCAGCCAACAGGCTAAAGTTGAGACCCACCGCTGGACCTGTCCCCAGAGCCTCATCCCCAAAGACCTGGGATAAGCCTCCTGCTCCTCCCATGGCAGCAGCCATGGCAGAGCCTCCAGCTCTCCCAGTGAGCCCAGCTGCAGATGCACTCGGCTCCCCCTGGCTCCCAAGATGGTGGGGGCAATGGAGGGCTGACTGGGCCCCCAGACAGCGTCCTGGGTACATGTCCGATTACCCCAGGGTGGCCCCACTTTATCAACTCTTTAGGCCTTATTTTAGAGGATCTGGGCCCCTTGCTCAATTTTATCCATCTGGCCCCAACTCCAGAATCAAGAATGGGAAATACAACTCCCTTTCCCACACGGTTTCAGGCAAGTCCCACCCCACACCTGGAGTAAGACCCGCCCTGGCAGCTTGAGCTGGAAGCCTGCCTGCCTCCAAGGGCACACGTATTGATCAGCCCTGAGCCCTTGACCCCTGAGATCCTTGACACCCCCCACCCCTGCACCTGTGCCCCCACAGCCTGCCAGAATGTGTCTTTGTGTCCAATAGGCTTCCCTGGTAACCATCCGTCCATCTGTCCCTGTGTTCTGCTGTATATACCTTCTTGCTGCACCCCACCTCCCTGCATATGCCCCTTCACCCCGCTGGAGAGAAACCTCTCTAGGGAAAGGCAGGGTGGCTGCACCCAGCGACTAATCCAAATGGCAAATATTTTGTAACAAAATAGCCCAGAGGTATTTTATCTGTTCAATTCATAGAGTTTTAGAGATTATATTGAAATATGTCACTTGAGCAAATTTTGTGTTGGTTGCATTTGTTTTGTTCTCTCAGAGGGAAGTCCCACTTTAAATCAGAGTGTCTGATTGTCCAGAGGCCAAAGCCAGAGGCTGTTCTGAGGCCCTCCGACCTGAGGTCTTTGAGTGCTGGACTGCCAGTCTGCTCTCTTCTGGCCACAGTGATGTCACCCCTCACCCCAGGAGGAGGTACCTCTGTGCCACCATGGGACATGGTTAGGAAGCCCCAACTTAACTAAAGGAGACTTGGGTGTGGGGGGTCATATGATGGGTCAGAGCTGGGGACGCAGGGCCAGGGAGCTGACCCCACCAACTTACCTGTCAGCCAGGTAAGAGAGCACCTAACCGTGGAGACCGGAACAGTTTTGGGGGGAGGAAGCCCCATGACTGGCAGTGTGCATCTCAGTAGAGTGAGAGACAAGGGACCAGGACCGCATCTGCCCTGCATGACTTTCTGCAATGGAGAACAGGGGCATGTTGGGGACCCAGGGTCCCACTGACCATGGTCAACCCCCCAAAGCCTGACTGTCCAATCACAGGTCTGCTTTGACAAGCCCTGTGTGGAGGGCACCAGGCTCAAGTGAAGGGACTGAGGGAACACTACTAGGGAAGGTACACGGAACCACAGAGTGTGGGGGTGCAAACATCTGTGGGTTGCTGGAGGGGATGCTGAGATTTGGTGGCGGCAGGATAAGACGAAGACAAGGTGGCTGTAATGCAGGAGAAAACAAGAAAATCAGGGCTAGGGAGAGACACAAGGGGCTTGGGCCAGCATTCACAGCTACATGCAGTGCTCACATCAGGCTCCATGGACAGAGGCTTCACAGAGAGTGATTTCTCCTGGCAGAGGAGAGAGGAGAGAGCCTTCCAGCAAAGCTGAAGCATCAGAGGCACTGCACCATGGGAAAAAAGCAACCAGCCAAGATGGTGGGGCCAGGGACACCTGCAAAGAGGGCAACCAGCTCTCCTGGTGACCAGAACCCTGAACACCCTGAAATCCAGACAGCTCCCCAGGTTGGGTCCCATTATCCCCTGCAAAAGTGGAAAGGAACATGACCTCCACCCTCCTTCCAGGAAATGGGAAATTCCAGGAGCAGCCTGGGGCCAGCTAGGACCTGTCCCATCCTGGGAACTCTCTGACCCAAGAATCTGAGGACAGGCCCCTCGAGAGCACCCCTGAGGGGACCCAACTCAGCCCAGGCCTGGGAGAGGGCCAAAGGCCAAAAGGGCTGCTGCTGTGTGAGAACACAGGCTAGCCACCATTCTCCAAGCCTGCCGACCCCTGAGGTCATCTGGAAGGAACGGCCATTCCTGGCTCAGCAAGAGAGGAAGACCATTGTCTCTAACAGAGGCCCCTGGATCCATCTGCCACAGGGCTGGAGAGCCAGGGCCAGTGACTCTCCCTGGTGGTGACCCTTTGGGGGGAAACTCAAACTCATCAGCCATTGACTTAGAATGTTTCCAATAAGGGAGACAGGGATGGATAGGCTTGTAGCTGAGAGCAATGGACCAGAACGAGATGCCAGTGCTAGAATCCAGGGAAAGTCAACAAGGCTACGAAGCCCCAGCATGCACCAGGCCCCGGCCTGGGGGTGGGGGGTACACAGTGAATGGGACAAAATTCCTGCCCTCCGGGAGCTCACACAGAGTGGTCACACACACAAACAGACCAATTACTCTCACATAGTGAGTGCTGGCACGCTAGAGGTGACAGGGAAGGGCTGTATCAGAGTGAACAGTCAAGGAAGGCCTCTGAGGGGAGGCATATTCAACAAGGTCAAGGTCAGGTCTGAGGGCAGGTGAGCAGTTCAGAGACCATCTCCACAATGTTGAATGGCCAGCGTTTTGAGGCAGAAACGGAGATATTTCCTAATATATGAATTTACTTACATGAAAATCGTTACTATCTCTTACTTAAATGCATTTGAAGAACTACTTACACTGAGGAAATAATAAAATTAGGCTTCTCCTGGAAAACTCCGGACAGATGGGCATGATAATCAGTGGGAAAGGAGGTGGGTTGAAAGCAGGCTGTCAGGCTGTTCCAGAGGCAGGCCGGGTGGGGGTGGCGTTAAGGGCTGGGCCGAAGCGGGAGGACCCAGGCCACCATTGCAGGCCCCAGAAGAGAAACACCCACAGTGAGGAAATGCTGTCCTGCCACCAGGCATTACTGTCCAGACCCAGGGCTCCCGTATGGTTCTGACTCCTGACGGGGAGGAGCCCACCCCAGGGCGCCATGAGCCCACAGGCAGCACTCTTCCCCCTCCCTGTCTAACCTGTCACCCCAAACCAAGGGGACTCAGGTTTGCAATTTAAAATATAATAGGGGGTGCCTGGGAGGTTCAGTCAGTTAAGTGTCCGACTTGGGCTCAGGTCATGATCTCATGGTTCTTGGTTTCGAGTCCAGCGTGGGCCTCTGCACTGACAGCTCAGAGCCTGGAGGCTGTTTCAGATTCTATGTCTCCCTCTCTCTCTGCCCCTCCCCTGCTTGTATTCTCTCTCTTTCTCTCAAAAATAAATAGATAAACATTAAATAAATAAATAAAATATAACAGCATGGACTCCATGGCCCATTACCCACAAGGCCCTGGGATTGGCACCTTTTCCGACCTCAGCGTGAATTTCACAAAACTGTAGTAGGGTTGATTTCTCATCCAGTAGGATAGGCAGAAGACCACTGTGCACCTTGGCGAACCTACCTTCCTTCCCCAGCCCTGACGAATGTGGCTAATTGACCACTGCTTTTCAGGAATCACCACCAGTCAACAAATGACACCTGGGATGAAACTCAGTTACCAGCCACCCATGGTGTCCTTGTGGAGCCACCTTGAGGGAAGCCATGGATGGAGAGGGTTTTAGAGCAAGAGGCCCAGTCAGACTCTGGGTCCCAGGGAGGAAGTCTCCTCAAACACCAGCAGCAGGGGCTCGTGCCCACTGTTGTCAGATTGCCTGTGGAAAATGGCTCGGGAGGACGCCTCACTATTCCTTAGCTCAGCGATGCTCTGCTCGTCTGGTGCTCAGGATCGCTTTTCTTGGGGCTCCACACCGCTCCAGCATCCTGTCAACATCCTGCCCAGTAGGTCCCCTCACTCCTCTACTCACCGGCCACCAGCTCCCTCTCTCCTCTGACCCACAGAGTGAACCACTGAGGTACAAGACAGCAGCCAGGGTCACAGATGCAGGTGGGGAATGCCAGGGGGGACGGAACTCAGAAGAGCTCTCCATCCCTGGGAAAAGCATGGCTGGGAGAGGCCACCACCAGGCATTTCTGGCCTTGAGAGACCCTTCACAGGACAGGGGAATGTGTTCCCTCCAGGAGCACGTGGGGCCCAGACAGAGCCCAGTGGCCTGGAGTCACAGGCTGAGCTCTTATGTGCTCCCCTCCCCTTCCCAGGAAGGAGCCAGGCCCAGCGATAGGCCCCATGTCCCAGCCTGGAGTCAGAACTGGTTCCACTGGGAAAATTCCATTCTGGAAGAGGCTGGAGGGTGAAAGAACTGGGTCGGGAGATGAGGAGGAGGGCTGGAAACTTTTTCCTCTGTCCCTCCATCCCTCCTGCAGGTCTGGGTGGCTCCTTTCCCGAGGGAACCAGGCGCCCTAACCCCATTAGCCAGCCCTGAGCACCTCGGTGCTTCCTGCTTCCATGACCCTGAAGAACCTCAAGGCAGACTCTGGAAAAATTGTGGGAACTAGCTGCGGGAAGGCAGGAAGCCACCAGGAGAGCTGGCTTTTATTCCCACATTCCCAACTTCCCTCCCCCCAGCACCCCCAATCCTTTTTCCTTCTAAGACGTGTGGGCTAGGAAGTGGCCTCCCCACCAACCCCCAGGCTTAAGGGGGTTGTGCCACCCCCTGTGCCACCATCACAGGGAGGCACAGGGTCCCAGAACATCCAATCTGGAAGCAGACAGGTTAGTCAGTCCAACTGCTTCCTTTTATGGATAAGGAGACTTTCATTTAAGACGTTAAATTAAAGCCTCAAAAATAACAACAGAATAATCCTACGGGCAGTAGGGGGAAGGAAATAACAAAGACAAAAGCAGAAATAATGAAATAGGAAAGACATACACAATAGACAGAATTAACAAAACCAGAAGTTAGTTCTAAGAAATGACTAATAAAATAGACAAAGCTCCCATTTGACTACTGATCATGAAGATGAGAGTCGTCACAGATAAGTACGTTAAGGCAACAAGGGTTAGAACTACTCGCACTGCAGAAATGTGGTTTTAAGTAGAGACTACTCCAAAAAAACTCCAAACAAACTATACACCGTATGACAACACATTTGAAAACCTTCACAGGGAGAGACTGGGTGGCTCAGTCAGTTGAGCGTTCAGTTCTTGGTTTCAGCTCAGGTCATGATCCCAGGGTTGTGAGAACGAGCCCCATGTCAGGCTCTGTGCTGAGCGTGGAGCCATCTTGGTATTCTCTCTCTCTCTCCTTTTGCCCCTCTCCCCTGCTCGTGCTGTCTCTCTCTTAAATAAAAAAAGGAAGAAAGAAAGAAAGAAAGAAAGAAAGAAAGAAAGAAAGAAAGAAAACCTTCACAGAATGAATACTATTCTAAAAAAAACACCTTACCAAAACTCAGTCAAGTACAAACAGAAAATTTGAGATGTATAATCATTAAAGAAATTTGAATGGGTAGTTAAAAATCTATCACCTCCCTCCATGAAAATGATACAAAACCAGGCCAAATGATTTTGCAAAATTCTACCACGCACTGAAGGAACAGATAGTTCTAATCTTACATTAACTCTTTCAGAGAGGAGAACAAAAGAAGGAAATTTCCCAAACTCCTTTTCTGGAGTCATTTTAAAAACAAAAACGAAACCAGACAAGGCTTATATGAGAAAAGAGAAACTACAGGCCACTCTTGCTCCTGAGCATAAATATAATACTTGTAGAGGCAAAATAACATACTGAATCTGGCAGTGAAGAACAAAGAATGTGATAAACCATGACCGAACTCGATTAGTCCCAGGAATTAAAGATGGTTAAATATTAGAAAAACCCATTAATATAATTCACTACATTAACAGATTAAAGGGGAAAAACAATATGATCATTTCAATTGATGCAGAAAAGGCAATCAATAAAATTCAACATTGAGGCACCTGGGTGGCTCAGTCTGTTAAGTATCCGAGAGCATGGCTTTGGCTCATGTCATGCTCTCACAGCTCGTGAGTTCGAGCCCCGAGTCAGGCTCTGCGCTGACAGCCCAGAGCCTGGAGCCTGCTTCAGATTCTGCATCTCCTTCTCTCTCTGCCCCTCCCCTGTTCATGCTCTCTTTCTTTCTCAAAAATAAATTAAAAAAATTTTTTTTTAATAAATAAATAAAAATACAAACCAGCAACCTTAGAACAGAGGAAAATGTCATAGCCTTATAAGTGATACCTACCCAAACCTACACCAGCCATCACACCTAGGCGTGGAATATCAGAACGCCTTTCATAACTAGGAAGGATGGTACCTGCTCCCACCATCGCTAGTCACCAAGTGAAGGAAAAGGAGGAAAAATGAAAGCACGATGGTCGGAGAAATCAAATTGTCACTATTTCCAGACAGTCCAATTATTTGTAAAAAGCCCTGAAGAATCAAGAGGAAAAAATCATTAGAATTAATTCAGAGGAAAAGCCTGCAGCCTGGTAGGGGCTGTTTCTCCTCTGCCCCACAAGCCTGCCCTGGCCACTCTCTGGCCTCATCCCCACCCTCTCACGGGGCCCCTCCTCTCACCAATAGACCCCAGCCCAACTGCACTTGCTGAGGACCAGCCAGGTGGGCGCAGGCTGCCTTCACGCACTCTGGTAGGCCGGGAGCCAAGTAGGGATGAGGGCACGGAGTCTCTCTGCGGGGGCCTACCCACTGCAGATGTGGACTGTGCGAGCTCTGGTCTCAGGGCCAGGCCCTCCGGTGCCGCTGAGGACGCCCTTAGCAGATCGGTGAGGTGGTGTGGGCAGAAAGAGCCTCAGGACGTGATCACATCAGGAGTTTGGGCTGGATTCTTGTTACATCAGCGGGGCTGGATGCTCACCCTCCAGAGGGGCTCAGCCTTGGCCTTGTCAGGGAGTGAGCTCTGACCACCATGCCAGCGGTCATACTGGAAGCACAGAGTGCTAGAATGCAGGACACCGGGGCCCACAGCACCAACCCACCTCAGCCCCACGTAACTGCCGGGCCCTCAGCAGCCCTCTGCTTGTGGTCCTCCCAGCCTCTCTGTATTGATGACTGGCTAACCAGCTTTTCCTCCCTGTCAGATCCAATCAGCCCGTGGTCAACAGGGAGTGGGCACGTGAGGACCTGGGTGGCAGGCAGGCCTCACCTGCCTCAGAACCGGGAGAAGAGGGCAAGGCCCCAGGGTCCGGGGATGGATTTGGAGGGCCAGAGGTGGTGAGGATGTGGGAGAAAGGCAAAGGACTCAGACAGGAGGAATACCAGCTAAGCATCTTCTTCCCAGAGTGCTGAGGGATGCCTCTGACAAGAGGCCACAACTGACCCTTGGAGATGGGGATTCTCGTATGCAGGGAAGCCAAGGGCCTATAGTAGTTACCTGCTGGTGCTTAATAAACTACTCCAAAATTCAGCAGCTTAAAACACTCACTGTGGGTCAGGAAATCAGAGTCCGCCCGGCTGGACGTTTCTGGCTCAGGGCCCCTCGGGAGGTTACAGTCAGTGTCAGCCAGGCCTGCGGTCATCTGAAGGCTTGAGTGGTGCTGCAGGATCCACTTCCACTGTGGCCCATTCACCTGGCTGACACATCAGTGATGGCCCTTGGCTGGAGGCCTTGGCTCCTTCCACATGGGCCTCTCCATTGGATGCTTGAGTGTCCACATGGCATGGCCATTGGCTTTCCCCAAATGACCCAAGAGGTCAAGGCAGAAGAAGCAGTTTGCCACCACTCCATCATATACACTGTGGATCAAGAGTGGTGGGTGCCAGGAGGTAGGGATCACTGAGGACCATCTTGGAGGCTGGTTACCAGGGCCCTTAGGGGAGTAGGAGGTAGGAGGTGGACTATAAGATTTATCCAGAGAGCGCCTTCTGTGCCTCTGCCTATTTTAGGACAACGTGCTAGCCTTTCCAGTGAGCTGAGCTCAAGCCCTGTGATTATGATATTTCCCCCACAGACCCCAGTCCTGGCTCCTTCTTCCAAAATCTCATTAGTCTGTGCCCCTCTGCCTCAACCTCCCCCCACCCCCACCATCTGATTCTGCTCCTTTCCCCTGCCCTAACCCCCATTCCCATAACCTTGTCCTCTCACCTCCACAGCTAAAAGCTTACAAGGCTGACAAGCATTCTCTCTGTAAGCATTCTCTCTCTCTCTCTCTCTCTCTCTCTCTCTCTCTGACTGAGTGGGGGGAGTTCTGATCTGAGGCTCAAGAACCCACATCCCTGGGCCACACTGGGATGGAACAGAAGGGCACAGCTGTGCTTCCTGTCTATAGGGACAGCAGACACAAGGGACCCAACCAGAAGTTAAGAGTCTCCCTCCAGGTGGCCTCTACATGAAGGATGGATTTGGGAGGTGAGCTGGAGGAGGAGCCCAGGCAGTTCCTGGAGGCCCCAAACCAAAGCCAGCCCTCTCTTATGAGGCTCTGCAGGGAGCGGGGTGGGAGAACTACAAAAGTAGGGTGCCAGTCTAGATGGGGGAGCAGTTTCTCCTCACAGACCACAGCCTGCAAATGGGAAGTCCACACCCCAGGGGTCAGAGGCTCCAGTGTCAGCAGAGTTCAAGGCTTCCTCAGCTCCCAGAGCTCTCCCAGCTCAGGGGTATTGGCTGGAGGGGACTGAGCGCACCTGAGTCCACTCCTCAGCTCGTGCGCAGGGCAGCACGCTGGATGGGAGGGGGAGGGGCCAAGCCCAGGCCAGCACCAAGGTCCAGCCAAGCAAGGGGGACATACAGGGAAAGCAAAGTGAGCAGCTGGGAATGGCAAACCCCCGCCTTGGGAGGTGGGCTCCCCGGAAGCCCAGCCTCAGGTGGGGAAGGGATTCCCAGGAAGAACTCGGGGTGCCTAGAAAGCAGGGACAGTCTTAGCCTCACAAAGTGGAGGAGTGCCAGTCAGGTAAAAATGCTTTTGCCTACAGTAAAGGGGAGGATGATTTCTAAGCACATTTGGATGCGCTGGTGGGCTGGGGAGGCAGCTGAGGCCCCAAACTTCAGAAAAGCCAGCTTAACCTTGTCCTTTTTGGCTTCGGAGTCCACTCTACCGTGGAAGCTGCCGTGTCCTGGCATTTTTTTCTTTTTTTTACTTTTTTTACTTTTTATTTGAGAGAGAGAGAGTGGAGAGAGGGGCAGAGAAAGGGGGAGAGAGAATCCTAAGCAGGCTCCATGCTCAGTGCGGAGCCCGATGCGGGACTTGATCACACAACTCTGAGATCATGGCCTGAGCCAAAATCAAGAGTCAGATGCTCAACTGACTAAGCCACCCATGTGCCCCATGACACTTTATATTTATCTCTGAAATCAAACTTAGCCATCCCCCTTCCTTGAGAAAGGGAAGAGCTCAGGTGGGAGGGGGAGTTGACCAGGATTAATAAATTACATCAGAGGGTTTACAGAATGGGAAATCCATACATGAACAAGCCATGAACCACCCCTTCTCTAGGCACAGGGATGCCTGAGACCACTTCCCTTTGGTCCCCCGTCCTGCTCAAGCAAGTGTTCCTGTGCCCTCCCTTGCAGAGTTCTCAGTTCTTCCCCCACGGCACAGATTATGTGAAAAGGTCAGGTATGAATAATAGGGACTGGGGGAGCCTGTGGCAAACTGGACAGTGCTTGGAGGCGTTCACCTTCAAGAGTTGTTCTTTAAATATCATACTGGCCAAATCATAGTTGCCATATCAGGCCACCAGTTTAAAACTCAGCCTAGATGAGATGAAATCAGACCCCAAGTTATAACCCTGCATCTGCTCTTTATGCATATATGCGCATGTACACACACACATATACAGATACACACATATACACATACACACACATATACACATACACACACATACACACGCACATACACATACACACACATACACACACACATACATACACACAAACTCCTGAAGTAAAGTGCTCTGGACACTTTGAAGAGTCAAATTGTTGGGGTGCCTGTGTGGCTCAGTTGGTTGAACGTCCGACTTGGTTTTGGCTCAGGTCATGATCTCACAGTTTGTGAGATCAAGCCCCGAGGCATGGAGCCTGTTTGGCATTCTTTCTCTCTCCCCCTCTCTCTCTGCCCCTCCCCCCACTCCACATGTGCACTCTCTCTCTCTCAAAATAAATAAACTTAAAAAAGAGTCATATTGTTACTCATTGTGGGCCCAATAAGTGGTACTCCATAAGCTATGAAGTTGGTCTGAGGTCTCTTTTCCTTAGTGTTCCCTCAGCCTCAACCGCCCCATGAAGGCCCTCTGACACGGCCCGCCCGCCACAGACCACAGAGGCTCTGTCTTGGGTGCCAGGGTGGAAGACGCAGTGAGAGAGGGGAATGGTTGCAGACATGCTGTCTCCAGTGGGGCCCCCGAGCCAGAGCGGAGACCTTCCCAGACAGGCTGGGAGCTTAAAGCCAGGGAACCCGGAGCACCAGAAACTCCTGGTGAGTTTACGTGGAGAGAGGAAAAATGGGTGAGGACCATGGGTGTCTGCAAACAGTCTGCAGAGATAGAAGGTGAGGCTCAGGGCCCCACAAGCTGGGGAGAGCGAGTGCCCTGCCAGAGTCCAGACTACATAGTCCAGAGTCTATTGTAGGGCAACCGCCTACAATAGAAAATGCCATATTCCAGGTTGAAAGGGCCCAGGCTAAAAAGCACAGCACACTATGGGGAGGTTGCAGGGGGCTGAGAGGCCTGGCCGACCTCAGCGCCCCCCATGCCCTTGCAGCTAGGCAGCTCCAAGGCAAGCCAACTGTAATGGGGAGCCCTGCTTGGACCATGGGAGGAGGGTATAGGAAGTATTTAGTTTCCAGAGGGCGAGAGCTTATACAGGGAAGAAACAGCCAGCCAGCCTGCGAGGGCAGAGGAGGCAGGGCCAGGGGAGGCTGCACTGCTCTCATCCACCACCAGGTGGCAGCAAAAAGCACTGAACCTGCCTCACATGTCCCTAGGGTCATACAGGAGCGCAATCTGGCTGAAGCAGTTTCTCTCTATCCCTTTCTCCTGGACCTCCTTCTTCACCCACTAACTAGTCCAACAAAAGTAAGCACAGATGTGCAGAGCAGTCAAAGGGAGGCAGAACCCAGGGGTCTGGACATCTGCCTGTGCCCAGCGTGCCAACGTACTTGTTCTTACAAGCGGAGAAGCCCTAACAGCTCTGGATGAAGGACGCCAGGCACTCTGAAGATGGAACTCACCCTGGCTGCACCGTGGCTTTTTACTTTGGCCACTGGGCAGTGGCTCTGGGTGACATCTATCTGTGCATCATTGCAGACGGCTATCTATACAGGTGGCTGCCCTTCTTCCAGCTCCCAGACCCTGCCCCAGGAAACTCTCCTGGAGTGGCCTACCCCACCTCTTCTTCTCCTCCCTTGCCTTTGGCAGGAACTGGCATAATTTTACAGGGACATGGGGAAAGGAGCGTCCCAAACACAACACCTCTCTCTCTGTGGGAGACCAGTCCTTCCAGACTCCAAGGAAGCGGGGGGAGGGGGGAAGGAGAGATGGAAAATGGCAAGAACAAAAAGATCCAGAGAGGAAATCTGGCCAGATGAGTATGGGATGGCAGAGAAAATGCCAAGGTAAGGATGCCAATCTGGGGAGAGCTGCTCACCCCTCTATAGAGGGGACCACTCTCCTTCCCACCCCAAGACAACATAACTAAACAGAAATGGGGTGAGGCAGAGAAAACTAGCACACAGCAGCAGGCAATCCATACATGCTTGTTAAATATGTATAATGGGGAAGAACACCGGCCTGAGAACAAGGACACCAGGTTTCAGGCATATCTCTGACCCTAAGGAGCCAGAACTTGAAAGAGTCACTTTCTCTCTGGTCCTCGGTTTCCTCATCCATGAAGTCAGGAGGTTGGACAAAAAAAGCACAGTGGCAACTGGAGCACCTGGAGCACTGTATTTGAAAGGACTGTGAGGTGGGAAAGACTCAGTCAGCAATGTCTGTTGCAGGCATAGGAAAGTACAGCCACCCTCACCATGCATTTGTACAGTCTAGGGATCATCTCTAAGTTCTTTCCATTCCAATGCTCCATGAGTTGAGGACAACATTGCAGGAGGCATGTGGAACTAGGGCTGCAGCTAGGGACACCTTAAGACAATGATGGCTTGTGAAGGCTTGCCTCTTGGCTGTTTCTCAAGTTCCTTCCCCATGGACTGACTCCAGAACACTAAGCCTAATGAAGCACCCCTCTAATGGAATGTCAGAATCCAATAGTGTGTTCGTTGTCATTTCCAACATGGTGTGTTCCATTGGGCTCTCCAAGCCAAAGCATGATACATATTCCCATCAGTGCTACCCTCCCAATGCACAAATATAGTAAGCTGTAACATCCCAGATACAGGAACATCCCTACAGTGGGAGTTCCACACAGTGTAATATGTTAGAATCAGATGGTGGACTCAAAAAAGACCACCCTCCTTTATAAATAAGAAGGTGTGTTCCAACAGTATGGCGTGGTGCAGTGGGACCACCTCTAGCCCACCAGAAGGAGCTGCCCTCGCTGAGGAGAGAGCAGCGTGGCCTCTGGCCGGGGGCACCCATGAACATCACAGAGGTGCTCAGCAGGACTGTGGTAAGGGACAGAGGCAAAGGCTGTTTGCTGTAGTGGCCCTGACAGAGGTTCCTGGCTCAGTGGCCACTTGGCTGCTGGCCACATCCTACAAGTGGGTCTCCTTCTCCCCAGTGATTAGTCCTTCCTTTGTTGGGGAAGGCCCACAGTCCTGGCTGGTACCACGGTCCAGACACAGGTGTTGCTTGGGCTGCGGGAGGCTGGGGTCGGGGGTGGTGAGCTGTTGCAGGCGCTGTGGAGAGAAGAAGGAACGAGTGGGTGCTACCGGTGAGAAAGGCAAAGCTGTTTCATCCTGGTTGTATCCCCAGGGCCTGGTACAGAGCCAGGCACACTGGGGGCAGCCAGCACGATATGAGTAAATACATGAATAAATATTTTGAGAAGAGAGAAGAGACGATCAATCCCGTGGCGATTAAGAGCATGAATGGGCTGGGTTCTAGTCCCAGCTATGTTACTACATATGCAACTTTTTAGGCAACCCATTTAACCCCTCTGTGCCTTATCTGTAAAACAAAGATAATAATAGTACACAGCTCATAGTATAGTGCCTGGCACAGGGTCAGTTGGTCAATAAGTGCCTATTATTTTTTATGAGGAGCAGTACTACTATTATTACTGTTATTGGTGCCATCTTCTTCCCCTCCTTCTTGCCTTGAATGCAGATGTGATGACTGGAATGATGACAACCTTCTTGTGACCATGAAGTGGTAAGCATGATGATAAAAAGACGTGCTCAGGATGGAGGTGCAGAAATAGAGGAAGAGTTTGGCCCTAACAACTTCTTTTCAGCAGCTGAACCAAACACCAGCAGCACCCATCTCTGGTCTCTTGATGTAAAAAGAAAATAAGCCTATTGCTTGTTGCAGGTCGGGTTTTCCGTTACTTGTAGGCCAGATAGATTTCTGCAAGTGTAATGTCTTTGTGGAGCATGCGCTATCCCCTTTTGGGAAGGCATGTCTTAAACTCTAAACAGGGAGCTTTTGCCCATGCCTCCCCAGGCAGAATTAAGAAAAGAAACCAGGAATGAACCATGATAGCTGGTTATTAATTTCCTGGGAGCAAGGAATTTGTGCCCTATAAATCTCTGTCTGGGCACCTTGAAGTTCTTATTGTGACTCAGTTTCCTCCATAAGCATTTGACAGTGTACCCATGGTCAACCTGCCCACATGATCGGCTGGAGGTCAGATTCTGAAGGTCTAGGACTCTAGGTCTTTTGAGTGTTTCTGGAAATGAAGCCATTGGACTGGTCTTCAAAGGCCCTTCTCTTTGAGATTTCACAGACCAAAAAGCTGTCCCACACTCAGAGCTGGGCCCCGCCCATCGTGCCCTGCCTGCAACCTCACTCAGCAACCCCCTTTAATATATCACTTCCCCTGACCCCTACCTTCTTGAAGGAACCCTGGGTCTTCAGAAGGGTGATGATGATGAACAGAGGGACGCAGACCATGGAGGACAGAGCCAAGAACCAGCCGATGGAGTAGCCCCAAGGAGGGTACACATAGATGTTGTTGTATTTGAGAGGTGTGTACTTGCTCAAGGAGAAGAGGAAGGTGGCCTGGAAAGAGGGAGAGGTGGATGCAGATTAGACAGAGAGCCCTTGAAATCCTCTCTTTAGCTGCTTAAATATCCAGTGACAGAGGACAAGTAAATTACACTGAAGTGGGGGCGCCTGGGTGTCTCAGGTGGTTAAGCATCCAACTCTTGATTTTAGTTCAGGTCACGATCTCAGTCATAAGATCGAGCATTGGGCTCAGCGTGGAGTGAGGAGCCTGCTTGGTTCCTCTCTCTTTCACTCTCTCTCTCTCTCTCTCAAATAAATCAACTTAAAAGAATACACAGATAGATAAATAAATACACTGAGGTGCTTCAATGAGGTAGAATAGTAAAAGCCATTACAAGCTGTGGGCCAAGGCATCACTCCATGGAGGGCTGAGACAGGAGGTGCGGCGGTGGGGGAGGGGGGAGGGAGGAGGAACCCTGAGCAGGCAGACAGAAAGAGACCATAACTGGGAAGTCTGGCGGCTGGATGGAGGCGCTATGAGAAAGGAAGGGAGCAGAAACTGGAGGGTAATGATGGTAAAGCAGAGAGATGACATGGTCCCAGGAAGGAAGGGCAGGAGAACCAACCCAGAAGTGGAAATGGACCGGCCTCCCAAGGTAACTGGACAGGCAGGAAAAGAGCCCCAGAACCCGGGCATCCTGTTCCTTGTCCCCGAGTCTTCTGGATGTAGGAGGAGATATAGGGGTAGCTGGGTGGGCACATACCAGGCAAAGTCCAGGGGTCAGAAAGAGCCAGGAGATCTTCACCAAGGGCCATGGCCGGTAGCCAATCATGTCTTCAACGTTGTCATAGAACCGATCTGCCCCTGCCCAGGTGGGAGGGGAGTGTGAGAACAGGAGGAAGGGAAGAACTCACAGTATCTGGGAAGGACTCACCTGGCTTTGCACTCTTCCCCCTACCCTATGAGGGGAAACCGGATCCAGGCACATGAATGAAATGGGTCCCTGGCACCCCAACCACAAAGCAGGGAGCGAGGAGGAAGAAGGGGCTGCCACCAAAAAGCCAGGTGCCCTTGAGAGAGTCACCTAACCTCCCAGTTAAATCCTTTGGCCCCTTGTCTAGGAATGAAGACCCTACTAACCACAGAGGTGGGTGAGAGCCTAAAATGGGCACAATGACTGTGCAAACGCTCACTTATATATGCCTCAGACATGACTTCAGTTTCAAGTCAAAACAGCAAAGTTCCCACTGTTCCAAGCATAGCATGCTGAACTCACATAGGGCCAGAAAGCCTCTGGGAATGGAACAACAGTCTAGATTCGACACTCTGGAGGAGCCACTCTGTGTTCTTAGAAAATCTTGCTAAGAGGCTTGCTTTGTGTTTGTGGAAACACTGACTGGATTTGTTTACTGTCCTTCTGTTTCCACGTTTGCTCCAGATCCAAATCCAAATCCAGCCAGTCTCCCAAGAAGAAAAGGGCCGCTGATCGGGAAAGACAGTTGGAGGGCCCCCTAGCCCTTCCTCAGAAAAAAAAAAAAAAAAAAAAGGAACTTTCCGCTGATCACTGATGGGCATGAAATGCCACCATTAGGGAGTCATTCCTTTGGCTTCTAAATTTTTCCCGCAGTTAAAAACCAGATGTTACTAGGAAGGGGTAACATACTAAGGTTTCTCAGCTACTTATACCTTTCTGTGATTGAGTTTATCAGATCTTCTTTGAGAACAAGTTCTGAGGAGCAGTAGGGGAAAATCAGAAAGACATCAGATGCTTGAGGTGAGAAGACAGGTGACCTGTCCCAGGAAAGGAAAGGACACCAAAAAAGAAGGCCCGGGGTAGCAAAATAAAAACCTTCTCGTGGCTTTCCTACCTATGCCCACTACACGGCACCCACCTACCCTCTCTGCCCTGAGCCTTGTTACACTAGCAATGTGTTCCCCCCCCAACCTGGTGCAGTGGAGTCAGATGGTTTGGGTATGATGATGCCTCCCCCACTTACTCTCTGTGTGAGCTCAGGCAAGAAACCTACCTCTCTGAGCCTCACCTCCCCTGCACAGGCTGTTGTGTGGGTTGAGAGAGAATGTATGATACAATCATCACGTTGCTTGGCATTCAGCAGTGCACGGACTCCATGCATAAAGATTTCTCCTCTATTGTCATCAGGCACAACAATGGCATGGATGTCACAGCACTCAGCACCACTGGCCAGTTGCCCCAGCACTGAGGGGGGTCAGGGAGGTTGAGGGCAGTCAATGGAAGGCAGAACTCACTTTAGTTTAAGAAAGAAATGCATAACAGCCACAACAAAAAAAGCTACCTCAAAAACGTGGGAACGAGTTTTCTGTTCCTGGAAGTATTCAAGCAAGGTCTGGGTGGTAACCTAGAAAGGGAGTGTGGAAATGTGTGGAGGCTCAGACTACGTGGCCCTGAAGATCTCTTCTGACTAGGACTCCCACTGATGAAGTGCCTCCAGCAGTTTCCGCATCAAGAAAACGGCACACTGTTGTTTCTGATTCCTCTCACTAGCGCAGGAAATCAGTTTTGTCCTTACCGCAGCTCTGTCTGCCACAATGAGAAATGCCTGGGTTCCCAGAGGCGGACAAAGTTCCCAGAGAAAAGAACCAGGGCAGCAACACCAAGACCTATAGAAACCAGAGGGCTGGCACACCCGGCCTCTCACAACCTTAGGGGTAGGCTCTCCCCGCCTCCCCCCTCCACTTACCATACACCCAGCTGATGCAGATCACTTCAAACACTGCCAAGAAGAGCAGGCATATGCCACTGGAAGCGTAATAATCAAACAGCTGGAAGATATACATCCCGCCCTGCAGAGAGACAGGGAGAGCTGGGCCTTGGCCAATGGGGGAGGGAACCCGCTCCTCAGGGACAGGGCGCACACCCATCTGGGCACACATCCTGCTCGGCCCATGGGAAATTGTTCCTTGCATCTGAAGGCGGTTTGGCCAGGCAAGGCAGGCCCTGCATTTAACATCGGGACAACAACCTGACAGCTACAGGGACACTGGGAACTGTCTGCCCGGGATCGTATCTCCTAGAAGTTGGCCCCACCTCACTCTGAGAGTGCTCCGCTCCCCTCTCCAGGCCCGAAGGACAGCCAGGGCCAGACATTTACCGTGTTCTTAGGAAAAGGTCCCTCTCTTTCCTGTGGGGTTGGGTGGGTGGCAGAAGGTAAGCCTGAAGCTGCACCCACCTTCTTTAATATGAGGAGGGGAATCTGGCTAAGAAGGGCATTCCTGACAATGTCATTAGACCAGCTCAGCTGGATCCAACCATGCCTGAAACCAAATATCCCTAGACTTTGCAGTTTCTTGGCTCCCCCGAGGCTCCCTTTTCTGCTTAAGCTAGCTTGCATTTGGTGTCTATCACCCGACACGGAAAGACAGCTAACTAACACAGGTAGATTCTGCCTCGTGGTCCCCACAACCTTGCTGTGAGGAAGGTGGGCTCTGAGAAGGGTCACCAGTGCACCCCACGGCTCCCTCAGCCTGGAGCCCCGCCTGCAGGCCACCCCCCTCTGCTCACCTCCGTGACCAGGAAGAGCCCTAGCAGGTAGCACACGATGGCAATGGTGAGAATGAGAAGTTCTCGCCTCCCGCTCTTCCGGAGCTGACCGGGGAACATGTCCACAGAGGCTGTCACCAGGCACTCCACACAGACAAACTGCAGGCAGGAGGGAAGCCAGGGTGAGAGGCACCGCCTGCCCTTGGGCCTTGCCTGGCGTGGCCTTGCCCTGGCCGCCTTGCACCCCACTCACCCGTGCTGATGCACAGGAGCGCAGGAAGGGGCACAGGGGCAGAAACAGGGTGGCCAGCCCTGCCCTCGGCCGTATCTCTACGACCGAGGGTCCCAGCAGTGAGGGTTGGAGGGGGAGATATGTTCCGTCCCCAAGATGGGGGCGGGGCTGTGGGGGGAGAAAGCAGGTGGCCCCCCTCACAGAAGAAGGTCTTGAGGCCAAGGGTCACCCAACCAACTGCAAGGACAAACCCTGGAAAGTGGAGTGGGGCTTGGAATGTAGGTCAGGGGAAAAGGAGTTGGGGGGGGGGGGAAGGGAAAGCCCAGAACCTCAGAAGCTGGCAAGAGGGTCACCAGGGCAGGGAGGGTTGGGGTGGGGTGACGAACCTGGCTGTCCAGCCCTAGGAAGATGAGCATGATGAAGAAAAGGCAGGACCACAGCTGGGATAAGGGCATCATAGTCACCGCCTTGGGGAACGCGATGAAGGCTAGACCAGGACCTGCAGGCACACAGCACAGTCAGGAGAGCTCCTGGCTCTCACTGCCCTGGCGAAGAGCCTTCTCCCAAGGCACTGTGTGGTTCAAGGGGAGTGGTTCAATAGATCAGGGTAGTTTCACCCCTTACTCTGCTCTCTGGTTCTGGGGAGTTGGCTGTGCATTGGTTTATCCATTTATCCATCCCTGCACACAACCGTGGGGCTACCCGCCCTCAGTGCCCTCCTCCACCTCCCTCCCTCCCATGAGAAGGCCCAAGCTCTGCCCCCAGATGCTGAAAGGTTCTCATAAGCCAGCTGCTGGGACTCCTGCCTGGGACCCTGTAGGAGGGATCTGTGTTCCCTGACCCACCTTCCCCTCAGGGCCCAGACAGCAAAGTGGTACCTACCAGACTCGGCCACTTCGGAGATGGGCATCCCCTGCTCCTGGGCCATGAAGCCCAGGATGGAGAAGACCACGAACCCGGCCGCGAAGCTGGTGGCGCTGTTGAGGAAGCAGAGGGCGATGCAGTCCCTGCGGGGCGGGGCCAATGCAGAGGAACCAGGAAGGAAAATGAGGAAGAAATCCATCAAGGGAGGGGAGATCCAAAGACAGCAAGCGGGGAGAGGGGAGGGAACAGGAAGGCAAAATATGCGAGAGGAGAGAAATGGAAGAGAGAATGGGCGAAAGACCACGGTCATGTGGTGGAAGGTGAGAGAAGAACGTGAGGAAGAAAGAAGAGGAGGGAAGGAAGACACTGAGTCTGCAAGATGAAGCTGATTCCCCGACCTCACTGCAGGCAGGTCTGGCGCCCTGGGGTCCCGCAGTGTCCCGGCCGCCCAGCCCTACCTGTAGCAGTTGTTGTGGTACTTGTTGTAGCTGCCCAGGGCTGTCAGGCACCCCTGGCAGATGGCGAAGGAGAAGAAGATCTGGGTGCCCGCGTCCATCCACACCTACGTGAGACCCCAAGAAAGTGGCAGAGGGAGTGGGAGGGTGCCCGCCCGTCACCCCTCAGCCCCAGCGCGCCCTCCTGGGTGTGCCCTCAGAGTCGCTTATTCCCCACTCTCTGCTCACAATCTCTTCACTGGCAGGCCAGGTTTAAATTTGCCTCTTTTGGGGGAGAGGCACCTGGGTGGCTCAGTCGGTTGAGCATCCAACTTCAGCTCAGGTCATAATCTCATGGTTCCTGAGTTCGAGGCCCACATCTGGCTCTGTGCTGATAGCTTAGAGCCTGCTTTAGATTCTGTGTCTCCTTCTCTCTCTGCCCCTCCCCAACTCTCTGTCTCTCTCTCAAAAATAAATAAACATTAAAAAAAATTTTTTTTAAGTAAATTTGCCTCTGGGGGCACTTCGTAGGCACCAAGTACTTGAATTTCTCAGGTGGAGTGGCAGTGCCCAGAGAAGGCAAAGCCTACCTGCAGGGCAGAACTGAGAGCACCTGCTCATTCAACAAGTGCCACAGGCCACTTCATTAAAATATAAAGAAAAACACCACCAGGACTCCACGGGGAGGGGGTGCAAAGAATGCGCTCAGACAAGTCCTAGAGGAGGAAATACAAATGGCCAGCAAATCTGTGGGAAAATGTCCAGCCTCACAGCAGTAAAAAATAAAAAAAAAAATTAAGACAACAAAATGATACTATTTTGATCTATCAAATTACCAAAGGTTAAATTATTATCGAATCTCTCATGGGCCCTGCAGAAAAAAGGGTACCCTCCAATACTGGGGGAAAAAGTCCACATTTCTCTAAAGCCAGTACATTTCAAGAACCTTAAAGGCACATGCTCTTTGACTTAGTGATTCCAGGGCTGACTGCCATCAGGAAATAATCAGAGAGGTGGCAAGAGATTTAAATATGGGGTGTCCAATGCAGCTGTATATACGATCATAAAAAACTACATGACCTTAAATGTCCAAGAATCAGAGATTGAGAAAGTGAGGACCCCCACCCCAGGGGTGAGCGTTCAGAGGACACGGGGCCTTGTCTGCTTTGCCCACTGCCCCACTCCATGGTCAGAGCGCCACCTGGCACTGAAAGAGTCCTCAGTACATTTTGGGTGAATGAGTGACCGAATGGATGATGGATGGAGGACATATTATGCAAGGATTTAAAATGACTTCTACAAATGAATGTGATAGCATGAAAAATGCTTACAATGGAATTTAAATGAAAAAAGATGCATCTCTCTGTATATAAATATCTCAAATACATTAAAACAAAGATACACAACACCAACTAGAAAAAGAGTTGGAAGGAAATATACTAAAATGCTCATAGAGATGATACCTGAGTGGTAGGATTACAAGACACCTTTATCTAATTTTTCTCCAGTGGGGATATATTGCCTTTAATCTTTTTTTTAAATGTTTATTTATTTTTGACAGAGAGAGAGACAGAGCATGAGTGGGGGAGGGGCAGAGAGAGAGGGAGACACAGAATCCCAAGCAGGCTCCAGGCTCCGAGCTGTCAGCACAAAGCCTGCTGCGGGGCTCAAACTCACTGCGAGATCATGACCTGAGCTGAAGTCAGACGCTCAACCGACTGAGCCACCCAGGCGCCCCTTTTTAATTTTTTTGCAGGAGGGAATATATTGCCTTTAAACCAAGAGAAAAGCAACTACAGATTTTCAAAAGTACAGCTCTGGTTTGGGGTGAGAGGCATCTGGGAAAGAGTCCCCAGCACAACCCCTACCTGGGGGTCCTTGAGGCGAAGCAAATCTGGCTTCAGGTAATAGATGACACCCTCATAGGCTCCCGGAAGGGTGATGCCTCGGATCAGTAGGATGATCAGCATCAGGTAGGGAAATGTGGCTGTGAAATAAACAACCTGGAGGGGAAGCGGGGCCAGGTCACTGCTGTTGGGGACACAGCTGCCAGGAGGTACCAGGGAGTCTGCGGTAGTCCTCCTGTCACCCCTCCTCAGGCAGCATGAGTCACACCTAGCTCAGGGTCCGACACCTTCTTAGAGATGCTGAGAGTGTGTGAGCACCTGTCTTCCTTTACACATTCCAGTGGGTCTTAGGTGCCCTGGCAGGCAGACTGTGAGATATACATCAGCAGGGTAAAGAGGGAACAAAGACAGGGAGGGGTACAAGCTTCCAGCCATAACATTTCGAAGACTATTTTAGAATTCAGGGGTGCCTGGGTGGCTCAGTCGGTTGAGCATCTGACTTCAGCTCAGGTCACGATCTCCCAGTTCGTGAATTCGCGCCCCACATCGGGCGCGAACCTCTGTCCATCACCCACCCCTGTCCCTCCCCCACTCACTCTCTCTGTTTGTCTCAAAAATAAATAAATGTAGAAAAAAAATAGAATCCAGAATCTGTTCTCCCTTAATCCCTCACCCTAGCTGGTCTCCCTATGCCCCTGGTGAGTGTGGGACGTGGTGAGGGAGGGGGAGCAGATCGCCACAATGACCTGTGGCAAAACTTAGACTGCACTTTTCCAGGCTTAGGGTTGGGCAAGCAGCAGTGGCCTGAGCTCTGGGACATGGAGACACTCAGATGGGTCTACTCGGCCCCTGACCAAGTTTAGCTCCTTAACCCACGGGGATGGCAATATCTGTGTTATTATCACTATTTCTAGTTTTATTATAATTACAACAATCCGCGGAAAGGCAAGGCTGCCCCCCAAGAACAGGCTAATCAGAGAAGTCAGCATCCCGTCTACTCCTGGCTTTAAAAAGCATGAGGCATCCACCTCAGATTCCCTGGGTTGAAAATAAGTGTTCAAGTCTGAACTCTCTCAACACATACAATAAGCCACTCTTGTCCATTCTTGGCTTAAACCCCCGTGATTATTGGAAACTCACCACCTCAAAGATAGTTCTGTGTGCTAGTTCTTACCAAACATTGTCTTGTTGTGTTGTTAGGTGCAAACAGCAAGTCGTAAAAGTGTATGATCCTAATTGTGTAATATACACACATAATAGATACAGATATACACAAGCATACTTCAAAAGGAAACTAGAAGGCAATACAGCAAAACATTAACAGGGATTAGTAGATCCAAACTGCCACCATGCTGGCTCCAACAGTGATTAGGGGGACTTTTATGCTTCTCATTTTGCTCTGCATGTTTCTTATGTAAACAGGTCTTTTAAAGTAATATTGAAAGAGAAAGTCCTTCCTTGTGCTGAGCTAAACTCTTCCTACCATTTTCCCCTGCTCTCACCATGCCTCTCCCCTAAACTACTCTTTCAGTTCTCCAGAGGGACTCTGTGAGTGTCTCCATGGATTCTGGGGGCTGCAGAGAGCTTACCAGGAGCCAGAACACCTCACCTTGCCAGTGGACTTGACCCCTTTCCAGATGCAGAAGTAGCAGATGACCCAGGCGAGCAGGAGGCACAGGGCCAGCTCCCAACGCAGGGCCCCCAGGTCATGGATGCCTGAGGTGATGCCCAAAACACGTCTCCTGAGGATGGAAAAAATGAATAACCAGGTGAAAGGCTATAGGGGCACAAATAGCCTTTGTCTTCAAGTCTCTTGATTCTTAGAGCTGACCCCACACATCTCAGGTTCCAGGCTTCCCCACCCCATCCCCCTGCACCTCCCCTATGGCCATGCCATGTTCCCACCTGTAGTCTGTATGCCCCTGGCCGTTAGAAGACCAAATCACGTAATCCCATAGGTATCTTTGTCTTTCTAACCATCCAGCTTTCTCTGTTGTACAGAGAGATAGAGATAGAGAGAGAGAGAGAGAGAGAGAGAGAGTGAGGGTGGTAAATAATAAATGGATAAGTAGATGGAGAGTAGATATTCAGGTTGATGCACAACTACATGGGTATCAAACAGAGGGGCTGAATGTGTTTTAGTACCTAAAGGGTGTAGGGAGTAGTGGAAATGTGTGTGCGTAAGCGTTGGTGGACATGTGTGAGGTTTGGGTGACATGGGGTCGTAAATGTGTGAGGGTGTAGGTAGACACATGTGAGTGTTGGTAAATAAGTGTGGGTTTTAGGTAAGGGTGAGGGTACAGGTACACTTGTGTCAGAACGAAGGTGGACACGTGGGCATGGGCAGATGTAAGGGTGTAGTCAGGGGAAGGGTGGAGGTGTGAGTATAGTGTTTGCCAGTTTTTGCAGTACAAATGCTTCCTCCTTGCCCAGTTTCAAGCCACCAACATGACATCACTGAACACAAAGCTGGGGAGCGATGTGCACAACCAGCTCTCCTTAGCTGGGACAGACTATTTGCCGTGCACCTGTGGACACGTGTGGGTTGATGTGAGTGTTCCCTCATGGCTCAGTGATGTGCCAGGTGGGGGTGGGAGGTGGGTAAGTGCTGAAGAGCATGCACAGAAAGGCTTGAACTTGTACTCCAAGTCCCAGACCTCAGACATCCAAATTTCCTGCTTGGGGCCCCTTAGCACATGGCATCCAAGCCCAGCACCTACTCCCAGAATTCCATGACAGGTGAAGTGAAGTTCTCAGACGAGGTCACTGTGCGGGCTCCCGAACGGTTCATAAAGTCCATGCAATGCTCTGTTGGGAACAAGGGGTGGGGCGGGGGGCTGTGCATCAGCTGGGGACGAGATGGGGAGAGATACCCTCACATCTTAGTCCCTCCAACCTTCTGACCTTACAGCCCAGCAGTCCCCATAATTCCCAGTCCCAAGAGCTTCCCCTGGAGCCCCCATTTCCCAGGAGTTAGCCACTCAGGTGGTTCATGAGACCATGTGCCTCCCTCCTCATGTGCCTCACACTGCTCTTGTTCCAGTGAATCTGGCTGTTTCTCTGGCCACCCCACCCACCAACCTCTGACACAGACCTCGGATCCCCTCTGCCCCTATAACTTGCTCACCCTCTCTCCACTCAGCAGATGAATGGACTGAGTCCTTGGGCTTGCTCTTCCCCCCACATGGCTTATGCTGTTCACATTTTGGGTCCTTCTCATCCTTCAGGCCTCAGCTAGCTCTTTCCCTCCCACTGCTGTATAGTTTCTGCAATGTTTCTTTCACCCATTGCAATATGTGATTGTTTTATTAACTTGTCTCTATCACTAGACCACACATTCAAGGAGGGCTGGGGCCATGTTGCCAGTGCTCACCCTTGGATCTCTAGCACCTGGCACAGAGGGAGTGAGGATAACCCCCTGCAGTTATATAAAACATTCACAGTCTTGTTGGATTTTTGGTTCTCCTAGTGGGAACCTAGTCTAGGCTCCCACAAAACTGCACCAGAGGCCACAGAGCTTGGCTTTGAGGCAAGTTATACCATGTGCTCTGTCATTGTTCGCCATCACCAGCCACCACAGGCCCAGCCCCTAAGGAGAGGCCCCCTCCCGGGGGCTGAAATGATGGATACCTGTGTTCCAGGTATTGGTACAGGTTGTCCAGGGCAGCTCAGAGGTAAAGGAGCTGAACAGGTAGAAGAGAGCCCAGGCGAGGATGATGATGTAGTAGATGTTCAGGTAGGACTCAATGACCACTGACGCCAGACCAATGCCTTCGGGAGTAGGGCAGGCATGGAGAGCAACAAACAGAATCCAAGAGATCAATGTTAGCCCAACAAAGTCACATAGAAGCTGCCAGCTGTGGCTAGAAGGACATTGGGTACTAAACGAACAGAACACCCGTGGTTTGCTTGTTGGCCTCAGAAGCCATTTACAGCATATTTTTCTTTTTAAATTTATTTTTATTTTTTAATGTTTTTTAATTTATTTTTGAGAGAAAGACAGAGCACGAGAAGGGAAGGGGCAGAGAGAGACACAGAATCTGAAGCAGGCTCCAGGCTCTGAGCTGTCAGCACAGCCCCACGCGGGGCTCGAACTCACGAACCATGAGATCATGACCTGAGCCGAAGTCAGATGCTCAACCTCCTGGGACACCCAGATGCCCACAGCATATTTTTCTAAGTAAGAAAAGCAGGTTACAGAATACCATCTCAGGCATTCTTCCACTTTTGCAGTATATATTTAAATGTATACTTTTTTTTTTTTTCTAATGAGATAAAGTCTGGAAGGATTGTCATCCAAAAGTTAACGGTGGTTGTCTATCTAGGTGATAGGATTTCGGCTCATGTTTTAAAGTTTGTTTGTTTTTTACCTTTTGTCCATCTGCATTTTCTAGTTTTTCTGTGACAATCATGCATTACTTGTAAAATGAAAAGGGACTGGAAGAACAAAGTAATTGGGAAGCGTTGGTAAGAATCAGCCTCAAGATAAGTGCAAAAACCAAAAGAAACCAGCAAGGAAAAAAGAAAGGAGAAGTGGTCGCTGACTGTCAAGAACTCTGGAGCGTGAGTCAGTCTCCACACGCCACATCTCGCTGCAGAGCGCGGGGCCAGAGTGTTGGCAGAGGCGTTCTCACACCCAGGAGCAGCCTGGAGGCTGGCTGTGGCTCCCTATCAGGGGGGGAGGTACCAAAGGGCAGGCACAGTCACCCCCACCCAGCCCGTCTGCTCCTGCAAACGTGGGATCTTTGCCACAGTAATTTTAAAAGTAGCACGTTGCCAGGGAGGCTCTTAGTCCCGAGGTGTGAAAGCTGGGCAGAGGACGGATCACAGGCCTGTTTGTCCTGAGTCCTGAGTCCTCGCCCCGGGCTCAAGAACGACTTAAGGAAGGCCAGCTCAGCCCCAGGGCAGGTCGGAGAATCAATGCTGACTGTCAACAAAACCACCCCTTGGCCAGGTGAGCCCACCCCGATTGTCTATTCCCGCTGGCCTGGCAAACTCGACCAGAGGCCATCCGTGTTTTCCTGCATCTGGGTCCCTGCAGAGCATCCAGGCATTGGGGGACGGGAGCCCTAAAGTGGGCGTGGCCAGGGCAACTTGGTCCTCGGGAGGGGCGGTGGCTGGGGCTGCTGATGGTGAGGAGGGTCCCCAGGGGGAGCCGGTGGCAGGGATATTCAGAGCGCGCACACAGACGCCCACACACCCAAACAAGCGGCCACTGTGCCGCCACTCACCCGCCGGAACGCACTGTGCTCCCACCGGCCCGCCCCGTAAACACCGACCTGACCCTGGAGGAGGCAGGGTGCCAGGCTGGGGAGGGGAGGTGCCCCTTCTCTGAGAGGAGGAAGCTTGTGCCTGTGTGCAAATTGAAGAGGGAGGGTGGGCGAGCACAGGGTGTGCCCAGGCTCCCTGGGAGGTGAACTGGGGCTGGGCGCAGTTAGGCAGGTGGCGGGCAGGCAGTAAGCAGCCTGGACCCTCCCACCAACATAGGTGCACACACCTTGAGTGAGCCTTTCCCTGAGACCCCAGGCCTTGGAGTCTCTTCAGCTTGGAAAAGACAGAAAGAGCAGCAATCGCTCCCCACAACCCCCATCCAATGCTTAGTCTGCACCCCCTGTCTGTGGTGACTCCCTTGGAGAGTTAGTACATGCGTGCCAGAGAGGCCGGCCCCTGTTTTGGACACCCAGGGGCTCGCTTGGACCTTGGGATAGAGCCCAACTGGCTGGGACAGTAGGCTGCTCTGGGGTCTGGAGCAGAGCACTGAGAAACTCTGTGCTCCGGCTGAGGCCACAGCACTCCTGGAGCAGCCAGAACTCATGAGAAGAAATGCATGTGGGCCAAGCTTCCCCCTGCCCCAGCCACTCACTGCTGCTGCTACAGGGGCCCCATGGATGCCCCAAGAGGGATCAGTACCAGACCAGCCTTGTACCCCAACCAAACCCCCAGTCAGTGGTCAGGGATCCGGCCTGCTCAGGAACCAGTGTTTCTCTACCATGCCCACCCCTGTCCAGCCTACCAAGCTGGGCAGCAACCCCAGATAGCCTAGTCCCTGGGCTCCCTTAGGGACTGACATGAGGGAAAGAGTCCTCTCCTCATTTCAAATATGCAAGAAACCTCTCGGAGACCAGGATTGGGTTTCCCACTGGCCCCCAGGGGACTGGTCCAATCAATTAAAGATGGGGTCAGGGAAGGACACTCCAAACTGCTCACACTAGTGCCAGCAACTCCATAGAGGGAACAGGAACTGTCCCTAACATAATCCCGAACACAAGAAATAGCATGAATTTTCAGCTCAGGGAGGCCTGGGTTCAAATCCTTAGCGAATGACTTCATTTTCTCATATACAAATAACTAAGAGAGTTATTACTGGAGGATTCAATGAGGAAATGCATGTAAAGTGCTTACATGAACCCTAACACATAGCAGGGCTGAGCAGATGTTAGACGACATCATCATCATCATCATCATGACTATTGTTATGTACTCTGGGACCACGCCATATACCCAGGAACAGCTTTCCAGGAAGCCAAGGAAGATGAAGCTCAGGATTCCTCACTTGCAAGGACCCCTTCCAAGGCTCCTCATCTGAAGTTTCACTTGCAGTTTTGTGCTGTCTTTCTTGAGGAATGCCTTCTTCCCCAGCATCTATAAGCTTTGGGCCCCACAAAGTCTGGCGACACTTCCTGGGTCATCCACAGCACTTAGCACGGGATGAGAGGAGATGACTAGGAAGCGATGGCCCCGAAGGAAGGGGAATGGGGTGACGGAGGGATAGAGGCCCTTGGGGGCCCTGGTAGGAGGGAAAAAGGGAACACTCACCCTGGAGAAGGGGGCAGATCTTCCTCCAGGCTGTCACGCTCCCTTGGCTGGTGTACTGGCCCAATGCCACCTCCAAGAAGAACACTGGGATGCCACAGGTAAAGAAGAAGATGAAGTAGGGGATGAAGAAGGCTCCTGTGGAAGAAGGAGGCAGGAGCTGAGCCCTCAGTCCTCGGAGACCTATGCCCCAGTGCTCGTCACCCTCCTCACCCTCCCAGGGGCCCAAGTCGGCTTCCTCCCATCTGCCGGCAGGGACAGGCAGAAATTTTCCAGTCTGAGCCCCACTCAGGATAGGAAAGACCTTTGAAGAAAAATGAGTAAAAATTTAGGTGGAAATCCTAACAGACGCACTATTTATTTTCTCAGTGTGCTTCACAAACTCAGTCAGTTTATTATTTTTGGAACAAAAACATGTGTTCTGTATAATTTGATATGCTTATTAAATTATCAAGTTTGTTACATGTTAGAGAAAAACAAACAAAAACACCTTGGAAAAATTATTTTCCCTCTAATAATTTTCAGAGGTTTTTTTTCCCCTCCACCAGGCTCTGGTTTGAACTGGGGTCTTAGCAGACAAGGCCCTTCCTCTGCTCAGGCAGGTTCCGGGCACTGGGGTTTCAGTAGCCATGTGATAAAGCACTGACCTACAGGCCCCCACAGGAGGCCAGGCCTAAAAAGCATCTGATAAATTATGGAATTTGAAGACAACCCTAAGCCATCAGTGCCCACTTCAGTCACTAAGATAGTGACCTCACCTCAGAAGTGTATCCATGGGTAAATGGAATATTGTTTACTGTACAATAATAACACTTAGCACCTATTTGCTGCTTACTGTATATAAGGCATTGTTTTTTTTAAATTTTTTAATGTTTATTTATTTTTGAGAGAGAGAGAAAAAGAGACAGAATGTGAGCAGAGGAGCGGCAGAGAGGAAGGGAGACACAGAATCCAAAGCAGCCTCCAGGCTCTGAGCTGTCAGCGTGAACTCACAATCCATGAGATCATGACCTGAGCCGACGTTGGATGCCCAACCAACTGAGGCACCCAGGTGTCTTTGTAAGGCATTCTTGTAAATGCCTCACCAGCATCAAAATCCTTGACAAAGCCACCTCCTGTGGGGTAGGTACTATTGTTATCCCCATTTTACAGATGGGAAAACTAAGACACAGATGAAGAAACTGAGACACAAACCCAGCTGGTCTGATCCTGAGTCTGTGCTCTTTTTTTTTTTTTTAAGAGAAAGAGAGAGAGAAAGAGCTCAAGTGTGAACAGTGGAGAGGGGAAGAGGGTGGGGGAGCTCAAGTATGAGCAGGGGAGAGGAGCAGAGAGAGAGAGAGAGAGAGAGAGAGAGAATTTCAAGCAGGCTCCACAATCAGCATGGAGCCCAATGAGAAGCTCAATCCCACAACCCTGGGATCATGGCCTGAGCTGAAATCGAGAGTCAGACACTCAACCGACTGAGCCACCCAGGCACCCCGAGCCTGAGCTTTTAACCACTGCATCATAAGACCTCTCAAGTAATTCACTTTACTTTGTAGACAAAATAGAAAGTGCAAAGGGAAAAAACATTGTACACCTTTTCAGTTTTTTGTACACACACACACACACAAACACATACATACTTCCTTTTTTGCAAAAGTGAGAACCTACTATAATTACTTGATAACCATTTAAAAACACATCAAGAACCTATTATATCAATAAATACATATGTCATAATTTTAATGGCTATATAGTATTCTGCCTTATGCATCTACCCTAGTTTTTTCCATCAGTACTCCCACTGGCATTTTTGGTTGTTTTATTGGAAACTCTGCTGTGATCCGTTGTCCACAGCCTTGTGCACTTGCCTAATTTGCTCCTCAGTATAAGTTTCCAGTAGACAAATTTGTAGGTCAGAGGGTATGCATATTTTTTTTTTTGGCTTTTTTTGTGGTAAAATATATATAACATGAATTTTACTTTTTAACCATTTTTAAGTGTACAGTTTCGTGGCATTAAGTACATTCACATTATTATCCAACCATCACCACCATCAATTTCCAGAACCTTCTTACCCAACCCAATCTGAAATTCTGTAGCCGTTAAATAGGAACTCCTTGTTCTCTGCCTCTCCCCAGCCCCTGGTAACCACGATTCTACTTTTTCTCTGTGAATTGCTATTCTAGACACCTCATAAAGAGGGATCATACAGTGCTTATGCCCTCAAGGTTTATCCATGCCATTTTAAGGCTGAACAGTATTCCCTCTTGTGTATATACCACATGTTTGTCTATTTGTCCATTGAGGGACATTTGGGTGGATTTCCACCTTTGGGGTTTGAACATTTTTTTAAGGTCTTTGACGTGCATTTCCAAATCGCCTTCCCAGACTCTCATACCAATCTGCACTGCCAGTAGCGATATGTGAGAGTGAGACAGAAGGATTTGTGAGTCTTCTGGGCCCTACAGAACCATAACAGCCAGTAACTCTGCGAGTCCTGATGTCCTTTTTAACCCCAGGTTTGCCGGTACATCCTGAGTACTGCTAGAACATTCCTCAACCCAGTGCCAGTACCATCACTGACTCCAGTTTATGTGGCTTAGGTGGCTGAGGGGCAGCGTTCAAAAGTGTTTGGGCTGGGGGCTCTCCCAGAGGGCACTTTCCCAAAGTCTGGTCTGTGGCGGCCTGTGACCCATGGACCCCTTCTGCTGGCTTGTGTGGAGGCCCTTCTCTCTACTGAAGGAGACAGTCTCAGCTCTACCCTAGGCATGTAGACTTCAGCCCCACGGAAACTGGGGAGAGCTCAGGAGGCCTGGAGATGGGCCACTGTCAGCCTGAGTCCACCCCAGAAGGGCAGTGAGGGCCTGGGCCATGGGCAGCAGTGTGAGGAGGTTGGTCCTGGATCGCCTGGATGGTTCCTCCATCCTTGGCTTTCTCCCTGGGTTTCCAATGCACTATCACTGCAAACACACTCCCCTCTAATGAACTTCTGAGAATCCTCACCTGGGGAGATTGCCCTGGCCCACATTTCTCTTGGCATCTGCCCAGACTCTGGGCACCAGAGGCCTGAAGATGCCCCACAGGGATCTGTGAAGACAGGGTAACTTGAGACGTGTTTATAATCTCCCTCCCTCTGCTCTAAGGTAGGCCTTATTACCTCTGCCAAGCACACACTCCTGAACCACTGAGTTTCCATTGTCATCTGGAAACTCAGAATTCATAAAATTCTCTCTCCAAGTGAACCATTTTTTGAAGATGATCTAGTTTAGTGCCTTCCTGCTTTCTTGTGACCAAAGACATTATTATACCAATAACATTGTTTTTTATCCCTTTGGAAAGATTTTTCTCTACAAAACTATTTATTAACTAATAATAATTATTTATTAAGCAATAATAATTGATTCATTTATCAGTAAAAACTATACTTAACTGCTGACTGAGAATTATGGTCAGTTTGAGATAAACCCTATTATCGCAATGAGTTAGTACAATTGTAAAAGCCTAAAGCAACGAGTTGACATTTGAGTTGGTCCGTGAAGTCATATCCCCCACACAGATCCATTATCAAGTTGTCTGCAATGAGGAAACATGTGTTACTACTTTCCTAAACCCCCACACACCAGTGACCTCAGATTGGGACCCTTGATCTGGCTCAGCGTCTCTTGTTAAAGGTGAGGGAAACACGCCGGGGCCGGCAGGGGGGTGGGCAGTGTGCCTCCTCCAGGTACTTAGGTTGGGGCAGAGCTCAAGTGAGGACACAAGGGACAGAAATGAACACAGACCCTGGCCAGGAAATGCAGTCTGGTTCTGCCTCTTCGCAGATGACCCAGGCTCAGCCCAGCATCACTGCACACTGGCACAGGTGCTTGTCTCTCCAGGCCGCCCCACAGTACAGAGGCCACAGCCACAGTGCAGCCACCAGGTGGGACAAGGCAGCGTGGGCCCTGGAACCTGAAAACCTGTCTCCTTTTCAGACGGCAGGGAGAGGATGAGGGAGCCTGCGAAGCAGGCTACCAGCTACCAGCCGGTTCTACGGTCTTGGGCAAATCGCTAAACATTCTGAGCCTCCACGTGCTCTATGAGATGAGCGCTCAGCCTAAGTCCTCTTTAGCTGGAGCATTAACGCCCTGTGTGTCCGTGAAACTGGCCTAGGACGGTTCAGTTCGTGAGTTCAAGCCCCACATCCGGTTCTCTGCTGTCGCGGCAGAGCTAGCTTTAGATCCTCTGGCCCACTCTCTCCCTGCCCCGCCCCTGCTCATGCTCTCTCTCTCTTTCTCTGGCGCGCTCCCTCTCTCTTTTTCTCTCTCAAAAATAAACATTAAAAAAAAGAAAAGAAAAGAAACAAGTTCTTCTTGCTTCCCCTGATCTCTGGCCAGGATTCATCCCCCACTCCCAGGCCTGGCTCCATAGCCCTGACCTGCCAGGAAACCCCAACGCTATTTCTTTGGAGCCATTAGTTCAAGCAGCTTGTAATAATAACTGTAAGTTTTGAAACACAGAACAAGTTACATAGTAGATACTCAGTAAATAATTGTCAAATTAAATACGAATCGTGTTTAGAAGGATTTTCTAAACAACGATTATCTTTAAATAGGAATGTTTCTTCTTTTTACCTTTCTGGAATGTTTCTAATTTCACAATATACATATGCGATTTGCACAAGAAGAATAAAGATATTTTCAAAAGGGAAAGATGAATCTGTCCAGTCACAGGGGCGCCTGGGTGGCTCAGTCGGCTAAGTGTCCAACTCTTGATTTTGGCTCAGGTCATGATCTCACAGTTCATGCGTTTGAGCCCTGAATCAGGCTCTGTGCTGGTAGCACAGTTCCTGCTTGGGATTCTCTGTCTCCCTCTCTCTCTGCCCCTTCCCCCACTCACTCTCGATCTCTCTTTCAAAATAAATAAAAATTAAAAACTTAAAAAAAAAAGAATCTCTCCAGTCACAAATAAATTCATATAAATGAATTCTTTCATTTGTATGAAAATTCCAAGTAGGTAAATCTATAGCCACAGAAAGTAGATTAGTTGTCACCAAGGGTTGGCAGGGACACGGAATACAGTGACTGCTTATGGCTTCGGGGCTTCTTTCTGGAATGATGAAAATGTTCTAAAATCAATTGTGGTGATGGTTGCACAATTCTGTGAATAGGCTAAAACCATTTAACTGTACACGTAAAAAGATTAAGCTGGCCCCTTCCCACCATGCCCCTACTCATTTTTACTACCAGTGCTGAAAAATAATAAAATTAATGTTCCTTCAATTAAAAAAATCATAAACAAGGTAATATCACCTCTCTGATCAAATTCTTCTACAGTTCCCATCTCACTCAGAGCAGAGGCTACAAGATGTGGGCCCTGTTACCTCTCTGATCCCTTCCCCTACTCTTGCCCCCATCTGTCTCTGCCCTCCTCTTCAAACATGCCAGATGCACTTTCACCTCAGGACCTTTGCACTCGCTGTTTGCTCTGTTTGGAATGTTCTTCACCTGAGAACTGTCCATACGATTCACTCCTTTACCTCCTTCAAGTCTTTCCTCAAATGTGACCTCCTCAGCTAAAGCTTTGCAGCTCACCTTGCTCCACATTTTCAACCCCCCCCCTCCCCGCCGATGACCCAGCCTTCCCCCACCCCTTCCCTGCTTTGCTTCTCACCATTCCACAACTCGCCATTCAACATACCACGCATTTTACTTGTTTGTCTGTCATCTGCCACCTTGCACTAGGAATATGTTCTGTTTTGTGTCTAGAACACTGCCTGGCCCAGGATAGGTCCACAGTAACACAGGTCGAATGAACGAATCCTATCAGCCACTGACACTGTCCAGAATAATGAAGCATTATTAGTAGTGTATCTTACTAAACACTCAGATTCCTTGGTCCTGCCCATTACCTCGATTAAACTTCACTGGAGCCCTGGGAGGCACCATCCCTATTTCACAGAGGAAGACCCTGAGGCGGAACTAGAACTCAGACCCAAACCCTCCAAACTGCATTCCAGCCTCCTTCTGGTTTACCACATCGCCAGGCAGGAGGCGCCCAGGTGGGCCCTGCCTGGCAGTCAAGGCACGGCTCTCCCCACCACGCCTACCTCAAAGTGAACTCACCACCTCCATTTTTGTAGCAGAGATAGGGAAACCTCCAGACATTGCCCAGCCCAATGATCTCCCCGGCCACTGACAGCACAAACTCCATCTTGTTGGTCCATTGGCCCCGATCCTTCACCTGGTCCTCGCCTTCCTGGTCCAGCTTCTCTCCCTCCTCAGGGAGCCAGGAGACCACAGGAGGCCCGTCCTCGGGGACTTCCATTTTTCTGTCCATAGCCACGGGGTAGATGGGGGGGCCGCCGAGCCGGGAGTGGGCAGGATGGGGAGACAGGCGCCTGGTGGGAGGACAAGGGGTGAGCCGTGCAACCCCAGTGCGTGCCCCACCACCCCTGCTTTCTCCATCCTCGTCTTTTGTCATCTGTATAACATTGCTGTAATATCTCATATGGTTGCAATATTGTTTAATATTGTCGGACTGTTGATTTTCTTCCCGAACTCTCAAGGACTTTTACACCTGAAGTTACACTTTGCTCTCATAACTCAGAGACCAAATATTAGTTTGTCCATTTTGCAGATGGAAAAACCCAGGCCTTGAGAGATGAAGACCACGCAGGAGTGGACTGGGAGGAAAGGGCTCGGGGTCTTTTATTCCGAGTCCCTTTTGAGCTTTACAGCCAGCCACCATGCGCGCTGGGCCCATCTGCCCAGCTCCACAGGGTCCATTGAGTGGCGCCAGCCCAGCCTCCGGCCTCCAGCCCAGAAGGGATCGAAGCCTGCCAGGGGTGATAGGAGGTCAAAGGGCAGGTGTGGCTTAGGTGACTGCATGGTCTTCCCCTAGCGGTTGTGTGCTCACTCCCGTGCCAGGTCATTGATCGGCTCAGGGTAAACATGGGAGCCAGCTAGCCCTGGGTGTCTGATTGGGAGGGAAGGAGAAGGTGGGGCCTCTGAGCAAGGCCAGGTGAGACCCAGAATCAGCACCAGAACCAAGTACCTACGGCCTTCGAGGGAAACCTGGCTCCTTTTCTCTCTGGCATACCTCTGTCCTGAGAACACGCAAGGGGTCCTGGTGGTAGATCCCAGGGCGAGACTCACTTGGGTAGTGGTCATCTCCAGGTCAAGGTGGTCCCCTCGTGGGAGACCCAGAAGTGGCTGCCCATGACAGCGGGTCACTGCTCTTCCTCAGTCCCTGCTCCCCTAAAGAGCCCAAAGCTCCCTGAACTGCCAGAAAAATGACGTGGTCGTTCTCAGCTTTACTCTGTGCCTGTCATCATCCGTTTGTCAACCCCCGGGAGATAAATTGCAGCACTGCGGTGTTGTCCTGGAATCCGTGTTTGCCTTCCCCTCCCTCCCCTACACACAGCTGCCCTGAGGCCACCTCCACCTTGGCTCCCAGTGAGCTGCCAGGAGGAGGTGCCCGGGCTCCAGAGGGAAGCGCCCACCCACTGCCCCTCACCTCCAGGGGCGCTGGGGGAATCAAAGTGACCAGAAGCTACCAAGTGCTCCATGCTTCTCCAAGGCTCTAGACAAACACAAGGGATTCTTTTTACTAAAAGAAGTGTCTGTGTTTATTTGTTGGTCCTTTTAACCCAGGCAACAGCCCAAGCCCAAGTCAGTTAGAAAGGCGTGGCAGGAGCCATTTGAGGTTATGGAAATTTTTGAAGGTGACTTCGAGGGTACAGGTTATCCCAGGAATGGGAAAGCCTGGCAGGGGGAAATTCTGGTATGGGGACTCAGAGGGTTCCACTGCAATCGCAGCCCAGGACAGGAGATGAGGAGAAGCACCCAGTGGAAATCAGGTCTTGGGCCTCTGGTGTCAGGGAGGAGGGAAGGGAGGAAGAAGGAAGGGGGGAGGAGGAGGAGAGGGAGGAGGGGAAGAAAGTTCCCAGGTTCAGAGGAGACTGTCAGACCTCAGGTGGGGAGGGGGGGGTGCTTTGAGAGCCAGAGTGTCAGGTTGGAAAAACAGTGCAGTCTGGCCCCAGGGGGAAAAGTTGGCGGGTACCCGAATGAGCTGTAGATGTTGTTACATAACTGGGGTTAGGGCACCCTGACCAATGGCCCCCAATTCATTATCAAACAAATGAATGGATGAGTGGAGGAATAAATGAATGAATTCAAAAATGTTAATGGAAAAGCACCAGACATGAAACCCAAGTTCTAGTCCAGACCTAGCCAATAATAATATTAACAAAATTAACGTTGTGCCAAAAACATACACTTCTTTGTGTACGTTACTAAATTTCATCTTCATTAAAATCTTTGACGTAGGTATTACTGTTAACTCCATTTTATAAATGAGGAATTGAAGCTCAGAGAGGCTAAGGAACAGGACTTGACACCCACCAGGTGTTCAGGAAAACTATTTTTGAATGATTTGAATAAACTTACCAATACACTAAGTGGTGGAGCTGAGTCTCTAACTTGCTATGTGACCTTAGGCAAATCACACCTCCTCTCTGGGCTTTAAGTCTCCCTGGAAGAGAGAATGATCCCTGTTCAACAAGGGCATTGGGAGGGTGGGGGGTAAAAATAAGATCCATGAAAGACAAGGAGAGATTTTTGCCTTTGCCTGACCAAGTACCAAGTACCAAGAGCTATAGTGTAGCTCAGCTCAGGGTGAGCCCGAGCACACAGGTCACCAAGGGGGTGGTCAAGGGACAAGTCTTACTTCGCAGACCAAAAGCGGCTGTTCCAGGGCCCAGCTGTCCTGGAAAGTTGAAGGAGGGGAGACCTGCTGGGGCAAAGGAGTAAACGGAGGGAAAACCAGAGGCGAGTGCAGGATGAGGAAGCAAATCTGAGATCCCCGCTCGGGCACAGGGTTTGGGTTGTATTGGGATGGGGGAAGGGAGACAAGAGAACATACATTGATGAGCTGATAATGACATTTTTTTTTTAATGTTTAAAGGTTACTGGGAAGATCATAATTTGTGTGTTAGAATGAAAAACCGGAATGGCAGAATGAAAGCAAGAGCATGCGAGAAGGAAAGCTGGCCTAGAGCCACGGCAAAGCCAAGGGGAAACAGGCTGACAGTGCAGCAAGTGCGATTCAAGTTAGACTCAGGGAAGAAGTGTCCAGGAGGATGTCAGACACAAAAACAAGCCGTACAGAGCTCTCCTTCTGGGGTGACTTTTAAGAAGCCAAGAGGATGGCACGCCCCACCTTTCCGCCTCCCTCACCCCGTCCCCACGGTACCCTTCTACCCTCCCCAACCCCGTGTGCTAGGAATAAACAACGGTGTCATCCACAGTTGAGATGCCTTCCAGAGATCCCCCCCTTCCCAAGGGTCCACCTGTCTCGGTCAGCTCTCCAGCCGCTCGCACCACTTTCCCACCCCCGCTAAGCTGGAGCAGGGCACAGGGCACAGATTGGAGCTCACCGCACATCCATGCCCTCCAGAAGCAAAGACACCTACACCCACACTGGGCTCAGTCTGCCCATCGAGGAAATCTTCAAGAGGCCTATCAAGTCCGGAATTAACCGTGTTCAGGAGCTGGGCATGAAGACGGAGGCCTGGCCCAGGGCTAGCGGAGGAGCAGACAGGTGGGGAAATGCCGCCCCCCCGTGTGCCGCCAGGATCCCAGTGCAGCCCAACACCCTCCCGGGCCAGCCCCGGCTACGGGGGCGAATGGGATGCCCCAGCCCCTGCTGCAGCCCACACCCACATACCAGTTCCTTTTTCCGTACACACACTGGTGCCGTTCCCGTCACGTCCCTTTGCACACACATACCTGTGTGCATGGCACCAAAACCTGACTCCGTCTAGTCCTTCACACCCTGTGGGCTGCTCACTTCAGCTGGTGGCCGCCTGCACCTCCCAGTGGCTCCCTCGTTGCCCTTCCCTGGCACAAGCATGCTCATGCCTCCCCGGCACCCTGAGCTGAGGCTGCTTCCTCCTTCTGGGAGACAGTTGGCTCCCTGCTTGCCCTGCCCCACCTGTGGGGGAGGGCAGAAACCCCTCATCTGCGTGGCTAATTGCAGGTCATGGGCCCTCAGGAATGCCCAAGCTTTCTCCTGTCTGCTCTCCCTTCCCACATCACTGGGCACTGTCTGCTTCCCCTCCCTGTCAGTCAGGTGACCACCCCTCTTTCCCTGCTTGTCTGGGGCCAGCCCCCGATCTCTGTACTTTCCCAGGATGGTCCCTAAGCATGGTTTGGGGAAGCTGGGGTGATGCCCCTTGTCCTGAGTCCCAAGCATCAGACTTTCCTCCGGTCCCAGGTTTTTGTACCACAGACGCACACACTTCTGCAAAGATTTGCCACCTGGGACTCAGCCCTCCAGCCCCTCTGAGGCACCTCTCAGGCACTGCGAAGGCACATCCAGTCCTCCACTTCCTGCTCACCTCAGTCCTGATCTCCGCTCCCGTGGTCAGCTCAGCTCCATGCCTTGGGTCCCCAGGACAGTCCCGGGGAAGCGGCTTGCAAGAATACCCAGAAAGACGGGACCTGAGAGGGAAACTGTCCACCTCTTCTCCTTCCCTTTTCCTCCCAGCTCAGAATCCCGTCCAAGTTGTTGTCCTGGGACTCCCAGACAGAAAGCAGCTCTGCGTGTGTGTGTGTGTGTGTGTGTGTGTGTGTGTGTGTGTGCGCGCGCGCACGCTCACACACACCAGTGTATTGGGAAGTGAAGGGACAGAGAAATACCACAAGCAACAGGAGGGACTGAAGCCAAAAGTTTGTGCACCAGGATTACAACATCTGACTTCAGGAAGCCAAGTCCTCTGTCCCCAGCCCCCCACCCCCATCTCTCTCCTGCTGTGGGCTGCCCCCCCCCAGCCCTCCTAGTGGGTGCTGTCCCAAGACAGTCCCTCCAGACCAGCTCAGAGACTCATACCCGATCTCATCTCCCTCCTTTCTTTCGTCCCTCCCGCCTTCCCCTTTCTCACCGTGCCCCTCCAGCACCAGCAACTTCTGAGGGAAGAAATGAGGATGTACAGGTCAGGGGGCAGCCTTCTCTCACCAGAGGAGTAGGATGGGAGCCACCAACCCCACGGTGGAAACTGACAACCTTAGGAGGGGAGTTGGCCTCAGTGACGAGGGCTCAGGAGGAGGGTGAATCACGCACTGGAGTTTTCCACCAAGTACCTGCCCTCTGTGGTTTCAAGGCAAGGCTCTGGACCTTCACAACCACTACCCTATTCCCTGGGATTTTCCTAGAGAAAGTGCCCACAGCATACTTCAAGAAACCTAATCTAGAAAGGACACAGGTTTACAGTCAGACGGACCTGAGTTTGAACCCCTCCTCTGTTCTACCAGTCAGGGCAGCTAGGCAAGGATCTGAGCCTCAGTCTTTCAATCTGTAAAGGGTACAAAACAATGTCTACCTACTTTTCAGGGTTAAAGACAATATGGTAAATTGCTTAGGATATTGTAGGTGCTTAAAGGCGAGTGGGGGTGGGGGCGGTCATTGGTGTTTGTTGTGTGTCCTCGGGACGCAGGGGCTGGGATGATGGGTGTCTGGGCCCAGGCAGCAGTAATTATGTTCTGGTGACCTCTCAGCACTAAGACACACAGCTGAGACAGCCTGGCAGCTGTCAGTGGTGAATTGGTATTTGTTGAATAAATGTGTATGCCCCCCGCCATGAGTGAGTTCATCCAGAACGGGGTCCTTATCATTATTCCTGAGCATGCCCTCGTGGTGCTGGGTACAGGACCGTCCCCTGGTCGGTCATTCATTCAGAACAGCCAGTGTCTCTTTCAAGACAGTGAAGGTGCTTTTTCAGCCCCAGGTGCTGAGGAGGGAGGGGAAGTTGTGGGGAGCAAGGGAAATTTCCCTTTGCATGAACTTCCCCTTCATATTTTAGAACTTCCCAGCAGGGCTGGGGTGTGAAGTGAGAATCTCGGTCTGTAGTTTTCCATCAAGCAGCCCCACTCGGTGTCTCTCAGGCCCCTCTCAGCATGTCCTGTGGGGATCCCCAGCAAGAGAAAGCCAGAGCGAGTCTCCGGCCTCAGACTCTTAGCCTCTGTGAAACCGGAAGGTTGTCTCTGGCAGAGCCACACGGCCTCAACCAGAATTCACACCCCTGTTACCCCTGGGCTCAGCTGGGACGGTGTGACCTGCATTGCTGCATCTGCCCTGTCCCTGCGTGTTGGGTCCACCGTAGTGCAGAGAGACACCAAAGTCCATGAGATTACAGAACAGTGGTGACAGCCGTCCCAGAACAAAATACCCAGCCTCTCCATGAACGGAAGCGAGAGGAAAGAGAATCAGACGAGGCAGGGGTTAGATTCCCTAGCTCATTCATTCATTCAAAAATTTTATTTCAGGGGCACCTGGGTGGCTTAGTTGGTTAAGCAGCCGACTCTTGATTTCAGCTCAGGTCACGATCTCACAGTTGGTGAGTTCGAGCCCCACATCAGGCTCTGTGCTGACAGCGGAGTCTGCTTGAGATTCTCTCTCCCTCTCTCTGCCCCTCCCCTGCTCCTGCTCTCTCTCTCTCTCTTTCTCTCTCTCTCTCTCAAAATAACTAAATAAACTTAAAAAATTGGGGGGCGCCTGGGTGGATCAGTTGGTTAAGCATCTGACTTCAGCTCAGGTCATGATCTCACGGTTCATGGGTTCGAGCCCCACATCGGACTCTGTGCTGACAGCTCAGAACCTGGAGCCTCCTTCGGATTCTGTGTCTCCCTCTCTCGCTGCCCCTCCCCAGCTCATGCTCTGTCTCTCTCTGTGTCTCTCTCTGTCTCTGTCTCTCTCTCTCAAAAATAAACATTAACAAAATTTTTAAATTAAAAAAATTTTTTTTTATTTCATACCTACAATGTGTCAGGCTTTCTGCAGGGACCTGGGGCTATGCACGGACAGGCAGTCTTACTACCTTACCTTCAACTTGTAGAACAGCTGCCTTGTTTGCTCTGGCCTCCTTCTCACTTTGAGCCCATCCTTACTCAAGCCCACCCTGGCCCCTGCAGCTTCCAACCCCCACTGGGTATTCAGACCAATTAGTAAGCTCCCAGAGGCCAGAGACCCCAATCTTTACAAAAGGTAGGAATCCTGAAATTACTTGGAAAGCCTACCTAAGACTGTGTCCACACTGGGGAGGGTCCAGAGACAAGATGAAATACAGTTAAATGACTCAGTCATCTTGCTGCAGTGAGAACTGTGAACCCCATAAAATGTTCTCCTCACCACCTTCATCTAACCCCATGCATGCTTTTAGAAGGCCTGCCATGGCACCTACTGTGTGAGCATGTAACTTTTGTTCCTGCAGTGTGTTGTTTCCTAGGGCATAAATATCTAAAGGGTGGGGACTGCTTCATAATTCCTTGTTTTTGCCTCCAGCATTTAATGGAGTGCTGGCTCAGAGCAGACACTCAGTGTTCATTGGATGGATGGATGGATGGATGCAAGCTGAGGGAAAAAATCCATCCCAGTTTTCCATTTTCTGGAAAACCATTGCTCTCCTGGAACCAGGGGATAGATTAGGGCTTGAAGGACTCAGGTCCCGCTTTTCCTGAACAATACAGCTAGTGCCAAACCCGACTCTGGGGCCACGGGATGCAGAGTTCTTCTAGGGCTACCTCTCCCTCGCACCCTTGCAAAACGCCTAGCCCCATAAATGTGTAGCCTTTTTCTGGGCCCAGTACGACTTGATGCCTGCGGCTGGAGAGGCGGTGGGGACAGCAAAGACGCCTCTGAACTCTTCCTGGCCTAGTGTCGTGGGGCTGGAGCCACGGGAAAGAGGATGAATTTGCTTGAATGTGTCCCCAGGGCAGCTCTCCCTTACACCCTTCACTGGACTCCAACAACACATTGATCTAGGTATTCTTATTTCCATTTTACAGAGGAGAAAGTGAGGGTCCAGAACGGTGAACCGGCCCAAGGTCACAGAGCTGGTAAGTAAGAAGGCTCAGACCCCAGCAGGGACTGCAAGCCTCTGGGAGGGACTATATTGGGCTGACTGTGGTGTATCTCGGGCACACTTATCTGAGGGTAACAGAGGACTAGGTGTCTGTGTGCACACGGATGGATCTGGGACATGCGCCAGGTCTGAGGTGTGGGATCCAAGGCTCCAAGGCAGCCTGGTGGGCTCAGCTTCCCTGCCTGTAAGGGCCCCGCTTACAACTCCAGTGAGCTGGGCTTCCTCTCTCCCCATTCAGCCATCACTTGCCCAGGGCTCCCCACGCCTGTCTTTCTTCCCTAACAGGTGTGGCTGCTAGACAAGAGGGGTCCCCTTCTTTTTGTGTCTTTTTCCTTGGAGAACTGCAGGATCAGGTATCTGGCCTTGCAGGGAGAGAAAGCAGATGGGACAGACAGCAGGCCCTGCCCCACCGTCTCGGCTAAAGCGACGTTCAGGAGTTCCTGCTCCTGTTCCTGGCCCCGACGCAAGCAAGTGGCTTTTCTCTCATGTCTTTGCCTGTCAATGCCCTGGGTTATTAGAGCATATCCCCCTCATCCGTCCCCCCAACTGGCTTAATGACCTCACACCATTTGGCACTGAGGACTGAAAGGGCTCTCACACCCGTGACATCATTTGAGCCCTACAATAAGACTGCGTGCATGCGGGTGCACAGTATTACTTCCGTCTGAAAAACATGAAGATCTGAATCCCAAGTAAGTTCCTGTGCTCACTTTGGCAGCACATATACTAAAATTGGATCTCGGATAAGTTCCACAAAGACAAGTTAGAAGCAGGTCAGGACTGGACCCCACATCTCCTGATGCTCAGGCCAACGGATTATTTTCACACCATATTCCACCACTAATGAATCTCCTAACTAGGATTCAAATCGCCATTACTGAAACACTGGCACCCTTCCCTCAGATGCTTGCAGCTGTGATCACATGGATGGATGGAGAGACAGCTGTCACACTGTCAGCACGGGGTTCGCAACCCACCCCATCTAAACCAGCGAGTTCCTTCCCAGACCCCAGTTTGCTTTTCCTTCAAAAAAACAGCATCTGTCACAAGTTCTTATTGAAGACACTGTGTCATGTGTCACGAGTATAGCACAGAGCCACATAGTAGGTGTTCTGGAAATATCGTCAGATGGGCAAGATGCCAGGGGTGTGGTGTCTCCAGCTGCAGCATGTTTCTCTAGCAGACTGACTTCTCCCACCTGGCACACCTGAGGGAGGCCCAACCAGTCATTGTCCGGGAAGAAGCAGCCAACACCGACCAACAGGAGGGCCACGACACCAACTTTTACGAGTTCTCCCAACAGCCACAAACAAATAAAAAACTGAAGATTGGCAAAGATTCCGGTGCATTTTCCCACTAACTGACCTGTAAAACAAACTAGGAAAATCACCCAGGGGACGCTGTGTGCCCTCAGTCTGCAGCTCCAAGAATCCCAGGCACTCCCCCAGAACAACGCCAGAAGGACCATCTGAACAGAGGTGGGGACACCGGCCGACCCCAAAGCCTCCACATGTTCAGGGAGAAATGCAGCTGTGTGTGTTCAGGCACTTACACACACACACACACCGAGAGATAAGTGCACCCCAGCTCCACGCAGCTCCACACGTATAGGCTGCAGACACCTGTGGTAGAACTTGGGGACCAGGCCACGCCACTGACCCCGAGGTAGGACAGGCTTTGCCTTCTTCCACTTGCATTCTCTTTGCAGCCTGACCCCAAGAGCTCATCTGCGCAGCTCCAGCCCTGACCGCGAGCTGTGGTCATGGCAGTGCCACCCCCTGGTGGCCACGTCCGGCGGTGCCGCGCCTGGCATCTGTCCGCTGAGCAGAAAAGCGAGGTGGTCCTCGGGAGGTGGGCGCCCTCTGCTGGCTGAACTTGGGTAGTGCCCGTTCTGTCCGGGCTTCTCATGCCTGCGGCCTCAGGTCTGCTGCAGTCCCTGGCTGTCTCCCTCGCGTCCCCCCGCAGGCACCCGCGCTCGCGCTCGCACTCACAAGTTTGGCAGGTGGGGTCAGGGAGGGACATGGTAAGGGGAATGTGGGCGGGAAGAAGCCCAACCACACTTTCCTCTGCCTTCCTCTAGCTAAGGCTCACGCCGCCCTCGTTCCTCCCTCCATTGCCCTGCTTATTCCACCGAGCGAAGGAGGGAGGGAAGGGGCTGTGGGGGACGCATGGACAGAATGTGACAGACCCCTCTGGTGTGAGTGTCTGAGGATGGAGGGTCTCAGCTGGGCCCCACTGCCCTTCTCACCACCGCAGTCCCCTCTGCTCATGGTCCACAAGTACTCAATGAGGCAGGGAGAGACAGAGAGGAGGGAGGGGCCGCTAAGGCCACAGCTGTAAAGTGAGGAAGTGGCCAAGGCCACAAGGCAGAGGGGCAGGAACCAGGCAGAGCCTCTGGCAGTCGGTGGGAAGAACATGGATTTAATGGAATGAAGGGTAAGAGGGACGGGGCTGTCACTCCACCCACCGGCCCTCACCCGGCTTCCCAAGGCCTGTTGCGAAAGGGGTGCCCTCGATACCAGCATCTCACACCTGTACAGCCACCCCTGGAGCAGAGACGTTCCAGTGGCAGGCGCCCAACCCAAGGTGGATTCCAAACCCTCCTTCTCATCTGCCCCGGGAGGAGGCAGAGAAGCACAGCGGGGCTGCTTCTGCCCTCCCCTTCTGCAGCTGTCCCCACAGCCAGGCCCACGGGCATGATCCGAGGCCTTGCGGACCTAGCAGTGGGACTCCACTTCTGTGAGTATGAGCAGTGATGTCCTGGGTGTGGCGGGGGCAGAGGGTTCTGCTCGGTTCCATCCAGGCAGGTCCTCAGCTGGGCACAGGAGCTGGCGAATTCTCTGCAAGGAACGTGGAGGTGGCGGTGGTGAGCTGGAGTCAGGGGCATATGTCCCAGCTTCCCTCACTACCAGCGTCTGCCTGCCGCCCCCACAGGCAAACGCGCCCTCCAGGTGCCGGCCCTGTCATCACCGCCTGTGACTTGGAGGCTTCCAGTCTTTTTCTGAGACTCGGAAGCACTCACTCAGTGCCTCCCCAGCACCTTCACCGGGCTCCTTTGCTGGCAGGCATCTGTGTATCATCATGGGGGCCCTACCTCACCCTCTAGGGCTCCTACCCGCCCTACTGACTCTCTACCTCTCTGAAGGAGCCCTTGAGGGTGCTGAGCTTGTAGAAGCCCCAGGCAGGAATGCAGACCATGGAGGACAGAGCCAGGAGCCAGCCCAGGGCGTCACCCCACCACGGGTATGTGTACTTCTTGTTGTAGGTCAGTGGCGTGTACTTGATCAGGGAGAAGAGGAAGGTGGCCTGAGGATGAGAGGAGAAGAGAAAGGGGCTGGGAGAGCAGGGGCCTTGTGCCCTCGGCCCCCCTGGGAGAGCTGGCAGAGACCAGTCCCCTTGCAAGACTGGATTTGCCTCCAGGCTCAACTGGGTCAATCAACCCCCAATCCCCATCCACATTCTACTCAAAGTCCACACCCCCAGTAGTATTTCCAGGGCACCTACCTTGTTCCTGCAGGGTCCCTGCACCCCTGGGCACCCATACACATGGCCGGCCCTCAGCTAGGACATGGTCACATGGCTGCTGGTGTTTTCGGCTGCTTAAGTCTCCTGCACCGTCAGGAGGGGCTGCCAGGGCCTCAAGGGCAAGAGTCATGCCTCCTTCCCCCTGGGCCTCATTTATGCCCTGCCTATAGTGGGCGTGTGGGGGGACTGCTGACACACAAGATAGAGCCCAAGGAAGCAGCACTTAGTGGTTTATGGTTCAGGATCTGAAGCCAAGCTGCCAAAGTAGCTCACGGCCACTTTCTCACTTGGGCAAATGGCTTCACCTCTCTGGCTTCAGCTTCACCTATAAAATGAATCTAACGGTAATTCTTGCTTCATGGGGTTCTTGTGCAGATAACGTGGGCTAAAATGTGTACCACGCTCTATGCCTAATGTGAAGTAAGTGCCCTGTGACGGTGCTATTATAATTGCTGTGGTTAATAGTATTATTATGAGCAACCCAGGACACTTGGGTTTTGCTCCTGCCCTGTGACATTCGACTCACTCTGTGGTGTGGGTTCAAGCCATCTGACAGCTCTGAACCTCAGTCTGTCCTTCTGTGAAATGGAAAAGAAGAATCTATCTCGCTAATCGTTTTCTAGAATCCAAGAGGAGGACGAGTGAAAATCTAAAGTGATTCTCAATCCTCATGGACACATCCTTTCCAGGGCTAACAGCCTATCTACCCTCCTACGGCCACCGTCCTTCTTTGCCTTCCTGTAGTTTTACCCCCTGAGGGTTATCTTACTGTGCATACGGCTGGTGTGAGGAAAAGCCAACAATATTTGATAAGAGGCCATGGCCTGTACCCAATCATATCTTCAATGTTGTCGTAGAAGCGCCCGGCTCCTACCGTGCAGAAGAGAAGGAAGGAAGGGGGAGAAAGGACATTCTTTAGCATCGAAGGCAGAGGCAGGATGGGCAAAGGCCAATGAACAGAAGCTACCATGGTTGTCTTTCCAAATCGCTGCTGGGAGACTCTCTTCCCTGAAATTCATAGGCATGCACGGCAGTGGGCAGAACTCAGCTTAGGCAAAGATAATAACTTTCTGATTACCAAGGCTGTTAAGGGCTGAAAAGGTTTGGATAGGACAGGATTTGGACCCACTTGGGGTGGTCTGGGTACAGTCATAACCAGGAGAGTGACAATGGTAGCAATAGCAACCAGAAGATTTTTGAGGCTGAGTAGGGGAGGTGCCCCAGGAAAAGGTGGGTGTGAGCAGATGACTGTCTTTTGCTCTCAGGCCCTGAGGTGACGATGAGTACTGGGGTTGGAACCTGGGGGAAGAGTCACTCACCATAGACCCAAGCCACGCAGAGGGACTCAAAGATGGCCACAAACAGGAGACACATGCCACTGGCTGCGTAGTAGTCAAAGAGCTGAAACACGTACATACCGCCCTGCCCAGGAAGAGATTAAAAAAAGAAAAAAATGAAATGTATCCAGAGGAAACAGATTGGCCCATGGCCTCTGGCCTCACACCCTCAGACACAGAGCAGACCTGGTGAGGATCATGGGAGACAGATATTAAAACAACATAGTCTGTAAGCTCTAAGGCACTAGGCAGATATGAGACAGTAATTATTTTTTATTATGATTTTTGGAAGGAAGGTAAAACAGACAGCTGTTGTTAGCTCATCCCTGAGAACATTTAGGGATTGACCCGGAAGTCTAAGAAAAAGCGTGTACTTTTTTGGCAAACGCTCGACAGGGGCTGTCCTCGATACTGTCAAGCTGGCAAGCTCCATCTCCTTCCGTCTCCCTTGAGACAAAACAGAAAATATCACCCCTCCCCAGGGCTCCCTTTCTTCCTTTGAAGTTTGTCCCTGGAACTTGGTTCAGTTGCCTGGGAAATCACAGGAGCTTGCTGGAGAGGCAGTCCTAATCCAGGACTTTCTGACCATCTTTTCACACCTCTTAGCTTACCTGGATCCAAATGACCCCTTGGCCACCCCCAAAGGTAGGTGGCCAGTGTCCAAAGGTCAGAGGAAGGTGCCGCCTGCTTTGTGCTTCCTGTGGCTGGGAAAGGAGGGCGTCCCAGGGCCCTGAAGCCCGGAAGGCCTGCCCCGCGACCTGAACCCACACAGCCTGCTCCGCCTGACAGGTGGCAGTGTCCAGCTTGGCTTCTCCTCCTCACCCGGTCCGCACCTCCAAGCCTCCCAGACCCTCACCTCTGTGAGCATGACCAGCCCAACAAAGAAGGAGACGACAGACACGCCGAGAATGAGAAGCTCCCTCCGGTTCTTCTTGCGGAATACACGGGGGTACATGTCCACCAGCGCCGTCACCAGGCTTTCTACGCACACAAACTGGATGAGAGGGCAAAAGAATTGGAGGGAAAGAGAGCTCCCAAAACACGCTGCACCAACTAGCTCTGGCTTCTGGCTCCCAGCGTCAGCCCTGCAGCATCCCTGTCTCAGGTCCCCGAAGCTGTCCTGTACACTTAAGTCTGGACCTCCCCTTCAGAGCTCGTGTTGGTCCCTAGAAGGGCATCCACTTCTGACATTCACCCAGCCCCCGGCTCTTTTAAGGCCCCTCGGGACATCAGGCTCAGCCTCGTTTCCCCTGCTCCCCCTTCTCCAGCCCCCACACACCCACCCATCTCTCAGGCTCTGCTCGGCCAGTTCTTGGTACCTGGCTGTCCAGTCCCAGGAGGACGACCATGAAGAAGAAGCAGCAAGCCCAGAGAGGAGAGAAGGGCAGCATCGCCACAGCCCGGGGGTAGGCGATGAAAGCCAGGCCAGGGCCTACAGCAAGAAGCAGAGGAACACAGCGCAGTGCCTGGGCTGGCTCCAGGCTGTGTTTGATCCCAAGGCTTCCCAGCGGGGGCCATGGAATCACAGGAGCCAGAGGAAACTTGACCCCAAAGTTACCATCATCACCCCCAAACTCACCCAGGAGAAGCCACCTAAACCTCTACCTGGGTCCCAAATTTCCAAGGCACCACCCGCTGTATTCTCACTGGCAGGGATGGAACCTAGACACTGTGGGTGTGAAGGGCTTTGGAAAATGGAAAGGAGGCATATCACCTGCGTTTCTGCAAGCTCCACCCTGAATCCTCAGGCTCACTCTCAGGATCTCTTGCCCCAAACCAGAGGTTTCAAACTTAAGAGCCAAGTGGTTGGGCAGGCCAGGTACATTCGTGCAGCTGACCCAGTGTCACACACTGGTGAGAGGGAGATAATTCTAGCACCTGCCTCAAAGCTTTCCACTGCATGGTGCGGGCAAAATGCTTCACACAGTGCCTGGCATTTAGTAAATGTTTAATAAAAGTGAAACGCTATGATTTTTAATAAGACTCAGTGGGATCCCAGTGCTTGGTACTCTGCGTAACAGGATGTGCTGTGGGAACGTTATAATAAAACACTGCTTTGCTAGTGAGTGCACGACGGTGGCCCTCAAGAATAGGGGAAGGGCAAGGGACATTTACAGCTTACCCAGGTAGGGGACCAATCCTTGATTTTGTTTAAAAGCAATAATAGCACTGCATGGTGAAAAGGAGGAAACTATGTGCCACCATAAACTTATCTTCGAGATACAGTTTAAGATGAGCAAAACAAGGGGCAGCTGGGTGGCTCAGTCAGTTATGCATCCAATTCCTGATTTCAGCTCAGGTCATGATCTCATGGTTCATGAGTTTGAGCCTTGTGCTCCCTGCTGACAGTGAGGAGCCTGCTTGGGATTCTCTCCCTCTCTCTCTCTGCCCCTCTTCCGTTGCACTGTCTCTGTCTCTCTCCAAATAAATAAATAAACTTAAAAAAAAGTAAAGTGAGTAAAACAAAAAGCCCAGCTGTATACCAGCTGTATATAGTATATTATCAATTAGCTTTTTGAAGGGAGTAAGAAATAGCAGTAGTAATATGTGCTAGGCATGTATGAATGTTTATGTGTGTGTGTGTGTGTGTGTGTGCGCGTGCACTTTTTACTCATATATGCCTAAACTGTTTCTGGAAGGAGAAACATGAACCTCATCACCTTGGTTGCCTCCAGGGCAAGGACGTGGAGGCCAGCTGTGGGAAATGCTCACTGTCTATGCCTCTACCCTTTGAAGCTGGGGTGAGGGTGCTCCCCAGGTCTTCCTAGGACACGTCCACCGAAAGATGACTATGGCTCACCCCCAGTGTAGGCGACAATAGAAACGTGTACAGATCCCGCTTGGCGAAGGTTCAAGCAAAACTCACAGAAGCCACCCCTGGCGCCCTTCCCCACAACACTCACCAGACTCGGCCACTTCAGAGATGGGCACCCCTTGCTCCTGAGACATGAAGCCCAGGACAGAGAAGATGGCAAATCCGGCCACAAAGCTGGTGCCGCTGTTGAGGAAGCAGAGGGCGATGCAGTCCCTGTGGGGCAGGTGGGAAGGCGGAAACAGGCAGGGTCAGAGAGGGGTTGCCAACAGGAACTGGGAACACTGCCCCTCAGACAGGCAGACACTCACCCCAGCCCTTCACGCAGGCCAGAGAGGGGCTGCCTGCCAGGATTAGGTTCTGCCCTCCCCCTGCCCACTCCATTAGCTGAGACTTGGAGTCAGTCAAGGTAGTCATGAAAGAATAAGGCTCTAAGGAAGTAAAATGCTAGTCTAAAAACTACAAACTGCCACACGGCCTTCCCTCCCTGCCATATTGCCACCACACCACTTGGGACGCTACCACTCAGACACAATTCAGTTTGGCGTACTAATATGGAGGGTATGGACATAGACAATCCCAAGCAACAAATAACTCCCATCCCTCAAATTTGATTTCGCAATTCATGACATGATTTTTTTTTTTTTTAGCTAAGATTGAAATTAGCATGAATGCTCTGATATGAACCAAGTTGGGAACCAGAGGGAGGGGGACATGGGAAGGGGAGCAGTGAGGTAAAAATAGGTAAGGATTCAGTGTTTGTTGGGGCAAATATACAAAGCAGGCCAGGCCCAGGTTCCACTGTATATGATGAATTACTCCTCAGGCTTCAGCCCACCAACGTCTCCGTTAGTCGGAGGGTTGGGCCCTCACTGTGGTTTCCCAGCCAACTGCAACTATCCCAGCCTTTGGAAGCAATCCCCCTGCCCGTGCTGCGGTTGGCTCCTTTCAGCAACTTGCGGCCCTGGGGCATTGGAAAATGGGGTGAAGACGAGTAGGGGGAAGGTGAATCCATGAGCTGGTGCACCCTCCAAATCACCCTTGATCTAGCATGCTGGAGGGGGGCAGTTGAGAGAGGCAGATTGGTGGCCTGGGCCCCACTGCCCCCAGTCACCTGTAGCAGTTGTTGTGGTACTTGTTGTAGCTGCCCAGGGCTGTCAGGCACCCTAGACAGATGGCGAAGGAGAAGAAAATCTGGGTGCCTGCGTCCATCCATACCTACACGGGGAAAAGGCAAGAAAGTTGCACACCAGGAGAGCCAGGCCATCGGGGCTCCATGGGGGCACACAGGCCCATGGCTGAGCCAGGCACTGGCTAGCAATGGTGAGAACCCTGCTCTCAGCCTGTGACCCTGCTGTCCCAATGGGCTCTACTTCCTGGGCCCCTAGATGGAGTTTCTTGGGCACTACCAGGATGGCATGGGCATTGGGCATTGGAAAAGACTAATGGACTTGATGGAGGAGGCTGGGAGGGAGCCCTAGGACTAGGCTAGACCCAGTACCAACTTTTGTATAACAGAAATACAGCCCAGGGTTCTGCCTGCACTTCCCCCCTATCCTTGCCCCTCCTGGCAGTGTGACCAGTTCAGAAGGAATCCAGGGACAGATATAGGCCCTTAATATCAATGCCAACATGAGATATGGCTTTGCCCCTGTGTGCCTCAAAATCTGCTATCTGAAAAACAGAAAGTAGTCCGTAGCTGACAAAGTTGAGGATGAATAGAAATGCATCTGTAAGGGCTTTGTACTCCTCGGGGGGGGTGGGGGGGGTGGGGGGAAGGAGCTCTGTGGCTAAACATAGGGCATGGTTGTTACTGTTGTCTCAGCTGGCTGACCCAGCCCCGGCATGTTATGATTTAGATTCAACAGCTACAATAACATCCCAAAGAGAAAGAACATCAAGGCAAACAGAACTAGGCAACTCTGCAGATCTGCAGGAGGTGGGGTCCTGGGGCCACAGACCCTCCCCAGGCACCTCCCGTCTTCAGAGGATGTGAGCACCACAAAGGAGCACTAAGTTACGGGCGCAGAAATCACCAGGCAGGTGTCCTACCATCTCTGTGTTTGCCATTTCCGGTCTCTGCCCAGCCCTGCCCTAGCAGCTCCCAAGTAGGCCCCTGCTCTCCTTACCTCCATGTCAAGCTCCCAATGCCCACATCCACCAGAACCTCAGCTTCTGTCTGTCCAAAGCTCCTCAGTCCCTCACCTACCTCTCCCTGCCTCACTAACCATCCCCGCGGCCCCCAACCTCCCTTGCTTTCTGGTCACACTCGCCCCCACCCAAGTGCCCATTTTCCTCAGCATTGTGGTGGGTCTCAGGGACCCCTTGGCAAGCCCCAGTTGAGATACTGGATCTCTAGGACTGAAGGAGAACTCAGAAATCTGTATTATTTTCAGAGCTTCCTGAATGATCCTAATGTCAGCCAGATGTGGGAATCACTGCCCCTGAGAACTGGCATCAGGGACCCATCCAGGGCACTCAGTCCTCTGGTTATAGTCCCATTTCTGTGGGAAGCAGGACAGCACAGGGAAAGCTGGTGAAGAAAAAGGGAGACCATCTCCAGTCTCCTGCCCCTTCTGCTCGCTCTGAACCCTGTCCCCAAGGTATTCCGCGAGGTGGGAGTTGCCACCAGGGAAAAGGCGTCAGCAGCAAGCAGCACAGTCGAAGATCCAGAAGGGTCCCTGGCTAACAAGGAAATAGCACACAAAGATGGAAACACCAGGAAAACTTTTTTAAACCTGACGGCAAATTATAATGGGAAAAGGAGGGGCAGTTTCGGGATTTATTTCAGAAGCTAGAGAAGGAAAAGTTAGGAATGAAACTGAGGATGAGAAGGAGGGGCTCACAAAATTCGGTGTGATGCCACGGACATTTGAGGGGGTGCCTTGGGTCCTCCATTTGCTCCTTTGAGATGTCTCAAAGCTTTTTCTTCTAAAAGTGCCCCACAGAGCCTGTGAGAATGGTCACCGCAGGAAAACTCAGTGACCGGAGGTCGCTCTGTTCTATTTCGTTCCTGTTCACTCAGCAGGTCATTCGCAGCGCCTTGAAGCAAGAGGCTCTGAGCCTGTGGGGAGAGGCCTGACCCAGGCACAGACATGGAGGGCTGGGAGACGCCCTGATCTTCCCCGGGGGCTCACAGCCACGGACCCCCGCGATCTCTCCCCATCAGGTCATCCAGGATATGGCCCAAGAGCCTGCCCAGTGTCAGATCTTCCAAGTTTGTTCCCTGTGCCTGGCAGTGCACAGGGTGCAGACTGACCCACAAGTTACCAGGGAAACCCTCCAGTGCCCTCAGAGACATTCTGCGGCTGCCCACACACAGGCACGGGCTGCAGATCCCATGGTGATGAGGTTTCGCGAACTTGGGTTCGGGAAGAAAAAAATAAGAAAAATTGTGCCTTGGCAGTTCACCCTGCCCTGAGGGGGACAGACTAAGACTGGGGTGGGAACAGAGGTTAATGAGAACACAGAAAAAAATGCAGCAGGAGGGCTGAGAGTTCGGAGGGCAAGGGGCAGACCCGGTGCCTCTGACAAAAGCCCCCTCCTGGGGAGCTTGGCAAGCCCCCTGCTCTTGGCCCAGCTGCAGCCTGACAGGCCTGCTGGGATGGGGAGAGCAGTGGGGTCAGAGGAAGGGCCACAGGGACAAGCAGAGCAAGCTGTCCTGTTCCCCGCCACAGGCGACCCACTCCCTGACCACGCCAGCAGCCCTGGCTTCTAAAGCAAAGCCCCAGTGTGTCTTTGGTTGAAATAGAGGTCCGATCGAGAATAAGACAAGTGTGAAAAACACCTGGTGGAATGTGGGCAAAAAAGAGGTCTTTGGGGGAGCAGAGAAAGACAGAGACCTCTAGAAGATCCAGGAGAGACGTTTCCAACTTTGAGTTCAGTCCCAAGGACTATTATATTCAGTATTTTTAGGAAGGCAATAGTGTGCAATGGAAAAAGCCTGGGCTTTGGAGTCAAATTGAACTGGGTTCAATTCTTAACTCTATTCATTACTAGCTATGTGATCTTGGGCAAGTCACTTAACCTCCCTGAACCTTGCTTTTCTCATCAGAGCAATGGGTATAACAACAAATAAAATAATATATATGAAATACCTAACACATAAATATTGATTCCCTATCCCACCTTCTGGAATAATAAAAGCATCCCTTAAAACTCTCAAATTCATATTCTTTGGATGATTTATATCATGGTCATCAACACAGCAGACTTCTAGAGTACCTGGAATGAAACCCAGGCTCCCCCATGCGCTAGTTTTGTGGGTTAGGGCAAATTTGTTAAGTTTTCTAAGCTTCCATTTCTTCTTCGGCAAAATGAAGCTAACGGCAAACTCGCAGGGTTGTGTGGGGACCACCCTGTGTCATGTAACCAGTTACGTGCCTGGCAAACAGTAAGCACATAATAAATGTGTTAGCTGTTGCTGCTGTTTGTTGTTGTTGTTGTTGTTGTTGTTGTTTTAAAAAGGCAACTCGCCTTTCAGTAATGATGAGGTCCCATAGATTTCAATGTACGATGTCAAAATAAAAAGACTCTAATCAATGGACCCAACCTCTTCCCTTAACAGACCCTTCATTAGAATAGCTTAACATAGGGCTTTAAAAGGCTCCACAAGGGCTCTTTGGACACTGTACCCTCAGCCTGCTGCCCCATCCATCTATGGAAGTGCAGCAGGACAGAGGGCCAGACGAGGGAAAGAAACAAGCACCCAGTAGGGTCCTGAGTTTCCAGGATCTACTCCACAACGTGAAAGAGACGAGCCCCAGGAAACACGAGGAGAGTCCGTGACCTGCCTGACACACAGCAAGCCTGGCAGAAAGAGAGGAGAAAGCCAGATCAACCCAGCATTGTCTCTGCCTGCCTCCCCACTCCCAGACCAACTGCTTGGCAGAGAGCGATGTCTTTGGTCTTTGTGTTGGCTAGCAGGAATTTTGCACCGTTCTCAAGTGCCAGGCAAATGCCAGTTGGAATTATCGCACTTCCTGGGGAGTGCCAACTACATTCAATTAGGGCTCTGGCAGGAGCATCACACCTGCAGGCCGCTGCTCTGTTCGCTGACAACAAAGGCTTCCTGCAGCATGAGACCAGGACCTGGCTGCCAGTGAGGCTGCTGGGAAGCCCAGACCAAGCCTGGCTCTTCAAACATCTCCCTCCTCATGGCTTCAGAGGACCAGGAAGACACATGCTATCTGCACAGCCTACAGCTGGCTGGGGTTGGAAGGGTAATATCCCAGAGGGCAGATTAAAAGAGGTTTTATTCCCTGCGGTAACCCAGACCCGGAGTCGTGGCTTTATTAATGCTCAGAGTTGAAGGCTATCTGGTCCACCTTCTTCATGTTTGCTAGAAGCTACTCTACAACAAACGCTACACCTAGAACAGACCTGCTGCATGATGAATGTTCAAGAAATTTTTGCTGAATGAATGAGCTATGAGAAAAACCAAGATGTGCAGACGGGACTTTGCTTTCAAGAGATCCTAAAGTAGGGGCGCCTGGGTGGCTCAGTCGGTTAAGCGTATGACTTCCGCTCAAGTCATGATCTCGCGGTTTGTGGGTTCTAGCCCCACTCTGTGCTGACAGCTTGGAGCCTGGAGCCCACTTTGGATTCTGTGTCCCCCTCTCTCTCTGCCCCTCCCTTGCTTGCACTCTGTCTCTCTCAAAAATAAGTAAACATTAACAATTTTTTTTTTTTTAAAGAGAGATCATAAAGTATATGGGATTTGTCAGCATTCGGGCCCAGCTTCCAGTTGCAGACACGAGGATGGAAAATTCATTAAACTCTCTAAGCCTTCATTTCCTATCTATGAAATGAGGATACTTCATTGATCTGTTGTGAGGATAAGCTATAATAATGGATGTAAGCCTCTTAACAATGACAGGGATATAGTTAGCACTCAATAGTTGTTGGCTATAAATAGCTGATCAGGACAAATGAGGCACTGATCACAGAAGCCGTAAATCCATTCCAGAAATCCCAGACCCCTCTCTCCTAGTTAGTTCTGTGTCAGCCTACCTGCCTGTCTCCCCGCCTGAACACAGCCCTTCCTTCCCTCCCTGACCTCCCAACAAAGGCAGACTGTGCGGTTTCATGACTGGTTCACACCTCTGCTGCTCCAGAATGACAACGGAGCTCTCCTGCACAACAGACCCAAGCCAGAGTCTACCCTTGGCCTTCAAAGCTGTCCTTCAACTCTGCCCCCACGACCTCCTGTTCGCTGTGGACTCTCCACCACAACACTTTGGTCCCAGATAAGTCAAAGTACTTATGATTCACAAAATAAAAATACACTTTGTTTGGCCAGCCACTTACTTGCTGTGTGACCTTGGGCCTTGTTTGCTCATCTGTTCAATGAGGAGTTTGCACTAGATGATCTCTGGGGTCGTTTTAGCGCCAACACCTACAGTTTTATGGTTTGTTCCAAAGCCTGACTACAGCCTTTGTGCCTCACGTGAAGCTGACGTCACAGCAATCTGCACCTCCACTATGTTTAAGAAATGGGGGAGGGTGGGATAAGCCCATATCCCCCCAGGTCACTGAGCAATACCTAGGACGCAAGGCTATGGATTCCCTGGGGGAGGTTTTGAATGCAAGTGCTCTGGCTACTTCTGGGAGCCACAGCAGGCCTGGTAGAACTTGGGATGGGAGAACTTAACTCGGCTGGGGTGGCTGGAAGGCCTAAGAAAAATTCAGCTGCTGGATCACCCAAAATTCTGTATCATGGGGACCCATCGCTTCTGCATGCTTCTGAGCGCCCAGCCCCAGAGGAAAGCGTGGAACTGTGTGCCGCTCCCTTTGCTCTTATTCCCCCTGGGCAGTTTCAGGGAATGTGCTGGTACCGCATTATTTATGATGTTTGCAAAGCCATCCAACGGTTAGTCTTTTCTGTACTGGGAGCCTCCCGCCCTATGTCTCCTTAGGGCCCCTTTCCAAACTCAGAGAACTCCTCCAGGACCCAAGGGGAGGATCTCTAAATTGTACATGCTCCCCAGGGAGGGCGACCTCCGTGCCAGGGAGGCAGAGGCGGGGCACGTAGCTGGGCAACACATTTTAGGGGCTCTGGGGTGGAGCTTACCCACGCTCCCCTCCGGCCCTCGACACCTCCTGGCTTTGCCAGCTTTCAAAATGGCTGCCAAACATGAGAAGATAAGAAACCCGTCAGAGGCAGTGGCTTCTTATTTCAGGCCCTGCTTTACAAACCCCTCCAGTCAGCAAGCAGCACCACCCCCCTCCCTGCGCCAAGCCACGAGGAAGCTGGCTGAAGCAGACAGAGTGTGGGCACAAAGGAAGGGCCAAAGGGGAGGGAAGAGGCAGGGGCCTCTTGACAACTGACAGGAAACTCAATACCAGCCCAGCTGGCTGGGAGGGGCCCGGGACACCTCAGAATGGGCCACGTGGCCACAGGGAGGGAACCAGAGGAGCTGGTGGAGGGTGAAGAAATAGAGAGGAAGCTCAGTGTGAAAGATCACCAAGAGAAAAAAAGTGCAAAAAGGGGACGGGGTAGACGGTGGGGAAAGGGCCGCCACCTGTGAGTAAAAGGCCCCGAGGGACACGTCTCAGGCAGCCCTGAGAGGTGTGAGCCAAGCAGGGACCACAAACAGCTGTTGACACATGTCTGGAGCCCCCCTACGCCACCATGGATGCCTTGGGGTTTGGGCCAGGAGCAGGGATTCCGGACCACAGTGCACGGAAACACCCTCCAGGGCCACGTGATGGCCCTTGTCTGTGGCTTCTTACCTGGGGATCCCACAGACGCGTGAGGTTTGGGTACAGGTAAAACTGAATTCCTTGGGCTGCCCCAGGCAGCGTCACCCCTCGAATTAACAGGACCACCAGCATGAGGTAAGGGAATGTGGCTGTGAAGTACACCACCTGGCCAGAGGGCAGATGAAACACAAGGAACCTGTGAGTTTGGAAGGAAGGGCCTGGCGATCCAGCAGCAGAGTCAGGAGGCCAGAGCTCCCCCACACCCACAGAAGAGGTCAAGAGAGTTTCTCTCCTCCCCCACCCAACCCCTGCAGCTGTTCAGCTCCATCTGCCCTCTGCCTTAAGCCGCAACCTCCCTTATCCCTTTCTCCCTCCCACTTAAAGCACCCACCCTCCTCCTGACACATACCCAGTAAATACTTGTCGAGTGACTGAATGAACTCAGGCATTCTCCCACCAAGTGTGCTTAGAATTACGGCAAGGGTTGTCAGGTATGAAAACTCTGTAACACATGATCCCTATCCTCACAGAGCTTACGAGCTTAGCACACCCGGGCAGCCAGATTACGAAGGAAGCCTTGTTGGAGGCCTCCAGGGCAAGAGTCCAGAAGAACTCAGAAAGCCCTCTCATACCTTGTACACCCAAGGCAAAGAGTGCCCCCCACCCCAGGTTCTCAGGGTGGTTGAGAATCATTTTGAGATTAACAGTCTCGGGCAGATTCTTTCTCCCAAGAACTGTTGGATGAAACAAGAGCCACGAACTGTGTCCAGTTTGCAATGTCCCCTCGCACGTGGTGTATTGCAAGATCACATTCCACAGATCTGGAAGTGTCCTTCCTGCCTTCCTCTCCCCCTCCTTTCCACTCCATTTCCCCATGTACCAGAGTCCACAGGATTGAATCAAGGAGAGACACAGAATCAAGGAAGGGAGCCACACAAAATCTTGGTGAGATCATTCCCTCCCATCCCTGACCAGGTTACAGCTTAGGAGAACTCCTGGGTGACCAGGCCCCCAGGGAGGACAGGGAGTCCTGGGATGAGAGGGGCCAGGAGCTCTCCAGCACGGACCTTGCCCGTGGACTTGACCCCCTTCCAGATGCAGAAGTAGCAGATGACCCAGGCGAGCAGGAGGCATAAGGCCAGCTCCCAACGCAGGGCCCCCAGGTGTTGGATGCCATCAGAGATCTTCAGGACCCGCCTCCTGGGGAGAGAAGGTTGAGCCGGGCTCCACTTTTGCTGCCAGCCTCAGTTTTGTAGCCCGTGTGTCTCAGGCAGTGGAGCCATGCCTCCAGGCTCTTGTCCAAAGGCTTGTCAGCTCTTTTCACTCAGATCCATGAGGCTCTCCTTTGCCCAGAGGTGGGGGTAGATATAAAGGGAGGCAAATATAAACTGTTCCCAGGTAAGTTTGCTCTGGGAGGCTGAGTACCAATTTAACCTAGAGAGGGAGGTGCAAACACATATCTTCTCAACCAGGGTTTCAGGATGTTTTGATATTAGGAATCATGTCCTAGGTCATTATCAACATTAGGGAGGGGAGAGAGGGGGGCTAAGAGGCAATATGCATGCAGCAGAAGGGAGGAGGGGTTAGGAGTGTGCACACACATGCATGTGTGCTAACATGCACATGGGCGCATGGGAGAGGAGAGGCAGGCACAGCCTGAGGAGAGTTGCAAAATTCTCATCTCTGAAACCAATTCTGCATTAACCACAAATACAAGCACACCAGAAAAAAGGCCACTTAAGTGAACACTTAGGCCACCAAAGAAGGACGTGGAAATTCTTCTCTTGTGGTCCCCTGAGGGTCAGCCCTGCATGAGCCCATCCCTGTGCCCTTCTTTTGAACACAACCCACACTGGGATGGGGAGAGGGGCCTCACTTACTCCCAGAACTCGATGACAGGAGACGTGGCATTCTCAGAGGTCACATTCAGGGAGCCATTGGTCCTCTGGAACTCTACACAGGATTCTACCCGTGGGTCCCAGGGAAGGAAGCAAGAAAAAGATCATTGAATATTTGGCATGACTAGAGAGAGTCATGGGGAAGGTAAGGTCTTTGGAATGAACCAGGCTGAAGTTGTCCAAACAAAACATCCTCAAACACAAGACGAACTCAACAAGCTTACTTCACCTTCCCCCACAGGACTGTACGTGTGGGCTTCTAAATGTTTGGGTACATATTCTTACTAAAGCATGATCAGATGGCATCAGGAAAGATATTCCACATGACATCTTCTTCAAAGTATACAAATATTTCTAGGTCACTGTCTTGTGTAAAGTCACAACCTTTGAGGGATCATAAAAGTGCTTTCTAGGGAAAAGATGGAGCAGAGTGGCCAAGAGCACAGACACAAGTTAGAAAGTTCTGGCTTGAATCCTGACCCTCTGGTTATTTGCCATGTGGCTCTCTAACTTCGCTTCCCTCAATTCTAGAATGCATGTAGTGATATCCAGTTGTGGGATTGACAGGGGACTAAATGAAAATATGAGTGCAAAGTGCCCAGTAAGTAGTGGTTCTTAACTATCTGCATCTGACATTGGAGTTTCACAACGGGGCTCACATTCTTTTATACATTGTGTTAGTATAATAATCCTAGAGATATTAAGACAGATAGTGTTTCCCCCATCATACACATGAAGAAAGTGAATCTTCTTAGAAATGGCCGGTTCCAGCTCATAAATGACGAAGCAAGGACTAGAATCCAGCTCAGCAAATTATATGTTTTACCTTCAAAATCTTACCTAGAATCTGACCTTTTTCATTACCACTACCAGCACCCTAGTGCAGGTTTTCATCCTTCCCTGGCTCCTAGACTGGCCTTCAGTTTCTACTCCTGCCTCCTTAGCCAAATCTCCACACAGCAGCCATAATGATTTTGTTAAAATTTAAGTGGCTTTATGTCATGTCTCACTTTAAAGCTCTCCAATGAGCTTCTCATCCCATACAGAGAAAAAAGCTATAACCCTTATAATCGCCTCCAAGGCCCTTTTCAATCTACTTGCATCACTTCTGTCCTCCTTTCCCAGTGCTCCCCCAGTCAAATGCTCCAGCTACACCGACCCCCTTGCTGTTCCCTGGATGCTATAGGCACAGGGCCACCTCAGGGCCTTTGCACTGGTTGGTCCTTCTACTTAGTGTTTGCCCCTGAAATCTGAGTGGCTGATTCCCCCACCTCCTTCAGAGCATTAGTCCTATGTCCTCTCAGTATGACCTTCCCTGATGACTCTATTTAAAATGACAACTCCCAACCCTAAAACTCCCAATCCCTCCTCCCTGTTTTACTTTTCTCCCTAGCACTTCTTTGAACATAATACATATTAATCATTTATTTTGTTTATAGTATGTGTCTTGCCACTAGAACAAAAATTCCATGAGGGCAGGGAGCTTTGTTTTTGTGCATTTTCGTAACCCCACTGCTTAGAACAGAGCCTGGCACATAGTAGGAGCTCTATTAAATATCTGTTGAATGAATGTAAATCAAGCATTCTTTTCACTAAACCCTTTCTCTCTCCTTGAAGCTTCAGCACACCCAGAAAAGTATTGTTTCATCTTGACAGGACAAGATGTCCTGTAAATGAAAGATGCTAGGCTCTGAGTAAAACCAGACTCACTAGGAGAAATGTCAAAAATGCCAAGCAAAAGGCTCAGGAATTGAATTTTCCTCAGAATTGTCTCAGAGATCCTCCAGTCAACCCAAAGGTATATAGGCCTAAAAGTGCCCTGAAGCAAAAGCCCTAGGCCACCAAAAATTTGCAACATTTTTACAAAAGGAACTCCCCTGAAATCTGGATCAAATCACTGTCTGACAAGCTGGTTGTCAAGGATGATTTCAGCGTCATTAGAATATATGAATGAATGAATGAGGGTTGAAGGAAAGAAGGGAGGAGGGAAGAAAGAAAGAAAGAAAAAATATATGATAAAGAAAATATTAGAATAAAACAGGTTTTTAAAATTGGACTCATCCAGCCACCTGGGTGGCTCATTTGGTTAAGGGTCCAGCTCTTGATTTCAGCTCAGGTCATGATCTTGCCATTTGTGAGTTTGAGCCCCACATCAGGCTCTGCACTGACAATTTGGAGCCTGCTTAGGATTCTCTCCTTCTCTCTCTGCCCCTACCTCACTCTCTCTCTCTCTCTCTCTCTCTCTCAAAATAAGTAAATAAACTTTAAAAAATAAAATAAAATTGGAGTGATCTGACGAATATTTTTTCAAGTGCTTATGAGGTAGGCAGCACTGTGCTAGTCACAAAGGATACAGAGATAAAGATACCTTTTCTGTCCTCAAGATCTTGCTGACCTGTGGGAAAACCAGACCAACAGCCCAAAAGTAAGGCAAGTGCCACAGTAGAGTCAGGGCTCAGTGCAGGTAATACTACATGTATTTAAGAACACGGGGTGCCTGCGTGGCTCAGTTGGTTGGGCAGCCAACTCTTGATTTCCACTCAGGTCATGATCTCATGGTTCATGAGTTCGAGCCTGGTGTCTGGGTCTGCACTCACAGCATAGAGCCTGCTTGGATTCATTCAAGCCCCTCCTTGCTCTGCCCCTTTCTCGCTTGCTGTCTCTCTCTCTCAAAAATAAATTAACTTTAAAGACCAAGAAGAAAGGAAACCTATTGAATCTTGGGGCATCAGGGGAGGAAGCTCCAAGATTTGACTCTTCACTTGCAAAATGGTGGAATGAAGGTGGCAGAGATCAGCAAAAGAATGCCTAGGAAGGGATCAAAAGTTTGAGGACAAGAGGGGCCTTGCTAAACATTGCAAAATGTGCCTCCCTGGCAAGAAAGACTCAGACTCCAGTTCGGAACTGACTACCTTACCTGAATAACAACAAAAAATTAATCATGGCACATATAGGGCCTTGGTGACGTATCAGCACTGAGAGTTGTAGTGCTGAGGGTCCAAGCAGGACAGCTCTCCATCTGTGCTGTCCAATAGGGTATTTTCCAGCTACATGTGGATGTTCGCGTTTAAGTTCATTAAAATTAAATACAAGTTTTAAAATTTGGTTCCTCACACACACTAGGCACATTTCAAGTCCTCAATAACTGCACGTAGCTAGCACCCACCACACTGGATAGTACAGAGAACACTGTCATTATCACTGATAAGTTCTCTTGGACGGCACTAGGGATTTTTAATTGTTGTTACTTTCAGTCAAATAGACTCAGCAGTTCTATGGCCATAGGTGGTTCTTGTTGTCTTACGAGAGAGTCGCATGCAATCTTATAAGCACGGGAGAAATTAATTGTTACTACAAATTGTAATGAAGACATACAAAACAGTTTATTCTCTGGTTAAGTCCAGATGAACTGTGAGTTAGAAAGACCTAGGATAGTATCAGAAAGAAGCCATGAAAAAGAAAACTAATGGACAAACAATACATATATACACCTAAGTAATCATACTTCAAATTGAAATAAGTAAATGGCTAAACTACATAGAAAGGAATCAATTCTATTTGCATAACACATGCTTTCATAATACATGAGTTGAATGCATTATTTTAAAAAAAATTTTTTTTAACATTTATTTATTTTTTAGAGACAGAGACAGAGCATGAGCAGGGGAGGGGCAGAGAGAGAGGGAGACACAGAATCCGAAGCAGGCTCCAGGCTCCGAGGCATCAGCACAGAGCCTGACGCGGGGCTCGAACTCGTGAACCGCGAGATCATGACCTGAGCCGAAGTCGGACGCTTAACCAACTGAGCCACCCAGGTGCCCCCATTATTATTTTTTTAATTTGAGTATAGTTGACACACAATTTTTTTTTAAGTCTGTGACATTTTTCCTGTGATGCTGTTCTCACTCTGACTTTTGATCCAAGATTTCCATGACCTACTTGGCAGACTTCTAGTATGTGCCAAGTTAGGGTTGGGGATACTCAGGACATAAGGATAATCTCAGTCTTGGTTAATGTGCTGTTTAGAAATGGACTCTCTAGAGATGACCTTACCTGTGTTCCACTCATGGTGGCAACTTCCCCAGGGAAGGTCGATGGTGAAGCTGCTAAAGAGGTAGAAGAGGGCCCAGGCCAGGACAATGATGTAGTAGATGTTGAGGAGGATGACAATCATCTGGGAGGCATAGCCGATGCCTGGAGGGGAAAACTGCAGAATTGGGCTAAGGACAGTGGACAGATTTCTCATAAGCCACCCCTCCCAGTTTAGGAGGGGGTTTGTACTCCACTGTCAGGGCCCTAAAACATTGCTGGGTGCAGGCTCATTGACTCTCTCCTCAATCTCCCCAGCAGGTGAGGAGGGACTTTTCTCTCTGCCTTCCATTGCTGTGCCCTGGATTCCTGTGAATTTTCTTCTTTGCCGGTTCTGAAAATTCCCTGATTTTCAATAGTTAATGTTCCCTGGAGTTAGGCTGATATATTTCTGAAATATAAAAACACATGTTAAGAGCAGAAACAGGGGCATCTGGCTGAGCTCAGCTCATAGACCATGAGACTCTTGATCTCAGGGTCATGAGTTCAAGCCCCAAATTGAGTGTAGAGCCTACTTGGGAAAAAAAAAAGAGCAGGAATAGACAATTCACATAAGAAGAAATACAAATAGATCTTTCCTAATAATTGCAGGTATGCAAAAGGAAACAATGATGAGGTACCTTTCTGTATAGCCAGATGTAATGAAATTTGTTACAAATGATGTAACTCAGTGATTTCCAAATTTGTCCACATATTAGAAATACCTGAGAATATTTTTAAAATTTCAAAGTCTAGACCAGACTCCAGACCAATTAAATCATGATCTCTGGAGATGGGATACAGGTCTCAAGATGTTTTGAAGATCCCCAGGTGATTCCAACTTGAAGACAAGTTTGGGAACCACAAATACCTTGGAGTCATTAAAGATAAGGGGGAAAGATGCTTACTCATATCTAATGACATGGCAAGTCAATATAACATTTCCATAGAACAATTTAATAAGCTAGACCAAGGGACATCAACTTGATTGTCCATTTGATCCAGCAATCCTCATCCTGGAAATTTATCCCAAAGAAATAATTCCCCCAAAAGAGGCAGAAAGCTATCTAAACAAATACACATGATAGCAGAATATAAAAATGTTATAAGTAATTGAAAATAAGTAAAAAGCCCCAAACAGAGAACTGTTAATTATGATATACCCACTCAACTGAAGTTTATGCAATCATTAAATTATTATTGTGTTGGAGCGTCTGGGTGGCTCAGTTGATTGAGTGTCTGATTCTTGGTTTCAGCACAAGTCATGATTCCAGGGTTGTGATATCAAGCCCTGCATCAGGCTTCATGCTGAGCGTGGAGCCTGCTTGTCATTCTCTCTCTCTGTCTCTCTCTGTCTCTCTCTCTCTCTCTCTCTCTCTCAACCTCTTCCTGTATCCCTCACTCATGTGCTTTCTCTCTCTAAAATAATAAAATAAAATAAAATAAAATAATTGTTGGGTAGAGGATGGAAAAACTGAAAAGTGGAAACATAAACCGTGTATGTTCCAGATTAACAGATATGTTAGCTCTATTCAGAGAGACAGAAAGAATGAAATAAACCCCCCAAACTGGAAACAACACAAATGTTCTTCAGTGGGTGATGGTTAACTGAACTGTGGTACATCCATACCATGGAATACTATTCAGCATTAAAAAAGAATAAACGAACTCTTTATACAAGAACTGGGATGGATCTCAAGGGCATCATGCTGAGTAAAAAAGCTAATCTCAAAAGACTATAGACTGCACAATTCTATTTATATAACATTCCCAAAATGACAAAATTATAGATATAGAGAACAAATTAGTGGTTGCCAGGGGCTAAGGATGGGGCAGGAAGGGGTAGGTGTAACTACATAGGAGTAGCATGACAGAGATCTTTGTGATAATGGAAGAGTATGTATATTGATTGTAGTGATGGTCACACAAATCTACGTATGTGATAAGATAACACAGAATTATACACACGCGCACACGCACACACACACACACACACACACATAAATGAGTGCTTGGAAAATTGGGGAAATCTGAATAAGGTCTGTGGATAGTACCAATGTTAACTTCCAGGTCCTGATATTTTTTAATAGTTAAGTAACATCTTAACATCTTGGGGAAAGTTGGGTGAAGGGTACATATGACCTCCCCATACTATTTTTGCAACTTTCTGTGACTATATATTATTTCAAAATAGACACTTAAAGAAAATCCTATAGAAAGAGAAATATTGAAATAAAACACCCTCAAGTCTAAATAGCAATTGTGTCAAGACAGAAGAATTATTAATGATATTTTTTGCCATTTAAAATTCTCTTTATTTGTTTTGTAATTAATTAAATATGCTTTGAAAAATACAAAATCATTGTTATGCATGTGTAAACTATATAGCTAAGAAAGCTTTGCACTCTACTTATTTAATCTAAAGCCTTTTTTCCCTTCTTCACCCCCATCTTCTCCATTCTCTCAGAGACCAGGGGATTAGCTCAGCCCTAAATCCACAAGTGGGGGGTTTAACATAAAGACACAAAGTCTTTAAGTCTGTGACATTTTGCCTGCCATTCTGATGAATTTTCACTCTGATCTTTGACCCAAGATTTCCATGACCTACTTGGCAGATTTCTAATATATCCCAAGTTAGTAGCACGGCTACTAAATCCAGTCATTCCAAATAAGGTTTATAACCATGTATGCAGATATCCTGGAATCAGGCACAGGGCTACTCACCCTCAAAGATGGGGCAAATCTTCCTCCAGGCTGTGATGCCTCCCTGGCTAGTGTACTGGCCCAGTGCTGTCTCCAAGAGGAAGACAGGAATGCCACAGGTAAAGAGGAAGATGAGGTAGGGGATGAAAAAGGCACCTGTGGGGTGGGAAACAGGCTTTCCATTACCTGGCACCACCCTCCTCATAGTCCACATTCATCTCCTCCCATCACCACCCCACGTTGCCAGTCAGAATCCCCAGGGGTGCAGGACATGCAAAATGCAGGGGACATCTGTCCAGATATCTGGAACCATAGCAGAAATCAAGAGTCACCAAGTTACCTAATGAGCCCTTTTTATCACTGAAAGTTTCAATCTATACCTACCAAGGCTTGCTCCCCATCGAACATCAATTATTACTTTAATTACACAAAACTTGTGGCCACAGCAAGGCGCTCATTGAATAATGGACATCCAGGAGCATTAACACAGCCCACAGACTATAATTCTTTCCAAGGAAATGACTGCTTTTAATGGTAGAGAGAGACTTTTAGCAGACTGAAATCAGATTTCCCTTTAGTAATCCTTTCTCCTTCTGTTTTTCATAATTATTGGCTGAGACAGTGTACTGATTCTGGAAATGCTGGCATTTTCTCCACTGTGGACCTCTATCTGTTGGCAGGGTAGATAGGGCAGTTCACAGAGTACCAGGGAAGAGAGAACTGCACACAGAAGGAGATCCAAATATCTGCGGAGAGTCCCCTTCTAGCTTTCAACTGAGTGCCGCTTAGCATCTACATAGGAGGAAATGACCCGAGCTAAGGGAAAGAACCATTCAGAAAGATTGAGAGTAATGGTGCTCACACAGGGCTGGGAAGAGTGCTGGCTCCCACTAGCCAGAATGGATAGTCCCAGAATTCTCAAGGGATTGGGAAGAGAAGGTATTTCCTCAGAAGTGGGGAATGATTAGCCCTAGATTGAGCACAGCTCTGGTTCTCCCTAACAAATCTTAGAAGCAAAACCCAAAAGTATCAAATAACTTCACTGGTCCCGAGCAAAGCTCAAGAATTTTTATAGAAATATAAAAATCCCAATAAAAATACTGTTCAGAAATGAAAGTGAAGTAATGCTTCTTAAGACAAGCAAAACTTGAAAGAATCCATCACCAAAAGATCTGTACTACAAGCGATGTTAGAGAAAAACCTTCAGCCAGAGGGAAATGATGCCAGAGAGATATATGAATCTACACAAAGGAACGAAGAATGTTAGAAATGTTACATACACAAGTAAACATATAAGAATTTTTTTCTTATCACCCAAATCTCTTTGAAAAGTTAACTGACTGGTTACACAATGTAAGGTGGAGTTTATAACAGATGAAAAAGTAAAACGTGTAACAACAAGAGCACAAAAGTCAGGAGGAGAGAGATGGAAATGTATTATTGTAGGGTTCTTATATGTAAAGTGGTATAATATTACTTGAGGGTGAATTGTGATAAATTGAAGATGTATGCTACAGGGGCACCTGGGTGGCCCAGTTGGTTGACTTGAGCTCAGGTCATGATCTCTCAGTTCATGAATTCAAGTCCTGCATCAGGTTCTGTGCTGTCACCGCAGAGCCTGCTTCAGATTCTCTCTCTCTCTCTCTCTCTCTCTCTCTCTCTCTGCCCCTCCCCAACTCCCATTCTCTCTCCCTCAAAAATAAACATTAAAAAAAAACCCAGTGTATGCTACAAAACCTAAAACAATCATTCAACTAACATAACAAAGGCTTATGGCTAACAAGTCATCAAAGGAAGAAAGCCAACAATGGAATAATAAAAAATATTCAATTAATTCAAAAGAAAGCAGAAGGATAGGAAAAGGGGAACAAAGAACTGATAAGACAAGTAGGAAACAAAAAGCAAGATAATGTCCCAAATAAATGGCAAAGATTGTCAGATTGGCTTCAAAATAAAAACAAGGTTCAACTACATGTTGCTTAAAAAAAATGCACTTTAAATATCAACACATGAAAAGGAAATCCTGCCTTTTGAGATTACGTGAATAGACCTCGAAGACATTACATTTTCAGAGAGAGAATAACAAATACTGATTGTTCTCATATATGGAATCTAAAAAAGCCAAATTTGGAGTGCCTGGCTGGCTCAGTCAGAAGAGCATGTGACTCTTGATCTTGGAGTTGTGAGTTCGACCCCCACGTTGGGTGTAGAGATTACTAAAACAACAAACAAACTTAAAATAAAAATTAAAAAGCCAAATCTGTGGAATTAAAGGGTAGAATGGTGGTTGCCAAAGACCTGGGGATGGGGGAAATGAAACGGTTTAAAATGAAAGTTAATGGGGAATAGAGCTCTCCAGTCCTTCACCTTTCAAATCTCTGGCCTGTAGTCTACACATCCATAAGTCAGGCACCGAGGAAGGCACCTGATTACCAGAAGGGCAAAGAAATAAAGATCATAAACACCTCAGCCTAATAAGTCCATAAGTCAACCCAAGACTTGTTGAGTAGGAAAGGAAAATAAGGGAAGACAGAACTTAGTAGCTGATATGGACAGTTACTGCTCAGAGTTGGAAGCATGGCAGAAAAAAGAGAGAGAAGAGGGAGAGACAGAAAGACCGAGAGAAAGAGAATTTTTGCCCAGCTCAAGCCCCACCTCCCTATCTTTATGCTACCTGCTCTTTCCCAATAAACCAAGCCAATGTTTAACTGCAGTAGGTTCCATGGTCAGCTCTATGCCTCTCCTCCTCTGCCTCTTTGAGCACGTGGGCAGCTGGCCACAAGGGGCAAGGTTCACACTCAATAAGCAGAGCCACTAGTCCTACAAAGGGAAGGGGTAGGAGAGGGATGGGACCCAGAGGGAGCCAGGTGCAGATTGGGGAGTCCTTTGGGGGCACTCTGCCTCTTTCCCCACAGCCCCAGTCACCACCATTAAAAGATGGAGCTAGTCCTAGAGGTGGAGGATGGAGTTCAGTTACCTGCTCCCTATTCCTGTGGGTTAGTCTCCTTCTCCAAATTCTAAAAGGTCCTGGCCTGTTCCCCCATGAGATGGAGAGGCCACATGCCCAACCTAGAGGGGAATCATTCTGTAGGCCACCCTTCACAAAAGCAGCACACTCTGTGGTGTCATCTGTAACATTCCAGCTAATATTTTAAAACATAAACAGATGAGATTCCACATGAGCAACACAGCAGTGAGCATACATGAACAGTTATGTGCTGCAGTCACCACTAATCTGACCACTCCTGGGGGGGTGAGTAATTAACTGAAAATGGTAACAAATCATCACACACTACTAAAATAGCTATTACTGTTACATGGAGGAAAAAAGTGTTCTTCTCTTCTCTCTGTTCTTACGTACTGACAAGCAACAGCAAGGTGACCAGTTCTCCCTGAGGCCAGGTACCATTTAATCCTCTTTGCCTTCATCTCCCTATGGTCTAGAGCTGCCCTTCCCCCACAGCCTGCTCCTCTAAGATCCCCATTCCTAGAGATCCAGTTGCGGGACATTCTGCTGTAGCCTCACATGCAGTCTCCAGGCATCCCAGGTGTTGAGAAACTCAGTCTGCTGGCAGCCAGGTCTAGGGAGCTAGAGAGATCCTAGCAGAAGGCCCATGTTCTGAAGCCACCAGGATCTGGGTGTCTGGGGACTGAAGATCAGAAGCAGAGAGGGCTTGGGGGGAGGCAGGGTACAAGGAAGAAGGAAGCACCTGTCCTCGCATAAGGTAACTGATCTCCAGCTGCTGTTCTATGACTAGCAAAAACCCACGATTCTTAGCACAAGTGACCTCTGCCCCTGGTTTTCAGCAACCTGGACTTAGAAATTAAGTGTGGGGGGTGAGGGTGCCTAGGTGGCTCAGTAGACTAAGTGTCTGACTCTTGCTCTCAGCTCAGGTCTTGATCTCGGGGTTGTGAGTTCAGCCCGTGTTGGGTTCCACAGCCGGTGTGGAGCCTACTTTAAAAAAATGAAATTAAGTATAAGGACGCCTGGCTTATGAGACCCTTGATCTTGGGGTTGTGAGTTTGAGCCTCATGTTGAATGTAGAGATTACTTAAAAATAAAATCTTTAAAAAGAAAAGGAATTAAGCATAAAATGTTTGGCAGATGGTCTTTTTGTCTGGGCTGAGATTGGCAGGCAAGTAACTTAAATTCCCTTGTGGTAGAGTTGAATTCTCTTGCCAAAACCCTCTCCTACCACCTTTCCCCAACATCATGCCTTTTGAGTTATCCAGAGACTTTTCATCTGCATGGCTAGAACTTTAAGGGATAGGCCCTGGTGGAAGGTCATGTTTGCTTTTCCCTCCAGGGAACTGAGGCTGGAGAGCTTGAGAAATAGTTCTTTGGCCACTTCGCCAGTCAGGAGACCCATCCCCACCACCGCCAGACATACGGGCACACTGTCACTACTACGCGGCACTCATATTGGCTTATCCCTCCCCAGGAGGGAGAACACAGACAGCAGAAATGTACTTTGCCCACTCCCAAGTTTTGCCCAAATCACCCATATTTCCTATTTCTAATCATTTTCTTTCCCCATTATCTTGAACCCACTGCAAGCGGTCTTTGCCCTGCCATACCACTGGGACTGCTCCTACAAGGTCACCAAAGGCATCCATTCCACCAAAGCCAACACTTCATTCTCACTCCATATCTTTCTTAACCTATCTGTGGCATTTGATGCTTGCCTCCCAAAACACTTCATCATCCTGGTATCATCTTTCTTCACTGGTTTCTCCTTCTCTGTCTCCTAATGGTCCTTCCCCTTCCCCCCAGTCCTTGCTCTCTTTTATCACCATCAAAATTCTAATCACTCTCAAATTTACATCTCCCATCCACATCTCTCTCACAGACTCCAGACTCATATGTTTTACTGCCTAGTCGACATCTCCACTTGATATCTAACAGATATCTCCACTCAGTGTTCCCCAAAGTCAACTCCTTATTTTCTTCTTAAAACCTGCTCCTCTTATGGCCTTCCACATCACAGTAAATGGCAACTCCTTCCTTCGCAGTGCTCAGTCTGCAATCCTTGGACCGCTAAGCCCAGGCAGCAGCAGTGGAAGTGACAAGAGGTGTCAGATTCTGCATACATCATGTGGGGTCTCCAGTCCCAGGCACTCTGGGTTCCTCAAGTCTGTTGGCAGCCAGAGTCCAGGGAGCTGGAGAGGTTCCAGCTGAAGACTCAAGCTCTGAAGCCCCCAGAATCTGGGTAATTAGGTAGATCTAACAGTCTGGGAGCGGGAGGGAAGGACTCAAGGATGACTCCGAAATATTTAGCCTCGTAACTGGTCTGCTTCTGCCCCGACTCGTGTACAATCAGTTCTCAACGGCAGCCAAAGAGATTATTTTAAAATGTAAGATCATGCCGCTCCTGCTCAAAACCCTGCCCTGTCTCCCCATGTCACTAGAGCAAAAGCCAAAGTCTTACAATAGCTGACAAGGACCTACATGATCTGCCACCCTCGTCCTATTTACTTCTCTGACCTCAGCTTCTATTTACTCCCCTCCTTGCAACTCCTCAAATAAGCCAGTCAGCCTCTTGCTTTACTACTATTAAATCTTTTGTGTCCTCTGCTTGGAGCACTTTTACCCTCGATATCCACATGACCAGCCCTCTCACTCCTGGCAAACCTTGCTCAAATGTTCTCGATGTGCCCCCTCCACACACACACACTCCTGATCCTCTTTTCCCAGCTCTACTTGGTCATTTTCCACAGCACCCATTAACTTCCGATATGCTATATAATTTTGTTATTTACTACATTTATTGTTTATTGTCTGGCTCCCTCTTCAAGAATGTAAGCCCCACAAAGACAGGGAATTGTTCTGTTCTGTTTGTAGATGTAGCCCAACAGCTTAGAATAATTCTAGGCAGATGGTTTGTACCCTGTAACTGCTGTTGAATGACTCAGGCAGGGTCGGGGCTTGGTGGGCTGTGTGCTGGGGCAACTGGCTGAGACTGGAGACTCCAAAATGATATCTGGGGGTGGATTGGCCACAGGTCCCAGACAGCAGGGATTGTGCTCAGCTAGGAGATGATTGAGGCAGGCATCTCGCTCATCCATCTCTCTGACAAGCCTACCAGTTTCTTCTGATTTTAGATGGGCTTCTTTAAATCACTGTCTCAGTTTCTCTGGTTTTCAACTCTAGCGTTTAACTAGTTTACCTGCTTTTCTATCATCTTCTTGCTTCAGCCCTTTCTCTGCTCTGGAACTCACTTCAAATTGGATCTACCAAATGTTAAGGCTAGAAGGAACCCAAGAAGACATCATTTGTATTTCTTAAGTTTGGAAAACTAAAATTATATTTTAGGGACTTTTTTAATCTCTGACCTCACCACTAGACAAATATTGATAATAATAAAAGGCCAAGCTTATCTTCCCCTCCTGCCCCAAGCACAAAAGTGGCTGTTTAAAGCTAGGAAGTTGAAGAAAGGGCCCAGAAGCCCAGAAGCAGGCCGATAGGGTCCATTACCTGAGCATGACACACCCCAGAGGACCCCAGCATCCTTCTCCAGAACTTGCTCAGAACATTCCTCTCATCCCCTGGGAGTCCAGGTCCCAGTTGGAGGACCATGGGTTTAAATAAAATCACTAAAGCAGGAGGAAAAGGGTCAAATCAATGTAAGTGGTCTCCATTCTCCTCACCTTCCTTCCCCATACTGGTAGCAAAGGGTCAGAAAGAGGCATCAGTTTGTTCCTTGACAGACAAGGGGGTGAGAAGAGGAAGTGTGGGGACCCATTCTCTGTGGGAGCTTTGTTTTGCTGGGAGATGAAGGGGGCTGAGTGGTGACAGAAAGGTTAAGCTGCTGGGAACCCCAAAACCCAGGCATATCTAGGTCCCTCTCATGAGCACACATCTCCTCGGTTAGTCCCCCTTACCTTGGCAAAAGAGGCTTTCCATTAATTCCCCCGGTGGCCCTGGGTGACTCATGCCCTTCAGAGCAAACCTGGGCATCAGTCTCTAGCTCCAAAGCCCCTCAGAACACTTCCCTCCAGCTGCTGTCGTCCATCAAGGAAAAGAGGAGTCCTAAGACCCTGCACTTGATCAAGGGAAGAGATTGTAGGTGGCAGTGTTAGGGATTAAACCGAGAGTTTGACTGGATCCGGGACCCCTGAAAATGTCTCCACTCTCAATCGGAATCAGCATGCTGGAAGGCAGGCTCTCTACAGGAAGGAAGCAGCCACAGCCATCATACCCACCCTCTTCCCTCACAAGCCCATAGCAAGAACCAAGGGCCCCCCGATTCTTTTCTCCTCTTGGGCCTGCATTTCCCCTGGAGACAATGTCACACACTCCCAGGCCTACACAGACTCACCACAGAGTCCAAAGGCAGAGCTCAGATCCAAACACTGCCAGACAAGCTCCCTCAACAGGGTGAGCCCACACCCCCCACTGCTCCTATTACGGTTCCCTTCGCTTCACCTTTCTCAGCCCAGCGGTTTTGCGCCAGACCTGGATATCACTCCCTCCCACCTCTTCGTGCCACTCCTGCTAATTCCCAGGCCAACCTTTACCCAATTCCAGAGAGGCTTGGGGAAAGCCGCTCACCTCCTAATCTTCCTGCCATGTGAGGAGCTAAGCTGGTTAATAGGCTCCAGATATAGAGTCCCAGTGGCCAGCTTTAGCCCCCAGATTCCTCCTCCTCCCTGGACCAGCCTCGTCCCTCCACCCAGTTCTCTGAAGGGAAGCGTGTGGAGTGTCCAGGACTAGGTTCAAAGTGGAAAGACCTCCTTCCTTCCCTCACAGGGCACAAGGAACAAAGTCCTGTGATTTCAGGTTGCTGGCCAGAAATCCCTGGGGAGAAAGGACGCATCAGCCCATACCCACCCCTCTGGAAACATACAAATTAACTTCCAACTCCACGGCCAATCCTCCAATTGCCACAATCCTGAGAATAGGTTCCATGGGCTCAGAGGACCTCTGTACCCTCCTCTCCGGCCCTCCCACTTCCACTGTCCGAAACCACCGGGAGACTGAGCTCAATGCATTTGGAGGCTCCGACTCCCCTGCACGAGGCTGGGTATCACATTAGGGTACCCTCCAATCCTCATGGCCCCAGAATAACCACTGCCCTCAGCATTTCCCCCGCGTTACCTACCTCTGCACTTCCCCCTCCCGCAGCCCAGGCTGCAACCTCACTTCCAAACCAGATCTGGGAGCCCCAACACCTATAAGCTTTACCCATCAACAAGGAGATGTTCGTAACCCACTGCTCAGCCAGAACACTTCAGTACCTGAGAAATCCCTCCAGGGCGTCCCACAGAGGTCTGGGATTCCCTGAAAGTGAGTTACTGGTTGGAAAATTACCACCACTGCTGTGGGGTAGCAAAGTTATTCTAGGAGGCTGGAAGGGATAGGAGGAATGAGAAGCCAAAAAAGCCCTAGGAAAGAGTTAGAGTTAATACTGCATACACACAAATTTTCAGTGGGAAATTCTGAAGGCAGAGCCACTAGTATCAAAGGTTATGACACTGGTAAGGGTTGGGTAATGACTGGCTTAGAGAATGTCACAATGCCAGCAGAGAAAGGGAAAACACAAAGGCTAAGGAGTCTCAAGACCACAGGACAGTTCAGTATCAACATCATCTTCAACATAGCTGCCATTTATTAAGCACTTTACACACATTACCTCTCATCCTTACAGCAACTTAAAGGCAGGTACTACTATCTGAATTTACAGGAACAGCAGCTGAGGCTCTGAGGGCCTCAATAACTTGCCCAAGACTACACAGAGAGTAAGTAGCAGAGCCAGAATCCAAATTCTGATACATCTGGTTCCAAACCTATGTTCATATGTCTATGATGCCATAGCATTCTAGAAAGACCCCTGGGAGAGTTACATAACCTCTCTAGGTCTCAGTCTCCTGCAGTGTCCTTACTGACTTGTAAGGGGCTGTCCAACTCCAGCATTCTATGCACCCATGGGAGTCCCCAGAGGGGCAATAATTACAGGAGATGGAGACATCCTCCTTCCAGGGACGGGTGGGGTGGCACAGTAGCTCTCACCTCCCCCATTTTTGTAGCAGAGATAGGGAAACCTCCAGACGTTGCCTAGGCCAATGATCTCCCCGGCTACTGACAGCACAAACTCCATCTTGTTGTTCCAGTGCCCCCGTTCCAGGGTACCATCTTCCTTCGTCTTTTCCATGACAGGGTACACTGGTTTTGTCTCCCCATTGCTGGCTGTGCTCGAGATCCTGCTATCCATCCCACCTGAAAAACAAGCAGAGTGTTCTATTACTGCTGGGAACCTTGGGAGGAAATCCTTCCCCTTCCTTCACCAGCAAACTCCTGAGGGAATAAGTGCACGAGGAGAAAGTAAATTTCTACCCCCTTGCCTATAGACCCACGTCCTCCTTAGCATCTCGTATTGGTAAAGCCTGGGTAACACCTGCTAAGAATGTATATTCCTTTACTGTTCAGGAAGAAAGCATTGATGCTGAAGTATAGATATTCTTTCCACTAGGGAGGGCCTCTTGGGTTGGGGCTTGTGGACATGGAAGAGTTCACATGGCCCCTGGGCTAAGTTCTCCACGCCATCCTACAACCAGCTTTGTCTGTGTTAGCACGTGCTCCAGTGTCTGTATTCTGTATGGGGACAGCGGAAAAGATCCTCAAACCCACCAATCTCCCATGCAGGAATTTACTCCAGGGAAATAATTGTGACTGTGGATAAAGATTTGGCACTGAGGATGTTCATTGTTTACAGCAGCAAAAAATTAGAAAACACACACAGGTTAAGAAATTATGGCCCATACATACAACAGACTAATATATAATCATGAAAAATTGTGTTGCAGAAGAAAGTGTAATGAAATGAAAGTGTTCACGATATGTGGAGTGAAAAATTATAAAATAGCACATATGATATGATCATGCTTGGAAAACATTTTATAAAGTGTATGCATCAAAAGACTAGGATATCCACCAAAATGTTTCTCGCTCAGTGGTTGGATTATAGGAATATTTTCCTTATTTCTATTTTCTATGTTTTCATCAAAGAACATGATTTATTTTGTAACATTAAAATAAAAGCAAGTTTTTAAAAACTCTTTCCAGGGGCTCCTGGCGGCTCAGTCAGTTAAGTGTCCAACTCTTAATTTCAGCTCAGGTCATGATCGCACAGTTTGTGAGTTTGAGCCCTGAGTCGGGCTCTTTATTGTCAGCAAGGAGCCTGCTTGGGATTCTCTCTCTCTCTGTCTCTGCCCCTGCCTCAAGTGCACTCTCGCTCTCTTTCAAAAAAAAAAAAAAAAGAAAAGAAATCCTTCCAAAGGAATGGGAGAAGCTGAGTGGGCCCTGGAATTCTGAATTAAGATGGACTGACCTTCCCAGCTATCTTTCTACCTCTCTCTGAAGTCAACATAAGAGAAAGATGAACTATGGGCTCTTTTTCTTTGTTGGTGATGAAACATGTGGGAATCTATTTCAGTAGAGAAGACAACATGAAATGAATAAAGGGCCACAGTTCCAAACGCTCCCCTGCCCTATTCTAGACTCTTACTGAGATTGAAGATAAGATCTGCTATGGCTCACACGTAAAGAGTAACTACTATAAAGCACTTTACATATACTTATTTCACTTAATCCACACAACCACCCTGAAATGTAAGCAGTATTAGTTCTGCTTTGTAAATAAGGAAGGTGCAGCTCAGAGAGGTTAAATGACATATCTGTGGTCATATAGCGAGTAAATTTTGTACAAGTGGGACTTGAACCCACTCTGTCCCTGCTCTTTCAATTAAATCTCTCGATTTAATTGGCTGCCCAGGTTTATCAGCATGTCTTTTTTTTTTTTTTAATTATTTTAGAGAGACAGAGAAAGCATGAGCAGGGAAGAGGGGCAGAGGGAGGGAGAGAAAGAGAGAGAATGAGAATCGCAAGCAGGCTCCACGATCAGTGCAGAGCCTTACATGGGGCTCGATCCCATGACCCTGGGATCATGACCTGAGGTGAAATCAAGTCAGATGCTCAACTAGCTGAGCCACCCAGGCGTCTCTCAGCATGTCTAAATAAGCATCTTCTAATGACTTTCCCTGATTTTTCACAGTGGCCCCTTTTCCAGAGAAGTAAGCAGATGGACATTTTTGTGCCCCTCAAGAAAAATTCATGTTAACAGAACTTTCTCATTGGGAGCCCCATCTGGCCAGACTCTCCTATGGTTCAGTTTCCCCAGCGGGGGCTACCTTCAGGATTCAAAAAGTTAGAGAGAAAGTCAAGGAACAGTAGGGATCTTTGCTTATTTGATAAATCAGGGAATAGGCTCCAAAGAGTGTGCACTGAGAAGGAGAAATCCAAGCAGCTGGTCCCAAGAAGCAAGCTTCCTCAGTCCTTTTGAGAAGGTTGTCTAACGTCTTGTGCCGCTTCTCAGCCTCCCTTTACCATCCGATGGGTGTCTTCCGATGATGGCATGCCATCTCCCTCCACTCCTTCATCTTCTCAGACCCTAGAAGAAACAGTAGCCCTATCCTGGGTCCCTTGCCTCATTAGGGTACTGTTTCTCAGAGGTTGTGTGGTGCAGCAAAAAGGTCATGAGTTGTAGAGTCAGACAAGCCAGGTACAAATCTTAGGTCTGTGCTGTACCACTCGCTGCCCAACTTCAGAGAAGTTAATTAATTACTCTGAGGCTTCGTTCACTCATCTGTAAAAGTGGGGAGGATTAGATGAGGTTATGCATATAAAGTAAAGGACTTAGCAGAATAACAGGCACTCAAATTTGTAGTTTCTTTCAATCTTGTCAAAGAGTTGCTCATTGTCTCATTTCACAGAGAAAAAAGCTTTCCTTTCTGCTCAATCTAGGGCTCTCTTTCTCTAAATCGCATTGTCCCTTAAGTCAACAGCCACTGCAGTTTCAGAAAGCCAAGAATATAGCATCTAGGCTTTGCATGTACACACATGAATGTCAGGAACATATATTCTAGGAGGATCAAAAAATCCTTTGGTTGTAAGTCCTATGATCCCATCCTATAGTCTGAGACCCAGAAACAGAAAAATGAGAGAAGGAGGGAGGGAGAGAGAGAGAGAGAGAGAGAGAGAGAGAGAGAACATATTACGAACCTTAGTGCAGCTGCTGCCAGAGGTCCAGTCAGGGGGAGAAGAATTATCTAAGGGGGAAGGGGAAGGTGCTGGCTATTTAAAGTGTGGTTCCAACTCCTCTGCGGCACTTGCACTTGTAATTCTAAACTTGGCCCTGCCCACATTCCTCCTCCTGCCTCCCCACCCCACTTTCCCTCCCCCTGAGCAGCAGACTTACACACCGGAGTCATTTCACAGCCTGGGGAGTGCGAGTACACCCTGGCAGGTCAGGCCAGTTGCTTGTGAGGCTGGGCAGCTAGTCTTCCCCCCAGAGCTCATGTGCTCTTGCCTGCCCCCCCCCCACCGGCAACCTCAGGGTCACCCTAGAGGGATCCCACCTTCCACCCTTTCTCCAGCCCCAGCGCTCCTGTACTCCTATACACACATCAGGAATAGGTGTCCCTTGGGTTGGGTGCTGTGCAGATTAAACGTACATTTCTCAGGGCACCTGGGTGGCTCAGTTGGCCAGGTCATGATCTCATGGTTCGTGAGTTCAAGCCCCACATCGGGCTCTGTGCTGACAGCACAGAGCCTGGAGCCTGCTTGGAATTCTGTCTCCCTCTCTCTCTGTCCCTTCCCCGTTGGCACTCTGTCTCTCTCTCTCTCTCTCTCAAAAAAAAAAAAAAAAAATTGAAAAAAATTGAAAAAAATTTTAGTGTACATTTCTCTTATGCCTCTATAGGTTCTGATTTGGTGTAGACCGTGATTAGAATAAAGATACATATGTACACCTGAAACTAATGTAATACTGTGAATCAACTACACCTCAATTAAAAAAAATACATTGATGGAATGAAAAAACCATCGATCATTGAAAGTTGTACCATATTATCTATTTTTTATTTTGTACTTTTTGTTTTACTGGCAAAATTATATGCATAAAGTTCAATAAAAGAAAACTTTCATTAGAAAACAAAAAAGTAAAGATATATAGATTACAGACAACTGAGAAGCCAGGAAAACTTCCTCAACACACATACATGCACACACACACATTTATATACATATAGAAAAGCTGGGAGTGTCTGGGTGGCTCAGTCGGTTCAGCGTCTGACTCTTGATTTCAGGTGAGGTCATGATCTCCTGGTTCGTGAGTTCGAGCCCCGCATCAAGCTCTGCGCCAGTGGTGTGGTGGCCTGCTTGGGATTCTGTCTCTCCTTCTCTCTGCTCCTCCCCCACTTGTTCTCTCTCTCTCTCTCTCTCTCAAAATAAGTAATCTTAAAAAAAAGAAAAAAGAAAAGTCAGAAAAAGCATTCACTAAACAATTAATAGTAGCTCTATCTGGAGAGAAGGGGTTGGGGTCAGGAAATGAAAAATGAAGTAAGGGACATTTTCCACTTCTGCTTAAATTTTTAAGCTTTGGGCTGGGCTGATGGCTCGGAGCCTGGAGCCTGTTTCCGATTCTGTGTCTCCCTCTCTCTCTGCCCCTCCCCCATTCATGCTCTGTCTCTCTCTGTCCCAAAAATAAATAAAAAACGTTGAAAAAAAAAATAAAAAAAAAATTTTTAAGCTTTGGGGTCAGTTTGAATGTTTAAATAACGTGCTAGAATTGATTTTTTGAAATAACTCTTTAAACCAATAAGAAAAGAAAGTGCCAAACTTTCCAACAAAGCAAAGCCCTAAAGTCCTCCTAAGTGAAAGAGCCGGCTGCGAAGAGGGGGCGGGCGCTGTCCCGGGCACTCAGTGTCGGGGCAGGAGCAGCCCAGGGCCCGGCTGTGGTGAAGGCAGGCTGCGTCTTTGGCCAGCAGAGCCCCCCAGAGCCACCGGCTGGGGCGCAGCGCAGTGCAGTGCTAGGACACCGCCTAGGCGCCAAGGTCCAGGGCTGAGTCCTGCCTCCATCACTTTCCAGTTTGTGGCCTTGTTGCTCGAACCTTGTTTTCAAGAAATCTATGAAAAGGTGCTTACCTTGCAGCGTTGAGTTGAGGTTTCGGGAGAAAATGGGCATATGTAAAGGGCCTAATACAGAGCAAGCCTTGAATGTCAGGCCAGACAGTAAGAAATAGTCATGCGGTGGGGGTGGATGACTGAATGGGATTAAAAACAAAAAAAATGTGCCTGAAAGGACACAGAGGAGTAGAAAAGAAGGTAAATCCGAGATTCTAACACAGTTTCTATTTCTCTTCTGTGTCATCTGCGACATCCCCTCCAGGGATGGCAGCAAGGGGCACGGCAGTGCGTTATGACAATACCCAAGGAGCCTCACAGAGATTATTATTCCTGTATTTCAGCAGCTCCATCTCCTCTCCCCTTCTAACCATCCCTCCATCTTACTTAACTGTAAAACAAGAGACCAAATATCTTCTCTGAGAGAGGTTGCAAAAAAGTCTGTTTTCAAAGCCAACACTGTTAACTTCTATTTTTATTTACCATTGAGTGGTACTTACTAATAACCTTGTAACTGAACTGTTAGGTTGGAAACTCTGGTATCTGTATTCAAAAATGACCAGATAGGGGCGCCTGGGTGGCTCAAGTGGGTTGAGCGTCTGACTCTTGATTTCAGCTCAGGTCACGGTCCCAGAGGGTCCAACCCCACATGGGCTCCGTGCTGAGCGTGGAGCCTGCTGAAGATTCTCTCTCTCCCTCTGCCCCTCTCCCTCACTCACACTCTCTCTAAATTAGAAGAAAAAAAAAAAGACCAGATAACTTGAGTTTACTGAGGCCTCAGATATATATATATGTATATATATATACACATCACATATATAAAGATACCATACAGCCTTTAGCAATGTTGCACAGCCCCTCCTATGTCCTCTATGTGTAAAAATCGGGGTTCCCAGTTTCCAGGAAAGACTGTCAGGGATCAGGGCATCATTAAGATCAGGCTGAGCTAGTTTTGAGTTGCTGCTCTCATGTTAAGGAATGTTTTGTTTTGCTGGTTGATCCTATTGTTTTTACATAACCACTTGCATATTACCACTTTTTTAAATTTTATTTTTAAATAATCTCTACACTCAATGTGGGGCTTGAACTTACAACCCTGAGATCAAAAGTCACATGCTCCACTGACTAAGCCAGCCAGGTGCCCCACATATTACCATTTTGATTGCTCTTTTGCTGTTTTATTCCTCTCCAAATCTTTGTTACCCTCAATTTCTTTTTTTTTTCCATAAAGTAGGAATTGATGTGGTAGGTCTTTTTTTTTTTAAGAGAGAGAAAGAGAGAATACACTCAAGGGAGAGGGACAGATGGAGAGGGAGAGAGAGAATCTTAAGCAAACCCCACACTCCGTGCAGAGCCCCACGCAGGGCTCAATCCCATAACCCTGGGATCACAACCTGAGCTGAAATCAAGAGTCAGACACTCAACCAACTGAGTCACCAGGCGCCCCAATGCTGTAGGTCATTTGCCTTGTTTAGGTTGACCAAAGTTTTAAAAAGTTTGAAAACCACTGGTAAATGAGTGTTCATGACAATTCTTCATAACTCCCTGTTTGGGGTTAAGCACAAATCAGGCAGGACTAGCTTTGCATCTCCTTCACATTGCCATTATCCTTTTGTCTCCTGGGTCAGGGAATCTGGGAAAAGGTAACACTAGAACCAGTACTCCAGAATTCTCACTCAAGAGTCTGCGTAAGTTCTAAGACTCACTCAGGCCTGTTAGTGAGGATAATGGGAGGATGTGCTCCCCAAACAGGATGCATGAAATAAAGTGAACGATGGAGAAAGTGGGCCTGGGAGGTCTTGGCTTCTATCCAATAGACCTTGGGCATATTTAAATGCCAATATGCTATGATATACTCCCCCAGCAATTTTTTGTCTCTACTAGGAGTGACACAAGGGCAAATAAATTTTAGAAGGAGCATGATTCATTTCAGAAAGAATATTTCTGAGCAACTCCAGTGTCAACACTGGAATTGGTTGGTGAGGGAAGTGGTGGGTTCCTCTGGAAATCTTTAAATTAATAGGCATAGTTAGGTCTGTTTAACCACAGGGGTGAGGAACTGTTTGACCCCTTTGATCTCTTCAAATATCACCCTGAAAGGGAAGAAAGGAAGTAGTGAATAAACTAGACAACAAATTATGTTTTTTTTAAAACTGGAACAATTCAAGCAACAATATGAATAAGGATAATAATGGGTTTTAACCCAAAGGAAAAAATATATTCACAAGTCCATGCTAATATAAGTATATAATCAATGAAGTAAATGAATGGGGGAGAAAGGAGAGCTCTCCTATACAGTAGAATTCCAGTTAATAAAAGTAGAAGGAAAGCAAAAAATAGAAACTCACCATTAGGCAAATACCACTGTAATAATTGGAGAAAAGATCCACCAATGAATGCTAAAATTAGTGGGTGAGAATTTGAGGAGGAACAGAGTTTACATAGTCTCAAAGTATCTCCTCCAAGGTATTTATTAACTACTAAGAGGCAGTAACTTCATGGTGGAGAAATCAGACAGAAACCATCATAACCAAGTGACCAAGGTCAACATCTCCCATAATAAGACCTATCAATACCCACATCACGAACCACAGGAGATGATGTACCAAGAAAAACACAACATTTCTGTGGTATCCTCACCAAAGATTGAGTCTGGTCACGAGAAAACATAAGACAACCCCAGAGTGGGGGACACTGGACGAAATAACTGACTACTACTCTTTAAAAGCATCGAAGTCGCGAAAGACAAGGAAACTGAGGAACTGTCTTAGGCCGCAGGAGACTGAAGGAAATAATAACTAAATGTAACCTGGGATCCCACATAGGATCCTAGGTAGGATGCTAGAACAGAAAAGGGACATTAGTGTAAACACTGGTGGCATATGAAGAAGGACTTAGTTTTGAATGTGCTCTGCCGATGTTACGTCCCCGATTCTGGCAATCGTGCTACGGTTTGGTAAGATGTTAACATTAGAGAAAGCTGGGTGAAGGGAAACCGGACTATTTTTGCAATGTTTCTTTAAGTCTAAAACTAATTTATATAAAAAGCTTGTTTTGTTTTTTTCCCCAAAGACTATCGTTTGCTCCCTGACTACTGCTTTTCAAGTACTTGATTGACCCTGTTGTGAAAAGCCCTGGTAACACAGGTGATACTGAAAATGTTGATGACTCTTCACTATGCTGTGTTCGATTCCACATGGGATAGCCTAACTTCTGTCAGCCCAAGGTCTTAAAGAAATAAAACTAATGACAAAGAATATTAATGTCAATCATCACCATTACTAGTTGTATCAGGCACTTCCAGTGTGCCAGGCACCGTGTAAGTGCTATTCGTGCACCATCTCATTTTACCCCCAGAGAAAGCCTATGAAACAGATGTAGAGGCCCCTTTTGGGCAACAGGCTTGACCGATGGAAGCCTGAGTGAGGTGACCCCAGCCTCTTGGCTGAATACAGACAGGGCCATCAGGTGACCCACCTCAAAGTATCCATAATCTCTAGCTGACCAATGGGTTACATAAACCCGGACACAGGTAACAAAAAAGGAAAATTACATATATTCCCACACCTCCTCCTCCTCCCCTTAAAATACAGCCCACACCCCTGCCTCATAACAGTCTCTGCTCTGCTGTCCTGCATGCAGCTCCCTTCCAGTGCATTCAACAAACTTCTATCTCCCTTGTTCTGCCTCGGGTGAATTCTTTCACCTCCCGTGCTGCAAGCTTCCACCCATCGGGTTGCCCCACATTTGGGGGAGAAACTGCTATTTCGACTTCTTAAAAATGAGAACACATAGGCTTAGGGAGAAGTAAATAACTTACTCAAGGTCACGTACCTAGAAATGGTGGGGCAGAATTTGAACTCAGGCTTGCAAGATTTCAAAGTCCACTACTTATAAATACCATGCTACACTTTAACTCCAGGAGGGGTGGGGAAAAAAAGACAAGAAAAAGGCTACCAAGCACAGCTGTAGCATTGTGTTTATTTGGGCTGTTGCTAGCCCATGGGATTAAACATAGCTGTTTTGGAAAGAGGTGAATAATGAAATGACAAGAAAAGTTGTTGCTTTCACTGAAAATTTCATCAGACCTGAAGAATATTTTAACAATCTAATTAGAGGCTGTCTCCTATCCCGACATGTTGACAATCCTGCCCCACTACTCTACCTTCCCTACCAAGGAAGGAAAATCATAACTTTTCTCTTTAACTCCAGAAAATTAATTGTAGTCCTTTTCTACTTGTATGCAGTTTCTTCTGATCTCTGTTCCCCTGATTTTCTTGTCTCATTCTCAGAATAGAGAGGAGAGTTTGCAACATTTATGTAACTAACTAGTCTCAGCAGGAAACTCTTGGCTGATTAACCGAGAGCGATAAGGGGCTCTGAGTGAATGGAGAAATTCTCAACATAGATTCCACACCCTGACACTACAGCCCAGAGCTACGGTGAGAGAGGGCAGAGTGGCAACGTGTTAAAACGACAGTTTCAACCTTTGGACAGTCTTTTAGGCTAACCATTTTTAAATACCACCACAGGAGTTTATTTACGATAGGCAAGAACATATATTGATGCACTGATCACTTAGCTGGAGGATATGGAACTCAAGGTACTGCCTATAATCTCATGTGTCACTGCTGATGACTCTTAGTCCAGAGAGGGAGAAGGGGCCCCAAAAAGGAGTGTGACTATATGGGTCTCCTCCATCCTTATTCTCCCAAACTAGAAAAGAATAGGGCCCACACCCAAACTGTGTTGTAGCAATGCCAACCAGCCAAAGACACCAGGCACACACCAGTAGTGAAACAGGTTGATTACTCATTGCAACAAGGGAGAATGTGCTCCATCAGGACTGTGGGAGATCTCAGTAAGAGGGTGTTAGAGAGGATTGATTATAAAATGAATTTGTGTTAGGTGATTTTGAGGATGGTTCGGGAAGCAGAGCTTTGCTGTGGATTGGTTGCTATTAGGAAGCAGAGATAATTTTCTGACCGGATTTCTTGGTAAATTTTATCTAGAAAGCAGGAAGAATGAAGCAAAGCTAAAAATGGGAATTTGTAGGGAAACAGTGGCCATTTGTGTTAGCCAGCATAGGGAGACGTTTGGCCATTTTTTGTGATTTGGATAATGTTCATGTTTTTGTCTCTTTTCAGAGATGATCACAGAGTGGTCTTATTTTTGTCTTTTCCATCATGATCACAAAGTGGCCTTGTCTGATGATGATGTGGGAAATGACTTATGTTCAACAGGAGAACACGGGGCCCAACTGTGGGTGTCAAGGCCTAGCCACGCCAAGGTTCTGGCAGTGCTAATGCAGGTCTTAGCTGTCACAGGGGTTCTTTTCTCACTGGTAGCCACACGCAGAGCCTCGCAGAGCTGAAATGACACAGCGGGAGCTGGTAACTCTGCGGAGAGGAGGAAACCCACCTTCCTCTCAAAGGCCTTGGCCACAGCTTCTCCCTTGCCATTTCCTGGAATTCTCTGGCCTTCGAAGGAAGCCCTACCCCAACATTCTTCACTCTTGTTGCATCTTTCTCCTCTTTCTTCCATTAAAAAAGGAAAGAAAAATTTCCTAGAATACATAGACATCATCTGGCCGTTCTCCTCTCAACTCTTCTATCAGATTAATATGTAAATTTTTCAGAATATGAAATCACAATGCGTGAACATGGAGTCTGGAGAAAACCTTGCTTCCGTGGGCCTTGGAGCAACTAGGAAAGCAAGGATTATGAAAGCATGACCTCCTTGAGGTGTCGCTAACCCTTGTTTTTTACACTAAGATCTCAGCAGCTCAGGAGGCTGCCTGCTCTGTTAGAGTGTTTAAAACTAAGGTGGATGGCTGTGCACGTGATAATCTGGCCCATGAACTCCTGCCAACTCTGCTCCCTTCTCCCTTCCAACATGCTCCTCCTCTCCAGTTAAACACTTTTCCTCAAAGAGCACCTGGGTGGCTCAGTCGGTTGAATGTCTGACTTTCAGCTTCAGGTCATGTTCTCACAGTTCGTGGGTTTGAGCCCCGCTTTGGGCTCTGTGCTGACAGTGCAGAGCCTGCTTGGGATTCTCTCTCTCTCTCTGCCCCTCCCCGCTCACCCTGTCTCAAAAATAAATAAATAAACATTTTTTTAAAAAAAGAAAGTGATTCCCAACACTGTACATCAGAATTACCCATAGAGCTATGCTACATAAATTTATAGATAGCTGTATATAACTACATTATGTATATGTAGTTATATGTATTAACTATATATATATATATACACATATATACATATATATAACTCCATATATATAATGTAGTTATATGTAATAACCACATATATATAGTTAGCTAGATTTATATATCTATATATAACTACATGTATATGTAGTTAGTCTAGCTAACTATATATAAATCTAGCTAACTATATATATAACATATATAAGTTTATAGTCTGGGTCCTGCCTAAGAGATTTTGATTCACTATTCTGGGGTGGAACCTAGATATCTCTGGTTTTGGGGGGCAGTTGTTTTTAAGACAGAAAGAGTGTGAACAGGGGAGAGGGATAGAGGGAGGGAGAAAGCGAGAGAATCTTAAGCAGGTTTCACGCTCAGCTCAGAGCCTGATGTGGGGCTCGATCCCATGACTCTGGGATAATGACCTGAGCCAAAATCAAGAGTCAGACACTCAACTGACTGAGCCATCCAGGTGCCCTGATATCTCTGTGTTTTTTTATTTTTTTATTTTTTTATTTTTTTATTTTTTTAAATTTTTTTTTCAACGTTTTTTATTTATTTTTGGGACAGAGAGAGACAGAGCATGAACGGGGGAGGGGCAGAGAGAGAGAGGGAGACACAGAATCGGAAACAAGCTCCAGGCTCCGAGCCATCAGCCCAGAGCCTGACGCGGGGCTCGAACTCACGGGCCGCGAGATCGTGACCTGGCTGAAGTCGGACGCTTAACCGACTGCGCCACCCAGGCGCCCCATCTCTGTGTTTTTAAAGCTCCGCAGTTTGATCTTAATGCATACTGACCCTGATTCTCACAAATATGATCTTGATTCTAACAAAGATTAAACTTAATGCCCAACCAGGATTGAGAACTACTACATCTGAAACAGGCTACCACATCAAAACCTATCTCTAAGGGGAATAGAGATAATAGACAGACAGATAGATGTAGATACAGACAGCTATATTTACAGATGTGTTTATCTATATCTATCTACACTCCAAGAAGCTAAGGGTCTATTATATACTTAAACCATTTCCAAATAGGAAGATCACACACTCCACTCAGGGCCTCTCCAAAATCACATAACCCTTAGCAGGTAAGGGGCTTTTGTCTTCACTCTTAGCCCAGGTTCTTGTTTGCCCATTGAAATCACCTGGAAAGCATTTTAAAAATCACTGACACTTAGCTCCCGACACTAAAGCTTCTGATTTTATTGTTGTGAAGTGCAGCTTGGACATTGACTGTTTTCAAAAGCTCCTTGGATGACTCTAATGAGCAGCTAAAGTTGAAAACCTCTGTAGCCTAAAAGCTCTTGTGGCAGTTATCTTAGCTCTCATTCCATCCTCGGGAAAGATGCCTTATATTTGAAATTCTTTTGGAAAGCCACCCTCAGCCTTTTCTTCTCCAAGATAAATAATCACAAATCCCTTTTATCTCTTCTAAGAATCCTCCCTTCTTACTCCACCCACTGTTTTCAGTGCTTGTCCCTGGATGCTCTCCAGGTTCTTAACATCTCTGTCAAGCTGGAGTGGTCAAAACTTCCGGACCCTGCCGTGCCGTATTGTTGTTGACTGTTCCATGTTGTGATTGCTTCAACGGTGGCTCCACACTGCTGATTCAGTTCTTGGTTTCCACCAATCAAGAAATCCACCAATTGGCGAACTCCACATACACACTCGCGGACTTAGAAGCAGAAGCCTAAATAAGTTAGTATGGGAATTGTATGGCAAGTCCTCCAAGGTGACCAATGGGGGTGGCGCATGGAGGAGGCAGAAAGAAAGGGCATAAGTGCAGAATGAGGCAAGAGCAAATTTCAGTGTGGTGGAAAAAACAAAAACAAAAACAAAAACGGATAACGTGGGAGGCAGAACTCCACGATCCCAGTCCTGGAAATGACTCTAATCAGCCCCATAACCTTGGGCAGTGAACTTCACCTTTCTAGGCCCCAGTTGCTCATGTGTAAAATCAGAGAGTAAGCCCAGATCATGTCTAGGCTTCACTTCAGCTCTGCATCTTTCACAGCTGACCTCAGGCCATAACGGAAAAAAGTGGCTCTCATGGTTCCCCTTCTACTTGATCTGCCCACAGTTCTTTCTCTCAGCAGCTCCAGTCATTCCAAGAGTTATTATTTTCCCAATCCTGACATCAAGGATTACAGTGCAGACCTAGCATCCCTAGAATGGAAGCTTCTCTAAGATGATACAGTGCCGTCTTCTAAATAAAGAAAACAGTCTCAAAGTATTCAGTCCACTCAGCTGATCCTTGAAACATTGAAATGAGTTAAAGACACATTCCTCCATGTTTAAGAATTAGAGCTCTAAACAAGAATGACCAGAATAGTCAGTGTTCACTTCTTCATCAACAACTATACCTACCAAAATGTAGCACCCTATAGAGTCATCAATATTAACAGTTGTGGCACTGTGCCAGGCGCTTTAACATACATTCTCCTGGTTTGCATTGACAAACCAGAAAGATTGGCATGATCCCTATTTTATAGGTAAGCCTCAGAGAGCTTCAGAGAGAAGTAAATGCCCAAGATTCCAAAGCTACTAAGTAACAGAATTGGGATTTGAATCCAGGGCTCCCCCAGATCCCTCTGTTTCACCCAGCAGAGATAGGTACACCTTGAAGCTAATGATGTCTTGGGGTCCCTCACTTGCACGAATGCCTTTCTTTTTTTTTTTTTTTTTTTTTTTTTTAATGTTTTTATTTATTTTTGAGACAGAGAGAGGCAGAGCATGAGTAGGGGGGCAGAGAGAGAGGGAGACACAGAATCCAAAGCAGGTTCCAGGCTCCAAGCTGTCAGCACAGAGGCCGACGCGGGGCTCGAACTCACAGACTGTGAGATCATGACCTGAGCCAAAGTCGGACGCTTAACCGACTGAGCCACCCCGGTGCCCCTGAGAATATGTTTTAGACATGGATTCAAGAGGAATGCTTGCTGGCTTTCTGCTCTAGGAACCTATCCTGCTACTTTAAAGAAATGAGGGACTGTGGTTTCACCTTGTGCCATGTGAGCATGGGTCACTCACTCTTCATTCTTCCTCCACTTTATTTTGTACCAGTGGTATCCTGCTCCCGTGACAGGCTGTGGATTTCCTCTGTCCCTTATGGCAGGCCTGATGGCATGAGTCTCATCCTGTGACATGCCACTCCATTCTGATTTTCACAGATCTCCATTCTGCACCTGATTTGTGGTAATGACTCTGCCCTTCCCCTCCTTTTTCTCAGTCTGCTTTCCAGAACTGAGCCTGCAGTTGCTTTGGCATTGGGCTTCAGCTCTACTTTTTTAGCCAGAAAAGTAATGCTTCTTGATCACTTGGAAAGGAGTACCTTGAAAAGGAGGGGGTGGGGCAGAAGAGGGAGCACCTTATACCTCAATTTCTATTAGAAAGGCCCTAATGCCAGGGTTTTTCACATTTCATTCTAGCTTCTTCTATAACCACATCAAAATACTCTAACACTGTATTTTTCATCTACTGCTCTTCCCTTCATCATGATCTTAGTTATCAAAAACCTGTTCTCCTTGAGATTAATGCAAATGTTTTTCTCTTTCCTCCCTTTCTGCAAACCAGAGAGAGTGCAGATAACAACTATTGACATACACAGCTTGGGGCACCTGGGTGGCTCAGTGGGTTGAGAGGCTGATTTCAGCTCAGGTCATGATCATGAGTTTGAGCCCCACATCATGCTCTGTGCTGACAGTTCAAAGCCTGGAGCCTGCTTCGGATTCTGTGTCTCCCTCTCTCTCTGCCCCTCCCTCACTCGTGCTCGGTCTCTCTGTCTCAAAAATAAATACATTAAAAAAATTAAAGAAAAGAAAAATACAGCTTAACAGAGAAACACCTTCAAAACTGGGAATTTCATGTGAAGTCAGCACAGTATCTCCTTCTCCCTCCACCTGTCCACTCATCGTCTCCCATAGCCTCAACACATCCCACAAATCAGACAAACCTTTGCTTGGTAAACAAATATTTATTATGCAATGGTAGCCTAATTAGTACTACTAGAAAAAACAAGGTAGAACTAGACTATTTATATATAATATTTCCCAGACACATTTTTCATGCAAGCGTTAGCCATGTTTTAGAAACAATTTAGTCTATCAGCAGAAGAAGCATGGAAAAGTTGACATTTGAAAAGCTGGAAATCTTAGGGCTATGTCATTCTAAGACATGATAGGATATATGTATATATATGTGCATGTATACATAGAACTTAAAGCAGAACTTAAAGCAGAATATTAAATATATCCCTGAAAAGAACTGTAAAACAACACACAAAGCCAGCACCCCTTGCTGAGATGTAAACATGTCTATAGGCAAATGGATATATAGGACTCGTCTATCAGTAATCCTTATTCTTCTTCTTTTATTTATTTATTTTTTTAAATCTTTTTTTATGTTTTTATTTTATTTTTGAGAGAGAGAGAGAGAGAGAGAGAGAGAGAGAGAGAGAGAGAGAGAATGAGCAGGGGAGGGGCAGAGAGAGAGGGAGATACAGGACCTGAAGCAGGCTCCAGGCTCTGAGCTGTCAGCACAGAGCCTGACGCGGGGCTCGAACTCACAAACTATGAGATTGTGACCTGAGCTGAAGTCGGACGCTCAATCGACTGAGCCACCCAGGCACCCCATTCTTCTTTTGTTTTTTTTAAAGAGAGTGTGCACAAGCAGGAGAGGGGCAGAGGAAGGGAGGGGGGAGAGAGAGAGAGAGAGAGGGAGAGAGAATTCCAAGCAGACTCTGCTCTGAGTGTGGGGCTCAATCCCACAACCCTGGGACCATGATCTGAACGGAAATCAAGAGTCAGATGCTCAACTGACTGAGTCCCTCAGGTGCTCTGGATAGAAATTATTATTAGCTTGGAAACCAATTTGACAATAAACTTCATATATTGAAAATAAATAAATAAAAATTATTAGTTTACAAAGTTGGGATGAAACTTTAAAACTCTAAATTCTGCTTCTGGTCTGTTGCCTCCTATCTTTTATTACCACATATCAAGAAATCAGCTTACTAAATCCCCAACTAATCCATCCCTAGAAACAAAATAGAAACTCTCAGGATACATGGGAAAGATAAGAGCATAATTTCAATGATGAGGAAATCCTCACATTTCCATATTTGTGAATGAAAATTAGGAATGGAAAATACAGCAATTTTTGCTGACAGCTTCCAAAAGCATGAGGCTACAAAGATAAGAAAATGAATGAAGAGGAAGCAAATTTGCAAAGACTCTTCGCTATGCATACTGTGAATCTCATGAATTAAAAAATTCAAGATTTGATTCCTTCCTCCAGAATTATAGCTTAAAGACTAAAAGAATGCTTTGCATACACAATAAAAAAGATGGGAACAATTTGGAATGTTTTCAGAGGAGAACTACCAGTAGGGCCAAGTAACTCAGAACACACGGTAGTAGATGTGAGGAGATTTGGAGGTTTCTCTTTCTCTAAGAAGAAGAAAAGATCATTTCCATTGAATGTAAGAGGGGGATTGGCCAAAGGACAATTATAATTACCCCAAATTGGAGTAGTTTTATAGAAGTTTAGCTCAAGTGAAAAAAAAAAGTTACTGCTTTTCTTCTCATGAACACTAGAAAAAAAGCCATTACACTTTTTTTTTTCAATCTGATTTGAATGGGAAAGTACGGAAATTGTGAATGTTGTTAAGCCTAAGGAAGTTAGCTCATTTTCTCAGGCACTTCAGTCTTAGGCTGATACAGCATATTACTCATGCTGACTGTGTGCAGGAAGGAAGGTCGCACCCCACAATCACTGCCTCTTGGCATTCACACCCTCTGTGACCTTCTCCCCATGAGTGTAAGCAGGACCTGTTACTTCTAACCAACAGAATACAGCAAAGGTGACAGGATATATGTGATTATGTGCACATGATTATATAAGATTGTAACATGTGTCTTGCTAGTAAACTCTTCCCCTGGCTGGCTTTGAGGAAACAATTGGCCATGCTAGAAAAATCCATGCACCAAGGAACTTAGGATGGCCCCTTGTCAGCAGCCAACAAAAATGGAGGCCTTGAGTCCAACAACCCACAGGAACTAAATGCTACAACAACGACATGAGCTTGAGAGGGATTCTTCCCCAGCTAAGTTTCAAATGAGACCACAACCTCAACCACCACTTTTGATTATAGTCTTAGTGAGACCCAGAAGCAGAGGACCCAGCAACGTTGTGCCCTGTCTCCTGCCCAACAGAAATGGTGAGGTGATAAATGCGTGCCGTGCCAAATGGCTAAAACTGTGATATTATGGATACACAGCAATAGAAAATTATTACAGCCAGTACATGAGATATATCCTCATAAGTAATTATGGTTGCATAGTAGAGGTTTTGGAATGACTATATTTACATATGCATAGATGCTCAGATACTTTGAAGAATGAATGAGTATGCTATAAGAAATTTAAGAAATGTAGTCAACAGAGGAATAATCTAAAGAAACGTGGCACTCCTCACACCAATTGATTCAGGATAGAACAAAAATTTAGTATAGAGAATAAAACTAGAAAAGTATTAAGCAAGGGGTGCCTGGGTGGCTCAGTCGGTTAAGCATCAGACTCTTGGTTTCAGCTCAGGTCATGATTTCACAGCTTCATGGGTTCAAGCCCCACACCGGGCTCTATGCTGGCAGCATGGATCCTGCTTGGGATTCTCTCTTTCCTCCTCTGTCTGCCCTCCCCCACTTGCGCTGTCTCTGTCTCTCTCAAAATAAATTAATAAACTACAAAAAAAAAGTATTAAGCAGGTAAGGAGGTATTTTTATTATCTTGTAGAGGAAGTCATTGTAAGCATGTCAGGAAAACCAGGAATTATAAAATTAAGGAAGTTGACATCTTAATAAAATAATAACTTTTATAAAGAAAAAAATAATAAATAAGAATAAAAGACTAATAGCAAGGTGATCAAAAATTTGCAACACAAGACAAAGAAATAATGTCCTCAATACACACAATTCTTAAAAATCTTTAAGATTCCATTTAATGCAAGCTATACATGCATTAAAAAGAATACAACTCTGTATTTTTGTCTTATACAAATGTTCTTATTACTAAGTAAAAGAATCAAGTTACCAAACAGTAGTGTGTGACATCATTTATGTAAAAGTGTACATATTTGCATATATGCATACATAAATATGCACAGATAGCTGTGTGAAAGTAAATTTGGTTAAATCTTAACAGTGGTCTTTTTTTTTTAAATTTTTTTAAATGTTTATTTTTGAGAGAGAGACAGCATGAGCAGGGAAGGGGCAGAGAGAAAGGGAGATACAGAATCCGAAGCAGGCTCCAGGCTCTGAGCTGTAAGCACAGAGCCTGACATGGGGCTCGAAACCACAAACTGCAAGATCATGACCCGAGCCTAAGTCAGACACTCAACTGACTGAGTCACCCAGGTGCCCCAGCAATGGTCTTTTTTTGGTGGAGGGTCATTTTTCATTTATTCTTAGTATTTTTTTTAAGTTTTATTTATTTTTATTTATTTTATTTATTTTTTAATTTACATCCAAATTAGTTAGCATATAGTGCAACAATGATTTCAGGAGTAGATTCCTTAATGCCCTTTACCCATTTAGCCCATCCCCTCTCCCACAACCCCTCCAGTAACCCTCTGTTTGTTCTCCATATTTAAGAGTCTCTTCTGTTTTGTCCCCCTCCCTGTTTTTATATTATTTTTGTTTCCCTTCCCTTATGGTCATCTGTTTTGTCTCTTAAAGTCCTCGTATGAGTGAAGTCATATGATTTTTGTCTTGCTCTAATTTCCCTTAGCGTAATACCCTGAGTTCCACCCACGTAGTTGCAAATGGCAAGATTTCACTCTTTTTGATTGTCGAGTAATATTCCATTGTATGTATATACTACATCTTCTTTATCCATTCATCCCTCGATGGACATTTGGGCTCTTTCCATACTTTGGCTATTGTTGATAGTGCTGCTATAAACATGGAGGTGCATATGTCCCCTTGAAATAGCATACCTGTATCCCTTGGATAAATACCTCGTAGTGCAATTGCTGGGTCGTAGGGTAGTTCTATTTTTAATTTTTGAGGAACCTCCATACTGTTTTCCAGAGTGGCTGCACCACCTTGCATTCCCACCAACAATCCAAAAGAGATCCACTTTCTCCACATCCTTGCCAACATCTGTTGTTGCCTGAGTTGTTAATGTTAGCCATTCGGACAGGTGTGAGGTGTATCTCATTGTGGTTTTGATTTGTATTTCCCTGATGATGAGTGATATTGAGCATTTTTTCAGTGTCAGTTGGCCATCTGGATGTCTTCTTTGGAGAAGTGTCTATTCATGTCTTTTGCCCATTTCTTTACTGGATTATTTGTTTTTTGGGGTTTAGCTTTTATTTTTATTTAAGTAATCTCTACAAACTTGGGGCTCAAACTCATGACCCCGAAGTCAAGTCACATGGTCTTCCAACTGAGCCAGCCAGGCGCCCCTTCTTAGTACTTTTTTTAAACAAATGTTCATGTGCTATTAAACAAACAAACGAACAAACAAAAAACAATAAATATATTTCCCCCAAAAACTTTTAGAAATATTAGTGCAAAAATCATTATATTTGTCAGATAAGTTAAACAGAAAACATTTAAAGAAGAAATACCAATGTGAAAGATACTGAAAGGAAAACAATTTCTTGGATGGGAACAACACCAGTATGTTGCAGTCATTTCTGCAGACTGTATTATCTCAGGGAGAATGCTCTGGAGATAACTTCTATTGCTGGTAATTTGTAAGAAAAACGGAAAAAAGACTAGAGATGTTTTGAAATAAGGTTGGGAAAAGCATGGGAGGCAATTAATATGATTCTAAAAGGTATACAGGGGAAATAATAGAATAGCCTACTAAGTGCCATTATCAAATTAATGATCTTGTCACACTAGTGGTGGCTGAATGCACAGGCATAGGTGGAAGGCACTACATAAAAATATGTGAACACCCTTATTATACACAGCTCTTAACAATCATTAAGACTCCCTATAATGCATTTAGAATGGTGGTTCTCAACCCTTGGCTGCATAACTAAAATCACCTGGAAACTTTTTTTTTTTTTAATCCTAATGCTTGAGTTTAGAAAAGGCAAATCTACAGAGACGTAAGTAGACTCATGGCTGCCTAGAGCTGGGAGTGGAAACGGGATGACTTTGAAGGGGCATGAAGTTTCTTTTTGGGGTAATGGAAACATTCCAAAGTTAGATTGTGATGATAGTTGCACTATTCTGTAAATCTACTAAGAATCTTTGACTCATAAAATAAAAACACGTGAATTTTATGGTATTGTATCTCAAAAAAGCTCTTCAAAAAAAAAAAAATACTGGTGCTTGCATGCTACTCCAAGATACTCTAATTCAATTGGTCTGGGATGGGAGTGTCAGGGATGGTTTTGTAAAGCTCTCCAGATGATTCCAATGTGCTACCAGGGCTGAGAACCACCAATTCAGTTGTAGGAGAATACAGAATTACTTCATGTTACCAAGGCCAGATTCTTTGAGAGAATACACGGAGCTTCAGACCACCTTTGATTTCCACTGTACATCTCCAACTATGCAAATGGAATGTTGGTCAAATTCGTTGCGAACTCCATTGTGTTGGGGTGACACTACACATAGAGTTCCACCTTTAGAATTTTAGCTTGAAAGCTAAAGGATGTTCTGAGTATGTATTTAAGATGGAAATGAAGTTGGAATTTTTTCAGATAAATTCAATGTGTTTGAATTTTAAGAGGCTCAAAGTCATAACACATAAGAAAAAATTAATATTAAGCCAGAAGATTGAAGTTGAAGGATGGGGAGGTTAAAAAAAAAAAGTTATTGTCAAATATTGAAAGGATGCCAAATAGAGGCAGTTGAACTCGTTTTTCATATCCTCAAAAGAATCTGGATTGATGTATGAGGCTACAGGAAGATGGACTTTAGTTCTTTGAAAGGAAGATCTTTACAATAAACTTGTTCTAGGCATTGTGTTAGAAGCTAGTGATATAAATGCTGTGACTATAATACAGTCTAGCAGTTCTCTAACTTCATCAAGTATCACAACCACCTGGAGGGCTTATTAAAATGCAGGTTGTTGGCCCTGCCCCCAGAGTTTCTGATTCAAGAGGTCTGGGGTAGGGCCCAAGAATTTGTGTTTCTAACAAACTCCCAGGTGTTGCTGATACTGCTGATCTAGAGACCACAACTTTGTGAACCACTGTATAATCTAAATATTACTAGAGTTCCATGAAAGGACATCCACATCACATTAGGAGGAAAGGATTAACCTGTAAGACTTCTCAGAAGAGTTTTGGGGATGGGCTGAATTTTGAAAACTGGGCAGTGTTCAAACGACAACCATAGGCTCAATATGAAGTCACTTATGTCAGGCCAAGTCACCAAACTGGGGCTTAATATCTAACCTAATTGCAGTTTCAACCTCCCCCAGAAACGTAGTCTTAACTGATCAGTACCATTGAGGTAATCTGTCACAGGGACCCTCTCTATCCACCTTCCCCACCTCAAAGAAAATATGGTAATCTGCCTGAGACCTCCTGATCATTCCCTAAAGGTAAAGTGATCTTGTTTGAAACAATCCTTTCTTCTCCTTTGCTAATAACTTCATTGCCCCACCCTCCCTCCTACAAAAATCTTCTATTTTGTACAGGTCCTCAGAGCCCCCCCCCCCCCCAACTTGCTAGATAGGATGCTGTCCTCATGAATCACTTAATAAAACCAATTAGATCTTCAAATTTACTCAGTTGAGTTTTTGTTCTTTAACAGGAGATAGTAAGGAAAAGTGTGGATGAGGGCATGGCAGCCCAAACAGAGCACAATAAATTGACAGACAACAATATACAGGAAGGGACAAAGGCATGAAACAACATTTATTCAAGTCATTGATTGAATGTTTACCATATGCAGGGTATTCTTCTAGTTGCTGGGTATAAAGAGATGAAATAAAAAAAGCTCCTGCTCTCATAGAACTTATAAACAAATACAATACATATTGCAAAGTCCCATTAGGGGGTAGAATAAGCTGTTAGGAGAGAATAAGGGGCCTCTGAAGAGGTGGCATTTAAACTGACATCTTGAGAATGACAGAACTAGGAGAGCATTCCAGAAAAAGCCTCGGAAATGAACATCTGTGTCTGAAGCAGTGAATGGGGGTGTATGTGGAAACAGGACAAGCTTAGAAAGGTAAATGGGGCAGATTCCATAGGACAATGTGTTAAACAGGCTGGCTGTTTGGATAGTTCATTCTGGTAGTAATTTGCAAGATAAACTTGATTGACCAGACTAAAGAGTAGTGCAGAAATCCAGGGGAAAACTGAGGAGGGCTTGAGCTAATACATCACAATGAGAACAGAGGAGATAATTGCATACAGGAAGGGAGTGGTCAGAAAGAATATACGATGGTTCACAGAATTTTGGCTTACGCAACACACTCTTCTTTTGGAGGGAATAAAGAGGAACTATTTTGGGGGTAGGAAGAAAAGTTTGGTTTTGACACAATGAGTTTGGAGTGATTAAAATCATACAAATAGAAATGCTTACCAGACAGTTGATTAAAGAGCAAGCAAGCAAGCATGAACTGGTGATAATGATTTGGGAAACATCAGAGAATAAAAGTGGTAAGTGGTAACTGGAAGTGAACAAGAGCTTATATACCCCCAAAGAGGGTATATAAGAGAAGAGTCTTTGATGACACCACTTTAAAATGCTGATAGTGGTGACTAGGGAAACTTAGAGCTCTCCTGTTAGCTTCAATTTGCTCAAGTCAGTGTTAGGAGGGTACCTCTGCTGAGGGAAGAGAGGTGGTGGGTGAGGATTTGACAACAGTGAAAGTGGTAAGTAGTCTTTAAAAATGGAAGAGGTTGCTGGACCATTGGGGCTTTGAGAACCCACCTACCTGAGTCAGTTTTTGGTACTACCAATCAGTGGTTTGTACTCAGTAATATTCAGCAGCCCATGAGAGCAAAGAGGTCAGATGGCTAAAATGATCCAGAAATAAGGTTCTGCAGGGCCAGAGTGATGGGGAAACACCATGAATGAGTGACAGGCCATGCAGTCTATGCTAAATGGAGAAGAAATGACCTGGAGACAGAGTGAACTGAAGATTCAAAGAAAAAAGTGATTAACTGGAGATTTTTGAGATCATAAACACACTAGGAGGCAAAGATCAAAGATACGACATTAAAAATCAGAATTGTATGGGGGCACTTGGATGGTTCAGTCAGTTAAGCATCTGGCTCTTAATTTTGGCTCAGATCATGGGCTTGAGCCCTGCATTGGGCTCCATGTGGAGCCTGCTTGGGATTCTCTCTCCTTCCCTCTCCCCCTCTCATGCTGTAAGTAAATAAATAAACATTAAAAAAAAATCACAATAGTATGAATATAGGCCTAGACCTTAACATTTAGAAATAAGTTCTTGACACAATCCAAGCTATGGCCTTGGAATTGGTTTGCTAAATGAAGTGAAAAGGAGTATTGGAAAAAAAAAGGAAAGAAAATGATTATTGGAGGTGAAGGTACAGAAACAGTAAAGTCAACCATTATCAATGATATTGCCCAGAATAATGGTAGGGTTGGAGGTAGAGATGCTCTTGAACCATCCAAGTCCTGAATGAATGTAAAAGAGTAACCAGAGATGACAGTAATGAGGATAGATGATGGTACAGCTGAGTGTCAAAGGCCTCAATGTGTGGCAGTGGAAATCAGTAACACAAAGGCAACAGCCCCTATAATGTACTGGTTTATACCTTATAGTAGTAAAGTGAGAAAAAGGGCACCCTCAACTTGAAATAGTCCTAAGGTAAGTGCGGCTGAGAGCCAGGTTCCAGTTAATGAAAAAGTAGAAGTTCACAAAGGAATAGGGAAGCAAGTCTCTATAATGTATACTTATTTAAAGTAATCTCTGCCCAACACGGGGTTCAAACTTAACCCTGAGATCAAGAGCCACATGGTCTACTGACTGAGCCAGCCAGACGCCCCTCTGTAATGCAAAAAAAAAAAAAAAAAAGGGCAGGAAGGGGCACAATAGGAACATGAATTGGAGATAGTAGGTGGTAACGCTGGAATACGAAGAGAGAGGAAGGATGACTGGATGGGCTTTGATCTATTATTTATTCTTTATTGTAAGTAGGCTCCACATGAGGCTTGAACTCATGACCCTGAGATCGAGTCACATGATTTATTGAGCAGCCAGGTGTCCCTGGACTTCTATTTTAGATGGCAGCAGTGAATTACAGGGATGAGAAGCAAAGTGAATTAAACCAGCCTTAAATGTTCCAACTGGAATTCTGAAGTCACAGGTCTATGACAAAACAAACAGAAGTGCTGAGCATTGACCAAGCCTAGATATGCCTGAACTCTTCTAGGTTCCAAGAAGTTTTAACGATAAAACTCCATTTTGTGTCTCAGCAAAGCTTAGCCCCAAGTAGAGAGGATGGAAAGGTTAGGCCAGAGAGGACTAAAGTAGCCTACTAAGACTGAAGACCTGTGAGTGGCCTACTGGTCTCAGTGGGAAGGGGTCTTTGCTTTGAGTGGTGGAAAAATATTACTAAGATCAAATACCAATTCAGGAGGAGGGAGTCTAATAGGTCTGTCGAAATGTGTCTTCTACTCACCTTACCTCCACACAGTTGGGCACTGGACAGAACGAGATGCTAGTCTTGGGGCATACATAAAAGTGCTTGATGAACTCTGCAAAATCCAGACCCAAGTGAAGGGAAGACTATGGGTAAGCTCTAATATGTAAGTTAGTGACCAATACTTACATTTTCAAAAAACAGAATATTCAATACAGTCTGTACAATCCCTCCTTGGAAGTAATGAGTAGACTTTTTCTAACATTAAACAGGGATTTGGACTACATGTCCAAAATCCTTGTACTACTTCCTCTAGAAATTCTATAAAAGTTTTAATAGGAAACTCTTAAAAATCATCATCTAGGTCTTACCTCTCTAGAGGGGAGAGGGCTATAACTTTGTATCCACACAAACTAACCCACACAAGGTAGGAAACTTAGTCTCAAAAACACTAGTATAGGTAATATAGAGCTAAAAACCCATTAGTTATTTGATTCCTAAATCCATGTTCTTTACCTTATGTAATCCTAAAGTCTTCATCTGGGCTTTTAAGTTTTTGTTCATTTGCTTGTTTTTGTGAACTACAGACAATTCTGTCTTCATCCCTATATTCCTGGCAACTCATCAGGGTTCCTTAATACAAGGGTTACCAGCTGGACCTACCAAGCCATTTTCAAGACTTCCTGTGTTGCCTTTTTTCCCATTAACAAGACATACAACCTAGCTCCAAAGTCAAGGTTAGTGAAAATCTATGGTAAAGAAATTTCATGGAACTTCACTATATGGAAATGCTAATTAAATCTTTCTTCCTACTAAAATGGAGTAGAAAGTCTTTAAAGAAGAGGTGAAAAGAATCCAGAAATTCCAAAATCCCTCTAAGTTTATTTACGTAACATTTTTGTGTTCTTTTGTATTTTATCTCCTTGTGTATGTGACTTCCCAATTCATGGCTAATGGCTAAGATTCTGGACCTTCAATTTATTAATGTCAACTACAATGCCAAGGCTCCAAGAAATATTTGATCTAAACTGGGAGGACCCCACACAATTTTTAAAGAATCTGTCACTGTATGAAATTGCAGGTGTCTTTTTTTCGCTGGCAAGATTATTTTCCAAGTTAAGAGACAGCCAGATTTCCCCCCTCCTCGTTCCCACCAATCTTCCATACCAACACATATATACACAGTCACATACTTCATATTTGAGGCCAATTTCATCGAAAGCAGAATCTTAACATTTCCAGCAATGCCCACATGATCTGGTAACCTTGGCAATGAGTAAAAAACGCTACTTACTTCTCTGAAGTAAGCTGTAGTTTGAACTAGTTTTAAGCATGAGGCCAAAAAAAGTATTTCCTCATTTTCCCTGCTATGGTTTGCTGCAAGGATCAAAGTGCTCAAGAATCAAAGGTGGGGAAATGGCTGTAGATCACTGCTGGATTCTTGCTGAAAGCAGGACAGGTGAAATCTTCAGGGATCACTTCTTCGACTTCACACTTTCTGAAAACAGTATTCTCAGTAATAGGCTAATCACACCAGTGATCAAATTACTTGAGGCCAGTATTTGATTTTATAGAGAGCAACTGCAGTATCAGAAACAGCTTTGACCCCGGGTGAAAAGCTCTCATGCACCTGCCAGTTTTCCTCAGGATCATCAATACTCAACACCAACATTTACCTTTACTTGGTTACCATTTACAGTTGACACCAATGTAAATGAGAGAGTAGGGGGGAACCTGAGCACACACACACAATTTTTTTTTTTTTATTTTTTAGATGTAATGCAAATAACCGTATCTAATATTCTTTTAGAAAACAAAAGAAATGGAAAACATGCTCAAAAAACAAGAAAACAAGTTATACTTTTCATAAGGCACCACCAAAAACCTTGGTAAATCAGAGTCCATATTATATTTAAGTGTCTCACTAACAAGTAAATAAATATGTAAGAGAATAATCAATAGAGGGTCTTGAGGTTTACAAAAGACATTCCTGTTTAGACATCTTGGAGTATTGCAAAAGTAAGAATAAGCTGGATACATCTACACCCGTCACATCCTTTCCCAGTGCACATCAGCCATTGCATAGTGGTGAGTGGATATGATCCAGGCCAAGAGAAGACTGCAATTCCAAAATAGATTTACATCCAATTGTTTCCTTCTCATGCTGTAAATATCATTCGGCACATCCATATCCAAAGAAGTAATGATATGCTTTAATTTAAAAGGGGGGGGGGGGGGCAGGAGTTTCAAAAGGTGAAAGACAAATCAATTGCCTGCTTTTTAAAATTTATACTTAACAGACCTACTGCAAAAGCAACTTTCTACACACATATGAAGCTAGTTCCGTATGTAAACCTTTATTGAACCTGGTTATATGTGGGACTTTAACAGCTTAATTTTCCACAATTTACAATTTTTAAATCCCACTCCAAATTGTCACTTTCTCCTTTAAAAAGGATATAGTCTCATCCTTTGAAAGAAAGGCTTTCTCAGTTTTTCCTTTCACCCTACTTTAAGTTCTGGCTCATATTCATACAAATGTACTACAGAATTAAAATACTGACAAGCAGGGAGTTTCTTTTACGTGCACTCAACTGCATCCAGAATGTTAAAATTAAGAAAAACAAATAAACAGACATTTCTTGGACACCAAAGACAAAAGCAGAGAAGAACAGAATTGAAGCACAGGTAAAAACTGTTCTATTCTTACAGGTCTGCTAGCTTTGCTAGGATTTTGATTATTAAAGTACATAGTAGACAATCACAGATTTAATGCTTATCTTTTCAATTATTCAAAGTATGACATACAGTAATTTGTAATTTTATTGAGGCACAAATTTGAATCATGCAGTGCAAAGGTGGTCTGCAGCAACTTAGGAAGGGAGTGTAACATCTAACTCTCAACATGGCTTTGTTGCAATAACTATCAGGAACTAAAATAGACATTTGTGGGAAAAAAATGTCCCCTCTTCTGCCAATAAGAAAGCTAACTACTACTAATGCTATAGTTGCACTTGTAAACTTGGGAATTTGCATAGTTCCACTGACCTACCCCTTTGAGAATATTAAAGACTTATGTAGCATTTTTAAAATTTTTCTTTCTATAACCTTCCCCAACATAGTTATAATGAAGATAGTAAGAAATATCTTTGAAAGAACTATCACAGAAGTTAAAACACCAATGGTGAAAATTTGCAACTCTGAAAAGTAAAGGAACATTTTAAATCAAATTTTAATATAAAATGTTACAACAATGAAGAATGGAGTAAGTTGTAAATAGGTAATTTCCTCTAACTGAAAACAATATTTTATATTAGAACACCAGCATGTCTTTAAATAGATGAATCTTAGTTCATTAATTCCAAAATTATAGACTTGTATATGTTCGTTTTTCTCTCTCTCTTTTTTAAACTAATGTCTCTCATCTGTTCTTCTCAGCCTTTGGTCGAGTCAGACCAAATCCTCTGTGACTTTCAAATAAATACAGAAAATCCCACCAAATCAACTGAATGATATATTTAAGTTTCAAAACAGAAGATAAACAGGGAGCTACTCATAGTTGAAGACTGTCTTGCATTTTTCTCTCAGATCTCCAGCTGGTAAATACTGTATTAAGGACATAAATTATTTCCTCAACAGCCACCTGCATCCACCCACCATACTCCAAGAAGCAGAGCACCAACTTAACTATCTTTCTCAGCATCCTCATGCCCTTCCACTGATGGCTGAGTAAAGTTAATGGGTGACTAGGAAGAAAAGATAAACTATTTTTAAATGTTTTCCACCAAGGCAGCCATCACTTAAAACTGCATTCAATTTTTAACCCAAAAGTATTTGAAGATCTTTGCAGAGAAGACGAAAGGCAAAAAATATTGTGCTTTCTTTTATAACATCAACCAGATAAAATTCTTAGGTAATAATATCTTTATAGACTGGCAAAATTAAAATTTATGAAATTGGTTAAAAGTTACCTTGTAATATCCCTTGAAATCTTAAATCATATACACACTTGAGATCATGCAGAGTGACGCTTATGACCCTTGTAACAGGTCAAAACACTAAAAATGTTATGCAATATTAAGGGAAGACTAAAAATTAGGTAGTTTGAACCATAGAGAAAGCATTTACAGAAACTGGGTTTTACAGGAAAAGTTTTTGTTTTTTTTTTTGTTGTTTTGTTTTGTTTTTTTAGCAAGATGCCTTTTGAGTTAAATCTCATACCCACTCAAACTGTAACTGGACAGTACATTTCACTTCTAGTTACTAGAAGACATTTCTTTAAAAGAGACTGGGACAAAAAGGGAACAGGAGATTATAAGCTGTTCTCTAGGCCCACCCTGCTCCCCTCTTTTAAAAAGAAAACTGATAAATTAAGCCAAACCACAGATTTTTAAACAAAATAAAGGGACACGGCATAGTGAAGACAAAACACTATTTTTAGTTTTTTGGGGTTGTTTCTTTGTCCTTTAAAAAAAATTAGTCCCCTTCTAATAAAAGTTTCCATACAGCTTACCTAACACCTTAACAATAGAGAGCACAACAGGAGGGAAGAGGGCACAGCACCATAGTTTCAAACATTCACATACAAAAACAAAACAAACCAGCCATCACAGAAATAGTAAGACCAAGTTTCCCAATAGACAGGGACAAGTTCCAACAACACAAAGGAAATACAATGATCTATGAATAAAAACAAGATGGAAGATGTGGTCAGGCTAGGATGGAGAAGGAAGTGCTAACTCCTTGTACTACAAGGAAGGAATGGGGTTTCTTTATTAAAAAGCAAAAAGAGAAAGCAAGCCCCCAAATGGATTTTTGATGCTGAAAATTCTGTCATATGCTGCTGGTAACAGTAAATATATATATTTATATATCCATATATGTATATTAAAAAAGGAAAAATAATCTATTTATAGAACAGTCAGTAGTCAGAGACATTTAGAAAAAAGTAAAAACAAGTCCTTTTTTCTTTTTTTAAAAATGGATTTACTAAAACAACTTTATCACCCGGAGGTGCTACAACCCCATATCCTCTGATGAAGCCAGGGTGTTATTCAACAGCATCTGCTGTGGGCCAGTATCAGAAATTGCCAGTGTTGGAAACAGCAGACATCGGGGTCAGGGCTGCAAGGCAAAAAGCTGTTATTTGCTGGTCTTGCTCATGGCCATGCCTGAAGCCTGGTGGTCTGGTATACTTGTAAATGAAGGTTTCCCCGAAAAGCATGCATCACTGGGTCTCAGTAAAACATTCTGACTTGTCTTCTTTTCTTTTGCAGGAGCCTGGATCCATGTACCTGCTCGTCTCTAAAATGCAGACCCAAGACAGCAAGACTTCTCAAAGCCAAAAAAAAAAAGGCTCCTTGCCTTGAAATAAGAAAAGCTCTTCTTCCCAGAATCCAATCTAGTCAGACTTCTGAACTAGATGACACACTCCTCCTTAGGAAGATAAGGTGATCTGCCTCTCATTTGGGGTTTTCTTCTTGGTACAAACACACACAAGTAGCTGGGGTCTAGACTGTGCTACTATCCCATGACTACTAACAGGAGTAACTTTGGCCCTGTTGCTCCCATGGCTATATCCGTAGGGCATTACATGCCAGGTAACAGTGGAAGGAGAGTGGTACTCTCACTCCTGTCCAACTGTCCTAAGGAGAGCCAAGTAGTCAGCACCTCCAGACAGTACTGCCTCTAGGTTGTAAACCTCTAACTAGTATCAACTGGCCATAAGCCACATCCTACATGCCCTGCTAACATACCAATGTATTAATGCCAACCAGCCACTCTAGAGCTCAATCAAATGTCTGGCTGTAAAGTAACATACCGTACTCAGAGGAGACATAAACTGAAATACTGGCTGCTGTACCAAAGACACCCTCTGCATAGATGTGTTGAAGAGAATGTAGGTCACACAGTCCATGCAAAGAGGAAGTCCGCTAAGAGGACTTTCTCTGAAGGCCATTTGTCTTTGGAAGCAACATTCTGAGTGGATCTAAACCACTCTACTTGATGACTAAGGTCTCAATGTGGTCCATTTCCCCCCATGTCCCAAACTAACCCAGCAACTGCTAACTGGTCTCCTTAAGATCCTCCATTGGTAGTTTGTAGCTCATTATGAAGGAAGGAGGTGGTGCTTGACCTGGGCTATCTGGCCCTTGCTTCTTTGCACAGTTTATACAGATGTAATCTTCATTTTCAGCCATTTCTGGAGATACACCCACACAAACTTGATGAAACCACTCATCACAGCCACCATCACATTGTACCCAGTCTACCTGTAGGAGACAAGATTGAGGAATGTTTAGGTTACATAAACATTAAGCCTAGAAAAAAAAAAAGCAAACCAAAGAGCTTTCTTGGCTTAAATGATAGCAAATAACTGGGATGTCCAGAGACAGACAATGACTTTTTATGGGGTTACTTTTTAAAGAAAGAAGCTGGGAAGTTAATATCCCCAAATTATATTTTACCACAGTATGTCCACAAAATTAGGCCTCTTAGGTACTCCATTACCTCATAAATACCCAGGGATCCTTTTGAGGCAGAAACATGTTTGAGAAAAACTTGACAAAAAAGGAACTTCTAATAGAGCAGCCAAGTAGTTTTAGCTAATATTAACAATTTCTAGACGCTAAGACAATGCAATTATCAATCAAGAAAGGAAGAGTACAACAATGTGAAGGCAATCCTGTGTATTAGCTTTATTTCAAAGAGATAAGCCAAAGTACTAAGAGCATTAAATACCTTTTTAGAAAAGCAGTCACATAGGCCACTTTTAAAACTAATATTTTTTATTCTTCTCTTCTTCCGTTACAAATACAACTCCCTATAAAAAGTTAGCAAATATCAGAGGTCAAATCTTACAAATTAACCAATTAAAACAGTCAAAGTCACAGGTCAATAGATCACTCTGGGGTTTAAAATTCAAGTCTGTATAACTGATAGGTCAGTGGCAGATGCCAGGCAAACTTTGACCCTTCAGAGGATATTGTAATCATAGAAGGCTAGAAAGGGACTGTAGTTTGGTGACTTTATTAAGCCTTGGGCCTGGAGTTAACAATAAGATGATTTGGGTTTTTGTATCTGGAGGGTGAATGTGGTAGTTTTTATAACTGATGTCATGGCAGATGAGAACCTTTAAGATTAAAAGAGCTACTCTTCCTCTCCCCAGTACAAAGTGGATCATCTCACTGGCAACTTACAAAGCCACTTACAATGAGCTTTGCCAGTTTTCAGAGCAAAGTAAGGAGTATGAAGGGATCAAAGAGGTACCTCAGTGAAGTTTATGAGAAAAGAACAGAGGAGGAAGGTTTGGGCTAGGTAAATGAGATTCAGGGAAAGTGAGTAGTTTCTAAATTAGTTTCCGAGTACTCAAAGAGTTATCAAAATGATGATGCTCATGTTAGTGGTTTTAGGGTTGTAATAAAGCATGGGAAAAATCACTTGTCAAAAGAATCTTTCTGCTTCCATTGTTCCTATTCTAGAGTTCTAGTTATTAGGAGACAGTGCTGTGTACAATAAAGATTACTGAATTCAGTCACAAGTTCTGAATTCTGATGTGTACAATTTGAGGCAAAGAATTTAATCTCAGTAAGGCTCAATTTCCTCATCTGTAAAATGGAGATAATATTCTGTTTACAGGATTATTTAGAAGATTAAATGAAATAATGTATGGTAAAACAGCTAGCTCACCGAGTGGCATCTTTCAAGATCACAGTTTCATGCCTCTACTCATTATACTATCTTACACAAGATCCATTTTGCACTTTGAAATAACTGCTTGTAGCACTGCTTCTCAAAAACGTGTAGACCACTTACATAGAATTGCCTGTTGTGTTCATTAAAAGTACGGCTGAGACCCATCCCAAACCCAAACCTACAGACTCAGAATATCTTGGGGGTACAAACCAGAGCTTATATTTTCAGTCAGATTCTAGGTAATTTTTATATTTTCTAAATTTGATCATTCCTAGTACTTTGTGATACTGCTTGCTGGTAAATTCAGAGCAATTTAACAATTCCTTCTGTTTTTGTTCTGTAATTATTTATGTAATATTTAGTTTCTGAAGTCAGTGCAGTAAAGAAAATTGAACTGTTCCTATTGCAGCAAACTACTATATGAAAGACAAAAGAGGGAGATAAATGACTTCTTTGCAACAAACTAAACATATAGGTACTATAGCAATGAAGATTTACAAAGTGCTAATGTGATGGTAAGTAACTTGGGGTAAGTGTTTTGGCTATTTGGCACTGGTAACGAGAACTGGGAAGATGATCTGTGTTTCTTTGGGCTGCCCAAATTGGAGATATTACCCTGTTTATGATGCCACCCTGAACCAGTAGATAACTCTAGTCCTACTTTCAACCTTCTTAATCTAGTCCAGTCCCCATTCATGCTAACCCATAGGATAAGAAAGTTCCCAATTTATCAGTATATCCTGCCAAGAAAAAGTGGCCCTATCTTTTTAAAAATCTAATTCTGCACTGCATTCCAGGTTTCCCCAAATTAAATCTATCAGTCTCAAGTAAGGATGAGAACACATTCTCTTTTGTGATTTTGGCTAGAGGTCCACTCCTAGAGCCTAGCTCTCCCACCATTCCAAAACAGTATAAAACTTTTCTTGAGACATGTATCAGTACACAGATTGTATCTCAGCCTACAGGTTATATATCAATTTACCCTAATAATCTAGCAGGGAAAAAACAATCCTTCCCTTACTAGTATCTTTTTGTCATGTTCATGTACTAATAACAATCCAATTCCAGTTCTACTTCTGTTTGAAAAGGCCCATAGGGTCATAAAGCAAACCAAAGTTTGGAATTTCAACTGAATTAACTGAAGATTTGACACAGGGGCAACAGATTGTGTACTAGGCTGAAAACTCAAGAACACAGAACTTGGTTTTCCGCACATTAGGCTCTAATAGTCACTTCCCCTTTCATTGGTTTTAAGAGATTTACTTATCAAATCACAAAAATAATTAAAAAACTTCACAGCTGTGAGTTGTTCAAATATTAACTGATAAAAGATTTGAAAGTATAGTACAAATACATTACCAGTTGGATTGGGGGAAATTTTTAAAGAGAAATACATTAAATACAGGAAATAATGTTAATTTAGTATTTCCTGTGTTGCTATATGGTTTCATATTTACACTTAAAAATATTTACCATATTTCATTTTGTTCACTTCACAGGGCCTTATTACTGCACTGGGAAAAAAGAAAGCCTGGTGATTTAGTGATAGTCTTAGCTTAGTTACCCGACCAAGCTTTTGTTATTTTGGCATTCAATCTCTACTGCACCAAGGTTCTCTGCAAAAACCAGATTCGAAATTTAAAACAATTCACTTAATGAAGTACAAGAGAACAATGTTCAGAATCCTTGTGTATATTTTTTTGATGCTCTTAACATTAAGTGGCCAGCTCTCTTAGCCCAAGATTGATGTGTTTCCCAAGATAGGAATTTCAATGCTAAAACTGGAAAGTCCAGGCAAACTGGGACAGTTCGTTACCCAATCTCACATCACCACTTGTTGAGGGTAATCCAACCTTTGATTACCTGTGTTTTAAAAAGAGATATGAACTAATAATGGAAAGGCAAATACTTTGGCTGAGATAGCACCCTATGAAAATCTTTTAATACATCAGAGTGGCTGACAAAGAGTAAAAGTGAGACATAGGTTTATCAACTTCATCTCTATTTAACCATCTAAAACTTATGGAAATAGTAATGGGTAAGGAAAAGGCCCACAGGAAAAAGGTAAAAAAAGGTAAGGGAAAAAAGTCTATTTTCATAAGATGATTAAATATTCTAATACAGAAAAAAAAAGTTTACTTAAATGTTAGCTTAAAGAATGTGCTCCTTTTCAAGTTAACTTCTTTTACTTTTGGTATCAGTAAGACTGAATGAAAGTGGCAGACTTCAGGGAGAAGATTCCGAACCTTAAAACTAATTTTTTGAAAATAGTTATTTTTTTTCATTATTTTTAAAATTAATTACACCTTGAAATTAATTTGATAATGGTGGAAAAGAGACTTTTTTTTTTAAACCCTTTCCCATTATTCTGGTAATATTTTTCTTTTCTCTTTCTAAAACATCTTGAAATTGAGGCTAGGTACGTTTAGGTAGCCCTTCAAAGTTTTCTCAATCTGCACATTGTGGGGGAAAAGTAATAGTAATTATTGGTTAGAAATATGGTAAATGTACATTTACCTAAATATGAACAAACGCTAGAAGTTATTTTTTGCTTCGTGATATTTAAAGAACACAGACTTCTCTAAAAACATTCTTCTTTTTTAACCATCATTTTATGCCATGCATTAATTTGGTTTTCTTAGAAAAATACTATACTTCAAATGGAGAAAGTTGTAAAATTCTTTACAAAGCAGTTGAAGAAATACACCTCTTATTTAGTAAAACTAGTTTCAAGAACAAACGTGGAGAACCATAAATATTGCAAAACAGCAATGATGAGCAAAATGTTTACAATCTGAAATAATTTCTGTTTAAAATTAAACACATTAGGGGTACCTGGGTGGTTCAGTCAGTTAAGCATCTGACTTTGGCTCAGTTCATGAGTTAGAGCCCTGCAACTGGGCCCAGTGCTGATGCCTCAGAGCCTGAAGCCTGCTTCAGATTCTGTGTCTCCCTCTCTCTCTACCCCTCCCTTGCTCATGCTCTCTCTCTCTCAAAAATAAACATATAAAAATTTTTATTAAAAAATTTATTTAAAAAGTTAAATTAAACACACTATAAAAATGCAACATTTAGGGGTGCCTGGGTGACTCAGTCAGTTATGTGTCCAACTTTGGCTCAGGTCATGATCTCACTGTTTATGAGTTCGAGCCCTACATCGGGCTCTCTGCTGTCAGCACAAAGCCTGCTTTGGATCTTCTGTCTCCCTCTCTCTCAGGCCGTACCTCCCCACCCCCATCCCTCTCTCAAAAAAAAAAAAAAAAAAAATTAAAAAAATTACAACATTTACTGTTTCTTTTATGTAAACTAATGACAGGTTAAGACACACCTTCCTCACCTTTGTATGTGTTTTAACAGTTTGAAATAGACATTTTCTCTGAATGTGCAGTTAAATCTCCCTCAGTTCTATTAAGACAACTTTCCAGATTAAAAAAAAAAAAAAATACCTTTAACATTAGGAGCAAATCTCAGGGCTCACTTAAAAATAACCATTACATCCTTAACATTTATACTGCATTTTGGTTAACAAGTGTTTTCATATAAATGATCTCCTCTTAATTCTCATAACCCTGAGAGTAAGCAGGGCATGTGTTAAATTATTTAACAATTTTATAGCAGATGATAAAAAAAACTGCTTGTAACGTTTATATGCTACAGGAAGATAATGGATGACCTGAGCCATATTTACGATGCTGAGCAGAAGAGGGGAAAGATTATTAGGTGGAAAGGTGAAAAAACAGAAAGCAAAAAGTTTGTGATGGATATAAACATTGTAGGAAGGATGATAGGAAAGCTTAAAAAAGAAACACCATCTTGCTGCCAGTCCTGAAACTGCCATAAAATTAGTTTAAAAAAGGGAGAAGCTTCTGCCAACATGAGCTGCTAATACTTCTTCAGTACCCAAAGAAAAAGTTAACCTTTCATCAGCTTCTTTAATAAACAAATTCGGATGAGAATAAATTCAAAATGAAAGAAAAATAATATACACACATATATAATGTAACTACTAAAATGTTTTAAAATATTCATAAAACAGAAAAATTTATATAATAAAGATACAAAAGTGAACAGGTTTTATGACATAACATAAAATAAGCCATATAGAAAAAAAGACTAGAAGGAAACACAGTAAAATATTTGTAGATATTGTCCTTGGAAGGTTAGACTATGGGATATGTGTCTTACCATATATATATTCATTTTCTAAAAATGAGTGGAAAACATTTAATAAGTGTAATTTAAATATAAGTGTCATTCAGTTTTGGAATGTGCTTTTGTACTTACATCTTAATTATTGGTGGGGTGGGGGATATTAGTGGAGAAAACCTGGTCTGGGAGCCAGGAAACCATGGTTCTACGTTTGGCTTTGCACTAATTAGCTCTATGACTTTGGTCACATCATTTATCTTCACTGAGTCCTGGTTTCATCATTTGTAAAATGAAGAGCCTGGACAAGGTGACCTCTTCAAGCTCTAACAAGAATCTGACTGAGGAGGGAAGTAAGGGAATAATGGTGCAGTTATATTCTCTGTTCATATATTCAAACTGAAGAGGTATTACAATTTTAAGTACCAAGTGGTATAATAAGCATTATCAAATAAAAACTATGAATTTACTAATAATCTTGATGGGAACCATAACAGATGCCTCCAGTCATTGAATGAACTGGGATTTTTCATAAAGTCCATCCATCTTACTCAGAAGTTCATAACATCAATATTACTTAAAGAATGGCCATCAGATAATTAATATACTGAAATTTTTAAAATAATACCTTTAAAGATCTTAATTATTTCTTCACAAGGTATTTGAAAAACTCTTACTCCATTTAGAAGAATGCACACAGGCCTGAGTGTTGGTAAGACACAGACCAAACGGGAAGATTTAACCCCTTAGTTTAGGTCTTTAGAACAAATCTTAATGCAATTTTCCAGAGCTCTTAAAATACTGGCCCAGAATGTTTTCAGGCCACTGTGACTAACCGACAAGGTATTTAGTTCTCTGAGTCACCCTACAGGGAAGGCAAAAGACTATACCAAAACTGCTATGCCAGCTCCACATGAAATGCACTGCTACCCAGGGTTATCACATAGCTTCTCTCTGCTCTTGTCTCTTTATGTTCACTAAGTACCTGATTTTTAAAGCACAATATCTCTTCTATTAAGCACACTGACCTAACAGCCTCATAATTCACAATGGTTTATAGAAACTGTAGAAAACATATTAAGTTGGAAGCCCAAATTCTAGAATCAAAACCATATTCTCATTTCATCAAACTTCTGTCTGGAGAACTGCTGCTCCTTGTCCTCTCTCCCACGTGACCGTATAGTTAAGAGCTCACCTTGTCCTTGCAGGGCCTCTGGCAGTTCTGTGCTGCACACACAGCATTTTCGTCATCAGACTCTTCCGCTCCTGACCAGTCGTACTTTGAGGGGATGTCCAGCACTTTTTTCTCTCTCTTCTTCTCAGTAGTCTCTTTCACAAGGTCAACTTTGGCTGCAGCAGCCTTCTCCTTCTTCTTCTTTCTCTCTTCTTCTTTTGCCAGTTTCTTGGCCAGTTTATTCAGCTCCTTTGATTTTTCTGCACTTAGTTTTAATTTCTTCTTTTTAGGTTTATCCATTTTCTTTAACTCCTTGGACTTCTGTTTTCCTTCTCCAAAAAGCTGTTCTACTTTTTCTAGCTTCCGTTTCCGTTTCTTCTCTGAAGAGTCTTTTCCTTTTATTTTTAATGGCTTCTCTTCCATGCTGTCATCCTTCATCAATATAAAATTAGAAACAATTTTAAAGCAAGACATTTATTTTATTTTAAATAATAATCTTTCTTACTATTTTTTCATTCATTTTAAGTAGGCTCCACTTCTGGCACGAAGCCCAACGTGGAGCTTGAAATCACAACCCTAAGATCAAGACATCAGCTGAGATCAAGAGTAGGACACTTAACTGACTGAGCCACCCAGGTACCTCTAAAGCAAGACATCTAAAAAGTTTTATTCTCTTATATGAAGTATCTTGAGTAGACAACCTTAACAAAAACAAAAACAACAGCAACAGAAAGTAGAACAGAGGTTACCGGGAGCTGAGGAGAGAGGGAAATGGTATTTATTGTTTAATGTGTACAGAAGTTCTGTTTGGGATGATTATGGAAATTGACAGTGGCAATAGTTGTAGAACACTGTAAAGGCAATTAACACAACTGAACTGTATACTTAGAAGGATTAAAATGGTAAATTTTATGTTGTGTACATTATATATAATAAATGTTCTAAAGATATTTAAAAGACATTTTAAGAAAGCAAATATAGGGGCGCCTGGGTGGCTCAGTCAGTAAGCGTCCAACTTCGGCTCAGGTCATGATCTCGCGGTCTGTGGGTTCGAGCCCCGCGTTGGGCTCTGTGCTGACAGCTCAGAGCCTGGAGCCTGTTTCAGATTCTATGTCTCTTTCTTCCTCTGACCCTCCCCTGTTCATGCTCTCTGTCTCAAAAATAAATAAATGTTAAAAAAAAATTAAAAAAAAAAAGCAAATATAGGGGCGCCTGGGCGGCTCAGTCAGTTAAGCATCTGACTTCAGCTCAGGTCATGATCTCATAGTTTGTGGGTTCGAGCCCCACGTCAGGCTCTGTGCTGACAGCTCAAAGCCTGGAGCCTGCTTCGGATTGTGTCTCCCTCTGCCCCTCCCCCTTTCACGCGCTGTCTCTCAAAAATAAATAAATGTTAAAAAAGAAAAAGAAAAAAAAAAAAAAAGCAAGCACCTGGGTGGCTCAGTCGGTTAAGCTTCCAACTTCAGCTCAGGTCATGATTTTATGGGTTCATGAGTTTGAGCCCCACATCAGGCTCTCTGCTATCAGTGCAGAGCCCACTTCGGATACTCTGTCCACCCGCCTCTCTCTCTGCCCCTCCCCCGCTTGCACAAACACGTGCACATACTCTCTCTCAAAAATAAACATTAAAAAACAAGAAATCAAATGTTAATATTCAATGAAAATAATGGCAAGCCTATATAAAACATCTGACTTTAGATTACTAGGGAAAAAAGATCGTTGTTAGCATATATTAGTATAGTGTGTAGCACCTCTGTTTAACTGAGATAAAACATACACATAAAGCTAAAAGCACTAAATGTACACTGAATTATGTAACAAGTTTTTTGGTCTTCATTTACTACTACTACAGTTCTTTACTAACTCACAATTAATAAATTCCTGAAGGCCAAGTTATCAAAAGGGTTGGCAAAACCTAAAACTATATCCATGATCTCATTACAAAAGATACGTAGTAACTTTGGCAAGGGCTAGAACAAAAAACTCTTACTTTTTTTTTTTCAATTTTCTAATATTTTTCTGATTTCTATTATATGCCAATGTAATAAACATTAAAAATTTTAACAGTAAAAGTATGTCTAGCAACAGAAAGTACAAGGAGGAGGTACAGAAAGGAATACTGAAAAACATTAAGCTTGATAGTTACTTAAGAAACACCACTTGAGAACTCATTTTGTGACATATCTGAAACTGGAAAATCTTTGACAGGAACCTAAGAAACCTCAGAATGCAAAACACTGCATTATAAATGTCTGAAGTCTATCACATCTTGCACTATAAATTCACCCTCTCAATACTTTGTGTTTCCTTATGTGTAAAATAAAGAGGATCAGATGAGATAATGGATGAGAAGTAAACCCTTTGTATTTTGGAAAACACTATCTAAATGAGACTACCTTTGATCTGAATTCCAAACCAAAAACTATCATATGCCATGTATATCTGTATCAATTGTCAGTGACATCGTACCATTCCATTACATGGAAATAAGTAATGGAAAAGAATAATGAAAAGAACATTAGGAGTCCAGTGCCAGAGCTGGAATCCAGGTCTCTTTGTTTTTACTAAATGTGTGATCTAAGCAAGTTTCTACCTCTCTGACCCTTAATTTCTTCATGTGTAGAATGGGCTCAATACTTGCCCATCTATCCTTTCCTCTCCCCTTCAGGATTATGGTGAGGATCAAATGAGATCACAGATAGAAAAACATCATATAAACTGCAACCTGCTATGAGGTATTAATATATGAACATGGACTCTCTTGCCTACCCCAGTCTGCTTCTATTTAACCTTTCCCTTTTATTCTCCCCTCCTCCCCTATTTAACCCTTCCCTTGCTTCTTTTTTTTAACCACTATATTTTCTTCTGCCTTCTTTTGGGCCTTTCAACAGTGGGAGTCTGGGATAAGGAAGTTGTTCCTTCCTTAGAAGAACTGGTAGTTTTCAGTGCCCTCCTTTCTTTTTAGCAGAAATGGTGTTTACTTCCCCCGCCCCCCCCAGATATTATATAAAATCTTAATAAAGAAAATGAAAAAGCAGAACTACTTTTGGCTTAATGGAAAAAAAGTAGGATAGCCACAGTACTACCCACTCAGCCATCCCCATCCTGGCATTTGTGGTACCTCCAAAGAACCAAGACATTCTAAAAATGTTAAAGCCATGGTTTAAGCTTTAAATTCTTGCCTCCATGATATGCAGGAATCTGTCTTCAGAGGGTGGGTGTGTGGCCTGCAAAATCCGCCAAATGTGTTGAGTCTCATCCAGAGATACTTCTAGGAGATCCCCAACCATCATAAGTTCTTCCAGCTGGGCTTTAGCGCCGGGTGACAACTCCAACACTGGAGGTTCCAAACTCCGGGGCACCAAAGGGCTCTTCCGAGGTTGTTTCCTGGGGGTACTAGAACCTTTCCAATAAAACAAAAGACAAAGCAAAAAAATGAAAACTATCAACAAACTGTAATGTTTCCAAAGTAAATATTTAGGGGAATGGTTCCTCCTCCTCTAATACTTACTTTAGACATCTGAATTCACTGCATCCATATTAAAGTTAGAATAAAATCTTCAAAAAATACAAAACAAAAAAGATCTAGAATTCTAATGCCCACTCTCAAAAATTAGCTAAGAATAAAAATCTGGATCCTTAGTGATTCTTCACTCTGTGACTGAAGTGGAAAGGGAATGTGAAAGAATCTCTTAATCCATTCTCTGTTTTAGAGGGGACCAAAAGATCAGTAAGCACATGAGCTGCCCTATATAAATAAGGTGCTATCCTCCTAATAAACCAACGATAATATGCTGTTCCATAAAATCCTGAATGAAGAGAGAAACACCCTTTACTTCCCAGACGTGTGACCTAATGATATATTTTCAATGGAGGAAAGGAAAGTGGACATACAAGAGCAATTATCTACCAAAGAAAGGAAGAACTTTCTAACAAAGCTTTCCAAAACAAGAATGAATACTCTTTTTTTTTTTTTTTTTTAATTTTTTTTTTCAACGTTTTTTATTTATTTTTGGGACAGAGAGAGACAGAGCATGAACGGGGGAGGGGCAGAGAGAGAGGGAGACACAGAATCGGAAACAGGCTCCAGGCTCCGAGCCATCAGCCCAGAGCCTGACGCGGGGCTCGAACTCACGGACCGCGAGATCGTGACCTGGCTGAAGTCGGATGCTTAACCGACTGTGCCACCCAGGCGCCCCAAGAATGAATACTCTTAAAAAGCAACAAGTTCCTCAACAACTGGTAATGAACAAATAGAGGCCTATTAGAGATTTTATACTAATGAAAGATGGAACTAGAGAGCCTCTAAAGTTCTTCTTATTAGGACTCAATAATTCAATGCAAGTTTTTTCAGGTTACCACCCAGTAACATAAAATGCAAACAGGGACGTAGCTTTTCCTAACCAAAATTGCATTTTCAGGTTTTACTAGCATTTCATGGCTAGGATATACATTTAAGAGAGATTCACAGTCTTGATTAATACAATTTTTTTTCTCACTGGTTTCAGGCCTATCTTCTCCACATTGCTTTAAAGGTAATACCTTGAGAACAACTCTTAGAAGCAGAAGAATAAGCATGTTCTGCACAGAACGAAGGTGCTGTCCACATGTGAGTGACCACCTCTTCAGACTTAATGGGAATTTCTTCATCACAAAAAAGATTGGGTTCCAGACTACTGGAGGACTTCACACTGGCTGTGTCCTAAGGAAGAAACAAAGAGGGGTATTCAGAATTAGAACCACTTAATTTACCCTGTGACAAAGATCTAAATGCAGGCTTTGTAATATACTAAAAATACAATTGTAAAATTAGATACATAGTATTAAATAGGACAGAAAATGCCCACTGGGAGGAAAAACAGTAATGATTACAGTTTCAAGCCAAAAGGAAATGAGTAAAGCTCAAAAATAATCCACAGAGATAATAAACCTCAAGAAAATTACTATTAGGGGAGCATGGGTGGCTCAATCAGGTAAGTATCCAACTTCGGCTCAGGTCATGATCTCACAGTTCATGGGTTCAATCCCACGTTGGGCCCTGTGCTGACAGCTCAGAGCCTGGAGCCTGCTTCGAATTCTGTGTCTCCCTCTCTCTCTGCCCCTCCCCTGCTTGTGCTCCATGTCTCTCTCTCAAACATTAAAAAACAAAACAAAAAAAAAAAGGTACTATTAAATAATCTACCTTCTACAGTCTACATCTCATAAAAACTCCTATACCAAGTTAGACAATCTTGACACTTAAAATGGACTTAGGAGGGGAAGAAAGGTTTAGACATGGCGTCTTAAGGACACAAATCATTTAATCCAGGAGGCACCTGGGTGGCTCAGTCAGGGGTCCAACTTGATTTTGGCTCAGGCCATGATCTCATGGTTTGTGGGATCGAGCCCCGCATTGACTTATAGCATGGAGCCTGCTTGGGATTCTCTCTCTTGCACTCTCTCTCTGCCCCTCCCCTGCTGGTGATCACTCACGTACTCTCTCTCTCTCTCTCTCTCTCAAAATAAATAAATAAACTTAAAAAAACATTTAATCCTCTCTAAAGGTTCTCAAACCTAGAAGCTTATCAATTGCTCTTGCAACAAAAAGCCTCACTGACAACATTCAAATTATATACTTCTGACAGCTCTAGTTGGTTCTCAGATTCCCCTGTAGTTCGTTTCCAGAAGCTCACATGTACAGCTTTAATGAACAATCAGTAAGACAGAAATCACAGGTATTTCAGCAAGGATAATTTAATAAAGTGAACTGGTTAGATGTATATTAAAGGCTGAAAAGGCAAAATGGAAACACCAAGCTAACACCAAGAGAGAGGTGCCAACCCTAGAGCTTGAGGTAACAAAGCTCAGAGAAGGAGCCCTGTGGAGTTGGGACCCATACCTCTGAGAAGGAAGTGCTGGCCAGTTAGTTCTGCTATCTCTAATGGAACATGATGTGGTTGGTTTCAGGGATGTGAAAAAAAACAACCACAAATTGGAACCAGTTCCCGATGCCAGAGTAAAAAAAGAAGGGGGAAAAAAAGCATGCAATTCAGAGATGACACAAATGGAGGCTAAAACAGGGGAAAGATCATGTCCCTTCTTACTGTCCAGGCCTTTTAATATTCTCTAATGTCCTCTTATTGGCAGAAGGAAGGCAGTAGGCAGAAAACAAATGTGTAGAGCAGGAGTTGGTTGGCATATTGCAACCCAGTTGGCAGCTCACTTTTTGTATGGAGTAAGAACTAAGAATAGTCTATATTTTTAAAGAGTTGTGGGGGGAAAAAAAATATGCAATAAAGACCACATGTGGCTTACAAAGCCTAAAATATTTACTAAGCTTTATGTGTGTTATTTATCTAATTGTATATTAATGTGTGTTAATATATACACATTACAGAAAAAGTTTAGAAACCCCTAGTGTAGAGTCCCATCCCCAGCATCACAAAGCAGAGTACAGAAGAGTGAGTTAGGAGATGAGAGACCACAGGGGTGCCTGGGGGGCTCAGTCTGTTAAGTATCTGACTCTTGATTTCAACTCAGGTCATGATCTCATAGGTTTGTGGGTTCGAGCTCCACACTGGGCTCTGTGCTGACAGTGCAGACCCTGCTTGGGATTCTCTCTCTTCCTCTCTCTCGGCCCCTCCTTTCTCTCTCAAAATAAATAAATAAATTTAAAAACAAAAAGGAGACGAGAGACCACAGCTTAAAGACTAGCACAACACCTGCCTGATTCTCTTTGTACAGTGGACAAGAGGAAGATCATGAGACTATCCTTAATTAAATAGGACACTTAAAAGGTTTTATAAGAGAATTCTTTTTTTTTTTTTTTTAAACGTTTATTTTATTTTTGAGACAGAGAAAGACAGAACATGAACGGGGGAGGGTCACAGAGAGAGGGAGACACAGAATCTGAAACAGGCTCCAGGCTCTGAGCTGTCAGCACAGAGCCCGATGCGGGGCTCAAACTCACGGACTGCGAGATCATGACCTGAGCCGAAGTCGGATGCTTAACCGACCAAGCCACCCAGGCACCCCTTATAAGAGAATTCTAAAAGACAATGTCACTCACTGAGAATTTAGGAATAGCAGTTTACAGTCATCTTCCCTATTCAAAAATTTAATTTCTAAAAACCATCAGATGGAAGAATACTTTAGTGCACCCCCGCTTTAGTTCCCAGATGCTTCTTCTCACTGACTAGAATTGTCTTTCCTGACTTTGATTCTACTCATTTCATTATAACTCATACACGGAACTTTCTGTTAAGATTTCAAAATGGAAAGGACAGTGATCAGAAAATAATGATGGAGGGGCATCTGGGTGGCTCAGTCAGTTAGGCATCTGACTTCGGCTCAGGTCATGATATTGCGGTTCATTGAGTTTGAGCCCACATCAGGCTCTGTGCTGACGGCCTGGAGCCTGGAGACTGCTTCTGATTCTGTGTCTCCCTCTCTCTCTGCCCCTCCCCTGTTCATGGTCTATCTGTGTGTGTGTCTCTCTCAAAAACTAAACACTAAAACAATGTTTTTAATTAAAAAAAAAAAAAAGAAAAAGAAAACAATGATGGAAAATAATGATAGCTAAAAAGAGGTTTTTAAAAAAATTACTTCCCCAAGGTGATGCATGAAATGTGAATATGTACAATACTGACTTAGGTAAGATAAAGACACATTTTTAGCCCTCGAACAATCACTGAAAACAAACAAAAAGAGGTGTAAGGTAAGAAGTCAATAATGGAAATGAAACATTAAATTTTTTTTTAATTAACCCAAAGAAGGCATGAAAAGTGGAACACAGGAACAAAAACAAGAGATTAATAAAAAATCAGCAAGATGATCAACTTAAACACAATCATGTCAACAACTATGTTAAATGAAAAATGGACTAAAAAAAAGAAAATAGACTAAACACTACCAATGAAAAGACAGAGATTGTAATATTACTTTAAAAACAAAACACAAAAAACAAGACTTAACTCTGCATTTTATGAATGCATATATATGTAGAATTACAGTCCAGAAAGGACCCTCTATATATATGCTATCTACAAGAGACATATTTTAAATACAAAAAAATTGAGTCTTTCCACCAAAGCTCAAGCCACCCAAGGATTAAAAAGGAGCACCTGCGTGGCTCAGTCAGTTAAGCGTCCAACTTCAGCTCAGGTTTACAATCTCACGGTTTGTGAGTTCGAGCCCTACAGTGCACTCTGTGCTGACAGCTCAGAGCCTGGAGCCTGCTTTGGATTGTGTTCCCTCTCTCTCTGCCCCTTCCCCACTCACGGTCTCTCTCTCTTTCTCAAAAATAGATAAACGTTAAAAAAAAAAAGGTGGGGGCGCCTGGGTGGCTCAGTCGGTTAGGCACCCCACTTCAGCTCAGGTCATGATCTCATGGTTTGTGGGTTCGAGCTCCACGTCGGGCTCTGTGCTGACAGCTCAAAGCCTGGAGCCTGTTTCAGATTCTGTGTCTCCCTCTCTCTCTGCCTCTCCCCTGTTCATTTGCTGTCTCTGTCTCAAAAATAAATAAACATTAAAAAAATTATTTAAAAAAAAAGGGGGAGAGTTAGAAAAGAGGGGCACTTGGGCGGCTCAGTCAGTTAAGCATCCAACTCTTGATTTCGTCTCAGGTCATGATCTCACAGTCATGAGATCGAGCCCCATGTCGGGTTCTGTGCTGATAGCACTGAACCTGCTTGGGATTCTCTCTACCACCTCCCATGCTTGCGTACTCTCTCTTAAAATAAATAAACTTAAGGGGAAAAAAAAAAAAAGGAATTAATCACGTGAATACGCAAAGGTTATGCCAGACACAAACACAAAAGATCCATGACAAATTTTGCTTCATTAAATATATATTTTCCTAAGTAATGATTTTCTTAAATTGCTACTCAGTGATTCAGTGGTGATTACAGGATATTACCTGCAAATGAAGTAATCCAATAATGCAAAGCACAAATTAGATGCTATGATAACTAAGATCAAATGACTGATTTTAGTTTTCTATGTAATTACCTACTCTTCTTCCTCAACCAGTAAGAGGCTCTCCCTCAAGCAAACATACTAAATTTAAATTATTTTAAAGATGAATTCATGGTCACAAATCACCAAGCTAATTGTAAATAAATTGGCAAATAAAATTTTAATTACACAGGAAGTGCTTGTTCCATGAGAAAATACTCAAGAGTTTAATTTTTTTTTAATGCAGAGATACCTACATCAAGGTGAATGTGACCTTGAAAATTACCCCAAATCTTGCCACCTACCATTCTGCTATTTTTCTACATTGTCAAATATATCGCCAACACTATAAATTCATGATTCATATTGTAAGTCTTCCCTACCAAAGAAGAGTCCATAAGCTAACACCACTGTAGAAATTTTGCAAAAAAGACTAGTCTGTACAAACATATCAAACCACAGGTTTGATCCCTAGCCTTAAAATCATCTAATACTTTTGATGTTTTGTTTTCATAGGTTACCAATCTGCTTCCAAACAAAGTCCACCCCATTCAGCAATTCTAGAGCACTGGTTGATACTTAATGTGCTAGAAAGATAACAACCCAGTTATCAAAGGCCTCCAAGCTACGGTAAACTGGCAATTCTAGTACTAACTTCTTTGTGGCATGGGCCACATTCCCTTTCAGCTGCTCCTAGTCAACCTATACAACTTCGTAAGCAAAGAATGTCATTAACTTCAGAGTAACGAGGTGCTCAGAACCTTAACAAGCTAATTCAAGTTTCAACTTTGCTCAAGTCTTTAATTCCTAAAACTAAAAATTCTCTCATTAAAATGTCCCCAAGATGCATTTTTATCTTGAGAAAAATATTTTCCAACAGATCATTTATAAGCATCTATGATGGATAGTTTTAATTTTATATCCTATGATTTTTTTTTAATTTTCTTTTAATGTTTTTATTTATTTTTGAGAGAGAGAGAGACAGAGACAGAGAGAAACAGAGCATGAGCAGAGGAGGGTCAAAGAGTGGGAGACACAGAACCCAAAGCAGGATCCAGGCTCCGAGCTGTCAGCACAGAGCCTGCCACAGGGCTTGAACTCACAAGCTGTGAGATCGTGACCTGAGCTGAAGTCAGATGCTTAACCGACTGAGCCACCTAGGTGCCCCTATCCTATGACTTTAAAGTTGATGAAGGGGCGCCTGGGTGGCTCAGTCGGTTGAGCGTCCGACTTCAGCTCAGGTCATGATCTCACGGACCGTGAGTTCGAGCCCCGCGTCGGGCTCTGGGCTGATGGCTCAGAGCCTGGAGCCTGCTTCCGATTCTGTGTCTCCCTCTCTCTCTGCCCCTCCCCCGTTCATGCTCTGTCTCTCTCTGTCTCAAAAATAAATAAACGTTAAAAAAAAAAAAAAATTTAAAGTTGATGATATTAATGCTCTAAGAATGAAGTGACCTACCTGATTTATACACTGAAAGGACAAACAAAAGATAGCTATGGCGTAGGGGGAAAAAAGGCAACCTCGCCTTTTCACACATCAGAGTATGAACTCCCTGGTTACAGACATAAATTCTAAACAGTTCAACAAGGCTAATATAAAACAGATCAATGGGTTAACTGTAACCTGGCAGAGTTTCTGCCTAGATCATGATGTTATTACTTGGTAAAAGACAAAAGACTTGGGCCTGACACAAAATAGTAAAAATCCAACACAAAACAAACTTGCCAAAACCAGTGTGGTGTCATTATCAAAATAACCACACTGAGGGCAAATAACTTATTCTAGCTGCAGCTGTGACTCTGCAAATCTGAACCATGGGCCCAAGTATAACTCATCTTTAAATAGGACATTTTGGGGCGCCTGGGTGGCTTGGTCGGTTAAGCGTCTGACTTCGGCTCAGGTCATGATCTCACGGTCCATGAGTTCGAGCCCCGTGTCAGGCTCTGTGCTGACAGCTCAGAGCCTGGAGCCTGTTTCAGATTCTGTGTCTCCCTCTCTCTCTGCTCCTCCCCTGTTCATGCTCTGTCTCTGTCTCAAAAATAAATAAACGTCAAAAAAAAATTAAAAAAAAAAAAATAGGACATTTTATCTAGCATCACCAGATGAGAGATCAGAGCAAAAAGACTCAAAGCACAGTTAGAATGGGATTCTTAAAACATAACTACACAGACTTTAACAACCCAAAGGGAACGAAATACTGAAATAAACCATAAAAACTTTTAGTAATCTGTATGTATAATGTTTCTAGTCCTTCTAAGCCATAAGGAGTTATAAGGTGAGGAAAATACAGATCTTTCAAAAATTCCATCCTTAAAAAAAAAAAAAAAAAAAAAAAAAACTGTTTCCAAAGAATAGAAAGAAGAGAAAGGGAAAGAAAGAAAAAGAAAAGAGAAAAGAGAAAGAAAATTATTTCATCAACCTATATTTTTGAGGGCTTTGAAAAAATGGTAACACCATAAATCCAGTATAAATAGATGACTACTTTCTCTTCCACTTTCAGTGGAAACATCAGTGTTCAACAACTTTTTTTAACAAGCCCAGTGATCGGGTATGCACTCAGAGAGCCTGTCCATTAGTTACCTTCATGTCATAGCCATAGGTCTCCCGAATGTCTTCATCAGAATCTGTTTCTTCATCATCATAGTCCATTGTTTGTCGAGGAGAAGATGATACACTGCTCACCACCCGGTTAAAAGCAGACTGCTGGAAACTAGGTAGGTGTCCCTAAACAACAAAAAATTCCAAGATGAACAGAGCAACATACTAAATAAACATTGGTAATTAATATGCACCAAAATGTAGGGCTCCTGGGTGGTTTAGTTGGTTAAGTGTCTCTTAGTTCCAGCTCAGGTCATGATCTCACAGTTTGTGGGACTGAGCCCTGCATCAGGCTCCAGGCTGACAGGGCAAAATCTGCTTAGGATTCTCTATCTCCTCTCTACCCATCCCCTGCTCGCTCGCTCTCTCTCTCAAAATAAATAAATAAACGTTAATGGGGCGCCTGGGTAGGCCAATTGGTTAAGAATCCGACTTCAGCTCAGATCATGATCTCATGATTTCTGAATTGAAGCCCTGCACCAGGTTCCATAGTGACAGCTCAGAGCCTAGAACCTGCTTCAGATTCTGTGTCTCTCTCCCTGCCCCTCCCCTGGCTCACCTCTGTCTCTCTCTCTCTCTCTTTCTCAAAAATAAACATTTAAAAAATAATAAATTAAAAATAAAATTAAAAATTAAAAAATATCAACAAAATATAATGAACTTGCTAAGTGGTCAATAAAGTTCAACAGTTAGTACAGATTAAATTATTTGGTTATGATGCCAAGGTCCATCTCAATGATATTTCCAGGTACTAGTTCACTAAAACTACCTAGATATATATCTGAAGAAAATTCTACAGTTATATATAGAAAGGTGTTATTGATAACATGGCTACTGGCAACTTACTGTTATTTTCCTCATCAGCCAGTAACATATATTTGATTTACTATTTATACAGTGACAAATATAATCCCATGAAATAAAAAAAGAAAGTAAATCCTAAACTTGCCTGTAAGTCTGGATTGGCAGCTGCTTTCTGGAGTTCTGCACTGATGATCTTTTCAGTTTTTTCTCGAGCTGCCTGTTCCACCATACGCTGGCTCAACACGGACAGTTTGGCTAGGGCAGAGGACAGTTCATCTGTGGCTAGGGCCTGCCGTGCTCTATCTTGCCAACTCATAGCACGTTCTGTCAAACACTGCAGGGCCTCTCCTTCTGGCAAACGTACAGGTAACTTCTGAAGGGATACCAGGAGTGATAGAATAGTCTCTAGCCTTGGCCTTCGAGACCGCATACAAAGAGGGCAAAGGAATTTTACTTCTTTAGCCTGCCAGCTAGATCCTTTTTTTTGGGAACCTGATTTAGGAAGGGGAACACAGCTGTTATGGAACCAGTCTTTGCAGAGCTCACACTGTAGCATAAACCCACTGGCTGTCTTGCGACAAATACAAAATTTTACTTCTTCTATGCGGTCCACCATTGTCATCTTGGCTAGGTTGGCTGCTCTGAGGGAATGCATGGCTTCGATCTCTTTTTGCTCCCGTTCTTTGAAAACTGCCACCTGTATACAACGAACATTTAATTAAAAGGAGTCACGGCAAAATACTCCAAAAATGACAAATCCTCAAAGCTGAGGGATCATCTCCACATTGTGCCCTCATTGTAACAAACCACTGTCCTTTAAAAAAAAAAAAAAATCAGTTGTCAATCATTTCCCATAATTTGGGTACATTCTTCATTTGTGAAATGAGCAGAGTGCTACCATATTTGACAATGTTTATCAGTAGAGTACTTTGAATTTTTCTATAGGGTGCAATAGGAAAGATAATATGCCCTGGAGTCAGGCAACGTGGGCATGAAGCCTGGCTCTTGGACATCTAGACTAATGATCTGGGCACAAGTTTTATGAATCTCAGTTTTCTGAAAAATGAGAATACCAATCTCGTTTTGTTGTTTTGAGGATTAAGATAATACATGAAAGTGCCTAATTTGGTATCTTGCACAAGGTAAGTAGTCAATAAATATTCCTTCCCTGGGGGGATAATTTCTATACAAATCAACTTTTCTTTCTTAACAGCTTCTCCAACTCATGTAGAAGTAGAATAACAAAGCGTGATGACCAATTATAACAAGATTTTATGTAACTCACTTTTAAAAAGTAAGTAAAAGCAAACAAAATTTAATTATCATGAACACTGTCAGTACATTTTCTTTTTTAAACTATGGTAGCTTTGAAACAATTCTGAAATAATTTCCAGTCCTATCAATCTGGCAGGACGGATTTGTTAGGCAGATTTGCTAATAAATCATTTCCACTGGCCTCAAAACAAGATCATTTGTAGGCAGAAACAGCCATATCAAGTGACTTAATGTATGTAATTCCCTGCTGTTACATATTGCCCAAACTCATTTTTTATTTCTCTTTACAACCTCAGGCTCCTAGTCTTCTTCACACTTTCCTCCTCCTCTCCAAAAATATCTATCATTCTTGGGGTGTCTGGGTGGCTCAGTAGGTTAAGCATCTGACTTCGGCGCAGGTCATGATCTCATAGTTCTTGAGTTTGAGCCCTGCTTCAGGTAAGCTCGAGCCCCGCTTTGGGTGAGCACAAGCCCCACTTTGAGTGAGCCCCACTTCTCTCTCCCTCTCCCTCTTTCTTTCGACCCCTTGTGGGATTCTCTCTCTCTCTCTCTCTCTCCTTCTCTCTCTGCTCTTCCCTCACTTGTACCCCCCTCTCAAAAAACAAAAACAAAAACACCCATCATTCTAATTAGCTACAAATATTTTGAGCACTCACTATACTATGAATGCTACAAAGAGAAGGGAGATATTTTAAATAGTAGCTAGAATCATTAAATGGATAAAGGGACACCTGGGTGGCACAGTCTGTTAAGCGTCTGATGCTTAATCTCCGCTCAAGTCATGATCTCACTGTTTGTGGGTTCAAGCCCCACATCGGGCTCTGCACTGATGTTGCAGAGCCTGCTTGGGATTCTGTCTCTCCTTCTCTCTGACCCTCTCCCGTTTGTGCATGTGCTCTCTCTCTCTCTCAAAATAAATGAACTTAAAAAAATTAAATAGATACAATTCCTTTTAAAAGCACAGTATTAAATGCTATTAAATTCTAACCCAGTAATCCTATTCCTAAGAGTCAAGTATAGGAAAATAATCTGAAAAAAGGAAAAGGCTTTACAAAGAAGTTCACTTTATATTATCCATAAGAGTAAATACTTAGAACAATCAAAATATTTGATGTATCAGAGAACTGTTCAGCAAATCATGGACAATTTGTAGGAATATTAGACAACTATTAAAACAATAATAACGAACAGAGATATGGAAAAGACAATTTTAGGGAGGGAGCAAAATGATAAACTTTGATTACAAATACAAAAAATGATCCCAGAATGCAAGCTATATTACAAAGCTGTAATCATCAAGACAGTATGGTACTGGCACAAGAACAGACACTCAGATCAACGGAACAGAACAGAGAACCCACAAATGGACCTACAAACGTATGGCCAACTAATCTTTGACAAAGCAGGAAAGAATATTCAATGGAGTAAAGACAGTCTCTTCAGCAAGTGGTGCTGGGAAAACTGGACAGCGACATGCAGAAAAATGAACCTGGACCACTTTCTTATACCATACACAAAAATAAACTCAAAATGGATGAAAGACCTAAATGCAAGACAGAAAGCCATCAAAATCCTAGAGGAGAAAGCAGACGAAAACCTCTTTGACCTTGGCCAAAGCAACTTCTTACTCAATACGTCTCTGGAGACAAGGGAAACAAAAGTAAAAATGAACTATTGGGACCTCATCAAAATAAAAAGTTTCTGGGGTGCCTGGGTGGCTCAGTTGGTTAAGCATCTGACTTCGGCTCAGGTCATGATCTTGCGTTTGTGGGTTCGAGCCCCGTGTCGGGCTCTATGATGATGGCTTAGAGCCTGGAGCCTGCTTCAGATTCTGTGTCTCTCTCTGTCTCTGACCCGTCCCCTGCTCATGCTCTGTATGTATCTCTCTCTCTCTCTCAAAAATAAATAAACATTAAAAAAAATTTTTTTAATAAAAAAATAAAAATTAAAAATAAAGAGCTTCTGCACAGCGAAGGAAACAATCAGCAAAACTAAAAGGCAACCAAGGGAATAGAAGGTATTTGCAAATGACACATCAGATAAAGGGTTAGTAGCCAAAATCTATGAACAACTTATCAAACTCAACACCCAAAAAGCAAATAATCCAATGAAGAAATGGGCAAAAGACATGAATAGACACTTCTCCACTTCTCCAAAGACATCCAAATGGCCATCCAACACATGAAAAAATGCTCAACATCACTCATCATCAGGGAAATACAAATCAAAACCACAATGAGAAACCACCTCACACCTGTCAGAATGGCTAAAATTAACAACTCAGGCAACATGTTGGTGAGGATGCGGAGAGAGGCTCTCTTTTGTGCTGCTGGTGGGAAGGCAAACTGGTGCAGCCACTCTGGGAAACAGTATGGAGGTTCCTCAAAAATTAAAAATAGAACTACCCTACGACCCAGCAATTGCACTACTAGGTATTTATCCAAGGGACACAGGTGTGCTGTTTCAAAGGGGAAACCCCAATGTTTATAGCAGCACTATCAACAATAGCCAAAGTATGGAAAGAGCCTAAATGTCCATCGATGGATGAATGGATAAAGAAGATGTGGTATATATGTATGTAATGTAGTATTACTCGGCAATCAAAAAGAATGAAATCTTGCCATTTGCAACTTCATGGATAGAACTACAGGGTATCACGCTAAGTGAAATTAGTCAGAGAAAGACAAATATCATAGGACTTCACTCATTATGAGGACTTTAAGATACAAAACAGATGAACATAAGGGAAGGGAAGCAAAAATAACATAAAAACGGGGGGCGGGGGCACAAAAACGTAAGAGACTCTTAAATATGGGAACAAACAGAAGGTTACTGGAGGAATGGTGGGAGGGGAGATGGGCTAAATGGGTAAGGGGAATTAAGGAATCTACTCCTGAAATCACTGTTGCACTATATGCTAACTACTAATTTGAAAGTAAATTAAAAAAATAAATAAAAACTTAAAAAATAAAAAATAAACAAATATAAAAAATGAAATACATATATATATAAAGCCAAAGATAATGTTTACAAAACAAAAATAGTTAAGAACATAAAACCAGTGAATCTGCTAATATCTTCACAGAATTTTGTATTCACAAGCAGATTCAAGATGCATTACATAATTTCTTACCACCATGGCTGTATCTCTGGTTTCCTCCAATCCTTCCTCGAGATCACTCAGAGGCTCAAGGTCCAGATCCTTTTCTTTTTCTTTTTCTATTAGTTCTTTTACTTTTTTCCTTCTGTTTTTACCACTCCCATATATACCAATGTCAGTCCGGGGACTCAGCACCTACAAAAATAAAACCAAACACTGAGCTCCAGTTTTTAAAAAATCTTAAAACTGAAAATAATAAAAGGAATCATTTACTGACCATTCATCATGTCCTACACACTTTTCTTACATACTTTATACACATTACCTAATTCAGTCCTCACAACAACCCTCCGTAGTAGGTAGTATTATCTGTATTTTACAAACCAGGGAAACTGAGGCTAAGAAAGGAAACAACTTGCCCAAGGACACAGGGTTAGCAATTAGGGAGCCAGTCCTCAAACGTGAAACTATCTTACTCCAACTATGCTCTTTACGATGTTCAAATGCTCAAGATAAAAAAGATAACGACTATTTAAATTTGTACTTCTGAGAAATAAATCTTTCAATGACAGAATCTATTAGTAACAGAGATAAGATCCAGGCTGTATTCTGGACGCAGCAGAAGATGAACTGGAAATAAGTCTGCCTAAAGCTCCACATTTCTAGTCAACATTTGATATCACTTAATAGGAAATCACTTATATAACCATGACCAGATAAACTGAAAACAACCCTCACCAATGAAACTCCTACCTACAGGTGTTAAATTACCAACTATTCTTTACCTGCAACAACGTATGGCTAGAATTCTTCTTAAGAAAGGTCCGCCCCGTCCGTTCTCTCCATGCCCGTGCAGCTGCTACTTGTGACTCTACTTGGGGCAATGCGTCCAGACGCACAGGGATAGGGCGCCCTTTAGCAGACAAGCTTTCCAACTGCTCCAAGTAAGCATAGTTGCTGCCACTCTGAAAAACAAAAGTACACTCTCACACAGCTTGCACTTTCTTATGGAGTCTAGCAATACTGGTCGGAAGATCTTACAAAGAGTTTAGTGTTAAGCTTTTTATTAAATATTATTCTTTAAACCTAATCGTATCTCTTGAACTAACAGAGCCAATGTCGTTTTTAAAAAGTCTGTAAATTCATGTTGTCAAAGTTTTTTTATTTTATTAATTGAGAACAAGTTAAAATGTAAAAACCAGTTCAACAGATAATCTAAAGAACATGTATATAAATACGATCAGGAATGAGGCAAGGAATTTGCTAATAGATGGAAACAGATGTTTAATATCATACCAAACAATGCAATCATCTTTTCTACCATGTGGAAATCAATTGTTCCATTATAGATAAGTTTAATTGCTTTTCTATGGACATAATTCATTTGTATTACTATCGTTTTTAATAATCGACAGAGTTGTAAGATAGCCTGGTCAAACAAAATCTAAGGCGCACACTCCTTCAATGAGATAATCTTGGAGGGTTCACCAGACAATATCCAGTATTCCAGGGAAAGGACATCAGTAATCTCTTTTGCCTATTTCAGTCTTCCAACTTTTCCAAATACTACAAAGCAGTATTTTAGTTCTGATAACCACCTCCATTTTATGTTCTATAAATACAGATGAGAATGGATATTTGCCTAAGTCACATGGTTCGGTATTTATGTGTAATGAAGTCATTATTGTTTTCAGAACTATTACTGCTTTACATTTACTAACTAAATGAATCATTACAAGAGGGGAGAGGGTTAACAAGTAATCCATTACAGTAATTCTGAGTGATAAGATTGGATGAATCTCCAAGCAGACAGGACATGTAACTATTCCTACAAGAAACTGTATATATACCCTTAACATTCATTGTTATTCAGAGGCTCTGAATGAAGGAAAGGCATAGTTACGTGCTAAACAGACATTCTAATAAAAAGTTAGTTCCTATCTATTAAATGACTCATTTGCCTAAAAATTCATTTGGAAAGTTACACTGAAACATGTGGAAAAATAAATAAGCAAGAAACTTCAGTGAATTTTTTTTTCTTTAAAGTAGGCTCCAGCTCCCAACAGGGGTCTTGAACTCACAACCCCCAAGATCAAAAGTCCCATGTTCCACCAACTGAGCCAACCAGGTGCATCAACTTAAGACAATTTTTACAAAGAATATGGGAAGCTTCTAGCCCTAAGAGATATTAAAATGGTATAATTAAAATCACTGTGGACTAGGATTAAAGAATAGCAAACTGGAAAAGAAAAGAAAGCTCAAATACAGATATGGTTGACAAATACCATGTTTACTAGTACTCCTTGTGCCCAGCTATAGCTGTTTGACTACAGAATATCTCCTGGCTAAGGCTTGACAGAGCCTGCTCCCAAACTATGTATCTTAAAGAAGAGTCTGCCTGTCAACAGAAGTTGTCCACTTACTTAGAATCTACAAGTCCATCTCCCCACTGAAGGGAGGGCTTAGTGGAGGAAAAGTCCTCTAAATGACAGAGGAAACACATGGCAGCCACCTACACTTGGAGACTTGGTCCAGCAGTCATAAACAGCCAACTAAGGGTTATCAGACATTCGAGGACAACCAACTTCCTGAAATAGGTTAAAGATGAAACAGAGGAGCTGCCCTAATGAAAACACAGGTAATTTTTAAAATAGCATAGAAAAAGTGCGGCTAACCAGCTCCCAGAAAAAATCAACTTAAAACAAAGTAAAATAGAAGTCATTAGAACTTGACAACTACAGTATGTTCTCTCTTAAGTTTAGTAGAGTTGGTTTCCTTTTATTTGGATATAGTTCTACAAAAAAGAGTAGGTATACCCTCAATACTAAAAATGCTGCCAGGTTTTTATAATTCAGGAGGAATTTTATATATTCAAATACAGTTTCATCTCTAGCCCTTATTTCATTGTTTTAATTTTCTTTTTTCTTTTAGAGAGAGAGAGTGTGTAAGTGGGGTGAAGGAGGCAGAGGGAGAGAGAGAATCTTCAGCAGGCTTCACGCTCAGCATGGAGCCTGACACAGGGCTTGATCCCGCAACCCTGGATCATGACCTGAGCCAAAATCAAGAGCTGAATGCTCAACTCACTGAGGCACCTCATTGTAGTTTGTTTTAAATTAAAATGTATATGTCTTTCTAATTAGAGAATATGCTATTTTGAGGGCCTGGATACTACCTTTACACCCTTCCCTCACATTTCTGCTCCCAAACAACTAGAATAGTACCATGAGTGTTATGGGGTTCAGTAAATATTAATTCCATTTTCTTTTTGCTGCCTCTTATTTTAAAGTAATTTGTGCACATGGCAAAGATTCAAAGAATACAGCAGGGAATAAACTCCCTACTGCTAAGAGTTAAATAAATAGCTAATTCTGTCATCTTTCACAGCAGGAAGTCAACAAAACAAGTTAACGTTTAAATAGGTAATATTTACTTTGAATGATAGAATCAGATGGAAGAACAATTGAATTTTAAGTACTATCATTATTTTATTCTGGTTATTCTATTCTAAAAAATTATAGGCTTAAAGAATTCATCTGTGAGACAGCATTACCCAAATGGTAGGATAACTCAAGAGGCTCCTTACCTGAATAGCTTCTACTTTCGCTGTCCATTCTCGAGCCTTTTGTAAGGCCTCTTTTAGGGACAACACATTGGGTAGAAAGGCTGGAATGTTCTTGGCTTCATTCACTATGCTTTCTAAACTTGCCACACTGTGCCTTGGTCTAAAAAAAACCACAAAAACAGGGTAGATGCATGAGGAAAAGTCAAACTGCTACCAACATTTAAATCACATTTTAGAATGTGCAGAGAACTTTCATATACATGATTTTACTTCTTACCACAATTCTATAAGGAAGGCAAAGCAGCGATTATCTTTATTTCCAATTTACAAATAAGAAACCCTTAGCTCAAAAATCAATTTACCCCCAAAGTCATTTAATACAGTGAATGGCACAGCCGAAATACTGATTCAGAATGAGTCTCAGATCCCATGCTCTTTTCACTATAGTAAATTGCATCTATTTTAGTACTCCACAATATCTGAAATTGTCAGAGATGCATATTAGACAGCAATGTAGAAAGCAATAGTCTAGAAGTCCATTAATATTGACCATATACATTTAATTCAACTGCATTCAAGAATACCTAGTTACAAAAAAGATGAATAAAATAGACCTTATCCTCAACTAATCAGAATACAAGATAAAAATTAAACCTGTACTGGGGACGAAGAACAAATTAGTATAGGCTCATCAAAATGGGATGTCGTGTTTAATTCTGCTTAGGGGAGCTGAGAAGGGCCTTGAGGGGCGCTTAAAGAATTTATTTTATCAAGTAGAATGTTAAAGAAAAAAAACCAGGAATATAATGAACAAACACAGGAAGACACATTTAAAAATAAGTTAGTGGTCCAGGGCAGCCTAATTGGCTCGATGAGTAGAGCATGCAACTCTTGATCTCAGGGCCATGAGTTGAAGCCCCACGTTGGAGGTAGAGATTATTTAAAAAATAATAAAAAAAATTTAAAAAATTAAGTTAGTAGCCCAGTTTAAGATGGGGGCTGGCGTGAGGATGGAGGTAGAACAGGAATAGGAGTAAGAGCAGGAAGTAGGAGAACATGACCGGAAAGATAGATACAAACTGATATAAGCGGTCTTGACAGCCATGAATTTCACTATGAAAGCAACAGGAAGCTACTGAGGGTGGGAATAGTTTCATCATATAGAAATCCTACTATATGCTCATGAAACTTTTCAATCTTGTGGTGGAGGGATTATTAATACACAGTTATGATGCACTGTAAGATGCTATCAGAATATATAGTCGGAGGACCTAAACTGACTTGGCAGGTGAAGGAAGGCTTCCCAGAAGTGACCTCTAAAGTTTATCCTTTTTTAATAGGAGTGAGTCAGGAAAGCTGGGACCAGAGGCAGGGTAGGGGTATACCACAGGGGCTGGGCAGAAGGGAAGAATGTTCCACAGGAAAACAAAATAAGCATGTGAAAAGGTCCAGAGACAAGAAAGAACATGGCATGTCTGAAGAAAGCAAGTGGGGATCACTATGTTTGGAACACAGAATGCAAAGAAGATAGGCAAGGGATGAGGCTAGATCCTAAAGCAAGAGGCTAAATTACAGATGGCCTTATGAATCAGGTTAAGGAGTCTAAATTTCATCCCAAGGAGAATGGGAAACACTGAAGGGCTTTAAACAAGACAAGCCATACCTATATTTTAGGAAAATACGAGTTGCAATGTAGAGAATGGGTTAGAGAAGAGTGAGGTCACTGAGGTCACAGAACCTGTTGCTATGATTTAGGCCAGCTATGACAGCACCCAAAAGAAGAATGAAAGTGAGAAACATTGAGGAAATATAATCAACATGACTTGGTAGTTAACTGAGTTTGAGGGTAAGGAAGTGGAAAGGAAAGGTTAAAGTTAATTTCCAAAGTACTGGCTTATGTATGAATGAATCCAATTTTGGATTTGGGGAATCTGAGGTACCAACAGGACATCCAATGGAATTATCTAATAAGTAGATGATATCTATGAAATATATCTGTTATACATGAGATTTTGGAGTTAATCAGTATAAAGAGGACAAATGGAGCCAAGAAATTAGATGAAATTTCCAGGGAGATGTACACAGTGAAAAAAAGAAGTGGTCTACACCAGAATCTTGAGGAAAGCTTTTATTTAAGAGGCAGGGGAAAAAAGGCCAAAAGCGAAGAAGGGTATTGAGAAAATAATGGTCAGTAATCAATCAATGCTAAGACGTGAAGAATATTATAGATGTGTTTCAAAAAGATAACTTTATCCATTCAGAAGATGTGGTTTACATATACAATGGAATACTACTTGGCAATGAGGAAGAATGAAATCATGCCATTTACAACAATGTAGATGGAACTGGAGGATATTATGCTAAATGAAATAAGTCATTCAGAGAAAGATTTCATATGTTTTCACTCACATGTGGAACTTGGGAAACTTAAGACCAGGGGGGAAGGGAAGGGGAAAAAATAGTTTCAAACAGAGAGGGAGGGAGGCAAACCACAAGAGACTCTTAAATACAGAAAACAAACTGAGGATTGATGGCAGAGATTGGGGGAGAAGGGAAATGGGTGATGGGCATTGAGAAAGGCACTTGTTGGGATGAGCTCTGGGTGTTGTATCTAAGCAATGAATCATAGGGAATCTACCCCCGAAGCCAAGAGCACACTGCAAACACTGTATATTAGCTAACTTGACAATAAATATTTAAAAACAAACAACTACAACAAAACCCCAAAAAAGATAATCTTGACAGGAGTAAGAAAACAAAAGATTCTTCTTCCCACTATCCCCATCAAATTCCATCACCCTCTATTTTCTAATTTTATTTTCTTCATGACACTAATTATCTGAAATTTACTCATCCATTTATACACTCACTTATTCACCTGTCTCTTGGCTCTCCCCACTAGAATGTTGGCTCTATTTTAGAGCAGGGACTCTGTGTGCTTTTCCCTACTGTCTCTATAGCACTGAGAAACAGTGCCTGGCATGTAGCGGCTACTCCACGAATACTTACTGAATTGCAAAGATTAAGGGAAAATACAAGAGTACTGTAACTAGGTCAGTGACAGTGAAGACAGATATGAAAGACATTTTGGAGGCAAACTCACTAAAACTTGGTGACTGATTAAATGTAGAAAAATGAGAGAAAAAGTTTTCACATATTACTACCGCCAAATTTTCATTCTGTAGACTACAGTAAGTTGCATCAGGTATACCAAATTATAGTTTTGCATTCCACAGTTATTTAGTTTTTCCCATTTCATATGCTCCTGGAATTGTCATGAATCTGAAGACACTGAATAGTTTCAAAGGAAAAAAAGCTATGGATACATTTTAGTATGTATTCTCCATGGCATCTGGAGAGCAAAATATCCAGCAAAAATACATGCAGCCTTTTCTTGGCAAAACAAAACTGTGTTCATTATTCATTAAATCATCTAAGGCTTTTCCTATCATCTGCATTCAAAATAAGTAGCTGGCAAAGTAGTTAAGTACATGAAGACTTTGGAATGAAGTGGAAAAGGCTTCAAATTTGAGCTGTGTTAAGAACTATGTGATCTAAGTATCCCAGGTTCCTCATCCTCACACGAGAAATTGTGTATCAATTTTAGCTGAAGAAATACTTTAATAAAGGACATTAGTTCTTACATAATTATGAAATTAGTTGATACACAAATATGATGAATGCTTTACTGAAATCTCACAAATCCAATGGGGTGCCAATGCTAATGCAACTTAACGTTTTCTTCCCCTTCTTTCTCTTTCCCACTACTTTCCTGCATAAATCCTCTACTCCAGGGAAGCCCATTTAACTTTTGTCACCAAAACACAATTTAGCTTATGACATTTCTCCTACCTCCCTTCCGCTTCAATCGCACTCATGCTTCAAGTCTCTACCTAAGTTCTTTCTTTTCTCTCCAGCTTCTCTTCTGAGCACCCAAGCTAACACTGACCTCTCCTCTAAACTCCTGTTGCATTTTTCTGTACCTCTCAGTTAACAGTAACATATGGTGGTGAGCTTTACATTTCTTAGCTCTGAAATACAGCATAGGTAATGGAAAGTTCTAAACAAAATACTACTTTGTGTCACCTAAAGTACCTAGCAAAGTACTCTGCACTAGAGTGCACACAATATTTGAAAACTGTTTATGTGCAGACCTATTCGATAATTTAGTGATTGATCAGGGAAGGCACAAAACATCTAAATATTTAATGAAATAGAACCTTATGTTCCTCCTTCGGTTCTACTCTGACTTTGTTATTAAAGAGGCAACAGTCATCAATATATGTGTTCACCTTGCCTGCAGGCAGACCTTAGCCTTTTCTTCCCACCGCTCAGAGACTGTAAGGAGCTCCTGTAGTTCAGCCATTGCCTTCTCCACAGCATGGTGGGGTGCCAACCCCACCCCAGAGTCTATCAGTTTCTTCATGACATCCAAAGTGACCTGCTGTGGATCTGACAGGGTCAGTCTTACTTCATCCAACCATCGAGCCTGCTGTAGCTCTTGCTTTAGTCGTGCTAATTCAGGTAGCTCCACATAGAGACTAGAACCCATGTCTATCAACATTTGGAGTTTGGAAGAATCTGGGGTTTCATCCATCATGGCCTCTTGAGCACGTTCATGAAACTCTTCCACATCATCCAGGAGATTCTGAAAAAGTAAAAAAAAAAAAAAAACAAAAAAACAAAACAACCAAATTTAAAAGATACAAAATGAGGGGCGCCTGGGTGGCTCAGTCAGTTGAGTGTCCGACTTCGGCTCAGGTCATGATTTCACGGTCTGTGGGTTCAAGCCCCGTGTCAGGCTCTGCACTGACAGCTCAGAGCTTGGAGCCTGCTTCCGATCCTGTGTCTCCCTCTCTGCCCCTCCCCCACTTTCACTTTGTCTCACTCTGTCACTCAAAAAATAAATAAATGGAAATAAATGGAAAAAAAAAATTTTTTTAAAGAAATAAAAAATAAAAGATACAAAATGAGTATGGAATATAGCTCAGGCAAACTAACTCTAGATTATCTAATAATTTCACCATTATAGCACCAAATAGATACGATAGTAAAAAACGTAAAATGCTTCTCTGTAATTACTTACCTTCTTCCTTTTAAAATACGACTCATTCAGGGGCGCCTGGGTGGCTCAGTCGGTTGAGCGGCCGACTTCAGCTCAGGTCATGATCTCACGGCCCCGTGAGTTCGAGCCCCGCGTCAGGCTCTGTGCTGACAGCTCAGAGCCTGGAGCCTGTTTCAGATTCTGTGTCTCCCTCTCCCTGACCCTCCCCCGTTCATGCTCTGTCTCTCTCTGTCTCAAAAATAAATAAACGTTAAAAAAAAAAAAAAAATTCTATAAAAAAAATAAAAAAAAATACGACTCATTCAAAAAAACTTTTAAATTTTTTTTAAATGTGTATTCTTGAGAGAGAGAGAGAGAGAGAGAGAGCGAGCGCATGAGCGGGGGAGGGGCAGAGCGAGAGGGAGACACAGACTCTGAAGCTGGCAGCACAGAACCTGATGTGGGGCTCAAACTCACGAGTCGCAAGATCATGACCTGAGCTGAAGTCGGACACTTAACCCTGAGCCACGGAGGCGCTCCAATTCAAAAAATATTTAAAGACTGCAGACTTAGATATAGCCACTGTTTTAAGTGCACAATATTAAAACATACAGTCCTTTGTCTTCAAGGAACGCATTTTAATCTAAATAGCCAGACACTGAATACGTGAATGAAATGTTTCAGTTCGTTTTAAATGCTATGAGAACAAAATAGAACACAATAGAGAATGACCAGAGGAGGAGGGCATACTACATTGCAATGGTGGTCACAGAAAACAGATGAACTGAAACTAAAATAAGGAGACGGAAGTGGGAACTATAAGAAGATCTGGAAGAAGAGCAGTTCAGGCAGGGCAAGTAATAACTGCAAAAGCTCTTAAAGAGAAATGAGCTTGCTGTCTTGCTCATCTGGATGAGTGGATGATGAGAAGCAAAGTGGAGAATGTAGTTTAAAAATAAGCAGAGGTCAGATTACACAGTGCCCTGTAGATTATGAATTTAGATTTCATTCTAATGGCTTTGAGGAAGCACTGGAGAATTTAACCACAAATAAATGATATGATTTGATTTATATTTTACACAATCATTCTGGCTACCAAATAAAAAATCAACTATCAAGGACAAGAGAAGAAGAAAGGAGGTGAGTTAAGAGGCTATTACAGTAACCTAAGGCCTAGAATCTAGTGGTTCAGAGCAGTTTAAGCAATGGTCATGATGATAAATGGTTCACTCTGGGATACATTTTGAAGATAAAACAGCACTTGTTTAGAGACTGGTTGTAGGGTAATAAGGGAAATAAAGGAATCAAGGATTTTGACTCATTAAAAGGCTTTTAAGATTACTTCAGTCTGCCAAAGGGATATGGAGAGTATGCCACTGGACATACAAGCCTGTAGGAAAGAACAAAGGCACTAAGAACTGGTGATCTGGGAATCAGATCAGATTTGTTTAATGTCACTAAACAAGTAAGATGTCAAGACCTAGACTAAAGAAAGGGCTGAGGCTCCGAACATACTCCACAATTAGAAGTCAAGCCAAGGAGAAAACAAACAGCAAAGAAGACTAAAGAGAAGGAGTTGTGAATAACCTAGAAAACCAAAGAGTGTGATGTCACAGATGTTTAGAGAAGAAAGTCTCTCAGATAGGAAAGTGTGGTTAACTATCAAAATGCTCCCACAACAAGGAATAAAGCAAAAACACAATTGATACTAGATTTCACAAGCTGATAACCTTGATAAAAACCATTTCAGATATCCTGCCCATGGCCAAATCACAAACCACCACCATGAACTATCAAAGGAATACTAACTACACAAATTAATGTATTTGATATATACTTTTGAGATTTTACAAATTCAAGAAACCATCAGGACTCTAGTAATTTCAGAGCTCATATTTTTAAAAGCTCATGAACTAATAACTTACTGAAACATTTAGATTCTTTTAATGATTTTCTTGCATTTCAATTTTATCTATGCCAGATAGGGATTCTGATCTAAAATTAAAACAGAAAAAAATTCTAAACTAATTACTCTTGGTTCCAGAATCTTAAAGGGAGTATTAAAGACTAAGAACTAAACCAAGGAATTCTTTTTTTTTTTTAAGTTTATTTATTTTGAGAGAGAGAGAGAGAGAGAGAGAGAAAGCAGGGGAGGGCAGAGAAAGAGGGAGAGAGAGAATCCCAAGCAGGGTCTGAACTGTCACCACAGAGCCCGATGTGGGGCTCAAACCCATCAACCGTGAGATCATGACCTGAGCAGAAATCAAGAGTTGAATGCCTAACTGACTGAGCCACCCAGGCGCCCCTAAACCAAAGGATTCTTACTGTCAGCAGTAAGAGAAACAGAACAAAAAACTAGTCTAGACACAGTATTTTATCTGCCCAAAACAGAAACCCATACTACAAAGGTTATTACCCAAGAAAAGAAACGTAATACTCCACCTTTACTTGTCGAGCTTGGCTGATGACACATGGAAGACTAAAAAGTTGTTGGACAAAGGCTTTCAATTCTTCCACTGTCAGTTTGGTCCGAGTCCTCCCACTATCTGGGCTCTGCCTGATGTGAAATAATATTGAGACATAAGTAAGAAAAATTCATAGTCATCTGATATCAAAGGGGCTTCTAGTCTCTCTAGAATTCTAACCCAAGCAACCCCAGAATATGAGTGTTTGAGAGGTTCCACTGTAATGCTGATCACCTCCAAATCAGGTATTTACCTCTTTAGTTAATGGCTCAAAGATTCAATACTCCAAGTTGTAGTTCCTCCAATCTTACAAGTGTTAAACATTTCAAACAGTTAATCAATTCCTCAGATCAAAATATTATGTTCATTAATAAAACTAAATCTTCTACCTCAAAAAGCTTAAAATGTGGAACAAGGGCACCTTTAACTTAGGAGACAATAAACCCTCTGAAACATATTCAGAACTGTATGTGTATGTGCATTTTTCTAAGAAAAGGGTCTCTAAGCTTTTGCCAGATTCTCCGAGAGGGTTAGTGACCCAATGACAGCTGAAGATTCACTGACCAACATCTTTAAGAAAGATTCTCTAATGAAATGGTAAATAAAAAATATACAAGGTAATTTTAAAACCCAATGTGAAGTGCAACAGAAGAACCTGTTCAGATACCAGGAATGTGTTGGAATGAATACAAAACAATACCACAGAAAATTTAACACATATAAATGACATTAAATCAAGGGTGCATACTTCTACACTCCTTAATAACAGCCTTTCCTGCATCCATCAAGGTTAGTCTTTGCTGCCACCTGCCTTCAGCATGTAGTATCATTTATTTATTTACAAATATTTATTGCACACCTATTATATGCCAGGCATTGTGCTAAGCACAAGAAATAAAGCAATGAAAAAATGAATAAAAAATCTCCAACATCCTAGTCTCACACATGTTCTAGTGGGCCTGGGAATCAGTAGAAGAGATAATGAGTTAGTATATCAGGAGGTGACTGGGCTAGGAGAAAAACAAAACAGGAAAAAAGAGTAAAAAGGTTGCAACTTTATAAAGGTTGTCAGAGCAAGTTTCTTCAAGAATGTGTCATCTGAAAAAGACCTGAAAGAAGTGAGGGACAAGCCACCTGGATAGCAGGGAAGGCCTGTGAAGGCCCTAAGGAGAACCGTGCCCAGTGTGTAGGAAAAGCAGAAAGGGGAAGAAGACTGCAGAGTGAAGCAAGAAAGAAGGGAGAGTAGTAGGGGTTTAAGATTGGGACATGACTGGAGGAGAAAGGGAAATGGCCACAAGAGATCAAAGATTAAATAGAGGGCCTTGTGAGCCAGTTAAAATTCTGGCTTCTACACTGAAAGAAAAACAAACAAGACCAAAAAACCCACAAGAAACCACTGGGGAACCCAACTCTTCTTCATAGTCTTACCTGTGCTTCTGCTTTTTGCTGAGAAGCAGCTGAGCCACAGAGGCACAGGTCTCCGCTTCTTTTACAGCATCCCTGAGCTTTCTAAAGAGATCATTCTCTGGGTATTTCCTATCCTCAGCATCTTCCAGCATTACTCGTAATTCAATCAAATCTGTAAGAATAAAACCGTATGCTATAACCACAGACATAAAAAGCCATTTAAAAATGTTAACCAACCCCTCTCAAGTTAGTCCTCAACCTATCAGAAGAATCATCGCAGCTGGGAAAATCTCACCAATGCAATTAAAAGCTTATGAGCAGATGCTCATTCCTAATCCTTATGGATGATTTCTCTCAGGTAAGGTTAATTCCTCGTTCTTTTTTTTTTAATGTTTTATTTATTTGAGAGAGACAGAGAGAGAGAGAGAGAGAGAGAGAGCGAGCATGCACGCAAGCAGGGGAGGGGCAGAGAGAGAGGGACAGACAAAGAATCCCAAGCAATGTCTAGACACTTAACTGACTGAGCCACCCAGCCGCCCCTGCAATTCCTTGTTCTTAATTAGCCTTCAGTGTTAGTCCACTGGTAACAATGGCTCCCCAAAATACATATGTATTGCCAGTTAGCCATCTGTCCCATTTTATATTAACTTTTGATGTAAGAGAAGATTCTCAAATAGAAAACTAAATCTTAAGTCAGTCAACCAATCCATTAGTCTCAAATCTTAAATGAAGCCTAAGATTTTTCCTTAATAGAAAAACACATAAAACAAAACAAGGCCTCTTTCTTTTTTTTTTTTTTTAATTTTTTTTTTTTAATGTTTATTTATTTTTGAGACAGAGAGAGACAGAGCATGAACAGGGGAGGAGCAGAGAGAGAGGGAGACACAGAATCCGAAACAGGCTCCAGACTCTGAGCTGTCAGCACAGAGCCCAACACGGGGCTCGAACTCACGGACCGTGAGATCATGACCTGAGCCAAAGTCGGACGCTTAACCGACCAAGCCACCCAGGCGCCCCACAAGGCCTCTTTCAATGTGACAGTAATTTCAGTGTATGCATACAAAAGGAGGATACTTAACCTTTCTTGTGGTTGAAGTTGGCAGATAATGCTTCTGTAACACGGCTGACCCAAGTGTCATAAGATTGTGCCCTGACTTTCACACCGTATAGCAGAGAAGGGAGGTCTTCTAATGGATAGCGGTATCTAAAAACAAAGAGAAACAAACAAAACACAGAAATAAAAACTTGAAAATCCAACAATAACTTGAAAATAAATTTTAAACATAATCAGTTTAATACAATGATGAGGGGAATGGGGCCTTAAAAAAATCAAAGTTGTCCATAGAGGTTTAATGTAGGGAGAGACAGGGAATATATGAAATCAACTGATAAAATAACTTCAGTTGCCAAGTTTAGAGCCAACTTTAAAGGACTGGTCCACAGCAGGGAGGCAGAGAGACAAGGAAAAATCACCAGTCTACACATGGGGAAGGGAAATTACAAAGAACAATGCCCTTGGTTTTCAAAGAATTAACAAGTTTTACAAGAAACTTATGGATACCTAAGACACTTCTTCTGCATGGGGCAGGGGCACAGATCAGCTGGATGGTAGAGACACACAAGCCGCTCAGGATTACAGGAGCATGTCAGAGCAGAGAGAAAACATGTGGTTCTGCACGCTGAACACTGTCGCTCATCATCAGGAACAAGTTCAAACACCTCTTCTTCCGACATCAGCACACCCTGAAATACAATTCATGTCACTACATCAAATCTTTCTATCTCTCAAGCATCAAAGACCTTCAAGTTATTAAATTTTTTTCTTACAAGGAAAAATGATGCCCCATTAATGACACAGGTTAAACCTGAAATGGGACCATACCACAAGAACTTACTTCATGAGTCTCCACCAATGTATAAGCACACTTCAGAGATACTGTGGGTTTGGTTCCAGACCATGGCAATAAAACAACTATCACAACAGAACAAGTCAAATAAATTTTCTGATTTCTCAGCAAATATATAAGTTATATTTACACCATACTGTAGTCCATTAAGCGTGCAATAGTATTGTGTCTGAAAAAGCAATGTACACACCTTAATTAAAAAATCCTTTGCTGCTAAAAAATGCTCAACATCATCTAAGCTTTCAGGAGGTTATAATCTTTTTGCTGATGGAGGGTCTTGCCTCGATGTTCATCAGACTGTTAACTGATCAGGGTGGTGGTTGCTTAAGATTGGAGTGGCCGTTATAATTTCTTAAAACAATGGAGTCACATCAATTGTCTCTTTCACGTGTGACTTCTCTTAGCATATGATGCTATTTGACAGCATGTTATTCACAATTAGGACTTCTTTCAAAATATGAGTCCATCCTCTTAAACACTGCCACTGCTTTATCCACTAAGTTTACATAATATTCTAAATCCTTTGTCGTCATTTCAATAATCTTCACAGCATCTTCACCAGGAGTAGATTCCATCTCCAGAAAACAATTTCTTTGCTCATCCATCAGAAGCAACTCCTCATCTGCTAAAGCCGTTATCACAAGATTGCAGCAATTCAGTCACATCCTCAGGCTCCACTTCTGTGATTGTAGTTCTCTTGCTCTTTCCAACACGTCTACACTTTCTTCTCCACTGAGATCTTGAAGCCCTAAAAGTCATTCCTGCCACAGCTGGAATCAACTTCATCCAAACTTCTGTTCATGTTGATATTTGGACCTTGTTCCATGTGTCACAGATGTTCTTAATAGTATCTAGAATGGTGAATCTTTTCCAGAAGATTTTCGATTTATTCTGCTTAGATCTATCAGAAGACTATTTATGGCAGCTGTAGCCTTACAAAATTTATTTCTTAAATATTAAGACCTGAAAGTTGAATTACTCCTTGATCCACAGGCTGCAGAATGGATGTTCTGTTAGCAGGCATGAAAACAACATCAATCTTGTTGGACATCTCCATCAGAGCTTTCGGGTGGCCAGGCACATTGTCCATGAGCAGTCATATTTTGAAAGGAATCTTTTTTTTTTCTCTGCACAGCAGGTCCAACAGTGGGCTTAAAATATTCAGTAAACTGTTTGTAAACACATGTGCTGTCATCTGGATTTTGTTGTTCCAGTTATACAACACAGAGTAGATTTAGCACAATTCTTAAAGATTTATTTATTTTTTAATGTTTATTTTATTTCTCTTGAAAGAGAGAGAGAGAGAGAGAGAGAGAACAAGTGTGTGAGCAGGGGAGGGACAGAGAAAGGAGAGAGAGAATCCCAGGCAGGCTACACATTGTCTGCACAGGAGCCCGATGCAGGGCTCAATCTCACCAGCTGTAGGTGAAAACCAAGAGTCAGATGCTTAACTGACTGAGCCAGCCAGATGCCCCTAGCTGGACCCTGAGATTTTAGGATTGGTAAATGAGCAATGGCTTCAACTTAATGTCATCAGCTGTATTAGCCCCTAACAAGAGAGTCAGCCTGCCCTTTGAATCCAGGCATTGACTTCTCTCTAGCCATGAAAGTCCTAGATGGCATCTCCTTCTAATAGAAGGCAGTTTTGTCTACACCGAAAATCTATACTTAGTGTAGCCGCCTTCACTGATGACCTTGGCTACATCTTCTGGATAACTTGCTGCAGCTCTGTATCAGCACTTGCTGCTTCACCTTCCATTTTTGTGGTGTGTAGATGATTTCTTTCCTCAAACATCATGAACCAACCTCTGCTAGCTTCAAACTTCTGCAGCCTCCTCACAGCTCTCAGCATACATAAAACTTAGGAGTTAGGGCCTTGCTCTGGATTAGGCCCTGGCATAAGGAAATGTTGTGGCTGGTTCCATCTTCTATCCAGATCACTAAAACTTTCACCGTATCCTCAAAAAAGGCTATTTTGCTTTCTTACTGTTCATGTGTTCACTAGAGTAGCACTCTTAATTTACTTCAAGAACTTTTCCTTTGCATTCACAACCTGGCTAGCTGGCACAAGAAGCCTAGCTTTTGATCTATGTAGGATTTCCACATGCCTTCCTCACTAAGCTTAATAATTTCTAGCTTCTGATCCAAAGTGAGAGATGTGTAACTCTTCCTTCCACTTGAGCACTTAAAAGGCCGCTGTAATAGGGCTATTACTTGGCTTAATTTCAGTATTGTTGTAGCTCAAAGAATAAACAGGAACAGAGAAATAGCTAGTTGGTAGAGCAGGCTCAACATGCACATTTATCGATTAAGTTCACCATTATGAGGGCACAGGTTGTGGCACCCCAAAACAATTACAGTTATAACATCAAAGATCACTCATAAAATGACCATAAAGAATATAATAATAATAATTTAAAAAAGCGTGACCAATTAAAATATGGGCAGAAGGGGTGACTGGGTGGATCAGCATCTGACTCTTGATCTGCGCTCAGGTCATGATCCCATAGTTGTGGGATCAAGCCCTGTGTCAAGCTCCACGCTGAGCATGGAAGCCTGTTTAAGATTTTCTCTCTCCTGGGGCGCCTGGGTGGCGCAGTCGGTTAAGCGTCCGACTTCAGCCAGGTCGCGATCTCGCGGTCCGTGAGTTCGAGCCCCGCGTCAGGCTCTGGGCTGATGGCTCGGAGCCTGGAGCCTGTTTCCGATTCTGTGTCTCCCTCTCTCTCTGCCCCTCCCCCGTTCATGCTCTGTCTCTCTCTGTCCCAAAAATAAATAAAAAACGTTGAAAAAAAAAATTTAAAAAAAAAAAAAAAAAAAAGATTTTCTCTCTCCCTCTGTCCCTCTCCCCCACTTGCACTCTCTCTAAAATACAAAAATAAAAAATAAAAAAACAAAAATCAACAAAAATGGGCAAAAGACATTAATAAACATCTCTCCAAAGACATACATGATCGCTAACAGACACATGAAAAGATGCTCAACATCACTCTTCATCATAGAAATGCAAATCAAAACTACAATATAGTCTCATGACTGTCAGAATGGCTAAAATCAAAACTATAAGAAACAACAAGTGTTGGCATGGATGTAGAGAAAGAGAAACCCTCATGCATTATTGGTAAGAATGCAAACTGGTGCAGCCACTGTGGAAAACAGTATGGAGGTTCCTCAAAAAATTAAAGTTAGAATTACCATATGATTCAGCAATTGCACTACTGGGTATTTACCCAAAGAATATGAAAACACTAATTTGAAAAGATATATGCACCACTAAGTTTATTACAGCATTCTTTACAATAGCCAAATTATGGATAAAAAAACGTGGTATATATACACAATGGAATATTATTCAGCCATTAAAAAGAACAAAAACCTGCCATTTGCAACAACATGGATGGATCTAGAGAATATGCTAGTGAAATAAATCAGTCAGAAAAAGACAAACACCATCTGATTTCATTCATATGTGGAACTGAAGAAACAAAACAAAGAAAAAAAGACAAAACACAAAAAACAAAAAACAAAAAACCTCAGACTCTATTAAGGGAATTTCATTCTTTTTTTAAGTAAGCTCTACACCCAATGTGGAGATCAAACTCATGACCCTGGGTTCAAGTCATCCACTGTGCCAGCTAGATGCCCCAGACTCTATTAAATATAGAGAATAAACTGTTGGTTACAGAGGGGAGGTGGGGGTGGGGGGGGTGGGGGGGGTGGGGGATCAGTGAAATAGGTGAAGGGGATGAAGAGTACGTTTATGATGAGCCCTCACTAATGTATAGAATTTTTGAATCACTATATTGTACACCTAAAACTAATATAACATTGTATATTAATTATACCATAATTAAAAATGAAATAAAATAAAATGAAAAAATTTGAAATATTGTGAGAATTACCAAATGTGACAGAGAGACATGAAGTGAGCAAATGCTGTTGGAAAAATGAGGCCAATAAATTTGATCAATGCAAGGTTGCCACAAACCTTCAATTTGTAAAAAACACAGTACCTATGAAACTTCAAAAGATGGACACCAGGCAATGGGAAAGAAATCATTCTTTGTGGAAGGTGAGTTGACTGTATTTATGTGAGTCTGTTTCTGGGTTCTCTGTTGTGTTCCACTGGTTGATTTGTCTGTTCTTTTGTAAATACCACATAGTCTTTATTACTACTCTAGCTTTATAGTAAGTATTTAATATTTTTATTTATTTTTTATGAGTATAGTTGACACAGTGTACTTTAGTTTCAGGTGTACAATTTATAGTAAGTCTTGAAATCAGGTAGCGTTAGTCTTCTGAGTTTGTTCTTCTGCAATACTGACTTGGCTGTTATGAGTCTTCTATCTCTCCAAATAAATTTTAGAACCAATTTGTCAATATCCATAAAATAACTTGCTGGGATTTTGATAAGGATTTCACTGGATTTATAGGTAAACTGGGAAGAACTGACATCTTGACAACACTGAGTCTTCCGATCCATGAACATGGAATATCTCTCCATTAACTAAACTCTTCTTTGATTTGGTTCATCAGAGTTTTATAGTTTTCCTCCCTGTACATGTTCGGGGTACCTGGGTGGCTCAGTTGGTTAAGTGTCTGGCTCTTGGTTTCAGCTCAGGTCATAATCTCCCTGTTTCATGAATTCAAGCCCAGCTTCAAGCTCTCCACTGGGAGCGCTCTTAGGATTCTCTCTCTCTCCCTCTCTCTGCCCCTCCCTACTTGTACTCACTCACTCTCAAAATAAACTTCCAAAAAAAAAAAAGAAAGAAACTGGGGCGCCTGGGTGGCTCAGTCAGTTAAGCATCTGACTTTGGCTCAAGTCACAATTTTGCGGTTCATGAGTTCAAGCACCATGTCAGGCTCTGTGCTGACAGCTCAAAGCCTGGAGCCCACTTCAAGTTCTGTGTCTCCCTCTCTCTCTACCCCTCCCCTGCTCGCACTCTGTCTCTCTCTCAAAAATAAACATTAAAAAAAAAAAAAAAAGAAACCTAAGTATTTCATTCTTGGAGGGTGCTAATATAAATGGTTAACTTAAAAAAAAATGTTTTTTAATGTTTATTTGAGAGACAGCATGCATGTGAGCACAGGGAAGGGCAGAGAGAGAAAGAGAGACAGAGAATCCTGTCAGCGCAAAGCCAGGTGAGGGGTTTGATCCCACAAACCATGATATCATGACCTGAGTCGAAAACAAGGGTTGGAGGCCTCACCAACTTAGACACCCAGGTGCCCCAATGGTAATTTGCTTTTAATTTCAAATTAAAACGTTAGTTGAATTTTTAAAAAATAGAGTTAGGAGCACCTGGGTGGCTCAGTCAATTAAGTGTCTGACTTTGGCTCAGGTCATGAGCCAAAGTTCGTGAGTTCAAGCCCTGCACTGGGCTCTGTGCTAACAGTGCAGAGCCTGCTTGGGATTCTCTCTCTCTTCCCCTTCCCCATTTGCGCTCTCTCTCTCTCTCAAAATAAATAAATAAACTAAAAAATTAAATTAAATTTTAAAAAAAGGTTTGGGGTGCCTGGGTGGCTCAGTCAGTTAAGCGTTTGACTCTTGATTTCAGCTCAGGTCACAATCTCATGGTTTGTGAGTTTAAGCCCCCATGCTGGGCTCTGTGCTGACAGCACAGAGCCTACTTAGGATTCTCTTTCCCTCTCTCTACCCCTCCCCTGCTCCCGCTCTCTCAAAAATAAATAAATTTTAAAAAACAAAAGATTTAATTTACTACAAGCATTCAAAATCCTAACACTTGTTGGGGTGGAGGGGGGTTGCAGTGGGAGGTGGATCTGGTCACCCTCTGCCCAGCCACCTCCATTATAAGGAAACTCCATCAAAAATTCAACTGGCTTCCAAACCAGGAAAAAAAAAATCCCAGCACTTGGTCATTCAGTACTTCCTACTCATTAAGTTGCTTAGAAAGAGGAAAGAAATAAAAACAAATCAATTTAGTCTGACAGTTGGAATCACCAGAAACATAACTTTTATTCAATTTCAAACCTCAAAGAAAAGTAAAGGATTTGAACTTTCTTATTTAAAGAAATAACACTATATGTAGAAGATTCTTATTTAAAGAAATAAATATATACCTAAGAAATTCTAGCTGATAGAATTCTATTTTTTTAATCTAGAAATGACATAAAGATTCCTGAAATTTTTCAATTTGAAGAACGCAAAATGGCAAGTATAAAAACATACCTTCTCTAAACTTATGATTTTTGTGTTTAACTTCTAAAAGAATCAAAGATGAAAATGGATTCTTTCTACACATTCCATTTTTAGTATATTCCATGAGTAGTACTGAATACAGGAAATGTGCCAAGCAAACTCACCATTTGTACAACAGACTCCCTTAATCTTGTCTCTTCTTCAGTCATGAGAGTCAATTCTTTGCACACCATGGCAGCCAGGCCCACGTCTAAGCATTCTGGATCTGCTGCCATCTTGAAAATGAGTTCTTCATGTGAAAAGACACAATGGCGCCTTAAACGTCTGTAATGATTGACACACTGACGTCCAATGGGTAACTGTAAAACGACAAGTTTCTCAAATTAACTTACTTGCTTATAACATTTTCCAGAACAAAACCACTATTTAGCCTACAGATCCTCTCTTTTACTGTAAAGAAGGCAGAATAACCAACTCCATTTGAAAATAAGAGGTAACTTAAATATTAAATCTTTATGGCCCAGCAGGAATTTCAAAGGTGTTCCCACAGAAAATTTCCATAATTTAAGATGCTAAGCCTCTACCCTAAGCTATTGACTTTCTACTCATTATGTACCAGAAGTACAAGTTCCTTGATATTTAAATGAGGTAGCAAACTTTTAGACCAGTCTAACATAAACTGCCTTTAAAGAAAAAAGAAAAGACATTCAGATTATAAAGGGTTTGGTGGACATATTCAGCACAGAAGTTTCCGTAGAACAAAAAGCAGAGATGTTATTAGAAGTTTGAAAAAGAAAAGGGGAGAAAAAAAGCACTACTTTAGCAATTCACATGGACTCACTCAATTTTTTGTAAGAACCAAAGCAAAAGATGATTTACATTTTAGCATCTAGAAATTATTTTAAAAACAATCAGTCTAGGGCACCTGGGTGGCTCAGTTAGTTAAGTGTCCAACTCCTGATTTCAGCTAGGTCATGATCTCACGGTTTGTGGGATCAAGCCCCAGGTCGGGCTCTGTGTTGACAATGTGGAGCCTGCTTGGGATTCTCTCTCTCTCTCTCTCTCTGCCCCTCCCCTGCTCACACACACACACTCTCTCTCAAAATAAATAACTTAGGGATGCCTGGGTGCCTCAGTTGGTTAAATGTCCAACTTCAGCTCAGGTCATGAGTTCATGGGCTCATGAGTTCAAGCCCCACGTTAAGCTCTGTGCTGACAGCTCAGAGAGCCTGGAGGCTGTTTTGGATTCTTCATCTCTCTCTCTCTGCCCCTCCCCCGCTCACGCTCTTTCTCTCTCAAAAATAGACATTAAAAAAAATTTTTAATAAATAATGTAAAAATAAATAAATAAATAAATGCAATCAGTCTGACCCAAAGAGAATTCAAAGTGAAGTCATGAGATTATATACTTTATTCTCCCTACGTGAAATGATCACTTTTCATAAATCATCAGATTCCTTCTTTAAGATAAATACTGAAAATTTCTTTAACCATCAAGCTCTAAGCCAAATTGTGATACTAGTTATACTATACAGGCATTCCTTGGAGATATTGTGGGTTCAGTTCCTGACCACCATAATATGTGAATACCACAATAAAGTGAGTCAAGTGAATTTTTTGGTTTTCCAGTGCATATGAAAGTTAGGTTTACACCATACAATATATATTTAGTGTGCAACAGCATTATGTCTAAAAAAACAATGTACACACTTTACTTCAAAAATACTTTCTTGGGGGGGGATGAAAAAAAATACTTTCTTGCTAAAAAATGCTAACAATCACCAGAACTTTCAACAAATCCTAATTACTAATCATAGATCCCTGTAACATATAATGAAAAAGTTTGAAATATCGCCAGAATTACCAAAATGTGACATAGAGACATGAACAAATGCCATTGGAAAACTGGCACCAAGAGACTTGCTTGACACAGGGTTGCCACAAGCCCTCAATTTGTATTAAAAAAAAAAAAAATGCAGTTGTGGAGTGCAATAAAGTGTGATGAAACACGTATGCCTGTACACACAAACACACACACTCCTCCCATTCCTTTTCTCTCTTTTCTCTCTCTTTCTTTCCTTTCTCTCTCTCTTTCCCTCTCCACCCCCCCCCCCCCACTTGTATCCTCCTGTACAGTGGAAAAACTTGGGTGATTTAAATAGGGTTTTAGTTTATATTTGAAAACTAAGATATAAAAGAGAAAAAATTAAAAAATGGACCTTTAAGAACCTTTTAGAAATCACCTCCAGTTTAAGACAGGCAGAAGACAACGATAGGAATCATAGTTTAAGAATATAAGACTATCTCTGAATCAAGTAATATTTCCATACTCTTCTAAAGAAACCATCTTTCCCAAGAAAACAATTATACTGAACTTATGATTAGCAATTATTTTGTCTATTAACAATCTACAAGTCTTTCATTTCTTAATTCATAAATATTTACTTTTTAAACATTTCTGATACAACTTATTAACAATGGCAAGAAGATATGCAGATCTTAATTATTACAATCTGTAAAGAAGCCATATAAAATACAACTGATTATCTACTGTGGCTTATAAAACTTAATACCATCACTTTATTCCAAATCTAAAGCTGCTAAAACATTTCATTTCTATGGGCAGAAGACACGAATAGACACTTTTCCAAAGAAGACATGCAGATGGTAGACACATTAAAAGATGATCAACATTGCTCATCATCACAGAAATACAAATCAAAACCACAATGAGATACCACCTCACACCAGTCAGAGTGGCTAAAATTAACTCAGGAAACAAGACGTTGGCAAGGATGTGGAGAAAGAGGAATCCTCTTGCATTGTTAGTGAGAATGCAAACTGGTGCAGCCGCTCTGGAAAACAGTGCGGAGGTTCCTCAAAAGAGTAAAAATAGAACTACCCTATGACCCACCAATAGCACTAATAGGAATTTATTCAAAGGATACAGGAGTGCTGATTCGAAGGAGCACATGCACCCCAATGTTTATAGCAGCGCTTTCAACAATAGTCAAATTATGGAAAGAGCCCAAATGTCCATCAAACGATGAATGGATAAAGACAATGTGGTATATATATACAATGGAGTATTACTCAGTAATCAAAAAGAATGAAATCTTGCCATTTGCACCTACGTGGATGGAACTGGAGCATATTATGCTCAGTGAAATAAGTCAGTCAGAGACAGACAGAGATCATATGCTTTCACTCATATGTGGAATTTAAGAAACTTAACAGATAACTATAGGGGAAGGGAAGGAAAAATAAGATATAAACAAGACAGAGACAAACCATAAGAGACTCTTAAATACAGAGAACAAACTAAGGGTTGATGGGGGTAGGGAAAATGGGTGATGGACATTGAGGAGGGCACTTGCTGGGATGAGCATTGAGTGTTGTATATAAGTGATGAATCACGGGGATCTATTCCTGAAGCCAGGACTACACTGTATGTTAGCTAACTTGACAATAAAAAAAAAAAATTTCCCATTTCTATCACACTCTTCTTCTACAGAGTTTCAAGGACTTTTACATATATCATCTCACTTATTTGAAGTTATTAAGCAAATCTTAGCATCTTTATATACCATGTGAAAAACTTAGGCCCAGTGAAATTAAAAGAGCTGCTCAAGGCCAAACCAATAACAGTGAAAACATTAAAGGCAGAAACCATCTTTAATTTGTTTCTGAATTACCTCTATTTCCTATCCTACATCTAGCCAAGAAACAAGTAAATCATAAACAGTTAATAAATGTTAGTTAAATTAAAAAAAAAATAGAGCTTGGGGAGCCTGGTTGGCTCAGTCGATTAAGTGTCCAACTTCGGCTCAGGTCATGATCTCATGGTTCATGAGTTCAAGCTCTGTATCGGGCTCTGTGCGGACAGTGCAAAAAGCCTGCTTGGGATTCTTTCTCTCTTCCTCTCTCTCTACCCCTTCCCCACTTGCTCTATGTCTCTCTCAAAATAAATCAACTTAAAAACAAAAACAGAGTTCAAACCCAAGGAAAAGTCCTAAGCTCGAACTTGCTCATACTGCTTCTTAAGCCTAATAATGTTGTTTTTTTTTTTAACATTTTTTTTTTAACGTTTTATTTATTTTTGAGACAGAGAGAGACAGAGCATGAACGGGGAAGGGGCAGAGAGAGAAGGAGACACAGAATCAGAAGCAGGCTCCAGGCTCTGAGTGGTCAGCCCAGAGCCTGACGCAGGGCTCGAACTCACGGACCACGAGATCGTGACCTGATCTGAAGTCGGACGCTTAACCGACTGAGCCACCCAGGCGCCCCAAGCCTAATAATGTTTAAAGTTACTAGATCAAATAAGATCACTCATGTCATCCGTTAACCAAGGAAACAAAAATGATTCACTATGAAATTTAATAAATTAAGGTGGCTACAGAAAACATAAGACCCAATATTACAAAAAAACACCTCCCCAAGGGGCGCCTGGGTGGCTCAGTCAGTTAAGCATCCTACTCATCTTACGACTGTTAAGATTGAGCCCCGTGATGGGCTCTGCACTGACAGCACAGAGCCTGCTTGAGATTCTCTCTCTCCCTGCACCTTCCCAGCTAGCACACATGCATGCACTCCCTCTCTTTCTCAAAATAAATAAACATTAAAAAAAAGATACTTTATATATATATATATATATATATATATATATATATATATATATATATATATATCGCCCCAAATGCTGAGAGACAGAAAAGTGTCACTAAAGGAAAAACAAAGTCAAAGGTGTATCATAAATTTGCAGTCTTTTCCCAACCAACATGACATAATCATATCTAATCACTTTTTGATATCTACCTCATACAAAAAAGCAAAAGAGCAATCACTGGCATTATCATTTAAACAAAAGTATATCAACAGAGATCCCAATATCATAGTAACTTTTTAAAATAAAATTTTTTAAAGGAATAAAAAAAACAAAATGGCAGGAAGAGTAAAATCAACTAATTGTCTATAAAAAGAAAAATAATAAAGGGATATTTTAAAACTCTGAGCTAAATATTGGAAAATATGGGTAAAATTCTTCTATTTTTAATTTTTTAATGTTTATTTATTTTTGAGAAAGAGAGAGTATAGTGGTGGGGGGAGGGGTGACAGAGAGGGAGACACAGAATTTCAAGCAGGCTCCAGGCTCTGAGCTGTCAGCACAGAGCCTGACACGGGGCTCAAACTCACGGGCTTCAAGACCACGATCTGAGCCGACAGTTGGACGCTTAAACGACTGAGCCACCCAGATGCCCCGGTAAAATTAATTCTTAAAAAGATCTGGTTGTAGGGGCACCTACGTGGCTCAAACGGTTAAGCCTCCAACTTCCACTCAGTTCGCGATCTTGCAGTTCGTGAGTTCAAGCCCCACATTGGGCTCCCTGCTGTTGGCACGGAGCCCGGAGCCTGCTTAGGATCCTCTGTCTCCCTCTCTCTCTACCCCTCCTTGGCTCTAGTGCACATGCACTCTCCCTAAAATAAATAAACGTTTAAAAAAAAAAAAGATCTGGTTGTCATTATAAAATCCATAAGTTGCTCAGATAAAGCAAAGACTAGAGGAACCATATTCTCTCAGAAAAGAAAGATTCAAAAAATATCAACTGTTCATTTAAAATTCAAACAGAATGGGGAAAATAATGGATAAGAACTATAAAATCTTCCAAATAGAAAGTGTAATGGAAACTAACTGAACTTTCTAAATTATAACAGCCACTCTACTCTCTACTGAAATATTCATGAATCCTCCCCTCCCCAGCTAAGCAAATATGGCAACTAAGATGCATTTTCCAGGGGTGTTAGTAGACGTACAACAGCTACTTGCTATAGAACAGACCCAGTCAGCAGTACAGAAGTTCACAGCTTCAGCAAAGTTGTAGCCCTGGTTAAATCCAGAATGATAGGCACGAGGAAATGTCACAACAAACTCTCCAGCACACTGATTGGTCCTGTACACCTAAATGCAAAGTGGGAACAGGGATACAAAACAAAACAAAATAAAAACAACAAAAAAGGGGAACAGATTTTATCAGTCACTTTCAGCAGCACTTTCTAAAATTAAAAACAGAAAAGCATTCATTTACACCTATCAGAAGACAATATCAGGGTTTAAAAAGGAGCCCGAGGGGTACCTGGGTGGCTCAGTCAGTTAGGTGTCTGACTTCAGCTCAGGTCATGATCTCACGGTTCGTGGGTTCAAGCCCCACATCAGGCTCTGTGCTGACAGCTCAGAGCCTGTAGCCTAATTCAGATTCTGTGTCTCCTTCTCTCTCTGCCCCTCCCCCACCCATGCTCTGTTTCTCTCTCTCTACCAAAAATAATTAAAAAAAAAAAAAAAAAAGCACCAGCCAGAACTCTACCTTCTTAAAATAGTCCCTGATAACAAATTATAATAATTCATAAAAAGAAAGTATGAGACAAATTTTCAAAGAGAAATGTTACTCACTGAACTACCAGTTTCTGAAACTTGACAAAATTTTTACAATTAAGAGATTTTTTCTTTTATTCCCTTTATCCTTGTGTTGTCAATCATGGTAAAGGATGGAATTTCCTCCTACTCTTGGATAATTTTTTGGAAATTACCTAATTAGTTCATATGTAATATGGAAATATCCCCAAAATCAGTTTTCCTGAATCCCACTTAGTTTTATAATAATACTATATGTCTTCAGAAAAGTCCCAGATTTGGGGCACCTGGGTGGCTCAGCTCAGTTAAGCATCTGACCTTGGCTCAAGTCATGATCTCACAGCTCATGAGTTCGAGCCCCATGTCGGGCTCTGTGCTGATAGCTCAGAGACTGGAGCCTGCTTTAGATTTATCCGTCTCCCTTTCTCTCTGCCCCTTCCCTGCTTGCGCTCCTATCTCTCTCTCAAAAATAAACCTTAAAAAAAAAAAAAAGTCCAGATTCTAGTACACATTCACTCTTCAAAGACAAACTAACACTACTATTACTCAAACTACTTTCTCATTAAGGGTGTGATGAATATTTGAATATATACAGCAAATCCGTTAAATTTATACCTTATCAGGTATTAGTGGCTTAAATTTAATAATCATTATCAAAACCAAGTTGAAAAGTAAAAAAAGTATCCATAGTATATTTCATTATTGCATATAAAAAGAGGCTGTGAAATCTTCACATGAAAAATGATCTCCAAAGGATAGACATTAGTTATTACAACTATCACTTAAAATACTTACACTTTGACTAAACAAGGTTAATAAGGAATACAAGATTTTTGTTAAGACCAGGACATAATGGTTTACTGAAAACAGAAGACTATTTTCATAGGTAGTTATACATAAAATATGATGAATACTTTAAAACACCTCTTAACCAAAAAAATGTTCTTCCCTTCAGAATATAAATTCTAATTTGGCTAGAAAATGACATGATCTTTTGCTTCCAGTTACAAAACAAAGCATATGTTGTGATTCTAATAAAAAGCGAACATAAATTTAAAGTAAAAATACTAAAAGGAGACCCGAAAAGACTCACAGGCACACCATGCTCCATCAGTACATTGGGATTCATGATGGTGACTAACTGATGCAGGAGATCAGGCTGGGATTCAAATAACTCAGGGGCCAGCTCCCTCATCACCTCCTCCAGTTGTTCTGCAGCATGAGATGGCACACCATACCAGGTCTTTGGTTCCCCCCTAGCAAAAGAAACAACTGTTTAACTAGGTGAGCATGGTACCAATGAGGCCAGGGTCTCTCATGCAAATCCACTAATTTATAATTAATTTTGTTTGTCCCATGGTCATAGATTATATACCCTGAATCCTGGCAAACCAACTCATAAATCTATTGTTTGATGAGCTATTGTTCATAAAGAAGGTAAGGCAAGAGTATATAAATAGGCAGGCACATACTTATCACTACTATTAGAAAAGCAATTCAAAGCACATGAACTCTTTAAGGTGGATCAATAAATAGTATTTCAAACAGGAAAGATCCTATCCGAAAAACCAACATCATTCTAAAGGATACTGACATGGTACCTTGATTTCAAGTCCACTGGACATTCCAATTATCCCCACAACGACCAAAGTCAAAGTCAGTACTCTCTAGACTACTTTTACATAACTTCATTAAGTTGATTTACTATCCAACAAAATAAGGCAAGGCTGGAAATTGTTGAAAACTTAAAGAATTCTATCTATAAATCTTAAGGACCAAACTGGCCCCATTAATGTACCAGACTTTAGCGGACTAGAGTTCATTTATAATACTAAATTGTACTCCTAGGAAATGAATTTAACGGGTCATACTATATTTATAAAATAGCTGCATTTCCTAATCCTAATACAATCCACAGTGCTGTCTCTAACAGAACTTACTATAATCATGAGAATGTTCTATAGCTGTGCTAACCAATACATACAGCCCTAGTCACCTGTGACCATAAAGCACTTGAAATATGTTTCCTGTAACTGAGGAATTACATTTTTAATTGTATCTTAATTAAAAAAAGATTGTTTTTAATGTTTATTTATTTTTGGGAGAGAGACAGAGGATAAGTCAAGGAGGGGCAGAGAGAGAAGACACAGAATCCGAAGCAGGCTCCAGGCTCTGAGCTGTCAGCACAGAGCCCGATGCGGGGCTCAAACTCACGAACCAAACCGCAAGATCCTGACCTGAGCTGAAGTCAGATGCTTACCCAACTGAGCCACCCAGGTGCCCCATTCTTAACAAATTTAAATAGCCACATTTAGCTAGCAGTTATCATATTAAACAGCACTGTGATAAAGCAGAGAAATAAAATCACTATAGTTTTCCACTGCAAAGAGTGATTTGAGTAGTATCTTCCAAATGGAGAAAAAAACATCATATAGTTGATATCATAATAATGGACAAGGAACTGGGCAAGTAAATAAAAGCTATGGGGGAGATACAAAAAAATTCAGCCAACAAATTTAATGAATACACATGTAACAGGCATTTTTAGGGAAAATGTTATCAAAACGAAAAAAAAAATCATTTGATAATTTCCAATACTGAAGGTTTAGTCAGATCTTAATTATATACACGCTTTGAACATTCTACCTTGAATATCAAAAGATACACCAAGTAATTTTCATGTACACCAAATAAGTATCATTTGGTCTAAAACTCTAGGCTCTGAGGGTACCTGGGTGGCTCAGCTGGTTAAGCGTCCTACTTCAGCTCACGTCATGATCTCACAGTTAATGAGTTCAAGCCCCGAATCAGGCTCTGCGCTGACAGTGTGGAGCCTGCCTGGGATTCTCTCTCCCTCTGCCCCTCCCCTGCTCATGCACATGCTTGCTCTCTCTCTCTTCTCTCCCGCTCTCTCTCAAAAATAAATAGTTTAAAAATAAAAAAATAAAACTCTAGGCTCTGCTGCATGCACATATTTTAAAAGGGAAGGTATCTGAGATATACATATCCTTAGACCTCTACACTTCTCAATATGTTACCCTACTTTGGATAGGAAATACTTTTAAATTCAGCTCTTACTAACATATCACCTAATACTATATCACACCTTTAAAAAGATAACTAAACATATAACAAAGATCATATATACCAGTGTAAGTAGTTGATGGAATAACTCCAGTGATCTTCAATGTGCCAGCAGAAAGAAGAAAAACACATTCCCACATAGAGCCATGGCACTTTCATACCAGAGATGTCTACATTAATGTGTGCAAGAACAGACTGCTCTAGGACAGGCATATTATTCAAATTCCAACCAGAAAGTGCATACTCCTATAAAGAAAAAAAAAGATGTAAATGAAAGATCAGAAATGACACGTGCCCAATAGAAATTTCAAGGGAGTCTTTTAAAATAAGGTAAAAATTGTATATAATATTTATAATAATCTAGTCCATAGAATCGTGCTCTTTGCTCTCTGCAACATGTAACTCATATACCTATTCAATCCTGTCTCCTGTCTAGGTGGCATTTAGATTTCCCTTTAGTTATTTCAAATACCTCTGGTTTATTCTGAAGCATATAAGCAATTTTTTTTACTACTCCTCCCTCAAATACACTACTATAAAATTATGTGAGACTCATTTTAATAGGACAGTATTATATTTCTATTTTATCCCTAGTAGTGTAACTTCCCCAAATATTTATAGCATGGTGCCAGATATTGTGAAAACAGAATACTACGATATGTAATCCTGCATTTATGCCAACAGCAAAGACTAAGATGACACAGAAAGTCACCATTACCACCCCCACTAGCAACTCACCTAGAAATACTGGATAAATTATAATAATGAAAACATTTGTTTCATAGATGAACTCAAAAGAAAAAAGAATTCCAGTTTCCAGAAACAAAGAAAAAGGAAAGAAAGGCAGAATGAAAAAGGAAAGCTACTGACTGAGTTTTCATAGAGGCTTCTCTGGATATAAGGGCTGGACACTGAGTTGCAAAAGCCTACCCTGAAACCATTATGAAGCCTTAAAGTGCTTATCATCCTTGCTGGGAGCAGTTCTCAAAGTGGGGTCCAGGGAACCCAGAACTATTTCCGGGACTATGCAAAGTCAAACTATGCTCATAGGAACTGTTAAGATGTTATTTGCCTTTTTACACTCATTCTTACAGGGATGTAGTGTGAATTTTCCAGAGGATACATGATATGTAACATCACAACAGACTGAACGCACAAAGAAGAAAGTGAACCCAGCTGCCTTCTATCAGGTAGTCGAAAACTGCTAAACGTGGATGCCAGGTACTGAGGGAAGGAGGAAAGTTCATTATTATGTGCACTTTCCACAATACAGAGTTGAAAAAATAAAACCCTCAAAGTAAGAGCTTTAACAGCCAATGACAAAGCTGAAGACAGAATGTGTCAACTAGAAGTCAGATTTGAGGATATCATCCACATTGTAGCACAAAAAAATGGAAACTATAAATATGTAGTTAAGAGTCACAGAGGACAAAATAAGAAAGTCCATCATAGGTTTAAGTAGGAATTCCATGCAAACTGGTGCAGCCACTCGGGAAAACAGTGTGGAGGTTCCTCAAAAAATTAAAAATAGATCTACCCTATGATCCAGCAATAGCACTGCTAGGAATTTACCCAGGGGATACAGGAGTGCTGATGCATAGGGGCACTTGTACCCCAATGTTTATTTATAACAGCACTTTCAACAACAGCCAAATTATGGAAAAAGCCTAAATGTCCATCAACTGATGAATGGATATAGATGTGGTTTATATGCACAATGGAATACTACTTGGCAATGAGAAAGAATGAAATCTGGCCATTTGTAGCAACGTGGATGGAACAGGAGAGTATTATGCTAAGTGAAATAAGTCAGGCAGAGAAAGACAGATACCATTATGTTTTCACTCATATGTGGATCCCGAAAAACTTAACAGAAGACCATGGGGGAGAGGAAGGGAGGGGAAAAAAAGGTACATAGAGGGAAGGAGGCAAACCATAAGAGACTCTTAAATACTGAGAACAAACTGAAGGTTGATGGGGCGTGGGAGAGACGGGAAAGGGGGTGATGGGCATTGAGGAGGGCACCTGTTGGGATGAGCACTGGGTGTTGTATGGAAACCAACTTGACAATAAATTATATTTAATATTAAAAAAATAAGTAGGAATGCCATTAAGAAATAGTAAAGAAATAGGGGCGCCTGGGTGGCTCAGTCGGTTAAGCATCCAACTTTGGCTCAGGTCATAATCTCGCAGTTTGTGACTTCAAGTCCCATGTCAGGCTCTGTGCTGATAGCTTGGAGCCTGGAGCCTGCTTCAGATTCTGTGTCTCCTCCTCTCTGCCCCTCCCATTCTCATGCTCTGTCTTTCCTGTCTTTCAATAATAAATAAACGTTAAAAAAAATTAAAAACAAAGAAATAGTAATGAAATATGATTCATACCCTCAATATGTTTTTTAAAAAAGGTTTTCAAAAAATACTATTCAATATGTTTTTTAGTTGGTTGGTCAGCTGGTTGTGTGAAAACATAATCAATCTAGTTGAAGAGGTAAGACCTACATACAAAAAGTTTCAAGACAACAGTATACACATGAAACTCCAAACACAGATAAAAGAGTAAATTCTTTAGTTCTTCAGAGGACAATAGTAATTAGTGTGGGTTTGCATCATTAAGAAAACTTTTTTTTTTAATATTAATGTTTGTTTATTTTTGAGACAGACACAGACAGAGACAGAGTGTGAGCAGGGGAGGGGCAGAGAGAGAGGGAGACACAGAATCTGAAGCAGGCTCCAGGCTCCAAACTGTCAGCACAGAGCCTCATACAGGGCTCAAACTCGTGAACCGCGAGATCATGAGCTGAGCCGTAGTCAGAGGCTCAATCGACTGAGCCACCTAGGCACCCCAGGAAAACTTTATGGAAAAGAAGAACCTGAGTAAAGCTTAGAAAAATAGATAAGATGTGACAATGAATGACAGAAAGACAGAATATATACTGTCCTGGCTGGTGAAGGGGAAGACTGAAATTAGTCATACTCAGAAACACAGGAAATAAGACTAGAAAAGAAGAATGGACCTTTAACCTTAAATTAAGAAGCTTGGGTTTTATCCTATATTCAGAAAAGAAATAAAACAGAATCTGAAAAATGAAACAGTATAAACATAGTATCTTAAATATTTTTAAACTTTTGTTTATGGAAAGTTTCAAACATAAACAAAAGTAGACAGAACTGCATAATGAACTCCAGAAGACCTCTCAACCTTAACATGTTAAGTAAAAGCAATATATTTAAATTTTTTTAACGTTTATTTATTTTTGAAACAGAGAGACAGAGCATGAACAGGGGGGGGTCAGAGAGAGAGAGGGAGACACAGAATCTGAAACAGGCTCCAGGCTCTGAGCTGTCAGCACAGAGCCCGACGCGGGGCTTGAACTCACAAACCGCAAGATCATGACCTGAGCCGAAGTCGGACGCTTAACCGACTGAGCCACACAGGCGCCCCAAAGCAATATATTTAAAATGACTGCAGAGACAAGCAGTAAGCAGAAAATCTGGTTAACATAACAGGCCTAAGACTACTATTCTTCAAAAAGCCTAAAGTTCTCTTGGCTGGTATGTGGAAACTTACATGGCAAACAGCTCCCTACGCTAATAAAAAAGAGTGATTTATGATGCCTAGACCATACAATGTGGTTTATGTACACTTGCTTTCTTTCTGGGAGTTTGGGATTTTATAGTATGTGTTAAGCACAGGATGCCCAGGTCACCAGCCTCCAATAAAAACCTTGAGTTGGATCACTAATGAGCTTCCCTGGTAGGCAATACTTCCTACACATTGTCAATTTGATACTAGTGCCTTCTATGTAACTCCATTAGGAGGACTCTTGGACACTTCTACCTGGTTTTCTCTGGATTTGGACCATGCATCTTTTCCCTTTGCTGATTTTGCTTTGTATTCTTTCACTATAGTAATCATAGCCATGAGTCCTCCCAGAAAATCAATGAACCTGGAGATGGTCTTGGGGACTCCAAACACGAGTGGTCATTATTTAAGATTATGACAATCATCCCAACATGATGTGACAGGACCTAGACAAAGATGGTAGTAGTGGGTATGAAAAGAGGCCAGTCCTACAGAAAATAATGAAAAATGAACTAACAGGATTTAGTCGATGACTTAATATGGAGCCAAGGACAAGAACAAAAAAATGTTCCCAAGTTTTCAAGTTCTGTGCCTATTTTTATTCCTTAGAAGCCCTGTTGGTAGAGCACATTGTATTCATAAGACAATATATTAACTTCAGAAGTACTTCTCCAGTAAACTATGACTCCAGAGAAATACGCTATCAGATACTGAGAGCTATCTCATGCAGAAGTTCAACACAAATGTACAACGCCTAGTGAAATGTTGGTAGTTATCTGCTATTCTAGTACAGTAACTTTACCGTAACTGATATTAAGTATAAAAAGTCTGAGGGTTTTACACAAACTCTAATTAGTCCTTAAAATCCTTTTGTAATAAAGAAGTCCTCTCATTCTATCTTTAAACACAACAAAAGTATCCTGTGAAAAACATTACTGCTTAGAAAACAAAGAGCAAATCCACGATCCAGTCTAGAAAAAAAGTTGTATCACCTGTCTCTTTATACTATGGTTGGTTACAGCCCAGCATTTCTCCACATTCATGAAGGTGAATAGAGCAAAAGCAGAAATAGATAAATATTCATTTAAAACTCAAACATGGAGAAAGATTAATATTTGTATTATTAATATTAGGTGCTTAGGTTTAACACTTAAAATAATCTTTAAAATCTCTGTGACCTTGTTTTTAAGATCAGAAGATATAAATATCTGTTTAAGAACAACTTAAAAATTCAGAACAGGGGCGCCTGGGTGGCTCAGTCGGTTGAGTGTCCAACTTTGGCTAAGGTCATGATCTCGCGGCTCACGAGTCTGAGCCCCGCGTAAGGCTCTGTGCTGACAGTTTGAAGCCTGGAGCCTGCTTCAGATCCTGTGTCTCTTTCTCTCTCTATCCCTCCCCTGCTCACACTCTGTCTCTTTCTCTGTCAAAAATAAATAAACATTAAAAAAAAGTTTTTTTAATAAAAAAAAATTCAGAACAGAAACAAAATTCAGAAAAAGACAGAAAAAGTCTTTTCCCAATAATTCAGTAATTGCTCACCACTTGGCAAAGGAAGGGTATAAAGAAACTCTGATGTGTTTCCTTACACCTATAAAAACCACATTAAATTCAGTGATACTGAACAAACCATCTGTGTATTATCTATGTTCTCCTTCTATTGTAATCATTCTCTTTCTCCCTTGGTAAAACCCAATGTGTATTCTCTAATCTATATTATCCTAACCTGATTATTCCAACCTGTACTCTACCTACGCAGAAGGAAAAATATAATAACAAGGCTAAAATAATAAGAAAGCCAAAAGATGTAACTTTTGATCATAAAGAAATGAAACAAAATGAAAACTTAATTCAGCACACATTAAGTGCTCAGATACTGGTTGGCATAATATCCAATGAGATGGTACCATGAATAAACTGGGTAGGTAATGCTATAAGGAATTAGGATGGACTGAACAGGGCCTGAAGGGACTCAAAAACAAAAAACAAAAAGGGTAAGACCACGTAAGTAGTATACTCCATTTCTTTTTAAAAAGAATATGTAATTCTGCATGTGTGATATATAAATGCTTGCATAGAGGGGCGCCTGGGTGGCTCAGTCAGTTGAGCGTCCGACTTCGGCTCAGGTCATGATCTCGCGGTTTGGTTCGTGAGTTCGAGCCCTGCATCAGGCTCTGTGCTGACAGCTCAGAGCCTGAAGCCTGCTTCAGATTCTGTTTCCCTCTCTCTGTCCCTCCCCCACTCATGCTCTGTCTCTCTCTCTCTCTCTCTGTCAAAAATAAACTTTAAAAATAAATAAATAAATAAATAAATAAATAAATAAATAAAATGCTTGCATAGATCACTGTATCTGAAGAACAGCTAGAAGATGAAATAGTGTCTTCCTCTGTTACATTGGTGATCTGGGTAGGAGGGAGACTTTTAATTGTAAAGAACTTCCAGCAGTGGCAATATGGAGAGGTTGGGCAATTCCCCTCCACAAAAAACAAAGATAAATCTGGACAGAATTATCAAAACAGCCATTTCTAAGGCACTATAAATCAACTAAAGGCAAACAACAGAACAAGACAAAAAACTGAGAAGCATTTACAACTGAAAGACTAAAAGCCTGAATAAAAACATTCCCAGATAAGCAAAGACTGAAAAAAATTCATTCCTTAGCAGACCCATACTACAAATAAAAGCAGTCTTCCAGCCTGAAAGAAAATGACCTGAAAAAGTAAGTTGGATCCCACAGGAATAAATGAAGAGCATCAGAAATGGTGTATTTGTGAGTAAATAGGTAAAAGAGTATATGTGTATTTTTTACCTTCTCTTAACTTTTTAAAAAAGATGGTTTAAAGTAATAATTATATTGCTGTGTTGTCGTGTTTATACAATATGTAGACATACTGTATAACAATACAGTGGGAAATGAAGAAAAAAGTTGCTATATTCACCAGAATTAGGTCAATATTAACATAAAGTAGGCTGTGTAAAGACCATTTAAAAAGTTAAAAAGGGGCAAAAGGGGCACCTGGGTGGCTCAGTCAATTAAGTTCCTGCCTCTTCATCTTGGCTCAAGTCATGATCTCACAGTTCATGAAATCAAGCCCCGAGTCAGGCTATGCACTCAGCGTGGAACTTGCTCGGGATTCTCTCTCTCCCTCTCTTTCTGCCCTTCCCATGCACACACGTGTACTCCCTCCCTCTCTCTCTCTCTCTCTCTCAAAAATAAACTTTTATAAATAAATAAGATGCATATTAGAATTCCTAGAACCACTAAATAACTAAAAAGCATATATGCAAAACAAAAAAATCTAGAGGAATTAAAATGGTATTATGAAAAATCTCTGTTTAACACCAAAAAAAGGCCACAAAGGAGAGACAGGAACAAAAAAAACCACGAGACACAAAATCACAAAATGAACAGACATGAATCAACCGTGTCAGTAATTATATTAAGTGTAAATACACTAAACACTCCAATCAAAAGGCAACCCTCAGACTAGGTTTTTTAAAAAAGCAAGATCCCGGGGCACCTGGGTGGCTCAGTTGGTTAAGTGGCCGACTCTTGATTTTGGCTCAGGTCGTGACCTCACAGTTCAAACCCCCTGTTAGGCTTTATGCTAAGAGCACGGAGCTTGCTTGGGACTCTCTCCCTCCCTCTCTCTGCCCCTCCCCTGTTGGCATGCACGCACATGTACAACGCGTTCAAAAATAAATAAAAATAAGCATTTTTTGTTTTAAGAAGGCAAGATCCAATCATATCCTCCTACAAAAAACACACTTTAGATTCTAAGATACAAACAGATTCAAAGTAAAAGAATGTTAAAAGATATACCTTGCAAATACTAACCTTAAGAGAACTGGGATAGTTATTCTTTTTTATTTTTTAATTTTTTTTTAATCTTTATTTATTATCAAGAGACAGAGACAGAGCATGAGCATGGGAGGGGCAGAGAGAGGGGGAGACACAGCATCCCAAGCAGGCTCCAGGCTGAGCTGTCAGCACAGAGCTTGACACGGGGCTTGAACTCACAAACTTCAAGAAGCATGATCTGGGGGCGCCTGGGTGGCGCAGTCGGTTAAGCGTCCGACTTCAGCCAGGTCACGATCTCGCGGTCCGTGAGTTCGAGCCCCACGTCAGTCTCTGGGCTGATGGCTCGGAGCCTGGAGCCTGTTTCCGATTCTGTGTCTCCCTCTCTCTCTGCCCCTCCCCCGTTCATGCTCTGTCTCTCTCTGTCCCAAAAATAAAATAAATAAATAAATAAAAAATAAATTTAAAAAAAATAATAATAAATAAATAAATAAAAAGAAGCATGATCTGAGCTGAAGTCGGACACAACAGACTGAGCCACCCAGGCGCCCCAGGATATTCTTTTAACTATATATCCTTCTGCACTATATAACCTTTTTTTTTTTAACCATGTGTAACTCTTTTCATAGGAAATAAAATTCTTAATCACTGCCAATATAGAAGGAAAGGAAAAGTGAAAAGGACCAAAATAATGAGAAAAAGAAGTGAATGATCATCTTAATTCAGCTTTATACATAAGGGTCATCTCCTATTTGACAGAACTTCAATATATATTACAGTTTAAATGCACTCTTTGAAAACCTACCTGCTCAGGTGTTGAAGGAAACTTAATTTTGAACCTATCAAGAAATGTAACTCTTTTTTAAAAAATCTTAAATCACTTCAAACACAAAGAGGCAAAATTTTTTTAACTGGAATCAAAGTTTTAAACTAATTAAAATGGTTGGGGCACCTGAGTGGCTCAGTCGGTTGGGTGTCCAACTTCAGCTCAGGTCATGATCTCACAGTTGGTGGGTTCAAGCCCCACATCGGGCTCTGTGCTGACAGCTCAGAGCCTGGAGCCTGCTTCAGATTCTGTGTTTTCCTCTCTCTCTCTCTTTGCCCCTCCCCCACTCATGCTCTGTCTCTCAAGAATAAATAAACATAAAAAAAAAATTAAACTAATTAAAATGGTTTTGGGGCACCTGGGTAGCTCAGTCAGTTAAGCATCCGTCCGACTTTGGCTGTCATGATCTCACAGTGTGTGGGTCTGAGCTGTGCTAACAGCTCAGAGCCTAGAGTCTGCTTCAGATTCTGTGTCTCCCTCTCTCTCTGCTCCACCCCCGCTGTGCTCTGTTTCTCAAAAATGCACAAATGTTAAAAAAAGATTTTAATAAAAATAAAAATAAACTAAAATGGTTTTAAAATGCAAAGCTAATGGGAGAGTGGGGAGAAAAAATAATAATAGTAATAATAAAATGCAAAGTTAAGGGTGCCTGGGTGGCTGAGTCGGTTAAGTGTTCCAACTTCAGCTCAGGTCATGATCTCACAGTTCGTGAGTTCAAGCCCTGCGTCGGGCTCTGTGTTAACAGCTCAGAGTCTGAAGCCTGCTTCAGATTCTGTGTCTCCCTGTCTCTACTCCTCCCTCACTCACTCTGTCTTTCTCTCTCTCTCTCAAAAATAAACACTAAAAAAAAAAAAAAAAGGTTTTTTTAATGCAAAGTTAAATTTTTAAGGGTACTTTGAATGTATTGTTTTTAATTTTTTTTTAATGTTTATTTTTTGAGAGAGAAAGACAGAGCATGAGCAGGGGAGGGGCAGAGAGAGAGTGAGAGACAGAGAATCCGAAGCAGGCTCCAGGCTCTGAGTCGTCAGCACAGAGCCCGTCACGGACTGTGAGATCATGACCTGAGCCGGAAGTCGGACACTTAACTGAATGAGCCACCCAGGTGCCCCTGGATGTATTGTTTTTAAAACTGAAGGTAATATATAATGTCCAAATCCTACAGATTGAATATTTTAAATGAATGTAATCCCTTAAAATTAGAGAAAGGCAGTTTTCTACTATGCAAAGGCTAAATCAGCTTGGGCTAAGTTTGAATTACTACTATCTGCTCTGCACCTCTTCTTCTGGCAGCATCTTTCTCCGACCATCCTTCACAGGAAATCCACTTCCAAAGTCTTTTGAGGAGATATCAGCTCCATACTCTACAATAACATCTTCTTCAATGCTGCTCACCAGCCGCCAGAATTCCTTTTCTACTAGTTCTGTAGGAACCATCTATACAGGGAAAACAAAGATTACAGATTACTAACTCACTATAACCATAACCTTCTAAAACATAAAATGCAGATCAAGTGAACACAAACCCATGATAAAATGAAAAGTCTTATTTCCAGAGCTGAAAAGACCAGGTTCTTAGCTTTTTCCAATGAGGACAGCGAAATGCTAAAGGCAACCTAAATGTTCAGAAAAACATAATAAACTTGAACTGCCTTTTTCTGTAAACTGTTTTCCAACTAAGAAATATAAAAATGACCCAGGACATCAAGAAAGAAAAAAGGAAATGCAAAAATCAAGGCTGAACTTTAATAGCTTTGGCAAATTTTTTGGATAAGGATTTTAAAAAGCCCAAGATCCCCTAGGAGAAGAACAAACTTCATATTACAAGTAACAACAAAAGGAGCAACTGCCACATACTTCATGGTTTTCTATAAAAGATTTCCTACAGAAGGCTAATAAACAATTCCAAGATCAAAGCAGATTTCTCAACAGGAGAGTGCACACTGCCACATTAGCAAATGAAAAAAATAGAAACAGATGCCAGGCCCCTTATCTTTAGATTTAATATTCTATCATCTTTCTCATGCTGTCCCGATTTTCCACAAAATGATGAAAGTAAAAAGCAAACCAAAAGCTTTGGACACAGATAAATCTTCAGACTTCCCCAAACCGACCTAAAAGAAAGATACTCACATGAACTGGCATATTGAAATAATCAGACTTAAAATTATCTGCCATCTCTCCAAAGCTCTGAAGTGTATACTCTCGTACAGCTTGTTCAAATCCAAAGGCCTCTCGAGGTTTATTGCATTCCTAGGAAGAAGAAATACTTAAGATTAACTCACTGAAAATGAACAAAATATTAAGGCTCTCAGGCATTACCTTCTTTGATCATTTCCCTAGGGGAAGCAAATCCAATCAACCTTAGCAAAACAAGTATTAATTACTTGCAATATGAAATCAGTAAATAATGTTCTAAAACCTTAACTGCATTTTCACAGCCTTCCAGTAGGAAGGTGGCAATGAGACAGCTTCAGACTCTGGAGTTGGCATTAAGCTCAGCACCAAGACAAGGTGAGAGGGGCGCCTGGGTGGCTCAGTCGGTTAAGCTCGGCACCAAGACAAACACCTGGAGGACTACTGACATGCAATCAAGCCCAGGGATGCTACTCATTCTCAGTTTACCAGTGGATTTAGCAATGGAGAAAATAAATGTTCACAGACAAAGGAAAGATAATGGATAAAGGGATATCCACTCGACTGCTAGAATATCTAGCTATAGGAATGGTTGTTTCACACCACCAATCACCCTAACCAGTATCTTAACACAAATTCTCAGAGTATAACTGCTTTGGAATCATCTAACCATGAGAATAACAAATAATAATTCAAAGCTCTGAATACACCTAGATACAACCCAGCCAACTCCTTCCCTTCCATATCCTACCACAACATTCTGTTAAGCAAATGGATTAGGTATTTCAGGACAATAATGTCAATGTAATCTTTGAATAAGAATAATTTAGAATAATCAAGTAAAAATTTAAATAAGCTAATAGATACTATCCATTTACCTGTTAACATGAGAACTGGAGACATAAATCCTAAGTTCTAGAACTTTATGTCTGATTTCTACTTTGGTTTTTTTTTTGAAGTTCATTTATTTAAGTGATCTCTACACCCAACATGGGTCTTGAACCCATGACCCCAAGATCAAGAATTACATGCTACAGGGAGCCTGGCTGGGTGGCTTAGTCAGTTGAACGTCTGACTTTGGGTCAGGTCATGATCTCACGGTTGTGAGTTCGAGCCCCGCACTGGGCTCGCTGCTGTCAGCACAGAGCCTGCTTTGGATCCTCTGTTCACCCTCTCTCTGTCACTCCCCTGCGCTTTCTCTCTCTCTCTCTCTCTCTCTCTCTCTCTCTCTCTCTCTCAAAAATAAAACATTTAGGGGTGCCTGGGTGTCTCAGTCAGCTGAGTGTCTGACTTTGGCTCAGGTCATGATCTCGCAGTTTGTGAGTTCGAGCCCCACGTTGGAGCTATCAGCACAGAGCCTGGAGCCTGTTTCAGATTCTGTCCCCCTCTCTCTCTGCCCAACCCCACTTGTGCTCTGTTTCTCTCTCTAAAATAAATAAACATTAAAAAAAATTTTTTTTAATTTAAAAAATTTAGGGGCACCTGGGTGGCTCAGTCAGTTAAGCATCTGATTTCAGCTCAGGTCATGATGTCACAGTCCGTGAGTTCGAGCCCCGCATCAGGCTCTGTGCTGACAGCTCAGAGCCTGGAGCCTGCTTGGGATTCTGTGTCTGTCTCTCTGCCCCTCCCCCGATCATGCTCTGCATCTCTCTCTCTCTCTCTTAAAAGTAAATAAACACTAAAAAAATAATAATTAAAAATAAAACATTTAAAAAAAAGAGTTACATGCTCTTCCGACTGAGCCAGCCAGGTTTCCAGGAATATGAACGTTCTGAGCAAGAGTATCATTCACCTACAGCAATAAACAGAATTATCTAACCGATAGTCAGAAAAAGTTTTTGAAAGGCAAACTGCCGTAATACAACTGTTACATTTTCATTCAATATTGCTCTTAAAAAATCCTAGATATTTTAAAGCACCTGGGTGGCTCAGTTGTTAAGCATCTGACTTCAGCTTAGGTCATGACCTCACAGCTTACGAGTTCGAGTCTCACACTGGGTGAGCTCGAGCCCTGCTTCAGGAGAGCTAGTGCTCTGCTTCGGGTAAGCACAAGCCCTGTTTCAGGTAAAACATGAACCCTGGATGAGCTCCACCTCTCTCTTTCTCTCTCTCTCTCTCTCTCTCCCTCTCTCCCTCTCTTTCACCTGTGCCCTCTCTCTCTCTCTCAAAAAAAAAAAAAAAATCTTAGCGATTTTAAACATTGAAGAACAAAGCAAGCACTTTTGGAAATTGGATTTACTGTATGTGTGTATGTGTATATTATTGTTATTAATTAAAAAAGAATCTATAAAGTTTAGGCTTGTACCTCAGCAACACATTTAGGACACCTCCAGTCTCCTTTGGGCACATCAGGTAGTGGGGGAATTAAACAAAATGTATGATAGCTGTCATCACATCCATCACACAAAAGCAATTTATCTTCATTATTTCCCCGACCACAAAACATACAAACATAGAGATCAACCTGTTAGAAAACAAACAAAATAAAAGTCTATTTTCTACAATAAGTAATACTGAATTTTTACCAGGAATTCCTTAATTGAAACAAAATAATGTATACTAAAAAGTACACATAACTTAAATCCTGAATATTTTTTAAATGACTGTATTTAAACAGGTTTTCATAAAATCTCCTCAATTTCCTCAGCACTTCTACTTAATAAAAGCATATCAAGGTATCAGAATAAAGAAAGACTTTCTAGACCACTTGAAAGTCAATTTCTATAAATAAAATACACCATGTCATCCTTCCTATACACAAACACTCTTTGTAGAGAATGAATACTGAGCACTGTCCACAATACAGCTCAAGAATTTAGATTCTTATTCTCTCATTCACAAGGTATACGTGAGTATAACTTAAGGGAAGAGTCAATGTAAATGGACAAAGCAAGGTTAACATTACATAAACAAAAGCTGCAACTTTAAATTTATCATCCAGTCCTCTAACCAAATGAACTAACCAAATGGCATACTAATACATAACGAGATAAAAAAGTGCAAAACTAAAAATAAATCCTTTCCCTCCTGACACATCTCAGAACACTTACAAAGTTAACAGAGAGAGTTCCTTTCCGTTGTCTCATTTGCATGTTAAATGCGTCTGACCTGTTGGTAACTTTTCGTCTTCGGGAGACCTCATCTTGAAATAAAAATAGTTATATAATAATAGTAAAAACTAATGTTGAGAGCTTACTCTGGACCAGACACTACTTAAAATTATTTAAATTAAATCTCACAACACTATGAGGTAGATATGCTACTATCCCCATTGAAGATAAAGAATCTAAAGTATAGAGAAGTAACTTGCCCAAAATCATAAAGCCAGTCAGAGGCAGATTTGGGAATCCATTCCAGGCAATCAAGCTCTAGAGAGCTTAACTACTAATTCTATACTGCCTGTATGTAGTACTTATCAGGGACTAACTTGAGACTAGTTTTCAGATCACTGCCAGCCAATGCATTAAGTACAAGAATGAAAAAGACAATTAAGTGCTTAATTCTTAAAAGGGTGATAATAAATATCATAATGTATTTGGTAAGTCCTATCACACTGAATGTTTTTAGAGTGATGGGACAATATTATCTGATCCTCCAGAGTTCTTGTCCACAATCTGAATTGTGATTTATATCATGAAATGGATAATAACTAATGTAACTTGTGATTATAGCACTTCATTAAATTCATATATACTAAAAACAAATCCAACACAACCTTTGTTAAACTGAGTTTTCAAATTGACATGTACATAGAACAGCAAAACTTGACCTTTACATTAGAAATTTTACTCACAAGAAGTTTCAAACATACTAAGCTGAGAGTAACTAGGCTTTCTTCACAGTTTTTTTTAAATGAAGTGTCATAATGTATCAAGATAATTATGGAAAAACAACAAAGTTGGAATTAGAATGTAAGTCATGAACTCCCCACAGTACATGTCAATAGTAAAGGTCACGGAACCCTGTCTCTGAATTTAAAAGCTTTAGATCACCAAGTAAGAACCATTTATTTCACCACTCTCTCATAAACTAAAGCATTCAGAAACTATAAATTTCTGTGTCACGTATCAGACATAAAAATGAAAATTTATCTCAAATATAAAAATTCAATAAAATATGGTTCCTCAAGCCTTAAATTCAAGATTATCTGCCATAAAGGGTGATCTAAAAACCATACTGCAAGTTTACACTCAAGAAAATCCCAAGGCAGACCGCAATTCAAATATTATTTTTATTACCTTATTTCTTTTCATGACCAAATAACAGATTTTACCTTCTTTATCTTTTGCTCCCATCGCTAGGCCCACAACCTTAGGGCCAGCCCCAAAAATTCGAAGTTTCTTCAGTTCCGTGTTTCTATTCACCTCTCCAGATTCTGACTAAAACAATAAACAAAACTCGTATTATCTAATTATTCTGATTCATATATTTATTTTCCTAACCAAGAAAAATTTCAAGATCCTCTTCAAAATGAGAAAAAAATTAACTGATTTCTTCTCTCTAAATCCACTCACTGCCTCATTACAACAGTTGAACAGTCATCCAAGCACTATGCAACACCCAGCTTCCTTTCAACAAAAGAAAATCTATCTCTAAGAAAAGCACAGTTGTCAATTAAGTTCTGTCCAGAGACAAATAATACTGGTAATAACCAATATAATACTGGTAATAACTCAACAGAGATCCTCACTTCTAACTTGCTAATGGACATCCTTCTTTGAACAGAAGGCAGTATGCCTAGTCCATGAGATGAATGATTATCCTAAGCCAATCATGCCATTTCTCATTATTAGTGATGACCTAGCCAGAGGTAGAAATGTTACCCTGGTCTAGCCAATGAGACACAAAGAATGTCTACTGGAAGTCTTTTGGGAAGATGTTCATCTTCTAATAAGAAAAAGCTTCTCGAAGAGTAAGCCTTTTGTCCCAACTTCCTTCCATACTGCTAGGAGATTCACCTGGTGAAAGTATGGTGCTGGACTATGCAGCAACCACAATGCAATTAGGAAGAAATATATTACCCACACACTGAAGAAAGCAAGGCAGAAAGATGGAAAGAGCCTGGCCCTTCATGGCAATGTGCAGTTGCTGCATCAATCCTAGAACTACCTATACCTGTAAATCTTATGTGAAAAACGTGTCCTTATGTGAAAACTGTGTTGTTAATGTTTAAACTGATGTCATTTGGCATTCTAGTACTTGAAGACGAGAGCATCCTGGTAGACACAAGTGTTACATCATGAATTCAGATGGCCCATACGCTCTGAATGTACACTAAATAAATAACCAAAATTTACTAAAAATATAGTCAGTAAGAATAAAAATAAACCAGGACAAAATACAGAGTACCTCATGATCATATAAGAACCAAACTACCTATGATCATATAAGAGCCAAACCAACCAAAATGGCATTTTAATACACATAAACTTTGATTTGATTATACTAATTTAAGTATAATGGAGAAATTGGCTCAAACTTAGTGTCACTAATGAGACATATTGGCATTATGGGCTTCATTCTAAAGTATAAATATGCTAAGGATTTGATAACCCTTCACAAACTGTTTTCTTTTTTTTCCTTGTAAATTATGCTTTAATTTCTGCAATCAGATATGATGCAGTGAGATACAAGTATAAACTTTCATTGTACCTCCAGAAAATAAAAAGCACATTTATACAGATATAGCCCAACAGCTTATTCCCTTAAAAAAAAAAAAAGTTTTGAATGTAATTAAAGGTAATTTATCTTCAGTGTAAAACCTTGAATGTATAAACGAGCTTTCAAAAAGCTCACTAATGAGGTTGCAGATGAAAAACAACTCTAGCAGAGAAAAGCAAGTGATGTGATAGAAGAAGGGGGAGTGGGGTATCTTTCATAACTTGGTTTCTTGTTTAAGAGACTGATGGAAGGCTTGTCAAAGACACTGAGCTAGAAAATAACAAACGAAAAATGGATTTAGAAAAGGTAATAATGTTTGAGGTGTACTGAATTCAGCATACCTGCCGTGGCCACCAAGAAGTACACGTGTATACGTATATTCTACACACACACACACATCCCAGGTAAACAGAAAAGAAACATGGTGTCAAGACATATTTAGGAGAGTTAGGCGCCTGGGTGGCTCAGTCAGTTAAGCTTCTGACTTCGGCTCAGGTCATGACCTCGTGGTTGATGGGCTCAAGCCCCACTCTGGGCTCAGTGCTAACAGCTCAGAGCCTGGAGCCTGCTTCAGATTCTCTGTCTCCCTCTCTCTCTGTCCCTCCCCTTCTTGCGTTCTGTCTCTCTCTCCCTCTCAAAAATAAATAACCATGGTGTCAAAACATATTTAGGAGTCTTGGGGCACCTGGATGTCTCAGTCAGTTAAGCATCCAACTCTTGATTTCAGCTCAGGTAGAGATCTCACAGTTCATGCGTTCAAGCCCCACAGCAGGCTCTGTGCTGACAATGTGGAGCCTGCTTGGGATTGTCTCTCTCTCTCTCCCTATCTGCCCTTCCCCCGCTCACTCTGTCTCTCTCAAAATAAACTTAAGAAAAAATTTTAAAAAATAAAATGAAATAGAATAAAATAAAATAAAATTAAATAAATAAATAAATATTGAGAATTTAAGATACAACAGGGCACCTGGGTGACTCAGTCAGTGAAGTGTCCAACTTCAGCTCAGGTCATGATCTCAAGGTTCATGAGTTCAAGCCCCATGTTGAGCTCTGTGCTAACAGCTCAGAGCCTGGAGCCTGCGTCAGATTCTGTGTCTGCCTCTCTCTCTCTCTCTCTACCCCTCCCCCATTCATACTCTGTCTCTCTCTCTCTCTCTCTCTCTCTCTGTCTTTCTCTCTGTGAAAAATAAACATTTAAAAAAATTTTTTTAAAAACATTAAAAAAAGAATTTAAGATATAAAACAGATGAACATAAGGGAAGGGAAGCAAAAATAATATAAAAACAGGAAGGGGAACAAAACATAAGAAACCCTTAAACAGAGAGAACAAACTCAGGGTTGCTGGAGGGGTTGTGGGTGGGGGCATGGGGTAAATGGGTAAGGGGCATTAAGGAGGACACTTGTTGGGATAAGCACTAGGTGTTATATGTAGGGGGTGAATCACCAGACTCTACTCCTGAAATCATTATTGCACTATACGCTAACTTGGATGTAAATTTAAAAATAAATAAATAATAGGGGCACCTGGGTGGCTCAGTCGGTTAAGCATCCGACTTCAGCTAAGGTCATGATCTCGCGGTCTGTGAGTTCGAACCCCGCACCAGGCTCTGTGCTGACAGCTCAGAGCCTGAGGCCTGCTTCAGATTCTATGTCTCCTTCTTTCTCTGTCCCTGACTCACTTGTGCTCTGTCTCTCTGTCTCTCTCTCTCTCTCAAAAAAAAAGTAAACATTGGGGCGCCTGGGTGGCTCAGTCGGTTAAGCGTCCGACTTTGGCTCAGGTCATGATCTCGCGGTCCGTGGGTTCAAGCCCCGCATCGGGCTCTGTGCTGACAGCTCAGAGCCTGGAGCCTGTTTCAGGTTCTGTGTCTCCCTCTTTCTCTGACCCTCCCGTGTTCATGCTCTCTGTCTCAAAAATAAATAAATGTTAAAAAAAATTTTTTTTTAAAGTAAACATTAAAAAATAAATAAATAAATAATGAAGTAAATAAATTAACATAAAAAAAAAATTTTTTAAAGACATATTTAGGAGTCTTGAGTGTATAGGTAGTACCTGAAATCACAGGGTAGATACACAGCTAGGGAGACTAAAGATAGGAAACGACTAAAAACACCAAGTAAAAGGCAATGAGAAAAGAGAACAAAGATGACTAAGGAAAGGTCAGAGAGTGAAGACAATAACCAGGAGAGAGGCATCATGAAAGCCAAAGAAAAATCAAGGTAACTAAATTTCAAGGAGAGGAGTCAACAATCATATTAAATGTATATGTGACCAGAGATGAAGTAGGATAAGAAATTAAAAAAAAATGTACTCAGCTTCTAACAATTATTAACTCAGTGGTAACTTAGGCAGTGCAGTTTCAATAAAATGATTTTACTCAATGTCAGATGACAGAGTATAAAAGCTAAGCAAAGAGGCACCTGGGTGGCTCAGTTGGCTGAATGTCCAACTTTGGCTCAGGTCATGATCTCGCAGTCTGAGTTCCAGCCCCTCACTGGGCTCTGTGCTGACAGCTCAGAGCCTGGAACCTGCGTTGTATTCTGTGTCTCCTCTTTCTCTGCCCGCCCCCCCCCAACCCACTTATGCTCCTTCTCTCTCAAAAATAAAAAAATTAAAAAGTAAAAAAGCTACACAGATACTGAGGAAACAAGACAACACAGACTATTTTTCAAGAAACTTCACTTAGAGGGGCACCTGGGTGGCTGTCAGTTGGGCATCCGACTTCAGCTCAGGTCATAATCTTGCGGTTTGTGAATTTAAGCCCCATGTCGGGCTCTGTGCTGACATCTCAGAGCCTGGAGCCTGCTTCAGATTCTCTCCCTCTCTCTCTGCCCCTCCCCTACATGCGCTCTGTCTTTCTCTCTCAGAAATAAATACTAAAAAAAAATTTTTTTAAATATAAAAAAAATGAAGTTCATTTAGAGAGGCAAGGAGTAAGGCACTATCTAGGAAGAGAGTTTTTGTTTTAAGATGATACATAAACATGTTTACACTGGGGGTAAAAGAAGATCCAAGCAGACAGAGAAGGTAGGAGAGAAAGATTTCACAACTGGTAATATTGAAATCACTAAAGAAGCCAGAAAGGATGGATGTGGAAGGATTATCCTTAGAGACAAAGGTACCCTTTGCCCACTGAGATTGGCAGAAATTAAGAATGAATACTAACAATTCTGTGTATGGGGCAAGAAGTTGAAGGAGTTCTACCAGAAAGCCTTTATTTTCTTTCTGAAACTGAAGACTAGGAATGAGGCAGACTTGGCAATACAGTAATTAGGGATAAATTGAGAGTTGAAGAAATTCTTTTCTTTTTTTAATGTTTATTTATTTTAAGAAAAAAAAAAAAGAGAGAGAGAGGGAGCACACATACCCAAGACAGGGAGGGACAGAAAGAGAAACCCATGCAGGCTCTGCACTCTCAGCTCATATCTCACCAAGTGTGAGATCCTGAGCCAAAATCAAGAGTTAGATGCTTAACTGACTAAGCCACCCAGGCGCCCAAGAGTTATAGAAAAATTTTTTTTAATGTTTGTTTATTTTTAAGAGAGAGACAGAGTGTGAGTGCGGTGAGGCAGAAAGGGAGACACAGAATCTGAAGCAGGCTCCAGGCTCTGAGCTGTCAGCACAGAGCCTGACACAGAGCTCGAACTCACAAGCTATGAGATCATGACCTGAGCCAAAGTCGGACACTTAACCAACTTAGCCACAAAGGCGCCCCAAGAAATTCTTGCTGGCTCAGTCAGAAGAGAATGTGATTCTTGATCTCAAGGTTGTTGAGTTCAAGCCCCACAGTGGGTGTAGAGATTAAATAAATACATACACATACATACACACACACACACACACGAATGAATGAATGAATAAAATGAATGAGGGAATGAATGAATAGATCTTTGGGAAAAAAAATTCTAAAATAGTTCTACTTTCTACCTGATATCAATCAATCTGACTACAGTGACAATTATTACAATAGGTAAAACATTCTATGCTGTCCTTTTCTTATAATATGTACAGGCAATCAGCAGCAGGACTTTTTCTGGTTTCAGAAGGAACATCAAAAAATTTCATCACAAGCTGGCCAATGATTAGATGCGCAGGGCCACTTGGGGCAACTCTTCAAAAGTGAATCATCATGTCAGAGACTAGTCTTCAACTGTTTCAGGTCTTAAAATAGAATCATCACTATATACCCAAAGATGATCAGAACTTCTGAGATCAACCACAGAAATAAAAATCTAAACCAGAGTTTACCAATTTATAATGGTTTATAATTAGGAATTTCTACTGATATGTGCGCCTGCGTGACTCAGTCAGTTAAGCATCCAACTCTTGATTTCAGCTCAGTTCATGATCATACGATCTGAGTCCTGTGTCAGGCTCTGCCCTGACAGTGCGAAGCCTGCTTGGGATTCTCTCTCCCCCTCTCTCTGCTCCTCCACTACTTGTTCTCTGTCTCAAAATAAATAAACATTAAATAAAAATTTTTAAAGAAAGAATTCCTACTATGATAAATGTAAGTTATAAATACTATGTAATTATAACTAAATTATGAATTACTGATTTATATTATATATTGATAACTCACTAATTAATGAATATGTTATAACTTATAATTCACTTTCCAATGAATTTCTATTAAATTCACACTCCTCATTCAAGACACTTACTTTCTGTTATCAAAGTACTTAAGAAGCTAAATTATTATTAAGAAGATTATTTAAGGAGCATAAATTCAGGGGCGCCTGGGTGCCTCAGTCAGTTAAGTGTCCAATTTTGGCTTGGGTCATGATCTCACAGTTCATGAGTTCAAGCCCCACATTGGGCCATTGGGCTCTGTGCTGACAGCTCGGAGCCTAGAGCCTGCTTCAGATTCTGGGTCTCCCTCTCTGTCTATCCCTCCCCAACTTGTTCTCTCTCTTTCTCTCTCTCAAAAATAAATAAACATAAGGGGCGCCTGGGTGGCGCAGTCGGTTAAGCGTCTGACTTCAGCCAGGTCACGATCTCGCGGTCCGTGAGTTCGAGCCCCACGTCGGGCTCTGGGCTGATGGCTCGGAGCCTGGAGCCTGTTTCCGATTCTGTGTCTCCCTCTCTCTCTGCCCCTCCCCCGTTCATGCTCTGTCTCTCTCTGTCCCAAAAATAAATAAAAAACGTTGAAAAAAAAATTTAAAAAAAAAAAAATAAAAATAAATAAATAAACATAAAAAAAAAAAAAAAAAAAAGAGAGGCGCCTGGGTGGCTCAGTCAGTTAAGTGTCTGACTTCAGCTCAGGTCATGATCTCGCAGTTTGTGAGCTCGAGCCCCACGTCGGGCTCTGTGCTGACAGCTCAGAGCCTGGAGCCTGCTTCCGATTCTCTGTCTCGTCATCTCTCTGCCTCTCCCATGTTCATCCTCTGTCTTTCTCTGTCTCTCAATAATAAACATTAAAAAAAATTTTAATAAATAAAATAATATAAAATAAAGAACATGAATTCAGAGCAAAGAAAGCTGCCATGGCATGAAAGACAGATATCCCCTGAGCTCTAGAAAAGCAAGATGAAATATCACTACCTTCCTTTCTACTAACAGAACTCCTCACAACCCTAGATCCAATAAGTCTTATTAATAATGAATAGACCAAGTCCCTTCTCTGATTCCCACTTTCTTTTGTTTTTTTAGTGTTGATTTATTGACTGAGAGAGAGAGTGCATGAGCAGGGTAGGAGCAGAGAGAGGAGAAAGAGAATCTGCTGCTTGATTCCACAAACTGTGAGATCATGACATGAGTGGAAATTCAAGAGTCAGATGCTTAGCCTACTGAGCAACCCAGCCCACCCAGCCACCCACCCCCCTCCATTCCTACTTTCAGTGGGAACCATTTCCATTCTTACAACACAATGTTTCTTTAGATATATTAAAATCAATGATTAGGATCAAGTTAAGCTGCTCTTCTGATCCAACCACAGGTTAAATGAAACATATCTAAGAGTTATAAGGGCATCTCGCTGTCAACCTACAGACCTGTCTTTACCAACAACTTTAAAAAATGTAACTTTGAGGGCCACAAATGGGAATGGGAAAAGGAGGACAAGGAAACACAAAAAGGAAATTAAGGCATTTTTTTCTGAAAAAATTACTTTAGGCTACAGGAACACTCTAGAAGTTAACAATGGAATGGTTCAGACACAAGCTCATACTCTAGCTTTTAAAGGAATGAGTGAAAAATAAAACCACCCTCTCCTACTCCTCTCACTTCTACTAACCATGAAAATATAATATACTACAGATCATCAGCATGTCTATAACGCTGGCCCTACAATACCCAGTCACCCTCTGATTTGTCATCCCTCTCAGAAACTGTTCAAAATTAACAAAAAGCTTGCTAAATCAAATCAAACTGAATTTTATAATTTCTTCCCTGTTTATTGTAAAAGTAAATGAAAAATAGGGCTCTTCAAGTCCTAAAGAACAACAGTATGTGACTGCCTCCAATAACCACGTAACTGTTCTGCAGTCAATGCACTTAAAACGCATGTTAAAAATGATCCATGGAAGCTGATACCTGAGACTTGACACGTCTTGTTCTTTTCGGCAGAATGTTCACTCTTGTGCCTGGCTCTGGGGAAGTTTGGACATCAGTGCCAAGAACCTCAGGCTCTACTTTTTCCTTTAGATCTAAATTAGGCATTTGTACACCCTAAAGAATCAGAGCACACAAAGAGAGCAGATTCATTGATAAGAAGTCAGATTTGAGAATCAGGAGAAAAATAATAAATTTCCAATAAATCCCCAAAATTACATGAAAGCAGGTGATAGTTCTACCCACCAATCGATCTACAGATTCAAGACAATCCCTATCAAAATCCTAGCGGGCTTTTGTTGTAGAAATTGAGAAGTCAGTCCTAAAATTTATGTGGAAATGCAAATTGTTTGGAAATTCTGAAAAAAGTAGAACCAAGTTGGAAGACTTATACTACTGGATATCAAAACTTACTATAAAGCTATAGTACTCAAGACAGCACAGTATTAGTATCAGGGTAAATATATGGATCAAAGAACAAAACGGAGACCAGAAATAAACCTACATTTATAGTCAACTGATTTTCAACAAAGGTGTCAAGATAAATGGGAAAATTTAAACAAATGATACTGGTACAACTGGATATTCCTAACAACCCCCCACAAACGAACTTACACTTTTACCTCATACTACACACACACACACACACACACACACCCTGAAAATGGATCTCATACCTAAATATAAAAGTTAAAACTATAAAACTTCTAGATGAAAACAAAAAGTAGCTTTGGGGCCTTGGGTTAGGAAAAGATTTCTTAGGACAATAAAAGCACAATCCATAGAAGCAGGGAGGAGGGAAATCAATAAACTACTCTTCAAACAGACACCATTATAAAAATGAAAAGGCAAACCACAGACTAGCAGAATATATTTGTAAAATCATATATCTGATAAATGACTTGTATCCAGATTATATAGCAAACTCTTAAAAGAAGTGTAAGATGACAAACAACCCAATAAAAAAAAGGTCGGAACAGACACTTCATCAAGGAAGATATGCAAATGCTAATATGCACATGAAAAGATGCACACCATTGATCATTAAGGAAATGAAAATTAAAACCACAATGAGATACCACTACACACCCACTAGAATGGCTATAAGCAAAAAAACTGACAATATCAAGTGTTGGCAAAGACGAAGAAACTGGAGGCCTCTACATTACTGGTGGGAATGTAAAATGGTTCAGCCACTTTGAAAAACAGTTTGGCAGTTTCTTAAAAAGTTAAACATAAACTTACCATATAACCCAGCAATTCCACTCCTAGGTATCTACCCAAGAGAAATGAAAACATATGTCCACACAAAGACTTATACATGAATATTCATAGCATTTATTCATAATAGCCATAAACTGGAAACAATCTAACTGCCCACCAACTGGTAGATGGATAAACAAATATGGTATATCCATACAATGGAATATTGTCAGCCATAAAAAAGAATGAAGTACTAATACAGGCTAAAACATAGATGAACCTTCAACATTAGGCTAAGTGAAAGAAGCCAGACACAAAATTATATTGTATGATTCCATCTTTATGAAATTTCTACAAAGGCAAAAAACTACAGAGCCAGAAAGCAGATCAGCTGTTATCTGGGTTTGAGGGTAGGAATAGGAACCAACTACAATTAAACACAAAGGAACTTTCTGGGCTGATGGAAATATTCTAAAACTGAATTGTGGTGATTACTGCATAAATATGTAATTTATTAAATTTATTCAGTATCTACAATGACTGAATTCTATGGTATGCAAATTATACCTCGATAAAGCTGTTAAAAAAAATACATGAAACCAAGAGGAATTTTTCAAAAAGCTTAAGTCATGAGGATTTATTTTAAATAAATAAGAAAATAGCCTTCATTCCCATTAGCCTTTATCTTGTAAACCACCAAAAACAGCCGCAATTTTTAAACTACACCTTGCTATCCCAAATTTTGGTACCAGGAGAAATTTAACTTCCTATACTTAGTAAACTGCTAACTTGTTATGGTGAACACAGTCTAACATTCAAATTTGGCCCACTGGATTTATCCACTCCTAAAAAAAAAAAAAAAAATGATGCATCTCACCATAAGGCTGACACCAGATTGGAAAAGCTCATATGGGTAGAGAATTCTTTCATAGTGTGACTTCAAAAGAGACCCAGTTCCTTTTCCTGGCAGATATCCCAAGCGACTACCCACTTTAGACCATTTCTTCTCCTTGGTGACCATTTCAAAACCTCCTTTGCTGGCAACAATCTGAAAACAAAGTAAACATTACTTAAGAAAAAAACACAGATTCATGTATTCTGACTCTATATCTGTCTGCTAAATACAAAAATTATTCTGAGCTTACATTTCTAATTTCCTTTCCACAATACCCATAAAATTGTAACTTGTCAACACTTAAAGTATGAAATAAAGACAATGATTTTTTGAAGTTTTAATGTTGTGTCTATTTTCCATGAACTAGGCACTCAAAAACATTTCATGATTTACACTTTGTACGTTACATACCTTGAGAAAACTAAACAGGTTTATGTACTCAATATCCACAAGGAACTCAAAATATAAAATATGAATTAAAAACAGACCAAAAATGAACGTAAGAATAAATGTTAAGTTAAAGGGCGCCTGGGTGGCTCAGTTGGTTAAGTGTCTGACTTCGGCTCACGTCATGATCTCACGGTTCATGGGTTCAAGCCCCACCTCAGGCTCTGTGCTGACGTTCAGAGCTTGGAGCCTGATTCGGTTCTGTGTCTCTCTCTCTCTCTCTCTCTCTTTGCCCCTCCCCTGCTTGCGCTCTGTCTCTCCCTCTCTCTCCTCTCTAAAAAATAAACATTAAAAACAAAATTTTTTTAAAGAATAAATTAAGGGGCGCCTGGGTGGTTCAGTCAGTTAGGCCACTGACTTTGGGTCAGGTCATGATCTTGCACTCCGTGAGTTCAAGCCCCACATCGGGCTCTGTGCTGACAGTCTGCTTCGGATTCTGTGTCTCCTTCTCTCTCTTCCCCTCTGCCTCTTATGCTCTCTGTCTCTCTCAAAAGTAAATAAATATTAAAAAAAAAAAAAAAAAAAAAGAATAAATTAAGTTAAGGGCGCCTGGGTGGCTCAGTCGGTTGAGCATCTGACTTTGGCTCAGGTCATGATCTCGCGGTCTGTGAGTTTGAGCCCCGCGTCGGGCTCTGTGTTGACAGCTTGGAGCCTGGAGCCTGCTTCAGATTCTGTGTCTCCCTCTCTCTCTGCCTCTCCCCTGCTTATACTCTGTGTCTCTCAAAAATAAGTAAATGTTAGGGGCGCCTGGGTGGCGCAGTCGGTTAAGCGTCCGACTTCAGCCAGGTCACGATCTCGCGGTCCGTGAGTTCGAGCCCCGCGTCAGGCTCCGGGCTGATGGCTCGGAGCCTGGAGCCTGTTTCCGATTCTGTGTCTCCCTCTCTCTCTGCCCCTCCCCCGTTCATGCTCTGTCTCTCTCTGTCCCAAAAATAAATAAAAAAAAAAAGTTGAAAAAAAAATTAAAAAAAAAATAATAAGTAAATGTTAAGGAAAAAAAAGGATAAATTAAGCTATAAATTAAGTTATATAGGACACAAAATGAACATAAATCGTGAATTAGAAAATGTACTAAATACCTTACAGAATTTAACAAAAATGTCAAGCAAACAGGGGCACCTGAATGGCTTAGTCAGTTGAGCATCCAACTCTTGATTTTGGCTCAGGTCATGATCTCAAGGTCATGAGATCAAGCCCCACGTGGGACATGGAGCCTGTTTGGGATTCTCCCTCTCCCTCTGTCCCTCCTACCCCAAAAGAGAGGAAAGAAAGAAAGAGGAAACAAAAGAAAAATGTCAAGCAAACAATGGATTCAGAGGATATTTTGGAAAAGGCTATACTTTTTCAAAAGGAGAAGTTTTACATGGAAGTTTATGAAGGAATAATGGAGAAAAATCAGATTACAGTAGCAGACTTACTAGAGAACATACCATAGAATGTATTAATGTAGGAAAAGATGAGATAAACTGGCCAATGTGGCTGAATGCTCCCATCAAATGAGGCACCAAATAGGGGCACTGGGGTGGCTCAGTCAGTTGAGCATCCAACTTCAGCTCAGGTCATGATCTTGTGGCTCGTGAGTTGGAGCCCCACATCAGGCTCGCTGCTGTCAGCACAGAGCCCACTTCAGACCGTTGTCCAACCTCTCTCTGTGCCCCTCCCCTCTTCACACTCTCTCTCTTAAAAATGAATAAACATTTTTTCAAAAAGACACTATATAGAATACACATGTATCAAGGTTCCCTGTCTTCCAGAAGTTGATACTGTATGTCTCAGACAGTCTTCAGTTGACTAACAACAGAATAAAAAGGACTGTGACATAATCATTTAACTCAAAAAAAAAAAAATTTTCCTCTTTGAGTACATACTACTGTATTTCTCTGTATCAAAAAAAAAAAGTTAAGAGAGGGGTGCCTGGCTGGCTCAGTCGGTGGAGCAGGAGACTCTTGATCTCAGGGCCATGAGTTTGAGCCCCATATTGAGCACAGAGCTTACTTTAAAAAAAAAAAAAAAAAAGTTAAGAAACAAGTTAAACATAGAATTACCATATGATCCAACAATTGCACCCAAAAGAACTGAAAACAGGGATTTAAACAGATACCTGCAAACCAATGTTCACAGCAACATTATTCACAATAGTCAAAAGGTAGAAACAATCCAAAGGTCCATCAGGAGATGAATAAACCAAATGTGATATACATACAATGGAATATTATTCAGCCTTAAAAAGGAATAAAATTAATACACGTGACATGATGAACCCTGAAAACATTATGTTAAGTAAAATAAGCCAAACACAAAAAAATGAATATTTTATGATTCCACTTATATGAAACACCTAAAATAAGCAAATCTATAGAGAGGGGAAGTAGAAAAGAGGTCTGAAGGAAGAGTGGAAGTTCTGGAAACGAAGAACAGTGATGGTTGTATATTGTGAATGTACTTAATGCCACTGTACCCTTAAAAAATGGTAACTTTTATGTTACACAGATTTTACCACAACTTTTTGTAAAAGGCTAAGAACATGGACTCTGGAGCCAGATTTCCAAAGTTCAAATCCCAGCTCTACTACTTAATAATTGTATGACCTTGGGCAACTTATACAATGTGTCTTGGAGTATTCACTATTATTAAAATATTAATAATTTAACAGCACCCACACTTTATTATGAGGCAGTTGTGAAGACAAACTAAATAAAACATGAAAAACCAGGACAAAATAAGCACTGTATCAATGTGAGCAGTATTATAATATCTACGTGTGTGGGCAGGAAGTATGCGTGCTATAAATAAGCAAATGTTTTCAGTGTTTGTGCTCTACAACGCTATGATAGACGAAGATGAACTTATACCAAAGCAAAATTTCCCTCTACAGAAGTATGTGAAAGCTTGGTAGAAAACACATAAGTTCACATGCACAAGAGCTGAACACATCTCTAATTCCTTAGCTGTTTTTATCACACCCTCAGAGAAGCCCCCTCTGAGGCTAACCAGGGAAAAATTATAAAGAGAAGAAAGTTTATTTTTCCAATTTTGTAGTGTAGAGGAAGACACAATGAAGGTGTTTTAGAGGGCTGTCTGGAAGTAAGCAGATGAAGCAGAATGCCTTTCATTCATATTTTCCAGTGCTTCTATACTGTCAGCTACTGTTCTAGGTGCTTGAGACACATCTGTGAATAAAACAAAGATCTTTACCTTCGTGGTGCTTACATTTTAGGGTGAAAAACAGGCAATACACATAATATGTAAATTTGAAAGTAATAAATCCTGTGGAAGAAATTTTAAAAACCAGTTAAAAGGCCTCACACGTAGCAGAGTGAAGGTTAACTGAAGTATTAAACAGTCACAAAAAACTTCATTACAAAGGTGAAATGTGAGGAAAGACTCCTTCAAGATGAGGCAGCTACCCAAACAGATACACAGGGAACAGTAAGAGGAAGGGCCCCATGTTAGAATCATGCCTCAAGTGTTTGAGGAGCAATAAGGAAGCCACTGTGGCTGAAGCAAGTGGGGAGAAGTTAGAAAGGAAACAGAAGCTCTCTTAGTAATCTTTATTATACAATTATCACCATTACATTACACAATACTCTATATTCAAAGCACTTCAAGCTCAATTTCCATTAGTAATGATATATCTTCATGGATCCAGTCATGCTTTCCCACCCAGTTTTAAGATGATTACCGGCATGCAGCTGTGAAAATAACAGCACAGAGTACAGCCAAGAAATAAGATAAAACTATCTCACAAAGAAATCAAAACTATGACTTTGGCATCATGCATACAACACTCTAACAATCTAACAAGGCCCGATACTATCAAAACACACAAAACTTTACACTTGGTTTTCTTCAGCTGACAGATTCAAGAATTATCATGTATGATTTCAAAATATAAACCATTTACTCCAAACATTTTGCCATGAAATATATCACACCACTATCACTAGAAAAATATCACTTATGAGCCATGCCCTACAAAAGATGCCATGCACTTAAACTGAACAAAGTGGAGACAAGCCCTTAATCAAAATTTAACCAAAGAGTCATGTTAATCAAGGCCAAAATTTCAGTCCAGTGTCAAACTAAGTCTGGTTAGCAAGAGAATTTTAACAGACATGAAGTAGTAGTGTTCTACTTAAAAGCTCTCTCTCAAGCATCCATTAAAAAAACAGTAAAGGAACAAAAAGGCAAAGGACCAAGAAAAAAGCAGATGTAGAAGTGAAAACCTAGCAGGCAGAACCAAAAACCAACCAAGTACCTTCAACAGAAGAAAGTCAAGGAGAAGCTTTCCAATACAGAACCTGGAAAGGCTTAAGAAATGGAAGCAGCAGTACCTTTAAAATCAGAGATGGCAATAAAACAGAGAACAGGACTGGCTGAAAACCTGTATAAAAGCAATTAGACCTCTCCCAGTCAGCACAGCCAGGCAACTATTGCTCTCTAACCCTACCAGAAAACTAGAGATTTACTTTCAGAGAGTTTGAAAAGAAGGGACTCTACCCTAAGAGAAATATGTAAGCCAACTATAGGATCAGTCTAATAGTCTAATAATCTAGCATCAGGTTATTAGTCTCACATCCAACTAATAAAAGTTCAAAAAGAGAGAAAAGTGGAATTATCAAATACAAAAAACACAAGAAAAGTTACAAAAACTCAAAGACACGAGTTCAGATTAGAAAAGTTATCAAGTGCAATAAAAAATATTAAATGAGGAGGGGCACCTGGGTGGCTCAGTTAGTTGAGTGTCGGACTCTTGATTTCGGCTCAGGTCATGATCTCACTGTCTGTGGGTTCAAGCCCTGAGGGGAGGGAGCTCCACACTGACAGTGCAGGGCCTGCTTACGACTCCCCCCCCCACCCCCCCCAACACTGGCGCACACTTTCTCTCCCTCAAAATAAACTTAAAAAAACTAAAATTAAAAAAACAGGTATTAAATGAGGAAGTGGACATTCTCTCTTCAGAAGAGGTTTCCTGGAGGAGGGTTTTAGAAAGGCTATGAAGAAGGCAATAGTGTAGGTATAAATGAAGGAAGACAATATGGCACATTACATGGAGTTAAAAATCAGCTCTGAGACGGAGTGCTACCAAAGTGTTGCTTTTGCTTGGCAATGTCTCCTCCACAGTTATGCCACTGAGAAAGACAGCAAAAGGATGAAAGTCTTAGAATCATTGACTGGAATGATTCATAAATTCCCTTATGATGATCCTACTTACGATAAACTTAATAAAGACTTAGGCAAAAATAAAAAGTAAATGTAAACAGCTTTGTTCATTATTGAATGCTTAGCGGGACTTTACAATTAGTGTGAAAGGTTCTGGACTCTCACTGTTAAGAATGATAGATGAACAAAGACCAAAAATCAAGGAATGGATGTCCATCTGTTAAGTGTTTAAAAAGGTGATTAAAGCAAAACTTTAAAGGAAACAAACACGTATGTATATAATGAAGATAAACACATACTAATGCATATACCACTGTGAAATCTCAAGGCACTGGGAATAAAGATTATGTTCTATGTCTTCAAGAAAAAGAAAGCCACATAGGAAGGAACAAGAACTAATACAGCATCATTCTTCTCAAAAGCAACACTGGAAGCTGAAAGATCATGGAGTAAAGTTTCAAAACGCTAAAGGAAAACAATTTACAACCTAGACTTTTAAACCCCACCAAACTACTACTAAAGCGTAAGAGTAGACCATTTTTAGACAGGCAAAAAATTTACATTCCATTTACCTTCTTGTTCATGAAACTAACAGAAGAAATGCTTCATCAAAATAGGAGTGAACCAAGTAATAGGAAGATTTGAAACAAGGAGAGAGGCAAAGGGAATCCCCAGAATGATAACAGTGAAAGGAAGTTCTAAGCTGACAGCTAACCTTAAAAAACAAGCAGTCTGGATTGAAGCAGAAAACAGAACTCCAGAGGAGTGGCTCCAAGATCAAAGTGAAACTGATAGATTACCTGACAGGTGAAGCATATAGAGAGATTTAAACTGTTGCTGGAAAATCTGAAAACAAATTTTTGATGGTTACAAAGAAATATTACAAAATGAAAACAAGGAGGATTATTAACCCCAAGGAAAATAAAAATTGGTATAAGGAAGCAATCATGGCACACTATAAGGCTCAGGTACAAATAATATTTGTATTTACAGTTAGAGTAAAAATGTTTGATTAATAAAAAATTGATCTAACTACACTAGAATGGAAGAGGGGAATTATGTAAGGATTTAGGTTTCCTACACCCTTTCTCCATCTTTAATGGTAGAAATACAGTGTATAATATTTAAAACTGAAAAATGAACTAGCATGAGTATATTACTTGAAATACAAAAATCAAAATCAGAAATTGCTAGGGGTGGCTCAGTCAGTTAAGCGTTCGACTTCAGCTCAGGTCATAATCTCGTGGTCTGTGAGTTCAAGCCCCACATCGGGCTCTGTGCTGACAGCTCAAAGCCTGGATCCTGCTTTGGATTCTGTGTCTCCCTCTTTCTCTGCCCCTCCCCACTCACACTGTCTCTCTGTCTCTCAAAAATGAATAAATGTTAAAAAAATAAATATAAAAATAAATGGCTAAAAGAATTGAACATGATTAGCTCTGAGGAGTGGGAATGGGAGTGGAGAGGTGGAGAAGGAAGAATGTTGGTTTTCATTTTAAGCCTTATATTTTAAAAAGTATTACATTGACAAAAAAATGTTAAGGGCTAGAATGAATGTTCCTTGCTGCACTGATTATAAACAGTAATTGTTAATGTCAAACTCCTTTAAATTATAGACATTCTAAGCAATACTTTTTATAATAAAAAATAATACCCAGGAAGACAAATGATTTAATCAACACAGGAAACCATCAAATTGACAATTTAATGACTGAGACTGAAAATTTGCTTCCCATTATAAAGTAGTGGGAATTAAAGTGTTTCAAAATCATGTCTGTAATAACACAAATTCCAGAGATGCTCACCAGCTGTCAGCCAATTATAATCTTTTCTCTTTTTAAGTAAAGGGCATACCTAACAACCTAAACGTATCAGAACTCTCATATATATAAACTCTCACATATTTTCTGTAGTTTTCACCCTGAGCTCCTTGCTACAAAGTAAAATGTCATGGTAATGAAATATTCACCCAATGACAGAAGTCAGAATAGTGATTACCTCTGGGGAGAAGTACTGACCACAAGGGAGACAAAGGAGCCTGCTAGAGCCTGTAAATGTTCTATACCCTGATCTGGGTGGTGGTTACATTAGTGTATACATATATAAAGATTGATCCAAAAAAAAAAAAAAAAAAAAAAAAGATTGATCCAACTGTCCATTTAAGATTTGTGCATTGCACTCTAAGTTATCCCCCAACATAAAGAAAAAAAGTTCATGTGGTGAGAAGCAGCAAGCTCACCATTTAGGTGACATTTAGGAAACAAAGTATTATACCGGAAACAAAGTATTATACCGTGCAAACAAAACAACTACGAATCAAAACTTAGATCTACCTCTTAGTTTTACATCTTAGGTTTATAAGCACTCCCAAAGATTAGGGGAAAAAGATGTCCATGGGTACTTAAAAGACGAGACTACAATAAACACCAGGACAATCAAACTTAACCTTTCATCACAATATATTTTCAACATATTCTCTTAAGTATTTAAATGAGGTATATTTTACTAGTAGTTTTTCTCTTTGCACAAAAAGAAACTGGGTTTCTCAAGATGGAGTTAAACTGGCAAGATGACAAATACAATACAGAACTGTGAACAACTAGGTGTTCAGGCTAGGTTACCTCTAAAGCCCCTTTTTACTTTTGAAATGCTACAATTCAGTAAAACCAAGAATGCAATCTAATTTACCATCAGAATAATGTTAATTTTTTTTTCTTATTTGAGAAAGAGCACACTTGCATGCGCAAGCGGGGGGGGGGGGGGAAGGAAAGGAAGGAGACAGGAGAAAGAGAGAAAGAGAGACAGAGAGAGACAGAGAGAATCCCAAGGAGGCTCCCTGCTGTCAGCATGGGAGCCCAATGCAGAGCTCAAACCCATGAACCATGAGATCATGACGTGAGCTGAAATCAAGAGTCAGACACTAAACCAACTGAGACACCCAAGTATCCTCCAAGTGTTTTTTATCTACTCTTTTTTTTTAATGTTTATTTATTTTAGGTATTTATCTTTTAATTGGAAAATTACTGAAACAGGAACAACTTCAATTTGATAGATTATCTGCTTATATAAAATACTTATTCTAGCAAATTCCATAAAACCAAGGTACATGGAGTTTTAGCCAAAAATTACCACAACCCTATTGTTATTAATGATTAATTTTTGAAAATTTCTTTAAACTATCTAAATTGAACCAAACATATTCAGAACTTTAAACAGCATCACATAGCAAAACTTAATAATTAAGCTTTCACTGAATAAAAATGTAAAAAAGAAAAAAAATTCTTAAAATTTTTTAATAAAGACTTTTGTTTATTTATTTTCGAGAGAGAGTGAGAGAGACAGAGCAGGAGCAGGAGAGGTAGAGAGAAAGGAAGACACAGAATCCGAAGCAAGCTCCAGGCTCCGAGCAGTCAGCACAGAGCCTGACACGGGGCTTGAACTCACAAACCATGAGATCATGACCCGAGCCAAAGTCAGATGCTTAACTGACTGAGCCACCCAGGCACACCCTTAAAACTAAATTTTTATCCTAATGGTTCCCTACAAGACACAAACTCATCCCTCATATTCACATATACTTTGCTCTTTGGTATCATCAATTTTCATACAACTATACTAGATAATTCTCAGGATGGTGTTCAATTATTGATATCAGTACTAAACTTTATCAGATGAAAGAAGCCTATAACCATATTTTAGCATAAGACTACACATCCCAGAATTTTTAGAGCATTCTAACCTGACACTAAATTTAAAATGCATTACAGGGTGCTCAGGGTGCATTACAGGTGGCTCAGTTGGTTGAATGTCCAACTCCTGATTTAGGCTCAGGTAGTGATCCTGAGGTCCTGGGATCAAGACCTGTGTCAGGCTCTGCAATAAGAGTAGAACCCACTTAAGATTCTCTCTTTCTCTCACTCTCCCCTTCTCCCTCTCCCTCCGCCCCTCCCTCAAGTGTGTGCATGGACACTCTCTCTCTCCCTCTCTCAAAAAATCATAAATTTGTTGCCTTAAAAAAATGTGTTACAAAAAATAATTTTTTTTTGATGTTTATTTATTGTGAGAGAAAAGAGTGAGCATAAGCAGGGGAAGAGCACAGAGAGAAAGAATCCCAAGCAGGCTCCATGCTGCTGTCAGTGCAGAGCCTGACCCAGGGCTGCATCTCATAAACCTTGAGATCGTGACCTGAGCTGAAATCAAGAGTCAGACACTTAACTGACTGAGCCACCCAGATGCCCACAAAAAATAATTTAAGTATGTTTGTCTCATTTTTCCTTGATAGTGAAATCTCCAAAATTAACTCTGTAACTTGAATAACTTTTTATTTCAACACAGTACATCAAAGACATGAAAGACCACTCAAAAATAGATGTTTTGCAAAATTCCTCAGATAATCAAGCTGTCTTTACTCACAAGTCAGAACAATCATACATTTTATTATATTAACAAAACAGGTTTTCAAGGTAATTCAAATGCTCTTGCAGGTCAGTTAGTTCTTTTCACATTAGGAAATATAATGTTACAAAATTAACATAAGTTTAGGTAAAAATCAGTCTAAACTCTACACTCTTAAGTTTTCAAGCTCTTATTCATTCTGGATAATGCTGGCTTCAGTTAACACTACTTATAGGTATTAATACAATTGATATGTACCACACTCAAGGATGGTGAGCAAATGAATTTCTTTAACAAATTTTCAATTCAGAAGTAGAATAAAAATGGCAAGCTCAACATAAGACATCATACCCTCAACACAAGATACTATTAATAGACTGGCATCATTTCTTTTGTATAATGTTTATCAGAGTCTACTAGTATGAATCATTAAATATGTTAAGTCTCATAACAAATTATGAAATAATTTTAAAGGTAACTTCAGAATCGGTCATTTACATTTATTCATGCTTGCATTTCATTGTCAAATCCCACATAGGAAACAATGTTTTCCATAAAGTTTATTGGAAATTTCTAATTTCACAGATTCACTAGGCTCTGCTCCAATTTCTAAACCAAGTACAAGCCTCACCTTGCTCAAAGCGTACAGATCCAGGATTTTTCTCTCCACCACTGGAATCTTCAAGGTAGATCCTTGGAGCTCCCAAAATTTTGCTAACTGATCCAAGAAGTCCAGTCTCACTCTGGTCATTGCCTAAGATTATTAAAAAACAGAAACCAGAAATAGCAATTAAGTTATGGTTGAGAATAAATGAGCTTTACTTAACAAAGGTACTCATCTCTCTAAAGAAATTCGTATCGCTTAGTCCAACCCTGTAAAATAAGACAATAATAAAGAGAGAAAATAATACTAATAAACTTTATTCACTAAGGCAAAAAAGTCACTCTAATTATGAGAAATGCTCTCATATTTTATCAACCAAAGAAATTTCTAAGAGTTGGCTTAACTAAGCTAAGCAGAAAATGTAGTAAATCGGATTATTCTAAGCATTCTATCATTTCATCTGTATAAACTATATATACCTCAGGTACACTAACTTTCTACCCCACTGATATTAAGATCCTTCATCAAGTATCTAATTACAAGAAACTTAAAGGGAAAAAAAGTATTAAAATCTCAGAAAATAAATGTTTCAGGAACATCAAGGGAAAAAAACACCTTACTATGACATATTAAACCTCATCCAAGAATTCTCTTTTGTACTCTGAAACAGTTTTCTACCACACCGAAGTAGCTTCTGATAATCCAGCAGACAGGAAAAACAATAATATTTAAATAGACTTCAATTTAGAAAACATAAAAGAGACAAATAATATTTAAAGGGAAATCTTAATAAATCAGATTAAGAGTCCTGGAAAAGTTCTGTTAAAGCCAAATATAACCTTTGAAAACCTTTGATAAAATTTTAAAACCTACTTTCCAAAGACCTCAAGAAACAGAATCTTCCAACATTAACATAAAATTTTCATAGAATAGTAAGTGCCAAAGGAAACAGAACTTGAGAATTCCAGGTCTCTGCAGGTAAGTACTGGATATTTCCACTATGAAAAACACAGTTTCCTGTAATAAAAAAAAAAAAAAAAAAAATAGCTTCCCATAATCCCATTTAAGTGGAAAAACTATAACAACTACTTTTTATGATGTGTTTTTATCAGAAACTTCCTTCCATTCAATCTCAATTAACATTAATTCTGAGCCCTGGTACATAAGCTTCTCAAAGTTCTCTACTGGAGCCCTGACATAAACAATGAATCAGGAGGCAGAAATGGTGACACAACACCCACCTCAAGTTCATTCAGGCGCTGGACTCTGGGAGTGAAACGAAAGCTTTTTACTTCACATGCAAATGGAGGTTGCCAATCCTAAAGACAAAGATTTTTTTTTAAACATACTGATATATAAAGAAAGAATCTATTATTTATTCCCTTAATTTAAAGGATGAGTAGCCACAAATCATGATGACAGCAGGTCAACTTTAAGTCTTTTTCACTGTAGAAATAGAAAGAGTAACATTCTTTAGGTGATATAATTTTAATATTACTTACCTCCAATCACTTATCTATCATATTCTAATTTTAAAATTACTTTATCTATAAACCCTCCTCAAATTTCAACAATCCCACTCTATAACCCAATATTATGCTTTCCCCAATTACTCAAGTGGAATGCAGTGAGCTCATGTATCACAACACAGTGTCTAATAAACATCTAAATTTACCAAATTAAAAAGAAAACAGAATTTGAAAGAAACTAAAAAGGGTAAAATAAAAGATTAAAAATCATTTTTAAAGTACTTATATAATTGGATATCTTTTTTTTTATTCATGTGTAATGTGACACAGCACTTTACAGTCTATGTTATGTTACATAAATGTTTTGTTCAAAGCCTGGTTTCTCGGCACCCAAATATTAAAAAAAAAAAAAAAAAAAAGTAAGCAAATCCACAGAACAAGCACAATTCCTGATTGGAGTTGTGGTGTAACTGAAATGAGATAGCACAATTTGAGCAGGGTTCTAGAAAAAATACTTTGATTTGGCCTAAATAAGAGTAAATCTACTTAAAAATATGAGAAGTAGTCAAGTATTTTTTTCTTACCTTGGAAACTAAAGAAATCCACCAATATTGAAATTAAATTCTGCTTGCAAACAAGATTTTATTTTTAGTAATAATACGACATACAAACAGATGATATATTATTTCTTTTTTTTTTAGTAATAAAAAACATGTATTTTTTTTTTTTTACCTAAAGGAACCCTGAATACAATTTCTAATTCATAAATGGCAACAAAGTTGATGAAAATATGGTTGTTTGAGAAAAATTTCAGTGCTTAAAGTTTTGCTAGTATTAGGTAATTTTGATAGGTAAACAGTTAAATGAAGTTTCTGGAGGATGGTAATGCCCATCATTGATCATAGCAATAGCTTTTAATCCTTTGCTTGTGATTGATAGTCTATAAACTTTAATCAAATTCATTAAGCATAAACAGGTTTAGTAGCATGTCTGGGTTTCAGAATCAGACTGATCTAGGTTCAAAAGCTATTTTGCCACACGCCCAAGATCATATATTTAATAAGTTATGTAACTTATTCAGACCTGTCTCACCTATAAAACAAGACGTTATTTACCTCCTAGGGCTTCAAAGAATATTAAGTGAAATAATCTGTAGGTTTATTATCTAAATCGCTCCTCCTCCTCCTCCCCCCCCCCCCCATCTTAAACTCTTTATTCTCTATGGTGCACACACTACTGTGGTAGTCTGTGGTGAGAACAGACACTTTTCAAATGCAACACGCATAAAAGTACTTCATCTTTTATTCTTATAACTAGTAGACAAAACATAAAGTGTCCCTTTAAGAAGCACCGAAGGCAACAGTTCAAATTTAAATGTGCATTAAGTTGCTAGAGGACTTGCTAGAAAAACACGTTCTAGAACTTCCACATCCAGAAACTGATTCTAGTCTGGGAATGAGGCCTAGAGATGTGCAGTTTAACAAGCATCTGGTTGAGCCTGGCGCAGGTGGACCAAGAACATCATTTGGAAAACGTTGGTCTTGTGGGTAAAGAAAAAAAATCTTTTGACCTTGAGCAAATCACTCAACCTCTTGGGGCACTAATTCCCCCCAAAGGGGAGTACCTGCTTTCTTTACTTTAAAGATTGAGAATTATAAAAAAAACTATAGGCAAACAGTTATTTGCAGTAACTGCAATTGATAAATCTTTGAACCTTGGTTCCTATGTCAAAAGATCCAACGTTTTCTTCCACATCTATTACTGACCAATTCCTCTTAAACCTCAAAATTCTGTAATAAATGCTGCTCCTTCTCCTCCCCTGGGAAGACTTTTTCAGTGCGGCAACAGAGAGTCTAGGGCTCTTGTTTGGTAATATCATCCTAGGGGACAACTACATCTCAGATTACCGTTTAAGAAACCTTAGCCTTGAGATGAGGCCTCCGAATATTTAATAAGTTAAGCATTAATAGGACTTGGTTAAAGAAATAACCAATTCAAGGGCAATTTTTACTATAGCACCATAAGAAGAGAGTACAGTACATGAGGATAAGACATGCCATGTCATAAACTTCAAACACCTTCCTGACCAACGAAAGGCCTGAAGTCTTTTGTTACCCCTGCCTACAGTCAAACAAGAAAAGTACCAGTTCCCAAGTTCTAGGCGGAAAGGCCCCTGGGACACCACTCGCAGGCTCAGACCTTCCTACGTTAAGACTGCAAAAGAAACCAAGGCAAGAACATCCACAAACTTAGCTTCTAGCTGTTGAGAAATGAGAGACAGTAAGTATGAAAGGACAGAAGGACTGAAAAAGTAAAGCTAAAGCACTCTCCCTTCCCTTTCTCCTCGGACTCCGGTACCTTGGGCGGTCGGATTTTGCAGATGCCGGTTTTCTCGGCCAGAGGCCGGATGCGGCCGATAAAGCTGAGCGGGTCTGTGAACTCCTCCCAGCTGGGCTCAAAGACTGGGCACTCCGGTGGGGGCACGAACTCCGCCGCGTAGCCCCCCGGCCCCACGCCTGCCATGGCAATACCGGGGGTGGGGGGGGTCCCCGTGGGGGAACAGGTGGAGAAAGGCTCACTGAAGCCCACCGAACTCTCTCACGTCTCCTGACAGGGGCCGAAGCTCATCTTCTCGGGCAAGAACCGCTCAACACAGGAACCCCACAGTCGCTTCCTCTTCTCGTTTGTTATTGTTTCCTTCGGGGTTTTTCCTCTCTGGGTCAGGACTTTTCCGGAAGTTAATGTACTGTCAAATCCCTCCGCCACCACAGAAACAGAATCCCTCCGCAGCAACGCGATGCCTCGTCGTTTCGCCCTTCTTCTTCCTCCCTTTGCCGGCAATCCGGTGTAGTTCCTTGTCTGCGGAAGTTCCGCGCTGTCCGACGACTTTCAGCGGCACACCCCTGAGGTCGCGCGAGCTCACCTCAGGAAAGATACTGGCGGGGAGAAAGCAGTCAGGGCTCAGGAGGGGCGCACTCTTCCGGCGCGGAGGAATGTGTAATGCCCCAGAGGGCAGAGGTTCTGCTTCCGGTGAGGAGGATTCTGTTCCCCTTTGTGTATAAATGACACGGAAACAAACTCGACCTGCTTTCCGCGAGCCTATCTGGCTGTCCTGGCATCGCGGCTTGTTTTAACGTACCTGTCTTTTTCCACATAATCAGCTTTTTCAGCATCTGGCTCTTTCTTTAGTATTTTGACTGTTAGTATCTCTTCCAAATAATCTCCCTTGGCCACTCCATAGCCGCCTCATCTCCGTGACAACAGGTTCGGATCGAATCTGTCCCCCAAATCCTGCCAGCCGGCCTTAGTCACCGTCTAGGAATTGCTTTTCGTGGAAGCCACCGCTCTTGACCTTCCTTTTCCAGCAATTGACAACCCCAAGTCATCTCAACAGCAAGCACTTTACTACCACACGCTTCGTAAACTTTTCTCAATACGCTGTAAAGACTATGGCAAACCTTCTGATCCTGCTTGTCAAAAATTTCTGTGCCAGTGTACATCTCCACTTACTCCAAATTGTGGAAAATAACGTAGAAAGAACTAAAGAAGAAACTGAAAAGGTAGTTCGAGTATTAAATATTTATTGTAAGGAAGACTTCCTTTCCAGGGCTTTTTTTCATACTCCCTGTGCAATCTCGGCTACCCCAGGACCTGAATTACCAACTGCGGTTGATAACTCCCAAAACTGTATTTTCAGACAAGGTTTTTCTCTTGATTTCGAAACCAATACATCTAGCTACCTGCGAGACAACCCCACGTCGTCAATTCAAGTACCTACTGTTTTTTCAGTGTTTCCTGTTTCCGTGAATGACTTCACCTACTCAGTTGCCTGAGCCGGAAATCTAGAGCTAATCCTTAACTCCTCCCTTACTATGTACTATTGGGTGTCAAGTCTGTCTAGAGATTCACCTAAAAATCTTAAATTCACCCATGTATCTTCATCCTCACGTATCACTATCTTAAGTTCTCTCTCACCTGAACTATGATAGCTCAGTTCTTACCCCCCTCTCAAATCCCATTCCATTCAGTTGTCAGATTGCTTTGTCTAAAATCCAGAATACACCTTGTCCCCTCATCTCCAAACTCAACGATTCCAAACTCCTTTCTTATTTGCCACCTTACTCCCAAGCTTTGTGGTGGCTTTAATGCACTGTGCCTTCTCTCATCTCTGAGCCTCCACAGATAATGTTTCCTCTGTCTGGAACATGTTTGTACTCTCCTGACCCCACCCCACAGTTTCATATATCCCCTTTCTGACCTACTCATCTTTCATATATCAGTTTAAATATGACTTCCTCTGGAAAGCTTTCCTTAACTCTCTAGCGTCATTTACCCAACAGCAACCTGTACTTCCTTATCAAACTTTTTGGAATTTCTTCATTGCCATTCTTCCTCAGGCTTTAAACTATATGAAGGTAGGTGCAAGTCTGTTGTATTGACCACTGTAGCCCCAATTCCTAGAATGGTGCTTGGTGTATAGAAGGTATGCAATAAACATCTGTTAAATAAGTATCTGTTGAATGAGTGGGTCACCCAATAAATTTACTTTGTGTTTCATTGCTTCATCTACATTTACATATAACAAATTTTAAGACTCTACTAAGGTGTGGCATATATGATATCCCATCATTTGATTATAGTATCCGTAAAAGTTAATGCCCAGTTACTACACCCACCAGCCTCAAACCCATACACAAACATTTGTTTCAGTTAGCCTTTGTTATGTAACAAACTACCCCAAAACTTAATGGCTAAAAAAACTTAGTGGCTAAAAATGAAAACTATTACTGCAATTCTGTGGGTTGGCAATCCGGTGTTCTCATGGTTCCCCTGGGATCACTTCTGCAGCTACAGGCGTCTGACAGCTTAACTGCAGTTGGAGGATCCACTATGGCCTCATCACGTATCTGGCAGTTGGTGCTGGATGTTGGCTGGGAAGCCTCAGTTCCCCACATGACTTCTCATCCTGGATAGGATAGACTGTGTTTCTTCATAACATGGTCTTAACATTCTGGGAGTGTGAGAATGGAAGCCTAGGCCTAAGTCCTAGGATCCAAAATGTACAAGATCACTTCTGTCATATTCTGTTGGCCAAGGCAGATCATAAGGCCAGTCCAGATTCAAGAAGGTGGTGAAATGGACTACATATCTTGATGGGAAGAACAATAATATCACATTGCAAAGGGATGTAGAGAAAAGTGTGATTCGTCACACACAATTATAATGAGTCACAATAAAATCTGATTTAAAAATCAAATTTTTACTATTTAAATCTGAAAATCCACATTACTCACAACAGAAATAATGAAATTCTAAGTAAACCAAGTAACACTGAAATAATCATTAAATATGTAAATTAAAGTATAATTGTTTTGCTTTTATATTACTAACAGAGCAGCAAAGCCTTGATTAATCCTCAGAATAAACACAAACTCCTAAAAGCTTTGTTTCTCTTACTTTCCTTTTGATCTTTCAAGGTATACTTACCTAGTACTTTAAACTGTCTCCCTAGTATTTAAATTCATTCAGTGATTATCCTCAATCATTTATTTGCCTTAATGTGCCTGAAAAATCTGTAGCAGTCACTTTAGCAGTGAGTCTATAAGAGAAACACAGTGAATATCTCTACTGGGGATGGAAAAAACTTATCCAGTTTTACCCACATGAGATTCTAATCCTCCCCTCCAAGAGTATCACCCACCCTCACCCCTCATACCCATCCCTTTGAGAATCACTATTGTAAAAGTTTCTTATGGTTTGTTTCCCTCTCTGTTTCTTATTTTTGCTTCCCTTTCCCTATATTCATCTGTTTTGTTTCTTAAATTCCACATGAGTGAAATTGTATATTTGTCTTTCTCTGACTTATTTTGCTTAACATAATACACTCTAGTTCCATCCACATTGTTGCAAATGTCAAGATTTCATTCCATTCTTTTTGATCATCAAGTAATATTCCATCGTGTGTGTGTGTGTGTGTGTGTGTGTGTGTGTGTGTGTGTGTGTCTTCTTTATCCATTCATCAGTCGATGTTACATAACAAAGTCTCTTTCCATACTTTGGCTACTGTCGATAGTGCTGCCATAAACATTGGAGTACATGTGTCCCTTCAAATCAGCATTTTTGTATTCTTTGGATAAATACCTAGTAGTGCAATTGCTGGGTCGTAGGGTAGTTCTGTTTTTAGTTTTTTGAGGAACCTCCATACTACTTTCCAGAGTGACTGCACCAGTTTGCATTCCCACCAACAGTGCAAAGGGTTCCTCTTTCTCTGCATCCTCACCAATATCGGTTGTTTCCTGAGTTGTTAATTTTAGCCATTCTGACAGGTGTGAGGCGGTATCTCATTGTGGTTTTCATTTGTATTTCCCTGATGATAAGATGTTGAGCATTTTTTCATGTGTCTGTTAGCCATCTGGATGTCTTCTTTGAAAAAATGTCTATTCATGGTTTTTGCCCATTTCTTCACTGGACTATTTGTTTTCTGGGTGTTGAGTTTGACAATTCTTTATAGATTTTGGATACTCACCCTTTATCTGAGATCTCATTTGCAAATATCTTTTCCCATTCTCTCAGTTGCCTTTTAGTTTTGCTAAACTAAAACTTTAGTTTTGCTGATTGTTTCCTTCACTATTCAGAAGCTATTTCTCTTGATGAGGTCCCAGAAGTTCATTTTTGCTTTTGTTTCCCTTGCCTCTGGAGACATGTCAAGCATGAAGTTGCTGCGGCCAAGCTGCAAGAGGTTGTTGCCTGTTTTCTCCTATAGGATTTTGATGGCTTCCTGTTTTACGTTTTAGCTCTTTCATCCACTTTGAGTTTATTTTTGTGTATGGTGTAACAAAGTGGTCCAGGTTCATTTTTCTGCATGTCGCTGTCCAGTTCTCCCAACACCATTTGGTGAAGACACTGTCTTTATTCCATTGGATATTCTTTCCTGCTTTGTCAAAGATTAGTTGCCCATATGTTTGTGGATCCATTTCTGTGTTCTCTATTCTGTTGCATTGATCTATTTGTCTGCTTTTTGGGCCAGTACCATACTGTCTTGATGATTACAGCTTTATAATATAGCTTGAATTCTGGAATTGTGATGCCTCCATCTTTGGTTTTCTTTTTCAACATTACTTTGCCCGTGGTTAATCAGCTCTAATGAGGGCTTTCTGCACATAGTATGTTAATATTGACTGTCAATAGTGCTTGGGTCTCAGGGCAGAACAGTTAAGTATAGCTGTAGTTTACAGGTGCTGTTTTCAGTAGTTAAGCTATTCTTAAAAACTTTTGAGAAAAAAATTAAATAATATTAAAAAATTATGTTTTATACAAAATTTGCTGTCCTTGGTGCTAGAATAGGATAAAATGAATATCCAACTCTGATAATCATCTAGCTAGGCTGTGATCTCTAAATTTATTAAAAAACATAATAAAACTTCATAAATTCAGACTAATTGAAGGAAGGCAAGTTGCTGAGAGCCAAAATTAAAAATTACTAAATTTGTAAGGAAAGGCTATTTCGTTTCAAATATACTTTTCTACCAGTGGTTCTCAAACTTTTTGGTCTCAGGACCATTTTGTACTCTTAAAAATTATTGAGAACCAGGCACCTAGGTAGCTCAGTTAGTTAAGCATCTGACTCTTGATCTCAGGTTAGGTCATGATCTCGCAGTTTGTGGGATCGAGCCCTGTGTCAGGCTCTGCACTTTCTCCTTCTCTCCCCCATCTCACATGTGAGCACTCTCTCTCTAAGTAAGTAGACTGTTAAAAATAATAATAATAATAAATAATAAACCCCTTACATGTTGTATTAATCAGCTTTCTCCAGAGAAACAAGACCAATAGAATGGAGAGAGATAGAGAGAAAATGAGGAATTAGCTCACACAATTATGGAGGCCGGCAAGTCCAAAATATGCAGTGTGTGCTAGCAGGCTGGAGTCTTAGGAAAGTTGATGTTCCACTCCAATGACTAGCAGGCTGGAAACCCAAGAAAGAAGATGGTTCAGATAAATTCTGAAGGCGCTCTGCAGGAGAATTCCATCTAGCTTGGGGAGGCTGGATTTGTGTTCTATTCAAGCTTTCAGCTGATTAAATGAGACCCACCCACTATGAAGAAAAATCTGCTTGACTCAGAGTTTATTGATTCAATGTTAACCTCATCCAAAAAAAAACCCTCCAAGGTGACACATAAAATTAACCATCACACATGTTAATATATATATATTTTTTTTTCTAAAGGGAATTTAGTGATAAAAGTGGCTTGAGTTTACATTTTTTGAAAAACTTTTTAATGTTTGGCTTAGTAAGACCAAGCTGGATTCTCATACCTGTTTCTGTATTAAATCTTTTGTGATATATTGTTTGGGTTGAAATATATGGGAAAGAATCCAGCATCACACAGATATGTAGTTGGAAAGGAAATAGTATTTTTTCAATATTTAGCCCTTTCAGATAATTGTAATTACTTTTTCCATTTTTTTTTTTTTCATTTTAGAGAGAGCGCGCAAGCAGGGGAGAGGGGCGGGGGGGGGGGAGGGTGGGAGAGAGAGAGTGGGAATCCCAAGCAGGGTCCACACTCAGTGCAGACCCAATGCAGGGCTCAATTCCACAAACTGTGAGATCATGACCTGAGCCAAAATCAAGAGTCAACCAACTGAGCCACACAGGCACCCTGATAATTGTAATTTCTTAAAGGTTAGCAATATGGAATCTAAAACTTTATCAATGAACTTTTTGTACTCTGTTACATTAAAATGGTAGTCAACATTGTCCTTGAATGGATTTTTTACTCAGTCATGATTTTGTAACATCATGCATTGGTCATTTTGATAATATTATTTCAATATTATAACTGAGTTATATAGATCTTCCTAATGTTGATGCACATAATTATATAATATAAAAAAATCATAGCAACATTACCATTGATGTTCTCAGAAAATTGAGAGGCTGTCAAACTCAGAGTAACAGAAACAAGTTTTCCAAAATAATGATTTTCACTTATAGCTCAGATTTTCATTGTCAACAAATACCATCAGTTGTTTCCACTGAATAAATGGGCTCACGTTGTTCGTTTTCAAGAAAATGTCTGTCAACTACCTAGATCTAAATAGCCATGGTTTATCTGTTTGGCCTTCTGGTGTTACATGAAAAATGTGACTAATTAAGCTCATAAGTGCTTCTCCTTGAGAAAACCTTCCTGCTTCTGTACATAGTAGAACTGCTTTCTTTACGTGTACTTCCTACTTCATCACATAGACTATTAAAAAAACATGTTCAAGAGTCACGGTTTACTAAAACTAATCATTTTTACTGCTTCATCATGGGCATTCTTTCTTTTTTTTTTAAGTTTATTTAGACAGAAAAAGAGAGAGAGAGAGCATGGGGGAGAGGAAGGGAGAGAGAGGGAGAGAGAGAATCCCAGCAGGCTCCACGCCGTCAGCACAGAGCCTGATGTAGGGCTGGAACTGATAAACCTGAGCCAAAATCAAGAGTTGGGCACTCATCCGACTGAGCCACCCCCACACCCCCATCATGGGCATATTTAAATGAAACTGGCTTTTTTTCTTCTTAAACCATTAGTGTGTGTGTCATGAAAACAATGACTACAAGTACAGTTTGGTGTTACTGCCATGATTCATGCTGAGGAACCAGTAGTTTTAGCCACCACTGCTTTTGCAGTGCAAATGTCAATGGCAAAAACAAAACAAAACAAAACAAACAAAAACAGGGTGCCTGGGTGGCTCAGTCGGTTGAGAATCCGACTTCAGCCCAGGTAATGATTTCACAGTTCATGAGTTTGGGCCCTGCATCGGGCTCAGTGCTGATAAGTGTGGAGTCTGGTTGGAATTCTCTTTCTCTCCCTCTCTCTCTCCCCCTCCCATGCTGTCTCTCTCTCTCTCTCTCTCTCTCTCTCTCTCTCAAAAATAAATAAAACATTAAAAAATTTTTAATAAAAAAAGGCAAATAGCATTTTAATGTTAATATGAAAATAATTTTGACTTCAAGACCTTCAGAAGATACTTCAGGGACCAACATTGGCCTGAGGACAAATAAGGATCTGTTGACCACACTTTGGGGACTGATGATGTCACAGTCCATGAGTTCGAGCTCGGCATCAAGCTCTGTGCTGATAACTCAGAACCTGGAGCCTGCTTCAGATTCTGTGTCTCCCTCTCTCTGCCCCTCCCTCATTCAGGCTCATGCACTCTCTCTGTCTCTCTCTCTGTCTGTCTCTCAAAAATAAACATTTTTTAAAAAGACACATTTTTATGTGGGTTTTGAGCAGACAGACTCTAAGTAGTCCACAGGGACAAATCAGTATAGGAGGAAGAGATTCAATTTTTATGAACTCTAAAGGTTGAAAAGCTATGATTTAAAATGTTTCTTTTAAAATTTTTTTAAATGTTTATTTGCTTTTGAGAGAGAGAGAGAGAGAGAGAGAGAGAGAGAGAGAGAAGTGGGGAAGAATGAGTGTACCCCCCAACATGGGGCTCAAACTCACAACCCTGAGATCAAGAGTTGTGTGCTCTACCAACTAAGTCAGTCAGGTGCCACAAATTATATTATTTTAGAAGCAATTACAAGGTGTTCTTTGAAGGATATACATGGTTTTACTGCTGAACAGAACAATTTACAATGCACCTAAATTTATTGATAATCTTGTGCCTTGCCTTACAACAATCCATTATCTGCTGAGTACAAAAGAATAGATGATTAAGAATCCATTAAAGGTCATATAAATATAAGTCATATTCAAATAAATAATGCTAATATCTCGGGCAAACAAGCTGTGGGTACTTTGAGGGAAGATAGACATAGACTATGAATGTTCAAATAATCTGATTGGAAAGTAGTTGTTGATACCTTAATTAAGGGAGGAAAATAGTGATAATTTACAAGTAATTTCTGTAGACCTGCATTCTAGGTGCACATATTTTCACTAGTCTTGAAGAAGAGATAAAATAAAAATCATCAATTACATATGAAGAATACGTCAAGTTTAAAATTTTTTCAAAAACTGTGGAACTCTAAGGCAGTAGTGAAGCCAATAATAAAATTTAATTAGTATGTATTCTAGGAGAAGAAATTATATTCTAGGAGAAGAAAAAGAAATCACATATAGAAGAACTTTGGTTAAGAGGCTACATGCAGGGGCACATCGGTGGCTCAGTCAGTTAAGCATCCAACTCTTGGTTTCAGCTCAGGTCATAATCTCACAGTTTGTGAGTTTGAGCCCCACATGGGGCTCCGTGCTGACAGCATGGAACCTTCTTGTGATTCTGTCTTCCTCTCTCTGCTCCTCCCCTGTTTGCTCTCTGCCTCTCTCTCTTTCAAGAATAAACATTTTAAAAAAAGAAAAGAAAATCCTTTAAAAATAAAATAGAGGCTACATTTATATCAGAATTTTGAACATAGAGACTAAAAGATATTTCATTTAAACATTAAGATATATAAAAGGAAGTTATAAAGGAAAGGATTAATTCAATAATGCATGGCAGTATTTCATAAGAATTGGAAATAACATACCAGGCTCTGTTTTATATCACTTTCAATGGCTCTGGTAGGCAAAGTGATCTAAAAGATTTTTAAATGCAATATTTCAAATGATTACCTCCTTATTAATGTTATGGTAAAGGAAGAAGAAACATTTTAGGGGCCCCTAGGTGGCTCAGTCGGTTAAACATCCAGCTTCTGCTCAGGTCATGATCTCATGGCTCGTGAGTTCGAGTCCCATGTCGGGCTCTGGCCTGGAGCCCGCTTCGGATTCTGTGTCTCCCTCTCTCTCTCTGCCTCTCCCCAACTTGTGCGCTCTCTCTCTCTCTCTCTCTCTCTCTCTCAAAATTAAACAAACATTAAAGTTTTTTTAAAAAACTTTAATCATTTGAATCTCATTTGAATCTCTAAATCTGTGTTTGCCAAAATATTTGCATAATTTGTAAAGTAACGTATCAAGAGCTTCTACCTTAACAAACTGGGTGAATTCAAGAACAAAGTCAAATGCCATATTCCAAACAAACAAACAAACAAACCAAACAAAAAAAACTAGGTGAGGTATTTTCTCATATTTGGTTTGGATTCACTCAAATTTATGTCAAGGACTTTATCAATAATTTTCTATGTCATAGATGCCTTCATAGAGGACAGATAACACAGACCTTGTTCACTACTATGTACCAACCTACACATGACAATAAAAATACAAATAATAAACTGGAAAGGAAATGATAAATGTCAGTTTTCTATCTTCTCTCTGCCCTGTGATTTTTCAAAATTAAAACATGGGTACTAGTTATTTGTTTTCCTGGTGTAGGCTCCCTGGACAGGTACATAGTTTTTAAGTACTCCTATTTCCTTTAGTGTGTTTGTATGTGCATTGTCTATTTTTCTGTGATTTCTCAGAGGGCAAAAGCTATTATTTCTTAAATTTAGCATTAAATGAGGATGGGAAGCATACCAAATGCATGCTTCAGTTATATTTATTCTTACTTTGATATGTATTATTGTTATGAAGTCCATGGTTCCTACACAAATAAGAGAAACCAGAAGTTTACTTTTCAGTTATCTGTGTTGAGCTAATAAAAGTTAATTTTTCCAGGAAGGTAATAGTTCTTTCACCATAAAAAGAAAAACCAGCATGTGATGCTAAGAATGAATGGTGAGAGTGATTTGAGAGGGTTTTCATAGTTGTCAAGAAAGTAAAATTTGAAGAAAAGGTGAAAATTTGCAACAGTATAAAATGTCAGAAAGAATGAGATACGACAAGATGTGATCATTCAGTTTAGCAGTTAAAAGATCATAGAGCAATTTCAATAAAGTTATGGAGTCAAAATCCAGTTTCGAGTGAGTTGGGAAATGAATGGGAGATGAAGAAAAGGAGCCAAGCATGGACTCAATGTCCTTGGCTGTGGAGGAAAGGTTGGGTATGGAAACATGGAAGTTACTGAAGGAGAACCAAAGAATATCTTCACAAGCTAGTATACATGAGTGGGCCTCAGTGCTGAGAAGGAAGAACTAATGGAGAACTGGAGGCTGAAGATAGTAAGAGAAAAACCAAAGTCCCTAAAGAAGCAAAAGAAATGAACATGATAAGAGCAGGGACACCCGTTCCTCTGATACAGAGGAAAAGAGGTAAATACAAGTACAGTGATGGTAAGTAAGCGGGTGAGAAGGCATGAAGTTAAGGCAGTTGATTACCTTGGGAAAGAAAGACAAAGATACTGGGAGGGCTCCCTTAAGGGTTTAAAGCAAATTGTGAATACCCAAAGTGGCTCCTGTGGAAATAAGGAGAAAGAGCAAATGTTTCTTGAGAAGTGTTGTTCTTCACTTCTGAGGGTTTCACTAAGGTTAGAGACCATAACTTTATGGTGATATCATTTCCCATAAATGGGAGACTGTTCCCCAGGAGCACACATAGAAGGCAAAAGCTAAGAATAATCTAAAGTACAGGGATTGGGGCACCTGGGTGGAACCTTGGTGGTGGGTTAAACATCTGACTCTTGGTCTCAGCTCCTGTCTTGATCTCAGTGTCAGTGAGTTCAAGCCCCACATTAGCCTACATAAATAAATAAATAAATAAATAAATAAATAAATAAATAAAATAAAGTGTAGTGCCATTACAACAGAAAGACAAAGAGATGAGATTGCCGGCAGTAACAATGTTATGCACCACAGAATTAAACTGAGTAGGAAAGTAAAGTCCCAGGGCGGGAGAATATACCAAGTAAGAGTTTCTCAGGTTTGCCTTTCTCATAGCCTCCATATATATTCATATATACTCTTCCTCTTGTATTTCCCATTCTTTTTTAAGATTTTATTTTTAACTAATCTCTGCATCCAACATGGGGCTCAATCTCACAACTCCGAGAACAAGAGTCACACTGTCTACCGACTGAGCCAGCTAGGTCCCTTGTATTTCCCACTCTGATTAATGTCACCTACTCCAGCTAATCTCTCTGTCCTGGATCCAGTTGATTGGAACTTTTTAAAAAATGTTTATTTATTTTCTTGAGAGAGAGAGAGAGAGAGACAGAGTGCGAGCAGGGGAGGGGCAGAAAGAGAGAGGGAGACAGACTCAGGAGCAGGCTCTAGGCTCTGAGCTCTCAGCACAGAGCCTGACGCAGGGCTCAAACTCACAAACTGGGAGATCATGACCTGACCCAAAGTCAGACGCTTAACCAACTGAGCCACCCAGGCGCCCTGGAACTTTTTTTTTTAATCTTTATTTATTTTTGAGAGAGAGAGAAACAGAGAGAGAGGGAGACACAGAATCTGAAGCAGGCTCCAGGTTCTGAGCTGTTAGCACAGAGCCTGACATGGGGCTCGAACCCACAAACTGTGAGTTCACGACCTGAGCTGAAGTCAGATGCTTAACCTACTGAGCCACCCAGTCAATTGGAACTTTTAAATATTTCCCATTTTCCTCTTCATATTTCCATTTTTGCCTCCCTTGTTTAGTTAGGCATTTCCGTGAATTACCACGGCAGCCTCCTAGATCTTCAAGCATTGTCCTTAATTGCTCCTCTGCAACCAGAGTGTTTTTTAAAAAAATCAATCTGACATTGGGTGGTTGTGAGAGAGGGAGGGTTGAGAATAACCCTTTGACATGTGAATGAATGATGACACTTCAACCTTGATATAGAATGGAAGAAGAGCAATCTAATAAAAAGAGGAAACACACCTGTGGGAAAGAATGTTATATTATATATGTATTCATTCATTTGGCAACAACTTTTGAGCATTTGCAATGTGCCAGGCACTCTCCTAGATTCATTCTGCATATATAACATGAACAACAATAAAAAGACAGAGCTTACATTCTAGTGGCAAGGGGAGACAAAATAATGAGCACAAGCAAATATATATTATTTTAGGTGCTGATAAGATCTTTTTTAAAAGTACAGAAGGTAGGGAGCGGAAGGGTGGTAAGGGGGGATAGTGTAGTCAGAGAAGGGCTCAAGACTGATGACATTTGAACAGAAGCTATGCTATCAAAATACAATGACAAATTGCTAAATGAATATCAAAGCACAAGGGATTACTTCTAATAAAGGAGATGTTATTTGTATTGGCCTTGGTAGGGATTTTATAGGTTAAGATTCATGGAAAAGATCAATCCACGTAAAAGGAAGGGTATGAGCCAAACCTGGGAAGTCCATGCTACATTCAGAAAATAAGTTATTTATTATATAATGAGATAAGTAGGATCAGGTTATGTCAGTATTTGAATGCCATATCACTCTCTGGACTGATTGTCTACTCTTTGGGGAGTCACCAAAAGTTTATGAACAGGAATGTGACATGTCCAGAAATGTGCTTTAAAAAAAATAATCACCTTTTGTAGAATGGATTGGAGAAGGGAAAAACACCAGTTGTAGTAATCCAAGTGAAAGGTGACGAGACAGAGTAGCAATTAATAGGATGATATGTATTTAAGAACCAGTCTGAAGATAAGATCACCATGATTTTGCTTAAAATATATATATAAGGGAGGGCACCTGGATGGCTCAGTCAACTGAGCACCCAACTCTTGATTTTGGCTCAGGTCATCATCTGACGGTTTGTGGGAGCCCCTCATCCAGTTCTGTGCTATCCGTGCAGAGCTTACTTGGGATTCTCTCCCTCTCTCCCTAAATAAAAAAAATAAACTTTAAAATTAAATAAAATAATAAAAAAATGTAAGGGCCAAAAGAGACACAAAAATACTGGTTTTGGGGGTAACTAATAGAGAAAAATCACAAGACAGAAAAAAGTAAATTTAGGAGATGTCAAATTCCTTCTGGACATCCTTAAGTCTTATATAGCAAAGAGTCACAGCTTTTTCATAGCAGTAGTGACAGCTCAGAGGCTGAAGTACCTTTCCCCCTACTCCTACCGTTTGTTCTTCTGGAAAGATGAGACTGCAATTGAGTTTTGAATTAGCTTACATTATTAAAGCCAGTTTCTCACATCTTTCAGGAAAAGGAAGCAGTGTCTGCTGATAAAAACAGTAGTATTAATATACATAACTCTCTGACGGTAGAAACTGAACCACAGGTCCTATCTTGACCCTAGGCCACCAGGTCATTGAAGGAGAAATTATCTTCTTAGAATCTTCACCTTGATATAAGCTTGTAAATTGCAACACATAATAATCCTGTATCCATTGCATGATTATGCATCGCGTTTCTGCATGATTTTTTATGAAAACAAAGTAGCTGAACAAGTTTAAACTGGGGGTGCCCAGAATTAGTGTGTTCTGACCCCAAACACCACACTACCAGTACTGGGATGAACTGGGTTGCAATCCATTAACATCCTCCACCAGGGAAGCTGAGTGCTGAAGTAAAACTACATTTCCCGGCTATCTCTGCGCGGTTAGACGCGAAGCGAGGAAGGGCGGGAATGGGGCGTGCCTCTGTGTGAATAGCCTTCCTATTGGCGCACAATCCAAAGGGCCGTGTAAACTTGTGGGCGATTGGACCGATTTCGTGCACGCTCAGTGGCGCTGCAAAGCTACCGGATTTAAGTTTTGTTTTTCGGTTGCGGGTTTCTGACTCGGAGGTTTAGTGTGGCGTGAGTACAGAGTTTTGGGTTTGGGATGCAGGAGTGGGGGAACGGGCCTTGGGCTAGAAAAAATCTGGTGAGGGAGAAGTAAGTGCGGGTCCCGGAAGAAGGAAGTTAGGATGTGCAAAGTGAAATATTTTGAGGGTGCTGGAGGATTGGGGAGCCATAAACATGAGGGAGTCAACAGCAGGATGAAATATAAAAAAGAGTGTAGAATTTGGTGTCCTGGAAGTGCGCTCCGGTATTCCCTCATCCCACAATAGTCTAACCCTCAATTTCCTCATTTGTAGATTAAAGTATAATAAAAGTACTTAACCGAGTTGTTATGGGGGTAAATAAAATAAATGTCAAAGTACTAATCAAGATTTAATTTTAAGTAAACAGGCTGTATTAAAAAACAAAAAAACCACTTAAATGAGGATATCACAGAGAGAGGAGTAGAAGCTAACTGAAACCCATTAATTTATCTATATTGATCTTTTGGGAGATACTATAATGAGTAATGCCTATTTTCTATCTGCAAGGAACATACCCTGCCATGAGAGAAATTGTAGCAACAAAGAACTCTATTATGTTAACTTTTAGAGAATTACAGATGGTGTTCTTTTGCAGCTACATCATTTTGATAGATCAATTTGGATCGAGAGACTCTGGAAAGAGATGGAGGTAGTTAGTTTTCAGGTACTAACTGGATTTCATTAAGTGAAGGGGGGAAGGGTGGGGGTGGATTGATGTATGTTCCAGCTGGAGGGAAGCTCACTAACAAAGGCATGGAGGCAAGAAAGTTATCTGCAACGGGAGTATTTTAGGGGAAGAGAGGGAAATTAGGAGAGATAGGTTTGGTCCTTAGATAGAGAGCCATGACATCTAGGCTGAGTTTGATTTAATGCGTTAGGCTTTGAGGAGCCACTGATGAATGTTATGACTTTTAAGAATATGGTGCAAAGGGGAGCCTGGTTAGCTCAGTCACTTAAGCATCCAACTGTCGACTTCTGCTTGTGTCACGATTTCACAAGTCATGATCTCACATTCGTGAGATCGGCCCCATGTTGGGCTCTGTGCTGACAGCATGGAGCCTGCATGGGATGCTCTCTCTCTCCCTCCTTCTCTGTCCCTCCCTGGTTCTCTTTCTCTCTCAAAATAAATAAACTTAAAAAACAAAAGAATATGGTCCAAGGGAGACAAGGGGTGGGTAGAACAGTTAAGCCATTATAGTAGAGCTGGGAAGAAGATATGGAGATCCTAAATAAACATGGTGATTGCCCAGAGAGACTATATGGGATTTTCATATGGTTGGATGAAGGTCAAGAGAAGGAGTAATGAAATAATGAATGTTAATTTTAAAGTCCAGGTTGCTTATGAGATGCTGAATTCGCTTTGAGGTGCTAAAACATACGTGACTTGAGTGATTTTTTTTTAAGTTAAACTTTTTTAAGTTAGACATTTCAAACCCCAGTGGGACATATAGGTGAAAATGTCCATTACATATTGGACATTCAAACCAGGATATTGAAAGATGTCATTTGTTCATTCAGTAAGTAATTGTTAGTTACTCTGTGCCAGGTAGTGTTTTAAATAATAGAGGTAATCATAAACGCAGTGGGGATAATGATGTTCCCACAGAAATGGATAGAGGAAATAGCAAAGAAAGTTGAAGACAGAACCTTTTGAACCAAGAAAGGAAAATTTTCAGTAAAAAATAATAATCTCCATTTATTGAGCACTCATGTGTCACTGTTCATCCTTTTTATTCATTATTTCATTTAATTCTCACACCAACCTATGATATATGCTATTTTCCCCATCTTCCTTTTTTAAGTGTTTATTATTTTTTGAGAGAGAGGCAGGAGCAGAGAGGAATGGGGACAGAGGATCTGAAGCAGGCTCTGTGCTTACAGTTGTGAGCTTGACACGGGGCTCAAACTCAAGAACCATGAGATCATGAACTGAGCTGAAGTTGGACCCTCAACCAACTGAGCCACCCAGGCTCCCCTATTATCCCTTTTTTTTTTAAAGTTTATTTTATTTTGAGAGAAAAAGCCAGTGGGGTAGAGGCAGAGAGAGGGAGAGAAAGAATCCCAGGCAGGCTGCACACTGTCAACTCAGAGCCCAGTGTGGGGCTCAAACTCAAGAACTGTGAGATTATGACCTGAGCTGAAGTTGGATGCTCAACTGACTGGGCCACCAAGGCACCCCTAATTTCCCCCTCTTTAATAAGTAACTGAAATGTAGTGAGGTTAAATAACAGGTCTTGTTACACAGCTAATAAGGGACAGAGCTTATACTTAAACCCAAGTCTGTTTAACTTTAGAGCCCAAGCTCTCAACTCCCAATATTTTTTGAAAAGGTAGTCAACACTGTCAAATTAAGTATGCAAAGCGAGAAGTGACTTGTTGGATGGAGGGTGGGAAACCAAGAAAGCAGTTAAATTTATTCATTTGGATGTCTCGTGACCAAGAAGAATAACCAGTTCAGATGTTGTAGTAGAAGTCAGATTGTGAGAGAATAAAACTAAATGAGATGTGAATATAGGTAACTTTTTGTAGATGTGCAGTAGTCATAGGAAACAGGAGTGAGGACAGTCACTGACTTGGAGGGGGAAGAGAGGTTACGGGTTGTGGGAGGACTCTCTTAAAGTTCCAGGTTACTTGGGGGCGGGGGGGGGGGGGCAGCGCGGCAAGGCCTGGCTGGCTCATTTGGTAGAGCGTGCAGCTCTTGATCTTGGGGTTGTGGGTTTGAGCCCATGTTGGGCTTTACTTTTACTTTATAAAACAAATAAAATGACTCAAGATTATTTAAAAAAAAAAGCGTTCCAAGTTACTCTTAAATAGTTTTAGAACAGTGGCATTCATCTTTAAGATGTCACCTGGATTCATAAAATGGGATATTCTTTGGCCATATAAAAGAATGAAGTACTAATACACGCTACAGCACAGATGAACCTTGAAAACATCATGCTAAGTGAGAGAGAACAGTACTAGCCAACTGCAAAGGACCACATACTATATGATCTCATTCATATGGAAGTCCAAAATAGGGAGATCTATAGAAACACAAAGTAGATCAGTGGTTGCTTAGAGTTTAAGGGGAGGGGGGCACAGGGGTGATGGCTAAAGGGTAGAGGACTTCTTGAAGTGATGAAAATGTTCTGTAATTGTGATGGTTACACATATCTGAACATACTGAAAGCATTGAATTATATACTTTAAAGATTTTTTTTAACTATTTATTTTTGAGAGAGAGAGAGTACAAGCAGGAGAGGGGCAGAGAGAGAAGGAGACACAGAATCTGAAGCAGGCTCCAGGCTTTGAGCTGTCAGCACAGAGCCCGACGTGGGGCTCGAACTCACGAACTGCGAGATCATGACCCGAGCCGAAGTCAGATGCTTAACTGACTGACCAACCCTGACACCCCTGAATTATATACTTTAAATGAATGACTTTTATGGAATGTGAATTACTCATCTCAATAAAGCTGTTTTAAAAAAAAAATGTTACCCATAATCCTACTATACCAACCCAATTACCATTTCTATTTTCTAGGTTATTTTTTACAAAAGACAAATTGGCCCGACTTGGAGAAGTTTTGTGGAAGGAGGTGAGTAGTCATTTTAAAGGAGAGAGTGAGAGGGGTGCCTGGGTGGCTCAGTCGATTAAGCCTCCGATTCCTGGTTTTGGCTCAGGTCATGATCTCACAGTTTCTGAGTTCGAGCCCTGCATTGGACTCTGCAGACAGTGCGGAGCCTGCTTGGGATTCTCTCTTTTCTCTGCTCCTCCCCTACTCACACTGTCTCTGTCTCTCTCAAAATAAATAAATAAACTTTAAAAATGTTTTTAAAGGAGAGAGTGAGAAAAAGAGATGGTATATTTGAAGGGTTGGTTGGTAGAAGAAAGCTAATGGAATGACAGACAGAAACCAGTATTCTAGCTAAACTGGGTAGACTGACCAGTAGAAGAAGATGTTGAACAGAGTCTTTCAAATTCATATTGAGGATTTTTAAAAAAATTTACTGAGCATCTACTGCTACTGAACCAGGCACTGTTTTTAGTGACTGGGGATTTAGCAGTGAAAACAAGAGATAAAAAATGCCTGCTCTTAGTGAGTTTCCACGATCCAGTGTGGGGAGTCAATAAGTAAAATATATCAGATGGTGATGAAGTAAAGCAGAGAAGGTCGGTAAGGGGATGCCAGAGTGGTCAGGGGAGACTCACCAAGAAGGTGACATCAGGACCCTCAAGCAGCGGGAACAAGCCGTATAAATGAATGGGAGAAGAACATCATAAATACAGTAGAAATGTGAAGTCTGAAGTAAAAATTTGGCACATTTGAGGAACAGCAGAGCCCGGTGTTGTTGGAGCAGTGAGCAGGGGGAGAGTAGTAGGTGGGGTCACAGAAGTACTGGGGTAGTCGGACCATGTAGGACTTTGTAAACCATTTTAAAGACGTTGGTTCTCTGACTAAAACAAAACAGCTTGGAGGCTTTTGAGAAGAGGAGCTTTGTGGTTTGAATTATATTTTAAATAATCACTCTAACTGCTATGTTGAGAATAGACTGTGGGGGGCTGCTCTAAAAGCAGAAGCAAAGACACCAGTTGAAGAGGCTGTTGTAGTCATCCAAGCAAGAGGTTGTAGTGCATTGGACCAGGGCAGTATTGGCATGAGTGATCATCAGATTCTAGATATTTGGATGGTAAAGCCAATAGGATTTGCTCACAGGGATCAGGTGTAGCATATAAGACAAGGAGAGGAGTAAAGTTTCTCCAACCGACTTTTTGTCATAAGCAACTGGCAAGATGGAGGTAGTAATTACTGGAAGGTAGAATTCTGAGAGAAGAGCAGCTTTGGGTGGTAGGTATTTATTTAGCAGGAGCTTGGTTTTAGACCTGTTAAGCCTGAGAGACCTGTACAACATCTAAATGGAGATATGGAATAGGCAGTCAGATAGGCATGAGCGGAGTCGAGGGCAGAGCCAGTGCTGGAGGGAGAAATTTGAAAACCATTAATGTGTAGATGGTATTTGAAAACTGACACTTTATGTGGTCACCAAGGCAATAAGTATAGAGAAAGTTGAGGAAGAACTAGCAGTGACTGAAAATTAATGACCAGTGAGGAAGAAAGAAAACCAGGAACATGTGGTATCCAAGAAGCCAAATGAAGAAAGGTTTCAAGGAGGAGAGGCAGGGGCGCTCTGGGTTCTGAGCGAGAAAATGGCACACAGAATTAACAAGAGTGATTATCTCTTTTCACAATTTTTCACAAAATTCTTCTCCAAAGAACTGAAGATTATAAACAGATGTATGCCAACTGAAGAGCACAGGAACAGGGGTGCCTGGGTGGCTCAGTTGATAGAGCGTCTAACTCTTGATTTTGGCTCAGGTCATGATCTCAGGGTCATGGGATGGAGCTCCACATTGGGCTTAAGAGTCTCTTTCTCCCTCTCCCTCTGCCCACACCCTAAAAGTACATGAGCAGAATATTACATCATCTTGCTCAAAATCAAATGGGTTGACAAAGCATGCTCAATAAGACAGTTTTCTCTAAAGTTAATAAAATAAATTCTCCTCTCCCCTCCCTCCTTCCCTCTTCCCCTTCCTCCTCTCGGTCTCTTTCCCTTTTTCTCTCCCCCTTTCTCCTTCTTTCCTCCCTCTTTCAGAGAACATGACTGTGAGGTTATCTTCGTGAAAATTTCTTTGATAAGGTTGTTCAAATAGAGGAACCCAAGGTCTGTATTAACAATGGGAATGGAGATTGTAAATGAACTTTTGTAAGTAGTTTTTTCTTTCCCTAAGATAAAACAATGGATAAAGAACACCAGATAAGGATAAAATGTCAGTGGCTTTGTATTTATTTTAAATTTAGCATAACTAGTCCTCTACCTTAATTCCCATACTGTCCCTTACTTGTCAAAAACTTTTCTGAATCTCTCTTCTATTTCAGCAAAAGGATTGTAAATTTGTTTTGCATTGTTGCAGACAGCCTTCATATAAAGGAGGCTTTTCTTTTGTGTGTGCTTGTCCATTCTGATTTTATTTGAAAATAAGAACAATGAATGCCTTATGAAAATTCAAAGTCAGATTTTCAGGATTTGGAACAACTTTAAAGAGTGCTATATTTTATTTATTTTTTATTTATTTTTAAGCTGGTTTTTGTTGTTGTTATTGTTGTTTTGTTTGTTTTTAGTAATCTCCACACCCAAGATGGGGCTCAAACTCACAACCCTGAGATCAAGAGTCACATGCTCTTCTGTCTAAGCCAGCCAGGCACCCCAAGAGTCCTACATTTTAGGACAGCACGTTCTCACCAGCAGGTGCATCTGATGATGGTGGAGAGGGAATGAGTCTGTGCATCCCATCTTATACTGTTTTTTTCTGTTCCTGACCCCTCATTCTGAATTTTTGTGTGTTTGACAGGTGTGAAAAGGACAGAATGAACTTTACCCCAACACGAACCCCTGTCTGCAGAAAGTAAGCCATTTGTTTATTTTTGACTTGTTAAAGAATCAAGACTTCTGTAGCCTTAAGTGCAAGTTAACTTGGGAACTAGAAGGGTTTTAGAAGTGTATTTCCAAACTCTGGATTTGAACTATGTTAGACCTCATTTCTCTATTCTTACTATGTATTTTTCGGATTAAAAACTAGGACATATTAGGGGTGCCTGGCTCAGTTGGTTAAGCGTCTGACTCTTAATTTTAGCTCAGGGCATGATCTCACGACCCACATCAGGCTCCATGCTGGCAGCACAATGTCTGCTTGGGGTTCTCTCCTTCTCTCTCTGCCCCTTCCCCGCTTGCACTTTCTCTCTCTCTCTCTCTCTCTCTCTCTCTCTCTTTCTCTCTCTTAAAATAAATAAATAAACATTAAAAACTAGGACATATTAAATGTTCATACCAGAATGCAGGCAGTTTGAGTGAGCCTGGTATAGCACCTGTGGATGCTGGACGACAGGGAACAATCAGCATACAAACAGGGGACTTTTAATTCCGGTTCTGCTATTAACTTGCTACACAATAGATACATCTCATCCTCGTGGCCATCGCTCCCCACTGCAGAATCTCAGAAGTACCTCTTAGTTCATCTACTAGCCTATTTCCCAGAGTTGTTATAAATAAAACTTCCTTTGAAAACATGAAACATTAAGTAAAAGAGTATTTCTGTCATGAGCTTTTAGTGATTGAGAAAATACTAAGTTTTTTTTCCTTCCTGATAGCTGAAAATAAATTTTAATATCTCTTCTGTACATGCTCACTTATTAAAGGTGTTGGCCATGACCTTCGTTAGCTACAACTCTGGGCTTCCAGTATAAAGTTTCTCCACACTGCTGTGTATTTTGTTATGTTGTAAATTGTAGAGATTTAGCCAAACTGGATTAATTTTCACAGGGTTTCTCCACTTCTGGGCTATTTATTTTCCAACTTTCATTCTTTTAGCTGAAGGCTCTTACTTGCTAAACTTCTTGTCTTGCCTTTGATTAACCTTTGATCTGGTCTAGTCTTGGTCTGTGTAATTCAGATGTCTCTGATGCTAATATGATTGTGTGCTCACTAACTAGCCTATTTTCTAATCCTGAATCTTATATTTATCATTCCCTTTCTTAATAAGTTTGCCACTTATATACTTATTCCTAAGAACAGTTTCATTTTGCAAATTATAATCTTAAACAAATGGCAGTACCTTCTATATACGCATCTCCATACATTTTTCCATTTAATACTGTTTGGGTGATTCAGTAATATTTGAGTATCTCTAATTCACAGTTTCTAATAACTTTGAATAATGTTCCATTTATATGAATATACCACAATTTATCCATTATCCTATTGAATGGATGGAAGGTTTACCATTTTTATTGTTACAATGTCATAAACATTTTCTTACATGTCAGCTTGTATATATGTGCATGAGTTTCTCTAGGACAAGAGGAGTAGCAATTTTACTACAGTGTATAGTGTTCCGTTGCTATGCATCTTAAGAGCACTACATTTTCTGTTACTACCTGGTCTTACTTGGGTGATGTTTCATTTTTTTAAATGATCTTTTTATCTCCCTCTAACATGTATTTTGAATCTATCTTTAAGCCTTTAATACTTGGAAACCAGTTCACAAGATTTGTCACTAACCTGAAACATCAAACTTTGAAGGTTTATGAGCACCTTACTTCTAGCACTTTAAGAACATAAACCCCTTTTTTATTTAAGAAATTATAATGTCTCATAAACGTCCCCACAGTTTAATGAACATGCCCTTTGTAATGTCACATAGGCTGACAACTGCCTCCAAACATGATGTTGCCTGTGGCTTCAGTGGTCCCACCAACTGGAAGGGAAAGTCTTTCTTGGATTCGGTGGAGTCAACTCCCTTGCCTTCCACACAAGATCGTCTGGCTGTCCTCTGCCCTTCTCAGGAGCTTCTGGAATATTACCAAAAGAAGATGTCTGAGTGTGAGGCAGAAAATGAAGACCTGTTGAAGAAACTGGAACTCTACAAAGAAGCTTGTGAAGGACAGGTGAAAGAGATGGCGCATTGTGCCCTTTCAGGACCCTGATGGAGTCCATTCGTTACTGAGACAAGTGCCAGCTTGTATCATAATCAGATATTTTATTTAAAGTTTATTTGTTTATTTTGAGAGAGAGAGCACATGCACTCATGTGAGCCAGGGAGGGGCAGAGGGAGAGAGAATCCCACGCAGGTTCCATGCTGACTCGGGGCTTGATCTTACTCGTGAGATCACAACCTGAGCTGAAATCGAGAGTCAGATGCTTAACTGACTGAGCCACCTGTTCACACCCCCCCTTTTTTTTTTAAGTTTATTTATTTTGAGAGGGAGTGAGAGCAAGTGGGGGAGGAGCAGAGAGAGAGAGAGAGAGGGAATCCCAAGCAGTCTTTCCACTGTCAGGACAGAGCCCATTGCAGGGCTCAATCTCATGAACCATGAGATCGTGACCTGAGCTGAAATAAAGAGTCAGATGCTTAACCAACTGAGCCCCCTGGGCGTCCCGACTTTTCAGGTTTTCTAAGTGTTGCCTGTCAGTTTTCTGACATCATGTCCTTCCTTCTAACCCAGATCCCATTGTGCTTCGCTTCAGTGGCTGTACTGCCTGCACATGACCCCTTGCTTATTCTTCTGCTCTGCTTGCATAGCACAAATCCTAGCTATAACTTCATCTGGTTCTCCACTACCTCCTCTCCTGGAGCAGGATTTCTCAGTCTTGGCATTATTGACATTTGGGGCTGGGTAATTCTTTGTTGTGAAGACTGTCCTGTGCATTGTACGATGTTTAGCAGGATCGTTGGCCTCTACTCACTAGATACCAGTAGCACACCTCTGCCCCCATCCTCCCTGTCCCCATTTGTGACCATCAAAAATGCCTGTAGACACTGCCCAATTTCTCCTGGGGGCATAGGCAAAATTACCCCCCAGTTAAGAACCGTTCTCCTAGAACGGTCACAAATCATTACACAATAAAGTCACGGTAAACATATCCATCCGTATCCTCAGTCACTGTACAACAATTTTCTCACTTGTGCTCACCTGTGCCATACCCTCACTCTCCTCCAGCCTGCCACCCCTTCTTAGCCCACTTCTCTCAGGCAATCTTGCTTCCTAGTTCACAAAGGAAATGCCAGCCACCTCGCATGCACTCCCTTCCTGCCCATCCACACACAGATACCTACACCTCTGTCCATCTCTCTTCTTCTTTACCGCTGCAGGGGCAAGATGTCTTTGCCTGTTCAAGGTGAATTGATCCAGAACTTTCCCCCCAATCCTCCTTCCTCCTAAGAAACCCTGTTTCATCCACTCTCTTCTCTCCATGTTCTGTTTTTAACTTCTTGCATGACATTGGCTTTTTCTCCTCAGTATATAAACATACTCAAGTCTTTCCCAACTTAAAGGAAGAAAATGCTGTTCTGTAGTTATGCTTTTCCCTGTCGACCCTCTTTTCTCAACCACACTTCTAGAATAGTTTGACTTTATCACTCTCTCAGCGACTTCTTGACTGCAGTTTGGTCTCTGTCCTCATTGCTCCATGAAAACTGTACCTCCTGTAGTCTCTAGAACCTACTTGTCAAAATGATCTCTTCTCTTTGTAGCCTTTGCAGTATTTGTCACCATTGACCTTTTTTCTGCAAACTCATCCTTTCTTGATTTCTGTCATTTTTCTTTCCTAGGTTCTGTCTTCACCTCTCTGCCCAGTTCTTCTCAGTCTCCATTCACAACTCCCTTTCCTTAGTCTTAACTGTCTAAGTTCTAGATTCCACTGTATACGGTCTCATTGTATTTGTTCGTTCTACTGCTACATCTGCGATGATGACACCAAGTAACTGATGGGGACTCCCTTTTCTCCCTGAACTCCATGCTAACATGCCCACGTCTAAGCTCCTTTCCCCTTTGCTCCCCTACCCACACATTCATATATGCCACTAACACTTCCCCTTATCTCTTCACTTGTCTTTATTCTCTGTCCAGTAAATGGTATCGTTGCCTGCCGCACTCCCCAGCCCCTACTTCCTTCATTTGGTAAGTGCTGTTGCTTCTGCTTCCTTAATGTCACTAGATCCATTCTTACAGCTTAATTGCTCTTGCCACAACACTAGTTCAGACTCTTGTTATGCCTTCCCTGAGCTATTCCTTACCAGTATCCAGCCTCCGGCCCCATAAATCCCCAGTCTGCCTCTCACTATCCACTCCAGTAACACTGAAGTACTTGGAGTTTTCCAGACACTTACGGCTCTTTGATGGCTGTGTATTTATGTCTCTTTCCTGAGAGTACGCCCCCCTCCGCTTGTCTCCAACAGTTTTCGTCTTTCAAGTTCCAACTTTTTGGTTGCATTCCCTGACTTCCCAAAACCTTAGAGGTTTACCCCTGCCGTGCTTTCCCCTCTACCGTTTTATTCTGTATGCTCTTTCATGAAATAATTATTTCATTTTAATTGTTGGCGTGTCTCTTTCCCCACAAAATCCTTCAGCTCTGTAGCCAAAAATCATACCTTTTTATCTTTGTCTTTCCAAAATTTTATAATCCTTATTACATAGAAAGCATTAAAAAAAAAAAAAAGGTGTGACTAGAACTAGATCATTTGGCATTACAGGGTTTTGTAATCTGTAAAAGATACGAGAGCTTTGATGTTATATGCAAACGTCACACTCACCCTGTAGCTTTTAAACCCTAGTCTATACACACCTGTTGTCATTTGAATTCTGTGTTGGTGAAATCATTCACTTTGTGATATATCTACCTGAACTGAGCCACCATACCCAATGAGAGATACTCCTATGAAGTCAAATATCTTTTCAACTACCTTTTTTTTTCCCTCAGCATAAACTAGAATGGGATTTGCAGCAGAGGGAGGAAGAGATTGCTGAATTGCAGAAAGCCCTAAGTGATATGCAGGTCTGCCTCTTCCAGGAACGGGAACACGCTTTACGCCTCTACTCTGAAAACGACCGACTGAGAATCAGGTGCCAACTAGCAGAAGGGAAATATTGGAGTTCTGTTTCTAAATTAAATGAAACAAGATAAATATCTCTATGGTCCTTCTCTTAGGTTGTGTTCCCCAGGAAGCAGACTCTGAGATGGATATGAATGCCCATAGGATGGTTAGTAGGTAGACTCTCAGGAATACCATCTACGAGCAGATTTGGACAGAGGAAGAATTTGAACTGTGATTCGATGGTAACAGTTAGCTTCAGCTGAGCTCTGAGGCCAGGACAGCCATTCAGAGGCAAAGGGGTTGAACATTTGTACCCCACTCATTGGATGTAGGCTGCCACCAGGGAGGGGATATAGACTTGGGAAAGGCTGCTGCCTTCAGCCTAGGACAGTTGCTGGAGAAGCTCTTGGGTGAGAAGTGTCTTGGTCCTGAAGGTAGCATCTGAGCAGTGGTCCACGATGTGGAAGCATCCACTACTAAATTGTTTTTAAATTGTGGTAAAATATATTTAACATGAAATTTACCATTTTAGTCATTTTTAAGTGCATAGTGCAGTGGCATTAGGTATATTCACATTATTGTGCAGCCATACCACTATCCATGTCTAGAATACTTTTTCATCATCCCATATAGAAACTCTAAACAATATCTCCCCATCTCCCCTCCTCCTAGCCCCCAGTAACCACTGTTCTACCTTCTATCTATGTATTTGACTTCATATAAGCAGAATCAGATAGTATTTGTCCCTTTGCATCTGGCTTATTTCATTTAGCACAATGTTTTCGAGGTTCACCAATGTTGTAGCACATATCAAACTTTCATCCCTTTTTAAGGCCAAATAATATTCCATTATATGTATATACCACATTGTGTTTATCCCTTGGTCCATTGATGGACATTGGAATTATTTCCATCTTCTAGCTATTGTGAATAACACTGCTGTGAACATTGATGTACACATACCTGTTCAGGTCTCTGCTTTCAGTTGTTTTGTATATATACCTAGAAGTGTGATTGCTGAATCAAATGTTAATTCTATGTTTAATAATTTTGAGGAACTGCCATACTGTTTCCCATAGTGACTGTACCACTTTATATTCCCACCCACAGTGCACATAGGTTTCAGTCTCTTACTGAATGTGCATACCAACATTTGTTCTTTATTTTTTTTAATACTAGCTATCTTAATGGGTGTGAAGTAGTATCTCATTGTTTTGGTTTACATTGCCCTAATGATTAGTGATGTTGACATTTTCTGACATGTTTATTGGTCATTTGTGTATCTTTTTCAGAGAAATGTCTATTCAAGTCCTTTGCCCATTTTTGAATTGGGTTCTTTGATTTTTACTGTTGTTTAGTGTTAAGAGTTCTTTGTATATTCTAGATTGAATCCCTTATTAGGTAAGTGATTTCCAAGTGTTTTCTCCCATTCTGAGTGTTGCCATTTTATTCTGTTGATAGTCCTTTGATGCACAAAAGTTTTTTATTTTTGTAAGGTCCAATGGTATATTTTTCTTTTTGTTCCTTCTGCTTTTGATGTCATGTTTAAAAAATCATTGCCAAATCCAATATCACTTTGTTTTCTTGTAAGAGTTTTATAGTTTTAACTCTTCTATGTAGGTCTTTGATCCATTCTTTCTGAATTAGTATAAACACCTGATGTTTTAAAAATTAGAGCTAAGGTCTAAATATATCTTACTCAATTTTAATTTGATGTTGCCATTGTCTTAAAAGTAAATCAGAAAGGAGGTCTTTTAAATAGGAAAATTTACTTCCTCTGAACACAATATGTGCTTACTCTATGAGAATTGCAGGGAGCTAGAAGACAAGAAAAAGATTCAGAACCTCTTGACCCTTGTGGGCACAGACACTGGAGAAGTGACCTATTTTTATAAGGAGCCTCCAAACAAAGTAAGTAATCTTTGGTACAGCATGGTAAGCATGGCTTTTATAAAATACAGGATGGGGTCCACAATAAGAGCAATTTTGGTACTTATTAAAGAAGATAGAAGAATTAAATGTCATAGCCCCTAAGTTTTCAGAGCACTTGCTATAATTACAGACAGTTTTAATGATTTGATTTATTTTTCTCCGAAAAAACCTTGGGAAGTAGTATTGTTTACCCCATTTTATTGCTTGGAAATCTAATTTTTTTTAAATGTTTATTTATATTTAAGAGAGTAGAGACAGAGTGCGAGCTGGGGAGGGGCAGAGAGAGGGGGAGACACAGAATTTGAAGCAGGCTTCAGGCTCCGCAGAGCCCAATGTGGGGCTCAAACTCACGAACCCCGAGATCGTGACCTGAGCTGAAGTCAGATGCCTAACCAGCTGAGCCACCCAGGTGCCCCTATTGTTTGGAAATCTAAAGCATAGAGGAGTAGATGTTTTGGGGGGAGATTAGAGAGGAAAGCAGGAGCAGAGTTAGTGTGGGAGCAAGTTGCAATACTCAGGTTTCTTTTTTTTTTTTTTTAATTTTTTTTTATTTTTGAGAGAGAAAGAGATACACAGAGCATGAGTGGGGGAAGGGCAGAAAGAGGGAGACACAGAATCCCAAGCAGGCTCCAGGCTCCAAGCTGTCAGCACAGAGCCCGACACGGGGCTTGAACTCACAAGCTGTGAGATCATGACCTGAGCTGAAGTCCGACACTCAGCCGACTGAGCCACCCAGGCACCCCTCAGGTTTCTTTTTTAATCTGAAGTTTCTGCTGATAATAAAAGTAATGCATGGTCTTTATTAAAAACAGATAGATTTGAGAAATCGATCATATAAGAGTGGCAGTGTCGCATAATTCTATATCCCAGAGATAAAACTCTTTTTCCATTCATATAGAAATATTTGTGTATGTATAGTATTTCCATTTTTATACTTGTATAAACAGTGCCTCAATGAGCATCTTTATGTGTATCTACATATACATCCTTTTGTGTTACCGTTATTTTCCTAAAGGCCTTTGTCAAGGATCCCCTCCCCCTTTCTTTCAGCAGATATTACTAGATAACTCTGAAATTTAATTTTTTTAGTTTGTATTACCAGCACTGAGTTTTATCCAATTTGTTACTTTGTCCACTTTGGTATCTCACATACATGACATCCTTATATGATTATGGCAATTTTGACAAATTTGATATATGAATAGTGTTTGACCTACAGAAATAAAGCTAAAAAGTGAAATATGACATCTTATAGGGAGGCTAATTCTATACTTTTTTTTTTTTGCCTTTTCAGGTCAGCATTTTCCAAAAGACTATCCAGCCTGTAGGTATATGTGAACAGAATGAATTTTCCTCAGCTTTCAGAGCAGGTACTAGCCACATTATTATAAATTCTCATTGATGCAGAGTTCAAAAACAGTGCACATGATTAGAAATTTTTTCTACTATGTAGTGATAATGAATATTCATAGTGATGTCTTTGGTGGTTTCAGATTTCACTGAGCTTTCTTTCCTTTAACCTTCCTTGATGTTTTAATAAAGTAAAATAAAAAATACATAATTAACATGATGATAAATCATAAAACAGACTTGGACAACTTCTGGGATCACAGAATATTAATTCGATTCTAAGCCTCAGTCTCTTCTCTTTCTTTTTTTTTTTTTAAATGGAAATCTTAGTTTTATATCTTTGCCTCTTTTTAGAAAATTAAGATGTAACTGACATATTACACTTGTTTTAAATGTACAACATAAGGATTCAATATTTGTCTATGTTACAAAATGATCACCACAGTAAGTCTGGATAGCATTCATCACCACACATGGTCATGCATTTGTTTTTCCTGTGATGAGAACTCTTAAGATCTGTTCTCTTAGCATGAGGTTCTTAAATCATTCTAGGAATTTTCTTCAGTGTAATTTTAGTGTTGCTTGTTTTTTTTAATATAATTTATTGTCAAATTGGCTAACATACAGTGTGTGCAGGGTGCTTTTGGTTTTGGGGGTAGATTCCTGTGATTCATCACTTACATACAACACTCAGTGCTCATCCCAACAAGTGCTCTCCTCAGTGCCCATCACCCATTTTCCCCTCTACCCCACTTGACCCATCAACCCTCAGTTTGTTCTCTGTATTTAAGAGTCTCTTACAGTTTGTCTCCCTCCCTCTCTGTTTGTAACTATTTTTCCACTTCCCTTCCCCCATGGTCTTCTGTTAAGTTTCTCAAGTTCCACATATGAATGAAAACATATGATATCTGTTTTTATCTGACTGACTTATTTCACTTAGCATAGTACCCTCCAGTTCCATCTACATTGCTGCAAATGGCAAGGTTTCATTCTTTCTCATTGCCAAGTAGTATTCCATTGTATATATAAATCAAATTTTCTTTATTCATCAGTTGATGGACATTTGGGCTCTTTCCATAATTTGGCTATTGTTGAAAACACTGCTATAAACATTGGGGTATATGTGCCCCTAAGAATCAGCACTCCTATATCCTTTGGATAAATTCATAGCAGTGCTATTGCTGGGTCCTAGGGTAGTTCTATTTTTGATTTTTTGAGGAACCTCCACACTTTTCTAGAGCAGGTGTGCCAGTTTGCATTCCCACCAACAGTGCAAGAGGGTTCCCATTTCTCCACATACTCGCCAGCATCTGTTGTTTCCTGAGTTGTTAATTTTAGCCACTCTGACTGGTGTGAGGTGGTATCTCAGTGTGGTTTTGATTTGAATTTCCCTGATGATGAGTGACGTTGAGCATCTTTTCATGTATCTGTTAACCATCTGGATGTCTTCTTTGGAAAAGTGTCTGTTCATGTCTTCTGCCCATTTCTTCACTGGATTATTTGTTTTTCAGGTGTTGAGTTTGGTAAGCTCTTTATAGATTTTGGATACTAACCCTTTATCCGCTATGTCATTTGCAAATATCTTTTCCCATTCTGTCGGTTGCCTTTTAGTTTTGTTGATTGTTTCCTTTGTAGTGCAGAAGCTTTTTATCTTGATGAGGTCCCAATAGTTCATTTTTGCTTTTAATTCCCTTGCCTTTGGAGATGTGTCAAGCAAGAAATTGCTGCAACTGAGGTCAAAGAGGTTGTTGCCTGTTTTCTCCTCCAGGGTTTTTATGGTTTTCTGTCTCACATTTAGATCTTTCATCCATTTTGAGTTTATTTTTGTGTATGGTATAAGTGGTCTAGTTGCATGTTGCTGTCCAGTTTTCCCAGCACCATTTGCTAAAGAGACTGTCTTTTTTCCATTGGATGCCCCTTCCTGCTTTGTCAAAGATCAGCTGGCCGTACACTTGTGGGTCCAATTCTGGGTTCTCTATTCTATTCCATTGGTCTATGTGTCTGTTTTTGTGCCAATACCACACTGTCTTGATGATTATAGCTTTGTAGTAAAGACTAAAGTCTGGGATTGTGATGCTTCCCGCTTTGGTTTTCTTTTTCAACATTACTTTGGCTATTTGGGGTCTTTTGTGGTTCCATACAAATTTTAGGATTGTTTGTTCTAGCTTTGAGAAGAATGCTGGTGCAATTTTGATTGGGATTGCATTGAAGTGTAGATTGCTTTGTGTAGTATTGACATTTTAACATTTATTCTTCCAATCCATGGAATGTTTTTCCATTTCTTTGTGTCTTCTTCAGTTTCCTTCATAAGTTTTCTATAGTTTTCAGCATACGGATCTTTTACATCTTTGGTTAGGTTTATTCCTACGTATTTTATGATTCTTGGTGCATTTGTAAGTGGGGTCGATTTCTTGATTTCTCTTTCTATGGCTTCATTATTGGTGTATAGAAATGCAACTGATTTCTGTACATTGATTTTTGTATCCTGTGACTTTGCTAAATTCATGTATCAGTTCTAGCAGCTTTTTGGTGGAGTCTTTTGGGTTTTCATGTAGAGTATCATGTCTGTGAAAAGTGAAAGTTTGACTTCTTTGCCAGTTTTGATGCCTTTTATTTCATTTTGTTGTCTGATTACTGATGCTAGGACTTCTAACACTGTTAAACAACAGTGGTGAGAGTGGACATCCCTGTTGTGTTCCTGATCTCAGGGGAAAGCTCTGTTTTTCCCCATTGAGGATAATACTAGCTGTGGGCTTTTCATATATGGCTTTTATAATATTTCAGTATGTTCCTTCTATCCCAACTTACTTGAGGGTTTTTATTAAGGAACGATGCTGTATTTTGTTTTGCATCTATTGACAGGATCATATGGTTCTTATCCTTTCTTTTATTAATGTGATGTATCACATTGATTGATTTATGAATATTGAACCAGCCCTGCAGCCCAGGAATAAATCCCACTTGATCCTGGTGAAGAATTCTTTTTATATGCTATGGAATTCGATTTGCTAGTATCTTGTTGAAAATTTTTACATCCATGTTCATCAGGGATATTGGCCTGTAATTCTCCTTTCTTTGTGGGGTCTCTGTGTGGTTTGGGAATCAAGGTAATACTGGCTTCATAGAATGAGTCCAGAAGCTTTCTTTCCATTTCTAATTTTTGGAACAGCTTGAGAAGGATAGGTATTAACTCTGCTTTAAATGCCTGGTAGAATTCCCCTGGGAAGTCTGGTCCAGGACTCTTATTTGTTGGAGATTTTTGATAACTGATTCAATTTCTTCACTAGTTATGGGTCTGTTCAAATTTTCTATTTCTTCCCATTTGAGTTTTAGTAGTGTGTGGGTATCTAGGAATTTGTGCATTTCTTCCAAGTTGTCCAGTTTGTTGGCATATAATTTTTCATAGTATTCTCTGATAATTATTTCTAGTTCTGAGGGGTTGGTTGTGATAGGTCCATTTTCATTCATGGTATTATCTGTTTGGGTCCTCTCTTTTTGAGGATTCTGGCTAGGGTTTTATCAATTTTGTTTATTTTTTAAAAAAAAACCAGCTCTTAGTTTCATAGATCTACTTTTTTTTGGATTTTGTATTTATTTCTGTTCTAATCTTTATTATTTCTCTTCTTCTGTCTTGGGGTTTCTTTTCTGTTCTGCTTCTATATCCTTTAGGTGTGCTGTTAGATTTTGTATTTGAGATTTTTCTTGTTTCTTGAGATAGGCCTGGATTGCAGTGTATTTTCCTCTTAGGACTGCCTTTGATGCATCCCAAAGGGTTTGGACTGTCATGTTTTCATTTTCATTTGTTTCTGTATATTTTTTAATTTCTTCTTTAATTGCCTGATTGATCCATTCATTCTTTAGTAAGATGTCCTTTAACGTCCATGCATTTGGAGGTTTTCCAGACTTTTTCCTATGGTTGATTTGAAGTTTCATAGCATTGTGATCTGAAAATGTGTATGGTATGATCTCAGTTCTTTTATATTTTTTTGAGGGCTGTTTTGTGACAAGTGTGTGATCTATCTTGGAGAATGTTCCATGTGCACTCGAGAAGAATGTGTATTCTGCTGCTTTTGGATAAAAAATTCTGAATATATGTGTCAGATCCATCTGGTCCAGTGTATCATTCAGGGCCATTGTTTCTGTATTGATTTTCTGCCTAGATGATGTGTCCGTTGTTGTAAGTGGAGTATTAAAGTCCCCTGCAATTACCATGTTCTTATCAGTAAGATTACTTATGTTTGTGATTCATTGTTTTATATATTTGGGTGCTACCAAACTGGATTCATAAAACTTTATAATTGTTAGCTCTTCTTGATGGATAGACCCCGTAATTATGATATAATGCCCTTCTTCATCTCTTGTTACAGCCTTTAGTTTAAAATCTAGTTTGTCTGATAGAAGTATGGCTACTCCAGCTTTCTTTTGACTTCCAATAGCATGATAGATGGTTCTCCATCCCCTCACTTTCAGTCTGAAGGTGTCCTCAGGTCTAAAATGGGTCTCTTGTAGACAGCAAATAGATGGATCTTGTTTTTTTATCCATTCTGATACCCTGTATCTTTTGATTGGAGCATTTAGTCCCATTTATATTCAGTGTTATTATTGAAAGATATGGATTTAGTGTCATTGTGTTATTTGTAGGTTTCATGCTTGTGATGTCTCTGGTCCTTTGTAGTCTTTGCAACATTCCCCTCACAGAGTTCCCCTTAGAATCTCTTGCAGGGCTGGTTTAGTAGTGATGAATTCCTTCAGTTTTTGTTTGTCTGGGAAAACCTTTATCTCTCCTATTCTGAATGACAGGCTTGCTGAATAAAGGATTCTTGGCTGCATGTTTTTCCTATTCAGTACATTGAATATTTCCTGCCACTCCCTTCTGGCCTGCCAAGTTTCAGTAGATAGGTCTGCTACTACCCTTATGTGTCTACCCTTGTAGGTTAAGGCCTGTTTGTCCCTAGCTGCTTTCAGAATTCTCTTTATCTTTGTATTTTTCCAATTTCACCATGATATGTCGTGTAGAAGATTGATTCACATTACATCTGAAGAGAGTTCTCTGTGCCTCCTGTATTTCAATGTCTGTTTCCTTACCCAGATTGCGGAAGTTCTCAGCTATAATTTGTTCAAGTAAACCTTCCATCCCTTTCTCTCTTCTTGTTCTGGAACTCCTGTGATACAGATATTATTCTGTTTCATTGAATCACAGTTCTCTAATTCCCTCCTCGTGGTCTAGAATTTTTTTATCTTTTTTCTTGGCTAGGTCTTTTTCCATCATTTTATCTTCTATTTCACTTACACTCTGCTCTGCCTCTTCAGTCCTCACTGTCACTGCATCTAGTTTATTTTGTACCTCATTTCTAGCATTTCTTAATTCATCCTGACTACTTTTTATTTCCTTGGTCTTTGCAGCAATCGATTCTCTGCTGTCTTTTATGCTTTTTTTCAAGCCCAGCGATTGATCTTATGACTATTATTCTAAATTCTTGATCAGATATAGTGTTTATATCTGTTTTTATCAACTCTTCAGCTGTCAGAATTTCTTCTGAGGAAAATTCTTCCATTTTGTCATTTTGGCTAGTTTTCTGTCCCTTACGTGTTTTAAAAGCTTGTTATGTGTCCTGCACCTGGGAGCACTACTGTATTAAAGAGGGGTCATATACTGTCCAGGGCCTGGCCCTTTAGGAGGTGTTTTTTGCAGTGTGTTATGTGCTCTCTGTTGTTGTGACTCTGGTTGCTTTATCTCCCTACTCATAGTGATGTTTTGGACCTTCCGCCAGGTGTGCTTTGATTTGTTCATTGAAGTAGTCCTGGAAAAAAAAATTTTTAAAAAAAGGGGGTCAGGGGGCAGTGGTGGTGGAAAAGGCCCTGTCCTGTACAAAGAGAGAAATGACAGGGGCGGGGAAAAAGAAAGGAAAAAAGAAAATTAACTGGGCAGAGAAACTATATGGCTTAATCCAGAGAGAGAAGAAAATAAAGAAGGAGATATAGAACAGGTATAAAGAGAATAGATTAAATATGTCGCTTAAATAAACTAACAACCAGAATACAGAATAACCGGACTAGAGAAGGGAAGAAATAAGAGGGAGAAAAGGAAGAAAACATATATACATATATATATACACATATGTATATATATATATATATACACACACACACACACACACACATATATATACACACACACATATATATATGTGTGTGTGTATACATGTGTATGGGTGTAAATACACACACACACACACACACACACACACACACACACACACACACACATATATGCATATAATAAGAATGATCCAAGAATTAAATCAGAAAATGCAAAAATGCTGGACTGATATCTGATGGTGCCTTGGAACTGGTGGCAGCACTGGTCTGGAGGAGAGGCTGTCTGGTCTGGTTAGTGTCAATCTTGCTCAGGTAGACACCCAGTTACCAGGTGCGGAGGGGCGTGGTTTGGTGTAGGCGGATTCCGCCTCCACTGTGGGCCCTCTGTCGGTTCCCTGAGGCCCCACCTTGTTGGTGATGGGAAGAAAAATGGTGACATCCCAGTCTCTCCTCCCCAGACCCCCGGTGTCCCAAACTACTCTGTTCAGGCCATCCTCACAGTACTGCACAGTGGGAGTGGGGCTATTTTTTTCCCCCCTCTCTCTTGCTCCACAGTCTCCCATGCCTGGGCTCATCTGGGGTTCAAACCCAGATGTCTTAAAGGGTCCTGCTCTGGGCACCCCACCAAAGGGCCTCCTCTCAGTGCCACATGGGTCCGAACGAGGTGGATTGTCCTGCTCTACTGACTCTGACGCCTCCCTGGTGCTAGGCTGGGATTTAAACCCTGATGCCTTAAAGGGTCCTGCTCTGTGCACCCCCCTTCCTGGGAAGTGCTGCTCCACCCCACCGATAAATGGCCTCTGGCTGGCAGGTGCAGGCAGGGTCCTAGCATTGCTTATTTTTAAAATCCCCATCTTTAGAAAATTGGGTGATAAATCACAACCAAATGTTTAGACTTAGTTTTCCTTATTCCTTACCTTTTTTGATTAAATAAGATTTTATGAGAATAGATACAACTCCAAAGGAAAATTTAGTGTTTATTTTTTAGAAAGGTGAATATTATTATCCAGAAGACATCCTGGCATAGTTCCTTTAGAGAGATTCCCATTTGAAAAACTATTACTATAGCCATTGGATGTTTTCATTCTTCTTCCTTTTCTTCTCTTACAGGTAAACCCAACCAGACTCCTCTGCAGAGCTAATGTTGATGCTCAAATAGCTAAGAAAAACTAGGTAAGGGTCTTGATTAATTTTTGTTTTCTGTTTTAGATTCTAAAGTAAGCAAAAGAAAACCAGCAATGAGAGAGAAAGAAGAAAGTTCTGAGCAATACCAGGGAGACATACAAACACTTACCCTGCAGGTAAAGAATTTATTTTGGCAGACCAGAACAGTTTCTGTCCACAACTTTAGCTTTGTGTAGCATACCGTTGTTATCATATAAATACCTTCTTACGTACATGTTACATCTATTCATCAAGTGATAAAGAAAACATAGGTTGTTCCTAATTTCCAAGGAAATTATTTTATATTTTAAAACCATTATTCTCTTTTGAGCCATTCTAGAAGCGCTATTGTGAACCTTCTATTCCTTCAGCTTATATACAAAGCCTTACCCAACAAAACTATCATACAGTAAGAATTCCCTTTGTGATTGGCCTAGGGAATCTGTGCTGATAGATTGACCTCTGGGGGGGTAAATCGGTTTATTTAAGTGCATGTATTCTACGGGTGCCTGGGTGGCTCAGTTGGTTGAGCATCTGACATCGGCTCAGGTCATGATCTCATGGCTCATGAGTTCGAGCCCTGCATCAAGCTCTGTGCTGTGACCTTCAGATCTTCTGTCCCTCTCTCCCTCTGTCCCTCGGCCTGCTTGCACTCTCTCACAAAAAATAAATAATTTTTTTTTAAAAGGTACATTGGCCTAGGAAAGTCATGAATCATCCTATTACCATCTGGTAATTGTGTATCATTTGCAACCAGGATTTTTCATCTAGTTGCACTCAAGTTCCTGTCCTTACTGGGGAGGAGTAACAACAGAGCAGTCTGTTGCTTTAAATGACAGTTTCTGCCTTTGGCTAGTATCTCCATTTGGAGTCATGACAGCCAGAATCAGAGAAGGAAATTACATTATACTGATTTTGCCCCACCTTTTAAAGTGAAAAATGAAGAAGAGTCATTCTATTTCTGTGCAACAAGGGGTTCTTAAGAGGAAGACAGTCCTAAAATTCCAAAATAGGAGATAGTGAAAAGATGAGAATCTTAGGGTAGAGGAAACTGTATTTTCTAGCTTTTTGCATGTGATGTAGATGCTTTGTTTAGTGTGGACAGAGCTTGCTCTTTTGTAGCCTAACCCCATTTATAAGACATTAAATAAAAAGGAGAACACTTAAGATTTTTCTTTGTTTTGCTGCTGTGCTTTTGTTTGTGGGTTTTTTGTTTGGCTTTTTACACTTTTCTGGAGCAAGGCTGGCTTTTAGAGGTAATAAATAAGTGGAAGCAAAGCAGGAGTGGATACGCCACACCCCATTTGGCCTACCTAGGTGGAAGCGCTGCAGGCTCAGCTGGAGGAACAGACCAGGCTTTCTCGAGAGCAAGTTGAAGGGCTCATAGAGGACAGACGGATTCGCATTGAGGAAATACAAGTGCATCAACAGAGAAATCAGGACAAAATCAAAGAGCTTACCAAAAGGTGAGTGTTCAAGAAAGCTGTACCTGACAGATTTTTGCATTTTTCTGAGTGGCTTAAAAGTGGACGGTCCTGGGGCGTCTGGGTGGCTCAGTTGGTTAAGTGTCCAACTCTTGTCCTGCCCTGTATGCACAATAGGCCCGCAATAAACATTGAGTACTTGGTGATCCTTATCAAACTGCACCTTGCTGCTTCTTTTCTGTGTTAAACGTTCTACATTTAAAATTTTTTTCATGTTACGTTTTTCATCGCTTTATTTATTTTTTTTTTTATTGTCATCTTAAACTTCTCTAGTGCCTCTTCCTCCACTTGAAAGTATGGGGATTAAAATTGGATGTGATACTTAAATTAAGATTTCTGGCCACTGCAGAGTAGGAACTGCCTTCTGGCTCTTGCCGGCTCTGTTTCCTTGAACACAGCAGTATGTTTGCATTTGGCCAGCACTCCTCCACCTTCGTTTTTATTTTTGGTATTTTGGCCTTACGCATAGCATTTTCAGTTTTCATTGGATTTTAACTGTTTTTAAGGGAACAGTGTGTTCATTATTTATTTATTTAAAAAAAATTTTTTTTAACGTTTATTCATTTTAGAGACAGAGAGAGACAGAGCATGAATGGGGGATGGTCAGAGAGAGAGGGAGACACAGAATCTGAAACAGGCTCCAGGCTCTAAGCTGTCAGCACAGAGCCCGATGCGGGGCTCGAACTCACGGACCGCGAGATCATGACCTGAGCCGAAGTCGGTCACCCAACCGACTGAGCCACCCAGGTGCCCCTAGGGAACGGTGTTTTTAAATTTTCATAGTAATTGTAATTTTACAATTGTCTTCTAGAATATTAATAACCATCCTGGTTTAACATCATCTACATATCTGAGCACATGATCAATCCCTTACATTAGATAGATCATCCTAAGAATATTGAATGGCATGAAATCCAAGGCCATTAGTGACTGTCCTTTGGGTCTCTTTCAAACCACTTACACATTAACAAGATCCTACTCGCCCAGTTTGTAATTGAGAACATAATGTAAGATAGAATAAAATAACTCGTTGAAAGCAAGAGAGATCCTTGTGGTAACTGAATCAATCTCTTTATACACATACATGTATACCTGAACATATATACATTCATCTGGTGACAGTTATCCTGCTTTGTGCCTGCATTATGCTATTATTTCCCCTTCTCTGCATATCCTATTACTCATGAAAAGAACTGAGTGTGTCTGACATTATTTGGTCAGTGGAAAATTACAGTGATTGCCTCATGGTATTTCATATTCTTTGCAAGCAGTTTGATCATTTGATACAGTATTTTTCTAGGTGTTGATGTTAAACTGATGAACTGCTAACTTCTAGATAGATTTTTTTTTTTTGAAGATAGAACATCATTCGTCTATTCCAAAATCTCAGTAGTCGGCGAGAATCTATTCAGTACTTTGTGTCTGTTTAGTAGCTGGTACTGTCCTTGAAAATCTGGTGGTAGCAGTGCAAAAGTAAATGATAAATAAGGTATCAGCTTTCACTCAGGTTAGAAAATACGCACGGTGGGACACCTGGCCAGCTTAGTTGGTGGAGCATGTGGTGCTTGATCTTGGGGTTGTGAGTTTGGGCCCCACATTGGGTATAGAGATTACTTAAAAATAAAATCTTTTGAAAAGAAGAAGAAAAATAGGGCATCTGGGTGGCTCAGTTGGTTAAGCGTCTAACTCTTGATTTCGGCTCAGGTCACAATCTCCTGGTTAGTGAGTTCAAGCTCCGTGTCAGGCTCTGCACTGATAGCATGGAACCTGCTTGAGATTCTCTCTGTGTCTCTCTGTCTCTGTCTCTCTCAAAATAAACTTTAAGGACACCTGGGTGGCTCAGTCGAGTGTCCGACTTCAGCTCAGGTCATGATCTCACAGTTCTTGAGTTCTAGCCCCACATTGGGCTTGCTACTATCAGTACAGATCCTCTGTCCCCCCCATCTCTCTGCCCCTCCTCCACTCATGCTCTCTCCCTTAAAAATAAATAAAGATCTAAAAATAAATAAACTTAGAAAAAAAACGGAAAATATGCCTTTTGATAGTTAAAACAGCATCGTATATAAGCAAGTGTCGGATTGTAGCACAGGCATAGAGATTTAAACTGACATGGAATTTTGGAGAATAGAGAAACTAAATGGGCTTAAAGTTGCCACGATGCCTCCATGGAGGAAGTTGATCTTGAGAAAAGGATAAGATTTGATACCAGGCAGTTTACGTGTGGAGCACAGCATAAACAAAAGCAAAACTCTTTGACATTTTAGAACTTGTGTTCACCCTCAGGGAATAGTCCACATTTGTGCAGGCTATGTGCAAATATTTCTATAGGTCTTTTAATTATATAACCTGAAATTTAGGAAAATATCTATAAAGCCCAGTCTGTTAGCCAGTGAGCAAGGGTAAGTACAGTACACTTTGTCTTGTAAAACATGTAAGATTGCCAGTGACCAGGTAAAGTGTGTTTTTAAAAGTGTTAATGATATTTTACAGAATTCACGGATTTCACAATTTTTAAAGAACCTATATCTTCCCTTTGTCTGAATAACTATGTGTCATAGGTGCCATGTAAGCTTCTTCGTGTCCACATTTGTATTTTCTTTCAGTCTCCATCACACCCAAGAACTTCTCTATGAGAGCACCAAAGACTTTTTGCAACTCAGATTTGAAAACCAAAATAAAGAGAAGTCATGGATGCTTGAAAAGGATCATTTGATGTCAAAGATTAAGCAATACAGCATGCAATGTAAGAAGAAAGAAGATAAAATTAGAAACGTTTGGCCAGTCATTCATGAGAATCATCATCACCAAAATGAATATGTTAAGGTAGTTTTCTTATGTCTTATAGAAATTGTTAATTTTTCTGGAAAAGTTGAAAGAATTCAGAGAATTTCAAAGAACCTGAGAATTGTCATACAAGATTCATTCAGTTCCCAAAGCTGTTATAGCAGCAGCCTTAAGAAATAGGTTTTTTGGGACACCTGAGTGGTTCAGTCAGTTAAACATCCAAGTTCAGGTCATGATCTCATGGTTCTCAAGTTTGAACCCCACATTGGAGTCTCTGCTGTCGGCGTGGACCCGCTTGGGATCCTCTCTCTCCGTCTCTCTCTGCCCCTCCCTGGTTCGTGCGTGAACTCTCTCTCTCTCAAAAATAAGTAAACATTAAAAAATAATAGTAAAAAGAAATATATATTTTTTTAAGTTTATGTATTTGAGAGAGAGAGAGAGAGAGAGAGAAAGAACATGAGTGGGGGAGGGGCAGAGAGAGAGGGAGACGGAATCCCAAGCAGGCTCCACACTGTCAGCACAGAGCCCGATGTGATGCTCGGGCCCACGAACTGTGAGATGATGACCTGAGCTGAAACCAAGAGTCGGACGCTCAACTGACTGAGCCACCCAAGCACTCTAAGAAATAGTTTTCAAAGAGTAGTGTTATCATTACAGTGTTTGCATATTTAGAAAATTAAACTACTGATTGATTCGTTTATTCATTGAACAAATACTTATAACACTCCTACTACGGGCTAGGCTCTGGAGCTACAACAGTAGATAAGTTAGACCAGGCCTGCCTTCATGGCATTTACATTTTCATGGGTGAGAATGGGGACATCTGGCTGGCTCAGTTGGAAGAGCATGTGGCTCTTGATCTTGGGGTCATGAATTCGAGCCCCACATGGATGTAGAGACTACTTAAATAGATAAAAAAAACTTTAATGGGTAAGAAGGAAACATTAACAAAGAAAATGATTGGGGCGTCTGGGTGGCTCAGTCAATTAAGCGTCCAACTTCGGCTCAGGTCATGATCTTGTAGTTCATGAATTTGAACCCCATGTCATGCTCTGTGCTGACAGCTTGGAGCCTGGAGCCTGTTTTGGATTCTGTGTCTCCCTCTCTCTGTGCCCCTCCCCCTCCCGAGCTCTTGCTCGCTGTCTCTCTCTCTCTCAAAATTAAATAAACATTTTTTAAAAATGATAGATTATTAAAAAGTAAGTGGTATTAAGGAATTAAAAAGATTATATGAAGATTGTATGTAGTTGCTAAAAGTCTACTTTCGTAGGGAAGCACGGGGACCCTCTGTTAATGTCTGATGTTTTTGCCGAGACCTAAAATGGTACAGAGCCTGCTGTACAGACCTAGGGGATGAGCATTTCAAGCAGAGGGAAAAGCAAATTTAAAGTATGTTCAGGGAGGGGCAGCTGGCTGGCTCAGTCGGTAGAGCAAGTTCATGAGCTCGAGCCCCACATTGGGCGTGGACCCTACTTTACAAGAATTTTAATTTAAAAAGAAAAGTATGTTCAGGGAAGAGGGAGAATATCATTGTGGTCATAGAGGAATAAGCAAGAAGGAAGTGGAAAGCAAAGAGGTTGATGGTTTGGGGGGTGGGGGCAGCAGCCAATTGTGGAGGATGCCTTCTAGGGCCTTTACATTCCTGGTGAGAATAATTTAGCTGTAAACACTGTATCTCTTTGAAGGATTGTGTGTAAGGAAGAAACATCTGATTTAGGTTTTTGTAGATCTTCTGGCTGCTTGATGGAACATATATAATATTTGTTGTTGTTTCTATTTAAGGGAAACTTCAGGGGCGCCTGGGTGGCTCTGTCTGATGAGACTCTTGGTTTCAGCTCAGGTCATGATCTCACGGTTCGTGATATCAAGCCCGCATCAGGCTCTGCATTATTAGTGCAGAGCCTGCTTGGGATTCTCTCTCTCTGCCCCTCTCCTGTTTGTGCTTTCACTCTTTCTCAAAAATAAATAAACTTAAAAAAAAAATGAAAGTAAAATAAAGAAAAACTTCAGAAATGTGTCCCAAAACATATATTGTAATGTCTTACTTGAGATAGTTCTGAGCTCCATTATCTGATTCTTCTCAGATCCAAGATATTTGTTTTATTTTAAAGAATTTCTACTATGTACACTTCAGAAAAAGGTTGAGAGAGTCCTCTAGAAATAAGAGGCTTTCACATTCTCTCCAAAGTTCCTTGCTGTCTTGTTCCTTAACTCGTTTTAGACTTAGGGAAATCCTTTCTTTCCTTGCCTAAGTGCTATTTGAATTACCAAAATTGTAATTTTTTTCTCCTTCTGACCTGCAGTCCCTAAAAGATAAGTTAGTACAAGAGAAAAAATTGTCCAACATGTATCAAGAGCAGTGCATTTCCCTAGAAGAAGAACTTGCCCGAATTCGTGAGGAAGAGAGAGTGAGGAGAGAGATCTTCAAGGTACAAAATTCTCTGCCACCTCTGATGGAGTGGGAAGTGCAGATGGTTTGGGGAATGCTTCCCTCATCTTCAAAAATGCCTTGCCCTGTCCCTATATTTAGGATCGCACTAACAAGATGGGGAGGCGCTTACAGGTGATGACAAAACGCTATGAGGCCTTGGAGAAGCGGCGTATCTTGGAAGTAGAAGGCTTTAAGACAGATATTAAGATTCTCCGGCAGAGGCTGAAAGACTTGGAGCAAATACTCTATAAGGTAATTGCTGATTCTGAATGACCAAGAGGGAGAAAAGGGGTGCAGGTGAGGAGACGTGGCCATGAGGCCTCCTCAGAAGAGAAATGTGTAGACACACTTCACTAAAATCAGTTTAGTGAGTACACACCAGAGGGAAGACTAAGTAGATTGAAATCATTGATTGCATCAGTGTACTTCTGTCTTAGCTAAACTTAGCAGAAAGCTTCATCCCTCCCCGTTCAAGAAGTAGAGTACAAGAACTGTGTCTATTTTACCAGTGGAGAAAGTGAGTAATTGAGTAGTAAAGTAATTTCTCCCTATCAAACACAGCTTTATTTAGAATTCAGGTTGCCTCAGGATCCTTCTTAAGGAGATTTAACCAGTCATCCACATATCTTCAATGATTGCTATGTGCCAAACAAGGTCAATTGTGGAAAAGAAGAGATGCTTTCTTTGATTCTTTGGCAAATTTACCAGTAATGTTCATATCAGTGTCTTTTTTTACTCATTATTATTTATGATCTCTGTCCCATGGCTTCTTTACTGCTATGTGGGAAAGCCAAGAGTCTCACGCCTTTTCTGCTTTAATTGTACTCTACATTTTCCTTCTTTTAGTTAGTCGTTAAGCAAACTAAGGACTGGATTTCTCTTATGTACTACAAGTCTCACAAAAAGGAGCCAGAGAGCCTAACCTTTCTGACCGATTTCTTCCCCTGGCGTGTGCTATAATCATTTCTTCTTTTTTTTTTTTTTTTTTTCCCAATCTCTAGGCAACACTTAATGCCCAGGCAAACCAGGATCTTGCCATTCTGTGTGAGGTGCGTGACAGCAATAGACGGGCACATAAGCTACAAGGAGAACTGAAGAACCTTAAGTCCAAAGTATTTGGTCTGGAGAATGAACTTAGACTCTGTTGATGTTTACATTTAGAAATGGCCCTCATCTGGAATAGGTCTGCTTCCTGAAATCTGAGGAAAAGGTCATTTTCTCCCAGAATCTGTACACATAGAGTCGGCTAGGACAGTGATATCCGTCATTATGAAGACCGGGCTAAGAGTTAGGGACCACTAAAGGAGCTCTTCTTGCTAAGTTTTAGCTATAATTTTTGCTGTCCTATTAGCTTTTTTTTTTTTTTTTTTTTTTTTTTTTTGGTCTGGATTGTAACCTTTCCCACATTTTTTCTCCCACTTAAAATATAATGACAGTTTTTTGTTTTTTGTTTTTTAAGAAGGCAATGACAATGAAAATTTAGGAAGAAAGTATTTTCTTCACTCAGCTGGGCTGAGTGTCAGTAGTTGGAACACTTTCCCTGAGATCAAGGCATCCTCTGAGGTTGCCCAAGGCAGCAAATCACATTCTGTCAAATGTGAACAGGTAGTAATTCTGCTATTTAACTTTCTTCCCTCATGAGCGGAATTACTTTTTTTGGATACCCAGTCTCAGGAAGTTTCACCAGAGGGCACTAAAGACCTCTTCCTTTCTTTCTCCCTTTATTTCTCTCTTTTTCTTTCTAGAGACTCCATTTTTAAACAAAATGTTCACCTAGGAAAATAAAAGTGCCACTTTTCTAAGAGTGAGTGAAACTTCAGTGATCCTTGTATGAAAGCTCATCATTTCACCAATAACATGTTTTTTAAAAAATAATGTATATATTGTATATTACACATTATTTTTCAATAAAAATGTAATTGAGGATATTCTAGTCTTCTATAATTTGTTAAAAACCACACTTATAACTTTGTTAATGACTTTACTTGTTCCAAGTCTCTGCAGTTTTGTACAAGTATTAAAGTTTTGCTCTGAAATTCTATGATTTAATAAGCCTTTTTGTTTTGCCTAGTGCCAAAATAGCAACTGTAATGAAAAAGTAGTTCTTTAAGTGTTAGAACAAAAAGAAGAACCATCCACATATGTAAGTCCCTCTAAAGTCCAAGACTAATCCCTCTGGGAATTTCTGGCTGAACTTGTTAGTTGAAAAAAACCTGATCTGTTATCATAGATATTAAAGAAGAAAGTAGCATCTCCTACTGGCAGTTCAATCACCATTTTCTTAATACAAATATGGAAACCTGAGTTCTTTCCTTTGTCCTGGATGAATCAGAATGAGGCTATACTAAGCTAAGATCAACTGACTGTCCAGAGGCTGTCCAGGTACATATGCAATTATTTTGGTCCAGATGCAGAACAATTTGCTTTGTAGAGGATGTAGATGGAAAAATGGATAAAGTTTTAGTGCCACTACCTTTGGTTCTATCACATATAAACGAAGAGATGTTTGTGAAATAGGAGGAGGAGAATGAGAGCCAGTTCGATGGAGGCAGCAAGAGCAGAGGAGTAGATAATCCTAAGGGCCGATTGCCTCATTTTTCACGGAATAAAATCAAGTCCTTCCACTGAGAGTGAGATGGGGCACTGCTGTGGTGCGGAGCTTGAGAAGAGTGAATGTTTGGAAAGAGGAGAGGGCACTGGTGAGGGGCAAGGGATAGAACCATTAGGAGTAGGTTTTGATGAAGGATTTGGTGAGTTGAATTGGCTGCCAATGAAAAAAAAGTCTAAGATTCCAGCAAATCACTGTCTGCGTCATGTGTCCTAACTTACCAAGTAGGTAAAGGCAGAGAACCAAATGGATCTAGAATAGGCAGACAGGAGAAAGGGCCAAAGGGAGGCACTGCAAAGAAAGTGTTTCAAAAGGTGGTGTTTGTTTTTAAAGTAAGCTCTAGGCCCAAGGTGGGACTTGAACTCAGGACCCTGAGATAAAGAGTTACATGTTCTACCAACTGAGCCAGCTAAGTTCCTCCAAAAGGTTTTTTTTGGGTTTTGTTGTTTGTTTGTAAATCTGTTAATGGGTGTAAGCTGTGAAGTATTCTACTCCTGGACTGATTGGTAGCTTAATTTCAAGTCAGTCCTAGAAAAAGAAGTGTGAACACAAGCTGAACTTGTGGAACAGTTACGTACTTGATTATTTGGTGACTAAGGTAGCATCATAGTATACCCATATTATTGTGGATGGGATAGCTCTCTTTTTGGAAACGATGTAATTTTTTTCTGAACTACCAGATGATAATATTCACATCTTAAGTGGTACGTAAGTATGTGGAGTGAGATTGTTACTAAGAAACCTACTGCCCTTGCCATAGGAGCTTTCTGGGAGCTTGGCTGTCAAATAGAAGCTATTATTGCTTTTGTTTGCAGATCTTGGCATCTCTTCTTTGCTTTTTGGGCTGCGTGGCTTCTTTCTGAAAACTGAGCCAGCCATGCTTTTTTTTTTTTTAAATTGTGTTGTATTGACACATTAACAGACCAACAAGTGCCATAGAATACAAAGTTGAGAAATAGACCCAATTAAATATTGGAATTTAGGTTACTGTAATAGAGTCAATTCAAATTGGTGTGGTAAATATATATTTGTTTTAGTTAAATATTTATTATAAAATCATATGCTTGAAAAGTTAATTCATTTACCTCCATCTCAATCTATCTTCTTAGATAATTGTGGGTTCACATGTGGTTGGAAGAAATCATACAGAGTAAGATGTTATTTGTCCAGTTTCTCCCAGCCATTCCATTTTGACATGGCTAGTCTGCTGTTTTTTGCATCCCAACAAACTCCAAATTGGACCACGGTGTTTCTGATGGACCTCCTGTTGGTTTTGTGGCATTTTCTTTCCTCTTTTGGCTCACGATTGTCCAATCCACTAAACATCTTCGTATTTAACCATATCGGTGCTAATTTTAAATTAGTACAATCTTGATACTACTTTGTTGACTGTTCTCTGTCTTGACATTTAGAAAGGGATAATGAAATATTAAATGGAGGGATCCAAAATCTGAATGAGTCTGATGTATTGTCATGCATATTTCTGTAAGATTTCATTTGGCCACAAGCTCGATAATTGGTCAAGATTGGACTGGTCTGTCTGGGATTCTTTTACTTAACTAGAGTGATTCTCCACTCTGCCCTACACTCTTGTATCACTTCCTAGGCCAGGGCACCACCTGATAAGCTTCTACAGAAGAGCTATGCTCTCTATGTGCCAAAAGCTATGCTTTCTTTCTTGCTTTATATCAAAGCAATGAATTCCTTCCCCCCAAAAATGACCTTATTAAACTCTTCTTTATATGTTCTTTGTTCAAATCCTCTATAATGTCTTCAGGATTCTGTATTTCACCTCTACTCAGTCTGACCGTAACCTTGAATTCATCCTGCCCCATCTTGTGTCATGCCTGGCCTCCAGCTTCACCTCCTGAGCACTCGCATTTGAGGGTGCCACCCCATCCTCACACGTTCTTGCTTCGTAGATCTCTCTGTCCTCTCTGACTCCTCTGTCGGCTGGGTTTGCTCACTCCTTGTCTGACTCCCTTCTGCTTATCATGTCAATGTCAATATTCCCAGGACTCTCTCACCCACAGGATCCTCCCTAGGTGATCTGCTTTTCCATGATTCCAGCAACTAATGGTGAGAATGTTAGGGCATTTCTTTGCCTAGAGGTATCGAAAAGCAGGAGTAATCTCCCTTGAGAATAGTATGAAATTAAAAAAAAAAAAAACTTTTATTATTTTTAATTAATTAATTTATTTTTTATATACCCAACATGGGGACCGAACGCACAACCTTGAGATCAAAAGTTGTATGGTCTGCTGACAGCCAGGAACAGCATGGAATTTAAGGGAAAACCTACCTGAAAGCAAAGTATCCACCTAGTAAGCAAAGGTAGCACTGGGATGGGAAACTGTATAGCAAAGGGTGACTGAATCCAGATGAGAGAAATAAATCAGAGACTGATTTAAAGTCCCCAAGTTCACTTGCTAATGACTTAAAGGAAAACAGAACATGAAATGTCCCCTAAAATGAGCTGGGATAATGGAATGCAGGGGTTTTCCATGTGTATCTCTCAGTGACTTGCATCGACAGGCCTCTTTTTAGGATAAGATGTCAGGTTGAAGAGCAGAATCTTTGTTAAGGCAGAAGAATTTTTTTGAAGCTCTAGGGAATATAAATACTTAGGAAGAACTCAGCATTTCACTTTCTCCCAAAGTGATTTCTTACACCCAACACCCACCCTGACCACCCTACACTACACCACACCCACACCACGTATGCAGTGAATATATGAAGGGCCAGGAAAACAAAACAAAAAAATCTCATCACATGACTAGTTGCGCTGTCCTTGTCCCAAATCACTAGACTGGGTTTCTCTCCTTTCTTCATAGCTTAGCCTGATGAGAACGTTCTGTCTCAATTGATTCTTGGAAACTGACTTCATTATTTTTTTTTTTTTTTATGGTGAAAAAATTTATATTTAGATTTAGCCAGCTGGACTCAGTTTAGATGATCCCAATTTTGTTGGCAACATCCAAAGCGTCATAGTCAGGAGCCAGTGGAACATATGTCTTCTTCCCTCCATTGGCCCTGATCAGGGTGTTGACCTTGGCCACGTCAATGTCATAGAGGTTCCTCACAGCCTGTTGGATCTGGTGCTTGTTGGCCTTGACATCCACAATGAAGACAAGTGTGTGGTTGTCTTCTATTTTGTTCACGGCTGACTCAGTGGTCAGCGAGAACTTGATGATGGCATAATGGTCAAGGTTGTTTCCCCTGGGGGCGCTCTTTCCTGGCTATTTGGGCTGCCTTTGAAGACACAGTGTCTTGAGCCATCAAAAGGTAGGTGGCATGCGGATCTTTTTTTTCCTGTGACCGTGGACCCTTTTAGCACTGCTTTCTTGGCCTTCAAAGCCTTTGCTTTGGCTTCAGCTTTGGGAGGGTCAGGGGCTTCCTTCTCTGTCTTCAGTGCCATCTTTGTGAAAGGGCTGGTTCTTGTAAAGGGACTTTAAATCAGACTTCCCTACTCAACACCTTAGTGTTGGCCTAGGGAGGAGATGGGAGAGAAATTGACCTTGTCCTCACCCCAATGCCTTCCCAGTCCTGACAAGCCTCAGTGCTAATGGGCTTTGCTGCCTGCAGAGGGCGTTGAGAGTGGATGAGCAGTGTTGCTCTTTAATTTTCCCTCTCCAGAGCCAAGTTAAATTCCGGAGAACCACATACAGTGAGGATTTTTGTTTTCTTTCTTCCATCCCCAGCCCGGGTGGCGGCAGAGCTCAAAGGGTAGTCTGTTCTGGGGAAAAGACGGCGTCTGCCTCTCTCCCAAACCAGCCCTGATCAAATCCCAAGCAGCCGGTCCTTAGATAACATGGCTGAGAAACCCGAAACCAACAGTTCTGACTCTCATCAGTGCCCAGCATCGCCGTCTGGAAACGGAGACATGCTGCTGAGATGCCACAGTGATTGAGTGTTAAGTGGCATGGCTGGGGTTCTCTCACCAGAGTTTATAGCCTGGACCTATGAACTTAGACAAAGAAGTTTTTCAGAAAGTCTGTCTGGGGTTTGAGCACTGGAGCTGTTTTGTAGCACTCTGCACATGTACTGGCCATTAGGATCATTGTTCTTCCCTAGCAAAGCCATAAGGGAGGTTCATCCAACCGTGCCAAGCACTTGCCTGGGTTGCCTGCAGCATTCCTAGCAGGTGAGTGGATTCACTTGTGTTTGAGGCATGGGAAGGAACATCTGTGTTCTTGCTTTTGCTTTAATAGAGGAAGACATCCTTAAATGAGTGGGCTGAAGAGGAGGCAGGGGAGTAAGAACATTTTCCGTTGTTACAGAGTGTTTATTGAATGACTTCTGGGCGGGATGCTATAGGAGGAGTACAGGTTGTAGAGTCGTAGAACAGATGTGGTCACTGACAAGCCCTGTTAGGGATTTGAGAAGCTGGGAAGTCTGGAGTGATAGCTGTATATGGAAGAGTTTCTTCAGGATGAAAGAATAGAGGTAGGAAATCCAGTCTCTCCCAGAGGCTTAGAGACCTACAGCGTGTTCTGAAAATGCTGAGAACACCCTCCATGCTGCAGAAGGTGGTGCCAGAGAGCTAAGTCATGCCAGAAAGCTGCCTCTGAGTCTACCATCTGTACAGCCCCCCAAAGGGGAGCGTGTGTACACCTGTGTGTGTTCATGCTTGTGGGGACCAACCGTGTGGGTTGTGTCTTGGGAGAAGAGAAGAAAGCACCAAGAGTTCACTGAGAGGTACTAAAGCACCAAGCACCATGGCGAGCCACAGAGCTCTTAGACATCAAACATTCCCAGGACGTGGGAATGAGGCAGAAGCTACCCAGAACTGGGGGTCACTATGCCTTAACTTCAGCTACAAAGTTCCTGACCATTATCTGTAGTAGCAGATTGCAGGATGCAGACAGGAGAGACTGTCATTCTAGTGGGAATTAGTTGTCAAAGAGACTGGAGGTGGAGCTTCAGGGAAGGCTCATTTAGCCTCTGTTTCAGCACCAACTAATGAGCAATGAAGAGCACTGTTCACCCTTTCTCCTTGTGGGTCTCCCAGCCAACAAAGCAAATCTGAGTGGAGGGGAATACTGCTACTACTCTGTGGAAAAGCGTGAACAAGTCAAAGTTAATTTTTTGACTTGGGTAATTGTCCGTTGACTTGCTAGAGAATCCTTTTCCCTGGGGGAAGAAGGAAGGAAGACAAGTGGTAGTAATTTGGAGGCATTTACACTGCACACTGGAAAGGGAAGCAAAACCTAGCAATAGATGCCAAATTTAAGCTTTGAAGCATATAGTTCTGGTCTGGGTCATGCCTTGCATTTGCGACAGATAGAATGAAGAACTCATTTGCTTGGGAGGGAGATGAAGTCATAGCTCTCAGTATGTAAATCGCCCGGGATCTTTCCTGAAAGCCAAGGAGCTTTGTTCTGGTACTTCAGCATAACATCTCTGCCCTCTGTTCATCTTTTCTTTGACTCTCTTCATCTGGTTCATTTGACTCTCTATGATGCGATCTTGTACATATTCTTCTATAAAGATGGTATAAATGTTCATCTGTTTCCCAATCCAGTATGCAAAATTATTTAGGACCACAAATGTAGAGAAACTAAGGCTTGGGGCTTAGTTCATACAATTCTTTCTATCATCCAGAGAGAAGGCCCCAATTGCACTGGAAATCCAGAGGAATATCCAATAAGAAGCATTCAGTGAGGGTTTCCACTTTCTCCCGGGACTAGTCTCCAAAGGAGCAAACTGCAGAAAGTCTTGTAAAAGATGGGACTCATGGAAGGAAGAGAGAGGAAAAAGTGACTTCTTCTGTAAAGAGAAGAGCAGGAAGCATTGGTGAGGGTTGGGAAGGGGGAGAATGAGAAGAATTATCATGTGGCTCGGTGAGTTATGGATGTGCTGAGGGTGAGCTCAGAGTTTCCAGGGTGAATATATTGCTCCAGGGGAACTTCCAGGGAAATATGTGCAAAGGGGAAAAAAAAAAAAGGCATTGGCTCTGAAGTTAGTAAGCCTGAGTTTGAGTTCCATTTAAGACACAGGTCACTACATCACCTTGAACCAGATATTAAACATCTCTGAGCCCATTTCCTTATCTGTAAAATGGAACTAGTGAAACCTATAAACACAGATGTTTTACGTGAGTTGAAAGAGATAAATAAATGCTTGCCGAGAGGGCCATGGCACTGGGAGATAGCTTCAGCACTGTTCTCTCTTAGGAATTCTCTCAAAGTGAAGGAACTCATTCCTCCCCACTTCACAGCCTAAGACATTGACTTAGTGATGGTCCAGAAACCCTCACTGATTTATCATCAGAATTTCCACTACCAAGGGGCGCCTGGGTGGCTCAGTCGGTTAAGCGTCCGACTTCGGCTCAGGTCACGATCTCATGGTCCGTGGGTTCGAGCCCCACGTCGGGCTCTGGGCTGATGGCTCAGAGCCTGGAGCCTGCTTCCAATTCTGTGTCTCCCTCTCTCTGACCCTCCCCTGTTCATGCTCTGTCTCTCTCTGTCTCAAAAATAAATAAACATTTAAAAAAAGAAAAGAATTTCCACTACCAAGATATCTCCATGAAATACTTTTGAATAGCAGAGAAGCTCCGGAAGTGAAAAACAAGAGTGAGGGTCTGTATGGGCAGAAGGAAGTATGGAAGGTCAGGCCAGAGAAGGAGTGCTCTGGATACGAGGGAGAGAGAACCAGAGGCTAACAATCTGGTTCTAGTTCTGATTCCATCACTTACTGTTTATGTGAACTTGGTGCAGATCACCTTGAAGAAACTGAGGCTTGTGCAGTTCATAAATAGAGGAAAATACTTTTCCTACTACTCTAATGTGGTTGTGAGAAATAAAACACATATGATAAAGACATGAAATTGTTCTCTAAGCTCAAGTTGCCACATTATCCTGTAGGTGTCAGGTTTGAGGAAATGGAAAGGGTGGCCCCAGGATCATGGGATTCACTCAGTATATGCTACATCCCTATGACTAGAATAAGAATTGCTTCGGACACAAGAGTTCTGCCACCACACCTACTCGTCACTGCACAAAATTCCCTTTTGAATTCTCTACAAACCAGAATTTTCTGGTCCCTGTGCTAACCTTGGCCTATTTTAGAAAGCTTAGACTGACCTCTCTCACAAAGCTTCTGTAATTTGGGAGAAGAAATTTGGGGCTTGACCTGATGCTGACATTCTAGCCAAGCCGGAGACCAGAGCCCACCCCATCAGAGGGTGGGCATGATGGAAATGATTTTCCTTTTCAGGTGTGGTTTTGCAATGTGACCCTGGGGCATTCTAGACAGGTGCCAGGGCTGAAGTGAGAGAGCAAAAGGACAGTGAAAACCATCAGAAGAACGAGTGAGCATCCAGTTAAATTGACATGACAATGAACAGACATTGGTGGCAATATTGTGCCACTAAAATTATACCTCAACCTATATACTTGGCTCTGGACCTCAGGGAGAATGACAGCCAGCTCAATTGATTGAAAAAAGAATTTGGGTCTCAAAGTCTGGCTGCTGCCTTGCTGTGATATTAGGAGTCAAAAGGGATTTGGAGCAAGCAGTCTGAAAGCAGACTCTGGGGGTGAGGGATATCTCTGTGCCGGGGAGGTAACCACAGCAGGAAAGAGACAGAAGAGGGAGAGAGAGCCACAAGGTTTCCCACCCTCCTTATCCCTGCCTACCCCTGCACCTTCTCACCATAAGTAGAGAAAGAAATGATCTATTCATTTTTTTGTAAGTAATCTCTACACCTAATGTGGGTCTTGAACTCATGACCCCAAGATCAAGAGCTGCATGCTCTTCCAACTGAGCCAGCCAGATGCCCCAGAAATGATCTCTTTAAGGTATAAGAACATAGAGTAGGAAGAGGAGGGCAAAGAACTGAGGTACGCAAAGTGATCTCTTTCCTTTTCTGAATTTCTTTGGAATTCACTGTTTGGACCAGAAAATCAGCCTTTATGTTGTTAGATCTCTTTTTCTATGGAATATCTTTTCTCCTAGACTAAATGGCATGCTCTCTGTGTTATATCTCTCCCAGTTCCCACATAATAGTTCAAGGGTTTGGTTGATGGAAGTGGTTGTATGTGTTCTCCCAGGAGGGCTAGTCTTGAAGAGAAGATTGTGGCAGGGCTGCCACCTGTTTCCATCACAAAGTCCTGAAAGTGACTCAGCCTAACAGCCAGTCTGGTTGCTCCCAATAAGAGAGAAAAAGAGAGAGAGAAACAGAGAGAGAAAGGCTCTATTTACCGAGACCCTGATCACCTCCCACCTGCCTCAGCCAAGCTTGTCCACACTGGCTGCTCCTGTCTCTCAGTCTTTTGGAGAGAGAAAAGAGCACGGGAAATGTCACATCTATGGTTTGGAACTTTGCAGACATTTTCTTGGGGCTACTATGAGAGAATTGTTCTTCAGATCCACCTTTTTTAAACGAAGTATACCGAAAGTTCTGAGGGATGTTTTCTCCTCAAACATTAATGAATGCTAAAATGGACTTTGTGGTCCATATTGAGAAGGCAAATTTCCCACTTTTGGAGCCTCACAGTGAGGTTGGGGAGTCTGTACGTATCAGTGGGTGGGGCAGGCTGTCAGTTCTACTAAAGCTCCAAGCAGGATGGGGTTGTTCAAGACTGGGCTGGTCCAAGAAAACTTCATAGAGCCTGAAATGGACCTTGAAGCAAAGGCCAAACTTGACCAACTAAAAAACAAAATGTATTGGAGCGTGGTGAATGAATTCATTTTAGCTAAAGCATGTTTCATTGGTCATATAAAGTTGGAAAAGGTTTTGGAAAGCCTTGAATTACAGACTTACAGTTTGCATTTTAATCAGTAAGCACTAAGAAGCCATTAAATATTTTTGAGCAAGGGTATGAATATGTAAAAGAATTTTATAAAGACTATCTGGTGGTAGTGGAGAGTATGTTGGGGGTTGGGGGCTAATTGGGAAAAGTACAACAGTCGCTAAAGATTAGTGGACTATTGAGCATCCAACTAAAGTGTTAGCAGTGAGAAGGGGAAACACAGTACTCAATTCTGTGAACTTCTGTCTTGGAACACTGTTTGCATGTTGTCGGTCTGATTTAAAAATATCTGGGAAAAGGGGCACCTGGGTGGCTCCGTTGGTTAAGCATCTGACTCTTGAATTCAGCTCAGGTCATGATCTCATGGTCCAAGTCCCTGTCTCTCTCTACCCTATCCCACCTCCCTCCCCCTCCTCTCTCTCTCTCTCAAAATAAATAAATAAATAAATAAATAAACAAACAAACAAACAAACAAACAAACTTAAAAAAAATATCCGGGAATGCTTCTGATCCTTCATTTCTTTCATAGTCTCCTGACCATTTCCCCCAGGAGAGTGGAAAAGAAAACTGCACTATTACCTGTTGACTGTCCTTAGGCAACTCTGCTCCCCTGGACCTCAATTATCTCCCTTAAATCAGATAATAATTATTTTACCTGCCGGAAGGCAGAGAACTGGAACACAGAATATCTTGATGATCTTTTCAATTCTGAGTCCCTTTCTGTTTTATTTTTAATTCTTCTTTAGAACGCTCCATCTACTCTCCCCTAACAGCTCTTTCATCCCAGTCTGGGAGAAACCATTTGGAGTTCAGTCTGGGGTACATACAACTTCCCCAGCATCTCTTGTTGATGTGGTTGAGTCTGGGACAGAAGGGTGTTCAGATCCAACCTGGAGGAAGAAACTGACGGAGTTCAGTGGTCATTGCCTTCCAACTAATATCATGCCTACTCTTGATATCTAAAGTAGGAAGTAGGGTCGTCACGGGCCACGAAAGGTCCTGGAGTCAAGCCTCAGGCGGTACCCCCAACTCTTCCCCAGCATGACCTCTCCCCCACTCCCCCACCCCGCTTCTACCCAGTTTCTACTTCACTTCGGCTTGGGGCGCACCACCACCAAATGCCTGGGCGGTACCTCAGTTGCCCTCGATCACACCAGTTTCGGATCAGAACTGGCCCCCTCCTACACCCCAAACGTCCCGAGTTGGCGGTGGCGCCAATCTCTGGCCGCATCTCTCGCCGCCCAGAGGGGCTCTCCCCTCTTCCTGGGGCTTCTCAGGGGCGGAGTCCACCTGTGCCCCGGGGGCGGGGCCTGGGCGGGGGCGGGACAGGTGGGAGTGCGGTCGCGCCCAGAGCTGGGAGAAAGAGCCGGAGCGGGAGGCAGCGGAGGAGAGGCGGGCCGGCGCGCACCTAGGGGAAGCCTGCCTGTGGGCAGAGTGTGAGAGCCGGCGAGCGGGCGAGGAGGCGGGAGGGAGGGAGGGCCGGCGGCTGCGAGCCTGCGACGAGGAGAGGAGTGGAGAGGAGAGCCGGGCGCGGAGGACACTCGGGGGAGGAGGCGCCGGCTCGGCTCGCCGAGAGAGACCTGAGAGGCGGCGCGAGGCGCCCGCGCAGCCGGAGGGATTCCTCGCGCGCGGAGCATGAGCCGGCGCCCGGCTGGAGAGCGGCCGGGGGACACGGCCTCCGCGCAGCCCTGAGACGCTGGGCAGGGGCTGCGGCTGGGCCGCCGTGCGCCGGGGGCACTGGGCCCGGCCGGGGGGCGGGGGCTGGGTGCGGAGCAGCCAGCGCTGGCGGCGGCCGCCGGGGCGCCGCGCCATGGGGAGCCCCCGGGCCGCGCTTCTCCTGCTGCTCCTGCGCCCGGTCAAGCTGCTGCGGAGGCGCTTCCGGCTGCTGCTGGCGCTCGCCCTGGTGTCCGTGGGGCTCTGGACTCTCTATCTGGAGCTGGTGGCGTCGGCCCAGGTCGGCGGGAACCCCCTGAACCGGAGTAAGTAGCGCCGGGGGGAACGGGGAGGGCGCGGAGGTGGGGGGGAGGTGGGGGGAGACACGAACGGTGGCCCCCGCTTTGGGGAAACCCGCCTCTCATGCTCAGACCTGGTTTCCAACTCATTTTCTTGTCCAGGTGCCCGGCGCCGCCCGGCTGCCTACTCCGGGAAGGAAGGGGGGCGTGGGGGGCCGGTCGCCGAGTTCCGAGCCCGGGCCTGCCCGCCGGGGACATCCTTGGGGCTGCTCGCTGCTCCCCTAGGAGGACGGCGGGGAGAGAGGCTCCCGCCCGCCCCGCGGGGATGCCGGCCGAGAAGCCGGGCACCTCCATCCAGAGCGCTCGGCTTGCAGCCCCCCAGCGAGACAAACGCGCGGTCCACGCGCGGGCTGGGGATTTGTGCCCTGGGTGCCCTCGGCCGGTGTCAGCCGAGGCGGCGCGCTCCGGTTAGCGCGGCCCAAACTTTGCTCAGCGCCTTCTCTGTGGCTTGCTCCGTTTCCAGTCCTGCTGCGCTTTCTGGGGTTCTTTATTTTAACCATACCTCCGAGGCCCCCCTCACCTCCCCCTTCCCCTACGCCGCCCCCCTCCCAGGCCCTTCCTCTTCCTTACTGAGCCGACCCCTCTCCTCGTTCTGGCAGTCCCTCCAACTAGTTATGCGAAGCTCTCCTTGGAACGCTGCAGAACCTACTAAACTCTCCAGACCCTGCTCTTGGAGACAATGCACGACACGGTGGACCAGGCAGTAGTTAGATTCCTACTCCTCTTTTTAACTTAGACAAAGCCAGTTAATTTTTCTGTGCCTCAGTTTCCTCCTAGGGAAATGGGAGGGAAAGACCTCTTCCTCGTTTTAATTCAACAGCCTGGCCATCCGAAGTTATTTTCAGTGTACTGTTGATGGAGCTAACAGAGTAAAACTCTGAAAGTGTCAGGGACTGTAAAAGGACAGTAATGGCAGGAAAAAGGAGTGGAGAAACTCCCAGATGAGGCGGTTCCCTGCCCAAGCCTGAGGAGTTCTAGCACATTGTCTTCCATACCTTCACTTCCCGCTTTCAGGAAGTTGTGAAGGTGTGGTGATGACATTGCGGTGAGAAGGTGCTTGGACAGGTCCTTGTGTCAACTGCTCTGCAAGAGTTGGGTGTGGTGCTTTGCCTCCTCCAGTGGCCAAAGAGAGGGAATTACTGAGGTCAGTAATTGAGCTGGTTCAGGGTAGAGACATATATTTACGGCAGAACCTCTCTGTTGAAGTAATTCTGGCTGTGAGTTAAGAGACTGGGGTTCCAATCCTGGTTCTGCCACTAGCTAGTTGGAGGATCATGGGGAAAATGACAGCTTCTCAGGTAGGAGAAAGTTAGACTAAATGATCTCCAGGGTCCCTTGGAGTCTGGATGCTTAGATCGTGTGATCTTTCCTGCTTGAGCCTTTCCAGTGCAAGAGAGCTCAGCACATCATGAAGACAGCTCTGCTTAGCCTTAGCCCCACAGCTCCAAATTGGAGAGTTCTTCTGATGGCCAAAATTTGCTTTCCCATAGCTTGTTCTTCCCTCCCCTGAGCCTTGTTCTTTCCTCTGAAACACAGAGTGAGCCTACTCTTCTATACTGTGGCCACTCAGTCCCAAGTGGGCATGCCCAGTTGTAGTGTGTGCAGGTGGGAGGCCCTGGGAAAGGATCTCCCTTCTCTCCTTGGGACACCCCTTCTCAATGTGGCTACCATTTTGTTAATATGGTAACCAGGGGGATCCTCTGCACAGATTAAAAACAGAGGAAAGCAGTTGCTTTGTGACCCTGAAGTTAATGATGTCCCTTCCTTCCCTCCCACCCCCCAATACACTTTTTCCTTACCTTAAGTGTGCTTTCTCCTTGGAGACCAGAACTAGTTTGCCATCATCGTAATCTCACATGCTGGCTCCTGATTTCTAACTCCTGTTGTCTTTCTCATCCTTGGCTATCAATTCTTTGGGTCTGTTTGGTTTCCTTCTAGATGAATCTTAACTCTCTGACTGAGTTTCCTTTTTTTTTTTTTTTTTTAAATTTTATTTTTAAGTAAGCTCTACACCCAGTGTGGGGCTCAAACTCACAACCCTGAAAGCAAGAGTCATGTGCTCTACAGACTGAGCTAGCCAGGCACCCTCCCCCCCCCAACTGGGTTTCCTTAATCTTTGTTTCCTTTCCCAAACTGACCCTTCCCCAGAAAAATGTTCTTAGCTTCCAATTCAGCAATGTCTTTATTTCTCTAACCATCATTTAAAAATATATATATTTATTTATTTTTGGGAGCGCACAAGCAGGGGAGGGGCACAGACAGGGGGACAAAGGATCCGAAGCAGGCTCTGTACTGACAGTCTGACAGCAGTGAGCCCGATATGGGGCTCCAACTCACCACGAGATCATGACCTGAGCTGAAGTCAGACATTCAACTGACTGAGTCAACCAGGTACCACCCCAACTATCATTTTTAAAGAGAGCCCAAGCCCGGGTACTGATGGGTCATTTGTTTCCTCTTCTCAGCCTCTTAGAACCCCGAAACCTATCTGCTGTGCAGGGTGTTTTCATGCTGGGCAGGGTGTTTTCATGCTGGGCTGTCCCATTGTATTCTACTTTTTCCTGAATTTCCTTTTGGAATGAGATTTAAACAGTGGCTGTGGTTTCTGGCTCCTTGTTTCCCATCCTTCTTTGTTTTAAAGAAGCCCAGACATCTTTCATCAAAGTCCCCTCTTGTCCTATAGGTCTTACTCCCAGCTCAGAACTCTTCCCCTGGAGGGAGAGCAGGGGAGGAGGAATTTAAAAATAGAGGTAAGGAAAGTCTTGCTAGCATTCCCTCCTTTACACCCTGGCATACCAACAACAACCAGGGCAATAAAACTTCCCTCCCAGGACTGCATCCGTGGCCTTGACCACAGCAACCAGAGTCCCATCTTGGCTCTGCTTCCCAACAAGCCACCCTGCCTCCTTTCTCTAGCAGTCCCTGCCAACTCACTCTACCATCAGCCTTCCTGTCATCTGTTAAGGCCAGCCTCCTTTACCAAGAACCTTTCATTTGCCTGTCCCTGTGTGACGGGTACATTGATCTGATGCTGGAAGAAGTGTATGGAGAAATGGCAGTCACAAACTCCAGGGTGGCAAAGTAATGACAGGGGAGCATGCTTCCTGCTTCATCTTCACGGAATAACCCAGTAGTTTAAGATATGGATGATGTGCAATTTGGGCTCCATATGTAGAAAGAGATACAACCACAATTGGAGTAACTTTAGAGAAAAACAACCCAAATCTTTAACAGATAGAAAATGGGTCCCTTGGACAAAAGAATTAGAGCTGTTCACTCACTCATTTAAACAAATATTTATTTAGCACATACCTCGAGCAAGGCATTGTGCTAGGTCGCTTAGATATAATGATGACTAGATTATGGTTTCTGCCCTCTCAACAGCTGTCTCTAGGGAGAGTTCAGGTGCATATATAAAAATAATCGTAATATGAAACAATCATTAAGTTTTACAAATATAGAATCTAGATGTTGCTGTGACACTTCTGGAAATGGGATGTGGTGCTTTCAGCTAATACTTCATGCAAGTGGTGACATTGCAGGAGATCTTGAGGAGTTGGTAAGATTTTAATGGATATGGAAAGAGAAGGCCATTCCAGGCAGAAAGCAGGGTAAACAAAGACCAAGGAAAAGTTAATGTTCGGGAATGTTGAGCATCTGGGTTTGATGAAGCAGAGAGTAGGAGGGAGAATATAGGATGGTGCTATATTATGAAAGACTTTGAATAACAACCTCAAAGACTGGTATTTTTTCAGTAGATAAGAAAAAGCAGTTGAAAGTTTTAGAATAGGGTAGGTAGCATTATAGGATGGAACCGGCAAGGGTAAAACAGTGTTATGATACTTTAGTATGGATGATGCGTGAACAAACAGGGTACTGAAGGTCCCTTGCTGTGGCTGGCATTAACCCTTTAGTTGCTGAGTCATGAAGCTCTCCTGGGGACAGGTTAGGGTGGTAGTGGGACATTCAGAGGGCTTGGGGCACTCACTGTATACCAACATGTTCATAAGTATTTCTGAATTTTGGGGCACCTGGGTGGCTCAGTCGGTTGGGTGTCCGATGTCAGCTCAGGTCATAATCTCACCGCTCGTGGGTTTGAGCCCCGCGTCGGGGTCTGTGCTGATAGCTCGGAGCCTGGAGCCTACTTCGGATTCCGTGTCTCCCCCTCTCTCTGCCCGTCCCATGCTTGTGCTCTGTCTCTCAATAATGAATAAATGTTAAAAAAAAATTAAAAAAAAAGTATTTCTGAATTTTAGTAACTGGTACAGCTGTACTGGTGTGTACCAGCTGAAAAGCAGCCCTGGGAACAGACTATTATTGGAAGTTAAAGACTCTCCATTCTGGCAGGTTTTAACAAGTTATACCCATTTGTTCAGATTGGATTAGCTAAATCCTGCCTGAGGGCAGAGGTCTGGACTAAAATGGTTTCTAGGTTCTTTGCTCTATAATTGACCTACTGCTGGGACTAACTTGTTGCTGGAGCCAAGAGATTGCATTTGGGCACAGAGCCAGGGCAGAATGATAGCATGCACCAGCCTCTTTCTAGATCTCACAAGGCCGGGTCTGGTATGTCTCCGTTTTAGTGCCAGGTTTACCTGCTGAACCCCAAAGTATTCTCAAGCCCAGGAATTAATCGGCTTTTGCTGCCTTAAATCTGCAACACATCTCTCTGGTTGGCCCTTGTGATTTCTGATTGACTTTGAATGGGCTGAAACAGGCACACCCACAGATGTCAGCTCCTGGGGTCAGGGTTACCACAGCCATTCTGACCTGGAAAGGATACAGACCCTCTAGTAGCAGAGGTAACTCAGGGCTGAACAGTAACCTGAGATGCAGGCAGACAGAGAAGGAGAAGCAAATGAGACCGATGTGTGGGCACAGCAGGGATGGTGTGGCTGAGGGTTGACGCTCAGGCAGAGGTAAGTGTTGAAGGGAAGCACAACTGCTTCCTGTCCTCCGGGTGGCCTGGGACTGTGTTTCATGCTGCGCTGGCTGGACTGCCCTTCATTCCCGTGGCACCTCTGATTCCTGTTCCTGCGTCCTACTTGTGTCTCTTTATGCTGCCATCCTGGCCACCTGGCTGTTGTGTGCATCTTGAAATCACTATCCAATTCTGGGCACACACTAGGCACTTGAATAAATACCTCCTGGTTATGGATGGTAAGCTCCGAATTTCCAAGCACCTGATATTTTCCACTGGCAGATACTTTGTTTATCAGTGACCAGTCCAAGAATAGAACCTAGGAATTCTTGTTCCTTGTACCATAATACATATAAACAACAATAGCCTTTCAACACATATGCAAAAGGTAAGAATTAAGCCATCGATGCTTTTTTACATAAGTGTGTTTTCTTTGGACCCAGTGCGGTCTGTACCTGGAACGCCGTATGTGGCAGTAGGAGACCTTACCCAGACTTGGCCTCTCCTTTCCCTGGTCTCTTCCATTCTCCTTCTGACATGACCAGGCGAATTGCAGCAAAACACCTCGCCACCTCTCCTGCCCACGCCAGCCAGGGACCCTCAGTCCAAGTTGAGGTGCCATTCACCTGCTCAGGGGTGCTAAGGCTACTTACCACTCCCTGTCCTGGGAGTTGTTCAGATGCCCTGCATGGTTATAACTGCTTTGTAGCATGAGGTCTTCTGAAGCAACCACTTCTGTGCTGGTTTTAGGAGCTGCTGGTACTTGCACTGCAGTAATTTTCCAGGCCACAGAGCCTGGTCTTGCCCTCTAGTGCTGAGCTTTATGGAGCAGAGCGGAGCAGCCGCCATAGCAGAATTTGCTTTGGAAGGGGGCCTAGAGGCTGTTCTTGGAGTCTCGTTCTGTACCAAGTTCCACCAGTCTCAAAACCTACCCTTTTATTTTCCACGAACACTTTTACTTATATCCAAGGATGGTGAGGTCTAAACCAGGCCAACTGTATAGCTGAGCTTTCAGACCCCTTTAATCGTGTGATCCACAATTAATAGATTTATATGTTACCCAATATAAAAAAAATACTACTGGAAGAGGTGAGAACAGTTTGGATGGTGTATATAAAGGGCGTTGGGCTGAACATGTTATATATTCTGAGCAAACCATGATGGATAGCTCTTGAAATTTTTGCAGACTTTTAGGTTCTAACAAGTGCTGCTTTCAATGTTAGAAGTATCCATGAGACAAGCAAGAATGAATATTATTTTTATCCTTGTGATATTTTTGTATGTAATTTATTTTTTATGCTAAATTTTAAAAAATTTCTTTACTAGCCAACTTAAAAAAATTTTTTTAAGTTTGAGAGAGAGAGCATGCATGTGAGCACGTGCGGGTGGGGCAGGAGCAGAGAGAGAGAGGGACGGAGAGAATCCCAAGCAGGCTTTGTCCACACTGTCAGCACAGAGCCTGATTTGGGGCTCAATCTCATGAACAGCGAGATCACAACCTGAGCCGAAATCAAGAGTTGGACGCTTAACAGACTGAGCCACCCAGGTGCCCTTAAACCAATTTTTTTTTAGACAATAAGGATACAAATTGTCCTTGTGGTCCCTGGCTCTGTGTGTGTGTGTGGGTGTGTGTATGTGTGTGTGTTTTGTTTTGTTTTGTTTTGTTTGTAACTTTTCACTGAAGTATCTTATATGTTCAGGAAAGTGCACATATAAAGAAAGTACACATATAAGTGTACAGCTTGAATTTTCACAAACTGAACATACCTGTGTAACGAGCACCCTGATGAAGAAACGGAATATTACCAGTACTTCAGAAGCACTCCTTGAATTCCCTGTCAGTCACTATCACAAGGACAGACTGATTAACTTAGCTTATTTTTATGCTTTGTGTAGAAAAATATGTGCTTTATTTTAAAGTTAATATTTATGATTACAAAAATAATGCATGTTCATCATGCCAGATGACAGCTGTGTATCTAGAACACATTAACTCCTGTAAAATTACTTTCTTGTGCTGTAGATACCCCGGTACAACTGATACAAATAACTTAAGGAGTGGCCAATGAAGACCAAGAGCCTAAATGCTATGGGATCTAGCCCTATGAAACTGTCCATTAGGGGGTAGCCGGGTGGCTCAGTCAGTGGAGTATGTGACCCTTGATCTAGGGGTTGTGGGTTCGAGCCCCAGGTTGGGTGGAGAAATTACTTAAAAAATATACATTTTTAAGTTTATTTATTTATTTATTTTGAGAACGAGAGAAAGGGTGTCAGTGGGGGAGGGATATAGAGAGAGGGAGAGAGAGAGTATCCCAAGCAGGCTCTGCACTGTCAGTGTAGAGGCTGATGCAGGGCTTGAACTCATGAAATAAGAGATTATGACCTGAGCTAAAGTCGGACGCTTAACTGACTGAGCACTCAGTCTCCCCAACTTTTTTTTTTTTTTAATGTTTATTTATCTTTGAGAGAGAGAGCGTGCATGCACTGGTAGGGCAGGGGCAGAGAGCAGAGACAGAGGGTCTGAAGCAGGCTCTGCCACTAAAATAGAGAGCCCCACGTGGGGCTCAAACTTGAGAACCGCGGCCAGATCATGACCTGAGCTGAAGTCAGGTGCTGAACTGACTGAGCCACCCAGATGCCCAAAAAATAAAATCTTAAAAAAAGAGAGAGAGAAATAGCTATGTTTCTTTTGAGCAACTTTTTTATTGTCCATATAAATTGTATAACCACCAGGTATTTTCCTTTGTGTTGGTTACTAGAAGACTTTAGAATTCAATTTTTAGTTGGCCTGAAAAAAGTGTAAAAGGCTTTGTGACCTGCCTTTTAGTATCAATTTTATGCCTATACCTTTATTTTTTCTTTTCACCCCACAATGACTTCTAGTTTATGTCATCTTATATTCTATGATCCCTGTAAACCACTTTAACTTTTTCTGAAGCAAAGGCATAAAAGAAATCAATATAAGTGCTGTGGTATATATAAAAACATGAAGAAGAAATTAAAACTCACCTGTAATCCCACTACTTTGATCTAGAGATTGTTGAAAAGAAAAAAATAAAGTGTAATAAGCTGTGATAACCAGATGCTGAATTCTGGAATACCTTAAACAAGAATTCTAGATAAAAAAGCCAAAAAATAATTTTCCTGATCTTTTTTTATTTTTGTCTTTAGCTTATTTAGGTGCTGAAAAGTTGAACGACATTCAGAAATAAATTCTCACCTCTTTATGAGTATCGTTAAAAGCTTAGAATATACTGACAGATGTTGGGGCCTTAGCCAGTGTCAGTGAAAAATAGTGACAGAAATACAAGGAAAATTCAATAAAGCTTGGGGCACCCTATCACTACTGATAAAGCAACTGAGGGGACTGGTCAACAAGGCCAGGAACCTCAAGCTTGTATGCCCACCCTGCTGGACCAATGGTGAGACCATACACATGAAGACCTGTGGCCACTGCCCAGACAGGTGGCTTATGGAAGCATAAAGTCACAACCATCAGAGATCCAACCCTTTACTAACAGATGAGAAAACAGGCTCAGGGAAGAGATGTTATCTGTCTCCTCTACCAGTTTCATTCATTCATTCATTCATTCATTCATTCATGTTTATTTTTGAGAGAGAGTGCGTGCATGCGTGAGCAGGGGAGGGGCAGAAAGAGAGGGAGACACAGAATTTGAAGCAGGCTCCAGGCTCTGTGCTGTCAGCGCAAAGCCTGACATGGGGCTCAAACACGAACTGTGAGATCATGACCTGAGCCAAAGTCGGATGCTCAACCAACTGAGCCACCCAGGCGCCCCTAGTTTCTTCTTTTAAACTGTGTTCTTGTGGTGCTTAGCAGAGGCTATACATGCCTCCTACTCCATAGCAGGTTGAATTGTGCTTTGTGGTATCAAGACCGGGGAAGAGGGCCCAAGGAAGGGAAAAAGAGACAGAAAGGTGGGGTGGTTACAGAGAAATGACATTCTAAACAGACCAAGGATTTGATATGTAAATAACCAGAAATCGAGTGATGTGTATTTTTCAATTTTTTTTGTATTTTTCAATTTTTATTTTTTTTCCCAATGTTGAATGGCTGCAGCGGTGATTCATTTTAAAACCTAAAATGTTTATGGAGCATTTACTTTCTTGTAGGGGACTGAGTGGGGTAGAAAGCATTGATAGTTCCTGGAAAAAATTATGGACTTTGAAGACGAGGCAGGGCTCAAATCCAAGCTCTGTTACTCACTAGTTGCAGGACTTTGCATAAGGTACTTAGTCCTTTTCAAGCCCCAGATGCTTCATCTGGGCAACGGGGGCAATAATGCCTTCCCTGTAGAGATTTTCTTATGACTAAATAAGAATTTAGTGAGCCCAGCACATATTAGGTGCCCAGTTGGATTTAACATAAGCCTTGTACATATTAAGAGCTCAATGAATGTTTGGTCCCATCACTTCCCCTGAGTGTTTACAGTCAGGTAGGAATTAGAAAATGGCTGGGCAGGCAGGAATGGATAGATACATTCCTCAACTAGCCCTTTGCCAGTGTTTCTTCAGCATCTCAGTCCGTGTCCCAGCTGTGCCCAGTCCTCATCAGTCCCCAGGCCATCCATGTTCAGCACCTGCCAGCAAATGCATATTTTTTAGTCACCCTTATTTTTCTTCAGCACTGCCTCCATCTTTCTATCCCCATCCCTGGCAAAGATTTGCATTAGGGGGTGGGAGGGGTGGGCTAGAAGTCAAGGATTTTGCTGAGAATGAGAGATCTGTTGGGGATGGTCAGGGCACACAAGCTCTGCAGTTGGCAGTGGTAGCCTGTCACTCTGCTGCATGCCCCTGAGTAGCACTCAGGATTTCTAGGACTGGAAGGCAGGAACATTGGGCAGTTATCATAGTTTAAATCCTGGCTCTGTAACTGACTTATCGAGGGTCCTTGGCCAAGTGCCTTTTCTTTAGAGGGCTTCAGTTTCATAATCTTTGGAAGGAGATGCCTCTTTCAGGAGTAGGTTTGGAACCTCTCTGGTGTCACCAAGGGGTCAAAGGGACATTCTGGCCCTGACCTTCCATGACTCAGTTGCCTGAACTAAGAGGTGGCAGCTATCCCAGTGCTACTGGCTACTTGGTCTCCAAGGTCATTTCTGACAACATGGTCTCCACACAAGCAGTTGCCTCAAAGATTAAAGGCCTCTCTGCTGAGATCTTCTTACAAATCCTCTGATCCACTCCTTTCCACCCTGCCTGCCAACCCTGGGTTCAAATGGATGCATGCAGGCATGTGCACATGCACACCCTCCCCTCACCAAACAGCTGGTCTCCTAACTCCGCTCACCACCACCTCTGAGTCAAAGATTGGCAGGAAGAATGAGGACATTGAGGATTCCCTCATGAACCAGGGACAAAGTGTTAATGGAGCGTCTCAATTCTTGGTTGTCTTTTTTTGTTTTGGCTGAGTTGAGGGGCTGGAAAAAGGGAGAGGATGATGGGGAGATCTCAGGTGAACAACTTCCAGGGGAAGGCAGGGGAAACCGCACAGGCCCAATGAAGGGTAGAAAATTTGGAAGAGAAATCGAGAGGGAGGCATTACCCCATTTTCTCAGTTGATTCAATGACTATATTTTTCAAAGCTGTAAGTTTTATTTGGTTCTATTTCAAGTTCCTTTTAAAATGCTATTTAAATACTATATTCTTCCAGTTTTAATAACTTAAAACAAAAATTTTTTTAATGTTTATTTATTTTTGACAGAGAGAGAGAGAGCAGAGCATGAACGGGGGAGGGGCAGAGAGAGAGGGAGACACAGAATCAGAAGCAGGCTCCAGGCTCTGGGCTGTCAGCACAGAGCCCGACGCGGGGCTCGAACTCACAGACTGCGAGATCATGACCTGAGCCGAAGTCAGACACTCAACTGACTGAGCCACCCAGGCGCCCCAAAACAAATTTATTTTTTATAATCTATTATCTAAAGTTGTTGGTTTCCCCAAACTAAGAAGCTGCCAGAGTGTTAGTATCTGCTTGCTGCTGTGATGTTCAGTTCATTTTTTTTTTTTTTTTTTTTTTAAGTAAACTCTATGCCCAACATGGGGCTTGAACTCACGACCCCAAGATCAAGAGTCAGATGCTCTACTGACTGGACCAGCCAGGCACCCCTCAGTTCTTCATTTTTTGGCCGCTGGAGATTTCTCTTACTTTATGGGATGCTTCACTATGTAAATAAAAAGAAGTTTGTCATATTTTGTCCACCATTTCTTAGTATTTCACTGTATTTCCCAAAGAGGAGTCGTTTGGCTTGAATTTTTAAGACCATTTCCAGCCCCAATGGCCTGTAATTATTGGGAGTTGTATGTACAAGCAAAGGTAATCCTGTAGCACAGAGGCTCACACGGTAAAAGGAGATGAGGTGGGTACAGTGGTTGTGACATGACTGGAGTCTCATGTGCCAGGCTGCTGAGTTTGGACTTGATGGGGAGCAACATAAATTTTTTTAATTTAATTTTTTTAATGTTTATTTTGAGAGACAGAGCACGAGTAGGGGAAGGGCAGAGAGAGAGAGAGATACAGAATCCGAAGCAGGCTCCAGGCTCTGAGCTGTCAGCACAGGGCACAACGCAGGGCTTGAACTCACAAACTGCGAGATCATGACCTGAGCTGAAGTCGGACGCTCAACTGACTGAGCCACCCAAGCGCCCCTAGATTTTTTAAAGCAGGGATTTGATGTGATGAACACAGTGTTTTATTATTTTCATCCACTGATTTTACTTTGATCCTTCAGACATTTGTTGAATACCTTTTATGTCCTAGGAACTATGATTATAGGTAGATTAAACTGTTGGAAGTTTGCAGGATGCCTTAGAAATAGAGGGACCACTCAGGTAGTTATCACAGCGACCTAAAGTATGGGCAGTGAGGGTCTAGTTGAGAAGGGTGACAGAGAATAGTTGAGACCTGTCAAAGAAGTGATGGAATTTGGTGGTAAAATTGATGTAGAAGGTGACAGAATGTTGGGTTGTAGGTTTCACATGAGGTTCTCTGGCTACACTGCCTTGATCATTTTAAGGGTGGCTCTGCACAATCAGCACCTCAAAAGATGTTCTCATGAGTAAAAAGTACTTTCATTTCTCCGTACATTCTCCTCTCTGGGGCTATGATATTGTGCTGGTCCTGCAGGAGAATACAGTGGAACAGGAGACATTCATTCCACAGATATTTATTGCACCCTTCAAATGTGTCAGACAATGTTCTAGGTATTGGAATATTGAAGGGAACCAGAAATTCAAAGCCTTTGCTGTCATCGAGCTTACATTTCATGAAAAAAAGACAGATAATAAACACATAAATCAACAAAAGAATTTCAGATGGTGATTAGTTCTTGGAAGAAAATGAAACATGGTAATGGCACAAAATTTCTGGGCACAGAGGTGAGAGAAAAGACGAGCTTGGAGAATGAGGGAGTGCTCTGAGAAATGACTTACCTAAAATAGACAACTAGGGGTAGAGGACATGCTTGAGCACAAAATGAGTGAGTACCTCAGGAATTTAGAGAATGGGAACTGGGTTAAAGAGGGAAAAATGTAGAAGGGAGTCATTGCTCAGTCTCAGGTTGAGCGTCTTCTTCCTACTGCCTCCCGTTGTCCTGAAAACAATGTCCTTCTTTCACCTCCCTGGCAGGAATAGAGTCAGCCTTAGACTCAGTTTTCCACTGGCAGTACCTGAGAAAGAGGGGCTAGTCAAAGGCTCTGTCTGGGCCTGAGGAGAAGTAGTAGTGGTTGGTTTTCCTCAGGACAAACTTGGATCCCAAAACCAGGATCTGGGAGAGGATGTCCTATCTACAGTGCAATTGGAATCAACCTCTGTTCCCCTTCCCTCATGGCTTTTTTTTTTTTTTTTTTTTTTTTACCTCCATTAGTGCACTTATCAAAGTCTGCCTTGCATCAGAGTTATTTATGTCTGTGTTTGTCTTCCCCCACGGGATAGTGAATTTCTAGAGTGCTGGACCTGGGCATTTTCCCCCGTTGTCTCCCTAGTGCAGAGTTTTTTAACCTTTTGTGGCTCGCATACCTTGTAGAATCTGATGGAGAAAGTGTGGATCCTCTCCCCAGAAATTTGCCTGCCCCCTCGTATGTTTTGCATGCTATTTTGGGGACGTACACAGGCCCCTGACACCTATCCATGGGTCCCTAGCCAAGAATTCTGCTTGAGTGCTTTGTCCACTACCTGGTACATGGTAACTTCCCAGAGTTTGATTGATTTGGGGATGTCCTTCCAATTAAATCCCTTTACTGTAGTTACTGGGGACGGAAGTTAGGTGGGAGAGAGAGTCAGGAAGCAGTCCCACTGGTAAGAGATAGAGAACAGCGTGTATAAACTCTGGAAGTAACCGTCCAGAGAGCAATAGCTTCACTGTCACTTCTTGTCCTTGGAGAACCAGAGTTGGTGTTTCCTCCATCTTGAGCTGGTCTTCTTCCAGACTCTTGAATGCTGCTGTCCAGTCTCATGATATTCCTTATGCTTGCTTTTTCAAAGCTCTACCTGTGCTTTTAACCCATCTATTCCCTGAAGGCTTTCTTACTTCTGTGCCAGTTGACCTTAACCATTTTTGGAACTTCTCTTGCACTTAAGTTGTCTGAAACTCAAAGTTGATATTTTCTTTGGTTCTTTTAAACATTTTCTTTTATTTCTACTTTATCTGGGTTAGTCTTATGTACTCCCACTAGGGTTGTTAGAGAAGCCAATGATGGCTCCAAAGAATCTGGTCATGGCCATCTGCTTCATCCTGCTCGCAAGCATTAGTGGAGTGCTTGGAAGAGGCAGGTAGTGAACTTGGATTGACTTGGCACAGGCTTCATTGTGCCCATGTTTCCTCCATATGGACACAGCCATCCTTTCTACCTTAACTTTTGAGGTTGCTGTTGTGTCTTCCATGCATCTGCCAGCGTCTTTATTCCTCCTTTTCTTCCTTCCTCATAGCATAGTGGTGAAGAGCAACTCTCTGAAGTCAGTCTACTGGAATTTGAATCCTAGCTCCAATTCTCAGTAAGATGTGCTTTATTAAACAGGTTACTGAGCCTCAATATGCCCCAGTTACTTATCTGTAAAATGGGAATATTAATTGTTCTACCTCATTTTGTTGTGGCAGTTTAGTGAAATAATGCATAGAAAGTACTTAGAACAGTTCTGGATACATAATGTTTAATAAATGTTAGCTTCTAGTGGCACCTGGGTGGCTTACTCTGTTAAGCTTCCAACTCTTGATTTCCGCTCAGGTCGTGATCTCATAGTTCAAGGGTTTGAGCCCTGTGTTGGGCTCTGCGCTGACAGTGTGGAGCCTACATGGGATTCTCTGTGTTCCTCTCTCTCTGCCCCTCCCCAGCTCATGCTCTCTCTCTCTCTCTCTCTCTCTAAATACATACATAAATTTAAAATAATTTTTTATTGTCACTATTTTTTAAATTATTACTTTTAAATCATTTTTATTGTCATTTTTTAAATTACTATTTTTTTAAATCATTTCTTCAGTTTTAAAGCCCCTTTGTTTCTCATTTGATTGGTTTTTAGGAGCTGTCTTTCACATATCCTAGAGGATTCCAGGACAGGAATGGATCTTGGAGATTTTTAAATTCTGAGATGAAAAATACCTGCATTTCTTTCTTTCTTTTTTTTTTTTTAATGTTTTTATTTATCTTTGAGACAGAGAGAGACAGAGCATGAGCAGGGGAGGGGCAGAGAGAGAGGGAGACATAGAATCTGAAGCAGGCTCTGGGATCTGAACTGTCAGCACAGAGCCTGACGCGGGGCTTGAACTCACGGAGTGTGAGATCATGACCTGAGCTGAAGTCAGACACTCAACCCACTGAGCCATCCAGGCGTCCCCTGCATTTCTTATTCCAGGCCAATGGCAGACATTTTGAAGAGAGCATGTAATTCTTCCACTGAGCCAAAAGAAGGTCTCAAGATCTTTCTCAACACAGCTCAGCAGACAGTCACTATAAAGTGATTTGAGTTGCCTCTTAAAGTGTAACCTGTTTGCCCGACCTCCTTATTTCACCGATGCAGAATTTAAGGCCTGGAGAGTTTTAAGCAACCTGCCTGGAGAGTAGTGCTGGGCCCAGAACCCCTGATGCCCGAGCAGTGCTCTTTACAGCACACCACGCCATTACTCATTCCCTTTTTGTTTAAGGAAAGTGCTTTTTGTAATGTTTGAGTTTCATGAGGTCTTTTTTCCTACCTATCCAAGCGATCTGACAGTGTCCAAAGCAGGCATATAACCCATTCTCAAGTCTGCTTTAGCTTTTCTTGCCGGTGAATGAGCTGAAGTTATTGTCACCTGGCTGGGGGTGGAGCATGTGCCCAACTCAGCTGCTGTTGGGGGTGACTTGTGGGCTTTCTGAAATTTCTCCAGTGACACCCTGCATCAAGATTGATACCTGAGCGAAGCCTGCAAAGAAGCTCTTGTTGGTGTTGAATTCTCATATTGCAAAGGGCAGGCCAAGATGCAGCATTTCTTAGTCCAGCAGGTTCCTTTGTTCCCCATACCCTCTCATCCTCAGATCAGCCCATTCTAGTAAAGAAGTGGAAAGCCTCTTTAAAAAAAAAAAAAAAAAAAAAAGCAGGTGGAGGCACCTGGGTGGCTCAGTCGGTTAAGTGTCTGACTCTGGCTCAGGTCGTGATCTCATGGTTCCTGAGTTTGAGCCCCACATCAGCTCTTTGCTGTTGGTGCAGAACCCACTTCAAATCCTCTGTCCCCCTCTCTCTCTGCCCCTCTGTTGCTCACATGCTCTTTCTCAAAAGTAAATAAACATTAAAATAAATTTAAAAAAAGCAAGTGGAGTTATGATTTCCTATCTTACCCCCTGGAGTTGAGAAGGGATGGAGAATAGGAATAGATGAAGTTGATTTTGAATCAGAAGAGTCTTGAAACACATAAATCGTGAGATCCTTTGTTAGCAAAGTACATATTTTTTAAAAATGTCATCTCCTTTATTCTCATCTCTGGAGAAAGATACAAGCTGATGAGGGCTGATGTTTTCATAATCCTAGTTTTAGTTAGCAGATGGAAGTCCACTACTGCAATTCTATGTGGGGGTAAAAGATGAAATGGATGACAAATTGAAGAAAAATTATAGAGGTAGTAATAAGTGGGTTCAGAACATGTTTGGAAGCCTACAGAGAGGAGGTGAAAAATTAATATTCAAGCTTGATTTAACATGTTTAAGAATTCCATCTTTGCTCTGATGCCTGAAAGTTAGAAAAATATTTGCATAAGGAACATTCTACAATAGTGAAGCTTTAATTACATTTCTCAGGAAATACCACCTGTCTGTCATGGGAAAACACTTGTCAAAATAAGAGGTATTAAGGTAGAAGTCGGTATTTACCACTTTGAGAGATAGAAATGAGCATAAAGTGCCTAAGGGACTTGATACAAAAAATAGGGAGGTTCAATTTCTGGGAAATGGCAATATATTGTAATATTTTTAGGGAAACAACTATAAAAAATTGTAGTTCCCCTTACAAATCTGAAGTCGTTTTCTGTAAGTTTAATGAGATAAACATATATTGCCCATAACTTGGTTTGCTCAAAATGATTATGCTTGGTATATTTAGAAATTGGAAAGCCTCAGAGGCAGGAGAAAAAAAGTCCAAAGTAGTTTCGTTTAAAACCAAAAAAAAAAAAAGTCCTCAAGAAAGGGTTGTTTTTTTCTATATTTTTCTGCCCCTTTATATCTCTAATAAGGTTTGGAAAGTTCCAGAGTAGTGAACACTTTCCCCAGCTGGCAGGGTTTTCGTGATCCAGTCATGTAAGGGAAGGAGCAGAAGGCGAAGGGAGAACAATAGTACCTTGTTTTCACAAGGAACTTTTCGCCTGAGAACTTGGAGAAACTTTGGTCGCAGCCACATTTTAGATCAGAGGTTGTTTGCTTCTCCTTGAAGGAAGATTGCTCTTTTTCCAAACTGTCTGGGAAGGTGTCCTCTGGCACAGCCTAAGGATGCATATGGAGCGACGGGGGTAGCAAACTGACACGCACCCAGCATGATGAGTCCTCGAGTTCACTCAGAACACAGAAGGTAGAGCCTGCTACCTACTTTGTATGGGGAGAAACAAAGGCAACAGGTGGCAAGAAGTACACACAAACCTACTAAGGCCACTGAGGAAGGAAGCTCACTCAGGTGTGCGGGCTCTTGGTTCTAAGTCACGGCTTCGGGATGGCCCAGAAGCTCAGCAGGCCTCAGTATGCAGTCTAGAATCTCTCTTTGAGTAACTTACCTCTTGCAGGGGGTATTTTGTTTCATGGCTATGGCTTTGCCGGTGTCACTGTTCTACCTTGCCCAAGAGCCCTCCCCTGGACCAGCAAGCTGATGTTCCTTGCACTGCCAAAGCTGGGGTAGGGAAAGCAGCCCTGGGAATCTGGTCATTAGCAGTGCAAGGAGAGGGGACAGTTGGCTGCCTACAACTAGTGAGTGAGGGAGAGAAAATGAACAATTAGGGAAATGTGGAGGAGGGGCTCTTTCTTCTAAGGAGTCTTGATAAGGAAAAAAGGTGAGCAAATGTGTCAGGTGTAGATAAAAGGTCCAGAAGAATGAAACCTGAGAGGAAACCAGCATGTTTGGCTAAGGAGCAGGGAGAGTCACTGGTGAGTTGCATGATCAGTTGAGATCTGTTATAACAGAAGGGGGAAAGTAGAAGCCAGGTTATAGAATCATAGAGTATTTGGGCCAGAAGAGAACTTGGAGGTCTTTTTCTTTTAGGCATATGGTTAGGGCTAAGAGCCCTGGGCTGGGAGTCTGGGGACCTGGATTTCCATCTTGGTTCTGATATGAACTGGTTCTGTGACTTTGAACAAGTCAATTCTGCCCTCTGGGCCATGGTTTTCTCATTTGTAAATGAGAAGTCTTGGTCACTTGGTGCTTGAGGTCCCCTCCAGCTCCAACATTATTCCCAAAAAGAGGTATTTACACCAGTACTGAGGATTCTGTGCTGGAAGTGGCTAGAGAAAGATTGGAAAAAAGAGATTCAGAGAGATGCCTGGATTCAAATCCTGGCTCCAGTCTCTTACTAGCTGTGGGACCTTGCCTTCTCATTCAAACAGGACTGGGAGTTGGGCCCTGGGCCCAGCTCTTAACCCAGAGACTGCTGCCCTCTGCCACTTTTCCCCTCCAGCATTCTCTCCTCCCCCACTCACTTGAGAAGGACAGGTTCCATCAATGGGGACAGTGAAGGGCAGGTTGAGGTATGAGCCCTGGGTAATGATCATTCTGGGATAATGATCGTTAGGGTCTCAGGGACGCCCTTGATTGGAGAGGCTTAGTGACTCTGGGGGGCATTTCCACAGGCCCTATTGACCATGGACCAATTCCACAGGCCCTATTGACCTATCCTTCCCATAGCCCTCCTACCCCCTCTTCCTGTGTACTTCTGAGCTGCTGACCCCCTGCCTCCCCACCTCACCCCAGGGGTGGGAGGAACTTGTGCCCAGGAATTGGCCAAAGGGTTGGCTGCTTATTTTGGCAGTTCCAACCACAGGTTTCCTGACCAGACCATCAGAAGCTGAGGAACTACAGATGGGGGTCAGTGAGTCATGGGCTCAGGCTCTGCCTCAGGGAGGCAGCTCTCCCTGGAGGTGCCCCTCTAGGAAGCAGACTTCCCCTCTAAAAGAAGAGGGCTGATACTTCTAGATTCTTCCTCACAGGGTCACTGACTTAGGTCAACTAATTTGATGAGTATCCTTGTGTTCCATATAGTGGGAATAATGATCCTGACCTTACAAGGTGGTTGTGGCAAATTGAAAACCTAACATATCTTAAACTTCAGGAAGTTTGCTTTCCTTTCCTTGGTGCGCCTTGAGTTAAGAGTGTACCCCTTAGGTCCAGACATGGAAGAAAAGCAGAAGCAAAGCAAAAAGTCAAGTCCCACATACCCAGATGCCCTTGCTTCCCCCATTTTCCCAATTCTAGCCAGAGGCTGACCATGATGGGAAAGCGGGACTTTGCTCTGTGCTGCCTTCCCCTAACCCCTCGTTGTCCTGGGGCAGACAGGCTCCCAGTCATTACCTCACCGCAGGGCCTCGTCTGCCAGAGTGAGTGGTGGAACTGCCTGGGTGGAGAGCTGGAGGCTAATTTTAGACCTGGAGACTCCCTGCCAGCAGCTGTGGCTGGGCAGAGGCAGCTGGGCCGGGCCGCCTGCGGGGAGTTCTAAGTCTCCTTGCAGGGAGCCGTGGGCACAGCCCTCCAGGTCTGCTCCCGGGTACATTCCTGCCTCTGCCTCAGCTGCTGGGAAGGCCTAGGACAAGGCTTTCTCTGCACAGAGGGCGGGGCCTTGAGGCTGCCACTTTCTCCAAGGCCTGTTGCATTAAGATATTTCTATCTTTTATCCCTTTCCAGATGGCTTTGTAGGCCAGAAACTACTGAGAAAGCACCAAGCCAGTGGGTCCGTGGTTTCTGAAAGGGGGCAGCTGGGGGCAACAAGGAGAAGAGAGTATCCCCAACCTGTCCTGGGTTTAGGGACTAAATCCAGCCTCCCACTCAACACCAAATGAGTAATTGGGTTTAGTGCTTCTCAACCATTTTCCTATTGACACACGTAGAAAATGACAGGAAAAGATATTTGTATCCCATATGGGGATAGAGAGATAAAGGTATTTGTGGTTGAATGCAGCCAGCCCTGGAGTTCTATTGCCCCAGGAACCCAAGAGGTTGATACTCAGCACATCTGTTACCCATCTGAAGCCCACTAGTGGGCCATGGGACATCAGTTGAGAAGCTGACATTCTTCAGCACCGTGCTATAGAATGCCAAGTCCCAGTCCCAGGACACATCTCCTGGGTTAATTGTAGACTTATACTGAAAGGAAACCCAGAAAGCATGGAATCTAACCCTCTTTTTGCAGATAAGGAAACTGAAATTCAGAGGTTCCCTACCCTGTTGCGGATTTTGTGGTGAATAATCTTTGCAGTCAAGTTTGAGCACTCACATCTTAGCCATTACATGCTATGATGCAGTGAGTTGACTTGCACAGAAAGCTGGCCTGTGGGGGTGGGGTAGGGGATGGAAAGGCAGGGAAGTTATGTAATCTCTCTAAACTGCTATTTCCATCTTTAAAATTGAACTAATTTTACTGCTCCTTCTTGTGTAAATAGTTTGAATAAAAACACTATATCACCATAAAAACTGACATTTATTGAGAGTTAATGCTATGCCAGCTACTTTTCAGGTACTGCCTCTTCTCCTCTTCCCTTGGCCCCATCGAGACAACATGATTCCAATTTTACAGGGCAGTCTGCCTCCTTGCTCTGAGCATTCATCTATTAACAAATCTCTCTTCTCCCTGCCTTCCCCAGGGTGCTGGCTTAACTTTGTCAGTGGCAGTCATTCCGGAGCTGAGATGCTAGAGATATGAAGCATCTGTCCTTACCCCACCCCTAGTGCAAGCAGTGCCACTGTTGGCACATGCCAAGTTCCATGGTTATATCCGGGGGCCATCACCCTCATCTGAGAAGGTGGAGGCTTTGAAATCCTTAATCTGTCCTGGTGGTTCTCAGTCTGGCTGCACATTTGAATCGCCTGGGGAGCTTTAAGACCTAGTCATACCAAGACCTCACCTCAAGTCAATCAACTAGATATGAGAAGAGGGGGAACTAAGCATCAGCTTTTCAGGTGATTCTCATGGGTAGCCAAGGTAAAAACCCTTAGGTCTCCACTTTCTCTCCAGATGGGATGAGCTAAGAAATAAAGGATGATGAAAAGATAAGGGAGTACATAGCGAAGCAATGACCAGAATACCCTGGGCCCCAGGCTGGTCCAGGGTTAGGCCAGCAAAGACTGGAAATGAGACAAGTAACAGAGAAGGAAGGAGACAATGAAGTGGAAAGGAAAGAGGAGAAAATGGAGAAAAAAAATGCATGGTGTTGGAGGATGCTAAATTGCCCCCTATAATGACCCCATACCTTCCCAATGGTACCTGTCTCATGAGTTTGGTTTCATCCAGTAAATATCTGATCATATGGTATATGTGAACTGCAGGAGATACTCGGAAGTGTGATCCCCCCCAGTTGGTATTCCAAAAACTATGGTGTTCTTGCAGAGATGGATGTGTATATCAGAAATAACTAATTCCCTTGACAGTGTTTTCCCCAACAACCAGAAGCCCTGCTACCTTGAGTGGAGCTTATTACACTTGTTTAGAGTGTGTTATATAAGGGCAAGAAACATATCTGTTTTGGGTGTCTTAGTTACCACTCTATTGCCCAGAACCTAGCATTATGTCCACTTCAAAGAAAGTTGTCAACTGATTCCATATTTAAGTGAATTTGATTATTTAAAACAACTAAAGCAAGGTGAGCTCTGAGGGTATTGGGAGCATGACTATGTCCTCAAGTGCCTGGTAGAAGTAAGAGAAATAAAATCTAGCTAGGGGAGGAAGGCTTTGTGGTGGAGGTAGGATTTGAATTAGGACGTAAATGGTGCAAAGGGCCTTTAGATGGAGATAAGGGAGCTTGAAGACAGGGAACAAACACGGATGTGCCAAGGGCATGATAAAGAGACTGGCCTGATAGGAGAAGAGGCTACTACCTTCCTTACAGAGAGAGGAAAGAGGTCCTTACAGTCCAAGGGCAGCTAAAGTTGAGAGAAAGGGAGGAACCAGCTATGGGAAATGATACAGGCTCAATAGATATATGAAGGATAGATAAATTACTTGATTAATTAAATAAAGTTTCTATCTCCATTTTGAGCCTGATTCTACAACATGAGCAGTCAGCAAATTGAGACCCCTGTGGTAGAGTGGTGTTTACAGGTATTCCATTTAGGAACAAAAGATGTGAAGAAACTATGACACAGAAATAATGGAATAAACTAATTGAGGCAAGGGGTGCCTGGGTGGCTCAGTCAGTGAAGTGTCCAGCTCTTGATTTTGGCTCAGGTCATGATCTTGTGGTTGTGAGATTGAGCCCCATGTCACACTCTGTGCTGAGCATGCAGCCTACTTAAGATTCTCTCTCTCTCTCTCTCTCTCTCTCTCTCTCTCTCTCTCTCTCCCTCTCTCTCTTTCTCTCTCCCTCTCTCAAATAAGCATAACAAAACAAAACAATAATAACTGAGGCAAAATGGTGGAGGTTATACCAGTGTATATATTTGTCAACACTCATGGGACTGTTCACTTAAAATGGGTACATTATGTTGTATACGAATTATACTTAAGTATGGTTAATTTTAAAACAAACATACTGGAGCAGAAACTTCCATAGGAACCAGTGCCAGCATAGGATAACCTAAACTGTAATTGAGGTTCAATGTGAACAAGTCTGAGACTTAAAAACTTCAGCGGGAGACATAATGCACGATGTAGTGATTATAGCTAACAATACTGTATTATAAACTTCAAAGTTGCTAAGGAGACTAGATCTTAATTGTTATCAACACACACACAAAAAACGATAATTATGTGACATAATAGAGGTGTTAGCTAACTCTATGGTAATCAGATTGCAGCATATAAATATATCAAATCGACAATATTGTAAGTCAATTATATCTCAATAAAACAAAACAAAAACTTCAGGGGACTCACTTATAAAGGAGCCCTCCCACATTTGTGTTTTACCTCTAGGAGCTCTACCAAGTCCTCACAGTGAATACTGGAGGAAAATCCCCTTGTGCTTTCACCGAGGGGAAGAGAAGAGAACCACTGTGAAAAATTCCAGAGCAGTCTATTCTTCTTAACAAGGCCTGCCCTAAGGAGAAACTATTTTACCAGGGCCTAACCTCCCTGGAGGAAGGAAGATACCCAACTCCAGCCAGCTCTAGTCATACTGTCCTACCTAAGGGCAGGGAATGGGAATTAAGAAGCACCAGTGAGGGTCATAGACCAGATAGACAAGCTCGCCAGAAGATTGAGACCTAATCATAGGACTGTGGAATACTTCCCCCACACCTTACTGTCACATCCCCAAAGACCTATTTACTGCAGTCCCCCTAACCCAGTATATTGTGTCTACCTTTCAGTTAAAAATAACAAAGCATACTAAATGGCAAAAACACAGTTTGAAGAGATTAAACAAACATCAAACCAGAGTCAGATATGTGGAGATGTCAAAAGTATCAGATCAGGACTTTTAAAAATCTATGTTTGGGGTACCTGGGTGGCTGTCAGCACAGAGCCCGATGTGGGGCTTGAACCCACAAACCATGAGATCATGACTGAGCAACCCAGGCACCTGAAAAGAAATTTTTTTAAATAAATAAAAAATCTATAATTAATATGCTGAGGGCTTTAGTGGAAAAAGTAGACAACATGCAAAAACAGATGGATAATGTAGGCAAAGAGATGGAAATTCTAAGACAAAATGGAAAAGAAACTATAGAGCTCAAAAACACCATAGCAGAAATGAAGAGTGCCTTTGATGGGCCAATTAGTTGACTGGACATGGCCAAAGAAAGAATCTCTGAGCTTGTGGACATGATGACAAAAGAAACTTACAAAACTGAAAAGCAAACAAACAAAAAGAGTGAAAAAAAAAATAGAACAGATTATCAAGAACTGTGAGACAACTATAGAAGGTGCAACATATGCATAATGTTCACCATATGTTCTTCATAACAAATGAGAGAAAGGAACAGAAGAGATATTTCAAATAATAATGAGTGATAATTTCCCCAAATTAATCAAACTACGGATGCAGGGAGCTCAGAGAATCATACTCAAACTTCAGAAAAGCAAAGATAAAGAAAAAAAAAACCAAAAACACCATGAAAGAAGCGAGAGGAAAGAAGTTTCACCTATAGAGGAGCAAAGATAAAAATTATATTGGATTTTTCGTCATCTTGGAAACTATGCAAGCAAGAAAAGAGTGAAGTATTTAAATTATTAAGGGAAAAACCTACCAACCTAAAATTCTGTACCCTGTGAAATCATCCTTCGAAAAGTGAAGGAGACATACTTTTTCAGACAAACAAAAATTGAGAGAATTTATTGCCAGTAGACCTGCCTTGCAAGAAATGTTTTTAAAAAGTTCTCCAGACAGGGGCTCCCAGCTGGCTCAGTCGGTATAGCATGCGACTCCTGATCTTGGAGTTGTAGGTTTGAGCCCCACATTGGGTGTAGAGATTATTTAAAAATAAAATCTTTAAAAAAAAAGTTCTCAAGAGAGAAGGAAAATGATATAGGTCAGAAACTCAGATTTATATAAAAAAGGAAGAGCACTGAAGAATGAGTATGTGAAGGTAAAATTACTTTTATCTTATTTTTCATATTCATTAATTTAACAACAGTTCAAAATAATAGCAGCAATGTATTTGATTATGTACGCTTATCTATTTCTTATGTATGCTTTATGGTCTATGTATGTCAATGGTCTAAGTACATCAGTTAGAAGACAGATTATCAGATGGACTGAAAAACAAGACCCAACTATATGTTGTCTATAGAAAACCCACTTTAAGTATAAAGATACATATAGATTAAAAGTAGGGGTGCCTGAGTAGCTCAGTCAGTTAAGCATCCAATTCTTGATTTTGCTTCAGGTAATGATCTCATGGTTGTGCTAGGCATGGAGCCTTCTTAAGATTCTCTCTCTCCCTCTCCTTCTGACCCACCTCCCACCCACTAGCCCACATACTCTCTCTCAAAAAAACAAAACAAAACAAAACAAAACAAAAGTAAAGGAATGGAGGAAAATATACCATGCTAACATTAATCAAAAGAAAGGAGGAGTAGCTCTGTTAATTTCAGACAGTGGATTTCAGAGCAAAGAAAGTTATCAGGGATAAAGAGGGGGCATTATGCACTGATAAAATACACTAAGAGGATATAACAATCCTTAATGTGTAATAGAGCATCAAATATTTGAGGCAAAAAATGATGGAATTGCAAGAAGAAATAGATGAATCCACTATGATAGTTGAAGACTATAATACCCCTCTATCAGAAATAGATCCAGCAGGCAGAAAATCAGTAAGAACATAGTTAAACTTAACAGCACCATTAATCAACTGGATGTAATTGACATTTATAGATTATTTCACCCAACAACAGCATATTACACATTCTTCTCAAGCTCACATGGAACATTCACCAAGATAGAGCACATTCTCGGCCATAAAGCACCCTTTGGCTAATTTAAAAGAGTAGAAATCATACAGTGTCTGTTTTCAGAACACAATATAATTGAACTACAAATTAATAACAAAGGTAGCTGGGAAAATCTCAAAATATGTGAGAGGTTAAACAACACACTTGTAAATAACACAGGAATGAAAGAAATTTCAAGAGAAATTTAAAAATGTTTGAACTAGATGAAAATGAAAAAACAACTTACCAAAACTTGTGGGATGCAGTGAAAGCAGTCCTTAGAGGGAAATTTATTGCATTAATTGAGTGCATTTATTAGAAAAGAAGAGAGATATGAAATCATTAAGCTTCCACCTTAGTATACTAGAAAAAGAGCAAATTAAGTCCAAAGTAAGCAAGAAAAGAAATAATAAAAATTTCATTAGAAATCAATGCCATTGAATGGGGCACCTGGGTGGCTCAGTTGGTTAAGTGTCCGACTTCAGCTCAGGTCATAATGTCACGGTTCATGAGTTCAAGCCCAGCATTGGGCTCTGTCCTGACAGTTCAGAGCTTGGAGCCGCTTTGGATTCTGTGTCTCCCTCTCTCTCTGCCCCTTCCCTGCTCACACTGTCTCTCTCTCTCTCTCAAAATAAATAAACATTAAAAAAATTTTTAAAAAAGAAGAAATCAATGTCATTGAAAATAAGAAATCAGTAGAGAAAATGCAGTAAACCAAAAGCTAGTTGATCTTTGGAAAGATCAATAAAGTTGATAAGCCTCTAGTCAGACTAAGAAAAAAAAAAACAGAAGACACAAATTACTATTGTCAGAAATGTAAGGGAATATCACTATGAAATCACTAGATTTCATAGACATTAAGAAGATATTAAGGGACAGCATAATTCTGCCTGCAAATTTGATAATCTAGGTGAAATAGACCAATTCTTTGAGAGATACAATCCGATAGAATTTATATAAGAAGAAATGAACAATCTGAATAAGTCTACATCTATTAAAGAAATTGAATCAATAATTAATAACCTTCCAAAACAGAAAGCACCAGACCCAGATGGCTTTACTGGCAAATTCTACTAAATATTTAAGGACGAAAGCATACCAATTTTCAACAGTCTCTTTCAGAGGATAGAAGCAAGGAGACTACTTCTAATTCATTCTATAAGGCCAGCGTTACCCTAATACCAAAACCAGACAAAAAAAAATTTACAAGAAAACTGCAGATCATTGTCTCATGAACATAGGTACAAAAATCCTTAACAAAATATTAGCAAATCAAATCCAACAATGAATAAAAATAATTACATAACAGCCATTGGGATTTACTTCAAGTCTGCAAGGCTGGTTCAACATTAAAAAATCAATTAATTGGGGCGCCTGGGTGACTCAGTTGGTTAAGCATCTGACTTTGGCTCAGGTCATGATCTTGCAGTTTGTGAGTTCGAGCCCCATGTCGGGCACTATGCTGACAGCCCAGAGCCTGGAGCCTGCTTCAGATTCTGTGTCTCCCTCTCTCTCTGCCCCTCCCTGCTCATGCTCTGTCTCTCCCTGTCTCTCAAAAATGAATAAACATTAAAAATTTTTTTTAAATCAATTAATTTAATCTACTGTGTCAACTGACTAATGAAGAAAAATCACATGATTATATCAATACATACAGGAAAAGCATTTGATAAAATCCAACATCTATTCATGATAAAAACTCAGCAAACTAGGAATAGTGGTGAATTTCCTCAACTTGATAAAGGACATCTACAAACACTTATAGCTAACATTTTTTTTAGTCTATTTATTTTGAGAGAGAGAGAGGGAAGGAGGGAGGGGTAGAGAGAGGGAGAGAGAGAGAGAGAGAGAATTCCAAGTGCTCTGCACTGTCAGCACAGAGCCTGATGTGGAGCTCAAACCCATGAACCATGAGATCATGACCTGAGCCAAAGTCTGATGCTTAACCCACTGCCCCATCTGTAGTTAACATTCTATTTAATGGTGAGAAGCTGAAAGGGTTTTTTTTGCCAAGTTCAGGAAGAAGGCGAGGATGTCTCACCACTACTAAGTCCTAGCTAATGCAATAAGACAAGAAAGGGAAATAAAAGGTATACAGATTGCAAAGGAAAGAACATCTTTTTATATACTACACCAAAGACACAATCCATGAAAGAAACAATTGATAAAACAGACTCTATTACAATTAAAAACTTCTGCTCTGAAAAAATCAATGTCAAGACAATGGGAAGACAAGCCACAGACTGGAAGAAAATATTCCCAAAAGACACATCTGATACTGGATTGTTACCCAGAATATTCAAGAACTCTTAAACTCAACATGAAAAAGAATGGCCTGATTAAAAAATATACAAAAGTCATGAATAGATAACTCACTAAAGATATCCAGATGACAAGTAAGCATCTGAAAAACATTTTCAATATCATATGCTATTAGGGAATTGCAAGTTAAAACAGCGATGAGATATCATTGCACACTTGTAAGAATACCCCAAATCCAAAATGTGGAGAACACCAAGTGCTGACAAGGATATGGAGCAGCAGAAACTCATTCATTGCTGGTGGAAATGCAAAATGGTATAGTCACTTTGGAAGACAGTTTGGCTGTTCCTTTCAAACCTAGACATACTCTTACCATATGATCCAGCAATCATGCCCCTTGGTATTTACTCAAAAGAGTTTAAGAATTATGCCCTCACAAAAACCTGCACACAGATGTTTATAGCAGCTTTATTCATAGTTACCAACACTTGGAAGCAATCAAGATGTCCTTCCGTAGGTGAATGGCTCAATAAACTGGAACATTGAGACAATATACTAAAAAGAAATGAGCCATCAAGCTCTATAAAGACATGGAAAAACCTTAAATGCACATTACTAAGTGAAAGAAGCCAATCTGAAAAGGCCACATGTTGTATGATAACAACATTCTCAGGAAGAGAATGGACACAGTAAAACTATGGAGACAGTAAAAGACTATGTAAAAAAAAAAAAAAAAGTGATTGCCAGGGGTTGGGGGTGGGGCTGCATGAACAGGCAGAGCAAAGAAGAGTTTTAGAGCAATAATACTATTCTGTATGATACTACAGTGGATACATGTGCTTAAATGTTTGTCAAAACTCATAGAATGTATAACTCCGAGAGTGACACTAGTAACGCTAACAAACTATGGGCTTTGGGTGACAGTGATGTGTCAATGTTAAGTTCATTGATTGCAACTAATGTACCGTTCTGATCAGAAGGTTGATAGTTGGGAAGTTGGTGGGTTTTTTGGACAGGGTGTATATAGGAACTCTGTACTTTTTGCTCAGTTTTGCTGTGAACCTAAAATTGCTCTTAAAAAGTAAGTTTATTAATTTAAAAAACTGTGGGAGGGGTCTGTGGGGCATGTGCCCCTGGGTCTAGAGTTATGAGCAAACAACAAAAGGGGCGCCTGGGTGGCTCGGTTGGTTGAGCGTCCAACTTTGGCTCAGGTCACGATCTCGCGGTTTGTGAGTTCAAGCCCTGAGTTGAGCTCTGTGCTGACAGCTCAGAGCCTGGAGCCTGCTTCAGATTCTGTGTCTCCTTCTCTCTCTGCCCCTTCCCCACTCGCGCTCTGTCTCTCTCTTTCTTTCTCTCTCAAAAATAAATAAACATTAAAAAATTAAAAAAAAATTTTTTTTAACGTTTATTTATTTTTGAGACAGAGAGAGACAGAGCATGAACGGGGAGGGTCAGAGAGAGGGAGACACAGAATCTGAAACAGGCTCCAGGCTGTGAGCTGTCAGCACAGAGCCCGACACGGGGCTCGAACTCACGGACCGCGAGATCATGACCTGAGCCGAAGTTGGATGCTTAAGCGACTGAGCCACCCAGGCGCCCCAAAAAAATTTTTTTAAAAAGAAACAAAAAATTGATGCTTACCACTCCTCATCCTCCAGATACTTTGATTTATTTAGTCTGGGCAGGACGTGGGCATTGGCATTTTTTTTTTTTTTTTAACGTTTATTTATTTTTGAGACAGAGAGAGACAGAGCATGAACGGGGGAGGGGCAGAGAGAGAGGGAGACACAGAATCGGAAGCAGGCTCCAGGCTCTGAGCCATCAGCCCAGAGCCCGACGCGGGGCTCGAGCTCACAGACCGTGAGATCGTGACCTGAGCTGAAGTCGGACGCTTAACCGACTGAGCCACCCAGGCGCCCCGGGCATTGGCATTTTCCAAAAGTTTCCTGGATAATTGTTATCTGCAGACAGGGTTTCCACTTGTAGGTTAAAAATTTTGGAGCAGAAAGAATCTGAAAGATAATCTGGCCGAGTGTACTCATTTTACAAATGTGTAAATGAACTGGAAATGAAGCTTCCTCATGACCAGACCTAATGAGCCATTATCCTCAGCCTCCTTAACTTATTCTCTTATAGGTCTCCTAGGCTGCACCATACCTGAGTTCTCAGATTCTTAGACTAACCTCATCTAAATTCTATTCTCTAAATATGGTAGCTCTTTCTGAAAAAGAGAAGACAAATTAAGTGGTAAGGAATTTAGTCCCATCATGATTTGAAGATTCATGGTACCCTGATCTGATTTATGTATATCTTACGGCCTCATTTTCTTCACAAGGCCTCCACAAAGGTTGTGTGTGTGTTTGTATCTTGTGTTTCCAATAAATTCCTACCCATCAAAAGACCCGTTTGTATTTGGTCTCTTGACTATTCCTGTATATATTTTATGTTTTTTCTTTATTGAGGAATAATTTAAGTGCAGCAATGTGCATATAAATTGCATCTTAATTGCATGCACAGTTCAGTGTATATACCCATGCTACCATTACCCAAATCATAGAGTTTTATCAGCCACCTCAGAATATTCCTCAAAGCCCCTTTTTAATCAATTCCTTCCTGAGGCAACACTGTTCTGATTTTGTAATAGGTTTGCTTTGCCTGTTTTTGAATTTCATATATGAATGGAGTCATACAGTATGTACTTTTTCATCTAGGACTTTCACTAGAAGTGGTTTTGAGATTTATCTATGTTGTTGTTTATATCAGTAGTTCTTTTTTTTTAATTTTTTTTTTTTTTTTTTTACATTTATTTATTTTTGAGAGACAGAGAGAGACAGAGCTTAAGTAGGGGAGGGGCAGAGAGAGAAGGAGACACAGAATCCGAAGCAGGCTCCAGGCCCTGAGCTGACAGCACAGAGCCTGACGCGGGGCTCAAACTCATAGACCTTGAGATCATGACCTGAGCTGAAGTCGGATGCTCAACCGACTGAGCCACCCAGGAGCCCCTATTCTTTTTTTTTTTTAATTGATGAATAGTACTCCATATTTTGGCTAAACCACAATTTGTTTATCCATTGTTCTCTTGATAGGAATTTGAGTTTTTTTCCAGTATGGCTATTATGAATAAAACTGCTGTAAACTTTCTTATACAAGGTTTGTGTAGACATATGCTTTGTTGTTTTTTTTAAAATTTTTTTTTTAGCATTTATTTATTTGTGAGACAGAGAGAGAGCATGAACAGGGGAGGGTCAGAGAAACAGGGAGACACAGAATCTGAAACAGGCTCCAGGCTCTGACCGTCAGCACAGAGCCCGACGTGGGGCTCGAACTCATGGACCGTGAGATCGTGACCTGAGCCGAAGTGGGCCGCTTAACCGACTGAGCCACCCAGGCGCCCCAGACATATGCTTTTTAAAGTAGCCTGTATTAGGGGTGGCTGGCTGGCTCAGTTGGTGGAGCATGTGACTCTTGGTCTCAGGGTTGTGAGTTTGATCCCCACGTTGAGTGTGAAGATTACTTACAGAAAAATAGTCGGTTTTAATTTATTAAAATTTATCATGCATACAAAGAATTTATAAAATATTTATGTACACTGTAAAGAACAATAAGATAATTACCAAAATATTCACCAACCAGGTTAAGAACTACATCAATATTAGACTTTAGAAGCTGTCTGTGGGCCACTTTTTTGATTGTATCTCCTCCCTTGACCCCACAGATACTTGGCATCATTAGTTGTGTCAATGATGCCCTTGTCTTTCTGTATTGTTATACTATTTATATGTGCATTCCTAAAAAATATATACAGCTTGGTTGTGCCTGATTTTGAATTTAATATAATGGAATATTGTACGCTTTCTTTTTTGACTAAATACTGTGCTTTTGAGATTCATTTATGTTGATGCCTTTAGTTATGGTTTATTTTCAGTGCTCTGTGGTATATACTTGTATGAAGCTACCAGTTTATCCATTCTATTGTTTCCAGTTTTTAAAAATTATATAAAATGCTGCTATGAGCATATTTTTAACATGTCTCCTGTTGCATATGTAAAAGAGTTTCTCTATTAAACATAGGAAAGTGGAATTGTTGGAGCACATGGGTATGTGCTTGGTAAATTTTATAAATACTATAAACTGTACTCAGGAGTTGTGCCAATTTAAATCTTAGCCAGCAGTGGATGACAGAGAACTTTGTACTATAACCTATCCAGTCTTTATTTTTTAAATTTATTTATTTTTAGTATTTGCTAGTAGACATATGCCTTTATTTCCCTTGGATAGATGAGTAGAATTGCTGAGTCATAGGGTAGGTATATGTTTAATTTTTGTAAGAAACTGCCAAACTGTTTTTTTTTGTTTTTTTTTTTACAGTATTTATGTTATTTTATACTCTCACTACCAAGGTATAAGCATTCCAGTTGGTCCACATCCTTGGCAACATTCGGCATTATCAGTCTTTTAAATTTAGTAATTCAGGGCACCTGGGTGGCTCAGTGGGTTAAGTGTCCAACTTCGGCTCAGATCATGATCTCGAGGTTCATGAGTTCGAGCCCTGCGTGGGAACAGCTCAGAGCCTAGACCCTGCTTCAAGTTTCTGTGTCTCCCTTTCTCTCTGCCCGTCCTTCACTCTGTCCTCTCGTCTTCACGTCCTTCACGTCTTTGTCTCTCTCTGTCTCTCAAGAATAAACATTGGAAAATTAAAAAAAAAATAAATGTTAGTAATTCAAGTGGGTGTGAAGTGGTATCTCGTTATGGTTTTACTTCGCATTTCCTAAATGGCCAATAAGCTTGAGGACCTTGCCATTTGTTTGTTTGTTGGCCATTACTGTATCTTTCATGAAGTATTAAATCTTTAGCTCATGTCTTTTTATTGGATTGTCTTCTTATTGATTTGTAGGAGTTCTTTTTATATTCTGATATAACTCTTTCATCAGATATGTTTTATACATTTTCCCCACTTTGAAGCCTTTTCATTTTCTTTGTCTTTTAGTGAGTTTTTAGTTTTGATGTGCTCCAGTTACTTTTTTTGCTTTTATCATTAGTGCCTTTTATAGCCTGTCTAATATTCATTACCTATACCAAGATTACTAAGATATTCTCTTCCCGAAATATTTTCTTTGAGAAACATTATAGTTTTACCTTTTGTGTTTAGGTTTGTGATCTATTTTGAATTGAATTTTGTGTGGGGTGTGAGGTATGGATCAAGGTTAATTTTTTCCATACAAATATTGAGATGTTCCAACTCTGTTAGAAAGATTTTCCTATTTTCCTTTTTACATTTAATTGTATTGAAATTCTTTCTTTTTAATTTATTTTTTAAATTTACATCCAAGTTAGTTAGCATATAGTGCAACAATGATTTCAGGAGTAGGTTCCTTAGTGCCCCTTACCCATTTAGCCCATCCCCCCCTCCCACAACCCCTCCAGTAACCCTCTGTTTGTTCTCCATATTTAAGAGTCTCTTATGTTTTGTCCCCCTCCCTGTTTTTATATTATTTTTGCTTCCCTTCCCTTATGGTCATCTGTTTTGTATCTTAAAGTCCTCATATGAGTGAAGTCATATGATATTTGTCTTTCTCTAATTTCGCTTAGCATAATACCCTGTGGTTCCATCCACGTAATTGCAAATGGCAAGATTTCATTCTTTTTGATTGCCAAGTAATACTCCATTGTATATATGTATACCACATCTTCTTTTTCCATTCATCCACCAATGGACATTTGGGCTCTTTCTGTACTTTGGCTATTGTTGATAGTACTACTATCAACATTGAGGTCCATGTGTGCCTTTGAAACAGCACACCTGTATCCCTTGGATAAATACCTAGTAGTGCAGTTGCTGGGTTGTAGGGTAGTTGTATTTTTAATTTTTTGAGGAACCTCCATACTGTTTTCCAGAGTGGCTGCACCATCTTGCATTGCCTCCAACAATGCAAAAGAGATCCTCTTTCTCCGCATCCTTGCCAACATCTGTTGTTGCCTGAGTTGTTAATGTTAGCCATTCTGACAGGTGTGAGGTGGTATCTCAGTGTGGTTTTGATTTGTATTTCCCTGATGATGAGTGATGTTGAGCATTTTTTCATGTGTCGGTTGGCCATCTGGATGTCTTCTTTGGAGAAGTGTCTATTCATGTCTTTTTCCCATTTCTTCACTGGGTTATTTGTTTTTTGGGTGTTGTGTTTGATAAGTTCTTTATAGATTTTGGACACTAACCCTTTATCTGCTATGTCGTTTGCAAATATCTTCTCCCATTCCATTGGTTGCCTCTTAGTTTTGCTGATTGTTTCCTTCGCTGTGCAGAAGCTTTTTATTTTGATGAGGTCCCAATAGTTCATTTCTGCTTTTGTTTCCCTTGCCTCTGGAGATGTGTTGAATAAGATGTTGCTGCGGCCAAGATCAAAGAGGTTTTTCCCTGTTTTCTTCTTGAGGATTTTGATGGCTTCCTGTCTTACATTTAGGTCTTTCATCCATTTTTAGTTTATTTTTGTGTATGGTGTAAGAAAGTGGCCCAGGTTCATTTTTCTACATGTCGCTGTCCAGTTTTCCCAGCACCACTTACTGAAGAGACTGTATTCCACTGAATATTTTTTCCTGCTTTGTCAAAGATTAGTTGGCCATGTGTTTGTGGGTAATTGTATTGAAATTCTTATTGAAAATCATTTGTGTGTGTGTGTGTGTGTGTGTGTGTGTGTGTGTGTGTATTTGGACTCTCTATTGGGCTATTGAAACAGTCCAGATTTGGCACCAGTATCACACTGTCTTAATCGCTATTGCTTAATTGTAAGTTATGATATCTTGTAGTGTAAGTCTTCAAACTTTATTCTTTTTCTTTATGATTGTCAGGGTTATTTATGGACCTTTAGCTTTCCATTACATTTTATAAGTTCTAGAAAAAGTCTGCTGGGATTTTGAATGAAATGAAATTGGGGGAGAATGAATATCTTAGTAAAACTGAGTCTTCCAATCCATAAAAATGGAATATTTCTCTACTTATGTAGGTTTTCTTTCTTTCTTTTTTTTTCATGTTTATTTAGTTTTGAGAGAGAGAGACAGAGAGACAGAGCACGAGTTTGGGAGGGGCAGAGAGGGAGGGAGACACAGAATCCAAAGCAGACTCTAGGCTGTCAGCACAGAGCCCGATGTGGGACTCAAACTCACAAGACGTGAGACCATGACCTGAGCTGAAGTCAGATGCGCAACCCACTGAGCCACCCAGGTGCCTCATGTAGATTTTCTTTAATTTCTCTCAGCAGTAGTTTATAGTTTTCAATATCAAGGTTTTATATATCTTCCACTAAATGTATTCCAATATATTTAATGCTTTATGATACTACTATAAATTATATTATTTTAAATACATTTTCAGTTGTTTATTAGTAGCATATAAAAAATACAATTGAATTTTGTGTATTGATTCTGTATCTTGCAATCCTCCTAAGTAACTCATTAATTCAAATAGTTTCTCAATTTCTTTGGGTTTTCAAGGTACATAATCTTTAAATCAAGAATAAATGAGTTTTATTCTTTCCTTTCCAGCCATTGGGCCTTTTATTTTTCTTGTCTTATTGTGATGGCTAAGACCTTCAGTACAATGTTGAAACACTATATTGTTTGATCTTAAACAGGGAAAGCATTCAATAGTTCACCATTATTTCTAGTAAGACTTTAAAAGCTATTTCAGTATCTCAGCCACTTTCCTTAGCAGTTCCCGCCTTTACCCACTTGCTTTTTACTTAGTCTTGGGTATATTTTCCATCTGATTTAAACATGAATCATCAAATAATAGTTTAGAAAAATAATAGTTTAAAAAATAATACAAAGTAACAGTAATCATTGAGGGTGGTAGGTTGTCTGTATATCCTGGAACTGATGGCTCAACATCAGTTGAGTCCTCATAGGTCATAGGTCACTCATCTGGAGGCCTTTGAGTTTCCTCATTCTATCCTGAATTCTTGGGACTTTCTCTCTCCCCTTAGTCACTTTGACTTTCATTGTAAACCTTAATTCAGTTGATCAATGCACCCTTCCCCAGATACATTATCTGAAATAAGAAGCTAAAGAGTCACATAGACCTGAAAAATGCCATAGATGAGAAGTGATTACCTCCAAGATTGCTTCCTATTTTCAGCACTTGGGAGTACCTACTGTATTTCCAGGCCTGTGCTCAGGGCTATTGTGTACAGTTGTGCAGGTTGTATGCTGCATAGGTATTCCTCTACCAGGGTGTGAGTGGGGACCAAAATCTAGCATGAGCTGCACTTACGAAGCTGCATGCTTGGGGGAAAGACACAAAGGCACTAAACAGGCTAATGGTGGCCCTGGCTGTGCTAGAGTGGTTCAGAATTAAGTCTTGCCCTTGGATAGCTATCTTATCTTTACTTAGAATTTTATCCCCATGAAATAGTGGAAGCAGGGGCCACTGGTTTTTAAGAATTACAAGAATATCAATGTTCATGAATGATTTAAAATTTAAAAGTATGCATTTATTATTTAGCATCAGTAAAATGCTAATAGTATATATTTTGTGTTTGTATGTGTATCTATAAATGTAAAAGCAGTTTTACATCCTTGTCTCTCATATGTATTCCAATACCCTCTCTTGAGGGGTAGAAAAAAGGTTGGAATTTGTTAAGTTCTTGAGAGTTGGGAAGAACTCCAAATATGCACATCGATATGTCATGCCATGTCACCTGTCAAGGATCATGGCAGGAAAAGGATTGAGAGCTGTGGAGCCAGAGAACAAATGGTAGTATCTCTGTCCCTTCCCCATCTCTGGTTCCTACTTTTCTATTTTTATATCTTTAAACCTTGTTCCCTAGAACTCCCTTGCTGCCTTCATTCATTCATTCACCCACTCATTTGTTCATTCATTTTTAAAAAATTTAGGTGAGGGTTGTTTGGGTGGCTTAGTTGGCTAAGCAGTTGACTCTTGGTTTTGGCTCAGATCATGATTTCACATTCATGGGATGGAGCTGTGCATCAGGCTCTGCACTAACAGCACAGAGCCTTCTTGGGATTCTCTGTCTCCCTCTCTCTGCCTCTGCCCCTGTCAGGCTGTCTGTCACTCTCAAAAATAAATAAATAAACACTTAAAAATTGAGGTGAAAGTATACAACTCAGTGACATTTATTACATTGACAGTTTTGTGCAACCGCCACTTCTATTTATTTATTTATTTATTTATTTATTTATTTATTTACGTTTATTTATTATTTAGAGACAGAGGGAGACAGAGCATGAGCAGGGGAAGGGCCGAGAGACAGGAAGACACAGAATGTGAAGCAGGCTCCAGGCTCCGAGCTGTCAGCACAGAGCCGAGCCCGATGCAGGGCCAGAACTCACAAACTGTGAGATCATGACCTGAGCCGAAGTCGGAGGCTCAACTGACTGAGCCACCCAGGCGCCCTCCCCCTCCCCCGCTGTCACTTCTATTTAGTTCCAACACATTTTCATCATCCCCAAAGGAGACTCTGTACCCATGAAGCAGTCATTCTGCATTCCTTTATCCCCAGCCCCTGACAACCTCTAATCTGCTTTCTGTTTCTATGGATTTACTTATTCTGGATATTTTGTATAAATGAGTTCGTATAATATGTGACTTTTGTGTCTGGCTTCTTTCACTTAACATAATGTTTTCAAGATTCATCCATATCATAGCATGTTATTAGTACTTCATTCCTTTCTATGGATGAATAATATTCCATTGTTTGGGATATATCACATTTTGTTTATCCATCCATCTGTTGATGGACATCTGGGTTGTTTCCACCTTGGCTATTGCAAGTAGTGCTGCTATGAACATTGATGTGCAAATATTTGTCTGAATACCCATTTTCAAACATCTAGTCCGGATGATTAGATGATAAATCTATGTTTAGCTTTCTGAGGAACTGCCTTCATTCACTCTTGTTGCACGAACCAGGTAGTAGCTTCTTCCCTGTCATGCTTGTTCTCCCCCTCTCCATTCTTAAACCTCACCTCATCTTCAAGTCAGGATGTAGGCATTTTATTTTTCTTGTTTTTGTCACCAACAGCCCCAAACCCAGCGTTCCTAAGCTGTTCTTGCCATCTTCTTGTTGTGCCTCTTGTTCAGTAGCACAGCCATCTTCAGAGTGTTTTGATTTGCTACCCTAAGTGCTTCCTACCTTGTTTCCAGCCACTGTGATCCTTCAATCCTTGCCTGGGTACAATGCACACTGGGTTTCTTAGTCTCTTCCCATCCTCACTCCTCCTCTTCCATGCCCACCCTAGATTTCCTGTGCAGTGGCTAAACAATAAACAGACCTGTCTCTACTCTTCTAGCTTTATGCCCTCCTCACCCCCACTGCCCTGGCCATTTGCCAAGTCCTCTGTGCTTTCTCCTGGGCTTATTAATAAATACCTTAGCAATGCCCTACAGTTGACCTGAAGAGAGATTGTTTTTCCCTCTTCCTATTTGATGCTGCTTCTGATTGGGTATCATGAAGCCAGCCTTTATGTTTCTTAGAGCTGAGAAGTGGTTTTGAATGAGATGCTAAACTCCCCAGCTCTCACACCACAATTTCCACCCAGGTCCAACTGCCACCCGAAGAATAGACACTTCAGACTGCAGGTCATTACAAGGCTAATCTATGCTGGTTTTGGATGCTTCAAACCATTGCTTCCTACCACGCATCAGAATGATGCTCTCTGACCCATGTTGAATTTGAATAGCTATATCCATGGCCCCATTTAATGTTGACTTCCTGATTTTATTTTGTTCTTTATATGTTCCTTGTATGTTTATATATACCCATGTAGTTAATTTCAGTCAGTTCTCAGGAAACAAGGATTCTTACATGTATAAGATAATAGGCTTGGGGTAGGTGAGAGAAGCAGGTATGGAGGATAGTAGCTACAGAAAAAGAAAAATTTCAGATTGGAATAACAAGCTGAGGAAAGCAGATATGTGGGGCTAGGTTAGAAGACCCAGAACGGCAAAATAGAGGAATTTATATTGATAAGGCAGCATTTATAACTTTGTCTTCTTGGATATTCTCAAGTCCATCCTTAAAGAGGCTTCCTCAGCAAGCTAGACAGCAAGCTTCCTAGCCAAGCTAGAGCATTGCCCTGCCCTGAAAAGAATCTTAGTGATGGTGTCACCTGGATAGTGGAATTAGAAAATCCAATGATAAATGGCAAGTTGGTGAACTAGGGGCACAGCAGTGGAGCTTTGGTGTGAAGAGAAGACCCAAAATCTAGTAGCAGTCTGGGTCAGAGCCCAGAGCCCCCAACAATGTAAAACCTGAGGACAGGACTCTTTTAGGGGACTGGAGAGGCTTCTAGGGACTGATAGTCTCCCTTCAGGAAGCCTGAGCTGGTGCAGGGATAACATCATGAGAGTTGCCTTCCTGGCTTTGGCATTTTGACCTTTGTATGTTTAGCTCAGAGGGGCAGGGGTCAAAAACTTAAGGTATAAGCAGATGGCTTAAGTAAATGAAGCAGGCCATATGTAAGTATAAACACACACTTTGTGTGAATTATATGCACCATAGTGCAATGGAGAACCTATGCTCTCAATACCTAGAATAGGGCCTTGCCTGTGGCAGGCACTCAAAAATTCATTTGTTAAATGGATGAAAAAAGGGATGGCCACTTCTTGGCTCCAACCCTTTATTTCCATTTGGTTATGGGCCCTGTTTTGGTAGTTACCCTACTTTTCAAGAGAAACTAGAAATGTGGAGTTTTTGTGAAATCTCCCAAGTTTTAAGTGTTGACTCAAATTTATTTAAAGCACCGGAAGGAGTGAACCCGAAGCAGTTTGCAACTCCTAACTTATGGCTTTGATCTCTAGCAAATGCACAGGTTATAAGAAGTAACTCTTTAAAATGTTATCTTGCACCTATCAAGCTGAATCAAGGTTCTTAGAGCAAGTTTCCATGAGGAGACTCATGGGAGGAGGCAAATCTAAGATTCTGACTAAGTTGTACTTGTGGCTTAATTCCTGTCATGTCTAAAACTCCAATGGTAGGTGGAGGGGGACAGGATAACTGAACTGGGCAGAATGGTGTAGTGGAAGAAGCCTGGGATTTGGAGCCTGTACAGCTGGTATACACCAATCCACTTGTGCTGAAATATTGAAATAATTCTGTATTGGGAGGTGAACACATGCTGCCCTGAATCTTCTGGGTGCCCCTCCCCCCCAAACCCCCACTGCAACCCTCCAGACCTCCATACAATCTAGCAGCCAAAGAGGCAGTGCCTGGCCATTATTAAGTCCTCAGTACTGTGCTCTGTTGCCAGGGGTGACATCTATTCTCAGTAGTCAGTGCTGGTGCTGTAGCACTGGTCAAGTATTTTGAACTCACCCCTGGGTAAACCTGAGTTTGAATCCTAGCTCCACTTCTTACTTAGCTGAGTATTCCTTGACAAATTACTTAACCTCTTTTGGCTTAAACTTTCTTTATCCTTAAAATGGGGCTACTACTACTACTACTGCCCTATTGGTAGGATTGTTGTAAAAATTAACAGAGATCAGGCTACTAATATTATTGTTTTCCATGTTCTAAGCAGGAAACATCATCCTTTCTAACCTTATCTTTACGCACAACTTGGAGAAGAAGAGGTCAGAGACGGGCTGGGGTTTGCAAAGTGGAGTGACCAGTTGGGTCTCCAAAGTTGGTGATGCTAATGAATCACCAGGAGGTTGTTAAATATGGATCCCTCATGAAATTCTAATTCTGTAGGTATGGGTGGCAAAGCGGGGGGGGAGGGGGGGGTCCAGGAATCATTTTTATCAAGTATCCTTAGATGATCCTGATTGACAGCCAAATCCAGGAATTATCTTATTCTCTCATCTAGGTGAGGAACAGTGTCTTCTCCTGCCTCTCCATCTTCACACAGAACTCTACCTGCATCAGGTGCTCAGTGTACAGGATGGACTGATGAGCCAATGTGAACTGACTAGTGCTCCTTAACCAGTTGGGTTGCAGGCCTTTTCCCCACCCTTTGTTGCTGCCTCTGTCATAGACCTTGTCCCATCCCCCAGGTGTCCTTAGGTGCCCCCTAAGGCTGAGAGCAAAGAACAAGGGGAGAAGAAGCCTAGGCATCTTGTTGGGCTTTAAGACTAACTAGACACACAGGGTGAGGATCGGATTTCCTTCCCAGGAGGGGAGATCCGGTCTAGGCAGATTAGCTTGTTTATGAGTGTTTTCTCCATCACATCCCCTTAGGGCATGGACCCAGTTGGCTGACCTTGGTCAAGCCACCTGTTAACAGGCTTCCTGTGCCCTGAACTGGGCCTCCAGCACCCTCCTGCCCCCTTGTCTTCGTCACTCTGACTTGTAGCAGCTGTCATTGTTGAGTGCCTCTTCTTCTGGCAGCTGCACTCAGTGCCTCATAATTATACCCTTGGGGGGCCTTCCTTGGAGGTAGAATATTATAGCACCGCCTTGAGGGTTCTGCTCCCAGTGTTGTATTAGTTCCAAATGATAAGGACATGGAAAGCAGCATAGGGATAGAAGGCTGAGAGATGCAATGAGATCAGAAGGAGAAACCAGAGACAGGAAAAAGAGGAAGTGACAGGGGAAAAAAATCTCAGGAAGAGAGGCCAAGAAAGACCTGAGGAAAGAGAGGTTAAAATCTGGGAAGCCAGGGGGCACCTGGGTGGCTCAGTCAGTTAAGTGTGGACTCTTGATTTCGGCTCAGGTCATGATCTCACAGTTCCTGGGTTTGAGGCCCATATCGGGCTCTGTCACAGTGTAGAGCCTCTTTGGGATTTTCTCTCTCCCTCTCTCTTTGTTCCTCCTCCACTTGTGATCTCTCTCTCTCTCTCTCTCAAAAAAATCTGGGATTTGCAAAGTAGAGTGACCTATTGGGTCTCCAAAGTTGGTGGTGCTAACCCTTCACCAGTGAAGAGGTGAGTGGTATTCTTAGCACACATGTGGAGAGTGAAAATCGTTGCCATTATTTCAGGAGGAGTGACAGCCACAGGCACTATTTTTTTTTGTTGTTGTTGTTTAAACAAGTTCCTAGGTAGGAACACCTAGATAGATGCAGTGACAGCAGAGGCAATAGGTAGCATGTTTTGGGTTTGCAACCACTGACTAATGTTTCCCAGCATGAGATCCTGGCAATTGTAGGGAGTGTGTGCCGTGATTCATGTGACCACAGGGCCCCCTGTTTTGGCCTTTGCTTACCTGCTCTCTCACCTACACACCTACCACCACCGACTCAGTGGCCACACCCCTCTATCTCAGATGTCTTCAGCCATGCTTCTTCCACCAACAGGGCCATGACTGCACTCACAACACTGTCCTCTTCCCTCCAGCTGCCGTCTCCCGCAAAGTCAGGAAACTCAGGGCACCTGGGTGGCTCAGTGGGTCAAACAAGATCATGACCATGGCTCAGGTCATGATCTTAAGGTTCATGAGTTCAAGCTGTCCCCCTTTTTCCCCCTCTCCCACTTGTGTGCTCGTGCTCTCTCTCAAAAATAAACAAACATTAAAAAAAAAAAAGGCAAGAAACTTTGAGTTTCCTGGGAGCTATGACTTCTCTTCTATCAGCTGTCAAATCCTTTGCAGGCTCTTGCACCAGCATTCTTCCTGTCTGTGTCTCAGATTTCTGACCCGTGAAATGAGCCTCAGGCTCACTGCTAACTCCTCCTTGCTGTGTGGAGCAGTGACTTAATGTCTTTAAGGAGCTTGGAGCTTGTCAGATGAAAGATGCTACAGTCAGCTTCTACTCCTCTCCCTCCCCCACCCCACCTGCACCCCCTGACAACCAAATCCGCTCTTCCCTTTCTTAGTGTTTACCATGCAGGTGAGCTCTTGATTACCAAAGCAAGTCACCTGAGGTCTGTGAACCTTGGTAGACCCCAATTCTCCAACCTCATCCCACTCACCTCCACAGCACTTGACACTGTTGACCACCTACTTCCTTTTTTTAAGATTACAAAAATAATGCATGCTCGTCATTTAAAAAAGAGAGAAAAAGAAAATCCAACCCTTACAGACTTGAATTTGAGTAAAATATAAAAACTCCTAGTCCTCTCACCTGCCCCATATTGTCATAAAATGTGTCTCCAATTCAGCCCCCTCTCTTCATGCCCTCCTTTTTTCCTGTACTTTATTTTTTTAATTTAATTTTTTATTTTTTTAAATTTATGTCCAAATTAGTTAGTGTATAGTGCAACAATGATTTCAGGAGTAGATTCCTTAGTGCCCCTTACCCATTTAGCCCATCCCCCCTCCCACAACCCCTCCAGTAACCCTCAGTTTGTTCTCCATATTTATGAGTCTCTTCTGTTTTGTCCCCCTCCCTGTTTTTATATTATTTTTGTTTCCCTTCCCTTATGGTCATCTGTTTTGTCTCTTAAAGTCCTCATATGAGTGAAGTCATATGATATTTGTCTTTCTCTGACTAATTTCACTTAGCATAATACCTTCCAGTTCCACCCACGTAGTTGCAAATGGCAAGATTTCATTCTTTTTGATTGCCAAGTAATACTCCATTGTATGTATATACCACATCTTCTTTATCCATTCATCCCTTGATGGACATTTGGGCTCTTTCCATACTTTGGCTATTGTGGATAGTGCTGCTATAAACATGGGGGTGCATGTGTCCCTTCGAAACAGCACACCTGTATCCCGTGGATAAATGCCTAGTAGTGCAATTGCTAGGTCGTAGGGTAGTTCTATTTTTAGTTTTTTGAGGAACCTCCAACTCTGAGTTTTCCAGAGTGGCTGCACCAGCTTGCATTCCCACCCTCCTTTTTTTTTTTTTAATGTTTATTTATTTTTGAGAGAGAGCGAACGGGGGAGGGGCAAGTTGGGGACCGAAGATCAGAAGTGAGGTCTGTGTGCTGATAGCAGTAAGCCTGATGCGGGGCTCGAACTCATGAATCATAACTATGATATCATAACCTGAGCTGAAATCAGATGCTGAACTGACTGAGCCACCCAGGTGCCCCCCTTCATCCCCCTTTTTAAGCATTTACCAAATTCACGTGTTAAATGTCTGTTACCTCTTACTTGAGGTCAGTGACTATTCATCGGTATGTCTTCATTGTTGGGCACAATGCCTACCACACAGTAGGCATTCATTAAGTGTCTGTTGAAAGAATAAATGAAGGAATGAATGAGTTAATAATAAGAAAATTGGACTAGCATTCAAATCTCTGCTGTTTCCTTGTTGGGTGGACCTCAGTTTCTTCACCCTTAAAACTGGAATAACCCCATGGTTCTTTTGAAATTAAATATGATGTCAGAAATAGCACCAGCACAGTGCCTGTTGAGTCAGATTCTGAAGGGCCCCAGTTGCCCTTCTCCCTGAGTGAAGCTGGGCCCACCCCCTGGCTATTGAACACTCCCACTGTGTCGAGCCTGTACTGCCAGCTATTGAGAAATGATGAGAAGAGCCATGCCCCACCCAGTGGAACTGCGGGTACCGCTGCGGAGCCAAAGGCCTAGTGTTTGGGGAGGGAAAGGGAAGAAGACACAGGAAGAGACCTTCTGGGAATATGTGTGGGGATGGGAGCTGGGTCGTTAGTTGGAGAAGAATGGATGATTTATAAGGTTCAGACAGGTCACCGGCTACCTCTTGCCCGGATCTCTGCTGATCCTTCCATGTCAGGAACTCAAACTTTTTTACCATGATCCACCGAAAAAGTACACTTAACATTGCCAGTACAAACATACACACTTACACATTATAGTTATAACTGGAACAAAAATTTAATAATACTTTCTCCAACTATGGGTGATACTGTGATATTTTTCATTTTTCATTTTATTTTTATTTATTTACTTTTTTAAAAGTGGACTTCATGCCCAGCCATGGAGCCCAATGCAAGGCTTGAACTCACAATCCTGAGATCAAGACCTGAGCTGGAGATTGAGAGTCTGACACTTAACTGACTGAGCCACCCAGGTGCCCTGTGTTTTTAATTTTGTAAAGATACTGTTTGCGACCCAGTAGACTGATTTTGTGGACCACTGATGGGTTGTGATCCTCAATTAAAAAAAAAAAAAACTTTCTGGGGGCACCTGGATGGCTCACTCGGTTGAGTGTCCAACTTTGGCTCAGGTCATGATCTCATGGTTCAGTTCGTGAGTTCGAACCCCGCATTCGGCTCCCTATTGTCAGCGTGAGCAGCTTCAGATTCTCTGTCCCCTTCTCTCTCTGCCCCTCCCCTGCTTGTGTGCTCACTCTCTCTCAAAAATAAATGAAATATCTAAAAAACTAGTGTCTGGTTCAATGATTCCACTTGAAGTTTTCTTTCAGTTGCATTCTGCTGTATCTTAACTCCAGTTTTCAGTTGAGCAAACGAAAGCTTCTTGAGGTAAGAATCTGTCTGAGGATGTATACCTGTAAGTGGCAAAGCCGAGAGTCAAATGCAGATCTGTATGACTCTGAAGCCCATTCACTGAGTCCTGTCCCTTTCTCTGGCACTTTGCCTGGAGGGTCTATCTGCCCATCACTGGGTCACTAATCAAGGATCGTTGAATGTGGCCCATTTCTTTGTACCCCAGGATTTTGGCCAAGGTGACCAAAGCTAAGCCTGCCTTGCATTATCAAGTGCTACTAGCCTAAAGCCAAGCAGGCAGCCCTTAGACAAGGAGATTTTATTGCCCTCCTACCAAGCTGCAGAGTTCTTCATATAGAAAAGGTACAGTAAGATTAACTTGTTGCGCAGCGGCTAAAGATAAGAAGACAAAAGCATGTCTTTGCTGCTTACAGCACTGTCCTCTTCCCCCTCCTTCTCTCCTTTGGGCCTCTTTAGTCAGAAATTGGGGGAGTCTCTTATACCACCCCAGGGAAAGAAGGAAGCTGAGGAAAATCAGGAGTACATACAGAAAAGGATTTCCAGAGAGGGCTGTTCCTACAGCCAAAGGACTCTAATATCTTTGAAATTCAAAAGCTGCCGGAAGGCAATAGGTTTTATGGGAAGGAGGCAATTAAAAGTTTTACCCAGACGCAGTTGTAAAATTATTGGCAATGGTTGAGTGGGAGAGGGGAGGGTTTTCAGGTGTTCTGTTGAGATAAGGGAGAAGCTAGTTGAGACAGCAGAACTGGTATCTTGCCAAGCTGGTCTTTCCCCATCTTTGTACCAAGTGGTAGGTCATTGGTAGTTCACTATTTTTAAGTTTATTTATTTTGAGAGAGAGAGAGAGAGAGTGAGCACAAGCAGGAGAGATAGAATCCCAAGCAGGCTCTGCAACATAAGTGCAGAGCCCAATGTGGGGCTTGAACCCACAAACAGTGAGATCATGACCTGAGCTGAGATTAAGAGTTGGACGCTTAACCGACTGCACCACCCAGGTGCCCCGATAGATAATTACTGTATTTGCTGACATGTGTATGCCGTGAGCACAGGCTAGAGTGCAGCATAGGCTGCATAACACAGACCACCATTCAGTTTGGTTTGCTCTTGAAATCTCTTTTACTTTATATTGGAAACGAATAAGCAGAACTGGTTTGAATTGATCTTAGCACTTCCCTCCGTGGACCTCCACACAAATTCTATGTAATAGTTTGGGGTTTTATGGTGGTTGCTGTCGGGGTTTTTTTTTGTGTGTTTTTGTTTGTTTTATTGATTCTTGTAGCCTCCTGGAAAGGGCAATAGTTGTTATTTTATGACATGAAACCAAAGCAGAAAATGGGCCACCACTCACCAGAGGTGGCAGCATGGGTGAGTTGGCAGAACCAGGAAGAAAGTGTAGGTCTGATTTACAGACTCCAAGTTCTGTCTGCCTTGAATGCCAGAGTTCCCATTGACCTCAGGGAGGACGCCTGTAAAAATTTACAACTTTCAAGTCGCCTCAAACTAACTCAGTTCAACACTAATCACTCCATTATTCCATGCATAACGTTTACTTACTAGTCTGCACTATGTTAACTTATATTTGTTGGTGCTTTTGTAAAAAATTGGTTTTTTTTTTCCTTTTCAATCGTCTAATATTCTCAAATTTGAGGATAAACTCTTTAAAGTTAGGATAAATTCCTAAATCTTCTATTTCTTTCTTTACGCATCTGCCCACCCCACACCTCCTCTGCCACTTGCATATATGCACATCCCACTGGTCTTACGAAGACTTCGTCATAGGTTTGAACAGATATTCTATACTTTGTCATCAGTGAGTTCACTAGTCATTTGGTAGCTGTGCTTTGAGACAACGCACGGTTTGTTGTCTTTGTAGAATAAATTAATACCAAGTAAAAGAATAGAGGGACGGGTGACCACCATGCTGACTTCACCCAAAGAGACGGCAGCAGTGCCAATGGCTCTCACAGTAGCTTTCTTCTCTGTTGATTCCCACGGTAGCCTCTAACCCTGGACTCCTGAGTCCAGTCAGGGAAAGGAGGGCACATCCACACTGCCCCCTGCACCCCCATCCTTCTTGGATTGGAGAAATGCTTTGGATAAACCCCAAACCAAGAGTTGGCTCTTGCTGAAATTTGCCTGGGGGAGAAATTTGCCCCCATCCTTAGGTTTGGCTTTTGTGATTCCTGGCCTTTCTCATGCTTTCTCGTCCCGTTTTCAGAATGTTCCCACTGGATGAGATATTGTCTCCCTGGCACACTTCCTTGTCATGGGGGATGGTGTCCTGAAGACCCTTGTTTCACATCACCAGATCCAGGATTGCTATCTTCAGAGAGAGAGGGGTCTGAATAGGTCTGCCTCTCACATTGTCCTGCATCTGGAGTGATAGGAGTTGGGGGAGGTGAATGGGGAGCTGGAAACAAAGCTCTGTGGAACCCTCCAAGGATTTTCAACCCTCTCCCATGATGAGCCCCAGATCGGTGACAAGTGGGAGCATTGCCATTTGCAACTCCATCCATCTTTTTTTGTCTTTCTTCATTTGCATAGATTCGAGCCAGTTAAGCATCAGCCAATACTCTTCTTAAAAATCAGTCTGTAACCCAATTTGTCTCTCTCATTTTTTTTAACTTCTGAAACTACAGCGTACCTACAGATATATCCCTGAAAAATTCTATGTGGTTCAGATTTTTTTAGGGGCTGAAATGTTTTGAATGCATGAGGGGAGGCTTATTATTTAAAGGAGAAACCATGATGACTCTGCTAGCAACTTGAGGCTCTTATTTGTGCTTATCATCAAATCACAGAAGGTAACATTTGGAGTGCCCCTGAATATCATCATTTTAGAGGTAAGAAAATGGAGGGCCTGAGAGGGTCACTGGGATCACAAAGCTAGCAGGAGAATGAGGACCCACATCCTGGGCTCCTGACACCTAGCCCAGTGCTCTTCCTGTCACAGGAACAATGGAGTAGGGCAGAATTTTCCAATTTTGATTCTCCTATATTTTCATTCCTATCTCTACTATTTAAATACATTTTTTAAAAATCCAAAAGCATGTAATATAAACAGTGTCTTCCCAGAGGTAACCACCATAAAAAATTTAACATACCTTCCTCTAAGTTTCCTCTATGCCTATATGATACATGTACACATATAAACCCCTGTATTTGTTGGCATAAGTACATTTTTAAATAAACCTTTTATTTTAGAATAGCTTTATATTCACAAAAAGTTGCAAAAATAGTATGGGGAGTTCTTATTTACCTTATACCCGGTTTCCTCTATTATTAATGCCTTACATTAGTATGGTACATTTGTTACAATTAATAAGCTACTATTGATGCATTATTATTAACAAATGTACATACTTTATTCTGATTCCCTTTCAGATGCCCTTTTCCTGTTCCAGGATCCACATCACCACATTATACTCACTTGTCATGTCTCCTTAAGCTCTTGGCTGTGGCAGTTTTAAAAACCTTTTTTTTTTTTTTTTTTTTTTTAGATCACTTCACTTTTGTAACATTATATAGCAACTTTTTTCCCCCCATAACTATATTTTTGAACATGTTTCAGGGTGAGTGAGCGAGGCCTTGCCCACCTTTTAATATTGTCATGGAATGGCTCCCCCGCATCGTTGTCCACTGCCCATGGCAGAGAACACCTGTCTGACAGTGTCACTGAGCCTAGGTGCTGTCTAGAGAATTAGACAGACCCTTCTGCTGTCTCTGAGTTCTGACACTATCAGAGGCAGAGACCTCAGGTGTAAATGGACTGACAGAGCTCGACAACAAACCATGTTACCTGCCCTGTGGTCCTGCTGGCACCCCTCCTCCCCCACCTCTGCCTCTCCCTCCACACGTGTCTCTGCAGGTGTGAGAGCTGATGCTTCTGGTTGAAGCACTTTCCCACGAGGGTCTTGTTCTGGGAGGCCCTGCACAAAACAAGAATTTGGTTAACAATGTGAACCAACAGTGGGGCAGAGCATTCCCTGTCACTAGCTATTTCTAGCAGTTTCTGCCTTTTCTCTCCCCCTGCAGTGCAGGCTGGACATCCCATTAATATTAGCTGATGAAGACAGAGCTTACAGATCCTTCACAGATTGTTTCTGTCACCTCAGAAGGGCTAATATATATTTTGAAACAACTTTTTTTTATGTTAGCATTTTGCCTCAGGTTTAGTTTTCTGCAGACGCCCCTGCGAACATCATCCTCTGATCTGCCTTAAACCTTCCAACTCACAATTAAGCGTCAGACCTCGGCTCAGGTCACGATCTAGCGGTTTGTGTGCTCGAGCTCCACATCTGGCTCTGTGCTGCCCCCACAGAGCCCACTTTGGATCCTCTGTCTCCCTCTCTTTGCCCCTCTCCTGCTTCCTGTCTGTCTCTCTGTCTCTCTCAAAAAGCAAAACAAGAACAAAAACAGAAAAGACCCCTCCGACTTAAACATTCATCCCTGCCCAGGCCCTGTGCTCTCCACCTCAGCCCTGGCCTCCTCCATTTTGACCCCTCGTTTACAGGAGAGCTCCAGGGCTGTCCTGCCCTGCCCCAGCCTTACAAATGCACTCCTAGGACTGGCCTTCTCTGACTTGAGACTTAAACCAGAGGAAGGGAAGAAACAGACACTCCCCTTTGTCTTGTTCCTCAAAGCCCCCCAGCGGGCCTCCCACACTGCAAAATAGAATAAATTCTTCCTCAGAAAGGAGCCTGGGAGCCAGAGTTCTTTCCTCCCATGCAGCCTGGGGAGGCCGACAGGAGAGTGTGTGACCCAAGCTTGGGCAGAGGTGCCAGGCTCTGAATGCCTCGTAAGGGAGTCGTTCCACTTGGGAAAGGTGTAGACACACACACTCGGCTGGTTTTTCTCAGCCAGCACAGAATCTCTGCCAGGTCCCAGCAGGTATTTGAGACACACTTCAAAGGCCCTGCTTTCTCCGTCGCTGCCTCCTTTCCAACACCTCAGAGATGATGGACAACTTGTTCTGAGGTCGATGGTGGTCCGGGACACCCGCACCTGCAGACCTTCGGCTGTCCGTTCTTGCCCCCTTCTTAATGGAGCTCAGAGCCCATTTAGGAGTGGGTGGATGGGCTTGCTGAGCAAAAGGGCTGACAGCTGACAAGTACTTTGCAAAATGTAATTGCCTAATAATAAGTGAGCATTAGAAGGAGGCCTGGGGCCACAGTGTTTTTAGGAAACTCATCTGCACTTGGAGGACAGGAGACATGGAGGTTTCCAGGGCAGGTGAAACTCGGGAAGCCACGCTGGATGGGAGGACCGGGAGGCTTCTCGGGGGATTTGGATGATACTGAAACCCGGATATGGGATAGGAGAAAAAATAGCAACTTTGCTCTCAGGAGGGCGTCTTTACTCTCCCAAATGCTGATTTCATCGACCCAAATCAGGTCTCTGCTCCTGTTTGCTGGGACCTATTTTAAGAGAGTCTTATAAATATACAAAGGCGGAAATGCCTGGGTGGGGGGTGGCAAGAGGATGTGGTTCCACTCCGGGACAGGATCTGACTCAAATCACACCTCTTGCCTGGATTCCAGGCTGTCAGGAGGGAAGCCTCTGAGGTGGTGTTTTGGAAGGAGGTGTGAGAGCAGAACTGGATTGTTCTAACTGTGGCCTAGAGAAGCCCCTGACGGGCTGGATAGCTGGGGTGTCCTGCCATTGCCTGAGGGTGCAGGGCAGAGGGGGCACTGGGGGTGGGGTGGTGAGAGCAGGGAGGAAAGGACACCAGGAAACCTTTCCTCCACACTCCTGGTGAGCCTCATACTCGGCCCTATTTCATCCCTTGCTGCAGGATACCTGCAAAATGACTACTTATGTGTCAGTCCTCCCTTACCTGCTAGGTCCCCGAGTCTTCTCTGAAGATAAGACACCTTGTTGGAACATACCTGTGTTTCCCTCAGGGACCTAAAGAGTTCATCTGTTTGTTGGACTGAAAATTCACACATCTTAGAGCTTGGGGGAAATAGCTTAGGCCCTTACCCGGATTTTTTCACCCAAGATGACTGAGGAGTCCAGGGTACTTCAGGCCCTTACCCTGACTTTTCACCCAAGATGACTGAGGGGTCCAGGGTACTTCAGGAGTTTGCTGTATGTCATCTCCAAGGCATTCAACGCAAGCAAGTTTGGGCAGGGATGGAGCGCCCAAAGTGGGGTGCCACTGTTTGAGGCTGAGACGAGGCAGCAAAGGGCAGGCAGCAAAGGGCAGGGCTCCAGATACCCTCCTGGCAAGTCTCTGAAGAACCAGGAGCTCTGCAAACATTCGCCCAGATGCTGACCTGGTTGCCTGCTGGCCTTGTAAGCAATGGAAATGAGAGGACTATTGTGTCAGCTCTTTGAGAGCTTGGTGTGGCCTTTCTGGGGGCTGGGGGAGGTGAGAGTCCAGTAGATGCGGGGGTAGCAACCACCCCTGATCCTCCTCAGGTTTCTTCCAGCAGTCAGGAAAGCCACCTGGTCCTAGGTGGTGGGCAGAGGGTGGGACAGGTAAAGAGAGATAAGCAGGCCCTTTCAAGTGCAAGTCAGACTCTTTTGTGAGCCATTTATCCCGCCTCCTGCCCTAGGGTGCAACGTGAGTCATTTAATCTAATTGGTTTAATAAGTAAATGATCTGGGTACAAAGAACAGGGGGTTGGGTCTGCGAGGGAGGGGCAGTGCTAGCTACAAACCCTACCTAGGCAGCTTTGAAAAGAAACCTGTTGCCTGCTCTCTAGGGATCAAGATAATTAAACGGGGTGGAGATGCTTGGGGGGAAAAAGGGAGACTAGAGAGACCCAGGTGTTGGGGTAGAAGGAGAAGTAGAGGCCTTGAGGGTGTTATTTGTTCATTAAAGTATAAAACTCAGTGGTTTTGCAACCGTCCTCATCCTCTAATCTAGAACACTTTTATCATTCCCAAAAGGAACCCAGGACCCATTTAACAGTCACTCCCTATTTCCCTCACCCCTAGCATTGGCAATCTCTAATCTACTTTCCGGCTCTGTGGATTTGCCTAGGGTGAACATTTCCTAGAAATAGGATCACACAATATGTGACCGTTTGTGTCTGGCTTCTTTTACTTAGCACAGTGCTTTCGAGGCTCACCCATGTATCGGAACTTCAGTTTTTAAAATCGCTGAATAGGATTCCATAGTGTGAATAGACTACGTTTTGTTTATCCATTCATCAACTGATGGATGTTTGGGTTGTTTCCACTTTTTGACTATTATGAATAATGCTGCTATGATATTTTCATTTCTCTTAGGCATATACCAAGGGGTAGAAATATGGTTAAGTCTATGTTTAACATTTTGAGGAACTGCGAGACCGCTTTCCAAAGAGGTCACGCTATTTACATTCTCACCATCAGTGTAAGTGGGTTCCAGTTTCTTTCACATCCTTGCCACTTGTTATTGTCTGTCTTTTTGATGATAGCTCTCCTGGTGGGTATGAAGTGATTCTGTATTTGTTTTGAAATAATTTCTACCTTCTCTTGCCAACTCAGGAAGGTCAGCATTGTCATCCCCATTTCATTTAAAGATCAACTGTTCCAGGGAGGAAAGAAATGTGCTCCAGCTCACAGAGGTGAATTATAAGACGTAAACAGCATACTTTTAAAACTGTTGAAGAGATGTCCATGATATTATTGTTGAGGGGAAAAAAGCAAGTTACAGGATAAGATGTGTAGTATAAGCCCATCTATGTTTTGTTTTTTTTTTTTTGTTTTTTGTTTTTTTTGTTTTTTTTTTTTTTTCCCATCTATGTTTTAAAAAGACAGGGGTGCCTGGGTGGCTCAGTTGGTTAAGGGCCCGACTTTGGCTCAGGTCATGATATCATGGTTTATGAGTTCCAGCCCCACGTCCGGCTCTGTGCTGACAGCTCAGAGCCTGGAACCTGCTTCTGATTCTGTGCCTTCCTCTCTCTCTGCCCCTCCCCTGCTCACGCTCTCTCTCTCTCAAAACTAAATAAACATAAAAAAATTATTTAAAAATGTACATGCCCATCAGATTGGCAAAAATTTTAAAAGATTAATTGTGTTGCTAATGAAGTTGCTTGGAAACAAAGTTTTAAATAATGTTGGTGACCATGTGAAATTGTTTTCAAACCTTTTTAGAAAGTAATACTCAATTACTGACATTTTAAAAATGAACATTACTGGGGCGCCTGGGTGGCTCAGTCGGTTAAGTGTCCAGCTTCAGCTCAGATCACGATCTCACGGTTCATGGGTTCGAGCCCCACTTTGGGCTCTGTGCTGACAGCTCAGAGCCTGCAGCCTGCTTCAGATTCTCTCTCTCTCTCTCTCTCTCTCTCTCTCTCTCTCTCCCTCTCTGCCCCTCCCCCCAAAATAAATAAATGTTAAAAAATGTAAAAAAAATGCACTTTACTTTGCCATCTCACTTTGGAACTTGATCTGTAGAAATCAGAGCAGCCATACATGCTTAAAACATTGTTTGGTAACAATTGGATATCTAGCAGGAGGAAACTAGTTTGCTAAATTGTGCTATAGCCACACTGTGGAATACTTTTGCAGCTGTTTAAAAAGAAAAAAAGAATTATGTTTTGACTCAGAGAAATGTCCATGGTACCAGTGAGAAGAGCAGTTCCAGAGTAATAGGTATGTAATAAGAACCTATTTTTTAAAACAAAAAACTAATAAATTCAATTAGTGTGTGAGCTAGTAGAGAGATATGGAAGTTTACTTAACTGTTAACATTAGTTATGGTGGGAAGGGGTAGAAGGAGATGAGATACTTTTTAAAAAATATGCTTCTATAGTTCACTTGTGTGAACACTTGGAATTTGTAGGAAACAAAAGGAACTATGCAATAGAGTTTGTAATCAAAGCAGAATAGTGAATAGTAACAGACACTGGAACCAGAGACCTTGGGTTCAAATCCTGACTCTGCCACTTTCAGCTATGTGTTCTTGGGCAAATTACTTAACCTCTCTGAATTTCAATTTCCTCATCTGTAAAAGGGAGATAATAATAGTACCTATCTCAAAGGGTTTTTATTAAGAGAGATAATATTTGTAAAATGTTTAACATAGACACATAGTGCTAAATACTTGCTCTTTGTATTGTTATCTCCAGTATTGATTAAGCATTTATTATCTCCAGTATTTATTGAGGAGATATGCTATTCTCCTTTGATCTTCAGAATAACCCCAATAAGGTAAATCCTACTAATTAACATCACTATTTTAGAGAAGGAAACCAAGGTTTAGAGATTAAGGTTACATAGCTAGATACCATTGCACCTGCCTGTAGAGCTCGTACTTTTTAACCTTTGTGTCAAAGTATATGGATACTATTAACAGTGACAGCATTTATTCTACAAGTGTCTACCCTGTGCTTGGCATAATGGACAAAATACATGTGGGAAGAAGATAGATTTTATACATATGCAGGCATAATATGTCAAGTGGTAGTAAATGCTATTAAGAAAGATAATGCAGGGTGAGAGAGAAAGACTAATGGGCTTGGAGTACACAGCATCTGTTGTAGGTAGGATGATCAGGAAGGCCTGATATTTGAGCAGAGACTGGAGTGAAGAGAGCTAGCAGGCTATGTAAATACCTGAGGGAGTGTATTTCAGGTAGAGGAAGTGCAGCAAAGACCCTGAGGTACAATGTACCTGGCATGTGGAACAAGCATTTGGAGCAGAATGGTGGTAAAGAGATAGATGAGACCAGGGCAAGGATTTAATCTGTAAGGCATCCTTAGCCAGGTGGCTGTGTCATTTGTTGTCCAAACTGGGACACTTTTGATAGGAAAAGTGGGTGCTGTTAAGAACACTGCGAGGACAACCAGTGTGAACTGGGTCTGTCCCCAGCAAACTTTACTCATAGGTGATCCAAAGGATCTTGGATTATAATGTGAGTGAGTTGGGAAGACATTGAAGAATTTTGAGCAGGGAATTGACATGGCCTGACTTAACATTTTAGTGGGGTCACTCCTGGTCTAGACTGTAGGGTATGAGGGTGTGAGCTCAGACACTAGACGAGACCTGATGGTAGGACAGGGGCAGTAGAAGTAGAGGAGTCAGAAGTAGGCAGATTTGTGGTTGTTTTTGAAGGTTTGCTGTTTGATTGGGATATGGGGAGAGGAATCGAGAATGGTTCACATTTCCAACCTGGGCAGTTGGAAGGCTGGAGATGCCATTCACTAAGATGAGAACGATAGGGAGGAGCAGGTTTGGCAGAAAAAGTCAAGACCTGTTAAATTTGAAATGCCTCTCAGATCTCCAAATGGGGAACGGGAGGAAGTAAATCATATACACAAATGTGGAGTTCAGGGAGGGTCGGAGCTAAAGCTAAGGTGTGGTCCAGTTTAGATGGTATTCAAAAGGACCTGAGGAGATTAGCAAGGGTGGGAATGTAGACAGAAAAAAAGAAGTAGTCCACAGACCGAGCCCTGAGGTAAGTTCTGCCCTGTGCGGATGTAGGACAAATGAGAATGCATCTAGCAAAAAGATGGAGGGGTGGCCTGTAAGGAGGGGAGTGGGGAGCATTGGGGGTCCTAACTCTCTGCTCCATAAATGTCTGTACTGTGATACTGGGGGAGGGTGGTATTCATATGCTACTTTTATTTCAGTAAAAAGCTGCTGGGTTCCAGTCAGGGAACCGGGTGGGGCTTGGAGAGGGCAAATGGAGACAATCCAGGTTGCCCTGTAAAATCGAGGTCTCCTAGGGGCAATGACTTACTTCCATTCCCAGACCCAGCAATTCCACCTACTTCCCAGAACACTTACTCTGGACCTGACTGCCAGGGTCCTCTTCTCTAAATTCCGGGAGCCTTATTTGGTGCTTCATTTTGGACCATGTCATGTTACTAAACCTACCCTGCATGTGTCAAGCAGAGTTGTGTCACAGAAAAGGCGCAGGAGGGGTACAGGCCTGGGTGTGTGAAAGTCCTGCTCAGCCTGCATTAGCAGCGATGGCAGTGCTGTTGGCCGGGACTCCTTGCTCCTGACCTGGGTTCGCTCCTTTGTTCCCATTTCCTTACTGTAAATGGGTCTCCAAAACACTCGTTTTTGTAGGGTTGCAGTGAGGATTAACTGGGACTAAGACTGTGCACTAAGGAACCAAAAAGAACCAATTTGAATCCCAGTCCAGCCATTTACAGCATCTTGAGCAAATCATGTAAACTATTAAATAAGTTTTTTTAACGTTTTATTGATTTTTGAGAGAGAGAGAGAGAGTGCAAGTGGGGGAAGGGCAGAGAGAGAGGGGGACAGAGGATCCTAAGTGGGCTCTGTGCTGACAGCAGTGAGCCCGATGTAAGGCTCGAACTCCCGAACCGTGAGATTATGACCTGAGCCGGAGTCAGACACTCAACCGACTGAGCCACCCAGGCACCCCTCATGTACTCTTTAAACATCAGTTTTATTATTAGGAGAATAGGGAACGTAATACCTTACAGGCTATTGTCCCTTGGAAATGAACCCATATAAAATGCCTGGCAGAGTCAGTAGTTAGTCCATCGATAACTACTGAGTACCACAAATACTAAAGTTGCCATCTGTTACCCCATCTACATGGAGCAAATGTTTAATTCATTCATGCACTGAAGTAATCTTTCTAACTGAATGATGGGGGGCAGGGAGATGAGACAACTGAACCTCTGAGAGATTAAGGAACTTGCCCAAGGTCACACAGCTAGAAGGTGGCAGGGCTGGGATCCAGTTCTAGATCTTTCTGACTCTGAAAATGGTTATTTTTAATTTATTTAGAGAGGGCACAAGGGGTGGGTGGTGGTGCAGAGAGAGGGAGAGAATCCCAAGCAGGCTTTACACTGCCAGCTAAATCTCATGAACCACAGGATCATGACCTGAGCTGAAATCAAGAGTCAGATGCTTAACTGAGCCACCCAGGCACCCCAACTCTGAAAATGGTTATTAATGCAATACTCGATCACCCTCCGAGAGTCAGGCAAAGCAGCGATGTCAGCATACTAGCTGCTCAGTAAATCTAGTTAACTGGCTTCTCATGCAGCTTCCTCTTTCATTTCCCAGGTCTCTCTTTAAAAAAAAAAAAAATTTTTTTTTTTTAATCTTTATTTGTGAGAGAGAGAGAGAGAGAAAGAGTGTGAGCAGGGGAGGAACAGAGAGAGAGGGAGACACAATCCAAAGCAGGCTGCACGCTGTGGGCTGTCAGCACAACAGCCCGTTGCGGGGCTGGAACTCATGAACCAGGAGTTCGTGACCTGAGTCGAAGTCAGATGCTTAACTGACTGAGCCACCCAGGTGCCCCTCCCAGGTGTCTCTTTTAAAGCTTCCTTCCCAATATGAGCTATTTAGTGCACCCATCACAACTCTGATAAACTGATCCAAGAAGCCAATTCAAAATAAATAGCAGACTGTGCAGTCTTTGTGCAAAGCCTGTATCTGTTTTTGTGTGGTGGTGAACTCCAGGGAAACCTAGCTCTGTGCCTCAGCCCACTCAAGGGAATATTTGCATCTTACTCTACAACAGACTCTTTGAAAGATGGAAAACATATTCCCCTAAGACCTGGGAATGCTAACCAGTTAATAGATTCCCAAGGGTTTTATGTATTACCGGGATACTGACTGCTATCACAGGTCATTAAATATCAAAGTTTATGCTCAGGAAGCCAAAAAATAATCTAAGTTCTCTGTGTCTCACTTGTCTTGGCCAGTACTCCAAGTAAGCGAAAGTTCCTGAAACCATTTGGTATCACACAGGTAAAATGAGAGTCACACAGATCCGAAAGGTTGAAATATTAAACTGTTAGCGGCACGCGGCTCAGTGGTAATAAGTCTCCCACTTGCTTTTCATCTTTGTAGCTTTCTTATAGCATTGGCTTCTTTTCCAAAGTGCTCTGTTACTTTCTCCTTTATTTGGTAAAGGATTGGAGTAGACTGTCCAATTCCTGGGCAGTTTTAATCAGCTGTCTCTTTAGCTATCCTTGAGTGCCTCTTTGGTTCCCACTAGACCTTGTTGATTTGTTTTTTCATCGAGGGACTTTGAGCCAAATCAGGCACACAAATTCAGGTTGAGTGACTGTTGCTTCTCAGCACAGTCTACTCAGCAAAAAGTGGGTAAGTTGAGCTGCTCACTCAACTTTCAGTAGTGCTCGTGATAATTCTAGGAATGTTTACCCTGTGAGTTTTCTTTGATTTGCCAGGGTGGTCACTTTCAAATTCTTGGCTTCCTCCCGCATCTCCATATGTCCTCTGTGGGGGGGGGGGGGGGGGGGGGATTTCAAAATATTTGGCCTAGCAGTGATTCTGTCCCCACTTCTAGGGATGGTTTGGGCAGTCACTTCTGTCCAGACGTGGTGGTAGGCCTGGATTGGCCTGCTGGCTCAGGCAATGAGTGGTGGAAGAAATTGTTGGGGGGTAGGGGCTGAAGGCAGGCAGGGCGTGAGACAGAGGTCCTTGGAATGAATTTTTATCCTCTGTGCATCTTTAGCCAGCCCTCTTGTTAATCTGGCTACAAATGGGCTAGATAGCATTGTATAGATTACTCATGTTTGGCCATTTCACTAGTGAATGTAGCAAAGTTGGTGAGGTTAAGGACAATAGAGATCTGTGAAACTGATAATTTAGTGTTGAATAAACAATGTGACTATTTGGCCTGAGCTTCCAGGAAAGATTAACTGTTTCAAATATTCTGTTGCCTTGGTTACACCACATAGCCTGATTGGGGGTTCAGGAAATTTGGTCACTGACACATCAAATAACCAGTCGACTTAATCAAGTATTCACTTTCTTATTTTTTACACTTTTACCTTTAGACATAGAGCTGGTGCTTTGATTGTATGGGATATAAAAACCGTATACTGAATAGTTTAATCAGCCATCCTAAGACTCAATGTTTTCTTGCATTTGTGAAGTTACGAGCAGACTGGTAGAGATTGTATGGTATTGATGGTATGATCATATGGTGTTATGACCAATAGTGTCTAAGCTAAAGTATATATTTTAGTAATTACACTGCAGTCCAGGGAGCAGATTCTTATTTTGAAGGTAGAAAACAAATATCAACTCAGCTATTGGTGCTCCTGATTAGCGTTTTTGTTTTTTTTTTTTTTTTTTTTACCAAGTCTAAATTTCCTTCTGTTCCCAAATATACTTGTACTTGTCCATTTACTTTAATTTTTTAAGTTTATTTATTTAGAGAGAGAGAACGTGCACAAGTGCAGAAGTGGAGGAGGGGCAGAGAAAGCGGGAGAGAGACAATCCCAAGCAGGCTTCTTGCTGTCAGTGCACAGAGCCCAATGTGGGGCTCGATCTCATGAACGATGAGATCATGACTGGAGCTGAAACCAAGTGTAGGACACTTAGCTGACTGAGCCACCCAGGCTCCCGTTGTCCATTTATTTAAAAAAAAATTTTTTTAATGTTTATTTACTTTTGAGAGAGAGACAGAGATAGAGTGTGAGTGGGTGAGGGGCAGAGAGAGGGAGACCTAGAATCCAAAGCAGGCTCCAGGCTCTGAGCTGTCAGCACAGATCCTGATGTGGGCCTCAAACTCACAAACTGCAATATCATAACCTGAGCCAGAGTCAGACACCCAACTGACTGAGCCATCTAGGTGCCCCTCCATTATTTTAAAAAGTAGTTGTTAATCTAGAGAAAAGAGCATTTTTTCCTTCTATGTAGAGTGTTAATAGATAGCATGGCAAAGTAGTAGTTAATGTGCTTGTGGATATATCTACATATTTAGGTTAAGTATTTTTCATAGAGAACAAAATATAATAAAAACAATAAAAAATATTTCATTAAGGGGTGCCTGGGTGGCTCAGTTGGTTAAGCGTCCAACTTTAGCTCAGGTCATGATCTCATGGTCCATGAGTTTGAGCCCCACATCAGGCTCTGCACTGGTGGTGATAACCTGCTTGGGATTCTGTCTCTCTCTCTCTCCCTCTTTCTGTCTGTCCCTTCCCCACTTGTGTGCTCTCTCGCTCTCTCTCTCTCAAGGAAAAAAAAAAGATATTTCAATGAAATCCATTAGTCATTTATTGAACATCTTCCATGTTTAAGCCTGTGCCTACAGGACGGTCAAAGGTGTGACACAGCCTCTGCTTCCGAAGAGCTCAGAAAGCCTTCCTTTATACAATCAGATTCTAGATTTAGAACAGCCTGGACCCAAACTAAACTAGCAGGCTCTCAGATACTCAGAGAAACTTGTTCCCCAGGTTGTCTCTTTAGACCACAACCCTGTTTCCACAAGAGGGGCTATGCTCAGTCCTAGGATTCCAAATGACAAAATGCTACATTCCACCTCCTTCCCCCACCCCATACTGCTTGTGTGTCCGTTCATCAGGTTCATAGCCTGGGGACAGTCTCACACTTTAGCAGGTTAGTTATGTGGTCTGAACTAAAGACTCCTGATCCAGAAGAGAGGAGACCTGGGTTCCAGTCCTGGTTCTGTCTCTAGCTTGGTTTGCGACCTCTGGCAGTGAACCCAGTCTTCAAGCCTTCAGTGCTCTAAAATGCAGCATGTTGGGACACCTGGGTGGCTCAGTAGGTTAAGTGTCCGATTCTTGATTTCAGCTCAGGTCATGATCTCACAGTTTGTGGCTTTGAGCCCTTCATCAGGCTCTGTGCTGACAGTGCAGAGCCTGCTTGGGATTCTGTCTCTCCGTCTCTCTCTGCCCCTCCGTCTCTGTCTTTCCTCTCTCTCTCTGCTCCTCCCTCCCCTCCTCCTGCAAGCCCACACACTCTCTCTCTTTCTCTCAAAATAAATAAACTTAAAAAAATGTAGAGTGTTGGGGCTCGCAGTGATGATTTCTAAGCTTCCCCACGCTATAACACTTCTTACATTCTCTCTTTTTTTTAAAACTGAGGTTAAAATGAATTTGATGGAGTATTGCTTTCAAAGCAATACTAGTAAGTATAGAAGTAAAGTATTGCTTTACCTCTCATTCCAAGAAATGTGTTTTCAACATTGTCTCTCTGTATGAGTCTGGAACTTTTCCTGAGGATATTCTAAATAATCAACTCTCCCATCTTTTACATATTCTGTAAAGTCTCTTAAGTATTGGAACTAACTCCATGTGTCTGTGTCTCTAATACTTTCAGCTATATCTGCATTTTACATGCCCCTCCTTTAAAAATATAATGACTCTCAGACAAGTTCCATTTTTGTTTTAGGAATAACAGAGGTGTCTGGCTGGCTCCATCCATAGAGCATGCGGCTCTTGATCTTAGGGTAGTGAGTTCAAGCCCCACGTTGGGCATGGAGCCAACTTAAAAAAAATTTGTTTTTAAAGGAATAATAGGCAATTGTTCAGAGTTAAGCTCTTTTCACATGGAAAGTTTGGAAAATCCCCATTATAAGTCTGCCCCCTTCGTCCCACCCTTCCACCACCACGACACCCCTGCCCAAGCTAAAACCACTCAGATTCTCTTTCCTGAGAATTTGAATTCTGAGCAGAGACACAGAGAACTGTTTGGAGCAGAGTCATGGGTTGATTACTGAGATTCCAATCACTACCCTGGTTCTTGGCCTTTCTGGGGGCTGGTGGTGTAGTTCTCTCTTTGATTCTGTGAGCTATTCTCCAGTCATTTCCAGAATTACTTTTGGCCTAAGTTAGGAAAGAAGAGAGGGAAGGAAGGAAGATAGGCAGGTCCATGATGCTAACTAGAACAAGGTATAGTGAAGGACCAGTTTTTCCAGTTTTTGTTTTTAGTTCCCAGTCTGTCACTGACTGACGTGGTCATACTACATATTGCCAGGATGCAGCATTCAGAACACCCAAAAATGATCTATACCATGTTCAGTGAGATGACTCCACTATCCTATATTGATGTTCCAGCAATGTCAGATTGCACTAAAAGGTTCTAACTGCTTACTCAAAGTTTCTGTACCTATCTCATCGAGGACTAGCATTGGTACTGAACTGGAGTTTCTAGGAGACCAGGGAACTTAACCTCTGTCTGAAGCCAGGAGGTGTTGAAATTGCCCATTTCCACATAGGCAAGTGAACTAGGACAGTTGCTGGGTAAAGCCCTACTGTGGGCCCACTCAGAAGTTCTGCTTTTGCCCCTAACTTGTTGGCTGGGATTGCTCCAACCTGATTCCACCCACCCACCCACCCACCCTTCCTCCTCCTTCCACTCACTGTCCCCAGACTTCTTGTATTCTCTGTCAAACAAGAAGTTTGCCACCATGTTTCTACTGAGAGGATAGCAGCCTGGCCCCCGCCTTGGCCTGTCTCTGGAAGAATGGACAAAGGTTTTAGCAGTTTAAAAGAGAGTGCCCTGGAGTGCCTGGGTGGCTCAGTCAGTTAAGCGTCTGACTTCAGCTCAGGTCGTGATTCCACGGTCGGTGGGTTTGAGCCCTGCGTTAGGCTCTGTACTGACAGCTCAGCCCAGAGCGTGCTTCAGATTCTATCTCTCTCTCTCTCTCTCTCTCTCTCTGCCCCTCCCCCACTCACACTCTGTCTCTCAAAAATGAATAAATGTTAAAAAAAATAAAAAATAAATAAAAGGGAGTGCCATATGAAAAGAAAAGAAAGCAGGGACTCAGATACGTATACATCCATTTTCATTGCAGTATTAGTCACAATAGCCAAAAGGTGGAAACAACCCAAATGTCCATTGACAAATGAATGGAAAAACAAAATGTCTGTACATTCAATGGAATATGGTTCACCAGTAAAAAGGCCGGAAATTCTGTCACGTGTTGCAACATGGATGAACCTTGAAAACATTATGCTAAGTAAGCCAGACACAAAAGGCCAAATATATGATTCACTTACATGAGGTATCTAGCATAGTCAAATTCACAGAGACAGAAAGTAGAATGATGGTTGCCAGAGACTTGGGGGAGAGAGGAATGGGGAGTTAGTGTTTAAGGGGTACAGAGTTTCAGTCTGGAAAGAGCAAAAAATTTTGGAGTTGATGGTGGTGGTGGTGGTGGTGGTGGTGGTTGCATAACGATGTGAATGCACTTAATGCCCCTAAGCTATACACTTGAACATGGTTAAGATGGTAAATTTTATGTTAATTATGTTTTACCATACACACATGGAGATTTGGAAATTACATTTTTGAAAGAGAGAAAGAGGGCCTAGGAGAGAGCTTTCTTAGAGGTAGCTTTGGGTTCTTGACACATATGACGTTGTGAGTGCCCACAGGTGTTGAGACAGCCTTCGGCTGGTTCGCTTCTTGGAACATCAGGGCCAGTGTCTGTCAGTTCATTCAAGCCCTAGTCCAGAGTTGTGGCCAGAAGACACCTAATTAGTTCTGTGATGATCAACAGGCCAGGCCCCTCCTGTAGCCCTCCTTGTCATTCATTCATTCATTCGTTCGTTCGTTCGTTCATTCCACGGGCATCAAGTGCCTGATCTCTACAATGGGACTATAAAATCAGGCCCAGGTAGTGTAACCCCTCTCTGAAGCCAGGAAACAGCTAATTTCAACTGATTTATACGGAGGGAGTATAATAATGAACAAGAAAGACCTAGTTCCTGCCAGCACAGTGCTAATTTTCAGCCCTTTCCTCAACTGGGCTCAGTCAGAGTGCTCCCTGTAGGCCACTGAATGCCAAGCAACCACAGATGAGCACTGTGCTGTGATGCACAGCCTTGAACAAGAATCAGAGGCCTAGGCTCTAGCCTGGCCTTAGCACTGGCTTCTGTTTGACATTAAACAAATCTGTTAATCTGTCTGTGGTCTCTGTGGCCCCTCAGCAACATGGAGATGCCTCATGGGGTTGGGATAAAAGTAAGAACGAGACCAAGAGTGTGAAAGAGCTCTGATATATAACATTAGATGGGTTGGTTGGGGGTGGGGGGTGGGGGTGGGGGGAATGAATAGCTGACGCAGGGGTGGGGCAAACACACAACTCAGGCCTCTGCCGTTGGTCGGTCTAACCTGTGAGGTTCCCTGACAATGATGTTTTGTGGAAAGGAGGAAAGTAGGGTCCCCACATTCTTTTCTGGGAGAGCAGACTTACCGTCACCCATGCCCTCTGTGTCCTATTCTTTGCCTCTTTTTCCCCCAAACAGGTTACAACCAACCTCAGCTTGGCTTTAGTAAGTCACCTTCATCAGCCCTCCCAAATCCAGCAGCTGGCAGCCCTTCAGATCAGATAATGTATCTGATGCATTTTCAGGCCTGGTGCAGAAAAGAGAAGGGGCTCAACAAGGTACATAAAAGAGTGTTATTATTATTATTATTATTTTAGGTTTATTTATTTATTTGAGAAAGACAGAGACAGTGCAAATGGGGGAAGGGCAGAGAGAGAGGGAGACAGAGAATCCCAAGCAGGCTCCAAGCTGCCAGCACAGAGCCTGATGCGGGGCTCAAATTCACGAAAACTGTGATATCATGACCTGAGCCAAAACCAAGAGTCAGACGCTTAACCCACTGAGCCTCCTAACTGCCCACGGCCTCAACCTTCTTATCTGTAAAATGGGAATAATTAATACCTACCTCAAAGGATTGTTACGAAGGTGAAATAATGCATTTCAAGTGCTTAGCACACAGACTGGCCTGAACAAATGCATGGATGTTAGCTATTGTGGTTATCCTCTGTTAAATGCACAGGGTGTACTAACCTGTTTAGTGGGTTGAGTGGGTTAAGGCATGGAGGAGGGCTCTGTAAACAGTGTTATTCCCCTCCCAGCTCCCTTTTGGCATTTATGCAGCAATCTTCATAATTAACATCATTATTATCAAATATTCCCACTTCTCCCCTCTTGTCTCATTAGCTGGCTGGATGGGGCTTGCTCTTCTCTTTTTCAAAGCTCTTCTTCCCTCCCAGTCTTTCTTCCAGGCTTTGTTTTTTTCCTTCTGGTTTCTACTTTTTCTTTCTGTAACACTTTCTGTGTGCCAGAAGGTCCTCCAAGACCTTTAACTACGGAAACCACCCCTCCCTTCAAGTAGGGATGGGTCCACCTCCACCCATTCAGGAAAGAGATCTTGGGATCTGGGATCTTGGGCCTCTACTGCTCCCCCCTCCCACCTGAAAAGAAGTAGAAGGAAGAGCTCGGCCTTTTGACTAGCTCCTGGGCTGTTGTCCTCACTGTTGGGGCTTCCATAGGCAATATCAGATCTTCAGGTACATCGTGGGGATATTTCTGCTGAAACTACTCCATTGTCTTTTTACAGAACCGGGGTTTTCCTATACCTGTTCTGCTTCTCTTGAACTATTTGGGACCCTGGCAGCCATTTCCCTTATCCCAGAATAGTTTGCAGAGCGTTTCGCCTGAGGTTTCTACAAGTCTGGAAAATCATCAAGCAACGTCATCTCATTCACATCCAGTTAGCCTAGCTGTCTAGTGTGGGTCTGTTTGCATAAAGCAAAACTGGCTTGTGCACGCCCTGCCTGTGCACACAGGTGTGAGCGCCAGGACACAGACTGAGTCCACAGACATGTTGGTCCTCATGTCTTAGTTTGTACCTTTCTTTTTTTTTCTCTCTCTCTCTTTTTTAAAAAAATATTTTATTTATTTTTTCCCCAGCCCCTAAAGATTTTATTAAAATTTTTTTAAAGTTTATTTATTTATTTAGAGAGAGAGCAGGGGAGGGGTAGAGAGAAAGAGAATCCAAAGCAGGTTTGTGCTGTCATCGTGGAGCTCAACACCGAGCTCAGTCTCACAAACTGGGATCACAACCTGAGCTGAAATCAAGAATCAGAGGCTTAACCCACTGAGCCACCCAGGTGCTCCTATAGATTTTATTTTTAAGTAATCTCTACACCCATCATGGGGCTGAAACTTACAACCCCAAGATCAAGAGTCACATGCTCCACCAACCAAGCCAGCCAGGTGCCCCTCAGTTTGTACCTCTCTATGTATTGCAGTAGTTAGCAGAGCTCTGAGTATATAACAAATGCTCAATACATGCCCGGTGATTTGTTTGTTTACTGATTCATTTATTCACTCTTTGCCAGCCTGCTAATTGCTTACTCTTGAGCACTGCGAACTTCTGCGAAATGCAAGCTGGTGCAGCCACTCTGGAAAACAGTATGGAGGTTCCTCAAAAAACTAAGAATAGAACTACCCTATGACCCAGCAATTGTACTACTAGGCATTTATCCACGGGATACAGGTGTGCTGTTTCGAAGGAACACATGCACCCCCATGTTCATAGCAGCACTATCAACAATAGCCGAAGTATGGAAAGAGCCCAAATATCCATCGATGGATGAATGGATAAAGAAGATGTGGTATATAGATATACAATGGAGTATTACTCGACAATCAAAAAGAATGAAATCTTGCCATTTGCAACTGCGTGGATGGAACTGGAGGGTATTATGCTAAATGAAATTAGAGCAAGACAAAAATCATATGACTTCACTTATATGAGGACTTTAAGAGACAAAACAGATGACCATAAGGGAAGGGAAACAAAAATAATATAAAAACAGGGAGGGGGACAAAACAGAAGAGACTCATAAATATGGAGAACAAACTGAGGGTTACTGGAGGGGTTGTGGGAGGGGGGATGGGCTAAATGGGTAAGGGGCACTAAGGAAATCATTGTTGCACTATATGCTAACTAATTTCGATGTAAATTTTAAAAAATAAAAAATAAAATTAAAAAAAACAAAGTACAGAATCAGAAAAAAAAATAAAAAGTTAAAAAAACAAAAATATAACATCAAAATTTTAAAAAATAAATTGAAAAGAAAGGTTAAAAAGAAAGAAAGAAAGAAAGAAAGAAAGAAAGAAAGAAAGAAAGAAAGAAAGAAAAAGAAAAGAAAGAATCCAGGAAGGGAAAGGATTGTTCCACATTTTCCTCCACGTTCAGAAGCTTGTCTGTGTCCTCATCCAGAAAGACTGGAAATGACAAGCCTAGTGGCTTCTGTCGTGATATGAGGGATCCTAAGACTACCTAAGTGGCCCTTGTGTAGGTACACCAGAGGGTGAAAACACCTCTTAAGTTGGCTTGGGCCAGTCTTAGAAGTCCTGGACCCTGTTACCTCTAGGTTTTCCTGAAACCATCCCATTTCATCAAGGGTCTTCAGTCAAAATTCCTCCTGGACAGAAATGTGTTTGTGGCTGTAATTGTCCTGTCGACACTGACTAGCAAATGGGGGCTTAAATGTTGTGGGGGTTTTTGTTTTGGTTTGTAATAATGATGGTGACGATATCCTAGAGGTGCCTTGGGACCTGGCCAAACCTTCTGGGGCCTCTACTGATCAAACCCATAGCTTGGGGAATGGAAAGTTACGGGCTGGGCTGTGTACAGACAGACTCTACATTCCCAGAGCAGCGGCAGCATAATAGAAAGGGCATTTGCCCTCTCTATCTCCTCTCCTCATCTACCCCCTTAGAGTTTTATGCTTGAATCTGGATGTTTGAGTGAACAGGAAGTACTGGCAGCAGAGCTGAAATATACAAGTACATATTTGGCACAGCTCTGATGCCTTCTTTTGCCCCCCCCTCCCCCCCACTTTAGGTGGCACCCAACAGGGCAGTAGGTACAGTCCCTTGCATCTTGCTGGCAAGCCTCGACCTGCCAGCAGCCAAAACCATTACAGCAGCTCAGGTGCTAGCTTGGCAGGAAGCTTGGGAGCAGCTGGCTGTTCTGGTTCCTGAGCTCGGCTCTAAGCAGCAGCAGCTTGGCAGTGGGGGAAGAGGCTCATCAGGCCCTACCTGTATCTATCTGCTCACCAAAGAGGAGCTAGGGAGACACTGGGACCCCACTTCTCTCCTCCTCTCATTACCTGCCTCCCCAGCCCCACCACACACCTGTGCTGTGAGGGAGACTGAGACAGACTGAGCAAACCACTTGTAATCTTCCTCTGGGCCAACCCCTGCTTGCCGACACAAAGCTGGATTGTTTTTCCTCATGTTGGGAAGGAAGAAGCTCAGAAAACAGGAAGAGGGGAGCAGGCTTATGTACAGATACATCTATGTCCAATTCTCAGCTGTTTGGGGATATTTGGGTCTCCAAACTCCCTCTTGCTTTTCTTTGGCTTATATGGAGAGGTGTTAGTGGCCAGGTTAGAAAGAGAAAGGAAATAGTCTGGGGAGCAGGGCTTGGCAGGTGGGGGTGGTGAGGCAGAGATAATTAGGGAGGGGATAGTTTGGTGATTAAATGAGTGTCTGACACCAGGTGATAATGATGGTGGTGGAGGTGGATGGAAATTCTCAAGTGTATTCAATAGAGACTAGTGGAATTAAGGACACAGCCTTTTGTCCTCAGTTCAAATACTGGTCTCTTTCACTACTTCTGACTTTCAGCAAGATTTTTAACCTCTAAGCCTTGTTTTCCTGTAGGCTTGTATTAAATACAATTTTCTATATTTCACTTAATATAAGTATATATATGTGTATATGCCTCCCACACAAATGTTGACTGATAAGGTTACATTAATAATAAGTTCTCTTGCATCATGGTGTCATGGGCTGGAAAGGAAAGATTAAGCCTCACAGCTCTGTCTCTGCCACTGGAGCTTTGTGTTGGCCTTAGAGACTCCCTCCCAGGTGACAGTCCCTGGTTTCATCCCTGATTGTGCCACTGCAAGTTTCTGGTAGGGTCCAGGCCCTGCTGGCTTCTAGCCATAGCAGCTTTGTTCTGCTGAGGACATGTGACTGGCTCTCAAGTGCACTCCAAGGTCAGAGCTACAGTCTTGCTTTTTTTGTCCTAGGACTCAGTGCTGGTTGCTGGCATTTATGGAACTGTGCCCTGGGTGTCATGACCTCTTATTCCCTTGGCAACCTCTTGTTCTCTGGATTTCATCACCTTTTCTCTGCACAGACGCTGGGCATGTAAGCAAAGTTGCTGCACTCACCCTGGACCTTTGGGCCCTTTACATCTGGTGGAGCCTGTGGGACCAGCCCTCCTGGCACTTCCTTCAGCCCCACCTTCCCACTGGCCTAGAGGGGGGTCAGTCTTCCCCTCTTAAAAAAGTGTTTTAGGGGCACCTGAGTGGCTCAGTCGGTTAAGCGTCCGACTTCGCTCAGGTCATGGTCTCACGGTTTGTGGGTTCGAACCCCACGTCAGGCTCTGTGCTGACAGCTCAGAGCCTGGAGCCTGCTTTGGATTCTGTGTCTCCCTCTGTCTCTACCCTCCTCCACTCACACTCTGTGTCTCTCTCTCAAAAATAAATAAACAAAAAAAAAAAGTGTTTTAGTTCAGCAAACATGCTAGCCCTTTTCGGCGGAGCCCTGCCCAAGGCTGGAAATGGAGCTTCAGAAATCCTATTTCCATTGGCCCTGCCTCTTTTAGACATTTACTCTCAGCTCCACCTCTCCTGTTGACACCCAGCCAACACTCTCCATCTTAGTAAACAGCAACTCCGGCCTTCTAACTGTCCAGGTCCAAAAGCTTCAAGTCATTCTTGATTCCTCACCTCATATCCAATCCGTGAGCAAGGCCTGTCAGCTAGACTTTCAAAATCTATCCAAAATCTGCCTGAGCAGCAAGGGACTTCCTTTCTTCCTGGCATAAATGTCCCTGTTGACCATATGACATATTGCCAAGAGAGGCCAGAGGTCAGAAGAAATGAATGCAAGTTTCAGATCTGCAACATCGTGATGGGTAGTAAAATAATAGGCTGCAACCTGTTCATTGCTTATTATGTTCCAAGTACTAAGTCCTTAAGGTGGATTATCTTATTCACTGTGTGACCGTGGACTGATGACTTCACCTCTGTTTCTGTTGTTTCATCTCTAAAATGGAGAGGACAGCAGTCCATGGGGAGGCTGTGAGGATGCAGTGAAATAATATATGTGACAGTCTTTGAAAAAAGCAGCAAGGGATATATGTATCCCATATTTTTCTCAAAGAGCCAACATGATCATCTTCAGGCCTTTGAAGAGTTCACATTGCATAGAAGAGGGATGTTGGCAAAATTCCAGCTGATGGTGAATTTGATAGCCCAGCTTTGTGAGGGCAGAATGTGAGGCCCATGGTGGTGCTTTATCTGTCACCTGAGATTGGGGTGTCTGTCTCCTGGCACAAATGTGACACCTGCTGCAGGGGAAACAGGCCCTGGCAGCTGGCACTCTGGGAGTAGAGGTCTGGCCAGGAGCAGGAGGAGTTCACTTATCAGAAGGCAAGTGACAAGTGTCAATAGTTAAATCAGCACATTCTTTAGATCCAAGTTCCCCCCCAGGGGGCAAATCAATGCCTGGGTATCCACTAGCAGGGTTAATACAGAGGCAAAGGCACGGGAAAAGGGATTGCCAAATGGCCAGCACACAGCCCAATGCCTGCTATGCCCTTGGTGGATATTAATGGAGGGATGGATGGGCAGTGGGCGGGGAACAGAAGGTAATACCCAGGAAACAGAGATGCAGTATTATCCGTTGTTCCACTGCCACTGAGTTCCTGCTGGCCCACAGCCTGCTTGGTTCTCTTACAAAATTGTCCAGGGCCTTGAACTTGTATCTGACTTCCAGGTCCCAAACCCCAAACTCATTGAGGAAGGAATGCTTGTTGAGTACTTACAGTGTGTCAGATTACTTGCTCAAGCAGTCAGTCACCATTTATAAGGAGTAGATAGACAATTGGGTCTGACCCCGAAGACTTGCTTCTCTTTCTCCTATACTCTGAAGTCAGCAAAGGGAATTTTCTATTCCTGAGCTTACTAAAGCTTGGGCTGTTGACTGCCCCATCTCTAAGTATCTCAAAGCCATCCCAACACCTGTGACCAGGGGCAGGGCCTGGTTGGGTTTAACCTTACTGATCCATCCCCTTTCCCACAGTGGATTTGTCCTTGCTCACTGAGAGAACCACCTCTTACCTTCTTTTACAGAGACATAGAGCCAGACACTAAAGGTGATAACGGCAGATTTTATTCAGTACATCACGATATAGGAAAGAGACCTCAGGAGAGAACTGAAGTCAATTCCCAATACAGCAAAGGCAGCGGGGGGTTTATAGCCAGCATGCAGAGTGAGGGTGGCAGGAGATGGAAAATTACTAAGGGGGAGACATCAGGGTAGGGGGGTTCTTGCTAAAGGCAGGCTGAGAACTTATATATCAGGGATCGGAGATGAGGAATTGATCAGTTATCAAGGATAATCAGATATCAAAGGTGGGGGAACTCCCGATAAAAAGACTTAATGGGATTCTTGGGGCGCCTGGGTGGCTCAGTCGGTTAAGCGTCTGACTCGATTTCGGCTCAGGTCATGATCTCACGGTCATGAGAGTGAGCCCCAAGTTCAGCTCTGAGCTGGGCATGGAGCCTGCTTGGGATTCTCTGTCTCTCTGCCCCTCCCCCGCTCTTGTGTACCCTCTCTTTCTCTCTTTCTCTCAAAAACAACAACAAAAGACTTCACAGGATTCTTCCTAAACACTGGACTGGGCCAGCAAGGACAGGGCCCAAGGAGGAGGCCTACTCAAAAGGAGGGCTCAGAGGAGCCTGTCCAAAATTTGGTCAAGGAATCTTCATTGCTTCCCAGCAAATGCCAGGACAGGGCATTCTGAAGACCCACAATGATAGTTCACTGATTTCAGGTTAAGTTGTCTCACCTTTGGTGTGACTTCCAAGAGTCAGAGAATTTTCTGGAACTGAAAACTAGTCTGAGAAAGGATGTGCATTTGAGACATACTGTAACTCACATCACTAGGGGAAGTACTGTTTTTATTAGTATTTCCTCACAACTTTGTCCAGAGGTAGATGGCTTTTCATTCTAAGAACAAAGTCAAGGAAGAGATGACCCAATCATTCAAAGGCAGAAGCAAGGACTGCCCACCCCTCCCCACAGTGTGACTCACTCCCCACCCAGGCACTGAAGCTCCCCAGCCACCAGCCAGCCACTCCTTGGGCTTGGCAAGGGATCGGGCTCTTAGATTAGTTGTGTCTGAGTTGGGATTAACAGATGAACAAACAGCTCTCTCCTGAGCTCATCCAGAAATCTAGGGTGTAAGTCTGCAAGCATTCTTTCTCTTCCTCCCTCCCATAGCCTCACCTCACTTCACTGGCCCCAGAATCCTGCTTCTTCAGAACATCCCCCTGCACTGAACTAGTCTGACCTGTTCCTGACTGCCAGCTGGCCAACCATGGAAACAGGAGAGACCTTGATGGCAGAGGGATAAACCTGCAGAAGTCCCCATAAAACATAACATGAGCAGAGGTTTAACGTCTGTGCAGAAACCCTGAGACACAGATCCCCAGCTGAGGCCTCTGCCCCTGGGACTCTTTCAATGTCTGTGCCAAAAATGCCCACAGGAGAAAATGCTGGCTTTTGAGACAGGGAGGCTCTGTGTTCTGATCCTGGCTTCAAAACAACTAATTCTGGGGGCCTCCCAGGTGGCTCAGTCGGTTAAGCGTCTGACTTTAGTTCAGGTCATGTCATGATCTCATGGTTTTGTGGGTTTGAGCCCTGCATTAGGCTCTGCACTGACAGTACAAAGTCTGCTTGGGATTCTCTCTCTCTCTCTCTCTCTCTCTCTCTCTCTCTGCCGGTTCCCAACTCTCGGTGTCTGTCTTCTTCAAAATTAACTAATTAAAAACAAAAACTAACTCTGTGACTTTAAGCTCTGAGCTGCTCTTCCCCATCTGTAAAATGGAGGTAATCAGACCTGGCCTATCTCACAAGATCCCAAAGGGCCACACCAAACATAACTATAAGAAAAGCATCCCCCCACCCACCGCAATCTCCCTGCTAGAGTCAATTACATAAACACTTATGCAAAATGTTGATGTCCACCTTCTGCCGGCCCACATTCATAGACTGCTCTTTTCTCTCTGTCTGGTTTGCTGTATCTCTACTGGTGCTCACATAGGGGTTCCTATGACACTTCTGCTTTGGGCCAGCTATTGGCTCCCAGTGGTCAGGGACCACGAGTCTAACTTCTTTTGTGCAGCACCCACTGCAGTGTCTGGGAGCATCTTGATAGAGCTGTTAGAGAGAGAGTAGTAGCTGGGAATCTGAACGCTTGAGTTCCAGGCTTAGCCTTGTTGCTATTTGGTGAGTGAGCCTAGAGAAGTCATTTGACCAGCTGGGGTCCCATTTTCCTCATCTGAAATGATGACCAGATGATCTTGAAAGCCTCTGCTAGCTCTTAATAGTCTATGATTTGGGTTCATGGCCAGCAGTGATTTGGTTTCACATATTCAGAGTCTGATAGTCATGCTCAAGTGGTCTCTGTGTCACATGGGGAGGCTCTGACCCCCCCCAGTGCTGATCCATTGAACCCTGATTCTTCTACACCCTCTCCCTCAGCACAGCTCTTTGCTCCTTGACTCCTTGCTTGCACCCCCAAAAGTGTCCTGTTCCCCCTCATTCTCACCCAGTTTGGCTTTTAGCCTTCCCAGATGTGTGTTAGCCAACCCGTTGCAGATTCTTCGGGGTGTAGACATCAGCTTCCAGATAAACACAGGAGTAGTGAGGCCTCTAATCTTCTCTCTCCAGCATTTTATAAATTCGTTTGACATGTACCAAGTCCTGGCCCACCCTTTCCTGCCTTCCCACCTCTGGTTCCATCTAGCAGCTCAGTGATAATGATGGGCCAGGGGGAGGGCCTCCCCACCAACTAGACAGCACTGCTGTCTCCCTGGGCTTAGAGGAAAGAAAGGGACTGAGCTAGAAAGGGAACCCATGCAGCAGCAAGCTTATTTCCACTACCTTTCACAACCATTTTCCCACAGTGACCTTTGGGAGAAATTAGCCTCAAGAGGCAACTGGGGAAGAGGCAACCTGTAGCGCTGGACAAACTGCATGGACAAATGGACAGTGTTCCATTTTCACCTGGCCTGGCTCCTTCTCTGATTATGGAAGACAGCAAATTTTAATGCAATAGGAGCTCATTTCCTCTCCCTCTGCCCTATTGACCTTGGCCAAGGTTGTAACTATCTCCTGACCCCTGACCCCCATCCCCTGCCGCAGCCTCCACTTCATGCCCACCACATGAAGAGGTGTGAGGACCAGCAGAAGGGAAGAAGCTTACCTCTTTTATTCCCCCAAATCTTACAGACCTATGAGGTCTTCAAGTTATGTTGACCTTGCTTCTCTCTTCTTTCCCTTCCATAGGATACGGCAGCTGGAGAGAACTGGCCAAGGCTCTGGCCAACAGGAACATTCCAGCTGTGGATCCAAATCTCCAGTTTTATCATCCCCAGAGGCTGGGCTTCAAGGTATGTGGTGGGGCAGCCCATTTTCCCCACTAGTACATTAACATGAGTTCTCAGCTGTCCCTGCCCTTATAACCTTAAGGGAAACCTCCACTTTTTGGTGATAAGAGGCCAAGGAGAGGAGTTCCTGGAATTGTAGTCTCACATCACAGGATCGTGTTAGCTGGGTGGGTAGAGATGTCCATCCTACCCTCCTCAGAGCCTTCCTCTCCCGGCTCAAGATACCCAGAATTGAACCGCTCCAGGCATGTGGCCTTTGTCTCCAATAGTGGCAGAGGGCTTAAGGCAGAACCAGCATGTCCTGCCACTCACTGGCATGAGGACTAGGCTGGGGCCTTAGTGACGGTCCCAGACACTCACTGCTAAGAGTCAGAGATGGTGAGGTAGACATATACAGCTGCAAATGGCCAGGGGACAGATGTGTAATGGAGCATTTTCTCTATAGTGTTTCTCAGGGCAGTAATCCTTAGGGAGGCAGGAGTAGCTCTGGGTGGAATTAGGGAAACTGGGGTCTAATTCAGTCTGGAATTCTAAGGTTAGACCTCTGAGCCTAGAAAAGACATGGATCTCCAAGGCTGGACCAGTACCAGACTGAAACCGTGCACCTGCACAGTGGGTAGGGAAGGGCTGGGTTACCCCCAACAGACTTCTACTTGTTAGGACAAATGAGTGACAGACCTGGGCAGAGTCCTGGGGGTGGGGAGAGGAAGACAGAGGTAAGTTCCTGCCCTCAAGAGATTGATCTAGTTAGAAATTTTTTATTCCATATGGGAAGACAGAACGTTCAAGAAAATAAAAGAACCTTAGGAGACTAAAGAAGTCTATTTCTGAGAGATATAGTGTGAATAATAAATGGGAGTGTCCCTTATGTTGATAAGCTTCCTAGGAACAGAGACTGTGTCTCCTGGCCCTCTGTTTCCCCCTACTCACTTTCAAGGGGCCCCAAATCCCGTTCTTGCCCTACTATTCCCACCAAATTCATTCTTCACTCTTCTGCCAGGACCAAGACTCTGAGCAAGGTGGGAGCGCTAACAGCAGCTACCTGAAGTGGAATAAGCCCGTCCCCTGGCTCTCAGAGGTAAGAGACTCTTTACTGTTCCTGCTCTTGGAGATGGTCAAAAAGTAGTTTTCAATAGGCAATTCCAGCAGAGACCATAGAAAATTTTCTTCTAGTGGTTATTATGAACAATTTTCCTCTAATTTGGACAAAAAAGGGGGGGGGGGAAGCTCCAGTCTCTTTAGTGTTCTTCCTTTAGAGAAGAACATTTTCTTTGAGCCTACTACGTGCTGGTTTTTGCATATCATCGCACATCAGCTTTATAACCCTGTAAGTAGTATCACTATCCTCACTTTACAGGTGAGAAAAACAAGCCTCAGGAAAGCTACATGGCTTTCACACCCACATTAGTCTTAAAGATAGGCTCTCAAACTGTCTTTCTTAGACTAGTAAGTCCTATTAGATATTCCAGGAAGGAAGGAGTCCATTGTTAAATAAGGCTCAAAAACTATATGCTACATCCACTTCTTGGAAATACATATTAGCACATGAAAGGTTCTGAGAAGTTCCCAGTGATCTGTTTAACTTGGTTTAGCTCAGCAGGTACCAAACTTATTTGTCTCCTGACTTGTTTTTTCCCATGAAGCATGTCTTAATATTCTATGAAACTAGTGTTCTAAGGATCATACTCTAGAAAACTCTGCTTCAGAAAACTTTTTTTTTTATTGGGAGAGAGAGAGAGAAAGCACGAGAGGGAGAGGGGCAGAGAGAGAATCTTAAGGAGGTAGGGTTCAATCTTAACACTGAGATCATGAGCTGAGCTGAATCCAAGAGTTGGACGCTTAACCAACTGAGGCACCCAGGTGCCCCTAGAAAACTTCTAGGAAGCAGTTAAATGTGTAAATGAGTTGTCAGGATACCTTACACTTATATAGGATCTGACAGGGTTGGTTTTTTTTTTTTTTTTTTTTTGTAAATAAACTGAGGCTCAGTGAAGTTAATTAACATGCTCAAGACTACCTTAAGAAAGTGCTTATGCCAAGACTCCATGGTAGCATGGTGCTCTGGGCCTTCGTATTTTGCAACTTGCCCATAACCCAGTGCCTTTTAGCCCTGAGACCCACGGACATGGGTTACTTTTCTTGGCTGGGTGGTATTGGCCAGCCCATTGTCTTTATCCATACCTATCACAGATTGATCTCTTCAGTCTGGATGATTTTATTTACAATCCACCTATTTGCTGTGGGGCAGGAGTGAAGGAGGCAGTATCATGCTAAATGTGATGTTAGGTTTTCCATGCCATGAAATCACCTCTGTTTAAAGCCCTGAGAGAGGATGGATTACAAAACTGGCACACCTATACTGGGTGACGTCATCAGGTGATTATGCCCTGCCCCACTTGGAGACAGTACTTTGAAAAGAGAGGCCCTTAAAGAGCATTGATCCAATGATCCAGCCTTCAATCCTTTGAGGACAGTTAGGATCATTTTTCTTAATGAACCAATTATTTTTTTTTAATTTTTTTAAAAGTGTTTATTTTTTGAGAGAGAGAGAAAGAGAGAGCACGAGTGGGAGAGGAGCAGAGAGAGAAGGAGACACAGAAACTGAAGCAGACTCCAGGCTCTGAGCTGTCAGCACAGAGCCTGACGAACCATGAGACCATGACCTGAGCCAAAGTTGGACACTTAACTGACTGAGCCACCCAGGCACCCCAATGAACCAATTATTTTGAAAGATTATGACTATATAACATTCTGCATTTTGTTTTACGTGTTTGTTTATTTGTTTATTTATTTTGAGAGAGAGCAGGCAAGTGGGGGGAGGGGCAGAGAGAGAGAACCCCAAGCAGGCTCCATGCTGTCAGTGCAGAGCCTGACTCAGGTTTGATCCCACAAACCATGAGACCATGACCTGAGCCAAAATCGAGAGTCAGAGGCTTAACCAACTGAGCCACCCAAGCACCCCAACATAGATTCTGCATATTTTTTAATTTTCTTTTTTTTTTTAAGCTTTCTTTTTATTTATTTATTTATTTTGAGAGCGACAAAAAAGCAGGGAGGGGTAGAGAGAGAGGTAGAGAGAACCCCAAGCAGGCTCCTTGCTGCCAACACAGCTCAACACAGGCTTGAACCCATGAAGCCATGAGATCATGATCTGCACTGAAACCAAGAGGTGGACACTTAACCAAGTGAGCCATCCAGGTGCCCCACATTCTGCATTTATGAATCATTAATGTCCCCAGTTTTTTTGGCCAATCAAGGATGGAGATATACATATATATATGTGTGTGTGTGTACACACACACATATATATATGTGAAATTAAAACAGTGAACAAATAGTAAATAGTGATTAAAATAGGATTAACTTTTTATTTAATTTTTAAAATTTATTTATTTATTCTTATTTTAAAGAGAGATTGAGCATGAGCAGGAAAGAGGGGCACAGAGAGAGACAGTGAATCTCAAGCAGGCTCCACACTCTGCAGAACCTGATGTGGGGCTTGATCCCATGACCTTGGGACCATGACCTGAGCCAAAATCAAAAGCTAGACGCCCAACTGACTAAGCCACCCAGGTGCCCCTAGGATTAACTTTTTAAAGAAACAGTTGATCTTTTACTAAGTGTATGGCCTTTTGGTGGTAAATGCCAGAGGTCCATGGACTTTTTTTTTTTTTTTTAATATTAAAAGTAGCTTTACCAAAACAAAAAATTACCTTGCAAAATCCTCATTACAGTTTTCATGAATTTTCACGGAATCACTGATCCAATCATCTTATTTTACCAACGAGGAAAACAAGGCCTTTGTTAAAAGGTTAAACAACTAGGACGCCTGGGTAGCTCAGTTAGTTAAGCATCCAACTCTTGATTTGCACTTAGGCCATGATCTTACGGTTCATGGGTTCGAGCCCCACTTTGGGCTCTGTGCTGGCAGTGTGGAGCCTGCTGGGGATTCTCTCTCTCCCTCTCTCTCTGCCCCTCCCCCGCTCACACTCACATTCGTGCTTGTGTGTTCTCTCTCTCTGTCAAAATAAATAAACTTTAAAAAGAGTCCTCAAAAAAACCAAAAAGGGTTAAGTAACTGGGGCACCTGGGTAAATCATCCAACTCCTGGGTTAAGCCATCCAACTCTTGATTTCTGCTCAGGGCATGATCTTACAGTTGTGGGATCGAGCCCCACATCAGGTTCCATGCTGAGCTTGGAGCATGCTTAATATTCCCTCTCACTCTCCCTCTGCCCCTACCCCCAGCTCACACTTGCTCTTGCTTTCTCTCAAAAAAAGAAAGGGTTCAACAACTAACATCTGCAGTTAGTCACACAGCTGCACGGTGGTTCCAGCCCTTTTCCAGTTCACCACAGGGACTTCTTTGTTCCCATCTCCTTTCCTGTCACCTGCCTTTTGACATACGGTTTCAGCAGGAAATGCTCAGGTTAATGATATTATATGTCATAGCTGTCATGAGCTGTCAGGTTGTACTATTATCCCCCTTTTGCAAGTAATGACTCAGAGAGGGGTTAACTCACTCACTTACTCAACGTGGCACCGCTAGGACACAGCCCTGCTCGGAAGGTGAGCAAGGACAGAGTGTAACAAGGCTGACGGTGGTCTCTTTGTCTCCCCACCCCAGTCTTTAGCCAGCAGCACAGGGTCTCTGAGGCCAGAAATCACTTTTGAAAGCAAAGCAGCCTTAGACATTCTATTTGGTGTGTGTCAGAGAGAATGTCAGAGTGGCCGGTGTGAGGCTGGGCTTCACGGGGTAACTGCCCTCAAAAACTTATTCATGTCAACCTGAATCCTAAGACTAGTTAGCAAACCCCGCTAATGAACAAACCTCAATGCCAATTTATTCATTTGCATCAGTAGGTGGTTCCATTGATCAAAACACTGTCTGATACTTAGGATGCTCCATCTGGTAAACCAAAATAGTTACAAGAAAGAAATTTGGTGAATACAAAATAAGATCAAAGGAAGTCGGTGTTTTTCCTGGGGTCATGCCATGCTGGCTTTGGTGAGGTGGTGTCTCTTGAGGAGAGGGCAGAGACCCAGAATCCTCTTCCCAGGCTTACTTTTTTTGTTTTTGTAAGTTTTATTGACATACAAATTAAATACCATGTAATTCACCCATTTGAAGTGTGTAATTCAATAGCTTTTAGTATATTCATAGAGTGCATCACTATGCATCGTCCTTCACTATCAATTTAGAGCATTTTCATTACCACAGAAACTCCATACCCGTTAACCATCACCCCTCACCACCCTCACCCCATCCAGAACTAGGTGAACAAGAATTTACTTTCTGTCTCTCTATGTTTGCCTGTTCTGGACATTTCATATACATGGAATCATGTGATGTGACCATTTATGTCTGGCTTCTTTTACTTGGCGTGACATTTTCAAGCTCATCTGTGCTGTAGCATGTATCAGTACTTCATTTCTTTTTATTGCTGAATATTATTGCATTGTGTCTGTATCACATTTTATTTCTCCATTTCGAGTGTACATCCATGATCAGCTCCCGCCTCACCTGGCGGTAGAGGTGACCACTCCTGCCTTTGTGCCATGTGCCTCTGACACCTCTGTAATAGCCCCTGACACAGGTGACACCATTTGTTAACACATCTCTCTCCTTGGAGGACCACATCTCTTTTCATCTCTAACTGCTGCAAAGCAGCCATTCACTGCTTACAGAATAAATGAGGGAGCATATGGTTCTGGGCTTAGCTTCTCCAAGCAGTTGTTCATTCAAATAATTAAGATGTTCTGGGAACACTCAGGAGGGAAGCTATTAACTCTGCCTCAAGAAGTCAGAGAAGGATGAGCCAGAGTTTGCCAGGTGGGGGAGAGAGGAAAAGGCCTTCCAACCAGGAAATAGTATTTGTAAAGACATGGAGAGGTGAAGGGGCATGGCAGAGACGGGGAGTTGGGTGTGGGTGGAAGTAGGTGCGTGACAGGGAGTGGCATGAGGTGAGGCTGGGAAGATAGGTCAGTGGGAAAGATCTCTCATGCCAGGGTGAGGTTCTGTTCTGGAGCCTTTTGGGAGCCTTCTGAGGTTTGAAGCAGTGGAGTGACATGATCAGATCTGTGCTCTAGAAAGACAGTCATGCAGGCAGTGTGCAGAATCAGAGGGAGAGAAGCTTCCATCCCATTAGGAGGCTCTGCTACAGGCCTGGCAAGCCCAGTGAGGCCTGGCAGAGGCAGTGTTGTGGGAACGGAAGACAGCAGACGTGTCTGTGGGAGGGCCAGCAGGCTGGCCTTAACCCTCCTGCATCCATACCCCCAGACGCCCTCCCCGCTTCCACAGGGCTAACTGCTGTGTGTTTGGGGGGAGTCAGTTTACCTCGTGGGGCCTCAATATTCTCACCTCTAAAACGAGAAGGTTCCAACAAATATTTTCTTCAACTGCTTGTAACTGGAAGTTCTGAATCCGTCATTAGCTGTGGACACACTGTGGTGATCGAGGGTAACCAGTGTCCTTCCCTGGGCCTAAGCCCCTGCTGGACAGTGGAGAGAGTGGGCAAAGGGCGGTGCTGATGAGCTGGAGTCCCTCATCCCTGCCAGATACAAAGTCTCCAAAACTCGGAGAGACACAAATCCTGGTGGGGTTGCCAGGCTGGGCCTGGGGAGAAAGATGGTGCCCACTGGTCCCCCAGAGGCCCCCACCTACAGCCTGAGAGTGGGTGAAGCAGGGCTTGAGGGCTGCCTTCATGCCGAATGAGGGCCTAGACCTCAGAGGAGAGGGCCAGTCCTCTTCCTACACCCCCACCTGCCCCACCTTCCATTGCCTGCAGCATCCCAGGCTACTTTGCTGTACTGCAAGCCAAGGCCCTGGGGGAGGGTGGGGGTGGCCAGCCCAAATCCTTCCTTTTCCCCTCCTTCCCTCCTTCCCCTGCCCAATCCCCCTGTGGCCTCTGGCCCCTGGCTGAGCACAACAGATTACTCTGGTGGCATGCCCTCCCTCTGCAGTTTGCTGTGGGTCTGAGCACGCTGCCCTGAAAGTCTCCCAGGGAGGGGCAGAGAGGAGGTCATTGGTAGGAGACAACTGAGTCTTGTAAACTGGACTTAAGGAATTTCCCCAGAAGTAGCACAATGTCCTCATTCTTTCCTTCCAAGAAGCCTTAACCCGCCCCCCACCTACCCAGCCCACATTCTCTCTCCCACCCATCCCAGCCCCCCACTCCTATTCCCTGGAGTGATGGCTGCTTCCCAAGGCCCTGCACTCTTAGCTTTGACCAGGCCAGTGTGCCCGGGAAGGGCCAGGTTGCTGACCGGACAGGGAGCTCTCTTGGGTCCCTTCTGGGTCTGGCTGTGGGGTAGTGTTTCCTCAGAGCCCGCACCTCAGATCTTTGGCATTGGCATGCAGGAGTTCTCCCCCCACCATCCCTCCCTCCAGATCGCTTGCCGAAGACCATGTGCCACTTCCTTTTATCTGGCTTCCAGTCTGGGTGTCCCTTCCTCCTCTGTTTTCCTAAGGGCAGCTCAGATTTTGATATCTGATGGGCCACAGTGGGGAGGGAAGGGCAGGGCCTGTTTGTGTAGAGTAATTGAGGCCCCACCTCCCACAACCTGGAGATTAAGCTCTGGGGGAGGGGGAGGAGAAAATTGCTGAGATGGGGTAATCTGAAACTCTTTGTCAGGATAAATTGGGACATGATCCCCATGCTTCCCCTCCCCACTCAAACTCCCAGCCCTTCTTCCACCCACTCAGAGCACTGGCTCTAAGTCCCTCTCTTCTGAAGGGGGCCCTCTGCTGCTGGCCTCCAGGCCCAATCTCTGCCCCTCCACCGATGCCGCTGCCAAGGAGAAGAGAGCATACATCCTCTGCTCCTACCATTCCAGGGTTGCCCAGGTCTGGGCACCCTGGTAGTTATGCCAGGAGAGGCTGGGCAGGGCGAGAGGCTTCCAGCTCCTGAGGGAGCAGTTGGAGGCAGAGGCGTCCTGCCGGATGGGGCCCCCAAAGACCTCCTGCAGCGTTTTCCCAGCTGCTTCCCCACAAGGGGAGCCAGAAGCGTGAAGACTACTGGGTAGATAAGGTTTCACCGGCAGACAGCTGTGGAGCTTACTATTAGGCAGAAGGGAAAGGGGAGGGGAAGAGAGCAAGTCTTTAGCTGAAACCCCAGCTTGGTGCCTCCTTCCAGTTCTTTCTGTCATCTATGCCTTTCTGTCATGGCTATTACTCCCCCTTGCCTGGGGAATGCAAACCAGCCCCCTTCCTGCATGGAAAGAGCTGGGACTGTGTGTGTGTGTGTGTGTGTGTGTGTGTGTGTGTGTGTGTGTATGTGTGTGTGGCCACAAGCATGGCCAGGAAAACAGACCCGGGCCTCAGGGCTAGGCAATGGGGATGGAGGTTCGAGAAAGAAGCTGCAGGGTCAAGGATGGGATGGAACTGAAGTGGACCGTGACCTTCAGTAGTGAGAGGAAAACAGGCTGGGGCTGTGGTGGCTAGTGCCTCCTCAAGCTGCAGAGCCGGACGGGTTTGGGGGTGCTCACACTCACCCGCTTGCTTCTCTGCCCCATACAGTTCCAGGGCCGCGCCAACCTGCATGTGTTTGAAGACTGGTGTGGCAGTTCTATTCAGCAGCTCAGGAGGAACCTTCACTTCCCACTGTACCCCCATGTGAGTGTTTGCTGGATGTGCCTCTTTTCCCTCCCTCCACACCCTCCTCCTCTCCCCTCCCTCTGCCCCGCTTCTGTCTCTCATCTCCCCCTATCTTCTGTCTCCATCTTCCTGGCTTCTTTTCTGGTTCACTTTCTTTCCTTTATATCTTGGGTCCTCTTTTCTCCTGTCCAGTTATTACCCTTGCTCTCATCCCACGGATTCCTTTGATTTCTCTCTGCCATCTTCTGCATCTTTTCAGCTTTAGGCTCTCGTAATGGCTGTGATGTGGTTTAGCCAGAGCTACCGCATACAGTTGGGCTGGTTGTGCACTGTACAAGATCACATGCTCAAAGAAGCAAGTAGGAGTGGAAATCTTGCCTATACTCTACTCACCAAGTCACACTCCAGTCCCTCCTGTCTCCTTCCCTTCTGGTCTTCCCACCAGCCCTGAGTGGCCTGATTTCTTCAGTTTCCTCTTCTCTCATCTAAGTAACAGTTTCCCTCCCCTTTCTTGGTATAGATTCGCACAACCCTGAGGAAGCTGGCCGTGTCCCCCAAATGGACCAACTATGGCCTTCGCATCTTTGGCTACCTGCACCCCTTCACCGATGGTGAGGCCAGCCCCAAAGTCCCCTCCTCCTGCTCCCTGCCCCAGGTTCTTTATGGTACCCAGAGAACATAAGCCTGTAGCTGAGAAGTAAGTCCACACTAGGCTGCCTGGACCCTGTTAGTCTATCACTGGGGAGGGGGGGGGGAATTTAGTCCCCATGAGGTATCATCCAGTTGCCACTTGTCTCCCTAATTTGCAGAGTCTGGAATAGCTTGTCTCTCCCTGTGAGTCTTCTCCATCCTCATGGGGTCTCCTAGGATGAGGAACCCCACTTCAAGTCCCCTGAAGAGAATGTAATCGCTAAGACATAAAATAGGCTTTCAGGCCTTTATGCCAATGCCCTTCTTGCTCTCATCTGGAACTCTCTCCCCCACTGCCCAGGGAAGATCCAGTTTGCCATTGCTGCAGATGACAACGCAGAATTCTGGCTCAGCCGTGATGACCAAGTGTCAGGCCTTCAGCTGCTGGCCAGTGTGGGCAAGGTAGGGTCAGCCCAACCCCAGAGCTCTCCCATTGGGCCCAGGAGCCAGGTCATGGAAGAGACACCTGCCTGCATCAGGAAACCCTCATTACCATTAGTCTTTCTGGTGTGACAGCCAGGGAAGAAGGTGTGGGAAGGAAGCCTCTTCCCTCTCACCGCTGCCCCATTTTACAAAGGGGTAAACTGGGGAGGAGTAAGGAGTTAGTCTGGGGCCACAGAAAGTCTTCAGGAAGATTCATCTCTGGGCAGGGACTAGGCCACCCCCTGCTGGGTTCCAGCATCCTTAGCATGGTGACAAGGAGGCACACCTGGGGCCTGATTGCTCTGAACCCTCTAGGAAGGGTGGAGGTGCTTTTGCCCGTGTCATCTGTCACTTCCCTTACCTCTCCTGTTTTCTCTCCCCTTGCCCCCCTTCTTTCCTCTCCTGTCTCCTTTCTCCCCATTCCTTTCTTGTCTCTTCACTCACTGCCTCCCTTTCTTCATATTTTTTGTCTTCTTCCTTCCTTCTCTTTCCACTCTCCCCACACCTCTAGACTGGAAAAGAGTGGACTGCCCCTGGAGAGTTTGGGAAATTTCGGAGTCAAATTTCCAAGCCAGTGAGGTGAGTAGGGAGTCTCATGAGGTTCCTGTGAGCAGGAGAAAAAAAACCCAGCCTACCTCAAGCGCTGAGGCCAAATCAGAGTCAAGGAGCCCAGTCACCCCCTCCCACTATCCAGCCTTCCTTATTCCAGAGTTCAGTGTGCCCAGGCACTCCTGCGTTCTGATAGATGAAGTCTTTGACTGAGAAGCCATTTGGTCCATCCTTCCTCATTTTACAGATGGGGAAACTGAAGCTCTGAGAGGGGTGTCACTTAATGAAAGTCACACAGCTATCTAGTGACACTCAGGACTAGAAAACAAAATAGGTCTCTCTTCTCCCAGTCCTTGACCTTCCCATTTGCTCCATCCCTGGGAATGTCCGCAGCGGTACAGCCTGGACACCGGCTGCTCTGCCTGTGCTGCAGAAAGTTCCTCATCACAGTGATCCCTTGGTAGACTGGAGGGAAACAAGGCCTTTCCCAGCCAGTAGTGGCTGGAATTGCTTTAACATGCTGGCAGGGGGACTTAGCCCAACTTCACAGTGCCACCTGGTGGCCTGCACACACAGGCGAGAACACGTATGGGCTTGATGGTGATAATAGCGAGGCTGATAACAGTAAGACAGTCTAGCTTGCCAAGAGCGCTTGCTATGCGCCAGTCTCTGTGGTGAGCACTTTACCTGTAACTGAGTGAAGCAGCTAGAGTCATGGACCCCAAAGCAAGACTGCCTGGGTCCAAATCCCAGCTCCACCACTTACCACCTCAGTGACTTTTGGCAATTACCCAACATTTCTGTGCCTCAGTGTTCTCATCTGTAAACAAGAATTAAGCGAGTTAGTATACATGAAACACTTAGAACGTGTCTAGCACACAGTATCAACTCTATTATTACAGATGGCTAGACTTATGTTTGTTCAACTTTACGATGTTGCAGAAGTGATATGTGTTCAGTGGACACGGTACTTCAGATTTTGAATTTGGGTCTTTATTCGGGCTAGTGATACAGGGCACAGCAGTGTCTCGTGATGCTGGGCAGTGGCCGTGAGCCTCAGCTCCCAGTCAGCCATGTGTTCTCAGGGTCAACAACAAATACACGCATAACCTGAACCCTTACAGCCATGCTGTTTTTTACTTCCATTCAGTAACTTACATGGGATATTCAACACTTCATTATAAATAGGCTTTGTGTCAGATGATCTTGCCCAACTGTAGGCTAATGCAAGTGTTCTGAGTGCGTTCAAGGTGGGCTATATTGTTCGGTAGGTTAGGTGTATTAAATTCATTTTTGACTTCCAATATTTTCAACTTACAATGGGTTTATTAGGATATAACCCTATCATAAGTTGAGGGAGATGTCTATGTCCTTTGATTCTCATGATTATCCTATGAAGTATGTACTGTTATTACCGCCATCTTAGAGAAGAGAAAAGTAAGGTCACACTGTGGGTAAGCAGTAGCGTGGGGACTCCAGGCCAGCATTAAAAGCAAAGCTCCTGGGATTCTGTGAACAAAGAGAGGACAAGGAGAAGATATGGGGGGGGGGGCGAGGGCGGGAGCAAGGTGGGAGCTGGTGTTGGTATGGCAGAAGAGTGGGTCAGAGGGGTGACAACACGGCCCGAGAAGATAGCCTTTTGTTTCTCTGCTCTCTCCTGCCAGCCTGGCAGCCTCCCAGAGGTACTACTTCGAGGTGCTGCACAAGCAGAATGACGAGGGCACCGATCACGTGGAAGTCGCGGTGAGGGCTCTGCTGCTCCTGCCCTCCTAGCTCAGCTCTGAGCCACTCCTCGCCCCTTGTCCCTTGAACCCTTTTTGAAATCCAGCTACCTCCAGCCCTCTGCATCTGCCCTCTCTCCTCTTCCAGTGGCGACGGAATGACCCTGGAGCCAAGTTCAGCATTATTGACTCCCCTTCCCTGTCCCTCTTCACAAGTGAGTAGGCTCTGCTCCTCGCGTGGACACAGAGGCGAGCTGGCACCAACACGTGGGGCTCAGTCCACAGGGGGCTTCGGTCAGGGGAGGGGTGCAGGCTAAAGCTCAAGATGCTTGGAATGTGGGTGTGAAGGGGGCTCAGAACAAGGAACAGAACTTAAAGGGACCCTAAGGTCAGAGGTCCTTAAGTCTCAGGGGTCAGGGACTCTGAGAACCTGCTGGAAGCTCACTGCGACCTCACCCCAGAAAAATGCCCTTACCCATCCATGCACAATATTTTGTGTACGATTTCAAGGGCATCCAGAGACCATGAGGCTCACTCCAGATGAGAAACCTCTGAGTGAGACAGTTTCCTATTTCACAGATGAGGGAACCATGGTTCTTTGCAAAGCCATGACCAGAGCTAAAGAAACTTTCTCACCTGCTTTAAATTCACAGTAAATGAACTCTTCAGTTGTACTGTGAATTGTTCATGATTTCCTCAGCAAGACTCCTATCTGCAGGCCCCACTGAGAAATCACTGGGCCTGGGTGTAGGAAGAGCAGGCAGGGCCAGAACCCTAAGGGGAGAAGGACAAGCCAAGTGCTGGGAGGAGACTGGGAAGGCAGTGGGAAGTGTGTGAGAGAGAAGGAGGGCAGGATGGGGACAGGCCGGGGAGGCCTGGGTTCCCAGACGGTGATGGGTGGGGGAGGGGAGGCAGTATGGAATGGGCAAGGCAGGTGGGAGGAGGTTGCTGGTGAGTAAAGCAGGAGGCCACAAAGTCAAGGTCAAGGCAGAGGGGCAGGTTGTGAGCTGCTGAATTGGTGCAAGAGGAAGAAGGGAGAGCTAGAATCCATAGATGCAATGTGAGATGAGAAGAAAGAGGCTCATACCAAAGTTTAGGGGAGAAACTAGTGAGATGAGCCAGAGGCACCCAGCCTTGGGTACAGAAGGAGAGCTCTACCTGGGGCTGTAGACAAATGAATCCAGGAGGCAGGGAGCAAGGACAAGCAACCCGTCCCTAGGGCAGTGAGAAAAGGGAAGGAGTAAGCCTGGCCCACTTGGAGATGAGAATACCAGGAGGATGGACCGCCTGGGCGGCTCAGTCGTTTAAGCGTCCGACTCTTGGTTTCAGCTCAGGTCATGATCTCATGGTTTTGTGAGTTCAAGCCCCTAGTTGGGCTCTGTGCTGACAGCATAGAACCTCCTTGGGATTGTCTCTCTCTCCCTCATTTTCTGCCCCTCCTGTGTGTATTCTCTATCTGTCTCTTTCTCTCAAAATTAAAACAAAAGAGAGAAAATACCAGGAGATGATGAGTGAGCTGTGCAGAATGCCGGGGGCAGGGGTGGGGGGGTGCCCTGCCCATGGGGGGGGGCATGGCTGACCTGTCTGCGGCAGGGACGACATAGCCTATGTTCAAATTCAGCTTTGCCACTTAATCAGTTGTGTGATCTCTGGCAAATGCTTTAGATTCTCTTTCCCAAAGTTCTTTGTCTATAAAATAGGAATAATTACAAAGTACATAAGTCTTATGGTGCTTATAAAGATTGAATGGTTTGATATTTATAAGATGCTTAGAACGGTGCCTGTTTTGTTATTTAGTAAATGCTATAGATGCATTTGTTAAATAAATGAGGCATACTTACAGTGACAAATTTCCAGCAGAAAGCTGTCTTTTTCCCATACACACTGTGGTATGTGCTAGCCATGGGGCTGGTGGGGTGGCTCTAAGGGAGATCAGTAGCTGAAGCCACAACTTGTGAGGGAGCAGGGCTAACAAGGGAGAGGGATCACGCACACCCCATACTGCCCCTGGGGGATACAGAAGCCTGCACTCAGCCCCTCAGAGGGGCAGGGGCCTGACTTTGGTTTGCCCCAGGACTCACAGCTGCTTTCTGTTCTTTTCTCCCTGGGCCCAGACGAGACAGTCCTAAGGATGGATGACGTGGGCCACATCCCTCAGACAGCAGCCAGCCATGTAGGGTCCCCAGACACTCTTCCTAGAGATGAGCAACCCCTTGCAGACATGCTGCGACCGGACCCTCGGGACACCCTCTATCGAGGTAAGGCTTCGGCCGCATTCTTGTCATCCAGTCTGGGGACGGTACTCTGCCAGGTTTAGTGGGAGGCAACTTGGGAGACTTGTCACTTCTAGCACAGTATCCCAAAAGTCAAAGAGTCATTTTTTCCCCTTATGTAGTGTAAAATATAACAAAAAATATATATGTACAATTTTATAATTATACAAATCATTATAGAACTGACATTGTGTAACCACCTCCCAGGACAGGAAATAGAACTAGAGCCCAGAAATCCCCTGTGCATGCCTCCACAATTCCATACGTCATAGTTTCTTAGGGGATCACAACTCTTTGAATCCAGTGAGAGAAATCTGTTCCCACCGAGGTGCTGGAGTTGTCAACTCTTGGGGAGAATTTACATTTTTAAAGATGACCAAGTCCCATAACAACTGGGAGGAAATTCAGTTATTGGCACTACACTAGGGTGAGACTTTGTGGCCTCTTGGATGTTTCTAAACCTTTACTGAGGTTAGCCCAGTACAGCAGTCCCAGTACTGTGCTGTACCTTGAACCAGGGACCGTGTCTGAATCCTTGGCCTCCAAGGTGCTCCTTGAATGCACCCACCCCAGAAAGTGGTGCCAGCCTTGGTTTGGCAGCCTCAGCTGATGGACGTGGTCTCTGCCCACTGCTGCCACGAGCAAATACAAAAAGGTGTTTTCTCAGAGCAGAGGCCTTCGGCCCTCCTCCTCAGCCGAGTGCCTTCCTGGCTCTAAGCCAGCCCATTCCAGGCTCCCGTCCCCACCCTCACCCCTCTTCCCTTACTGTCCTCAGTGCCTCTGATTCCCAAGGCTCATCTCCGCCATGTCCTGCCTGATTGTCCCTACAAACCCAGCTACCTGGTGGATGGGCTCCCCCTGCAGCGCTACCAGGGACTCCGCTTTGTAAGTCTTGGGGCTGGCCAGTGGGGGCAGGATCCAGAGGGCTTTCTGCCTGTGGCTGAGATGGAGGGGTGCCGGGGCTGACTCTTCCTCCTCCCCATGCCACATGGCAGCAGACGGGATGTCCTCACAGGTCCCTGGGCTGGGAGCACTTGCGTTCCCGGTTGCCTCTCTCACCCATGGGACCACCCTGTAAGGCTCTGCCTTGGGAAGCCCCCACACCAACTCGGCAACAGTGATGACATGAGGTGGGGTGGCCCGATGCTTCCTATATTCTCTGCTCCTTGGGCCATACAGTCCTGCCCGGGTCTGACCTACTGGGCTATGAGCCAGCAGTAGTTAATAAACTCATAGACAAGGCACTGGGGGAAAGTGAACTGTGGATGGGAGGTTAGCTCTCGAGAGCCTGTAGCCCTAGTAGAAACTGTAGAGGCAGAATGCACACTACTTATCCAGATCTAGAGATGATTAGAAGTCCTCCCCAAGGTCAGAGAATGGGTGAGGTTGAACTGAGATGTTTGTGGGTGACATTGCCTTAAGCTATTTAAGAGGGTCGAAAGCAATGGAATGAATGACAAAAGGGGACTGTGGGACATTGCAGGTAAAGGTTAGAGGTTGTAGGAGAGGATAAGATGGCAGAAGGAGAAGAGGATGGTCCTGGCTGTAGCTGGGGAGAAGGAGCTAAGATAGGAGATGAGGTATGTATGCACCAGGAAGCTTGAATCGGGGCTTATGCTTGGTCCAGAGAGCCCAGGAGAGGAGGCCTAAAGAGTGGAATGGAATCCCGGTCTGCATAACAAATTCAGAGCTCAGAGCAGCCCTTCTTCCCCTCACCAGTCCCTAGGAGCCCTAGGTGGTCCTGGCCAGGGGCAGGCTTAATCCTGGTTAGCTGATTTCTTACCAGGATCCTGGGCTCTTATTCCTGCTGCTTCTTTCTCTGCCTCCAGGTTCATCTGTCCTTCGTTTACCCCAATGACTACACCCGCTTGAGCCACATGGAGACCCACAATAAATGCTTCTACCAGGAAAACTCATACTACCAGGACAGGTGAGTGACACTGAATGGAGTAAGGAAATGACCTTATGGATGGGTTCTGCAAAAGCCAGTAGAGCTTCATGGACCAGAGGGGACACAAATGTTCTTCCAGGCCAAGGAGACTTGGGCCTTCCTGGGCGCGCCACACACTCACACACACACACACTCTCTTGCCCAGCCTCCTTCCTGCACCCTAGTCCCGGGCATGACTCCATATTGCTGCGGGGGCTTCAGGCAGAGCCTCACTCACGAGCCTGCAGGGCACCGGGGGCCAGTCTACCTCTGCCTTCCTCCTACAGGTTCAGCTTTCAGGAGTACATCAAGATGGACCAGCCTGAGAAGCAGAAGCTGGAGCAGCCAGGTACAGAGTGACAGCTGAGGCTTCCAGGTCAGGCCGGGAGGGGTGACCATGGTCTGTTTCTAGGGGAAGTTCAGACCATGCCAGCCCTGCCCCTGAGGAGCTTAAAATCCAAACCACACAGCACAGCCCCTCCTCCAACCCAAAGGAGTAGAGAGTGGTACTCCTACCTTCTCCATACCAGTAGAAAATGACACTGTTTTTAACAGCATGCTGCAGTCAGCTTGAGGAGATTTAGAGCCCTGGAGGAGATTCCTTGGACTGCTTGAGGGCATCGCTGTCCCTGGCACCTCACTGGAGAAGTCTGCTATAAAGAAGCACTGTCTCCCTGTGGCCCTCCTTCCTGAGGGATTAGGGCACGTCCAGGACCATTTGTTGGGTCCTACAAGTGTCAGGCACCTGCTAGGCACCTTGTGTATTTTATGTCACTCCATCTTCACAACAACCCTACGGAAGATGGGCTATTATTCCCTTTACACGAAGGAAGAAATGAGTTAGTTGAGGTTGGTAACTCACCCCAGGTCACACAATAAATAAGTGAGTGAATAGCAGAGCCCAGATGCCGTCCCCATCTGAAACTCCTTGGTGTGTTATACAGATGATCAATAGCTATCTTGTATATCTCGTTTGGGAAAGGTTAGCAACTCCAATGTGAGGAATGGTTGTTATTAACGACAGGTTTCAAGGAAGGCCTTCTAGAAGAATCCCAATATGGAGAAGCAGTGGAGGAGACCCTTGACTCCAATGACCAGAATGCCAGGATGCCAGAGGGAAAACCAGTGCCCACCTTCACCCCTGGGCAGGATGTCACTGACTACCGCCTCCGAAGCCTGCGGAAACTCCTGGCTCAGCCCTGGGAGGGTCCACTGGCACCCTTTTCCAAGAGGAACTCCACAGCTCCCTTCCCTGTGAGGACCAGTGATGTCCCAGTCCAGCCCCCAGAGAAGCAGGGCAGAAGACCCAGCCCTGGGCTCAGCCAAGATCCCCCTCCCTCTGAGAAGTGGCCTCCGGGGCATCTGGCAGGGAACCCGCCTCAAGTCAAGGGGCCCAGGCCCACTGGTGACAGCCCCAGGAAGACGCTAGGGCAATCCCAGTGGCTGAATCAAGTTGAGACATACATTGCAGAGCAGAGAAGGGGGGACAGGATGGAGCTTCCAGCCCCCCGGAGGGGTTGGCCCGGGGAGGGAGAGGTGGTGGTAGCTGCAGGCCAGGAAGGACAGGCAGAAGGAGAAGAAGAGGGGGAGGAAGAGGAAGAGGAGGAGGATGTGAGTGAGGTGTTCGAATACATGCCCATGTTTGACCCTGTGGTCAGCTGGGACCAGACCTTCAGTGCTCGGAACCTGGACTTCCAAGCCCTGCGGACTGACTGGATCGATCTGAACTGTAACACGTCTGGCAACCTGCTGCTTCCAGAGCAGGAGGCTCTCGAGGTCACACGCGTCTTCCTGAAGAAGCTCAACCAGAGGAGCCGGGGGTAAGGTAAAGGGCTCTTCTGGGACCGGGGCTGGGGCTCGCGCAGCCAGCTGGCCTGGGGACAGGGACCTGGGGGCTGTAGCACGGTCCCCTGCGGCAGGCTCCGTGGAAGATCAAGCACCTGGGACCCCCCCGTCCCTGAGAATGAGGTGTACCCGTCAGGTCTTTGTCCCACCATCAGGCAAAACTGAGGCTAAAAGAGACAAGACCCCAGGTATGGGCTACAAGGGCTAGGGCAGCAAGCATGGCCTTACTTCTTTGTTTGTTCATTCGTTCATTTAACCAATCAGCATTCTTTTAATTGAGATAGAATTCACGTACTATTTAATGTACCGTTTTACAGTGTAGTTTTAGAGTGTACAATTTGGTGGTTTTTAGGTATATTCATAATGCTATGCAGCCATCACCACTATGATTCCTATCATTTTCATCCCTTGTAAAAGACACTTTGTACCTGTTAGCATGACTTCCGTTTCTCCCTCCTCTCAGTCCCTGGCAACCACTACTCGACTCTCTTCTGCTACAGATTTACCTATAATAGTCATTTCATGTAAATGGAACTGTGTAATATGTGGCCTTTTTTTTCTGGTTTCTTGCACTTAGCTTATTCATATTGTAGAATGTATTGAGTACTTTATTCTTTTGTACAGCTGCATGATATTCCGCTGTGTGACTATGCCATGGATTGTGTGTCCATTTGTCAGTTGATTGACATTTGGGTTGCTTCCACTGTGGGACTATTATGAATACATTGATGGGCAAATTTTTGTGTCAGCATGTTTTCAGTTCTCTTGGGGATATACCTAGGAGTAGAACTGCTGACTTTTACAGTAACTCTGTTTAACATTTTGAGAAACTGCCAATCTCTTTTCCAAATCAGCTGCACCATTTTTCATTCCCATCAGTGGTTTCAATTTCTCTACATCTTTGTCAACGCTTGTTATCTTCCTTTCTTTAAAATAGCCATTGAGGTGGGGGGCGCCTGGGTAGCTCAGTCGGTTGAGTCACCGACTCTTGATCTTGGCTCATGTGTTGGTCTCACGGTTTGTGGGATTGAGCCACGCATTAGGCTTTGCCATTCTCTCTCTCTCTCTCTCTCTCCCTCTCTCTCTGTCCCTCCCCTGCTTGTGTGCTCTGTCTCTCTCAAAATAAATAAATAGGGGCGACTGTGTGGCTCAGTCGGTTAAGTATCCAACTTTGGCCCAGGTCATAATCTCACAGCTTGTGAGTTTGAGCCCCGCCTCAGGCTCTATGCTGACAGCTCAGAGCCTGTAGCCTGATTTGGATTCTGTGTCTCTGTCTCTCTCTGCCCCTCCCCTGCTCGCTCTCTGTCTCTCTCACTCTCTTTCAAAAATAAACATTTTAATTAAGAAATTAATTCATTAACCATCCTAAAGTGTGTGAAATGGTATCGCTTTATGGTTTGGATTTGCATTTCCCTAGTGACTAATGATATTGAGCCAACCAATCAACATTTATCTGATAATCCATGTGTCTTATGTACTCTGAGCAGAGTATTTTATTAATGAGGGTCAGTTTCTGAAGGACACACATTCACCTTACATACTTAGGATCTTAGAGCTATAACAGACTTTAGAGATCATCCAAGGTCAATTAGGTACATTTTTAAAGATGGAGGCAGTGAACACTAGAGATTAAGCATCTGGTGTAAGTTTGTTCTTTCTTTCTCTCTGTCCCTCTCTTTCTTTCTTTTCTTATTTCTTAAGTTCTACACCCAACCTGGGCCTTGAACTCATGACCCTGAGATCGAGTTGCATGCTCTACTAGCACCCCCTGGTATAAGCATCTTAGCCAAAGGCATCGCCAGGACAAAAACCAGGGTCTCCTGACCACTGGCCTTACAGGCTTCTACCACACCATGTTACCCCCACAGTAGGGGAAGGAATTACTCAAGCTGCCCGCCCTTTCTGCCACAGGAAGTACCAACTGCAGCGAATTGTGAACGTGGAGAAGCGCCAGGACCAGCTACGTGGAGGTCGCTACCTCCTGGAGCTTGAGCTGCTGGAACAAGGCCAGCGCCCAGTGCGGCTCTCCGAGTATGTGTCTACACGAGGCTGGCAGGGCATCGATCCAGCTGGTGGGGAAGAGGTCGAGGCCCGGAACCTGCAGGGCCTGGTTTGGGGCTCACACAACCGCCGGAGACATGTCTTGAATGTCCGGGCCCCAGAGCCCAAGCTGTGTTGGCCCCAGGGCTTCTCCTGGAATCACCGAGCCGTGGTCCACTTCGTTGTGCCTGGTGAGCCTCAAGCAGAGCCCGGCCATTATCAGCAGAGTGGGGATCCTAAAAGTAACCATGAGCACCCAGGTCTCTGCTCACTGATTTGATCTCATAAGAACCTGTGGGAGAGGCCACCTTACAGTTGAGGACCCAAGATCACGTGACTGAGTGTTGGCGTTGGAAAAGATGCTGACTCTCGGGCCAGTTGCTCTCCTATTATAACAGGTTTTGGGGTTGGGTGCAATCATGGCCAGATTGTTGTACTGGGGTTTGCAACTACTCTGGGGAATAAGACATAGAGGGGGTTACCTGGTTTTTATAGTGGAAAAGGGGAGCACGTAACAGACATGTGTAACTGTGGGCTAGGGTGATAATAGGATGGGCAGATAACAGTGAGACAGCATGATCGGGTGACTAGGAGAGCTGAGGACAAGCCCCGTCCAAGGCTTTCCCATGGGACCCTGCCTGGAGGCTCTGTAGGCAGCAGGGTATAGAGCCCCCTTTCACCGGTGAGCTCTCCCTCCACCTTCCGCCTCCCTGCTGCATTGCGGGTGGGTTCCATAGTTGTATTACCCCTAAGCGGAGGTCTGATAGGGTCCTGACTCATGTAGGAGCTGGCAGTGGGGATGCCTTTCTTCGCATTATTGCTTCTTTCTCTCTGTTGCCCACCATGGCAGTAAAGAACCAGGCGCGTTGGGTACAGCAATTCATTGGAGACATGGAAAAGCTGTTCCAGGTCACCGGTGACCCACACTTCAATATCATCATCACGGACTATAGCAGTGGGGACATGGACGTCGAGATGGCCCTAAAGAGGTCCAAGCTGCGGAGGTGAGGAGGTTCCCTGGCCAGCACACGGCCTTAGCCACCTGCTTTCTGAAGTCTCAGGACTGCTGGGTCCTAGGCAGAGCCCGAAGTCCCACCTGGCTTTCCTGAGTCCCAGTCTCTGGCTTTCTCCAGAGGACTCACCTGCCCATAATCCCATCCCAGGAGCACGCATCATCCCTCCTCCATGCCTGCTGGCTTCCTCCAGGGACCATCGCTGCTGAGCCCTAATACTCTGCCCTTCCCTCCTCTCTTCTCCCTGCAGCTACCAGTACATGAAGCTAAGTGGAAACTTTGAGCGTTCAGCTGGGCTTCAGGCTGGCATAGACCTGGTGAAGGTAATAACCTGGGAGGGGCTCTGGAGACGTGGTTACAGATTGGTTAAGAGGAGGAGACATTTGGGATACGTGCGGTAGTCAGCTCCTCACAGCGGGAGGGAATGAGGACACGGACATTCCACTCTGCTATGGGGCAGGGCCAGTGCCAGGGTGGGACTGAACAAATGACACTGGAGCATTTGTCCTGAGTCCTTGCAGTTCGTACATTGTGGAGGGAAGGCATCAGAACTCATTCTCTGACTCTGAGAACTGCACTCTGGTACCCAGTACTATGGAAATCTGCCCAACAGTTTGTATTATGGAAATTTGTCCATTATTCAAATGGGAAGGACCTAAGGATCGTTTTAGGGAGTGGCCTGACCTCTGAGCCCTGGTCCGTAGGGTCTACTGACCCTCCCCAATTTGTCCCCAGGACCCACACAGCATCATCTTCCTATGTGACCTCCACATCCACTTCCCAGCTGGAATCATCGATACCATCCGGAAGCACTGTGTAGAGGGCAAGATGGCCTTTGCCCCCATGGTGATGAGGCTGCACTGCGGGGCCACCCCCCAGTGGCCTGAGGGTGAGCTCTGCCCTGGGCTGGGGAGGGTAGGAAAGTCCTCTCTGGCCTTGGTTCTTCATCCCAGAGCTGGAAACAACCATGTCAACCATGCCATGACAGCATCCCCACCCCCTGCCTGCTGCTTCTGCCCATTGGATGGTCCACCAGAGAGGTGCCTGAGGGCTGTGCTCATGGCCACAGCAGCGGCAACGATGAACATTTCCTCCCCATCTTCCTTTCTCCCTTCACCAGACGTTTACTGTGTGCCAGACTCTATGCCCTGTGCAGATGGAAAAAAAATGGAAAGACAGGCTCCCTGCCTCTGGAGAGGGAAACAAATAAGGAAGGTGCACTGGGCTGTGCCTCTAGTGACTGCTGCTATCAGATCCTGTTGTAGAGCCCATGGTCCTTCCCTTTTAGGACCGCTGCTTCCATTGGCCCCTGAACGTTAGCGTCGGGGGGCTTCCCCCCAGAACAGGCAAGGGACTTGTTCAAACGAGACAGCTTTCAGCCTCAGGCACCCCATCCTCTGTCTTTCAGAGAAGGCTCTGGGAATGCAGCCTAGAGGCCTTCATTGCTTCCTCCTGGCCCCTGGCTCATCTCACTGGGGGATTCTTGTCTGTTCACAGGCTACTGGGAGGTGAATGGGTTTGGACTGCTCGGCATCTACAAGTCAGACCTGGACAGAATCGGGGGCATGAACACCAAGGAGTTCCGAGATCGCTGGGGTGGGGAAGACTGGGAGCTGCTGGACAGGTGACTGGGAAAGGAGGGCATCTGAGGGACGTGCTTGGATCCCATCCCATCAGGTGCTCTGGGGAGGGAATAGGGCTAGACGGATGGTGTCCCGGCCCCCTGGGCTGCAGACTCCTGATATGCAGGTAAAGAGCACTGTACTCAAAGGAAGCCCCACCACTTACTGGGGGTCACATTACCTGCCTGGCCGAGACTCAGTTCTGTATGTATTAGAAGGGGGATGATACCGCCTCTGCCTGTGTCACAGGGTTGGCATGGAAATTAAAGCACATGGTATGCTGTCAGGGTAAAGCACAGCAAGGTGCTGTGGGAGAATATGGCTGCATTCTCCCGAATTGGAGCTCTCTTCCCCTCTGCCGTTGCCTGGCTGGGAAGGCTGAGGCTGTGGGAATCGATAAGAGAGAACAGGTGAAGGGGCAGGAAAGACTTTGGGGCCGACAAAAGAGGCAGTGTGGATCATTAAAGGGCAGCAAGATATCCAGGAGGTCCTGGTCCCTGGAAGCCCTGGGAGAAGGGAGTTTCAGGGAGGAGGAAAGAGTGGAAAGAAGGAGAAAGAAGAACCCCAGACAAGCTGCAGCCTTGGCAAGCGGGCGAGAAGAGGGTGCTGAAGCAGGAGCAGGCAGGCGGGGACCCCAAGTTGCAGGGGATCGTGGAGCGTGCTGGTGGTGAGGGAGTGGAGGCTGTATCAGTATGAGATTCCTCTGTCAAGAAATTTGCTTTAAAAAGAAAGAAAGAAAGAAAGAAAGAAAGAAAGAAAGAAAGAAAGAAATTTGTTGCCAAGAGAGGCTACTAGCCCAGTAGCTTAGTAGAGCATGCGGCTCTCGATCTCAGGGTTGTGAGTTCAGTCCCCATGTTGGGGGTAGAGATTATTTAATCAGTAAAAGTTTAAAAAGGAAGGAAAGAAATTTGTTGCCAAGGGAAGGGGAGGAAAAGAGGATGATACCTTGAGGTTTGGGCTGAAGGGGCAGAGGAGGGAAAGGGGAGACAGCAAAGAAAGAAGGGACCAGTGTCTAGAGGATGTCACAAAGTCAGGAGCCCTGGAAGGGTGGGGACACTTCTAAGAGACAGCCAGCCATCACTGGAGGCCTGTATTTGGCAGGTGATTTACATCAGTCCCTTGTTTGTTTGACCCCAAGCTTCTGTGAGGGGGTGTGGTTATCTCCATTTTCCAAACAAGAAAACAGCTTGAGGAGAAGTTAGTACCTGTCCCAAATCCCACAGCTAGGGAGTGTCTGAGGCTTAAAACTGGGTCTGTGTATGTTTTTTTTCCCTCGAGGGAGAGAAGAAAAGGGACATATGCTGTATATACAGAAGTTGCAAAGGAGGTAGTTTGAGGGAGCTCATATTAGATAACCCAGCTCTCACAAAACTAGGCCAAAGCAGATCCCAAAGTGGATGGAAGCCTAGTCTAGCGGTTACCTCCACCCTTGATCTCCCTGCCGGGCTGGGCAGATGCAGACTTCAGTACAGCCTTGCAGGAAGGCCAGTCTCTCTGTGAGAGGGACCCCATGGGCTAAGCATGTAGAAAAGCAATGGGGGAATCTGCTCCCTCTGCCTCCATCACATACATAATGTGTCCCCTGTAGGCTGAGCTCCTGGTGGTGGGCACGGGGTATGTGCCAGGAGCTGTACTGAGCCCTTCTTCCCATCAGCTCTAGCCTTTACCACCAGCCTCCAATATGTGTGCGTGTGTGTGTGTGTGTGTGTGTGTGTGTATGTGTGTATATATGTATTGTATTTATCAGAAAAAAACTTGCACAATATGAAATTGTGTTGTTCAAGAGTTGAGTGTATATTCTCCTCTTTTTCTCTAATGTTTATTAATTTATTTTTGAGAGAGAGAAAGAGCGCAAGCAGGGGAGGGGTAGAGAGAGAGAGAGAGAGGGAGACAGAATCCAAAGCAGGCTCCAGGCTCTGAGTTGTCAGCTCAGAGCCCGACGTGGGGCTCGAACTCACAAACCATGAGATCATGACCTGAGCCAAGGTCGGACACTAACGGATTGAGCCACCCAGGTGCCTCATCATCCTCCTCTTTCTAGAGATTGGCAAACTGGGACTCTGGAAGGTGACGGGTTCACGGGCTTTCCATAGTAAGGAGCTGGAATTCAAACCCAGGCTGCCTGGCTCCAAAGCCTGTGCTGTGTGCATGCCCTGTGGGGAGTAAACAGAGGGAGACAGAGACAGGGTCTGACATAGATGTATAGATGCGGGAAGGCGGGATCTTCAGGGGCCTGGGCCTCTCCCCAGCTGCCTCTTGCGCTTCTGTTGCTCATCCTGCCCCTCCCCTACTCAGGATCCTCCAAGCAGGCCTGGAAGTGGAACGTCTCTCCCTCAGGAATTTCTTCCATTACTTCCATTCCAAGCGAGGCATGTGGAACCGCCGCCAGATGAAGATGCCATGATCCCGAAGGGTGGCCCACTGGACTGACTGCTTCCTGCTCCTTGACTTGTGCTCGCTCCCCAATGCCCCTACTCACTGTTGAGAAGGAGAGGGAAAGGGAGCGGAAGCCATGGCCGGGCCCCAAGAGGCCTCAGAGCTAACACCCTCACTCCCCCGAGAGCTGTCGCCTCACACAGACAGCTGCTGAGGCCTGTCTCTCTACCCTCGGGGCCTCTGAAGGGAGGACCTTGAGAGAGGGACCAGGAGGGGCTGTGCACTCAGTTGACAGAGATGGACCGGCTCCCGGGGAAGGCAGCACAGTTAAGGAAGGAAAGACCTGTTGGAGCAATGCCAACCTATCTGTGAGGTGCATTCCAGCATCCACCCATGCTCCTCCCAGGGAGTAGTGACCGTGCCCTGGAAACTCTTCTCTTGGACATACTTCATTGGGGTTTTTATTTTTCTAACAGAAAACCAAAACTAACTGTCCAGACCCAGCACTGACTGTGAGAGAGGGATGGAGTCGTGCATTTAGGGTACATTCCCCACTTGCATACCTCAGACCCACTCCTGTGTAGCGATGTGTCCCTTGGTCCTTGACCTGGCAGCTGATTTATAACCAGAGGAGTTCTCAGCTCTACCCCAGGCTCGTGCCTTCCAGAGACACGCACATCTCTCCCAGGTAGCCACTGAACACCTGGCCACCGATTAGGGCATTAACCTTACCCCCCCAGGCGGTGCTAACTTCAGACTGACAAGAACACAGAAGTGGCATCATCCTCGCGGTGCCCCAGCGGGGTTGGGAGACTGAGAACCAGTGGACAGCGGGTTTTTATTCCTCAGCATCTGGCATACAGGCCGTGCAGGACGGGCAAGGTGGGTGGAGAAGGCAGGAAGAGAAGCCCCTTTCCCGACCCGCCTGTAAGCATAAGCCTTGGGGAGACCATGAAGCAGAGAGGAAAGAGGATGGGAATGTAAGCCGTGGACTCAGATGCGAAGAGGAGGTGGGCATCCAGCAGGACGGGAGGAAAAGGAAGTGGAAATCCTGAGTCCCCACAGCTCTGCTCCCCCACAGCCTTGCCCTCCTGCAGGGGGATCCCCAGCCCCAGCCTTGCTTGGAAGAAGAGGAAGGGGTGTGGGCAAGACAGAGGAACAAGGATCAGGGTAGTAAGGGGCAAGGGGTTGGGGGAGGTAAGGGCATCGCCCTGTGATCTCTTCCCGAGTTGGAGGGGAGTGGGGCCCAGAGGAACCGAAAAGTGAAGCGACCCTTTCTGGCACCTGATGATCACACACTTCTCTTGCACTAAAAATCCCCTGGGGCCTTTGGGGCTGGGTTTTTTTTTTTTTTTTTTTTTTTTTTTTTTTTGCCGCCGCCGCTGCTGCCTCTGCCGCTGCTGCTGAATTGACGAACGGTGTGTGGGTGTGTCGGACACTTGCTGTGGAACTTCAGCGTCTGCTTAGGGAGGGGAACGCAGAGCTCGCCGCTGCTGGGAGGAAGCACTCCTAGCTGGTGCAACAGGGCCCAGGATGCCAGTCAGCGGAGCCCCACAGAGCTGTGCTGTGATAGAATCCAAGTCACAGCATTTGGAGTTGCAGGGTCTACCCGGTGGGCCTTGCATTCACCAAGGGCACATGCTTGGCATCTAGGAGATTGGGGCCCGTTGAGAACCTTCTGGAGGTTGAAGAGAATTCCCTGCCCCTCTCTAAGAAATCAGGAAGGACAAAGAGTTTCCAATTAATAGGCTGTGGCTGTTGGATGCCATAGCTGCCCCCTGGGCTATGGCTTTTCTCAGAGTCTGCTCAGGCTTACTGCCTTTGGGAAAGGACTTCAGGGAGTCAGTGAGAGCTATGGTTGGCTGGCTGGGGTGCCAGCTTTCTCTCTGGGGCCAGGGTCACCCTTGGGCATGGCACTGGAAGGCCTGAGCCAACCCAAAGAGCTCTCCAACTTCCATTCTTTTGATGACGGGAGCGAGCCTAGCCTCCTAGGCCCTGCTCGCACACCTCTCTGACCCTGGCCAGTGCCTTGTGTTTGACTTTGTTACCTCCACACCATCTGCCTTAAGGGGGAGGGCCTGGTAGGCCCCTGTTCTGTAGGGAAATGTGTCGGGTGGGGGGAGGGAGTGGGATGGGGGGAAGGAAATTGTTAAATACAGCATCTTCTTAGAAAACAAAGTGGCTCGTGTGTTTTTCCCCTTGCCCATCAAGATGGGAGAGGGGTGGGCTAAGAGGCCCGGGGTTCACGTCTCTGTCCCTTAGTAGTCAGGCCTCTGATGGATGTGCCAAGGACCCTCCACACCACCCTCCATCCTTTACCATTAGTTGGGTGCCTGCTGTGTGGGGAACTGCATGGTTTACTCTGGAAGGGGCCAGCACTCTTCCTGCCTGCAGAGTTCACGGTCTGATAGCAGACTGGGCATTTTCTGCTCAGCAGATTTGTGGAGATTGTGGTTTCAGTGGGGAAACGCTGATGGACACCCTGGGTGAAGAAGGCTAGACATAGGGCCAGAATGGTTTGGTCAGCAGCAGAGAGAAGCCAAGATGTGACTTATTTTAAAGTAGCAGACAATCTAAAAATCATTTCTGTTTGAGCTACGGATGCCCTGTTGACATTTTATGGGTGCAAATTTACCTTTCTAGTTCTGTTTTGCATAGGCAAAGATCAAAATGAGTTTGTATGCCTTAAGTACATGCCTAAGAGAAAGTGCTAATTTGAAAGCTATGATAGGTTTATAACAAGTTCTCAAAAAGGATTGCGCATACATGGATCAATCCAGAATTGACTAATCTGCCACTGATGTAGCAGATGGTAATTAGCCCAAGGCAGGCGGGGCCAGGAAATTTGACTCAGCAGAACCCAGAGAAGAGGGAGTGATTTAAAAGATTTTTCTCCCTCCGAACTTAGGTTTGCTCCTTCAAGCTCTTTCCAGATGCTGGAGAGGGCATCCAGAGACCAGCCCAATGCATAAAGACTGACTCATAGTGGATTTGCAGAAAAATTTATAGATATAAATCATTCCATTTTACAGAAAGGGAAAACTGAGGCCTGGAGCAGAGGAAATGGATGGGGCAGAGGGGAAGGAATGAGGTGGAGTAAGAACCAGAGTCCTGAAGCTAGGCGGGCTTGACCTTAGATAGACATGTCTTAGATTCTGGAGATGCTACTAGAAAGACTGGCAGTACCCCAGTCTGAGTTCAGGACTCCAGACCAAGATGGGATTCACTTAGACCAGTAAAATAGTACATCTTATTTCAGATGCTGTGGGTAGGGATCCAGGGCATCTACACAGCCCTTTTTGAAGCTCTCCCAGAGGCTGTGGAAAGTGCCCATCAGCCTAACAGATCAGGGAGGAAAGGCAGAAGCAGTTCCAGACCCAGGACCTGTAGGGGAAGCAGAGAAGAGGCAGTGAGGAGGGCAGGCCAGACCAATGGCCCTCAGACTTTAATGCACACACAATTCCCCTGGCAGCCTTTTGAAAATGCAGATGCCCATTCAGTAGATCTGGAGTGGGGCCGGACAGTCTACATTTCCTGCAAGCTTCGGTGTTTTTGCTGCTGGTCCAGGGACTACAGTTTGAGTAGCAAGGACTGCTGGGCAGCGCCAAGGAGGAATCCCTACTGCATCTTCCCTCTTGCCAGAGGGGCAGAGCCAAGCACTAACCACACTGGCTATAGAAAAACCCATCCCAGGCTATAGAAAAGCTCAAGCTTAATTGCTGAGGAAGAGTCACCTGTTAACAGCACGTGGGGACTTTCTGGGCCCAGATCCAAGCTCTTCTCTAAGATCCCCTCCTTGCCTCAGATCTCTTTCCCCTTTTGCTTGCAAAGATGTCACTTTACCCCAAACGCCCAGAGCTGAGAAAAGGGTCATTTGGCGACCTTCCATCCTCCCTCACCTGGGTCCCAGGCTGTGTTCAGAGGGGATTCCTTGAGGTCCTGGCGGCCAGGAAGCCTGTCTTCTGTGCCCCGAAGGCTGTAATGAAGACGTTGATGATGACAGTGATGAAGACCAGAGTGGTGGCGGCGTTGTTGAGCTGGTTGAGCTGCCATTGCTTTTCTACTTCATTGAGGTTCAGCCGCGCTGTGGACAAGGGTGGGGGGAGTGGGAAGGGAGGGTCAGGGTGGGGCCACAGCCCCAAACTTCCCTCACCGAATCCAAGAGGTCAGAGAAAGTCTGGCACCTCAGAGACTTGCATGGCAGAAAGCAAGGGAGGTGGTAGTCATTGCATTAAGCTGCCTTCTCCCTCACTGCCCAGTGCATGGGGCATCCACACGGTACTTAATGGAATAGGGATTTGGGAAATTATCCTGGGTCAAAAGAGTGGGGATGGGTGCTCACACAAAAGGCAGTAGGGACCTCTGCTACAAGTAAGTGAAGGTATTGTGGAGTGACCCCTATGTGTGATACCAGGAGGTAGGATAGGGAGCCTGCTCTCACTGTGGAGGAGTTGTTACTTGGGCGGTTGTCAAGCGGAGGACTACCACCATGTAAGGCTGAGAAACTGGCGTGTGCAAATGCGGGGTGGCACCGGGAAGCCGGTGGGGCTTTTCTTTCCACTAGGGGGCGCCAAGGCCGAGTTCAGGCCTGGGCTCCTCACCGATGACCACAAGCAGGATGCCAATGACCACGAGCAGGAGCAGAGAGATGCTGATGAGGGTGACGAGGGTGGTGTAGTAGTGGGCGGACGGCCCCTGCTCCAGCACCGCTTTCAGCCGCGTGGCGTTGGACACGAAGAGGGCCACGTCCAGCATGCTCTCGGCCACGCTCTTCTTGGTGGCGTAGTGGTTCAGGTTGATGGGCTGGCTGCCCCTGGGGTTGGGGTTCCCAAGCTGTAAGGGAGAAAGCACAGGCTTACCTTGAAGGCTCCCGAAAGGAAAGCAGTTGAGAGACTGGAAAGAGGTTTTAAAGCTCTTCTGTAACCTGGTGGTAAACCGAGAGCAAGCAGCACCCTTCTCAGTTTTATGGCCTGAAAGAATAAAGAGTTGGACTAGAAAGCCCTTACGGACCTTTGAACTTGGAAATGATGGAATGTTGTCATTTATGTTTCCCCAGGGTCACGTTCCCTCACACGGCAGGGGGAGGGGAGGGCCTCAGCCCCTTGTGAGATGCACCAACCTCATTTCATTCTCTGTGTTGCCTGGGCCCAGCCTGGCCTTGGGCCGCTCTCTTTTCCTCTGAAAGGAAAGCATCTCAGAACACAATAGGAGGAGCTCTGAGACTTGGGGGGAATAGGAAGGGCACCTCATCTCCCAGAATGATGTGGCCCTGAGGCGGGGTGCACAGCTTAGCAAATGGGTCAGGAGCTGTATTTGGATCCCACTCAACAGAGTGGCCAAGAGCCCTGAGGCCACAGCCATGCACATCAGAATGCATGTCTGTATGCACACAGTGATGCATGCTAGTGTTTTGGGTTTTTTGGCTAGGATTTATTGACATAATTTACATTTGATTTGATTTTGAAATATAAAACAAAGCTCTTATTCTCAGGAAGTCACTAACTCCGAAAGATGGAGTGACAACATAGGGCTTAGGGAGCAGGCCTCTGGTTTGGGCCCAGAAATTCAGACTGGATGCTGCAGGCAGAGTCCGCAATCACTCAGGACAACTTGGGTGTGTTTTAGGGAGATAAATTTAGGAGCGGTGTTTGGAATGCATGGGCCCAGGCGGGTCCAGAAGCAGGGAGATCCACTGAAAGACTATGGTATGATTTAGGATCAGGGTGACAAGGAACTGTAGGAGAGTAAGTGAGAAAGGAGAGGAAGGCAGAACTTTGAAAGATGTGACAGCCTGGAAGGAGGGTGGACCTAACCCTGCAGATGACCACAGAGGTTTTCTATTGAGTGGGTGGGTGGGCGGATGGAAGGATGGATGGGGCAGGTCTCAGAGGGCTCTGGATGCTCCTTCTGGATGTTGGGCTTATCCAGAGCCAGCTGGCCTGGTTGGTTGGGGCTAGGGATGCCAAGGCCAGTGCCCCACAAAGGCCTCAAAGCTACAGCCCATGGTTCTAGCCCATTTGATAAAGGTTTGTCCTGGGTACAATGGACACTTATTAAATGACAGAGTCTATGGAGCAGCCCCCAGGCCTCTCCACGGTTGGAAGGGCTCTGACTAGGGAACAACTGTGAGCAGGGCTTCCCTGCCCATGGAGTTTCCTGTTGGTCATCCCCACTCCTCCTGTCCTTGTCCCTCCCTCCAGTTTCCCCCATAGCTTGACACTTTCTACTCCCTCCAAACCCAGCTCTCAGTTCAAGATCTGATAAACCCTGAAATTACTGTGAAAGCATCTAAGGAGACCCCTCTCTTAAAATTTGTATATTAACAGTGGACAAAACCTTAAACCCAAAGCTCTAGTGTTGTGTTCAGAGCATTGCCCAAATACTGGGGCTGGGGGACAGAAGGGGCTGTTTGCTTGGGGACACAAAGATCTTCCCAAGCTTTAACAAAAAATATTGCTATCTATAAGTTTTAATAGAGCCAGCTGGCTTCTGTTGTTCAATGGCTCTAAGAAAGTCATTGTTGGGGCACCTGGGTGGCTCAGCTGGTTAAGTGTCCGACTTTGTCTCGGTCATAATCTCAAAGTTCGTGGGTTTGAGCCCCTACACTGGGCTCCGTAATGACAGCTCAGAGCCTGGAGCCTGCTTCAGATTCTGTGTCTCCTTCTCTCTCTGCCCTTCCCCTGCTCACGCTCTGTCTCTGTCTCTCTTTTTCTTTCTCAAAAATAAACATTAAAAAATATATATTTACAAAAAAAGGAAGAAAAAAGCCATTGTTTCACAGAGGGTACAGTCCTATCTTTCCCTCTTTGATTTAGGGCCTGCTTCTATTTTGGTTTGTGCTGATTCAGGGCTACTTTCTAGCTAAGGATGTTTTTTCAGTGTTTGGTTTGGTGGCTGTGGGAATGTCTGCAGAGTGCCCCCTCTGAGCCCCAGAAGGCTCCAGATCTCCAGAATGTCCACATGGTGGCACACAAGGTCCAAAGAAATGACTGGGGCAGCCCGGCTGCACGGGCGCCAGGATGGTGTTTCTCCCCCGAGGGATCCATGGGCAGGACAGGATAGGACTGGCCTGAAACCTGGACCCCTCAGAGGCCCAGCACAGGGAGCCGGGTTCACAAGCCAACCTAAAACCCACCAAACACGTGTCAAGTGAGAGCCAAGAAAGAAACAATGCTGGCAGGGCCCAGGGTGGGGTGGGGAGAAAATAGAGGGAGGGGCCCTGGGAGAGGGGCCTCCAGCCCAGCCTGCAGCCTGGGGGATGGTGTTAGAAGGGAGATGGTTTGAGACTCTGCAAGAAGTTGCTTTGAAAGGGGTCCCCTCACGGAAGCATCTTTAAAAAGCAGGGCAAAGGTTTTCTTAATCCTTCTTGGACAGTTTAGGTGCAGAGGCAGAGGGATGGATGAAACGACCTGAGAGCCCTCCCTTACAGCTTGAAGATTCAATCGGATGGACCCCTAAATCCCGCAGGATGCCACCCTTTTTACCCACAGCCCGGAGACTAGGAGCAACCCAAGGAAGGGCCAGGATTAAAGAGGAGGGTGGGGGTGGGGTGGAGCGGCCCACGCTCAGGCCCTAGGAGCTGGCCCTTTAAGGCCAGGCCCAGGCTGGCTGGGAACAAAGGCCCGGGAATGTGGGCTGGGCTGGCGTGCAGAGCCACCCAGCATGAGTCATTTATATTTCTTGGGACTTGGGAATCACTGGATCTGGTCGGCTCCCTCCGCCGGCCTTGGCACTAGCCCCCTCCCAGGGCTGCCCCTGCCCCCCTGCTGCAGCCTGCAAGGCCAGTCTGCCAGAGCCTCCCCTCTCCTCAAACCCACATGCTCTCACTCCAGCTCCTGGCCCCTTTCATCTGGCTCCTCAGAGCAGGGGCTGCAGGGTTAGGACTCTCAGCCTTTGGGCCCACCTCTGTCTCTGGGCTTGGCACTTTAGGCCTCAGTTTCCAAATCTATGAAAGAGAAGGAAAATCCCATCTCTGGAGGGGTGGAGGCTATGGAGAGACAGAATGAGACTTTGTTTCTCCCCAGAGAAAGAGAACTACTCCAAGCTCTTCCCCTGTTTCCCCTCAGTCAGATCTTTCGGTGACGCTCTCTCCCAGTGGCATCTGTCTTATTCCATCCTACCCCCCTCAACCCCTCCACTTTTACTTGAAGAAAGCAGGAAGCCGAACCAGAGATTCCAGAATCCCTATTTAAAATGCATATACCCTGAGCGCCTGGGTGGCTCAGTTTGTTAAAATGCATATACCCATGGGAAAGGTAACCCGTCAAAATCATGCCAGCCAATGGCCCCTGAAACCCAGAAGGGGAATTTGACTGTTATGAAGTTGGAGCAGGGGGGCATCAGGGCAGATGGGAATACATCCAGAGTCCCATTATGGGGTGTCATGGGGGTTCTGGACAACAAGAGGGGCATGATTGTGTTGGCTGGGGTGGGGTGATGCAGTGGGTTGGAGATCCGTTCCTTGTTTCCCCAGCTTGCCCCACTCCTGGGCCTGCCCCAGTACAATAATTTCCTCTCTCTTCCTTGTCCTTTCCCCTTGTTCCAACTCAGACTTCCCTGTCACCCTGTTTGTCTTGCCAGGTCCCAGCTCCCCAGGCTCTGTGGATTCCATCCCTGGAAGTCATGGATTGCTCCATTGTTCTGCCAGGCAATTATGTATCCCTTCATCCTTGTTGGCGTATATTTTTGTTTCTTTACAAAACTTGAGTTGGATAGGAAAGGAATGCCTCTTTTAACAGAAAAGTAAACACATTTTTACGTTGCTAATTGATACTATGGTCAGTGGGGACCACAAGGCTCCAAGAGATCATTCTGTCCTTTCATGGAAACCAGATTTCAAAGGGGTAAGTAACTGTCCTACCACAAAGCCATGGAATCTGCCACTCCGAATGTTTAGGACCTGGAGCCTGAGGCAGGGAGTACCCTGTGGAGAGGGAGCAGGCTGAGGGGTAGGGGTTTGTGGCAGCCAGGACAGGATCACAGAAGGCACCCTGGACCTGGGTTCAAATCCTGGGTCTGCTACAAGCTCTAGAGGTATGAGCAAGCCTGTAGCCACCACTGGGCTGCTTTTCTTATCTGTGAGATGAGGAGGGTTAGAAAAAATGATTTCTTGGGTCCCTCTGAACACAGAGTGATACAGGTGTGGGGAAGCCCCTGTGTCTAAATAGAGAGTCTCAGGAGTTGAGGACATTCGTCTGAGAGAAGCAGAGGTCAGGCAGCTGTGGAGCAAGGCCCAGAAGCAGATCCAGTGAGCCACTTTGCCCAAGACAGTTCAAGGGCATTGGTGACCCTGCAGTGAGTCATTACTGTCAGCCCTGAGAAAAGCCATATGGCAGTCTCCCCGTGTATAAACTCAGGCTCAAGGTTACAGACAAAATAGGCCCGTGCCTTGTTGGCCTTTCTGTTGGTCTCAAAATGACTGACTATCCAGAAAATCCAGGCCTCTCCCAAAAAGAAAATGGGGATGAGCCAGGCTGTTGGGAGACTCCTTTGGGAAAAAGGGTGGATCCCAGCTCAGGAAGAATGATTTGCTCAAACATATGGATTTGGGTGACCTACTATGCCAATTTGCTCTTAATTAGGTGCCTGAGATCCCCAATCCCGTCAGAATTAAGTTTGAACGGATGCCTGGGTCTGACTTACTGTGCACAAACTCAGTACCCTGGGAATCATAGGTCCCACTTACAGAGTTCATACTTTGTGCCTGGCCCAGGGTTAAACATGGGACCTGAGTCATCTCAGTGAGTCTTCACAAGAACCCTGTGAAATTGGTAAGGGCATGATCATTGTAGTTGGAAAAGTGGAGGCTCAGAGAACCTAAGTAACTTGTACAAGCTCACACAGCACAGGTTTTTATCCCAATTTTCTTTCTCTGTTTTATTAAAAAAATTTTTTTAACGTTTATTTATTATTGAAAGACAGAACATGAGCATGAGCATGGGAGGGGCAGAGCGAGGAGGAGACACAGAATCTGAAGCAGGATCCAGGCTCTGAGCTGTTAGCACAGAGCCCGATGCGGGGCTCAAACCCACAAACCGTGAGATCATGACCTGAGCCGAAGTCAGACACTTAACCTACTGAGCCACCCAGGCGCCCCATCCCAATTTTCTATATGCCTGAGCCTACAAGGTTAATCCCTACTCTACCACCTCCCAGAAATTGAAGGCATACTCCCTGCCTCCAAGGAGTTTAGGATGGAAAGATAAACGTATGTGGACTAAGATTAAAGAAGACAATTAGTCCCCAAGGATACATATGCACAACTGCTAAGAGGAGGTAAAACACCTGTAGCAGTGAAACTTGCCTCAAGCTTTCCTGAATCTACAGTGTCCCTGAGCCCCTGCACCAGGTGGCAGAAAGGGCACTAGTCCTAAAGTCAAAAGGCTTGGGTTCCAACTGGCAAGAGGTGACCCAGGAGGCTGTGAAGATAAGGTTGACAGAGACTTTTATCCATACCTTTTGAATTTTGAACCATTTGAATGTTTGAACTATCTAAATAATAATAATACTAAATTTAAAACAAAAGCAAACACTCACTATAACAAGGCCAATGGCTAAAACAAAGTAGAATATATAACTTCATCATACCCAGGCCTTAGCTTCTCCATCTGTGGAATGGGAGGAGTACCTGCCCTGGTTAGCACAAAGCTGCTGTTAAACAGATCGATGAGATAAAGCAGGTGAATGGGCTTTGAAAACTATAAAGTATTCAAACAGGTATGAGAGAAGCATCTCTCCCACTCAGGATTAGACTTGGCACCTGTGGGCCTAGGGCATGTTTTAAATAATATGCTGTGACTCAGGGCCTGTCCCAGCCCAGATTTCAAAGGCACCATTAGTCTTTCCAGCAAACCCTGTGGTCATCGAAATACTTCTCTGTCCATTTCGACAACACCTGTTCTCACCCCTGCGAGTCTCACCTTCCAGCTGCACCAGGCCCATCTGCCAGGAAGAGACATTCTTGGGGCACCTGGGTGGCTCTGTCAGCTCAGAGCCTGGGGCCTGCTTAGGATTCTGTGTCTCCCTCTCTCTCTGCCCCTCCTCCACTTGTGCGCACGCTCTCTTGCTCTCTCTCTCAAAAATAAATAAACATTAAAAAAAAAAAAAAAAAGAAAGGAAGGGAAATTCTCAGACAAGCCCCCCTACACCGGGCCTGGGGTCTCTGCCAGGCCTCGGTGCTACAGGTGCTCAGCTGGCCTGCATGTACCCCTCTCTCTAGCCTGGTGCACTGCTCCTCCTTTCACCCCTGGGAGGGGGCAGAGAGCTAACCCTTACTTATTACCGCTCGGCCTGTGCCAGGCACAGTGATGCTCAGCAGCCCTGGGCCACACCAGATTACTCACTGTTCCCTGAACACACCCCACCCTTCTCGGCCTGCTTCTGCTCAGCTCCAGGACTTAAGGCCTTTCTTTCCCATGCTCTCCCCACCCTCCCAAGCCTTTCATCCCTTCTAGAACCTGTCCCTAGGCACGCTCTGCCCAGGCTCTGTGCAAAGGCTGCTGTGCTCCATACTGGCCTCAGGCTTTGCTTAGACCTCTCTAGACGGCTCCTCTGGCTGCCCGTTTTAAGGCAAGGATTGCATCTTCAGTATACCTGGGTCCCCTCGGTACCTGGGTCCCCTGGGTGCCTAGCTTGGTGACTTGCCCATGTTACATGCGCAATAAGTGATGATAACATTGAATTTTTTATTTGAGTTTTTTTCCAAAAAGGCAAAACAAAGCATCTTTGAGGGTGGGATTCATACACAATGACTTCTGGGTGAGGGGAGTAGTGTTTGGACAGTGAATCTGCCTTTAAAATAAAAGTCCCTGGGGACACCTGGGTGGCTCAGTCGGTTAAGGGTCCGACCCTTGATCTTGGCTCAGGTCATAATCTTGTGGTTTGTGAGATTGAGCCCTGTGTTGGGCTGATAGCACAGAGCCTGCTTGGGATTCTCTCTCCCTATCTCTCTGCGCACTGCCCCCCCTCGCCTGGCTCAAAATAAATAAACTTTAAAAAAAAAAAAAAAAAAAAGCCCCTTATCCAAGGATAGCCCTTTCCCCACTGGTATCCCGCCTCAGGGAGTGAATGACTCAGATTGGAAACTGCCACTGATATTCAGGCCAAAACCTGCAAAGGCCCAGACCCCTGAGGCCCGGTCTGGGGCTAGTGCTCTGACTGCCTGCTTCCCGGTGCCAAGAGCAGTGGATCTCTTAAAAATCAACAGTCTCTAAACCACCTTGGGTGGGGTGTATTTTGTGTGCTATTCCGGTAATAGTAATACCCAACTGACCCAGAAATCTTCTCCAAGCCTTGGGCGCAGTCTTGCTGAGAAGCTCCAGCCCTTGGCCCAGGCTGCAGACCCGGGCTTTAGAGCTGGAACACTGGACACGTGGGGAGAAACCTCCCCCTGGGAAGGTCTGCAATGTCACTGTTCTCCACCAGGGGGCCGCTCCGGGAAACAGCAAGGCAAGCCCGCCTTAGCTCCACCTGCCAGGGGTCAGGAACCCAAGTGCTTTTGATCCCATTGTGAGGCAGGAGGTGACAGGGTTGCTTTCTAACAAAAGGGGGCTATATAAAAAAGGAAGAGAGTGTGCAGGGAGGGACAGGAAGATATAGGGGTTGCAATAGGAACCCCATGGGGCCTGTTTGCTTTTTCTTAGGAAGCATTTTCCACCTCCCCTGCAAGAGGTCACCTTGTCAATGGCTTTCAGGAAACACTGTCATCTCAGGTCCAAAGTTAATCATGGATTGGCTACATAGAAATTTCCAAAGAATTTTTCTGCTGTCTCCCAATACCCTAAGCAAGAGTACTTTCTAAATGGGCACTTTGCTCTGAGGCTCCCAGACCCATCTGGCATTTGCTCCAGGCCCCACTTTGACCTTGGGGTTCTCAGCAGCATTCCCCAGGCTCATCCCACCCATCTCCACTCATTGTGATCCTCCTCATCTTGCAAAGGCCAACAGATTTGGCTAAAATTGGAACAATAACACTTAATGGTAATACTGTATGCCAGACACAACCCCCACGAAGTGGCTACCGACATTCATTTTACAAGTGAAGTCATTGAGGCTCAAAGAGACCATCTGCCCAAAGCCACCTGATACCACGGGATGGTCTCAATGTCAGAATCCTAAACTATATTCTTCCTTCTATACTGGTGGTTCTTAAAAGGTGGTCCCTGAGGAAGCTGTAGCAGCAATAAAACTTGTTAGAAATGCAAGTTGTCAGAGTCCACCCCACACCTACTGAATCAGAAACTCAGGGTAGAAACTAGCGATCTTTGTTTTCAAGTGATTCTCATGCGAGCTCAAGTGTGCGGCCCATTGGTCTACACCATGCTGCCGAATGGCAACGGCTAGTGTTTACTGTCTTCTAGGCTCAGGGCCCGACATTTTCATGTTGATTTTGTCGCTGAATTCTTTTAACAACACTTGTTTTATAGATGAGAACATTGGGATTCAGGACAATTCAGTAATTTTGCCCAGGACCACCCAGCTGTTAAATATCAGAGCTGGGATTTGAACCCAGGCAGGCTCTGGAGCCTGTGCCCTTGACCACTACACCACACAGTCCCTAGAAGCATAGGGCATTGCAACCCTCTCAAAAGTGGACACTAGTCTAAAGTATGTATAAGTAGCACATTTAAATCTTTCCTCTGAATATGAATAAATCAAAATCTGTATTTCACACCAGCAGCCAGCATACTCCACCAGTTCCTTCCCGCCCAGTGTCCAGTGCTGCCTCGCGCTACCGATCACGTGCCTGTTTACAGGGCTCTGATACATTTACCCTTAGATTCTCTTTATGGCTTGACTCAGGAACCTTTACTGAGCCTTTCTTGGTCTTGTAGAACCTTCGATTTTGTGGTGGAAACTAAATCCAGATAGGAGGCCTGCACACAGGTAGGTGAAAATGACTTTCAGAACAATTAATCATAAGGTAAAATATCAACATTCCACATGACGGTGCATATGAGTTTTGTATGTCCCCACTAGATCGCACGCTTCCAAAAGGCGGGGATGGTTTCCTTGGGATTTCAGGCAATTAGACTAAGAAGCAGTGAGAGCTGTGCCCACAGTGTCTGGCGACAGTCCAGGTGAAAAGACCTCATGAAGCAGATCATATCTGACAGTGAGGTGGGAAAAGGGAAGCTGGTGCATTTCCCACCCCACCCAGGCCTATGGAGGGAGCCTGCCAAGATTCCTACTTGATTCAGTTCAACAAACATGTTTTCAGCCCCTACCCTGTGCTAGGCATCTAGGATACAACAGAGATCCCTGCCTTCCCCATAGCCCTGTTCTCCTAATCCCCTGAAATGACAAGGCTTAGCAGAGAATACAGTGTATCAAGGGGGAAGCCAGGAGATAAAAAGACTTTTTCAATCCCACCCCAGCAGATAAACGTCATGGGAACAAGGACTTTATCTGTCTTGTTCACTGCTGTGTCCCAGAGCCTGGCACCTAGCCCGGCACGCTGAATGAACTAATGATGCATTTGTCACCCTATATTCATTTGGGTGGGGCTTAAGAGGCAGAACCATGGTGAGCTGTGCTCCACAGGTCTCTTATATAGAGCTCCTTACATGGGCATGTGACTTCTGACCCCCTCAGTCCTCCCTACAGATTTAGTGTGCACATGTGTGTGTGTGTGTGTGTGTGTGTGTATTGTCCCTGTGGTCGCAGTGTCTGGGTCCTGGCATACATGAAACAGGCTGCAGGTGAGGAAGCAATGCTGTTATGCTCACTGCAGCTCCAGAGGCATGTAGAATGGAGATAGAGAGGAGTTCCCGGAGCAGAGTCTCAGGGACCACAGCCAGGGTGGAAACTGCCGTCAAGGGTCGGCCAGCCCTGAGTCCTTGCCCCAGTGGCTTCAGCCAATCCAAAGAGGTCTCAGCCTTCTGCCAGCCAGCCTGCCAGGATAGCTGCAAGCCGAGCCCTAAGAGTCCCTCTCTGCCCAGCAGTCCCCGCCTGGCTTCTCACACCTGCTCTCTCTTCCTTCTTCAGGATTCAAATGTGGAAGTAAGGTGCACAATCACACATTCTCCCAGGCCAGCTCCTGCACTCTGAGCAACAGATCTGATGCCATGGGCCAGGGTCTAGGGAGATGAAGGTTGAGCGAATGGTCGGCATTGTGCTGGGATCTGAACTGAGCCTGGCTGCCATTTCTTCTCTCAGGCAGGTCGTGCAACCTCACTGCTTCTCAGCTTCCTCCTTTGTAAAAGGAGAGGGTACCACCCCTCCCCCTCACAGTGGGGAACTAGTGTATGGTCCAGGCCACATACATGAAAAGGATGACCGTCTGCCAAACTCTGCCAAACCGTTGGCAAAAATGTCCAGTGGGTGCAGGCCAGTTCTCACCCAGCCCCCAGGTTTTCTCTAGAACTAGATCCACCGTGGGTGCTGAACATGTTAAACAGCCCAAACTCTAAATTCTTCCACATGTACAGCTTCTCTTTTAGTAGCTGCATTTATTCAGAACTCGCCCTGTTCTGGGCACTCTTCTAAGTGTTTTCATGAATTTTCTCACTTCTTATAGATACCTTCCAGGAGAAGCACAGGTTCAGAGGGGTTAAGTAACACGTGTGAGGTCACACAGCTAGAGATGGGTGAGTCAAAATTTGAACCCAGCTTTGTCTGAGGCCAGAGCTCAAACTCTTAACAACTGTGTTGTTCTGTAAGCCTCTGTTTAGCTTTTGAAGGCCAGATCTCTGAGGACATCTTTCTTCTAGTGCCTGACACAGTATCTGACCAGTAGTGTGTGCTCAGGAAAGAAAGGAGAGAGGGAGGAGGGAGGGAGGGACTGAAGGAGGAAAGAAGGCAGGAAGGCCAGGTAGTCCTGCCCTGAGCCTGGCTGGAAGGACCCTTTCTACAGCCTGGGACAATGCCCCAGGGCAGCGAGGCAGTTGCTGGGTCACTGCTGTGTCCTCACTCCCTTTCTAAAAATACAAAAAACGCAGCCCTTCAAGGCTACTCAACAGATATCTAGTTGCTCTCTGGGGTCAGTCGTATACAGCTCAGTCCCACCACCTGGCACCTGCTCCCTCTGGGCCCTCCTGCCTGACAGCCGACCCCTGGCATCCCTGTGACTGTTTACTGCAAGGCAAAGTCCAATTTTGCAGAGGTAGGAGCTCTGGAGCAGCAGCCAGGCCCAACCCGGCCTGGCCTCACCCATGTTGGACTACGGGGCACCCAGGAGAATTTTGGGGTCTTTTCCCCTAAGCCCAATCCGAGCAAACAATTCCTACTGCCATCAAATAGAAGCAACCAATCTCTCTGGCCCCTGAGGAGTTTAAGCAGCAGCCTGGTTCCAGATATAGACACTGGCCTAAGAGGACACCTGGAGTCAAGCTTTAGCACTACCCACTGTGACCTGGGACCTCTGTTAGCCACCTATTAAAAATGGGAATCACATGATTATGAAACAGTGCTGGAATTATCCTATTTTTTTTTAATTTATTTATTTTTGAGACAGAGAGAGACAGAGCATGAACGGGGAGGGGCAGAGAGAGAGGGAGACACAGAATCGGAAGCAGGCTCCAGGCTTTGAGCCATCAGCCCAGAGCCCGACAAACTCACAGACCACGAGATCGTGACCTGAGCTGAAGTCGGACGCCCAACCGACTGAGCCACCCAGGCACCCCTGGAATTATCTTATTTTAAAAAATATATGTTTATACGTGTAGATACATCTGAGGGGCTATGGACTAAAATATTAACGGTATCATCTCTAGGTACTAGAATCTGAGGTATTCTTTTCCTTTTTGCTCTATCTGTATTTTCTTATTTTTCCTCAATGAACATAACACAGTAAAAGGAAAAATGTTAAAACAAATACATAATTGGTATTTAAGTATTTTTCCTGACTTACAGGACAGTTTGAGAATAATGTGTGTAAAAGTGGCTTGCAAACTTTGAGGTGCTTTGCAAGTGTCACGGGTTCTTAATATAATTGCACCTGAGGGCATTTGAAACTGCGAGGATGGTGGGTAAGGAGTAATTCCTTTCCACCTTCACGCCAGGAAACCCTGTAACTGAGCAGTACCATGCTGGACCTCGTTGGTTCTATGGTTGTACCCTCACTGAGTAGGAAAAGGAGACTGTGATCGTCCATGTGACTCCTTAGCTGGGGCAAGGGAAGGCCCATATGGTGCAACTGCCTAGCCTGCTCCCTGAATGAGTCAGCAGCATTGATTGAACACCCACTGTGTGCACTGTCCTGTACTCTGAACGGAGAAGATAGTTCTATTTGCTTTCCAGTCAGTCAACAAAACATTTATTGAGCATCTATCTGTCTTGGGCAAGTCAAAGCACAGAGGGCATAGTGTGGAGATGAATCCTTCAGACAGGGAATTTGTGATGAATTATAGAAAGGGATGGGTGCCATGTGATAAAGTGGGAAAATAGGAGAGCATCCATTGTGGAGGTCAGAGGAGACTTCATGGCTTCCGTGTCATCTCATCTGGACCTTGAAGGACAAGAAGAATCCTTCAGAATGTTCTTTCTCTGGTAATCACAGAGCCTGTCTTAGGAACCAGTACTCTAAGGGGACAGACTGCTAGAACACATGATAAAAGGTTTCCAAACAGGTATAATGTAACCTCCAGTAATTTGCAGGGCCCACCCAGTACAGAATGGACATGTGGAGTCCCCAGTTCAAAATTATTGAGAATTTCAAGATGGCGATAGCAGAGCATTAAGTCAAGTGGAGACCCTCCATGGTGCTGGGTCCTCTGAGCAGGTCCTGTGAAGCCAGACCAATCTCCTAGTAAGCATAGGAGAAAAGGATGAGAGATTTCTTGTTGCCATGAGGACCACAGGCCTTGGGAAACCCAGTGACTTCTTCACTATTTGCATCTTAGGTCAAGGTTGGCTTCTAGAAAGTGAGAGAACCTAGCCTGATCTGGTTCTGTACTTACCTCTTCCCTTTGGTGGCCTCTTAAATAATGGTGCCAAAAAGGCCAAGGACTGTTGGCTCCTTTCCCAAGGGCCAGGACTGGGGAGCAGCAAAGAACACAAATTCAGATGCCTTCAGTGGTAGAAGTGGTGGGAAAGGCTTCTCACTGGGAAGTGGCAGCCCCACCTAAAGGCCTTCACCTTCAAACCATGTACATGTCTGTCTGCCAACAGGACATCAGTTCAGCCCTATGGCCAGCCCTCTCATTTTACAAATGGGGAAACCGAGGACCGGAGCAGGCCAGGGATCTGTCCAAGGCCACACAACGAGACAGTGCTGAAAGCAGAACGCAGGTTTCCAAAACTCCCACCAAGTGCTCTTTGCCTAACAGGTGCCTTTCAGTGCCCTGTGCACAGGACTGTAAGATTGCAGGGTGCTGCCCTCTGCAGTGGTCTTCAGACTTCCAGGACCCTGCTGTCTTGAGAGAACCACTACCACCCAGGGGAAGACACAGTTTCCAGTGGTTTCCAAATGGGCTCTAGTGGTGTGCAGAGGAGCTGAGGTCTGGCTGGAAGATGCTCACCTGCCCCATCTCTAAGCCATTAACTCTTACCCATGGGCAGATGGGAGAATTGCCAGAGATGGAGAGGGGCCTATACTCATGCCTGGGGAAAACAAGGCGAAAGGGACACAGTAGGTACCCAGGGGGCAAATTCTAATCCTGCTACAAACCTGTCAGGGGAGGAGGCTCAGACCTGCCTGTGGAGTATCTTTGCCAGGGTTAAAGGGCATTAAAGTAGAGTCTTGATCTGGGTCAACACAAAGACTAGGAGAGGCAGGAATCAAGACTCAGGAAACCAGGGCAGGCTGTGAACATGGAGGTTGGGATCCAGCTGGAAGCTGTCCCCTCTGCAGGAAGCAGGCGCAAGAGCCCCAGGGAACACAGACAGGCTGAACCCACAGTGAAACCCCTAAGGCAGGAACAACTCCCATTATTAATTAGCAGCACAAAGTACCCTGAGGGTATCAAATATGTACATTGTACAGGACAGAATGTTTACACATGTGTGATCTTATAGAATTTCCATAGCTGCCTAAGGGCATAAGCTGAGGCTGTACATTAAGGACAAGGAAAATGAGCCCCAGAGGAGTAAAGCCACTTTCTTAAGGCTATCTGATTAGGAAAGTTCTAGAACTGGGACAGGAAATCTTAGTCTGATGCTCTGTGATCCAGTCTCTGGCTACTCTCCATCTCACCACCTCTTTCCAATGCTAGAGGATGTCCTCCCTGCCTCTGTGCCTTTGTACAGAGGTAGCAAGAGGATCTGATGCATTGGAGATGGGTACATATTTGTAGCAGTGACTGAATGTCTTGTCCCCACTGTTTGGAATGTTCTCGGTTCCCCTCCTTGCTATCCACCCAGTAACATCCATCGGGGATGTTATTTCTACCAGGAGGCCTTTAATGACACCTTCCATCTGATGACTAGTCTGTTCTCTCATTGGACTGTGAACTCCTCCAGGGTAGGGACCTCGGCATGAAGCTGGCACTTCTGACAAGTGGAAGTTATTTAGTTTATGAAGGGGGCAGGGTATGACCTGCCAGGCCCACTCTTTAGACATAAAGCTGCAAGCTAACACAGTCTGTTCCCCAAACCAAGACACCATAAAGGCAACCTGACCTATTCATTGTACACACTCTATTTTATTGATTTTTAAAAGTTTATTTATTTATTTTGAAATAGGGAGAGTGAGAGAGAGAGCAGGGTAGAGGAAAAAAGAGAGAAGGAGAAAGAATGCCGAACAGGCTTCACACTGTCAGCACAGAGCCTGATGCGGGGCTCGAAGTCACGAGTTGTGACATCATGACCTGAGCTGAAACCAAAAGTCAGACGTTTAACCAACTGAGCCACCCGGGTGCCCCTGCACACACTCTAAATGCAGTAGGTTTCCCCTTTAAAATAATTCCTGAGGGGCACCTGGGTGGCTCAGTCGGTTAAGCATCCTACTTCAGCTCAGGTCACGATCTCGCGGTCCGTGAGTTCGAGCCCCGCATCAGGCTCTGTGCTGACAGCTCGGAGCCTGGAGCCTGCTTCTGATTCTGTGTGTCCCTCTCTCTCTGCCCCTCCCCCGTTCATGCTCTGTCTCTGTCTCAAAAATAAATAAACGTTAAAAAAAAAAAATTAAAATAATTCCTGAGGAGTGATGTCACCAAGATGGCGATATAGGTTGTTCCTGATTTCACTCCCCCTCACAAGAAAAACAGCTAACAACTATTCAAGAACAAGACACCACTGAGAGAATTCTAGAACATGGGGTAAGACGGAAGCACCCTGCTATACCACAGAGACCAAGACAGACTGCATTAGTAGGATGGATGTTAGCTGACCCTATTGTGGTAATCGTCTCACAACATACGTAAATCAAACCGTCATGCCGCACGCCTTAAACTTACACAGTGGTGTATGTCTCAATAAAAGTGGTTTATTTCTCAATAAAACTGGGTGGGGGGGGGAGAAGAAAAAACAGGGGCTTAGACACACAGAGGGAGGATGACCATGCAAAGACAGAAGCAGAGACTGAACTTATGCCATCACAGACCAAAAATGCCAAAGATTGCTGGTGTCCACTAGACGGTAGAAGACATAAGGAAGGATTCTTCTCTAGAGCTCTTGGGCAGGAGCAGGCCCTACTGACACCTTGATTTTGGACTTTTAGCCTCCAGAACTGTAAGAGAATAAATTTCTCTTATTTTAAGCAAACTTAAATTAAATTAAATTAAGTAATCTTCCTGGAAGAAAAAAAATTCTGGTATGCGAACAGCCAAATTATGGGGGAGAGGGGGTGGGGGATTCATATTAACATGGATTCCCACAGACCCCTTTCCATAGCACCCTTGGTGAATATTTTTCTAGTCTTAGATGGAAGAACGCCTTTCTAAGCATGACAAGAAATCCAGAAGCCATAGATGATCAATAAATTTGACTGTATAAAATTAAAACTATTTGAATGCATAATAATAATAATAATAATAATTAATAGCATATACCCCATAGTGCTTATTTCATACAAGGACTACACCGAGTACTTGATATGCCTCCACTCATTTCATTCCCATTACACTCTCCTGAGCTAAGCACTGTTCTGATTCCTCAGTTTACAGATGGGGAGCCAGAAGCTAAGTAATGAAACTATGGTCATTCAGGTGGTGAATTGGAGACAAAGCCAGAGTCTGCCTTCAAACCCTGTGCTCTCACCACACCATAAATGTCAGAAGAGGAAGACAAATGAGAAAAAAGATTGCAACACATAGGACAAAGGACTGATTTCTCTGATATACATAGAGGTCTTTGAAGTGAACCCAATAGAAAAATAGAGAATAAGAACAAACAAGACACTGAAGAAGCAAGGCTGTAGAGTGCGTGTGCGTCCCCTATTACACTGGCGCCAAAAATTTGATTGACTGATAATATCCAATGTCGGTGACAATGTGGATAAACAAGCATTTTGATACACTTGGTAGGAATGTAAATGTAAGTTACTACCAAATGTACCAAAATCACTGTAATCTTTTCTGAAGGACAATTTGGCAATTATTTATTAAGAGTTAAAATATCGTCATCCATTTACCTAATAAGTGCACTTCTGAGGATTTCTCTCACAGAAAATGTTCTCCAGAGTACATTTCATCCACACAATGAAATACTATGTATGTCTTGAAAAGGAATGAGTTAGATCTTTATGCATAGATATGGCAAGACTTAGTGGAGGAAAAAGTCATTATGAGTATGATTATGATCCTATATTGATAAAAATTTAAAAAATTCAGAGGTCTATTTTAGATTACTACACATTTGTATAAGCATAGGAAAAAATATATGGAAGGAATTTATATGATAAGGACTTTTCCTTTCTAAGTTATCTATTTTCCCAGTTTGAATTAAAAAAAATAAAACTTTTTTAAAGTAGTCTCTACACCCAACGTGAGGCTCAAACTCACAAGCCCAAGATCAAGGGTCAGATGCTCTACCGACTGAGCCAGCCAGGCAACCCCCTCAATTTGGATTTTTGGCAAGCAAAATGTCATTTTTTCATAATAAAAAAACATAATTAAAGATAAAATTAAATATAGATAATATATTTAGATACATAGGGGCACCTGACTGGCTCAGTTGGTAGAGTGCACAACTCAGGGTTGTGAGTTTGAGCACCACGTTGGGTGTAGAGATTACTTAAAAATAAAATTTCACAAAAATATTTAGATATAAAAAGATAAAATTAATTAAAGGAGGCATTCTCTGTTTTTGGTGGAGTAGCAACCCCTGTGCATTCATAGTGTGGAATATCTTGCCCTCAGTAGAGCTGCCCCAATAGGATTCAGTCTGAGGACAACTTTCCAGGAACCCGACTCCTGTGTAAAGTGAGGGCACCATTGGCAATCTGCTACACGGATCTATTTGCCCATTACAAAAGTCTACCGGGGCCACTGCAACAGGGCATTTGGAAGCCTGTCAGGGGCCACAGTCCTCTCTGACTGATGCTCACTGCTGAGCATAACCCGGGACAATACCTCTTCAAGCAGGTGGCGAATAGTGCATTAGGATCAAGATTACAGGGAAGCGGTGAGAAAAAAAGGTCATCGTGAGTGATGCCTCTTTTCAACATAGTGTGATGGGCTCCAGTCATTAGGGTGCTTCACCTTCCCGGGTTTTTGTGACCCAACAGTGAAGGTGGTTTCAGGTTCTGCAGGCTGGTGGAACCCCAGTTCTCAGCAAGGCTCCAGCGGCCGGCACTGTGCCCAGCTCTCAACCCCAGCAGCGGCAACGTGACCCCTCACCTCCTACCTGCTGACAGCACTGTCCTGGGGCAAAAATAGTCCTGTCACACTCACAGTGCCCAGCCCCGCACGCGTCAGCAGTCTGGGGCTGCTGACTCTGGGGAGGCAAGAACCTTTCTTGCTGTCAGTCATCACTGCTGAGGAAGACCCCCCTCCACACTTGGTCAGAAGGCTGGGGGCAATTCTGATTGCAGAAGGCTCTGGAAAGGCAGCGTTATCGGAGCTCCATAGAGCTGGTCTTAAACCAGAGGCCTCTTGGCTGAGCCTGGAGTCCTTGGAGGGATGGTGTCTGCTGTGGACAGACGTCACCAAGGGAGCAGCTGGGCGTCACCAGGCTGGCTTCTTTCCCCAGTCCCTCGGGCGTCTTATCTTATCATCGAGCAGCAGGGCTGGGGGCGCTGCCGGGCTTTGTGAGAGCCGCCTCTGGAGGCCAAGGCTATTTCTCCCGAGGTATTTCTCTGGGATGAGAGGGCAGGGTCTGGGCCTCATGATAACAGAAGAGCCTTCCAAAAGACTGAAATGGCCGGCGGCAGGTGTAGTATGTGAAATAACTTGTCAATTTAGAGCAAAGAGACCCTCTTTCTTGTCAAGTCTTCCCCTTGCCCCTCCTGCTCTGCCATCGCTCCGACTGTTGCTTAAATCTAAAGGCCAGGCCATAGTCAAACATGTGTCTTGTCTACATTCTTGGTGAACTTTCCATTCATCTGCAACGGATACAAATGTGGACTTTGAAATCAGAGAGGGGTCAAATCTGGTTTTCGTACATGCTAGCCGGGGGACCTCGGACAAACTAAGTTCTCTGAGGCTTGGTTTCCTCAAGCACAGAATAGATAGTCCTTACCTCACTGTGTCACTGGGAAGATGAAAAGAGGTCATACATATGAAATAACGCAGTGCCTGTAAATAACACAAGGGGATACTATCACCCCTGGAGGTATTCAGAGGTGAGTTTTTAATGTTTCCCCCTTCCACATTTCTAGAAACCCTATCTTGTTATTTTGTTCATCTTTCAACTTTACTTTGATAGTCTCTGTTCCTTTTTCATTCTTTTGATCTTTTAAGCACATCAAGAATTCTAAGTCTTTGGAATTCAGAGTATATTTTACTCTTACTGCACATCTCAATTCATGTATTAAATTTTCAAAGGTTAAAGAGAAATGTAGTCTCCCCAATGCAATAAAGTCATGCTTGAAGGAGAACTATCTTACCTGCTTTAGTATTTAAAATTTTTTTAAGTTTATTTATTTATTTTTAGAGAGAGAGTATGGGAGGGGCAGAGAAAGACAGAGAGAGAGAATCCCAAGCAGGCTCTGCACCATCAGCACAGATCCTGATGTGGGGCTTGAAACACGAACTGTGAGATCATGACCTGAGCCGAAACCAAGTCAGACACTTAACCAACTGAGCTACCCAGGCGCTCCTACCTGCTTTAGTATTTAAACTTAAATTCATTAAAATCACGTAAAATTAGGGGCGCCTGGGTGGCTTAGTCGGTTGAGCGTCCGATTTTGGCTCAGGTTATAATCTCACAGTATGTGAGTTCGAGTCCTGCGTCGTGTTCTGTGCTGACAGCTCAGAGCCTGGAGCTGGCTCCAGATTCTGTGTTGTCCTCTCTCTCTGCCCCTCCCCTGCTAGCGCTCTGTCTCTTTCTCAAAAATACAATAAAAACATTTAAAAAATTAAAAAATAAAAAAAATTATGTAAAATTGAAACAATCCACTGTCCATCAACTGGTAAATGGATAAATACAATGTGGTGTATCCTTTCAATGAAATACCACTCAAAAATAAAAAGGAGTGAAGTATTGACACACTACAGTGTGAATGAACCTCAAAAACGTTATGTTAAGTGAAAGAAACCAGATACAAAAGACTGTAGGTTGTGTGATTCTATTTATATGAAATGTTCAGAATAGGCAAATCTATTAAGACAGAAAGATTGCCTGACATGGGTGGGAATGGAAATTGATTGCAATTGGGCATGAGGAAATTCTTGAGGGTGATGAAAATGTTAAATAAAATTTTAAAATTCAGTTCCTCAGTTACATTAGCCACATTCTGAGTTGCTTAACAGTCACATGTGGCTAGTGGTTACCATATTAGATAAGGCAGTTCTAAATATTATAATTCATAAGCCTAATGATTACATACTGAGCTCTGTACCTTATGAAACTCTTATCTTTATTTTTTAATCAAAGTGCAATAAAACTGAATTTTTTAAAATTTTATTGTGTTTTTTTTTTTACTTTTGAGAGAGAGAGAGAGAGAGAGAGGAGAGAGGAAGACACAGAATCCAAAGCAGGCTCCAAGCTCTGACCTGTCAGCACAGAGGCCAGTGCAGGGCTCAAACACATGGACTGTGAGATCATGACCTGAGCCAAAGTCAGATGCTTAACTGATTGAGCCAGCAAGGCACCCCTAAAACTGAATATTAAAGCTTAAATGTCTAAAAACTTGAATGTTTAAAAATATACTTTCAATACACTTTTTTTTTAAAAAGTTTATTTTGAGAAAAAGAGAGAGAAGGCATGGGGGGGGGGGCAGGGAGAAGAAAAGAGAGAATCCTAAGTAGGCTATGCACCACCAGCACAGAGCCTGACACAAGGCTCAATCCCATGAACCATGAGATCATGACTTAGGCTGAAATCAAGAGTCAGACACCCTACTGACTGAGTCATCCAGGTACCCCCCCCCCCCCAAATACATTTTTATATTCCAAAGAATAAATTAAAAATTCAAGTAGGGGTGCCTGGATGGCTCAGTTGGTTAAGCATCCGACTTTGGCTCAGGTCATGATCTCATGGTTTGTGAGTTCAAGCCCCACTTCAGGCTCTGTGCTGACAGCTCAGAGCCTGGAACCTGCTTCAAATTCTGTGTCTCCTCTCTCTGCCCCTCCCCTGCTTTTGTTCTGTCTCTTTCTGTCTCTCAAAAATAAATAAATGTAAAAAAAAATTTTTTTTAATTCAAGTATACAATAATCAAGATTACATAGTACTTGCATAAGGATAGACATATATATCAATAGAAAAGAGTTGAGAATCTAGAAATAAATGCTCATATGTATGATCAATAGATTTTTAACAAGGATGCCAAGATAATTCAATGAGGAGAGAATAATCTTTTCAGCAAATAACACAGGGACAGCTGGATATTTATATGTAAAAGGATGAAGTTGGACCCTGATTTTACACCATATACAAAAATTAACTCAAAATGGGAAACAAAGGGGATCCTGGCTGGCTCAGTAGGTAGAGTGTGCAACACATTTTTTTTTTTTTTAGAGTGTGCAACTCTTGATCTTGGGGTCATGAGTTTGAGTCTCACATTGGTATAGAGATTACTAAAATAAATAAAAACATAATAAATAAATGTTAAATAAATAAATAAATTTAAACAAAAACAAACAAACGCCTCAAAATGTATCATACACCTAAACTAAGAAACTAAAACTGTAAAACACTTAGAAGAAAGTATAGGAGTAAATCTTCATGACCTTGGGTTAGGCAATGGATTTTTAGATACAACACCAAAAACATAAGTGATAAAAGAAAAAATAAATTAACTTCATCAACATTAAAAACTTTTGTGTTTCAGGATATCTGGGTGGTTCAGTCAGTTAAGCATCCGACTTTGTCTTAGGTCATGAGCTTAAGTTCATGAGTTTGATCTTGAGTTCATGAGTTTGAGCCCCGTGTCAAGCTCTGTGACAACAGCTCAGAGCCTGGAGTCTGCTTTGGATTCTGTGTGTGTGTGTCTCTCTCTCTGCCCCTTCCTGCTTGTGCTCTGTCTCTCTCTCAAAAATAAACATTTAGAGAAAAAAAAAAAGCTTTTGTGTTTCAAATAACACCATCAAGAAAGTGAGAAAAACAAAACTCACAGAATGGGAGAACATGATTTGCAAATCATGTATCTCATAAGCAGTTAGTATCTAGAACATATAAAGGACTCATACAAGTCAATAAGGCCAACTAATCCAATTAAAAATGGCCATTTTCTGAAAGAGCTACATGAATGGCCAAAGTACACATGAGAACGCGCTCAACATAATCGTCATCATTAGTTATCATTGCAAATAAATGACATATGATTTCACATCTGCTAGAATGGCTACATCAAAAACAAATAAAAAAGCAACTATTGATGAGGATATGAAGAAACTAGAACTCTTATTGCTGGTGGGGATGTAAAATGGTGCAGCCACTTTAGAAAACAGCTTGGCCGTTCTTCAAAAGGTTATACATAGAGTTACCATATGATCTAACAATTCCATTCCCAAATACTACCCAAGAGAAAGGAAAACATATGTCCACACAAAAAGTTGTACATGAATGTTCATAGCAGCATTGTATTCATAATAACCATGGCAGAAATAACCCAAATGTCCATCAGTCAAGGAACATATAAATCAACTGTAGTTTGTCCATACAATGGAATGTTATTCAGCCATTAATAAAGGAATGGAGTACTGATACATGGGTAACATGGTGAACCTTGAAAACATTTGCTACGTGGAAGAAGCCAGATACAAAAGGCCACCTATTATATAATTCCATTTATATGAAGTGTCTAGAATAAGTAAATCTATGGCAGTAGAAAGTTGAGTAGTAGTTGCCAGGGACTAGGAGAAGGGAGAAATGAGACATACTGTTAATAGGTACAGGGTTTCTTTTTCTTTCTCTTTTTTTAAGTTTGTTTGTTTATTTAAGTAATCTCTACACCCAAGTGGGGCTGGAATCATGACCTTGAGATCAAGAGTCACATGCTCTTTCATTTGAGCCAATCAGTTGCCCCCAGGGTTTCTTCGAAAAGTGATGAAAATGTTCTGAAGTCAGATGGTGGTGATGCTTGTACAATTCTCTAAATATATTAAAATTTAACTGAACTGTACACTTTTTTCTTTCTTTCTCTCTCCCTTTCTCTCTCTTTCTCTCTCTCCCTTTCTCTCTTTCTTTCTTTCTTTCTTTTCTTCTTATAATGAATTCTGGTTTAATAAGTGGCTATTTTCAGAAAATTCCTAAGAACATAAAACAAGAATCCATAAGTATGAATATCTGGGGATTACAGAAGGTCTTATTGAACTATACACTTTAAACAGGTGAATATGATGGTAGGTATATATTCCAAAAAAGCTGTTTTTTAAAAAATCATTTACAGATTTCATAGTTCATGATGGGAATCAAAACATATTATAGAAGGTAGTCAAAGCTGTGTTAAAGGTAAATGCTGTCACTATAAAACATGATGAAAATAAACAAACTCAGATTTATCTCAGAAAAGTTATGAAAAGAACAATAAAACACTTCTAAGGAAAATAGAAAGAACAAAATTAAGATGATTCCAGAAATTTGTGAGTCACAAAGCCAAATAGCAGTAGACTTAGTAAATAAGTCTCTGGGATTTTTTTTTTTTAATTTTTAAAATTAAAAAAAAATGTTTATTTATTTATTTTGAGAGAGATTGAGTTTGAAAAAGGGACTGGAAGAGAGAGAGGGAGAGAGAGAATCCCAAGCAGGTTCCATTCTGTCAGCACAGAGCCTGACTCTGGGTTTGATCTCATGAACCATCATATCATGACCCGAGCCGAAATCAAGAATCAGGAGCCCCAATTTTTTTAAAAAGGAAAGTATAATAAACCACTCTCTGTAAATGTAATCCAGAAAAAAACAAAAAGTAGCAGGGGAGGAGATTTTTAAAATGGAAAAAATTAGAAATCTGAACATCTTAAATATATCAACTCTTCTTGAATTAACTTGTTAGGTTAACCAACTTGATGCAATAATTCTATTGTTTATTTGACAAAATGTTAAGGCACGATTGCTAATAAAACAAGAACAAATTGGGAAGACTTACCCTACAAAACAACATCTATTAAATAAACAGATCAGTCAACTTTGAAACAGACCTTAGAATAATTAAGAATGTAATGTTAAGGAATATTAAGGAAATATCACAAATTTGTCAGGGAAAAGGAAACATTATTTATCAAATAAATTTCAAATAACATAAATAATTAAAGATAAAAAAAAAACAATAAAGCCAGAAGACAAGATAGTGATCCTGTAATGGGGAAGGATTTTCCAAACATAAAAACAGTGACAGAAATTACAAAGGAAAAGATTAACAGAAATCACAATGTTAAACTTCAGCCATGTGAAAAACTTCTTAAAATTAAAAGGTACATCACAGAAATTACAAACTTATATCCTGAGCAAAGACACACACTTAACGCCTATTAAGTATATTTATGACCTCAGTTTTCTAAAGTAAAACAAAATGCCTTTAAATACACATGGGAAAAACCAGAATGCTAAACACCAAAATGTTAGTGTTACAGGTTGTCAGCTTATGAGTCCTGTTTGGTTCTACTCCTTGTGTGACTTTGGGCAAGTCAGTTAATCTCTCTGTGCCTCAAGTCCCTCACACGTAAAATGGAAATAACAATAGTGTCTTCCTGACAGTGTTGTTGTGAGGACAGAATGAGTTGATACGTGCAAAGTGCTTACGACAGGGACTGGCGCGCAGCCAGCACTCAATAAATGTTAGTATTGCTCTTATTATCATATGCTTTCTTACATACAGTTGGGTTTTTGGAGCTTCCATTTTGTTGATCCAGGATGTTAAGGATTGTAACACATTGTCTGCCACTGACAGACTTAAAGGTTATAAGGAATAGACAAGTGAAAATAGGTCCAACAACTCAAAGAATAAAGATAATGCAGGGGCACCAGAGTGGCTTGGTTGGTTAAACGTCTGACTTCAGCTCAAGTCATAATCTCATGGTTCACAGGTTTGAGTCCCAAGTTGGGCTCTGTACTGACAGCTCAGAGCCTGGAGCTTTCTTCGGATTCTGTGTCTCCCTCTCTCTCTGCCCCTCCCCCACTCATACTCTGTCTCTCTCTCTCTCAAAAATAAATTAAATTTTTTTTAAATAGAGATAATGCATATTATTCACATTACATAAAGCCAAGGAGATATTACACACATGTGATGAAGAAGTCGCAAAAAGAATGTACCTTGAGACAAAATAGACCAAGTAAAATTCTTACTTCTCTTGCCATTGACCAAAAGATTTCATGGAGGAGATAGGATCTTAGCAGCCATAGAAGAGAATTTATTAGTTATAATTACCATTAACAGCATTAAGAAATGTCATGGGAACCTGTATCTCTGAAAGTAGAGCTAACTCTGAATGGAAGGTATGGATGGGTTGGGGTGTCATCAGTTTGGGAGGAATGTTGGACTGTTAAGGGCCATAGTGCCCAAAGGCCTTTGCCTTGTTATATCCCTCTAGTATACCGTTGAGCCTTTCTAGTATAAGGGACCTTCTGTTATCACCAATAGGGTTTTTCTTTGTAACTCTGGGCTCTTGTGTAGGTGAGAGGTCCCCTCCAGAGACAAATTATATATATATACGTGTGCGTGTGTGTGTGTGTGTGTGTGTGTGTGTGTTTATGCATATAAACACATTTCACAAACGTCTGCAGGTAAGCTTTCCGCAGAGAACTGAGCTTGTTAAAGGATGTGGAGATAGCTGCTGGCATATAGAATCTAGGCACTGACATTATGTATGAGCCCATAGCTGTTTGTTCTGGGTGTGTGTAGTTATGTACAGGTAGTACATATGACCTGTTTCTAGAATGCCCAGGGATGATTCCAGACTTGGCTACATTACAGTGCTTTCACTCATTTTCCCCCAGGCATCCAGGGGGTGAGTGCCAGAACCTACATTTACAACTGCATTCTGGTGCCCCCTTCCTACTCTTCCTCTCCACGGAGAGGAAACCAGTAGTGGATTCCAGAGAGAGGCTGAGATGGCTGCCTGAGCTTGCCCGTGATAACCAGACAAGGCTGTACTGAGAGTGTGAATGGTGTAGACCTGGCCACAGGCCACCTTCAAAGAAGGAGCTCACTAATGACTCAGTCTGGGCTTGTAAGAAATGAAGAAAAAGGGAGGAAGATGTTTAAAATATGGTAATCTTAACAAATCTAAAAGGCAACTGACAGAATGGGAAAAGATATTTGCAAATGACATACCAGGTAAAGGGTTAGTATCCAAAATCTATAAAGAACTTATCAAACTCAACACCCAAAAAACAAGTACTCCAGTGAAGAAATGGGCAGAAGACATGAACACTTTTCAAAAGAAGACATCCTGATGGTGTTAACCATGAAAAAATGAAAAGATGCTTAATATCACTCATCAGCAGGGAAATACAAATTCAAAACCACAATGAGATACTATCTCATACCTGTCAGAATGGCTAAAATTAACAGATGTTGGTGAGGATCAGAGAAAGGAGAACACTTTTGCATTGATGGTGGGATGCAAAATGATATAGCCACTCTGGAAAACAGTATGGAGGTTCCTCAAAAAATTAAAAATAGAACTACCCTATGACCTAGCAATTGCACTACTAGGAATTTATCCAAAGGATAAAAAAAATGCTGATTTAAAGGGGCACATGCACCCCAATGTTTATAGCAGTGCTATTGACAATAGCCAAATTATGGCAAGAGCCCAAATGTCCATCAACTGATGAATGGATAAAGAAGATGTGGTTTACATACACAATGGAATACTACTTGGCAAGGTAAAAGAACGAAATCTTGCCATTTGCAGCAACATGGATGAAACTGGAGGGTATTATGCTAAGCGAAATAAGTCAGTCAGAGAAAGACAGATATCATAATTTCACTCATATGTGGAATTTGAGAAACTCAACAGATGAATGTAGGGAAAGGGAAAGAAAAATAAGATAAAAAAAGATAGGGAGGAAAACCATAAGAAACTCAATACAGAGAACAAACTGAGGATTCCTGGAGGGGTATTGGGTGGGGGGATGGGCTTAATGGGTGATGGGCATTAGAAGGGCACTTGCTAGGTGTTATATGTAAGTGATGAATCACTAAATTCTATTCCTGAAACCATTATTACACTGTATGCTAAGTAACTTGGATTTAAATAAAATTGAAAAAAAAATAAAAAATAAAATCTGGTAATCAACTAAACCTAAGTATCTAATTGGAGACATTCAAGGTACTCCTAATGTACACGAAATTGTTATTAGCAATTATCTCTGGACAATAAAATTAAGGGAAATTTAAAATCTTTTTAAATATTGGGGCGCCTGGGTGGCTCAGTTGGTTAGGCAGCCGACTTCGGCTCAGGTCATGATCTCGCGGTCCGTGAGTTTGAGCCCCGCGTCGGGCTCTGTGCTGACAGCTCAGAGCCTGGAGCCTGTTTCGGATTCTGTGTCTCCCTCTCTCTGACCCTCCCCTGTTCATGCTTTGTCTCTCTCTGTCTCAAAAATAAATAAACGTAAAAAAAAATTTTTTTTAAATCTTTTTAAATATATATTTCTACAATGTTTGTTTTGACAAGAATGTATTCCTTTTATAAGTAGAAAAAGAGAAATATTAAAATAAATAGATAAAACCCAAATTTAAAAATTATTTCCTTTCTAGGTAATTTGTCAGCAGGTCTCAAAAACCTTAAAAATTTGCTTACTATTTGAAGTAGTGTTTCCATTTTAGAAATTTATTTTAGGAAAATAATCAGAAATGTGTGCAAAGATTTAGCTTTAATACTATTGATGGGGGTGAGGTGCCTGGGTGGCTCAGTCAATTAAGACACCAACTTTTGATTTCAGCTCAGGTCACAATCTCACAGTTTGTGAGTTTGAGCCCCGCATCAGGCTCTGTGCTGACACACACAGAGCCTGCTTGGGAGTCTCTCTCTCCCTCTCTCTTTGCCCCTCCTCTACTCATGTACTCTCTCTCAAAGAAAATAAAAACACTAAAAATAAAAGAATATTCATGGGGGCGCCTAGGTGGCTCAATTGATTAAGCGCCTGACTCTTGATTTGGGCTCAGTCATGATCTGTTTGTGGATCAAGCCCTGAATCGGACTCCATGCTGACAGCACAGAACCTATTTGGGATTCTGTCTCTCTCCTCTCTCTCTCTGCCCCTCCCCTGCTCACATGCGCATGCAAGCTCTCTTTCTCTCACTCTCAAAATAAATAAACTGAAAAAAAAAAAAAGAATTGGCTTAAAAAATAGTATTCATGATGACATTCACTTGATAATTAAAAAATAAAAAAAGAATATTCACCACGGTACTATTTATAATAGTGAGAACCAGATACAACTAACAATAGAGGGTTGGTTGAAGACTTATGGTATAATCATACTGTGGGATGTTATTTTAGTTTAGTTTAGTTTTAGTTTAATTAATTAATTAATTTTTTTAATGTTTATTTATTTTTGAGAGAGAGAGAGAGCATGAGCAGTTGAGGAACAAACAGGGGAAAAGAGAGAATCACAAGCAGGATCTACACTGTCAGTGCAAGAGCTTAACTCAGGGCTTGATCCCACAAGCCATGAGATCATGACCTGAACTGAAATCAAGAGTTGGATGTTTAATCGACTGAGCCGCCTAGGTGCCCCTTATTTATTTGTTTTTAAGTAATCTCTACACCCAATGGGGTGCTCGAACTTATGACCCTGAGATCAAGAGTCACATGCTCCCTCTGACTGAGCCAGCCAGGTACCCCAATATTTTAAACACTAGGTACTTTACAAAAGATAAAAAATAAATAAATGCTAGTTAATTTAAGTGCTATTATAAAAGTGTTATGATGACAGATACTTAGAGTAGAATACAAAGTAGGAACTAAATGTGTATATTCCATGACAACTACATACATAAAACAAAAGACTGGGAGACTCTACATGAAAATGTTAACTGTGGTTATTTCTGAAGGGTCAGATTACAGGCTTATTTTGATTTTGTGTTGCCTTTATGATATGTTCAAAGATGTTATAATAAACATATATTACATTGTAGTCATATTGTTAAATAAAACTTTTTTTTTTAAGTTTATTTATTTTGAGAGAGAGAGAGGCAGAAAGAGAGAGAGATGTGGGGCTTGATCTTACGAATTGTGAGATCATGACCTGAGCTGAAATCAAGAGTTGCAAGTTTAACCAACTGAGCTGCCTGGGCACCTGGTAAAATAAACGTTTTAATATTTAAAAAATTCTGGCAGCTCTTCCTGCTCACAGGTCCTGTCCCCGTGCTGTAATAAGATCACCTTTTTTGCACACACACACACACACACACACACACTCACACACACACAATTCTATTCAGTGAGAAATGAGAATAACAAAGCTGAATCTTAGAAATTTAGGGGCTCATAGCCCACAAGAATAAGTAGGTGTCCCAGACATAATGGCAAACTATTCACTGAGAAGCAGGGCTAGGCTTCTTGAGATCTCTAACCCTCACAAGGTTCAGTTCCACAAAGTGAGGATTATTAGCCCCATTTACAGATGAATAAACGGGCTCAGAGAGGTGAAGAGACACATCAAGATCCTACAGCATGTTCTTCACTTTGCTGGCATTTGGGCCGGACTTGCCTCAGCAGGGTTGGGCACTAGGAGTGCTCAGTACCCTCAGAG